>NC_057852.1:100957874-103457874 GCF_015237465.2 Chelonia mydas
TAAAAACCTATTAGTAACAGCTATATCAAGCTTTTCAAAAAGAAAATTAGCTTAATAATTAAAATATGCCTATAACCCACATTAATGTGGTTGTAATGATGTATTGAATGCTAGGATTTATAGAAAATCTTTTAAAATTGTCCCTAAAATTTGCTGTTTGTAATACTATAAAAATACGTCTAATGTGCTCATGGAGGTAATACCTGCAGAATGTTATTGCTTTTGTTATTTTTGTCATTCATTAGTTGGTTATGAGAGAAGACAAAGAATAATACACTAAGCTGTCATGCTTTTTAATACACTGTGAAATAAAACAAAACCCTGACATAACTAGTGCTTGGCAATCTCCTTCAAGGTATTCAAACAAGCCAAAGATTTAAAAATAAGTGGAAGCTTTTACAAGGACATTAGGATGAAAGCAAAATCTTTGGCAAATTGATTCCACTAAGATCAAAACTACTGTGTATTAAAGCAACCCAGATACCATGTTCAATAATGCAGGATAGCTTAAAGAAACAACAGGATAATATCACTATTCAGTGGTGAATAATTTGGTGGCAAATGCTAAAGCAATTAAATGCTACAATTAGAAGAAGGAAAAACTCAGGACATTCAATATTAAGTTGGGCATTTGAAGATAGGAAGGATACCAGATATTCACATCAAACCCTGCATTGTTCATTAATGGATATGTGGAAAAATGCCATAGGCAAATCTATTATCAGTTTCTACCAATGCAGGAAAATAGAAGCATGCAGTAAACAGACCTTTTTTTTTTCTTGTGCAGAAGAGTATTTTATAGTAATTGCCTCAGTTTAGTCCTTTAATTGCTCATCCAAGACCATGCTTAAGCAGACATAAAGTAAGTATGTGTGGAGGGGAAAGGAGGATGGCACAACCGCTCTATATAAAATGACATTTAATTACATGATATTTTCCTGCAATTTCTTAGGTGACTTAATTAACTTAATTAAGTTAATGCCTGAAACTTGAGCTGCTTTAAAATGTGTTTAATCAATACAGAACTAACTCAGGATTCCGAATATCAATAAAAAGTATCTTATGAAATGTAAAAGTAGTATGTAATTAAAAGAGAGAAACTTACAAAAACCCAAATAAACACATATCTTCAGTGGTGCTGGAACTAGGGGTGCTGCCGCACCCCCTGGCTTGAAGTAGTCGTAACAAACACCAAATACATTGTTTCCATCAGCACCCTCACGGTAAAAATAGTTCGAGCACTCCTGCAGATTGGGCCTAAATAAAATGGAGCCTAAATAAAATGTTGGACTACCTTAGCTGACTCTACAGTCAAACTCTTGCATATTAACTGTATAACCACTGATACAGGGAAAAGTGAGCTCATTGTTCAATATTAACTATTTGTTATTTCAGTATCATATTTTTTTCATTATTTGGATAGTAACAAAAACAGGCTACTACACGCTTCACAGACGGAATGAAGTAAAAGCTTCTGCTGAGAAAAGCCTGCACAGGCAACATATAATGCGGGAAATGGCTGAGACGCCATGAAAAGCACTCTGATTGAATAACAAAATTTAGCACAAGCCTTGTTAGTTCTGTTTCTTTGTATTGTTAAAGATTTTCTGTCATCTAAGCGTAAGATGTGCATTCTGAGGGCACTCTCCAAAGATAAGAAGGAGGAGGCGTGCCAAAGGTCAGACAGGGGCCAACAGAAGGAGGGAACTACACAGAAGAAGACCCAGAGAGCGAGAAAGACATGACAGTGTGATTATTTGGGAGGTATGGGATAAGCAAAGCGAGTGTTGTAAACACAAGTAAGGAGGGATCATTTTTATTTCCAGATTTGACCCTTTAAAAATTTCCCACTTCACTACAAGTTTGAAGAATACAGTTGTGGCGGGGAGATGCAGTAAGGAAGCAGTTTTAAATTATATGCAAAATGGCAGTCTCATTTTTGCAAATTCTTGAACTATGGTCTGTTTGGTTAATTTGGCATCAGTATCTTCTGCAACTGACAGGGTCTGGGGAAGATATATTTTTACTTCCTACCTTAGGGCACATGTAGCTGTATGGCTGTTTGTTTGGGGGGGGGGAGGTTGTATTGCATATTTCACATTTTTTCTACCTCTATCAGGAAAAAGTTATTTTCTCCACTGTTCTCAGTAACATTTTCATTAAAACACTGATCTTATTCCTTCTCATCTCTTTGAAATGTTCTCATTTCATTGTAAACCTGTCAGTTTTCACAAGTAGCCATTTTGCATCTTCTAGTTGTCTCCCCCGCGCCTTTTAACTGGGAAACCTCTTCATTGTTGCTTTCTTTCTCTGAACTGTTTGTTGTTTTTGCCAGAATTGTTTGTTATGCCTGTCCTTAGACAAAGAGCAAACAGAGAGGAGGGATGGCTAATGGCTTAAGAAGTTATCATGGGAGTTCAGAGAGCTGGATTCTAATCCCTGCTTTTCCAGAGACTCTCCTGTTTATCTGCAGCTCCCCATCTGTAGAATGGGCTAATAGTAATTCCTGCCTTCACAGGGGTGTTGTGAAGATAAATACATTAAATATGAGTGTGCCACTATGACCCATATTCTTCATAGAAATATTGTCATAATATGATTATAGCATAACTATGATATATTCTTGTGCAAGATAAGGCATATGAGATCTCATTTAAATGTTATGATTTACTGAATATGATTATCCTGTTTGTATGCATGCATCATGTTTTATCTAAAGTTAGGAATATTGACTAAACATCTGTACTACGAAAGTGTTTGCACGTGGGGAATGCCCACCAGACAGAATGCAATCAGTCTGGATGGGCCATTAGGAAAAACAATAGGTCTTTGAAAATGCTAATCTCCTACCTTCCTGGGATATTACAAATGGCTTCTGACTCTTGGCTGACTCACATGCTGCAGGGTCATGTGATCAAAATCACCCGATACTGGACTCCATAATAGAATACCAGTATTTTTTCCACTGGGGGGCTAACCACACTGGAAAACAAAGGGTTCCCGCCATATGTAAAACCTATTTAAGGCCGGGAAGTGACTTACTCAAGGTCATTCTTCACTGAATCCCTGCCCAGGATAACTGCTGGAAACATCTAGGAGACAAAGACGCCCTAGCTGAGTTTTCCCATGCAGAGCAGATTTCAGTATCTGTGTCTTTTTGCAGCTGGGTGTGTCCCTACCTGTGTATGTGTGCTGGAGGAGGCTTGAGGGCCTGGCTCAGCAGAACAGTGTAAGGGAGCCCAGGCTGGTGGAACAGGCAGACTCAGTGGTACCCCAGTACATCACGTGACACCCCAGAGTGGGAGGTAACCCATCACAATGACATGTTCAGATGTTATGGAATTGCGGCCATACAAGCACCTTAGATAAACGTACTTTCAGTCTGGATTATTTTATGTTGTGCATAAAACATGACTCATTTTGAAGCAGCAGCCCTCTTGAGCTAACTCAGAGTACTCCTTCAGAGTTCCAATTTCACACACAAGTTTCAAGGACCAAGTAACTACCAGTGAAAATACTGTCACTTAAATATGGACAACAGGATGTTTAGGTACCTATTTTAAAAAATCTTGAACATGGTACTATAGTGGGGCAGTTGCCCCACTTTGGAAGAGGAGGGGTTAATAGCAGCCCTTGGAGTGGCTGTGCAGAATCCAGCCAATGAGAGAAGGTCAGAAAGGCAGCCAATCAGGGACAGGCTGGGCCCTATATAAAGGCTGCAGAGCAGCAGAGACTGGAGTCTCTCCCTGATAAGCAAGGGGGGAGGACTGGCTCCCAGGGATAGCACCTTAGATAGAGCAGCACTGGGCAGGCTTAGGGGAGCAGAGGGAAAGCTCCAGCCTGATACATGTCAGCGTGAGGCCCCTGAAAGAAAGGGCCAAGAAGGTGTAAGAGCTAAAGGGAAGTGGCCCAGGGAGCACAAGCAGTAACAGGGAGAGAAGGAGGGCAGGACATGGCTGCAGCCAGAGGGTCCCTGGGCCGGGACCCAGAGTAGTGGGTGGGCCTGGGTCCCTCCCTCCCCCCTTATACTGCACCTGGCCATGGGGGAGCATGGCCTGATACAGACTGTGGCTTGCCCCTGAGGCAAGGGGCTAGACTTTGGGGCTGCAACTGGCCAGGAAGGCAGGTGCAGACTGAGGACTGCTTATACATCCCCGGAACAGGGGAGAACAGGGGAGAAGAGCAGGGGCACAGCTGGAGGGCTGTGTCCAGAAGAGGAGACTGCAAGCCAGGGAACAACGTGGGTCCGAGACAGCACCAGAGAGCAGAGCAACGGGTGGGACACCACTAGCAGAGGGCGCTCCATGGCTAAAACAGAGCTAATTCCTGGAGCAACCAGCAGGAGGTGCCACAGTGGTGAGTCTGTAGTGCTCCATTTCAGGTACATATTAAATAGCCTTAGCTATGTACTCAATAGTTGGGAACTGGCCAATGACAACATTTCTAGTATCAATCCAGGGTAACAAAGGAATTAAATCCATTACAGATTCTATGCTGTCACTTAATTCAAAGGGAATCTTTTTCTCATGCAGAAAGATCATTCATGCAGATTATCCTGTGTCTAACCTTAGATAGAACATTATTTTATAAGAAAAATTCTAAAAACCTTTTGCAAACAATGGAGAATTAAAATACAACTGCAGTATAATATATTTGACCAGTCAACTTTAAATTGGCCACCCAAACTGTGGTTGAATATTTCTTTATTTATATTATATTTGGAAAGGAATATAATTAAATATTTACCTGACTGTATTTCTCATGCAGTTCTTAACCTAGTGGAGTAATAAAAGACAATCTATGTACAATAGAAAAGATCTGCTAATCTGGTAGATTAGGCTAATTGAATAGAGATGTTTTCTGTGTTGATGCACATAAAGCCAACATTTATCTTGTAAAGATTCACCGGATGTCCAACTTTAAGTGGGTTTCCCTTTCTCTGAATATTAACTCTAGATGTATAAAATGGCATCACATTCAGACGTATCTCTTAACTATGGTTTCCACAACTGAATCTTCCATATGATTCCTTAGCATTCCCGTCTGAGTCAATGCCTGATTCCAGCACCCAGTCTGAGTAGCCAGGCTGGTATGTCAGTGCCAAAGAGGAGAAATTAGTTCTGCAGGACATAGGGTTCCATGGAGGCTAATTCAGCCTTGTGTGTGATTGGGAGGCTGATGTATATTCCATGGGTTCTTACACATCTCCTAAAAGAGAGGAGATATGCCCAGTAGGAGATACTCTGGTCATGTCTTTCCCACAGCTCACCCATTGCCTCTTGCATGCTGCTGCATGGAAAGCTCATGCAAGAAGTGTGCAATACATGTATAGATCCCCATGCTGGTTTCAGTCACTATTTGCCATGGAGAAGAGGGAGCTGAACTACCCTACAAATAGTGACTATCTTCAGGATAGTTAAACTTGTATTGTTTTTCAACAGGTCAGAAATGATCTTGAGTTCTTTGTGAGCCATATCACAGTGTGATGGGTACATTGGGCTGGGAACAACATGGCAATTCCTGTAATACCAATCAACCATTCAGCTAGATGGGAAAACCCACCTCCATGTGACTCTAATATTCTTCCCCAAGACTCGCTTGTTATATGTGGCAATCAGGATAAGCTGACACATGGGCCCCAACCCTGGAAAGCAGTGGCTGTGAAACAACCAAGCCTATATTCTGTGAGCAGTAGGGAGTGAACACTTGCTCTTTGAAAATGAAAGCTGCTTCTGTGGATCAGGAGACAGAGTCTCCATTTAATCTGAAATGTTAAGGACAAAATTGTGCCCCTGGCTACCAGAATGGTCCAGGAGATACATTAATACAATTTAAGGAAAAAACTTGTCCCTTATCATTCTGTTATAATAGGGGATACATTTAATTTTATATCCTATATTTAGATGTGATGTATAGTGCTCTATGATTTGAACAAAGAACATTTACACTTTTTTTTAAACCTGGGAAAATATGAGCAACATCATTCATCTGCTACATGGTACAGGGTTTCCGAAAAGTTCATTTGCAGATGCTAATAGAAGCAACAAGGCACACCCTTCCTAGTGGTTTTTTTCCCTAGGCTGAAAAGTGACTGTGTGTGGCAATTACTGCCTTAGGATTGTGTATAGCAGTGGTATTCATTGATTGAAAGGATACCAAAGACAAATCTAGACTGAGTGAAGTACAAATAAGGCCTTTCAACCCTATCAAAGATATCTAATGATAAGGTTTCTGTAGGGCACATATTTCTTACACTTCCAAACCATTCATAAATCTCTTAATAAACGGTACTTCATCTGTTTTTGTAAAGGACTATAATAATTCTTTCCAACTTGTGTTCAAAAACTAAAGAAAGATCTTCACATCTATATTTAATGAAGAAATAAGACCCTTGTTAGAACAAAGCCAAGTTTTCATTCCTTTTTATGAATAAGGGCGATTATGGTTAATTCCACTTCCTCTCTTTTTTCTGTCTTCCTCCCACAGTGTATGAAACTGGAATGCCTCTTTATAAGTGATTATTAGACGAGAGCTGTTGTGCTTGAAAAGCCTGCTATAAAACTAACAGGGCGATCCATCTAAGCCTAGTGCTAATCTCATTCAAGTGCTTGAACTGTAGTTTTGAATTCTTCCATTGCAATTATGGTATATTATTTCCCTGTTCTCTTTAAACAAATGTATTTGGTTTTTAACCTGCCACATATTTGTGCTTTTGTATCCTTAAAAAGAACTGATAAAATGAAGATTCCTCTCCGCCCCCATTACAGTAAACTTTCTTCCTTATTTCTGATTAAATAGTCTTATCATTATTAATATATTAATATAAATGCCTTTTTTCCTTAAAATATTTAAGAGCTCTTCAGGGATTTCAATACAGACATTCTTTCTTTATGCCTGGCCTGGTCTCAAAGAGCAGTTCAGATGATATCTTAAGGTTTATTTCTAGGCCTTTAAGATAATACATGTATTCTCTTTTGGGATACACTCTGAATATTGCTTTGTGAGATGACTGACTCCCTGAAACGTAGAGAGACAAGGTGGGTGAGGCAATCTCTTATTGGAGCAACTTCTGTTGGTGAGCGAAATAAGTTTACACAGAGCTCTTCTTCAGGTCCCTGAAACTTGCAAGTTACCTCCATAATTGTTCTACTGGCGTTTACGTAACACTGTAAAAGTAGTCAGTGCTTACAAAATACAGAATAAGGCATAGTGCTTATCCTAGTGATCTTACCTCATGGTCAAGGTTGCTTCTAATCTAAGGTTCTCTAAACATCACCACATAATGTTGATTGACAGCAAAAAGGCCCATTTGTCACAACAGCAATGTTATACTTGCCTAATCTCATAGGTATATCAGATTCAAAAATCTGAAACAACTATTTCTTCTTAGAGGCAAAAGAAATTAAGCCTCTCTCATTAATTTCGATAGTTTGTCTGGTTCATTAATCCCTGCCATTGATCCCCAAAACACTTGGGTTCATTATTTTTTTTTTTAAGTTTGGAGGTTTAGAGGTATATACAGCAGTGACTGATTTTCTATATGGCGGATACATCCCTCTGAGGATATGCCTGCACAGCCTGCGGCAGCAAGCACACAAGATCAGGTCAAGAGACTAGGGCTTGTGCTACGGTGTGTGATACAGGAGGGCCAGGGAGCAGTGGGAGAGTGCTAGATAGATAAACTCAAGGCTAATTAAGGCGTGGTTCCCTGTAGACAAGGGAAGGTGGCTGCAGGTTAATTGGAGCACCTGCAGTCAATTAAGGCCCTGTTAGGAACCTAAGAAAACCCCCTGCGTCAGGCAGGCAGACAGAGGACTGACTGACTGGAGCTTGGAGGTGTGTTGAGAGATTTGGAGGGTCTGAGAATTGAATTAAAGGAGACCCTGCCCCAGCAGGAGAGGGAGACTCCTTCTCCCCCAGCAACTAAGGACCGAGGGTAATCCCACCTAAGGGGGACGAGGGTAAGAAACCCACAGGGGTTGAGAGGGGCTGGGACTTAGAGCGAGGAGCAAACCCAGACCCCTCCCCTGCTTCCTTCCTCTACCACCTTCCCGGGCTAGTAGTGGGCACCCAAGAGCAGGGACAAAGGGTAGCATCTTAGCTCCCTGCCAAGAAAAGCGCAGGACCCACCAGACTAAAATCGGCCATCTTGCCACAGGTGTTAAAAATAGCTTGTTGCAGTTTTGGCCCTAAAGCTTATGGAGAAGGAAGGGCTTCGGTGCCTGAGATCTAGCCCAACCCACAACTTAAAAGCTCTGACTACACACCTATGTTTAATGCCATAGTATTAGCCCTAGTCTGTTGGCCCACATTCACAGGGGTGGGATGTACCCTAACAGATTCTGGCAATCCTATAGCATCGCAGAGGATGATTTGTGCAGAACATTTCACTGCAGATTCTAGTGTCTGTTCTGATTATGTACTACACAGCAAATACAATTTTCCTCTAGAAATGTATCCTAATATATTAGTTAAATCTAGGAATTAAATCTAGGAATTAAATCTACAATACGATTATTCCTCTAAAGTATGATTAGGGAAAATGTCAGAGTGTAATTAAGACTAAACTTCACACACAAAGGCTGGAACATTATAAAGCCACAACATCACAAGATGGTTTACCAATGAGAGCTTTTTAAAGTAAAAAAACAAACAAAAAACCCCAACAAAAAACAAAACGATAAACCAAAAAATTACAAGCCCTAAATAATAATTATAATTATGGAGGATAGCATACATCTGAGGTAATTTTTATATGAACCTTTAATTGTTTGTTGGAAATAATGAGTCAGGAAAATCTTCAATGGAAAAAACTTTTCATTTTTTTTCTACAAAAGAAAAAGAATACTTTCTTTTTTTATAGTAAAAATGATTTAAAATTCCCTTCACTTAGAAAATGCACTTTCTAGTGCCAAAGCTGTGTGCATGATTTTATTATTTACTTTAGATATCACAGAATGTGATGAATCAAATTCATTTCTAATTATTCCATAGAATACAAAATCAGTCCAGGAATCATAATCAAAATCATATTGGCACATCAGCAACACCAGTACTTCATTAAAATTCTGTTTCCAATTCTTAAAGTTCTCTGCACACCAGAGTACAAGTTTTAATTAAAATTATATGCATCTAGAGTCATTAATAACCTGAAGATTAATTGCCAAATCATGATTAGGAGATGGCTACTAGAAAAAGTTATAAATTAAGTCATCTCTGTAAAAGAAGAAGGCGATTAGCTGGAAAAAATGGAGAAATTGAAGAGGGAAAAAATAGGATAAATGGAAAAATAATATGTAGTTGAAAGAAGAGGACAAAATGCAAGATATAGAACAATTTTGATCAATAGTACACCCAGGAATAGACCCTCTGATTATGGATTGAATATCTAAAGGTCTGATTTTTCAACAGCCTCCATGCACATAACCATGAATTTTTTTGTATGTGATCATCTGTGTATGAAAGAGATGGATTCTATCGTTTATATACATAGGTGGTGATGCATTTAAAAAAAAAAATTACATGTGCCCAAGGATGGAAAGGGAGTGAACCCAACTGAAAGAAAATTGAACTGCAGAATATCTTTTTTTTTTTTTTTTGTGAGCAGTCCTTTGGTAATAAAACTATTCCACTCAGTCATTTAAACTAGAATATTCAGAGTCCAAACAACCTTTTTCCTTTAATCATGGCAACTCCCGGGTAGTGGCTAGATGAGATTGCTATTGTTTGAATGTAGGTCATAGTTCAGAGGCAGGTTTCAATTTATCAATGCACACTAAGTGCACAACCTTTCAGCCGTTATTAAACTACAGTCTCATGCAATGGTTTTCTGTTTGTTACCTTCTAGTAACCAAAGTTTTAATTATAACAAATCTTTTCCCTAGCTTTACAGAACTATCTACAACAGTGTAAAATGTCTTTAACGTGGACATATGCACATTTTTCCACATATGAACATTTGATGTCATGTAATTTTTTTAAACTTATTGTATGCCAATACACAGCACTTGTTTTTTCTCATAATTCCCTAGTCCATTAACATCCGTTTTATATTAACCCTCACGCCGGTTAAGAGCACATCCAGAAACTTCATAGGGTTTGTCTACACTGGCAAGTTTCTGTGGAGTAAAGCAGTTTTCTGCGCGCAAACTGCAGACGTGGACACACTGCCAGGCCACTTTGTGTGCATAAACTCCTCGGTTGCAGTGCTGCAAAAAAACTACCTTGACAAGAGTCGTAAACCTTACAGCGCAGAGGCTCCAGCACTCTACTGACAGTGTAGACACTTGATTACTTTCTGTGCTGTAATTGGCCTCTGGAGCTGTCCCATAATGCATCAAGAGACCACTGTGCTCATTGTTTTGAATTCAGCTGCCCTGCAGACATGCACCCCTCCCCTTTCAAAGCACGGTTTCTGACAGCTGTTGTGTGCTCTGCTGATCTGCTCTGGGACACAAAGCAAGCCATTAATGTGGAATGCTTGTGCTGTTGAACACAGAGGCAGGGGTGTGTGTGTGTGTGTGTGTGTGTGTGTGTGTGAGTGTGAGAGAGAGAGATTGCTGTGCAGAGAGTCCAGGGAGGGAGGCAAGGGGCCAATGTTGGGGTTTCCCCCTCCCCCTGCTTCAGGACTGATTGCTTCCTGCCACTGTCTGAATTTACAAGACAGCATGCTGACACATTCTCTCTGTCCCCCAAAACACACTCTCTCCCCCCCCACACACACACACATTTCAGTTGAAAAGCAGCTGGCATGTAGTAGGATGCTCATGAAACAATGGGACTGGGAAACCTGAATCATGTGGTGCTGTGCCTGCTCCATGAGGTATTGCAAACCCTTCCCAAATCATCCTGTAGCCAGTTGCACAGTGGAATAGCTACCACAATGCATTGCTTTCTTTGCCGTTGCAAGAGCTGCTAATGTGGATGCGCTTCACAGTCACAAGGAGCTCAGTATGGACATGCAACAGCAGTTTAATTTCAGCATTTTAATAAAAGTGGTATAACTTGTTGTCATAAATATAAAGGGAAGGGTAAACCCCTTTAAAATCCCTCCTGGCCAGAGGAAAAATCCTCTCACCTGTAAAGGGTTAAGAAGCTAAAGGTAACCTCGCTGGCACCTGACCAAAATGACCAATGAGGAGACAAGATACTTTCAAAAGCTGGGAGGAGGGAGAGAAACAAAGGGTCTGTGTGTCTGTTGGTATGCTGCTTTTGCCGGGGATAGACCAGGAATGGAGTCTTAGAACTTTTAGTAAGTAATCTAGCTAGGTATGCGTTAGATTATGATTTCTTTAAATGGCTGAGAAAAGAATTGTGCTGAATAGAATAACTATTTCTGTCTGTGTGTCTTTTTTCTACTTAAGATTTTGCCTAGAGGGATTCTCTATGTTTTGAATCTAATTACCCTGTAAGGTATCTACCATCCTGATTTTACAGGGGTGATTCCTTTACTTCTATCTATTTCTATTAAGTCTTCTTGTAAGAAAACTGAATGCTTTTTCATTGTTCTCAGATCCAAGGGTTTGGGTTTGTGGTCACCTATGCAAATTTGGTGAGGATTTTTACCAAATCTTTCCCAGGAAGTGGGGTGCAAGGGTTGGGAGGATTTTGGGGGGAAAGACGTGTCCAAATTGCGTTTCCCAGTAAACCCAGTTAGAGTTTGGTGGTGGCAGTGGATATTCCAAGGACAAAGGATAAAATTAATTTGTATCTTGGGGAAGTTTTAACCTAAGCTGATAAAAGTAAGCTTAGGAGGTTTTCATGCAGGTCCCCACATCTGTACCCTAGAGTTCAGAGTGGGGGAGGAACCTTGACACTTGTGATGCAGAAACTTTCCAGTGTAGACATACCCATATGTTTCTAATAATGATGATAGTGTTCTGATAATGTGCCAGTTTGTCTGACTTCTTTCACAACCATCTCTGCACTTTTTTCCACAATGCCCCTTGGGAATGGGATAACCTCTCCAAATTGGCTTGATAAGATACCACTTTCCCCTTGTTGAAATTCCTGGTTAAGACTCACTTCTGCCTTGACCTCCACAAAAACTGAGTCACAAGATATTCATGTATTATACTGTTTCCCTTTTTGACTCAAGGAGTTAGCCAAATGGCTTGCAGGTGGTTTCCATTAGGAGAATAAACTGATGATGGAATCAGGTAACTTTAATACAAGCCTGTTTACTTACAAAGAATGTACAAAGTCCTGTTTCCCTGAACATGGGAGGAATCAAACAGGACATAGTTTCCTTGCTTGGAGCTCCAAGAGCCTGTAGCCAATATTCAGCTTACAAGCTCACTTACTCTCTCGGCTTTTCTAAGAGCCATGCACTCAACACTTGTTCAGGTTGTGTCTGAGTTTCTCCTTTTTCTCTGTATATTTGTGATGGTTCTCCTGCTTCTCACTCACACTCACACTCATACCTTCTCCACTAAAAACAGCCAGCCAAACCCCTCTCTCTAGTAGTTTAAATTCCTGAGTGGCCTCACAAGTGCCTTTGTTTGGGGCAATGTTGTGCCTGTGTTTGGGGTAGAGGCTGCTACTGTTTCATGAAGGAGATTAACTGTTTCTTACAGCTATTTTAAATGAAGGGTAGAGCTAAGGGCACTAGCTTCAATGATGTTTTGCCCAACCCACAAGAATACATGTGTTTAATTTGTAGTCAAACTAAAACATTTAAAAAAACAAAATCAACCATGCTGTCAAGCTGTGTTTTTTTTTTTCACTCAGCAATCTTATTTCTCTGATCAGTCTTCTTGTCACCACCACAGCCATGCCCACTATATTGCTTGGTGCACATTTTGTTGCATCATCTGACGATGAGGTGGTAAATCCTCCAAACAAATACCTTGTGCATCTTTATGGGAGGGAGTGTTTCAAAAGCACTCAGCACTGATGTAGTTCTACTTCCACTGAAGTAAATGGTAAAACTTTCATTGACTTAATTGGGGATTGGTCCTGCTTTTTGCTGAGCACTTCAGAAAATCCCACTCTATGTGAACTTTGAGTTGCCCTAGGAAATTTGTGGTGTAGAAAAATAATGAATAATATGTGGTAACTTTCATGCACAGTTCATTTGTCTGTGTAGAAGCAGCATACCACATTTGGTCTTCCCTTTTTAAAATAAGTGGGCCAATATCCTTATCTGGATGTAGATTTAGCATTGGTGTAGATTTACACTTGCTATGGATATGGCTTATATAAATCAATGTGTATATATATTGTAACTAAACCACTAATAAATATAGTTTGTGTGCCTTAATGCCTCAATGATATATAAATAGATAATACTATTGCCCCTTTTGGCCAAAGTGGTTAGTCAAGTTTTGGGCCTTGCCAGGTTGTTTCCATTAGGAGGAGAAGCTGATGACAGTGTCAGATATTTCTTTGATGAACTTCCGTTTATTTGCAAAGAATATGTACATAATGTCCTGTTTCCCTGAACAGAGCAAGAATCAAATAGGAGGCAGTTTCTTTTCTCTCAGTGTAGCCAGCACTCTGTCAGAGTTATGACGCAAGTATTTCTCTGACTGCCTTCTCGCCCCCCCGCCCTTTCTGTCTGCTTCTGTGATGTTTCTCCTTTCTTCTCTCACAAACACATAGCTACAATCAATTCACTTCCCTGCCTATAGGTTTGCTTTCAACCCTATGGGAAACCTTTTGGATTGTATGGCCTAGACATTGCCCAGGCTTGCATGAGATCTAGTCTTTGGGCAGTGGCTTTCTGTTGTTTCAGCTATCAGTAAACCATGGGGGATTTAATTGTTCCCTTGTTTACCCTGAATGGAACATGGCCTTCATGCCCAATAGTATCAACAAGGTGATGTGATTGCCCAACACCCAGAATAACAATAAGGTGAATATTTATTTTGATTGCACTTTCAGATCTTCTCTGATAACCTTTTTTAAAAAAGCTGTTGAAAATAGCCTGTGTGGAAAAAGTTTTAAGCGTTCCTGTGTCAAATATATTAGATGAGGAACACAGGGCCAGATTTTGAATACCAGAGTAATGTCAGTGAAGGTTATTTACTGAAATAGTCTTGACTTCAGGGTAAAGAGTTTCACAATCTGTCCAAGAACATTTTACAACCCCTTTGAAGATGTATTTTTTTTTCTCAGTGTACACACAGGAATATTCCCTGGGAGCTGCTTCAGATTTTGTATTTCAAGTATACCAGAATGTAATGGGCTGTCCTAAAAGTTAAGTGGCTATAATGATAACTTCTAAAAAGAATTTGAACTGAATTTTAGCTGTATGGTCTCAGTCCTGAAATCAGATCTGTGCAGAAGGATCCCTGGAGCTTTATGGAGCCCAGTTTGATTTCATGGGCATGTGGAGTTGATTGCAAGATGGGGGGTTATAATTTGAAGTGTTTATTAGAGACATAGCATCCTGTGGCACCTTATAGATTAACAGACATATTGGAGCATAAGCTTTCGTGGGTGAATGCCCACTTTGTCGGATGCACGAAAGCTTATGCTCCAATACATCTGTTAGTCCATAAGGTGCCACAGGACTCTTTGCGGCTTTTACAGATCCAGACTAACATGGCTACCCCTCTGATACTTGATACTGGAGGAATGTATTTAATAGAGTTCTTTTTATATGAAGAAACTTACCAAAGTAAGATATTGATCGATAATACTAAATATTTTAGTAGATCTAAAACTAGCATTAAAATATTGTGAGTCAAGGGAGAATTTAAGTTACATATTT
Source organism: Chelonia mydas (assembly GCF_015237465.2). Lineage (NCBI taxonomy): Eukaryota > Metazoa > Chordata > Testudines > Cheloniidae > Chelonia > Chelonia mydas. Next base: position 100,972,591 of record NC_057852.1, read on the forward strand.
CAGAAAGAAAGACAAACACTAAATAGTGTTTATATTGCACTGTTTATAAATCAGCAATCGGAAACCTTTGGCACGCGGCCCACCAGGGTAAGTCCACTGGTGGGCCGGGCCAGTTTGTTTACCTGCCGCGTCCACAGGTTCAGTCGATCGCGACTCCCACTGGCCACGGTTCACTGCTCCAGGCCAATGGGAGCTGCTGGAAGTGGCACGGGCCGAGGGATGTGCTGGCTGCCGCTTCCCGCAGCCCCCATTGGCCTGGAGCGGCGAACCATGGCCACTGGGAGCTGCACTCAGCCAAACCTGTAGAAGTGGCAGGAAAACAAACTGGCTCGGTCCTCCAGGGGGCTTACCCTGGCGGCCCACATGCCAAAGGTAGCACCTTAGCTTAATATTTTGACATGACATCCTCCAAACCCTAATTCCTGTAAGTAGTCCCTTTTCATGTGACTACTCCCATTCACCTCAATGACACTAATTGTGAGGTAAGGATCTGCAGAAGCAGGTTATTGGGAAATTTGACACTTCCTCTGTATGATGTTGGGGAAAAAGTTCCTAGAACTATGTTTACTTTTTATCAACAACAGATAATATCCCATTGAGGCTTAAACAGGAGCTGTATGTCACACATCAAGAGAGAGGAAAAGGAGTATGTTAGGGGGGTTATTCCTTCACCCACTTACTTCCCTGGTCGTCCTCGCATGAACAGAGAGCAACAATACCCAAAGTCCAGAGGTGCAAACTAGTCGATGTTTATTGGGGTGAACTTCCAGTGAGCATGATTCCAGTTTCCTTCCTTAGTGTCCCCCTTCCCAGCTCTGACACCACAGAGCCTTACCTTAATTAATTTACACCCAGCAAAATTAATTATACAGCAGATAGAAACAATCACAGAAGCACAGATTATACAGACAAACAATAGGGAAATGGGGACTACAGTGATAGAACAAACACAGAAATGAGGATTTCACATCCCAGCTATTGATAAGTGAGTTCTTGCCAGACAGGATGCTATCAAACTAAGTTTCCTTTTACATTTTCTAGGCACTTCCCTTTCTCTGGAGGCGATAGGCATTATCAGGACAGGATTGTATTCCTAACAGCCCAATAGCACCTTATTTCAATGTGACTAGTTCGGGATGTGAGGATGTGACTGTTCGCTTCCCAGCTTATAGACAGGTTTCAGAGTAACAGCCGTGTTAGTCTGTATTCGCAAAAAGAAAAGGAGGACTTGTGGCACCTTAGAGACTAACCAATTTATTTGAGCATGAGCTTTCGTGAGCTGTAGGCTACAGCTCACGAAAGCTCATGCTCAAATAAATTGGTTAGTCTCTAAGGTGCCACAAGTCCTCCTTTTCTTTTTTCCCAGCTTATGGCAGCCTCTGCTGCTTAGCCAAAGGCCTTAGCCTAAGCACAGGGCCTCACGCTGTCACAGTAAGAGTAGGACGTTACACCGGCAAACAGTGGTTTTGATTCTTTCTTTTATACCTCTATAACTAGCTAAGTGATAAGAATACACCTAAATTCTTAGAGTATAGGCCTTTACAGACAGGCCTGAATATCTATATCCTAACAGGGTACAGTGAAAGAGGCCAGAAGTTAATCACAGAATGGAAATCTAGCTTTAAAAAAAAAATCAGAAGCTGTTTCCCATGCTGCCTTGGGGCAGTACTTTTTAAAATTTTCTCAACTTTGTAAACTTATGTAGCATTGGGCAGCCTCATTTCTGCTACTCTTTCAGCTGTCACAGCCACTTTTGGTGGTGTCATTCTGTAGCCACAAGAGTAGAAGTTCAGCTGTAAATATGTATTGCTGTGCTATTGCGGGGACCGATAATTTATTTCAGTGTGCTTACAGCTGTACAGCCTCTGGGTGAGATAAGACTGCCATAATTGAATTTCAATTTTTTAAACAAACCAGCAGGAATGTTTGTGTAAATGGTGAAATTTTAGCAAATATTGCAGCATACGCCCAGAAAAGTGGATATTGAATTCACGAGCAATTTGCACAAAATATTTGAATCTGAGCTCACTGAATGAGGGAAAAGAGATACACACAATCTCCATTCTGAATCAATCAAGATTGAATACTGAGTAGTGACTAGTCACAATGAACAGTTCTTGAATGATCTACAGACAAATTACTTGGTGGATAATTTTGAATGAAAAAGTACAGAAAATACTGAACAATTCAGAGCCAATTCCGTTAAAAATTGTGTGTTAGAAACTTATTCACCCATCTCTAATAAGAGAGATGGATCAAACTTTTTTCTGCTGAAAATTGACATATATATAAATAATTTTTGGAGATTTTTTTCTATGGAGAATGTCAACATTTCAGTGAAAAATCAAAAAGTGAAATTTTTATTCAGAAATGCTGCTGCAGCGCCTCCAGGGCGTTGTAGTTTGAGTGCCCCTTTCTTTTCTAAAGGACAGATTCGCTCTGGCCAGACTACATCTCCCATGTCAGAACTTACACAGCGGAAAGGTTTATGGTAGGTTATGCTGATATAAACTGGGCCTGACTGCCCAGAGACAAATCAGAGGTGGTAAAGCAAAATGGATTAGTTCCACTTCCAAGGTGCAGTCTGTCAGAGGACAGCACACCCCAAGAAATGGACAAGGGGATGTGAATGAATAAGGGGATAAGGCCAAGCCATATGCTCTAATTTAACTTCCACTGGTGGACTTCTGTAGTCACATTGCTTAGTGCACTATTGGAAGAGGCTCGGATACTATGGTGGTGAAAGCAATGTGAGAACCTGAATGGAATAGAAAGTCCCAGAATAACTTAGAGCTCTCCCTTTGAGAACACCTGAGCTCAAGGCTGAGCTAGAAATAGCAGCTTCCCAGCTGGATTTATTCTTTGGCACAATAGGCTTAGTGGATATACCAGGAGCTGTAATTTACAGGTCCCTCTGCTGCCCTTGCTGAATTTAGCCCTAAATCTAATAAATGTTTTGGAACCTGAAAGTCCATACTCAATCCTTCATTCTTTAAGTTATATCCCTAAAACAAAGCTAAGCCCCCCAAACCAGTGTTTTGGTGAGTGAAAAGGGGTCAAATATTAACAGGTGAAAATAGCTAGACAAACAGTGATAGGATGGAGAATGAAACCTTATTTTCTTTTACCTTTGGGACACTGTATAGCTCTGTAACAATGCTATAAAGGTTACTTGTGTCACCTATTGGCACTTGTTTGGTTTCTGAGTCCTTATTAATAAGGATCAGAACTTTATTCAAGTATCCGAAGGATAGCTGTATTAGTCTGTATCCACAAAAACAACCAGGAATCTGGTGACACCTTAAAGACAAACAGATTTTTTTGGACATAAGCTTTTATGGGTAAAAAAACCCATTTCAAATGCATTTATTCAGATTCTCTCATCCCTAACATTAACGGTTAAATGGTTGATTACATGTCTGTCATAGCACATTGGGCAATTTTCCATTCTAATAATCGTTGAAAGTACATTAGCTTGGGAGAAACCTATAAAATCTGTGGACATCATGCTATGGCTTTTATGTCCCAGAAAAAAGATGAGGCATTGTGCAGCCCCAAAACACTCGAAACAAAGCCTCTCCAAACCCAGGAATTTCAAACTTGCTAAAACACTACAGTGAATATGCTTGGCTAAGTCATGCAGTATTTGAAACAAGCAGAAAAATACAAGCTACAAAAATGATTATTTAAATATCTGTCTGTGCTGAGGTGTATTTACTCATTTTGTTAACTTGTCAACAATTTTCAATGCTGCTTTTGGCTATATTCTTTATTACTGATTCTTATTGTTTTATCTGTTTAGAACATGTTTTTTTTTCCCATGTTATTTCTATTGATGTCGAAGGGCAAAATATCACCTTTAATTTTGATCTTGTTGTGTATTGCAATTTAATAACAATGAAAAATGTTGAATAAGCAGCTCAAATGGCTTTATTTAATCAAAGATTATCAATCAAAGATTAATATAGTACTGTACAGGATACAGAATGAAAACATACATTTTCAACCCCATGTCGATATTGAAGACAAGGTAGTATAGTTCCTTCCTCTGTACCCGGTGGAATGTTGATAGTGTTCATTCCCAAACTAACTCCCAAACCCTCTTTTTTTTCCTTTTATAGGGTATGAGACAAAGAAATTTATTTTTTGGAGGAAAAACTCCCTTCATAGAATCACAGATATCAGGGTTGGAAGGGACCTCAAGAGCTCATCTAGTCCAACCCCCTGCTCAAAGCAGGACCAATCCCCAATTTTTGCCCCAGATCCCTAAATGGCCCCTCAAGGATTGGGTGAAGGGGAAATTAACTCATTAACTGCAATTGAACTTTTTTTTTCCTGTTTCAATAGATGTAGGGCATGGAATATATAGATACACAACATGAAAATGATTTTGGTTAGAATATAAAATTATGGAAGTTTAACATACAAAAATCGTGAAAAATTAATATTTATTAATCTGAATAAATTATAATTCATAAGAATTATGAATAATCTGAAAAAGTCCATTTTCACTTAGCAGCCATGAGCAGGGCACATTTTAAAGGAGCTATATAATTCTGAAACTTGTTGCTTGTTGATTTATAATTTGAATCTATTTCCATGCTTCTGTTTTTTTAATTTATTAACATAGTCAAAATTCCCACTGACTTCAATGTGGGCAGGATATATAAACAGTTACATAGTTTTGAAAACCAGGGGTTTGCTATATTATAGCTGGAACTTTTAGCAACAGCTGTGTTTAAGATTGCCTAAGCATTTCTTTTAATGCACACCTTTCAGGATGAAATGTTTTAAGTCTTCTGGAGGGTGATTTGTTTTTGGAAGTTTGAGTTAAAGCATTATGCCATTATGGGGAACAAAAGGAATGATGAAAACATACTTTTCTCATTATAAATGGAAATGTTGTCTTTGTCTTTTTAAAAAAAAAAAAAAAAACTTGTAATGCCTCAGCAGTATGGGGTAGAAGATTAAAATTTGGTACAAAGTTGATACAAAGACATGCTGATTATTGGTTGTGATTGGACCCAATTATAAAAATGTAAGGGCACCATTTCAAAAGTAACTAGTGATTTGGCTATCTTACTGGAGACATCTTACAGAGGCCTAGTTTTTGAAAATCAGGCCCCTTTAGGATGTCTCAAGTTGGGCATTCAAACAGTGAGGCATCTAAAAGCATTAGTTACTTTTGAAAATCTTAGCCTAAAATCATTCTAGATTATACAAAAGGAGGACTGCCTTATGAAATGAGATTTATGAAGTTAACACCATTTCATTTTTTGACATTCTGGAGCTGGCTAGCTAAAATGTCTAGGCAAATAATGAGTTAAACCTAGGACATCTACATTTTTAAAATCCTACACTAAGGTTGCAGAATGAAGCATTCAAAATTCAGGAAACTCTGAAATTAACACAGCATATGTAACCCAATAGCCACCCAATTTGAACACTATCCCATCATGCACATACATTACCATACAGTCTTTAGTTAAATGCCTCACAAATTACTTCTAAAACTCCTCAAATATGAACAAAAGTTGTCTACTGGTCACAGAAGGCACCTGCAAAACATAAACTAGAGAGGGTAACTTTAACACTTTAGTGAAGGGTGGGCCAAAAATCAACTTATGATGGAATTCAAGTCTCCAACTTAACCATAATATTACTTATCTTCTGCTTATACATAGCCATCTAAAAATGTGAAAGACTCTGTTTTACATGTCTGAGCATTTCTGGTTTTAATATCAAAGTGTACTTATCTCAGTTGTTGAGAGATTGGCATAACTGGAGTATGTATACCATGTGGACTCTAGTGTTGCTAGATATAAATTTAGCCCCTCTCTCCTTAAAAATTGGCATTCCACTAATACAATGCTGAGATCAGTTTAATCAAATTCCCATTAATAATGATGCAAAGAAAAGGGTTCCAACTATTACTACTCTAAAAGGCTGATTCCTGCTTTACTCTACAACTTTTCATTATATCTGACATTTCAAACAAGGATTACTTTCTTCCTCTACAACAAAAAGAAATATCTCCAAATTTCCATGTCACCCACTAAATGTAGGTTTCCTTAAATAAACTTTACCATGGGGATAGAGCATATGAATTTTAAAAATATATATTTTAAAAGAAATTGTAACAAATTCAGTCCTGGAGTAAGGAGATGCAACTTCATTGCAGTCAGTCTAATTGTAAGCAATTACACCAGGATTGAATTTGGTCCACCTAATGTAATTTGAAGATGACTTTGGAATGGAATTTTTGGAACTAAGATGTTTATCATGTTTTGTGGCTTGCCTAGATGAATACGTTAACTAGAACGCCCCAAATATGTAATTACTCATGTCATGTTTTAAAGGCTAGTGATCCATGGGGTAATATGATTCTTTATAATAAGAGTACCAGCAAACAGGACATCTGCTACAGCTAATTTTGTATCAGCATTTCCATTATAAATACCAATTTTCAGTGCAGGTCCTTGTGAATGCCTCACATTTCTCCCCAAAGTTATATAGCAGGGGCGGTCAAACTGCAGTTCACAAGCCACATATCATTCTTCTACAGTTAAAGTGGGGCTCATGGAGCCCCCTCCCATTCTCCGCCTACCAGACTGGGGGAGGGACTCGGGGCTTCTGGTGGGGCTAGGGGCTTCTACCTAGCAAGGAAGGGGGGCTTGGGGTTTTAGCTCCATGACTGCTCTTCCCTCAGAAACTCCCCTTCCGTCAGGACTGAAGCCTCGAGCCCTGGCAGGTGCCTCCCACAGGGCAGAAGCCCTGAGCCCCTCTTCCCCGGACGGCATAAACTCCTAGCCTTACCACCTCACCACAGGGCAGAACCCCAAGCTCCAGCAGGTGTGGCTTTTGAACTTCTGAAGGTTGTGATCTGTGGCTCAGACGGTCACTAAGTTTGGCCACCCCTGTTATATAGAAGGGATCAGCCCAGAAACAGTGGTTGTTATGATTGTTTCCCCTAACCCTCACCTCCCCCAAAATCAGTGTAGTCACATATCATTAAATTAAATTTTATGTTTAAAGTGAGAGGGAGGATCCAGTACAACATCATTCTTACCTCCTTCCCTTCCCATACACACAGGCCCATGAGATCAACTGTATAGAATTGTTGTTGAATGTCCTGAGGATTTTTCATCCATATTCCTGAATATAGACCATCAAACAGCTGTCTGTATCCGGATAATTCATCCCATGTTTTACACCCAAATTACCAGACATGATGTGGTTTCATTTTGGACATTGAGCTTAGTGCTGTATAAATATATAGCCAGTATTGACATAGTTAATAAAGCACATTTTTAGTAGGGCTGTCAATAAATCCCAGTTAACTCATGCAATTATCTCAAAAAAATTAATCACGATAAATCGAGGTTTAATCACACTGTTAAACAATAGAATACCAGTTGAAATTTATTAAATATTTTTGGATGTTTTTCTAGTTTCAAATATATTGATTTCAATTGCAACACAGAATACAAAGTGCACAGTGCTCACTTTGTATTATTTTTGATTAAAACATCTGCACTGTAAAAATGATAAACAAAACAAATAGTATTTTTCAGTTCATCTCAGACAAGTACTGTAGTGCAATCTCTTTATCATGAAAGTGCAGCTTACAAATGTAGATGTTTTTGTTACATAACTGCACTCAAAACCAAAGAATGCAGAACTTTAGATCCTACAAGTCCACTCAGTCCTATTTCTCGTTCAGCCAATAGCTAAGACAACCAAGTTTGTTTACATTTACGGGGATAATGTTGCCCACTTCTTAATTACAATGTCACCAGAAAATGAGAACAGGCATTCACATGGGACTTTTGCAGCCGTCACTGCCAGGTATTTATGTTCACATATGATAAACATTCGTATGCCCCTTCATGCTTTGGCCACCATTCCAGAGGACATGCTTCCATGCTGATACACTCGTTTAAAAAAATGCATTAATTAAATTGGTGACTGAACTCCTTGGGGGAGAATTATATGTCTCTGGCTCTGGTTTACCCACATTCTGCCATATATTTCATGTCATAGTAGACTTGGATGATGACTCAGCATATGTTCATTTTAAGAACACTTTTGCTGCAGATTTGACGAAACGCAAAAAAGGTACCAATGTGAGATTTCTAAAGATAGCTACAGCACTCAACCTAGGTTTACAAATCTGAAGTACCTTCCAAAATCTGAGAGGGACGAGGTGTGGAGCATGCTTTCAAAAGTCTTAAAAGAGAAACACCGAGATGCAGAAACTACAGAACCCGAACCACCAAAAAAGAAAATCAACCTTCTGCTGGTGGCATCTGACTCAGATGATGAAAATGAACATGTCAGTCTGCACTGCTTTGGATCATTATCGAGCAGAACCCGTCAACAGCATGGACACACATCCTTTGGAATAGTGGTTGAAGCATGAAGGGACATATGAATCCTTAGCACATCTGGCACGTAAATATCTTGCAATGCTGGCTACAACAGTGTCATATGAACACTTGTTCTCACTTTCAGGTGACATTGTGAACAAGAAGTGGGCAGCATTATCTCCTGCAAATGTTAACAAACTTGTTTGTCTGAGTGATTGGCTGAACAAGAAATAGGACTGAATGTACTTGTAGGTATTACATTTTTACATTGTTTTATTTTTGATATTTATTTACATATTTTATTTTTTGTACATAATTCTACATTTGTAAGTTCAACTTTCATGATAGAGATTGAACTACAGTATTTGTATTAGGTAAATTGAAATACTATTAATTTTTTATTATAAATATTTGCACTGTAAAAAACAAAAGTGAGCACTGTACATATTGTATTCTGTGTTGTAATTGAAATGAATATATTTGAAAATGTAAAAAATTCCATAAATTGAATTCTATTATCAGTGCAATTAATCATGATTAATATTTGTAATCGCTTGACAGCCATAATTTTTATTCAACTCACTCTTGACCATCAGTGTCCTGATTTAGATTTCCCAGGACCCAGAGATCCAGTATACTGCATAGATAGGATCTGTGTCACTGTTTTGGGGAAAGTGCACCTCTGACCTCCTCCATAGTCTGCTCAAGGGATCCCCCTTAGATCTCAGGCCTCTAGCTGGCAGCTTATGATAGGCAGAATCTCAGGATTCTATCTCCCCAAACTAGGGTTTTTGGCTTGCAGCTCCCCTGAAATTCATTGTGATTATCCCAGCAGATCTGACCTCAGCTTAGCACCTGCAGTTTCACTCTCTCCCAGCAGCTAACACAGTGGTTATCCAGAGACCAACTTTCACATGTCACAATACATTTATTTTAGAACAAAAAAATTACAGAGAACATACAAAACAATAAAAGATTTAACAGAGATTATCCATCTTCCACATGTGGGTCTGGTAGGTCACATTCCTTCAAACCTCTTTTGTAAGGTTTGCCCCCTTGGTTAAAGGTTCATTTCAGGTCAAGAAGGAGGGGCCCCTTCAGTCAGTTCAGCCTGGCCATTTGTTTCCCAAGCTCTTTCTTTGCATCTGGGTTTTATGAATCCAGTCTGAACCAGTATATATGTCACCCCGGTCGATGGTACTTCTCTGGAGTTCTTTACCTATCCCAGGGTCTGAAGTAATCACCACCCACTGACTTTAATTTCTGGATGGACCTTGTAACCTCCCCCAACCTGCCAGCACTCAATCCCTGGCTCAGAGACAGATAACATTTATAAAGTTGATACAATAGCCTCAAAGATATAACTGTTTGTGTCAATACCTATCACACTGTGTATTTAGGTGGAATGAGGAGATGTAGTAGGGGTAGCCCTACTACATGTCAAAACTAGAATGTTTGGCTGTATTTTAATATGTATTCATTAACCTCAGTTAATGAATGCAACTAAATTCTACCATAGCTAGGAGACACATTTATGTTGCTAGTCAGGTTTAAACACAAACAGGAATAAAGCTTGTGGCCTGGAACAAATGTTGGTTTTTATATTGGAATTTAGAATCATGTTTAAGTATTAACACATGTTAAAACATGGCTGAAAATTCAAATGTAGCCCTCCTACTAGAAAGTCTTTAAAGACATTTCCTTGATTTAATCACAGTCGGCAAGCATGGGGAAAAAAGTGTAGAAGTTAATGCTTTGTTGTTCATATTTTTCCTTGGATCTATCTGAAAACTTTCCTGAATGGAGCAGATACAACATAAGAACAGCCATACTGGGTCAGACCAATGGTCCATCTAGCTAGTATCCTGTCTTGACTGTAGCCAATACCAGATGCTTCAGAGGGAATGAACAGAAAGGGGCAGTTATTGAGAGATCCATCCCCGTTGTCTAGTCCCAGCTGCTGCATGGGGTTGCATCCCTGACCCATCTTGGCTACTAGACGTTGATGAATCTAGCCTCCATGAATTTATCTAATTTTTTGTTTGAACCCAGTTATAATTTTGGCCCTCGATATCATCTGGCAATGAGTTCCACAGGTTTACAGTGCATTGTTAGAAGAAGTACCTCCTTATGCTTGTTTTAAACCTGCTGGCTACTAATTTAATTGGGTGACCCCTGGTTCTTGTGTTATGTGTAGGGGTAAGAGACCATTCATGATTTTATATATCTTTATCACATCATCCTTTAGTCATCTCTTCTTTCAAATTAACAGTACAAGTCTTTTTAATTTCTCCTAAGTAAGCTGTTCTATACTCCAATCATTTTTGTTGTCCTTTTCTTTACTTTTAACCAATTCTAATATCTCTTTTGAGATGGGGAGACTGGAACTACACACAGTATTCAAGGTGTAGGCATAACATGGATTTATATAGTGTCATTATGGTATTTTCTGTTTTATTTTTCCCTTTCATAATGATTCCTAACATACTGTTAGCATGATTGATTGTTGCTGCACATTGAGCAGATGTTTTTCAGAGTAGTATCCACAATGAGTCCAAGATGTCTTTCTTGAGTGGTAGCAGCTAATTTAAACACCATAGTTTTGTATGTATAATTGGGATTATATTTTCCAATATGTATTACTTTGAACTGATCAACATTGAATTTCATCTGCCATTTTGTTGCTCAGTCACTCAGTTTAGAGATCCCTTTGTAACTCTTCAGTCAGTTTTGGACTTAATATCTTGAGTAATTTTGTATCATCTGCAAACTTTATGCCCTCGCTGTTTACATCTTTTTCCAGATCAGTTATGAATATGTAGAACAGCATAGGTCCCAGTAAAGGTGCCTGGGGAACCTCACTATTTTACACTTTCCATTGTGAAAACTGACCATCTATTTCTACTCTGTTTCCTATCTTTTAACCAGTTACTGATCCATCAGAGGACCTTCCCCCTTATCCCATGACTACTTACTTTGCTTAAGAGTCTTTGATGTGGGGCCTTGTCATAGGCTTTCTGAAAGTCCACTATATCAACTGGAACTCGTTTCCAGGGGATAGTGTGAAGGCCAAAGCTATAATGGGTTTAAAAGAGAATTCTATATATGTTCATGGAGGATAGATCTATTAATGGCTGTTAACCGAGATGATCAGGGATGCACCTCCATGCTCTGCGTGTCCCTAAGCCTCTGACAGTGCTGGGACTGGACAACAGGGGATGAATCACTTGATATTTGCTCTGATTTGTTCATTACTTTTGATACATCTGTTAATGGCCACTGTAGGAAGACAGGATACTGGGCTAGATGGACCATTGGTCTGACCTAAAATGGCCATTCTTATTTTCCTGTGTTCTTATTACCCTTGCTCACATGCTTGTTGACAAGCTTAAAGAATTCTGTGATAACTCTTCTCCACCATATTATATTAATCTATTTCTGATAATTCTGTTCTTTACAATAGTATTCAACCCATTTTCCTGGTTCTGAAGTTAGTCTTACTGGCTTGTACTTGCTAGGATCATCTCCCTTTCTTCGTCTTCATTTTCACCACTTTGCTAAACAGTTGGCCACAATGATTCTTCACCATTTGGTCCATTCCTGTGTGGCCACAGGGGCTTGAAGGGCCAAGAATCCAACGTCAGAACAGACTTGATGCATCCATGTCATAGGGCCTCTGCCTTTGGGATGCCTATACTCTTGGTTGGTGGAATTTTATCCTGGGGGATGTTACAAGCCACCTGGTAAATGGCATTCTGGTGACATGTCTGAAAAATGTAAGATGCTGTCTGCGGACAATGGACCTAATAGCCTGTAGCCAGAGTGACTGTAAACATCTGTGTTATGAATGAATTTTTTCCACTTTATTCCCAGTATGCAAAGTTGGCATTTTGTGTGGAAAGCCTCCAGTGGAAACAGTATCCATGTTTCACAACCATTTAGAAGCATGGAGAGGATACAGCTCAAATAAATACTGAACTTGGTTTTCATGCAGAGATGATGTTGATTTCATGTTTGTTGTAAATGACTTATGGCAGATGCTGCAATGCCAATCCAGTGAAGAACCTCTGGAGCCTTTTTTTCTCTATCCTCCAGTCATCTGATACAGAGGCTGGTTTAAGCAATAGGTTACATAACCACAGTTAGTAGTTCTGCAATGTCATAGTTGAGTTCCTTCAGAAGATCTTGGTTGAATACCATCTGATCTTGGTGACTTATTACTGTTTAATTTATCAGTTTGTTCCCAAACCATCTCTATTGACACCTCATTCTGGGACAGTTCCCCACTCCTGAGCCATTCAATTGAACTGAGAAATCTGAGGATCTCCCTCACACCTTCTGCAGTGAAGAACAAGGCAGAGAATTCACTTAGCTTCTTTGTAATGGTCTTGTCTTAAGTGCTTCTTTAGCGTCTCAATTGGCCTGTACCCCACTGACTGTTTATCTAACTTCCTGATTCTGATTTTTTTTTTTTAATACTGTTAATTTTGTGTCTTTTGCTAGTTGCTCTTTACATTTTTTTTTGGCCTGCCTAATTAGACTTTACATTTGGCTTGCCAGATTTTATGTCATTTCTATTTTCTTCAGCACGATTTGACTTTCAATTTTTAAGGATGGCTTTTTGCCACTTTTACTCTGCTGTTTAGCCATAGTTGAATTTTTGGACAACATATTATTATTTATTTGTGGTATAAATTTAGTTTGAACATATATTATGGTGGTTTTAAATAGTTTTTATGCAGTTTGCAGGCATTTCATTCTTGTGATTGTTCCTTTTCATTTCTGGTTAGACTAATTTTTGTGTAGTTCCCCTTCTTGAAGTTAACTGATATGGGGTTTCTTGGTATCCCCCCCCCCCAAGGATTTTAAATTTAATAACATTGTTGCTATTACTGAGTAGTTCAGATATATTCACCTGTTTGACAAGATCCTGTGCTCCACTTATGATTAAATCAAGAATTGCTTCTCCCCTTGTGGATTACAGGACTAGCTGCTCTAAGTAGTAGTCATTAATGGTATCTAGAAAATTTCTCTCTTCATCCCATCCTGAGGTGACATGTACCCAGTCAATATAGGGCTAGCTGAAATCCTCCATTATTGGTGTGGGGTTTTTGCAACCTAATTTCCCTGCGCATTTCATAATCACCATTGTCATTCTGGTCAGGTAGCCCGTAGTATATCGACTGCTATGCTCTTATTATTCAAGCATGGAATTCCTAACAATAGAGATTCTCTAGTACAGTTTGATTCATTGAAGATTTTTTACTATAGTTGATTCAGTGCTTTCTCTCACATATATAGTGCTACTCCCCCTCCAGTGCAAATTACTGTCATTCCTATGTATTATGTACCCTGTTATTACGGTGTCCCATTGATTATTATTGTTCCACATTTGTGATGCCTATTATATGAATATTCTCATTTAATACCAGGCACTCAAATTCACCCATCTTATCTTATAGACTTATAAAATTTATCATGATTTGGGTGTCTGTTCATGTGATGTAATTGAATGGGACTCTTTCGTTCCACTGTTTCTCTTATATTTTATCAGCGTCTATCCTTTCCTTTTTACTAGCATATAGCATATCCCCTTGAATAAATCCTCCCCTCCCCTAAGGGATCTCTGTCCTAACTGTGTGCTCCTTCACACCTGTTGACTTTCCCCCAGCCCTTAGTTTAAAAACTCTTCTATGACCATTTCAATTTTACATGCCAGTGATCTGCTTCTGTTTTGGTTTAGGTGGAGCCCATGCTTCCTATATAGGCTCCTCCTTTTCCAAAAGGTTCCCCAGTTCCTAATAAACCTAAAACCCTCTTCTCAACACCATAATCTCATAGACAAATTGAGACATCACAGTTTTGCCCATCTAAGTGGCCCTGTGTGTGGAACTGAAAGCCTTTCACAGAATGATATCATGGAGGACCTGGACTTTAATCTCTTACCTAGCCGCCTAAAGTTTGCCTCTAGGACCCATCTCCTACCTTTCCATATTGGGACCTACATATATTATAACCACTAGCTTCTCCCCGGCACATAAGTCTATCTGGATGTCTCAAGAGGTGCTCAAGCTTTGCACCCAGCAAGCAATTCACCATGAAGTTCTCTTGGTCATCACAAACCAACTATCTATATTTCTATAAATCAAATCCCCTATTACTATTACTTGTCTCTTCCTAATAACAGGAGTTGCCTCCCCTGGAGAAGTATCATCAGAGGGAGAGGAGACCATGACATTGTCTGGAAGGAGAGTCCCAACTATGGGATTGCTTCCCTCCACTCCAGCTTGATTTTCTCCTTCCCCAAGACTTTCACCCTCCTCAACAGCACACAGGCTGTCTGACAGAGGGTGGGACAGCTCTACTGTATCCCGGAAAATCTTGTCTATATACCTTTCTGTCTCCCTTACTCCTTCAGTTCAGCCACTCTGGTCTCAAGAGTCCTACTCAGTCTGTGTGGGTCATGATATGCTTGCACCCAATATATGCCACCTGCTCACACGGAAGGTAATTGTACATGCTTCATTCAGCACAATAAACTGGATAGCTCTTGACTGCTGCTGGACTTTGGCCTGCATCACTTTTTCTCTTGCATAGTTTGTTTATTATTTGTGGGAATTATTGGCTTAAGTTTAGAGTATCTTTGTTATGTATATCTGGCTCTCAAGCTCCCGCTCCAAGCTCCCTCACAAAACTCCATTTGCAGGTCCTGTTCCTTTTTAAAATCCTACTCTCAATGAGTTAGCCCCACTCCCTTGTCAAGGTATCCCAAAGAGATTTGGGATGAAAGGGTGGCAAGCTAGAACCTGGTTTGTAAGCTCTCAGCCTAGCCAAGCAGGCTGCATGGCTCAATACACAGTCCCCAAAACAGATGACATTATAAACTTCAAGCAAGCAAGCATATGGCAAGCAACAATAATAAAGTACTGCAAAATAAAGCTTCTTTCTAGAAAATATTGGAAATACTTCTGTTGTTTCGCCTAGCCACAAATCCTACTGAAGGTAATGACAGGTTTCAGAGTAGCAGCCGTGTTCGTCTGTATCCGCAAAAAGAAAAGGAGTACTTGTGGCACCTTACTTTTTACTGAAGGTAATACGAGTCTGACCCATGTAACCAAGCAGAATTTTGGAATAAAATGTCTTTTCTACTGATAATGTTTGTTTCTCCCTTAAATTTCTTTATCTCCGTGTACCTTTTTTCAAATTATTTATTCATTTTGTGTGTGCAGACAGTGGAAGATTATTTTATTAAATCTTAGGTGTGAGTATATCTTACAGAAGCTGATATTTTGAAAGAAATCTGTACCCATCTCTCTTCTGGTATTTTCTATTTTGAAACTATAGGATTTTTTCCATTTAAAATTAACTTTAAATTTTGCTCATGAATAAGTACATATTTGGAAATTTATCAGTATAATATCCTGCTTCTTACTGACCATATTCTTGAGGATGGTATACTCATGCAGTTAACCAAGGTAATTGTTTCATGCCTACATAGATGAGATATATAGCAAAACTAAATGAATCTGCAGGGCCTAATTGACCTTACTTGCATTTAAAGGAATTTACTTGTTTATTAGTTTTGCATCCAAAAGGACATTCAATTTCTTGTAAAGCATTTGTGTTTTTAGCACAGCTATTTCTATTTAAATAGTTTATATAAAGTCTGAATTTATTGTTTAAGTTTCTTATCTCACTTGGCCATTTTAATCTGCTAGCTGTCATTTACTGAAAAATATAACATGTCCTGGCATTAATGGTATACTTCATCTTAACAGTAAGCTCCAGAAAAAATGTTCATCATAAAATCTTTTCATAATATATCCCAAAATGAGTTGCTTAGTTTTTGTTTGCTTGTGTGTGTGTTTGTTTTTAAACTTTGCCATCAAGAAAGCCAGGAGGCTACATGAATGAGAATGCCAGGTCAAACATAAAGATAAATCCACTAGGGAAAGTTGTGAAATTATTGCAGCTTTCAGCAGCTCTCGGATTAAATACTTGTCCTCCACACTGCTGTGTTGAACATATCTTCAGATTTCTTCTTGTTGCAGAATGACAAGGTCTTATCCTTGAAATTAAAACACCAGAAACTTGATCTGATTTCTTTTCTTAGCTTCTCCATGGCATTAAAATATCTTCTTTTAAAGGCCTTATCAGATGGATAATCATTGATGACAGAATGATATTATTCTTCTGTCAGAATCTCCAGTCAGCCTATAAAATTAGTTCCTTCTCTCTAATTTTGCAGGTTGTTTGCAGGTCTGACACAAATTGAATATATGTGACTTTGAGCTGACTATTTGGGGGCCAGATGAATCTAAAATGTGATAAAATTGTGTCTGTAAAGGCCAGATTTCCAAAATACATTTTCAAAAACCAAAATGGGATCTGAGCCCTTCAGGGAACTATACAAACCAAATGTTGTTACAGCAGCTCTCATTTTCTCACGTGTGATCCCTTATTTGCAAGAGCAGTCCTGCTGACCTCAGTGGGATTAGTCATGTCAGCAGCTGCTCACCAGTGGAAGTAAAGGGGTCACAATCTAGCCCTGAGTCATCTCATTTCTTTGTATATTCAGAGGGGGATTCTCCAGATCACTTGGCATTCACTTAACTCTGCTCCCATTGAAGTGAATGGCAAGCTCTCATTGAATTCAGTGGTAGCAGTTAGGCCAACAATAAGCACTTTTGCGAATCCCACCCTGAGTGTTCTTTTCCATTCCATTTATCTAGTGTTTAGTTAATAAAGGTGGTATTTCATCCATTACTATTGCAAGGCGGCTTCAGATCCTTGATCCTTCATGTTATCCTACTTGTGCAGAGAGGGGCTCTTTCATAGCGTCCACCTTGGGTACAATAAATGCAGATTACTATTTCTGCAATCTACTGGACCATTTAAACAGTCTGGCCAGTTTTGCAGCTTCGCCCTGCAGTCTTGGTATATGTCTCTGTGTTATATTCAGATTAGAGTTTACTGGAGGATAACAATTCCACTTGGCAGCAACTTTCAGTGTTTCAAAATGGTGGTTGTTCTGCATTGGAACAAAACCAAAACCTTTTGAATGTCCTTGTGAAAATGAAATTGTATCAAAATGTCCATTTTCAGACTGGAAAGCTATTTGGAAGGTGTAGGTGTGGCCTGGTAGTTAGGACACTGGATTGCAACTGGCAACACTGAATCGAGCAGAAGAGGGACTTGAACCAAAATGGAATTTTCCCAACAATGTTCTGACTGGCTAGAATTCAAATGTCTGAACAGGGCTTTCTTATGGGTTACTTTAGCTGTTTGAACTCCCATTTTTGCACAAAAGTGTTCTAGGGACATAACACTTTCAGGAAATGTAGGGGGCTATTAGGGTAGTCCAGCTTCAGCAGAAATATGTAAAACTGTGTTTGATCAGACAGCCTTGGCTCCAGTTTCTACTCAGAAATGTGCCCCCTCCTACCCAATGCCCCCCTTACACTGTCTTCTCTTTTTTAATACACTAAGGCACAAACATTTCAGACTTTAAAAAAGTCTCTTATTCTATAATTAACAACAAATGTGTTTTCAGGAAAAAGATACATCATTTAACTTTTCAATTAAATCCTAAACTTTCTAATGAAGCATAAATCAAGGTAAATTATGTTAATCCTCTGACATCTTTTTAGTGAATGCTTGCATTTTCCAGAATCAGGGACAGACCCCTAGCTGTTTTACATTGGTCTCTTAACACCAATGGAGATATACTGGTTTACATCAACTGGGGATGTGATGCTTGATGTTGAGTTGCCATGTAGATAATAAAATAGTGTAGAACTTAGTGATGATTTTAAAATGTTCTGTCTTATCCATTTAATAAAAGAGAAACCATGGACCAAACTGCAATCTCACTTATACATCTATCCTACCTTCATGCAGGACAGGTGGAATATTAAGACTCTGGGATGTACCATAAAAATTGTGGCTCAAGCTGGCTGTTTGGCTCCACCATACCTAGTTATGTACAGAGGGAATATAGTAAGTAATACTTGATGGTGCTTTAAAAAACCGCAAACAAATGATTGAAGAGGCAAGAAAAGTAATGGGGGTTAATACAGCTATGATCTTCCAAATTTGTTTTCACTATTCTGCCCTGTCCTACTCTTTGAATCCTTTCACAAGCTCTACAACTCCTTCAACATCAGTTTCTAAGGGTATGTCTACACTACGGAATAAGGTCGAATTTATAGAAGTCGGTTTTTTAGAAATCGGTTTTATATATTCGAGTGTGTGTGTCCCCACAGAAGTGCATTAACTCGGCGGAGTGCTTCCACAGTACCGAGGCTAGAGTCGACTTCCGGAGCATTGCACTGTGGGTAGCTATCCCACAGTTCCAGCAGTCTCCGCTGCCCATTGGAATTCTGGGTTGAGATCCCAATGCCTGATGGGGCTGAAACATTGTCGCGGGTGGTTCTGGGTACATATCGTCAGTCCCCCCTTCCCTCCCTCCCTCTGTGAAAGCAAGGGCAGACAATCGTTTCGCGCCTTTTTTCCTGAGTTACCTGTGCGGACGCCATACCACCGCAAGTATGGAGCCCGCTCAGGTAACCGTCACCGTATGTCTCCTGGGTGCTGGAAGACGCGGTACGGCATTGCTACACAGTAGCAGCAACCCATTGCCTTCTGGCAGCAGACGGTGCAGTATGACTGTTACCCGTCCTCGTCGTGTCCGAGGTGCTCCTGGCCACGTCGGCTGGGAGCGCCTGGGCAGACATGGGCGCAGGGACTAAATTTTTGGTGACTTGACCAGGTCATTCTCTTTAGTCCTGCAGTCAGTCCTATTGAACCGTCTTATGGTGATCAGGCAGGCAATACGGATTGCTAGCAGTCGTATTGTACCGTCTTCTGCCAGGCAGGCAAGAGATGACGATGGCTAGCAATCGTACTGTACCATCTTCTGCCAGGCAGGCAAGAGATGAGGATGGCTAGCAGTCGTACTGTACCATCTTCTGCCGAGCAGCCATGAGATGTGGATGGCATGCAGTCCTTCTGCACCGTCTGCTGCCAGCCAAAGATGTAAAAGATAGATGGAGTGGATCGAAACAAGAAATAGACCAGATTTGTTTTGTACTCATTTGCCTCTTCCCCTGTCTAGGGGACTCATTCCTCTAGGTCACACTGCAGTCACCCACAGAGAAGGTGCAGCGAGCTAAATCTAGCCATGTATCAATCAGAGGCCACGCTAACCTCCTTGTTCCAATAAGAACAGTAACTTAGGTGCACCATTTCTTATTGGAACCCTCCATGAACTCCTGCCTGAACTACTCCTTGATTCAAAGCCACCCCCTTTGTGGATTTTAGCTCCCTGAAGCCAACCCTGTAAGCCGTGTCGTCAGTCACCCCTCCCTCCGTCAGAGCAACGGCAGACAATCATTCCGCGCCTTTTTTCTGTGCGGACGCCATACCAAGGCAAGCATGGAGTCCGCTCAGCTCACTTTGGCAATTAGGAGCACATTAAACACCACACGCATTATCCAGCAGTATATGCAGCACCAGAACCTGGCAAAGCGCTACCGGGCGAGGAGGCGACGTCAGCGCGGTCACGTGAGTGATCAGGACATGGACACAGATTTCTCTGAAAGCATGGGCCCTGACAATGCATGCATCATGGTGCTAATGGGGCAGGTTCATGCTGTGGAACGCCGATTCTGGGCTCGGGAAACAAGCACAGACTGGTGGGACCGCATAGTGTTGCAGGTCTGGGACGATTCCCAGTGGCTGCGAAACTTTCGCATGCGTAAGGGCACTTTCATGGAACTCTGTGACTTGCTTTCCCCTGCCCTGAAGCGCATGAATACCAAGATGAGAGCAGCCCTCACAGTTGAGAAGCGAGTGGCGATAGCCCTGTGGAAGCTTGCAACGCCAGACAGCTACCGGTCAGTTGGGAATCAATTTGGAGTGGGCAAATCTACTGTTGGGGCTGCTGTGATGCAAGTAGCCCACGCAATCAAAGATCTGCTGATATCAAGGGTAGTGACCCTGGGAAATGTGCAGGTCATAGTGGATGGCTTTGCTGCAATGGGATTCCCTAACTGTGGTGGGGCCATAGACGGAACCCATATCCCTATCTTGGCACCGGAGCACCAAGCCGGCGAGTACATAAACCGCAAGGGGTACTTTTCAATAGTGCTGCAAGCTCTGGTGGATCACAAGGGACGTTTCACCAACATCAACGTGGGATGGCCGGGAAAGGTACATGACGCTCGCATCTTCAGGAACTCTGGTCTGTTTCAAAAGCTGCAAGAAGGGACTTTATTCCCAGACCAGAAAATAACTGTTGGGGATGTTGAAATGCCTATATGTATCCTTGGGGACCCAGCCTACCCCTTAATGCCATGGCTCATGAAGCCATACACAGGCAGCCTGGACAGTAGTCAGGAGCTGTTCAACTACAGGCTGAGCAAGTGCAGAATGGTGGTAGAATGTGCATTTGGACGTTTAAAGGCGCGCTGGCGCAGTTTACTGACTCGCTTAGACCTCAGCGAAACCAATATTCCCACTGTTATTACTGCTTGCTGTGTGCTCCACAATATCTGTGAGAGTAAGGGGGAGACGTTTATGGCGGGGTGGGAGGTTGAGGCAAATCGCCTGGCTGCTGGTTACGTGCAGCCAGACACCAGGACGGTTAGAAGAGCACAGGAGGGCGCGGTACGCATCAGAGAGGCTTTGAAAACCAGTTTCGTGACTGGCCAGGCTACGGTGTGAAAGTTCTGTTTGTTTCTCCTTGATGAAACCCCCCGCCCCTTGGTTCACTCTACTTCCCTGTAAGCTAACCACCCTCCCCTCCTCCCTTCGATCACCGCTTGCAGAGGCAATAAAGTCATTGTTGCTTCACATTCATGCATTCTTCATTCATTCATCACACAAACAGGGGGATGACTACCAAGGTAGCCCAGGAGGGGTGGTGGAGGAGGGAAGGACAATGCCACACAGCACTTTAAAAGTTTACAACTTTAAAATTTATTGAATGACAGCCTTCTTTTTTTTGGGCAATCCTCTGTGGTGGAGTGGCTGGTTGGCCGGAGGCCCCCCACCGCGTTCTTGGGCGTCTGGGTGTGGAGGCTATGGAACTTGGGGAGGAGGGCGGTTGGTTACACAGGGGCTGTAGTGGCAGTCTGTTCTCCAGCTGCCTTTGCTGCAGCTCAACCATACACTGGAGCATACTGGTTTGGTCCTCCAGCAGCCTCAGCATTGAATCCTGCCTCCTCTCATCACGCTGCCGCCACATTCGAGCTTCAGCCCTCTCTTCAGCCCGCCACTTACTCTCTTCAGCCCGCCACCTCTCCTCCCGGTCATTTTGTGCTTTCCTGCAGTCTGACATTATTTGCCTCCACGCATTCGTCTGTGCTCTGTCAGTGTGGGAGGACAGCATCAGCTCGGAGAACATTTCATCTCGAGTGCGTTTTTTTTTCTTTCTAATCTTCACTAGCCTCTGGGAAGGAGAAGATCCTGTGATCGTTGAAACACATGCAGCTGGTGGAGAAAAAAAAAGGGACAGCGGTATTTAAAAAGACACATTTTATAAAACACTGGCTACACTCTTTCAGGGTAAACCTTGCTGTTAACATTACATACATAGCACATGTGCTTTCGTTACAAGGTCGCATTTTGCCTCCCCCCACCGCGTGGCTACCCCCTCCACCCTCCCCCCTCCCTGTGGCTAACAGCGGGGAACATTTCTGTTCAGCCGCAGGCAAACAGCCCAGCAGGAATGGGCTCCTCTGAGTGTCCCCTGAAGAAAAGCACCCTATTTCAACCAGGTGACCATGGATTATATCTCACTCTCCTGAGGATAACACAGAGAGATAAAGAACGGATGTTGCTTGAACGCCAGCAAACATACACTGCAATGCTTTGTTGTACAATGATTCCCGAGTACGTTACTGGCCTGGAGTGGTAAAGTGTCCTACCATGAAGGACGCAATAAGTCTGCCCTCCCCAGAAACCTTTTGCAAAGGCTTTGGGAGTATATCCAGGAGAGCCGCGAATGCCAGGGCAAAGTAATCCTTTCACATGCTTGCTTTTACACTATGTATAGTATTTTAAAAGGTACACTCACCGGAGGTCCCTTCTCCGCCTGCTGGGTCCAGGAGGCAGCCTTGGGTGGGTTCGGGGGGTACTGGCTCCAGGTCCAGGGTAAGAAACAGTTCCTGGCTGTCGGGAAAACCGGTTTCTCCGCTTGCTTGCTGTGAGCTATCTACAACCTCCTCCTCCTCCTCATCTTCTTCGTCCCTAAAACCTGCTTCTGTATTGCCTCCATCTCCACTGAAGGAGTCAAACAACACGGCTGGGGTAGTGGTGGCTGAACCCCCTAAAATGGCATGCAGCTCATCATAGAAGCGGCATGTTTGGGGCTCTGACCCGGAGCGGCCGTTCGCCTCTCTGGTTTTCTGGTAGGCTTGCCTCAGCTCCTTCAGTTTCACGTGGCACTGCTTCGGGTCCCTGTTATGGCCTCTGTCCTTCATGCCCTGGGAGATTTTGACAAAGGTTTTGGCATTTCGAAAACTGGAACGGAGTTCTGATAGCACGGATTCCTCTCCCCATACAGCGATCAGATCCCGTACCTCCCGTTCGGTCCATGCTGGAGCTCTTTTGCGATTCTGAGACTCCATCATGGTCACCTCTGCTGATGAGCTCTGCATGGTCACCTGCAGCTTGCCACGCTGGCCAAACAGGAAATGAGATTCAAAAGTTCGCGGTTCTTTTCCTGTCTACCTGGCCAGTGCATCTGAGTTGAGAGTGCTGTCCAGAGCGGTCAAAATGGAGCACTCTGGGATAGCTCCCGGAGGCCAATACCGTCGAATTGTGTCCACAGTACCCCAAATTCGACCCGGCAAGGCCGATTTAAGCGCTAATCCACTTGTCGGGGTGGAGTAAGGAAATCGATTTTAAGAGCCCTTTAAGTCGAAATAAATGGCTTCATCGTGTGGACAGGTACGGGTTTACATCGATTTAACGCTGCTAAATTCGACCTAAAGTCCTAGTGTAGACCAGGGCTAAGGGTATATCCACACTTGCCATGGATCGAAGGTGTGATCAATCCACCGGGGGCCAATTTAGTGGTTTTAATGAAGGCCTGCTAAATCGACCACAGATCACTCTCCTGTAGACTCCAGTTCTCCACCAGAACGAGAAGCGTAAGGTAAGTCAACGGGAGAGTTTCTCCCATTAACCCGTTGTGGTGTAGACACCATGATAAGTTGACCTAAGTTATTTTGACTCCAGCTACGTTATTCACGTAGCTGTAGTTGCATATCTTAGGTTGAGTTAACCACATAGTGAAGACCTGCCCTAAATCTTTACTGCCGGATACATCTCACCCCAGATTATATCTTATCTCACTGGGGCACAGAATCCACCAATTTTTCTTCACTTCCTTTTGAGGCCTTCTCTGATGTCCCCTACTCTTGATTTATTATAGTTGATTCCCTATTCTATGCAACATTCACTTTCCAATAAATCTCTTGCTTGAAATCAAACTGTTTTACAGACACTATAGCAGTCTTAATTTACTTAAACAAAAAAAAGTATTCAGATACTACAGTGGTAAGTGTGGTGTGGACAGAGAATAAATAAATAATTCTGTGTAAATAACCTCATGATCCTATTTTGTGGATTCTTCCCTACCTTCCCTATGCCTTTTGTCACCTCTCCCTGCATCCTGTATTTTCTTGTATTAAACTTAGAGCTCTTTTCTCCCTTCCCTGGGGAAAAAACAGCACAGGGGTTGTGACACTTGCAGAGCATTTTTTGAATTCTTCTGTTGTAGAGGTGGGACATGGGGTTCATGAATCTGAGGCTGCTCCAACTTCCCAGTAGCTGAAAAACCTTTCTGGCTTGCTGCACTCCCTGGACAGCATGGTTCTTGACAGTGGCTCACCAAATCTACAACTGCCACTGGTGCCCAGCCTGGTGTGAAGTCCCATAGATTCACAGACTTTAAGACCAGAAGGGACTGTCATGATCATCTAGTCTGACCTCCTGTACATCGCATGCCACAGAACCTCACCCACCGACTCCTGTGATAGACCCCTAACCTCTAGCTGAGTTACTGAAGTCCTCAGATCATGATTTAAAGACTTCAGGTTAGACAATCCACCATTTAGTCTAGTTTAAAATAGCAAGTGACTCATGCCCCATGCTTCAACAGAAGGCAAACCCACCCTCCAAAGCAGGGTCTCTGCCAATCTGATTTGGGGGGAAATTCCTTTCTGACCCAAATATGGCAATCAGTTAAACCCTGCCCATGTTGGAAAGCCCCTCCAGCCACACACCTGGGAAAGAATTCTCTGTAGTAAGTCAAAGCCCACCCCATCTAGTGTCCCATCACTAGCCATTGGATAAATTTGCTACCAGCAGTTGCATATGGGCCACATGCCATCCCCTCAAAAAATGTATAAAATTCAGTCTTGAAACAAATTAGGTTTTTTGCCCCCACGACTCCCCTTGGAAGGCTGTTCCAGAACTTCACTCCTCTGATGGTTAGAAACCTTCATCTAATTTCAAGCCTACTTGTTATGACCTCTTGAAAATTGTCACTTTGTATTTGTTTCTAATGAAACCACAAAGCTTCCCTGTGTTGTTGCTTTCTTTCTCATCTTACCGATATAATTTTATCTTCAGAGAGAGAGAGAGAGAGAGAGATTTTGTGAATGAGACAATGGTAATGACCAATGGATGTATACTTCCAGATAGATACAAAAGTATTTAAAAACTTATGTACAGTTTGTAGTCTCACTTACAGTTCTGGCTTGGGACTCAGGAGATCAGAGTATATTTCCCAGCTCTGCCACCAATTTATGGCACCTTAGGCAAGTCAATTAACATCACTGTGTATCAGTTCCACATCTGTAAAAGTGAGGATAAAATGTTTTTTACCTTTTATCTGTCTCTTTTCTAGATTGTAAATTCCTTCAGGGAAGAGCATAAGAGGTGTGTGAAATTTTTCAGACACAACATTCTTTTTCATCAAAAAATGCAGGTTTGGGTCAACCAAAACATTTTTAGAATGCATGTTGATTGAAGTGAATTGTTTTGCTCAAAATGGAGGAAAAAAAATCAGAAATGTCAAAACAAAGTTTTCAATTTTTCAGCCTAGATTCACAAGTTGGATCTTAAACATCACAGGCTAATATCCATAGCTTTGGCAGGTCTATAACAGTTGAAACTACTGCTGATATGCTATTGTTCCCCAACCCATACACACTGCCTTGCTGAATCATCCTGGTTTGTTAGTGAAAGATATGACCCAGCTACTACCAGAGTTGGCTGCAGATTTGCAGACGAGTGGCGGAAGCAATAGCGGCCAGAGACACCCTAGCCAGAAAATAGCTGAGCTCCTCTCAGTAGATGGGGAACACACTCAATTCCCATTGAATACAACATGTCAGGTTCTCCTCTCATTACACCAATGTAAATCCAGAATAACTCTACTGTAGTCCAAGGAGGCACTCGAGAACTACATCACTGTGACTGCAGAATCTGGCCCAAGATGAGTATGGGTGCTCAACACTGCAGGACTGACCCCTCATATAATATATTTTAAATAATTTCATTGTGCAATTTGCTCTGCTACGATATCTGAATATAAAATTTACTGAGAAATGCAATTTGCAGGCCTGAACATATTAAGCTAAATGTATTAGAGCTGGGTGGTGTAGGAACTATGGCTAAATTGACAAAGGAATGTAGGCGCCTAACTGCACTACAGACGTATAAATCTAACATTTAGATTTCCCAGGCATTCACAAAAGCCCCTCTCGGCTGCCACCAACCCTAAAGATGCCTAAATTCACTGGGTTCCTAAGTTTTCACCTTTAAAGTCTGCAAGGTGCCTAAATTTCAACAGCGGGGCTTGAGCTCAAGCACCTCAGTCCTAATACCTCCTAGCAGATTGCTGCTTAAGTCACGCAATGCCAAAATCCCCCTTTGTGCTATACTGTTGATCTCAGGTGTATGATTTAAATCACTGATATTTCATAAAGTATGAAATTGTAACTTAAAATTATTGAAATATTAATATTTACTTATTTTGCAAGTAAAAATTGAGAGACTTATAAATTCCAAAGCCAGAAGGGACCAGAGTGATCGTCTTGTTTGACCTTCTGTATAACACGAGCCATGGAACATCTCCAAAATAATACCTAGAGTAGATCTTTTAGAAAAAAATCCAATCTTGATTTTAAAAATTGCCAGTGAAGGAGTCTCCCTCACAACTCTTGGTAAATTCTTCCAATGGTTAATTACCATCACTGTTAAAAAGTTGTCTTATTTCCAGTCTGAATTTGTCTAATTTCAACTGCTTGACTAAACTGAAGAACCCATTATTAAATATTTGTTCTCCATTTAAGTACTTAGAGATTGTTATTAAGTCACCCCTTAACCTTCTCTTATTAAGCTAATTAGATTGAGGTCCTTAGGTCTTTCACTGAAGGCATTTTTTTCTAATCCTTTAATCATTCTCGTGGCTCTTCTCTGAACTCACACCAATTTATCAACACCCTTAATGAATTGTAGACACCAGCAGTGCCAAATACATAGGTAAAATAACCTCTGTACTCCTACTTGTATTTTACTGGTTAATATATCCAAGGATTGCATTAGCCCTTTTGGCCAACGCATCACATAGGGAGCTCGTTGTTCAGCTGATTATCCACTGTGACCCTGAAGTCTTTTCAAAATCCCTGCTTTGTTCCTAGATCTACATATGTACATTTAATTGTGTTAAAACACACATTGTTTGCTTTCACCCAGCTTACTAAGTGATCCAGATCATT
Source organism: Chelonia mydas (assembly GCF_015237465.2). NCBI lineage: Eukaryota > Metazoa > Chordata > Testudines > Cheloniidae > Chelonia > Chelonia mydas. The sequence goes on from NC_057852.1 coordinate 100,999,757, forward strand.
CTGCATCAGTGATGTGTCAATTGCAATATTTACTATTCCCCCCACGAATTTTGTGCTATCTGGAAACTTTAGCAGTGATGATTTTATGATTTCTTCAGAGCATTGACAACAAAGTTAAATAGTTTAGGGCCAAGAATCAATCCTGACAAGAAGCCCCTAATACATTCACTCAATAATTATTCCCCTTTTACAGTTACATTTTGAGACTTATCAGTTAGCCAGTTTTCAATCCATTTAATATATGCCATGTTCATTTTATATTCTAATTTTTTAATCAAAATACCTGTCCAATATCTTACAGAAATCTAAGTATATTATATCAGTATTAGTACCTTTATCGACCAAATATATAATCTCTTCAAAAAGAGGTATCAAGTTAGCTTGACAGGATCTATTTTCCATAAACCCATGTTGATTGGTATTTATTAAATGTTCTCCCCTTTAATTCTTTATTAATTGAGCCCCCATTATCTTGCCTAGAATCAATGTCAGACTTACAGGCCCATACATACTGGACTCATCCCATTAACCCTTTTTAAACATTGGCACAGAATTAGCTTTCTCCCAGACTTTTGGGCTAGCCCAGTCTTCTAATAGATCGACATTAATGTTCCAGCGAGATCCTAAACCAACTTCTTTAACACTTGTGGATGCGGATTATCCAGACCTGCTGATTTTAAAATGTCTGACTTCAGTAGTTGCTGTTAACATCCTATTGAGATACTAGTGGATCGGACAAAGTGTTATCATATGATATGACTACATTATCTGGTCTCCCCACGCCATACAGAACACTCTGCCTTTTCTGCATTATTATTGATAATTCTACCATTTCTGTCTAGTAATGGATCAATACCATTGTTAGGATTCTTTTTCTTCCTAATGTACTTTTTTTAAACCCCCCCCCCCCACACACACACACACCCCACTTATCATCCTTAACTCTTCTGGCCATAGTTTTCTATTTGTATCCCTTTGCTTCCCTTATAGATTTTCTATAATTCCTAGCTTCTGATTTATATCATTACTATCAACTTCTCTTTTCTTTGATTCTATCTAAAAATAAAATTTATCTTTTATAGCTGACTTCACTTACCCTCTCAATCAGGTCATGTTTTTAACCAGTGTGTCCTTCAGTTGTGGAACTATGGATGTTGAGTTTAAAAACTATTAAAGTGGTGGTAATCAATTCCCAATTATCATTCACATTTTCCTGGTTAAATTAATCTTTCCAGCTCATTTGGCTCATAATTGTTTTCAGCTTTATGAAATTAGCCCTTTTAAAGCACCAAGTGTGTGTGTAAAACCGGTTTTGGCTTTATTCTATTCGTGCATTATAAATGTGATCAAGATCCTGTATATGTTAGGGAATGCAGCTGGAGTTTGAATCACATCCCACAGTAAACATCAGTTTTAATGGTTTGGATGGATTTGCAGGCTGTAGTTTCATGTTAATCATTAAACTGGTGGTTATTCTAAGGTACACAACTAAAGTAGATTTCTTCAGAGTAACTTCCAAGGAAAAGCATGATGATAATCTTGACTGTATTTACAAATGAATTACTATGAAAACCTTATCCTTTAAGAATAGGAGATTATTGGAAATTTCGGTTTGTGAAATAATAAATGCTGCATTTTTTTTCTATTTTTTCACATAAATTTCACAATCAATTTTGTGGCTTGAAAATGAAATAAATAGTTTGGTTATGAGTGTATTTATTTCACTATGACTCACGAAGTCTAAAAGATAATGCAATTATATCTTATGGTCCGGAACTGTAAATCAGCACAGCACCATTGGTTTCAAGGGAGCTACATCAGTTTACAACAACTGAGGATTTGATCCGACATATAGTAATGATAGGCAGCTGCCTCTGAACAATGGGAGCATCCAAATTGGTTCAATACACTGAAGCAATTAAAATCTTTATATATTTTACTAAAAATACATAACATTTATCTCTGGCAGCTATTTGAACAAAAATAAAGTTAGTAAAAGATACAGTAGAAATTAAATTATATTTATTGCATGGATATTAAATACATTTAATTCACAAAGGACCAGTACACTTCAGAAATATTGCCCAAAAGATGTAGTAGCAGTTATACTTTATCTTGGCACACTACAAAGCATCTCATGTTCTGTTCTATTTATATTCCACACTCATCACCTGTTACATGTTTGTGCAGTGACTGAAAGAATGAGACCCAATCTGGCTGTGGTGTTTAGGTCACAAAATATAAACATAACAATTATTATTACTAAAAATCTGAGGGCCTTTCAGTGATGCATTGGACAACATGACTAGCATCTGTCATGTCATGGATTCATCTCAGTTCCTATGTCTGGTGGAAGGAAGAAGTTGTTTGTTTTTAACCTTTATTAATGAAGGCAAGGTCATAGAGATGTGTGAATTTCTGAAGTGTGAATTTAGAATGGAAAGTGATGAGGTTTGAGGTAGTTAATTCCTATAGAAATGCGTTCCCAGCATGGTAAATTGGCTCAAGTTATAGCATGGTTAGATGCTTTTATCAAAGTAAAATAAATCTGATGTGTCTGACCATTATTAGCATGTTACTTTTATTAGTACTTATGTATTGTGAAGACACTCACAAATCATTAATCATATGGAAATACCCTGGAATCAATATGATGATGATTCCAGCAGTTCAGTGTCCCCTAAGCATATGCAGAGCTATTGGTATGCTACTGGCTTTGAAGGAAGAATAGCTGTTGCTGAGCCAGCACTGTCATGGCCAACATTTCTGGCAACATCTGATGTTCTGTGATGGCTACCCATTCAAATAAGATCAAAGAAGTTAGCGATGGAAAAGACTTCATTCATCATGTCCAGCCATCTACAAGTTCAGGACACAGATACCAGTAGAAAATAAAACATCAGATGAGACGAAACTCAACCCAGCTTAATTTCTGATATGTGGAATCATCAGTATAGTTATATGGCTATTTAACTATAGATAAACCATTTTTGGCTATGTTCCCTAATTAGGGAGCTCCTTTGGAAAACACACTCACACACAAGTGATACTAGATTTTCCCACTGGCAAATATTGAGTAGACAGTGAAATGCCAGGGAATTATAAAATTCACTGCGCGTTTCTCTATTTTACAGGTAATTTGTCTTTGGAATATTTTCATTCAGCTGTTTACAAGTCTAACTTTATTGGCATTCACTATGCAGCCTATTATAACTGTATATATTATTTGCCATTTACGCCTTTGAATTTCTATTTGTAATGCCTGTAACATGTTTAGTTTGGGCATGCATCCCTTCTTTTGTTTCATCAATATACTTGGCACTGCGGTGATTTCATAAAGAAAGACAATTTTGTCATTGTAGTACGTGCATAGTTTGTCTTTTGGCTTATTAAGAATGTCCCTCAGGTTCTGTTGTTCTTGGTAAACTGAAAGCTAAATTATTACCACACTACATTCTCTGTCAACATGATACTAAAAAATGACTGAAATGTCCCATTCAAAAAGGATACAGTAATTGCATATAAAAATAGAATAGTAAAAATCGTAAACCATGCAAAGGAACCACTATTAAGTGAATGAACTCTGAAAAGATAAAATTGCACCTTCCAAACTTAACCTAAAAAATTAAAACAGTAGTAAAACTTAGGCAATGGAAAAGAAATAAATAATAATGTATAGTGAGAGATACTGATTGTTATTGAGCCAATTTAACAGGTACAAGGAGCTGTTCTAAAGCTTCCTTCAAGCTATAATTTAGAGAAAAAGATAGGCAGGAAGAGAATGTCCACGAATTTGCACAGCATGAGCAAAAGTGTCTTTAGAGCCATCCACAAATCTACTAAGAAAACATACAATGATCAGTAGTATAATATACCCATAGATTTTTTTTTGTTTGTTTCTTAAAACAAACAAAAAACTCTGAACTGTATTTGGTTGTTTGTTGTTGTTTTATATATATATATATATATATATATATATTTGCCTCTTACATGCTTGTGGGCTTTCAAGTGCAAGGTACTTCAGGGTTCGATCTTATCATTTCTTCTGATCAATGTGTGTGTTACCCTGCTGGGAGAGATTTTGAGGTGTTATAGACCAGAGTGTCAACAGTATACAGCTGACACTCAGTTCTGATGTGTATCTGCTTTCTCATGACCTAGCTGAGGAATTTGTTATAGAATGAACAGGTAGAGACTGAAACCAGACAAGGTGGAAATTGCTGTGTCAGGAGATTTGTCTACACAAGATATAAAAGGATTTTTTTCCACATCTTCAATGGGAGGATGAGGTGCTGTCCTTTCCCAGCATGCTCTGCAGCATCAGGGTTCTATTGGTTCCCTTGCTGCTTTTTGATATGACAAATGCAACCGTGGTCATTAGCATATCTCCTCAGAAACTGGGTACTTCCTAGTCCACTGGAGTAGACTGGAGTCTGTGTCCATGCTACAATTACCGGGGATCAATGCTGCTGCAATCGATGTAGCAGGGATCGATTTAGTGGGTTTAGTGAAGATCCACTTAATCCCCCACAGCGTGCTCTCTAGTTGACCCAGTACTCAATGGGAGAGCATCTCCTGTCAACACAGCATGGTGTAGACACCACAGTAAGTCAACCTAAGTTACGTCGACTTCAGCTACATTATTCACATAGCTGGAGTAGCATAAGGTCAACTTACCCTGGAAGTGTAGACAAGCCTGTGACATCTATGTCTCAGAGTATTCCCCTGTTTCTTCAGAGGATGCCAGATGGTCTCTCTCTCCAGCATTTTATTCAAGAAATTTCCTGGTAAGAATCAAAGTGTTCAATATATAATAGGGTCTTCCACAGTGGCTGGGTCCCTCTTACCACAATGAACTATACTTTTGCATTGTGGTATGTGTCCATCAGAGTGGCTGAAACAAGGGTATTTTCAACCTTCTGCTGCCCTGTGAAGGGGCAAGGTGGGTGTGTCTGTTCACACCAGAAGACCCTCTCAGAAATGAGGTAGGCATCAACATCTACCAGGAATCCTTATGAATAGACAGCTGAAGGAGCATCACCATGTGGCACTAGGAACTGAGTAAGAATCCACACCGGTTCTTCCTGAACTTGTCAAAAGCAAAATACTACTATTGGTGGAGTGAATGGTGGAAGTGAATACTATATGGTAGGGAAGGGTAGAGTTGCATCAAATGAAAACAAAACTCCACTCAAATGAAACTCAACTCAAACTCAAATCAAATATAACCCTTTCTTTTTCTCCCACTGCCACATGTTGTTTGAAGTCACATATAAGCAAGAACAGATTAATAAAACTAAAACAATAACATGGCCTAGCACAAGGACAATTAATCTCTAAGGATCCCAAAGCACATTATAGGTATAACCTAAGGGATATACAAACTGTGGGTGAAGGTCATCTCTGGTCTTACTCTGTTGGTTTTAATGGAGGTTACCACAAGGATGAATATTTTCATAAATGCATAGATCACCTCTAGAGCCATATGAACTCTGGTCTGAGCCATACATATATATACTACCATTACTGTGCAGTTCTGGTAACCCAATCTCAAAAAAACAGTATACTTGAATTTAAAAAGATACAGAAAAGGTGAATAAATATGATTAGGGGCATGGGACAGCTTCCATATGAGGAGAGATTAAAAAGACTGGGACTTTTCAGATTGGGAAAAAAGGGGATATGATCGAGGTTTATAAAATTGTGAATGGTATGGAGAAAGTGAATAAGGGAGTGTTATTTATTCCTTAACATATCATAAGAACCAGGGGTCACCCAATGAAATTAATAAACAGAGGGTTTAAAACAAACAAAAGGAAGTATTTCTTCATGCAATGCATAATCAACTCATTGCCATGGGATGCTTTGAAGGCCCAAAACTATAATGGGGTTCAAAAAAGTATTAGATAAGTTCATGCAGCATAGATCCATCACTGGCTATTAGCTAAATGGTCTGGGATGCAACCTCAAGCTTTGGGTGTCCCTAGCCTCTGATTGCTAGAAGCTTGGAGTGGACAACAGGGGATGGATCATTCGATAATTGCCTGCTCTGAAGAACATGGTATTGACCACTGTAGGAAGGCAGGACACTGGTTAGATGGATGATTAGTCTGATCTAGTATGTCCATTCTTATATTCAAACTTCAGCTGTGAACCAACAGTTGTTAGGTCAAATTTTATTTGTGTTCATCAGCAGTTGGTACAGGCTTTTCATAAGCCGTCTTACTCAGTCTGTGTATCATCTGTGAACTTTATCAAGTAGCTGATTAACAGCGGAGGCATGGCTCCTTGAAAGAGAACACATGGGGCAAATCACATGCTAGAAATCAGATAGCTATTTTTCTCTGTCATTGATTGCCTGAGCCTGTTCCAGACAAATGGCAGAGTTAGTCCAGCTCTGCAGAATCCACTTTAACTCCTTGGATACAGGCTGCTGCATTTTAGTACAGCTTTTTGATCTAGTTAGAAAAAACAGATTTTTTGGTCTCTTATCCTGTGTGTCCATCTGACTCTGAAAACAATATGATAAATATCTGTGCTTCCTCTAGAACTGTCTTGTTTTATATTTTACCTCACAGAATAATTTTATCCGAGATTTATTAGATTTCTATTTTGCAACAGGTATGAGGCATGTCCCATTTATGGCTTTGAGAAACCAGTAAATGATCACTAAACCATGAGGCTGGGCATGAACCCATCGAACCCGAAACTTCTCTGAGAATAAACAATAAGCCTCAACTATGAGAGAACCAGATTTGCTTCAGTGCAAACTTTTGAACATTGGATCAGTGATGACTCAGCAACACCACTTTCAGAAATGCCTCTGTTCCTTGCAGTTCTTCCATTCAACTACTTGTCCAGCTCTGCCACCCTTAGCTTGTGAGACCTAACCTAATCAAACTGATGTTGCTCAAAGGTTTGGCATAGGGCAATGTTTTTAGCATTAGCTATAGCTAACTTTGACTTTGCATGCTGAGGAAACTTGGCTGCTAATAGTTTTTGTCAAGGTTCCTTCCTCACTCTGAACTCTAGGGTACAGATGTGGGGACCTGCATGAAAAACCCCCTAAGCTTATTTTTACCAGCTTAGGTTAAAACTTCCCCAAGGTACAAACTATTTTACCTTTTGCCCTTGGACTTTATTGCTGCCACCACCAAGCGTCCAACAAATATATAACCGGGAAAGAGCCCGATTGGAAACGTCTTTCCCCCCAAAATCCTCCCCAAACCCTACACCCCCTTTCCTGGGGAAGGCTTAAAAATCCTCACCAATTTGCACAGGTGAACACAGACCCAAAACCTTGGATCTTAAGAACAAGGAAAAAGCAATCAGGTTCTTAAAAGAAGAATTTTAATTGAAGAAAAAGTAAAAGAATCCCCTCTGTAAAATCAGGATGGTAAATACCTTACAGGGTAATCAGATTCAAAACATAGAGAATCCCTCTAGGCAAAACCTTAAGTTACAAAAAGACACAAAAACAGGAATATACATTCCATTCAGCACAGCTTATTTTATCAGCCATTTAAACAAAACAGAATCTAACACATATCTAGCTAGATTACTTACTAAGTTCTAAGACTCCATTCCTTTTCTGTTCCCGGCAAAAGCATCACACACACAGAGAACCCTTTGTTTCTCCCCCCACTCCAGCTTTGAAAGTATCTTTTCTCCTCATTGGTCATTTTGGTCAGGTGCCAGTGAGGTTATCTTAGCTTCTTAACCCTTTACAGGTGAAAGGGTTTTTCCTCTGGCCAGGAGGGATTTAAAGGTGTTTACCCTTCCCTTTATATTTATGACAGTTATGCATTCAGCCTAAACAATCTTCCTATGCTGATCCTTCAGTAAAAAGATGTGCTTTGTCAGCAGCTATGCATATTTTAACACATATCCATGCCAACTGAATATCTACAGTTTGAGTAGTAGCAGATCCCTGAACTGAGTGTAAGGTTACTGTTCTTTTGATAATGAAAAGGGTTATCATAATTTGAGTTATTTGACGTGTATTTCTAGGGCTTGTGATAACTAATCCAGGTGCTAAAGTCACCTTGTTACAATAAGAAGTTGGAAACCTTGTTGCTTTTTAAAGGGTGTGTCAGTAGCCCTCGGTGTTTGCTGCTACTTGTATTTATACTGTTTAATTACACTGTAAATTCTTTGACATAGTGTCTGTGTTTTCTTCTCTGAACAACTCCTAGCACAATAGGGCCTGATTGGAGCCATAGGACAGTACTGATTTGAATGGGGTATTTGCGGGGCATGGTACTGCCTTACAATGAGGACAGAATTGGATTCTATATTAACAACACTGGCTTTAAACAAACTAAAATTATGAGTTAGAGTGAGCAGTAGGGAAACAACATCTCTCAAAGCATTATAACATTGTTCTGGCTTTTTAGCATTCTGTTTGTTTACTTATGGGCTATATTATGCTATTTTTGTTGCTGCAGATACTATGTGTTAGCTGTTCAGAAGCTGAAGTTCTTCAAGTGATGGATTGGTGACTTTGTAAATTAAATGTATTGATTAACAATTATAATTTTTTTCTCAGAGAATCATAGAAATGTAGGGCTGGAAAAGGCCTTGAGAGGTCATCTAGTCAAGCCACCTGCACTGAGGCAGGACCAAGTAAACCTAGACTATCCCTGACAGGTGTTTATCTAACCAGTTGTTAAAAACCACTAGTAAGGAGGATTAGACAACCTCCTTTGGCAACCTAGTTGATTGGTTAAGGATTTTTCCTAGTATCTAACCTCAATCGTTTTGCTTCAGATTACGCTCAATACTACTTGTCATACCTTAAGTGGACAGGGAGAACAATTGTTCGTTGTCCTCTTTATAACAGCCTTACACAAATCCAGGCCCTGGTCTGTGCCTCAGTTTCCCCTTTTAGCTATATAAATCAGTCCAGAGTCAGCGTTTACCTTCCATAACCCCTTTTTTGAGAAGGGGAATTTATTCATTAATAACTAATAAATTAACATAAGTAGTCCTAGGCTTCATTTTTCTCCTCACTGGAGTCATCATCTTCTTCCTGCCTCTTGTAAGTAGATCAGTAGCAAGCGCCGGCTCCGCAGCTCCCATTGGCCTGGAACTAGTAGGGACAGGTTGCCACTTCCAGGGGCCCCCTAAGGTAAGCACCATCCAGTGCCCTCATTCCCTTCTGCGGCCCAACCCCCAGCCTTGAGTCCCCTCCAACACGCACCCAAACTCCTGCTGCTGCTGGAGGGGAGGGAGGTGGTGGTGGTCCGAGACTGTCCAAGCAACGGCCAGTGCGGCTGGCCCAAGGGCTGCCCAAGCTGCTCAGGCAGCCCCCAGGCCAGCTGCTGCAGAAGTCACGGAGGTCCTGGAAAGTCACGGAATCCATGACTTCTGAGACCTCCATGACAAACTTACAGCCTCAGCTATGACCCATATATTGCCTGCACTTATAATTTACCACATAGGTCTTTCTAAGTAAGAACATTTATTCTTAAGGGGAAACCATTACAGAGAAGGCATATTAAAAGCAACATAAAACCTACATACATGCTAAAAAGCTTACCAGAGGTCACCCTCAACTCCCTCAATGCAGGGGATTGGGCTAGCTGACCTATTGAGGTCACTTCAGTCTATAGTTCCAGGATTCTATGTCAGTCTTTCAAAATCCAAAGATCAATTTTCCCTGTGGTTACAAATTCATAACTGTTTCAGATTCAGGACCAGACTCCCATCTGGGAAGTTCAGCCATTTCTTTATACAGTTTGGGAGGGTTTAGCTTCAAAGGGCTGGGGTTTTGCATGAGCAGGGATGGGAACTTTGTATTAACCTCTCCCTAGGTATTCCCTAGGAAATCCCCTTCACACTTATTGTCCCCAAAGTCCCTTCTTGTCTAGCACATTTTCAGTATAATCCTTTGAACTCCCAGAGCTCACAATAATTCATAAACTTTGCATTTAATACAATAGACCCCAAAGATACTTAAACTTAATTCAGTGAGGTCTCACTAGGATATGTAGGAAATTGCCATATTGTCACAAAGACAACATGTAACATTATACCTTTTCAGAATACTGGTTTACTATTTTGAAAGAGTTATAAATGGAGATGATGGGGCTTAAAATACAGCCAAGAATCACATGTAAAGTGTTCAAGTTCTGTGTCATGATGTATTTCCTCCTCGCTTGTCCCCCGTCCACCCCTTCCTTTTAAATTGATGGATATACAATTTCTCGGGAGAAAAGACAATGGAATGTACTGGGATTTTAGCATGTCTGTAGAGCAGGAATGAAAGTGTGTAGTTGTTCCACTACTATTCTACTGCCCCCAACAACTTAAAGATTTCTTGCATCCAACCTTAGGTGATACCCAAGGGTAGAAAGAAAAAATAGTTTTTTGGAAGGTGGGGCATGGCGGAGAAGAGAACAATTAATATTCATTTAATTTAAATAATTGGGAGGAGAGAAAGAAGTGTCAGAATGGATTTTTTTTTTTTTACTGTTTTCTCAGGATTCAAGGAATGAAGGTAATGAATGGGACTGGGTTTTTCTCTTGCAAGTGAAGAAACTGGATCAAAATGTTTTTAAAAACATTCAGTCACACCATGTAATTAAGGAATAGTACCTAGTAAATGATATGCAATATTAATTCAAAGGGATGCTAAAGATATGTTAGGTGGGGGACAACCTTGAACAGATGGGAACAACCTTGCATACAACATGTTCTTATGGTTCTTTTATTAATGGTAATTTACTCAGGTATGGTAACTGTATTATAAATAAAGCTTATACAGTTTCAGCCTTCTATTTTAATTAAAGTGTTAAATGTATTTAATGTAGATTTGTTAGGAACTGGGAACACACATGGGTGGCAGCCTGTCAGTGTAATGAATGGAGATTACATGTGTGAGCAATTTGCTGGTTTTAAGACTTCAGAATCAATTTGCAACAGAAAAGCTTTTTTGCAATTCAAAAAGATGAGTAGGTCAAAAAAGCTTTGTTTTTCTAAAAGCCGTTTCTGGAACTGAAACTAGTTGGGCCTGAAAACTCAACCAAGCTTGAATGATTTCTATTTTAATATGAAGGTGAGACAAGGTGAGTGAGGTAATATCTTTTATTGGACCAACTTCTGTTTGGTAAGAGACAAGCTTTCAAGCTATGCAGAGCTCTTCTTCAGTTCTGGGCATATTAAGGTGACATTATAACTAAAATCATAAATATAAGTGACTGGCTGCTCATATTTAAGCCCTACTAATTAGACATGAGATGATATCACATTGAACTGCATAAAAGGGGTCAATTGTCCTCTGCTTATCAAAGATGGTGCTTTTAGACTCAGAGCCGTTGGCTGGATCCCTGAAAATGTGGGCATTTGTGTAATAGTTATGTGTGGACATGGGTAGGGTATGTTTAAGTCTGGTCCACCTTTGCTTATGTTTAACAATGATGAAAACGGGTTGAAAGTAGATGGTGCCTGAACATCAGGAATCAAGAATAACAGGAGTGTGTCATAATCAAAGAAAGGGGAAAGCAGGAAGGGTGTTCTGAGGCACAATGCTTTCATCTTTTGCACTACCCATTCCTCAGAGCTCTGCCTAAAGGCACAGTGTAACCCTATAATCCGAATTCTATTTCCATTAACTCCTACAGAGTTAGGGCCAGATTTTGATACCATTATTTATCCTGAATAGAACCTTTGTCCCCAAATAATATCACCAGGACCACTTGTGGCATAAGGTATTATTTAGCACAGCAGTTCTCAAACTTCATTGCACTGCAACCCCCCTCTGATAACAAAATTACCACTTGACCCTGGGGAGCGGGGACACAGGGGGCCAGAGCCCAAGCCCTGCTGTTCCAGGTCAGGGGAGAGGGGGACGGACCCTGAGCCCCACCACCCTGGGTGGGGTAGAGCTCGGGCTTCAATTCTGGGTCCCAGCAAGTCTAAATCTGGCCCTGGCAACTCCATTAAAATAGGGTCGCGACCCACTTTGGGGTCCCGACCCACAGTTTGAGAACCACTGATTTTGCATAAGGGTGTCAGAATCTGACCCTTAAAATCTGATTCTGAGAGCTGTTGAGCACACTCTGCTCCCCTGCCCTCCTCCTAATATTGGTTTTTTATTGCTGTGGGAGCCCGTAATGACAACTCCAAAGTGTTGAAGACCTTGTAACTCACATGACTATTTTTATAGTCCACAATAATCAACAAATTCAGCATATCCTGTGGATGTGTGAGGGGGAATCTGATACCCAGATTGTCATTGATGTTTACAAATTGATGATGCTTCTGGAAACACAAGATTTTAATTAGCAGTGCAAAGTCATCTGAGAGGCAACCAAGCGGCTGTATAATATTACTTTTGGAAGTATCAGATTATCATTAATGTCAAAATGACATTACTTCATTTCCCACTTTCAACCTATCCCTTTTTGATCAATTTCACTTAACTTGAATATAAATAAGCTTATTTTTGCAAAACCTATTCATCCATCATGTCAAAGATCTGAACCATCCATTAATTTTTAATAGGCGGTTGTGAGGGTTTTTTTGTTTTCGTTTTGTATTTTAGGTCACGATGGTAGTGTTATTTTTTTCCCCATGAGGAAAGAATGCAAAATCAGGCACTCTGTTTTTTTGCTTATTTTATTTCAATTCCACAAACAACTGGCCAGAACCTCCACTGGTGTAAATTGGGGCAACCAGACAGAAATCAGTAGAGCTATTCTAGCTGTAGATCTGGCCCAAAATGTGCAAACCAGAACTGACTGTGAAAAAGACTTAAATTTTCCACAATTGGAAATAATCCATTGAAAACACAAACAGACAAATATTTAGAATTTAAAAAAAAAACTTTACCAAGTCAGTGGTAATGGTAACTAGTGCAATGTACCTCATTAGTGCAGGATAAGGGGCAAAGACAGGGGAAGTTGTGGGTATTGTTTATTTAATCTGACAATTTTTCATAAAGAGATATAGATTTCCCTCCCCCAACACATACAGCATAATGCAATACAGATGTGGGCCTAGAAACCCAGCTGGTGTAAATCAGCATACCTCCATTGACTTAAATGGCAATATCCTGATTTACACTAGAAGGGCACCAAGCCCATAGAGTAGAACAAGCTTATTATGACTTTTACTTCACCTTCCATTCATAAACCAACTTCCCCTTTAAAAATTAAAGATAACATTTTAAGCACCCAAATCTGTGTTTCAGTTCTTAAACACCACAGGCCTGCTTTCAATGACAACTTGTTAGGTGCTGAGCACTTGTGAAATTCAGGCTCTAGGTATTTAGGTGATGAAACATAACTTTAGGTACCTAACTTTAGGTATTCAGGTTTGAATATGGCTGCCAGAAAAGGCAGTAATATTTCTGAGCAGGTTGATCATTTCAAGTATCTTGGAATCTAGCTGGATCGCTTCTTGTGGGCCTGAGTTCACAAGGTTTGTAGAGAACAAGAGAGTGAATGGTTCTGTGGATGAAGGGAAAGCAGTGGACGTGTTGTTCCTTGACTTTAGCAAAGCTTTTGACACTGTCTCCCACAGTATTCTTGCCAGCAAGTTAAAGAAGTATGGGCTGGATGAATGGACGAAAAGGTGGATAGAAAGCTGGCTAGATTGTCGGGCTCAACGGGTAGTGATCAATGGCTCCATGTCTAGTTGGCAGCCGGTATCAAGTGGAGTGCCCCAAGGGTCGGTCCTGGGGCCAGTTTTGTTCAATATCTTCATAAATGATCTGGAGGATGGCGTGGATTGCACCCTCAGCAAGTTTGCAGATGACACTAAACTGGGAGGACAGGTAGATACGCTGGAGAATAGGGATAGGATACAGAGGGACCTAGACAAATTGGAGGATTGGGCCAAAAGAAATCTGATGAGGTTCAACAAGGACACGTGCAGAGTCCTGCACTTAGGACGGAAGAATCCCATGCACCGCTACAGACTAGGGACCGAATGGCTCGGCAGCAGTTCTGCAGAAAAGGACCTAGGGGTTACAGTGGACGAGAAGCTGGATATGAGTCAACAGTGTGTCCTTGTTGCCAAGAAGGCCAATGGCATTTTGGGATGTATAAGTAGGGGCATTGCCAGCAGATCGAGGGACGTGATCGTTCCCCTCTGTTCGACACTGGTGAGGCCTCATCTGGAGTACTGTGTCCAGTTTTGGGCCCCACACTACAAGAAGGATGTGGAAAAATTGGAAAGAGTCCAGCGGAGGGGAACAAAAATGATTAGGGGACTGGAACACATGACTTATGAGGAGAGGCTGAGGGAACTGGGGATGTTTAGTCTACGGAAGAGAAGAATGGGGGGGGATTTGATAGCTGCTTTCAACTACCTGAAAGGGGGTTCCAAAGAGGATGGATCTAGACTGTTCTCAGTGGTAGCAGATGACAGAACAAGGAGTAATGGTCTCAAGTTGCAGTGGGGGAGATTTAGGTTGGATATTAGGAAAAACTTTTTCACTAGGAGGGTGGTGAAACACTGGAATGCCTTACCTAGGGAGGTAGTGGAATCTCCTTCCTTAGAAGTTTTTAAGGTCAGGCTTGACAAAGCCCTGGCTGGGATGATTTAATTGGGGATCAGTCCTGCTTTGAGCAGAGGGTTGGACTAGATGACCTCCTGAGGTCCCTTCCAACCCTGATATTCTATGATTCTATGAATGAATTTGTAAGAATGCATATTAGCTGCAGCCCAAATCAACCAATGTACAGTGATTTGAGGGGAGGGGGAAACCCTCAATCTTGCCAACAATTAGTACACCATGCTGTCTGAGAATATCACTGTTTTCCCCTCTTCTTAGAACAGAGGATGTACAGTAGATGGTAACTGTAGGAATGATTGGTAAATGTTAACTTTTTGTCTTCCATGTTTTGTGAATTGTGTAGGAGGTGGATATCTGGTAAATACTATGACCACAGTTGAGCGTCTGGCCTGAACAATAGCTTCACTGAAGTTAATGGAGTTGTGCTAATTTTCATAAATGGATATTCTGGACCTCTATCATTTTCCATGTGCACATTTCTATATTGATCAACAGAAATAATCTGCATTCTTCAGAACCCAGCCATGTTAAATAACTTGTCAGGACTGATTGTATGGTAAATAAGTGTACATGCCCTAGACAAGACTTAGGTTGTTGTGTGAGGACATAAACCCTGTTCCTTCCATGTTGCCAGGCTAAAGAATACAGTATTAGATATAATTTATTATAGGATTTCAAATTCACGTCAGTGGAGTTTCAAAATAATTGAAAGCATAGTTTAGATCAGTTGCATCTGCTTATCTGCATTTGACCCATACTGGGTAGGTCGGTTGTTTTTTTTTTTAATTTGGTGTCCAAAAGATATAAAAGCAAAAAAAACAAACAAAAACTACCCACCCACAAAACCTCCACAGCTATATACCTACATAATAGTGCAAGGTTGATGTGAAGATGGAGGAGAATATCATGAGAATATAGCAAACATATATACCTGGTTCATGGTAGGCACTCACTGATGGGGCCAACTCACTTAGACAATGTTGAACCATGATTATGTAGCTGTGGTTTGTTTACAGAAATAACTAATACAGTGATTGTACATCTGGGAAAGGTTTCAATATATCAGCTACTCATCAATTACAATTTAAGGCATTTACATCTGGTAATTCATAAATCTATTTTAATTTTCTTCTTTCAAATACTAACAGTAATAAACAGGTAGAAATACCCAAGAGAAGCTGATGACTTCTACCTATAGGAATAGTTCTTCCATTTTTTTGTAATGGAAGAACAATTATTTTTGGAATAACTTGTTTTTTAATCCAGATGTATCTTTTGCTAACACATACTTTGTTTTAACTGCAATCCTGGTGAATTACTTTCTGCTGAGAGAATAAGCTATACAGATGTGCTGACTTTCTTGAACAGGAAAAAATCCATTTTCAACACATTTTGTAACCAATAACAAAAACAATTAAGGCTTAATAGACACCAGCCAAATGGGTGAAGTGCAGGGTAGTAAATTTCATACCATTGCTTGTGGCAAAAAATATTATCTTGTTCCCTGATTTTGAAGTCAATCTAAATAAACACAGTTTAAACTTCCAAACACTCACTGTTTCACAGCTCTTATGACTCAACCCAGAGTTGTAAGTAACCTGTATACTAAATGAGGCATCCTGAGAGTGAGCATTTTACAGCAACGGATAATTTAAAAACAACACATAGCTCATAGTGAGAACTTCAAAAAAAAATTAGTTTATAAGAAAATTCAAGAACAAAATAGACATGTTCATACATTATAATATGCAGAAACAAATTCTCAGTGAGCTATTGACAATTTTTCCTAACTTCAATATATTCTCACTCTGTTTGAAACCCTCTTAATATACATTATCACAGTTCAAGGCAACCACACCTGTATTTCCTCCTTGTGCTCCTTAGCCTTCACCTCTCTTGGGTGGTAACTTAGGTCTCTTTCCTTCCTGATGGGTTTTTCCAGGCTGTACATTTCCCTGCCTCTATGCTGTGAATTCCCCAGCAAGTCAGACTGCCTAAGCTGACCTGTTCTTTTGTTTTCTCCTCAGTATAATTTCTCACAGTTATCACACAGCTCTTTCTAAGCAAGCACATTTTCTTTTAAGATGAAAGCGTTACACAGAAAACAAATTAAAACAATATAAGAACCAACACATATGTTAATAAAAAGAAAAGGAGTACTTGTGGCACCTTAGAGACTAACAAATTTATGCTCAAATAAATACTCCTTTTCTTTTTGCGAATACAGACTAACACGGCTGCTACTCTGAAACCTATCATATGTTAATACGTTTACCAGAGATTACCCTGTCTCTAACAAGGTCTGTGATAGGATACAGTCCTTCAAACCCCACCAAAGGGGTTTTCTGTTGTTAGAAATTCATAACAGCTTTTGACCAGAACAAGAACACACATAAATCTGTGAGTCTCTTCTTTATGCAGATTAGGGCATCTATCTTCAGATTCTGGGAACAGTTAATCAGCAGACAGTGTTTTTCTGTTCAGGGCTTAGATTCAAATGGTCAGGAATAGGAATTTGCATTCACCTCCCCTCAAGTATTTTCTAAGAAGCCAGTCAACTTTGTTCCAAAAGTTCCTTCTTATCTGTCACATTGTTTCAAATAGTCATTTGAAGCTCATAACACTTCCCAAGGTTTACAGTTTACAGTGGTTTACAGGGTTTACCATTTTTTCCCCATGGATGCTCCAGCCCCGGAGCAACACGGAGTTGGTGTCTATAGACCAATACAATTGTTAGGATTCTTTTTGTTCCTACTTAAAATCCGCTCCTTCTTAATGTACTTGACTTTGCTGACCACATGCATTCATGTCTAATTTAGACCCCCAATCCTACAAACCTTTGTAAAGATGAACCATTCCATTGACTTTAATTGAATTATCCATGTGAATAAAGTCATTTATGTGTTGGGTCTTTAGCTAGCTAAGGAATGTTCATCTCTTGTCAGGCATGAAGTAAATGTGTCAGGGTCCTATATTAGCTGGGCTAGCACCACACCTTTACTGTGATAATCTGATCCAATTATCCAATTTATTTAACATTTCAAAAAATGGTCTCTTCATTTATCTGAATAAGTGGGGGGGGGGGGGGGGGGGAGTGGTTGTTATTTTAAAATTCCCAAATCATAAAACTTAGTTTCAAAATCAGTTAAGATTGCTAAGTAACAGTAATGCAGCTACCTGTCATGTAACTGACAAAATCAAAGAATTGAAAACAATAAATAATTATGGACATCATAAATTTTATACTGGCCTTGTACTAAGAAAATACATTCTTATCAAGTACCAACAATGGTATATTCCATTAAAACACAACATTCTTACCTCAATCCCACATCATATACATATTTATATAATTCTTTAACAAAAAAATCTTAATGTAACACAGCGCACAACCCATTTGAAAAAGAAAGTCTAACAAATAAGTATATGTTAGTGACATTTATCACCCTTAAACAAAAGTCCATACACATACACAGTTTTACTACGAATCACTAATAACTTAGACACATTCCTATTAAACTACATATTCTTAACAAACAGAAATTTGAAGTATTGTACTTAAAAATCAACTCTCAATTCATATATAGATATGTTTTAATGAATATATTTTCCATTTAATTGTATCTTTTTAAAAGAAAATATTTGGATATTGACATAAAGATAACAAAATCAATGCATATAAGAAAAATAATCAATCACAGAATCGATCAAAGATTGCATGGAGATTAAAAGTAAGAAATGCTCCTGTAAGAAATAAAAATATAAAAAGGCCAAAATAGAAGATCAAGACAAGTCCTTTACACTAAGATTACATTATATAACGACAAAAGGTGGGGAACCCATGCCTCACCCCACCCTTGTGGATCTTTAGACCTAGTCTTTAGTACTTTAAATTTCCCACTTTATGAATACAGAGTTTATTGTGGTTTCCAAACAGATTGTTTGTTTTTAATATATTTAGCCATTCTCTTTCTGAGCAGCTCCAGACCTTTTGCTCAATGCACTCTGTTTACTAGGTTTCAGAGTAACAGCCGTGTTAGTCTGTATTCGCAAAAAGAAAAGGAGTACTTGTGGCACCTTAGAGACTAACCAATTTATTTGAGCATAAGCTTTCGTGAGTTACAGCATGCATGCATCCGATGAAGTGAGCTGTAACTCACGAAAGCTTATGCTCAAATAAATTGGTTAGTCTCTAAGGTGCCACAAGTACTCCTTTTCTGTTTATTAGGCTTCCCCCAAAAAGCATGTTTTAGATATTAAATTCTGTGGGATAATTTGATTACCAGATTGCAATTTATTGTTCCACAAATAGAAGAAATGGACAACACAGACACAAATGAAAAAGAACATTGTGTGATTGCACTATATAAAAGGCAGAAAAATCAATAGTAGCATAGGGATGATTATATAAAAATAATAAGGCATTCTTAACCCATATAACTAATATTTAATGTTTTCGTGGATACTTTTTGAAATATATTCATAGTGCACAGAAACTTCATTCACTCAACAGGTTTATTCCGTTAGGAAGTATAATCTTGATAGACTTTCCTAAAGTCAATTATTTTGCTTCATAACTTTAATCATAATTTATGTTCTAGTTAAAAAATGAAGTGTGACTTCTACAAACACTTTTTGAAAAAGTGTTAAGCATATTGGGTCAAATTCTGACCGATTTACAATCCTGTTCAATGACAGTGAGGTTGCATGGGATGTAAGACCATTACTTTAATGAGCTCTTGATTTCTGCAATAATCTGCCTATATGAAATTCACTACAAGTGACAGTGTATGGTCTCTAGAAAAGAGTGAGAATATCTAGTGGTTAGATGTGATCGATTCAAGTTTTAATGTCCCTGCTCCATTGATTATTTAGCTATTTGTAAAAGTGGAACTGCTTCAACAGAAGAGATAAAAACCTATATGATGATACCCCGTAGCTGAGTGGCTAGGATCCTTTCCTGCAAATTTGGAGACCCAATTTCAAATCTCTTTGCCACATAAGGCAGGGAGGGAAATTAAACCTGGGTCTCCTATCTCCCACTCAAATACTCACTGTGTGAACATAGTACACCTTTGCTTTTGTCTAAATGCCCAACACTGAAATGAAAAAAATGAAAATGTTCATTTCAACTGAACTTGATTTTTTTAAAAACTTTTGATTTGCTGCAAATTTTGAAAAAAAAACAAAACAAAAAAAACAACAACCTTTTTTTAATTACTGGAGTACCAAGAAATCCATTGTTCACCCAGCTTTAATGTTAAGTGTTATATAAAACTAATGCTCTGAGAAGTCAGATCAAAGATGTCTGAAATTGGGCACTCACAATCAGGTAAGAACTTTGACCTTGATCTACCTGCATCAGTTCCCCTTCTATAAAAATAATACCAATATCGCGCCATAGGTTCATAGATTCCAAGGCCAGAATGTGCCGCTGTGATAATGTAGTTTGATCTCCTATATAACATAGGACATAGAACTTCCCCAAAATAATTTCTGTTTGAACTAGAGCATCTCTTTAAAAAAAAAAAAAAAAAACACATCCAATCTTGATATAAAAATTGCCAGAGCTGAAGAATCAACCACAACTCTTGGTAAATTGTTTCAATGGTTGATTAGTCTCACTGCTAAAAATTTACACCTTATTTCCAATCTGAATTTGTCTAGCTTCAGTTTCCCCACTGGGTCTTGTTATACTTTTGTCTGCTAGATTGAAAAGCCCATTAACAAATAGTTCTTTCCCATATAGCTTTGTTAAGAGGAATAGTCTGAGCTCCTTGAGTTTCTCACTGTAAGGGCAAGTCTACTCTACAAAATTAAATCAACCTAAGTTATGTCAACATACAGCCAACACCATAATTAACTCGCTTTTGCATGTCCACACTACACTGTTTGTGTCAGTGCTTGCATTGATGCAGAAAACAGTGCACTGTGGGTAGCTATTCCACTGTGCAACTTGCTACCATCTATTGCAGGGTGTATTGGGAAGGATTGCCGTGCTTTCTGGGGGCAAACAAGTCATGCAGGAGTGACTGGGAGCATGGTTTCAGTGTCCCATGATGCAGTTTCTTCCGTCCTATAATTGTATCTGCATCCCTTAAAGTTTTGTGCATCCTTTCAAAAGCCCCGCAAACCTGTGCATCCACCATCTCTGCAAGAAGCATGGATCCTGCACAGATCTGCACTATTGTGATGAGCATTGCAAGCATGGGGTGCCTGATCCTGCAGTATTTGCCCAGTTGCCAGAGGAGCCGCAGGGAACATGACGATTTCTTGGAGGCTGGCTTGCTGTGGGACATAGAAAGAAACAATTCAAGCTTTCTGTTGACATTCACAGAGCAGCTGCCGGTGGTGGAGCACTGGGTCTGGGCCCGAGAGACAAGCACTGACTGGTAGGATTGCATCTTTATGCAGGTATGGGATGAAGAGCAATGTCTGCAGAAGCTCACCCCAGCATTCAGCACAGAGACATAAAATGAGAGCGGCACTGATAGTGGAGAAGCAAGAGGTGATCGCTGTGTGGAAGCTGGCAACGACCTACTGCTACTGATCAGACAGGAACCAATTTGGAGTTGGGAAATCCACTGTGGAGGGTTGCTGTGATGGAAGTGTGCAGGGCCAATAATCACATCCTGCTATCAAGGCCTGTGACTCTGGTTAATGTGCTGGACATAGTTTAGCAGCAGTGGGGTTCCTGAACTGCAGTGGGGCAATAGATAGCACACACACGCTTATTTTGGCATCAGAACACCTTGCCACAGAGTACATCAACAGAAAGGGCTACTTTTCTATGGTGTTGCAAGCACTGATGGATCACCGGGAACATTTTACTGACATCAGTGCAGGATGGTCAGGGAAGGTGCATGATGCATGCATCTTTATGAACACAGGCTGTCATAAATATAAAGGGAAGGGTAACCACCTTTCTGTATACAGAACTATAAAAGCCATCCTGGCCGGAGGCAAAACCCTTTCACCTGTAAAGGGTTAAGAAGCTAGGATAACCTCGCTGGCACCTGATCAAAATGACCAATGAGGAGACAAGTTACTTTCAAAGCTGTGGGAGGTGGGGTGGGAACAAAGGGTTTGTCTGTCTGTGTGATGCTTTTGCTGGGAACAGATCAGGAATGCTCTTCAGAACTTCTGTTAAGTTAGTAAGTAATCTAGCTAGAAATGCCTTAGATTTCCTTTTGTTAAATGGCTGGTAAAATAGGTTGTGCTGAATGGAATGTATATTCCTGTTTTTGTGTCTTTTTCTAACTTAAGGTTTTGCCTAGAGGGATTCTCTATGTTTTGAATCTGATTACCCTGTAAGGTATTTACCATCCTGATTTTACAGAGGTGATTCTTTTACCTTTTCTTTAATTAAAATTCTTCTTTTAAGATCCTGATTGTTTTTTCATTGTTCTTAAGATCCAAGGGTTTGGGTCTGTGTTCACCTATGCAAATTGGTGAGGATTTTTATCAAGCCTTCCCCAGGAAAGGGGGTATAGGACTTGGGGGGATATTTTGGGGGGAAGACGTCTCCAAGTGGGCTCTTACCCTGTTCTTTGTTTAATACACTTGGTGGTGGCAGCATAGGGTTCAAGGACAAGGCAAAGTTTGTACTTTGAGGAAGTTTTTAACCTAAGCTGGTAAGAATAAGCTTAGGGGGTCTTTCATGCAGGTCACCACATCTGTACCCTAGAGTTCAGAGTGGGGAAGGAACCTTGACACAGGCCTGTTCACAAAGCTGCAAGAAGGGACTTTCTTTCCAGACCACAGGATTACTATTGGGAAGGTTGAAATGCCAGTAGTGATCCTGGGAGACCCAAGCTCCCCTTACTCCCATGGCTCATGAAGCTGTACACCAGCCACCTTGATAGCAACAAAGAGTGCTTCAACTACAGGCTCAGCAGGTGCAGAATGAGAATTGAATGTGCCTTTGGCCGTTTGAAAGGCTGCTGGCACTACTTATGAGATTGGGACCTCGGTAAAAAAAGAACCCAAAACTGAATGGTTATAGCTGTCTGCTGTGTGCTTCGTAATATCTGTGAAGCAAAGGGGGAAAAGTTTCTGCCAGGGTGGCGGGCGGAGATGGAACAGCTGTCAGTTGATTTTGAGCAGCCAGATACCAGGGCTATAGGAAGAGCTTAATTGGGAGCTGTACAGCTCAGGGATGCTTTCAAAGATCAATTTAATCGTGAGCCATAGTAATGTGTGTTGCTGTAGTGTGCTCTGCCTGGCATTGCTTTTTTGCACCCTAGCATGAACCTTGTAATAAGTTCTGTGTGTGTGTGTGGTAATATAACATTGCAAATACACCTATTACTATTATCTGTGAATGATGTCAGCCCCAGACAACAAATGTTGTGAACTAATAAAAATGAATTAAGTTCCATAAATAGACTTTTATTCCAAACAGACATATTTTTAACTGAATGAAACTTTATAAATACAGGGGAAAGAACCTTTGAAGTGAAAAAAAAAAACAGTCATTTCCATTTCACAAACGCATAAACCAACCATGTCTCTTGCAGGCCAGTGTATATGTGGCTGTGATTCTTTGTACTCTCCCTCAGGGTGGAGTGGTAGGGATAGTGCCGCGTCCCAGATGCTGAATGGAATGTCGTGTGTGTGTGTGTAAGAAGGTCCTGGAAAGCGGCTCTCTATGGGCTGAAGAGGGAGGCGAGCACAGGTCTATTGAACCTGAAGGTCAACAAGACTCTCCAGCATGTCTGTTTGCCACTTGAGAAGCATCTCCTTCTGTGTGTGTCTCTCCTTTTCCTGTGCTTTTCTTCTCTCTGCTCGGTCCACGAGGGTGATCCTCCAACCTTGTGCTTGGTATCCGAAGCACCAGAGGCATGAATATATGTGGATAGGGCAACTGAACTAAATACTGGCACTGTTTTCCACAGGCAGTGGTGATTTTAGTTGATATTTCACTCTTGAGGGTAACAGAGGCTGAAAGGGAACAGTTCCTGCATGTTTCTGGCTGCAGACCGGGGCCATATGCTGCTAGTCATAATTGCTGAGTGGTGTGAGAAAGTGTCCTACTGTGGCACAAGAAAAAAGGCAGCCCTCACCGGAAACTTTCAGCAGAGGATTGCAGGCTACCTTCAGGAAAGTTTCCTCAAGATCTCTATGGAGGATTCACAGGATATTCCAGTGCACATAAACCAACGGTTCTGCAGGCCCCCTCTGCCTAAGTGTACAAGGAAATGAGAAGCGTGTCAACTCTATCTCTATTGGTTATTTCACTACCTCTGATTAAAAAAGAGTAAATGAAGATATGTGTCCCTACAATATCAAAGCAGACTGTGTACCTACCAGATGTTCCTTCCCCTGAATCAGGCTCACCCATTCTGGACTGTAGGGACTGGCTCAACTGCTCCGGGGTTAAAAACAAGTCTTGGCTTATTGCGCCATGGCATACCCCAGTAACCCATCCTCCTCCTCCTCCTCTTTCTCACTGTTCACTCCGAGGACCTGTGACTCTGGCTCCTCTGAAGTATCCACAGAATTCTTGGGTTGGTTGTGGGGTCATCACCGAGGATGGCATGCTGCTCTCCACCAGAGTGACTGTTAGCTTCCCTTGCCTTGTGATATGCCGGCCGTACCTCCTTGGCTTTCACGCGGCACTGCTGCAGGTCCCTCTTGTAGCCCTTCTCCGCCTCCCCCAACAAACTGCTCATAGATATTGATGTTTCTATGACTGGGTCAGAGCTATGCCTGCACAGCCTCTTCTCCCCACAGACCCAAGAGACCCACCACCTCCTCTAGACAGGACCATGTTTGCTGCATGGAGTCGGCATGGTCATCTGGGAAGTTGCTTGGTGAGCTCTCCACACTGAACAAACAGGAAATGGAATTTTTAAAATGTGCAGGACTTTAGAGAGGAGGGGCATATACCTGTGTACATGGCCACCGGGTAGTGGAGTTCAAAACGGTGACCAGAGCGGTCATGGTGAGGTATTGTGGAGGCCCCTAAAGTCAACATAAGTAATACAGTGTCTGCACTGACACTGTATTGACTTAACAACATCGACCTAAGCATGATGCCTCTCACGGAGGTGGAATTATTAAGTTGGTGTAGCAGGAGACTTACACTGGTGGGAGCAACATTTGAGTAGAGGTGTGTACAGTTAGGTCGATGTAAGCTGCCTTGCATCGACCTAACTCTGTAGTGTAAAACCAGGATTAATGCATGTTTTCTAACCCTTTAATCATTCTCATGGCTCTTCTTTGAACATCCTCCAGTTTTTCAACATCCTTCTTGAATTATGGACACCAGATCGGGGCATTGAATTCCAGCAGTGGTCACACTAGTGCCAAGTACTCCTACTAGAGATTCCCCTATTTATGCAACCAAGGATCAGACTAACCCATTTGGCCACAGTATTGAACTGGGAGCTCATGTTCAGCTGAATTCCTAGCGTGACCCCCATATCTTTTTCCAAGTCATGGGTTCCCAGTAGAGAGAGCCGTCTCCCCATCTTGTAAGTATATCATACATTCTTTATTCCTATATGTATACATTTACACTTGATTTAAAACACATATTGTTCACTTGTGCCAAGCTTACCAAGTGATCCAGATCACTCTGTGTGAGATACTTGTCCTCTGTTATTTACCAATGCCCTCCTTTTGTTATTTACCAGGATTTACTAACATTTGTGTCATCTGCAAACTTTACCAGTGATGATTTTGTTTTCTTCTAGGCCATTGATAACAATGTTAAATAGTGTTGGGCCAAATAAATACTATTGTCTGACCCACCCTGCGTTATTGTCCGATCCCCCTCCTCCAAAAATATTTCTCACAACTGTGAAAATTTAAAAAAGAAAAATGCTTAAAATAAACATTGGTATGGTCCATTAACATTATAGTAAAATAAAACCTGAATTCTGCTAAGCCTAAATACAGTTTAAACCACAGTTTATTTTTTTACTAAAAGAGATAAATCCTAGGAAAATCGGCCATGCTGGATTAACTGTGAGACAAAATTATGAGAATGGAATAATATTCAGGAATATTCAGTTCAATCTGAAGTGCTGAAAATAGGTTGCAATAATAATGAATAAAGAAAACTAACAAAAATATTTTAAAAATCTAATAAATAGGAAAGGATGATGATAGAAGAAGAATATGATATGATGAATTGTCAGCGATTTTATATTGAAAACACATGCTGTTGTTGAAGTTTTATTTAAGCAGATGTTCTGCTTTCCTATTGCTGCTATGTGTTTTTCTTCTTTAAGGTTGTTTTTTCTCAATACTTTCCTTGAAACTAAAGTTATTTTTACTGGTAAATCCAGTAAAAATCCAGGCGTGTTCAGCCTCAGTGTCCAATTAAAAACTTAACAACAAAATTCCTAGCTCAGCAATTTTAGCTTTCATTTTTGTGATCCAAATCCCTCAGCAACACTAAGCATTTTCTTTGCTTCATCCCCAGATAAACACCCTGTTCAACCAAGAGACTAGTCAGCTATGAACCTCATGAAGCATAAACTGACCTATTTGAACATGAAGCAGGAGAAGGGACTACATCAGAATAAAATAACTACAGTGGAAGGGATGCCATTTAGGATACAGCTGAGACCATTTTTGTGGTATGACAATGCTCTCTATATTCGTGTAATAGTTGCAAGTTACTGCTGTGGGCTAAGTAAAAACATTTAGTCTTTGATCCTGCTGGCTCCTGGAAGACGTGAGGAGAACTAGAGTTGTCCTTGCTGGCTCAGCAACTGTGCAAAGATGCTTCTGGGTAGTGTTGAGAAACATTTATCGTGCTCAATAGTGTGAACAAACCTCTACTCTTACAATGAACTGAGAACTTGTAAACAGTCAGGATGAGGGTAGAGAGAGAGAGCTTGATAAAATCATTACAATCAGTGACAGAACATGATGGCCTTGACACTACACCTACTGCAACAAATGAGATTTTTGCTATTGACTTTCATGGATGCAGGGCTGGGTCTGCTGTGTGTGATATTTGCTATTTTCATTTACTTTTACTGGCCCATTTGAGCACGCTTAAGAGCTCAGAGAAGGATAGGCTTTGGTGGCTAGCCAGTGTCTGAAGGTTCTCAGAAGGCAATATCTCTGACAGCTAGCTGCTCAGTGCCTCCTGAGAAATAGTGGCACGGTGTTCCTACAAGCCCACCACTCCATAGTCTCCTCACTTTACCTCCACTTAAATGGTCCTTGAGTAACAAAATACTGTGTTTGGCATCTCTGCTGGTGTGTTATCACTGCTCTCTCTTTTATCTCTCATGTTTGATCCTGCTGCACAGAACCCTTGGTTAGATTCTACTACAGCTACACTAACTGAGCCCTTTTCTACTTTGGAAATGGATTACCTATTATATCTATTATTCATGTAAACCAAGCATGGTAAATCCTATATTTGCAGCATAGTCTTTGGTTCCCTGTTTAGAGTATTTCATATTATAATCCATATCTTTTAGGATACATCAATATCATCAGACCAAGAGCACTAATGGATTGGATCCTCGTCTAATGTAAATCAGCATAGATCCATTAAAGTCAGTGGAGCTATGCTGATTTACAGCAGCTGAGTATAAGACCCATCATCTTCTATTAAATTAAGTCACATTGAGTAGTAGACAAGGATGACCTTGTGGTGGGGAGAAAAGCCTTGATCATGAGAATTCCAGTAATTCATCTAATTTTTCATTAGACACATACCATTGTTAATCTTAGTTCTACATGCATTAGTACAAAGTAAACCTCTAAAATCAATGAGCATCAGTTCATATAAGGAAGCTTTTAATGATTTGGTAGCTCATAAGATAGTGCTCTGTTTATATTTTAATTAAAGAAATAAATCTTAAGGTTCCATTATACAACATTCATGCCGGGGTAGCCCAATGATGCCTGATTTTGTCTGTTTTCACAAGACCATTATGTTTAACATAAAGCAGTGTGAAATTACATCAATGGTGTAATTATAATTACAAAAGCAAGCAATTTTCAACAACAAAGTACATAATAGCAATTCACAAGAGTTTAAAAAAGCTGAAGGGAATGGCCATCTGCATGTATATACACAAAGCCATGAATAAGTTTCATCTGTTGACTGTTGTTCATTGTGGGATCCTTGTGCTCAAGTTTTGTTTATGGGACCTATATGCCTGTTAACTTTCTCTCTACCACAGCAGCAGATTTCTTTTAAGCCTTACAGCTGATCTGTGGGAAAAATCCAATATGCTAACTAAAGGTAACAAGTTCAAGAACTCTAATCAGCATAACACTCCTTTAGCTGTTCTTCAACTGGCAACAGGTTTATGGAAAATGCTCCTCTAAATTCATTCTCAGGTGGAGGGTTCTATACAACCTTGTGTTAATAACTTTATCCATTTTGGTGCAAATGTAAGCCTACTATAAGTGCATGCAATCCCACTGAATTCAACAGAGTTACACTGTCTGAACCATGTCTGAACTCAGCTCTATGTATATGCTACAATAGTGTCGTGCTGTCACAGCTGTTTAGAAAGCTGCATAATCTCTCAGAAGCCTTTAGTCTGTGTACTAATTGCTGTGAAATAGTGGTATGGTCAAGTGAAATGCCTGAATAATACTTAGCTTCTACATATATTGTTTATTAATCTCTCTTTTTCTATGTCCCCCTCTCTCTGTCTCATTTCTCCACCTGTCCAGCAAACAGGCATAGCATACAAAATGAAAAGGAGGACTTGAGGCACCTTAGAGACTAACAAATTTATTTGAACATAAGCGAAGTGAGCTCACGAAAGCTTATCAAATAAATTTGTTAATCTCTAAGGTGCCACAAGTACTCCTTTCGTTTATGTGAATACAGACTAACACGGCTGCTACTCTGAAG
Organism: Chelonia mydas; assembly: GCF_015237465.2. NCBI lineage: Eukaryota > Metazoa > Chordata > Testudines > Cheloniidae > Chelonia > Chelonia mydas. The sequence continues at coordinate 101,028,127 of NC_057852.1, forward strand.
CTTACAAAATGCGTGTGTGGGGGGGAAGAGACAGAGTCAGGGGACACTTACCAAATATGAATAATGGCAAATGTGAAACCTATGTCCACATGTAATTCTGAATAAAGCAAGTAGACTACAAGAAAACTAATTTGTTATGCATTAATATTATATGTTGATTTTGAAAATCTATAGTCTTTGAGAACAAAAAAATACCAGCTTGAAGATAAAGAAAATGCAATAATTGTAGATGCAAATTTAGAATCATCTATGAAAAAATGGCAGTATAAAGTTCCTAGAGTATATTATATACTATTTTATCTGATACCCTACAAAAAGGGGCAGGTATACAAATGTTTGACACTTATCAATTTAAAACGTTAAAGCAGATGATATTGGTGTTAATAATATTACTAATTATAGGCAGTATTCCATGTAATATCAATAGGATTTCTGTGCATGTAGAGAGAAGAGGGTATTTGAATTGAGATCAGGTCATGTAGGTCTGATAGCAGATTGCTCTCTTTCTACCCATGAGACAGTGCTGCAAGACAAAGACAGGATTCCTTGAGCCTGAACAAGAGTGTACACGTCCTGTGCTCCATAAGTGTTCTTGGCATATTTGTATAAAACTATTGTTCGGGGTGAGGAGTAGGGGTAGGGACACAGATCTGCTGTTATTTGGATCCTGTATTATGTTCCTCTGATATGGTTTTGGGGATGAAGGGCAAAGAAGCTTCTTCAGTCCTTAAAATGGAATAGCAACAACAACAAAGTAGCTTTTCTCGCAATGGCACTCAGCTGCTCAAAGAGCAATACTTTTCTCCTTCTCCCTGTGAGTTACTCAGTACCCAGATGAGTTATTCAGGCTGGATAATGGGCAGAAGAGTTGGGCCTAAGAGTCTGATCATACTGAAGTGAAGGGCAAACTTTTTGACTTCTGTGGGAGTACCATTTGCTTAGACTAATTAGTTCATAAGCTAGGTGAATTGCTCAAGGTTAGAATGTGAGTCAGTGTCAAAGCACGATTTGGAACACAGTAGTTCTAATAATTAAGAATAGCCCTTTTGGTGATACAGAATTTCATATTTTGACATGTATTTTTGATAAGAGCTACTTCATGTCAGATCTGACAGTGAATAGGCTTTCCCTTTAGAAAATAACATTGTAGGGTTTTGCAATTCAATAGCGCTTAACTAATGCCCATAGTGAGTGTGAACTTTTCATTTCTAGAGTGAAGATGACTTTTTTCCAACAGTACAACTTTAATAATCTGGCTTGCACACCCAAGTTGGGTGTTTGGGCCAATTTTTCACATGCAGTTAGCTGGCAAAGCAGAAAAAAAGATGATAAAGAAATAGATGTAGTAGGTTTAGCTTGCAAGCCTATTAAAAGCCTTCTTTCAGCTTTAGCAGCTTTAGTAGTCACAGGATCTTCGTTATTTGTTAAACCAGGAGTATGATGATGCATGCTGCCAGTGCTATTTCTTGCTCACTAAAGGTTTTATTTTCCTGCTATTTGTTCTCTGTTTAGCATGTTCAACCAAAAGTGTAGTTATATATATGAGGACAGTAAATATATTGCTCTTTTAAATAGATTTGCTGAGCAAAACTACAGCTAACAAGCAGGAAAGTCCAGATGTAACAGATTCATTACACTGAATATCTGGATAATCCAAGAATTAGGAAACTCCCATTGAAATTGATGGCTCACCTAAGATTACTTAAATGAGTTTCAGGTTAATTAAATTAAGGTTTTACCAAAGATTTGTTTATATTTTAAAATTTTGCCATTTTTATCCCTTAGGCTTCTTTCTTAATTGTATATCTCTTTAGATTTTTCAGGGAAGACCCTGAGTGGATGTTAATCAATGTTGCTCCTATGACTTTGAGCTGTGACAGTTTACATCAGCTGAGAATCTGCCCCCAAATGCTCTGGTGTTGCAAAGTGGATTTAAAGCTGCTGGAATTTGGCAGCTGAGTATTTCCCCTGCATAGGAAAGTCAGTTATGCCAACTCTGATCCACACTCTTTTAGCCCCCTTGGCATAAATGCTATGGTGGGCATTTTCCAGTGGAGAGAGGGTAAACGGCAAGAGCCCTTGGGCATACATTTCAAGCATTTGAAAGCAAATTGTGCTCATCATTTGTGGGTGCTATGGAGGGAACTCTGGCAGTAGAATTGTGCAAGGTGAGAGCATGATATTAAGAGGATGCTCGGGGAAAGCCCATCCCTGCTTTCTGTTTAGCCTAATTCATCGCTTGCTTCCTGTGTAGCTCCACACAGATAGAATCTGTGCATAGGACAGGATGAGTCTAGAGTGTTTCTTGCTGTTTTCTGGCTTTCCTCACACACTGAGTGGAATCAAGGGTTAAAGTAGATTGAAAGAAAAGGGGAAATTCTCATCTCAACTGTAAAGGAGGATGGGGACTATGCGGGAATCCTGCTCATCCAAATAGAGAAAGGAAGGGGAATTCTGCAATTTTATGCTCCTCTTACTTCAATCCTTGGTGGGTCTGTTAGGATCATAGAGCCTGATTCACTACTGGTTCAAATCTGGAGTAACAGTGGTGGATCAGCCCCATGGAGTTTACTCCAGCCATAAGGAAGAAGAGGCTACCCTCAGCAGAGTGTCATTGCTTTCCCTCCACAACCTGGAGAAGTATTCCTTTCATAGACGCTGACTTCATCAGTGCTCCGGGGCTCCAAGTACCCAGCAAAAAAAAAAAAAGGGGGGGGGGCGGGGGGGACCTCAGCATTCATGAGCCACCAGTAGGTGGTAGGAGCATGTACATGGCAGAAAGCACACACCAGCAAAAAACAAAAGTCAACACCTGTGATTCCTTTCCCTTCTTTTCTGAAATTCTTTGTGTCCAGCCCAGTTACTCTGTGTGGGCACTGGAGAAAAGCTTTGCCTAATAATGACCCTATAACATTGTAAAAACCAAAGGAAAAAGAGAAAGAGAGAGAGAGAAAACTATTAAAAGAACATGATCTGGTTGAGTTTTTAAACCACTAAGAGGTTTATATGCACTGAGGATCTATCCATACCTCTGTACCCAACACTCTGCAGACAACAGAATCTTCTATTTATCTGAGGAGAGAAAATAGCATAACTGTGAAGTTTGAGGAACAGCAACAATGAAAGATAATACAGAGTGGTTTAGCATTTGTTTCACCATGAGGGTGTACTATATCCAGTGGACAAAGCTATATTTCTCTGTGAAATGTGAGATTTTTGTTTCTGAACTCTCTTTATACCCAACTAATTTAGCATATTAAGCATACAGTCAAAAGCCCATCCATATCAAGACCTTCTTCCTATAAAACACTCCATGTTATGTTCTATTTGGAAAAATTAAGGTTGGAGGAGAACATCCATAGCACAAATAAGAAATATGATTTTCTCCTCATTGATCTCCACGTATCTTCTTTTCTTTTATTCTCTGCTGCCTCCCTTCTTTCCCCATTTTGTGCTCTATTTATTTTCCTATATTTCTCTTTTCCATTATTATTTATCTTTCCCATTCCCTAAATATAGCAGCTTACTTTTTTTTTTAAGTGAGGTTTTTTTCCTTACCAGGGGATCAGGTGGATGATAGGTTCCCAAGCTCTCACAATTCGAGTCCTGCTGGTTTGATGCATAACCTGAGGCAAAAAAGTGCATTTGTATTCTCTTACAAGTTGGAGGTGTTTTTATGTGTGTAATGGAATAATTTATCATGAGTAGATAGCAGTTGGCATCTGTAGTTCTTGTGCCATCTTGCATCACATAATACATATGCTGCAGGTTATCGCTACATGTCACAAAACATTTTTTTCAGTTGTAGAGTGAATTTTGAAATATAAGGTAATGGATCTTACAGCCTTTCAGAATAAGGGAGGGTGGCAAAACCCAGAAAAGGAATGAGCATGTCAGGCTTTCTCTCACAGTTCTCCACTCTTATTTCTTATTGTGGTTCCAATCACCCCTGAGTCTCCCTCCATTCTGTCACTGACATCAGCCTTAACTGTCGACTTGTCATCTCCTCTCATTAATGCTTTCACATGAATGGAACACCCTTCCTGAACTGACCTGTATGGCCACTACCCTCTCCTGCTCCAGATTCCTCCATAAGACACACTGCTGCTAAAATGCCCACAGGAAATCAGTCAACATTTCCAGGCTAGCCTGAGGTGCTATATTCAATTTCAAAATTAATAAAAAGTAAACAGACGGTGTACAATCATACACAGGGCCAGACCTGTAGCTGGTGTATATCTGAAAAGCTCCCCTCTCTTCAATAGATTTAATCTGATTACAACAGCCCATTGTACACATTTCATTGTTTTCCCTGTGTCCTAGGCTTGGTATGTTATTGGTCTTTGATTGTAAGCTCTTCAGTGAAGGGAATGCATCCACTTCTATGTTAGTTCAGCACCAAGCACAACAGGATTCAAATCCTGGTGGGGAAATTGGATTGTACCCTAATATAAATGTTACATAGTAACAACATGCATAGTTTAACTGCTTAATTTAGCTAATAATAAAAATGCTCACAGGCCTATGAGCCCAGCAGATAAACGCATCACCAGATTCACTGTACCCAAGTGTGTGATAATATGCACAGCTGTGAACACAACTGTAGCCATTTCATCCCAAGTAAGGATGGACAAACAGTTTGAGAATAATAAGAATTAACCCCAAGCCCATACCAAATCTTCTCCAATGTTTAAAATGTTAGGTTAACTTAAGTATATTATTTTTTTTAATTCCTTGTTGGCATTTACTACGACTAGCATCACTGCAATATTGTAAGGAAAACTGTTTTAAGATGTTTTAGTCTCCAATGAAACAGAGTGCAATCAAGCTTTCACAAAAGCCACATCTTGTCAGAGTTCAGGTCTGCTTTTTTCAACTGAAGAAGTTTAGAGGTGCTTAAGAGAAGCATCCAAAGTTTTAGTTCCTTTTCCAAACAGACACTCACAACAACCTTTTCATATTCACCTGGCACTAGCCTCCAAGAACTTGCTGGTTTTACAAGTATCGCTGAACTTTTACACTAGAGTGGAGCATTTCATAGTTCATACTACTCCTGTTCCAGTCTGTTACTCAAAACACAGTGATTCAGTGCTATTGCTAGAAAGCAGAATAAAGCTGCGGGTGTAGCATTATTTAAGTAGGCTTTGAAAGATAACCTATTATTGGTAGCAAATCTTTTAATTAGTTTTGACCTATTTAAGGTCTGCACAGAGCTGGGAGTGTATACACACAGATCCCAACATGACTGCAAGTGTGTACCATTTTGATCAGAACATGTGTCTTACTGTATCAATGCCTCCAGCCAAGAATTCATGCTATTAGCAAGAAACACACCATATATGGTATTCAATTGCTCAGCTAAAGCTATTACCTCACTAAGCCTAACTTGTTGTAGAATACAAGGAAGTGGCCTGGGTCAACTGAAGGTAAAAATCTGAAAAATGGTATTTGAAAAAAAGCTTGAGAATATTGTGAAGATTATCTATTAGTATTGGTTGCAGTATAACAGTTACTCCCTTATTCTTCAGCTATTAAACTCCCCTCTTTATCCTACTCATAACACCAAATTATACATTTGAAAAGCAGATTACAATATCACTGATCTTTACTGTTTATGAATTATACCTATCTTAGCAGCTCATATGGCCTCAGTCACTATCTGAGCACCTTACAATCTTTAAAGTGTTTATACTCACAATATCAGCATGAGACAAGGAAGTGTTATTACATAATTATCTTACCCCCCACCCCCACCCAAGATGAGGAACAGAGGCACAGAGAGACTTAAGTGATTTGCAGAATGTTTGTGAGAGCCAGGAAATGGACCCAGGGCTCCAGCTAGTACCCTGGCTAGTTCTGTAAGAACCATCCTTCGTTTCTAGCTTCTGCTACCGAGTTGCCTTAGTATAATGAATACTTTTGGGTTGTGTACAGTTGTCTTTTGCTGAAACTTGATGAAGAGCACTGTGTTTTACCTAGCACTGATTTCTTTTAGTTAAGCTGCTGGATGTGGAAGAAAATGTTGAATTGAATTAAATGTTAGCTGGCCCAAATGATTTAACAGACCAAGAAATTTCAATTTATGGATTGTACTAAGAACACTGAGTTTTCTTCCATTTCCAGTTTTCATTTAATTTACATAAAGAAAGGATACATGTTGTCTCACTTACTTTCTTTCCTTGTTCAATCATGAAATGAAATTTGTGCTGTCTCATGATTCTGTGGAAGACAGTCACATGCTACAATCCTTTCATCACTTTAACATTGAGTATTAGAATTGTTGGCTTTAATGTCACCTCTTTTTATAGGACAATTAATCAATAAACAGGGAGAAGAGGAATCAATGGTTAGCCAGTCCAGCTACCAAGAGTTCAAAGCAGTATAACATTGTTCAGAGTACAGAGCATTATAGGCCTCATGACAAATTCTTCTGATAGTTGTAGCAATAGAAGGTCATATATTTATTTATTTATTTGTATTACAACATCCTCTAAGCACCCCAGTTATGGACCAGTACCCCATGATGCTAGTGTAACCCATTTTCATTAGCTTCCAAACAGAGGTTAACAGAATAGGAAATGTTGCACCACCCACAAAGGTCATGCCCACCGTAAAGAAGTATATTACAGAAGTGCTGCTTGTGAAGGCTGACTTTTGCACTTGAAGCAGGAATTCAAACTTGTATTTGATATGAAAAATACAGCATGTCTTTAAAATCAGTTTAATCTAATCTGGGACCACAAATGCTAAAATACCATAACTATTATAACGTGGTTATTGCACGACGTCACTACAGTGCAGAATTAAAGCTGATAAAGTGCCCTGTGCATTTTCCTAGTTTATCATGGCTTGAATTTTATGTTTAACCCTGATTTATGGTGCTTACATACTCCTGGTGGAATTTTGCGTCACTGCGCGTGCGCAACATTCATGTCTCCCATAGATTTCTTTGCTTCCCTGAAGAAAAATGACTTCTGATTGGGAAGCAAAGGGAAGCCGCAAGAGCGGTCCCACACCCCTCCCCGGCAATGCAGGCAGGTCAGTTTGGGCACCCGGAGCAGCTGGTAGAGAGATAAATCACCACTGGGGTGGGAGGGCTGGGCAGTTGTCCATGTGAGAGAGACATTCTGTTCCTCTCGCTCGCTATTGAGGCATGCTCAGCATGGAGGGACAGGGCTTTGGGGTGTTTCTGGGGAGGTAGGCATGGGGCAGGCTCTGTTCCCTCAGGCAAAGCAGAATGTAGCAGCACTTCCTGCTTAGTGAATTGTTCCCATTGTCCTTGTGAATTCCCCCAGAAGTATAAAACAGGTGTAAAATATAAGGCTCCTTTACAGAGTAGTGTAAAGGAGCCTTATTGTAAAGGACAATGTGGTCTTATAAATGCTTATGGTGCTTTAGAGATTAGAACTGGTCTGAATTTTTGGACTGAAAAAATTTCCTATCAAAATGTGCTACATGAACTGCTTGCTACTGACCGTTCTGGAGATGGTCAATAGCCAATGTAAATTGTGACTTTGAGTCCCCAGCCCTTGCTTTCTCTTCAGTTGCTTATGATGTAACACACTGAGCATATGGCTGCATATATTTGTTGACTAATAACTAGAAGTAAAGGGTCAATACAAGCTACATACTATTAGACAAAGGGGGTTTGGGGATTTCCTCCAGTGCTCCCCACTCCCATTCTTCATCCATTGTGCTGTAGTTTAAATAACTTACCAAAATAACTGAAACCAGGGTGATTATATTGTGTTATTTTAACAAATAAAATATGCAGCGTTTTTCAGAATTTTAAAATATTGTGCACAGAATTTTTATTTTTTTGGTGCAGAATTCCCTCAGGAGTAGCTTATACAGGCAAGGTTTGATATGACATGATGCAGGGAGAAATGTCATTAGGCAAGGAGAGAGGTTTGGAGATGAGGAGGGAAGGGATTACTTGATTTTGCAGGATACCCTTCGTGGGTAAGATCCTCAGCTTGTGTAAATTGGCAAAACTCCTTTAAGGTCAAGTCATGAGTTTCTGGTCTTATGTTAGCTAGAAGATTGGCAAGGGAAAGCATTATTACTACAGGGATTCCAGAAGGTGGTGCTTGAGGAGATATTTGAAGGGGAGAGGAAGGTAAAATAGCCTACAGGATCAAGGGGGGACTAATGGGATTTACAGGCACATGGAGAAGACACAAAAGAGTCTTGAAGTCAAGTGACGGGCACAATATAGTTTAGGAGTGTTATGGGAAATAGGCAAGAACAAGCAGTTAAATCTGATATGAGGCCAGCGAATTGAGTAATACATTTATTTAATTGCTTAATGAAATCTGAGGTGCGCTCACACACGCATAAGTACAAATTTTTCTGTGATATCTGATAATACGTAAGGAAACAGTAGGTAGCAGAGTAAGACTTTTTTTAATCTCCATTTTAATTGTTTTAATCTGTATGCACATATTTGTATGAAGGGAGGTTTGGAATTTAAACCTTACACATTTTTTCACAAGTCTTTTAAAAGCCTGCATGTCCCGAGAGCTTGCTAAACTAGGCAAGCATGGCAAACTTTCCTGTCAGCTCATCAAGCCTGAGGCGAGCACATAGAGCTGTAGACTGTCACCGGCTTAAAAAAGAGAGACTGAAATCTATTTCATTTTCTTTCACATTCATTTTTGACCTAATACACTGTAGGAAAATGCCTTTCTGGAGGGCATATAGTCAAGTGCCTTTGCAATGGTAAAGACCTCGCCTGCGCCCTTACTTTCAATTTTAGAAAATAGTTAATGTGTTCCTATTTGTGTTATGCTTTTGTTTATTTCTAGGACTCTGGGATATATACTGGGCATTCATTTCCTTTCTTCTGTTTTTCTACTGTTCTTAAAAGGCCAGCTATTGTTAGCAGCTATTACAGATGTTATTTCAGTTGTTCTGGGCTTTGCTAATGAAAAACTGTTGAATGACACTGCTTTTGACATTTATGGCATACCAAGTTGAACAAAGGCTGCCTGTAGCCAACAAATCCAAGTCAATGAATGTTAATCCTTCAAATTTATAGAATGACCCTGTTTTAATCACTTGCTGTATTTTCATTATGTGATGAGAAAAAAAGGCTTTTATGGAAGTTTATTCCTAGGTTGAATTTCCTGAGCCACATTTAACTTCATAACCGCTGGGAGGAAAAATCTTATTATTCTGTGTATGAGCATCTATTAGCCATTTTATGTTCTCATTTATCTTTGATGATTCTAATGTGCCCAGTGCTGTAATATGTGCCAAACATATCATTAAGAAATGCATGAAACTTCATGAAATGGCCCATGCTGTTTGCTACTCCTAGATTGCGCTGCTTTTACTTGGAGGTGTGTGTTTGTGTGTGGTGATGAGTCGATTGTTTTATATATTTCTATTTGCTGGCAACTGTTATTACAGAAAGTCTCTGAGGAAAGGTGCACTTTAATCGCGTTCACAAAACAGTTGCATTTGTGCTCATTCTAATCTCCTCCATTAAGGAAGTCCCAGAAGTTACCTATAGAACTGAAAATGTTGACTGTCTTGCAGCTCTCTCATCAAGTCACAAATGGAGAAACATCTCTCAGATCACCAGGCCATTGGTTGTCTTAAAGGTCAGGACTGGAGCTGATATGAATTTTTGCTTAAAAAATGTTTGTTTATTTTTTTGACAGAAAAATGACTTTTTAAAAAATCCCCAGATCTGTCAACATTGTCAACATTTCCCTTTGCAAATAGGTCCATTTTGAATCCTGTGAAATGAAAGCAACTTTGAATTCTCTTGTAAAATAACTTCTTCATTTTTCAATGACGTCTAGTAAGGTTCATAACATCACAGTGGAACTAGAATTGGATGGGGAGCCAATGGAGGGTTGGTTTGACAGGTTCTGAGAATATTTTAATTGTTTTAGATTTGGGTGACTGAAAGCTGCACAAGATGGAATTTCCATATTGCTTTCATCTTCAGCTTAATGTACCCAGAAGTCACCTACTACAGGACAGGCCCAACAAAGAAAATAACAAAACGCCACTAGCCATCACCTTCAGCCCCCAACTAAAATCTCTCCAATGCATCATCAAGGATCTACAACCTATCCTGAAGGACGACCCATCACTCTCACAGATCTTGGGAGACAGGCCAGTCCTTGCTTACAGACAGCCCCCCAACCTGAAGCAAATACTCACCAGCAACCACACACCACACAGCAAAACCACTAACCCAGGAACCTATCCTTGCAACAAAGCCCGTTGCCAACTGTGTCCACATATCTATTCAGGGGACACCATCATACGGCCTAATTACATCAGCCACACTATCAGAGGCTTGTTCACCTGCACATCTACCAATGTGATATATGCCAGCATATGCCCCTCTGCCATGTACATTGGTCAAACTGGACAGTCTCTACGTAAAAGAATAAATGGACAAAAAATCAGACATCAAGAATTATAACATTCAAAAACCAGTTGGAGAACACTTCAATCTCTTTGGTCACTCGATTAGAGACCTAAAAGTTGCAATTCTTCAACAAAAAAAGCTTCAAAAACAGACTCCAAGGAGAGACTGCTGAATTGGAATTAATTTGCAAACTGGATACAATTAACTTAGGCTTGAATAGAGACTGGGAGTGGATGGGTCATTACACAAAGTAAAACTATTTCCCCATGTTTATTGCCCCCCTCCACCCCCCCCTGTTCCTCAGACGTTCTTGTCAACTGCTGGAAATGGCCCACCTTGATTATCACTACAAAAGGTTCTCCCCCCCACCCCGCTCTCCTGCTGGTAATAGCTCACCTTAAGTGATCACTCTCTTGTTACAGTGTGTATGGTAACACCCATTGTTTCATGTTCTCTATGTATATAAATCTCCCCACTGTATTTTCCACTGAATGCATCCGATGAAGTGAGCTGTAGCTCATGAAAGCTTATGCTGAAATAAATTTGTTAGTCTCTAAGGTGCCACAAGTACTCCTTTTCTTTTAGCTTAATGTAGGGTGAATCAAGGTAATCCTATCCAGTATCTAATATTCATGGATCACAATAGCTGGGTACTCATCTGAGAGGAATGGGTACAGCTTGCCACTGTTATCAGAGCATACATGAGGAGTTAGGAGCCCAGTAAGCCACCAAGATGTTTCCCTATTGTGTTAAACAGAGGACAGATGCTCTCATTAGAAAATAATATCAATGGATTAACTAGGTCTTTTGAAATGTTTCTCTTCCCCACCAATTCTAGCCTAGTTTTGCCTGAATTAAGTGTAAATTAGCTATTTTGCATCCGAATGCTTTGCCTCTTGCAAACATTTTGACATCTGAGTGATTGTTGAGTGTATCTGTTGTGGAGGATGTGAAAAATATGGGCATTCTTATCATAGTTCCTTTTTGCACCTCTCACTTCTGACCACTGTTTTCTACATATTATCCCTAAGTGTAAAAGGCTATTGCTAGTTCTCCCTCTCTATTTCTTTTTCTGGTCTCCATCACTACTGCTGGATATACCTGCTTTGCTTCCCTGAGGTATGGGAGCTCCTCTGGTGGAATTGGCATAAATAAATCTGATGGAGACAATCACCAGATTATTAAATTAAAGGAGTTGGACAAGCTAATAATGACTAAGAAGTAAAACCAATACATCTTCTCCCTTAGTAATTTGTTGTGTAAAGAATGTCAGTGAAAATGCAGTCCTCATGCAATATACCTCACCCCTGTATGTTTAAGGGTCATGAAAGCACTCATCAATGAGAGTGTCTTATGTACAAATGAGACATCACAGTGGGACCTTTAAACCATTCCCTATCATCTTTTTCTTTTCGCTATCTGATTTAATGACAGAGAATTGTGTCTAGGTTTCAAGAAACAGCAATAATTTTGAACATTGTACTATTCAGCACGTGTACAATGTGCAGCGTAATGAAACCCTGATCCTAATTATTGTACAATATGTATAATAAATACATAACATTCTTACATATGAAAACTGCCCATTACATGTCTGTGTCAAAACTAATCAATTTATATTTATTTGGGTACTTATTTACCCTAGTGCTGTACCTTAGCATTGTACAGTACATGAAACAGACTTAGGCTTGAATAGAGACTGGGAATGGATGGGTCATTACACAAAATAAAACTATTTCCCCATGTTTATTCCACCCGCCACCGTTCCTCAGACGTTCTTATCAACTGCTGGAAATGTCCCACCTTGATTATCACTACAAAAGGCTTCCACACCCGCCCCCACACCCCCACCCCCGCTCTCCTGCTGCTAATAGCTCACCTTAAGTGATCACTCTGGTTACAGTGTGTATGGTAACACCCATTGTTTCATGTTCTCTATGTATATAAATCTCCCCACTGTATTTTCCACTGAATATATCCGATGAAGTGAGCTGTAGCTCACGAAAGCTCATGCTCAAATAAATTTGTTAGTCTCTAAGGTGCCACAAGTACTCCTTTTCTTTTTACATGAAACAGAGTAAGACTGTCTGTTAAATGTACTAGCTTTGCATTTTATGATCAAATGTGAGTCATAAAGCAATTGTAGACGTTTGACAAACATTTGTAAATGGAGTCAGTTTTTAATCTTCATATTTTATTGAATATTTTCAGAATTCATTTATCAGTGGCATTCCTAAAAGTTTGAAAAAAAATGAATTGATTGTATTTGACATTACAGGAGCATTAAAATCATCCTTAACTATGGTGCGTTACCATCTCTTCTTAATAGACATTGTCCCTGCTGAACTGGGATAGAATCCTGGTCCTATAGCTCCAAACACAAAAGTCTCTGTTAGCTTTAGAAGGACTCTTGTTCTTTCTCAATTGCAACTGGTCATTAGAGGGCAGCGTGCTGTCTTTCACACAGTGCCTTACCCTGCTCTCACTGAAGTCAGTAACAAAAAATTTCCTGCTGCCTTCAACAAGAGCAGGATTGGACCTATAACTCCCATTCCTGTCATTAGGGCAGGATCTGGCCCTAAATTATCCACAACAAAATTATTTAGTAGGAGAACCAAGCCTGTGGAGACAGATAAAACTAATGTATGCCGATAATGTGGCCCTTTCGGCTGACAACAAAGAGGAGTGGGTAAATATGGTAGGTATCAAAGTGGGCATCTGTGTTGTGAAGATAAACACAAAGAAAACTGAAGTACGGAAGGTGGGAAGAGAGCTTCTGATTGAAGTTTCAGGAGAGAAGCTGAAGGAGAAGAAAGAACGTGGGTACTTGGGAAGTACACTTAATGCCATCAGAGACAGATCTGGAGACCTGAAAATAAGAACCCAGTATGCATAGGCAGCAGTGAAAAAAGTGGCAGAAGTACCATGGAACTGGCAATTAAGTAGCAAATGAAAGGAAACGTATATGCTGCATGGGTTTGTCCCTGCCTGCTCAATGACTTGGAAATGGTTGGATTTACAGAGATGGAAGATACAGGTAGTAGAAAATAACATATTGAGGAGATAGGCAGACAAATGGAGGGCAGAGTGTGCATGAAAGAAATTAGGAGTAAGATGAGCTTGGGACTCTCAGTGATAAATACTCTACAGGGAGCATATATGAGGTATGCTAGACGTCATAAAAATGGGGAAAGAATGCTCAGCAAAGAAGAGGAGAGGACAGCACAAAAGGACATGGAAGCTGAAGATATAGTGGAATGACTCTGTCAAGCAAAATTTGAAGAAAAAAGGACTGGAAATCCAAGACTTACAAATCTGTGACATGGACAGGAAGAAGTGGTGAAGAATTGTGGGTACCTCCACCCCTTTATTACTGGGAAAAGGAGTTGAGAAATAAAATATAATTATAACCTATTTTCTTGCAAATAGTTCCGGCACCTGAATCTAAGGAGATTTATCTATAGGAAATATGTGAAGCAGTACTAATGAGTCACTTTCGAGACAGAGGGATTTTATAATAGAAGCTAAGTTAGCACTTTAGCTACTGCCTTTTCTAATGCAGAAATGGTGAACACTTGTGAACATAGCTCTTCCTTTCTGTGCACATCACTTTGGACAGGATTTCTGAGGATGACTATGTCCTACCTATGAACCTCTCTTTGGGTACTATTGCTGTGCCCCTTCTGTGCACTTTTTTCCCTATGCAGAATATCTGGCCCCAAACATTTTGGCTAAATGATAGCTGACTGCAGTGCATCTCTGTCTCTGATGTCACTTAACAGTATGAATTTAAGCTGATTTCGGTTTCATCATACTTCCTTGTTTGACTTACTGCAGTAGCCTTCTGTCAGTGGAAGGAACATACTTTTACAATATTTCAAGGTACCATATTGAATCCAAGACGATAATTCAAACTATAAGATCACAGCCTAGGCAGTTGCTAAAAAGCAGCAAATTTTGAGATTGAATTACAACCCAAGTATTCAATCTAGAGTCATGCACTCATATTTGTAACACAATTAATATTTCAATTTGTGTGCTTACACATCTGTTTTATATATACATCTACAGACTTACCCACAGGGAGACTGGAACACACTCAGTGTGTACTATTTTAGAATATATAATGCACTGAAATTAGAGGTAGCTGTGCATGTAAAATAGGGAAAGTATATGATTATCAAAGAGGTGTATAAAGAGACAGCTTGTAAGAAAATTAAATTTAGACTTTTTCCTGGGAAACACCTCACAATATGACATTTATATTCTACACACATTCCTGTTATTCCTGAGGTTACATTACATTTTCTTTTTTTAGAGCACAGAGTGCTTAAGTCAAGGCTATGAGTGAAAATTGGCTGGAAAAGAAACCTATAGTAGCTGTATACTTACCGTAGGAGCAATGGATTATCATGCTTGTAGTACCATCACATACTTGCATTCATGTTTTCTCTTCTTTTTTACAGGTATGATTATGCCTAGTAGGAAACCTTTTAAAAATAAAAAAATATAACTTTGCTCAGGTGTTGCCTAAAGGAAATTTCCTTTCAAGTCAGCATAACTGATACAGGGGCTAGTTTTATGTAGTGCTTTCAACACTGTGTGCTGGTGCAAGCTCTGGCACCATGGAAAGCCTGAGCCAAGATTGTGGTAACTAATTTACGTTGGTGAAAAGGAAAGTGACCAACACAACCTAAAAAGTGGTTGAGACTTGGGGTTACACTGATTTAGTTCCCATCCTCCATATCTCCAGCTGGCAGATCTTGTACTGAGCCCTGGCTCAAGTTAAACTCATTCTCCAGGGGAAAACTCCATTAAAGGGCTCACCCTTTACAGGAGTGCATGATGATAAACTGTCTGAGGATGGCAGAATTTGCACCTATCTTTGTTAGCATTATCCAACTGGGCCTACAATTTCTGAAAATAGATTGTCCTTTTAAATTTTCTGCTAGTGGTCAGGAGAGAGAATTGATAGAGAGCAGACAAGATTGAATATTTTTTCTGTCTTGCAGTAGAAAGTAAAGGCAGGAAGCTAGAAGGTAACCAGTTTTTTTCTGGAAGCTTAAACTGAAGGAAAGAAGACACTTAAGAGAGAGACACAAGTGTGAAAGAATTTTTTTCTTCACACTACTGTGCTTTGATGCCAGCAAAAAGGAGTCATAACGTTGGCTAATCTAGCTACCTGGGAATTGTCGGTGGATATTGTCGGTTCAGATATGACTTCCAAGTTACTCCCTCCCTTTTTGATAGGCAAGACCAGAGCATAAAGGAACCAGTTGGGCACATTGGTGTCCAAAGAGCTATGTTCACTAGTAATATACAACATGCAAGGCCTAGCTCCATATAAACATGGATGCTCTTTCAGGGTTCTGTTGACATCTGAAATATGTTACTCCTGGGGGAATTCTGCCCCCCAAAATTAAACAATCTGCATACAATATTTTAAAATTCTACACAATTCTCCATATTTTATTTGTCAAAATAATATAATATAATCACACCAGTTTCAATTATTTTTAGGGCTATCGATTAATCGCAGTTAACTCATGTGATTAATTCAAAGGAATTGTGATTTAAAAAAATTAATCTCAATTAATCACAGTTCAATCATACTGTTAAACAATAGAATACCAATGGAAAATTATTAAATATTTTGGGTGTTTTTCTACATTTTCAAATATTTTATTTCAATTTACAACACAGAATACAATGTGTATAGTACTCACTTTAATTTTTTTATTGAAAATATTTGCACTGTTATAGTATTGAAATAGTATTTTTCAATACACCTAATACAGGTATTGTAGTGCAATCTCTCTACTGTGAATGTGCAACTTACAAATGTAGATTTTTTTGTTGCAAAACTGCACTCAAAAACAAAACAATGTAAAACTTTAGCGCCTACAAGTCCACTCGGTCCTACTTCTTGTTCAGTCAGTCACTAAGACAAACAAGTTTACAGGAGATAATGCTGCCTGCTTCTTATTTACAATGTCACCTGAAAATGAGAACAGGTGTACACATGGCACTGCTGTAGCCGGCATCACAAGATATTTACGTGCCAGATGCGGTAAAGATTCATATGTCCTTTCATGCATCACCCTCCATTCCAGAATTCATACTGATGACAGGTTCTGCTCAATAACAATCCAAAGCAGTGCAGACTGATGCACATTCATTTGCATCATCTGAGTCAGATTATCTCCTGCAAATGTAAACAAACTTCTTTGTCTCAGTGATTGGCTGAACAAGAAGTAGGACCTAGTGGACTTGTAGGCTCTAAAGTTTTTATGTTTTATTTTTGAGTGCGGTTATTTTTTGTTCATAATTCTACATTTGTAAGTTCAACTTTCATGATAAAGAGATTGCACTACAGTACTTGTATTAGGTGAAGAAAAATACTATTTCTAACTTTTTTAATCGCTTGACAGCCCTAATAATTTTCGTAATTTATTTCAAAATACTTGTGAGCAAGTATGTCTGTAAAAATACAGACAACAATAAAGATTCAGGAAATGTTTTTTTGACAAATAGATTCCTTACTAGGCATATTAATACATACAGGAATCTATTTGTCAAAAAAATATTTAAACTATAGTACAGTAATGTATTTTCCAGAACCCTCAGAAGCAGTGCAAAGCACTGGGGGAGTCAGGTAACAGAGGAGCTGAGGAAGAGGTAAGCAATTTCTGGGAAGGAGCTTGGGAATGAACCTGAAGGGTTGTTTGGGTGTGGGTGGGAGTTGTATGGAACAGTTTTTTTGGGATTTGGGATAGGAGAGATTGTTAGGAAGTTGGGGAGCTGGCTGACCGCTAACCTCTCCGATTCAGTGAGGCACATCTGTCCCTGCACCCCCACTCAGCCACCCCTCCTCCCTGTCCCCATGTGTCCCTGCACCCCCACTCCCTGTAAGCACCTGTCTCACAATCTGTCACCCCACTAGCTCCTGTACCCTTACCCCAGTCTGTCCCCCCACTAGCCCTTCAGAACCCCAGTCTATGTGATCCCCCCCAGCAGCGCCATGTGTCCTACTCTATCTTTCCAAAGCACTGTGAGGAAGGCAGCCTATTCTCCTCCCTCTTCATGGTTGGCTGCTCCAGCCCTGAGCCAGCTGCCCTCTCTTCTGGTGCCACAGCAATCCCTAGTGTGCAAAAGTATTATTGCCATGCCTCCTTGGCAGAATATATTTTCACACAACTACAGGAACCAAGCACAATTCCATTCAATGGAGCTGATTCCGCTTATGGCATAGAGTTTACTACACTAACAGTGCATGTGCATAATATGAGGTGCTAACATAATTTTCCTTGGCAGAATATAGAGCAAAATATGGTGCTGCAAGCATGTTACTTTTAGGTTATTAAGAACTTTATGTATTTGTCTTACTGACAACTAATGCAGCTTATGGTGTGTGTGTGTGTGTGTGTGTGTGTGAGACAAGTTCCCTTGCCACCCACCTTTATTTTTTGCCAAAGTTCCAAGAGAGCTGTTCCACATTGCATACATCATTCCTTTCTTTTTTTTCTCCCAGCACTTACCTGAATCAACAAATCTCCAGTCTGGGAGTTACCTGTGATTACTGCTGGTGAAAAGTGTCAGATAATATCTGTATTATTACTAGATAAAGTCTCCCCCATGCCTGTTATTTCACTTTTAATAATTCATTAACTACCACTTTTCACGCAAGGCTGTGTGACAGTATATTCCCCCAGCCATCAGGTATTTATCTGGCAATAACATCAAGTGACTGCCATTATGGATCTCAGAAAAGTAATGTCAGTTCCATCTGGTAACTTGTTTACTAAATGACCTGAAATAGAGATTAAAGACTTCTTCAAAGCCCCAGTCAATCTCTGCTTTGCACCCACCCTAAATATGCTATGTTCTGCTGACATTTTATACATGACACACTCCACCTTAAGCTCTTCAACTGGCTCTCTAGGCAACCTAATCTTTGTTCCAAGTTATGTCTAGCCCAGCAGTTCTCAAACTGTGGGGTGGGACCCCAAAGTGGGTTGCAACCCTGTTTTAATGGGGCTGGCTTAGACTTGCTGGGGCCCAGTGCTGAAGCCAAAGCCTGAGCCCCATCTCCAAGGGCCAAAGCTGAAGCACAAGGGCTTCAGCCCTGGGCAACAGGGCTCAGGTTACAGGCCCCCTGCATGGGGCTGAAGCCTTTGGGCTTCATCCCCCTGCCCAGGGAAGTGGGGCTTGGGCTCTGGCTCCTCTACCCAGGTGGGGCTCAGAAAGGCTCAGGCTTTGGTCCACCCTCCTCGGGTCACGCAGTAATTTTTGTTGTCAGAAGGGGCTCTCAGTGCAATGAAGTTTGAGAACCCCTGGTCTAGTCCTTGCCTGAATGTGTAGAGGTGAGGGATTGTGGGGAAGAGCAAAAGGAACAGTTCCCTTCCTTTGGACTAGATGACGTCCTGAGGTCTCTTCCAACCCTAATCTTCTATGATTCTATGATCCTACTGTCCCTGAGGTCTATTTCCTCCTATTCTCCTTGATATTGAAAGATATATGAAAGAGGGCAGCAAGGAGGCAGGACTTTGGCCCCATCCATCCTCCATACCGGTCAGCTGGCTTGGACCCATCCTTTAACACAAATCCATTTGCTCCTCTGTCTGCTGCCCTGCACCAGGGAGCTGCAGAAGGCAGAACCCCCTACTAAGCACGGATGCCCAATTTGGCATAATTCATCTCAGAGCTTTGCCTGGAGTAATGCAGCCTGGTATTGCCCCAGGCACAATCTGACTGTGATGGGATCTATAAACCCCGCACCAGGCAACCAAGCTTTAACAAGCAGTTCTGGATCCAGAAGGCCCTGCCCAGCTGCATCTGCTAGGCCTGTTCACGATGGAGGCAGAGTTCAAAAGGGAGCAGCCCAGTTTAGTCAGGGTGAACAGAGCAGACCCCATTGCCAAACCATTGAAGGACCCTACCCTCGGGTATGATAAGCTGTAACTGAAGGAGAACTTCCAGATCATGGTCAGGGAAAACCCTTCCCTCCCCCCAACTCACTTTTCTGAGTCCATAAGCAACCATCTGGTAACTTTGGAGAGGCAGAAGCTGTGATAGAAAGTGACCCCGGGATCAGGCTCGGAGGCATCTGCCCCAGGCCAGATATCTGATTGGCTAGTTGTTGAAATGGATCTTTAATGGCCCGCATCTGGACAGATTGTTACCAGTGCCAGTGAAAATTCAGAAAACAATATGCTTAATGCAGGGGTCGACAACCTTTGGCCTGCGGCCCATCAGGGTAATTCGTTGGCAGGCTGTGAGACATTTTGTTTATGTTGACTGTCCACAGGCACGACCCCCGGCAGCTCCCAGTGATCGCAGTTTGCTGTTCCCAGCTAATGAGAGCTGCGGAAAACAGCACAGGCCTCAGGGACATGATGACTGCCGCTTCCCGCAGCTCCCATTGGCAGGGAACAGCAAACCGCGGCCATTGGGAGCTGCAGGGGGCTGTGCCTGTGGACGGTAAATGTAAACAAAATGTCTCGTGGCCCACCAGTGGATTATCCTGATGGGTCACGTGCCGAAGCTTGCTGACCCCTGGCTTAATGCATAATAATTTATTTGAGAAAGAATCACACAAGCAGTAAAGGTTATATATTACACATCTCCTTAATAAGCCTCAATTCCCTAAGAATAAATCCTCAGTAACTATGCTGGCCTTACACAGTATCCTGATTAGCAAATAAAGCAGGTATATCTACAGATTCTAGATGGAGACTTCATTTCTTCTCCTCTTCTTTCCCCTCTCAGGTGCTTGGTGTGTCAAATGTCCCCCGAAGCAGGGTCTAGGTTACCCTGAGGCCTTCTGGTTCAAAATTCCCACAAAAGTCCCTCACGGTAGGGTCTTGATTACCCCGAAGCCTTCTGTCTCATAGTGTCACGGACCTCTTCAGATGTTAATTGGGGAACTAACTAACTAATTTACTTTGCTTAGAATTTATGCCGTTTGTTCCTACAGGAGTCAAATGTCTCAGAAATATGCATTAATTACTGGGTTTTCTCTAATTAATATTTTGGAAGGAGGGCCGCAAAATAGGCACAGACCAAAGCTCAATCAATGTTTACCCTCTCATCAATCATTCACTTGATCTCTTAGCGTGATGCCATCCAGAGGGGTCATTTTGACCTGGGTCAGCCTTTACCAAGCCCACTGATTGTATGTTTTTACATCCTCTTTACTTTGTGAGCTGGTTCCCCTGGGTGATATATTCTAAAGTTCAATGTTGAAATGTACGCACAAATCAAGCCTTTATTAACCATTCAAATAAGTTTCAGCACTTCCAGTAATTTTCCACATAATTTATCAAATGCTAAAAGAATCCTGCTCCCGGAATCCTCTAGCGAATTCAGATGTACCAAGCCATACCAAACTCATGCTTACCACACTTATTCATATCAGCCACACTAATTCACAATAATTTGGCACCATCCCAACACTAGTCCCAGAGCCCTGGGTTGGACCTGGTAGAGCAGGGAGGGCCTTGATTCCTGTACCACTGGCCCCAAGTCTCTTGCCACAAGGTGACATGGCTAAAGACTTGGATGACTCCACCCCCTGACAACTTCTGGAGAATGCATTGACTCAGTCCTATTCGGAGGACAGCAGACATACTGACAAAACTGTCCAGGGAAACCATGGACACAGAAATGGAGGATAGGGAGCCAACAATAGCAGGTATCCCAGCAACAGCAAGGTCAGCTACCACAACAGATAGTGGCCAAACAGCAACAGCAAGCGTCTCAACAGCAACAGCAGCAGCTACTTCAAGAACTGGCAGCACAGAATCAGGAGCAACAACAATGCCTAATTAAGCAGATAACAGCACTCCTGAGTCCCAGGTGGCAGGTAATGCTATGGCACCAGGACCTACAGGTAGTACTGTGCTTCCTGTCAGGCTCAAAAAAATGGACCCTGGGAATGAGCCAGAAGCCTTCACCTTTGAGCGTGTGGCTGCCATAGCACGCTGGCTGCAGGAACACTAAGCCATCTTTATAGCCCCATACTGGATGGGATCTACTCAAACTGCCTATAGGAACCTAGATCCTGTAGAGATGCTGGATTATGTTAAAATAAAAGTAGCCATTTTAAGCCACATGGATATCAGCCCCAGACATTCCACAAATGATTCAGGAAGGAAAAATGCACACCTGGTGTCTGGCCATGGGTGGTGGCACAAAGCCTGAAAGAATAGTGTTGACACTCTCTGGACCCTTAGAAGCAGACCAAAGTATAAGTAGTGGAAGCCATCATACTAGAGTAGTTTGTCCAGGTCTTCCAGGCTGGTGGAAGAGAATAGATGAGCTGCCATCAACCAGCAACACTGGTGGAGGCATAACCCTGATGGAGAACTAGTGGCAGCTCCAAATATGGCCTCTGACACCTAGGACCAGGGCACCCAAATTCAGGACACGAAACCCTACTGAAGGCAAGACTGGGAGGGGAAGCCAAGAGTTGCTGAAACAATGTCTTGTCTTCAGGTTGCTCCTGCCCAGCCACCAAGGTGGCTCTCCAAGAAAGGGGGTATGAACCCCTAGGAACCTCCACAACCCTGGAGGAGGGACAGCTAACCATGACCCCAAAGGGGAGATGTTTCATGTTTGGACAGCAAAGGCATTTTAGGCAGGAATTCCCCTTTCTGGACTGTGGCTACTGACAATCATGAACTTCATGCATCAGGCTCACAGAGCATGGCCAAAATGCTAATCCCAGTGTGGGTATGGGTCTGGGGTAACAGGCCTGGTAGACTCTGGATGTGCCCCACTGCCTGCTAGCTCAGGGGTATCTGAAGATGTAAGTCTCAAATGGCTTCCTGAGGATGAAGATTTAGTGTGGGAATAATGGGAGGACAAGACTGAGCCAGGCATGGGAGCAGATAGCCTTCTCCAAGGGGAAGGACGGTGAATCTTGATAACTTAAGCAGTGGCCCCACTTCGAGCTCCAGAATGAACAGCAATTGTTACACTCAATGTCTAAATCAAAATTGCTGGCCTGGTGGCACTGGCAGTTTGAAGTGGCAAGGAAGGTAGGGCCAGTTGACTATGAAATCTGTCAACCCCCCAAAATGGAAAGCAATGCAAATATATCACATCATGCTCCTAAAGACCGGGAAGTCTTAGGAGGGCCTGCTCATAACACTGTACCCAGCAGAGCCAGAGCTGGGGCCTCAAGCCTCAACATCTCTGGACACAGCCAATTAAGGCAGAGCTCTGCCTGATGCAGTGAGCACAAATGCTGCAACTTATCCAAGCATTCACCATGATGTTCTCAGCCCTCCTGGGGATGACACTCCTAAGCCACCACTGCTTTGCGATAGTGCCAGGGAGGTGAGTATGCTAGAGTCACCAACTCCTGCCGAGGAAGATGTAGGAAGTGGTCCTCAAAGAACTACAAGCTATGCTAATCCTCGGAGTCATCGAGGAGTCCCACAGAAAGTGGAGAAGTCCGATCGTGCTTGTACCAAAAGCTGGGTCAACATGGCTCTGCATAGGTTTTTGGAAAATCAGCACAATATTGAGGTTTGACACGTATCCCATGCCCCACGCGGACAAGCTACTGGAGAGATTGGGGAATGCTGAGTATATCTCCACTCTGGACTTGACCAAAGGGTACTGGCAGATTTCCCTGATAGCAGAGTCCCAGGAAAAGACAGCCTTCCCTACCCTCTTTGGCCTATACCAATTTGTGACTATGCCATTCAGCCTCCATGGAGTGGCAGCCACCTTTCAGTGGCTGATGGACCACGTGCTGCAGCCCCAGAATCTATATGTGGCCACCTATATTGATGATAGTAATTTATTACTGCAACTGGGAAGACAACCTACAGCATGTCACTGTGTTTCTTTGGGCAGGGCTTACAGCAAATCCTGCCAAATGCTGCCTCAGACAGAGAGAGGTGATGTACTTGGGGTACACTGTGGGGCAGGGCTGACTGTCCCCCCTTGTTGACAAGGTCCAACCACTGACAAATTGCCCACTATCATCAACTAAAAAGCAGGTATGATGCTTCCTAGGCTTGGCTGGCTATTATAGATGGTTTGTACATGACTTCACCCCAATAGCATCCCCCTTCTACAGACCTGGTGAAAGGCATCAGCTCCAAGAAGGTGCAATGGATGGAGGCCTGCCACAGGACCTTCAGAGCCTTAAAGAACTAGCTAACTCATGGACCAGTACTCTTCCACCTGAGTTCACAAAACAATTAATTTTCAACCCCCCATGGGGCTCTGCTGAACGTAGAGATTGAGGGTGAAGAACCACGTATCCAATCCTATACATGAGTAGAAAGCTGTTCCCTTGGGTTGTGAACAACTTGGTGATCGAGAAAGAGGCCCTGGCCATGAAATGGGCCATAGAGGCACTCCACTATTATCTCCTAGGAAACCCCTTCCTACTCATAATAGACCATGCTCCACCTCTATTGGCTAAACTCCATGGATACCAAGCCCCAGATCATGACATGGTACCTTTCCCTGCAGCCCTCTGACTTCCAGGTACTCCATTGCCTTGGAAAGACAAACAACAATACAGATTTCTTCTCTCAGAATGGAGACAGGTGGCAGGAAGAAGACTTGCCTCTGGGTCCTAGCCTGCGGAGGAGGCTGTGTGATGGGTTGTATAAGCCCTACACCAGGGAACCAAGGGTTAATGAGCAGCTCTTTGCCCAGAAGGTCCCACCCAGCCACACCACCTGCTAGGTATGCTCACAATGGAGGCAGAGCTCAAAAAGTAGCATACCAATTCAGTCAGGGTAGACAGAGCAAGTCATACGCTGTCAGCTTCTGCAGAGAGGCAGCAGGAGTTTCACATCATCAGGACCGGACCCCACTGCAGAGCTTCCAGAGGGCTCCCCCTGGGGAGACCAGGAACGGGCCACAACTGGTGGAGAAGAACTTTTGGATAATGGCCAGGTAGGACCCTCCCCTTTTTTGGGTCCATAAACATACTCTGTGGTGACTTTGGAGGGCAGAGGCCATGGTAGGAAGTGACCCAGAGAGCAGGCTTGGAGGTGTCTGGTTCCAGGCCATATATCTGACTTGCCAGTCACAGGGGCCTGAGTTGGAAACAGGTGGAGAAGGGAGAGTCCAGGTTCCCCTATCGCTGGCCCCACTGACTCTAGCAGCTAGGCAATACCACTGGACTTGCGCACAGCCCCCCGGACACTAACTCAGTGGGAAACGCCTCACTGCTGGAGGATTATAAGGGGTTTCCTTTTCCACCTTCATGTTTGAATCATTGCGTTTGCAATATTCTGTTTTTTTTTCTAAATCAAAATGACTTTATTTAACAAAACTCATTATACAACTCACTCTCCATACTTAATTCTGTACACCAGGTAATCAATATTAGACAGGCTTAGATGATACTATGAGAAAGTGCAGAGTGCAGTTTCCCATAAATTGTATTCTTAAATATAAACAACTATAATTCAGAACAATTTCCAAGTCACAAACAGGCACCGGTGAGCTCTACTCTATATTGCCTAAGGGCTTTTGTGGGGTCTTAAAGAATAGGCTAACACCACCATGGAGTAAACAAAACAAAAAAAAGTTGCTTAAAGCTATGTTGTCTCCACTGGGGTTATTCACACTGGGAAATATCCTGCATGTTTTTGTTAATGCTTGAGCTTTCCATCTCCGTTCCTGTCTCACTTATCGTGCTTTCAGATTTCATATCTACATTTCCTTTCTTTGTGTTTGCCTGGCAGGCATATGCTCACCCTTTTCTCCGTCACAAGGAGTTAGCTCATGACCAATTTATTGCAAGCTTTTTGAGTTGCAGGCTTTTGGAGTAGAGCTGGTTGAAATATTTGGTACAAAACAGTGTTTGTTGTAGATGTTCTGTAGCCTTCTTCCCCGCTCGCAAACAAGGAAAAGGACGACTGTTCAACCACCTTTCTTGAGTGTGTGTGGTGTTTGTGATCTGTTCTCTTTGACTATTGACTATTTTGGTACTTGTGAGTTGTGTTTAGTCACATGGTATTGGTTCTGGTCTCCAAATAGATAAATTGAATGTTTTAAACAGGAGACTGATGAATATTGAGTAAGGAATAATAAATGCCTGAAAAACAAATTTCAACGGGATAATTATTTCTTCTACATTTCATAAAACTTTCTAAGTTTTGTGAGAATTTCAGAAATATAGCGATTGACCACATATTCTTGATTAAAAAATAATATAAGCCTGTGAAAAGCAGTAGAACAGAGTCAGCAGGTTTAGTTATAAATATATTCACAAATATTTGATTTGTCTGACCTGCTTTATTCAGAATGATTTTTGGCTGGTTGCATCATTCAGGTAATGCAGACACAATAGCTGAGATTGTTTTCATGACTGAAGCTTTTGGGAAATCAGAAAAAGTCAGAAAATTTCCACTTGTGGTTGACAGCATGAAGAAGTCTCGGCCAATACCTCCAGGACTTTCTGGATGACAGTGGGTTGTCCAGCTTACCTGACACTCCCTATGTCCTTCTGTGAAGAAGATTCACCTGGACTGATGCCTGTGCATAAGCCTTCAACAAGCAATTGGATTCTATAGTCAAATCTTATTTGGAAATATTTTGTCCCTCCACCCACTATTGATACTAATTCTTTTAATGCCTGAGATAGAAAAAATCTTGTCCCAGGTCAGTGCACATGGTGATGAAATAATAGGCTATTTTGTTCAGGTCGTGTCATTAGGCATTCATTAATAGCTCACCCACAGCCTTGGACATTAAATGGCATGAATTGCACATGAAAATGTTGGCCAGGAAATGATTAATTATTACTGTTTTAGTGTTCACTGTAAGTTAGACTGCTTGGGGATTTCTAAGGAACTGAAACAATCTACCCAATGACTAATAAGAGGCCACGAAAGAAGGTTTGCAGGAGAATACATCACTTTGGAGATTTGGTCAGAAAAGGCACAGACTCAGAAGTCACCCACAAGATGTACTGTTATAAATGCAGGGAAATAATCATGCACAGAAAAGGCTTAAGGAGAAGCAGTTTAAGGGCCTGAACATGCCAGCTTTAAGGGCCTGAATCTGTTGTTTGCAAAAAAAAAGGGCCATTAGTTTCTTAAATTCCTTCTGAACTACCACCAGAGAGTTGCATCTCCTCCAAAGGATGACAGCCTGAACAAGATAGTTGTTTTACATTGCAGTGCTAGCATTGTGTATGAGTCACAGGCCTGGCAAGGAGTGTGAACCTACTTTCTGGGGCAGTGGTGAACCTGTGACTAACATGATATATTCACCCAGCACCCTTCTTCCTGTATTACTGGAAAAAAAAGACCGAAACAGCAAATGTCCCCTTTTCTCAAGGAGATGAAAAAAGTAACACCTTGCATTGCAGTGTTTTAATGCTTAAATCCCTGATTTCAAACTATGGTCCAACTGCCCTCCTTTTATTTATTTTGTCTGCAATACAAAGAAATCTGTTGTAAGATTCATTCTTTCCTTCTAACGCATTGCAATTCCCTCCTTTAATTTGAAATGCTTATGCCTACTGGGTTCAGCAGAAGCTAATGTCAGCTCTCTCCTCCCCACCCCCAGGAATGTGTTTCCATTTGCAAAAAGGGTTTCTCCCAGAGGGAGCTGTGACTGTAGTTCTAGCAGAGTGCCCCTTTCACTTTCTTCTTCTCCCATTTATTTCTAGGTTCTACAGAGACCTCTTTAAAGTTCCCCAATGAGCTTCCAAGTTCTATCCTCTCATCAGGCATAATCGGTTTAACTTGCTCATTGGAGGTTTTCTTTTTCCATTGGGACTGCTTTGTTGTCAGAGTTCTGTCTAACCATGCCTTCCCATCTAAATTCATTCCCTGTACCCCAGACAGAGTTCACACCAAATGTATGTGTATAGCAGTATATCCTGCCTACTGAATTTTCTTTCTTGCATTTTATCTTCTTCTCTTTTACCGGGGGGGGGGGGAAGAAACAGGGGGGTAGATAATGGGGAGGGTGCATGTGCATAACATTTGAAAAATCCTCCTATTATGTTCAATATCTATTTCTCTTTGTAGAATGTTAAGATCACTCTCTTGAGCATTAATACTAATAATGTTTCTGCTTTTAAAAACTCTTTTCAGATAAAGGTCAAAAGCAGCTTCACTAAAAAAACTTATAGCAGCCAGAACAATTATGTTATCCTGTAATATTATAAGAGTGTGTGTGTGTGTGTCTGCACATGCTCTTGTGTGCACACTTTCTGAATACTCCACACAATTTAATGCTGCAGTCAAGTGATATTGAAATAGGAGTAACATATGAAACAATAATATAAAAGCTTGATTGTCAGTCTTTTTCTCTCTGTGTGTGTTTTTTTTTTAAACACCCTCAATCAGTATTCAGTAAGGTTTCCTTTTGTTGGTACAACAATAACACTCTTTACAGTTCACGTGGCATCTTAAAACAATTTACAGTAGAAAAAGAAAATAATATTACACTCATTCTTTGTTTTTATTCACAGGATGTGATTAATGGCCCTGCACACGTGCATTAATGCAACCACAATGGTGACTTCCCAACTCCAAACTGATCTGCGATCAAATGGTAGCAGCCTGGAGTCACCAGCTTGCACACAGCAATTGCCATACGCTTCTCCACTGAGAGGCCAGCTCTCATTTTGGAGTTCTTGTGCCGCAGCGGCGGAGTAAGCGCTGCCCACAGTTCCAGGAAGGTAGCTTTCCGCAGCCGAAAGTTCTGAACCCACTGCTTATCACCAGAGACCTGCATAAAGATGCAATCCCACCACTCAGTGCTTGTCTCCCAAGCCCAAAAGTGACGGTCCATCATATTCAGCTGCTCCATGAATGCCAAAAGTAATCTGGTGGTGTTTCTTTCCATAGCGCACAGCTGATCAAACAACTCCGGTTCCTGTTCAGATTGGGAGATCATGACATACTGCATGACCACCCATGATATGTTCATAACAATGAGTAGAGAACAGTGCAGTATACAGGGAGAATTGAAAAATGCGGTGAAACGCAGTCGGAAGCCCATGGAATGTTTTCTGTCAACATCTCATGACAGAAAGGACTGTGTCATGGGATGTTGAGCCCACCCTCATGATGTACTGAGATCCACTCCACTTTCCCACATCTCTTAGCTGCAGAAGGTGGCGAGTAGCACAGTGAGATAGCTACCCACATTGCACTGCTCTCTCTGTCGATGCTAGAACAATAAGTGTAGACATGCTTGGCCAACAGACGGAGCATTGTGTCAACATGCACAAGTGATAGAATTATACAGGTTTTTGACTGTAGGCTTAATTTATGTCGAGAAGACTCTATAGTGTAGATAAGGCCTACATTTGCTTATTATGACAAGAAATACTTATCTATCAGTTTCCATTGCTGCTGATTAATGAGAAAAATCTTAATTATAAAGCTTATAAATAACATGGGTGGAAAGAAATTACTAAACTTGCATTGTTCAACCAAGCAACATGGAGATGTTACAGAAGTATTTGCCTACTTACATTAATTTCTCTTTATGAGTGGACATGCTAATTTGAAATGGAAAAGCTGCTGATCAACCTTTGAGGGAGGTGGGAACACTTGACAAATGTAAAGAAAAGCAAGGTAGCACACAAATGGATGATAGTAGTGTCTAGCTCTCTGTAGACTGTATGCAGGTTTTACAAAAGGAAATTCAATTATGATTACCTTTTGTTTTATACGTAAACATAACATTTAAGAATGCTCTGTAAAAAGTACTTGCAACTGTCATTTGCAGAGTGCTCAGAGCAGCGGCCTGGCACTGATCCAGTTAAGAACCAAAAAAGACAGTGAAGGGAAAAAATCTGTGAATAAACTAGTCTCTTTTCTAATTTTATCATTTCCATATTCCTCAAGGGTGTGATTCCAATTTAGTTTACTTGTTCCAAAAGACGCAGCAGTGCTGGTTTATTTAAAGTAAAATGGAGCTTGTATCATAAACCAGAGGATATAAGATTCTGTTTTTATAATTAAAGTTGGGGGTTGTTTGTGCCCAGCTGAATTCTAAAATCTTGAATGTTTAAATATAGTAGTGGATTCCTGATGGATATTAACAGGAAAGGGGCTATGATAATAAATAATCACAAGAGAGAATACAATTCTTATGGTAAACATGACTGTGTAAATTGCCACAAGTTTTATCTTTGAGACTTTCTGAAGTCCAGCTAATGTAATTTTCTGAAATGTGTTAGCCATGCTATGCTACCATACCATAAGTAAGAAAAGCAAAAAATAAAATATATTTGTGTGTGTGTGTGTGTGTGTGTGTGTGTGTGTGTGTGTGTGTGTGAGAGAGACAGAATAATATATAGGGCCAGATCCTCAGCTGACTTAAATCTTCATAGTTTATATACACCTATTACTCCAGCTGAGGATCTAACCTCATGGTATCTCAAACAAAAACAGATGAAAATTGCTATTACTGTAAACCTTCTGCTAGGTGGAGCCAGCAGCAACAAGGGCTGTGTTCAGTATCCAGGGGTTCCTTTTCAACAATACAACACAAAACCGGCTCAAGCCACCAAGTGACCTGGGACAATTACATACCACCCCCTGGGCACCTCTAAGAGGCAATACTTCCCCTCTTGCAAGCACAGAGTCTGAGTGTAGCAAAAACTTTTAATAAAAGGAAGGAATTAACTCAGCATTAATTTGGGAAAACACCTCAACTAGGGCTCATAAACACAAACCATGAGCAAAAGACCCACACCCAGGTAAGTTGGGCAGTGTCCTTTTCCCCTCAGGGTCTTAAGGCAAGCAACCCAAAAGTCCCTTTAACATACCTGTCCCTTCTCTGTACCCCATTCACAGTTGCTGTCCTTGGCCACAGAGTTCAGAGGTTCATCCGCAGAGTTCACCTCCCACCCTGCATGGAAGGCCGTGGGGGGGAAAGGTAAGGAGGCACGTTACACACTGCACTGCTCATCGGGCAGTCACTCATCACCAATGGCCGATTGCCACACCTGTGCAGGGCTCTGCTCTGGCCCTCTCCACCAGCTTCTCTGCTGGCCACTTGCCACGCCACTCTGCCAGCTGCCTTCCTTTTATTACAAGTTTTTGCTACACTCAGACTCTGCTGAGCACCTAGGCAGGGTGGGTGTGTCCATGCAAACGAGATCATCTTCTGAAGTCTTTTTCCACAGCTTACCACTAGATGTCAGGGGAGAGCTCATCCAGACTTACATTAAGAATAGTTATGTGGTTGGTTATCACAAGTGAATATTTACTCTTTGAGAGAGCAGGCAGTTTAAAAACCAAGCAAAGAAAAACACTCCTACCTTAAAAAAATCAGATAGTAAATTCTATGTAATTATTAATTATTCATATAATACTGAAGAAACCCATCTAGAATGAATATATTTAAAAGAGCCAAATTATGACGTTGATTGAGATCAGTAATTCACTGTGAGACCTTTTTGAAAATCTAGAGGAAGTTACCATTCCAAATAACATAGTAGGTATGTCCTTGAATTCAAAGAAGAAGTAATGTATACTTGCTCACATATAAATGCAGAATCCTCAAATTTATATTAGTCAAGCCTTAGCTAAGATTTTGCATGTAATAGATGAGTATTTCACATGTGTTTTATTGCTAGGATTGGTTAATAACAATAAGACCAATATTTTTTAAAAAGAAATTGTACTTGAAGTTAAGTTCCAAAATCTTTATTTACCTGTGCGCATATGAACATAACAAGGAGTCTGGTGGCACCTTAAAGACTAACAGATTTATCTGGGCATAAACTTTCGTGGGTAAAAAAACCCATTTCTTCAGATGCATGGAGTGAAAATTAGAGATGCAGGCATTATTATACTGACACATGAAGAGAAGGGAGTTACCACACAAGTGGAGAACCAGTGTTGACAGAGCCAATTCAATCAGGGTGGACGCAGTCCATTCCCAATAATTAATTAGGAGGCATCAATTCCAGGAGAGGTAAAGTTGCTTTTGTAGTAAGCCAGCCACTCCCAGCCCCTATTCAAGCCCAAATTAATGGTGTTAAATTTGCAATTTAATTTTAGTTCTGCAGTTTCTCTTTGAAGTCTGTTTCTAAAGGTTTTTTTGTTCAAGTGTGGCTATTTTTAAATCTGGTATAGAATGTCCAGGAAGATTGAAGTGTTCTCCTACTGGCTTTTGTATATTATCATTCCTAATGTCCAATTTTGTAATATACAGAAGCCAGTAAGAGAACACTTCAGTCTTCTTGGACATTCTATAACAGATTTAAAAGTAGCCATTTACTACTGTGGACTGCATATGCAGCTCTTTATGTATTATGTGGGCCACATCCACACAATATATATACCATCTATATGGCCCTGAGTGTGACACATGGGCCGCAGCTGTTTGCTGATCAGGCTCCAAGCAGCCTGCAGGCCACGGGTTGAGAACCACTGCTTTACAGTCTAGTAAGGAGCAGTACAGAGACAGAATTTTAACACAAAGAATCACAGTTACATATGACTTCAGTGATTTTGCATGTTTTTTATCCGAAAGAAGAATTAGTAGGACTGGCTAGAAAATAAGAATTCTTTTTCATGACACAAGGTTTAAAAAACAAGGGAAAAGAGACCCAGCCTAGGCTAGCCAATACTCAGTGGTAACAGCACTCACCTGGGATGTAGATCATAGAATCATAGAAGATTAGGGTTGGAAGAGACCTCAGGAGGTCATCTAGTCCAACCCCCTGCTCAAAGCAGGACCAACACCAACTAAATTATCCCAGCCAGGGCTTTGTCAAGCAGGGCCTTAAAAACCTCTAAGGATGGAGATTCCACCATGTCAAGGTTCCTCCCCCACTCTGAACTCTAGGGTACAGATGTGGGGACCTGCATGAAAAACCTCCTAAGCTTATCTTTACCAGCTTAGGTCAAAACTTCCCCAAGGTACAAAATATTCCACCCTTTTGTCCTTGGATTGGCCGCTACCACCACCAAACAAATACTGGTTACTGGGGAAGAGCTGTTTGGACACATCTTTCCCCCCTAAATACTTCCCACAACCTTGCACCCCACTTCCTGGACAAGGTTTGGTAAAAAGCCTCACCAATTTGCCTAGGTGACTACAGACCCAGACCCTTGGATCTTAAGAACGATGAACAATCCTCCCAATACTTGCACCCCCCCTTTCCAGGGAAATGTTGGATAAAAAGCCTCACCAATTTGCATAGGTGACCACAGACCCAAACCCTTGGATCTGAGAACAATGAAAAAAGCATTCAGTTTTCTTACAAAAAGACTTTTAATAGAAATAGAAGTAAATAGAAATAAAAAAAAGATCCCCCCTGTAAAGTCAGGATGGTAGATATCTTACAGGGTAATTAGATTCAAAACACAGAGAATCCCTCTAGGCAAAAAACCTTAAGTTACAAAAAAGATACACAGACAGAAATAGTTATTCTATTCAGCACAATTCTTTTCTCAGCCATTTAAAGAAATCATAATCTAACACGTACCTAGCTAGATTACTTACTAAAAGTTCTAAGGCTTCATTCCTGGTCTATCTCCGGCAAAGACAGAATATAGACAGACACACATACCCCCTTTGTTTCTCTCCCTCCTCCCAGCTTTTGAAAGTATCTTGTCTCCCCATTGGTCATTTTGGTCAGGTGCCAACGAGGTTACCTTTAGCTTCTTAACCCTTTACAGGTGAGAGGAGATTTCCTCTGGCCAGGAGGGATTTTAAAGGGGTTTACCCTTCCCTTTATATTTATGACACACCACCTCCCTAGGTAACCCATTGCAGTGCTTCACCACCCTCCTAGTGAACTAGTGTTTCCTAATATCCAACCTAGACCTCCCCACTGCAACTTGAGACCATTGCTCCTTGTTCTGTCATCTGCCACCACTGAGACCAGCCGAGCTCCATCCTCTTTGGAACCCCCCTTCAGGTAGTTGAAGGCTGCTGTCATATCCCCCCTCACTCTTCTCTTCTGCAGACTAAACAAGGCCAGTTCCCTCAACCTCTCCTCGTAAGTCATGTGCTCCATCCCCCTGATCATTTTTGTTGCCCTCCGCAGGACTCTCTCCAATTTGTCCACATCCTGTCTGTAGTGAGGGGCCCAGAACTGGATGCAATACTCCAGATATGGCCTCACCAGTGCCAAATAGAGGGGAATAATGACTTCCCTTGATCTTCTGGCAATGCTCCTACTGATGCAGCCCAATATGCCATTAGCCTTCTTGGGAACAAGGGCACACTGTTGACTTATATCCAGCTTCTCGTCCACTGTAACCTCTAGGTCCTTTTCTGCAGAACTGCTGTTTAGCCAGTCGGTCCCCAGTCTATAGTCGTGCATGGGATTCTTCCATCCTAAGTGCAGGACTCTGCACTTGTCCTTGCTGAACCTTATCAGATTTATTTTGGCCCAATCCTCCAATTTTCCAAGGTCACCAGTTCAGGTCCCTGTTCTTCAGCATCCAGGTAAGTGCCCTAACCCCCGTCTAGTGGGTGCTTCACTTGAGAAGCATACCAATAGGACATTGCAATACATTTTGAATGATTATACAGATTCATTGTCAATATTAAACAAATATTGATCCTTACTTTTCTATTTGGCTGTGAAACATTAGACATTGTATGGGAAGAGGTAATGTGATTAAATAGGATCAACACAAGTGAAATTAAAACAAGCAGTCAGCTTGTTTAATACCTCTAATTCATAGCTATGTGTGAGAAAAAGTGAGTTAGTGATCATATGGAAATTTTATAAAGCCCTACTTAGATTTGTACCTTTAATCATAATTATGAATAATTAACACAGAAGTGGTAAAAGTATAAAGCCAGTATCATTATGTAAACTCTTCCAGAGTGAATTTATTTAAAACTTTTTTCAAAAAACAAGTTATTGACCTGATTCCCCAATACTCCACAGACTCTTTTCTAAAGCTTAGTTCCTATATTACCTTTTGATGTTGATACAGAATAGGTGAGTGGTTTGCAACACCAATGGCCTAATTAGGAAGAATAATGTAGCTGGGAACAACTAAGACCTTCTTCATACTCAATCATCTTGTCCAAAATTATACAGGGTGGGGTAATGCATCTTAGAAATGCCAATTTAGTTAGTTTCTAATCACAGATACTTCATCAACTGACAAAAAGAAAAGCCTCACTAGGTGCACCACTTCAAAATCTGGGACAATTTACATATAATTTCAGGAATCTGCAGGGATACACAGCTGGATAAAAATAAAAAGCTTGCTGTAATTGAAAATTGCCTTGCAGCTTGTTTGTGATTAAAACGAAGTTCAGTTCCTTGAAATCTTGTTGAGCAATTAAGTCTGTTTTACTTAGGGAATGAAATATTGTCCATTGTCCTGAAATGATAAAACTAGTACAGACATGCTTTACTATTTGATACTAATTGACCATGTGCACTCAAGAAAAAATGTGACAGAATCCATATTGAGGAACTGGAAGGCTTTTGATCTACCTTAAGGCAGAAGTGCTCTCAGTCTGTGGAACAGGCAGTGGTCTTCTACCTTTCTTGTTCAGAATCTTAGAGCCTTGATAAACTACACTATGTATTTTGCACACAAAAGTCCTTCTCTTGCTCTATTTCTAAGCAGAGAAATACCTTTAGAATGCTGGAATGAGGTCTTATACTAATAATAGAATCATAGGGTTAGAAGGGATCACGAGGGTCATCTAGTCTAACCCCCTGCCAGGATGTAGGATTTGTTGTGTTTAAACCATTCAAGACAGATGGCTATCCAGCCTCCTTTAGAAAACCTCCAGTGAAGAAGCTTCCACAACGTTCCAAGGCAGTCTTTTCCATTGTTCTACTGTTCTTACAGTTAGGAAGCTTTTTCCTGAGATTTAATCTAAATTTGTTATTTTGTAGTTTGAACCCATTGCCTCTTATTCTGTCCTCTGTGGCAAGAGAGAACAACTTTTCTCCATCTTTTTTATGGCAACCTATCAAGTATTTGAAGACCACCATCATGTCCTCCCTTCATCTCCTTTTTTACAATCTAAACATACCCAGTTCCTTCAGCCTTTGCTCATATAACTTGCATTCCATCCCTTTGATCATCTTTGTCACTCACCTCTGGATCCTTTCCAGTTTCCCTACATTCTTGATAAATTTATGGGGTATTTAAAACTGATCTGAAAATAGGGGCTTTGTATTTTTTTCATCCATTTTGGCAATAAGGACTTGAGAAATAGTAATAGGGTGTTTCCTTGTATTTTTTTTAAACCTTAGAACTATGTATCATTTCAGTCTAGTCTTGAGATTTTGTTTTCCTGGAGATCTTCATTGGAGGACCTAGAAATGTTAGGGTAAAATTTTCTTCCAGCTCTTTGTTAGGCTTTGAGTAACATTGTTGTCAACAAAACAAATGGAAGGGAAAGAAGAATTAAAAAATGTTTAACAAAGAGAGAGAAAGAGAGTGATTTTTAATCAGTTAGGTTTCATCTGTTTTGTTTTTGTCATACAAAAATGTGCTAGTTAGCCAGGCCTTTGTAGACTCATCCTGGTGAGATAAGACCTGAATTTCTGAGCTAGTAAAACCCAAGCCAAACCAACCAAAACACAAATAGGGGAAAACAGAACCAACATCTTTCTGAAATAACAAAACATCTACATGGGTCATAAAGAGATAGAAAGTGTGCAACCTGCTTTCTTCCAACTGTGGAGAGGTCACCTTTTATATATTCACACTGTTGTCTCTCACACACCTTCATTCCTCCCCTCCTGCAGCTCTACAGCTCTTTCATCCATACTTGGTGATTGTCACATGGAAACTCTTTATTCCTCAAGAAGATGTAAGTCATCCAATAAGAAAACAGAAAAAAAAAAAACAGCATGTGACTTAAGTGGCCAATCACTAAGCTCATATAAAGAGTTTTGAATATTTATTAACATTTAAATGAATATTCACTGTGAGCAGTTTGTGATCAACCCATGGCTTATACATGAATTATTTATAACAGGTCTGATAATTTCACAGACAATTTATGAACTAAAAAGAGGGCTAAATCCACCTAATACATTATTTGCAAAGAATAGTTGACCAGAACTAATGAGATTGGTACTACTGCACCTACTGAGGCAGTGTAAATGGGCTCAGAGTACACAGCAGAAGATTTTCAGCTAAGAAAATAGCCAAGTGAACTCCAAAGCGACTTAAAATTTCAGAGACTGATCTCTCACTATGTGAGGAAACCCTTATTCAAAACATTGTTAGTGTCTTAGAACTACAGAGGCATCATGAATAGATATGTGGACACAGTTGGCAATGGGCTTTGTTGCAAGGATAGGTTCCCGGGTTAGTGGTTCTGTTGTGTGGTGTGTGGTTGCTGTTGAGTATTTGCTTCAGGTTGGGGGGCTGTCTGTAAGCAAGGATTGGCCTGTCTCCCAAGATCTGTGAGAGTGATGGGTCATCCTTCAGGATAGGTTGCAGATCCTTGATGATGCGTTGGAGAGGTTTTAGTTGGGGGCTGCAGGGATGGCTAGTGGCTCCTTCTGCCCCTCCACTCCCACAAACATGATACAGTTCTGTGGTGACCTAGAATCCTATTTTTGACGTCTCCAACTCAAGGAATATTTCCAACACACCTGTGAACAACATACTAACCCACGGAGACCTTCCTACCAACACTACAAAAAGAAGGATTCTGGGTGGACTCCTCCTGAAGGTCGAAACAACAGACTGGACTTCTACATAAAGTGCTTCCGCCGACATGCACCGGCTGAAATTGTGGAAAAGCAGCATCACTTGCCCCATAACCTCAGTCGTGCAGAACACAATGCCATCTGTGTCCACATATCTATTCAGGGGACACCATCATAGGGCCTAAGCACATCAGCCACACTATCAGAGGCTCGTTCACCTGCACATCTACCAATGTGATATGTGCCAGCAATGCCCCTCTGCCATGTACATTGGCCAAACTGGACAGTCTATACATAAAAGAATAAATGGACACAAATCAGATGTCAAGAATTATAACATTCAAAAACCAGTCGGAGAAAACTTCAGTCTCTCTGGTCACTCGATTACAGACCTAAAAGTGGCAATTCTTCAACAAAAAAAAACTTCAAAAACAGACTCCAATGAGAGACTGCTGAATTGGAATTAATTTGCAAACTGGACACCATTAACTTAGGCTTGAATAAAGATTGGGAGTGGGTATGTCATTACACAAAGTAAAACTATTTCCCCATGTTTATTTCTCCCCCCCCCCCCCCGCCCCTACTGTTCCTCACACGTTCTTGCCAACTGCTGGAAATGGCCCACCTTGATTATCACTGCAAAAGGTGTTTTTTTTTCTTTTTTTTCCCTCTCTCTCCTGCTGGTAATAGCTCACCTTACCTGATCACTCTCATTACAGTGTGTATGGTAACACCCATTGTTTCATGTTCTCTGTGTATATCAATCTCCCCACTGTACTTTCCACTGCATGCATCCGATGAAGTGAGCTTTAGCTCACAAAAGTTTATGCTCAAATAAATTTTTTAGTCTCTAAGGTGCCACAAGTACTCCTTTTCTTTTATCGAGACTAAGTGGGCCATTATGGAACATTACAACAGAAAGGCTGGTTTAATGGCCCTCTTACATCCATGAAGATGCTATCTGAGAGAATGCATGACCCATGAGCTTGAGTTCAGGAAGAGGGAAATAAAGATAGCTGACATGAAGATTTTTCATCTCTTTACTGTTTGGACTCTTACAAGGGCTGCAGCTAAGAAACAGAAAGCAGAAATCCCCAGGATCAATTAGGGTTAGCCTAAAAAGACATTCATTGTTGACAGATTATAATATCTCTGTCATCTTTTGGAACCATAGACTGAAATCACTGGTGTACATAGGTTGCCTGCTTTACATGTAAATGACTTTCACACTACTTTTTCCTAGTTAATAAATCCTTAATTAGTTTACTATAGGGCTAGCTGCCAGCATTGTGTTTCGTGTGAGATCTAAGGTACAAATTGATCTGGGGTAAGTGACTAGTCTCTTGGCACTGGGAGCAACCTGAATATTTTGTGATTTTTGGGGTAAGTGACCATTTGTCACTAAGTCCCACTTGCCTGAGTGGCAAGATAAACTGGAGAGCCTAAGGGGACTGTATGTGACTCCATGGAAAGACTGTTACTGTGAACCTGGAGTTCACATTTGTTACTGGGTTGGTGCAATCTAAATATAGAACATACCACCAGGTTGGGTTGACTGTCCTGCTTTTGACAGTCCGCCCTGAATTTGGTATTTTTGGTCATGAACCACTCCAGACAGTCTGACAGACTTGTTATCTGTGGAAAAGCTTCCCCCTGAGTACCAAAGTCCAACTTTTAGTTGTTCCACTTGGCTATGTTATATTCACAATTCAAACATACTTATACTTTCTAAATCAAAAAATTCCAATTTACGGGTACCTATATACCATAGCTCTGTCATTTTGCTTGTCATACTGTATAGAACTGTACATCTTAAAAACACTGAGCCAATGTTAATTTAAATGGAGCTTCAGACTTGTACATAGAGAAATTATGTGGTGGTATAAGAATGGCCATTCTGGGTAAGACCAAAAGTACATCTAGCCAGTATCCTGTCTTCCTACAGTGCCCAGTGCGAGAACAGGGCAATTATTGAGTGATCCATACCTTGTTGTCCCATCTCAGCTTCTAGGGGTCAGAGGTTTAGGGACATCCAGAGCACAGGGTTGTGTCCTGACCATCTTGGCTAATAGCCATAGATGGACCTGCCCTTCATGAACTTATCTAATTCTTTTTTTAACTTAGTTATACGTTTGACCTTCACAACATTCCATAGGAATGAGTTTCACAGGCTGAATTTGTGTTGTGTGAAAAAGTATTTCCTTATATTTGTTTTAAGCCTGCTGGGCATTAATTGGTTCTTCTGTTATGTGAAGTGGTAAATAGAATTTCCTTATTCACTTTCTGCATCTAATTAATGATTTTATAGACCTCTATCATGTCTACTCTTAGTCATCTATATCTTTTCTGAGCTGGGGCAACCAGAACTGAATACAGTATTAAAAGTGCAGGTAAACAACAGATTTATGTAGTGGCATTATATTTTCTGTTTTATTCCCTTTACAAATGGTTCTTAACATTCCATTAGCTTTTTTGACTACTGCTGTACATTGAGCAGATGTTTTCAGATAACTATCCACAATGACTCCAAAATCTTTTTCTTGAGTGGTAACAGCTAATTTTGACCCCATTATTTTGTATGCTTAGTTGGATTATATTTTCCAATCTGCATTACTTTGCATTTATCAACATTGAATTTCATCTGCCATTTTGTTGCCCAGTCACCCAGTTTTGTGAGATCACTTTATAACTCTTCTTAGGGTATGTCTTCACTACCTGCCGGATTGGTGGGTAGCAATCAATCCAGCGGGAATCGATTTATCGCATCTAGTCTGGACAAAATAAATCAACCCCTGAGCACTCTCCCATCGACTCCTGTTCTCCAGCGCTGCAAGAGGCGCAGGTGGAGTTGATGGGGGAGTGGCAGCAGTCGACTTACTGTGGTGACGACAACACGGTATGTCGATCTAAGTATGTCAATTTCAGCTACATTATTCATGTAGCTGAAGTTGTGTAACATAGATCTATACCCTCCCCCCCAGTGTAAACCAGGGCTTAGTCAGCTTTAGACTTAATTATCTTGAGTAATTCTGTATTGTCTGTAAACTTTTCTACCTCACTGTTTATCCCTTTTTTCCAGATCATTTCTGAATATGTTGAACATCACTGGTTACAGTACAGAGCCTTGGGGGACTCTTCTATTTATCTCTCTCCACTGTGAAAACTGACCTTTTATTTCTACCCTTTGTTTTCCTGTTTTCAACCAGTTACTGATCCATGATCCATCTTCTATCTTATCCCATGACTGCCATCTTTGCTTAAAAGCCTTTGGCTTTCTGGAATTTTAGTACATTATATCCACTGGATCACTCTTGTCCACATTTGTTTATCCCTCAAAGAATTCTAATAGATTGGTGAGGCATGACTTCCCTTTACAAAAATCAAGTTGACTCTTCACCAATATATTTGTTTCTCTATATAAGTAACAATTCTGTTCTTTACTATAGTTTCAACCAATTTTCCTGGTACTGAAGTTAGACTTACTTGCCTGTAATTACCAGGATCACCTCTGAAGCCTTTTCTTTTAAGTCGGTGTTACATTAGCTATCTGCCTTTTAACTGGTACAGAGGCTGATTTAAGGGATAGGTTACATACCACAGTTAGTCGTTTTGTATTTTCATATTTGAGTTCTTTCAGAGCTCTTGGG
The DNA here is from genome assembly GCF_015237465.2 of Chelonia mydas. Lineage (NCBI taxonomy): Eukaryota > Metazoa > Chordata > Testudines > Cheloniidae > Chelonia > Chelonia mydas. The sequence continues at coordinate 101,068,787 of NC_057852.1, forward strand.
TGAATCACATCTGGTCCTGGTGACTTATTACTGTCTAATTTATCAGTTTGTTCCAAAACCACCTCTACTGACACCTCAGCCAGGGACAGTTCCTCAGATTTGTCACCTAAAAATAATAGCTCAGCTGTGGGAATCTTCCTCACATCCTCTGCAGTGAAGATTGATGCAAAAAATTGCTTTAGCTTCTCCGCAACTGCCTTGTCTTCCTTGAGTGCTCCTTTAGCACCTCAATCATCTAGTGGCCCTACTGATTGTTTGGCAGGCTTCCTGCTTCTGACTTTGTGATGAGATGTTCACTCCATACTTGCCCTGAAAGAATTAAAGCAGGTTGAGAAGAGGGCTGCTGAGAAAGTCTGCAGTCACTCCCTGGAAGAAGGGAGCTGTGTTTGGAGGCTCAGGGAGAGGAAGCCCACAGTTACACCCTGGGAGTGGGTGGGAGTTAGCAGGCTGACAAACCCAGGTTGGAGGGAATGCTGGATGGTCAGGAAAGAGCTCAGGGAAAGGGAGTAAGGTTTAAAAGGGAACAGACTTTGACTGATGACTAGAGTGTCCCTAAGCCAGAACCTGGAGTAGAGGGTGGGCCTGGATTCCCCTGCCAACCACTGAGTGGCACCAGAAGGCAGTGAAAGGGATGACTGCCTGCAACTGCTAGGGAGAAAGACTTTGGTGCCCTGGAAGGGGAAAAAGTATATAGTGACCTGGCTGGAGGGCTGAGTCATGAAGAGGCAGCAGTGGCAGCAGCAGCAGCTCCTGGAGCGGGAGAGATGCTGCAGACCAGGAGGGAGAGATGGAGTGATGGTGTGCAACTGCAGGAAGGGTCATTTCCTGGCAAGCTATTCCCCAGAGTGACTAGGAAGAGACGACATCCTAACGGAGAGCGTAGCTCCCCATCGTAGATATACTCAATTTTTTTTTTTGCTGTTAGTTTTTGTGTCTTTTGCTAGTTGCTCTTCAAATTCTTTTTTGACCTACCTAATTATACTTTTATACTTGACTTGTCAAAGTTTATATTCCTTTCTATTTTCTTCAATAGGATTTGACTTCCAATTTTTAAAAGATGTTTTGTTGTCTCTGTCTGCCTCTTTTATTCTGTTTAGCTATGATGGCATTGTTGTGGTCTTCTTAATATTTTATTTTATTATTTGAGGAATACTTTTAGTTGAGACTCTGTTATGATGTTTTTTAAATAAATAATTTCCATGCAGCTTGCAAGCATTTCATTCTTTTGACTGTAACTTTTAATTTCCATTTAACTAGCCTGCTCATTTTTGTATGGTTCCCCTTTTTCAAATTAAATGCTACTGTGGTGGGTTTCTTTGGTATTTTCTCCCTAAAAGGATTTAATTACATTATGTTTGTGTTATCAAATGGTACATCTATATTTACCTCTTGGACCCAGATCTTTTTCTTTTCTTAGGACTAAATCAAGAATTGCCTTTCCCCTTATTGGTTCCAGGACTAGCTGTTCCAAGAAGCAGTCATTAATAGTGTCTAGAAATTTTATTTCTGTATCCCATTCTGATGTGATATGTACACAGTCAATATGAGGATAGTTGAAATCTTTCATTATTATTGGGTTTTCTGTTTTCGTAGTCTAATATCCCTGAGCGTGTCAAAATCACCATCACTGTTCTAGTCAGGTGGTTGGTAATATATTCCTGCTGCTATACTCTTATTATTCAAACATGGAATTTCTATCCATAGAAATTTTATGGCACTGTTTGATTCATTTAGGATTTTTAGTATTTGTAATGAATTTAATTTTTAGAATGAGACCATTAGTAAAGTGAATTTATTGCCTCTATCATTTGAATAGATTATTATTCTTTTTTAATTTAAGTACTATTAGTACTAGTTACACTTTAAAAACAAAGAAGTAGTCATTAGCATGTATGCTATAGAGCTTTTGGGACAGATGGTGGAGGTGGCCAGTAGTTGTGGAGTCTGTACAAAGAAAAAAGACTGACATATAAAACAGAGATCTTGATTCTGTAAAGACTTACAGGTGAGAATTTACTAAGGAGTATGTGGAGGTTTTTTAGTTTCATCGGTTTTTACCTTTGTCAAATTTTAAAAACAGTGAATGTATATATTTTATGTAACAAATGCATGGCTACATCCCTAGGTGCCTCAGAGCAATTGTCATTGCACATAGAGAGGAAGTACATAGGGCTAGCTAGCTTTCTGATCCTGGAGACTGCTGGGGCCAAACTGGATACCCTGGTGCAAGCCAGAGCATCTGCAAGGTAGCAATGGAGCAAAGGGTCTTACAAACCTGGCCTACAGTTTTCAATATTTTAGTTCAGCACTTCACCATACATTTAATATATCTTGTAGTACTGAAAAATTTAATCAACCATACCATAATATTTTCTGTTCAGAATTTTGTACCAGAGCCCATCTATATCAGTTCAAACACTCCTTTTCACTCATGGGAACAGCATGCTATTTCCACAACCAGTAAAAGCAATGCAGCATTGTTTCTGGACTGTGACTAATTATACATGTCTAATTTTACGTTTCCAATCTAGTGTTTACAGACATATAAATAGTTTCAAATTCTGCATTTGTTCAGTACCTGAACAAAAGACAGAATACTGATGTGTCAAATTTTTTCCCACAGTATATTAAAAAGAAAACTAAAGGATATCTTTTGTGGTGGAAAGATGTGATCAAATGTGACCATCTAAAATGCATAGAGAAAAGATTTTTGATGGGTAAAACGCTTGATGTGAAAATGTTTTACTCAAATATAATTCTATTGGATGTTGTTTCTCTACAGACAGAAGAAAATTAATATAAATAGGTGAGTTAAAAAGTTAAAGTTTAAAAAAAAATCAGTGCTGTTATTGTCCAAATGTGTTTTTTGGGCCAGAACTTCTGCTTTTATAAATAAACATAGTTTTATTTAAATGAATAGAATGATGTTGATATACATTAACTGATGATCTGGCCCTTTATGTACGTTCATTGGGCTGTATTGATATACTCTTTATAGTTAAATTAGTAGCTTTCTCCTAAAATGCTCTCAACCAAATTCGATAAAAATCCATAAGGCCAATAGAAGCCAGAATATTCTTTAGATTCTGGACTGACTTCATGCTGCTGTATACTGGCTAAATGTTAACAGATGGCTTCTGCAGTGGACAATGCTCCAGAGGAAAGACTTTACTAGTGCACAATGGCCACAATCTCCTTTGTATAGGAGAGAGAGGGAAGTGACAGAAAGCTAGTCCAGCCCAAAATGTGTGATCTGTGCATCTTATCACTAGACAAAGGGAACTCATTGGTGGAGTATGAAGGAAGAATGGTCATTTTGCTATACTTTGGAGTTTGGTTTCAATTTTTAAAAGATGCCAGTCACAGGCACTGACTTGTTGGTTTTCTTGATGGGTGCTCCACTCCCACTCCGTCCGAGACCCTGCTCCCAACTCAGCCTCTTCCCTCAAGGCCCCGCCCTCGCTCTGCCTCTTCCGCCCCTGCTCCACCTCTCCTCTGAAGCCTCCCACCCACCCACTCACTCCTCTCCATCCGCTCCCGCAACTGCCTCCCACCAGCCACTCACTGATCCACTGCCAGCCACGAGAGACCCCAAACTGCTGATCACAACCAGCCTGGGGGGCCACCAAACAGTTGGTGGGCAGCCCCGGTGCCCTGCCAAACAGCTGATCGGTGGCCAGCCCTGGGAGCCATGAAACCACTGTTGCTGTTGGATGCTGAGCACCCCCCTTCTTTTTTTTTTCGTGGATGCTGGAGCCCCAGAGCACCATGGAGTCAGCGGCTACTCCAGGGTTGGTCATTCTCTGCAATGCTCACTGTGAGGACTATATGTAGTCGTCAAATAATGGCAATTTCTCAAACATTTTATAACTCCTTCCCTTGAAAACACTTCTTTCAATGCACAGTAGTGAAATTTATCTATGCTTTAGAAGAGTTTAGTCTGATGTGACTTTCACTGGACAAAAAGAAGGACATAAAGAAACATTTGACACTGTCAAAAGAAAATATAAAATAAAAAGAGCCTATAAGCTACAGACTCACTGTGGAGTCCAGATTTTGTCCACTTTGCACAGCATCTTTCAGAGCAGCAAGGGTTCCCTGTTAGGTATCTACTTGGACAAATATAAACAAACCAAGATTTATACAAGAGTCAAGAGTTATACAAGAAATCAATTTGACCCACTTTGTTTGCTTAATGTCACCTTTAAAAAAGACATGTAAACTGGCTATTTGATAGCAGTAAAGTAGGTAGCCCAAGTAATAGAGAAAAGTAAGATAGATAGGGTTTTCAGGTATGGTGTGCGTGCGCGTGCGTGTGTAAAGTTGTAGTTTAGTATGATTTCTCAGGAAGGTACCTACACTTACACTTAAGGAATATGTCCAGAAAAGTTGACAGCATTGAACATAATGGTGCCACCTCATTCCATAGGAGAATTGAAGAAAAAAAGGGCGTTTCCAGCTGCTTTCTTCCTCCAACCTCTCCTAAAAGGCTATTAATAGATATTTAATGTAGCATAATGATGTTAAAAAACTTGCCAATTTGCCTTAAATGTCTAAATAGTTATTTGAAGTTAGATAGTAGCTTGAATATTGAGGTTTTCTATAGCATTTATAGGGTGGTACAAGGAAGCCACAAGATGCTAAGGTAACCTCGTCAATTTATCTTAGGTCACACTGGCAAGTTTTTAAAAGGCACTGCAACTAAGTAGAAATCCAAATATGAGATTACGCTGATAACCTGGAAGTCTCTTGAGAGGGTCTTGTCACCTCTTCCTGCATCAACACTCTTGCTCTTCTCTTCTGTGGTGGTGGCATATAACAACATGAGGATATAATGTGCCTACCAGATTTCACCCTAATCTCCAGTAGTATGTTGTCCACAAAGGAAATACAAAGCCTCAAGCAGTATTTCATACTTGCAGCTAGTTTAGCCTGGCCATTCAGTTCAGAAGAGTTCACGATGATTGATGCCAGAGATGCTATTGTTCCTGCACATTCATTTTTCTTCCAGGCTGGCACAGGAGAGGATGTTCTTTGGTTACAGTTTTTTCTGAGTACTGTGTGCAAAGGATTTGGTCACAGTCCTTCAATTAAAGTTAATGTTTTCTAGCCATACTATGCCACAACTCAGTCACTGTATTGTACTTATTATTATTTTATTATTTATTAATTTTCTGAAAAGAATAAATTATACAATGCACACAACATTCCAAAGAGGGAAAAGTGAAATTCCAGATTCAAGTACAGTCTTTAAACAACAACCACTACCTACAGGCAAGGTCTTTCAGATTCTGTGTTGTGGAGGTTCTTGTGCATATCAAATTTCTTCTTCTCTTACATATCAGAACATTTGGATTTGTTTTAATTTGGTATAGAATTTATAGATAATAGTACAGGAAAAGTCCAAACCCTTTCACGAGAGATCTGTACTTTCTAAGTCAAACTTTCCCATAATATTAATTTAAACCCATTTCTACTTGTAGTGTGACTATGTGGCAAATTGCCTTCCTTTACACATGTACAACTCCATGGGCTTCAGTAGACTTGCATGACTGTAGTTTTGTGCTGTCTTCTTTGTTTTGGATTCTATGGCCTCTAAGAAAAGGAGTACTTGTGGCACCTTAGAGACTAACCAATTTATTTGAGCATAAGCTTTCGTGAGCTACAGCTCACACAGTATGCATCCGATGAAGTGACGCACACTCCCGCATTAATTTAGGAAAACAAAATTTATTATTAATTATATATTGCCTAAAGTGTGCAAGGTGCTTTTACAGAACAAATAAAACATGGCCCCTTCCCCTATCTATCTTTAGATTAACACAATAAATGAGAGCAAACAAACAATGGTAAGAGAAATAGGTTTACAATAAATGTTATCTTAATTAGGTTAATTACTGTACAGATTTGTTGGCAGAGGGAGGCAGACCTGTACTGCTACAGAGGGACCACACCAGAAGGGTACATCTCCAGGAGGAGGACTAAAGACCAAAGCAGGGATTTCCTAGCCTGCAGATGCCCAGGGGTTGGATTGCCAGAGACAGCCACAAGCCACAGCACAACATGAGGAGGGACACAGTGGGAGGAAGAGAGCCAGATCACAGGTAGCAAATACTGTCCTTACAGTGCTCAAGAGAGCCCCGGGTGGGAACCTGGTGGAGTGGGAGCTGCCAGTCTCCCCTACTCCTAACCACCAGGAGGGGCTGCCACTGCAAACTCTTACTGTTGGGTAGGGGCTCACTCATTCCCAAACTATTGTAGCCCAAAAGTCTGCTCACAAGCTGAGAGTAACTGGAGCACTGTGGTAGTCTAATCACATGCCTGTCTGCAGCATACTCCCTAAACTGGAGCCAGAATGGGAGGAATGGCATAGGAATCCATGATACCACATGTACACCACCAGAGGACACAAACATGGCCAATGGCAGGTAAATTCTCATTTGATGAAAACTGGCCAGTTTCTGAATCCTTTAAGTCACAAGAGTGACTGAAAGGGGCTGAATCATGCTAGAGAATCAGGCCTCAACTGTATTTAATGTTATTCCTTTAACAAGAAGAGGTACTGAATATTATAAGAAGATTCCCATAAATTTTGGGAAGTTAGAAATGGACCATTATAAAATTAAGGTCAGGCACAAAAAGAATAGGGCACCACTCACAATGAATAGATAGGACAGTCAGTGAGAAAGTATTAATAGGTAGCAAGTTGAAGTGTGCGGAAAGAAAAGTTGTACAGGACATGAATGCTCGTTAAAGAAAAGAAATGGAATACTACACAAGAACAACCCAGGAGAAAATGAAAGTTGAGGGAGTGACCGAGAAAAAATGGCAGAGAAGAAATTAAAATGGAGTGAGAATTAATCTCTCTCTTCCTTGAAGGTTTTGGTGCTGGCTACATGGGTTGAGTTGCCTTCTTATTAACTTGTATGCACTCTGTAACCTGAAGATCTAAAGGGTAAGGGGTTCTATGCTCCCATACATTGGGGAATGGGAAAAATTGTCACAGTGTTGTTTCATCTGCTTAAGCTAGTTACACAGTATTCCAGAAGGGAAGAAGTTCTCTTTCCCCCCTAGAGGGAAGTATAGCTACAGTTAGCTCTCTACTCAATTGTCCTCCAATGATACTTTTGGAGTCACCAAAACGCCACAAATTCAGAATTGGTTGAGTAGTGGAAATCAGAGTGGTGCTTCTCCATTGGAGGCCCTAAGCAGTAATATTTTCCCCCTCTCCCCCACAACACATGCTAAAAAAATGAATGGAGTCCCCCTTGGGCTGTGTGTGGGGCCCCCATTTGCTTAGTCTGCTTACACCTGCACCAGCTCTGGTGGAAATGAAGAGAAAGAGATGAATGAACTCTTGCCTTGTTGAAAAGTTGTTGTATCAACCAGGCAAGGTACTAACAAGTTTCAACAGGACTTTATTTTCAAAGGGGAAACCTCTTTACCAACCTGCTGCTCCACCCTCTGTAGCTTTCTCCCAGCCTCTCAACTCCTCCCCCATCCTTCCTGTTTCCTGTCCTTTCAGACTCCCAACAGCCAGTGCTCCCAATTCTAATAATTACAAGCAACATCTAAACACCACATTCCCTCCTCTCTTAAGAAACTCTCCCAATTAAAATAAACATTATTGTTCTAACCACAGGAACAAATATGAAACAAGACACTATGCTGTTGGCAGAAATATTACAGTGAAAACACTGTAGATACTACATAACATAGTCTCTAGTCCAGACAGGTGGTCATCTGGGTCTGACAGGCTGTTTTTCAAGCCCCGGTTCCAGTGCAATGTCTTGTTGTGTTGGTACTATGGTGAAGTCATCCAATGTAGACTGGGTGTTGGCATAATCTCCTCTCGGTACATAGGCAAGTGCAAGATAAGAAGCATTCCATATCCGCCCATCTGAAAGTCGATAGGTGTAAGGTCCCTTCTTCTCTATGATTTTAAGAGGAGCGGTGAATGTATGGTCCCCTTTGTGTAAAATTCCAGGTTTTCGTATTCTAACAAAGGAACCACACTCAAACTTTGGTTCCTTAGCACCCCGCCGCTTGTCTGTGAAAGCCTTAGTCTTTGCTTGGTTCTGTTTGATTGTTTTTCTCTGAGCATTACTTAGTGTCCTTGAAGCAAATGCAACAGTCCTCTCTGTGTTGTCCTCATACAGTTGTGTGAGAGCAGCGCCAAGTCCATAATCAGAAGCATCAGTAGTTACAATTGTGGGCAATGCAGGACTGAATAGTGCAAGTACTGGACTATGTATAATCAAGTCTTTCACCGTTTCAAAACTAGCTTGTGCATCCGTTGTCCACACTAAGATTGAACTTTTCCGTAGTAATTCCCGTAATGGTTCAATGACAGAAGCATAATTGGGAATGAATTTTGCATACCAGGAGGTAAGACCCAAGAAGGAACGTAAGGTTTGCAAATCTGTTGGAGGAGGAGCATTTGAAATTGCCAGGATATGATTTGGATCAGGTTTTAGTCCAGCCTGTGAAATTGTATGCCCCAGAAAGGAGAGTTCAGTTCGTCTAAATTTGCATTTGGACCTATTGAGCTGGAGGTCTGCTGTGCTGATGCAGTTTAGTACAGACTGCAGATTATTGTCATGCTCCTCAGAAGTATTTCCAAACACAATAATATCATCCAGATAGCGCTGAACTTCATGTTGATTCTTCAGAATCAATGACATCATTTTTTGGAAGGCACTTGAGGCAGATGCAAAACCATATGGTACACATTTAAAACAAAAGAGTCCCTCATGTATAATAAATGCTGTGAGGTCTCTGCTATCTTCATGCAACATAACCTGGTGGTATGCACTCTGCAAATCAAGAGTAGAAAACATCTTTGCTCCATGGAGTTCTGCAAATACTTCTTCTATGTGAGGAAGAGGATGGCTGTCAATCACAAAAGCTTTATTTGTCTCCCTTAAGTCCACACAAAGGCGAATGCCTCCACCCTTCTTCTGCGTCACTACTATAGGTGAACCCCATTTTAAGGAGTTGATCTCTTCAATAAGGTCCTTTTGAACAAGTTTTCTCAGTTCCTCTGAAACAGCTTCCCTGACTGAAAAAGCACTGTAACGTCTGTCGTACAGGCATCACATTATTCCGCATTTTAACTTTATGCAGAAACCCATAAGCACAGCTGTCATAAATATAAAGGGAAGGGTAAACCCCTTTGAAATCCCTCCTGGCCAGGGGAAAGCTCCTCTCACCTGTAAAGGGTTAAAAAGCTAAAGGTAATCCCGCTGGCACCTGACCAAAATGACCAATGAGGAGACAAGATACTTTCAAAAGCTGGGAGGAGGGAGAGAAACAAAGGGTTTCAGTCTATCTATATTCTGTCTTTGCCGGGGATAGACCAGGAATGGAGTCTTAGAACTTTTAGTAAGTAATCTAGCTAGGTACGTGTTAGATTATGATTTCTTTAAATGGCTGAGAAAAGAATTGTGCTGAATAGAATAACTATTTCTGTCTGTGTATCTTTTTTGTAACTTAAGGTTTTGCCTAGAGGGGTTCTCTATGTTTTGAATCTAATTACTCTGTAAGGTATCTACCATCCTGATTTTACAGGGGGGATTTCTTTATTTCTATTTACTTCTATTTTTATTAAAAGTCTTCTTGTAAGAAAACTGAATGCTTTTTCATTGTTCTCAGATCCAAGGGATTGGGTCTGTGGTCACCTATGCAAATTGGTGAGGCTTTTTATCCAACATTTCCCAGGAAAGGGGGGGCTGCAAGTGTTGGGAGGATTGTTCATTGTTCTTAAGATCCAAGGGTCTGGGTCTGTAGTCACCTAGGAAAATTGGTGAGGCTTTTTACCAAACCTTGTCCAGGAAGTGGGGTGCAAGGTTTTGAGAAGTATTTTGGGGGGAAAGACGTGTCCAAACAGCTCTTCCCCAGTAATCAGTATTTGTTTGGTGGTGGTAGCGGCCAATCCAAGGACAAAGGGTGGAATATTTTGTACCTTGGGGAAGTTTTGACCTAAGCTGGTAAAGATAAGCTTAGGAGGTTTTTCATGCAGGTCCCCACATCTGTACCCGAGAGTTCAGAGTTGGGGAGGAACCTTGACAACAGCCAAGTTTCTCCTCATCCTGGTGTTGGGTCCCAGCTGAAACTGGTGTACCTCAAGAGTGCTTTGCTGAGGAAGATCAATTCATCCATTAACTACCCCGAGGTTTAAAGCAGCCAATAAATCTCTGCCAAGGATATGAGTGCCTTTGTGGACAATAAGAAAAGGAGTACTTGTGGCACCTTAGAGACTAACAAATTTATTTGAGCATGAGTTTTCGTGAGCTACAGCTCACTTCATCGGATGCATTTGTGGACAATGTAGAACTCTGCAGTTACACAGCAATCAACAAAAGTAACTATTATTGGCAGGCAGGCATGTACTGGAATATGGTTTTTCAAATAGCACACCAAGTGAAGTTTGGGTTCAGTAAGCCCTGGTCTACACTAGGAGTTGAGGTCGAATTTAGCAGCATTAAATCGATTTAACCCTGCACCCGTCCACACGTTGAAGCCCTTTTTGGTTTCGCTGAGGTCTAACCGAGTCAGTAAACTGCATCAGCGCGCTTTTAAACATCCAAATGCACATTCTACCACCATTCTGCACTTGCTCAGCCTGTAGTTGAACAGCTCCTGACTACTGTCCAGGCTGCCTGTGTATGGCTTCATGAGCCATGGCATTAAGGGGTAGGCTGGGTCCCCAAGGATAACTATAGGCATTTCAACATCCCCAACGGATATTTTCTGGTCTGGGAATAAAGTCCCTTCCTGCAGCTTTTGAAACAGACCAGAGTTCCTGAAGATACGAGAGTCATGTACCTTTCCCGGCCATCCCACGTTGATGTTGGTGAAACGTCCCTTGTGATCCACCAGTGCTTGCAGCACTATTGAAAAATGCCCCTTGCGGTTTATTTTGGGGGGGAGGGATAGCTCAGTGGTTTGAGCATTGGCCTGCTAAACCCAGGGTTGTGAGTTCAATCCTTGAGGGGGCCATTTAGGGATCGGGGCAAAAATTGGGGATTGGTCCTGCTTTGAGCAGGGGGTTGGACTAGATGACCTCCTGAGGTCCCTTCCAACCCTGATATTCTATGATTCTATGATACTCGCTGGCTTGGTGCTCTGGTGCCAAGATAGGGATGTGGGTTCCGTCTATGGCTCCACCACAGTTAGGGAATCCCATTGCAGCAAAGCCATCCACTATGACCTGCACATTTCCCAGGGTCACTACCCTTGATATCAGCAGATCTTTGATTGCGTTGTCTACTTGCATCACAGCAGCCCCCACAGTAGATTTGCCCACTCCAAATTGATTCCTGACTGACCGGTAGCTGTCTGGCGTTGCAAGCTTGCACAGGGCTATTGCCACTTGCTTCTCAACTGTGAGGGCTGCTCTCATCTTGGTATTCTTGTACCTCAGGGCAGGAGAAAGCAAGTCACAAAGTTCCATGAAAGTTCTCTTACGCATGCGAAAGTTTCGCAGCCACTGGGAATTGTCCCAGACCTGCAACACTATGTGGTCCCACCAGTCTGTGCTTGTTTCCCGAGCCCCGAATCGGCGTTCCACCGCATGAACCTGCCCCATTAGCACCATGATGCCCACATTGCCAGGTCCTGTGCTTTGAGAGACGTCTGAGTCCATGTCCTCATCACTCTCATCACCGCGCTGACGTCGCCTACTCGCCCAGTTTCGCTTTGCCAGGTTTTGGTGCTGCATATACTGCTGAATAATGGGTGTGGTGTTTAATGTGCTCCTAATTGTTAAAGTGATCTGAGCAGGCTCCATGCTTGCTGTGGTATGGTGTCTGCACAGAAAAAAGGTGCGGAACGATTGTCTGCCGTTGCCCTAATGGAGGGAGGGGCGACTGATGACTTGGCTTACAGGGTTGGCTTACAGGGAATTAAAATCAACAAAGGGGGTGGCTTTGTGAAAAACTGAATGGCCCCCTAAAGGATAGAACTCAAAACCTCAAGGATAGAACCCAAAACTGAGTTTAGCAAGCCCTTGATTTCATGGAGGGAGGGAGGAGAAAATGAATACAAAACAAATCTGGTCTACTTCTTGTTTTGAGCAACTTCATCTATCTTTATACATCTTGCTGGCAGCAGACTGTGCAGTATGACCGCTAGCCATCGTCATCTCCTGGGTGCTCGGCAGAAGACGGTGCAGTATGACTACTGGCCATCGTTTTCTGCTGGCTGCTGATTAAAAGACAGTGCACTGCCAGTAGGACTCAATCGCCATGAGACGAATCTTAAAAGGGAAATGACCTGGCTGAGTCACTCCCATGTTTGCCCAGGTGCCCCTAACCTCATCGAGGTCGGTTAAAAGAGCACCCAGGACTACTTCGACGATGGCTACTAGTCATACTGCATGTCTGCTGCCAAAAGGCAATAAACTGCTGCTGTGTAGCAATGCAGTACCGTGTCTGCCAGCACCCAGGAGACATACGGTGACGATTAGCTGAGTGGGCTTCATGCTTGCCGTGGTATGGGGTCTGCACAGGTAACTCAAGAAAAAAGGTGCAAAACAATTGTCTGCCCTTGCTTTCACGGAAGGAGGGAGGGAAGGGGGGCCTGACGATATGTACCCAGAACCACCCGCGACAATGTTTTAGCCCCATCAGGCACAGGAATTTCTATCCAGAATTCAAATGGGAGGTGGAGACTGTGGGAACTGTGGGATAGCTACCCACAGTGCAACGCTCCGGAAGTCGACGGTTGCCTCGGTACTGTGGACACACTCCGCTGACTACATGCACTTAGAGCATTTGTGTGGGGACACACACAATTGACTGTATAAAAACGCTTTCTACAAAACCGACTTCTATAAATTCGACCTAATTTTGTAGTGTAGAGGCACATCTTTAAAGTAATGCAGATAGATGGAATCAGGTAGTATAGATACTGATGAGCCAGTGTCCAGCATTAGCTGAATAGAGTGTGGTTTGCCTGAGGGTATGGCGGAAACGTTTACTGTGCACTTTATCTGTTCTGGAATATGTACAGTAGTGATATTGTCCACGCTCAGCACAGTAACATATGGTATTGTAACTGCATGCACCTGTTGATTGAACTGACTACTGCGACATACTTTAGCAAAATGTCCAATCTTTTTGCAATGATTGCACTGAGCTACTTTTGCTGGACATCCTGTGTAGCTTGCAAGGTGTTGTGGGGATACACAGTGAAAACATGCTTTTACTGTATTTTGAATTTGCTGATTCGGTGGTTTTTCATTAGTTTTCCTCTTGCAATTGTGTGTCTGTAGTGGTAGTGAACTTTTCTGCAAAGGAATCACAGCCTGGACTGTGCCTCCTGTATCCATGCTCATTATTTTGGCTTCAGCTGTAGCTGACTCAATTTGAGTAGCAGTGGTTATTGCTTTTTCTAGTGTAAGCTGTTGTTCTAGAAGTAAGTGTTCTCTTACATGAAGCATGGTTGTTTTCTCAATGAGCTGGTGTCTAATCATATCTCATCTGCCATATTCCCAAAGTCACAAGTTACAATCAGACTCCTCAGGGAAGCAATATACTGCATTATAGTTTCCCCTGATTTCTTCTCACGCTGGTGAAATCTGTAGCGATTAGCTACTACATTCACTTTTGGCACAAAAAAGTTCTTTAATGCAGTGAGTGCAGTCTCATATTTATCATCTGCAAGGGAAAAAGTGTAAAATATATGCTGCCCTTCTGCTCAAAGGCAGTGCATTAGCAGAGCATGCTTTCTTACTTCAGAAATCTCTGTAGCACTGATTGCAAGCAGATAAGTCTTAAACATATGGAGCCAGGTAGTAAAAGCAATTGGAGGCTCACCTGGGCTTTGCAGAAAGGGTGCAGGTGGGTTCAGAGGCAGAAGATCCATCCTCGTCACCAAAATGTTGTATCAACCAGGCAAGGTACTAACAAGCTCCAACAGGACTTTATTTTCAAAGTGGAAACGTCTTTACCAACCTGCTGCTACAACCTCTGTAGCCTTCTCCCAGCCTCTCAACTCCTCCCCGCTCCTTCCTGTTTCCTGTCCTTTCAGACTCCCAACAGCCAGTGCTCCCAATTCTAATAATTACAAACAACATCTAAACACCACAAAAGTGGTAGTCTACAAGATCAAAACTTGGCTAACACAATCACAACCTGCCAGTGAAATTATAGTCAGAAAAGTTTTTTTTGCATGGTAAGTCTCCTGATGATTCATTGACTTGGTTGAATCCAGTCGTAATATCTTTTTTCACTGAAATAGAAGAGAGTAAATATGTATTTCCTATATACAAATATGGATTGTGTGGTTCTCTAATTTAGTGAAAAGAAGACATTAACTGGATTCAACTAGAGGTGGTTGAAATGATCCACATTTGAGTTTTTTTTACATTTTTCATTGAAATTGACAAAAAGGAATTTTTTTTGCAAAGATATTTGTGAGTAAAAGATCTTTGAGGATTTAGCCAAATAATCTTAATATGAATTCAAAACACAACAGACGTTATCTAGGCCAATCTTTTCAAAATAGGGTAATCTAACCTTAGGCAGCAAAGTCTGAGAACTTTGGCCTTAGTTCATCCACTGTAAAACATCAGCAAAAAGCTTTTTTTGATTCTCTCTATTTCTTTGATAGCTATAACATGCATGTCAGAGACATATAAGACTAAATGTTAATTTATATTAGTTGAAAATGTGGATATACTTCAATTCATATAATTATAATTGGCCTCTCTTCAGACTTTTAGTTTCAGTGTGAATAGTATCTGAAACCAACAAATTAGGTGAAAAAAGAGGCTCAGGCAATTACCAGAATGAAAGGAAATTAATAGTGGAAGCTTGATGTACTTCAGGGAATCAGAGAATGAAGAAATATAACTGCTAGTCACACCTGTGCTGATTTGCACTGTCGAATTGAAATTATCATGAGTAAATATAATTACTTAGAAAATTTAATAAATACTTCTGGAGTTCTGAAAACAGCACTTGAATTTACAAATTATACAGATATAAATGTTGTTGCACACCTACAAAATAGCACCTCTAAAAGGATTTAATTAGCATGCAGCTAGGATATTCACCACCATGATGATTGGGTAGCTAAAGGTTGTTATAAATTAAGGTAAAAAAGTTGTATGTCATACTATATCTTAATTAACAACCTTTTACATGCAATGTTTTCCCTTGCTTATTTAACTTTTTCAGATAAAGTATTATTTCCAGCTCTTCAGTTATCCTTGAGAGACAAATGCTTAGCTCTTCTCATGAGTTATAAACAAGGTTTTGATAGTAGGGAATTAGTAAATATTTGTAAAACTTGAGATGAAGTGCCCTAAATAAGCATTTAATTAATGACTAAAACAGTTATTGCTACTCAGGCTGTAATGATTGCCAATAATTGCTTTACATAATGTAATGGTTATGCAATTACCATAAATAGAAGGAAGCAATAAAAATAAGAAATACAACTTTTTTTCAGTAAATTTTAATTTTTCTGCTCTTAGGAATCGTAAGAGTGATTGATTGACCTTTTACAAAATGGATATTAAAATATTCAACCATCAGTTCACCTGTAAGTTTTGACTGACTCACTCATATTGATAACCAAGCTTCATGCCATAATGATGACTAAGCCTCTTTAAAAGTTTATCAGATATTCATATTTTTCCCTAATCATTGTACAATGAAAACATGAGTCCGAGAAAGGGAGCCATTTATGAGATGGAAAACTAATTATGTCACATTACAGTTTAACACTGAGTATGTAAAATGAAAAATAGGGTTAAGTACTAGTTATTTGTGGTCGTTATTTTGAATATTCATAGTAAATAAGAGAAAAGATTCACATAGTAAATGCATTAACATTGAAGATTCTTTCAGTAATTTAACAATTATTGTGGTATTGTTTAATTGTGGTAATTTAACAAATGTTACCAAAAAATGTGGTATTTAAAGTTATTCTGGAATAATGAATTGAACAGATTTGCCTCACTCTCCCCACAAAAAAATCTAAAACATTTTGGTCACATTTAGTGTCATATCACAAATATGGACACATCTTTTCAGATAAATATACTAAGCAGTGATTTAAAAAAAAACACATGACAATCATTTGCCATCTATTTTGTTTAATTCCTCACCATAGGAGAGTCTATCTAGGCCAATCTAAACATCTGTCACTATGGTACTGCATGTGTGCGAATGTTAAAGTTTTACTTATCCTGAGCTATGAGTAGGAAAGAGGACTGGTAAAAAACAGTGGCCACAGCATGAAGGAAGCTTAAGGGGCTCTGTGTAGGTCCTGCAATTTTCCATTCTCTCCTCCTTTACTTCTAGCAGCAGCAGACACAGGAGAGGCCATCAAAACTACTCTAACACTTAGGGCTTGGCTACACTTGCGAGTTACAGCACAATAAGGAGCCCTGGGTGCACTAGCTCACTACCTGTCCACACGGACAAGGCATGTAGAGCGCTCTGACTCCACGGCTAAGGCGCTTCTGGTACTCCATCTCGGCGAGTGGAATAACATTTGCTGAGCTCTCGCTGGAATGCCATGGCGCCAGTGTGAACGAGGTTTTGCTTTATTGCACTCTGATCAGGCTCGGGAAACGTCCCATAATCCCCTTAAATCAAGTGGCCACTCTTGTCATTGTTTGGAATCAGATGTAGGAATGCGGAAATGCCCTTTGAAAGCATCGTTTCTGACAGCTGGCTGCTTATCTGCTCTGAGACAAAGCAACCATTAGTGTGGAATGCTGTGTGAGAGAGAGAGAGAGAGGTGGGGAGGTGAGGGGGGTCTGCTGCTGTCTGAACTTACAAGACCACATGCTGACATGCTCTCAGCCCCTCAAAAACCCATGTTCTCTCGCCCCACATACACACAACACATTCCCTGTCACTCCCCCATTTGAAAAGCATGTTGCAGCCACTTGCATGCTGGGATAGCTGCCCATAATGCACCGCTTCCAATTCCACTGCAAGTGCCGCAAATGTGGCTGTGCCAGTGCACTTGAAGCTGTCAGTGTGGACAGACTGCAGTGCTTTCCCTACTGTGCTCTATGAAGGCTGGTTTAACTCAAAGCGCTCTACATCTGCAAGTGTAGCCATGCCCTTAGATATGCAAAAATAATTCCTCCATCCCAGGAGGACTATGATGGGCCTTTCTAGCTGCCCAGAAACAGCTCAGCAGCTGAATTTCCACTGACTGGAATATGAAGCCCTAATCCAGGAAGCAGTAATTTCTCCTTTTCCCTCCCAAGAGGAAACAAAGTGGGGCCCCTCTCTGATTGCCAGATACCAGGATCAGAACAAGACATAGGTTGTTTGGGAACTGACTTCTTCCTCCAGCCAAATGTAAGAACTCCTGCTGTCACAAAGCAAGAAGAAGCCCCAAACAGGGTCTGCCCCAGAAAACTTGGATCCTTCCAAATGACAAGAAGTACTTATAGAAAGTCTCCACAAGGAAGAGGCCAAGGAGTGGAAGAATTTTGGAAGTACTACAACTTCCTGACTTCTGCTTTAGATACCTTAGAACTAACAAGCTCCTTACCACTTCACAGTTTACACAGAATGCTGTGATTCTTGGATGACCTGGAACACCAAATTTAGTAAGAATGACTCTATAGCTCAATGGATAGATTGCTCATCTGGGATGTGGGACACCAAAGTTCCAGTCCCTATTCTAATGACTATTTGAGTATTTTATACAAAGTGGAAAAGGATAGATTGAGAGACCCACCCCAGAATTCCCACAGCCCAGAGGTTAGTGTTTTCAGGAGGTAGGAAACCTGGATTCAAGTACCTACTCTACCTCAGGCACAGAGGAGATTTGAAACTGTCTCCGTGAACTGCGAGTTTGTTTGAAGCCACAGGCATTCAATGTTCTACTTAGACACCTAAAAGAGCAACTAGAAACCTAAGGGTGTGTTTACCCAGCCTGCAGCAGTGAGCCTCCCAGGCCGGGTTGACTGACTCAGGCTAGTAGGGCTTATGCTATCTCTGTAAAAATAGCTGTATAGACAGCACTTTGAAGTTGTGATTCAGGCTGGAGCTCAAGCTCTGAAGCCCCCTTCCCTCCCTTGGGTTCAGAGCCTGAGATCCAGCCTGAGTCGCAAATTCAAAGCACTCTCTATACCAGGGATCAGCAACCTTTAGCATGCGGCCCACCGGGTAAGCCCCCTGATGGGCCAGGCCAGTTTGTTTACCTGCCGCATCCACAGGTTTGGCCGATCGCAGCTCCCACTGGTCGTGGGTTGCCATTCCAAGCCAATGGGGGCTGTGGGAAGTGGCGCAGGCCGAGGGATGGAGCAACCCCAACAGATCCATGGTGATCCATTCAAAAGGAACTTCGATGATTGGCAGAGGTACCAAAGGGACTCTTAGATGTGGATGAGGGCTGTGTAATTGACATTCAAGACAGGGAGGTGCAGTACCGCCAGTGATGAGCTGCCAGAAGCTAAAGAACTGGTTCCTTCAGTCGCTCTGAGCCTTTGGCAGCACTTCAGTGGCACGTCCTTCAGTCGCTCCGGGTCTTCGGCGGCACTGAAGCACTCGCTGCCAAAGTGCCGCAGAGGGCTCGGAGTGCCGCCGGGTGAATAAAAATTCACAGGGGGGCCTCCCCAGCTGATAGCACAGGCGGGACAGACAGGATGGTCCTGCGGGCTGCACGTGGCCCGCGGGCCAGAGTTTGCCCACCCCTTTAACAACCGGTTCTAAACCGGCTTCAAAATTTAACAACCGGTGCACACGAACTGGTGCGAACCGGCTCCAGCTCACCACTGAGTACTGCCAGACATCCTCATGTACCCCGGCCAGAAAAATCTGTGCAAGATTTGAGCCTCAGTTTTCTCCGCCCCTAGGTGTCCTCCAAAAAGGTGACAGTGGGCAAGGTTTAATATTGCCCTCTGGTGTTTCCAGGGTACTAGGAGCTGGTGTACCTCTTGCCCCTGCACATGCATGACTCAGTACAGGAGGTCCTTCTTGATTATGAAGTACGGACCGGGCCCTCAGGTTTTTCCTGCTATGGGTACCCCATCTATCTCAGCCACCTCCTTCCTGGCACTTTCATACCTTGAGTCTTCCACCTGGTCCTGTCTGAAAGTCATCCTCCCAGGGCTTATCAGCTGGAACTCTGAGGGTTCTTCGTCTTCCCTCTCGGCTGGCTCTGTGGGGTTGGGGTTGGAACCAGTTGATGAACCTTCCTAGGTCTCTGAGTCCTTCCTTTTAGTAGCCCGTCTACACAGGAGGCCCTTTGTCCTTGTAGCAGGATCCGGGTACCCAAGGACTTGGCAGCCGTTCTTTCCCTTTTGGTCTTCCAGTCTCTCCCGGGGGCTGGAAATAGTTCCTGGGATACTTCTGCAAACATTGGGGAGAACATTCTGCTGTGGAGGCCTCCCTCAGTTTGGGGACTCCCCTTCCTCCCACCCCTCCAATGGGAGCAACTTTCCAAACCTGGGGAAATCTCTTCCAATGATCATGGGATAGCGAAGGTGTGGGACAACATGGTGACATTTCCCTGAACTTCTAATTTTACTGGTATAAAGGGGTAGTAGCTAACAGTCCCATGGACACATGTTGCTCCTGTACGTTTAGCTTGCGTTAACTGGCTGCACTTTACTAGTTTACCTGAGATCAGGGTGATAGTGCACCCGGAATCTATGAGAGCCATGGATTCTACCCCATCCACTTTTACTGGCCTTGTATATTTGTGTGGGGTAACAGTGACCCCACACAAAGCTGAGTAGGGAGCATGAGCCACTCCAGTTCCCAAGATTACACTGCATGGGCTCTTCGAGGTTGGGGCACTGGGCCACTATGTGACTCAATTCCCCACACCCGTATAGTTACTTCTCCTGTTCTGTGAGTTAGGATATTTAGCCTTGGGGTTTCCTCCACTCAAGCCATTCCCATCCTTCTGGATTCCCATCTGGTCTTCGGCCTCCCTCTTCTTCCACCTTGGCGTCCCTGGGTGTCTGGTCACCTGAACTCCCGCGGTTGATGTTGGTTGCTTGCCTTGAACGGTGCCTTCCTTAGGTAGATGGGTCAATTCCCTGGCCATCAGTCATCTCTCTACCAGCACAATTGTTTTGTCGTAGGTGGATGGATAGTGCTGGCCTACCCATGTATGAAGGTCTGGCGGTAGTCTCCACATAAATTGGTCTATGACCAACATCTCCAAAACTTCCTCCAAGCTGCATCCCTCAGGCCATAGCCACTTCCAAGCAAGGTGCATCAAATTGAACAGCTGAGACCTTGGTGGCTTGCTCCCCTGATACTTCCAGTCATGAAACTTCTGTGCCCATATGGCTGCGGTCACCCCTGATCGGGCCAGGTTCTCCATCCTCAGCCGGGGGTAGTTAGCTGCGTCCGTGGCAGATCAAAGTAGGCCTTCTGGGCTTCTCCACACAGAAAAGGAGCGAGAATGCTGGCCCACTGCTTCTGTGGCCACACCTCACACGGAGCCATTTTTTCAGAAGACAGTAGATACGCCTCTATGTCATCGCCGGCTGTCATCTTTAATAGACAGCCCGCTACTCTTAAGGTTTGTGTCCCTCCGGGCCCTTGGGTTCATTTGGAAAGGGCCTTTATTTGGTCCACTACCTGTCAGAGGAGAGCTCGATCTTGGTCTGCTTGGCTCACTAATAACTGGTTGGTTTCTTGTTGTAATTGGGCAGATGCCTGCATTGTCATTCCCTGTATCCAGGTAGCCTCCTGATGGGCTGCCGTGGCTTGTACCAAAGCTTTTACCAATTCCTCCATTGTCGTGAGGGCATACTGACTTAAAAAAAAAAAAAAAAAAACAACCAAAACCAACTCCAAATTTTATATATATATATTAATCCGCCGCTCTGTGACCTTTTATCCCACCCCTGACTCCAGTTGTGAAAGAGCTCCAGCTTTGCCTTGGGGGTCCTGCGCTTCTAAGCAGTTAGGCCTTACCTCAGAGGTTTGCTGTGACCCTCAGTGTAGCCTCTCTCCCCTCCTAGAGGCAAGGGTTACAACTTACTGATCCACCTTCATCATCACCCAGTGAATAGGTTTGGTGTAAGAACCCTCTTTAGTCCCTGTCTTCCTACTCATGGAGCATTTTTGTAGAGATGTGGGGAGAGTTGGGGTGGAACCCAGGCCCACCCTCTTCTCCGGGTTCCAGCCCAGGGAACCTAATGACAATGGCAGCAGGTAGTTTTCCTATACTACTGGAGCTGTAGCCCTTTCCTGGCTACTTCCCCAAACAGACTCTCCTTGGTACCTGACCAAGCTTGTTCTTCCCAGTCTTCCCACAACACACCTTCTTACTCCCAGCTCCTACCAACCAGCCTCTCTGAAGGAGCTTCCTTTTAAACTAGTCCCAGCCACTTCTAAGTGGACTTCAGGTGATCTGATTAGCCTGTTCCCCTTGATTGCTTCTAATCTGTTCTTAATTGGTTCCATTGTCTTAATTGTCTTATGGAGTCTGCTTAATTGCTTATAGCACCTTCCTGACTGATCTGGGGCAGCCCCTGCCCTGGTCACTCAGGGAACAGAAAACGATTCATCCAGTGTCCAGTATGTTTTCCTTCTACCAGACTCCTGTACCCAGCCTGTCTGGGTCTGTCACGGTAGACATGCCCTAAGTCTCCCTTGTGAATCTGGCCCTAAGAGTGCAAGAGAGTTTTGCAGTTGTAGGTCTGTCCTATGGAGAGACTGCTCCAAAAGTAACAAAGTTAACACCCCACCTCAGCAAAATATTTAAGCACATACTCATGTGTCTTGCTGAATAGGGGCCTAAACTGTGTAGAAGGGTAGCGTACATAATGTAAAAATAAATACCTATGTATATCATTGGTGATATCTAAAAAGCTTTTTGTTGATTTTATTGTAGCTCATTAGCACCAGATTCTGATCTCATTTATATCAGAGTAATTCTAGAGTAAATTTAATTGAAGTCCATTGAAATCAATGTAGTTTCTCTGGATTTCCTCTATGAAATCAGAATATGGCTTTTCCTGATTATTATCTTGTGCCATATATATAAACATATAGATCACTTGATGATTGCCTATTCTGTTCATTCCCTCTGAAGCACTTGGCACTGGCCACTGTCGGAAGACAGGATACTGGGCTAGATGGACCTTTGGTTGAGGGTGACTAGATGTCCCAATTTTGTTAGGGACAGTCCCGATATTCAGGGCTTTGTCTTATATAGGTGCCTATTACCTCCCTCCCTCTGTCTTAATTTTTCACACTTCCTATCTGGTCACTTAACTTTGGTCTGACCCAGTTATGGCTGTTCTTATGTACTAAAGTCATATTCAGATTTCATAGAGGAAAGCCAGAGAAACTCCACTGATTTCAATGGACTTCAATTAACTTTACCCTCAAATTACTGTTCTTTAAAATCATCTATCTATCTATCTATCTATCTATCTGACTAAAAAGATAATTCAGGTAACATCTGAAATGCATGTTCCATTTAAAACACAGGGTTTGGGGAGGTTCGAAAGAAAGACCCCACTCCTGACTCCTTTGTGCAATACTTTGCAGTAATGCTTGCAGGCTGTGGAGATGAGAGACTCTGTCAAGAGGGTAGATTCATTTGTCACAAAAATTGAAAGAAAGCATAACATAAAAAAAAACATAATGTTTTCATATCAGAAGGAAAAGTCTCCCAAAGCTTCAATAGAAAACTTTATAGTAATGCTGCCTCCTTGAAGGAGAAAATCTAGTCTTTCTAAACATAATTTGGTGTTTCAATTTTTATATGAACGAATCACATTTTTAAAAGTCTCATTCAGCAACTTGCAAGCATCACAGGAAAACTAAAAGGAGTTATTTTTCTCAAAGTGACAAAATATTAGTCTTTTCAAACTTTAAATGAATGAATTCATGGTTTTTGGCAGCATCTCTCTTAGCTACCAACTAGTACTGCTGCAAAGTCTTTCAGTTTTGAATCAACCATTGGAAATATTTTTTCAATTATGTAAAAATATGTTGTTCAAAGAATGTTCTGCTTTCCTGCAGCTTTCAAATGAATAAATAGCCTCCCATGACACATTTAGTTTTTCTTGTTCTTCCTTTCCTTCTTCCTGACTGCCTCTTTCTGTGGCTCCATCTTTCCTCTTCCCTCTCAAAAGCTATAGATATATTATTCATTAAAATGTGTGTTTTCTTTATCATGGGTCAAGTTTTCATTCCAGTTAAATGCTCATATAACAGAGAAGAGAGTTGATTACAAAAATATGTTTGAGGCGCATAGCCTTAATTAGGAATACTAGATGTAGTGTTCTTCTGAGCAGTTATTTCTGTTGATACTCTGTTTCTTCAAACAAAAACAAAAAAAAACATATGTCAGGTATAGAAACAGGAAGATATTTTATGTTATGCAAGCTGCTCTTAATAGATACCTGCTATAAAGAACGGCCTTCCTGCTCCTTCTCCCCACCACCCCAACCCCCAAACCTACATCATCTACAATACCAATACAATGCTGAACAAAGATCAGTTCTGAGGATGGATCAGATATATTTAATTAAAAATTACTGTGATATGGTATCATTTTCCCTCTTCTATATATCCAATCTGTATCAAGATTAAGAAATCATTATATTATATAGAGAATATGATGATTTCTTAATCTACATAGCTAGAGATTTTGTATGTGAACCAAATTCATTGCAGTTATGTGGAGTCTTGAAATTGAAGGGAAGAGATTATTTATCTTCCCCCAGAGGAAAAGAAGAGTTTGCAGCATAACTCATATAGACTGTTGGACAGAGATGGAATTAATAGTTTAGGCAATACCTCCACAATACTTTTAGCAAGGAAGTGATGGGCCTATGGAAGTCTTTATTGTCCAGTTTAGCATCTATTAAAAGGTTTCCAGGGAAGCAATCAAAAGAAATAGTCCTTGAATAGAAAAACAAAGGATCTGAGGACTATGGAGAAACACCCACTTAACAAGATTCTGTTTAGCCAAACATATTTAATGGCATATAGTTTTGACTCAACTAAAGGTAACTATGCAAAATCGATAAGATATTGATAATAGACCAGGAGGGATGTTTGCAAAGAGGTGCAGCCGACCCTGATGTTTTCAAAGGAAAGAGAGAGTAATTGGATCCAAGGACATAAGTACAGTTTAGGTGAAAGTAGACACTTTGGGTAGAGCCCTGAAAATCCCTGGATATTCGCTTTATATCCCTGGATATCCACAAATCATTTTCGTGGATTGTGGATTGGATGTGGATACAAATTTTGTATCAATGCATGGCTCTAATTATGGATACATCTACTCTTCAGTACAAAAACCTGTGGCACTGAGTGTCAGAGCCTGCATTGACTCAGGCACATGGGGCTTGGGCTGTGGGGATAGAAATAGCAGTGTAGATGTTTGGGCTCAAGCTCGGGCCCAGAGTGTGAGATCCTTCCCCTTGTGGAGTCTTAGAGCCTGGGCTCCATCCCACGCCCAAATGTCTACACTGCAGTGTTCTTAGTCATTCTAAATTGAATTAATGTTACAAGTAAGGTTTTGGAAACAGTAAAAGGCTGATCCTGCTCCCAGGGCTTTCCTTGGCTTAAATGGTGCAAGATCAGATTGCATGTAGTTTGGCAAAACCCACACATATTTTTTCCTCTGCTGGTTTAGTTGTTGTTTTTGCTATTTGTCTGCTTAGTGAGCTGAGTATAGCTGTGCTCCTGGTGCCTTGTTGGAGCAAGAGTAAATATCTTTATTATGTTGTTGCTCTGCAGACAGACATTTAAGAAAGCTACTGTCAGGGTTCCCTCCCCACTCTGAATTCTAGGGTACAGATGTGGGGACCCACATGAAAGACCCCCTAAGCTTATTCTAACCAGCTTAGGTTAAAAACTCCCCAGGCACAAATTCTCCCTTGTACCTTGGGTTTAAGTAATGCTGCCACCACCAAGTGTTTTAACAAAGAACCAAGGGAAAGGACCACTCGGAGTTTCTCTTCCCCCAGCAATCCCCCCGAGCCCTTACATCCCCTTTCCTGGGGAGGCTTTAGAATAATATCTTAACCAATTGGTTACAAAATGATCAAAGACCCAAACCCCTGGGTCTTGGAACAATGGAAAAATCAGTCAGGTTCTTAAAAGAAGGATTTTATTTAAAAAAAGAAAGGTAAAAATCATCTCCGTAAAATCAGGATGGAAAATACTTTACAGGATATTCAGATTCAAAACACAGAGGATTCCCCCTGGGCAAAACCTTAAAGTTACGTAAAACAGGAATAAACCTCCCTTTTAGCACAGGGAAATTTCACAAGAAAAACAAAAGATAAACTAATCCGCCTTGCCTGGCTTACCTATACTGATTGAAATATTGGGATGGGTTGGAGAAGATGGATTTCTGTCTGGCCCCTCTCAGTCCCAAGAGAGAGCCCCACCTCCCCGCACAAAACAAAGAGCACAAACAAAACCTTCCCCCCTCCCAAGATTTGAAAGTATCTTCTTTCCCCATTGGTCCTGTTGGTCAGGTGCCAACCAGGCTATTTGAGCTTCTTAACCCCTTACAGGTAAGGAGGAATTCTAGGTTACCCTTAGCTGTATGGTTAGGACAGCTATTTCCATCCCAGGTAAGGTGGACGATTAATTGTGGTCCATATCTTGAGGTCCTTCCTGAATTTATACTCACTCTGATACCTTACTCAGGTTGAGCCCCATTGGCTTGAAATAAAAACTGACAGCTAGATCATATTCTCCCTATTCTTTCTATATAGGTTCTTATACTATGTTTATCACCATAGTATCTGAGTGCCTTCCATTAATACATTAAGCACTGTGACAAACATCTGTCACATCGTTGTTCTCTCATCCTCATCCCAGGGGGAGAAGTCTGTGCAGTGGAGTATTTTGATTTGGATTTTTTAAATAATATATGCATATATTGCTATATGTTTGTTAGATGAGACACAATCTGCCTGTGGAAGACTGTGCAAAAAATGGGTAGGAAAGCATTACCACACAATTACCCTGGGAGATTAGATAGAATAGGTTGAATTATTGCTTATGCTGGTAACCCTTGCTTTCAGAAGGTTTCTGAGCAAGTTATGGCTTGAGGAAATATTTGCTGGTTGTGCTTCTAGAGAATAGCATAGGTTGAAGAAATAAAGGATATTTGTATGAACAAAAGAAAAACTTTGTTCATTTTTAATTGCTTTTCCAGTGAAAATTAAAAAGAAAAAAAGAAAAAGAGGAAAGTTTGTGTGAGTTTTCATGGAAACTTTCTTTCAGTATTTTATTTGTACCATTGAAAAAAAAAAGGAGAGGAAAAATTTAAAATCCCCCCCCCCCATTTATTGTTCATTCTAAACCCCAACTCTTGTTGCAATGGGGGGGGGGGGAGGAAAAAAACTTACATGTTTTTTATTCCCTCACCAAAATGAAATCATTATTTTTGTTTCAAAATGAAAACCATTGATCACCTCCCTAAATGTTGTCCACACTGGTGCTATGTCAGTAGGAGATGCTCTACCGCTAACATTGCTTCCACCTCTCGCAGAGCTGGAGTAATTATGCCGACAGGAGAGCTCTCTCCCATTGGCCTACAGCGTCTTCACCAGACATGCTACAGTGGCACAACTGCATTGGAGCAGCCACGCCGAAGTAGCACTTTCCCTGTAGACTAGTCCCAAAGAAGTACCACTAAAATGCAAATATTGACTACTACAGATCTGGCCTGCTAATTTTTTGCTGTTTCAGAATTTGAAAAAGCCCCATCTAATTACTCTAATTTTGATATAAGGTGGCACTGATGATAAATTAAAAACGGAGACCATGCATACCACAATCTGAGTAGTGGTTTTTTACTGAATCTAATTTCTAGTGTCTTGTGGTTTGTATTTTTGTACAACATATTTATTTGGAAAAAAAATATTTCAAGAATAACAGAATGGCAGTTATATTTAATGCCTCCCAAATTCCGGAGGCAGCCTTGGACTGGAGTGTTCCTCAGAATGAGCTTGAGTTGTCCTTGGGGCAATTTGTAGTGGCTCCCTATAGACCCTGCATCAGCCCAGAATTGCTGTAGCACTTTGGCAACACCATCATCCTCCACCAAAAGGCTCCCTCCCTCCCGCACCATGCACATGGCAATCCTCCAAGCCAGAAGCTGCAGGACAGGGGTGCAGCAGAGGACTGCTAAAGCCGCCTTGTGCTCCTAGGATATTACCTTGTGGAGGAGTCCAACTGCTTTGTGGCCCCTGTACACTTGCATAGGAGGGGCAGGACCATGGGAGAGCTGAGAATTGAGTCCCTTGTTTCTACCATCACAACAATTGGACGTACATTCAACCTACATTCTTTTGTAAAGCAGTAACTCCTTTAACTTTTGTTTCTATACAGCACAGTAAATTTCATCTTAACATAAATATATGTCCTTTTTTCTGATCAAGCCTATATCCTGAGATAAACCATTAAGCCTAATTTTATGTTGTCCTTTAGCTAGTTGCTCTAAGGTTAATTCTTACTTTATTTTTATTTTTCAATTAAGAATCCCATTATCTGTCAGTGCCCCCACATATATTATGTCCCACTATTCTATTTATTTATCATCCAGTAATTGGTACAAATTGACTATTGGTAACATTTTTTAATTGCCTAAATGAATTAGGCACCTACGTCTCGATAAAATAAATACCTATGTCACTTTTGAAAATGGGACTTAGGCTCCTAAGTCACTTAGATGCTCTTAAAATTTGTACACTGTCTCTTCCCTCAAGTAGGATGAACACAGTATGCTATAGTCCAAAATTGTCTATTCAATGCTTTATGGCCCTGATTCAGGAGAATATTCCTATTCGTGATAGTATTTACTAAGTTGTATTGTGTGCTTTAAATGTTTTCCTTCATTGGGGCCCAAAAAAGGGTAGTATCCATGGATTTCTATTGTATGATTTTAATTTACATATAATAAATCCTTAAAATCTGGGTTAGGATATTTTGGACAACTATAAGATTTTGAAATGTTGCTTCTTCAAGGTTGCATTCAGGAGGGTCACTCTTAAGCTTCCTTTTCTGAACCACCATTAAGCTAAAGTATTCATATCTGGTTACCTAGGCTTTTAATTACATATTTAAGCACCTAAACATAAATGCCCTAATTTTCAGACATTCTCAGTGTCCATAAAACTCATTGGAATCAATGGAAACTGCTCAGCATCTTTGAAGATTCAGGCCACTTGTATTCAACAGCCTAACTTTAAACACCCAGATCTGAAAATATGACCTGAGACACTCTTTATTTTTTCTGTTATGTGCACTTTTCTTAGTTCAGGATGGAATACATAATAATGTTTATACAAACAGGATAAACTATTAACACATTTAGGGAGAATATTGTTTTCCTATTTTACCTTTCTGAGGATAAAACTATTTTTTTTCTGAGCCTTAATTTTTACAGTTTTTTAGAATGTATTCAGTGCTCATAAAAGCTCGGCTCCGGGAGTTTTAAATAAACAATATATAACGACTTCTCATAATAAATGATCTGTTGTGAAAGAGGTCACTTTTTAATACTATCCCAATACAATTTTAAAACATGCCTTTAGCGCATCAGTGCCTTGTTTATTACCTTGTGCTGTTAATTAAATGAAACAAGGAGTCTCTGAGCAACCAAAGCTTGGTGACTTCTAACTTTGCTCATTAGTGGGTGTAAAGTATTCCCTATCTCAACCTGCAAGGCTTTAACAGTGCTACTATTTCTTCATTTCTTCTTTTAAGCTTCCAGTATATTGAAAAATTCTAACGTGCACTAATTAATCTCTTGAGTATGGCATTTTCCAGGTAAACCAGAGAGTTTGATTCATTGTCCCAGCCACATTTACCAGGATCCTGCTCTGCACTATCCTTTTTACTTTCCTATGATTTTTAGCATCATGGGAAACATTACAAGTATGTATGAAGTTGCATAAAAATGAGTTTGCTGAACTTATCTCAAGTAATAATAATAAGCCTAGCTAAACCCAGGGAAAATAATAGAACTAGTTAAAAAAGGGTAGGGGGGAAAGTTAATTACCATGATGATTCAGGTGGAAGATTCAGCAAAATACAGACCCTTTGTGTTTCTCTATCAAATTGTATATGGGAATAGACCCTGTGTGACTTGGCCATTTTGATGCTGGTGATATAATATATTATGATCTATTTTTTCTGTTACCTTGTGGTGGAGTGAAACTTCATCATGGGCTGGAAAGCTGACAATAGTCAATGAATTACAGCACAGCTGTAATGGCTGTATGTAAGGCCTGGTCTACATCTAAAACTTAGGTTTATTTACGTGCATTGCTCACAGTCTGTATGGTAACACCCATTGTTTCATGTTCTCTATGTATATAAAATCTCCCCAATATATTTTCCATTGTATGCATCTGATGAAGTGAGCTGTAGCTCACAAAAGCTTATGCTCTAATAAATTTGTTAGTCTCTAAGGTGCCACAAGTACTCCTTTTCTTTTTACGGATACAGACTAACACGGCTGGTACTCAAACCTGTCAGGAATGTGAAAAATTCACACCCCTCTGAGATGTAGTTAAGCCAATCTAAACCCTGGTATAGAGACCCCTGGGTCAATGGAAAAATTCTTCTCTTGACCTAGCTACTGCCTTTCAAGAGGGTGGATTTACTACAGCAATGGGAAAAAAAACTTTCAATCGTTACAGCAAATATCTACGCTACACAGAGCTGCCATGGAGCACTGCACTGCTGTAGTGCAGACATAGCCTAATTAGTTGCTTCTCAGCCATGGGGGTGGGACTGGGAGGAATCAAATGATAATTTAATGAATACCTGGGCCTCATGAAAGGGGAGAGAGTTCAGTCTGAAGGAAAGAACCACAGGGAGTAGAGGCGTTCCTGTGAAAGGGCCTGAGCCACAGTCAGTGGGAGAATGGGCACCTCAGACATACACAATCTGAGGGGCCAGTGCTCAAGAGTGAGCTGGGGGAGAAGACTGTGGAGTAGCTAAGGAAGCAATTGGAGATAGAACCCAGAAGATGAGCAGAGTGATTTACAGAATTTTTGGATATTACTTAGGGCTTTTGTTGCCCTAAAAGGATTGGATTTTGATACTTCTCAGCTGGAGGGTGAGTTGAGCACAAAGGCAGATGACCAGCAGGAGGTCTGGGAGACAAAGATTCCAGCAACACCACACCTTGATGCCAGGAGGGTGTTCTGGTGGTGAGTGAAGGCCATAACACACCTATCAGTTATTGTTATTCATGTATTAGCTATATATTTTTAAAATAGAATTTTATGCTAGGGGAAAAGCTAAGTAGGCATATATATATAAATGAGAAATAAATATGAGACACAAATGATAACGACTCTTAGACTGTGATCATGTGACTGCATCCATGTGGGCATATCTTGTAACTGGATAGACTTGGAGTTCTTGGACCTTGACCCACCAATACATTTTATGTGTGGGCTGGGCCCTGTGCTCGTTTGGTGCCCTGCTGCGCAAAAGGCAGGATCCAGGGCCTTAGATTGTGAGATCTTTGGACAGGGACAATGTACTTGAAGTTGTTTCTATTTAAATGAATGTATAGAAAATCTGTTCTTCAAGTATGTGAAATATTTAAATACAGGACTAGAAAGAAAACTAAAACATCGAACAATATTTTTGCACAGACAAATATTGAGGAATAGCTCCCTCTTACATTGAAATATGACTGTCTTAAAATAACAGGAACATGATATTGTTCTGAAGATAGAGTATGGTATAAGTTAATGTTGTACCTTGAGTATAGTTGGCAGTGGAGATGAGTCTTGCATTTTATTCACCTTAAATCAATTTACCACCTGAGCAGGCAGAGATGAGCTGTTATGGAAAAACCAAGACTGAATCATAGAAATGTAGGGCTGGAAGTGACCTCGAGAGGTCATAAAGTCCAGCCACCTGTGCTGAGGCAGGACAAAGTAAACCTATACTATCCCTAGGAGGTGTCCAACCTCTATTTTTAAAAACCTCCAATGATGGGATTCCACAACCTTCCTTGGAAGACGATTACAAAACTTAACTACCCTTGTAGCTAGAAAGCTTTTCTTAATGTCTAACCTAAATCTCCCTTGCTGCAGATTAAGCCCATTACTTCTTGGCCTACCTTCAGAGGACATGGGGATCAATTTATCAACATCCTCTCTATAGCAGCCCTTAACATATTTGAAGACTGTTATCAGCTCTCCCCACTAGTCTTCTTCTCTCAAGACTAAACATGCCCAGTTTTTATAACTTTTCCTTATAGGTCAGGTTTTATAAACCTTGCATCTGGATTCTCCTGTTAACCCTCTCCAATTTGTCCACATCTTTCCTAAAGTAGCACTCAGAACTGGGCACCGTACGCCATCTGAAGCCTCACGAGTGTTGATTAGAGCAGAACAATTACTTCCTGTGTTTGACATACAACACTCCTGTTAACCTGGAGTATGCTGTATTGTCCAAATAGCACAGGGGACATGGATTTTATTTGAATAATTAAGAGTTCAGATAATTGAGATGGCAGGAGCCATTAAGCCATTCAGCAGTGGGGTGCAGCTGCAGTCTTGTCCTCCTCTCATTCCTGGCCAGGGGTCTTTGCTCTGCCCTGCTCACTCACTCACTCCCTTGGCAGCAGAGCCGCAGAGGACTTTCTGTGCTGCCCCAGGGTCAGTAACACCCAATCCCTACAGGTGAAAGGTGTGGTGCAGAGAGGAGACCCCTGGCCGGGACTCTGCTCTGCTCCACCAGGGCTATAACCTTCCCTGTATCTTGTGCCTGCAGGGATCAGGTTCACCAGCCCTGCAGCAATGAATGGAGCCCTCAGCAGCTCTACTGTGATGGCCCCACTCACTCATTCCCCTGACAGCGGGGCTGCAGAGAGCTCCCTGCTGTGCTGCAGTAGCCATTCTTCAGTAGAGTGGCCTCCCCCACAGCTGAGGGCTCATTGTCATCCTCCTTCTCCTTGCAGTGCTGACCAGGGCTCTCTGCTTTATTATTCAGGCCTCCATTTTATCTGAATCCTTTCTTTGTCCCTCAGCATGAGGTACATGGGGACAAATAAGGGATTTGGTTAATGGAGCTTCAGGTAAATGGGAGTATACTGTACACCTTATGGCAGTTCTCGGGGTACCCAGAACTATGAGTTACTTTGTTACTCCCTGTCTCCAGCAAGCAGTCATCTTGCCTATGGCAGCTGGATGTGAGCTCCCTAACACCACCAGTCCGCACCATCCAAGCACTCTCCTCTGGGCTATGCCATCCCTGGCTTTGCATTGCAAGTTAATAATAGGTGCACTTCAGACCTTGAGTCCCTTAGAAGCATTCCCCTGTGATATCCAGCCCTTGACACTAGCTGCTTAGAGAAATCTCAGATCCTCTGCCCCCAAGGGAGCAGAGTACCCCAGTTGACTAGTTTTACTTTAAACCTCTGTTTGACACACAACAAAATAACAGAGTTTACACTA
This sequence comes from Chelonia mydas, assembly GCF_015237465.2. NCBI lineage: Eukaryota > Metazoa > Chordata > Testudines > Cheloniidae > Chelonia > Chelonia mydas. The sequence continues at coordinate 101,101,203 of NC_057852.1, forward strand.
GAAAAGAGAGAGCGATTGGAAACATGAATGGTTACAATACAAAACAAAATAATAAAATGCAAAGCTGGGGCTACATTTATTAATAGTTACCCTTCCTATCTAATAAAATAGTCCCCCTTCCCCTCCCCCAAGTTCAGTCTATTGCAGAACTGGCTGACTTCATCAGAACCAGAATCCCATTTGTCATGAGAATACCACTTCCCCTCAAGATGTCTCTGGGATACAGAGTGCCTTTTCCCCTCTGTGTTATACTGAAAGTCTTTTGTCTTTATTCATAAGCTGGGTGATTTCTTTTTGATTTTCTGTTTTTACCTCCAAGTGGTTTTGATGGTTTTCTACCAAAAGTCATGGGATGGAGCAAGGCTAAATCATTGATCCTTGCATTACATCACCAGTTAACCAGGGCAGGGTGACAATTCCCTTCTGCTGAAATGGGACTTTGAGACATATTTATCTGTGGTGAAGAACTTCTACTCCAAGTCCAAAAAGAATACTTTCTGTATAGTTACATTATACCTTAAATATTACCAATACAGACATCTCACAACTATTGAGTCTTAATAAGTCATGAGCTTTCTGTAACTATCTGACATGTTACACTTAATAGATAAATAACCTGCAAGACATGTTTGGTGTAGTGAGTTTGTCAAGTCTGAGGTGAGAGTTGTTTTCAAAAAACAGCTGTTCCTTTTCTAAGGAACCTCTGAGTCACAACATCACAAAATGATATTAGCCTCTTTGTAGAAATGTAGGGCTGGACAGGTCCTCAAGAAATCATCAAGGATAGCCCCCTGTGCTGATGGAGGACCAAGTATACATAGATAATCCCTGACAGGTGTTTGTCTAACCTGTTCTAAAAAACCTCCAATGATGCCGTCAAAGTTCCTTCCCCACTCTGAACTCTAGGGTACAGATGTGGGGACCTGCATGAAAGACCCCCTAAGCTTATTCTTACCAGCTTAGGTTAAAAACTTCCCCAGGGTACAAACTTTGCCTTGTCCTTGAACCCTATGCTGCCACCACTAAGCGTATTAAACAAAGAACAGGGAAAGAGCCCACTTGGAGATGGCTTTCCCAAAAATATCCCAAGTCCTATACCCCGTTTCCTGGGGAAGGCTTGATAAGAATCCTCACCAATTTGTACAGGTGAACACAGATCCAAAACCTTGGATCTTAAGAACAATGAAAAATCAATCAGGTTCTTAAAAGAAGAATTTTAATTAAAGAAAAGGTAAAAGAATCACCTCTGTAAAATCAGGATGGTAAATACCTTACAGGGTAATCAGATTCAAAACATAGAGAATCCCTCTAGACAAAACCTTAAGTTACAAAAAGACACAAAAACAGGAATATACATTCCCTCCAGCACAGCTTATTTTACCAGTCATTAAACAAAAGGAAATCTAACGCATTTCTAGCTAGATTACTTACTAACTTAACAGGAGTAGTAAGGCTGCATTCCCGGTCTGTTCCTGACAAAAGCATCACACAGACAGACAAACCCTTTGTTCCCCCCCCCCTCCAGCTTTGAAAGTATCTGGTCCCCTTATTGGTCATTTTGGGTCAGGTGCCAGCGAGGTTATCTTAGCTTCTTAACCCTTTACAGGTGAAAGGGTTTTGCCTCAGGCCAGGAGGGATTTTATAGCACTGTATACAGGAAGATGGTTACCCTTCTCTTTATATTTATGGCAGATGCGGATTCTACAACCTCCCTTGGAAGCTTATTCCTGTGCTTAGCTACCCTTATAGTTAGATATTAGGGAAAAAAATTCTAACTTGGAGAACAGCTGATTGCAGTCAGCCCTTAACATATATAATTGTTGAATTTGTAATAGTTGTTTTGAATTTGAATTCTGTCCTCCAAAGTGCTTGCAAATCCTTCCAGCTTGATGTTATCCATAAATGTTATAAGCATTCTCTCCGCTCCATCATCTAAGTCACTAATGAAACTATTGAATAGGACTGGACCCAGGACAGACTCCTGTGGGACCCATGAGATATGTGCTCCCTGTCTGACAGCAAACTATTGATAACTATTCTTTCTGTACAGTTTTTCAACCAGGTGTGCACCCACCTTATAGTAATTGCATCTAGAAAACATGTCCCAAGTTTGCATATGAGAATATCTGTCAAAAGCCTTATTAAAATAAAAATATATCTGTGTCCGTCCCCCCCATCACTCGGTCACTAACCATGTCAAAGGAGGAAATTAAGTTGGCTTGGCATGATTTATTCTTGATAAATTCATGTTAGCTTCCTTCACAACCATATTATCCTTTATGTGCTTACAAATCAAATGTGTAATTTGTTCTAGTATCTTTCCAGGTATCAAAAGTTAGGCTGACTGGTCCATAATTTGCTGGATCCAATTTGTTTCTCTTTTTAAGATAAATACTATGTTTGTCTTTCTGCTGTCCTCTGGGCCCTCACTGTCCTCCATGAGTTCTCAAAGATAATCATTAATAATTATGAGATTGATTCATTTCATCTTGCCCTGCAGACTTGAATGCAGCTAAATTGCCTAAATATTCTTTAACCTGTTTCTTCCCTATTCTGATTTGTGTTCCTTCCCCATTGTTAGTGTCTGGTCACCATTAATCTTTTAATGAAGACTGAAGCAAAAGAGTCATTAAACATCTCAGTCTTCTAATTATTAGCTCTCCTTCCTCACTAAGTAGCGGATTTACAATTAACTTTATTATTTCTCTTGTTCCTAAAGTATTTAAAGAACATCTTCTTATTGTTTTTATGTCCTTTGCTGGGTGTAACTTTTTTTCACCTTAACTTTTCTGATTTTGTCCCTACATGCTTGCACTCTTCTTCTTCTTTTTTTTTTTGTACTCATCTTTGTCAATTTTCATGTTTCCACTTTTTGAATGATTTCTTTTTGATTTTCTGATCATTAAAGAGCTCCTGGTGAAGCTATATTGACCTCTTACTATCCTTCCTATCTTTCCTTCACATTGGGATAGTTTGCAGTTGTGCCTTCAATATTGTCTCCTTGGGAAACTGCCATCTCTCCTGAACTCTGTTTTCCCTTAGATTTTCTTTCCATGGGATCTTACCTACCAGTTCTATATGTCTCTTAGAGTCTGCTTTTATTTAAATCCATAGTCTTATCCCTCTTTCCTTTTCTTAGAATCATGAAATCTATCCTTTCCAGATCACTTTCACCCCAATTGCCTTCAACCTCCACATTCACAAACAAATGTTTACTGTTAGAATCAAGTCTGAAATGGCTGTCACCCTGATTGTTTCCTCCACTTTCTGAAATACTAAATTGTCCCCATACATTACAAGAAATTACTTGAAATTTTGTGTCTTGCCATATTACTTTTTCAACAGATGTCTGGGTAGTTAGTCCCCCATTACTATCAGGTGCTTTGTTTTGGATATATATTTGTTCCAGAAAAGCTTTATCCACCTTTTTTCCTAATTTGATTTGTAGTAGAAACCTACCGTGGTCTCACACCTTTTGTCTTTACCCAGAGACTTGTAACTGGTCAGACTCCACCTCCTTCTGCTTACATAGAGGGGAATCTATGTAGAGGGGAATCTGAATTTTATTGGGAGTGTTTCAGTTTGGAAGATCGTGTGTGCTGCAATCTAGCCTTAGAGACTACAACTCCCATGATGCCTTGGGGAAAGAGTGAGACACTTCCTCTTCCAGGGAGTGCAGGGAGAGCAGGCGGTGGAATCCAGTCTGGGAAAAGAAGTGAGATTGCTGGTGTGGAGCTCTATCCATACCAGGAGCTGCTGCTGCTGAGAGCCAGCTGGGGTTTTGATTGAGCAGGGAGCCTCAGAGAAGGTTGGTGGCTCCTGGAACACTATCCCATGGATGAAGAAGCCAAAGCCTTTCTGTTGACACCATCTGCTCAGCCATGCATTCATCTCCAGGATGCATGTGTCCCTTCCTGGGCCCTTACTCCCAACCAGGAGGATGGATGAGAACACAACCGGTGTCCTAGGCTCCTTCACTCTCACTCCCAGACCCCTGTAGTCACTGCTGATCTGCCCAGGGTCATACTGTGACATACTAGGGTACAATTCAGACCAGTGAGGGACTGTCACCCTTATCCTGCAACCTTGGGTGTCTAACAATGCCTTGCTGAAGTACCTCTCAACTGAGCCACTAATAGCCTTCCAGCATGCAAGCCATGCCTTGAGTGTTTGTGTGTAACTTCAGCTTACCAGGTACACCCAGGATCTCAACAACCTTGGTTATACTTAAGGGTAACCAACACAACCTCAGTCCAAGATTTTTCCCCAGTAATGTATGTCCTGAACTACCCAGCCCTCTCCTGGACAGTACAAATATATTAACTCTGTTGTTCCTTTAAGGGAACAGTATAACAGTTCATCACATTAAATAGTTACCCAGACACTTCAACTTAAATACTGTGGATTAGATAACACAATAGTACAAATTTATTTACTACAAAGAAATTTTGAAGTGAGTATAAGTAATGTGGCATAAAAGTCAGCAGTGGTTGCAAGAAACCAATATAAAATGATTACTAATATCTACTTAAACTTACTTACCACATGCTCCAGCACATTGCTAACCAAACATCTGGTCAGAACCCCTCCCCCAGAGTCCAACGGGTTCAGAGAATGAGATAGATGGGTGGAGGGGTCTTGAGGTGTTTGTCCCTTCTTTTTATAGTTTTAGTCCCCCTCTTGAAAAACACATCCAGCTCAGAACTAGGAGATAGAGTCTATGTGGAAGGATATTCCCTGCTGGGAATATCCTTTTTTCATCTGTTTGAACTTCCTTTGTTTTCCCTTCCTGCTTGATGACTCTGTTTACTGCTTAAATGTAAACTAAGGAAAACACACACTCCTTTGTTTAGGACAGATCCATTTGCAGACTTCTGCTTTGGCAGAGCTGTGGGGTTTGGAACATGTGTTAATAACATCATATAGTGGAATCTTATAACTTCATATACAATGTTGCCACACATTTTATCAGGACAATACTGACCAGCAAACTGAGTTTTCAGATGATACCTCACAAGGCATACCTTGTACAAAGACTATTACAATAGTGTATAGGGTATGAATACATGGATGCATTCTGACACACATACCTGGCAGTCCCATTAATTCTTATGGGAATGAAGAGTATGGGGTAGTGTTCTGATGGATGAGCCTCAGCAACCTTTCTATAATCTCAGATGAACGTTCCAAGCAGACATCTCCTGTGACATCATGTCAGGTAGGCAGTTGGATGCTTCTATCCCCCTCAGAAGGGAATCCCCAACCACCAACATGCTACACCACCATCTCTTGGATGCAGTGGCTGTGAATTTCCCTGCCTGGGGGGCAGGTGGATCCTCCTTCTCAGACCTTGGGGTCTTCTCACACCTCCTGTTGTCAGTACTATACACTAGTTATTGACTGCAGTGGACCTAGATGGGGACCTCTTGCCCAAGAAGACCAGCAACCAGTCTTCTCCCTGCCTGTTCTTCCTCTTCTAATGCTGCTGTAGGAGGCTAGCATCCCATGTCCCATATTTTTCCATGTATCCTGTCGAATTCCTCATGCTTCTGACTGGTCTTCAGATGAGAGACCTCTTATCTTCTTCCTGAGGCACTCCACCAGCAGACACCGGTTTGTTCCCCCATCTGGCTTTTGTTAGTGGGACATGCAGGCCATGTGCGAGCAAGCAGGCCCAGCAAGTCAAGACCATGGCCTGAGTAGAAGTTTCCAGAGTCAGGATGACTGTCTAGCAAGGGCCCCCACAGGTGCAGACAGAGAAAGAGCTAGCAAAACTCAAATCAAACTGATCCTAAACTTGTTTTTGATGGGTTGAGGGAGTAGAGGGGAGATTTGTTTAGATGATTGTTTAAAAACGTATCCACTGGCTTCCTGAGGCAAAAACACCATGACAATATAAACATAGGTACAAATACTGAGCTTGGCTTCTTGTGGTACACAAATGCACAGCCTTACTATAGAACTAATAGGTACAAAACTAATAAGGAAGAAAAAATGTAAGGACAGTTCAAAACAGGGTTTGCATAATAGTCCTTATGAGGGGGAAAGACAGGGGAGGGGTTGCGGGAAAGGTGTAGTAATACTCCAGTATTTTAAATGAAAGCTTTGTTAACTTCCAAATTTCGATTTTGCTAACTTTATCTTGGTACCATGTAAACATATTACATCAAAAACTAGATAAATGTATACGTGATAACAGGAGAATGCATCATCTTACTGAATAAATTTAGAACATCTGCCTGGTAATAATTTACTACAAACTGAACTCAACAAATGTGCTATTAATGGCAATAGTAAATTATTTGTCATTTTCAGAAGTTCTTTGATACCATTTGTAGACCTGTTTTTTTTTTTTCTTCAGGTTGAATAAAGGCTGTTACTGGCAACAATTCACATGTATCAAAATTGTTCCTATACAGTTCAAACACTCTTCAGTTTGTCAGATCCACTTTCCCCAAAGGCGATATTAAACTGAGTTGCAGAGTATGCTGTACTTTTTATTAGGGAACCCATACCAGTGTGATATAGAATATATAGTAAATCTATGATACATCATTTTATATAATTTTGTAGCTTTAGATGAACAGAGATCATTATAATCACATTTTCTCTTTCTTTAGTACATTCCCATGTAATTTTGAGAGAAGCTGTTATTGAATTCTCATAACCAGAGAGCCCCAGGAGATTAAGATATTAGGAATAAGAACATTGAAATTTGTTGACATATTAAAGTAAGGTACATGCAAAAGTATATCTTATCTAGGGGGAGATATTACATAACAATCTCTAGGCAGAAAATAAAAGTCAAACATTTATCAAGAGCTTTAGTTTGTCTCCATCTCCATTTTTGCTTTCATTTTTCTGCGGATGCTTACATTTTAATTGTACTCTTCTTGCTGGTGTCTATCATGACAGAGCATTTATATCTGACTTAAGGGTAGCTAAACAGTTTTCTTTAGAGTTGGTGCATCTCCTACTTATGGATTTGTCTGTAAGGAACATTCTATTAGCATGGCATCTGGCATCCTTCCCCAGAAAATGTGCAGGGCCATTTCATAAGGCATTTACCTTCCAGGTGTAGGAAGAAATATTTTGTTTTATTTACAAATTCATATGAGAGTTTGTGAATAGAAAATATATAAAATGTTTAAGTGTACATACATTTCAGTAGTGTTAAGACTATGCAAGAAACTCACAAACCCAGACGTTTTATAACTCACTGGGGCTCAGACCAGTTCCTAATATGCCAGTTTTGGTGATGGTTTTTCGTGATTTGGTGGTAACCTGTTCTTCAGCCTCAGCAGAGTGAGAAATTTATTTACTGGCATGAAATCTGAACTATCCTCTCATCTTTCAGCTGAAAGATAAAGCATGTAGACAGGTCAAAATGAAGAAATTTGTACTGCTGCTGTTTAGAATGTATGGGCACTTTTTTTTGTTTGGGTAAATTGGGTGTGTTGTTTGCATGGGGGAAATTGAAGACTTCAGTTGATTTATCTGTCTTCTTTCAGAAGAATGTAACGATTAAAAAAAAATAAAATCCAAAAATGTTAAGTCATGCCAATGCAGAGTTCACTACGGTAGTATTGAGTCAGACAGGAAGGATGATCACTTTGCATTTCTACTTTTGAGAACCTTCACTTCCAACTTTCACATTCAGGTCCCTAACTGCAAGGGTGATATATTTGGTTGGTGTTTTAATTAGTGTCTTTTCAGGTTGCTCAGAGAACTAAACAATTACATCATCAGTTCCTGTTGTATGAGCATAAACCTATGTGATAGACACATTGTCTGGCTTTGTTTTGAAAACTAATTGTAATGATTCTTTCACTGATTGGGTTATCTCTAAGCATACATTTTAATGTGTTTTTTTTTTTTGGATAAGATAAACATGACCCCATTTTCTCAGATCCTGAATAGTACACTAAATATTCATCCATTGTCATGAAAGGGCTCCTAGCAGTCCATCAGAGTTCTCAGATTCCTTATATATCTCTTATCTTTCCAGTTTTTTGGTCATGATGGTGAGCTTCCTGTCATACATACTCCTCACGTTCTGATGATTCATTTATGAAGAATCAGGTCACACTTTTTTTTCCCCTGGGTGCAAATATCAGACACTCTGCTTTCTAACAGATTTGGTATGGCACCATTATAATAGCAACCTGTACTCTTAATGGCTGGAAACTCCTCCCAGTATAATTTTGTCAAGCTTTCTGAAGTGGGGGTTTCACCCTTTTGTGACGCACATGGATTCATGCTTTGCCTTTATTTCCATGATAGTTCTCATAAGAGAAAGTACAGAGGATGGTTTCCCATTGCGTTCCCTCTGGTTTGTGACTGACAAATCCATGATTTAACCCTTCCTCCTTTCTGCAATAATTTCTCCACTGGGGTCCTAATAACATGCCCAGGTGCTCTGTCACCTGAAGCCATTGGCATTTCCTGAGGTTTGCCAAGTTAATTGAATACTACTCTACACTTGGCACTGACCATTCACAGATGGTACCATCTACTGACATTATGGTAGCTGACTGCAATGCAGCCAGATCTGATCTTTCAACTTACTGTATCATCCACTAAAACATTCTTCAGTATTTCCTTCATTTGTAGGTTTCTCTACCCTCTTACATACTACGGTATTTCCCTACCTCTCCCTGTTGGCACATGTAATTACATCACTCCCTCTGTCTCCCATTTCTTTTTTATTCTATCTCTCACTCCTTTCCTCCCTATCATGTGACTTGCTCTCTGTATATATCTTTGCATTCTCTGTCACTGTTGTTAAGAAGTCTTGATTATAATCATACAAGCATCAGAAAGCTCCCTAACATCTTGAATACAATGTATTTGTGTTTTGAAGCCGTTATGATAGAACAAATGCTCACTATTCAGAATGTATTGTTTCATTATCCAGATGAGTCTTTGTCCTTTGCAGTAATAATGTGTTTATGGATCATTAAATGCATTCTCTAAGCCATTTCTCTCATAACCAAAACTTGTTCAAAAATAATTATAACCAAAATCCTGGTATTTTCCAACATTGACTCAGTCTATTGTGTCAAGGCAAGACCATGCAAGGGCTCATTAGGCTGCTTTTCATACATTTTAACCAATAAAAGCCCTATTTCACTATAATTGTTTGATGTTACTATTTGAATCAATTTCTACTGCTTATACTTTTTTTAGACTTTAGTCATCTAAAGCATGATTAATTGGTCAGATGATTATTTGACCTGTATTCAGAACCCCAGAGAATAAAGGATTTTATTTTGTCATGTTTTGAGGAAAATCATATTTAACCCTGTTGCATAGTGGACACTCTATCCTTAAACTGGTAACAGAAACTACAGAGTATTTTAGAAAAATTCTAAATATAAACATGTCTTAATATCAGTTTTACAGCTCTATGCATCCCCATCTCCTCAGAAGAAACATAACATGATACTGTACTATCTGTTGCATTTTATATTCATTTTTGTCCCATCTCTTTAGTTATACTGTTGATCTGTAGGAAGATATTGGTGGGATATAGCTACCCTTCAAGGAAAGACGGCCTTCTGTTTTATTTCTCACACCACAGGGTGCTTAAATTACAGGTGGGAAAGTTTGAGGGGCAGCACTGGTTCTAGGAGCTGGGCAGTGGATCATGTTTTTGCACCTCTCAGGATGGAGTTACAGTTAGAGTATCTGCACCCAGAGAGTTTGCCTAGAGACACCAAAATTTGGACAGTCCCGAGGCTCTGCTTACACTCTGGAGGCTTAAAACTCATGGGATCTAGCAGCTTGTTTGCCTCTGGATGTCCAAGAAAGGCCACTCACCTGGATCTGAGACATACATGCCTCCATTTTCTCCAAAGAAGCAAAATGATGTCTGTATCTATTGCATTTTATATTTAGTTATTATCTAGCTCATCCCTTAACCTATATTGTTCCCTAGTAGGCAGCCATTTGTGGGGTGCAGCCACCCTTCTAGAAAGGACAAAAATAGGAGACAGTTTCTCCCAATGAGATAATCTGAAACAGTCACTCTTTTTCTCTCCTTTCCTTACCCAGACAGCTGGTGTATGAACAGTAACTTTTCAACATCTGGCCAGACTCTGCTTCAACAGACTTAATCTTTGCCCTAAGAATTGAATTACTGTCTCTGAAGGGCATCAGATTCTGTATGTTCATTCCCTTAGATATTGAATTTACCTATGAGATCATTTATAATGAAAGTACTTTTTTTTTTCCTTTTGCCCAGTAGTGAACATAATTACCTAGCAACAAGATTATTCCTTTTGGAGGCTTCATTGTCATGCAAGGTGTTTAAGAGGCTAGGAGCATAATTTTAGAAATAATCACCATTGTACCAATTTCTGCCCAGAACTATTAGTGTTCCCCACTTTTTTAAACTTCCTTCATTTAATTACAGATAAAAGCGCAGCTAGTATGCACTAGTAGCAGAGGAGATAAAAATAACTATAAACATTGTTATCACAATATACAGGAAAAGCAACTTTAAATAAGTAAAAATGAAGTGAATAAATAACCCCTTGAATTCATATATTATGCTTAATGCTTGCTAGATTATTTCAATAATGTTTAAATTTGGTGAATTTTGTATAATCAACAAATGTAATTGATTTAATTTTAATATATAAAATGACATGATTGCACTTTTCATGGAGTTGCTGGATACCAAATGCTAACTGTATTTTCCTGTTGCTGGACAGGAGGTATGAATTCTGATTGCTAGTGACTGCATAGTTACAAATTATCTAGTGACGGATCTTGCTGAAACTCCCAGAACCTTAGGTCTGATTCTTCCAATATATACCAGAACTCAGAAGGTCTGACTCCAGTTGTCCATGTCATGTCATGTCCAAGCAACTACTCAAAGTTTTGCCTTTCTGAACACACATCCTCCTCAACAAGCAAAGTAGTATAATGCTAATATCCATTTGAAAATATTAATGTAACACTTCTCATCAGCTCTGCAACCACTTTTCAGAAGTAATTATCATTATCCCCATTTTACAGATGAGGAAACTGAGGCAGCAGCCCACTGTCAGACTGTAATACAACCACTGTCTTCTGAGTCCCAGTCCAGTCTTCTATCCACTAGGCATCACTTTCTCCCTATATGCTGTGTAAAATATAAGCTATATGAAATATATAATGGGCAACTTTAAATATAGAATGGTGCCACTGGCTCCACATATAATAAAATCCTCCTCTTATAGGAAAACTGAATATCTTGTGTTTCCTCAGCAGACAGAGACACTGGAGAGATGTGGCATCAGGAACTGCAATCAGAAAACTTTACAGTACAGAAACGCCATTCTTCCATATAAACATAAACATATATAGAATCATAATAATTGCCGTAGTGCATCAGAGACACTAGTCCGTCGAATCAGGTATCCTTCCACCATTGCCAGCAGCAACTTCAGAAGAAGATGCAAGAAAGCCCCCAGTATGCTGCAGTAGTCTGGTATCTTTTATACATTATTTTTCTTCAACACTTCTCCTGTGTTTAGCCTGCAGATGCATAGAGTGACGGTTACGAGAGATTGTACATACTCATCCAAGCACAATTTGCATTGTGATATTATGCATATTTATTTCCCATGGCTCTGTGGGGTCCCCTTATTATCCAGACGCAAGAACATATATTAAGAATGGCTTCCAAGTGTTTGGGGCCCTGAGAAGATACAAGAATAATGACAATTAGTGAGAAGTGGGCACAGCAGTTGCTGGGTATTAAGCTTTATGCGACAGCTGACATCTGAAATCCCAGTGCCTGAACACCTAGCTAGAGCCCAGACTGCTTGATGCCCACAGCAGGGACTGAATTTTCAGAACTCCCAACAGCACCCACTCATCTTTTGAAAATTCCTGTGGTTTTCCAGAATGTTCAGAGCTCACCCTTTATTGCATGCCCAGATCTTCCCTTTAAAAACCACACTTGCACCACAGGACACGAAGCATGAAGGACTCTTGTATAGTCATCTCCTCTATCTAGCATAGATACTGGGACTGCCAAAGTGTTTTATCACAAACATATTTCTATGATTTTCTACTATGTGATTTATTTTCTATGAATTTTGAATATTTGCATGTTCTGAATTTGATAGGTGTAAAAAGGTTAACTTATTATCCAGTATTTAGATTGGCTGTGGGGGGAGGGGATTAAAACTAATCCAAATAATTAGAATTTGAATGGCTTCGTGTTTCTCAAATTAAGTACTGTCATAGCCCTGAAAATAATCACTACAAAAATTATTTTATTTTCCTTGAGACACTGAGAGCTAGGCTTCTCCCATTGATACTCCTTACCTGAAGATAGTTGCCTGCTACTATCCATAATTCCCAGTTGGTATCAGAATTTAAAGGTAGGTTTAATGGGCTGTTGCATTTAATGTTTCATAATGACTAGCTTTGTGTATTTTACCACATAAAAAGCACTCTCACAGAAACACTTATCAGCTACATTTTGTTGACTTGTTTGATTATAGAACAATATGCTTTTGTCCCTCTATTTTTGATGTCAGCAGAGCTGCTAATCTTGGGAATTGAAGGGAACAGTAACTCAGCCTGTTGGGCTCCTCATACATACATATTTTTTTTCACACTAGTGTATATGCAAGTTTCTAAAAAATGACAGTTTTCTTCCTTAACCTGTCTCAGAAAAAGACAATTGCATTGCTATAATGTATGACACATGCACTTGTCTTGCCTCTCTATTATATTTAGATTGTGGGGTTGATGTATCTTTCAAGCTCTCTTTTTCCCACTGCTAAACTCATTCAGTCAAGACTCTCTTGTATTTTATAATAGTGTTACTGGTTGTCATTTGTATGCCTTCGTATTTGAAGTAGTTCATACATTTCACTGTTCAATTTCAAACTGATTATTTCTTGCTAGCTAACTGTCATTTTGGTCAGCATATGGGTTTTTGTTTTGTTTTGTTTTTCCCTCTGCTCATCTGAAATCTATATCTTGAACTGGTTTCTTGGATTTGATTATCTGGTCTTAAAATTCAAGTTAATGGGTTAATATGGTCTAGAAAGCAGAGATTAGCACTTGGCAGTTCTGTTTAAACCCTCATCTCAGATGTACTCATAAAACATGATTGACTAGGTGAGGTGAAAATACAGTAAGTGTCTGAAGAGAAGCAATTGATGAGTGAACCATTAACTTTCACTGTGCTTTCTGTATCCTAGCTTAAATCAAGGATAATTGTTGTTAGCTTTCTGAGGTAATGTAATGCTTCAAGATGTGGAATAATCCTTTTTGACACACACTATCAAATGTCTTTTTTTTTTAAATCAATAAAATGTTATGTAGTTCCTTGTCTTTATGCTCAGGAAATGTCACTGTTAGTTGTCATAGCACAAATATCTGCTTGATTGTTCCACTGTTGGCATGAAACCCCACTTGTTCTGCCAGTTGACTCTTGATGTGTGGTTTGAGTCCATATCATATCTCTCATAGGAATAATCTTGCTGGCATGGCTCAGATACATAATATATTTGTTTTATATATAATATTTTGGGAAGGAAGTGAATACAAGATTCACAGTCCCATGTTTGTGCTATGTAGTCATGTCGTACTTGGTACCTGCCTTTAGATTTCTTGCATTCCCACTGTGCATTTATTTCTGGGATCTTCTAGTTCAGTGGTTCCCAGACTTGTTCCGCCGGTTGTGCAGGGAAAGCCCCTGGCGGGCCAGGCTGGTTTGTTTACCTGCCGTGTCTGCAGGTTCGGCCGATCGCGGCTCCCAGTGGCCACGGTTCACTGCTCCAGGCCAATGGGAGCTGCTGGAAGCGGTGAGGGATGTACTGGCTGCCACTTCCAGAAGCTCCCATTGGCCTGGAGCTGCGAACCACGGCCACTGGGAGCTGTGATCGGCTGAACCTGCGGACACGGCTGGTAAACAAACCGGCCCGGCCCACCAGGAGCTTTCCCTGCACAACTGGCGGAACAAGTTTGGGAACGACTGTTCTAGGTTATAAGTCAAGATTTAATTTTATAATTGTTTTGAAAGGCATACTATAGGTTGTTTTTTTTGTTTTGTTTTTTTTTTAATTAAAGGAATACACGTTCTCAGTGGATTTTACACTAGTGTAACTGAGGGCAGACTTTCACCCACTATTTTGTTAAAATTAAAATATTTCCAATCATATTCCCACTCGGACCTATTATTCTTCCTGATTTTTTTTTTATAATAAACATCTGACTAATTAATTCCCCTGTCCAGCCATAGCTTTAAAGCCAGTATTAAATATTAAATAATTAAACAAATTATATATAAATGCTTTAAAAGAACAGAGCTAAGCCTTTAAAGTTTCAGAGTAGTAGCTGTGTTAGTCTTATCCGTAAAAAGAAAAGGAGTACTTGTGGCAACTTAGAGACTAACAATTTTATGCTAATAAATTTGTTAGTCTCTAAGGTGCCACAAGTACTCCTGGCCTTTAAAGTTGATACACATGAAGTGACCATGCCAGGAAACAGCTGCTTAGCTATGATACATCATTGCAACAATGCATATATTCAAAATATATGTTGAAACAGAAAAATGCCTTTGTGTTTTTCCCTTCTGTTTATTTCTCCAACACATCCTCACCACAGATGGCTACTGCAGCTCATTCAAACAGAACCACATCCAATGTCACCTCAGCTGCTACACCCAATTTACCATGTGTATATAGTCTCCCTTTCTCTCAGAACCTCTAACCAGTCTCACTGTGACTCACCCCTAGATGAGGGGAGATAAGCAAAGTGCCTAAAGTTTTTTCCTCTTCTACAGGCTCGCTTTTACTTCAAGAGCATGGAACTTCATGGAAAAGCATATGAACATACATAAATATAACAAGGTGATATCGATGAGGGGTTACAATAGCAATTATTCTTGGTTGTCTGCTTATGCCTTCAGTTAAAAAGAAGGACTTTTACGATTATCTGTTAGAGTGCTATATGGTGACTGTCAATAATATCTCACCTTGAATTTGATGATGTATGATCTGGTATCAAGATAACTGTATCAGCTTGTCATTACCTGACATTCATTCATTAGTATTACTACTAGTAATTTATACTAGCGTGTTAAAGAAAACATCTGGGTTCTGAGTTCTGGAGGTGTGTTCCTGGTTTAACACTTCTGATCAGAGGCCCCTGGGCACAAAGAACACTTGCCCCCCCCCCCCACACACACACACACACTCCCTGCCATGGGGCCCCAACCACCACTCCTCCACCCCCATGGTCCCGCCTCCTTGCCTTGTCAGAAGCCAGGTGGTGGTAAGAGCTGCCCAAGGAGCCTGGGCTGCTGTGGGGAGTCCTGGACCCTCCACCTGCCCTGGGCAGCTGCCCAGGTGAAGCAGGGATCCTTTCACCTCACCCAGAGCAGATGGAGGGTCTGGGGCTCCCCATAGCTGCCTGGGCTACATGAGTGACTCTTACTACAGCCTATGGTGACCATACATTCCCGTTTTGTGTGGGACAGTCCTCTTTTTAAACTCTGCCACAGACATCCCAACTTTTTTGCCAAAACTGGGCATTTGCCCCATTTGCTTTTACCAGCTGATCATAAGCTGGCAAGAGAAAATGGAACAAATGCCCAGTTTTGCACCAAAAAAAAGGCGGGGGGAGGGTCTGGGAGGTGAGTGGTGGCATTCAGGGGAGCAAGCGGTCAGGCAGGAGGAAGGGTTCAGGCCAGGTCGCTACAGTGGAGGGGCTCGGGCCTGGTCCACACAGGGGGATGGGCGCAGGACCGGCCTTAGGAGTGGGCCACCCCAGCGACCTCCCAGGGGTCCCATAATCAAGGGAGCGGCATGCAACAGTGTAAAGGTGTGCACTACCAGTGTAGAGTCAGAAACTGCTCCCAGCTAGCAGGAGAGTGCTGCATATAGGGGCACCTAGATTTATCCATGCTTCCTTCCAGCGGAGGAACATGGGGATGGGGAGAGTGAGTGGTGACAGACAGATACTGCTCACCCCAACGTTCCTCCATGTTCCCTTAAGGGTCTGTGAGGGGGAGAGCGAGGAGCAACACCAAGTGCTCTGTGCATCTGGGTCACTTTCCCCATCTGTGCTGTGAGGGGAGCATCAGGAGCTGCTGCTCTCTTCTTTCCCATTATGCAGCCCAGGTGGGGAAAGTGACCTGGATGCAGGGAGCCCTGATGACACTCCTTTCTCCCCCCGCCCCACAGCTCTCTATGGGTTCACGAGGAGGAGCAGCATTTGAGGGGGGAGTGAGCAGCAATGCTAGCTGCTCTACGCACCAAGGTGATTTTCCCCATGTGGATGCAGGAGGAGGGTTCGGGGTTAGGGACAAAGGGGGCACAGTGCAGAGGAAAACATCTGTGTAGTGTAGCAGTGTGCAGCGGGTAGGGATACAAGGGTTGGGGTGCAGGGATTAGGGGTACAGCAAGGGGTTGGGATGTACCAGATGTGCCCGTGACTTTGGAGTATGCTCATTTATTAGGGTTACTCTTCAGGGGGGTTCTGTAATTCTATTAATGTACTGCTTATGTCACTTGAGAGTTCATATGGAGCTCTACTTCTTCCTTCTGCAAGTCCCCTCCCAATGGAGCTATCCTGCAGGACCTAGGTTCCCCAGAGCTGGGTTCCTCCAGCCCTAGAACTAGATGAACACACACACACACACACAAACAGAGCAAGTCTGAGCAGACAGGGTCAATCAGCACTCTCAAGCTGATCCCCTCATATGTCCCTGTACTCAATGGGCTGGGTTAAGCAGCACCTTCAAGCTGTCAGCCTTTTGTGCCCCTGGTCTCAGTAGGCTGGGCTGAGCAGCACTTTCAACT
This sequence comes from Chelonia mydas, assembly GCF_015237465.2. Classification (NCBI taxonomy): domain Eukaryota; kingdom Metazoa; phylum Chordata; order Testudines; family Cheloniidae; genus Chelonia; species Chelonia mydas. The sequence continues at coordinate 101,118,020 of NC_057852.1, forward strand.
CCCCCCCCCCATTATGTGCCACAGGTTTAACACATCCCTATCCCATTTTCATGTTACAATTGTACTGGCAGTAACCCACTGGATGAGCAAACCCCACAGTATTTTTGGGTGCTACAGGGATCTTTAGCTTAGGTAAAAGAAGTGTTGCTGCAGAGTAAATGGGGGAAGCTAAGAACACAAAAGAGTAAAGTTCAGAAAGAGAGAAGCAAACAGCTTAACCATAAAAGTTATTTATTGAATAATAGTGATAACTACACAAGGAAGGCTAAACCAACATAACATACGTTATTAAAGGTTAATACCTGAGGTAGAAAAGAAAACAGAAAGAGAGAAGGGGATCTCACCGCTCCCTGAAGCTTGAACTGGTCGGGGTTCCCAGGTGATGGTGGTAGCTCAGGGTCCTGAGGGCAGGCGACAGGCAGAGCCCCCAGCATGATCAGTCAGAAAGATAAAGTACCAGTGGAACTGATACATACTTCCGATCTAAGCATCAGAACACTTACTCGGGCATAGGTAGGGGTTTTTGTAGAGAAAATACAATGGTTCAAAGGAGAACTCTAGATTTGTTTATGGGTAAACTGATGACTTAAGGGTTTTCTTTAGGCTAGACAATAGGAGCTAATCACTCTTGGCTATGGGTGGTGTTTTCTTCCAGGGAGCTCACAATGCAACTAGGCTGCTTCAGTATTTTGGGATATCAACCAAGGATTTATTACAAGAATTGGTCTGATAATTGCTGAGCTGGGTCTGTGCAGGCATAGGTTCATTAACATCTGGAGCAGAGATTCCTATGATGCAGTGCATCCCTGCCTTTCTGATCCCAGAGTTCAGTGCAGTTCTCTGGTCTCCATTCTTTATGCAAATTGAGATGTCTCCCTGTCCCATCTTTCATGCTGATGAGGCTAGGGGAGTTGTCTCTGTTTTCCAGTCTGTGTGCTAATGGAGATGTCTTAATCTTGTCACCCTTGTCAGGAGGGGTCTAGGTGTGTCTCCCATCCACGCTTCATTGCTCTTCATTGCTCCAAGTCTTTTCTCTGATGGGTTTTGGCTTAAGCAGAGGCTGCTGGTGGGGGCGGGGGAGTGTCTTTCATGAGTCAGATAGGCTAGATACTGCACCCTGGTTCCCCAAAAACACAGAGCTTACTGGTTTCAAGGGGTTGGGATGCAGGGGGGATGAGGAGGCTGGAAGCGCAATGTTTTCCCTAAGGCCAGCCCTAGGTGGGGGAGAGGCTTGGGACTGGGTAGGATGGTGGGAGAAGGGGCTCGGGCCACTTGGTGGTGGGGAGGTCAGGTCCAGGTCCGTGTAGAGGGGGGCTGGGGAGAGGGATTTGGGTCAGTGGCTCAGCCAGCTCTGCGTGTGGGTGGGGGAAAATATACTCACCCAACTACAGCCGGGTGTGACACTGTACCACATATTCTTCATGGTGATATTGTTACAACCCAATGGCCCCCTCCTTCAGGGGGTCCCCTGGGGAGGCAGATCAGCATTGTATGTTGCTAACGCTGTTGAAGGCATTGCAAGGTATTTTGGGAAGGGTTAAAGGTGTGAGTGTGGAGTAAAAGGTTCCTTTGCGGGTTGCAAGAGGCTGAAGAGGGAGGGAGAAAAAAGAGAAAGGGTTAACTCGACTCTTTAGCTTAGTCCGAACATAAGACGCTGGCTTTAGTTCAAGGTCACGGCACTCGAACTGACTCTATGCAGCCCAAAAGCCGGCAGCTGTATTTGTATTTACCCAACCCCAGTCAACCATGAGAAAAGAGAAGTAAGACGAACAAGATGGCAGGGGAATGCAAAAACTAGTGAAAATGCAAAGGTCAGCAAATAAAAACATCACCCTGAAGCCAATGTGTTTTGGGAAAGCCAAGGACGCCTCGAAAGGCCGGTTTGGACTGTTAGGATATAGATATTCAGGCCTGTCTGCAAAGGCCTGTACTTTAAGAATTTAGGTGTATTCTTATCACTTGGCTAGTTAGAGGTATAAAAGAAAGAATCAAAATCACTGTCTGCCAGTGTAAGGTCCTTCTCTTACTGTGACAGTCTGAGGCCCTGTTCTTAGGCTAAGGCCTTTGGCTAAGCAGCAGAGGCAGCCATAAGCTGGGAAGTGAACGGTCACATCCTCACATTCCAAACTAGTCACATTGAAATAAGGTGCTATTGGGCTGTTAGGAATACAATCCTGTCCTGATAGTGCTATCACCTCCAGAGAAAGGGAAGTGCCTAGAAGATGTAAAAGGAAACTTAGTTTGATAGCATCCTGTCTGGCAAGAACTCACTTATCAATAGCTGGGATGTGAAATCCTCACTTCTGTATTGTTTTGTCATTATAGTTCCCACTTTGCTATTGTTTGTCTGTATAATCTCTGTCTGGTTCTGTGATTTTTTCTGTCTGCTGTATAATTAATTTTGCTGGGTGTAAACTAATTAAGGTGGTGGGATATAATTGGTTACATAATCATGTTACAATATGTTAGGATTGATTAGTTAAATTTCAGGAAAATGATTGGTTAAGGTATAGCTAAGCCGAACTCAAGTTTTACTATATAGTCTGCAGTCAATCAGGAAGTGAGGGTGTGTGTGTGTGTGTGTGGGGGGGGGGGGGGGGGGAGATGGGAACAGGGAATGGGGGTAAGGAAATTGGAATCATGTTTGGCTAAGGGCAGGAATGGGAACAAGGACACAAGTGTAAGGCTCTGTGGTGTCAGAGCTGGGAAGGAGGACACTAAGGAAGGAAACTGGAATCATGCTTGCTGGAAGTTCACCCCAATAAACATCAAATTGTTTGCACCTTTGGACTTCGGGTATTGTTGCTCTCTGTTCATGCGAGAAGGACCAGGGAAGTAAGTGGGTGAAGGAATAAGCCCCCTAACATGGACTGGTACAGAAAGCACGGGTGACAAAGGTCCCTGAACGAGACACCCCCAGAAGAACCCAGGACTTAAAACCCTCCCGAGAGCTGAAGCAAATTGGAGAGCAAAAGCGGACCTTAGACGGCCTGTGCACAGGACAGAACTCTCGTCTACCCTTCCCCCTCTTCTTCTTAAATTACACCCAGGCTTGGCCAGCCTCAGGTCGTGCGTGTGTGAGTATGAAAGTGGGTTAGGGCTGGGGCACAGTGACATATTTTCCAACTGTTACTAAAATTGATACCAAGTGTGACAGGGTCGGGCCAGATGGCTATAGGAGAGTAATAGAAGGTAGATATATTAGCCCCAGGGTAACAGGTCCCTTTTCCCTGGGTAAGGTAACAGGGAGGGTTTTTTTTTTTTTTTTTTTTTGAAACAGAAAAGAAGTTTATTTGTATCAGTTACAGAAATTACAAAAAGATAAAGAAAAACTTAGCAACAAAACAACGCAATCAGAAGGTATAACACAACAGCTTTCAGGAGGGAGAGGTGTTCAGGTTAGCCCAGACCCAGAGCGGGGGGGCTTCCTCGACACTCGTGGTCTTCCACCCTCCTGAGTTACCTGGTGGCCTAGAGCGGGGGGGCTTCCTCGACACTCGTGGTCTTCCACCCCCTCGAGTTACCTAGTGCCGCGCCCAGGGTCACCGACCCTCCCTCTCCTGAGAGTGCCCGACAAGATGGGCACGGCTGTGGGGTGGGTGGTTGGGAGGGAGGGGGGTACACCCATGTATTATGAGACCCCTCCTAGATGACAATAATGATGGTATTCACAGCAGCTAACGGCTGTGGCTGGCGTCTCTCGCTCTGTCCCTCAATCAGAGGGTCAGGCGGAGGGAACCGGACGGGGTCACCGAGCAGAGAACCCCGGACAGCGCCCACCGCTCCTCGAAGGTGTCAAGGGAGTCGGTGGACGCCGCCCAGAGGAACTCCGCCCGGATGCGTGAATGTACTGAGGATCGGAAAACGGCCCTACAATCGCAGGACGCCTCATGAGCCAACCTCCGCTCTCTGGTCTTATAAATGGCTGTTTTAGCCAAGGCTAGGAGGAGGTTAACCAGGAGATCCCGCGACTTGGTGGGGCCACGGATGGGGAGTGCATAGATGAAGAGGTGGGGAGAAAAATGAAGCCAAAAGCGCAATAGAAGATTTGTGAGGAGCCGAAAAAGGGGCTGCAATCTGGCACACTCTAAATAGACATGCGCCAGGGTTTCCCTCACACTACAGAAAGGACAAGTATCCGGGATGGAAGTAAACCGTGTCAAAAACACGCCCGTGCTCACAGCTCCGTGAAGGAGCCGCCAACTGATGTCCCCGACGGGCCTCGGGACCAGGGTGGAGTACAGGCTGGCCCATCGAGGTCGCTCACCCTCCAAAGGTGGTAGGAGATCTCGCCACTTTGTATCGGGGCGGGACACCAGGGTGCGGGCGTGAAGGGTATGAAGCGTGAGTGTATATAAATATTGCCGTGGTGCAACTTGAAAACCGACCGGTTGCAGTTCATGCAGCCGGCTTGCAGTGAAAGGATGAGGGGTGTGTTGGGATCGGCAGGGTAGGGGCCCGATGGAAAGGTCCGGCGGGCCTGGGGTAGAGGATGGGCGGGGTGCGCCCTCGCGCAAAGCTCGGCTAACATAAGCCCGAGCGGCGGGGGTCAAAGCGGCCTTCACCTCCTGAAGCACGCGCCGGGGGGTGCGAAGGCTGGAGAGCCCCATGCGTCGAGCGAGCGTCGGGGGATCCAGCCAGTCTCCCCGGTCGTAGTCCAGGAGGTCCCCGACCCTCGTAACTCCCGCCAGGACCAACCTCTGGCACACCGTGCGGGACTCCGCCGCCTGCACACGAAGTTGGGGGTTGTGTAGCAGGGGCTCCGTGAGGAGATCTGCCCCCACGATGGCCGCCACGGACCTGGTCGTTGAAAACAGTTTCCAGGTCCGGAGGAGGTCCTGGTAGAAATCCGGCAGCCCGGAGAGGTCTCGCGGAAAACCTCTCGGACAAAGATAAAAGAGCTGCCGGTCATATCGGAGCCCATGGAAGCGGCGTAGGAAGGCATGCGCCAATATGCTCCACGTCGAACTACCTGCACTATAAAGGAGCCTCTGCAGGGCCTGGAGGCGGAAAACACGGACCTGAGTGTACAGACACTTCAGGCCCTGCCCTCCTTCCTTCAGGGGCAAATGAAGAACTCCGACAGGGGCCCAGTGCAATCCTGACCAAAAGAACTCCAGAATCAATCTCCGGAGGTGGGACAGGAAACCCGGGGCCGGGGCTAGGGTGTTGAGCCGGTACCAGAGCGTGGACAGGACTAGTTGGTTAAGCACCAGTGCTCTCCCTCGAAGGGAGAGACATCGGAGTAGCCTCGTCCATTTCCTGATCCGCTCAATCACGCCGCCTTCCAAATTTTGCCAGTTCTCCGGCGGAGAAGGATGCGTGGCAGAAAGGTAAACGCCGAGATAGAGCAGAGGGCCGGCACTCCACCGGATGGTCTGAAGCGCGGGTGGGAGGGAGCTTACCTGCCGCCAGCCCCCCACCGCCAAGCCAGAGCTCTTGACCCAGTTGACTCGGGCGGAGGAGGCTGCTGAATAGATGGCTTGGCATGCCTCCACTCGCGCCAAGTCGCCCGGGTCCTGGACCACGAGGAGGACGTCATCGGCGTACGCCGACAGGACCAGCCGCAGCTCCGGCTCCCGCAGCACCAACCCCGTCAACCTCCTGCGGAGGAGACAGAGGAAAGGCTCGATCGCCAGAGCGTACAGCTGGCCTGAGAGGGGGCACCCCTGCCGCACCCCTCGCCCGAAGCTGACCGGTTCGGTCAGGGTCCAGTTGAGCCTAACCAAACACTCCGCGGAGGCGTACAGCACCCGGAGAAAACTCACAAACTGAGGTCCGAATCCAAACGCCCGCAGGGTGCTCAGGAGGTACCCATGATCTACTCTATCGAAAGCCTTCTCCTGATCGAGAGACAGGAGGGCGAACGACAGACCGTCTCTCCGCCCGAGTTCCAAAAGGTCTCGGACTAGAAAGAGGTTGTCAAAAATGCTGCGACCCGGGACAGTATAGGTCTGGTCTGGGTGAATCACGTCCGCCATCACGGACCCTAGCCGCAGCGAGATTGCTTTCGCTACGATTTTGTAATCCGTGCTAAGGAGTGAGAGGGGACGCCAGTTTCGTAAGTCGCGGAGGTCCCCCTTCTTCGGCAGCAAGGCGAGCACCGCTCGTCTGCACGAGAGAGGGAGGACCCCGCTCTGCAGGGACTCAGCCCAGACAGTGACTAGGTCTGGGCCAAGGATGTCCCAGAACGCACGGTAAAACTCCACGGTCAGCCCGTCCATGCCCGGAGATTTATTGGTGGGCATGCGACGGAGGGCTTCCGAGAACTCGGCCAGGGTGAGAGGCAGCTCTAGCCGGTCTCGGTCGCCCACGCTGACCGTGGGGAGTTCCTCCCAGAGCACCCCGCTAGCGCCAGGATCGGTCGGATCCGGGGAGAAAAGGTTTGCGTAGAAGTCACGGGCCCTCCCACACATCTCCTCCGGATCCGTGAGGGGGGTGCCGTCTTCCGCTAGAAGGCAGGTGACGTGTTTTTTGGCCCCCCTCGTTTTCTCCAGGGCGTAGAAGAAGCGGGAGCCGCGATCCATCTCCCGAAGGAGGCGGATGCGGGACCGGACAAAGGCACCCCGGGCCCGGTGGTCCTCGAGGGCTCGAAGTTCCTCCCGCTTCTCCCGGCACGCTCCGCAGAGGGACGGGTCCCCGGGGCTGGCGGCCAGGCGCCTCTCCAGCTCTAAGACCTCCCGTTCCAACTGCTCTATCGCCGCATTTCTCCGTCGGCTGGTGCCCCGAGTGTAGTTGCGGCAGAAGAGCTTGGCGCGGACCTTCCCTAAATCCCACCAGCGCCGCACCGAGGGAAAGGCACGCCACTGCTCCCGCCAGGCCAGCCAAAACTCCCGGAAGGACATCACAAAGCTCTCGTCCTCCAACAGGCTGTTGTTAAAATGCCAGTAAGCCGGCCCCGGTCCCTCTGCACGGAGGGAGACCGTGACGGTAACCAAATGATGGTCGGAAAAAGGGGCCGGCCGAATGGTGGAGGAGTGGGCCTGTGAAAGATGGAGACGGGATAGGTAAATACGGTCTAACCGAGAGTGGTGTGACCGATGGGCCTCCACCCGAACAAAGGTAAACGTGGAAGTATCATCTGGGTGATGGTCACGCCAGACGTCCACTAGGGAGTGATAATCGACTATGTCTCGGAGAATGGTCGCGGCGGCCGGGCTCGGCTCGGCCCCCGAGCGGTCCCGTTCCTCGAGGGTGGTGTTAAAGTCCCCTCCCAGGATCAGGCACTCGTGTGAATCTAGGGTGTCGAGAAATTCGGACACCTGCTGGTAGAATTGTGGCCGCTGTGAACTCACTTGCGGGGCATAGATATTAACAAGATTGACCACGAGCCCCTCCAGACGAACTCGGAGGTGCAACAAGTGGCCCGGCACGGCCTCAGTGACCCCTAGCACCTCGGGCCGCAGGGTGGGGGAGAACAGGGTCGCCACTCCAGCTTGCCAAGTCGTGCAGTGGCTGAAGTATACCCCGTCCCCCCACTCCAGCCGCCACCTATCCTCGGCGGTTGGGTCCGTGTGGGTCTCCTGCAGGAAAACCACAGAGTACCCCCCCTCCCGAAGGTAGGAGAGCACCTGGGACCTGCGGAGAGCCATCCTACAGCCCCTGGTGTTCAGGGTTACAATAAGGAGAGGTGTCATGCGGAGGGCTGGGGGGGTGGGGAGTTCTCATTGGTGGGGGTGCTCAAGGCCCCCGGCGGGTCGCGCAGCAACCCGTGTCCCATCCCGTAAGTAAGTAAATCTCTCCGGAAGCTGCGGGCCCGCTCGTAGGCCGCGGCACCGCCCTTCCCTTGCCCTCTGCCCTCCCTCATAAGGGCTCTCGCGGCCCGAAGGAGTCGATCAAAGTCCCCCCATTGCTGGAGAGCCAGCTGTGCCCTACCGCGGGCACCACGGCATCGTTCTAAGAACTCCCGTAGTGCATGCTGCAGCTCATGGGGGGGTGGGGTTACAATTCCCAGAGCAGTCCCTGGTGGGGCTCTTGATACAGCCTCGTGGTCCGCTAAGGCGGGTAGGCAGGGTGCGGACCGCCGACGGGGTGTCTGACAGGCTGGGGTTATTAACTCCATCTCATGCCTTGGGGTGGACGGGGATGGCAGGGGGAAAGGTGCAACTCCTGAGGAGTCGCAACTAGAAAACGTAAAGACTGCTCCCTGGGGGGAATCTGCAAAGGGCGGAAAAGAAATAACCCCAGGGGCGGCGGTAGCCTTGCAGGAGGAGGGAAACTGAACCGGAATAGGGGTGGGGCCAGGGGCAGAGGTAAGGCCCTGGGCTTCAGGAGGCGAGCAGCGGAAAGAAGGTGCCTCCCGAGCAGGGTCGGGGGTTAAGGGGCAAGGGAGGGGGCTCCGAGGAATGCTGGGTACTGGCTCCGGGGTGGTCGTGGCAGCCATGGCATCAGGTGGTAAACCACTTTCCGTGGGGTGCTCACCCGGAAAGGCAGTCAGGGGGAAAGAACATGGGGAAAGGGGGCCTGGGGTGAGATTGCCCAAATCGAGGCCGGCCGGCAGTAAATCATCCCCTCCCTGGGTGACCGGGGTCAAATCTAGGGCTTCAATCTCTGCATACACAGAGGAGAGGCCAACTCCCACCACCCCAGGGGCCTCTCCGCTAGGGCTCGCCTCAACGGTCACGTCGGGGTTCGTAGGGAGTTCAGGTGGTATCCGGTTAGAAGGGGCTTCCTCCGGGGCTTCGGAGGGGAGGGTCCCCCGCGGAGGGGGGATTCCACCCTCCAGTGCTGGTCTATCTTCACCTCCCGACACCAGCGAATGGATCTCACTCGTGGCCGAGGCGGGAGGCTCAAGGCCGGTACCTCCCTTCCTGGTCTTCCGGGGGGCTTCCGCGTCAGATGAATGCAGCGGAGCTCGAGCCCTCCGCTTGCCTCGCTTCCCCTGGACTACAGTCCAGCCCTCCATGGCGTCGTCCGGGGGTTGAGTAGCAGGGGACGGAGCGGGGCGCGGAGGCAGAGATTCAGGGGTTCGGGGGGGTAGCGGTGAGGCAGCATTAGGGGCGGGGGGTTCTCCTTGGGGCGAGCCCTCTCCTGCACCCAGCAAAAGCTTTGCCACACCCCCCTCCATAGGCTCTGCCGAGGTGGTTACAGCAAGAGTGGGACTCCCGCGGTCGCCCGGGCGTCGTTGGAGAGGTGCCTCTTGGGCCCGGACGGGGGCAGCGGTGGATCGGGTGGGAGGAGGGGTGGTTTCAGGTGCCGGGCGGCCAGGGGTGTCGGCAACAACGGGGCCGATATCCCGCCGGGTCTCGGGGGTCTCCGGTGCCCCTCCCCCCCGAGCCAAAGGGCAGTCCCTGCGGACATGCCCCGCCGAGCGGCAGAGGTAGCACCGGGCCTCTCCGGTGGAATAAAAGACCCTATAGCGGGCTCCCTGGTAGGGAACTAGGAAGGACCCCTCGAGCGCCTCTCCGTCACGCACCCCCGCCGGCAGTGAAATCTGCACTTGCCGGCGGAACGAAAGGACGTGACGGAGGGCGGGGTCCTTGCAGCCTAACGGGAGAGGGCTGATAGCAGAAACAAGCTTCCCCAGGGCAGAGAGAGCAGGTAACAGGGCAACGTTAGGTAAAAAGGGAGGAACGGAGGTGAGGACGAAGCGAACGCCCAGGTCTTCTAGCGGTTCTAGGGGGAGAAACACCCCCCCCACCACTAGGCCCTTCTCCACCGCCTCCTGGGCGGCAGTCTCCGAAGCCAGAAAGAAAACGACCTTCCCATACATCTTGGAGGCCGCCACAATGGCCATGGGTCCTACCACTTTCGCCAACGCCTGCACGTATGCCTCCACGTGGGGCGAGGCGGGCACTAGGAGGCAACGGACACCGTGCTTCCTGGTCAGGGCGGGAAGAGGGCCCCGGTTGCTAGTGGTGGCAGCGGAGGCAGTGGGTGGGCGAGATGAGGAGGCGGCAGGTGAGGGGGGGCCTGTCGCCACCCGGGCATACGTCCTGGGGGCCGGGGGAGGGACGGTCGCAGTGCTGGTGGAGGGAACAGCTGGGAGGGGTGCCACGACCGATGACGAGGCCACAGTGGTGGGGGCGGCCTCTGCCATGGAGGGCCCAGCGGCATTAGCGGGGCCCTTCCCTTTTGGCCCGCTTCGATTTTTCCGTCTAACTGAGGGGGGGTTCCTAGAATCTAATGGGGCAAGAACCAGAGTAGCAGTAGTAATTGCCCCGGTGCCTCCCACTGCCGATGCCCCAGCAGGGGCGGTGGCAGGGGTTCTAACAATGGAGGCGGTGGGGAGATCTTGAGGGGTGGGCAGGGGAGTAAATGGGGGAGGGACAACCAATTTCGTTGGAGGGGCCTTGCGTCCCTCCTTCTCTGCCATTGTAAGCAGGGAGAGACAGGGAGACACTGGAAGGAGGAGGGGGGGCAAAAATCGGGGTCCGGTAGTAGGGGTAGGCTATGGGATAAACAATCCGGGGGGGAGGGGTGGAGGGAGGACGACCCACCACAATTGTCCAAAGAGTCTCGTTTGGTTGGTTGTTATGCCCGGTCCGAAAGGCAAAGTCCAAAGCAAACAGCTGGATCCGAAGGCAGATGGCAGATTGCCAGCAGGGACGAAGCGGCGGGGGCCGTGATAGTTGTAGTAGTGGTGGGGGGGGTTGGGGGCACCGATGGATCTGGGGGTAGCTCCCTGCTACACCCCTGTGCCGCCACCGACGCAGCTGAAACGCAGTCAACTCCCCCCCCTCAGAGGGTATAATTCAAAAGAAATCCCTCAGTCTTACGGCTTCTCTCCACGATGATTCATAGCTGCCCGGGCGAGTTCTCCGGCCTCTGGCGTCTGCTGCAGCTGTTGGCTCTGTCCCAAGGCTCTCGGCAGCTAGGAATGTTGTAATGATAAGAAAAAAGTCCAGGCAAAAAACAAAACAGCTGGGTCTGGGGGCGTCCACTCCCCGCTCCGGACAGCGGGTCGGCAGTCCTCCCCCCCTCCTCTGGGGGTTTCAATTAAGCAAAAAGCAAAGTCCAGAAGCAGGCAGTGGGGGGGGTGCTGGCGGCCGGCCAGCCCACTGACGCAGCTCAGAAAAACGGGAAAAAACAAAACCAAAAAAACAAAGCGTCCGGCCCAAATGCGGGGGGGGAAACTAAGCGAAAGGAAAAGTGTGAAAAATCCGGGCCGGGGGGCTTTAGGAAAGAAAGGAAAGCAGATAGCTCAGGAGCGAGTAAGGAAACGATTCCGTCACCGTAACAGGGAGGGTTCCAGAACAATCAGGAACCTTCTGGAAATAATTAAGACAGACTGGCTGATTAGAACACCTGCAGCCAATTAAGGCAGGCTAATCAGGGCACCTGGGATTTAAAAAGGAGCTCACCTCAGTTTGTGGTGTGCATGTGAGGAGCTGGGAACGAGAGGCACTAGGAGCTGAGAGTGAGAACGCGGACTGTTGGAGGACTGAGGTGTACAAGCATTATCAGACACCAGGAGGAAGGTCCTATGGTGAGGATAAAGAAGGTGTTGGGAGGAGGCCATGGGGAAGTAACCCAGGGAGTTGTAGTCGTCACACAGCTGTTCCAGAAAGCACTCTAGACAGCTGCATTCCACAGGGCCCTGGGCTGGAACCCGGAGTAGAGGGTGGGCCCGGGTTCCCCCCAAATCCTCCCAACTCCTGGTCAGACACAGTAGGAGTCGACCTGGACTGTGGGTTCAGAAAAATGGCCAAGCTGAGGGCTGCCGTAAAGCTCCAAGGCGAACAAATCCACCAAGGTAGAGGAAGAACTTTGTCACAGGCACTAACACTTTCTTTCTTCCTCCGAGTGACATGGGAGCGTTGCCATCTCTCTGCTGTTATTTGCTTAATAAAGCTTTAAAACTTAGTCCCTTGGTGTGATCCTTCATCTCCTCCCCAATGATCCTGTGGCCTCAGCCTAATCACCTGACGCCTCAGGCAGATTGGTAACATAAATCTGTCACAATATCACTATGATTGATGTATTTTGTGCAAGATAAGGCATGTGAGGTGTCATTGGAAAGGCATGTGAGCTGTCATTTGCTGAATATGATTATCCTATTAATATACATGTATCATTTTTGTATCCAAAGTTATGAATATTGACTATGTAGCTATTTCTGGCAACACCCATGAGGCAAATGTTCTCAGTCTACATGGCTGGCTGGGAAGGGCCCATTCAGGTATTGAGCCATTAGGAAGAAACTATAGGTCTCAGTAGAAGCTTAGCTCCCACCTGGTAAGCCTTCCTGTGAATGCTCCAAACAGCCCATGGGGGATGGCTGCTGTGACTCGACACGGACATGTGACCAGCTCATCTGGCACTGGATTCCATCTTGGGATGTCAGTATTTTTCCACTGATTGGCGTGGTAAGCAAGCTTTGAAACGAAGGGTTCCTGCCATATGCAAAAGCTATATATTGCAGGGGAGTGACATCATCTAGGTTCTTCATTGACTCCCTACCAAGAAGACTCCTGGAAATACCTGAGGAAAAAATGATTGAACTGGGGAAGTGGTGGACCCAGACTAAAGGGATTTTTAGCCTGTAAATAGAACACCTGAGGATTCCAACTTGTAATCAAGTGCCACTTGCCCTTAAGAATCTGAAGCCTGCTTGCATCATCACTTAGATAGGGTGAGAATCTGCTATTCATATCAAATCTAGTATATTACTCTTAGTTTGTGATTTTTTGTTTATTATTGCTAGGTAATCTGCCCTGATCTATTTGCTATCCCTTATAATCACTTAAAATCTATTTTTTGTAGTTAATACATTTGTTTTTGCTTTATCTAAAACCAGTGTGTGGGAATCATAACTCAGAGGGAGAACACTGTTGCATATTCCTCTCCATGTTGAGAGAGGGGGTGAATTTTGAGCTTGTGCTGTACAGTTCACTGTGCAACACAAGATGGTATAATTTGGGTTTATACTCCAGAGAGGGTGCATGCCTGAGGACCTGGGAGGTACCCTAGCTGGAGCCTTCCCATGCAAGGGCTGGTCAGAGACTGTGACAGGTTTGGCCACAGAGACCCCCTTGAGACTGTTACCTGATGTGCTGAAACTACCTCTGAACCCGTTTTTCCTGATGGCTTGGGATTCCAGAACCCTGCAGTGTTGAGCCAGACAATGCTAGTCTGATGCAACACAGACCCTGGTCTGAACCACACCCTCAAAGCTGCAGGCTTTAACCAAAAACTGCTAAGCAGGTATTCCTGTCTCCAGCACCCAGACACCCAGCTCCCAATGGGATCCAAACCCCCCAAAATTCCATTTTACTCTGTGTAAAGCTTATATAGGTAAACTCATAAATTGTCCGCTCTCTAAAACACTGATAGAGAGATATGCACAGCTGTTTGCTCCCCCCGGTATTAATCACTTACTCTGGGTTAATTAATAAACAAAAGTCATTTTATTAGGTATAAAAAGTAGAATTAAAGTGGTTTCAAGTAATAACAGACAGAACAAAGTAAGTGACCAAGCAAAATAAAACAAAACACGCAAGTCTAAGCCAAATACATTTAAGAAACTGAATACAGGTAAATCTCACCCTCAGAGATGTTGCAATAAGCTTCTTTGATAGACTAGACTCCTCCTTAGTCTGGGCCCAATCCTTTCCCCTGGTACGGTTCTTGTTAGTTCCAGCTCAGGTGGTAACTGGGGGATTTCTCAGGACTGCAGCCTCCTTTGTTCTGTTCCACCCCCTTTTATATTTTTGGCACAAGGTGGGAATCTTTTGTCTCTCTCTGGGTTCCCACCCTTCTTTCTAAATGGAAAAACAGCAGTTTTAAGATGGATTCCCGTATCATGTGACATGCTCACATATCCTGTGAGACTTCATTACTCACTAGCTGGCACCCACATATAAAACAGAGCCATTTACAACCAATTGTCCTAGTTGATGGGAGCCATCAAGATTGTAAGCCACCATTAATGGCCCACACTTTGCATAGTTACAATAGGACTTCAGAGTAATACTTCATATTTCTAGCTTCAGATACAAGAATGATACATTCATACAAATAGGATGAACACACTCAGTAGATCATAAGCTTTGTAATGATACCCTTATAAGAGACCTTCTGCATAATGCATATTTCAGTTACATCATATTCAAACTCATAAGCATCTTTCCATTAAACATGTGGCGTGCAACGTCACAAGAGAGCCTGCCTGCATGTAACTACTTATCACATCCGATGAAGTGAGCTGTAGCTCATGAAAGCTTATGCTCAAATAAATTGGTTAGTCTCTAAGGTGCCACAAGTACTCCTTTTCTTTTTGCGAATACAGACTAACATGGCTGTTACTCTGAAACCTGATACTTATCACAGAACTACTTAACTTAGAATCATAGAACTGGAAGGGACCTTGAGAGGTTATCTAATCCAGTCCCCTGCACTCAAGGCAGGACTAAGTATTATCTAGACCATTCCTGACAGGTGTTTGTCTAACCTGTTCTTAAAAATCTCCAATGATGGAGATTTCACAACCTCCCTAGGCAAATTATTCCAGTGCTTAACCACCCTGAGAGCTAGGAAGTTTTTCCTGATGTCCAACCTAAACCTCCCCTGATGCAATGTAAGCCCATTGCTTCTTGTCCTATCCTCAGAGGTTAAGAAGAACAATTCTTCTCCCTCCTCCTTTTAACAACCTTTTACATACTTGAAAACTGTTATCATGTCCCCCCTTAGTATTCTTTTGCAGATTAAACAAACCCAGTTTTTTCAATCTTCCCTCATAGGTCATATTTTCTAGACCTTTAATCATCTGATGAAGTGAGCTGTAGCTCACGAAAGCTTATGCTCAAATAAATTTGTTAATCTCTAAGGTGCCACAAGTACTCCTTTTCTTTAGTATAAAAAGCTTTACTAAAGTAAAGATATATCGCATCTACAGCTTCCCCCCATCCACAAGGATTGTTACCCTGTTAAATAAAGCTATCAGGTTGGTTTGACACTATTTGTCCTTAACAAATCCATGCTGACTATTACTTATTACCTTATTATCTTCCAGATTTTTGCAAATTGATTGTTTAATTATTTGATCCTGGCAAGGTTCCTTCCCCACTTTGAACTCTAGGGTACAGATGTGGGGACCTGCATGAAAGACTCCCTAAACTTATTTTTACCAGCTTAGGTTAAAACTTGGCCAAGGTACAAACTTTTACTTTTTGTCCTTGAACCTTTATGCTGCCACCACCAAAGTGTCTCACAAAAATAACATGGGAAGTGCCCACTTGGAAACGTCTCCCCCCAAAGTATCCCCCCAAGCACTACACCCCCTTTCCTGGGGAAGGCTTGATAAAAATCCTCACCAATTTGCATAGGGGAACACAGACCCAAATTCTTGGATCTTAAGAAGAATGAAAAAGCAATCAGGTTTTTAAAAGAGAATTTTAATTAAAGAAAAAGTAAAAGAATCACCTCTGTAAAATCAGGATGGTAAATACCTTACAGAGTAGTCAGATTTAAAACATAGAGAATCCCTCTAGGCAAAACCTTAAGTTACAAAAAGACACAAAAACAGGAATATACATTCCATTCAGCACAACTTATTTTATCAGCCATTTAAACAAAACAGAATCTAACGCATATCTAACTAGATTGCTTACTAACTCTTACAGGAGGTCTGACCTGCATTCCTGATCTGTTCCCGGCAAAAGCGTCACACAGAGAGAGCCTTTGTCCTCCCCCTCCCCCATCCAGCTTTGAAAGTATCTTGTCTCCTCATTGGTCATTTTGGTCAGATGCCAGCATGGTTATCTTAGCTTCTTAACCCTTTACAAGTGAAAGGGATTTTCCTCCAGCCAGGAGGGATTTAAATGTGTTTAGCCTTCCCTTTATATTTATGACAGCTCCATTATCTTTCTGGGTATAGAAGTTAAGCTGACTGGTCTGTAATTCCCCAGGTTGTCCTTACTTTTTATAGATTGGCACTATATTTGCCATTTTCCAGTTTTCTGAAATCTCTTCCGTCTTCCATGACTTTTCAAAGATAACTGCAGCTGGGTGTGTCCCTATCTGTATGTATGCTAGTGAAAGTGCAGGCCAGAGGGCTTTGCAGCTTGTCACAGCAATACAGTGTAAAAGGGAGCCGGGGGGCTCAGCGGTTACCCCAGTTTCAGGTGGCACCATGGGGGGAACCATCACACTGGGTTCTGGCTTCTGGCTTGGCCAGAAGGCGGGATCTCAGAGGGAAGAGGAGGAGCAGGGCAACAGCCTTGGGAGGCTGCAGGGAGAGAAGGGGGGGAGAGGAGGACCAAGGGGCAGGGCCATAGTTCTGGCAATCCTATGGGGGCTCCCATTGGACCATGTGGTAATCTGCCACTGCTTCTGATAACTCACTTCTCCATGTTTCATGTACCATTTGCTGGGTAGTAACATGAGAGAAGTCCATGTTTCTAAAACGAACATGACTTCCCACATGACTTCCCATGACTTCCATGACTTCCAGTGTGGCTGACCCCAGGGCCAGCTGCTCAGGCGGCCATGGGGAAAGCCACACTAGCCGCTGCTGGACTGGCTCCATAGCCAGCTGCTTGGGCAGCCAGCAGCCAGCCGCACCAGCCTGAACAGCAGTCCTGGGGGCAGCAGGAGCAGTCGCAGCTCAGTGGCTCCTGGCAGCGGTCCTGGGGTGGTCGGGGCGGCAGTGGGCCCCCCCACCGGACTTCTCCTCCTTGGGGGTGGCCAGAGCAGCAGCCTGCCTCCCCTCAGGGCTTCCCTCCCCCCTCCACCCCGTCAGTGGCAGGAGTGGCAGCAGGGCTGCTGGGGCCTTCCCCCCTGACGGTGCCTGGCAGCATGGTCCCTGGGCTTCCCCCTCCCCCCAAGATTCAATCGGGGTATTTATGGTATAAGTCATGGACAGATCACGGGCGTGATTTTTTGTTTCTTGCCCGTGACCTGTCCATGAGTTCTAATAAAAATACTCGTAATTAATCACTGCCTTAATCATTGGTAATGGGTAAAGACTTCTGTGTAGTGCTCTGTTAAGTGATTTTTGGATCAGTGCAACTCCTTGGTTTACCTGAAGGTTCTCACAACTACAAGGCTACTAATCTACTCTTTGCTAGTTTCAACAGGTCTAATGATTCCTCGTCTTTCCAGGCTTGCCATTTCCTTCTTCAGTGGCTCTATCAGGGCTAATAGAACTCTGCATTTCACTAGTCCCATGAGCTGTACATGGAGATTTATTTCTAATTTCAGCTTGCTCTCCACATGTCATCTCCTTGAAATATGTTCTTATATTCTATAAGAATGCTGGACAGGAAGGGCCATGGTGAAAGTTCTCCCTCCACTCTCACATTGAGGATGTCCTGGTGTTGTACTGTGATCAAATCCATGACTTGCACAGCATGGCTGTCCACCAATGGATGGTAGTCCTGTGTATCAACTTCTAGTGATAATAGGTAAATCTTGTTTCATTGGTTTCTTATTAATAGCTTTTGCCCACTGGTGTCAGAATGGTTTTATTGTATGTCACCAGCACTCAATCAAATTTTTGCTTTCTGATTGATATTTTTCAGTGTTACTAGGATTACATTTCTGTTGGCTTCACAATCTGTCTGGAATTGAATTGGTCATTCATCTGATTGGTCTATTATCTAATAACAATTGAAATATGGCAATTGGTTGGCAGCCTTCTGCAGTGCATGTATGTTCAAAGTTTTTGTATCTGATAAAGTCATACTGCTGACTTCTTCATCCTCCTTTTCATTTGAAAAGTCTATGTCCTCAATCACTGCATGAACAGCAGCTTTTTGTCTTCCTGGAATTGCTGTGGAACTGGGACCTAAAGCTTTGTTTCTCACATATCTTGCATAGTTACACACATGCTGGGCATTTTTCTTTCTGGTTCTTATGTTGCTTTCCACCCTAAATACACTGGACCATGAAGCCTGCATTCTCGGTTGTTCTGCCTCTGCTCTGCTTCCTGGATTCCTTTAGCTTGAACCCATGTACTTGTTCAACAGTAGCGGCTGTCATTGTTTTGCACCTTTTCTTGGACAACTTAGCTGCCTTTGCTATTTGGAGGCATTTCTTTAAGATTAGATCTGAATCTCACTGTAAGCTGGAATCATGTCCCACGAACAACCCTGTTTCTAATTACTGAATCTTTAATGCCTCCAAAATTGCATGTTAGATGGGTGTTTTCACTCTTATTTGCTTGTAATCATCTCTACCTTTTTATCTTTTATATGGTGTCAAGGCTGATTCCGCACTCTGGCACTTTGAGTACAGAAGGTGGGGCCCACAAGGATTCTAAAAATTAATACTTGCCATTCTAGGCAACTCCCAAAGTTGCAGGTTTTCTCTGACCTTGGCTTGGTAAACGCTGCCACCACCCAAGTGAAAAACTGCCTCTTGCAAATCCTGGAAAAAACTCACTTGGGAAATTTTCCCTGAGGCCCCTCGGTTTTTCCACCCCTCCCTTGGGGAAGACGAGAAAGAAAACAAACAAAAGGCAAACCTAGCTGTTCCCACCAGCTAATTCAAAAACATATGCACAGACTTTTTAAGAAACCAATCAGGTTTTTAAAAAAGGTAAATTTTATTTAAAAAAAGAAGAAAGGAAACACATCTGGAAAATCAGGGCATTGCTAGATTGTATAAAGCAACTGAAAAGTGGTTAAACACCAGGAATAGCTCCCTGGAGTCCAGCTTAATGTTACAAAAGAGAACAAAAATACCTCAGTTTAGCACAGAGGAAATCCAGAAGCCAAAATAAAGAAATAAACCTGATTGTATCTATCTAAACATTCCCTGTCCCAGTGAATCCTTCTAGGTTTGGAAGATAACTTTTCATACCTGGTTCAAACTTTACACAGTGTTCCTGCTACCCCTGCTTCTTCAGCCAAGTGAGAACAACCAAGAGACAAAGGGAAAGCTTTTTTCCCATTTTTAAAAGTTCTAGCCTTCTCATTGGCTCTTTTGGTCAGGTCCCCACTCCCTTTCCTTTAGCTGGGAGACTTTGTTAACCCTTTACAGGTAAAGCAAGCAGAGAACAGCCACCAGGAGGGAATTTATAGCTAATCAGCTGGATGGGTGTCCATAAATGGGAGCAGCCTCCGCAACACCACCTTCATTTATCACATTTGGTATCCCTTAATCCATGCTCTTTTTAATAAACATTTTTTACTTTCATTATAAGTCATCAGTGCTGCATAATTTCAGTAAAATGTGTGCTTCTAGAAAGCAAATAGATTGGAATGTGATACTTTCTCTGTCTTATAGGGGCGATATTAGGTTTACTGCTAAGTGAGAAGGACTGGTCCATGCAGGAAGATGTTTTCAGGGCTGTAAGGGTACTAAATGAGCCTACATGGAATAACCATGTTGGAAAAAGCCACGATGTGCTTGTGTGCTGCTGGCAGGCTGTTGGGGGTCAGAGCTCTGAACCAAAGGTGCACACCCACAAATCACCCAGGGTTACAAGACAGACGGTGACTGAACCGCTTACTGGCTGGGGTAAATACCAAGACATCCCAATTACCTGTTTTTGATTGATAAGAAGAAAGCAGCATGGAGCCATTACAAACCAAGACAATAGAATGTCCAATTTCCAGGAATCTCAAAAGAATGCATAATTATAAATTTAAAGATGCTGAATTAAAGACCAACAGAAGCCTGTGCATTACATAAAAACACCACTGATTACTGAGTAAGATTGTTCAGCATGTAACCTTTAGTATTTAGACTATAAAATGGTGATGCCACTTTAAAACACCATGTTGGTGGATACTAAAGAGATTCTTTGTAGAATAAACTCAACATATATGCTGTAAATGAATGCCTCTAATAATATCACCTAGTCTGAAGCATCCTCTGATTATTTAGATTTTTTTGCTGTCTTCTTTATGGTGTGAAAGGGACAAAAGTACATTCAGTAATTACATGGGTGCTATAATGTTTACCAGTATTGCCCTGAAACTCTTCAGGAGGCCGTGTGTTGTTTTTTGGGTTTTTTTTAAATACAGTACCTGATGTCACTGACTCAGAACCACTTGCCTCAGAGAGAAGTCTTAAAGGTCAATATTTTTACCACCACTTTTTTTTTTTCATACAAGTGTTTAAATTAGGTGATAGTGTTCTTTTAAAACACCTTCCTCCCCTCCCCACACACAAAGGAGTTAAATGCAAGCATTGATTTATAATTAAAGAAGAAATCTGTTAAAAGATGGGTACTTTTACAGACTGACTTTCTGAAATATTGTAATACCTCCAGTGGTAAGTCAATTTTTTCTCATATGAAAATTCATGTATGATGTATAGTGTACAGTGGGAAGAGCCAACAGTAAAAAACATACAATATTGTACTGTACTGATGCTATAGAGAAAGCCAGGTGGAATGTATTATGTTAGGAATAACTTAGGGTGTGAAGTTGTGAGAACCACACATCTTGAGTACAGAATGTGACAAAAGGCCTCCAGGCACCTGGCAGTGAGGATGCCAGAGATAATTGCACTATGAAGTTAGCTTCAAAAGCGCTATTGTTCGCTTTGAATGAAAACATTGCTTTCCAATGGGCAAATCATTCCAATTTGTAGGTCGTTGCCAATTAATCATTTAGGCTGGATTCTTAGTTTGATTCTTCCTTCAGACCCATGGGTTTTCTAAGATATTAATGAATAGGTCCACCCTGATATCTGAAATCTGTGCTTGTGGTTTCAGCTGTGCACCCCTTGCATAATGAATGTGCTTCAGCTGTTTTTGCAAATGCAGTAAACAGCTATACCAGTACCCCAACATTTATGAGTAGCTATTGTTCCTCATCAATGTAGTAAATTAGCACTTGAGAACAAAATCAAATCCTTCATTTTTTTTTAAGCATTAACATTTGAGTGGGAAGGAGTGCACTCCCTTTCTTCTCCCTAGATTTTACAGATTCATGGCCATTGTTTCATACCAGCAGAACCGGGTTGTAGGCAAAAGCTGAAAAACATGCAAAAACACAGAAGTATTAGACAATAAAACACCAAAAGGTAAAGTCATTACATCTGAAAAAAAATAAAATCAGATTAAAACACTATCTGGGCTTTTATAGCCTTTTCCAGAGTAAGAATTTTCCTGTAGAATAGCAATCTTTTTAATTCTCTATTTTGTCAGTATGCAAATGTAATAAACTTTTCAGTTTAATCACCTAACATACTAGTGTACCAGAACAATTTATCTTTGAGCGTTTGGGGCTAAAGCTGTAGCAGGTTAGATGTATCTTGTATCTGTTGTGATTTATTTTCCATTTGTGGGACATTTAAGATGAAGTCTTTCTCCCTGTGTGCTGCAATTTTTGTGTTGATTTTGTTATGTACTATTAAAGCATATATACGTGCTGTGTGCTTTCCCAGGGAGTCTTTACTTATGTTTGGTTTTGGTACCCTCAATTTAAAAAGTGGATGATTTTGTATAGAAAATATCACAAAGGGCCCTATGTTCAACCTTTTTAACCAGGATTAATTTCACCCTTTTACCTGATTTGCAGTAAGTTCATTTTCTATAGTGTAAATACAGCTGACACAAACAAACACCTACTGTAAGTGTTGTATTTTGTTTTAGCGTGATACAGCGCACAAACATGTATGATAAAATAATGGTCTAATATACAAGATGTAAAATGTGAGCTTGGAAGAAAAATGTAAATAATGAATAAATAATGCATGTGTAATACTAATCTTTAGAGAGGTAATATACCAAAACCAGGATTTGCAATTATATCTTTGAATAAACGGTGAAACTTCACTCTGCTACTATTTGTTGGGTCACATTCATTATTTACATATTTTTAGGTGACAACCAGGTACTCATGAAGATGTTTGCAGAACCTGAGAAAGATTCAGTGATTTCAGCCCAAATGCTTATTCAGGCAAAAAATCATACTAGAAATATTTGTACTAGTCAATATACGCCCTTCACTATTCACTTGTTTTTAAAGGTTTCAATCGACCAATAAGGAAGCAGAACAAATATCATGAATCGATCCTCTTGCCCTGTTCTTGCTGCTTTGTGGAGGCCATATAAAGCAGCCAGGCACCTGCCCTAACGGGTAGCTGAGCATTCCCATGAAGGAATCCTTGGCTGGCACAAAGCTGGTGTATTGGCTTTATGCCACCCTTCCTTTACTTCCTTCCTAAGGGGGTGGAGCAGAATGCTCCATTAGATATTAGGTCAGTACAGTGTCTGGTTGTGCTAGTGTACCTTAGAACAGCCGCTCTTGCCTTAGATGATCAACTGCATACCTCATGATTAGTGAATACTTAAAGTGAGCTGGTGAATGCCCGATAGGGTGAAAATTATATGTATTCACAGAAATTGATTAGTTTGTGAAAGACTTGTGAATAGTAAATAGGAACACAAGTATTATTCTAAAGGAATAATTAGAACAGCTCTACTAGCCATTATACAGTCATGACAGTGGCCAAGTTCAAGATCTTGGTGAAATCCTGAACAGACTGAAATCAGTGGGAGTTTCCATTGAGCCAGGATTTCACCCTTAAAATAATTAAGGTTGTCAAACTGCTTAAAAAATTGTGATTAATTGCAAGATTAAAAAAAGTCATGATTAATCAGTTTTAATCGCACTGTTAAACAACTATACCATTTATTTAAATATTTTGAATGTTTTCTACATTATTTCAATTACAACCCAGAATACAAAGTGTACAATGCTGATGACGACAGGTTCTGCTCACTAACGATCCACAGTGGTGCAGACTGATGCACATTAATTTTCAACATCTGTGTCAGATGCCACCAACAGACGTTGGATTTTCTTTTTTGGTGGCTCGACTTCTTGTAGTTTCCACATCAGAGTTGCTCTTTCAAGACTTCTGACAGCATGTTCTACACCTTGTCCTTAGATTTTGGAAAGCACTTAAGATTCTTAAACCTTGGGTCGAGTGCTGTAACTATCTCTAAAATTCTCATATTGCTACCTTCTATGTGTTTTGTCAAATCTGCAGTGAAAGTATTCTTAAATCTAACAACATATGCTGGGTCATCAGAGACTCCCCTAACATAAAATATATGACAGAATGTGAGTAAATCATGGAGCAGGAGACATACAATCTCCAAGGAGTTCAGTCACAAATTTAATTAATGCATTATTGCTTTAAGAAGTGTCATGAGCATGGAAGCATGTCCTCTGGAATGGTGGCCAAAAAATGAAGGGGCATATGAATGTTTAGCATATCTGGCATGTAAATACCTTGAAACGCTGGCTACAACAGTGCCATGTGAAAACCAGTTCTCACTTTCAGGTGACATTGTAAATATGAAGCGGGCAACATTATATCCCATAAATAGAAACAAACGTGTTTGTCTTAGCAATT
Organism: Chelonia mydas; assembly: GCF_015237465.2. Taxonomy (NCBI): domain Eukaryota; kingdom Metazoa; phylum Chordata; order Testudines; family Cheloniidae; genus Chelonia; species Chelonia mydas. The sequence continues at coordinate 101,141,282 of NC_057852.1, forward strand.
GGCTGAACAGGAAGTAGCAGTGTTTTTGAGTTCAGTTATGTAAAAAAAAAGTCTATATTTGTAAGTTGGATTTTTACAATAAAGAGGTTGCATAAAGTACTTTTGAGGTGAATTGAAAAGTATTTCTTTTGTTACTTTTTTACAGTTCAATATTTGTAATAAATATTACTATAAAGTGAGCATTGTACACTTTGTATTCTGTGTTGTAATTGAAATCAACATATTTGAAAATGTACACAAAAATCCAAAAATATTTATAATTTAAATTGGTATTGTTTAACGGTGTGATTAAAACTGATTAGTCATGACTTTATCTAGTTAATTTGTTCTGCATTAATTGCTTGAGTTAACTGTGATTGAGAGCCCTACTATCAATCCTACTATGTTCAGACCGAGCAAACAAAGCAGAAACATATTTGTGAGCTTAATGGCAGGCACTGGTATGATCACTCTTTATCTGAGTCTAAATTAATCTTTTGGAGGCTGGTGTTTAAAAGTAAGACTGAAAACAACTGACAATTATATAGGCTAGACATTATAGCCTTTGTAATGGCAGAACCCTTTCAAACAAATGACCTGTTTGTGGTATGAGTGTCTTGAAGACCTGAATGGAAGACAATTCCGCCATTTCTGGAAAATTTGAGATTTTGAAAAGCTTTCCAATACCACAGAGGGATGAAAAAGAAAATCAAAATCTTTCTTTGTGGGTGATGCAACAAGCCAAAAAACCCTGAAAAAAAATCAAACCCATTGTGGATCAATTGAAAGTTGATTTTGATATAGTCAAAACTTTGTTTTTTTACTATAATTAACTTAAATTTCAAAACAAAGTAGTTTTGAACTAAAAACCATTTCATTTTGAAAATGTCAAAAGAAGGGTTGACAACATTTAACCTTTTTTCCCAAACATCTTTCAAAATGAGAAATTTGTCACAACTGACCCTTTTCCATGAACAACTTCAGTTTAAAGGAATCAGCATTTTCCAATGATAAAGCATTTAATCAAGTTTCCCAGCTAGCTCTACCTGAAGGGCCTCTGTCAACAAAAACCCTCCAAGTTAATAAAAGGAATGATTTAGATAACTATACTGATCTTGGTCAAGTGTTATGAGATATATGGATGAAAGCACTGAATAGGAGCTGATGATGACTATTATATGTAGTAATTCTGTACTAGGCCTGGATTTGTTTGTGACTAAGAGTCACTGTATGTAGAGTGTAATAAAGACAGGAACAATCTTAATACATTCAGGAAAAGGTCACATTGTATTACATGATCCAATGCTGAATCTACTTGTTTGAAAGGAGGTTAATTAGCTGAATGTTAGCTTGTACTAGGAAGGGACACTTGAGGAGTCACCAACACCATAAAACAATACATTTCGGGTAGCATTTCAAAAGCCATCACCATTGGCCAAACTGTTCCCATTGAAGCTAAGGGCTTTTGAAAATACTTTCTTTAATGAAAGAGAACCTTAAGATCTCCAAGAGGACTTAATATTGCAACCCAGCAGATTAACCTCTTTGGTTAATTTCTGATTGTATGTACCTGACACAGCTATTTCATTTTAAAAAATTACCTTGCAGATAAGTAGAAATGGACATTTAGCCAAGAGAGATTTTAGATGACTATCAACAAAGATACACCCATTGGTATGGGTGAATGAGTTTTGCAAACTTGCAAACAGGCATATTTTGATGGCAAAGTATTTAATTACAAGTGTTTTGCCCAGCCAGCACTACTGTTAAATAATTAACATTACACTCTCTGCTACAAAAATGTAAGAGTTAATCTTATTTGATGACAGTTGGTCAGATTCATCCCTGGGGTAACTCCTCTGAGATCACTGGAATTATCCCAAGTATAAATTAGGGCTTTTTTTGCATTTTTTTTTAATGTTAGGTTTTCTCAATTTGGTTAGATCGGAATAAAAACTAATCATTTTAAACCCCAATGTTAAATCTTACACTCAACACTATAAACTAATGTTGTTCAAGTAAAATGAGAAAAACTTTACTATAAGATTGTCACAGTGCTTTACATGCTGTTAGGATGGCATCTCCTCCTGCACAGTCTGGGGATTAGTTTTGCAAGGTCAATGCCCCTTCCTATAGTGCAGGCCATTTCTCAGCCTCGCTTACTCGGTCTACAGCCCCCCTTTCACTCCACCTGCTGCCTCATTGTGACTCAGCCATCCAGCCAGATCCCTATATGCATTTCCCCCTTCCACAGTATGTCTTTTTTCAGCAATTTTAGGCAGTCTTCCCATTCACCACCCCATGGTGCCACAGCTTCAGTGGCTGGCAGGGGAACCTGGGTGCAAGCTGCACTCCAGGTTCTGACTCCAGAGGCCCTGTAATCACCAGTCATGATCTGTTCCCTTCTGGATATTCATGCCTTTCCTTGTGCCCTTTCCTTACCATCTGACACTCCCCCTGTCTGGGTTTGCCAGCCTCCTAAGTCTCTCCTCCCAGGATGTAACTGTAGGTCATCTGCCCCATAGTTTCTACACCAGGGATCAGCAACCTTTGGCATGCGGCCTGTCAGGGAAATCCACAAAACCGCCAGGCCAATTTGTTTACCTGTAGTGTCTGCAAGTTTGGCTGATCACAGCTCCCACTGGCCATGGTTCGCCGTTCCAGGCGAATGGGGGCTGCAGGAAGCGGCGTGGGCTGAGGGATGTGTTGGCTGCTGCTTCCTGCAGCCCCCATTGGCCTGGAACGGCGAACCAAGGCCAGTGGGTGCTGTGATCGGCTGAACCTGCGGGAGCTGCAGGTAAACTGAAGGGCCAAAATCCATTTGCTGTGGATGGAAGGTCTTATCTATAGTTTCTGCTAAGAACTTTTCATATAGGCCCAGAGTCCACAGCTTGGCCTAGGGCATAATGGCTAGCTAACAAAGAACAATACTTGGCTAAGAGAAAGCTGGGGTAAACAGATAACCTTGTGTGTCTCAAGTCAGTGAACGGAGTCAGCATAACTCTGAATGTAATTGGGCATCCTAATCGTGAGTTATAGACACACGAAGTGTTGAGAAAGGCCTCACAGTTAATCCCTAATGCAGGGAGAAGGTAGTGGTACAATACCCCTCAGATTCCAGACAGAGAGAGGCCTAATATGATTGACATGAGTTATGACACCCTCCCCTCATAGTTGGATGCCAATCCTAGCCCACAGAAGTGCAAGGGTAAAAGTATAAACAATTGTTATTAAGTACCAATTACTGCTTTTTCGCTTTAAATCTCCAGGAATATACCTGTTGGTCAACCGGGGAACTGCTATCTCATTCCCCTGGACCCCAAAATTAGGGTTTAACCTATACACTTTAATAGACATAGTTTGAGGGTAATTACCTGTGTGTCAGCAATATGTTAATTTGAGTCATGGGCGGAGCCATTATGTAATCTTTTAGACCATTGGCTTATTGTGCTTGTCTTGCTGCTAGAACCTATCCAGGGGCTGGGAAAACCCAGCCCGTCACTTCTCTCCGCCCAATGAGCACCCTATATAATCTAATGTAATCAATTGCTCTTGCAGTGTCTCTGAGCCTAATAAGCAAAGTGACACTCTGTCAGCGCTGTGCATAATAAACTCCCGTGCTTGACTCTACACTGTGTGGATTACTGTTCCTTCATAAAGAAACCGGCCCGGCCCGCCAGCAGATTTCCCTGATGGGCCATGTGCCAAAGGTTGCCGATCCCTGCTCTACACCTCCTCCTTTCTCCCAGAGAGTGACTGCAGACTTTCCCAAAAGCCCACTTTGATTCCAATTTCCTGTCTTTATACATCCAGCCCAGTTTGTTCCTCTTCAGCTGGATTCCCACCTTGAGTCAGGGGATTGTTTAGCCACATAATTCCTCTCAGCTGTGGCCTGTGGGGTTAATTAGCCCCCTTTTCACTCTACATTAACTTTTTCACAGGCCGTGTGGGGTGAACAGCCTATCTCATAGGCCTACTTGAATTTACAATCTAACAAAGGTCTTTTTTTCATCTTCAGAACAATGTATTCAATTTGTCCTTGTGTATAATCAGATGAAAGCAGGTAAGAGAAAAATGCTGCTGTACTTTGCCTCCAGCCCTGTAGTGTGTTTATATATTTATTGAAAGGACAATAGGTTAATGTTATAAGCCCAGGAAAACCTATTCTTAGCAAGTTATTAGGAAACACCACTTAGCTGAGGCCTCCTGAGGATTGCAAACCTACCAGTCACTAAGACAAATCTAGAATATAATGACAAGTTTTAGCCTTCTGTGCAAACTACCTCCTCATTCACCTTCATTGAAATGTTTAATTATGTCTGAATACTGTAATTTTTAAAGGTTTCAGAATAGCAGCCGTGTTAGTCTGTATCCGCAAAAAGAAAAGGAGTACTTGTGGCACCTTAGAGACTAACCAATTTATTTGAGCATAAGCTTTTGTGAGCTACAGCTCACTTCATCAGTTGTTTTATTGCAGTGTAGATGTACCCAAAGAGTTTTGCCATTGACTTTAAAGAAGCTAAAATTAACCCAATATACTTATCGGAATGCATCCGATGAAGTGAGCTGTAGCTCACGAAAGCTTATGCTCAAATAAATTGGTTAGTCTCTAAGGTGCCACAAGTACTCCTTTTCTTTTTGTAATTTTTAAAGGTTTCAAAATTGTATTGAATGCCCTACAGATCCTTCCTCTATCTGCTTTATTCTGTAAAATACTATATCATTATTCCTTTTAAGTTTTTTGTATGCAAACCAGCCATAGGCAAATGTTATTCACTTGTTATCTCTTAAACTGTTTGGTGACTCATCAGATGTGTAGTCCTAGCCAATACACGGAAAATGATCAGAAAAAGGGGGTATAACAAAACACGACTGAAGAGTAATCTCATTTGTGCCACCAAGCTTACTCGTTCATACAGATGAGCTTGTAATGTGTATGTAAACAAATAACACATTTCAAAGAACACACAAAACATGTACTATCCAGCCCCCTCAAGCAGTATGTTACAACTATTTTCCTCAAAAGTAGATGTCATTTATAATACAATGCACAGAATTATTGAGAAGTTTAATAGGTGAGGAATAGTCTTTCTATCCAAAGTCTTTGTAACTCAGAGGTAGCTTCTTTCCAGCATCCAGTCTCCAAACCAAGTATCCCTACTGCCTTACAAATATCACTTCTTCCCGACCCCCTGCAGACATATACTAGAATGAAAATTAAGGAGCAAACATTGTTGAATTATAATTTTATATTTTGATTAGATCTGTTAGATAGAAAGTTACAGCACGTGTACAATCTATACAACATTAGTCATCTAGAGCTGAGTATTTGCAAGATAAAGGGTCAATATAAATGGTAAAACCTGAGGCAAAGGGAAATAATGCAGCTGAGCTCTCTCTTTCTTGACTCCCCACTAAATATCTGCACATTTTGGGTACCTTCTCCTTGCAGAAGTGGAAAGAATGATTGAGATTCATGTGAGCATCCAGTAAAAACTGTTTTGCTATGCATGTCCCCTGTAGGTGTTTTCTTCGGCAATATGAAAATTGAAGGCTATTTGGCTAAATGTGGTGAGGTCTATTTAAAATAAATAAATAAATAAGGAGAAACGATGTATAAAAATAGAGGTGGGATGTCATAAGCCTCCATCAAATATCTAAAACAGAATTTTCTGTAGCCTATTACATAGCAACTTTGGTGTCTTCCCTTACTGCTTTTCCTCCCCTCACAAAGGAAATAAGTGCCTCCGTTCAAGTGGATAGTTAACAATTAAGAAAAAATATTTTCCAAAGCTGTAACCAATACATACTACTTAACTGCCGATTTCAATTGTGTGCTTCACAGACAGCGATACCATTGAATGGATTTGTGCCTTATGCTCCTATTTCGTGCCTTTCTTTGGTATTGACTTTGCTTAAATAATGTAGTATATAGAACTTTGGGAGGAGGAGAGGATGCTGAAATAAGACTAGACCTGTAAAACAAAATTGGTATCTAAATCTTGAAGCCAGACAGGGAAATTAAGGTGGTCTTGTAAGTCATTAGTAAAGTCCTTTAATTAAAGCTGAGTATGTTGGGTTAAATTTTAGCTTCTTTAAAGTCAATGACAAAGCTCTTTGGGTATGTCTACACTGCAGTAAAACAACCGCACCTGGCCTATGGCAGCAGATTCAGTGTCGGGCAGTGAGTTTATAAAATTATAGTAAAGATGTCTGGCTTTAGGCTGCGTTTCCCTGATCCTGGATTCAATTTTATAGCCCCACAGCCTGAGCCCCATGAGCGAAAGCCAGCTGACGTGGGCCGTCCACAGGTGTTTTATTGCAGTGCAGACATAGGCACTGACTCCCTGGGTGCTCTGGGGCTGGAGCACCCAGGGGGAAAAAATGGTAGGTGCTGAGCACCCACTCGCAGCCCCCCTGATCAGCGCCTTCTGCACACCAGTGGCCCTGACGATCAGCGCTTCCCCCTCCCTCCTAGCGCCTCCCACCCACCGCAGATCAGCTGTTCTGTGATGTGTAAGAGGTGCTCGGAGGAGGGGTGAAACTGGGTGGAAAGAGGTGAGGGTGGAGTGGGGTGGGGAAAGATGTGGAGTTGGGGAAAGGCCTAGGGCAGAGCAGGGGTCGAGCACCCTCCAGCACAGTAGAAAGTCAGGGCCTCTGATTGCAGACATACCATTAATGACTTTAAAGGGCCCAGGATTACATCCTTTGGGAAAGATCTTTACCACTGAAAATGGAGCTATGACAATTTACTGTACCATGCACCGTACTTAGCATACTAACAGGGTAATATTTCTAGGTAAACCAGTGTAACACATCTATTTAGAAGAGAAAGAAAAGCATATCATCTACATTTTAAAATAGTTTGTGTATACAGAAAATTCTAACTCAATAATAATGGAACCAAATATAAAGGGCCTGATTTCCATAAATGTAGGCTCTTGGTGTGCATGTATTTGTTGGACACAAAGTTGTTGCAATTATGTATCTAAATGCATTTGCATGCTCAAATGTCTAGCTGACCTATGCAATAGTAATAATTGTGAATACTACAGTGTGTAAATACACAAGCACCTCATACATACATATATATATATAATAACAAAATAACAAAATATAGAGAGAGAAAGTCATATTCTAAATGGCATAGAAAGAGTGCTAATACTGTGAAGCTGATACATTTACAGAAGTGAAGTCTAGCTGTTTGGAAATTAAACTCCCATCTCACAAAGAGCTGTCCATAACCATTGCAAACCAACACAGCTAAGAGTCCAATAATTAAGGAGCATTTACATGAATAATGGTGCCTTTTAGCATGCTAGGCAATTAATAGTAGACACTTGAGCATTTTTGTTTTAGGTGGGAGGATCATTACTTGTATTCAAGTGGGTTTCCTTTGGGGTTGTAAAGCAGCCATAGTATAAGCCCTGGTCTACACTACGAGTTTAGGTCAAATTTAGCACCGTTAGGTCGATTTAAGCCTGCACCCGTTCACACAACCAAGCCTGTTTTGTCGACTTAAAGGGCTATTAAAATCAATTTCTGTACTCTTCCCCAGTGAGGGGTTTAGCGCTGGGTTGAATTTGGGGTAGTGTGGACGCGATTCGACGGTATTGGCTTCCAGGTGCTATCCCAGAGTGCTCCATTGTGACCGCTCTGGACAGCACTTTCAACTCAGATGCACTGGCCAGGTAGACAGGAAAAGCCCCGGAACATTTTAATTTCATTTCCTGTTTGGCCACCATGGTGAGCTGATCAGCACAGGTGACCATGGAGTCCCAGAATTGCAAAAGAGTTCCAGCATGGACTGAATGAGAGGTACTGGATCTGATCGCTGTATTGGGAGAAGAATCTGTGCAGGCAGAACTCTGTTCCAAAGATGAAATGCCAATATATTTGCCAAAATCTCCAAGGGCATGATGGACAGAGGCTACAACAGGGACACACAGCATTGCTGCATGGAAGTTAAGGAGCTGAGGCAAGCCTACCAAAAAACAAAGGATGCAAATGGTCGCTCTGGGTCAGAGCCCCGTATATGATGAGCTGCATGCAATTCTACCGGGGACCCCTACCACTACCCCACCACTGTCTGTGGACACCTGCAAGGGGGGAGTCTCATGCAACAGGGATGAGGATTTTGTAGATGATGATGAGTAGGAGGTTGAGGATAGCGCACAGCAGGCAAGTGCAGAATCCCTTCTCCCTGGCAGCCAGGAAGTGTTCATCACCCTGGAACCAATACTCTTCCAAACCTCCCAAGGTGGGCTCCTGGACCATGAAGCCGGAGAAGCACCTCTGGTGAATGTACCTTTGTAAATATAATACAGGGTTTAAAAGCAAGCGTGTTTAATGATTAATTTGACCTGAAGACTTGGGATGCATTCGCTGCCAGTATAGCTACTGGAAAAGTCTGTTAACGTGTCTGGGGATGGAGCGGGAATCCTCCAGGGATATCTCCATGAAGCTCTCCTGGAGGTACTCTAAAAGCCTTTTCAGAAGGTTTCTGGGGAGGTCAGCCTTATTCCATCCTCCATGGTAGGACACTTTTACGATGCCAAGCCAGTAGCAAGTAGTTTGGAATCATTGCAGAACAAAGCATTGCAGCAAAAGGGCCCAGGCTTTGGTGGCATTCAAGCAACATCCATTCTTTACCTCTTTGTGTTAGCCTCAGCAGAGTGATATAATTCATGGTCACCTGGTTCAAATAAGGGAAATTTGTTTAAGGGGACATTCAGAGGTGGCCGTTCCTGCTGGGCTGTTTGCCTTTGGTTGAAAAGAAATCATCCCTGCTGTTAGCCAAGCGGTGGCGGGAGGCCCGTTCATCCTGAGCTGTTCGCGTTTGGCTGACAGGGATCTTCCCTGATACAGCCACACGGTGGTGGTGGTGGGAGGAGGGGTTTGAAGTGATCATCCCAGAAAATTGGGGTTGGGGGGGTTTGGGTTGTGCTGCACATTCACCCTAAAACCACAGCTCCTCCTTTTAAATGGCCAACCCAATGGGCTTTGCTTGGTATGGAAAAGGAGGGTGTTGCTGTTTGAAACCATTCCCACATGTTATGAAGGTTGAAGAAGTTGAAACCCTTTGCCTTACCATGGCTGCCTGCAAGCCAAATTCTGTTGCCGAGCGGAGTGCGTGTGATGTCTCACACCAAACCGGCAGGCACTCAATATAAGAGGCAAAATGCAACCTTGTAACAAAAGCATATGTGCTATGTAACGTGAATCACTTAATTCAGTGTGAAATAGTCTTCCCTTTGTTCTCTAAACTGTATCTTTTTAAATACTACTCTCCCTTTTTTTCCTCCTGCAGCTCCAAATGTTTCTATGCTCCCCATATCATCTCCGTCCCAGAGGCTACCGCAGATTAAAAGGGGAAATATTCTCAGAGCTCATGCAGTCCTCCCGCACTGAAAGAGCTCAGCAGAATGCGTGGAGGCAAGCAATGGCAGAGACCAGGAAAGCGTTAAATGAACGTGATGAGAGGAGGGAGGAATGCAATGAGAGGAGGGAGGAGTGCGGTGAAAGGAGGCAATGCTGAGTCTAATGGGGGAGCAAAATTACATGCATCTGGTGGAGCTTCAGGAAAGGCAGCAGAAGCACAGACCACCACTGCAGCCTGTGTATAACCCCCTGCCCTCCTCCCCAAGTTCCATATCCTCCTCACCTAGACCCCCAAGAACGTGGGGGGAAGGTTACAGGCACCCAGCCACTCCACCACAGAGGATTGCCCAAGCAACAGAAGTCTGGCATTCAATGAGTTTTGAACTGTAGTGTGGTCTTATCCTTCCCTCCTCCCCTCATCCACCACCCCATCCGGTGCTTCCCTCCTCACCCACCCCTCCAGGGCTACCTTGTGAGTTTCCCCCTATTTCTGTGATGAATTAATAAAGAATGCATGATTTTGAAACAATAATGACTTTATTGCCTCTGAAAGCGGTGATAGAAGGGGGAGGTCGGTTGGGTTACAGGGAAGTAGAGTAAACTAAGGAGGTGGGTTTTCATCAAGGAGAAACAAACAGAACTGTCATACCATAGCCTGGCCAGTCATGAAGCTGGTTTTCAAAGCTTCTCCGATGTGCAGGGCGCCCAGCTGTGCTCTTCTAATCACCCTGGTGTCTGGCTGCACCAGGTGATTTGCCTCAACCTCCCGCCCCGCCATAAATGTCTCCCCCTTACACTCACAGATATTGTGGAGCACACAGCAAGCAGCAATAATAATGGGAATATTGTTTTTGCTAAGGTCTAACCTAGCCAGTAAACTACACCAGCGAGCTTTTAAATGTCCAAATGCACATTCTACCACCATTCTGCACTTGCTCAGCCTGTAGTTGAACTGCTCCTTACTACTGTCCAGGATGCCTGTGTATGGCTTCATGAGCCATGGCATTAAGGGGTAGGCTGGGTCCCCAAGGATAGCTAAAGGCATTTCAACATCCCCAACAGTAATTTTCTGGTCTGGGAAGTAAGTTCCTTCCTGCAGCTGTTCAAACAGACCAGAGTTTCTGAAGATGCGAGCATCATACACCTTTCCCAGCCATCCCACATTGATGTCGGTGAAATGTCCCTTGTGATCCACCAGTGCTTGCAGCACCATTGAAAAGCACTTCCCACTTTTTCATTGTTTTATCTTTCCTTTTTCCTTTTCTGGAAGGTTTCTGTTGATTTAAAAAAAAAAAAACATTTCTGGGATTTTTGGTATCCTCTTTCCCTTCCCCCACCTGTTCAAATCCAACCTCAGTGAAGGGGGAAGAGGGCAAGAATCTCAAACCCTGCAAAGCACTAGGATGCATGAGAAAATCAGGGGCCATCCCTATGGATCTTGAAGCATTTAGATGAAAGGCATACTCCACTGTGCTGCTTTTTTGGCTCCCCTCCCCTTGGCAGCACCATGACTTAGGATATGTCTACACTGCATTGTAAACCCAGATCTGTGGGACCTGGGTTTATGGACTCAGTGTTTCCAAATCTATGTGTGAGTGTTGACAATGCATTTAAACATGGGCTTACGATTGCTGGATTTGTGTCTCGCAGCTGTGCTAACGCATCCATACTGCACTACTCAGACCTTCTGAATCAGGTCTGTGGATTGAGCTGCAAAATGGCAGGGCTTGGATATGAATCACAGCAGGACTTGGCTCTGATTCAACCACCCAGCCAGGTCCTAAGACCTGGGTGCTTGCTGACCCGAATTAGACTGATTTGCATGTGAATGGAAGTGGAGGTTTGGCTCAAATCTCAGTCAGAACCTGGATTTTTTGTGCAATATAGACATACCCTTAGAGGCGGTGTTGTATTGGATCATTGGCTGTTTCCCACCTGTGGCTGAGCAATAGAAGGCACAGAGGGAATTCTGTAGGAGTTAATGTTACTGAAAACAGCATTACCCCTGATTTAACTCCTACAAGAATCGTGAATGATCCCACAGGATTTCTGTAAAATCTATTCCAACAAATGTGATGCAGAGTGACCAGCTGAAGCTTCCACGCTTCCCCTGCCCCCAAACCCGAGTTATTCACTTTATTCTGAGTTTAAGGTGGAGCTCAATGTAAATGATGGGACTTCAGGGTGCAATAATCAAATGCTCAGCATTGATATACTTCTGCTCCTACTGAAGTCAACAGTGAAACTTCCTCTTATTTCAGTGGTACCAGAGTTACTCCAGTGCAGACAACTTTGAAAAATCCCACCCTTGATGCTTCAATATAATAATGATGAGAACTGTCTCATTATATTCAAATGCTTATTTCAGCCCATTGCTATATGGAAGCCAAAGTATCTGCATGCATTAAGCAACTCTTCCTCATGCAGATTTGGAAGTAAAGACCCTTGCAGATATTTTCAAACTCCCCTCAGAACATCTGCTGTCCCAGACAATGACTCACCTCACCACTCTGAGTCTGTCCTCTTTTTTTCATGTAACCTTTTAATCCACTTTCTCTTGCAGTAATTGTTACTATTACAGACATTCTGTTAACATGGAGCACCTGGGGGTTACTGTATGGCAACCTGGTGACAAGACTTATGTTCTATCACATCATGTAAACAACCTTCAAAACTTTTGTATGCATGTTAACTACATTTTTCTTGCTGATTTCATCTTATGTTTATTTTAAGTCTCATCTTGGCTTTATTTTTATGCACTTCATTCTGTACATTTTGTTTGTTATCTTTTTTGTTTGGTGTGCAGACAAAGCATAAAGCTGTGATTTTTTTTTCCCCAAGGGAACCTAAGGGAGTTAAGCACCCAGCTTCCATGGGTCTCTTGGAAAATGCTAGCTTAAACCATGTGAAACTGGATTTGTTTTTAGTTTTAACTATCAATTTTCATAAGAGTTTGTTTTTCCTTATGTAGCTATTACCAGCCATAGATCGTTTGTGCTTTTCTGGTAGATAAATCTGGATGTAATGGGCCTGGATTCCCTCCCCCATCCCTATATCCTCCCACTCTCCCTCTATGCCCCCAGTGTAAAAGTAACTCCAACTGATGTATTTCTGGGGAAGAATGAGGCTGATAAGTCTACTTCCTCTCTAAGGCTATGTCTACACTACCACTTATGGTGGCAAAACTTTGTCGCTCTGGGGTGTGAATATTCCTTCCCCTGAGCAACATAAATTACTAAATTACTAAATTACTCAGGCATAAGCGCTAGTGTGCACAGCACTATGTCAGTGGGAGAGCTTCTCTTGCTGACATAGCTACCGCGGCTCATTGGGAGTGGATTAATTATGTTGATGGGAGAGCTTTCTATCACTACATCAGAAATCTTACAGCAGCGCAGCTGCATTGAACAGCTGCACCAATCTAAGCTCTCTAGTGTAGACATAGCCTAGCAGACATTGCTCTAGTAAAAAATATTACCTCATCCACCTTGCTCCTCTCTAATTATACAGTTTCTTATTGTAATTTCCCATTGGTACGGCTCCATGTTACAATGAATTAAAGTTGTTGTGAAAGTCACAAATGCACCTTGAGGTGATGTGATGCTACTTCTTACTTTCATTATTATTCCTTTATTTATTATTTCAGAAAGCACATTATCATGCAATCCTTTTTAAAGCATTTTCCAAACCACAGACTAATTGGCAGGAATACTTACTACATGAATATAAAAAAAACCCTTTTAGTTTATGTTACCTAGAAAATTACTCTGCGAGATAACCTTCTAGCTCAGGAAGAGCACAGTTCTCAGTCTTATTTCTGAAAGATCTGGAAAGTCCAGTTAGAAAGCTTTTTGGCTGCTTAAATATCCATTTAAACAAATGCACGTGAGGGGGGGGGGGAGCACAAATCATCCAGTTTTTAATCAATAAACCAATAGCAAAGCTGTAACAGTGGAAAGTGTTCTAGGTTCCCCCTCCCCCTCGGGGGGATTCCTGGAACTGGGGTACCACTGAACCTACCTCACCAACCAGCCTGGGCTCTCACACTGTGCTGCTGTGACAAGTTGCTAAGCTCTCCAAGCTTGCTTTTTCACCAGCATACACATAAGTAGGGATACACCCAGCTGCAGCACTATACACACAGGTTCTTTAACCAGCCCCTACGTGGGAAGGCACAGGTAAGGCACCTCCCAGTTTGTAAGGCACACACCCCCCCTTTGGAGGGAAAACCCAAAATTATACCATCTTGCGCTGCACGGGGAACTGTATAGCATAAGCTCATAAAATTCGTCCCTTCCCTCAGTGTGGAGGAAGATATGCAACAGCTTTCTGCCCCAGGTTATAGTTTCCACACACTGGTTTTAGACAAAACAAAAACAAGTTTATTAACTGCAAAAGATAGATTTTAAGTGATTATAAGTGACAGCAAACAAATCAAAGCAGATTACCTTAGTAAATAAACAAAATCAGAAACTGACCTTAACACACTAGATAGGTAGGATATGAATTAGCAGATTCTGACCCTGAATGATAAATAGGCTGGCAGATTCTTAAGGCACAAGCTGCCTTGGCTTTCCCAGGTTTTAATACATAGGCTAGCAATACCTCAGCCTGGGACCATCACTTCCCCCCATTCAGTCTTTATTCCTCAGGTGTTTCAAGGTGTGTTGTTTTTTGGGAGAGTGAGGTACCATCATGATGTCATTAACCCTCTTTTATATCTTCTTCCCACCTGCTGGAAAGCTCTTTTGCTGTGACCTGGGTCAAACAGTTCCCATTGTCTAGTGCTATCTCAGAAAGGTTTCTATTGTACACAGTTCCTGGGGTAATCCTTGTGCTTGTGTGCCTTTCCTCAATGCGCCATTAACATTGTTTAGCCTTTTTATAATTGTACCTGAAAGGCTGCTTGTGGATGTTTTCAACCTCACAACATGTTTCAGTAACACATACATAGCCAAACTTCATAACTTCACATAGGACAATAGCACATACCATCCAATGAGATATTAATGTCTAGCAGATAAAGACTTTTAGAATGATACCTCACAAGGCATACTTTGTACAAAACATATCCTAATTGCATGACAGTGGTGAATATTCAGGTGCCGGAAGTCACAGAAAGTACACAGGAATCAGAAGACAAAGGTTTTTTTACGTTGAAGACTAGAGCTTCAAAGTAACTAAGTATCAAATATAAATTTTAAAAAATAATCTGAATCCCATTCAGAATAGCATCTCTGTTTCTTTTTTTACATTTGTTCTGAAGCAGTACAATTTTCTTTAACAAAATTTACTACTGAAGATCCAGCAACAGGGAAACAAATCTGTTTGTTCATTTAATCTACTGAGCATTAGTGATTATTTGGAGGTTCATTCAAAACTGCATGAACCCCCAGACATTCAGATTCTCATCCATAGTTAGTCCATATATTTTTGTGTTTAGAAATGATGCTGAAGAGACCTTAAGAGACTTTTGACTTGGAGTATTTATTTATCTTCCAGGCTTGGCTGAAGCTAGGAAATGTAGAGATACCCACACAAGGGAAGGGTAAAAAAAGTTTAGATCATATTCTGTTTGAACTAATGGTGGTAGCTTAAGTTGTTTCTTATCTATATGGAATTGCCCATCTTTTGTGGCAGGCAAAACAATTGTAATTGTGACTTGCTAAATCCTTCATCCTGCAAGACACAAGGATATTTCTTAGAAGGAAGTTGCTATATCCTTTTAGCTAAAGAAGGCTTAAAATGCTTACAGGGTGAAATTCAGTCCTGTGAAGAGGGCAGTATTAGGCCTCATACCTTTTAAGAACCCCAGGAAAGCCCTAATTTGGTGATTTAAGAGTGGCTTAAATGGTACATGTGCAGTGGGCTAGCCCAAGACTGGGGCTGAATTTAGTCCAAGGAGAATTACTTTGCAAAAAGGCTGAATTTTCAAACAGGAGAAAAATGCAATCAGATACTTCAGTATATGAAGTAATAGGTATAAGTGCACCCTAAACCCATCAATTTCAGAAGGAAAATTTTTGAAAATGTTCAGCTGCAGAGAATGTTGGTGAAGTCCCAGCAGTAAGTGCATGCAAGAGAAAATGCACTGGCTGTGCTCCATCTGAGTTGTAAACCAATTGTGCCATTGACATTTACAAAAATGCACAGCTGATCGGAGATATTATTCTTGTGAAATTAAAAGCTTCAAGGCCAGGTCACAGGGAAGACCCCAATTTTCTGCCTATGTTAGTGAACTGCATCCACCCAAAGAACATCATCTTCTCTATGTCCACAGGAAAGAGTTGCTCCCAGAGATCAGTTTCAGATGTTGTGTCAACTGGATAGGAAGTTAACAGGAATGAAAAAGCACCACTTCCCTTGTCATTTGCAGAGTACTAAAAAGAAAGGATCCTCTGAACGTCTCAGGGAGCAATTGCCAGCCGTTTAGTCAGTGACCCGGATCCTACCCTGCAGCCAAGGAGTTCTAGTACAGGCCAGCAACTTTATCCTTTCTACTCTAGTGATCAGTGTATACCATTTTGTATCCACCAGGGTATTTTCACAAAGTAAATAGCTAAAACTTTTGAAAAAGGAGAAGTCTGAGATTCTTATTCATATTTCTTGTTTTTTTTCCCATGTACGAGGATTGGTTGGGCTTATGGCTAACATTTATTTTCATCATTTTCTAGTGGCAGGAGAGATCAGTGTTAACTATGTTTCTTCAGGATTCTAGTCCTCACTCCAGCTACATTTTACAGCCATAAAGAAAGATCTTTTTACATAAAGTAACATTTGATTATTTTGAAGAAAACAAATTCCGTTTATTCTGTGTAGAAATGACATTTCCAAATCAAATGGTTTTTTTTACATTATCAGGACTTATTTTTGTCCTTATCCTGAATCAGATAATAAAAGCCATATGGACTCTAATATTAGTCTTTCTTACCTCTTCAATGAAGCACATTTCTCAGGAAAAAACAAATACAAAAACATAAGTTTGATGCTCCTGGTATCTCTCTCTCAACTCCTCTTCCCCTTCCCTCCCCCCCCCAAACCCCTGGTATTAAAATACCAAATGTAAAAACATAGATTTTTTTAAAAAAAATCAATAGGAATACAAAATTTGAAGTACATCTCAGATGTTTGGGCTGCAGGACATTATGGTCCCAATCCTTCTTTCATTGTAGTTAATGGGAATCTTTCTATAGACTTCAGTGGGAGCAGGATCAGACCCCATATGAGCAATGGCGTTTTGATGTATTACAGTAATACATCATCCTATGCAACTCTTTGATGATGTATTGCACCAGTGCTTTATCAAAGTGTCATATCTCTGATGAAGGTGTAGCACCTTCTGGCAATGGCCTTTTATGAAGATTGCTCTATTGTAAGACTTTAAGAAGAAGTATGAGACAAAGGGGAATATATTTCAGAAATATACTGCAGGAAAGAAACACTAGGTGGTAAAAATAAGGAACAATTAGAGAAAAAGTTTTCAGAGACCTTTTGCTATGGCAGGCTGCTGAAATGCTAACATCTAAGGATCTACACTTTCCCTTGATATCTATTTCTCTAGTTTTGATCAGAAAAATATGAAAGAAAAATGGTCAAGTCCTTACCACAAAAATGCATTTATTTGTAAATATAGAAGAAAAAAATTCTTAAGTTAAGCTAATAAAGGCTAGGATAATTCATGTTGCCAAAGTGCCTATGTAATATCTCTTTCCTAAGTGGGTTGCATGTACAATATTATGCATTTGGAAAGTCAAGGTAATACATTTGGCAACTGTAGACAGAACGTAATGTTGATGACTGACTTTTTTCGGGGGTGGGTACAAATGCAAATTATATACTATCATATTTTGGAAATTTGAAGACTGGGGAGGGGGAATAGAAATAAGTTGGTGAGAATGTGAGTATATGTGATCAATATGGCAAGATTTACTTTCTTTCCAACTTTTATATTTACTTGTACTACACTTAAGTGTATAGACAGATGAAAATGAGTCACATTAGGATTAACAGGTAGGATTTTCAAAAGTAATCACAGTTGGTTTACTCTGCTTCCATTGAAATCAAGGTAAAACTCTCTTTCACTTCAGTGGGAGCAGAGTTTGGCCAATGTTGAGTGCTTTGGAAAAAAAAACATTACAACTATTAATGCAGTTCAATATCCAGAAGAAGTAAAGTATTATTTACACAAACAATGGTGAACTTAACAGATGATTAAATAAAGTTCCTGAGATTTCCAGAAGATCATTTACAGCCTGAGTCTGCTGCCCTTACTTGCATTGAGTAGTACCTTATTCTTCTTGCAGTGTCATTGATTTCAGTGCGAGTAAGGGTGGTCTGGTAGTTTGCTGGTAGATCTGGGGAGCATTTTTTAAGGTGTAAAGAGAGAATGGACAGAACAATTACACTTCCTCTTACCAGCATTTCACATAAGGTATTATTGAATATAGTGAGTATAAGTTGTACTTTGAGAGGCTCACGGTATAGTTTCAGAAGTAGGGATGCTTGGTCTCGGCCAGCAGGTAAAAGAAATCCTTGGCCTCTTTAGGGATATTACCCCACACCCTTCCTTGTGGGCATTCAATCTCCTTGTGGGTTGGAGGGCTTTATGTAGCTGATTGGTTGGACAGAAGGGTGCAGCATAAGCCAGTTGGCTTCTTCATTCCCAAGGGGAAGGCTTATAAACCTTATAATTCTGTGCTGGGAAGTAAAGCACCTCCTCACCCCTTTAGGATTAGAGTAGGATGGGATTTGGGGGCTTTGCTGAGTGCATCACGCTAGTCATGTTTTGGGGCTGGGCAGGAATTTTTCCCTCACTGCCAGATTGGCCTGGGCAGCATGTTAGGGATAATCTTCCTCTCAGTTGCCCAGGAACCTGGTAGGTTAGGTTGTAAAAATTCATGATTTCCAATTTGGCATGTGCCCAGTGCAGGTATCCATTCAATATGCGGGATACAGTGCTCCGATAAACCATAAATGAAAGTAGATTAGCAGAAGGCATCTTCTAAAGAACATGGGGCTAAGGTTTGGGGCTCCTAATGTCTGGTACAGCAAGGAGACAACACCCTCTTCTTCCTGCACTTTTCCCTCATATGTGGGGAGGGTGGTGGTATCTCAGCAATGGTGCAGGTACCTGGTGGAATTGGGGGTGGGACCGACAACAGCCCAGGTGAAACAGAAGGATGGAGGGCTGATGGAATTCCAGATGGAATGGACTACAAAAGAAGGATGACCTGCCCTGGATTTGTTTTTGCTGGATAGCTCCCAGATGTAGTACTTAATAAAGTGGTGGGCGTCTGGGACAATGACAGAATGCAAATAATGAATTTTCTTTAAATGGTGGCGGTTGTATTTCATCCAAAGTTCAAACAGTTAAGATTTCCTTTTGGATTTACATTGCAAGTGATATACTTGCAACTGCTGCTCTCTTTGACAAGAAACACTTATTATTTCTCATGCAACTCTTACTGTTTGCAAAGAAGCATTTACAATCTATTTTAAAGTATTATCTTAAAATAAGCTTACTAAATCAAATTAGCAACATAAATTTATTTGCTGAGTGCTGCTAATATTATGAAAGGTACACTTTAACTGATGATGAACTAACATTGGCTTTTTGAGACTTGTTTATTCATGTAGTAGTTTAGTGGTATTTGGTTTGGTAGTGTATGGTATATTGTAATGTATGCTATGAATATTATTATACAGTTTATATGTACACTAATAAATGAAAGCCCTAATTTTGCATGGGCCACTGGAATTTATTTTAATTTATTTGTTTGGATTTTTGAAGTTTTAATTTGATAGTATTTGGTATGGCATGCTTCAAAATATCAGCTGTTTCATATATATTCAAATGGATTACAAAGTTAGCCTAGCTTTGTCTTGGCTTGTGGTATTTATTTGTTTTGTGTGTTATAATGTAATGGCTTAATGATATTTGTTATGGTGGGCTTCAGATATTATATAATTATATGTATGCCAATAGAAAATAGATACAGCCTAATTTTCTCAGAGCTGGTGGAATTTATTTTAGTAGTTTTATTTTATGTGTTATTTTCAAGTAATTTTGAAAGAAATTTTCCACATTCAACTAGCAAAGTGAAAAGCCAGAATGAGAGTTACCACATTATCTGCAACACAAACAAAAAAGGGATGAAGGATGGTTGAAGAGATTACTTTTATTTTGGTTCTATATATCCAGCTGATAGAGAGGATAAAACAGAAAAGCCTGAAAATAATAAGCCAGATTCCAATGCCTAACTCCTCAACCTGGCCTATTGTAATCAGTGGAGCTACTTACAAAATAAAGCACTACTCAATACAAGTAAGACTGAGAGGTCTGAGAGGTGCTGAACATACTCACCTCCCATTAAAGCCAGGGGGAATTGAGGGTGCTCAGCTCATTGTAGGATTGAGTTCAATGGGAGACGGCTCTAGTCCATGAGAATTATGTATCTATTTCTGGAAATAATGTGTATTATAAATATTTTTCACTTCTAGGGTAAGGAGAATTTACATGTGTTCTTTTTAATAGTTTCAGTGATAGTTTTAAAAATATAAATGCACTAAGAAAATAATAGAAAAAAGTAATTCATAATTATTTTCATTTGGCATAATGTATTTTAATGTTGCATAACTAGTGCCAATATATACATTAATGCTAATTTTTTTTTCTGGTGATACATGCGAATCCATGCCAGGTTCTTGTGTAATATAAATTATTAAAATGTAATAACTGTTGTCATCCTGATTCTGTTCTCTTTTGTAATTTTGTTTTTAGTGATATCCTACATATTGGGTCCAATTCTCCCCCACATAAACACACCATAATTTCCTCTGAAATTAGTGGAGAATCATATTCATCTATCTGATGGCAGCATTGGTCCTTTAATCCATTATGTTTTCTCAGATGATTAATATGCTAATTGCATAAAACTGGATATCAGTTAGCAATATGCCCTCTCCAGCTGTTGCAAGTTAATTTACCTTCATTTTAAATGACTGGTGGTTTTTTTTTTTGTTTGTTTTTTTTTTTTTTACAAAATGTAAAATATTTTTATTGCTTGATTACCAAATATAATTTAGTTCTCCCATATTTCATACCAGGAAACTGTAGAATTTTGATGCTGTTTTATGATCAGTGTACAGAGATAAACAAATACAAAAAGAAAGACCATTTAAAAGGTATACAGTGGTGGTAAAATGTACCATTAACCAAAAGTTTTAATGAATGTAAATTAATTTGGCACTGTTCAATAACAAGTAGTTTTTATTTTTAAAGCAATGCAACTTTCTGAATTCTGAAAACTGTCTTCTAACACATTACTGTTGTTTATTATTTGTATTACAATAGCGCCCAGAGATCCCAATGAGGATGGAGGCAACTGACAATGTAAAAGGTAAAAAATAGTCCCTGCCCTAAGAAGATGCATGGTTGAAACCTCTCCCTGGTCAAAGAGGTATAACAGATTTTGTAATGGGCACAATGTCCCTTGAGAGACAGAGAACTGGCATATGGATCAGGTTTGAGTTTTGGAAACTGATTTGTGTTCAGGGTTCTTGAGCTTCTGCACCTATGATTAGGGATACGTCATTCAAGGTCAGACATGAAAACGTCAAAATAGTTTCTATCATATTTTACAGAACAAACAGATTTTGATACTGGTGAACTAGAATCATGTGGGTTTGGACATGCTTAGAAATAATTTGTACCACCTCTTCTACCACTTTTGCACAATGGGGCAAATCTAGATCGTAGTAGAAAGGATTCGATGACAAATCAGATTTTGGCTATATTGTGTCTTAAGATGGAAAAGACAAATGCCATCTATGTACTTATGCCCCAAAAGGTTTTTTATTCTGAATTGAGCTCTTGTGCGATACACCTTTGTGATACACACACACACACACATATATATATTCAACAATTGTAAGTATCAAATTACAGCAAAACAATACTTCATTTTTCCTGAAATAGCTTAATAGCAATTTTGACAGCAGTAGGTGGACATATCCCACAATACCAGTGTATGTTTCATTAGCTCCCTGTCCCTTTTATAAATAGCATGCAGTGAAAAGAAAAATAAATAAATAACATTTATCACAGACTCCATTAAGTTCAAATGTATGCTACCACAGTGCACTGCAATTTTTATTCGTGGAAAATCGATTCCCTTTTTTACTAAAAAGTATCCACTAAATGGCATTATGGTTCAGCAACTGCAGCATTCATTAATTTTTGCTTGCTATTAGCAGCAAACAAACCCACAGAGGTTTGATTCACATCAGAGGTTTCGTAAAATTTTTGGACTTCACCTTCTATTCATTACATTACTTTGTTAGTCTTTTTCACTCTGTTAAAGGTCTAATCATAGCAGCCTGAAAAGAGGTCTCTCCTCTATTAATGTACAGCTGGGCAGCTGCATCACCAACTTACTCCAACCTGTTAAAAAAATAAAAGTGAATTAGCCCTTAGGGACTGTAGGACACATGGTGTATGAGAATGAAAATTGATGTAAGCGTATGTATTGATATATTTTAGTACTGAATAAAAGGGAAGATGAACCAATCATGTCCCCTCCTCCTAACCACCCTTCCTGTAGCTCCCGAAAGCTTATGCTCAAATAAATTGGTTCATCTCTAAGGTGCCACAAGTACTCCTTCTCCTTCTGTGTCTCTTTTACTTGTATGAAGATTCTTCATTCCTGAGTATTATTTTGTGTTTTCACTGTGCCATAGATAGAGATGATGATTTACAGAAATTAACAATATGTCCTTTTCCCCTTTCAATGCGTATATCATATTTCCTGGTCTTGAGGTTTAGAAAGTACTAATTTGGGTCATAGGGTTTATCTCATATCGAGTCCTTTTGACTAACTATGTACTCTGCTGTTCCAGTCTAATATTTACAGTATGTAGTTTGTCTTTGTAGGAATATTTTATGTTTTTTCCAGTCCCCTCAAAAGGAAAGAGGGAAAACAGTTATTTATCTTTAGAAATCTGTGTGTTACTTTTTTTTGGTGCGTTTTCCATCTATAATTTGGCAGTTATATGTAAATGGAATTAGATTGCAGAGATGACGTGGAGTACCAGGCTCAGTAAGATTGTTTAAAATGTGGCGGTGCTTGTACAGTTATTCAGGTTTGGATGTTGCATATATGTACGCACATTCCAATCTTTATAGACAGAAGTAGTTCCATTGACTCCAGTTCGAGCAGAATTAGACCAGTGCTGAGCACTTTTGAGAATACCGCTCATATTTTTGAGTCCCTGGGCTGAAGACTCATCTACTATCCCTTTAATAATTTATAGACTGACCTTTAAATAAAACAACATAATGAGACCAAACTGTGATTAATGCTATTCTAATTCCAGAACAACTGAAGTTTTACTCATTTGAATGAATTGAGATGTTAGGAGTTTCGGTGATTAAAAACAGTGAGTTTTAATCTTAAATACTTTATTTTCCTTGGCAGAATTTTTTTTATATTATTAATATTGTATTTATTTATTTTTTGTTATATTTTAAAATCACAGAAGAGTCTTTTTTCTTTGACTTGCATAAGTATTTACTCTTCTTGGTTAATAAGCTCCTTTGTTTAATTCAGTTTAGAAAGTGTCTTCCAATAACAGACTATATGGAACAAAGAACGAAAAGTAAGTGAAGTACTTTAAAATCCAGGAAACACAATTTCTTCAAAAAATTTCAACTGTTCCTGAGCTTTATACAAGTTTTTTCAACCACATACAAAAGTACTGAATTAACTCAAGTCTCAAAGCTCTGCCCATTTGCAAACAACATCATGACATCTTCTGTGAAGCTAATATCATGCCTTCATTTTTGATCCTGGGGATATGAACAACCATCTGCAGTGTTTAATTTATATCATATCATATTATACACATCATACTGACACTTTGATTATTGTTTCTGAAATCTGTTTTTTTTTAATTGGATAGATTTTAAGGGACAAATTTACAAAAGTTGCTTTAGTCTGCATGCAATATTCACAAATGCATCAGTTTGCACATACAGAACCCGGTGTTTGCCTGTCCAGATGAGTACATTGCACACCTAAGGGCCCCATCCTGCAAGCTTTACTCTTGTGATTTAGTCATGTGATTAAGGCTATGTAGGGTTGGCCTTGTACATACTGATTTGTGTGCATTTGTGAGATCATATGAAAGTGTGTGCAAACAGATATGCTTGCAGACATTGTAGGCATCACTAAAGGGATCTTTGAAAATGTGACCCTTGTATAAGCTGCTTCTTTCTTTATACCTATTCAACAGTGTTTGTGTGTTCACTCAAATTTTTCAACATTGTTGCTTATGAGGCAGAGAACCTTATTCTGAAGGGGTTTAAACTTTTCTAAAAATGAATTTTATTTTCCCTTTGAATTTTCAATGATAATGGAGGAAAATCTTTAAAGCTACAGCTCATCAACCTAGATAATGAGTAGTCTAAGTCGGTTAACATTGGGGAATTTAGCTACAACTACCTTTCAGCACACAGACCTGCATTTTGGAAATGGTGATATTATTTATAAATGCAGCAACAGTCCAGAAGTTAATTTTGAAGCACTTGTGACCAATATTGCAGCCACATGCAGTATCTTTGGGGACCATATTCTATTAAGTTTATGATTTATGTGTCATTGTGGGTCAGGGATTGGGTGCAACTCTGTTGGGGGAGGGCTATCACTGTTCCTGGGGACTAAAAACAATAGTGGGATAGGATGATTAAAATGAATCTCTCTGCCATAAACACCACCAGAGAGGCACTACCCCTAGGGAGGTTTACATATACTGATTTGGGCCGAGTTTTCCAGAAACCATCAGAAAAAGAAAGGTGTTTTGGTGTAAAAAGGCTGAGATTAAACTAATAGAGGCCCTTCTTTTGACTCAGCAAATGTACAGGACCTTCTGTCCAAGGGAAAGCAGGGAGCAGCCTTTGCGGAAGGGTTGGAAAGACTGGATTACTTCGGCCCCGTAAGACTGATGGATGACTTCTGATAAGCTTATAGCATGTTTATAAGAATGGTTATTGGTTTTGTATGTTTCCTCTGTAATGCTTTTACTCTGGAATAAACATACTGTATTTTGTTTTGTGAAGGCTGGTTGGTAACTGCTATACAATGTTGTAGTCCCTGAAGAAAAGTTCAGAACGGGTGCTGGTGGATCCCTGTCAGACCTGCTGCAGAAATCACAGTGAAGCACAGAGGGACTGCAAGCCTAAGCCTAGTTTGCCCAAGAGAAGTGGCTGCTAGGAAGGTTGAAATCTCTAAGTGGATGCACTGTCAAAGACCAGGACAGGAGGGGTGGGGGGGATCAAAGGGGTAGCTAAACCTGTAATTGTGACAGAAATGTAGGGCAATGACCTGATTTTCGGTGGTGCTGCATGTCACCTTTTATATTGTCTTGGCATTTGTCTCTCAACATCAGAATATTGCCTTTGCAGCATACCAAACCAGACAAACAAACATGGCATCATGCCACATAGGGAATATGGCGGGTACCGCCCCTAAAACTGACCCAGAGGGGTTATCCACTCCAAGAAAACCCACCCAAAACATGGGAGATAAGAAATCCAGTCACTTTTCCACAGTTGACCTAGAAGGGTCAATGCTTCAAGACATGGGTGGCAAAGAAGTTTGTCAATATGTGGAGGTGAATAACCAAGTAGCAACATTTAATTTAAAACACTTTCCCTGAAACATACAGAGAAGACTAAAGTCATGTTCTGCTCTGCACCTTGCTTTCAACAAAGAAGCATAAACTGCACCTTCCTGGGTTCAGCCACCCTTGAATTCATGTTAAATTATTTCTTCCGATTGCTAAATCAGCAGGGAAACCCTGTTAATTTTTGGTGTTGGGCTCCCATATTGCTGGCATCCCAACTGAATTATAGGAATGTTGCAAAGATGGGATTTTAGGCCTCTTGAAGAAGAGGAACTAACAGTTGGAGACTGGAACACTGTGTGTACGACCTTTGGTTATATGGCAGTGAATCATGGTCATATAGCAGTTCCAAATTCTTAACTTGCTACTCAGCTTCTCAGCTTCTGAATCTCAACCCTCAGGCTTAAGACAAAAGAGCAGGGATTCATTATGAGTACAAGTCTTCTGGGAAAACAGGAAAGTTATTCCCATTCTCTTCTAAAAGCGTGTGTTGCAATAGAGCTCTACTCTTTAATTTGTTCTTCCATTGTATGTCTGGTGGCAACTCCCAGAGCTTTAGAATTTGGAGAAAAGATAACTCCATCCCCCAAGTATGTTATACAGTCAGTCTCAGGGGAGGAAGTATAACAGCTCCTTTAGTCTCCGTCACTGCTTTAATTTTGCAATTCACAGCTTTTGTTTGTAACAACCTTTGGCTAATGTTCACTCTTCTGTAGAGAGACATCTCTGTAGCTTTAAAGTCTCCAAGACTGAGAATCAATTTCTACTGATGCCCTCAGAGAAGACAAAATTACTTCCTGTAAATATTGCTCTCTGAAGTTTTAAGTTGTAATGGATCGACAATGACCCCATCTTCTGGCCTGAACCTCAGGATACATCTTTGCATATTTTAATT
This sequence comes from Chelonia mydas, assembly GCF_015237465.2. Lineage (NCBI taxonomy): Eukaryota > Metazoa > Chordata > Testudines > Cheloniidae > Chelonia > Chelonia mydas. The sequence goes on from NC_057852.1 coordinate 101,167,218, forward strand.
CTTTTACCTTTTGCTTGAAAAAAAGCTGAGGACAGTGTGGGAAATAATATATAATTATGACAAGCACTAGAGGTAGGCTCTGAAATGTCAATGTCATTTATACAAACATATGTACAAAAAAGCATCTGTCTATGCACACTATGCACCCTTGCTGTAATTTGAAATAACAAAATTAATGCACAAACATAAATAAAGTGTAGTAACACAGTTCAGCATAACTCACTACCAGCAACTCAGGCAACTCAAAAAGCTCAGTTTAAAAAACAACAACTTTATTTTCAAATATAATACAATACTTGTTGAGAGGCGCTTTTAAGCTATGAAATCCAGTGTCCTCTGCAATGCTTGCATATTGTATTTGAACACATGATACTTAGTAGAGTAGGTTGGGAAATTCAATGAGAAATAGAAACAAATGTTCATGAACATTTTCTGTCTTGCATCTAGCTCTGCTACTTAATATAAAATCCTTCAGCATTAAGATCTATCTTAAATTAGGCAAAGTATTAGTTAATACTTACCAATATATAGGGTTATGACATTATCAACGATTCACTGGCAAACCAGGAGGACATACCTAGTGGAATCTCTGTGAAGTTTGTCCTGGGTCAGACTAGTCATTTTTTTTAATCACTTGGATAATGGAGAGGACAGTATACAGATAACATTTGAAGATGACACCACACTGGGTGAGGTTGTCCTTTTGAGGACAGGATTTGTATTCAAAAGGACCTTAATAAATTAGAGAATTTGTCTGAAATCTACAAGATGAAATTCAATAAGGACAAATGCAATAATAATCAAAGATGAGAGGAAAGACCTGCTGCTATTTCCACTGAAAGAAGCCCTGCCTCCCACCTGTACAGGAAAATGGAGGGAATGCCATGAAGGAATATTAAATGTTTTACTCCTTCCAAGTCCCTTTCCCACACTAGGGCACAATTTCGCCCCTGTAACTGGCTTTGCAGCTTTAGAGATGACTCAAGTGTTTGGGCCTTCAGTTAGAAATGAGGGTGCTCAGCACCTCACAGGATGTACTGTGGCCCTGATCAAGCCATATATTTTCTTAAAAATATGTGTTAGCCTAAAATGTGCTACATGATCTAGATTTTTAAATAGTTTGTGAGCACTCTAGTGGGTCTCACTGTGTTCTGTATTTGTTGAAGTCACCTGAAACCAGTCAGAGTGGCAGTACTATGTATGTAGGTCCTGCATATTTTTATGTAATTAGTAAATACAGTTATTTGGAATCCAACTGTGGCTCTTTGTATTTTTTATGTTGTATAAGGAGCAAAAGACACAGGTATAAGACAAATTATCCCATTAATTCCAAACGGAATAATTCCAATTTTACTAATGCAGATTGAATTTTGTTATTTTACAAAAATATAAACACTGACAGTTGTTACATTATTTTTTATATCTGATAAAACTAAGGTGTTTATTATTATTATTATTATTATTATTATTGTTATATGTAGGCAGTGTAAGCTTTATGATTAATATTTTTAATTTAATACTATTAATTTGATTGCTTAAAGGGCTCAAGTTTTCTAAAGGATGTGACAAGTAACTATTCTATTGTCACTTAGCAAATTTTCTTGGGTTTTGGAATATTAAATACCTTTAAGTTAACCTGTATTTACAACATTGCCAGAAAAAGGTACTAAGTGCCTAATCAATTAGAAATATTAATAACTCATTTTTCCCTAGTAAGATTTAGACCACATTATAGAATAGAACATTTTATTAAACAAGTATTTCCAGGCTGAGATCTTTTTGCCACACGTTGCCTCCAAGAGAATTTGTATTGCTAAATCCTAAACCCCTGATAATAGCACTGCTAGCAAAGTTAAAGCAACATTCACACCAAAGCAGCATGAGTGTGTCTGTGTAATGTGCACAATAAAGACCAACACCGTTTTCATCGATACAGTCTCCCTTACACCTTCATAGAATTTAAATCCAAGGAAAACTAAAGGGTAAAGAAACATAATCTGACAATGAAAATAAATATGTTTTTTTTAATCTGCGACCCCCGTCCCCCTCATCAAAAAGAGCCATTGTGTATAGCAATAATGAACTAAGAAGTAAAACATCTAGAAACAAGTAGGGCTAAATTGCTATGGGCGTGATGTAGAAGAGCCAGCGCACTCCCCTACAAAATGTGAAAATATTTTATGCTGATGTTATGTTACTGAAAAAAAATGATGGATTAAAATGCAAGGAAATGAATTATTTGTTACTTGATCTATTGATCACAATGACATTGATATTAACAAACACATTTAAAAGTGCATTAAAAAAAAAACTGATTCAAATCCTAAGGAGAGAAAGTGCTCACTTGCCTCAGTTAAAACATGCAAATCTAGGCAGAAATGACAAAAACATCCTCAATGTCTAATTTGATGAGCTCTCCTAATGGAAGTGTGTGAATGAAAAAATCTATTACCAAGGATATCTAGGTAATAGATATGACTGTTGTAATTCTACAATTGTGGCATTTAGAATCGTAACAGCTTTGCTTTATCCAACAGGAGTAAACAGCATAGTGGCTATAAACGTCACATTATACTGTGTGTCCATTGCAATACAAGATGCGTTTGCAGCACAGGAAAACATACAAATGATAACAGTTAAAAATAGCAGTGCAGCTGTGGTGGCATGGGCTACAATGCTGGCTGTATAAGCATGCCAGGGACTGTAGTGATAGATATTTAGGGATGTATGTATTAGCATTGCTAGCCTGGACTGAAGTGTGTGCTGTTGCATCCACAATGCTATTTTGAGCTGTATTAGAATGGGTAAAGCTAATGCATGTATGTCTATCCATGCTGTAATCATATTGCAGTATAGAGGAAAAACAGACTATTGTGTAGTTCTTTTGGTGCTGGACAAGAATTATCAATGGGAAAGTCAATGAAATTCTACCTATTTACACCAACTGGCCCAAAATTGCTGATGACAATATTCAGTTAACCTTTTGGGAACCGTTCCAACTCCCACAGAAGGCTATGGGAGTGTTTCAATGGTCTTGAATGGGAGTTGACTCAGGCCCATAAAGAAGAAAATAATAATGTCCTAAATCAACAATAGTGAGTTCTTGATGTGAAATAGTGCTTCAGTGGAGTGATACATATTTTAGATTGTAAGCCCTTCAGGAGATTGTATCTCCTTTTCTAGGAAGCGTACAAAAAAACTTAACAGCTAGGCCGCTGGTGTACTGAGACCACAGCCTAACATGATAACTAATATCATAGAATTGTTCCCTTGTACTCCTCAGTCGATCTGTCCATATCCTTCTGTCGTCTCTTGCCTTATATTGTAAGTTTTTGGGGGCAGGAGCTGGGTTTTTTTGTTTTTTTTTTTCCTGTGTGTACAGCGCCTAGCACAGTGGGGTTCTTTTCCATGACTGGGTCTCCTAGGTGCTATGATAATACAAATAATAAATAAATAAAAATAATCTGCTTGTACAGTTCCCATTACAATAGGTTGTCAATCTCTAATGAGATCTTTGGAAATGACTGTAATATAAATTATATAATAATTTCATTCTTGCCACTTTTCTGAACATCATAAGAATCAAAAGTTCAGAAAAAGGTCAGGACAGAATTTACTTTATTAGTGAAGTGGCATTGTTATTTAATCTTAAATGTAGGAATAAATTCTACAGGTAAATTATAGGAAATGCAATATTTTTCCCAAGAAGCAAAATCTATTTTTGTATAATAATACTTAAAAAGATCCCTATAGAGCTAGGATCCTAAAGAGGGCTTAATTAAACTTCTTACTTTATAATATAACTGCTGTGATGGGGCAAGGCTAGATGGTATAGGAAAGTAGTGAGAACCAGGTAGGTTAGCCCCAAGCTAAACAAATCGCTGTCACCATAGTAACCAAATGGTAAATGCTCCAGATTAATCAAGACACCTGGGGCCAATTAAGATCCTTCTAGAAAGCAGTGGAGACAGCTAGGTTGATTAGGACACCTGAAGCCAATCAAGGGCTGACTGGAACTAGTTAAAAGCCTCCCAGTTTGTGGTGCGTGTCAGGAGCTGTAGGAGGGAGCTGTACAGCTGGAGAAACTGGGTAGGACAAACCCTATCAGATACAAGGAAGGAGGCCCTGAAGTAAGGGTGAAGTGGATGTTGAGGAAGTGGGGGGCTGCTGTGGGGAAGTGGTCCAGGGAATTGTACTCATTCGATTTCAAAATGCCAGCTACCAAAAGCTGCTATTATTAGGGTCCCTAGGTTGGAGCCCAGAGTAGAGGGTGAGCCTGGGTTCCCCCCCACACACACTCTCCCTGATTAATCACAGAGACTGTGAAACAACTGAGATTGTGCGAGGGAGGGTTGCTTCTTCCCACCTCCTTTACTGGCTTATAATGAAAATGGCTCTTTAGGCTGTGACCCTTGCCTCTAGAGCAGTGGTTCCCAAACTTGTTCCGCCAGTTGTGCAGGGAAAGCCCCTGGTGGGCCGGGCAGGTTTGTTTACCTGCCGTGTCCGCAGGTTTGGCAGATCGCAGCTCCCAGTGGCCATAGTTCGCTGCTCCAGGCCAATGGGAGCTGCTAGAAGCGGCAGCGAGTACGTCCCTTGCTGGTCGATGCTTCCAGCAGCTCCCATTGGCCTGGAGTAGCGAACTGCGGCCACTGGGAGCCGCGATCGGCCGAATCTGTGGATGCGGCAGGTAAACAAACCGGCCCGGCCCGCCAGGGAATTTCCCTGCACCAGTGGCGGAACAAGTCTGGGAACCACTGCTCTAGAGAGAGAAGAGCTACGTAGAAGGTTACAGTGAGCCTCTGAGGCTAGCATAATCCACCTGAAGCACTGGACCCACTGAGACAAGGTCGGAGCCTTGTCACAACTGGTGTCAGGAGTGCTATCAATTGTTCACAACGTGGTGGAAGAAAGAGGTTAAAAAAAAAAAAAAGACTGCACTGGGTTTTTTTTGTTTTTACCACAATGGAGGAAGTGGTGAAAACTGGTGCAAGCCATGGCAGCCCAGCAGGAGTCCACCCAGGTTCAGGTGATGGCACAACAGGAATCTATGCGTCTACAGCAGAAAACCAACCAATTATTAGTGGGCCAGGTGACCAAAATTGAGCCCTCCTGTGAGAGGTAGTGGACCAGCTGAAGATCCTCACCACCCAGGCCCGGGGGTCCAAGCCTGAGGGCCACTGGTTGTCTGCCAAAGAGGACGACAGAAGATGACGTAGAGACATATCTCCTCTCATTCAGAAAGACTGCTCCGCATGAGGCATTGCCCTAGGATTAGTGGGCCAGCATTCTCGCCCCCTTTTTGTGTGGAGAGGCCCAGAAGGCTGTGATGGTTGGAACACAGAAACCCCCTTTGGGACTGTCACCTGATGTGCTGAGACTACCTCTGAGCCTGTTTTCCCTGGCTCCTTGGAACTTCAGTGCCCTGCCTTGTGTGAGCCAGACACGCTAGCCTGCTGCAAACACAGACCCAAGTCTGAAATACGTCCCCCAAAAGCTTCAGGCTTAACTGAAAACAGCTTAAGAAGTGTTCCTGTCTCCAACACTCAGATGCCCAGCTTTCAATGGGGTCCAAACCCCAAATAAATCAGTTTTACCCTGTATAAAGCTTATACAGGATAAACTCATAAATTGTTCACCCTCTATAACACAGAGAGAGAGATGCACAGCTGTTTGCTCCCCCAGGTATTAATACATACTCTTGGTTAATTAATAAGTAAAAAGTGATTTTATTAAATACAAAACATAGTATTTAAGTGGTTCCAAGTAATAATAGACAGAACAAAGTGAATTACCAAGCAAAATAAAATAAAACACACAAGTTTAAGCCTAATACAGTAAGAAAGTGATTACAGATGAAACCTCACCCTCAGAGATATTCCAGTAAGCTTCTTTTACAGACCAGCCTTCTTCTAGTCCGGGTCCAGTAATCACTCACACCCCTGTGGTTACTGTCCTTTGTTCCTGTTTCTATCAGGTATCCTTTGGGGGTGGAGAAGCTTATCTCTTGAGCCAGCTGAAGATAAAATGGAGGGTTTTTCAGAGGCTTAAATAGCCTTTCTTTTGTCTGTGGAGACCCCCTTCATCTCTCCTATGCAGAATCCAGCTGCAAGATGGAGTTCTGGAGTCACATGGGCAAGTCACATGTCCATGCATGATTCAGAATTTTACCGGCCGAGCCACGTTCTCAGGAAAGCTCAGATGTGGATTGACATCTCACTAAGTTCATTGTTAACTTAAGTGTTTCTTGGTTGGGCACTTATTGAAAACAGTCTTTTCTCAAGAAGCTGACCAACTGTTTCATTGAGGCTACTTAAAATCAAACAAGTACATAGCCAATATTCATAACTTTGAATACAAAAATGATACATGCATACAAATAGGATGAATATATCCAGTAGATCATAACCTTTGCAGAGATATGTTACATGGCATATGTAGCATAAAACATATTTCAGTTATGTCATATTTACATTCATAAACATATTTCTATAAAGCATTATGAGGTGCAACGTCACAAAGGCCTACTTTGTTCTACCTGCCGAGGATACCACTGACTATCCCTGGCTGAAGATAGAAATCCTAGCATGATCAGGGTGATGGCAGCAGTACGGGCCCAGAGGTTCCATGAGTGGAAATACCAGGAAAACAAACTTCCGAGGTCCCAGCTATTCTACCTCATACACCTTGCTTGGAAGTAGTTACAGCCTGAGGCATGCAGCCCAGAGGAGATTTTGGAGACTTTGGTCATGGACCGTTACATGCTGGGACTGCCACCAGATTTCCGCAAATGGGTAGGCCAGAACAATCCATCCACCTATGATGAAATGATCATGCTGGTAAAAAGAGAGAGGACAGCCAGGGAATTGACCTGACTACCTAAGGAAGGCCCCTTATGAAGCAAGCACCCGACCCCAACCCTGGAAGATTGGGCAGCCAAACTCCTGGGGAGCTTTAGGTGGAAGAAAAAGGGGGGCTGGAACCCAGAAGGAAGGAAATAGCCTGGGTGGAGGGAACCCTGGGAGTAAACCCCCTAACCCACGTGATAGGGGAGTGACTAGAAGCAATTATAGATGTTATGCATGTCGGGAGTGGGGACACATAGGAGTAGTGTCCCAGCACTGAGGAGCCTATGCAATGTAACTTGGAGGACTGGGAGGTTCCATGCTCCCTTATTCACCTCGCGGGGGTCACATTGGCCCCACATAACTACACCAGGCAGGTGAGAATAAACAGGGTGGAGACTACAGCGCTTGTGGACTCTGGGAGTGCTATCACCCTCATATTGGGTAAGCTGGTAAAAAGTAGCCAGCTGCTACAGGCCAAATGCATAGCACTGACATGTGTACATGGGGCCGTGAGACATTACCCCACCATCCTGGTTTAGACGGAGGTTCAGGGGAACCCCATTGAGGTGACAGTGGGCGTAGTTCCTAAACTCCCATATCCTGTAGTTATTGGGAGAGATTATCCAGTGTTTGATAATTTACTTCTCCCAGAGAGGCTGGAGGGCAGAGGGGACCCTGAGGGTAGCGACTCATCGCCGGGGGAATGTCAACCCCTGATGTTTTCTGAGATTTCTCAGGATCTGTTCCCAGCTCCCAGAAAGATCTGGAAGACCAAAAAAGACAGGAAGGCCACAAAGGCCTTGGGACCCCGGATCCTGACACAGGGCCAGAAGACCACCCTAGTAGGCAGATGGACACGGGCAACAGACAAGAGAAACTTCCACTGTGGAATGTGAGCCAGAGGCCAGCCCCAGCCATGACGGTGGCGAGCCACTTGAAGAAGCAGGAGCTGGCCCCTGGGAGCTCAGGCGGGTTAGTCCCGGAAGAGAGACCTTTGGGTGGGACCAGGCGGAGGACCCCAGATATAACTCCAGGAGAGAGGTGGCAGAGATAGATGGGATACCTGTGGATCGGAAGGTCCGGGGACCGGGACCTTACTTTATAGTGAAGCAAGATCTCCTGTACCGCGTGGTGCAAATGCAGAGCAAAAGATACAGCAACTTCTGGTGCCATGAAAGCATCAAAAAGCCATATTGAGCCTCGCCCACAGTCATCTTTTTGGAGGACACCTAGGGGTAGAGAAAACTCAGGCAGAGATCCTGCGGAGGTTCTTCTAGCCAGGAGTATACAAAGATGTCTGGTGGTACTGCACCTCCTGTCCGGAGTGTCAGGTGCATAGCCCTCGCCCACACCCTTTGATACGTCTTCCAATAATAGAGGTACCTTTTGAATGAATAGCCATGGATCCAGTAGAGCCCCTAGAGAAGACAGCTCGGGGCCACCAACATGTACTTGTTGTCCTGGTCTATGAAACCCAGTACCCGGAAGCCATCCCCCTACACAACATGGCTTCCAAGACAATAGCTAAGGCACTAATACAGATCTTTGCCCAGGTTGGGCTACCCAAGGAGATATTGACTGATCAAGGGACGCCTTTCGTGTCCAAGCTGATAAAAGATCTGTTTGTTGCACCACGTACAAGCCCTATGGACTTCTGTATACCACCTGCAAACCGATGGCCTTGTAGAAAGGTTCAATAGGACCCTCAATGCCATGATCAGGAAATTGGTAAGCTGGGAAAGATTGGGATACCCTACTGCCTGACCTCGTGTTTGCCATTCGAGAGGTCCCGCAAGCCTCCATGGACTTCTCTCCATTCAAAGTACTATACGGGCGCCACACCCGGGGCATATTGGATATAGCCAGAGAAGCTTGGGAAGAGGAACAAAATCCTGGAAGGAGCATAGTCGAACATGTACTGCAAATGAGAGATTGTATAACCCATTGTACGGGAACACTTGGAGAAAGCACAGGAGACCCAACAAACCCATTACAATCACCAAGCAAATGACGGTTCCAACCAGGGGACCGGGAGAAGGTACTCGTACCCACAGCAGAGAGTAAACTTTTGGCCCAGTGGCAGGGACCCTATGAAGTGATCGAAGCCAATGGGGAGGTGAACTATAAGGTGCGTCAGCCAGGCCCCCGGAAACCGGAGCAAATTTACCACATCAATATTCTAAAACCTTGGCATGAGCAAGAGGCATGATTAGTCACTCAGGAGGCCCTTCCCCAAGAGGATAACCTACACGAGCAAGTGAGGATATCACCCAACTTGACGCCTCACCAAAAGGTTGACGCAGCCGACATGATCAACTGCAGCTGAGATGTGTTCTCTACGAAACTGGGGTGGACAACCAAGACCTCTCACCATATCTGCATGATCCCTGGAGCCAAGATAACATTGAGTAAGGAGGGAAATAGACTTCTAGGATGGAGGATGGCACAACTGATCAAGAGAGCTTTTAACTAGGAATTCAGGAGAGATGGATGGGAGATGTCCAGGTAAACTCCACGCCAGTTATTCTCTTTGAGAGGGAAGAAAACAAAATAAGAAAGGATACAGCCGTGGGTAGGAGAATGGACATAAGGCAGAAAGGCAGTGTACATACCAATCTAATAGGTAGTATTGGTGGTAGAATGTCTGTGCCCAATCGGGTAAGGAATGTGAGCGAAGCCAAATGGCAAAAATTAAGATGTTTGTACACTATTGCGAGCAGCCTAGGTAACAGAATGGAGGAACTAGAGCTACTGGTGCAGGAAGTGAAACCAGATATTATAGGGATAACAGAAACATGGTGGAATAGTAGTCATAACTGGAGTAGGGTATTGAAAGGTATGTGCTGTTTAGGAAAGACAGAAATAAAGGCAAAAGTGGTGGAGTAGCATTGTATATCAATGATGAGGTAGACTGTAAAGAAATAAGAAGTGATGTAATGGATAAGACAGAGTCTGTCTGGGCAAAAATCAGATTGGGGAAGAAAGCTACTAGAGCCTGCCCTGGGATTGTGCTTGGGGTGAGCTATAGATCGCCAGGATCTGATGTGGATATGGATAGAGACCTCTTTAATGTTTTGAAAGAAGTAAATAGTAATGGGAATTATGTGATCATGGGAGACTTTAACTTCCCAGATATAGACTGGAGGACAAGTGCTAGTAATAATAATAGGGCTCAGATTTTCCTGGATAAGATAGCTGATGGATTCCTTTACCAAGTAGTTGCTGAGCTGACAAGAGAGGATGCCATTTTAGATTTGGTTTTGGTGAGCAGTGAGGACCTCATAGAATAAATGACTGTAGGGGACAACCTTGGTTCGAGCGATCATGAGCTAATTCAGTTCAAACTAAATGAAAGGATAAACAAAAATAGATCTGTGACTAGCGTTTTTGATTTCAAAAAGGCTAACTTTAAAATATTAAGGAAATTAGTTAGGGAAGTGGATTGGACTGAAAAACTGTGGATCTAAAGGCGGAGGAGGCCTGGAATTACTTCAAGTCAAAGTTGTAGAAACTATCAGAAACCTGCATCCCAAGAAAGGGGAAACATTCATTCAAACAAACAAGAAAGGGCAGGAGTTGTAGACCAAGCTGGATGAGCAAGCATCTCAGAGAGGTGATTAAGAAAAATCAGAAAGCCTACAAGGAGTGGAAGATGGGAGGGATTAGCAAGGAAAGCTACCTTACTGCGGTCAGAACATGTAGGGATAAAGTGAGAAAGGCCAAAAGCCATGTAGAGTTGGACCTTGCAAAGGGAATAAAAGCAATAGTAAAAGGTTCTATAGCCATATAAACAAGAAGAAAACAAAGAAAGAAGAAGTGGGACCACTTAAGACTGAGGATGGAGTGGAGGATAAGGATAATCTAGGCATGGCCCAATATCTAAACAATTACTTTGCCTCAGTCTTTAACAAGGCTAATGAGGAGCTTAGGGATAATGGTAGGACAACAAATGGGAATAAGGATACGGAGGTAGATATTAACACATTCGAGGTAGAAGCCAAACTCGAACAGCTTAATGAGACTAAATCGGGGGGCCCAGATAATCGTCGTCCAAGAATATTAAAGGAACTGGCACATGAAATTGCAAGCCCATTAGCAAGAATTTGTAATCAATCTGTAAACTCAGGGGTTGTACCGTACGACTGGAGAATTGCTAACATAGCTCCTATTTTTAAGAAAGGGAAAAAAAGCGATCCGGGTAACTACAGGCCTGTTAGTTTGACATCTGTAGTATGCAAGGTCTTGGAAAAAATTTTGAAGGAGAAAGTAGTTAAGGACATTGAGGTCAATGGTAAATGGGACAAAATACAACATGGCTTTACAAAAGGTAGATTGTGTCAAACCAACCTGATCTCCTTCTTTGAGAAGGTAACAGATTTTTTAGACAAAGGGAATGCAATGGATCTAATTTACCTCGATTTCAGAAAGGCTTTTGATACAGTTCCACATGGAGAATTATTAGCTAAAATGGAGAAGATGGGGGTCAATATGAAAATTGAAAGGTCGATAAGGAACTGGTTAAAGGGGAGACTACAGCGGGTCACACCGAAAGGTGAACTGTCAGACTGGAAGAAAGTTACTAGTGGAGTTCGTCAGTGATAGGTTTTGGGACCAATCTTATTTAATCTTTTTATTACTGACCTTGGCACAAAAAGTGGGAATGTGCTAATAAAGTTTGCGGATGACACAAAGCTGGGAGATATTGCCAATACAAAGAAGGACCGGCATATCATACAGGAAGATCTGGATGACCTTGTAATCTGCAGTAATATTAATAGAATGAAATTTAATAGTGAAAAGTGCAAGATCATGCATTTAGGGATTAATAACAAGAATTTCTGTTATAAACTGGGGACGCATCACTTGGAAGTAACAGAGGAGAAGAAGGACCTCAAAGTATTGGTTGATCACAGGATGACTAGGAGCCACCAATGTGATATGGCTGTGAAAAAAGCTAATGTGGTCTTGGGATGCACCAGGCGAGGTATTTCCAGTAGAGATAAGGAGGTGTTTAGTACCATTATACAAGACACTGGTGAGACCTCATCTGGAATATTGTGTGCAGTTCTGGTCTCCCATGTTTAAGAAGGATGAATTCAAACTGGAACAGGTACAGAGAAGGGCTACTAGGATGATCCGAGGAATGGAAAACCTGTCTTATGAAAGGAGACTCAAGGAGCTTGGCTTGTTTAGTCTAACTAAAAGAAGGCTGAGAGGAGATATGATTGCTATCTATAAATATATCAGAGGGATAAATACCATGGTGGGAGAAAAATTATTGAAGCTCAGTACCAATGTGGACACAAGAACAAATGGATATAAACTGGCCACCAGGAAGTTTAGAATTGAAATTAGACGAAGGTTTCTAACCAACAGAGGAGTGAAGTTCTGGAAGAGCCTTCCAAGAGACGCAGTGGGGGCAAAAGACATATCTGGCTTCAAGACAAAGCTTGATAAGTTTATGGAGGAGATGATATGATGGGATAGACTAATTTTGGCAATTAATTGATCTTCGACTAGTAGCGGTAGATATGCCCAATGGACTGTGATGGGATGTTAGATGGGGTGGGATCTGAGTTACTACAGATAATTCTTTCCTGGGTATCTGGCTGGTGAGTCTTGCCCACATGTTCAGGTTTTAGCTGATCACCACATTTGGGGTCAGGAAGGAATTTTCCCCCAGGGCAGATTGGCAGAGGCCTGGGGGTTTTTCGCCTTCCTCTGCAGCATGGGGCATGGGTCACTTGCTGGAGGATTCTCTGCACCTTGAAGTCTTTAAACCACGATTTGAGGACTTCAATAGCTCAGAGATAAGTTAGGGGTTTGTTACAGGAGTGGGTGGGTGAGATTCCGTGGCCTGCGTTGTGCAGGAGGTCAGATTAGATGATCATAATGGTCCCTTGTGACCTTAAAGTCTATGATTCTTTGATAATACTATGTTAAATGTTTAAAACTAACCTATATTTATAGTTTTAAGCTGGTGAAGACTTGTGGTGTTGTAAATACTAACTGTGCCAATAATCTCTCTGAAATACTTCAGTCAAAACGAAAACATTTGAACTACCCTTATGTTAATAGTTGCAAGGTTGATGATTTTTAGGAGAGTTAAACAAAAAATGTGCATTCATTTAGTATTCTTAATACAATTTATGCTTATAAATCATGATTAATTCATCTCATGATGGATTCAGTGTTTTTTAAGACTGGGCTATTCTGTTTTACACTAGTGGATGACCAGATTTCCAAAGTGGAAAAACTGCTGTGACCCCATGAGCTCTCTGTTGGTCTTGCCCCATTACTCGCTCTGTTCCTGTCCTTGTCTCAGTCTATGATTGGGAATTCCATTTTCAGAGTTCCATTGGTGTTGCCATTTACCACTTATTTAGACTTTAGACTAGTGTCACACAGAGTATCAAGGAGTATTTGGAAGGAATTATAGGGATGTACAATGTCTACTTGTAAATTTACCTCCTCTATGACTTTTAAGAAAATGGGGTAACAGTTTTAAAAGTTCCTTAAAGAGTTTAGAGCATAGTTCATACTGAAAATCAATGGGATTTAGGCATCTAAATTCCTAAAAGGCATTTTGTACTTAATTTTGAATAGCATGGTCAAGGTTCCTTCACCACTCTGAACTCTAGGGTACAGATGTGGGGACCTGCATGAAAGACCCCCTAAGCTTATTCTTACCAGCTTAGGTTAAATGCTGCTACCACCAAAACGATACACAAAGAACATGGGAAGTGCCCACTTGGAAACATCTCCCCCCCAAAATATCCCCCCAAGCACTACACCCCCTTTCCTGGGGAAGGCTTGATAAAAATCCTCACCAATTTGCATAGGTGAACACAGACCCAAACCCTTGGATCTTAAGAGCAATGAAAAGCAATCAGGTTCTTAAAAGAAGAAGAATTTTAATTAAAGAAAAAGTAAAAGAACCACCTCTGTAAAATCAGGATGGTAAATACCTTACAGGGTAATCAGATTCAAAACATAGAGAATCCCTCTCGGCAAAATCTTAAGTTACAAAAAGACACAAAAACAGGAATATACATTCCATTCAGCACAACTTATTTTATCAGCCATTTAAATAAAACAGAATCTAACACATATCTAACTAGATTGCTTACTAACTCTTTACAGGAGTTCTGACCTGCATTCCTGCTCTGGTCCCGGCAAAAGTATCGCACAGACAGAGAGAACCCTTTGTCCCCCCCCACCCCCAGCTTTGAAAGTATCTTGTCTCCTCATTGGTCATTTTGGTCAGGTGCCAGCGAGATTATCTTAGCTTCTTAACCCTTTACAGGTGAAAGGGTTTTTCCTCTGGCCAGGAGGGATTTAAAGGGATTTCCCTTTATATTTATGACAGCATGTTTCCTTATTGGTTTTCTTTGGGGCTACCAGTTAAGCAAGTGCAAGGATGAGAAGAGTTGGGTAGAGATTATAAACAGTTGTTCAGAAGTACTGTGTAAGTGTAATTCAAAAGTAGTATCCTGTCTGAGAAGAAAAAACAAATAGAATGATAACTAAAATGCACCCACTAATTTCATACGGGAGTATCTAGATAACAAACCTTCAGATCACACATTCAGTTTAGACTTTTAAATTTTAAAATGAGTTTTGATAGTATTATATTATTGAGAATTTAAGGACTCTTGTAAATGTGTGAGTTGTAATTTAATGAAATTTGTTACACTCAGCTGTGTAGTTACATCTTGATTAAAGTAATTATTAGAGTACATGTAATCACATGCAGAAGTTATTTTTTTCCCTTTAATTTTTTTCAGGTTAAGGATCAGTTGGCTTTATTTCTAGCTTTCACTTGAATAAGCGCTGTAGATAATGGTCTTACTACATGGGTTTTATTTACATGTTTATTATCTAGGGAAGAAAACACATAATCAATGAAACATCAGTCCTTTACTCTATACTCAATAAAATGCTATTGTATTTCAGATTGGCTTACAGACCCAAACTCTTAAAAGAAAAGTTCTGCTGAACTGATTATCACTTGTGTGGAACTGATAGATACATGTATGTTAAACAATTTTCTACATCAGTGTGGCAATATCCTCTTGTGCCTTGTTGCAGCTTGGTATGACTGTCTTAAATGGGAATTTGTTGGATACATGTTGTGTTTTAAGTAATTCAATTTTATTTAAACATAATTTTGGTGAATAGCACTCACTCTTATGCTGAAAATATTTTGTGGAGTTTACAAGGGAAAAGTATTCCGTTTTAGGTTCAGTGACTGATGATAATGTATTTACTAGGGCCTTAGAACAGAGAAGAATGAGTGTGAAGACAGTTGGCAAAAGGACATGGGGATATTTTTCAGAAATATATTCCCCAGCCCTGCAAGTTCCTCTTGGTATGTCCCACTGAAGTCAATGAAGTTGCAATGTGGACCTAGCCATTTGGAACTAGTTGCAGGATCGGGGCTGTATATTACAATGCAGCATTATAAAAATATCCATGTACTAGAACACTAGAGACTTTTAAATATAGTTCTTCTTTGTGCTTTCTAGAAAATGGTCTTAAATATGGAATTCCTCCATTGCCATAAAATAGGAATGCAACAATATGACTACTCACCCCAAACCATCTGTTTATGTTCATTTCTGTCAACAAATGTCTCAGCAATTTGCATTTAGCCCAAATCGTCAGTTCTGTCTGCCAAAATTTAATAGCATCAGGTGATTGCAGTACCTCTCCTGAGTAATAGTGCTAGAGTAAATTTTCACTAAGAGCATGAATGACTCAGGGTAGCAACATCTGTGTGTGTATATAGCTGTTAGTTGGATAAATGTAAAAAAAGTTATATTGACTAACGTATGGACTTAAATTTTTTAGATTTTTTTTGTAACATAAAATATTTTATTGTCATAATTCAAAATCAACACATTCTTATTTCTCTCTTGCCGTTTTTCCCTGTCTGTGTATTAAATGTGATTGCCACATGATAAGCTTATTACTTTGCAGCTTTTGCTGGTGTCATAATCCCACCACAGGTTTTCTTCAGGGTTTGAATCTAATAACTTCACCACTAAAGCTGAGAACTCTACCATTTGTGCTAACAAGTAACTTCATTAATGGATAGGAGCAGTAAACTGCTATCCTGAATGAGGGCTATCAAGTAGAGAAGGACTGCATATATTTTACAAATTACACAAGCACAGTGAGTTTTACCTCACAGAGTTGTGGCAATAGACACTAAAGTACTGGTTTTGACTCTGCTGCAGTAATTACATTAGTATAGACCCCATCCCCTAGACGGGTACTGTGCTAAACTGTTAAAACAGTGTTAGTGTCTCTCACCATCCATTTGCAGGCAACACCTTTTATTTTAATTTTCCATCTGTTTTACTTTTTCACTCCTTTTCAATGAGAGTAATGGGAATCTATGAAATCATGCAGCCTTCAAAAAACTCATCAGACAGCTTCCTGTGCCGTAATAACATTATTCCATTTAATTGTAATAGCCTCTCCACTGTTCACTTCAGTAATAATGGAGTCTGTTGCCTCGTTTTCAGTACCATTAGATAATAAGGCTTTCTGCAAACTTCATGGAGAAACCACTGCTTAGCAGATAGGGAAATCAATGACCTGGTACTCACCAGAAGCACTTTATTGATGGCACAAGAGCTGGGCCATTTATCTCTTTGATTATAAAGAAGCAGATTAAAATTGACAACATTCTGTTCTCCTGATGTCAATGTAAAGATCTGTGACACCTGTTATTGGTCTCTGGACTTGAAGTTAACATATAAAGTAAGTCATGCCTGGACATATTTGGTTCTATAAAGAAGTTTCAAATTGACAAACTTGAATGGTTTTATAATGTATGTTAATATGTTCTCCCATTCTTGTTCCATTTACCATCTGTTGTCTGGTGTTATGAGAGGATTCCAAAATTAGCTTGACATAGTTGGCCATATCCACTTAAATATGCAGATTCACAAAGAGAAGGAAATGTGGATATATTTGTATTTTTTTAAATTACCAAATGACACTTCAATTTTTAAAAACAAAATTAAATGCTCATGAAAGGTGCTGGATTGACAGCTGTATCAAATGAAGTTATTTTAATTTTAAAAAATAGGATTGGTATGGGCAGCACCAGTGAAAAGCCTTCCAGCGTTACCCTACCTCAAATTGGACTTAAAAGGGACCATTTTGGGGGGCGAAAGGTTGTGCACACTCCATTTCCATCATTAACCTTTCTACTGATATTGCCAACATAGATGTCTGATAGGCTCCACTGTGGCACTTTTGGTTTGTGAGAACTGGGACTCGGATCTCTGTGATACCAGTGTAAATCTGAAGTAACTTCATTGGCTTCAGTGAAGTAATTCCATATTTATACTGTGCAACAGATATCAGAATCTTGCTCATGAACTCATAATTCATTAAAAGAAATAATGTGAAAGTATTATGTCACATGAGGTGGAGGTGATGTTGCAGTAATTCATAATATGAATAAATGTTTATGCAGTGGCATAGCTTTGCATAGAGCTTTTTGGAGATTAAAAAAGGGATATGGTTCCTATTTCTAGAGTTAGTCTAAACTAGACAACTAGAGCAGAAAGCTAACGTAAATAATGGTATAAGGAAAGGGTCAAACAAATAAAAATAGTGCAAGTCTCATTATACATGGAGCTGATTATACATGCTCTGATACTTTATAATACTGACTGGTATAGGCCAGAAGGGACCATCTAGTCTAACTTCCTGGATAGCACAGACCCTACCCTAGAACTTCCCGAAAATAATTTCTAGAGCATATGTTTTAGAAAAACATCCAATTTTGATATAAAATGGTCAGTAATGGAGAATTCACCATGAGCATGGGTAAATTGCTTTAATGGTTAATAACTCTCACTGTTAAAAAAAAATTAAGCTTTATTTCCAGTCTGAATTTGCCTAGTGTCAACTTCCAGCTAGTAGATCGTGTTATACCTTCTATACCTAGATTGAAGAGTGCATAAAATTTGTTCCCCATGTAGGTACTTATAGACTGTATTCAAGTCATCCCCTTAATCTTTTATTGGTTAGGCTAAATAGGTTGAGCACCTTGAGTCTAGTTAGGGCAGGAGCAGTACACAGTCCAGCAATGTAAGTGAACAGCTGAAAGGATCAAATACATGAGTTCTGATGCTATACTTGGAGGACAAGTATATGGATGCTTGACATATTGGAAGAGGCTTAGCAGCTCAGGCTACCTTTCCATCTGTGGAGCAACTTGAAAAAAATGCATGAAGGTGAATCTGAGAGGATGCAACAAAGAGAGCAAAAAGCAGAGAACTGAATAGAGCACAGGCAACAAAGTGGAAAACAATGGGAGGTGAAACATGAAATATAGCCCAGGTCAAAACTTTACACGTGACTCAATGAGGAAGATACCTACAACTCAAGGAATGCCAACAGTATCCCTTCTGGTGTTGGCCACTGTCAGAGACAGGATGCTGGACTAGATGTAACTTGGGTGTGATCTAGTATGGTGGTTCCTATGGTTTCTTTCTGGCTATTTCCTTTTTCTCTGTTAATACTTCTCTAATATGTCTCTGCAGGTGGAGGATCAAGCTGGCACACACTGTGTTGCTACGATGGTATTCGAGGCTGTGCCTTTAAAATGGCAGAACTACCCAGGGAGGGGTGCTGTGAAGTTCTTGTTCGTCTTGTTGGACCCACATACAGAACAAAGTAGAGCTCTTGCAAGCACTGAGTGATCATTGAACATTAGCTACCATTTGTGTGTAGTCAACGTTTAAGGCAGGTGTATGCCATGGGAGTGGCGTAAAGTGGCCTTAACTCAGCCAAGAATCTGACTTAGTATTTTTGCTTTTAAGGTTATGGAGCCTATATTCCCTATCTCAGCAGCATGGCTGTGAAGGAGCTGACTTCTTTCTTCCTGTGAACACTGACTAGTTAGAGAATTGACAAAAAACTCCAGGTATTTCTCCTCACTTGTCTTCCCGTTGGAGAAATGGTGTATCACTCAGAAAGGACTATATGGTGTGGGCTGGATGCAGTAGTAATATACTGCAGCTGTTGCAGCAGATCATAGAAGGTCCATACAGAACATGACCTCATGGTGGGGAGATAGGCTGCTCCGTAAACCTATGTGTGTTGACACTAGAGCTTGCCTCACATGCAAGAATTGGCCTTTACCTCAAAGGAAAGAAAGTACACTAGTCTTTTACTAAGTGAACAAGGCTGGAGGGTTATGTGGACTTCATTTACTGATGATATTAGAGTTCTTTTGTTAAACACATGATATATGGTATATTGTGTTCACCTTATTTGTTCCTTTTGATGTTACCATGATTCAGATGCAGAGTAAAACTCTTTGAGCGTGGCTCAGCTCTGGTTCCTCAAATCCAGGTACTGCCAAAATCCAAAATATTTTAGGATTTGGACCCAATTCTGCTTTCTGTAGGAATTTCTGCCACATTCATTAATGTTTCTATGTTTTAGTAAGAGCAAAGGTTAAATCAACCTCTTTGTTACTAAAACTTGTTTGTGAAAAAGTTCAAACCTTCCAAGTTCCATTGGAGACTTTCAGGGGATTTGTAGAGCAGCAAATTATATTATATACTAGCATTTTCCCAGGCTAAGCCTTTGGCCAGTACAAACACTTCCCTGTTTTGTAATAGTGTCACAACAGATAGTTAGTACTGCCATTCTTAATTTATCCTGATTCTCAGGATGACCTTTCTAAACTAATATTCCTCTAAATGCAGCCAGCTTACTTAGCTGAATAGAAATATCTTGCAGTGAGGATTTAAAATTAATGTGTACAGAAAAATTGCATGGAAAGCCCAAGGAAAAGAAATGAGAATCTGCTGCTGATGACAAAACCTATCGTAGGCTGTTTCAGAGTAGGATATTCAATAGGACCCACATAAACCTGTTATGTCTGAACAAACTTTTCTACAATTATTTTGAATTGAGGAAACTAGACCCCTTATCTATCTAATTTGTTTGCTTAATTAAAACATGCCACCAGCATTGCTTTAGGGATGCAGCCTTACTTTTTTCTAAGTTCACTTAAGATTATTCACTTGACTTTTATAACATAGCCAGGAAGAGATTAGAATTTACTGCCTGATGTTATAAAGAATTTGCCTTCATTTTGAGGTGTTCAAGGCATGAAATGTTCCAAACTGTCAGACCCAGTTATAGTAACATGTTGAAGAATGCAATGTAATATGACAGCCAACGTAACCAGGTGTGACATGTCATCCCCATAATACATCGAGTTTAATAAAAGAACTCTTATTTTAGACTTATAAAATAATAAAAAGGGTGGTTTTTTAAAGCTTTTATCCTACTGGATGTATTTGTAAGCAGCTACAGAGGATGAGAGTTACGCTAATAATGACATGCCTCAGGCTTGTTTTAAGGCATAAGGCCAAATTCAAGTCCCTTCAAACCACTGAAAAATGTAGACTTCTAGTCTAACCTACCTTATTCTTGGAGTATAAATTACTTTTACAAAGTACCTGAACATATTTACAATGGGCTAATGAGTTCCAAACTATTAACTTAGTTATATATGGCATGTACACCAAAGGCTTCATCACTCCATCATGTTTATTAACTATCATTGTTATCGTATAGCACCAAAAGTACTTTAGAGATACTAAGAAGACAAGCTCCATAACCAGCAACATTTTCAGACCTGGGAGTCTAAGGCTAGGCAGTTAAATTCATATTTGGGCACTAAATAAAAGTGGCCTGATCTTCAGATGTGCCATGAACTTGCGCCAATATATCTGATACTGCAGGCAGGGTATTAGGCTAGATGGATGATTGGTCTAATCCAGTATGGCATTTCTTGTGTTCTTGAATTCTGGTAAAAATAGAACATAAGATCTGAGAAACTTACAAACTGGATCAAACCACTGGTCCATGCTGTCAAGTATGAACATAAATATTGAAAATAAAGAAAGCAAATACTGCTAGAAATAGCTTCCTTTAAATGTTTTACTTTTAGTAACAGATGTCTCTGGCTTTGTGAACAATAGTATTTAATCTCTCTTGGAGCTGCTTGTCCAAATGACTATGATTTTAATAACCAAGTGCAAAAGCTATGTTCCCTCAAGTTGGATCCAGTCAATGTTTACATGCATCCAACTCATAAATTTCAGTGTGATAATGTAAGGCGTCCTTCTGGCCAATCACTGGTGCTCTACTCTTTAAATTTAAACTGCATCAGAGGAAGAAAAACAGTGGAAGAACTAATACTAGATTTCCTGTGGGATCATGAGCAAATAACTTAGCCTCTCTATACCTCAGATTTAAATCTGTAAAATGCGGATAATGATGCTTCCCTACTTCACAGGGGTGTTGTGAGGCTAAATACATTAAATATTGTGAAGTGCTTTGAGATCTACTGATTAAAAGTACTATATAAGATATAAGTGTTTTGTTATTATTAATTACTAAAGCTGCAACTTAACTTTCTATTGAAAATTCTACTCTTTTATACATTTGGAACTAATAAGGAGTTCAATGGGAATACAAGTTTATGTCTAGGGCAAGAAGTTGATCTTCTTTCAGTCTTGTTCTTTCAAGAAATAGAAAATTTGGAAAGTTTGTCTTAGCAGCATATTGAGCTATAGCTCACTTTTATACTTGCCGTGACAATACACAAAGTTATAAAATATTGAGCCAGGAAAGGTGCCTTACCACAGTGATTGAAACAGCTGTCAGAAAAGATCACACTATAAATAGTGTCCTTTGTATAAGCTCTTTTGTATAAGAGCAAAATCTTGTCCTTCTCCAGTTTAGTAGGCTCAGGCCTCTTGCATCAGAGAATTATACAAGCCCACAGGTATTAGAATAATGTCCTCTGCTGGCGGATCACTCAACACACTAAAGAATCAAAATATCTTATGAAGGGGATTTTCAATATTAAACACTAGTGAAGAGAAGAAGAATAAAACATCTTGTTACAATTGTCTTTTGGTGTTTTTTGCAAATATTTTCACTGCTACAGTTTTTTCCTCTCAAAAAAAAATCATTTCCTAAAGTGTCAGCTGAGTTTAGATTAGGCTATTAATATGCAACCTTCCTACCTGAAACATTTTACACAAGCAATACACAGCATCTGGACCTTGTAATTGAATGTTTTTGATGTTTGACATGTTTTTGGAGTCATGTATGGGTCAGTAATCAGAATCCAGACATAATCATTTACAGTGCACACACAATTAATCAACTCATTAATTATGGAAAAGTCACTGCAGAAGCTAAAACATGGGTCACCTATTTCTAAAACAAACATTTTGCCCTTGAGTTGCAGAAGTAGCAACTCCATTAGCTTCTCATATCCTCCTGCATTTTGTTTCTCTCCTAACTTCCATAGAGAGAGAGAGAGCTAGCTGTGAAAATAGAGCCAAAAATGGGGTCAATATAAAAATCTTTGAGATACAAACAGGGCTTTGGAGCTGTGCTCCGGTTCCGCTCCAGCTCCAGGCAAAACCTGCAGCTCCACTGCTCCGGAGCTGCTACGTGCTCCAGTTCCAGGCTCCGCTCCAAAGCCCTGGGTACAAAGACCCATCATAAACATCCCTAAGTAACTTCAAATCACAAGCAAAGAATTAAATAGCTTTCAAGAGAAATCACTGCTAAGACCAGTAATGGATCTTTATAGTTCAAAGCAAATGTCAATAGCACTGTTTGGCATTTAATTAGTTCAGTCAACTGTGAGGGCTTACCATCTCCTCCCCTGCCTGTTCATTTGCTAGGTTGCGAGTATGCCAGTGATAACTGAGAAAATGGAAAATAATCCTGTTGTTCTGTAAATTGAGAGATTTGAATGCAAAGTCCTAAAGCATGTTTAAGAGGACAAGTCCTACTTATGGAACACGGGTGTCTTTCCTGGGATCACTTTCTTCCCTAGATGGACTGGAGACCCAAATTGGTATTATACACCCTATTAATTAGCGGTAGCAGCTCCGTTAACAGACAGTCAAAGGTATAAAGCTACCAGCAGCACTCCCATTAATTGTCTTTTTCCTATTTCATGTTTAATTCAGTTAAAAATGACAAATAAAGAACCAACCCTTCATTATTAAATTTACTAGAATCTGCCATGGTATTTCAGGTTGTTGTGTTAGAGAGCCACACAAACCTTGCACAGAAAGCCTTTCTACAGAATTTACAGGTTTGCCATGAAGTACATGGGACTCATGTGTGTGTGAAACATTTTCAAACACTTTTGTGATTTTTGTCCAATTTCTACCAGCTTTAGTGTCAATGAGAACCCAGTCCTACATAGCCTCACTCATGAGAATAGTCCTCATTAACTTTAACTGGACTACTCACATGATTATCCTCAATAAAAAGGGTTTGCAGGATTGAGCCCTATAGTTGTGGTTTTATTTTGTGTTTCAGTTTGCCAGCAAATTTTGTCGCCTCCTGGATCTCTGACGTACAACATAAAACCTTCTTCAATATGAGGGTAAAAAAAATTGCCTCTTCCTTTGAGAATGTTTGTTTGTTTGTTTTATTCTCTTCTCATCCATAAGTAAAACTGACATTACTGATATTTCAAGTTTACGTTACTGACTTCTATATCCCGGAGGAGTGTGGTGGGGAGGGAAATTGCACAAAACTAAGTTCACCAAGACTAAAAGCTGGCAATAATAAATCTTTTAGCAACAATATCAAATAGCTAAACTGAAGCAGTAGTTTTTTGAATGATACACATTTAACAACTCTCCTTCTGTCCTCTCCTCATAAGTATGAAACTAATTACTTTATCTTAGTAAAGGAGAAACTATTTCCCCCAGGTCTTCCTCAATGCAAAATCAGATTATCTGTCTCTTTATGGTCTCTGCTGGAGTTTCTGAAGATTTAATCTGATACTGACTATTCAGTTATCAGCTAGACAGCAAATTAAAAAATAATACTTTTCATAAAACTTATGTCATCTATATTACTTAGATTTATAAGTCTGGTGATTCTAGCATGCTTGACTTCAATGGAGCTTTGCTAATTTACATTAGCTGATGGTCTGTAAGAGTTCAAAATCCTATACATTTTTCTTGCTTAGGAAATAACATCTAGACTTTTCTTCTTCCTCCGGGATATTATGAATAACATACTCTACCTTCGTGGATATGGGGATCAATTTTTTTGTTGTAAATTTAATTTCTTTACAAATCCTTCAAAATTAAAAATATGTGCAGTCATGCAACTGCTTATGCCTTTTGAAAAGAATATATTTTGTTCTTAATTTAAATGAAGGAGATGATACTCAAGAAAGTGAATAACAGGCTCAGACTGATCTGATCTCATTCCTCTCTATTATAATTCCAGACGTTTGGCTCAGTAGAAAAAAAGGCAAGTATATTATTTCTTTTCCCCTGAAATAGAAAGTATCACAAGAGGATTTCAATATCCAAGCCAAACTTTCTTCCATTAATTAAGAGATTAGTTTACCAGATTAAGGGAAATACAGATACTTACTTTCAAACATGTATTTATCTGCCTATTTAAAGGTAAATTAACCATCTTTGCCCTGATTCAGCAAAATACTTAGGTACTTACATAACTTTAAGCACTTTAAGGTAATTTTAAGGTAGTCCCATTGTCCTACATTTCCCTTAATCTGTTTGACTTTATTGGATATAACTTACATATTTAAAGTTAAAGTATGTTCTTAAGTACTTTGCTAAATCAGCACCATTATGGTAAGAAGTGAACTTGTTCTTATAAATGGCTCAAACTATCTTTCTTTCTTTAAATCAAATTGTACTCACATCTTTACCAATTAATATGCCAATTGACTAAGTTAAGTAAACTACCCTAAATCCCCACTACTACCCTCCATAGCACCACAAAAATAATTCCTCTGGCTTTCTCCATGAGATTCATCGTACCTTCCAGCTGTTCCCCACAATTTGCCTATGGCCTATTGACTTATCTCCCTTAGCCTTACTCTTCATTTAAACATGTGCAAATAAAGGATCTGATTCTGCCTTGCCTTTATGTGAATTCATAGGCATGGGGTTTTGTAGGCAGAGTATGAAGAGTCATGTCCTGCACAACACACACACATAGTGGGCCGTGGAGAGGAAGAGGGTCTATTGGTGAGTATAGCTCAAATGGAACTAACAAAGGAAGAAGTAACCCAATAAATATTGGCCGGAAGTGTTGTATTTTGTGGCACAATAACTATACACACTCTGAGTAGGAAAGAGGTTTTAATATTGGTAATAGAAGTCATAATTAATGCATTGTCTAGTTTGCAATACACATTGGATATGACAATGCCAAAGGAAAACACGAGTAAAACAAATAGAAGGTGAAATCTGGGCCTCATTAAAGTAAATGGCAAAACTCCCATTGATTTAAGTGGAGTCAGGATTTCACCCACAGAGTTTATAAACGCTAGGAATAATTTTTAAAAAAGGGACAAAAGGACACGGGACTAGAGGCCAAGGAACTTGCATTTGTTTGTGGGAAGGCTTAATTTTTTGGAGGTTGAAACTAATGCGATTATCAAAATCACACTATGAATAGTTATTAGCAGACAGTGAAAACAAATTTGAAATTGCATATATTAGAGGCAGTCCTGAAACTTCAGGTTCACAAACGGGTTTCTTCCAATTCTCTTGTTCTTCTTTTGTGAAAGCAGCCTTTGCTTTTTAGTGAAAATCATTTGATTTCCTGATGACTGCTAAACATCTGCAGAGGTTTATCAGCTGCCATAATGTCTCACAAGATGAGAGCCAAAAAAAAAAAAAAAACCCACCAACAACAAAAATGGAAGCTAGCTAGCTTGAATACAGCTACTGTCTGAATGTTGATTTTTCCTCTCTCCTTGAATCCTCCTTGCAAAACTGTTTGAGAACATGGCTTGATTTGGATGGAGAAGTTTGCAACAAGGGATTTGTTAATCAGTTCTTCCACAGTTTTGTCACTCTTGTCATTAGTCACTACAACCCTGCCAGGTCCAAGGGCGGTTTCCTTAGTTTTGTTCAGAATCACTGATGCCTGTACTCACATTCAGTTCCTCTTTTTTCAGTTTCTTTGAAAGGAGAAGAATATTTGACTAAGACGAACACTGCATCATAATTAATATGCAGGTAGCATTCACAAAAACCTGCCTTGCGGTGACACCTAGGATTTGATACAGAATGCTTTCCCCATGGAGTCACATAATTGTAATAACTATCAATTAAGGAACAGCAGTAATCTTCCTTTAAAAAATTCTTTCCTTGTTTCTGTTTGCTAGGAGAAGAATCTGTAACCTAATCCTAATAGATACTGTTCAACAAAACATCAAACAGATTTGAGAGCCAGAAAGGACTGCATTTAAAATTAGAGAGAGTTAACCTAAATTCCCAATGAACTGCACTTGTTTGTGGTCACTTACTCCCAGAAAAAGTGAGTGCTCTCTAAGACCAATTCCAATTTAGTAGCATTTTTTACATATACTTTCCACAGGTTTACATGTACATAAACATACTGTGCAAGGCTGGAGAGAATCAGGCCCTGTCAGGTGTCTGTGGCAACAGTGCATTTGAAAAATGTGCTCTGGAGAGCTGATAAAAAATCAAAATTTCCATCTCATGGAACATTTTGATATTTTGAATTTTATTGTCATCCACAATTAGAGGAAATGTCAATATAACTTTTTGCAGAATGTAAAGATATGAACATTGTGATATAGAAATGTCAACACGTTTAATTTTGAATCAGTTCACCATTAAACTGTGCCTTCCTGAGTCACTGCAGTACCTCATGGGAGCTGAAGCTAAGGTCCCTCATACCCTTGTTCTCTCCTGTGGATCAGATATAAGAACAGCCATTCTGGGTCAGACCAATGGTCCATCTAGCCTAGTATCCTGTTTTCTGACGGTGGCTAATGCCAGATGCTTCAGAGGGAATGAGCAGAACAGGGCAATTATTGTGTGATCCATCCCCTGTCATCCAGTCCCAGTGTGGCAGATTTCTGCTATTAATTTGCTTGGGGCATTAGGTGATTAGGCTGAGGCCGTAGGATTTTTAGGGGGGGAGATGAAGGAGCACATTAAGTGACTATATTTTAAAGCTTTATTAATAAAATAACAGTGGTGAGTGCGGGGTGCTTTTTATGTTATCTAGGAGAAGGAAGAAAGCATTAGTGCCCGTGCCCTAACCTACTTTTATACTTACATATGCATAACCTAAGGCTAAATTAGAACGCTAAAGTCAAAAGTCATTTCAGAAGTGCCAAAATAGAAGTTTCTGACATTTCTGGGTGTTAGGGGATTTATTCCTTCACCCACTTCCTTCCCTGGTCCTTCTCGCATGAACAAAGAGCAACAATACCCGAAGTCCAAAGGTGCAAACAATTCGATGTTTATTGGGGCGAACTTCCAGCAAGCATGATTCCAGTTTCCTTCCTTAGTATCCTCCTTCCCAGCTCTGACACCACAGAGCCTTACACCTGTGTCCCTGTTCCCATTCCTGCCCTTAGCCAAACATGATTCCAGTTTCCCCACTCCCACTCCCCCTTTTAGCAAAACATGATTCCAATTTCCTTACCCCATTCCCTGTTCCCATCTCCCACCCACACCCTCCCACCCCGGCCCACTCACTTCCTCATTGACTACAGATTATATAGTAAAACTTGAGTTCTGCTTAGCAATACCTTAACCAATCATTTTCCTGAAATTTAACTAACCAATCCTAACATATTGTAACATGATTATGTAACCAATTATATCCCACCACCTTAATTAGTTTACACCCAGCAAAATTAATTATACAGCAGACAGGAACATTCACAGAACCAGACAGAGATTATACAGACAAACAATAGCAAAGTGGGAATTATAATGACAAAACAATACAGAAGTGAGGATTTCACATCCCAGTATTGATAAGTGAGTTCTTGCCCGACAGGATGCTGTTTCCTTTTACATTTTCTAGGCACTTCCCTTTCTCTGGAGGTGATAGGCACTATCAGGACAGGATTGTATTCCTAACAGCCCAATAGCACCTTCTTTCAATGTGACTAGTTTGGAACGTGAGGATGTGACTGGTCACTTCCCAGCTTATGGCTGCCTCTGCTGCTTAGCCAAAGGCCTTAGCCTAAGCACAGGGCCTCAGACTGTCACAGTAAGAGAAGGACCTTACACCGACAGACAGTGATTTTGATTCTTTCTTTTATACCTCTAGAACTAGCCAAGTGATAAGAATACACCTAAATTCTTAGAGTATAGGCCTTTACAGACAGGCCTGAATATCTATATCCTAACACTGGGGAAAATTTGTTTTTTGTCTGAAACTAGTCATCAAATACTCAAATAGTTTTGGTCGACCTGAAATTGCATTTTTTGGTGAAAAAAAATGTTCGCATGAAAAATTTCACTTATCTCTAATACACAGCTTCCATTTAAGTCAACAGATTTGTAAGCAGATTTGTAAGCAGGAACACTGCACACAGATCCAAGGAAAGAATTTGGCTTCAGGGCCAAATTCTGTGACAAAGAGCAAATAATTCGACTATACTCACATGATTAAGCCATACTATTGACAGCTGAGGAGAAAAATCCATTCTTCCTACATGAGCTTTAATACTACTAAAAGGCATGGTCAAGAGAACTAGATTAGGTCCACTGTTCTCCAAGTATACTAGATTTTGAATTAGTGGATCTGTGCAGTTCAGCAACCCCATGGCAATGCCCATAGCACAAGCCAGCCCACCCAGTTTTTCATTAAGAAAATAGAATATATAATGGCCCACCTTGATTATCATACACATTGTGAAGAGAGTGGTCACTTTGGATGGGCTATTACCAGCAGGAGAATGAATTTGTGGGGTGGGGGGGGGGGCGGAGGGTGAGAAAACCTGGATTTGTGCTGGAAATGGCCCAACTTGATGATCACTTTAGATAAGTTATTACCAGCAGGAGAGTGGGGTGGGAGGAGGTATTGTTTCATGGTCTCTGTGTATATAATGTCTTCTGCAGTTTCCACAGTATGCATCCAATGAAGTGAGCTGTAGCTCACGAAAGCTCATGCTCAAATACATTGGTTAGTCTCTAAGGTGCCACAAGTACTCCTTTTCTTTTTGAGAATATATTTAGTTTCAGATCAGCTCAACATTAAAACTCAGCTGCCAGACCTGCCACTGTGCCTCATGGAAGCTGTACTATTGGCTCTTCATGCCCATGTTATGCTCTATGGGCTAGGCTGAACTGTAATATTTTTATGACAAGCAAAGCAGTTTCAAGATAAGCCCTTTGTTATGAACAGGGACTATGTACAACAATGAGGCAACAAAACTGTCTACTATCCTGTGTGGCTGCAACCTGCAATTGCCCTGGTCTGGGCTGCTTTGTTTCTGCCTCTAGCAGGAAGTATATCACAGGAAACCAAAGGCTTTATCTAGAGTGTACAGGACGTATAGCATCTCTACACTTCCTAAAGGACTTATTCTATAGAACATTTCCCTTTTTTTTCCATCCCTTTTCAAATTTCCTTGATTGAACTAAAATACTATTAAAATAAATTATCAAACTATTACAAATATACTAACTGATTTAACTCCAAGTGGTTTAAACACAATCCTAACATGTCTTGATCAGTTTTGGGGGGCATTTCAGCAATCTTCCCTAAATCCCTCTTTTGCCAAATAATGGTCGGCAACAAAACTGGTCAGTCTCATGATCCATAACAGGGTCAGTTTGTGAATTGTTTTCAGCTTGTATGTTCTCACCTCACTTGTCTCAGCCAAGTTGTCAGGTATCTTGAGCAGATGATTATGATTCCTTTAAAAAAGAACAGGAGGACTTGTGGCACCTTAGACACTAACCAATTTATTTGAGTATAAGCTTTCGTGAGCTACAGCTCACTTCATCGGATGCATGACAATCTGTGATCACTGAATACGGTTTTGTCTACATTTAGAGCTGGCGAGAGTCCCATCTCAAATAAACCAACTCACACTATCTCTTGTTGATCTAGCACACTACAAACAGTACTGTAGCCACAGTAGCACAGGCAGTGGCTTTTTTGTGTATTTATTCCAATATTTTCCTCATCATCATTGTGGGAACTATGATCTGATTGATATTCTAGAGGACTCTTGAATTCACTGAAAACTCATTTTTGTGGTAGGAGTATGCATGTGGGAAATGTTGATTTTTTTTCTCCTGTACTTTTCACTTATATCACTGCCTGTAGCCTTTCATCTTTTCTGTCTTCAATTCATCCTGTATGGCCGGAGATACAACATGTGACACTTTTATCACATTCACATGTATATTTACTGCTTGTTCCAGACCATCAGGCTGTATATCGTCATATGGAGCGTATACTCTTGAAGTGTTCCTGCCATGCCTAAGTGGCATCCAGGTTGGAAATCCAAAGTCACATCATACTTCTGTATTTTCAACAGTAGTCACTGTATTCATGGTGGTGCTTCTCCAGGCTCCTATTTGTGTATTGCAAATCAGTTTCTGGTCTGAAGCTATGGCCATAAAGTCATGAAAGCTTGTACATCCATACCCCAGATTTCATTTCTCTTTTTCAATTTGTGTGTACATTGTCTCTGTGGCTGTCTTAGACTTAGATGCATATGAGACTATGACCATGTAATAGTACCACTCCCAGTCTTTTTTTAAAAAATATTATTTTTGAGGCATCTGTAGAGAATTTGGTATCTTTCAGTGGGTCAAAGTGCAGCATTGGAGATGATGTCAGTATATGCTTTAAATCACTGAACTCACTTTCATCCTCTCGCATCCATGCCAATTTGATGCCCTTGTGGAGATGTCTTAGGTGAGTTGTGTGAGCTATATAGTTAGCTATGAACTTGTTGCCATAATTCAGTGTGCTTAGCAGTTTTTGAATTTTCTTTTTATCTTCAGGCCTCAGCATATTCAGTATTGCTTGAATCTTTGATTCATTGGGCAAGATTCCCTTGAAGGTCAGTCTCTCTTCCAAGTATATTATTCCGTTCTTTGAAATTGACATATGGCCTTATTCAGTTTAAGGTTATTATCTCTCACAATTTCCAGTACTCTCCTCAGTCATTCCTAATGTTCAATGACAGTGCTGCCCCAAATTATTGTGTCATCAATGCACACTTTCACACCTGCTAGACCCTCTAGCATCTGCCTCATTGTACACTGAAATACTTCTGGAGCCAAACATCTTTGGAAAGTCAGTTTTAGGAAGCAGGACTCTGCTAAATGGTGTGTTGAAAGTGCAGATCTTGGAGCTCTGTGTGCCCAGGAGGATTTGCTAAAATCCAGCCAATACATTAATTTGCTGAGGAATTTGGCTCCTGCCATCAGACAACAATTCACTTCTTATGGGCAAGTGGAAATGTTCTCTTTTTATGTGTTTCTTCAGATCCTTAGGGTCCATACACAGCCATACTCCCCCTCTGTTGTACTTATTATTTATGCAGGGTAGTATCACAACACTAATTTCATCATAAATTCCTTTATTAAATCCCAATGCAAAATGGCATTTATACAATAGCTCTAAAGATGCCTTAAAAGCCTAAATAATATACAATTTACTACATCCCAAGAATAACAAGACAGTTATAAACATTTGTTCAAGATACTTACAAATGGGCTAAAGCCAGTGGTGCTTAGACCCATACTGGTATGTTCCAACTTGGTCAGGCAGGTATTAGCAATGAACATTTCAAGAGTTTACTTTTTTAGACCCCTTAACAAACAAATGATACAATTAGCAGTTATGGGATCTTAGCTAAAGCCAGTTGAAGGAGTTTCTTATGTAGCCAATTATTTACTGCACCTGATACTCAATTAACCATGTTTTATTTCTATTAATTGAGCCCAAATCATAAATAAAATACCACTGGTATTTTGAAGGGATGCTACAAGTTTAACACAACTCCTCTTTTTTCTGATTACTTAATTCTTTTTGGTTCCATGCTTTGAGCTTATTCTTCATGCTAATATCTCAACTCTATTAAAAATCATATTTCACCCAAATCTAATGTGAGCCTATATTCCTACACCCACCTTTTTTCTATAGTTACTAAGGAGTGAACTCAATTTGTTGGTTCTTCTATTCTCGGGACAATCCCATTTACTGTCATATTTTGCAGCTCTTTGGCTAGACTCTTTCTTAAAGCTGTAAAACTTTTCATTTAGAAGGTACCACAGGTTCTACATTTTCTCTTAACCTTATCTTATATGTTAATGGGAGGCACCCATTTCCTCTGGCTACATCTTGATATAATGCTATTAATACTTTCATATTTGGTTCTCTGTTGTCCTTCTGTGTCTCTATGATATACATCCCCTTAATGAGAGCAAGCACTTCCCATGTGTGTAGGCACGAGACAGGTTGTTTCCCTCTGTGTCCCACCACAAAACTCTTATTGTTTATTCTATGTGTCAGTGTGCACTTTCCCAGCACTGGAATTGTTCCTTCATTATAGTCTTTCACTGTCACTTTTGCCTCTTCCATTTTTGTATGTTTCTTACATCTATTTTTGCTTCTGTTATTACATTTACTTGTGCCCCAGTATCTATCTTGTATGTCACATCAATGCAATTTTTATTGATTTTGAGTCTTTTGAGTTTTCTGCCTTCTCTGTTAGTGTGCTCAAGAACAACTTTTCCTCTTCACTCAATGAATCCCTTTCTATACTTTCCTATTTTCTCTGCACATTTTAGCATAATGCTTGAGTTTAATATAGTCTCTATATATTGGCCTGGATGCTGGACATTTCCTATATTCATGCTCATTGTCACATTATTACCATTGTTTACCACTTTGTGTTCTGTCGTTGGCTGGCTTAATTTCTGTGATTTTTTTCCCTTGATGGTTTAGCTATCATACCAATAGTCACGTACTCTAGGCTTTTATTCATGTTTCTGTTAGGTATGCTGATGGCATATCCATATTACCCTTTCTAGCATCAGGTCCATCTCCCTTAGTAACTGTTCATGGACTTTTTTATTGTGATATACCCACCAGGACAATCTGCTCTTTAATGGTCTTCCATATTCACTGGACTGACTTTTTAGTTTTTAGCCCATGACAAACTCTTCTCCTGTTTCCCTTTCCTTTTTTGTTCTAATTCTGTACACATATCTTGCATAAGTGTAAGCAGTGTCAGGATGAGCTCCACCCTGACATCTGGTGGTGAGGTGTGGCAAGTTGTGGAAAAAAACTTCAGGGGCCGATCTCATTTGCATAGGCACACCTACCCCGCCTAGACTGAGGCCATAGCTGCCCAAATGGTCACTTTGGCTGCTGTGGGATCCCCAGTGTCTCTGTTATTGGGGCAGGAAGAATAAATTGTTATTACCCTGATTATGGGAACTGTGCTTGGAACTGTACTTGGCCTTTTGTTATGATGGAGGGTCTCACCATCAACTAAGTAGCACTCGCTAGGCAAGGGTCATGGGTTCCAAAACTGTGTGAATTGAGAGAGGCTGGGGACAAGTATTAATACTTGGTGGCATGAGCCCCTTGGTGAGGGCTTTACATGCTAATTGCACTTCCTCCTCTCTCCACTGTGGAATATCAGAACTAATTTTGATTTCATTAGAAGTCTAGTTACAGGCTGCTGAGCTCACTTTGGGCTAATGGTGCACCAGCATTGAGGCTCCCCTCCTACAAGCTGAATTCGCCGAAGAGCTGAACTGACTAAGAGCTGAAATCACTGAGCATTGTGTTAAGTAGTGAGGGAGCCTGAAGATATATCATGGAGCAGTTTGCGGGACGGCTGGAGTGCCTTGTGGACAGGCTGGCGGAGCAGTTCGTAGGACGGTGGGAGCTGTTGGTGGGATGCGGAGCAGTTTGTGGACCGGCTGGTGGAGCAGTTCGTGGGACGGCGGGAGCTTCTTGTGGGCCGCGGAGCGGAGCTGAGCGAAGGAGTTCGTGGGGCGGCTGGTGGAGCAGAGCGAAGGCCTATGGAGCTGTGGGGCGGTCAGCTTCAGATCATGTAAGGTGCCTCTTACTCCCGTCCCATCTCCACCCAGGGTGGGAGGTAAAGTGCCGCAGATAAACTTTCGAACTCTGGGGCTGCCCTGACCAGGGACAGAGACTTTTGGGTCTTTGGACTTTTGGGACTTTGGGTGATTTGGGGTTGCTGGACTCAAGAACCAAAGGGAAAGGGGCATGCCCCAATTTGCTTGGGGTGGGTTTTTTTTGCTCATGGGTTGTGTTATGAATCCTGTTGGTGGTGTTTCCCCAACAAAATGCCACATTGTTTCTCTCTGTTATTAAAAGGCTTTTTGCTACACTCAGACTCTGTGATTGCGAGAGGGGAAGTATTGCCTCTTGGAGGCGCCCAGCGGGGGTTGTATATATTTGTCCCAGGTCACTGGGTGGGGGTTCGAGCCGGTTTGTATTGTGTTATTGGAATGGATCCCCTAGATATTGAACCCGGCCCTTGTTGCTGCCAACTCTGACGGGCAGAAGGGTTACATAAGTAACATTTTTTCTAAGGACAAAATGATCCTCAAACATTTTCATTATTTCTGCAAAATTTTCCTCATTCCCCAACACCATGTATGGAATACATTGCATACGGCTAGGGCTTCTGTACCTGCCGTGGTTAAGAACAGAATAATCTTTTGCTCATCCTCCAATTTATTTGCCTCTCTGGCTTTTGTATACAGATCAAATTACTGTTTGAACCATTTCCAGCCAGATTCATTATTTCCCCTCACAGGCACTGACTTTTGTTTTTGCCAGTGGGTGCTTTCCTCCTTATGGTTTCACTGGGTGCCATGTATGTGCTCCCACTGGTGGCTCATGGGTGTTTCATTTGATCCAAAACTTTTTTTTTGTTTTCATTTTGACCACCAAACCAAAAAAAAAAAAAAAAGCTTATTCATCTAGCCCAACTGTGTACACATCCCAAGATAGAATTTTGTGCATCTACATTTGCAGAAGCATACACAAATGTCTTGTTCCTTTTCCCTCTAGGATACAAGGAAAAA
Source organism: Chelonia mydas (assembly GCF_015237465.2). Classification (NCBI taxonomy): domain Eukaryota; kingdom Metazoa; phylum Chordata; order Testudines; family Cheloniidae; genus Chelonia; species Chelonia mydas. The sequence goes on from NC_057852.1 coordinate 101,202,016, forward strand.
CTCTGGAGATTAATAGTTAAGAATTCTGCCTCTGCAGAAAATTTGGCACAGATCCAAGTTTACAGAAGGCTTCAAGTAAAATTATGTTGGGTAGCCTCATTTTAGCCTTCATTTGTGGGTCACCTCACAAAATGCCGCAGTTTCTGCTTGAGAGGCTCAAAACTAGAATTACAGGGATGGTGCAGCATCAGTGGACTTTCACTGGTTCACAACAGTGGCAGTCAAGCCCAGCTAAAAGTTTTCCCATCAAACACTGGAAAGAAAAGATTTTTTGCCAAGGTACAGTGGCAGAAATTTGTAGAACAGAAAGTTTGTCTAAAACCTGATAGGAGTATTTCCCTTTTGAGAAATCACTATTAATCTCAATTTTGTGGGCACTACCTTTACTCTTAAAAAATGTAACTTTAGACTTATCATTTGTATGTATGGAAATGATTCTGTAACAGCAGATTGTGGTTATGAGAAGAAGAAAATTGTTCGGGGACCCAAATAAGTGTTGAGAAACAACACAAAGAGCTCACGTACTACACTGATATATCATGAATGCTATTTTGTTGAGCAATTAAGTCACTGGGAGAATTATTTAAAATTCCGTTTAAATATATGGAAAGGAGTTAGCACTATTATCTTTGTATACTAAATAAATAAAGAAAGAAATCCAATCATAAAGGAGGATGGCCTAGGTGAACTTTCGTTCACAGTTCCTTAATCTCTGTGTCTCATCTGTTCAATCTGTAAAATTGGGATGTATTACTTTCTTTCACCCGTTGTCTGCCTTGTCTGCTTAGATTGTAATTCTTCAGACAGAGGCTGTTATTTCTCTGTGTATTGTGATAGACCCAGGCCAGTTGGGTACAGTAGAGTAGCCTTATTAGGATCCAGGAAGTGCTTCGCCCGCCCACTGCTAAAGGATCCCCCTCCCAGCCTCAGAGGGGGTTCCACAGGACCTGGAAAACCAAATAATTACGGGGGACAACTAATGAAATAACAGGGACAGGAGTGCAGTCAAAGGGCCAAACGAAGGGAACCGGACGGGGACACGGAGCAGAGAACCCCGGACAGTGCCCACTGCTCCTCGAAGGCATCAAGGGAGTCAGTGGACGGCATCCAGAGGAACTCTGCCCAGATACGTTAACGCATGGAGGATCGGAAATAGGTCCCACAGTCACAGGAGACTCCATCAGCCAACCTCCTCACTCTGGTTTTATAGATGGCCATTTTAGCTAGGGCCAGGAGGAGGTTGACCAGGAGGTCCCGTGACTTTGTGGGGCCATGGATAGGGAGTGCATAAATAAGAAGGTGAGGGGAAAAGTGCAACCAAAAGCGTAACAAGATATTTGTGAGGAGCCGGAATAGCGGCTGCAGCCTGGCACACTCCAAGTATATGTGTGCCAGGGTTTCCCTCATGCTGCAAAAGGGGCAGATGTCTGGGATAGGGGTGAACCGCGCCAAATTCACGCCCGTGCTCACAGCTCCATGAAGGGGCTGCCAACTGATATCCCCGGCAGGCCTCGGGACCAAGGTGGAGTATAGGCTGGCCCACCGGGGCCCCTCACCCTCCAGAGGTGGCAGGAGGTCCCGCCATTTTGTATCGGGGCAGGATACGAGGGTGAGGACGTGAAGGGTGTGGAGCATGAGCATGTATAGATGTTTCCTTGGCTCGGTCTGGAAACGGACCGGCTGCAGCTCGTATAACAGGCTCACGGTGAAGGGGCAGGGGGGTCGGTTGGGTCCACAGGGCAGGGGCCCGATGAAAAGGTCCGGAGGGCCTGGGGTGGAGGGTGGGCAGGGCACGCCCTCCCTTATGACTCGGTCGAGGTAGACCCGAGCAGCGGGCGGCAAAGCGGCCCTCACCTCCTGAAGTACGTGCAGGGAAGTATGAGGTCTGGAGAGCCCCATCCGCTGAGCGAGCATCAGGGGATCCAGCCAGTCTCCCTGGTCATAGTCCAGGAGGTCTCCGACTCTGGTGACTTCTGCCTGGACCAACCTCTGGCGCACCGAGGGGGACTCCGCCACCTGCACATGGAGCTGGGGGTTGTGTAGCAGGGGCTCCGCGAGGAGATCTTCCCCCACAGAGGCCGCCACGGACCTGGTCACTGTGAACAGTTTCCAGGTCTGGAGGAGGTCCTGGTAGAAGACCAGCAGCCCGGAGAGGTCTCACGGAAGACCTCTCGGATGGAGATAAAGGAGCTGCCGGTCATATTGGAGCCCTCGGAAGCGGCGCAGGAAGGCATGCACCAGTACGCTCCATGCCAGACTACCTGCACCATAAAGGAGCCTCTGCAGGGCCTGGAGGTGGAAGACATGGACCTGAGTGCGGAGACACTTCGGGCCCTGCCCTCCCTCCTCCAGGTGTAGATGGAGAACCCCTACAGGGACCCAGTGCAGTCCTGACCAAAAGAACTCCAGAATCGATGTCCGGAGGTTGGTCAGGAAACCCGGGGCCGGGACCAGGGTGTTGAGCCGGTACCAGAGCGTGGACAGGACTAGTTGATTAAGCACCAGTGCTCTCCCTTGAAGGGAGAAGCACCGGAGTAGTCCTGTCCATTTCCGGAGCTGCTCTATCACCCTACCCTCCAAATCGTGCCAGTTCTCCGGCAGAGAGGGATGTGTGGCAGAAAGGTAAAAGCCGAGATAGAGCAGCGGACCCGCGCTCCACCAGATGGCCTGAAGCGCGGGTGGGAGGGAGCTCACCTGCCAGCCATTCCGGACCACCAGGCCAGAGCTCTTGACCCAGTTGCAGCTCCAGCTCCCGCAGCACCAACCTCGTCAACCTCCTACGGAGGGGACAGAGGAAGGTCTCGATCGCCAGAGCGTACAGCCGGCCCGAGAGGGGGCACCCCTGCCGTACTCCTCGCCTGAAGTTGACCGGTTCGGTCAGGGTCCAGTTGAGCCTGACCAGACACTCTGCAGAGGCATACAGCACCCGGAGAAAACCCACAAACTGGGGTCTGAAGCCAAATGCTCGCAGAGTGCTCAGGAGATACCTGTGGTCCACCCTGTTGAACGCCTTCTCCTGATCCAAGGACAGGGGGGCGAACGACAGACCCTCCCTACACCCGAGTTCCAAGAGGCCCCGGACCAGATACAGATTGTCAAGGATGCTGTGGCCTGGAACATTGTAGGTCTGGGTGGACCATGTCTGCCAGCATGGACCCTAGCTGCAGCGAGATGCCTTTTGCTACGACTTTGTAGTCCATGCTGAGAAGCAAGACGGGATGCCAATTTCATAAATCTCAGAGGTCCCCCTTCTTCGGCAATAAGGCGAGCACAGCTCGCCTGCACGAAAGAGGGAGGACCCCGCTCTGCAAAGACTCGGCCCAGACAGTGACTAGGTCTGAGCTGAGGATGTCCCAGAACACGCGGTAGAACTCCACAGTCAGCCCGTCCATGCCTGGAGATTTATTGGTGGGCATGCGACGGAGGGCTTCCGAGAACTCGGCCAGAGTGAGAGGCAGTTCTAGCCGGTCTCGATCGCCCACACTGACCATAGGAAGCTCCTCTCAGAGCACTCTGCAAGCTATAGGATCAGTCGGATCCGGGGAGAAAAGGCTTGCATAGAAGGTTCTTGCCCTCCCGCACATCTCCACTGGATCCATGAGGGGGGTGCCGTCCTCTGCCAGAAGGCAGGTGACTTGCTTCTTGGCCCCCCTCCTTTTCTCCAGGGAATAGAAGAAGCGGGAGCCGCGATCCATCTCCCGAAGGAGACGGATGTGGGATTGAACAAATGCACCTCAGGCCCAATGATCTTTGAGGGCCCTGAGCTCCTCCTGCTTCTCCTGGCCCACTCCGCACATGGGCGGATCCTTGGGGTTGGTGGCCAGACGCCTCTCCAGCTCTAAGACCTCCCATTCCAACTACTCTATCGCTGCATCCCTCCGTCGGCTGGCGCCCCGGGTGTAGTCATGGCAGAAGAACTGGGCGCACACCTTCCCCATGTCCCACCACCGCCGCGCCGAGGAAAAGGCAAGCCCCTGCCCTCGCCAGGCCATCCAGAACTCCCGGAAGGATGCTACGAAGCCCACATCCTCCAACAAGCTGTTGTTGAAATGCCAATAGGCCGGCCCTGGCCTCTCCGTGCAGAGAGCGGCCGTCATGGTGGCTAGATGATGATCAGAGAATGGGGCCAGCCGGATGCTGGAGGAGTGGGCCCATGAAAGGTGGAAACGTGATAAATAGATGCGGTCCAACCGGGAGTGGCGCAACCGGTGGGCCTCCACCCGGACAAAGGTGAACATCGAAATGTCATCCAGGTGGTGGTCACGCCAGACGTCCACCAGGAAGTGGTGTTCGATTATCTCCCAGAGGATGTCTGCGGCGGCCGGGCACTGCTCGGTCCCCGAGTGGTCCCGCTACTTGAGGGCGTTATTAAAGTCCCTGCCCAGGACAGGCACTTGTGAGGATCCAAGGTGCCGAGGAAGGCGGACGCCTGCTGATAGAATCGTAGCTGCTCTGGGCCTGATGTCGGGGCATAGATGTTAACAAAATTGACCACGAGACCCTCCATATGGGCCTGGAGGTGCAGCAGGCGGCCCGACACAGCCTCGGTGACCCCCAGCATGTCGGGCCATAGGTCGGGGGAGAACAGGGTTGCCACTCCAGCCTTATGAACCGTGAGATGGCTAAAGTAGACCCTGTCCCCCCAGTCCACCCGCCAGCTGTCTTCGGCGGCCGGATCCGTATGGGTCTCCTTCAGGAAAACCACAGAATACCCCCCCTCCCGAAGGAAGGAGAGCACCTGGGACCTGCGGAGACCCATCCTACAGCCCAGGGTGTTCAATGTTGCAATGATGATTGGTGCCATGAGGAGGGCTGGGGGGGATCCTCGCCAGCAGGGACACTCGTGGCCCCCATTGGGCCAGGAAGCAAACCGTGACCTACCCCGTAGGTGAGCAATGAATCACGGAAGCCGCGGACACACTGGTAGGCTGCAGCAGCCTGCTTCCCGGTCCTTTTACCCTCCCACATAAGGGCCCTTGTGTTCTGGAGGATTTGGTGGAAGTCCCCCGATCACTGGAGAGCAAGCTGTACCTTGTTGTGGGAGCCGCAGATGTCTTCAAGAAACTCAAACAGCTCCTCTCGCAGCGCATGTGGGGGTGGGATTACTGTGGGACCATCCTCTGGCATGGCCCGTGACACAGCCCCATGGCCCACCGAGACAGGCAGGCAAGGGGCAGACCCCCCAACGTGGCGCCTGATGGGCTGGTGCCATGCGGCTCGCCTCAACCCTGGGTCAATAGGGGGTGGAAAAGGGAAGAAAGCAGCCCCAAGTGGGTTGGGACAGGGAAACACAAAGGCCGCTCCCTGGGGTCATCTACTGGAAAGGGGAAGGAGACAGCCCCGGGACGGCAATAACATCAGGGGAGGTGGAGGGGTTAGGGACAGGGTTGGCATCAGTTGCAGGGGCAGGGGCAAAGGTGAGATTCTGGGCTCCAGAAGCCAAGTAACTGGGCAGTGGCACTTCCCGGTCAGGCTCAAGGGTTTGGGGGTTGGGGAGGGGGTTCTCACCGATGCCGGGCGCAGGCTGTATGGTGGGTTTGGCAGCCACGGCATCAGGAGGTGGACTGTCTTCTGTAGGGCCCCTGACCGGGAAAGAGGTCGATTGCTCCACACCAACAAGGGGTGCCCCTGGTGGTTCGGGTCCCGGCCGCGTGGCACTGGCCATCGCCTCAGCAGGCTTGCTGGCCGTCAGTGGGGTGCCATCTGCAGCTGGGTTGGTGGAACAGTCCAGGGGCTCCTCGGAGGTGGGAGGGGAGACAATGGTTAACGGGAGGGAGCATGGGGAAAAGGGGGCCGGAGTGAGGTCACCCAGATCGAGGCCCGCTGGCAGAGGGTCGTCCTCCCCCTGGGTGACCGGGGTCAGACCCAGGGCCTCGATCTCCTCGTAAATGGAGGGGAGATCGCCTTCCACCACCCCGGGGTTCTCCCCGCCGGCACCCAAAGCAGCGGTTGCCTCGGGGCTCGCAGGGGCTTCAGATGGTAATGGGGCAGGAGGGACTCCATCGGGGGCCTCGGAGGGGAGGGAGTTCCATGGAGGGGTGATATGACCCTGCGGTGCTGCCATGTCTTCCCCACCCGGTACCAGTGGATGGATCACACCGGGCAGAAGGCTAGGCATCGGTGCCCCCCTTTCTGGTCTTCTGGGAGCCCTCCGCATCTGATGGAAGGAGCGGAGCTTGAGCCTTCCGCTTGCCCCGCTTCCCCTGTACTAGGGCCCAGCCCTCCATGGCATCATCTGGGGGCTGGCTAGCATGGGCGATGGCTCAGGGACTCTGGGTAACGGTGGGGCAGCATGAGGGAGGGAAGAATCCCCCTGGGGCGGGCCCTCTCCTATGCCCGGCGGTATCCCCACTGCACCCTCTTCCACAGGCCCTGTCAGATTGCAGGCAGTAGCAGCAGGGCTTTCCCGCTCATCTGGGCATAGTGGGGGAGGGGCCCCTTGGGCCCAAGCGGTAGCAGTGGTGGACTGGGAAGGAGGAGGGTTGGCTTCGGGCACCGGGCAGCTAGGGGCGCCGGCGATGATGGGGCCAGTGCTTTGCTGAGGCTCGGGGGTCCCGGATGCCCCTCCTTGCCGGGATAAGGGGCAGTCCCTCTGGACTTGTCCCATCGCCCGGCAGAGGTAGCACCGGACCTCCCCCATAGAGTAGTGCACCCGGTAATGGGCCCCCTGGTAGGGGACCAGGAATGACCCCTCGAGTACCTCTCCATCACACGCCGCCGGCGGCAGTTGAAGCTGCAGCTGCCAGTGAAACAAGAGGACGTGACTGAGGGTGGGGTCTTTATAGCCCAGTGGGAGAGGGCTGCCAACGGAGATGGGTTTCCCCAGGGTGGAGAGAGCGGGTAATAGGGCAGCATTGGGAAGGAAGGAGAGGTCAGGACCAGCCGGATGCCCAGGTCCTCTAGTGGCTACAGGGGGACTAACACCCCCCTTCCCCCACTGCAAGGCCCTTCTCCACTACCTGCTGGGCGGCAGCCTCAGATGCTAAGAAGAAGACGACCTTGCCATACATTTTGGAGGCCGCCACAATGGCCGTGGGCCCCACCACCCTCGCCAGCGTCCACACGTAGGTTTCTACATGGGGCGAGGAGGGCACCAGGAGGCAACGGACGCCATGTTTCCTGGTCAAGGTCAGGAAGGGGCCCCGGCCGGTATAGATGGTAGCAGTGGCGGTGGACGGGAGAGATGAGGTAGCAGCAGGCGGGGAGGCTGCCGCCACCTGGGTGTATGCCCTGGGGGCTGGGGGAGGGGCGCCCGCAGAGCTGGTGGAGGGAGCAGTGGGGAGGGATGCTGCAGCCGATGGCAAGGCCATGGCAGTGGGGACAGCCCCTGCCATGGAGGGCTTGGTCTTTTTTGCAGGGCCCTTATCCTTCTTTTTACCCTGGCCCTTCCCGCCAGCTGGGGGGACTTCCCCAGAGTTGGAAGGGGTGAGGGACGTGGCAGCAGCGGAGGTCATCCCGGTGTCCACCCCTGCTGATGCCCCAGCGGGGGAAGTAGCAGGTGGTTCGGCTGCAGCATTGGAGGTAGAGGCTTGCGGGGGGGGTGGGGGGGGAACGGGGCAGCAGGTGGGGGAGGGGCGGCAGAGTCTTCTGGAGGGGTCCCCACCCGCCTTATCCCCTGCCATCATGAACAGGGAGGGAAGGGGGAAAAAAGCACCAAAGAGAGGAGGGGAAAGGGGAAGCAGGTCGACCACTCCTCCCGCTAGGCTGCAGGCAGGGGAGGAGGGTGCCAAAAGGGGTGGGCTGGAGGGGGGGAATCAAGGGCTAGGGGCCAATCACTGACACAAAGTGGGATTCCGGCTCCTCTAGCTGCACTAGGGGAGGGGGGGATACAACAGCATGGGGGGGGGGTGCAGTGAAGGTGGTTCAAACTAAAATGGGGAGTGGCACAAGTGCATGGGAGGGGGTATGGGCGCACAGAGCAAGGGACTAAGCAGGCTGGAGGTAGGATGGGGAAACCAAGGGGCTAGCTTCGGAGGCTGGGGCAGGCCAAACAAACAAAGGCTGCAGAGGGAAACGGGCAGGGCAGGCAAACAAACTGAAGCTAGTAAGGGGGCTGGGGCAAAGGGGAGGGGCAAAAGGCTGCAAGGGGCAAATGGGCAGGTAGCAAGGGGCAAAGCTGTGGGGTGGGAAGTCCGGGCAGGGGGGGCACGTGCGCACACGTGCACTTGCACAAAGTCAGTGTGGGCTGGCTGCTGCTTCTGACCCAAATGGTGGAAACAGGGCGTGGCAAGCCAAGCAAGCAGCTGAGTCCAGAGGCAGGAGCTGAGGCAGGTGGTAAACAGCCAATGGGGGTGGTGGAGGGGGCAGGCGGGACGCATATGGATCGGGGGGCAGCTCTACGCCACACCCCCTGTGTCCCCACAAACACAGTCAAACCCCCCACCACAAGAGCACAGTTTGAAAGTTACTCAGTCCTTCATGGCCCCCTCCACAGTGATCTGCAGAGTCTCTGTGCACTTCCCCAATAGCAGCAGGTCCTCTTCGTCTTCCTCCTCTTCCTCTAGGATCCAGCAGCTCCCAGGCAGCAAAGGCAGCAGCAACCCCAGGCAACAGCCCGGTGGCCAGGTAGGCAGAGAGGACCCCTCACAGGTGGTGATGGTGGTGGTGGTGTTCACAGCAGCAGTAGCAACGGCTGGGGTAGGGGTCCCTCACTCCCCCCCTCTGGGGAGCGGGACAGCAGCCCCCCCCCCCGGGGCTGTAGTTGGAGCAGCAACACCCAAGGGTGGGTGGGGGGGTCCAGCATCTAGCCAGCAACCAGGTAGCAGAGAAGGGGGGTGGGTGGTGTCCGGTCCAGCCAGGGGCGCAGCTGGAGCAGTAGCAGAAGCAAAAGCCCAGGGCCCAGCAGTAGCAGTCTCCCTCCTCTCTCCAGGCCAGTTGGGTTCAGCAGAGGAGTCTTATTGGGATCCAGGAAGTGGGCGGGAAAAGCCCGCCCACTACTAAAGGATCCCCCCCAGCCTAAGGGGGCGGGTCCACAGGACCTGGAAAACCAAATAATTACGGGGGACAACTAATGAACAACAGGGACAGGAGTGTGGTCAAAGGGTCAAACGAAGGGAACCTGACAGGGACACCGAGCAGAGAACCCCGGACAGCGCCCACTGCTCCTCAAAGGCGTCAAGGGAGTCAGTGGACGCTGCCCAGAGGAACGCTGCCCGGAGGCGTGAACGGACAGAGGATCAGAAATAGACCCCACAGTCACAGGAGACTCCATCGGCCATCCTCCTCACCCTGGTTTTATAGATGGCCACTTTAGCCAGGGCCAGGAGGAGGTTGACCAGGAGGTCCCGTGACTTAGTGGGGCCACGGACAGGGAGTGCATAGATAAGGAGGTGAGGGGAAAAGTGCAAACAAAATCTTAACAAAATATTCGTGAGGAGCCGGAATAGGGGCTGCAGCCTGGTGCGCTCCACGTAGATGTGCGCCAGGGTTTCCCTCACGCCACAAAAGGGGCAAGTGTCCAAGATTGGGGTGAACCGCGCCAAGTACATGCCCGTGCTCACAGCCCCGTGAAGGAGCCACCAACTGATATCCCCGGCAGGCCTCCGGTCTAAGGTGGAATATAGGTTGGCCCACCGGGGCTCCGCACCCTCTAGGGGTGGCAGGAGGTCCCGCCACTTTGTGTCAGGGCTAGACACGAGGGTGAGGACGTGAAGGGTGTGGAGCACGAGCGTGTATAGATGTTTCCTTGGCGCGGTCTGGAACCGGACCGGCTGTAGCTCGACTAGCCAGCTCACGGTGAATCATAGAATCATAGAATCATAGAATATCAGGGTTGGAAGGGACCTCAGGAGGTCATCTAGTCCAACCCCCTGCTCAAAGCAGGGCCAATCCCCAATCAAATCATCCCAGCCAGGGCTTTGTCAAGCCTGACCTTAAAAACTTCCAAGGAAGGAGATTCTACCACCTCCCTAGGTAACGCATTCCAGTGTTTCACCACCCTCCTAGTGAAAAAGGGGCGGGGGGGGTCGGTTGGGTCCACGGGGCAGGGACCCGATGAAAAGGTCCGGAGGGCCTGGGGTGTTCAGCAGAGGAGTAGAAGGTGGGTCTACTCGCCACTGAATTAACAGTTTTCTGTTCCCTGACTGACCAGAGCAGGGGCTGCTCCAGGCTAATAAGACCACCTGACTCCAATTAACCTGCAAAGAGTCAGGTGAGGCCATTAAGCTAATGTGTCCACCTTAATTAGGCCCCTCTGATAATATAAAAGGGCTCACTCCAGTCTGGCAAAGAGTCTGGGAGCCAGAGAAGAGGAAGTGTGGCTGAAGGGTTGGTTAATGAAGATACTCTCAAGTCATTGGTAAGAGAGAAGCAGGAGAGCTGTGGGGAAGTGGCCCAGGGAAATGTAGCAAACTCTGGCAGTGAAAGATTGGCTGCCAACAGCTACTACCATTAGGGTCCCTGGGCCGGAACCCGGAGTAGAGGGTGGGCCTGGGTCTCCCCCACCTGCCAGTACAGAAACACCTCCTGGGAGGGGAAAACAGGCACCTGTCAGGACAGGAGGCTAAACTGTTTTGGTATAAGGTTGTAGGAGCAACAGAGACTGTGGTTTCAGAGTAGCAGCTGTGTTAGTCTGTATTTGCAAAAAGAAAAGGAGTACTTGTGGCACCTTTAGAGACTAACAAATTTATTTGAGCATAAGAGACTGTGGGAATTCTCTCACCAACCTCCTCGCTGGCTTATGATGACAAGGGCTCAGTAGACTGTATCCCTGGCCCTAGGGAGAGAAGGGCTACATGGAGGATTGCAGTGAGCCTCTGAAGCTATCATAAACCGCCTGGAAGCGTGGGACTCATGGGGACAAGGTCGGAGCTCTGCCACGGTATGTAAAGTGCCTACTACAACTGCAACAGGGCCTTGATCTTGGTTGGTGCTACCGTAATACTGGCTATCTCTATGATCACTAATTAATGATTACTCAGCTGCCACAGTGCTTAGCATCTCCAAGGGCTATGAGCCACTAGTGCAGCCTCTGATCAAGCTCAGCACCTAGGTTTTAGATCAAAATACTATGCAAACCAAAATATTATGGTAGAGAATTTCATGTAGTGCTCCTCTGTGTTGTCTTAGAAAGAGCTGTCGAAATATACAATATGCAACATTACTTGCATGCATAATCCTACTGACTGTGTAAGAGTTTGAAGGAAATTAATACTGCTGAATTTTCAGTAAAGCAATGTGAAAAAGCTGCATAGAAATGAAAAAAAATGGAAAATAGAGGGATTTTTAACATTTCATTGAAAAACTGAAAATGGCTTTGTTTTCAAATGCAACACTGCTTTTTTCGCATGATTTTGATGCAAAAATAACGATTTTGTAATAAATTCAAATTAAAGTAAACTTGGGGCTTTAAAGTGGGGCAAAATTAATTGGGAAAATGTCAGTACAAAATTCTACAAAACGTTTTAAATTTCTCACAGATCTAATTAGAGGAAATATTAATAGCTAAGAATATTTCCATTATATAATCTCTGGATTTTTTTTTTAAATATGATATTGCATGAGCTCACTTACTCAGCACGTCAGTCATGGGGGCTTGATGTTAATACATCTATTCTAAGTAGCAGGTACGACACTTTGTAATAAGTATTTTCAGGGCGAGGCTTGTAGGGTGAGCTTGTTTTTCTTATGTACCAATACTACGAATGCTTGCTTAATAGAACTATTCATGGCAGTACGTGAGTGTTTGCAGGAGCAGGACTAAATGTGTGGAATGTATCGATTCATGCAAGTAAATTCATAAGGAATTTCCAAAGATTCCTAAAGAGCAGGCTAGGGAAACATTTATGAGATGTAGGTGTATAATTGGCAGTGGATTAATTTAAGTAAGCATGGAAATAGAATAGGACACGAGGCCAACTTCTATTCAAACTAACTCCACTGAGAGTGGTGTAAATGAGAGAGGAGTTTAGCCAGTAGTGTACATGCTATTTTTGAATTACTTTTTATTCAGTAGTAATTTTTTCATGTTTTTCTTATCTGCTATTAACCACGGCCATCACTACTGTTCAGTACAAATTGTGTTTAAAAACTATGTAAGGGAGCTTTTTTAAATATAATACACATTTAATCAAAATTATGAAATTGCTTTAAGAAGTGTGACTTTTCAAATTAAATTATACAGATTATACAGATTTTACTCAGAGATGAATATTTCTTTATACAAAAATGACAAGCTACCAGTTTATTTAAGTGGGAAAAACTTACTGTGGAGTACTGAAACAGCAAAAAATTATGTAGAGTAGGTGAAATTAATCAGAACCATATGTTCATTGTATAGTATTCCCAGAAGAAATCCTTTATGGCTCATAATAAGTTTTAAAAAATATTATGTTTCACCCAGGGAACATAATCAAGATTAATTGAACTCAGCAAACCTGAGTTTATAGTGTGCATTAGTTAAATTTAAATAAAAATTTCAAAGGAACTTCCTCCACTGGATGCAAGATATATCCAAAGGACAGAGAAGGCCTGGATAATTAGCTATATCAAATGAACTGTCACAAAATGTATGTATATGTTTTTAGGCTGAAATTCACCAAATTTTGAAAACTTTTGTGAGGCACTTTGTACTCTTTATGCCTGGGCTGTGAGTATCTGAAGCCTGCATGGAGCCATGCAAGGGGTTCTCTACAACTCCTGAACATCACACTGAGACTCCTTGCTTGACCTGAATAGATTCATAAGCCAGGTCCTTTGGATATGGGACAAATCATTTGGTATGATCTGTTACAAAAATCTCTTCTCAGTGTGCATGGAGGATCTGCACCTGTTGTTTCAGTGAATGGACTGGATCAGTGACTCTGAAGGGCAGTGGAACCAATTCAGATTTTTTTGAGGAAGGGGATACATTTCTGGTTCCCTGTGATTTCCTCCCCCTCATCCCCAAAAGCAACTCCATTCCACTCTCCACTAGTCCTCTCCCTCATCCTCCTGTAGGGACCCCAGGTCTCCCTCAGCTGAGGAGTGTCCCCTCTCCCTCAGTCACACAGTGCATGAGCCAGTGCCTCCAGGAGTTTCAGTGGACACAAGAGCAAAGCGAGAAAAGATACATGCATGGAGTTATGTGGCAGGCCACAACTTTTATTAAACTTTAATACTGTGGAGGGGTGCTAGCCACCCATCACCCATATTCTCCTATACCAGCCATTTAATTGGTTCCAGTGCAAGGATTACGGGGGCTCCTTACCATATAACCCATAACACGGGGTAGGGTCTCCTCAGTTGACTTCCCAGGACCCAGCTCTCCCTCACTGTGAGGGGGATAAAGCTTGTAGTAGGGTGGGGACCTTGGCCTGTGAGGGCCACAAGGTCAGATCTTGGGCCACAAAGACCACAAATTTTCACCCTATCACATGAGCCCAAGGCCCATCACTGAAATCTCAGGTCTTTTACCTCTGTGAGGTGTTCATTTTATTTTCTTAATCACACTGGAAACTGGCCACAAGTTGTAAGAAATAAAAAACTCCACACTAGTAACTCAGTTAAGTACTAAGCACATTACTGCTTAACCTGCTGTGGCTTTAAGGTACTGTAAGAAGGGCAAAAAATGCCCTGGTCCTCCACCAGTTGGCCGATGGGAGAAAAATGCCTTCCTGAGCCCCTAAACAAGCAATCAGCTAGACCTGCAGCATCTCTCAGGCCAGGTTTCCATTCCAATTTCAGGTGGGGAGGGTGGACCACTGGAACAGATCGGAAAGAGGATCCACATTACCTCCATACTGGGTTAAATCCTAGGATCTGGGGAATGTTGGTCGATCAGCACTCCTTTCCCCTAGCTGGCCAATGGATGCCAGAGACTCCCATGGGGAGAAGCAACCTATCATCCCTTGGTAGTGCCTCCCTTGCTTGATACTGGGACTAACACCCTTTCACCACTAGCCCTATCAAGTTCCCCCACCTGTTGCTGTGAGTGGATGGCATTTCAGCTCTCAGAGGACTCCCCTGCACTACGCCATACTGGTACTGACTCCCCACATGCCAGGTCACAACTCCAGTTGGAAGGAGGAGTGGCCAGGCCAAATTTGAGTGGCATTGTGACCCCAGGCTTAAGGTCACAATGCAACTTACTGAAATTTCAAGTTTTAGTGGTTTTGCAACCATGCCCCAGCTGGAACAATGCTCTGAATTGCTCTGGTTGCTGCCGTAATGATTAAAAGCAGGCAGACCATGCCAACCCACACCCTCACCCAGCTCTGCCCCTTATGGAACTTTGAATAAGTACAAAAACCTTGGTGTGGGGGGAGTAGGCATTCACCCCCTCAGCCCTGCCTCAGTGGAGATAGCTCCACTGGCACAGGGCCTAAGTAGTAGCCATGAGACTTGCACGTGGGCTGGATGAGGTGGCAGAATCCTTGCCTACAGAGAGGTTATTGCAGAAAGCCCCAAAACCTGATCTTTGTGGAAACAGGAATGATGGGGATTAATTTCACCTGTAAACATTAGGGTCCAGGTTGTAACCCTACAGCCCAGTCCAAGTAAGGGGCCACACACAGTTGTGCTGGTCCAGGAGCAGAGCGGAAATCAGATTGTGACTCCCAGAGTTCCTGCTTCCCCTTTATTGAAGGGAGGATATAAATGACATTAGCTTTCTTGCTGGAACAGATTACTTCCCCCTCTACACCAGCTCTGGTCATGGGCCAGCACATTGGATGGTGGAGCCAAAACTCCACCCACTTTCTGCCCACCTACACAGGATGGAGGGGGGCAGGGAGGTGTCAAGGCCAGTGACAGCTGCTCTCCCTCTCCCCATGCAGACTTCAGCAATGCAAGGAGCCTGCACAAAGTTGTGAGGGGTTTCCTTATGGTCCCTTATTCACGTTCATGTGCACACAGAAGGGCTCATACCTGAGTCCAAAAATGAACTGCTTCTGCAGAGTCTGGACTCTTGCAACCCTGTGAGGATTGCTTGCTTGTATCCAAGGTGGGCATGACACAAGTGACCAACTATTTACCTGGATAATTTGTGCTATTCTCTGAATTCTCTGATGTCGTATCTAATTTGAAAATCACTATCTGTTTCTCGTCCCAATTACATTGGTGAAAATAAGGAGTCACTTTGTTGAAACCACTGCTGGAAAAGAGATTTCACCCTCCCACTTCAGATGGCTCCACTCTCAGGTGGAGAATTTACACAGAAGAATAGCCCAGATCTCATGTAGCAAGATTATTCACTATACCTCCCATCATTGCTCAAAGCCTCAATTCAAAGTTTCAGAAGGATGGACTAACTGCAGTACCTGTTTGTAAGCATATATACAAACGAGAAAAAGCGACAAAATGTTTGAACTTGAAGGTGAAATGATGTAAAGAGAGGAGGATACAGAAGGTGTCATTTTGAGGCACAGAGTGATTTAATGTCAAAGGAAAATCCACCTTCACATTTCACAGGGTGAGAAATTTTAATTAGAATATATTTTAACAATTCAGTCTTGTACAATATAACACAAGCTTCTTTTTATCCTGACCTTTTTATATTGTTTTTCTTTCCTTACACAGTACCTTATACCAGCCAGTGGGAATTACCTTTTTTCTTTCGCCCTCCATCTAATTTAGATTCCAAAGAAAAATTAAAATAAAATCAGAGGGGATAGGCTTTTAAAATGTATTGGCAGGGGACCAAGGTGAAGTCTCTTAGGACCAGACTTAGCCGCCAAGCAACTGCCATGATTTTAACTGTGTTGAACCAGAGCTGTTCTGGAAATTCTGAGCCTAGGCATTTAAGAGGAGGGGGCCAGAAAGAAAAATTTAAAAAGTGAAAAAAATATAAAAGATAGTGGAGACAGAAGTACACATAGTACCATACTATCAAAAAGAAGAATCTGTTTAAACAGTCCAAAAATACACATTTGGCACCCAAAGTGGGTGGCCGCATCATGTGAAACTTGGAGATCCTCACAGACCCTGGGATCCCAAATATTACAACTATAGTAATCACCTTTACCAATGGAACCTTTATACATTAGTCCATAAGGAGGCAACATCTGATAAAGCAATGATATATACACTAAACATATGAAAGATTTTGCATTGATGAGCCTTTCCCATGAGTTAAAGCAATAGGAAGTAGATTGATAATAACCCTTTAATCCTTCAACCCCAAGGCGGGGGGGGGGGGGGAGAGAGAGAGAACTAACATATTAGCATCAACTAGCATCCATCAAGTTATTCAGAGCAGTTGTATCAGATCTCAGAGCAATACATAAATTCCATACTGTTGGATTATTCCATAGATATCTCCTTTTGCAAGGAAGGAGTTTGCAGATTTTTGAGTATTTTTCTGCCTCCTGAGGGGAACTGAATGGTACTGTCTTCTCACCATTCTTAATATGGGCATTGCTGGGTATTTAATAAAATACTTCATGTCCAACTTCCTGGCCAATTATTTAATCTGCTTAAAAACTATCCTTACTGCAATATTAATAAATAATCACTCCCCTAAGGGACATAAGTTACATCAACATAAGTGCCAGTGTGGACCGCACTCTGTCAGCTGGAAAGCTTCTCCCACTGACATAGCTAACACTGCTTACAGGGACTGGAATAGTTAAACTGACAGGAGATCTGTCTCCTGTCGGTTTAGAGGGGCTACATTAAAGAGCTTACAGCAGAGCAGCTGCATCAGTACAGCTGTGACACTGTAAAGGCTCTAATATAACTGTGCCCTTAGTTAGCTTTGGTTGTCAGGAACCAAACACACTGACTGTTAACAGCCTCAATTCCTAATGTACAAACAAACAATATAGGTGTTCGTTCTTTTGATGTTTACCTCCACTAATGACAGCTCAAGAGTCTGGCTTAGTCCATGGTGTTGGGTTGTGTGTGTATAGAGAGGGTGAGAAGTCTTAAAGGTCTTGAAAGCAGTTAAAAACTAAGCTTCAGAGGTTACAAGAACACTAAGGCTTTGTCTACACTGCCAATTGAATGACAAAACTTTTGCCATTCATAGGTGCTTAAAGCCCTCCCGCCCCCCACAAAAGTTTTGCCGTGGAAAGTGATAATGTAAACAGCTCATCAGCAGGAACAGTTGATCTCCTGTCAACAACACAAACCCCACTTGTAGGGGGATAGAAGTATTTTGTCGGCAAAAGTGCCGACAAACAGCATTTAAACTGCCCAATTTTTAGCAACACGGCCATGTCACTAAAAGCTGTGTAGTGTAGACAAAGCCTGATTGAAGGTTAAATTGAGATACAGCTGCAGAGGTGAAGACTGACTTACCCAGCCCCAAAGCTGGAGGGATGCCTAGGACAAAGGGGAGAGGGAGCTACCTATATTTTTAAGGAAAGGCTAAGGCTAAAGTAAGATGATATGCATATAGGCCTTTGTTTTGCCTTTTCCCTCTCTGTTTGTATTCCTAATACTTTATTTTGAACAAACTGTTCTTTGTTACTGAACTTCCATATGTCTCCCAGGCTCCCAGAAGGAAGTATAAGGAGGGGCCAAAACCCAATGGAACCAACTGAGGTCACAATTGATAAACAGGGCTACTGCAACCTTGTGACCCAGTCTGCATGCAGATGAACTGCAGAATTCTATCCTTAGAGAAGTACACCTGCAGGCCTGTCACTTGGAAGGAGTGCCCACAGAAAGACTGAGTGATGGGTCAGAAATGTTCACTCTGGAACCATAACAAATTTCTTGTCAGATTTTAACATTCTTCAGTTCAATTTCATTGACTGTCCCCCTTATTCTTGTTTTATGAGAATGGCTAGATAGGAACACAAAATTTGCATTCTTTTTAGCATTCATTATTGTATATATTTCTATCAGATCCTTTTATTCATATCCTCTCTGAACTAAACACTGACAGTTTAAACTTTCCAAAGCCCCAACCAATATTCCTTGTTGTGTTTCTGCAACTAAACTTTTGTTTATGAAGATACTTTGTTGGCCTAAAGAAAAGGAGTACTTGTGGCACCTTAGAGACTAACCAATTTATTTGAGCATGAGCTTTCGTGAGCTACAGCTCACTTCATCGGCCTAATGCTCAAACCCCAGCCCAGAAGACCAGTGATCTGCTTTTCACATGGTCCCTAATCTTTCACTGGATAGCTCTACCAGGAGTTAAAACTCCTACCTACCTTGCTCTCAGGGACATTGGATCACACAAACCTCACCACATCAAGGTGCAGTCCCCAGGGAAGGGGCAAGTCTAATGAGAACCCTGCAATTCCCGACGCAAGCACTGCATTAGAAAACAAAGGAATACAAGAAGTGAGACAATTTACATACCTTTGGTGATAACGTGAAAGTCAAAGGGAAGTCAAGAGGATATAATGTCACAAATTGGCAAGGCTGCATTTACCAATTTAAACACATTTTTTGTCATTGAAAATCTAATTAAACCCAAATGTTACTTCCATTTTAATGTATGTAGTGAAAACTGGAAAAAAGGCAAAGGTACAGACAGATGTTTAAATGCCATTGAAAGCAAATGCCTTGAAATACTAGGTATTAAATGAAACCAATTTATAACAAATTCTAAGATTTGTCAAGGAATTAAAAACAAACAAAAACTTATCTCCTAAGTTAGAAAAGGAGATGGAAATACCTGGGCCATGTTTTGAAAATCAAGCCAGAGTATCTGCTATTTCAGGTGTGGCCTTGGGCTTCTGGAGGAACTCCCACAATGGGTCAATTCAAAGTATACCTTTATCAAATACTACTCAGAGAGGGGAAATTTATGGGACTTAATAACATAGAGGACATGAAAAGAGTGAACGAGGATAGAGAGGAATGGTGGAGCGTTCTTCATGTCCTAAGCAATGTGTGATGGTGTGGGAAGGATTCAGAACCAATGTCCCTCAACATTATTCTTATTGGGGGCCACCTCTGGGCTTGGAATGTAACTCCACTCCCTCTCTGCTAAAATTGCTACCAGGGGTGCCATAATTGTAGTAGTATGTTTTTTTTTCCACTACAGGATTAAATAAGATTGCTAATTAATCAGGCATAGGTCACCAAACAGTTATCAGAAGGTAATTAGTTTTAGTAACACATTACTGACCATGACACTGGTTCTGAACAGCTCCTCTGAAGTTTAGAGGAGATTGGATGTGGACTCAAATCCATACACAAAATATGTTCAGTCTGACCTAACAGTAGTGATTACAAACTTAAAATGCATGCAAAGCAGGAATCAAGGTGTGAATGGCCTATATACTTCTACTTCACTTGATTTAGTTGGTAACACACCTTTTGAACTGATGCCCCTTCACGATGCTACATTGTATTCTACGGGACCTTTTAAAAAGTGTGTTACCTCAATAGTGAAACTTCCCTTCAGCTCTCTTTCTTTGTTTTGTCTTCAAACCCTTTTGTGTCTTCTTTTCCAGAAGGAAAAGAAGGAACCTGTGAACAGTGAGATCTTTCTAAATTAAAGTACTGTGTCATGGATCCCCTGCAGCAGAGGAGGATGGCAAGATAGTCTAGGAGACTGACTTTCATCAGAAAAGGCAAACAGTATCTTTGGTTTTGTTTTATCTGTGTTAACTTGTAGACTTTTACTGCCTCAGGTGGTGAGAAAATGGTAAATTAAAAGACCTCATTTTTCACTTAACCTTTGCTGATCCTTCCTTTCAGTGTGAATGTCTATTAATGTGATGCAGCTGAAAGCAAACTTCTTGAGAGGTGGTTTGCAAGTTCATTGAATTATTCATGATTAAATGAATGTTAAGACATAATTAAAAGATTTCATATATATTTATCATATTATGATTGTTAATTTATTCTTGACAGTTTAATACATTAAATATTATGAGAATTCATCAAGTTTTTTTAATATAGATTCATAAACATTCATGCACGCAAAATGTCATTTTGAACTTTGCTCTAATTTGGAATAATTCATAAACTTCATCTCTACTTTTTTATACTTTAACATGCACTGAATAATGTGTCATGTTCCCAGACAGTAGGTGCTCTGTCAGCAAAGGCACTGATACTCAGCAGTGAAGTATGTGACTGTGATGCTAGCAGGCCAGATGCCAGCTCTTTCCAGGCTGCAAACATTAGCTAAGAACTGACAGCCTTGTAGCTGAAGACCAGACCAGGTCACCTCTGTTAGTTTTGCTCAAAATAGGTATTAATCTTAAGAGATGGTATTTAGTGTTTAGACTCCATGAAATGCTTGTAAATTGCTGCATGCATTAATCTCACTTGCAATGTATCCCATGCTATACATTTTTGCTTTATTGCTTTGAAAATGAACGCGGTCATGGAAATCTCCCCCGGCCTCCCACACCTCTGCCCATCCAGCAGAAGTAACAAAATCAGATGGGTCATCAATGATCACCATAATACAAAGGACTGGTTCATGGCCCTTTCACACCTGGCAAATGCTACATTCAAGGGAACTTCTCCAGCGGAATGAAGGGAATAAAACAACGCCACAGGAAAAATTCCCATCTTTTTGTCTGTTTGAACTCTGAAGGACCTCAGAATCTAAACTGAAGCCAGAGATCCCGAGGGACTGCCTCCTGGGTCTGCTCTGAAAGATACGTTGAACTGACAGATCACTGCAACCCTGTCATTTTTAGGATTTAGATGGTTGCTCATTTGTGTGTGTGTATATGTTTGCTTGTTTCAACCTGTAAATAACTCATTTATTTTTCCTAGTTTATAAACATTTGGATTGTTTATTACAGGATTGGCTACAGGTATTGTCTTTGGTGTAAGATCTAGAGTACCAACTGATCTGGGGTAAGAGACTGGACTTGGCAGTGGAAGCAACCTGAATGTGGTATGATTTTTTTCATGTAATACCATTTATCATTAAGTTCAGTATGTCTGGGTGCAACATAGACTAGAGAGGCTAAGGGGACTGTCTGTGACTCCATGTTAAAACTGTTACAATGATTCAGGAGTTCACATTGTTACTGGCTTGCTGAAATCTAATAATAGAACATATTACCAGCTTGGGGTCTCTGCCCTGTATTTGACAGTCTGCCCTGAGGTAGTCACTCACAGCCGTCAGCCATTCTACCCAGTGTGACAGTAAGTATGAGCAGTATTGATCATGTCAGCATGCAATGCTTATCCTCATCACACTGATTAAACACCTAAAGTCTTGTCCAAACATATCACTAGCTTAACCAGAGTAATATCTGTGAAGTCTTGTCTTTGGTTGTTTCAAAGACCTGGCTGGAAATCTGATGCACATATCTCAGGGGAATTGCAGGGAATTACCCGGTAAATCATGCTTTGCCATAAAGATGCTGAAGATCTACTGCTTCATGAGTAGATCTGCATCTATAGTTAGCTACAGATTTCATTAGAAACACACACACACACCCCACCTAAGCATATATAATAGATATGTAGGACTGGAAGAGACCTCAGTAGGACATGTAGTACAGTTCCCTGCACTGAGGCAGGACTAAGTATTATCTAGACCGGGGTGGGCAAACTATGGCCCATGGACCAGATCCAGCCAGTCAGGATTTTGGATCCGGCCCGCGGGACCGCCACCCCCATGGCAACATGGGCCCCGCGCCACTCGCAGAAGCAGCTGGCCCTGCAGGGATGGGGGCAGAGGGCTCCATGCACAGCCCTCACCTGCAGGCACCACCCACTGTAGCTCCTATTGGCCAGGAACAGGGAACTGTGGTACCCCTCAGGGAGGTAACCGCAGGTGAGGGCAGTATGCAGAGCCCTCTCCCTCCCCCCTCCCCAGGGGCCACAGGTACGTGGTGCTGGCCAATTCCGGGAGCGGCGTGATGCGGAGCCGCTCAAGGTAAGTGGCGCTGGGCTGGAGCCCAAACCCCTCCTGCACCCCGCACCACAACCCTCTGCCTTGAGCCCCCTGCCACACTCTGAACCCCTCCTGCACTCCAACGCCCTGCCTTGAGCCCCCTCGTACAGCCTGTACACCTGCACCCCAATCCCCTGCCCTGAGCCCCTTTCTGCACACCGCATCCCTCCCAAACCGTGCACTCCCTCCCGCACCCCAACCCCCTGCCCCAGCCGTACATTCATGGCCTTGCATGCAATTTCCCCACCCATATGTGACCCTTGGGCCAAAAATCTGCTCACTCCTATCTAGACCATCCCTGAGAGGTGTTTGTCTAACCCATTCTTAAAAATTTTCAGTGATGGAGGTTGCACAACCTCCCTAGGTAATTTTTTCCACTGCTTAACTATCCTGAAGTTAAGCAGTTTTTCTTAATGTCCTACCTAGACCTCCATTGCTGCAATTTAAGCCCATTGCTTTTTGTACTATCCTCAAATGTTAAAGTGAACAATTTTTCACCCTCCTCCTTGTAACAACTTTTTAGGCACTTGAAAACTGTTATCATATCCCCCCTCAGTCTGGTCTTCTCCAGACTAAACAAACCCATTTTTTTCAATCTTTCCTCTGAGTTCACATTTTCTAGACCATTAATCGTTTTTGTTTTTTACTCTCCTCTGGTCTTTCTCCAATTTGTTCACATCTTTCTCAAAGTGTATTGTCCAGAACTGGACACAATACTCCAGCTGAGGCCTTAACAGTTCTCAGTAGAATGAAAGAATTATTCTCATGTCTTGCTTACAACACCCAGCATGACGTTTGCTCTTTTTGTTTGTTTGTTGTGTTTTTTTTTGGTAACAGTAGTACATTGTAGACTCATATTTAGTTTGTGATCTACTATAACCCTCAGATCCTTTCCTACAGTATTCCTTTCTAGGCAGTCATTTCCCATTTTGTATTTGTTTAACTTATTATTCCATCTAAGTGTAGTACTTTGCATTTGTTCTTATTGAATTTCATCCCATTTATTTTAAACCATTTCTCCAGTTTGTCAAGATCATTTTGAATTCTAATCCTGTTCCCAAAGCACTTGCAACCTCTTCCAGGTTGGTGTCATCCGCAAACTTTATAAGGGTACTCTTTCTGCCATTTATGAAGAATATAACCAGACCCAAGAAAGATACCTGTGGACTTCACTCCATATGCCCTTACAGCTCAGTTGTAAACCAGTGATAACATTAACATAACATTAACATTGATAACCATTGAGAGTATGGTTTTCCAACCAGTTGTGCATCCAACTTATAGTAGGCTTGTCTAGACTATATTTATGTAGTTTGCTTATGAGAAGGTCATGTGAGACAGTATCAAAAGCCTTACTAAAATTGAGATATATCACATCTACTGCTCCCCCTAGCCACAAGTCTTGTTATCCTGTCAAAGAATGACATTAGGTTGGTTTGACATGATTTATTCTTGATAAAGCCATGTTTAGTGTTTCTTATTACTTTATTTTCTTCTAGGTGCTTGCAAATTGATTGTCTGATTATTTGCTTCATTATCTTTCTAAGTGCCAAAACTAAGCTGACTGGACTATAATTCCCCGGGTTGTCCTTATTCCCTTTTTTATAGATAGGGATTATATTTGTCCTTTTCCAGTCCTCAGGTATCTCTCCCATCCTCCTCGAGTTCTCAGATATAATTGCTAATGGCTCAGAGAACTCTTCAGCCAGTTCCTTAAGTACTCTGGGATGTGTTGCATCAGGCCCTGCCATCTTGTAGACATATAACTTGTCTAAGTAATTCTTAACTTGTCCTTTTCCTATGTTTGCCTCAGTTCCTACACCATGTACACTGATTTTCACTATGTCAGTCATCCAAGCACTGCTAATTTTTCTGGTTAAAACAGAAACAAAAAGGGTATTTAACACTTCAGTCCTTGCTGCATTTTCTGTGAATCTCTTTCCCTCCTCATTGAGTAATGGCCCTGTCCTGTCCTTCCTCTTGCTCCTCATGTATTTGTATCTTCATAAGGTCTTCTAAAGACCTTGCTATTTTGTACATTCAACATATATTCTACCTTAAATAAATTATTAAATCTATATTGTACTTATATATATAGTATATATACTTGATAGCAAAATATTCATGTAAGTATTAAATTTTGATTGTAACATGATACAAAAAGATAGTATTAAGATAAGAAAACAATGTAAAATGGTACAATGGCAACTCATAAACCCAAACAGTGTCCCTGGTCATCATGCTATTTCACGTCTCTCTGTGGGTATGGCCTTGATTTCCTACTTAATGACTATGGTCTCTATTACATTGTTAAAGCCATTAATTTGTTATCACTGTCACTAATCACAATGTAGCTTATTAAAAATCCAAGTTATTTTTTTTCCTCCCAGAACAAGTTGCCACTTAGCTTCACAATAAATTCAGATGCACTTACGAATTATGTTAGGATTACTGGTAATGGCACATGTAATTATACATTAATATTTATCACATCAGCATTTAGCATTAGGCATACCAGTGAAAGTGAGGGAAGAGAGAGAAAAGAAGAAGAAACACACCTTGTAAGGATATACTTCCCTTGTAAGGAGAGACACCGAGCACTTCCTCTGCTACTCATTGAACAACCCTAAATGAAACAAGGCAATGCTTGGTGTGTGTCAAGAAAAGATTTGTCTGTTTGAAATGGGAACATCATAGATCAGATTCTGAGTTGAGTTATGCTGAAATGGAGTTCCCCCTGACTTACAGCAGTGCCCTTGACCTCATGGTCAGATCCTGTAAGTCTTAGAGTTATGGTATGAAGTTGGAACATAGTGGTTAAGGACTATTCTCACTACTGGGCTTGTTTTTCAATTAGAAGACCTCTAACACAGTGGTTCTCAAACTTTTTTCCTAAGGACCCCCTTGGCATCTTATTAAGTGCCCCAGACCTCTTTCATTACTGGTAAAACTGGTAGAACACCCCTCCAAGCATGGGAATGTACACATCAGAACAACCTATCATGCTGGTGAGTGTAAGGTCATACTGGGGGGAGGATGCCATTTGCCTCCATGCAGCAAAAGTGCTGGAATGGTGTTACAATGCATTGCAGCCCTGATTCAAGGGAAGGACCCCCTGCATATCCCACTGCAGGTGTCCAGGGAGCTGGAGACTCCATTCTGGGAATCACTGGTCTAATGGACTATGACAAACAGTGAAATCATATTTTAAGCTGCATTACACAAACATGAAACTGATATTAGAAAAATCTGAGGGTTTAATGATCTTGTAAAATATTCAGTAATAATAATTCCTAGCTCTTATCTGATGCTTTTCATCCATAGATTTCAAAGCACTTTACAAAGGTCGTAAGTGCCATTATCACCATGTTTCGATGGGCAAACTGATGTGCAGGGAGGCAGTGACTTGCCCAAAGGTCACGTTGCAATCCAATCACAGATATGGAAATAGAACGCTGGTCTTCTGAGTCCCATTGCGAAGCTCTATCCATTAGAGTACACTACTTGCCTTTATGCAATTCCTTTAAAATCAATTGGTGAAGTCCTGGCTCCATTGAAGTCAGTGGGAGTTTTACCATTGACTTCAGTGGAACCAGGATTTTATCCAGTATATTTTCAGGATTAGGCCCTTATTTCCTCCCCTCCAACCTCAAGAGAAACTACCATACGCTCCCAGTTATCTGAGTTTCCTTGAACTGAAAATCCAGAATGTGTCTCCCTCTACTAACAACATCCACCTGCCAGGGAATTGCAAGGCTAGAAGAAATTAATTTACAGCAATGTGTCTAATTCATGTTACAGCAGTGCAACAATGAATCCACTCACAAAGGTGGGTTCCATGGCTGCAACTTTGTATCAAGTTCAAAGTTAAATCTGGTTCACTAGCGGTACCCATGGGGGCATCTTTAGTTAGCTCTGCTTCATCATCACAGAACTCTGCAGCCCAGAACATGGATCCTCCCAGTGATTAGTGGGGGCAGAGATCTGGGCACTGGGACCTCAGGCGGCAGGAGCAGGGCAGTCTGCAGAGCAAGTACTGATATAAAGAGTGCTGCCATTCATTGGCTCATAGCCCGAAATGGCAATCACAGTATCCAGTTGGGTAAAGCAACAACCCTGAGTGACTCTTCAGCCCACCACTCCAAATTCATTTTCAGAGTGTGCTATCAATTGTTTTCTATTACTTATTTTTAGCTATTTCTTATTCCCCCATTTAAAAAGAAAAGTTTCAGTCATCCAGTCAGGGAGCAGAAGGAATACTATGTAACCTAGAAAGAAAAGGAGTACTTGTGGCACCTTAGAGACTAACCAATTTATTTGAGCATAAGCTTTCGTGAGTTACAGCTCACTTCATCGGATGCATTCTGTGGAAAATACAGTGAGGAGATTTATATACACACAGAACATGAAAAAATGGGTGTTATCATACACGCTGTAAGGAGAGTGATCACTTAAGATGAGCTATTACCAGCAGCAGAGCGGCGGGGGGTGGGGGAGAAGTAAACTTTTTGTAGTGATAATCAAGGTGGGCCATTTCCAGCAGTTAACAAGAACGTCTGAGGAACAGTAGAGGGTGGGGGTGGGGGGAAATAAACATGGGGAAATAGGCTTGAATAGAGACTGGGAGTGGATGGGTCATTACACAAAGTAAAACTATTTCCCCATGTTTATTTCCCCCCACCCCCACCCTCTACTGTTCCTCAGACGTTCTTGTTAACTGCTGGAAATGGCCCACCTTGATTATCACTACAAAAAGTTTTCTTCCCCCCGCCTCCCACCGCTCTCCTGCTGGTAATAGCTCATCTTAAGTGATCACTCTCCTTACAGCGTGTATGATAACACCCATTTTTTCATGTTGTGTGTGTGTATAAATCTCCTCACTGTATTTTCCACTGAATGCATCCGATGAAATGAGCTGTAGCTCACGAAAGCTTATGCTCAAATAAATTGGTTAGTCTCTAAGATGCCACTAGTACTCCTTTTCTTTTTGCGAATACAGACTAACACGGCTGCTACTCTGAAACATATGTAACCTAGGTGAATAATCATATCAACATAAATGATAAATAGTTGATAGTCAAAGCAAACAGTTTGCAAACAACCCAGAGCCGGGCTTATTTCTCCATAGTATTTATCACATATATGTATTTACAAATAATTAATACATTCTCAGATAAAACAAGATTGATTTACAAATGATTTGCTAGCCAATAGAAGGTATACATTCTTAAGAAGTTCTATTCATAGTGAATAACCCAACCAGCTACAATATATGAAACATATAATCATAGAAATGTAGGGCTGGAAGGGACCCTGAAAACTCATCAAGTCCAGTCCCTTGCGCTCAGTCAGGACCAAGTAAAATCAGACCATCCCTGACAGGTGTTTGTCCACTCAGTTCTTAAAACCCTCCAATGATGGTGATTCTACAACCTCCCTTGGAAGCTGTTCCAGAGCTAATCTACTTGTATAGTTAGAAAGTTTTTTTTTCCCTAAAGGCTAACCTAAATGTCCCTTGCTAAAGATTAAGCCCATTACTTCTTGTTCTATCTTCAGTGGCCATGGGGAGCAATTGATCACTGATCTCTTTATAACAGTCCTTAATGTATTTGAAGAGAGTTATCAAGTCTCCCCTCAGACTTTTCTCAAGGCTAAACATGCCCCATTTTTTAACCTTTTCTTGTAAGTCTGGTTTTCTAAACATTTTATCATTTTTTGCTGCTTTCTTCTGAACTCTCTCCAATTTGTCCACATCTTTCCTAAAGAGTGGCACCCAAAACTGGATCCAATACTTCAGCTGAGGCCTCACCAGTGCTAAGTAGAGGAGGACAGTTACTTCCCATGTCTTATATAAGACTGATATTTCCCTTTTATGCAACTACACCACAATGTTGACTAATATTCAGTTAGTTTTCCACTTTAACCCCAAGATCCTTTTCAGCAGTACTACTATCTAACCTGTTATTTCTCATTATGCGGTTGTACATGTGATTTTTCATTTCTAAGTGAAGTACTTTGCACTTATCTTTATTGAATTTCATCTTGTTGAATTCAGAACAGTTCCCCAATTTGTTACGGTCATTTTGAATTCTAAGTCTGTCCCCCAAATTTTTGCAACACTTTGCAACCCCAGCTCCCTCTGCCTGGTGCCATCTGAAAATTTTATAAGCATACTCTATTATCCAAGTCATTAATTAATGCTATATATATATTCTGCAATAGCATTAATTAATGTCTTGGATAATAGAATATAGTGTATGCTTACAAAATTATATATATATAATTTCCCCAGAATACATATATTTCCCCAGATATACTAGTAGACTGTAATAAGTCTGTAGACCTTAGCTCTTTATTAAGATTTCCAATTTCTTGATGCCTTAAGCAATACTTTTCTGCGATATATTAGTTTCTGAAAATTAGAAGATTTTCCTTGAAAGCCTGTGCCAGACTGAGTAGAGCAAGCACTTATATAATAACAAATGTTTACATTGCAAGAGGTGAGCAAGGTGGGAATGTTGAAATATGTTGTAAATTCTAGTTCCCCGAGTAAGATTAGTGATGTGTGGATAATCCCCTAACCACTGAGGCAAACTATTTGCTGCAAGTTAGGAATATCCTCTTTTAAAAAAATAAATAAAAGTTTATCTGCTAAAAGGTTAAATACTCTGATAAGAGACATTTTATTTAACTTCTTCACATATAGTAGAAACAGTTTATTATGTGACTGATATTGCTCTATTTAAACTGCTTTAAACCCCTGCATGAAAACCTTCATTCAGAACTAAAGTAGCCTTAATCTGGTTAAGTTTAATTCATTTCCCAAGTGAATTAAACTAAACCAAATTAAGGCCACTTTAATTCTAAACAAAATATCCACACAGGGATTTAATATGGTTGAATTAATCCACTTTAAATTCACAATTTTAGTTAATTCAGATTAATTTTCCAGAATGTCCTCATGTATACAATCCCTTGAAATTGGAGTACATAAATTGGAAAAAAATCTTGTCATATACAGCATTTATAATTGTATATACTTATTACCCAAATAACACAGTAATAGAATAACACACATAATGTGTCAGAAAATACAAATTTGAAGTGAGTTTTAATATTAAACTTTAGTGTTAGTAATGAGAAGATGTGGCATGGGAACTTGAGGCTGGTGAGATCTAGAGTGGGAAAAAGAGAATAGGGGAAGATTCCTTGGGACTCTGTAGGGATGTAGCATCTCTCCCTTTTCATCAGGTGAAAAGAAAATGCATTATCCTTCATGTGAGGTTGTTTTGCTATCACTGAGAATTAATTCTGCTTAAACTTCTTTCCTTTGATTTCCTTGCTACACAACATAATAATAATTATTAATAATAAAAGAATAATACATAACGTACCTCTGACTCCAACTTTATAGAAGTGAAAGAAAATGAACTTTCACAGAATGGAAGCCAAATTAAGCTCATAAGGGTTCAGATATTTTCAATAAATTTTCTGTTTGTTTAAAGGGGCAAGACACAAAAGGACTTCAGTATAAGATTTCAGACATACTCCCTTTTATTTTACTTTATCCATACTCTTATTGGAAATAGAGAAAAAGCCACAAATCCTCAGTTTTCAGTGTCATTGACTGATGGGTGCATTCACATGATAGCAGCGGAGTTTAAACTTTTTAAACAGACCACATATTTCTCTCACTAGTTTCTAACGTTGCTGAGAATGAAGCTATTTCTTCCAAGGAAATCCTACTGCTATATTCCTGTCCCTCAGTATCTATTATTTTGTGTTTTAAAATGTGGTCATACTTTCTTCTTGCTTTCCTTTGGTACCTGACAAGCTTCCTGGAAAGCAGTCACCTCTGTCACACATGGCATACACAGTTTGATATCTACAAGCTAATGCACCTGAGGATGGGGGGAGAAGTCAAATACAGACATTGAAAGACTAGCAGAAATCTAGGGAGCAGCAATGCTGAAAGACACTGAGGTCTGATAGACCACAGCAAGTACAGTAAGAGTTTTCCATGTGATATGGAAGCACAGAAACTTCTCATGCCACATTGGGCTCCATACACTGAGGCATTACATCACTAGACCAGGAAGTAATGATCCCATAATTCCTTTCTCTATATGTATCTGTGCTACAGCTGTGCCTGGAATAGTGAGGTCAGTTTCAGGCAACATTTTTCCAGAAATTGGAAAGTTGGAGGGAGTTCAGAGTTAGTTTTGTTTCGGTTTTTGTTTGTTTTAAGCTCCAGATGAAGGATCTGGAGAGACTGATTTAGGGAACATTAAAAGAGTTAAATACTCTTTTGGTAACTTAGGCAAACAATGACTGAGGGCTGACCTGATAAGTAGTCTGCAGATATTTGATGGGTGTAAACGTTAGGGAAGATGAGGAAATAGTAGCATAATAAAATGAAGTCATATGAAGAATTATGGGCTGAAATGAAGAAATAAATTTAAGCCTTCAGTAATCGTTCTACAGTACTTTTGCTCCATGGACTACTTATGAAGAGAGAGACTTTCATGAACATATTCCTGTATCAACATTTCAAATTCCTACTAGCTGGTTTGCACATTCTACAGATGAAGAAGCAAGGCTCTATGGATCCCTGGCAGACCACAGTTTGAGAACCACTGGCCTACATACATGCTATATTTTACAGAATAATATATATATTGTGTGAGCATGTTATGAATCTGACTGTTCTTCGGTGGGGGGGCATATTTTCAAAGGCACAAATTGGGCACCTATGTGCTCTTTGTATCTCTGAAATTTTCTCCTTTCGGTAGATGGTCTTCCACTTCCTAGTCTTCTAAAATTTCATGTCTTTTTAAAAAAAAATCTAGATAGGCCATTCAGTCATCTCTATTTCTTTTCCCCTGCATCTCATGACACTGTGGATACAGCTGTAGAAAACTGTCAGGAAAACCCCAAAACCGCAAACAAACCCTCATGTTGTTTGGGGTATTTTATACAAGCTTGAAATTCATTCCAGGATTGTCCTGTAAGATGAACATGGGCTGCTTCATTGGTTCACCTTGAAGCTGTGTAAAACCCACTTGTACTGTTAAATCGAGTAAAATACTGTGGTTTACTTTCAGTTTGGGGCACTTTATAACCCCACAAAAATCAAAATGATTCACAGGATGGGTAAATCCAAAATGAATGAAAGGTTCTCATAAACCTTCTGAACTAGAGTGGGTGAGCTTTGCATGGCTGCTGTACGGGGTCTACTGGCTTGTATAGAACTTTACTGTGTGATTTTTCCAAGCCGCTTATGAGATTGGGGTGCCCAGTTCCCATTAATGATACTCCTTTGAAAAGCTCAGCCATAGTGCAGGTTCTTCCATCAATCCTAATGACAGTGTATATACATATACATATTTTTTTCTTTTCTTTAACAAAATGTAGAAAATGAACTAAAATATTATAACTGACCAGAACAAAATGAAATGATTGAATGAAAAGGCTCAGTCGGAAGTACAAAGGATTCAGAGATTTGGACTTTTGTAAAAAATGTCATTATTTAAGAATTAATCTCTTTGCAACTGTTCTTAAACTAATAATAATAATAATAATAATTAATAATAATAAAATATGTTATAGTAGGTAAGTTATTTTTGTGCCAGTCAGTGTCAGCAGTAAATCTGAACCTCTAATATTATATCTACAGAAAACTGATAGTTAGAAATGTATCTTCATTTATCTTCCAGCCAAAATTATATAGTACAGTATCAAAGAGGAACAACTTTTGTTACAATTTTTAGAATGATTAATCTTAACAGCATCAATCAACATACATTTTAGACATGAGAATTCAAATGCAAAAGAGACAAATTATATGAAAAATAAAACAAAAATTAATCTTGGAGTCCTTTCAATAGCTTCTAAATTGTTCATCAACATTTAAATAGTGTTTTGTTTTAAAATGTAACAGTGCATTCTCTAGGAAGAAGTAGCGACTTCACTCATCAATTATTGTTCAGACAACATTGTGCCTTGTGTAACCTTTCCAATACATGAATATGTTGATTAATCCACAAGACATAGATCTTGACCTAGCCTTCTAAACATCAAGAGCTTTTATTGCATGCCAACCCATAACAGCTTATCCCAGTGAGACAAGCTTTGACTTTCAGATTGTCATGTGGTCTTTTAGTTTTCATTCAAGCTTATGCTGTAGTTAGCTTAGCCCATCTGCTTCCAATTACTTTAATTGTGTTTTTTCTTCTTTTTTAGTTGGGGTGGGGGGAGCAATTCTCTATTTTTGATAGGCTTGGCTTTTCAGATAAAGGGGAGTTAATTCTCCTGAAACAGTACATTTCCTGAGAAGCATTATAGAGAGATAGATAAATAAATAATGACTTCCAGAGTGTTTCAGTGTACTAAATTTGAGTTATGTGTAGCTGTATAGTAAACAAAACTCCTGATATAGTAAAAGGTCACTAGAAGGCTTAGTGTCTATGAAACTTTTAACTTAGCTTTCTCCATCTGTTCCAGCCTGTAATTTTGAGAATGAACTAGCACACAGTTCTCAGTTATCTTAGTAGAAAGTAAGATTTAAGTAATTGAAATGCATATACGATTTAAGTTCTTTGTATACTGTAGTGTGTATTGGTAATGTTATTCCTTCTATTTCAGTGACCACCAGGAGAGCAATTAGTTCACTGTAGATATTTTATCAGAAGGAGGACTTCCCCTCCTCAGCAAGGGTTAGTGATATGTGGAAAATAAGCCTAAGTAGGCCACACATTTAGAACGTTGTCTCTTTAATAATGTAATTTGTTGCATTGTGGTCCTATATTGTCTGTTTACTCAGGCAGGTGGATTTGCTAAAGAAAAGAAGTGCTGATGATGCAATGTGCTGATCCACATATTGGCTCCCAGCAGACTGCACCGGCTGTCTTACTGTGAGTTAAAATAAGATCACATATTTTCCCCTTTCTATTGCATACCTCTTAGGAAATATAAGAAGTATATAAATATTTCCATGTTATCTTCTAGGGGAAGTTATCTAGGCAAAGGTTGTACCAGCACTTCTCCAGTCTTTAAATCAAATTCTATTTGATGTCTTGTATTAACATAAAAAAAACCCCATTTATAAACACTGAGTTTAACACGGTTATTTATTACATTCATCAACCCTATCCAGATATTTTAAAGATATAGACATAAAGAATTTGGCTTAAACATTCAAAAGAAAGCAAAAAGAACAGGAGTACTTGTGGCACCTTAGAAACTAACAAATTTATTAGAACATAAGCTTTTGTGGGCTACAGCCCACTTCATCGGATGCATAGAATGGAACATATAGTAAAAAGATATATATATATATACACATACAGAGAAGGTGGAAGTTGCCATACAAACTGCAAGAGGCTAATTAATTAAGATGAGCTATTATCAGCAGGAGAAAGGGAAAACTTTTGTAGTGATAATCAAGATGGCCCATTTAGACAGTTGACTGAAAGGAAATTCTGTGTTACTATTTCAAACTTTCCCTTTTGCATCTAAAACACTGTAACAATGAATGATTGGTGTGTATGATGGTTTACAGCTGTGGATCAGGCATATTATTTCCTCTCATACTTGTGAAAATAGAACAATAAACTATACTGTAAAAATAGTAGATGTTTCAAGTGGTAGTGCATATAAATTGCTCGATCTCTAGGGTTGTGATTCTAATCTTAATTTAATCAATAGTAGGGTTGTATCAGTTCCTATCACTATTTAAAAGGAGTTGAAAGGAAATGTTGGAGATGCCTATTTCGTACACAGAATATTGAAATGAGTGATTTTAGCAAATATGTCATTATGGATATATATCAGAAGTTATTAACATGGAAGTGTAAGCAATATCCTGGGAAGTCCTATTCTAAATTTTCTCAGAAGTTAAGTGTGGAAAACAGGCCTATGTTTTACTCAGTTAGTTTAATGTCTCCTTAACACATCAGCCACGGAAGAGAAAATGATGATTGTGGTTCAAGCAATATTATCTCTACCCTGTCAAACTACCACTGCTTGCCTGATTCTGATAGTTTATTAGCTCCATGCACCGTAGCCATTCTCTTTCTGCATCTATACTCATGGGCTGAGACTGCCAAGGTGAATGTGACTCAGTTGGGCATGGCTTATAGGATCTATAGTTACATAAAAGACAACTTTCTGAAGAACATTATGGTGTGATAGGTGTTACTTCAAGACAGTTATGGAGTGGAGCCAAATGACTAGTTTGCACTGATAGAGCTACACAGACAGAGATGGAGTGTCAACTCAGAGACTGACCAGTTTTTCACGTGAGTGAGTAGGTAATGTTTTACAAACAGAGCCCATTTAGCTGCCCAGTACTCTTCTGGAATGATGAAGGCCATTTATCAGAAATAGCTGCTGTTGATATCCTCATCCCTGATGTATAGGCTTGAACTGAGAATTTTCTGGAACAAGATTGGTATCTGAGGAACACCATTACCTGGGTCAAGATTTGTGGATATTATGAAATTTTGATGACAACTTTACACAATTTTACCAAATACAGAATTGGAGCAGAACTTTAAAGGGGATCAAGACACTCTTTGGGCCTTCCCAAGGGGGTAGGATATTTCAGATCTTTTGTACAGCTGCCAGGTCTGGGTCCTAAAAATGATCAATCCCAATTCTTTCTGTGAGGAAGGGCAGCTGGTACCTGTGGCTAGGAAATATTTATCTCTTAAATATATGGTTTGCTACTAAATTATTGGGTGTGAAAGACTGTTTAAAATTTACTGGGACATAGTGCCATTATCCCTGCTTGTGCTGACATATTAAAATATAGTTGTGGATTGTTGTCTTTCATCACCAAAGTTATGTGTGTTTTATTGCCCTCTGGGACTATGGCAACAGCAAGGAGATAGTCCATATTTAGGCATACATTGAGAGTAATGTAAAGATAAGAGTGCTTGCACAATTTAAAAATTGATGGAACTGATTCATTTTAACAGTGATTTAGAATTCAACAGTCTGACTGTTGCTTTGTGTGTGTCTGTGTGGAAAGACAACTTTCAAACTACTGTCAATAGGAATGCTTTTTATATAATCTAGCCTGAAGAAACATGATGTGCTTAATGAACAGGAAAGCGTTTTGTTAGAATTGAAAAACAGCATTTTCTCTGACATTAGAAAATTTTACATCTGGAATAGATTTCCAAGAATAGCTTAAGGTAGCTATTTTATTCAGAGAAGATGGCAGTTTGTAAAAGAACGAAGATGTCACAAATAGTCTTTTTTCCGAAACTAAAGTGGAGTTCTCTGTGGTGGTTTCAAACTAACCATAGTTCAATGAACCCTGCACAAAAGTGATTCTGTACATATATTATATGTCATTTATTTACTACTGGGTCTGTGGTAGCCCTGGTCAGACACTATATGTAATGCCCAGTGGCTGAAGCAGGCTAGGTGTAGTCTGGAGGAGTGGCCAAGTCATGTGTGGGTGGTCTGGTAGCTGGGAGGTCAACTGGTATCAGAGGTGGTCTGGGGCAACAGCTGTAGGTTACAGAGGGGGTTGGTAGCCAGGAGATCCAATATAAGGGGCTGGGTTGGCAAAATTCATAGGTGAGGTGGCAAGGCAGCTGAGCAACAAGGCAAGGTGGTGTAGGAAGCAACCACTGAGCAGTGGCCTGTTGTTCTCAGCTTTGTCTTCCTGTTGGGTTCTTTATATATTCCATATATCCAATGGGAATGCTGTCTGTCCAGCCAATCATGGGTTTGGGGTGTGGCTGCTATGGAACTGTAGACCATTAGCATGAAGGCTGTAGGTCAGGGGTAGTAATTCAGTGTTACTGCTATGGCATTGAGGCTAGGAATGCCATCTAGAGACCCAGTGGGCACGAGTTTCATTCTAGGGTCCTGACATCACCTCCTCCTCCC
The DNA here is from genome assembly GCF_015237465.2 of Chelonia mydas. NCBI lineage: Eukaryota > Metazoa > Chordata > Testudines > Cheloniidae > Chelonia > Chelonia mydas. Next base: position 101,237,672 of record NC_057852.1, read on the forward strand.
ACCTTGGGTCACCAAGGGATGGGGATTATCTGTGTGGACTCCGTAGAAGGATCTAACATCTTTGGGGGCATGTACATAATGGACTGGTTCCTAGGACTACTCCTCCAGCCACTATCTTTCCCAATTAACAAAGTACAATATTTTCTCTCTTGGTATCTAGGATCTCTGAACAAGGTACTCTTCTTGGCCTTGGACTAGCAGAGGGGGAGGTTGGTTTGGTTTGGGAAAGGGTTTGTTGTAAAAGAGTTTAAGGAGGGAGATATGGAATAGATGGTGCACCTTAAGGGAGTGAGGAAGTTGAAGTTTGAAGGTTACTGGACTGATTTGCCACTGGATCTCGTAGAGTCCTAGGTACTGGTGGCCCAGTTGACATGAGGATCTGCTTGTTTTAAGGAGTTTGGCTCTTAGTCACACCTTCTGATCTACTGCAAAAGATAGTTATCGTGACATTTGTATGTTGCCTTGGCTGCATCTATGTTTTGTTTCAACTCTTCCCGTGTTTGATGGATTTAATGAACCAGGTCTGAGATGGTAGGAACTGTGTATGCTCTGGGTACTGTGGGGTACAAATGATGTGGAAGCCAAAATTGGCAAAAAATGGCTCATCTTAGTAGAGGCGTGGTTTGCACTGTTGTATGCAAATTCCGTGTAGGAAGCAGTAAGGCCCAGTCATTTTGGTGATAATTTGTGAAGTATCTCAAGTATTGTTCTAAAACCTGGTTCACTGGTGAAACATCTCCTGCCAAAACAGAGATCTGAACTGGGAATTCTAGTCTGAGGATATGTGGTCTAATAGGCCATAGGGGTGGAATGTGTGTGATGAGGAGATGAGCAGTGTCCTTGGTGTAGTGAAGATGTGCACAGGGAATAAAAAGCACCTTCTTCATCAATTGATCCTCTACTGTCAGGATGGTATGGCATTCCTCAGGTTCTGGTAGCTCAACAATAATGTCCATTTCAACACTGGCCCAAGGTATTGAGGGGGTCTTGGCAGGTTTGGGCACTTTAGTATGGCTGCAGGCATCACAAGACTGGAAAAAGGCCTAAACGTGGGATCACAGTTTTGAACACCAGAATGGCCAAACATGCAATGCCTGGCCGAAATGTCTGGCCCAAGGGACATTATGACAAATGTGTAGGACTTCCAAATAGAGAAGTTCCTCAGGGATATAGATATGCCCTGAATGAGGAAGAGTCCATCTTTTTGCATGAGCTTACCCTAGAGTTTGTCACTGGAAGTTAGGAGTGTCTGAGTGAAGGGATCATTTGGTAGGACAGAATGTATGGTTGTGCACAAATTGGACAGCTGTGAGCCTCCTAGAAAATTTCAGGATGCAGGTAGTCTCATCAGTTCCCTTAAGATTCTTGACATATTCCCCCTTGCAGGACAAAGCAGCTGTCTTCCCATTAAAGAAGCCAGGCTAGTAGATGATAATAAAATCAAATCTTGAAGAGAAGAGAGCCCAGTGTAGCTGTTGTTGGGTTCGGGATTTAGCAGCAAACAGGTATTCTAGATTTTTGTGATCAATGAACATCTGAAATGGGGTTTGGCTCCTTCTAGGTAATACCTCCAGGTCTCAAAAGCTGCTTTTGTGGCAAGTAGCTCCTTGCCCAAAATCTCAAAATTGCACTCCATGTGAGACAGCTTGTGGGAATAGAACTCACAAGGGTGAACTTCTTGGTCAAGTCCTTGTTTCTGGGACACCATGGACACTGAAGTCATTGATTTCCAGCATGAATGACTGGCTTGCATTAGGGTGTACAACGATGGGCATGATGAAGTATGTCATCTTCACATGTTGAAGTCAGTGGCAAAATTTCTATTGATTACTGTCATAACAATATTAATTGCAATAATATATGAATTTCTTTAGGATGTATCAATAATTTTAAAAGTTTTCAAATGCTAAAATCATATTGTAAAGTTATTTTGTTAATTAAGTGGGAAAGCAGGTTATTGTACTAAAGGGTTTTGTTGACTTGAATAGTCAATGATGCAGTAGGAAAGAGTGGCAGACAGAACCATCCTTATTTTATGACAATGTACATTGTTGTTTGTGTTATTCTTACATCAGCATCTAGGGGCTCCAAGAAGTGATTGGGACTCATTGTGCTAGGTGTTGTTCAAACATGTGGAAAAGAAACAGGCATCATGAAGATCACACGGTTTAGACCTAAAGTTATTATGCTTAAGGTCTGTGTTTAGAAGCCTGGTTTTACATCAATTTGCCAGTAAAGCATAAGCACGAGGACTGCTGGGTTAAAAATGTAGATTTTTAGAAATGTTTTCTATATTAAAATGCTAGTTGCTCAACCATCCAAGTTGCTCAACCATCTGTTGTTTTTTTTCCCCTGTCGTCCTTCTTTTGCTTCTTCACCACACATTTGAAGGCTAGCATTCTGCATTTGAGGAATAGAGGGTTGAGAACTATTCTAGGTCAGAATATGGAATTTCATCTCAAGGCCAGATTCACTCTTGTGCAGTGGACCTATGTGCGAATTAAACCCTCATGTTAAGAATGTGGGACCTGAACATGAAACTGCTGAGCAGTTCCCATCAAGTAGCTGTGGTGCTCAGTATTTCTTTTAGAATCAAGCCCATATATAACACATAGGCTTTTTGCAAGCCCTATGCAATTAAATGGATTTCACACTAAGAGAATTGCCCCACCATGCCAGACCCTGATAAGAACAAACCTACATCCAAATTAACTGATTTAAACAATGCAAAATAGAAGGACAATCCTGGTGATTTCTGTAACAGAATCAAATGTACATTCTGATGATGTTGAACATACTTGCCATTTAATGAGGATTGTGTGTTTATGCCTTGATGTTTTACATTTCTTTTTAAAGTAAGTTTCAGAATTGGCCTTATTTAAAAAATCTGTGTGCAGAAAGGATTGTAGGACAAGAAGAAACACTGAAAAATTACCATATTGCTGCAAAGGCCATGAAAGAGAAAAAACAGACTTCGAAGGTAATATGTATTAGCATGTCACTTCTTGACTCATTAAACATTGACGGGAGAATATTACCTCCATACAAACAATGAAGAAAAACATTAGACAAGTTCAGAGATGTAAGGGTAAAGTAGAAGTATATGCATATAGAAGGGATTTCAGTTTTTGGTTATTAGGTTCTTTAATACAATTATGCACTTAAATTTTAGGAATGTACATAGAAACCTTAATTTAGAATTTCTTTTTAAAATGTGATTGAACATGTCTAAAAGGGTTTTCTAAGAGGGATCTTTAGGATTTCAAAAATTGCTTCTTATCACTCCATGTCATTTATGATATGTAAGTTTAATATAGCAGTCTTTGATATGACAGTTGTTAGTAAGGAATTGTAATTGCTCAGTGAAGACTTTTGCTAGGAACTCAAATATAGGGAACATGCTTGTGGAAAATGTTAAAGTTTAAAACAGGTAGATAAGATGGATGAGGTAATATATTTTATTGGACCAGCTTCTGTTGGTGAGACAAGCTTTCGAGCCACACAGAGTTCTGCTTCTGGAGCTCTGTGTGATTCGAAAGCTTCTCTCTCTCACCAGCAGAGCTTGTCTCTAACTCACCCATCTTGTCTCTCTAATATCCTGGGACTGGCATAGCTACAACTAGTAGTTAGGTAAAGAACTTCTAGGCAATTATTTTGTAAGGATAAAAAAATCAAATTTCTAGTTTACAAACCAGCTTATTGCTCCTCTCTGTCTCTCTTCACAGCCCTAGTAATGATTATGAATGCCTATAAATGTTTGTCATAACTGAATAATCAGTGGACTGTTAATAGACTTTTTCTTTTAATTTCTACTCTATGTGGGCTTCATTCCATGTCCTAGCAAATTGGATTTCATGGCCTTGTTTTGACACAGTTACAGTTTATCCAGAGCTTTTCATGTGATGTTTCTTAATCACTATCACAACAAGGAATCTGGTGGTACCTTAAAGACTAACAGATTTATTTGAGCATAAGCTTTCATGGGTAAAAACCTCACTTTTTCAGATGCATCTGATGAAGTGAGGTTTTTACCCACGAAAGCTTATGCTCAAATAAATCTGTTAGTCTTTAAGGTGCCACCGGACTCCTTGTTGTTTTTTGTGGATACAGACTAACACGGCTACCCCCTGATACTTAATCACTATCAGTTATTTTAAACTAAGGATATAGACTTCAAACTATAATGTAAATTATGTATGAGTGTTTTATGGAGGGAGCATTCCCCACCCCCAAAATATCTTTTATAGGAATATTTGGTACAAACAATAGGCAATTTTCAAAATCCTTTGGGCAAAGGAAATTCCAGACAACAAACTGGAGAGACTGGTTCAATATAGTTAGTTAATTGATTCACTTCAACCGATTAATCAAAACATCAAATGGCTTGAGGTGGTCCTTTTTTATTTTTTAAATATTTTATAGGGGTGTTTGTAACAGGGTGGCAGGATTTACAAACCAAATAATAAGGCAGATCACTTCTGTTAATCCACTTTTTTCATGAGACTTGGAAATCTATGTGAAGCTTAAGTAAATTATGCTGACTCATTGGGACAGGTATACTTAACTTCACCAGGCTATAAAAGAAATAGGTAAGACTCTCTGGTCCAAAGGAACTAAGAGTAGGGAGGTCCTGCAACCAACTTTAGGAATGCCCTGGCATAGCGGAAAAAATTTAGGTTGGGGTTTTTCCTCTCATTACTGAAGTTGGCAATAAAGTCAAACCCCAAGGAGAGAGGAAGTTTGACCACATACAGGGTGTATCTAGCCTTTCTGGTGTACATGATTACATATGTATTATTATGCCAAACCCCCTCCCACCACGGAGTCATGGACCTTTCAATATTTGTGTTCATGAACTGACTCCAGTGGTTCACCAAGCTTTGGAGAACCAGTTAATCGTAATCTTTGTGGTTCACATAGTCATTGGACGCCCTCAGTGGGCAAAATATAGGAATGTGTATACTATTGATAGGCCTTACACAGTTCAGAAAACCCATCCTCTGAAATCCCACTATAATTTCAGGGACTTGGGTTATGGCAACCATCCATGAGTAGATCTCAAGACTGATTGCCTGGCAAACCTGTACATCCATCACCCTATCAACTGACATCCCAAACCAAACTAGTTTTCAATTGACTGGTAGTTGTCAGGTGTTGCCAGCTTCCAAAAGGCAATAGCTATCCAGTATCCTCTACTGTAGGGGTTTCCGAAAATAAATGGGATGGCACTGGCGGATTGGTGCAAGCTGCCCACACAACTCCATGAAAGTCTGCTTCCTCATTCTGAAGTTCTGCAACCACAGGTTGTCATGCCAGGTTTCCAAGACTACATGGTCCCAAAACTCTGTGCTGGTACTCCAGGCCTAGAAGCAGCCATCCATTGTCATACTTGGTGATCCTAGCATTCAACACTTCTGTTCCATGGACCCAATTGGATTTTAATTTCCCTTCAGGGTCAGCTGTCTTTGCCATATGAAATCTCTCTAAACCAGTTCTGATTGGCAGCTGGTACTGCATTGCATGAACATTTTTCATTTAAGCAGTAGGAGGAGCAGAAGGACATCATCATGGACTTGCTCCATGTCTCCAGTGCAGTTTGGTGGAAGGGAGGAATGACAGGGAATAGCTGTTGTCATATGTGTGAAGGCAGCATACAGTTCCAGCAACATAGAGCAAGGCAGTTCTTAGGGTATGTCTATACTGGAACAAAAGACCGGTGGCATGGCCATGGTTGGCCTGGGTCAGCTGACTTGGAGTTGAGGGGTTTGGGCTGTGGGGCTAAAAATTGCTGTGTAGATGTTCAGGCTCTGGCTGGATCCCAGGCTCTGGGATCCTCCCTCCTTGTGAGGTCCCAGAGCTCAGGCTCCAGCCCAAGGCCAAACATCTGCATACTAATTTTACAGTCTTGCCCCGTGACCCGAGTCAGCTGACCAAGACCAGCCATGGCTATTTAACTGTTGTGCAGGAGTACTTTTAGAGTGTCACCTGTGATGCACAGGAATCTGGGATACTGCCCCAAAAACAATAATGCTAACATCATATACTGAAAAGGGGCAGTATGGATGAGGATATACGCTTGTGCACAGTGTACACGCATTTCCTGTTTGGTCAGCGTGGTGAGCTCAGCAGCACAGGTGACCATGCAGTCCCCTCAGAATTGCAAACGAGCTCCAGCATGGACCGAACGGGAGACACTGGATCTTTTGGTGAATGGGGAGAAGAATCTGTGCAGGACGAACTCCGATCAAAAGGAAGGAATGCTAATATATATGCCAAAATCTCACAGGGCATGGTGGACAGAGGCTACAACAGGGACACACAGTAGTGCCGCATGAAAATTAAGAAGCTCAAGGAAGCCAACCAAAAGACAAAGGAGGCAAACTATCACTCTGGGTCAGAGCCCTATATATGCTGCTTCTATGCAGCTGCATGGCATTCTAGGGGGGGACCCTACCACTACCCTGTTGCCGGCACAGAGTTCCCGAGGCAAGCAACAGCGGGGTTCATTGCCCGGTATGCGTTGCACCAATGACCACAACGGGGTGGAGAAGCAGAGAGTTTTATTTGAAGCTTCAAATAGGGACACAGGGAGACTGAGCTGTTTCAAATCCTGCGCACCAGAGACAGGTTACACCGTACAATTTATGTCTTTTTCCCTACTTAACTATACAAGCATATACAACCAATTACTTGTTGCCCCGTACAATAGCGCAGCCAATCATCTAAAGCAGCCAGTTATCTTTCCTCATTAGCATTATTCACGCCGTGCCTTATATGGTTACACTTGCCACTAGTTTTTGCTAAACATCCCTTCCTTATCTATACGTTTACCCGGCCGAAGCTGGTTCTGGCTAGCGAGCTGTGTGCAAACAGGTCTGTTTGTGTGCTAGCTGCCGCATAGTTTTGCAGGGTTACAGAAAGTTCAAGGAATGGAGGAGCTCAGGTTTGCCTGGGCCTAGAGCAGGAGGGCTTCATCGACGCTCGTGGTCTTCCACCCTCCCAATTTACCGAGAGTTGTGCCCAGTGTCTCCAACAACCCCACCACTGTCCATGGACACGTGTAAGGGGGGAGTCTCATGCAACAGGGAGGAGAATTTTGTGGATTGGGAAGAGGAAGAGGAGGAGGAGGAGGAGGAAGAGAAGAATGCACAGCAGGCAAGCGGTGAATCTGTTCTCCCCAGCAGCCAGGACCTTTTCATCACCCTGGAGCCAATACCCTCCCAAGGTGGGATTCCAGACCCTGAAGCCGGAGAGAGCACCTCTGGTGAGTGCACATTTGTAACTACAGTAGAGGGTTTAAAAGCATTTGTGTTTAATGTTTGCTTTTCCCTGAAGAATTGGGATGCATTTGTGGCCAGTATAGCTACTGGAAAAGTCTATTAATGTGTCTGGGAATGGAGCGGGAATCTTCCAGGGACATCTCCATGAAGATCTCCTGGAGGTACTCTGAAAGCCTTTGCAGAAGGTTTCTGGGGAGGGCTGCCTTATTTTGTCCTCCATGTTTGGACACTACCATGCCAAGCCAGTACCAAGTAGTCTGGAATCATTGCAGCACAAAGCATGGCAGCGAATGGTCCTGGGTTTTGGTCACATTCAAGCAACATTTGGTCTATATCTTTCTGTGTTAGCCTCAGGAGAGTGATATCATTCATGGTCACTAGGTTGAAATAGGGGAATTTTTGTAAGGGAACAGTAAAAGGACCCATTCATGCTGGGCTGTTTGCGCTTGGCTAAAAGGGATCATCCCTGAGAACAACCACGCAGTGGGGTGGGGGGAGGCATGTGCTGCACATCCACCCAAAAACCGCAGCACCTCCTTTTAAATGGGAAACCCGACGGGCATTGCTTGCTGTGGGAAAGGAGGGCACTGTGTAGAACTGATCAATGAAATTGTTTTTAATTGTTCACTTTATTAATATAACTTCATAAGCAAAGTTTTATGAATGAAACCACATTCATTCATAAAACCAGTTACCCCAATAACTGGCTAATTGAGTTTCACTTTCAATCCAATTGCTGCTTACATCACTCTAACTTACACTGTTTCAACATTGTAACTTCTGCTCACTGTTTGCCATTCCTTACACTTGTCCATATTGTAACTCAAACTCCATTTTAACTTGTCCCAAACTCCATTTTAAAATGCTCACTTCGTTTTGTAAAAGCTTGCTGCAACCTTCATTTTTTGCAAAATCCTGCTGTAATCTTATTAGTTTAGTTTAGATGTGTGAATGAGGTATGTATGGATGATGGAATCAACCTCCAGCCCCAGCCTGTCCTGATGAAATAAAGTGTAAACACCCAACGGTTGAAGATGCAGACAACAGCCCCGACAAAGTAAGAAGAGTCCACCCTCAAAAGAAAAGAACAAAAGTACAATTAAAGAAACATCAAAGCCAGGTCCTAGGGTGAAAGTCGTGTCTGCAATTGATGGCTGATCAATCACACTGGACCCAGAGGCAGCGTGACACAGCAAGACCTATAGACTCTGGATTCAAACTAAAGCCTACAAAAAGGATGGGTGAGATGGAAGACTTTGAAGGGTAACATTTTGCTGCCAACATGGAAGGGCATCGGTGCATGCCCAACAGAGACCCAGCTCTTCCCTGTGCCCAGCTTTCCTGGCCAGTTAGCCGTCACAAGCTATGAACCCAAGCCACGAACTACACTAAGCTACATTCAGGACTGGTAACTATACAGCAGCTGCAGAACCTTTATGTGTGTATGAACGAACGTGTGAATGAATGTGAAACTGAATGAAATGTTATAGCTATAACTGACTGCCTACTATGATTCTTTTTGTATTCACAATAAATGTGACATTTTGTCTTATCCCCTTTAATAAGATCCTGCTGGTTTTTATTTTATTGGTATAACAGCTGCAGTTTGAAACCATTCCCACATGTTATGAAGGCAGAAAAAGCCAACCCCTTGTACCCTTTGGCTTACCATGGCTGCCTGGAAACCGAATTCTGTTGCCCAGCCGTGTGTGATGTGTCACCATACCAGCAGGGCGCTCAATATAAAAGGCAAAATGCAAACTTGTACCTAAAGCACATGTGCTGTCTGCTGTGAATTGCTTGATGCACTGTGAAAGAGTCTTCCTTTTGTTCTCAGAAATGTATCATCTTAAATTTTAACCTCCCTTTTTATCCCCCCGCAGATGCAAATGTTTCTACACTCCCCCTATCATCTCCATCCCTGAGATTATCACAGATTAGAAGGTGAAAAAACCGCACTCACAATGACATGTTTTCTGAGCTCATGCAGTCCTCCCGCACTGATAGGGCACAGCTGAATGCATGGAGGCATTCAGTGGCAGAGGCCAGGAAAGCATAAAATGAGCATGATGAGAAGAGGCAGGAGTCAATGCTGAGGCTAATGGGGGAGCAAATGGACATGATGAGGCGTCTGGTGGAGCTGCAGGAAAGCCAACAAGAGCACAGACCGCCGCTGCATTCACTATACAACCGCCTGCCCTCCTCCCCAGGTTCCATATCCTCCTCACCCAGACGCCCAAGAACACAGGGGGTGGAGGGGGAGGCTCTGGGCGCCCAGCCACTCCACTCAAGAGGATGGCCCAAGCAACAGAAGGCTGTCATTCAAACAGTTTTAGTTTGTAGTGTGGCTACAATAAGCAATGTGGCCTTGTCCTTCCCTCCTCCTCTACCCCAACCGGGCTACCTTGTCAATTATCTCACTTTTTCTTAATTAATAAAGAAAGAATGCGTGGTTCAAAACAATAGTGACTTTACTTCGTGATCGAAGGTGGCAGGGTGGTTGGCTTACACGGAATTAAAATCAACAAAGGGGGCAGGTTTGTATCAAGGAGAAACACACAACTGTCACACCGTAGCCTGGCCAGTGATGAAACTGGTTTTCAAAGCCTCTCCGATGTGCAGCACACCTAGCTGTGCTCTTCTAATCACCCTGGTGTCTAGCTGCTCAAAATCGGCTGCCAGGCGATTTGCCTCAACCTCCCACCCCGCCATAAACATCTCCCCCTTACTTTCACAGATATTATGGAGCACACAGCAAGCATCAATAACAATGGGAATATTGGTTGCGCTGAGGTCTAACCTAGTCAGCAAACAGCACCAGCAAGCTTTTAAACATTCAAAGGCACATTCTACCACCATTCTGCACTTGCTCAGCCTATAGTTGAACTGCTCCTTACTACTGTCCAGGCTGCCTGTGTACAGCTTCAAGCAAGGGGTAGGCTGGGTCCCCAAGGATAACTATTGGCATTTCAACATCCCCAATGGTAATTTTCTGGTCTGGGAAGTAAGTCCCTTCTTGCAGCTGCTCGAACAGCTCAGAGTTCCTAAAGATGCGAGTGTCATGCACCTTTCCTGGCCATCCCACGTTGATGTCAGTGTCCCTTGTGTTCCACCAGTGCTTGCAGCACCATTGAGAAGTACCCCTTGCAGTTTACATACTGGTTGGCAAGGTGGTCGAGTGCCAAGATAGGGATATGTGTTCCGTCTATCACCCCACCACAGTTAGGGAATCCCATTGCAGCAAAGCCATGCACTATGACCTGCACATTTCCCAGAGTCACTACCCTTGCTAGCAGAATGTCAGTGATTGCATTGGCTACTTGGATCACAGCAGTCCACACAGTAGATCTGCCCACTCCAAATTGATTCCCGACTGACCAGTAGCAGTCAGGCATTGCAAGCTTTCACAGGGCTATCACCACTCACTTTGGAACTGTGAGGGCAGCTCTCATCTTGTTATTCCTGTGCTTCAGGGCAGGGGAAAGCAACTCACAAAGTTCCAGGAAAGTGGCCTTATGCATGCAAAAATTTCACAGCCACTGGGAATCATCCCATACCTGCAACACTATGCGGTCCCACCAGTCTGTGCTTGTTTGCCAGGCCCAGAAGTGGTGTTCCACTGTATCAACCTGCCCCATTGCAGCCATGATGTGCCAATTGCCACATCCCATGCTTTCAGGAACATCTGTGTCCATGTCCTCCTCACAATCATCCTCGTGCTAGCAGCTCCTAGCCAGGTTCTGCACATACTGCAGGATAATGCGCAAAGTGTTTACAATGCTCACAACAGCAGCAGTGAGCTGAGCGGGCTCCATTCTTGCCATGCTACGGTGTCTGCATGGGTAACCCAGGAAAAAAGGCATGAAACAATTGTCTGCCGTTGCTTTCACGGAAGGAGAGAGGCAGGGGGGGGAGACTGACAACATGTACCCAAAACCACCCGCAAAAATGTTTTTGCCCCATTGGGAGCTTAACCCAGAATTCCAATGGGTAGCAGAGACTATGGGAAATATGGGATAGCTACCTACAGTGTACCGCTCTGTGAGTCGATGCTAGCCGTGGTATTGAGGACACACTCTGCCGACTTAATGCGCTTAGTGGGGACATACACAATCGACTGTATAAAATCACTTTCTAAAGATCGACTTCTATAAAATTGACCTAATTTCATAGTGTAGACATACCCTTAGACTTCTTTCTTGGAAGGGCAATAAACATGCATCATGAGTAGAAATAAAAGCGGTGTGTTTAATCATGCTTCTATGCTTTGTTGGTTACATCAGATGACTGGGGAGGAGCTGGCAGCTGCATCCTCAAGTCCAAAGTGAAATATACAATGCACTTTTTGTAAGAACTCAGGATAATGCAGATGTTAATGTTTGGTTTGATTCAGGTTTCTGCACATAAATTGTCCTACAGGAGTATAAAGTCTAAGCACTGTAGGTCTTCTTAGCTAACTTCAGCAAAAAGCCATGCCAATCAGCCGTGGATGGGTAGCCAGTCTCTTCAGAAAAACTACGTCAAGATCCTTTGATCATGCTCAGTATGACAGATAGGCACTGAACCATCATTTCTTAATCAATCAATGTAGGAGGAGTCTTTGTGGCAATAAGTGTGTGTGCAGAAGGAGGGTTTATAAAATACAGCCTTTCATAGCCATAGGATTTTCATGGGAGCTCCTCAATAAAATGATGGCTCCGTTATGAAAACACAGGGCCAGATTCTGTCCTCATCTACTTCCAAGAATCCCTTGGTGTTACCCCTTAACTGAGAACAGACTCTGGATCTCAGTTCTCATGGTAAAATGATCATTTATTGTTTTAAGTGAACATTGTATTTTTTTCCTCTTTGGGGTCTTGGCAGGAAATGTTCTCCTGACTCTTTCATGACAAAGAATGGGGAGTCTAGCTACCTCTTCTTTTTATTTTTTTTAATTGGGAACACTGAGAGAAATGTTCCTGAAGGAAGCAATCTCTGAAGCAACTCCACTTTTCACCCTTTCTGAAAGTGAAGGAGAGACCATTCTTCCTCCATATCCCTTCCCACATAGTGTAGCATGTGTGTAACTCAGATAAAGTAGAAAGAAAGCTCTCATTTACCACTGAAATGGAAAGGCTTCAGATCAATTTCTCTGTTATTCCTTATTGTCAGCCCACAGGATTAAGAAAACCTTAACTCATAACAAAATTATGGTAGCTTTTTCTGTCCTGTTTGAATTGAATAAGTCCAATTAACCAGTCTCTGGCAGTGGCTGCCTTTAGCCAGGTTGGCTTCTTTGAAGAGTTCCAGCTACAGAAGTCAGTAGTCAACCAGAAATAAGGTAATTTGGGTGTGACAGATGGTTCATAGTTCATGACAAAAGGAAAAAAGGTGGTCTGTGAAAGGCATATCTGTCATTAAGTTTTGGAAAAGTGACCAGCAATCACTGATAAGAGTTTTCTTTTTTGCCAAAGAACCATTTCTTAGAAGATGGAGAATGATTATTTTACCAACCCTTTCTGTATCTTTTTGTTTCAGAAACTTGTTTGGAAAGCAGGGGCATAATAGAATTATTTGTGGGCTGGAAGGCCTAGTGGTTAGCACCCCTCTCACCCCATAGTGCTAGGGGAGTCCAATTCCACTCACTTCACTGGACTCTGACCCAGGACCCTAGGAGGGTCACCATCATTTGGCCTATGAGGGGGGCTCTCTCAGTCAAGCTCCCTGGGTCACTTCCTACCGCTGTTTTCCTCCCTCAGCTCCTGGTCCCAGATAAGATGAAAAGAAAAAGAAACCAAATTGTCAGCCCCAACCAGGCTCAGCATGTATTCCTATTCCTTCAGCGTGACTTCTCTGGCACCTTTTGTCAGGAGCCTTCTAGATAAATCTGTCTTCCTCCTCAGTCTCCCCCTTTTGAGCTAGATTGTTCTCTGTTCAACCCTGTCTCCAGCTGGAGCATGTTCTGTAGGGCTGGAGGAGCAGGGCTACCTAGGCCCAGTACCGTTGTTTAACTGCTTCCAGCCGATGTGGGGTTTGCATACCCTTCACCAGAGGAACTAATGTGAATGGGGTGGGAGGCTTGGTAAGGAGAGGGAAGAAGGGAATCACATCTCTCTACTTTGACACCATTGTGAGGTTAATAGGCTGACCAAAGTGTGGTCAGAGAGAAGATTGCTTTCAAGGGATATAAGGTAATCACTTATGATGAAACTGCTTTCTCTAGTTGAATTTATGAGAAGTGTGACTCTAACTTTGTTAAGCAAACCATTTCTTTTGTTTTAATTCCATTTTTAATAAATCCTGGTTTTATTAAGATTACTGTTGTCTGGGTAACTTCATGCAGACATCCTCAGTGAGATAAGAAACTCATAATTCTAAGGAGATGTGCTTGGGGGTAAAGATTTTCTGAAACCTACATTAACCTCTCAGTCGTGGTCAAGGGTCAGTGAGCAAACAGAAGGAAAAAAGCCAAAAGAACCAACAGGAGACAGGAACTGGGAGATGGCCGTGGCCCCAGTAGTTAGTTATGCTGAAGACAAAACCTGAATCAGTAGTATGATTCTTCACTTCTAGGATCTCTATAGAAGCAAAACAATATGAGAAAATAGAGCATTATAATAATCATAGATCTGAATCCATAGATTGTAGTGTTCTTCAAGTTTATGAGAAGACTCATCATCAATATTTGTATTTTATTTTTCTTTAGTCAGTAAATATTTTTGCACCTTCCTCAGGCACTCGATAAGTAAGTAAGTATACATTGTAAAAATGACAGTAATCCTACCTTGGCTACGAAACAAAGCTGCAAACTTTAAAAGGATTGGGCCTCTTTTTTATATAGTACCTCATACAAATATAAATTTATGATATATCCAGATCATTATTTTGTATGCTCTTTAGAGACAAGGGGCAGATTCTTGATTTCCCTTCATCTTTTGTACCAGATCCATTTCCATTTATAGGAAGGTGACAATTATGTTTTTATAGAGAAGAATGTTCTGAAAGTCACTTGCTGACTCATTTTCCTTCATTTACACCAATAGAGAAAGTTTGTAAATGTTCTCAAATCATAGGGTGACCAGATAGCAAGTGTGAAAAATCGGGATGGGGGTGGGGGAAAATAAGGGCCTATATAAGAAAAAGCCCCAAATATTGGGACTGTCCCTGTAAAATCAGGATATCTGGTCACTCTATCAAATCAGGATGGTAGCATTTACACTCTCTTTGTATGTGTGTATATTTACTTGTGTGTAACTGTCTGTACAAGTTACAAGACAATGGAGAATGAGTCTTCCCTGATATTTGTACAGTGCTATCCACAGCAATGGACTGTTGTAGTTCTCAATACATAACAATTTAGAATACAGCAAAACAGTTACTTAGAAAAGATTGAAGACATACAGCAAGATATAATTTGTGGTTAGCTCCATAGTAACGGTATTTTTATGTGTACTTTTACAAGAGTTTTCTGCATTTTTTGTCTAATAAACAAAACATATTCCTGTGCAGCAAAACTGATTGGGGAGAAGGGACAACAAAGCCACAAGAGGGCTGGAAATTCTGAAAGAATTTCAAACGAAGTCATTAATTTTCTTGCCTTTGCAGAAGTTTCAATAAATGCTGAGAAGGAGAAAATTGCAGGTGTCACAGAGGTTTTGTTTTTATTTAAAATCTTGTTGAAAAATATCCTAAAGTATATTTTAAAGTTTCTGATTTTTCTGCTTCAGTATTGCCTGCTTTTGCTATGGTCCAACCTAGCCCCTGTTGCACTTCCTATTGAGCAAAAATAAAGTGCTAATGGTTTGCCTTTAAACCAAACAATTGTCTAGATTTGCCTGGGGGAAACAAATTTTAGCACCGTGTTAGTAATGAAGGGTTTGATGCTCTATCGTTTGCATGACAGAGAAGGATCTAAATTTTGGAACTAGATTTGAATTTTGTACCACTTCAAACACAAAGGTCTGGATTCTTTCTGACCCCTTGACCGTGTGGTCGAGAACAGCCAAATTGTTTTGTTTTTGGTTTTAGTTATATCTATGCAGCCCCATGAAAGTCATCCCCATTTAACCCAATGGAGTCATATGAGTTCAAGAGCAGAATATAGTCTAATGTATAGTCTAATCAGACATGGCCTGATTTTCAAAGGTGCTGAGCACACAACAGCTCCCATTAACTTTCATTTTCCATTGAAAATCAGGATATATTTCTAAGTGCCTATACGTGGATTTAAGAGACTAGCTTAAAACATCTAGTTTTGATAACCTTGGCCATAGAGAAGATTGTACACAATGTTGCAGAAGAGGGGACGTTAAAATATTTGGGGGAACATAAATTCATAGGACTTATTTTCAATAGGATTAACTCACTTATGCCTAGAAAACACTCAATATTTTAAATTTGAACTCATATCCCAAGAAGTTAACATTCTCTCTCTTTAACCTGGAATACATTTTTTTCTTCCTAATGTTCAAGGTCAATTTACTTTAAGGAAGCCATTCTTGAATGTGAGTACCAGGTAAATGATTCAGTAGCTGCAAGTGAATTTCAAAATGTTATTTCTTGCCTGTAAGAATGATGTCTTCCTACAAAAGGAGCTAGAGATCTGGCACACAACAAGCTCCACAAATGTCAAAGGTATGGAGTGGAATTAACGGTTGACCTAATAATTAACAGAGTAAGACTTGTTTGGATAATAGCCCTATTTTAGAATAAATCCATTGTGGCTTCTTAGTTGGAAACATTTGGTTGATTTCCTTAATTCTAAATTATATAATTTATATTTATATATAGATAATTGTGTGTATATATATATACATATATATATACATATATATATATATATACATATATATATATATATAAATTATTTAATATATTTAATTATTTAATTATATATATATATACATTATATATATTATATATATAAATATAATTATTTAATTATTTACATAAATATAATTATATAAATTCCTTAATTCTAAATTATATAATTGATTAAATAAAATTGTCTGTCTATTTATGTTTTTATCCAATAAGATCTTCATAAAAAAATAATATATATAATCCAATATAATTGCAAACCCTTACTAGGAACTTAGTTTGATTAAGTAAAATTATTTAGGGGCAGATTGTAACATTGTTATTGTGCCACACTTGGTAAAGAGGTGGCACAAGTTACTTTCCTTCTGGAGCAAGGGGGAAGCCAGTGAAAGAACTGTGACCCTGTATGAACTATTTAAATATTTAACACTTATATACCATTTCTGAAATGTTTGAGATAATTCATACAAGTTCCTTGGGTCCATTCTTAAAATCTTAATTAAGAAAAGATATCTTCTAGTTATTTGGTTTCAGTCTAAGCAGTCTATCAACAAGATTGCAGGTACAATACATTTTAATGGATTTTGATCGTGTCCATACCAAACACATATTTTAATTTATATAATTCCAGATGAAATCAGATATTTTTTGTAATAGTTAATTATCTGTCATTAGTGGAATTAAGTTATGACTGGCTTGAGTTCCTCTCCTCCACTTTGGCCCATTTGAGTCTGGTAAAAGGACCAGAGAAGAGCTAAATGTCCCATAGCCAGCTGTGGGAGGCTTCCCCGATGAAGGCATTGTGGAAGATAGCCATAAGCCTCTTGTCCGAGGCTCCCCTGTCATAGGAGGAATGCTGGTAGGAGGGTTAGAGGTAGGAGGTGGATGTCAGGAGTGGGGCCACAGTATGAGAGCTATTGGGATTCCTGGAAACTCCCATAACTTTCACTCTTGTTTTGGAGTTCCCAGTTTGCCCCTGAGGTGTGTTACATATGGATGGTGAAGATGTACTTTATAGAAGACAACTAACTAAAGATGACACACCAGACATTTAAATAAAAAGACGGTGTTGATTAGAGTGCCATTGTGAACATGAGTCTTCCTTGATAATTGTATTTTTAACTCTAATAATAGGTTGTGGGAGCAATGAAAAAGATTTTTAAGGCTCGGCTTGACAAAGCCTTGGCTGGGATGATTTAATTGGTGTTGGTCCTGCTTTGAGCAGGAAATTGGACTAGATGGCCTCCTGAGGTCTCTTCCAACCCTAATATTCTATGATTCTATGTTTAACATAAAAATTACACATAGAAATGACATTTTCAGTTGCATTAGACACTTCCATAGCACTTCTGAAAATGAATGTATTCTTTTGCCTGTACAATCTTGTGTGTTAGTCCTTAATGGTGCACTTAAAATGATCTCTTTGTGAGTTTAGCATTTTTGCTACTAAATCACTCAAATGGTAAATGTAAATCAGGTACCACAAAGCATTAATAACAAAAGTACTTTGTTCAGTCCATTAAATCATAGTCCATTAAACTCATACCATTGCATCTGCATTTAGCCCAATAACTTGGGTTAGACCAAAACATTTACTTTTTTCAGGAGACTAAATTTTTTGCGGCAGATGCAGCGAACAGGAGAGATCAAGATGCATCCGAAGACGAAGACCCCTGCAATATCAGAGAATTGATAAAGTTTGATATGCCCAGATGATCCTAGCACATGATCCATGCTCTGTGGTGCAGCTTTCAAACTGTGGGACATGAGTGTCAATTCTCTGCTTCATGCTACAATTTTCAAATTGTGGGACATGAGGAGAGTTGGTTGAAAGTTTTGAAAACTTTGATTTTTTCCCCCCAAAATTTTATATATGTGTGTGTGTGTGTGTTATTTACCAGCTCATAAAGCAGTAGCTTTTTTTTTTCCAAAAAAATCAAAATTTTGATCAGTTTTTTTTAATTTTGAAAATTTTCAGTAAACATTTGTGGCTGTCGTGATGGTAGTGGGAATTGCCTCTTGGGATCACAAGTCTGATACCATTCTGCATTTTCCATCTTGTAGCAAAGTACATCTGAGGATTCTAAGAATGTATTGCAAACCATTGTGTCACTTTTTATGGAGGATCCTTGAAATGCCTTTGGAATTAGAACAAAAGATACACCTGAGTTGAGAACAGGAATGAAGGGTCACAGTATGTAAAAGTTTGAGTAGTCCCTGAAATAGCTGTAACCATGTTAAAGAAAAATATTTTATTGATAATTTTCTCCCAAGTAAGGAATTCAAGAGACAATATGGGGTGAAAATCAGGGTACAAAACTGTGGGGACTTTAATAAAAAAAAAGCTATCCAAGAAAATTAAGATTTAGTCACTGCAATTGTATCCAAGTTAATGAATGATGAAAACATGAAGGCAACAAAACAGATGAGAAGACAGAGAATCCAGCTGAAGTTTTATTACAATCTATACCTGCACTGGAAATTTAGTTTGTGCTGATCTCCATGGAAGCCATTGTTGATTTTTGGACCAGTCTATAATTAATCACAGACTTGAAGTGGTTAATAAAAGATACAAAATAATTCTGTCCTGTTAAAAAGTACTAATTGTAATGGCCAAAAAAATTGCTTCAGAATAATTCTAGTTAAATAATATTTCAGGGCATGGAAGTTGGCAATTAAGTATTATTGCAATATGTTTGTCATGCTGTCTGGAGTGGTTCACAAGCGTCAGTGCCAACCTCAGGGCAGACTGTGAAGGAGCAGGGCACAAATCCCAAACTGCCTGTATGAGCTATAATTAGATTTCAACAACGCAGTAACAGGTGTGAGCTCACAGTGTTCTGTAACAGTCTTACCATGGAGTCCCAGACAGTCCCTTTGGGCACTCCAGTCTGTCTTGCCACCCAGGAAACCATGTCTCTATGATAGATGGCTCCTTACTTACAAAAATCACAACAATATTCAGGTTATTCCCCATCCCTAAGGACCAGTCACTTACCCAAGGTCAATTGCACCTAGATTTCTCACCAAAGACAATGCTACTAGCCAGTCCTGTAACAAACTAATTGAAGTTTTATTAACCAGGAAAAAGAAATGAGAGTTATTTACAAGGCTAAAGCAGGTAGCACACACACAAATGAGTTGCAGTGTTAAATTACAAGTGATTATAGAAACTTCTATAATGAGCAAACTTTATAGGTTTCTTAGGTCTATCTCAAGATAAACAGTTGGGTACTCCTCATCTATGCTAAGAAATCCTCACCCCTGTAGGTTCAAGAAGCATAGGAATAATAAATTATCCTTAACTGACATTTTTATTCCCTTCCCCCAGCATTCAAGCTGTGATGGGATGCTTCAGGGCTGTGGGAGAAGCAATCAACAAAGTCTTTGCTCCACAATGGCCCATTTGGATTCAATACTCCTTCCTAATGGGCAGGAGATCGGAATCCAGCATTTCATATTATGTGAAGTTTTTTTTTTTCCTGTTTGGTGAGTTACATAGTTTCAGAACAAACATTTTACAGTTATAGAACAAACAAGTGTTAACTTATAACATCGGATATAGAGGTTTTAAGTGAGATTAATGCATGGTGTGACTTACAATCCTTTCATAAAATCTAAACATGATACACATTTGTATTTATCCAATTACTATTTTAACAATACTACACACAGGTGAGAGAGTCTGGGTTCCAGCTATGCATTTGTCAGTGTTCAGTGAGGCCTACAGGCCTTGGCATGAGCTGGCTCCTGGTCTGCCAGTGTCAATGTTGTATTGTGATAGCAAAAAAGGGGTCAAAAGCAGCCCAAGGGAGGCTGCTCTGGAGGCAGCCAATCAGAGGAGGGCTGAAGGGAGCAGCCAATCAGGGCCAAGGAGGCCTATATAAAAAGGGAGCTGCAAAGCAGAGGAAGGCAGTTCTCTGCTGGGAGCCTAGGGAGGAAGGGTTGTGTCCCTGAAAGGCCAAGAGAACTGCCAGTACCCTGGATAGAGCAGTGCTGCAAACAGGGGCCAAGGGAGCCAGAGACAGCTCCTGGCTGGCTGGCTGCCAGGGGGATTGCAGACTGAGGCCCTGATACAAGGGTAAAGAGGGTGCTGGAGTCACATGGAAAGTTGCTAGACTATGGACTGCAGTTTGCCACTGGTGGAAAGTGGCTGAACAGCAGTCTGCAGGTTCCCTGGAAGGGGGAAAGCACAGTGTGTGACACGGCCGGAGGGCTATGTTGCTGAAGAGGATGCCACAGTCCTTGGAACAATGTCGGTCCAAGAGCGGGAGTCATGGTGGCAATGCACCACCTGAAGGGGGTGCACTCAACTGCAGAGCTAATTCTCAAGACAGGCTGAGGTGGTGCCAGAGTGGTGAGTGGACCCAGTTACATGTATAAATAAAATATAACATTTTAAAACAAAGAAAGAAAGTAGCAACTATAACTACATACTTGTTCCCAGGTAAATACCTAAAGTTAAATTTGAACAGATATAATACAAATGTTTGGAAAATGCTTTAAAAGAATGTTCTGGGTTTTGTTGTTGTTTTGTTTTTTTGTTTTGTTTTGTTTTTTAAACAAACTAAACTTTGGGAATTTGGGAAACCCAAATTAGTTTTCAATAGAAAACAAACTGGAAAGAAAAGAAACACTGAGTTTCCTAACAAAGTCACCTAACAAACATTGTTGTCCACACACTATCAACTACTGCCAATCTTCACCCTTCTGTTCCTTCATATTTAAACCCTAATTCTGCAAACACTAATACATGTAAATCATACACCATAATGTATTACTGAGAGAAGTTCAATGCCTTCTGAAATGAATTTCCATCAATGTGTTTGGATTTCCAAATCCATTATTTTTAGAAAATGTTAAACAATCTAACTGTTTTTAATCTCAAATTTCTGTCAGGTAATTCTATCACATGCTATAAGTATGTTATCACAGAAGAATGTTATCTGTGACTGTAGTAGTCTCATTTACTTGGTGCTGACGTAATACATTTAATAGTGCTTAATTTGTTTATCACTTTGACAACTCAAGCACCAGAAAACAGGTATGGATTAAAATTAGACTGACAATTAAGTCAGTGAGTCTTCTGCTGTTATTTACTTTGGGATAAATCAGGAGTAACTTCACTGTTTCACCAATGTGAAACTGATGTGACAGGAAAATCAAGTCCATTGAGTGAGATTTTTATTTCCTCTTCACATGTACTGTGTGAACAATGGCATTTGGTGAGGGAGATAGAATAAAACAAGAGAGAACCTTAAATCAGTACTTTTCACTAGGATTTCTCTGGTGCAGTCATGATGAAATTCACTACCAACCCTGGGGTCACTGAATATGGGCAAAGACCTAAAACTGTAATAGGCCTTCTTGAACATCAGATTTATTGATTTAATCGTGAAGTGGGTGTTTTTTTTTTTTTTTTTCAGCACAAAGATATTTTGTTTTATCTTGTTTCAGTACAAATTCTCTGTGGTTGGTTCATCCTACTTTTATTTAACCTGGAACAAAATGCTGAGAGGATGAAGAATGACCTTTTGTAACTATTAGTTTGGCCAATACCCTTGTTTTGGATCATTGCATATACTGTGCACCACATCTCAAGAAGTCATTACTGCTCAGAGAACCATTATGCCACCATGTTCAATATGGGCCCAGGTGAGTCTGAAACATATCCCATCATTTCCTAAACCCTAGCATGATCGATAGATATTCCAGAGAAAAAGTAAGAATGTATCCCCTTGATCCATCTCCATATATATATTTTTTTAAATTCCTGGAGTTGTCTCCATAGTACATGCCATTGAAAGTCATCTTCAAGAAATTGATGGATTGGGGAAATTAATCAATGTATTTCACTGACTCATGGCTTTGCATATAAACAATTACAAACTAATAAATCTGTTTCTACAATACCGTGTCTAGAAAGATTGTCTGTCTTTCTTAGTGATATCTTCTAGTTATTGCTGAAGGCTGTATCACTGAAATTGAAAAGGATTGTGGGATATTAAAATATACCATTTAGGACCTAACCTTACAGCATTAACAAACTGTTTTAGGTTTTGTCTGTAGTGATTGAACTCCACTAAATTTTAGTTTAGAAGCAAGAGGGTTTGTGGTTTTGAGATTATATCCTTTATGTTAAACTCCAAGGATTTCTCTGTTTACTGGATTAGTGGATTAACAAAACACAGTTTGGAAGACAAAAATGCTCTTATTTAAAAAAAAGATTTAAACTCAGTGTATTTTGCCCTCTTCTGTCTTGAATTGTCAAAGGGTTTTTCTTTTAAGTATATATTTTGATGTACAGAAGTTTGATCTTTATTTCATTTGCTTACATTATGTTTGTGCTGTGACAGACCATTGAAAATGGAAGCATAATATTCCTGCTGCATGCTAGCCATCAATGTAAGGTTACTAAAGTAACAAACAGCTATAAAATATTGCACTCATATGGGTACTAATATAAGTAAACAGCAAGCACTAACATATTGGATTATTTTGTTCAGGAATTAGTTATATGGAGTTAGAATATGGAGTCTTCCACTTTGTATCTGGCCTAGATTGGGAATAAATAAGAGACATCACCCTCCAATAAGGAAGGGACCATATTCTGGTGGACAGGACAGTCAGCTGGGAGCCAGAAGACCCTGGATTCTATTCCTTGCTCACTCAGTGGCCTATTGTCTGACGGGAGGGAAATCAATTATTTGCTCTGGGACTCTGATTCTCCTCCCATCCTTGTCTGTCTATTTAGATTTACTGAAATACAAATAAATAATATGTTGGTGGGTCGATGAAGATGGCATATGGTCTTGGTCCAATATTGATCTGTATCACACAAAAAGCTACTTCAATTAGTACTTTTATTGGTAGTCTTCGCAGTCAAACCAAGGATTAGTATTTATTAGCTTTCCTATAATATTTGTAGATTTATTGAAATGTGTTTTATAACAATTGAGGAAGACAAATTTCACATCTCTATTTTTGAGTTTTTCTCTTCAGCTTGGTCCAATTTGCTTCTTCCATCATTTTTTTTAACACAATTCTCATACATTTCTGCTAAGGTTCATCTTCTTTGTGTAAGACTGTTTTCCCCCATTCCTTCCTGCATATATGTATGTTTCATGGCAGCACTGAGGCTCAGTTCAAATGACTTTCATAAAAAACTACAGTATGATCACAACAGCCAGGAAAATTGATACCTTTGTAGAGGTGTATGATGATTTTAGTACTGTATAATGTACAGCATCAAATCCATGTGATTCTTCAGTTAGCATCACAAAGACTATATTGACTTCATTTTCTATGAGTGCTAATAGAAGGGAGAGCAGCATGCTAGTAGGTCACTAAGGCTGTCAAAGACAATGAATGTTGGAACAAACAGCGAAAGCTCTAATCTCTTTCTTAATAGATTGTTTAACTTTGGTATTTTCATCCAGACATTGCTTATCAAATATTTAACTGTTATTTTGAGACTCTCAGAACCACTTGATTTATATATTCCATTTACAGAAATAACAAAGCTATTCAATCCATGGCCATAAATAGCTCTTTCTCAACTGCCATAGTAAATACACGAACGCTTTGTTAGAAAAGAGCAGTGTAATGTGAGTGGTAGATCTGTATGGATGCCATAGCAATATGCCAGTGACTGATTTGCTACCTGGAATATATGGGTGGGCTTACAGTTAAACAAGGTATATAGGGGACCTAAAAAGATGGAGGTAGTAAACAGAAGAAAACAGAAATACTGACTACTACCTGTTAGGAAAGAAAATAGATTTTTGGGAGCAATGGTATCCCATAAAAGGCTGTATTTGGCAGAAGGAAGAAACGATGTCTGATGTATCGCCTGTGAGAAGTGAGTTAATAATCTTAAAATTAAATTTAAAAAGAAAAGGAACCATTAGCAATACAAACTGTGTCATCTTATTATTACAACCATGCTGTATGGGTCTTCTTATCTTTTTGTTTGCTTATTATTAGAGGTGGTCCTACAACAGTTTCCCCCAAAAAGTTGGAATTTCCCATGGAATGGAAAGTGCCCAAATCTGAGGAAAAAGTCAAATTTCAAACAAACTCCCCTCCCCCCCCCAAAAAAAAAAATTGATTCAGAAACACTGAAACGTTTTGTTTTGATAATATCAAATTAATTCATTTCAGCAATATTGAAACATATTTTTCTAAGAATTATATAACTAGAATATATGTGTATATTAAAATTAAATATAAAATCAAAATGAAATAAAATGAAAATATGAACTTGAAAAATTTTGAAATTTCAGCATTGAATATATTGTCAAAATTGAGACATTCCCACAGAATGTTTCTATCTCAGTGAAAGTGCATTTTACAGCAGAAAACTGTTCAGTTGAGAATTTTGAACACTCCTATTATCCTCATTTGCTGTGTCATGGCTGAATTTAAATTTTAAACTCTTTGAGACAGGGACCATGTCGTGTGCCTGGCATGTTTTTCAGTTTAAGTGGTTCTGGTCCACATGTCACACAAATCATACAAGTACTGGACCTCAAGTATCCAATCCTTCAAGATGTGAAAGATCTCCTGAGATCTGTCATGCCTGTTCAGTTCACATTGACCAGAGTGGGAATTGATGATGTTTGGTATCTTGCAGGACTGGATATTTGGGGCTTGATCCTTGTTGATGTCTTACACGGTGCTGAGCTGAACTCTGTGCAGAATCAGGCCTCAAATCAGGGTATAACGTCTTAAACCTGTTGCACAATATCTGTTACAAACAATGAGGACTTAATTTGGGAAATGTTCAAGGACCTATTCTTTTTCTTGCCAGAGGATTTTAAATTTAGTTCTTACTTATATAAAGCACATTGCACTTGTAAGCTTAGTGTGCCTGTACAGCTTGCCAAGTTCAGTTATATATATTTGGGCCTATACATTAAATACTGTAACTAAAAGAGTGCTTGCAGTGAGGTAGCCACCTTGCTCCAGAAACTGTAATACATTGGTTTCTGGCAGGGCCATCCCTAGCTATTCTGGGGCCGTAGACGGACCCCCCCATGCAGGGGGAGCAGGCCTCCAAGGGGGGGACGGGACGGGGAGGAACCACCCCCCAGCACTCACCAGCAATGCGGCTGGGGCCGAGTCGCCTCACTTCACCCCACCGGTGAGTGCAGGTCCGGCCCTGGGCAGAGCTCGGGGGTTTGGGGGCATTGGTGGAGCGGGGAAGAAGTGGGGCAGAGTAGGGGTGGGGGTCCTGGGGAAGAGCCGGAGCAGGGGCTGGAGCAGCACGCAGCTGCACAGGGCACCAGGAAATTTGGTGCCCCAAATTTTCCGGTGCCCTACACAGCTGCATACTTTGCATGTGGATAAGGACGGCCCTAGTTCCTGGTCCTGAGATACATAACAGTGTAAGGACCTTTCACCAGCTGAACTAAGTAAATGCCCACTTTCTTATTTGTAGATTGCCAACAGGTGGTACTGTTGTCACCACTGCCTAACACCAGCTTTTGTTTAACTCATGAATGTGGGTTTAAAATGAGTATTTTCCTTCTCTGAGGTAGGCTGCCTTCCTGCTCTGAAGAGCTGCCTGGTTATATTTAAAAGGTGCCTGATATTCACCTTTCAGACCCCCACTTTTAGTAAAACCACCTCCATCACATGTAGGCAAGTGAGGGGGAGTTTGATTGTCAGAGGCTATCAAAGCTGCTGGCCTTCTACAGGCATTTTATAGGTGTTGGGAGCTCAAACCCAACACTGCCCTAGCAATAAGTGTGTGATGTGGCTGACACAATCCAGGAAGCAGGACTTTGTTGGTTCAGACACATGCTGAGGATAAATTAAGAGGACCTGAGGAAGATAACATGGCTGGAGAGAGCAGTAGGAAAGAGACCCTGAGGAATCAATTGATGCATTTCATCAAAGAAGATAAGCAGGTGGACTTATTGCTGCCTCAGACTGAGAAGTGCTAGATAATACTTAGTCCTGCCTTGAGTGCAGATGGCCTGGACTAGATGACCCCTTGAGGTCCCTTCAAGTCCTACCATTCTATGATTCTATGGTGGATGCTTGCACAATGACATGAGGGGAAGAAGGTTTTAAACTCTGTAACTCTCAAGCAGTATTATGGTTCTTATGAATTAATGATGGATGTGTTCATATTTTAGACTTTTCCCATAAGGAAAGTTGTACAGAGCAATAATAATTTCCAGAGGACAATGACAGATTTGCTCATAGACCAAGTGGAGTAAAAATGCCATTCAGTTTAGAATAAAAATGAATAATTAACTTCTTAATAATTAATCAATAAATATATTATTTTAAATATTTAGCATTGCACAAACAAATGATGGCAATTTACTTAGGTCTGTGGTTGATATATTCTGCTTTTTTTTATCTTCTAGCTGCCAAAGTTCTTTCAAACATTTGGGGCCAAATCATATGCAGTATAACTCCATTACAGATAATGGAGACTACCTAAGGCTTTGAGAGGGTCTGGTTCTAGAAGAATTTGATAGTTACACAAAGGATGATTTGACTCATTATATGCATTACTGCTTTATCATTTATCAATAGAACAAATAAGAGAAAATATTTCTGCATTACTTTGGACATAGCTGACCCATGTTTTGCTGATTTTTTTTTTTTTTTAATTTCTTGTAGATGACATGCACACTGACTTTTAGATCTTCAGGCATATTAATGAAAATACAGATGACAAAGTGAGTAACTTGGGATGAAAGCACAGCAGTATAACAAGAATACCCTTTGCAGTAACTGTTTTTTACTGTGTGATGCACATCTGTGACTTCTTGAAATTGCTTCTAGTTGTCATATAGGACGTTCTGGCTCAAAGCTTGTCTTTTACGTTTGTTCTGTTTTGAGCATCTAATCTCATTTTTCACCCTGTTGTCCAGAAAATACATGGCATTGCTTTAGTATCTCAGGTTCAATTGCCTTATAGTTTTCAGGATGAATCACCACACTTAGCAGAAAATGGTACTTCTGCAGGATTTTTCTTTAAATCCATTGTATCTCACTAATATTTAAAGTCATTTTACTCCTTTTTAAAAATGAGGAAGAATGATTTAATATATTATACATACATTAAATGACTTTAATGTATGTATCTGTATTTCCAGTATAATTTTTGAGAATTACACCCTGTCCACGCCCAATACATTGACTTTCTGCTCTACCTCTTACAATATTTTTTGTAGAGGATGCTGATTTCTGTTAATCATGAGTATTATTGTGAATTAAATTGTACTTTAGAGAGCTGCAGGAAGCATCTGCTCCACATCCATTTTCACTGGCTTACTTGAGCTATTGGGAATTCTGGAAGGTGATCGCTGAATTCTGCTCTTTATTGGTTTACATTGCTGAAATTCACAGATATTCAAGTATATCCTGAGAGCTGAACTAAACACATCTCTCACACTACTTTACATTTTCCTGTACTGCTAAGGGTCACTGAAAGTAATTGCCATATTTATCTCTCTGAGTTGAGAACTGTGGCAAGACTGCAATTACAAACTTTTGTTATTTGACTAGAATTTTGTATTGGTAGAGCCATCTCTATCTATATCATAGATTTAAATTCTTGGCTGAAATTCTAGGCTAAGACCTTGTATCCTGAAGAAATTAAGTTAAAGCTCAATATCAAAACTGTTCTGGTAAAATCCTTACAAATATAATTCTATTTAAATAGAATTGCTCTGTACTTACACCAGTGAAGCCAAGAACATATTCTAACCCAGTGATTTTTTTTTTTTTTACTCTGTGATTTACTGTGGTCTTTTTACTAGAACAATTACAATATCTAAACTGGTAGAATGGCTATTTTAGAACTTCTTGTGTCAGTCAGAATACATCATAGGATTAATTTGACCCAATTCATTATTTTCACTTATTTTTTTTATTTCATTATAATAATCAATATTCTGGAATTGTAAAATATATTAAACCAGCTGTATGTGCCAAACATTACAACACAGATTTAAAACTGGGACTTACAGGCCAGAGGTAACATGTTCAATCTTCAGTAGAGGAGTGTACCATTCTGTCACGGGACACACCACTCACCACTGGTCTGCCACCACCTCCTGGTCCTTCCGGGGACTAGCTCATGAGGTAGACTCCCCCTTCAGTTTGCAAACCTTTACTCCAGTGGTGGGCAACCTGTGGCCTTCAGGCTGCACGCAGTCCATCAGGGTAATCTGCTGGCAAGCCGTGAGACTATTTGTTTACATTGATTGTCCACAGGTATGGCCGCCGACAGTTCCCAGTGGCCGCAGGTTGCCCACCACTGCTTACTCTGTCTCTCCAACTGGTCTGCATCTCCTCTCTTGCTCCAGAACCCTCAGCATCTCCTTCACGACTTAGCCAGCTGGCTAGGCAACTCAGTATCACCCCTTCAGGGGGGCAGTCCATCAGCAGTCCTAGGCAGTCTTCCCATTCACTGCCTCAGTTCTATGACACATCCTCAGTGCCTGGTAGGGGAACCTGAGCCCATCCTTTTCTATGGGTTCTAGTCCAGGGACCCCCAGCTCAGCAATTCTGGGCTATATTTCTGTAACCCTAATCTTTCCTACTTCTCCCTTAGTAATCATCATTCATTGTGCCACATTCTAGGGCCCAGTCTTGCAAATAAGTATTTATACATAAGTAGTGCCATTTAAGCCAGGTGGACTACTCATGTGCATAGGTGGTTGCAGGATCAGGCCTAAGCTCTTCACAGCAGTGCTGTGTCTTTGTCTTCAGTGAAACATGTAGCATACTTTTGGGAGCTATAAAATAGTAGTAATAATAAATAATCCATTCCTCAAAACAATTATATGAAGGGTACAAAATGAGCTAAAAAATCAAAGCACAAGTTTTAACTAACAATATTTTAGTTGATTACTTATGCATATTTAAACATCCATCTGTGTGTTCGGGAATTTCTCTGCCTTTGAATCTATCTATGAAAAAAAATGTCATTTTTTTTCCTGAGGCAACTGCCATATCAGGAAGTTATTTAGCATCTTATTCAAACCCAAAACAGGATTCACATGCTCAAGTATGAAAAGCTGCTGGTTGACATAATCATAGAATATATATTGCATTACATTAAAATAATGTTATTAAGGTTGCAAAGTCAAGCACTCAAGTTAGGAAATGCCAGAATTAAGGTTGCCTAGATTATCTTATTTTGGTTCCCCCTGTGCATAATTATACCATGTTTAATTACATAATCACAAACTCTTTTTAGAGCATGCTCAATGCTGACGGAATCGTTGGGGAATTAAGCTATGAAGCTCTAGAAAGTTTCAACTGAACATAGAAATGTAGAGCTGAGCTAAAACAATCCAACCCCTCACACTGAGGCAGGACACACGTAAACCTAGACCATCCCTAATAGGTGTTTGTCTAACCTGTTCTTAAAAAACCTCCCGTGACAGGGATTCCACAACCTCCCTTGGTAACTTATTCCAGTACTAAAATATCCTTATAGTTAGAAAGCTTTTCCTAACATGTAACCTCAATCTCCCATGCTGCAGATTAAACCCTGTACTTCTCTTACCTTCAGTGGACATGGAGAATAATTCACCACCCTCCTCTTTATAATAGCCCTTCACTTATTAGACTGTTATCAGGTCCCCCATTAGATTTCTTATCTCAAGACTAAATAGTCCCAGTTATTTTAATCTTTAGTCATAGGTCACATTTTCTAAAACCTTTATCATTTTTATTACTCTCCTCCAGCCTATCTTCAATATGGCCTCCTCTTTCTTAAAGTATGGTGCCCAAAACTGGACATAACACTCTGGCATAACACCAGTGCCAAATAGGAAGGAACAATTCCCTCTCACCCCACCCATGTTTTAGATATGACGCTGCTCTTAGCGTACCCAAGAAAGATATTCACTTTTTTGCAACTGCATCATATGTTCTCTCATATTCAATTTGTGATCCACTTTAACATCCAAATCCCTTTCAGCAGTCCAATTGCATAGCCAGTTATTCCCCATTTTGCATTTGTGCTTTTGACTTTTCTCTCCTAAATGTTATACTTTGCACTTATGTTTGTTTGAATTTCATCTTGTTGACCAGTAATTTGTCAAGGTCCTACTAAATTCTGATCCTGTACTCCAAAGCTCTTGCAACCCCTCACAGCTCAGCATTATTCACAAATTTTATAAGCATATTCTCTATGCCATTATCCAAGTCACTAATGAAAACGTTGACTAGTATTGGACCAAGACAGACCCTTGAGGTAACCCACTAGATATTTTCCCAGTTGAACAGTGAACCATTGATAACTGCTTTCAGTGCATTTTTTCAGCCAGTTCTTCACCCATCTTAGAGTAAAGACACATTTTGCTAGTTTGCTTACGAGAATGTCATGCGGGACTTTGTCAAATCCTTACTAACATCAAGATAGATAACATTTACTGTTTCCCCCTCCTATCCACTAGGCCGCTTAACCTGTCAAAGAATGAAATTAGGTTGGTTTGCCATGATTTGTTCTTCACAAATCCATGTTGATTATTACTTGTTCCTTATGATCTTCTAGGTGCTTACAATTTGATTGTTCAATTTGTTCCGATATCTTCTAGGTATCAAAGTTTGACTGTCTGCTTTATAATTCCCCAGGTCCTCTGTTCCTTTTTAAAAAATAGTGACTGTTTGCCCTTCTCCTGTCCTCTAGGACCACACCGGTCTTCCATGAGTTCTCGAAGATGATTGCTAATTGTTCTGAGATTATTTTAGCTAGTTCCTTATGTACCCTAGGCTGAATTGCATTTGGCCTGCCAACTTGAATACATCTAATTTATTTAAATATCCTTTAACCTGTTTCTCTCACTATTTTGGATTGTGTTCCTTCCCACTTGTGGTTAATATTACTTGTGTTAAGTATATGGTCACAGTTAACCTTTTTAGGAAAGCCTGAAGCAAAATAGACATTAAGCATCCCGGCCTTCTTGATGTCATTCATTATTAGCTCTCCTTCCCCACTAAGTAGTGAACCTATATTTTCCTTCATCTTTCTCTTGTTCCTGATCTATTTGTAGAATCTCTTCATATTGTCTTTTACATCCCTTACTAAGTGTAACATTTTGTATCTTAGCCTTTCTGATTTTGTCCCTGTGCTCTTGTGCTATTCTTCTGTACTCCTTCTTAGCTATTTGTCTATATTTCCACTTTTGAACAATTCTTTTTGGATTTTCTGGTTATTAAAGAACTCCTGATGGAACATTTGGCCTCTTACTATCCTTCCTATCTTTCCTTCTTATCAGAATAGTTGGCAGTTGTGACTTTAATATTGTCTCTTTGAGACCGCCAGCATTCCTGAACTCCTTTTTCCTTTAGATTTTCTTACCATGGGACCTCATCTACCAGTTATTTGAGTTTGTTAAAGAGATGGTCCCTAGCTTCTGTTTGCCAGAAGCTGGGAATGGGCAATTTCAGATGGATAACTTGATTACTTGTTCTGTTGATTCCTTCTGAAGCACCTGGCATTGGCCACTGTTGGAAGACAGGATACTGTGCCTAATGGATCTTGGTCTGATCCAATCTGGCCATTCTTATGATCTGCTTTTTTGAAGGCTATCATTCTGAAGTCCTTATTCTGCTGCTCTAACACTTCCTTTCCTTAGAATCTATCTGATCACTTTCACCCAAATTGCCTGTGCAAACTGATTTTTTTTTTTTTTTCAAATGTTTATAACTTGGCCAATTTTGGGCAAATTTTCCTGAGAATGGTGAAGAGTACATACCTAATACATAGGATGCCCCCTGCTAAATTTCAAGTCTCTAGCCAAAGAATGAGGGCCCTAGAGCTTCATTAAAAATAGGTCAAATGGATTTTTTTAACATGGACAAAGCAATGTATGTCCCCTAATATTATTCTTGAAAACAACTGAACTATTGCGGCTGAAATTTTCTAGTCTGAGGTAGACACCCATCTTGAAAAAAATCCAACCCAATAAGTTAAAGTCTGGAAAAGGTTTAAGGTCTTGAACTGGTATCCTTTTTCCTATGTAAATCAGAAGGAATAAGTATGTATTTACATTTTATTTTTTTCAATCACGCTACATAGCCCTGTCATCTTGTTACTGTGGTTCATTCAACTTGATTTTATAAATAAAATCGTGATATCGCATCAGTTTTATTTTCATGTGTACCTCTGTAGAGCTCATTTATAAATGACCTTGCTCCAATATGATTACACCATTTTAAAGGAATGGAACATATATCAGTATTGGTGAATGAAATACACAGAGAAGAGACTGATGATTTTCTTGTTCATACAAAATTTTATACTACATATAAAACTTTATTGCTTCTGATATTTAGTGGCAACATGAAATTCAACCCAGTCCAGAAATTTGTTATGATTTGCCATAGAAAGGAATGATGTAAAGAATATAAAGAGTTCATATGATTATAGTGTGATACAGCAGGGCCAGGGAGCAGTGGAGCAGTCAGGAGTGGGATTTCTGTGCTGTGAACGTAACCCAGGGTGGGTCATGACCACCCCATCCCCAAGATGTAGGACATGGTCAAAGCACTGGTGCAAGCCACCACTGCCCAGCAGGAGGCTACTTGGGTCCAGGCAGCCACGCAACAGGAGGCCATGCAGCTGCAGCAAAAGACCAGTCGCCTGCTGATGACCCAGGCCACCCAAGTTCAGGCTATGCTGCAGGAACTAATGAACCAGGTGAAGGCCCTTATGGAGCTGACCATGGGTATGACTGGATGCAGACCATACGGGCCAGCTACTGTCTGTAGAAAATGACAGGGGAGGATGATGTGGAAGCATACCTCCTGGCCTTCAAGACAGCAGCCCGGCAGGAGGCCTGGCTCCGAGACTAGTGGTCAGGCATCCTCGCCCCGTTTTTGTGTGGGAAGGCCCAGAAGGCCTACTATGATATGACCACAAAGGAAGAGCAGATTACCCCCAGCTGAAGGCAGAGATCCTGGCCATGTAACAGCCTTGTGAGCCCAGAGGTTCCATGAATGGCAGTATTGCGAAGACAAGACACCATGGCCACAACTGTTTGACCTAATCCACCTAGCCCAGAAGTGGTTATGCCCAGAGGTCCTTAGCTCTGAGAAAATGATGGAGATCCTGGTGCTGGACTGGGTATATGTCAAATATAAAGGGTAGGGTAAACTCCTTGAAAATCCCTCCTGGCCAGAGGAAAAATCCTCTCACTTGTAAAGGGTTAAGAAGCTAAAGGTAACCTTGCTGGCACCTGACCAAAATGACCAATGAGGAGACAAGATACTTTCAAAAGCTGGGAGGAGGGAGAGAAACAAAGGGTCTCTGTCTGTCTATATGCTGCTTTTGCCGGGGATAGACCAGGAATGGAGTCTTAGAACTTTTAGTAAGTAATCTAGCTAGGTACGTGTTAGATTATGATTTCTTTAAATGGCTGAGAAAAGAATTGTGCTGAATAGAATAACTATTTCTGTGTATCTTTTTTGTAACTTAAGGTTTTGCCTAGAGGGATTCTCTATGTTTTGAATCTAATTACCCTGTAAGGTATGTACCATCCTGATTTTACAGAGGGGATTTCTTTACTTCTATTTACTCCTATTTCTATTAAAAGTCATCTTGTAAAAAAACTGAATGCTTTTTCATTGTTCTCAGGTCCAAGGGTTTGGGTCTGTGGTCACCTATGCAAATTGGTGAGGCTTTCTATCCAACATTTCCCAGGAAAGGGGGGGTGCAAGTGTTGGGAGGATTGTTCATTGTTCTTAAGATCCAAGGGTCTGGGTCTGTAGTCACCTAGGCAAATTGGTGAGGCTTTTTACCAAATCTTGTCCAGGAAGTGGGGTGCAAGATTTTGGGAAGTATTTTTTGGGGGAAAGATGTTTCCAAACAGCTCTTCCCCAGTAACCAGTATTTGTTTGGTGGTGGTAGCGGCCAATCCAAGGACAAAGGGTGGAATATTTTGTACCTTGGGGAAGTTTTTGACCTAAGCTGGTAAAGATAAGCTTAGGAGGTTTTCATGCAGGTCCCCACATCCGTACCCTAGCGTTCAGAGTGGGGGAGGAACCTTGACAGTTTACAAGGGGACTACCCTTGGGCCTCCGAGCTGGGTAGGCCAGAATGACCCCTCTGCCTATGACAAACTGGTCACCCTCGTGGAGAGACAGTTGGCAGCCCTTGAACTGTTCAAAACCCCAGGAGATGAAACAGGGCATTCCAGGAAGCCAGTCCTGACCCCAAGACCCCAAATCACGGAGAACTCTAGGAAAGCCATAACTGGAAGAACAGGCACCAAGGAGCAGCCTGAGGCCCCAAAGGGACCTGAAGGTCCAGCAGCAGAGGGCTGGGGGAGCGGGTCAGAGAGCCCAAGACAGAGGGCAACCTCCAGGATGAGAGATCATTGCTACAAGAGTGTGGAGTTGGGGCATATAACAGCCCAGTGCCCCAACAGGAAGGAGCCCGTGCAATGTAATCTTGGGGATAGAAGGAACCAATGTAGCCTAATCAGCCTGGTGGGGAGCACAGTGGTCCCATATGAGTACATCAGGCCAGTAAAGATGAACAGCATCCAGACCACAGCGTTGGTAGACTGTGGGAGTGCTGTCACACTGTGGTCTCAGGGAAGTTAGTGGGGCAAGACTAACTGAGCTGGGCCAAGAGTACTGGAGTGATGTGTGTCCACAGCACAGTAAATTTCTACCCCACAATCCCAATATATATTGAGATCCAGGAGAAAACTACCAAGGTGACTGCAGGGGTGGTCCCCAAGCTCCCCTACCTGGTTTTAATTGTCAGGGCTTTCCCAGGTTCAAGAGACTACTGCCCCCTGCTGTTGATCTAGGGGAGGGCAGTAAATCCCCGGCAGAGATCAAGGCACCCTGCCCCAATTTTTGCTGGGTTTTCCCCAGAGTTATTTTCACCTGCGCCTCCCCTGGTTGGGAGGCATCCCCGTTAGGGAAACCACAAGATAACAGGGACCAATGGAGACCCAGAGATGGCCCCCAGCATGAGCAGAAGTACCCCAAGGGAAGGAAAGGAGACCGATCCAATAGAATCAGACCAGATTGGTCTCACATATGAGTGTTTTGGGCAGGACCAAGCCTATGACCCCTGTATGTGAACGTGCGGGAGGAGGTAGCAGAGGTAAATGGCATGCCAGTAGAAAGGAAAACCAAAGGCCCAGGGCCATACTGTAAAATCAAACAGGATCTGTTGTACCGGGTAGTGCCAATATGGGGGGAAGTAGTAGAACAGTTCTTGGTGCCATGGAATCACACAAGGGCCATACTAGAGTTAGCTCACAGTCATCTGTTTGGGGGACATTTAGGAGCAGATAAGACTCTGGACAGAGCACAAAGGAGGTTCTAGTAGCCAGGGGTATGGGTGGAAGTCCAGCCCTATTGCACCTCCTGCCCAGAGTGCCAGCTGCATAGCCCCCAACCTCTGTTAAAGGCCCCATTGGTACCCTTGCCTGTAACTGAAGTCCCTTTTGAAAGGATAGCCATGGATCTAGTGGGCCCACTAGAAAGATCGGCCCATGGCCACCAAAGCATACTTGTCATCCTGGACTATGCTACACAGTACCTCAAAGCCATTTCTCTAAGAAATCCCATCTCCAAGGTGATCACGAAAGAACTGGTCCAGGTTTTTGCTAGGGTAGGCGTCCCTAAGGAGATCCTGACAAACCAAGGAACTCCCTTCATGTCAAGAGTAACAAAAGACTTATGTACCCTGCTTCACATCCAAGCTTTGTGGACCTCCGTCTGTCATCCCCAAACAGATGGTCTGGTCAAGGGATTTAACCGCACTCTCAAGAGCATGATGCAAAAGGCGGTGGCCCAAGATGGAGAAGACTGGGATACCCTCCTACCATACCTGATGTTTGTGATATGGAAAGTTCCCCAGGCATCTACTGGATTTTCCCCCTTCGAGCTACTGTACGGACACCACCCACGTGGCATATTAGACATTGCAAAGGAGGAATGGGAAGAACAACCCAACCTGGGGAAGAACATCATCGCACACGTGGCTGAGATGAGAGAACGAACAGTTCAAGTAACCCCCCAGAGTATGAAAGCATTTGGAGAAAGCATAAGAGGCCCAGCGAACCTACTACAACCATCGGGCAAAAGCATGGAAATTTCAATCAAGAGAACGGGTGCTGGTGCCAACAACAGAAAGAGAGCCCCTGGCCAGCTGGCATGGACACTATGAGATCATGGAAACCATTGGGGAGGTGAATTCAGCAAGCTGGCTGCTTCAGCTTATAAGATCTAGCACATTAACTTACTGAAACCCTGGATCGAGTGCGAGACATGCCTGGCCATCTTGCTGGTTCCACCCCAGGCAGATGGCCCACAAGGGCAGAGAAAGATATCCCCCAAATTTAGCCCCAGAACAACGAACAGAGGTTGTTCAGATGATCCAGCAGAACCAAAATGTGTTCTCCACACAACGAGACTGTACAACGCTGATCCAACACCATTTCAATCACCTGTCCTGGAGCAAGGGTGACAATAAAACCATATCACATACCAGAGACACAAAGAGAAGAAATTAGGGCAGAAGTAAGGAAATGCTGGAACTCAGGGTGATTGAGGAGTCCCACAGCAAGTGATCCTATTGTCTGGTCCCCAAGCCTGACAGCATGCTGAGGTTTTGTAATGACTTCCGGAAGTTAAATGAGGCATCCAAGTTCAATGCCTACCTGATACCACATATCTATGAGCTGGTGGATCAGTTAAGCAAAGTCCAATACTTGACAACATTGTACTTGACAGAAGGCTACTGGCAGACTCTTCCCCCCCCTCCCCGTTGCTGAGGATGCCAAGGGAAAAAATGCTTTCTCTAAACATGACAGCCTCTTCCAATATACTGTCCTCCCTTTTGGGCTCCATGGGGCCCCCATGACTTTCCAATGGTTGATGGACAGATTACTTTGACCCCATGCTAAGTATGCTGCCGGCTATTTAGACGATGTAGTAATCCATAGCCCTGACTGGGAGATGAACCTTGGGAAAGTGGAAGCAGTACTAGATGCTCTTAGACAACCTCAGCCTCATAGGGCTAGCCAAGCCCAGATACCTCCAGTGTGTAGTCAGTAGGGGCCTGGTGACACCCCAATAGAACAAAGTGGAGGCAATACAGGAATGGCCCCCACCGATCTGCAAGAAGCAAGTCAGAGCGTTCTTAGGGATAGAGGAGCCTGGCACACTCCAGGTAGACGTGCGCCAGGGTTTCCCTCATGCTGCAAAAGGGGCAGGTGTCCAGGATTGGCGTGAACCGTGGCAAGTACACACCTGTGCTCACAGCCCCATGAAGGAGCCGCCAACTAATATCCCCGGCAGGCCTCGGGACTAAGGTGGAATATAGGCCAGCCCACCAGGGCTCCTCACCCTCTAGAGGTGGCAGGAGGTCCCGCCACTTTGTGTCAGGACGGGACGCGAGGGTGAGGATGTGAAGGGTGTGGAGCACAAGCGTGTATAGATGTTTCCTTGGCGTGGTCTGGAACCGGACCAGCTGCAGTTTGTGTAGCCGGCTCGCGGTGAAGGGGCGGGGGGGGGGGATCGGTCAGGTCTACAGGGCAGGGGCCCAATGAAAAGGTCCGGAGGGCCTGGCGTGGAGGGTGGTCCTCTCTCAGGACCCAGTCAAGGTAAACCCGACCAGCGGGCGGCAAAGCGGCCCTCACCTCTTGAAGTACACACAGGGGAGTACGAGGTCTGGAGAGTCCCATGCGCTGAGTGAGTGTCAGGGGATCAAACCAGTCTTCCCAGTCGTAGTCCAGGAGGTCTCAGACTCTGGTGACTTCTGCCAGGACCAACCTCTGGCGCACTGAGGAGGAGAGTGGTATAGGGAAGATATATAAGGCCTAGGCTAATTAAGGCATGGTTCCCTGTAAACTAGGGAAGGTTGTTACAGGTTAATTGGAGCACTTGTAGTCAATTAAGGCCCTGTCAGGAACCTAATAAAAAAACCTTTCTTCAGGTAGACAGGGCTGTGTAAGGAAG
The DNA here is from genome assembly GCF_015237465.2 of Chelonia mydas. Taxonomy (NCBI): domain Eukaryota; kingdom Metazoa; phylum Chordata; order Testudines; family Cheloniidae; genus Chelonia; species Chelonia mydas. Next base: position 101,275,720 of record NC_057852.1, read on the forward strand.
GAGAGAGGACTGAAGTTTGGAGGTGTGTTGCTGAGAATTGAAAGACCACAGAACCAGAGGAAGGGAGATGCTTCCCCAGCATCAAGGACCAAGGATAACCCTACACAAGGGGGAAGAGGGTAAGAAACACGCAGGGGTTGAGAGAGGATGGGGCTCAGAGTGAGGAGCAAACCCAGACCCCTTCCCTGCTTCCCTCCCCTACCACCTTCCCGGGCCACTAGTGAGACCCTCGACACCTCACAAGCAGGGACAAGGGGTGGTGTCCTGGCTCACCTGCCAAGAAAAGCGTGGGACCCACCATACCAACATCAGCCATTTTGCCTTAATAGGAATTTCTTTGTAATCACCATTTGCAATTTACAGGACAAAGATGAGCAAAGCACTTTTAAAATATGTCTGTGAACTTAACTTAATGTTGAGTTAATAGACAAAAGCCTTGGTCCTTTTAACAGTTACTAAATGGTCTAGTTATACCTATATATGACTACTAAATTATTCTTCATTTAGAAGTAACAAGATCTAGGGAGGGAGTGAGATCAATATCCATATTACTGTGCAGAAAAGTTCCAAACTAGAATACCAGAGCAATATGGATCTGTCATCTGGAAAAGCTATTCCATTGAATTGAGAGATGTGAATGGCATAGAAAATTGGGAGGAAAATATATTTTTTTCCTGATTTTATTTTCTAATTTTGGAGTATTGGTCCTACCTCATGTGCCTCAGTGGTTAAGCATCCACTGGTTACTGAATGGAGGAACTACTGAAGCAAAAGCCTGAGATTATGAAAAACACCTACTGGCTATTGTGATGAGGTAAGATCCCCATACTAGCCCTGCAAGTGCAGAACTGGGCCAGGTGGGCCCAAACAACTAATTAGGAAGAAAACAAGGGAGCTTTTGGCTGGAGGTAGCTAATTAGAGAAATGATCACTCCTGCAGGAACAGGTGGGGCCTAGAAAGCTGGCTACAGACTGGGGCTTCTGGGAAAGGCTGCAGGAAGACAGGCAGCAGCCAGCAGTCACTCCCTGGGATGAGGGAGGAAGGTTTGGAGCTGGCATGCCCAGGGTGAGAAGGGGAACCAGGGAAGGAGTATTGAGAGAAGAAGCCTGGAACTGCTGAGCTGAGGGTCCCTGGACTGGAACCCAGAGAAAAGGGCAGGCCTGAGTTCCCCTATCAGCCACCAAGGGTGAGGTGTAGACCTGAGACAGTGAATGGAAAGACTGCCTAGGACTGGTGATGGACAGAATGCCAAAAGGGGTAACGCTGAGTGACCTATCCAGAGGACTATGTCATGAACAGGAGGCTGAAGGTCCTGGAGCAAGATGAGCTTCAGACCAGAGTCAGAGTGATGGCATGCAAACCACAAACAGGAGTGTTGGCCTCAAGAGCTAATGACCAGGAGATGGTCAGACTGGTGGCGAGTGGTGTACCCTGTGACAGCTATGGACAGCCAGTTTCCATAACAAAAATGAAATGGAAATTCAGCATCCAAATCTCCTAGGCTGCTTTGCAAATCATAACGAAAAATTGTATCCCAACATGAAAACCAGATAGACCAAGATAGCTGACTAAGAAACAATGCTTTGTAGTCTTATGTGCCCTCTGCTGGCGCTAAATCTGTATGTTAATGTTATTAACAAAGCTGTATTCATCTCTGCTGACTTCAAGGGTACAGTCAATGAATGAATATTTTAAATTTTTGCCTATCATGCTTTGTATGAATATGTTTCTGTAATACAGAGACAGATAAAAAATGGTACTACTTGTGATGGAGATACTTAATTTTCTGAATGTCGACCCATCTTACACCTATTCTATCGTTATATACTCCTCCTTCTCTCCCTCAGTAGGTCCAGGAGAGGAACAGAAGAGAGGACACCAGACCCAATGACCACCCAATCACCACTCCACCTGAAGCCGCATGGAGCAAGACCCCCAGTGATTTTTTTCTCCCAACAGTGACCTTTAAAAACACTGTCCCTTGAGAACAGCAAAAGTGGCAGCACAGCAGTAGCTGACTTTCACTACTGACAACAGAACTGATCCAGTGTTGTATCAACCAGGCAAGGTACTAACAAGCTCCAACAGGATTTTATTTTCAAAGTGGAAACCTCTTTACCAACCTGCTGCTACAACCTCTGTAGCTTTCTCCTAGCCTCTCAACTCCTCCCCCATCCTTCCTGTTTCCTGTCCTTTCAGACTCCCAGCAGCCAGTGCTCCCAATTCTAATAATTACAAGCAACATCTAAACACCACATTCCCTCCTCTCTTAAGAAACTCCCCCAATTAAAATAAACATTATTGTTCTAACCACAGGAACAAATATGAAACAAGACACTATACTGTTGGCAGAAATATTACAGTGAAAACACTGTAGATACTACATAACATAGTCTCTAGTCCAGAAAGGTGGTCATCTGGGTCTGACAGGCTGTCTCTCAAGCCCCAGTTCCAGTGCAATGTCTTCTTGTGTTAGTACTACAGTGAAATCATCCAATGCAGACTGGGTGTTGGCATAATCTCCTCTGGGTGCATAGGCAGGTGCAAGATAAGAAGCATTCCATACCTGCCCATCAGAAAGTCAATAGGTGTAAGGTCCCTTCTTTATTATTTTAAGAGGAGCTGTGACTTTATGGTCCCCTTTGCGTAAAATTCCAGGTTGTCATATTCTAACGAAGGAATCACACTCAAACTTTGGTTCCTTAGCACCCTGCTGCTTGTCTGTGAAAGCTTTAGACTTTGCTGGGTTCTGTTCAACTGTTTTTCTCAATGAGCTGGTCTCTAATCATCTCATCTGCCATATTCCCAAACTCACAAATTACAATCAGACTCCTCAGGGAAGCAATATATTGCATTACAGTTTCTCCTGGTTTCTGCTCACGCTGGTGAAATCTGTAGCAATTAGCTACAACATTCACTTTTGGCACAAAGAAATTCTTTAATGCAGTGAGTGCAGTCTCATATTTATCATCTGCAAGGGGAAAAGTGTAAAATATACGCTGCCTTTCTGCTCCAAGGCAGTGGATTAGCAGAACATGCTTTCTTACTTCAGAAATCTCTGTAGCACTGATTGCAAGCAGATAAGTCTCAAACATATGGATCCAAGTAGTAAAAGCAATTGGAGGCTCACCTGGGCTTTGCAGAAAGGGTGCAGGTGGCAGAAGATCTACCTTCAGAGGCAGAAGATCCATCCTTGTCACCAAATGTTGTATCAACCAGGGAAGGTACTAACAAGCTTCAACAGGACTTTATTTGCAAAGTGGAAACCTCTTTACCAAGCTGCTGCCGCACCCTCTGTAGCTTTCTCCCCGCCTCTCAACTCCTCCCCCCTCCTTCCTGTTTCCTGTCCTTTCAGACTCCCAACAGCCAGTGCTCCCAATTCTAATAATTACAAGCAACATCTAAACACCACATCCAGGCAGGACAGTGCTCATCTTTGCTGATTCCTCTTGGGGTGGAGTGGGGAATACAGGCAGATGGCCACCATGTGGAAGGAAGGGGAGACCTCACTTGAATTGAGGAGGAGAGAAAGGGGCTATACTGCAGTTCAAAGGTAGTTTTTAAGGTTAAAATAAATGAAAAATATTGAAAAGAGGAAAAGGATAAATAAAAACAAATTTGAACATTTAAGTGTTAAATATATATATATATATATATATATATATATATATATATATATATATATAATGAATAAAAAGGGCTAGGAGGCAAAATTAGTAAAATACGAATTAATAAAGATAAATAAAACCAGAAAAGGCAAAAGTTAAATGTAAATTTTAAAACACTGGAAAAGCTAAAGGGTTAACATATCCTGCAAGGGGAAGTTGTCTAGGATTAATTATCGACGTGCACTCCAATTGAAGTCAGTGTGAGTATTCACATGGTTAAGTTTAAGCAGTGTTTGAAGGGCTGAGGACATGTACAATAAAGTACAAAACTGTGGCAGCTGGAAATGGAATCAAGTACATCAAAAAGTGGGAATTTAGCATCAAGCAATTTACTGAAATGAACCAAATCTTGTCCTGTATTAATTTCCATTTTCCCATTGGGCCTGCAAAAACCTATGCATTGATTTCAATGGGAGTTGGATCAAGCCCCATGTGAATAACTTTGTGTCTGAATAGTCCTATATGGAACAAGCTTATACGTTGAACAAAAAATGTATATTTTATACCATATAGGGTTTTCAAAAGATCAAAACTTGTTTAGTTTAAACAGAGATAGTAAAGTAATATAAACCAATGTAACATATAACTTATTATGCAAATTGCTCTCTGGGTCTAGTTGTGGCAGCTTGTACAATGATAGCCCCCACGACTGCTGAATCTGCTAGTCTGGTCCAATGCTGTTATTATTAGTGCTAATCCTTGCTATTTGTTGGGCTTCCCTCGTGCCCATGGTGCACCTTAATCAAATGTCTCAATGGAAAAAAAGAGTGAGCGAGCATCCCCACATGGCTGTGTGGTGCTGCATAGAGAATGGTTGATTGGTTACAGTATTGCATGCATAGGATTAAACTAAAGGATTCAGCGTTTGCAGGGACTATAATTTCACATGCAAAAGAGAGACTGCACCATACCAGCCTATGAGCTGAAATTGAGAAATATGTAACTCCCACTAAGTCGTTGCCACCCCTCCCCTATGTATTTTAAAACCTGCTTATTATCTTTTAAATTATGTGCTGCTTAGAGCTGAAAAGGAATTTTAAAGAGTGGATTTGTTTATTGCTTCGCATGTTTGGAAAGAATTTACTGATATAATAAAATTAGCTAAGAAAATGAATAATTTGGGGTCATTATTAGTGGATAGACCTGATTTACTATAAAATGTAAATGTTCTATTGTGTAGTAAATGAACAATATTAAGTAGAAGATTTGTAATTCTAACTACCTCTTATACAGTGTTTTACATCTGTAGATTTCAAAGTGCTTCACGAAGGAGGTGAGCATAATTATCCTAATTTTTTAAGATGGGGAAACAGAAGCAGAGAGAGGTGAAGTGATTTGCCGAAGGTCAAGCAGCAGGTAAATGACAGAGCTGGAAATAGAGCCCATATCTCCTGAGTCTCAATCTGATACCTCATCCACTACCACACTGCCTCCCGACGTTGATTAGACATTAAAATATGTCTAGTCCATTCCCCTGAACTGTTGTACACGGGTTAATTAGAAAAATAACAAACACACAGAAATGATGCTGCATCTCCAAGAAAACAGGGATTTGTATGCTCATGATTTATGTTCAATGGAATCATAGGCTTACCCTTGGCTCCATGCTGCAGCACTTCTAAGCTATGCACCACAATTGTGCTGCGTACCTATGGATCTTTACTCCAATCTTAGTGATGGTGTGGAGAGGCCTCCTAGGCAGTGACCAGGAAGTATGTATACAGCCAATAAAATTGTCTCAGCAGTATTCTGTGGCTCCCCTTCCTGATTGCCATATTTCACAGAGTTCTGAGGGATAGTATCAAGAGAGGTAGTGCCTCTTCTGGTGCTCTTGTAGCAGAGAGGGGAGCGGGCAGTTTTCGGACAAGTTACATGCAGTTAGGAAGTCAGTGAGTTCTGACAGGAACTTCACAGAATGACACTCCCACTTGCCAGCTCAGAAACAGTGCTGTCATCCATGCTGAATACAGGATTTACTGTGACAAAGATTTCTCTTCTGGTGATCTATTAGGGAGATCCTTTTAATACTCAACTCCCAAAAGACAATTTATTATTTATTTATTTCACTTGCCAACATCGATGTTATGTCACTCTCTCCACTTGCCCATAGCAACTCTACATGCTTCAGTAATCTATGCATAGCCTGTCAGGGAGGAAGGAGGACCAGAAACAGTGTAAGGTGACCAACAGGGCCAGACACTTCCACCTTACATTTTGAAAGTCACTTGTCTCTCTCATCTTATGTGATGACTACCATCTTGGCTAACACTGGGGACCTCCAGAGCTAATTGTGCGAGTGTCTACAGCTTGAGCTAGCAAGTCAGATTGTCAAGCAGACAGCTGTCACAGAATCTCCTCCTCTGTGGGTAAAGCAGAGGGGAGATGCAGAAAACCTATTGGCCAGTGGGTTACCTGACTTGGTCTAGACAGAGGAAGCTCATCCCAAGCATCTGAGACCTACAGACATTTGAATCAAGATTAACTCCTACTTATGTGACACGAGCCATGTTGGTTAACACAGGGGACTCAACTGTGGACATCCACAGATAAAAGCCTAAGTCTTTAAAGCTAGATGAAAAGAGCTAGCTGGCAGCTATAACATATTTATATGTTGAGCTGTACTTCCTGTGTCACAAACTACAAGAATATAAGAAGATGTCAGCTTCCAGTATCATAATTGATTGATGTAAACATGTTAGGCAAATGAGATATAGATACAACTGAAGTGGTTTAAAGATGAGGGGTAAGTTTATTAGCCTATAGAACCAATCCACTTGATAGCAGATTGGTCCAATATGGGACAAAAGCTTTGGCACTCAGACATGAATACAAAAAGATCAACCACTTTAGCCATATCCCTCCCACCATAGCCACAGGATTTGGCAATTGCCAGAATCTCTGGATGGTGCTTCCACATCCAAAAGCCAGAGGCCAATGAGAGGTACCTCATATTATCTACAAAATAGAAATACATCTTCCCCCTCCTTTCACTACAATAATACTGAGCCTTCATTCACTCCCATCTCTGTTTTGGTGTTATGGTCAGGATTGGACTATCCAGTCAAAGCACTCCTGAACAGGATAGTTGCCATGACAGCTGTGGTAATAGGATCAGGACAGTATTAGATAAGCTTCCATCTCCCATTTCCTCACTGGAATAAATTTCTCAAGTACTCAGGGAAGGGGAAAAATCCAGACTGAAAGGCCAGTCTACATAATGGGAAAATTCCCTCCTGACCCTGAATAGATGATCATATAAAAGCCAAATCACTTCAGGGAACTAGTTCACAACAGAACAAAATACATGGGGTTGAGGGGAGAGAATTAGTACCAGTGAGAATGGTTCTAGGACCTAGGAAATCCCTCATTTTACACTCTCAGCAAGGAAGCGGAAGAGATCAAAATCTCCCATATCACCTAAGAATCCTAATCAGATTGCTGTGGGAACCAGATAGAGTTCACCCAATCTTTCACTCTCCACGTAGGTCAAATACGAGGCAAAAGAAGGGTGAGCCAAAGACCAGTCCCACTACAGGCCTAGAGAGGCCCCTGGGATTGTGTCCTTCCTGTGTACTTGATCAAGACCCACCCTCGTGAGTGGGTGGGAAGCTCTTAAATTGTTCCTTGTACTTATAGGAAAAGTTTAAACAATCTTCTATATAACATTTAATTTTTCCTTTGAAAAGTGTATCAGTAGTCAGAAACAATCAAGGAGTGAACTAGGAGGCCAGCTGGTTTCCCTAAAGACTGAACATGTCTGACTTCATGGAACATATGCATATTTTAATGTCTAAATACTAGATGCTGTACATTGCTTTGAACCTCTTGCATTTATTTGAAAAGAATATTTTGACAGGCCATTATTAAGAACAACTTCATCCTAGGTAGGGTGTTTTCTGAATTTTTAATCACCAGCTCTGGAAACTGAGCCAATGAATCTTTTCCTTTTTATTAAATATATTTTATTTAAAAGGCCTTGTGACTTTGCATTTACAAAAGTGAGGAGTCCCCTGATTAAATATGCATGCAACAGAAGCTAGAAATAAAGAATTCAAAAGGACATTCATGGGTGATTTAATTGGCCTGAGCACTTCACAAGTATTTCTGTAGGGTATTCTAATTACTCTCTGGTACTAGAAAAGTTTGTGACTGTTGTAGTAATTACTTTTTTTTTTCTTTCTAGAGAAACTTTTCCCCTCATTCTTTGTTTCTTTTATGTCTGTAATAAAAAGCAGCCAAATGAAAGTTACAAAGGTTTGATTTGATTTAATATGTTATTGAAGGTAGAGAATTTCAAGTCTAAAAGTATTCTCAGATGAAAGAAATGGACTATACGCAATCAAAGAAAGAGTTGAATCAATGACCAAAGAATATTTTGAAGGCAAAGTTTGTTTCAAGGATGAGGGTTTTGTTGTTGTTTGTTGTTGTTTTTTAGATTTAAGCATTTTGCAGCTTAAGTGAGGGTTGTTGAACTGGTTCAGACAACCTATGTGCTTCCTCCAACAAAAGTCAGGGGAAGGATTAGAATTGAATCTCAGCTATGAGAAAGGAAGACTGTCAAATGATTTATCATCTGGATTTCACGCCACATGCTCTTTTTCAAATAGGTCCATGGACTACAGAGTTTAGAAACTTGGTGCTTAGCAGCTTTTTTGTCTAGATGTCAGGAAGAGAATCAAAACAAGAAGACTGACTGCCATAGAACCAAAACTTTTAGCAATACTAAAAACAAATAGCACAAACTAAAATGTCTCCATTTGAGGATTAATATTTTTGTGAGTACTGGGCTCACTCTCATTTATATTATTATAATTATTATATTATAATATATTTATTATTATTGGGCCAAATTCAGTACTGTCTTATATCCATAGAAGTCATCAGTGAATTTGCCCCATTTTTCTTAAAGGCCCCTCTAAGGCAATTGATAATGACACCTAAATTGGTATATTAGGAAAATATAATTTATTTTTTTAATGGTTTGAAAACCTTTTCATTATTAAACATATCATATTTGAATATATGGTTTAACCCATCTGAAACATTTCTCATGAAAATGTCATAAATGTTTTCTATTCTGCTGCTACTTGACTAGAATTATGTTACAGGATTAGAAAAGTTGAATGAGATTTGAGCAAAATATTGTATTACAGATTGTGTCTGTTTTCTATAGTCTCCTGTGGAAAATTTACTAGGCTACTGTTATTGGTGATAGTACTAGGTAGGAAAAAGAAGAACACACTTCTACGTAAGAACATAGGAATGGCCATACTGGATAAGAACAATGGTCCATCTAGCCCATTATGTCTTCCATCAGTGGCTAGTGCCAGATGCTTCAAAGGGAGTGAACAGAATATAGGCTAAGTCATTATGCAAGGTAGCCTGTCTCCCCTTGTTTTTTTCCTGCAACCCCCCCCCCAAGACGTTCTGGTTAAACTTGGATTATTGCTGTGCACATTGTAAGATGAGCTGTTGCCAGCAGGAGAATGAGTTTGTGTGTGTGGTTTTTGAAAAAAGGGGGGTGTGGGGGGGGGGTGAGAAAACCTGGATTAGTGCTGGAGGTGACCCACCTTGATTATCATGCGCATTATAAAGAGGGGTTTCAAAGGGGGATGGGCTGTTGCCAGCAGGAGAGTGAATTTGTATGTGGGGGGGGGGGGGAGGGTGAGAAAACCTGGATTTGTGCTGGAAATGGCTCTACTTGAGGATCACTTTAGATAAGCTGTTGCCAGCGGGGGAGTGAGGTGGGAGGAAGTTTTGTTTCATGGTCTCTGTGTGTATATAATGTCTTCTGCAGTTTCCACGATATGCTATGCATCCGATGAAGTGAGCTGTAGCTCACGAAAGCTCATGCTCAAATAAACTGGTTAGTCTCTAAGGTGCCACAAGTACTCCTTTTCTTTTTACGAATACAGACTAACACGGCTGTTACTCTGAAACAGAATATAGCAATCATAGTGACCCATCCCCGGTCGCCCAGTCCTGGTACCTGCCAGTCGGAGGCTTAGGGATACCCAGATCCTGGAGTTACATCCCTGACCAATTTAGCTAATACCCACTGATGGACCTATTCTTCATAAACGTATCTAATTCTTTTTTTAATCCAATTATAGTTTTGGCATTCACAACATCTTTTGGCAATGAGTTCCACAGGCTGACTGTGCATGGTGTCATGAAGTATTTCCTTTTGTTTGTTTTAAATCTATTTGCTTATTAATTTCATTGGGTGACCCTTGCTTCTTGTGTTATGTGAAGGGGTAAATAACACTTTCTTATTCATTTGTTTCATATAATTCATGTTTTTTAGACCTCTATCATATCTCCGCTTAGTCATCTGTTTTCCAAGCTGAATAGTCCCAGTGTGCAACACTCATACAGATGCTAAACTTGTTTTCATTACTATTTCCAGATTCCTTCTATAAATTTTCCAGAATGACAGCTTTATAAGGCTATCAGTGTATCTGTCTATTTAAGACACTTATGTGGCCCCATTACCTTAGTATCTGAGCACTTTGCTATCCTTAAGGTATTTAACTTGGAAAGAGAGAAGAAGATGTGATAGAGGGTTTGTAAAAATTAATGGTATTGAGAAGGCCACTCAGATGCTTCTATATATCATTTCTCATAATGGGAAAAATAAGATTTCACTGGACACAAGTGAAATACATTTAAATGGGTAAAATGATTTTTTTTGTTTTATTTTATGCAGTGTATGAGTAATCTGTGGAATTCATTTATACATGACATCACAGATAGCTTGTCATAGATAAGACAAATAGCTTAATGAATTAGTTCTCAGTATTTTCCATACAATGATCCAATGACACAACAGAAAAAAAAGTTTTGAGATTTGACTTAAATAGTTTGGGGAAATCCTTTCTTGAATTGTGATTCATAGGTTGAAAAACCATTGCCTGTGCAATGTTGTTGTAGCTGTGTTGGTATCAGGTTCTTAGAGAGACAAGGTGGTGAGGTAATATCTTTTATTTGACAAATTTCTATTGGAGAGTGAGACAAGCTTTTGAGTTCACACAAGCTCTTCTTCAGGTCTGGGAAATGTATTCAGAGTGTCAAAGCTAAATATAAGGTAGAACAGATTGTTTAGCATAAGGATTTAATATATGTTTCAAGGGACATTGAAGGTGAAATAGCCCATTGACACATCACCAACACAAAACCTTCAAAATGTGAATTTGGGAGCTTAAATTAATAACTTTCCTAGATTGAATAAAGACACTGGATTTATGGTATATTATAACAATCTATAACCCACTAATCCCCCAAACCTCCAGTTCTTTTTTCCTTTCCTGATTCTGGGGCACTTCACCTAGCATGGTCCCTTGAAATATGTTTACGCTAAACAATCTGTTCCACCTTATAATTGACTGTGACACTCTGAGAACATTTCCCATGCCTGCTCTATACTAGGAAATTAAGTCAGTATAACTATGTTGCTCAGGGTATGAAAAATCAACATCGCTGAGCAATCCAGTTAAACCTACCTAATCCCTGGTGCAGACATTTCTAGGTCAATGGGAGAATTCTCCCGTCAATCTAGCTACCTAGACACTATCCAGCTAGTCCAACAGAAGTTGGTCCAATTAAATACATTACCTCTTCCACCTTGTGTCTCTCCAAACCATGACTTAGTAGTTTAAAAAAATGATGTGTGTGTGTGTGTGTGATATCTATATAAATGAAAATAGCATCTGCAGTTACCACAGGATAAATTTACATATGAAACCTATATTTCAGGGCATAGTCAATTGAGTTATGAGAGATTTTTCTCATGAAGCACAATAATGTGAACATTTGTAGTCCTACATGTGTGCTTTTCAGCTGAGCTTTGAAATATCTGGCTATTCTCACAGATATATTCTGGACCGGATAGACCATTGCTTTGTTCCACTATGGTAATTCCTGTATAACTAGGCTTTTACAGTCAAGTTGGATGTAGCTCTCTATTAAATATTTGCAACACCTTCAAGTCAAACAAATTTAGAATGCTTTAGCCAAAAGTTTATCTCTGTGTTTATATACTTCCCTACCTGCATACTAAAGCCACTATGGCTCTCAAAGCTATTTTTGTACTTCAGCTATAGTATGCAACAATAGTAACATTTCAAAGGTTTAATTAAAGAATACTTATCATAGCAGCATGCCACAGGAGTGCTGGATGACAAACCCCTAGTGTTGTAAAATTAATTATATCACTAGTGTGTACCTGGTGCATGTGGAAAGTTTGAACCCAAAGAAACAACTCATTAATCTTCAGCCAGCTGTACTGTGGTAGGTGAGTCATTTGTGCATTCACAAGCCGTCTTCTGAAGGTAAGCTCTGAGGGCTTTATTTATTTATTTATTTTATTTAAGAAATAGTACTGTATGTTGCAGAAGTGAATTGTACATAGGCATTACAAAGTGGTAACAAATACAGAAAATTTATTTGAGTCTGTGCTCTTAGGCCCTATCAAAACCAGGATGTTTTGTTCGTTTGTTTTAAATCACAAGTATTTTTCCATTTTACTGGGTTTTAAAAAATTAAATAAAAATAAGACTGCTTCCAACAGAGAAAGAAAAGATGCAGTGTCTGCTTCTGGGTATCCCCAGTAAGATAAACATCTTCCATATCCAGTTTGTTAGCTGATTGGCTTATAGCTGAAATACTTTATACAGTACCTCCTGGGAAACTGCCAAACATTGTTTGGGTCAGTCTTTCAATGTGATGAGGTAATGGCATTCCTACAGAATGCCATGCAATTAGTGGTGAGCTTATTTTTTTGATTTGATTATTATTGTAATTTGTAACATTTGCCTATGGATAATGGGCAGTAAATTAGGAAGTGTTGAAAACTGCTGAAGCTTTTTATTTGAATTATTTTTTCCCCTTAGAAATGAGTTATGATACATGACCTTGACCACCACATAGTCTACAGCTCAGTTCAACATTAATGATAGTATGAAAAAACATTTACTGAGAATTTTCAGATTTTTTTCTTTTCCTACGTTAATAAAAATACATTGATCTTTATGAAGTTTTAAACATGTGATTCCTTTGTAGTTACAATCTCTATTTATTATTTGAATGTGATTGGGTACCCTTGTGCTAGGGGCTGTACTAACATATAGGGGCCTAGATTTTTAAATATCGATTAGTGATTTTGGATGGGCAACTTAACACACTTTAAAGGGAATTGACTTTCAGAGAGCAGGTGCTCAGTGCTTTCTTAGAATCAGGCCACTTTAAGACATCTCAAGAAAGGCACCCAAAATCTACTGTCACTTTTGAAAAATCTTGACCAGAAGACAAGGTCCCTGCTTTGAAGAGCTTCTGATTAGAACTGCACAAATAACTGATTATTGGTCCAATAGAGAGACAAGGTGAGTGAGGTAATATCTTATTGGATCAACTTCTGTTGGTGAGAGAGACAAGCTCTGGAGCCACACAGAGCTCTTCTTCAGACCTGAAGAAGAGTTCTGTGTGGTTCCAAAGTTTGTCTCACTCACTAGCAGAAGTTGATCCAATAAAAGACATTACCTCACATACCTTGTCTCTCCAATGTCCTGGGACAGACACAGCTACAATTACATTGCATATTTGTTCACTGGCAGTTCCAGAGGATTGTGGGGAGGGAAGTTGATTCAGGTTGAAATGATTGTGAAATATTTCAGAATTTTTGGTGAATCAAAAAAGGCAATTTTGGTTCTGGTCCTAAGTGTAGACTTGAGCTGGATCCTAGTTCTGAGACCCTCACCCCTCGAGGGGTCTCAGATCCTGAGCTCCAGTCCAAGCCTGAATGTCTACATTTAAATTTTATGTAAGTCAGCTGACCTGGGCCATCTGTGATAGTACTGCATGTCTTTTATTGCAATGTAGAAATAGCCCATATCAATGAGCTTTGCATCCATAGAGGGATTGCATAAAATATGCTGCAAGAAATGAATACATTTGGCAGGAGGTCTGAGAAGAACATGGTTGGCATGATTCTTACATAATACCAAGAATTTCTTCATATGTTTCCTATGTTAGTGTTTACCTTGTTCCTACTTCATGATCATCACTGACAGTAGCCAGTAATAATGGGATGTTTTGTGCTGCTGAAAATTTTCTGAAGGAGATCTTTCCAACAGACACTATATGTGCTGCAGTATTTTACTTTTGTCTCACTGAACACTTCAGAAACCTTCCCTTTCCTCACTTCCCTGATTTGGAAGCAAATCAGACATCAGGAATGGTAACATAAAAAAGCCAGTAGGAGAACACTTCAATCTCCCTGGACATTCAATAACAGATTTAAAAGTAGCCATACTTCAACAAAAAAACTTCAAATACAGACTTCAAACAGAAACTGCTGAGCTACAATTCATTTGCAAATTTAACACCATCAATTTGGGCTTGAGTAGGGACTGGGAGTGGCTGGCTCACTACAAAAGCAATTTTCCCTCTCTAGGTATTGATACGTCCTCAGCAATTATTGGGAGTGGACTACATCCACCCTGACTAAATTGGCCTTCAAAATTGGTTCTCCACTTGTAAGGTAACTCCCTCCTCTTCATGTGCCAATATATATTTATGCTTGTATCTGTAAGTTTCACTTCATGCATCTGAAGAAGTGGGTTTTTTTACTCATGAAAGCCTATGCCCAAATAAATCTGTTAGTCTTTAAGGTGCCACTGGACTCCTCGTTGTTTTTGTGGATACAGACTAACACGGCTACCCCTCCGATATTTGGTTCCCTAAATTTGAATCTCTACTTTCAGCCTCTCAGTATGTATATAAATGTCTTTAAAAATCCTACAATTAACACTGGAGATTTTTAGTCAAGTAGCAACAGAGTGGAAAGAATCATGACATTATTTTAATTGCTGCCGTAGTCAAAGCACAGTAAGGAATCGTATTTGAATCAAATCTGTTAAAAAAAGTCCAAATTCACATATGCCAGGTACCATTAGTCAGTTTTTAGACCAAAGTGACTCCACAAGGTGTCTCTGTAGAATGAAGACCTCAAAACAGAGATGAATTATCATGAAAAGATCCTCCAGGGAGTAACCCCCACCACATTTTTTACAAAGTATAAATCTGAAGAATTCCAAGAATCTATTGACTCTAACACTACTATTAAACAAGTTATGTAACTAATTTATTTTTACTAATGCCTTGTTTAATCACTTCATTTAATGTGTAGACATTAATTGTTTTAAAGTGGACCTGACAAAGTTCCTGTTTCATGATTACATTCATTAGAGTATTTCATAATTTACATCTCTGTACTTCTATGGTATATGTTCATTTAATAATCATGCATTAGCTGTTCTCCTTGTTTCTTTCACAGTACCTGTGCAATGCCATCTACTTCATATTTGTAAATTTATGCTAATGTTTTATCTGTACTGAATGTTTATTTTGTTACACTATACTCTAAGCCAGGGATTGGCAACCTTTGGCACGTGGTCCGCCAGGGGTAAGCCCCCTGGCTGGCCGGGCCAGTTTGTTTACCTGCTGTGTCCGCAGATTCGGCTGATCGAGGCTCCCACTGGCCATGGTTCACTGTCCCAAGCCAATGGGAGCTGCGGGAAGCGGCGGTCAGCACATCCCTCAGGCCGTGCCACTTCCCGCAGCCCCCATTGGCCTGGGACAGCGATCCGCGGCCAGTGGAAGCCGTGATGGGGCAAACAGTGTGAAGAAATTGCTTCTCTAAACTTTGTCCAATCGTGACATTTTGACCAGCTGGGTAGATGAGGCAATTATAGTTAGTTGCTTCTTTGCCTTTTCAGTGCTAGCCTTTTCTTGATCAGGACTTTGACTGTATGAACTTACTTCTAACATTTATATTCTTATGACTAGAAATTTATACCCCCTACTGATTCTACTGTATGCTGGACTTCTGTGTGTTCAGAAATTTTAGCTCATTAGATTCTGTGTGATAGAATATAGTGTTTGCACATCCCAGTTCTGTCTCTATATGTTTAACCCAGTTACTATGGTATTCAATTGATTTTGGTCATTCTACCATATTTCTGTAATGCCTGTTATGTCAATGTTTTCTTCATTGTTTGGTATTCTCGTTCACCTATTTTTGCTTTTAATACCTGTCCATTCAAAATCAATTTGCTCCAGAATAAGGTTATGTACTGTTTCTCAGTGAGGGCTGTTTGCATGCCAGATTTCAAATTTAAATCCTCAGCTATATCAGCTGTAAGGTTGCAATTTTTTAAAGTAAATGGAAACAGGTACATTTATTCTCTCTCCATATCCTAAAAATTGCTAAATTTCTCTCTCCTGCCCCGCTTTCAAACTTTTCCAGAATAGTCACTCTTAGTAAGAAATCAAACATGGGAAATTCCAGCTTAAGTAAGGATCTGCAGGATTTGATCCAAATATTTAAATGAAGATTTATATAAAAAGTTATATATTTTTTTTCATTGTTATACCACTCTGCAACGGCCCAGTCCTCTGTCACTTACCTACAACAAGAATAAGTAGCAATAGGAATTGCCAACATGCAATTCAAACTCAGTCCCACTGCTCTGGTGGGACGACTTGTGCAAGTCAAGGTTTTATGTTAGGAGGACCCATGTTTTTTATTCCTTTTGCTTATTTCAGTCAATGACTCTAAGCCAACTTTCCTTACTCAGGCAAATATCCCTCTGCAGTTAATGGGAGTTTTACCTGAGGAAAGTCGAAAGGATCAATCCTTTGGTGAAGAACTTTATATGCATCTTTATATGCATCACATAGGGTTTGTGATACCCACATGATACATTGCAAAATAAATAAATATGTTTATTATTCACTTTTGACCACCTCATGTACTATCTTCACACTTATCTGGCACTTATTCTGACATTCCAAACTCAAGAGTAGATTCAGAGAGACAAGATAGGTGAGGTAGTATCTTTAACTGGACAAATTTATGTTGGTGAAAGAGACAAGCTTTCAAGCTTACACAGAACTCTTCTTCAGGTCTGGCTCTGACAAACTGAGACTGAAAATAAGGCATACATTTTTAACAGTGAGCATAACAAAACACTGGAATAATTTACCCAAGGTTGTGATGGATTTTCCACACTAGCAATCTAAAATCAGGATTGATTTTTTTTTCTATGCTCTAGTTCAAACAGGAATTATTTTGGGGAAGCTCTAGGATTTGTGTTAGAAAGAAAGTCAGAAGAGATTGCCACCATAGTCCCTTCTGGCCTTGGAACCACTGAATCTCAGCAATCCATAGAACTTGGGACCAGACATATGTTTTCTTCCATAGGAAGGCAAACTGCCATGCAACCCCACAATGGAAGGGGAACTTCCTGTAGGTTACTGGCCCATATACGGATGTTTACACATAGGGGTGCAGTTTATTACTATATTGGAAGATAAATTAACAAAAAGCATGATAAACCCCGCAACAACTCATTAAGCATGTAATCAAATACAATTCATTATAACTTTCTTTGTTTAAAAATGTTACATTGAAAATATTGCTGGGGTAATGTGTGATATTATTTTCATGCACAGAAACCCATAATCAGGGCAAAGTTCAAGTAATTCTGCAAGCTGACTCATTTCGATATCCCATGTTTGTGGGTCAACCACTCATGTAAATGATTCTCAATGTGAATGAGAACTGAAGGACGGGGGCTCCAAAGTGAATGGCATCTTTCTATGTGAGGCCTGAATTTTGCCTGTGTTGTTTACTAGAGCTGGGTGAATTTTTTTTGGATGAATCATTTATTCACTGAAAAAATGACCTGAAACTACTGGTGAATTTGACACAACTTCACTCAATAGTTTCAATCCAATAAAAAAAAAATTCTATTCGCAAAACATCCAGAGGAGGAGACAGTAGTACCTCCCTCCTTATAACTTTTAGCCCACTTTTAGCCCACTAGGAGACTGATCTGGGATGTGTGTGACCTAGGTTAAATTTCCCCTTCTGCCTGATGTAGCAAAGCAATTTGAAACTAGGAGTCCCACATTGCAGGAGAGTGCCTAGTCACTGGGCTATAAAATATTCCTTAAAAATATTTGAAATAATCAATTTTTTTCCAATCTCTTTTCACCATTTTCAGATTTATTTGGATCAAATTGATTTTTTTTCAGCAGAACTGCTAGTGAATTGTGTCACCCAGCTCTTCTGTTGGCACCCTGTTTAGCAGTTAGAAAAGTGAGCAGGAATGATTGATGATGAGCACTAGACATCACAGGTATTTTATTTTCCAAAGTACTTAATTATGGCTATTCAAGGTAGTAAGCATCTCCTGTCTAGATGTAGTTGAAGTAGATAGCATATCCACTCTATGTAAATATTTCCAAATATCTTGTGCAGTACAAGCACTTCTAAATAATGAACAAATGGGCAAATCACTTAACCTTTCTGTGCCTCAGTTTCTCAATCTGTAAAACAGGGATAACTATACGGTTGTTCTTTGTAAAGTGCTGTGAGATCTATGGATGAAAAGTACCATATAGGAGCTAGATTTTAATACTACAGAGTAAATATATAAAACATTATATATCTTTTCACTTTTCTATCCTTCTGTAACTTTGTCATATATATATATATATATAGTGGGGGGGCATGAAAGAAAGTTGGTAGAGTAGGAAAACTGAGTTGTCCATATGTATCTGTTTTTAGAGTTCTTGCTGTTTACTCTATCATCTATTGAGGAGCAACATTAGTCCAATTCAGGCTCTTCAGCAAACCACTTATTTTGTTCCTTTTGCTAAAACCAATTTTGCTTAAAGATTTATCAGCACACTGGGCCTTTCGTGGATTTTCCTGGTAGTAATTCAGGAAAGTCTATGATCAAATACTTGTGCTTACAAGTGTCATTGTGATAAAGCAGAAATTTCAACTTTCCGTGGAGTGCAGTATTTATAGTGTGATTTGGCAGATGGTATGATGCAGCGTGTGATCTGGCATGTCATTTCATATCAGCCTGTGGTAATCCTAAGGCATTGTTCCTTCCAGTAGGAAGCAATGATGACTACAAATACAAAATGTGCTGACTGAACACAGTCACGTTCTCTCCAGAATTGATATGGCAGAAGATAATGCATGCATGCTCCCCATGATTATTAGCGTTTTCAGGATTAGCCAGCATATAATAAAAAGTTTGGTTGAGCATGTTTGATTTTTTCCAGTTGCTTTGTCCTTATTTCTATTACATTCACTGAAGAATGTACTGAAACTGTAAGAGAGCAGGTCTATCTGCAGATCAACATCACTTCTGTGCTTCAAGCACCAATAACTTCAACTCTTATACCTTTGATATTGGTTCCGTGCTCACTTTCTTCCTTTTCAATTATAATATTGACTTTTCTTTATAGTTTTTTGCAATATTTCGTGTTTTTTTTATTGCCATGAGTGTTCATTTGAAAGACGATATAAGTAGCAGTACTGTGTATTTAGAGCTTTTCTATTACAGGATGTAGATGCTGTGTTTTTTTCTTCTTTTTTCAGCTTAATAGAAAAGTGGCAAAACATGATTCTCCTCCCTATTATACTAAGTATTCTCAGTAGATTTCTTTTTCTGGACTTGTTAAGAAGAAGGGTTGCCTGTTAGTGTGCACATACTTAACATACATTCACAGTGAAGAGGATAATCACCTGAAATGTGGAAAATGGTAGAGAGAAGTGGGGACTAATGGAAGTGCTCTAGCAGACCATTTAAAGTGAGCAGGGGGCTGAGATTGCGCCTTGGCATCCTTTGCAAGTTGTGACTGTTCTGAGGAGAAATTTCTTTGTAAGATGGGAAGCCCTTGTCTTTTGGGACCTTGTTAGATGGTACATGAATGGACAAGTTCTCCAGTCTATCTGTAGGGATTAAGGGAAACTACCTCAGAGTTTTGTATAAACGCTGACTTCTCCAATATGAGAGAATTTCCCCTTCCTTATCTTTCTGGAACCTCAAAGTCAGCAGAAGCCCATTCCTGAGCATCTCTGAACCTTCAGTGCTCTGCAAAGGTTAATTCTGGCATGCAGAAATGCAGAGATGACCTTCTTCTGCCAATAGTTGGGGGAGCAGTGTGAGGGCAGCCAGCTTCAGCAGTGTTACCCAGCATGCTCAGTCCATGTAAGCATGCTCAGTATAAGCCAAGCAGCAAATCTGGGAGGCATGTGACCCTGCATGCCTGCCACCCACACATCCGCTCTCCAAAAATGGAAGTGCAATGACTGCCCTATAAGGCCAGAAACCATACAGCTGAGGGGTACTGCAGCATTTTTGAAAAGCTGGAGTTATTAGATAGTTGAATCCTGACTCATCTTTTTTATTTTTACATTTATAGCCACCATCTCCACTGAACATACACAGTTTTGGTTTCAAGGACTCCCTTAAGGCTCTATTGCTTGTAACCACACCACACCAGGGGGAGAACCAGGAAGCATTCTCACAGCGCTTTCCATTTCCTTGAGACTGTGTGCCTACCACTAAACCCCTTCATCCCATGCAGTTTACTATACTCTGCATGGCGAGCCAGCTCCGTTGGACAATGAATTGGGATGAGGTCTGGAATCATGGCCATAAATCCTCTCCACCAGCCACAACTTGGAACACAAAGCCAGGAGAATCAGTGAGAGAGTTGTTCTCCCTAGAATGATGTCTGGCCTCCATAAAATGGGGGAGAGTCCTTGTGCCCTTTTCTTTGTGTTGTGCCATCTTTCCCCCCCGCCCCCCCCGGCACGTTTGCATAAAGGCCAGGAAGAATCTGGTCTCGGTGTGTGGTATTTTTAAGTTTGCTACACTTGTACTGAGGAAATCAAGGGATGCATGTTAATTGGCTTCTGCACAAGGCCAGCTGTTTCCTTTTGTACCAAGTCATTAAGTCTGAAAATGAATATTCCAAATAGAAAAGCATCTGATCTTTTGATTTCAGCATCTCTCTTTCTTGTCTCAAACTTCATAAAATTAGCAGTGAAATAAAATTAAATATAAAATAAATGTCCTTCTCTATTCCTGTGTGATGTAATTAGTGATCACAGTGATTCATTAACACACATGAATTGGTGCATTTCTGGACATTGTTACACTGGGCTAGACTATAATTTTATTATCTGCCTGGAGTAAGGGGACGTACATAGTTGCATCTTCCAAGGAGTAAACCAGAGAATGAATTGTGATTCAGAGGCACAGTTCCTCCCCTGCTTCTCCCATGTTATCTGTGTGAGGGGAATTAAGTTACTTCACCCCTTTTTCTGGATCAGCTTTCTCTCCACATTTTGTCTGGTCAGTGAGTTGGGGGAAGGAAGACAAAGTTTGGGCTCCTCTTGCTCCTGCCCATTTTCACCTCCTCCCCACAACCTACCTGCAGCAAATACTATAGACTGAGTATCCTCTGCTCTCCTCATTGCAACAAGAGTCACAACCTTCATTCAAAACTCATCAGATAAATAATTTAACCAGCCCTAGCTATGTGTCTGATTCCTTTGTTACGCCTCCATTGTTGGAACATTAGATGTTTTTACAGTGTTTCCTTTATAGCTGTATTGTGTCTGCATAAATCAGCTATTAATGCTTGTTTCCTATATGATGATTCCTTACCTGAATGTACACAGTAAAAACCTGTGAAGATGACAAGATCCTTATGCAGAATGCTACCTATTATCTATATAGGTTACAAATGGTACTGAAATTCTCAGTATTAATATGTTTTGGGGTTTCAGTTTTAGAATCCAATGGAGCTATATTTTGAGAGAACTGCATTTGTTCAATTTGGCAGGGTGTACCATGTGGCATAGTAAGTATCCAGCCTGGATTCCCACTTGCAGTCATTTTGTGCTCTTTCTTCTTAAATAAATAAGACAAAATAAGCACAGAACCGTCTGAAACACTTTCAGACATGCAAGTGTACACATTCACATTCCTTACAGCACTGAGCCACCCTGACTCACAACATGCTTGTTTTCTCTCAAGTACAGGTTTTTTTGTTTATTTTTTAAGGTTACATTTTGTGTGCAGGAAAGTCACATTGCACTTAACAAACACAAGAGTAACTTCTAATTATGGCACCACTTTTGCAAATATAGCTCTGATTTTCTGCCATCCTTACTCATGTGACAAATGCCACTGAAGTTAATTTGACCATTTGCAAGGATTGCAAGGTGCGGCACTGTGCTCCCAAACTGCATATATTTGATACTTTTTGTAGTCTTCATGTTATGCCCTGCCACACAGTCTTACTTTTTGTCAGCCAGAAATCTAATGAACTCTGCATGTCCCTTCCCTTTTCTGTTCAGGAACTCATTTTTGGCACACAAGTGTCAAAAGGTGTATTAATGTTCACAAAGACTTGTGGAACTAATGTATAAGTACTGAATCAGAGGGTGGACTACCTACCTAAAAAACAGCAGCAGCAGTCTGTTTTGCAGACTGTCACAGTAAACATATATCATTGCCTGGCACATCTCACCAATCAGTTAGTGAGTGAACACATATGACATTGAAACAGACTAGCATGATTGTGGGCAGCCAAGAGGCTAATGCATTTGTAGAGGACATGAATTCCAGCAACAAACAGTGAAATGCAGGGCTCTAAAAAGGAACATGCTACCTCTAAAATCTGAGCTAGATTATTCAGATTATTTTTTAAGAAATAAATCTTTTATATGATTTCAAATGTTGCAGAAGACTTAAGTCTGAATAGTGCATATGAAATATAAGTCTGCCCCATGTAAAGTACATTCATTCATTTTTTCATACACATCTTTTATTGGAGCTAAAAGTCTGTGAAGAAACGTAATCTGACAGACAAGACAGAGCATGCCACAACCCATGAAACAGAAGAACATCCACAGGACAAGCTACAAACAGCACGCTATCATGCTGACAAGCGATCACATTAGGTAAAAACTCAGGACAGGAAATTGCAGAAAAGATTCTATAGCATATAAAAAAGATCCTGTAGATAAGAGAGGAACTTTATTACTACTGTATTAACTCTTGGGTCTGTGTGGAGCAGATGAAAGTAAGCCTCAGTTGTACAGCTGTGTTCAACTGGAAGAGCAAAAACAAGACGTGTGAGTAAAGAAAAAATCTTTAGGTGTTACTCAATTTGTTAAAAAGAGTCTTTCATTTGTATACTAAAGTCCAATGTGCTAGTCCTTTTGGAATGTCTTTAAGAGTAATGTATGACTGCTGAAGAAAAGCAAGTAATAGCAGTCCATGGCCTATATTCCAAATAGGTTCAGTCAATCAGATAAAAACCTTCCATTCTAAACATTTTTTAAAAGTGATCTGTTAGGAGACAGATGCTAAAGCTCTTACATTTCTGCATTTGTGATAGCAAATGCATTATGCGTCTCTACGAATTATACATTGAAGGGGCTAGATACTGTTTGTAAAACAAGCAAGCCTGCTGGGTTTAATCACCACAAGCAATAAGTCACTTTAAATCTGCTCCTAAAAGCACTTTGGCATCTTTTATTAGTGAATGTATAAAAGCCTTTTTGAATTTTTAAAATACATTGCAGCCCGTTTCTTTACAAGTGTTGGTACAGCAATATTCCAACTGACCTACATTCTTGAGATTACTTTTATGCTGTGTAGTTTCTGTTCTAACAGTTAATAGAATGCACTCAGGCAATGAACGTGGAAGATTAAGCACTGGCCTTTCATTTCTGGGGCCACAGTCAAATGTGTCCCTTATTGGAGCATCTTTTTCTGATCAGATGCCTGTAGGCCTACAGTGAAATAAGTTTTGATGAGCTACATTACTGGTGAACTACACATCTACATATTTGTTTAAAGCAGCATATAATTTTCTGCTATATGAGTAATCAGAATTTTTTATCCTCCCACTTCACTAGAGGGTGGGACCTCCTGTCAGCTCTGAAATGCCTGGAAAAAGACTAGAAAATACTGCATTGCATCTGCCTTCACTTCACTTCATCTAGGGATAAGCAAAGCAAAACTGTGCATAATAATGTACGTAGTATCCATAAGAACACAAGAACGGCCATACTGGGTCAGACCAAAGGTCCATCTAGCCCAGTACCCTGTCTTCTGACAGTGGCCAATGCCGGGTTCCCCAGAGGGAATGAACAGAACAGAAAATCATTAAGTGTTCCATCCCCTGTCCCCCATTCCCAGCTTCTGGCAAACAGAATCCACTGCATTCCCACTCAGGATTAACCAGATATTGTTTTGTTTTTGTACCCCATACTAAAGAATAACTGAATTTTACTCAGATTTCCAAAAAAAAAAAAAAGGGTCTGATCCTGTGGCACTGAATGCCCATTACTCCCATTTGAAATCAGCTGGAGTGAAGGGAGCTGAACAGCCTAACATGGTTTTTAGTAGCTCTCGGGATTCCATAGTCACACAACTGCAAAGATCACGGGTGGATGTTTCGAAACATGTAAGGATGCATGATTAAAACCAGGAGAATGATGAGATCATGCCAATTAAGGACCTTCCAGAATATGCAATTCATGATCTTTGCACTCTGTATGGGTGATCCTTGTGTTCTTCCTGGCATAGGAATGGGCCCTAAAACAGAAGTGCTTATGAATTAGACTTCATTTAGAATTGAAAAAAATGGGCTAATTTCTCTTGCAAACGTCGGTGTACAATCCCCATTAACTTTAATCAGAACCTCATGTTCACAACTTCAGTAGAGTCTTGCTCAGTTTGTTGGTGTTACCATGGCGGTGAATCGTTTCATGAGATGGTTGTTCTA
Organism: Chelonia mydas; assembly: GCF_015237465.2. Taxonomy (NCBI): domain Eukaryota; kingdom Metazoa; phylum Chordata; order Testudines; family Cheloniidae; genus Chelonia; species Chelonia mydas. Next base: position 101,300,065 of record NC_057852.1, read on the forward strand.
AATATCTACTGAGCAGAAGTAGGGCTAAATTCTTCCCTCAGTTACATCAAACCATTCCCAATGACTTCAACAGAGCTGCAGTGGTATAAATAAAATGTGAATTAGCCCATATTCTCTAAAGTCCACACATCTGTGTACAGTTCTCTAGTAGCTTTTTTTTCTTCTTCATTTAGAGTTAGTTGTTTCAAACCACACTAATCCTTAAAAGCCATAAGGAAAATTAAATATGTTTCACATCTACTACATTTTAAATTTAATGAACTGATAATTGATTTCTATTGTCTTGTATCAATATTCATAACTAACAACCAGATAAAATAGGATGTAAATGAATTTGGAATTGAAGAACAACAAGACTGATATTTATATAGAACTTTCACCCCAAAGCTCTGTAAACTATGTAAATAGGGATCATGTAACCCCTAACTAAGGTCCCAGTTCACAAGGCACTTAAACCCCTGCCTAACTTTAAACCCATAAGTAGTCCTATTGAAGTCAAGTCTTCTGCTTGGTTTGTTATGCTTAAGCAAGCAGACTAGAAGAACTAGTGGATCTTTTCAGGAGGCAAGCTCCCATGTGAGTGGCCAGAATGGATGAAAATAAGTCAGTCCCTGTTGGACCTTGTATATAGAAACATATTCCAATACAGTGTGTTTGGAATTGCAGACAACACAGGGCCCTGATCATAAGGAAAGATACCTACTTTTAGTCTAGCTACTGGACTTTCAAAAATATGTGCTTGAATTATAGATACAAACCAGGCAATTGCATGGTCAGCTGACAGCACAATTCCACTTGTAGACACCTAAATATTCTCTGGCCATGGCTTAAAGGGCACAAAACAAATTGCATGCTGTCTCTGGGTGACCGACCCCTTGAAGACGGAGTGGGGTCCACTGCTACTGTGCCTTACCAGCTGTGTCCCAACTGCGTTTAAGAGAAGACATCTGGACCTGAAAAGGAGGAGATGTGGCGGTTGCCTGAGAGGAGTCTGAAGAGTCAAAAGGGGCTGGTATGAGCTGCCTAAAAACAGATGAGAGACAGATAGAGCAGCAGAGAGTTGCCTGAGGGAAATAGTTGCAGGAGATCAGAAGAACAGCTGTAAATTAAGTTGCCCGTGATGAGTTCGGAGGAAAGCTATTAAGGGGACTGGCAAGAGCTGAAGAACCTTGGCAAGTTGCAGGAAGATTTCTACAGTGGTCCCTAGGAATGAGGAGAAAAATAATTTGGTTAGTGTAAGCTGGGCTCAGAAGCAAAAAGCTGGCTCTGGAGAGAGTTCCTGTGACTAGGGGTGGGACTCACAGGCAAGAACGTCTGGGGAGTGTAACATTTCAGGGTACCCTTTGGCAGAGGACCTGAGTGAAAGGCTGTGGGAGGAGCCCAGGAACAAGAGGTTGGTCCCTAGAGGCAGAATCCCCTCAGAAAGGATAGGGCACACAAGTGAGGAAGCCTGGGGGAATGAAACACTTTGGGAAGCTGTCTTGTGAGAGACCAGACTTGGGACTACAGGAGGATTCATGGAAGGGAAGCAGGCTTTGGAACTCTCAGGGGGATTGCCTAGACAGTGTGGCCTAGAACAGGAGCAAAAGACTGGCAATAGAGTAGTTAATGACTGTTGAATGGGTGACCTTAGAATGGGATTGAACAGCAGCTGTGTTTTAACATTGTTGTACTGTTGAGTTTTGAGAGGAACTGTTTTTAGCATAAGGGATCTGTGGACTGTAGCACTTCAGATGAATTGAACGGTTTGAATCTGCCACACAGAGAGAGAGACTCATTCTTTGGCTATGTGGATAAAGAGGATACAGAAGCAGGCACACTGGTCATGCCACAGCCAGCTGCTGGTGGTGGTAGCGGGTGCTTGAAGAGGTACTTTCTTATGACACATGCAGAAGAGCAATAATAAGTGGAAGCCTTAGGGACCTGGCTTTCAATTGAAATACATAAATGTTTTGTCCTGATCAATGCCAGAACAAAGATAAGATATCAGACATGTGGTTTAGCTAGACTGCACATGCATTAAGTAATATATGTGGGAACTATATAACAATAACTTCTCTAGTGCAGGTCATCTTTCCTTGATGATCTTCTCCAGCTGGGGGAAGGGCTACCATCAGCACCTCCTCTTTTGGAGATGCCTTCTCCTAAGCTGCTTCCAATTCTGGTTTATCCAAAAGCCACATTCCCTGTTGATTTATTATTTGCACTGGGCACCTGCCAAATTGTGATAACGTAAATTTTACAATTTAATCTACCTGTGAATTGCCTGGGTGTCAGGACCACAACTGGCTCCCAGCCTGGTTGCTAGGCAACTCACCAAGCTCACTGGGCCTAATGAGCTTTCTCCAAATGGTAGTGCCTCCTGATTGGTCCAGGGAGCCAGCAGCCTTCTACTTCAGCCTTGAAGCAGCCCACAAGCTGCTCAATGTATGCCATGCTTGAAGATGCACTTGACCGGCTCCTGCTTCCAGTCCTTACTCCAGCCTGGACTCCTGTTCACTCTGGACTAATCTTTGCCTCCCTGTCCTGCTCCCAAATCCTGACTCCAGTTCTGACCCTTGGGTTTTCTCCTTGACCCTGACTCCTGGATCCATGCCTGCCATTACTCCAGACTGCTACTGCAACCACCAGACAAGCTCCTGCTCCACCCACTAGGTAGGCCACCCAGGCCCCGGCAGCTAATACTGGGCTGCTGAGAAGGTGGGGAAAAACCCATGCTGCCCAGGGAAATCTGGCAGTGAGGGAAAAGTTCCTTATGTGCCCCCAAATAGTGACTAATCACTGCAAGTTTTAAAAGCTCCATCCTGCTCTAATCCAACGGCAAGGGGTGGAAGAAGCTTCTCTTCCCACAACAGAGTAGTGTCTCAAGGCAAACCTTCTCCTTGTGACTCACAGGCGCCAATAGGCTTATTCTGCACGCTTCTGTCCAGGCAATAAGTGACAGAGCTCCCTTTCTGAAGTCCATGAGTAAAGGAATGGGGGACTGCAATTGTTACAGTGGAGAAGGATTGTCTTCCCAGTGCTGACCCAGACAAAGCATCTCTACTTCTGAGACTGGGAGGAGGTAAGGCACAAAACGGAAAAGTTACTATAGAAACTTTCATGTCATAGAAGTGAAATAACAGTTTGCTCTCAGCATCACAAAAAATATTTTTGCTATTCTATTAATTCTCTTTTTTTGGATTGAAAATGTTATTGTTTGAATGCAAAAGTTAAAAAAATATTGTCATGAAAAGCTGTCTGCAAAGAGCAGACATGACCAGAAAATTGGACGTGTTTTGTACAGCCTGATGCAAATGCTACTGAAGTTAGTAGGAAATCTCTCCTTGACTGCAGTGGACATTGGATTAGATTCATAGTGAGTGAATACTGATTTGTATAATTATAAGCTCAAAAATCCACACCTGGAGTTTGTTAAAAGTCCGATAATAGGTTGCAAAAAATTTGGAGTCCTAACCATATCTTAAATGCACAAGTGGAGGGCAGAGATACCTAATTTTCTGTTGCATTCAGGCCCTCTCAGAGGTCCAGAGAGACTCGGCCACTTCTAGCTTTTGAGGCCCCTAGCCATAATAATAATTTTTAAAAAAATGATGACACATGAAAACAAAATAAGGCACCAAAAAAAAGAGTGAGACATAATTTCAATATTTTTTTTATTTAACAAATGCTTTTCTAGCCTTTTTCTGTGCAAATGCACTAATTATTGAGGAAAAATCTAGCTTTCATGCAAAGTCACAGTTGATATTAAGCATGGTGAGCCCATTCAAATGCTCTTGTCTCACAGTTGAACGGTGATAATTCTTTACCTGCTTGAACACATTGAAGGTGCGTTCACCTGAAGCCACTGATGCACGCAAACTGACAAAAATACGCAATGCAATTGTGATATTAGGAAACACCCCAGAGAGTCCAAGTTCGAGTATTTCTTGAAGCAATTCCTTTGGCTTGCAATCAAATTTAAAGTTCGTGGAATATATCCATTTGAGGAAGATTACCTCATCACTGAAATCTTTTGAGATTTCTTTGTTGTACTGTTGCTGAAATTGTTCAGCTGCAGAAAGTAGATCTTCATTACTCAGTCTGTTTAACTGCGAAAGAAACCCCAAAAGGGTACAGATTAGTCGCAGTGACTCAAATCAACGTGTAAGACCTGATTTGAATAAAGTCAATGATGACAAGGAAGACATTGACCCTATAAGGCTGCTCAGCATTGGATTCAGTAGGTAAGTTGTGATTGGTGGAGAACGCAGATGAAATGCCAATATTCTGCGCTACTAATTTGTAATCGTTCAGGATTGTATCCCATTGTTCACAAATCTGTTGAATGTCATTGATAAGACTTTATGTGTTATCCCTCTCAACATCAAGTGTAACCTTGCTTGTTTCAATTGCCAGATTAGTTTGGTGGATCATTGTAAGTAGCTTCATCCACAAAGATGACATCAGATTGCATTCAAATTTGGACATGTGCTTCTGAATAGACTGAAATTCAGTTTGAGCCTGTGCAGTGAGATTGAGAGATTCAAGATCATTTAAAGCCTTTCTCACTGAATTCAAATGCTGCACAACTGGTTGAACACCATCAATCCATGCAGACCATCTAGTTTTGGACATCCCATGCAGTGAACCAGGAAGATATTGCTTCAGAATTTCCCACTTTTGTGGACTGCTACTGAAGAGATTGTACATTTGCTGAACAGTTCCAAAATAAGTAATTGCCTCCTTGCATTATTCAGCACAGTCAACACCTGCAAGGTTTAGTGTGTGGTTTTCACAGCTGGAAAAAATATAGTTTGAATTATGCTCAAGCAGAACTGCTTGTACACCTTTGTACTTCCCAGCCATATTAGATCCATTGTCATAGGCTTGACCAGTGCAGACTTGAAAATCTAATTTAAAACCTTCTAGAATTGCTAGTAATTGAGCAGTAATTTCTTTTCCCATTTTTCTCGTGAAATTATCAAACAAAATAAACCTCTCTTCAATTCAAAATTTTGAGCTGTCTACAATCATAACATATTGAATAACCATAGTAGTCTGTTCCTTGTGAGAACAATCTGGAGTGGCATCAACAATGATTGAAAAATACTTGGCATTTCAAATCTCATCAAGAATTGCTGTTTGTACGAATGACCCACATAGCTCAATAAACTTGTTTTGTATGTGTGTGGAGAGATAATGGACTTGCATGTGCTTTTGACTCTCTTGCAATTCTCAAACACATTTAATATACTCTGATGAAAGTGGGTCACATTTGCTGAGGAGCTCAACTATGCCTAGAAAGTTTCCATTTGCACGATCACCAATATGTTGACTGGAACCAAAGAAAGCCAATCCCCACTCAGAAAGAAAAAGGAAGGCATTCAGGACGCACTCAAGAAGTTTTTTTCAGTTAGTAGTTTTGTTGAGAGTTCAGTCAAGAGTAAATTCTCAACTGAACTTTCAGCTGATGCTGCCCTCCTGCCTGATTTCCATGCAACATAGTTTTCTTTGTGTGACATTGAACTCTCATGTGATGGTATTCAGTCTTTCAACTTCCTCCAACCTCTGTTGATGCTCCATCCTGATTGATCAGAGAGAACTGTTGCATTTGCAGCACTTTTGTTCAAAATAAAGCAGTGTGCACAGTACAGAGATTGTTTTTCCGTACTCCAGCATAACCAGTCTCTAGTGCAGGTCTCACCATATGGAAGAGCTTTTGTCAGCAGATGAGTAAGGAAAGCATGATTATCAGCATCTCATGGAATGTTACTTGGAATTTCAAAACAACTAATTTGGAGAAAAGATTGCATTTGGGCAGCATTTCTCTTGTCAATAATTCCAATGTCAGTCTCAGTCAAACCTGTGGTACTCATGAATTGCTCTTGCTGCATAAGATCTACATCTTACTGTTGCTGTTGAGTTTCTTGGTAGTACAGAGGATCTTCTGCTGCATCTGTTACTGTTGGCACATGTGCTTCTTGATTACTGTCCTCGTGTTCAGGCATTGGCATTGAAATATCACCTGTTGCAGTTGCGGAGTTTTCATTATCTGTAGCATTGTTTGTTGGGTAAGATGTGTTTTCCAGTGGTTTGAGAAATGAAGTTATTAGCTGCTGCTTCACTCAGTTGTTTTCGCCATCTCTTGATTGCACTACTTTCAAATCTCCTCTTTATAGTGATCTATCTGGTCAATATGTAGCATATCCACACTTGAAATATTCTGCTGTAATTAAGTAGCTTATCTACACTTGAAATCTTCTACTGTAAACATGTACACGAATGCTGAAAAGACTTAAAATGAAGGAATACTAATTAAGAACACAAAATGAAACCGACGGGTTATTATCCTTATCACTGAATCAAAACTCAAGTATGTAAGGTATAATATAACAGGCTGAGCTGAAGACAAAGGGATGACATATATATAGTAAACACAGACACAGATATAGACAGAGGGATAAAGTCCAAAAATTTCAAACGTGTGTCCTAACGAAACTCACTGTACAAGATTGTCCTCACAAATTTTCACCTTGAATTTGGACCTATAGACTACAAAAGCCTATGATAATGGCCAAGCTACCAAGTTGGACTCAATCAACCATTCATTTACCTCTTTTAGCTACCATGTGAAGATAAGAATGAGGAATTCTCACACATAAATAATTCCTTAGTCAACTAGATGTAAAACTATAAAGACACTAAAATGTAGCAAGTCTCTACCTTTCAACACGCACTTAATCCAGCACCAGCCACTAGTAGTGGCTTGTTTATATAATCAGCTGATCTGAGAGGACAGATTCATCATGGTCTAATTTTGTGCCATCAGAACCGATATATTTTAATTAATATTTATGAACATTTTTAACTCTTATATATGACAAAATCTATATCAGTTAACAAAGAAATTATGTCTTTACTAAATCACGTCTCTTATTTGCTTAAATTTGCAGCTGTAAGCTGAGAGAGTGTGTCACATTTTGGTCCGACCGGGATGTGCATAAAAACAAGTTGCGAAACGTATCAAATGCCAAAAAATTAACAAGTGTCTAAATTTGAGGCCCCTTTGAGTTTGAGGCCCAGGCCAAATGGCCCTCCTGGCCCCCCTCCCCACCCCCAATTTGCCCCAGTTGCATTTAGAATTATTTTCCTATTTCTTTGAGTGTGTGTGTGTGTGTATATATATATACATATATATATATATATATATACACACACATAGCGTCATTGCTCTCAGTTGCATGCTAAAAAAACATGCTTTGAAAATCTAGCCCATGGTGTCAGGAAAAAAAAGGATGCCAAGATGCAAGATCTCACAGAGGTACATAAAATCCTGAAAAGAAATCTACTGCTTGAATTAGTAACTCATTTAAAAACACAGGTTCATACATTGAAGTTAAGTACAAGATTTGCCTATAGGCAATTCAAGCAGCATTTCATTACACAAAGAGTAGTCTCAATAAGTAACAAACTGCCAGAGTCAATAATAAAAGCAAAGTGGTATAAATCAGTTCAAGAGGGAACTGATGGTTTTTTTTTCCTTTTTTTTTTTTAAGGAAGGAATCGAGGTTGCAGCTACGAGCTTGATTTTGGGGATAGAACAAGGTATAAGCAGCTCCTGGAAAACTGTATGCTAGACTGTTGGGTCTTAAAAGTAATGTTTTAAAGTTATTAGCATACAATAAACTATTTTATTTAATATTAACAAAAGTGGAAAGCAGTAACATAAATCTGGGATCTACCTTGGCTCTGATGTGACTGTAGCTAGAGAATAGGATGAAGATATTGATAAAAAGAAGGTTGTTCAGCCATGGCTGTCAGAGCATCCAAATGGTAAAAGGGAGGGAGTGTAATATTAGTGGAAGTCAACAGCTGGTGCTATTACAGATAATCTGTACACATGGGCCTCTTTGAAAAATATGTATTGTTGGGTTTGTGTGGTTTATTTAGAAGCTGAGCATCTGTAAACAGACCTCTCAGAGTAGGGTTATAGTGTCATAATTTGAAATACATCAGAGGGTCATCCTGTCCCAAAACTACTGACCAAAATTTAATGATGGTCTGTTACAGTTGTTCATTTTTTGCCATTTCCCCCAATCATTGTTGAAGGGCTAAAATCCACTGCTGATGTAATAACCTGGTATATGGATTTGTGTATAGGCCCAAAGTCCAGAGTTTGGTCAAGAGGTCAGAGGCCTAGCAAATTGTGATTAGCTAAGAGAAAGCAGAATAACCAAAAGATAACCTGGCTTCTGCTAAGATATGCCTGGTCAGCAAAATGCCAGGTGTTGGGGGCAATAATTATGTCTTATTCAAAGTTGCAAATAGAACAAAGAAGCCTTGTTTCTGTTGTTAGTTTCTTCTGTAGGGAGATGTTCTTCCCACACATCCAACCTTGAGTTTATTAAAAGGTTGGAACATGTCGTGTAAGATATGGCCTCCTCCCACCTCCCTTTCCCAGGGACCAATGCCTGCCTTAAGACACAAATAAACAACTTGAAAGAAAATCTTTATCGCCATATACTTTCACTGTTTCTTTGCTTTTACCCCTAGATATGTATCTGTTGGACGATCAAAGAAGCTACTTCATTCCTATAGACCCCAAATCAGAATTCAACATATATATTTTATACTAATACATTTATTAAAGTACTAATTGAATGTTAAACGTTAATTTGAGACCATGGGCGGAGACATTATGTAACCTTTGACCATTGGCTACTGTGCTATCATGTCTTGCTGCTAGACCTATCCGGGGGTGTGGGACTGCCTACCCCATCACTTTCCCCCTCCCATGGAAAATCCATATATTGTCCCTGAGCCTAATAAGTAAAGTGACACTCCGTCAGCGATGTACGTAATAAACTCCTGTGCTTGACCTCTACACTGTGTAGATTTATGTCCTTCAATTGTTATCTGCAAATACTAATGATTTTTTCCAGTTCATTGATAAAAATATTAAATAGCATGGTGCTAAAGAACAATCCTTGTGAGACCCCACTATAAACCTAATGATGATGATTCACTATTTACAATTACATTTTGAGACCTATTAGTTAGCACACATGAAATGCATTAAAAACTGGGTATGCTGATTTTTGTATCATTCTAGTTTCTTCATAAAAAAATGTGTGGTAAGAAGGCAAAATACCTTACAGAAGTCTATTATGTCAACATTGATACCTTTTTAAGAAGACAAACTTGCAATATTGAAAAAAGTTCTTTACTAGACTACAATTTGGTCCTAGATCACGTTTTTAAATTGTACAGATTGATTCTGCCACCCTTATTCATGATGAATAGTACCTGACTATGAATGTTTCCCAATTAAAATTGATAAGATCATCTGTCAAGCTAGGTACTTCTCAACACGAATCTAGCCCTAAATGTATGGGGGGTTTTTTTGACTGCCTTGTAGTTAATGGCTTAACATTTCATATAATAGATTCCAACCTCAGTTTGTGTAGAACAGCAAAGCTTCATTGTGACTTAAATGTAATATGTAAAACCATCTGAGGAGCTACTCCAATAATTATACAGTGTTATAGGAGTTGATATGCTGAAGTTTTCGAAAGTCATGGTGAGTAAGTGGTGTCTGTATACCAGTGGTTCTCAAACTTTTGTTTTCACAGACCACTTGAAAATTTCTGAGGGTCTCGGCGGACCACTTAATGATCTTTCCAAATGTTGTTTGTACCGTTAGCTAACTATTCTAAAGTGCTTTGGATAAAAGTGCCATATAGAAAAAGTTAATAATAATTGACATGTTTTTGTTCTACAAAGAAAAGCACACAATTCATATTTGAATATCAGTAGTCTTACCTTTCTAATGCAATGGATGTGCCCTCTCTCCCCGCCGCGGCAGTACCTGAGCTGGGACTAGGAAGGAGGGGGGTCTCTCCCTTTCTCCCCAACCTCAGCAGCCCCCAAGCTGGGGCTGAGAAGGAGGGGGCTCTTCCCCCACCGCAGCAGCCCTCGAGCTAGGGCTGGGAAGGAGGGCCATTTCTCCCCGGTAGCCACAGCCCTGGAGCTGGGAAAAGTCACCTGTTTCTCTGGCCACCACAGCCTTGCATGTCCCAAATTCCCCCCACCCCCTCTTCTCACCCCACTTCCCCCTCCCACCAGCTCCCTATTCCCCCCAAGGCCACCATCTCACCTTACATGTGCATCTTCTCCATGGTCCAGGCACCTAATTAGTGGACCCACGCCTGCACAGCTCCACTAATTAGGTGGGTGGCCCTTCATTCTCTCATGTGTGGCCACTAAGGTATGCATCTTAGAGGGAACTATCTGAGGACCACCTGAATGGAGCTCGTGGACCACTGGTGGTCCACGAACCACAGTTTGAGAACCTCTGCCAGATACAATACGAGCTCAGGGTTTACAGATATAGATGGCTGAAACTTGTGGTATTTGAAGCTTTGTGAGGATCACAAACTATGGTACTCCTTGATTTGTTTTTGTTTTTTCAGCATCTGCAAAGTTATTTTGTGTGAAAAATAATTTCCTGTCATAGTAATCCATGTGTGTTTTTAAGGCTGATTCAGTATATAAACAGGTTTTCTGGCTAAAGTTAAGCTTGTCCTTTATATTAGAGAGAGGCTACATGAATGGTTATTTATAGTGTATGTACTGTGCCCTAAATTCTAAAAAGTGACTGGTTGGATTTTTCGGGGGGTGGTGGGAGAGGCAGGGGAAGTATTGCTGCAAGTCTTGACTTTTCAGGATAAAATTTAAAAGTTTTAATCCAAAAACAAAACCAAACAAAAAAAGATTTTTGTTTCAAATTTTTGACAAAGTCTAAATTTTCTGTGGAAAGTAATTTTTTTTCAAGGGAATTCTAATTTAATTGAAAATCCATTTTTCTAATGAAAATAAGTTTAAACAGTTTTCACCAGGCTCTAGTGACTAGTGACTTTTGGATGCCCAGCTTGAAACATCATAAATGAGCCTGACTTCAGAGGGGGTCACTACATATGTTCTGAAATTTGGGCCTTTTTAAGGCATCTCAAGCAAGGTACCCAAAACTTGAAGCTCCAAAAATTGCTAGTCCCTCTTGAAAATGTAAGCCTGCTTTTTTTGTTAGCATATTCCTTGACCCCTTATCTTCCATTTTTTAAAATCCCTAATGTATTCAGTTATATTCTTTCCACCGTTGGCACATTTTCACCCTGTTTTTTGTTGGATTTTTTCTTTCTCTTCCTTCCTCACCCCCTTTCCAATTCTTCATTCAGAGTTTCTTCTAAGCATAATGAAAATCCGATCATGTTTGTCTTGAATTTTGTAATCTATGATGATATGAGATTATCCATCCCACACAATCTATCAAGGAGGCTTACTGATTTCTAGTCTTCAAGTAGGTGGTTCCTGTATGAAAAGACAACAATAAGACATAAGGGAGTATTAGAAAGCTATAATGTAAGAGAAGAACCTCTCTCAGGGTCACACTCCTTAGACTTGTGTAAGTGTCATTTTTAGGGAAGGAGATATACAGCAATATAACATAAATTTTGGTCAGATCTACGTAGTTATCACAGCTGTCAGCAGAAGGTGAACTCAAGACCTTCAGCAACCATATCATTGGCTTCTACAGTTTTAGGTAGAGGAGAACTTCTTTAGTTGTGAGCTAGTAGTGTATGGTTGTAGTTACTGGGACCTCCCACTAGAACTAGATATGGTCATACACAGTGATCCACTAAACCATTACATATTCTTCTTCTTATCAAACATATCCTCAGTATTTGAAATACACAGGATTTCAAGTCCCCCTTTGTACCGTTCGGTACAAAGGTGATATTCTGTACTGAACTGGGGTAACAACATACAGAAACTATGGTTGTCAATAAGGTACCTAGGGCATTCAAGACCAAAAAGTGGGCCTCTACACTGAGCAAATGGACAACTTCTTTAACTCTGATAAAATAGCAGGCTGTGTGTAGTAGCCAGAAGGGACCATGAACTGGTCAGAGAGAGTCATGAACACTGGCACTAAGCAGCGGAGTGTATCCAGGTAGATCACAGCCATTCATATTTTTAATGAAGCATCAGAATGCAGCAGCATAAATTACCAGTACTGCAATCCATTGGATTCTGCACTGTGCCTTTTCTTTTTAATCCACATTCCAGGACATTTGATTTTCATTTTGTGTTGCTGGGAATTACAAACAGCACATACTGTGAGGTTTACTCTTTTAATGCTTTCTGTGTGGCTCTTCCTTCTTGCCAGCTGGGTAATGAATGGCCCTGGCTCCAGCTGTGCTTTAGTGCCACGCATTTTTTTCAGTCAGTTGCAATGGCAGTGGGTGGAACTAACAAGCACTGTAAATATGGTGACAGAAAATAAAACTGGTCATTAAAAAAGACCGTGAGACATAGGGAATCTTAACCCACAGCACTAAACGAAAAAAGTAAAATAAACCTATAATCCATGGTTTTAGACAGAGTGATGATTCTATTTGGATATGGTGCTGGCTGTCAGAAAAATGATCTGACTCGGATCAAAACTCCAAAGCACTGTCTGCTGGTTTCAGAGATCACAGCCAAAGTCAGTGGGATTTGGCTGCCAGCTATGAGGGAGGGGGAGAGGTGAGGGTCGATTCTTCCCACATTGAAGTCAATAGGAGTTCTGCTGCTGACTTCAGTGGAAGCAACAGCAGGGCAAAATATACGATCGGTGAGAAAGTATTCTAAAATGTATTAAAAAAGAAGAGGAAAGGGAAACATAGCTACAGTGAACTCAGGAGGAGAGAAAACAGACTGAGAGGATGGGAAATGCAGGATGGAAAACAGAAACAAATCCTGAACTAGACTCCAGAAAGCCCATTAAAAATGAGACCAAACCAATTCTAATGAACTACCCTGTATTAATTGCTATCTTATCTACTTCCATCTCAAAAAAGCAGTTTCTTGAACTAAAAAGTTTCTCACATCTAGGTTATTTTCTTTTGAAGTGACTATTGATGTGTCTGGGTTACTGGAGGACCTCTATCAGAGACCTAAAGATTCTAGTACATTTGTCTTCAATAATCTGATGACTGTAGTAAGAGATTACTTGTATCCGTTATTAAAGTCTAAATTAGGTTCCATTCCAGCCAAAATCAAAACACTTCTGTTCCATCTAAATCAAAGGAAGAAGTAATGAAGAAGAAATTTCAGTCCAAGGCAAAGAAACATTTGTTTGAATCTATTTGTGTAGTGTTGTTTAGATTATAAACTCAAAGTAAACAGAATAGGGAGCTGATACAGCACCCTTTAAATCAGGTCATAGGACCTCTTTGGATGGTCTGCCCTGATGCAACCAGAGAATTTCCAGAGGGCTCTAGAGGAGGGAACTTTTTTTCTGACAGTCTGACTTGATGGATTGGTAGGCTTCTGTAACAATAATTTGTCCTCTATCATTCATCAAGTAGCCCTTGGATATTCTGTTGCCCAGTCTTATGTTCACAGACTTAGTTTATATATGCTCTGTGATAGATGAAGTGCCAAGGAAGAAAGATAAAGAAAGGGTAGTGAAAGTCCCAGTCTGAATTTGACCTTTCTTTTCATAAAGATTGCTTAATTTTATTCTATGGGAGCTACCAGAGAGAAGATTCTTTGCCTCCGCCACACGTTCCAGAAATTTTCAATCAGCAGATTTGTTTGAGGTGGTTGATAGCTTGAATCATCTTGGCTTTCTCTGCTTAGTGGCTGAATTAAGGAAATTGGAATTTTAGCAAAGGAATTACTCCAATTCACATCAAACTGTCTGTACCGTTGGACAGACAAGGTGGCTGAGGTAATATCTTTTATTGGACCAACTTCTGTTAGTGAGAGAGACAAGCTTTTGAGCTACAGAGAGCTCTTCTTCAGATCTGGGAAAGGTTCTAGTGTCACAGCTAAATACAAGATCAAAGAAATAGTTTGGTGCAAGTAGATAGCACTTATTCTAAAGGACCATTCAATGTGAAGTGGCCCATTAACACCCCCATAGGCATAGAACAAAAATGGGAGTAAGTGGGTTACTGACTGCTGTAATAAGCCATAAATCCAGTGTCTTTATTAAGACATGATTTTTAGTGTCTTGTGAAGTTATGAATTTAAGCTCCCAGTCTCACCTTTGGAAAGTGTTGTGCAAGTTTCCTTTAAGGCATAGTCATAGTTTGACTTCTATATTTGTGGGGGGGAGGAGGGACAGGATACTCAGTGGGGTATCCGAGGGTGGGAGGGTTGGATTTGGCATGGGGGGGAGCTCTGGATACAGGGGGTAAGGCTCAGCAATGTAGGGATTCAAATGCAGGGTGACTCGACAGGGGGGAGCTCAGTGGGGAAGTTTCTGTGTGTGTGTGCGCGTGAGGTCCAGATGCAAGGGGTTTGGGTGGTCTGGGTGGGCAGCTCCCCATACAGTGACTCCTGTCCCCTGAGGCTGAGGAGTGATGAGGACAGGAAGCAGGGGAAGGGTGAGGAGCTTCCTGCAACCAGGGAGGTTCCTGGGGGTGGGTCTCAACCAGCCCGTGCTGCTTCAGGGAAAGAGGAAGTTCCGCCCCCACACTAGCAGCTTAGCCAGGTGCAGAATTCCAATTTCCCCAGAACTGACTCATTCATCTGGACTGTACACTGCACAGACACTTGGGAAGCAGCTCAGCTGCCTAGCTCTCCTAGGTTGCTGCTTTCCTGCCATCCTCTTACACAGCCCATGAGGGGGAAACTAACCTGCTAGCAGAGAGCACTTGGCTCCTCCCCCACGTTCCACTGTGCAAGCTTAGGGGGCTGAGGGGAAGGGAAGGTGAGCAGCAACTCCAGACGCTCTGTGTCTGCTGGTCAGTTTCCCCAGGTGGGCTGTGTGGTGAGTCAACAGGAGCTGCTCCCTGCCCTCCCCTTACACACACCATGTGGGCAAACTGACCAGCACACACAGAATGCCTTGCGTCACCGTCTCCTTCCCCACAACGTTCCTCTGAGGGGAGGAAGTAGCACTATGGGATAAATCACCTCCCCCATGTGCCACCTCTGAGATGTTTCAAGTTTTGGGAGGGGGATAATACTCCTCTATGCTCCCCCAATCTCCACCCTGCTTTGAGTATGAGGATTGATAGGTCAGATACAGAGTGATTGCACTGGGAAAAATGTTCACTCACAGGTGTGTTTATCTTTTATCATTTTCCTGTGTGAGTACATTCAAGAGCATAGGGATTGTCCGGGTGCACCCACATAATTGTTGTTGGGGCATTTAGTGCACTGAATGGGATACTCCACATGTTGTGATAGGCATGTGTAGGACCCAGGAATCTTGAAAGGTGTGTTGGGGGCTGGGGTCTGATCATTGTAGCAGTGGAGGTATGTCTGCAGGTTTCACATCTGTTGTTCTGGCAGGGTCTGGTGCCAGTTTGAATTGGTGTGTCCTGGTCTGGATGGAGCTTGCTTCTGATGATGAGCTTGGAGAGGCTGAGGGGTTGTCTGAAGCCTACAAGGAGGAATTCAGAAATATTTATTTCAGAATGGGGACTGCATTGAGTGTGGATTGTAGTTATTTGATGATACCCTGTATGAGTTCCAGTGTGAGGTGGTAGGTGATAACTAGGAGTGTGCAGTCGGAGGGGGGGTTATTTCTGTATTGAAGCAGGTTAATTTGGTTTCATGATGTGATCTACTTCTCTGGTGGAGTGCCCTTGTTTGGTGAAGGCAGTTTTGAGGGTTTTAAGGTGTATATCCTAGTCTGTCTCATTGGAGCATATTCTGAGGTATCTGAGTGCCTGGCTGTAGATAACACACGTCTTTGTGTGTTTCTGGATTTATGAACATAGGTGTGGTGACCTGTGGCTTTCTTGAATATAGTTGTCCATAGGGTCTCATTATTGAAGCTAGATATGATGGGTCTGCCTGGCTTTGTTCCCCTCTCCTGGCATATAAATCACTATGCTCATTTGTTTATTTTATTTATATTATCTCTGATGCTTTATATCTATGAAATCATAATAATATAATTATGTAAAGGTGAATATTTGATCCAATTTACATGCCTGCATAGAATCTGAAGACAATTAAGTTTTAAACCTGAAAAAAGTAATGCAGATAAATTAAAAAGGCTCAGGCTTCTACTGGTCTGTTTATTCTTCCAATTGCCAGAACAAATGATCAGTTTTCAATATATTTGCAGTAACCATCCGACACATGCTAAGATGTGAGGCATTAGTAAAAAAAAAACGTGGGGCTTATATTTTTGGCATACAGGGTACATTTTTACTGTGAAAATATAAAAGCATAGATTCATAAATATTATTCAAAGTCAGTTAAAACAAAGCCATTTCTGTGATGCTATGCACATTATCTGCATGACTGAAGTATTCAATAAGAGAAAGATTTCTTTGATGAATATTTTTTCCTTTCTCTTGTACATTATGTATGATGACGAGTTTCTTCAGAGCTGTCTTATCTTACTTTTCAGATAAAGTATCAATGCATCAGGTAACAAATCAATGGTTGTTTAAATTATGGTGCTTTGCTGAGGGAAAATATATTTCAGCTTGGAGACCTAAATTCATTATGCCTCAGTGCATACTGAGTGAAAAACACTATCTCAGTCATTAATGTGTTTATAAAAGACTGCTGTTGTCGACACCAAAGAGTCAGTTGGTTGCTTGCTATTTTATTTTTTCCTTTGATGTATTGTCTGACAGTAAAAGCTAATGCACTCAGCAGCACTTGAAGAATTGATTTAAAACTTTAACTAAATTTTTAAACAGGAACAAGCATAACTGCATTATTAATTATTATGAATTATTGCAATACCTCACTGAGAAATTTAGCTGAGTTCAATAAAAGTAAATAAAAACAATCTACATGCTTTTTTCTTGTTCAAGAGTTGATTTTAATGGTTTCGTTTCCCAACAATAGTGAATAGGTTGAAATTTTCAAGCTCTGTTGAGTTTTTTTGTTTCCTTTTTCTACTCTACAAAGATTTGCTTATGGATGGTGACAAAAAGGTGGAGGGGGGGAGACCTAAAAGGTTTTTAAAGCACACTTATTTCTAAATCTAGTCCATTTCTCACTCACCCTTGATGTGAAAAAAATGTTGTTTTCTGAGAGCTGAACAGGAGAGATACATGGGCCAAATTCATTCCTGGGGTAACGTGTGTTGCCAATCCCAAACATTCAAATACTGTGAATCAGGCCCCCTAAAATAATGAGACTGATTTAAAAATCATAAAGATTTAAAATAAATGTGCCATTGTTTTCATTTGCCTGCTATATTCTGAACCTTTAGCATTTACTTAACTCACAGTTTTTCTCCATAACCATGGTGTTTTTCATTTAAAAAAAAAAAAAAAAACTTGAGAATCTCATCTAATTACTTGTTTCCAGCTGCTGGGAACTTAAGTAAAATGTCCAGTACTGTGAGACTCACAATAAAATAGAGACAATGGCAACAAAATAATAACTCAAGCTCTTCAGGGCAGGGACTGTCTCATGTGGATTAGATTTTGCCCGAAAGTGCTGTACTTAATAAGGGACTGCGGGTTGCTGTGCTGCCCTGGGAGCGTCTCAGGGAAGATGCCAATTCCTTCCCTATTTCCTCCCCAGACCTTTGCACGCTCAAGGTAGTAATTTACTGTTAGCCTATAGCAGCTGTAAATTATCTCTTTCCCCATCCCCATTGCCCTGGCTGTCATGGTCAATAAGTAGGAGGATGATGCCTAGGCTCCATTCTTCCTTGCCCAACAGCTTCAGTGAGGGACTAAGCATGCAGGTGTGGGTGTGCTTGACACATTCCATTCGGAATGAAAACATACATCAAAATGGCAGAATTTCTCACCTAACGGAAAGTCCGAACAGCACAACCAGCACAAATAAAGATACTGATAAACAATGGGCCATGAATAGATCCCTGCAGAACCCCTTAAGCAGCTCATGTACTTGCTATTCACCCACCATCATCACACACACACACCAGGCTGATAGTGGTGGCAGCAGCTCATAGAGGCTCTATTCATCTCCCTCTCCAGGTTCTGGGGTTTAGCAGCTCATAAGGTTCTGCATCATGTACCACCACCACAAGGCTTGCAGAGAGGAAGGGGCAGTCATTCGTGGAGGCTCTATTCACTCCATTATCCAGTTTTTTTGCTTGTGGTGGGGGTATTAGCTCTTATGGTCTCACTTCATCCACCAACAAATTGGGTGGGGACAGCAGTTCATGGAGTCACTATCCATTCCCTGCTAAAGTGTCAGGAAGGCAGCAGCTTGTGAAGTCTCTCCCATACTCAGGATTAGGGGTAGTAGCATCCCATGGCTTCCTCCTATTTTGGGGAGCAATAGCTAAAACATAGCTGGGTCTTTCATCTTACATCCTCTGCTTGGGGACAACTAGCAGTAGGTTACAAGAAGGTCAAATCCCCCCATCCATTTGGGTCTGTATTTCCTGGCATGAGCATGGCTCACTGTGTGTGGGGGGATCTCCAAGAAGGGATGCTTTAATGTGACCAACTGGTGAATTGTCAAAAGGTACCAGCTAGCTAAAAGTAATTTGTTAACTAGTGAATTACATTGTATGTAGCGGTCAAAATAGAAAGCTCTTCCTGATCATATACATTCTACCCAAACTCAAGCAACCCAAATAACTGAACACACTCTATATGGAGCTCCCATGGTCCCCCTTAAAGCATTTCTAAGAGATTGGGTCTAGTTCAAACAGGAATTAATTCATTCACTCCCATGGCCTGTTTTATGCAGATCGGATTAGATTATAAAAGCAAAAAAGTGATAATCTTTGGATCTGAATCTGTTAATCTATTTAGGTCTTTCACTTTCTTCTCATTGCTTAGATTTTCCTTTTCAACCATTTGGCTTCTGTCTTTGCCTATGTCCCCTACTACCCTACAGCTATATCTGGCTAGTTGCTCCACTACATGTCAATTTCCCTGGGTTCCTGTAGCTGTAGGGTCACCCTATATTCCTTAAAACAGGGAAACTGTGCGTGGTGAACCTGCCATCTGACTCATAGGCGCTGGAACTAGGGGTGCTGGGAGTGTGGCAACACCCTCTGGCTTGAAGCGGTTTCCATCATATACAGAGTTTACAGTTTGGTTCAATGGCTCTCAGTACCCCATGATACAAATTGATATGACCCATTGAAGGGGGGATGTGAGGGGCATGGTCTAGACCATGAACAAGCTGCCCTATTGGGGGCAGAGTGGTAGGTGAAGGTCTGGCCAGTAGGTGAGCATACTGAGCCTGAACTGTGTCTGAGAGTTCAGCTTTAGAGAAAAGGTCTGAAATGGAGCTAAAGGAGTGCAGAGACATGAAATATACAGTTGGGAATAAAAGAGAAGAAATAAAACAGATCGTCCAGAGTGTGGGCCTGAATACAGGGCTGGCGAGACAGTAGAGTACCAATGAGAGGCCTGGGAGGGCAGGGGGTTATCTGCTGTCTAGGAGGGCTGGAGAATACCATGAGGGGCTTAGCAGGACTTTAGGACACCAACCTGGGGCCTGGAAAGGCTAGGAGTCATCAGTGAATAGGCTTAAAGGGAACAAGAATATTGGGCCTGGGAGGGATGGAGTAACATTATGGGTTCTGGGAAGACTGGAATACATTGATAATGGGCTTGGAAGAGTTGGGACAAACCAGTATGGGAAGGCTTGAGAATGCTAATGGGAGGGCAGGCCCCATTAAAGGGACACTTATAGGGGCAGAAATACCATTCACGGTGCATGTGCTGAAACTATAGGATATTCCACTCATTGGCAATAAGACTGGTTTGAGGAAATTAATTAATCTAG
Organism: Chelonia mydas; assembly: GCF_015237465.2. Classification (NCBI taxonomy): domain Eukaryota; kingdom Metazoa; phylum Chordata; order Testudines; family Cheloniidae; genus Chelonia; species Chelonia mydas. Next base: position 101,319,799 of record NC_057852.1, read on the forward strand.
CATTAATTCAACAGAAAAGATCTGCATTCTGTAAATAGCAAAGTGATTCCTCTAACCAATGAAAACATGAGGCTTATCACCTGCTCAATGGCAAAATCCAAAGGAGGCTATGTGACATCAAAAATAAGTGGTGGCAAGAGAAGGCCTCTGAGATCCAGGGTTTCATAGACCAGGATGACATGAGAAGCTTCTTTGAAGCAACAAAAACTATATATGGGCCAAGCTCCAAAGGCCCAATTACCATATGTTCCCAGATGGCTCCACCTTTGTCATAAATATAAAGGGAAGGCTAACCACCTTTAAATCCCTCCTGGCCAGTGGAAAAAACCCTTTTACCTGTAAAAGGTTAAGAAGCTAAAGATAACCTCACGGGCACCTGACCAAAATTATCAATGAGGAGACAAGATACTTTCAAAGCTGGATGGGGGGCGGGAAACAAAGGGTTCTCGCTGTCTGTGTATTGTTGTTGTTTTTTTTTTTCCAGGACCAGAGCAGGAATGCAGGTCAGAACTCCTGTAAAGGGTTAATAAGCAATATAGTTAGATATGCATTAGATTCTGTTTTGTTTAAATGGCTGATAAAATAAGTTGTGCTGAATGGAATGTATATTCCTGTTTTCGTGTCTTTTTGTAACTTAAGGTTTTGCCTGGAGGGATTCTCTATGTTTTGAATCTGATTACCCTGTAAGGTATTTACCATCCTGATTTTACAGAGGTGATTCTTTTACTTTTTCTTCAATTAAAATTCTTCTTTTAAGAACCTGATTGCTTTTTCATTGTTCTTAAAATCCAAGGGTTTGGGTCTGTGTTCACCTATGCAAATTGGTGAGGATTTTTATCAAGCCTTCCCCAGGAAATGGGGTTGGGGGGATTTTGGGTGGAAAGACTTTTCCAAGTGGGCTCTTTCCCTGTTATATTTGTTAGACGTTTGGCAGCAATAAAGTCCAGGGACAAAAGGTAAAATAGTTTGTACCTTGGGGAAGTTTTAACCTAAGCTGGTAAAAATAAGCTTAGGGGGGTTTTCATGCAGGTCCCCATATCTGTACCCTACAGTTCAGAGTGGGGAAGGAACCTTGACAACCTTCCTCAAGGCCATTAAACAATGCTGGAAGGAGCACTTTGAGAGCTCACTAAACCACAAACCTACGGTCTCTGATGACACCATCGAGTCTATTCCACAATGCTCAGCAATGGAACACCTTGCTGATCTCCCTTCTTCTGAGGAAGTCTGGCATGGCCCAGAAAAAAAAATCACAAGGCACCAGGCCCAGATGGCATTGCAGCTGAGGTTTGTAAAGTTGGGGGAACAATGCTCCAGCAAAAACTTTGCCAACTCCTCGACAAAATCTGGACCTGCGAAGAAATTCCACCTGACTTTAAGAATGCCAATATTGTTACAATATTCAAGAAAGGGGACAAATCTTTGTGCAGGAACTACAGAAGTATTGCTCTCCTCTCCATCACAGGGAATATCCTTGCCCTGAGCCACCTCTCCCAAACAGCCAGCATTGATTTAGAAATTGAATACAGGATCCACTCTGCCAGCACATCCTTTCAAAGACTACTCAAATGAGTCTTCAATAATAGAGATCTGAAAACAGAAACTAAGATCTTGGTTTACAAAACTGTTGTCATCCCCACCCTTCTCTATGGGTGTGAGACCTGGGTAACCTAAGAACTATGTCTCAAGTGGCTGGAGTGGTTCCAGCAGCACTGCCTCAGAAGGATTCTCAGGATCAGCTGGAAAGACCGACACACTAACATCAGTCTTCTCTCTGCAGCCAACAACAGCAGTATAGAAGCACAGGTCATGAAACACCAGCTCCGCTGGGTTGGCCACTGTGGTTGACACTCACCTCCTGAAGCAAATACTCTTCTCTCAGTTAAGTCAGGGAAGAAGGGCTCGTGGAGGGCAGCGGAAGTGCTTCAAAGACATACTGAAAGTACACCTTAAAAAGGGAAGTATCAACCAAACAAACTGGGAGGACTCGGCGGGGAACAGAATATAGTGGCGCCACACCATACACCAAGACACAGCTCACTTTGAGGAGAACAGACATGCTCATGAGACAGAGAAGTGACAAAGGAGGAAAAAAAGGGCACAACAATCCAGCCAACAACTATGTCTCCTCCAAGATCACACTTGTCACTTCTGTGGGAAAATCTGCAGGGCACGAATTGGCTCCTCAGCCACTTAAAAACCCACCAATGAACCCCCTTGGCAGACATCATCCTCGCATCGAGGGATAGCCAAAGAAGAAGATAGGGACAATTAAAGCTTGAGAATTCTGAGTAGAAAAGTGGAAAAAAACAAGAAACATCATATAGAGAAAATCCCTAACAAAAAATAAAAGTCAGTGAAGTCATGCTTTCCCAACAGCTCCTGCCTGCCACACCTCCTCCAATGGGTGAGCAAGCTCCATAGTGGCAACTGCAGGCAGGCAGTAGGAAGAGATTCATCTGCCAGGCACCACCTCCCATAGGTCCAGGAGAAAGCATCTGTCTACCTTAATGTTGTCCTTGGCTTTTTACTGCAGGAAGCACACTCCTCTCCTCTGTGCCTGGCTGTCCTCTTCAGCTTCCTCCCCTCTATCACTGAGATCTTCCTTCTTATATCTGGCCCTCAGCTTTACAAGCTGCCTCATATTCCTTGCTTCCTGGTATTCCATGTCAGTATTAATTCTTTCCCCCTTCATCATCACCAGCCATTGCCATTCCCTGATACCCCTTCTACTTCATTTCCTCATTCTCCCCATTATCCCTCGCCTTCTCCCTTTACTTTGCTATGTCTACACTGGGGGTTAGGTTGGCATAGCTACAAAACTCAGGGGTGTGAATAATTTTTCACCCTTCGGAGCACTGTAGCTATTTCAGCTGAACATATAAGTGTAGACCAGGCCACAATGTTGTACATCACCACCTCATATGGACCCAAATTAAGAAGTTAGCCTTGCACCTAAGGATACCTTGATTTTTTCCTTCCTGATGGTGCAAGGGCCTATAAAATGCATCTATCCTAAGTTCAGTATAGGTAGCTGCCAGCCGTTATGGCAGAGTGTTTTCTACTCTTGCCACTGCATTATGTCATTCCTCCCACCCAACCATTTCCCTAGAATAGGAGGGAGTGGGCACTGGGCACCTCAAAAATTTACTATCAAGGTATGAAAGTAAACTGTTGCGTAACGGCAAGGCAGAGGCTGGGCTGCATCCAGAAGATTTCATTAGTAACAGGAAAGGAGTCCATTGGATATTGGTTGCTGGGAGGTGATATGCCAGTGAGAGGAAAAGCTGAGCATCCTGGCATGAAAGGGTTTCAAGAGAATCTGCAAGGTTAAAACTCTCAAAACTTATGAACAGGAGCTGCAGTCATATACTTGTTAAGCTTATGGGAACAAAGTCCTACAGGTTTCAAGCAGGTCTAAAACTCATATCCCCTTTCTCAAGTTAAAGCCAAAGTGAGCTAAAGTTGCCCTTTTCCCAGGTTTTTGAAAGATTATCTATCTAATCTATCTATCAACTTTTTCTACATCTATTCATTGGGGCCCAGATTCACAATGGTATTTAAGGCTTTTAATTTCCACTGAAATCAATGGATGCTGGGAACCTAAATACCTTTGTAGATCCGGACCTGCGTGTTTTGCTTAAATAAGCACTATAATGATCACTAGGTGACCTTATGTGACTTTGTCCTCCTGCTATAACTTACCCCTGTCCACTGCATTCTTACATTACTGTTCTCAGTGATCTGCAGTGGCTTCCAATAAGCTTCAGGATAGAATTCAAGATTCTGGTTTAATTTATAAAGCCCTAAGTGGTTTGGGACCTTGTTACCTGGAAATTGCCTCTCTCCCTCTGACATACTGCTACACTTGAGATCAGCAGGAGCACTCAAGCTGGAGCTCCTCAATATAAATGAAAGGAAGATGATGGGAGGGTGCTCTCTCTGAGGGGCTCTTGGTGTTGGAACATGCACTTTGACCCTTGTTCTGCCAGAGCCCATATTTGATATCCTTCTGGACACACTGCAAAACCCATCTGTTCTCTCTCTTCTCTAAATCTGTGGGAGGTGGACTGAGGGGAATATATTGTAATGGACTGTGAGATCAGGAAATCTGAGATTTTTTGCAGGGCACCTTGGATACCTCCTGGAAGATGACAAGATGGGAGAGTATACATATAGTAATCCAGTGATGCAAAAGAGTGTATCCGTTTGCCGAATGCTTTGAGACAAATCCTTGTCTTTATTAAGTCTGCTTTGTATCTCTCCAACAGTGCAAAGCAAATTTTAAGTCAGCTGAGGGTTCTCCTATGCCTTACCTGCTGCCTCCCCGGCTTACAGACCAATGGTATATCAGGCATGGATGAGGGCAAGGAAGCATGGCTAGGTGTTCTTGCTCTCTGGTGATCCTCAGCTGCTGAATGAGCCCCTTGGACTGAATCCTGAATCTAACTGAGGTTGCTCCTTGGACTGGTCCAGCAGCCTGAAGATTAGGAATTTCCTTACTCCGAGCTGTAATAGATGCCAAATGTCATGTCCAAATCTTGCTCTGAAGGGTACAACTGGGAAAATTAAGATCCAGCTTACCAGACAGTTTAATATCCAAGGAAATGAAAAGCACATAAATAACATATTTAGGAAGGAAATCAAGTATCAAAGGGTAGCCGTGTTAGTCTGGATCTGTAAAAGCGGCAAGGAGTCCTGTGGCACCTTATAGACTAACACTCGTATTGGAGCATAAGCTTTCTTGGGTGAATACCCACTTTATCGGATGCATGTCCCATGTAATCTATGGCAGGTTTAACATATTATACACCAGACACCCTTGATTCCTATTATGCATGAGTGGAAAATTTTGTTTTGGATTTCAATTCCTGCAGCTATAATAAAATAAATTCAAAAATGAAAAAGAGAAGACCAATGTTTTTAAACTGCATCACTAAAATTAGGTATGAAAAATCATATTGACTTCAGTATTCCACATGGGGAGAAAACACTTTTGCCTCATGGAGTAATTCAAGTATGTTAGAATATGCTATATAGGGAATGAAAAGTCTCTACATCCTCCTCTTCTTCCCCTGCAACAGAGACCCATGAATTCCATGGTGGAAACCTAATTCTACAGCCATTTCTACAGCTATGAAGTCACTTAACCTGTGGAACTTTAAATGAGATAATGGAATCAGTTCTTACACTTTTGGCTGTTCTAATTATATGGTAGTAATGAGTGACATCAAAAGGTTTTGACATTTGAGTTTCATTATTTAAGAACTCAGAGTAACCTCTTGAGTCACCCAAATGTGTCCAGAAATATTGAAACAGTGTGCTTGTAAAATTTCTGGTACATTCTGCTTCAACACAGGCTGGAAATATCACCAGGACAGACAATGTCATGTTTTTTGGTTTACAGCAGCCAGAGCATAGATATTCACAGGTGCTTGAAAATAACAAAGCTTTACCGAACCTTCAAAGAAGTGAGGTTCTGTTCTTCAAATTAGTTAAACAATTATCAAGGGATGTTGTGGAGTCTCTGTCACATGAAGTCTTCAAATCCTGACTGGATGTCTTTCTAGAAAATATACTGTAGTTCAGTCAGAAATTATGGGGAATCACTTGGTGAAATTCTATGGCCTCTTTTATTCCGGAGGTCAGATTACATTATCATAATGACAGGTTTCAGAGTAACAGCTGTGTTAGTCTGTATTTGCAAAAAGAAAAGGAGTACTTGTGGCACTTTAGAGACTAACCAATTTATTTGAGCATGAGCTTTCGTGAGCTACAGCTCACTTCATCGGATGCATACAGTTTCCACAGTATGCATCCGATGAAGTGAGCTGTAGCTCACGAAAGCTCATGCTCAAATAAATTGGTTAGTCTCTAAGGTGCCACAAGTACTCCTTTTCTATTATCATAATGGTTAATTCTGGCCTTTAAGCCTAGGAATCTAGTTATTTGTCTGGGGAAATGCAGGAAGTTTCTCTGTTTTCTGAATCTATTTGCCCTTCTCAATTAAGAGGATTCCAGAAAATGTGCCTTTACTTTTTAATCTTTAACACCTGTATCATAAATCAGGACTCAAAATTATGCAGGCCAGTTCATGAGAATTATTCCCACTCTGGCATTCCCAGTCTCCCCAGCGGATGGAGTGGCATAACTGATATATTACCTTCCAGTTTTTCCGTTACAAAAAAACAGATTTGTACATTCAAACTCCTCCAAAAGTATTCTACATGTTTAGAGTGAAAGCTTGGCCCCATCAAAGTCAATTAAAAACTCCCCTTGACCTCAATTAAGCCTGGATTTCATCCTTTGTATTTATCTCAGCATCACTATATGTAATGATAAGAACACATCCTTCCACAAATATTTCACATTTATTAAATCCAATAGTGTGAAATAAGGTGGTAAATCATTGTAGAATAATGAACTACTACAACCAAATGGTTTATTTTTGATCCCACATGAAATCAAGTGGCAGAACAAATAATTTCTATTCAAAAAAGTGAATGTATGGACGACCTTCATTTTATAGAAAATTAGTTGACGAATTTACTATAAATGGTCAAGGAATTAGCTTGTGATTTAGCTGTTTAGATTTTTCTGTTGTTTGTTTGTTTGTTTGTTTTCAGCCCTGCAGTTTGAAATTTCAAAACCCATTTAGCAATGGGGGACGTTGGAACCAGTTTGGTCAGAATAAGTGGTCAAATATTTCTACTAATCTTTTTTTTCCAACCAGATAGTAGACAGCTAAAAGAAAGATGCCATCTTCAGAGTAGAACAAAAGTATGAACAAGGTTAGGAATATAGAAAATGGGTGATTCTGGAAAATACAAATCAGAGTATGCAAGGGTATAAATAGGCATCAGTACTGCATTAAAGGGGAGCAAGAATTGCTGCAATTTCAATGGTTTAAAGGGAGAAAAAGAAATCTGAGAGAGAGAAACCATCTGAAAAATGTAAGGTCCTAACCTTAGCAATGGATTATTTTTCGACTATTTTGTTTAGGGTTGCCAACTTCCTACCTTTTAGACTTTGTTCTGCAGGACAAAATGATTGCACCATAGTGTTGTGACATTTGTGTCAATGCCAGTCTAAAGTTATTTTGAAACTGTTTTGTAATCCCTGTGTTCTGAACACAGGGCAGTCTCACTTGAATCACATTTGACCCATATGGGAGGCAAGCATATCTATATGTCACTTATAGCATTTCTTCAGTGTGAAAGGAAAAACTAACATTACAAAGCATCATTTTTAAACTCTGCTTTGTTATTTGCTCATAACTTTTTCACGAACAAAATGATTTGGGGCTGATATTTTCCATGTTTGGTTTCAAACTGAAGGTAATTTTTTTAGGGGAGAAATTTTAGGTAATTTTCACAATGTCCATTGTGCTTAATACATTCAGGATTGTGGTCATTGCTTTGGATAAACTGTGGGTCCTGTTTTTCCTGCACCATTTAAGTCATTCACACAAACATCATAATTTTTTTTCCTGTTTAAGATACACACACTCATATTCTGTCTTTGCATCTTATTGTCAAATAAACACCCCCTTTTCAAAAGTGGTCTTCCCTTGGTTCTCTATTAATTACCATACTTTTGTATGCTCATGGTCTTTTTTGCAGGTGTTGATCTGAAACCAGCTCAATCTGTTTGTAAAGACACATGGTGTGTATAATGCATTTGTAATTTTAATTCTACCCAATAACAAATAGGAATAAAAATGGTTTTAAACTAATCTGTACACCTGTACACTGGCAGTTGGTGCTGCATTTGATGTTCCACACTAGTGATGAGGGAGGGGAGTTTACTGGAGTCACTTCCACTTCCATATTCCCATTTTATTTTTGATAAAACAATCTGGACAGTTTCACCCTTGAGCTCCCAAGCACCTCACGACACAAGAGATAGTAGTCCAGCAAGCTAAAAATTCCACAAATATTTCCCAGGATGCTTCCATCACAGAGGTGAAACAGTCAATATATATTCTCTTGTTAGAGTCCCTTGGTACTGCCACAACTCAACCAACCAGCCTTCTTGAATTCTTAGTAAGATTCTGATACCAGCTTTAAGACAGGAACTTCATCTTAGCCACATGTGTTGGAGAAACCATGCAGAACATAGCTAACAGAGACAACTGTGCCTGCCTTTTTCATAAAAATCTCTCAAGCTTTAAAAGAAAGTCAGGAGGAAAGTCATATTATGGAACAACCCAATTCTTGCAGTTTCCTTATTAAGGGAAATACTGCCTCCAGTAATGGGCAGAGCAGCTATGCACTGTCCTAGAAGTAGGCTAGAGAATGAATTGCTATTCGTTCTCATTCCTTCTCTCCTGCTCCTTTGCTTGGTGGGTGGGGAGAGAATAAGGGCTTGTCTACACTGGCAATTTACAGCACTGCAACTTTCTTGCACAGGGGTATGAGCGCAGTAACTTTCAGCGCTGTAAAGCACCACTGTAAACAGTGCACCAGCGGTGGGAGCTACGCCTCTCGTTGTGTGCCGCAACCACCCAAGGCATGTTGCGGCAGCACTTGAGCATGGCCCTAAGTTACTTCACACCTTTTCATAGAGTTGCTTACATCTGTGTACTTGTGCAGATACTCTGGTTGCCAAGTAGGTGGGATGGAGCCTCCACAAAGCATTTCTCTCTCTCCCGTGGTGGTGGGACATCGCTTGTAGGTGGTGTGACATTGCCCAGGGTACAACCTGGACTGTGGGACCGCTGTGTCCCCTTTAACTCTCTGGATCAGGTACCTCTCACACTGCTCTGTTCGTTACTAACAGCCCTTCAGGCTTCGCTCTCACACAGACTTTAGCATGTGAAGGCACACCCAAAGTTACATACAGGCTCTCACAGCCTTTCATGAACTACACACAGGGAGACATTAGCAAATCCCCAGAGTCCCAGCTTTGCATTCCAGAAATGTGTTTTCTTACACTGCTCAAGACCTTCTCTTGAACAATGCAAGCTCACTAAAAGATAGCAGACATGCACCAGCCTTTGTCTGTCTGATGTGAGGACGTATCTACATATCCATCATTGGTTTACATTCACACTGAAACAGACTGACTCTCATAGGTCCACTATGATGGGAAACTCCAACAAGATAGGTTTCAGAGTAGCAGCCGTGTTAATCTATATTCGCAAAAAGAAAAGGAGTACTAGTGGCACCTTAGAGACTAACCAATTTATTTGAGCATAAGCTTTCTACTGTAGCTCACGAAAGCTTATGCTCAAATAAATTGGTTAGTCTCTAAGGTGCCACTAGTACTCCTTTTCTTCTTCCAACAAGATAAATACTCTAACCACAGGGCTTTAGGGGAGCACCACCAGGCTCTGTGCTCTACCTTACTTGATCTGGTAGACATGCAGTAAGGTAGTCTCTGAATGCATCTAACAGATTGGGTCCATGGGTGAGCGAGGCAGGAGGAATACGGCACTTATGTGTGAGTTAGGCACCAAGCTGCTTGGTGGCGTCACCCTGAGGGGATGTGTGCATTAACAGCACAGAAATTTAGGTATCCTGGGGACTTGAATGGTGGAAATACAGGTGCTTAGGGAATTTAGGAAACTATAGGGTTAGGCAGCAGCTGAGTTGGGGTTATGTGAATGTCAGTGGTGACTACATTTTGGACTTGGATTTCTAAAGGAGCAATTAGGAGCCCAAGTCCCCCTTGTTGTTCCAACTCTCACTCTCTCCAAAGTTATGGGTGTAATCTAGTCTTTTAATTCATTTTATTTTGTTTTAGGCTCCATACACATTTACAGAGCTATGTAGAGTATGTAAAGACAGCTCCTGCTGGACATAAAACAAGTTATAGGTGAAAACTGAGCTCTGTTAACAGCTGCAGGCAGCAAGCAGGCAGAAAAAAATAATGATCTACCTCCTGTTTCCTGAGATTTTTGCTTGGAATGCATTGAAAATATTCTGCTCTCTCCCCATCTGTTTGCCCATATGAAAGCAACTAGATAATTATGCTTGTCTTAGTTAAGAATATCACCATAGATGATGACTCACCAGAGAACAAGCAACATGGAAAAAATATTTAACAGCACCACACTTGCTTCACAGAATGAAAATGTACAGCAATTACCATATCAGAAGAAAATTAATATATAAACTTTCCTCTGTGCAGCAACATAAGAACATAAGAATGGCCATACTGGGTAAGATCAAGGGTCCATCCAGCCCAGTATCCTGTCTAGCAACAGCGGCCAATGCCAGGTGCCCCAGAGGGAGTGAACCTATCAGGTAATGATATAGTGATCTCTCTCCTGCCATCCATCTCCACCCTCTGACAAACAGAGGCTAGGGACACCATTCCTTACCCATCCTGGCTAATAGCCATTAATGGATTTAACCTCCATGAATTTATCCAGTTCCCTTTTAAACCCTGTTATACTCCTAGCCTTCACAACCTCCTCAGGCAAGGAGTTCCACAGGTTGACTGTGCGCCAAGTGAAGAAGAACTTCCTTTATTTGTTTTAAACCTGCTTCCTTTTAATTTTATTTGGTGGCCCCTAGTTCTTATATTATGGGAACAAGTAAATAACTTTTCCTTATTCACTTTCTCCACACCACTCATGATTTTATATACCTCTATCATATCCCACCTTAGTCTTCTCTTTTCCAAGCTGAAAAGCCCTAGTCTCTTTAATCTCTCCTCATATGGGACCTGTTCCAAACCCCTAATCATTTTAGTTGCCCTTTTCTGAACCTTTTCTAATGCCAGTATATCTTTTTTGAGATGAGGGGACCACATCTGTACGCAGTATTCAAGATGTGGGCATACCATGGATTTATATAAGGACAATAAGATATTCTCCATCTTATTCTCTATCCCTTTTTTAATGATTCCTAACATCCCATTTGCTTTTTTGACTGCCGCTGCACGCTGTGTGGACATCTTCAGAGAACTATCCACGACAACACCAAGATCTTTCTCCTGATTAGTTGTAGCTAAATTAGCCCCCATCATATTGTATGTATAGTTGGGGTTATTTTTTCCTACGTGCATTACTTTCCATTTATCCACATTAAATTTCAGTTGTCATTCTGTTGCCCAATCACTTAGTTTTGTGAGATCTTTTTGAAGATCTTCACTGTCTGCTTTGGTCTTAACTATCTTGAGCAGTTTAGTATCATCTGCAAACTTTACCACCTCACTGTTTACTCCTTTTTCCAGATCATTTATGAATAAGTTGAATAGGATTCATCCTAGGACTGACCCTTGGGGAACACTTGAATGGACTATAAGGTGAATAGAAAGCTGGCTAGATCATCGGGCTCAATGGGTAGTGATAAATAGCGCCATGTCTAGTTGGCAACCGGTATCAAGCAGAGTGCCCAAAGGGTCAGTCCTGGGGAGGACTGGGAGGAGTGGTAGATACGTTGGAGGGTAGGGATAGGATACAGAGGGACCTAAACAAATTATAGGATTAGTCCAAAAGAAATCTGATGAGGTTCAACCGGGACGAGTGCAGAGTCCTGCACTTAGGATGGAAGAATCCCATGCACCGCTACAGACGAGGAACTGAATGGCTAGGCAGCAGCTCTGCAGAAAAAGACCTAGGAGTTACAGGGGACGAGAAGGTGGATATGGGTCAACAGTGCGCCCTTGTTGCCAAGAAGGCTAACAGCATTTTGGGCTGTATAAGTAGGGGCATTGCCAGCAGATCGAGGGACGTGATTGTTCCCCTCTATTCGATATTGGTGAGGCCTCATCTGGAGTACTGCGTCCAGTTTTGGGCCCCACACTACAAGAATGATGTGGAAAAATTGGAAAGCGTCCAGCGGAGGGCAACAAAAATGATTAGGGGACTGGAACACCTGACTTATGGGGAGAGGCTGAGGGAACTGGGACTGTTTAGTCTGCGGAAGAGAAGAAGGAGGGGGGATTTGATAGCTGCTTTCAACTACCTGAAAGGAGGTTCCAAAGAGGATGGATCTAGGCTGTTCTCAGTGGTACCAGATGACAGAACAAGTAGTAATGGTCTCAAATTGCAGTGGGGGAGGTTTAGGTTGGATATTAGGAAACACTTTTTCACTAGGAGGGTGGTGAAGCACTGGAATGAGTTACCTAGGGAGATGAGGTTTTTAAGGTCAGGCTTGACAAAGCCCTGGCTGTGATGATTTAGTTGGGGATTGGTCCTGCTTTGAACAGGGGGTTGGACTAGATGACCTCCTGAGGTCCCTTCCAACCCTGATATTCTATGATTCTATGAACACCACTAGTTACCCCTCTCTATTCTGAACATTTACCATTTATTCCTACCCTTTGTTTCCTGTCTTTTAACCAGTTCTCAATCCATGAAAGGATCTTCCCTCTTATCCCGTGACAACTTAATTTACGTAAGAGCCTTTGGTGAGGGACCTTGTCACAGTCTTTGTGGAAATCTAAGTACATTATGTCCACTGGATCCCCCTTGTCCACATGTTTGTTGACCCCCTCAAAGAACTCTAATAGATTAGTAAGACACAATCTCCCTTTTCAGAAATCATGTTGACTTTTGCACAACAATTTATGTTATTCTATGTGTCTGACAATTTTATTCTTTACTATTGTCTCAACTAATTTGCCCGGTACTGACGTTAGACTTACTGGTCTGTAATTGACGGGATCACCTCTAGACCCCTTCTCAAATGTTGGTGTTACATTAGCTGTCTTCCAGTCATTGGGTACAGTAGCTGGTTTAAAGGACAGGTTACAAACCTGTTACATAGTTAATATTTCCTCAATTTCACATTTGAGTTCTTTCAGAACTCTTAGGTGAATGGCATCTGGTCCCAGTGACTTGTTACTGTTAAGTTTCTCAATTAATTCCAAAACCTTCTCTAGTGACACTTCAATCTGTGACAATTCCTCAGATTTGTCACCTACAAAAGACGGCTCATGTTTGGGAATCTCCCTAACATCCTCAGCCGTGAAGACTGAAGCAAAGAATTCATTTAGTTTCTCTGCAATGACTTTATTGTCTTTAAGTGCTCCTTTTGTATCTCGATCATCCAGGGGCCCCACTGGTTGTTTAGCAGTCTTTCTGCTTCTGATGCACTTAAAAAACATTTTGTTATTACCTTTTAACATAACCATTTCCTCCAACCCCTTTTTCATACCATACCAAACATAGCATTTCCCCCAGCCCCTGCCAGACCCCCTGCCTATCTTCAAACCCTGCTATTGAATACAATAGAAGCTTCAGATACTCAAGAAGCAGAGACATGATGAAGGCTTTGTTTGTATAAGTTTGTTTAACCAGTTCATGAGCAGGAGCAGTAGCACAGTGTCATTCTCTCTCTCTCTCCCTCCCTCTCTGTCTTTCTCAGTCTGTCTTTCTCTCTGGGCCTGATTGAAGGTCCAGCAAAATCAATGACACAGCTCCAACTGATTTCAATGGGCTTTGCGTCAGGCCATTTACCCATTCCCCTCCCTCCGTCACCAAAACCTCTTATCTACTCTAGTTATATAAAAATTTCTAAGCATGTTATGTTTTTCTAATCTTACCCCCAAGACCTTTACACTTTCACTCAATGTCATCTAGGAAGTTTTATGTGCCATTTAAAAAATTGCCATAATCTAAGGAGCTTCAGTTGTACAGGTATCCAGTAGATTTTTAGAAAGTATTTTCAGCTGTCTTTATTGTTGAGTATGCTTGATACATTTAAGCATCATCTCCTCTTTTGGTATGGGACCAAAAGTCAGTGGCAGGGTACCTCGTAGGAGGAGGACATAGAACTTGTATGGTGGTTTGGGAAGGTTGAAATTTGTGTAGAACCACTTAGTGAATCTATAGGGGTTCATTGTATTTGCTACTTCATTTTGCTATGTCCTTTTGTAAGGTGTAAAAAGCACACAGAGACTGCCATTTTTCTAAGGAACCTAAGAGAACTAAGCACCCAAATAACAGTGAAAGTCAATGAGAGTTAGGGGTCTGGTTCCATTAGGCCCCTTGATAATATCAACCAGAACATACAAAATAAAACTAAAGACTCAAGCATCCTGTACTGCTCAGTGCCCTACATCAGAGACTGAAACCCACAGGACTCATCATAGCATGGTAAGATAAATTCATCTCTGGTATAAGTGAGTGTATTTCCATTGACTTCAAAGTAGCTGCACCCAAATGTATAAGAACTCTTTGAACTTAGAGATGAAGAAGCCATTTTAGTTTATCTATTCCATTTGCTGCACTGTATTTTCTGCTATTTTTAACTGGCAATTCGCCTGCCAGTGAAGGATTGTCCCCAAAAGTGCATGTGTTAGTGTTTGTTTTTGCAATTCTCTTTAGCTATACACCCAAGAAATAAATTTCAAAAGTCCATGATAAAAAAGCCATATAGTAATCAAAGAATTAGTAGGGATCCAATAGTACAGAATATATAATTATATCATCCGTAGGCCTCCTGTTTCAGACAAAGGAGTACTTGTGGCACCTTAGAGACTAACCAGTTTATTTGAGCATGAGCTTTCGTGAGCTACAGCTCACTTCATCGGATGCGATGAAGTGAGCTGTAGCTCACGAAAGCTCATGCTCAAATAAACTGGTTAGTCTCTAAGGTGCCATAAGTACTCCTTTTCTTTTTACGAATACAGACTAACACGGCTGTTACTCTGAAACCTGTTTCAGACAATAATAGAGGACAATCCTCATTGTTCAGTCTAATTTTAAGGGTCTTGGATATCAGAGTTTCCACTATTTCCCTTGGGAGCTTCTTCCACCCTCTAACATCTTATTCTCAGGAAGCTTTTCCTAATAACCAGCCTATAGTTTCTCTTTCATAATTTCATCTCAGTATGCCTAATTACACCCTCTCTGTCACTGTAAATAATTATTTCCTTCTCTTTCAAATATTTGTAAGTGGTTATAGTGATAGTTATACTGTCTATATATATATTGCTTTATTCTGCAACTGAGTGAATGTATCCAGACCATTGCATTCTTGGGGCACCCCACTGAAGTATATTTGGTTCTGGGCAGGCATAGAAGTCTGTCCACATACAGTCAGTTGCAAGATTGGAGCCTTAGGTCTTTTAATCTTCCATCATTAACCAGCCCCTCACTCCAGCCCCTTACTGTTTTTGTTGGCCTTCTCTGAACTCATTTATCTTAATTGTCCAAACACGCAACAAGTTCATCAAGTTTGTAGATGCTCCAAACACTGTCAAAGTTTAAATTAAATTCATAGTTATATTTTATAACTTTACATGTTTTCTTTTAAATCAAATCTTAGTATCCTCACATTAATCTATGGCATAATAGGTCCTGAAAGCCCCAATTCAGCAATGTATGTAAATACATGTGTAACTTAAAGCTTGTTAGAATTCCCATTGATTTCAGTTAAACTAGTTGCATAGTTAAAGTTATGCATGTATTTGCTGAACTGGGGCCTCAGCCAATATAATTTATGAGTAACAACGAATGAAATTCTTATGAAAATTAACACAGATGGTATCCGATTGTCTTACAAGGTTTAAATTGAGATATTCAAGAACTCAATAAGAGAGACCCTAAACACCATACTCCCCTGCTGCCTACATTTGTACCCAATCACTAAGGAAATCAGGAGTTAATCAGCTAAGAAAAACTTGTCAGAGAAGTGAGTCTTGATGTTATTTCTAAAAGCGGTCACGTTTGTGCTTAATTGGATTTTTATAGGAAGTGAATTCTAGTGCCCACTAGTGAGCATACTGAAGGCCTGTGCCTATTGGAGTAGATGTCTAGGTACTTTAAATACCTGTGACCTGTTGGTGCTGCCAAATGTATTTTTCGTGATTGACTTGAATTGGTATACTGAAATGAAAAGATGCTTTAGTGTGGAGAAACATGGGCTGAGCAACTACAGAGCTAGCAGGCATACATTCTGCTATAAGTGTAATCTGAGAATATGTCAATCGCATATTCCCTTCCATCTGTTCCCTTAGGAGACTACTTCACCACCTAGTAGATCTGCCAGCAAGTTTTCCTTAATGTGAATGAGAATAGGAAATTGTTTAAGAATTCTTTACTAGATGCCCAAAAATCCACAATCCCCCTCATGGAAGAAGAAGGAGGAATTAGTTGAGAAACTGACCTGGTATGCATGCATCTTATGAAGTGAGCTGTAGCTCACAAAAGCTTATGCTCTAATAAATTTGTTAGTCTCTAAGGTGCCACAAGTCCTCCTTTTCTTTTTGCAGATACAGACTAACACGGCTGCTACTCTGAAACCTGACCTGGTATAGGGAAAGTGAAGGAAACTATAAATAATAATAAAAATTAATAATAAATATAACTAATGGAAGAAAGGCAAAGTTGATGATAATTAATATAAATCAGAAGCTAGGAATTGTGGAAAATTAATAAGGGAAGCAAAGGGGAAACAAGTAGAAATCTATGGCCAGCAGAGTGAAGGACAAGAATAAATTATTTTTTAAAGAATATTAGGAACAAAAAGAATCCTGACAGTGGCATTGATCCATTACTAGTTGGAAATGGTAGAATTATCAATAAAAACACAGCAAAAATGGAAGTGTTCAATAAATATTACTGTTCTATACTTGGGGGAAAAAACAGATGATGAAGTCATGTTGTATTATAACACTTTTTCCATGCCACTAGTATCGCAGGAGGATGTTAAACAGAGGCTAATTAAAGTTAGACATTCTGTAATCAGAAGGTTCATATAACTTGCATCCAGAGTTTTAAAAGAGCTGGCTGAGGAGCTTGCTGCACCATTAATGTTGATTTTCAGTAAGTCTTGTAACAGGGAAGTTCCAGGAGACTGGAAGAAAGCTAATGTTGTACCAATTTTTTAAAAGGGTAAATGGAATGGCCTAGGTAATTACAGGCCTGTCAGCCTGGAAACATTGAGGAGAGACAACTGATCCTGGACAACATAATGGAGCGGCTGATACAGGACACAATGAATAAAAAATTGAAGGTGAGTATCATAAGTAATCCAATCAAGAAGGGTTTATGGAAAATAGATCCTGTCAAACTAACTTGGTATATATATATATAGATGTATATATATATATATATATATATATATAGATGAGATTAGGTTTGGCTGATAAAGGTAATAGTGTTCGTGTACTATACTTAGATTTCTTTATGACATTTGACTTGGCACTGCATGACATTTTGATTAAAAAATGAGAAAGATATAAAATTAACATGGCACACATTACATGGATTAAATATAGGCTAATTGATAGGTCTCAAAATGTAATTGTAAATGAGGAATTGTCATAGAATGGGTATATTTCTAGGGGGATCAGTCCCTTGGGGACTGATTCTTGGTCCTCAAGGACTGATTCCTGCACTATCAAACATTTTTAGTAATGACCTGGAATAAAACATAAAATCATCACTGATAAAGTTTTCAGATAACAAAAAAGTTGGGGGAGTAGTAAATAATGAAAAGGACATGTCACTGATACAGAGAGGTCTCAATTTCTTCATAAAGTGGATACAAGTAAACAGGTGCTTCTTAATATGGCAAAATGTAAATGTATACATCTAGGAACAAAGAATGTATGTCATACTTATGCCATGAGGGATTCTATCCTGGGAAACGGTGACTCTGAAAAAGATTTGGGGGAGTGGTGGATAATTAGCTGAATATGAGTGCTCACTGGCCAAAGGGGCTCATGTAATCCTTGGATGCATAAACAGAGGACTCTCAAGTAGGAGTAGACATCTTATTTTACCTTTATATTTGACAGTGGTGCAACAGCTGCTTGAGTTATTTGTCTAGTTCTGGTGCCCACAATTGAAGACAGAGATTGATAAATTGGAGAAGATTCAAAGAAGATTTACTAGAATGATTAAAAGATTAGAAGACATGTTTTATAGTGATAGACAAATAGAAGGTTAAGAGGTGACTTGATTACAGTCTATAAGTACCTACCTTGGGAACAAATATTTAATAATGGTCTCTTCAATCTAGCAGAGAAAGGTATAACATGATCCAATGGTTGGAAGCTGAAGCTAGACAAATTCAGACTGGAAGTAGGCATAATATTTAACAGTGAGAGTAATTAACCATTGGAACAAATTACCCGGGATTGTGATGGATTCTCCATCACTAACAATTTCTAAATCAGGATTGGATTTTTTTCTGAAAGATCTGCTCCAGGAATTATTTTTGGGATAATTGTGTG
Organism: Chelonia mydas; assembly: GCF_015237465.2. NCBI lineage: Eukaryota > Metazoa > Chordata > Testudines > Cheloniidae > Chelonia > Chelonia mydas. Next base: position 101,337,940 of record NC_057852.1, read on the forward strand.
GCTTGTGCTATATAGGAGGTCAGACTAGCTGATCAGAATGGTACCCTCTGACCTTCAAATCTATGAATATCATGCCATCAATTGTTCAGCATGGCATATGTTCAAAAATTTGCTGAGTAGTTGTCATTTAATATTTATTATAGGTGATAATGTTAAATAAATACATTTTGTTAAGACATCCAGAAGTAAAATGCCTTGACATTCAACTGTTTCAAATCTGTTCATGTTTTTTTATATTTGTCCATTTGTTTATATGTATATTTTAAAAGCAGAAACAAATGTAGTTGAAAAATTCAGTTTACAAGATGCTCCCTTTTGTTTCTCCTCATAGTTCTCAAACAATTTGTAGAGACTGTTCCATTTTATGTCAGCCACTCACTCCTTTACCACAATGAAAAATGAATGCTGATGGAATAAGATGCTCACTTGGCCTTTCTTGCTGCTATAATCCTTTCAAGAGTATTAGGATAGATGAAATCTCTTAGGGCTTCATTGCTAGAAGCTGCTTTTTACTCAACTCAGGGCTGTTCAGTCAATTATTTATAACCTTTGCTCATAAACTTCCACCTGGCCTGTGCCACTACAGAAGTTTATGTGGATTATTAAACAGAAAGAAACCTGGAAGGAAATAATGAACTCCTCTTTTGTTTTTAAATTTTGATACTGTATAATTGTAGTACTGTACAGTTTTGATACTGTATAATTAGCCTTTGCAGACTTGGCTTCCTTGTAGGAGGATTGTATTTCTCAGTAAAACTGCTCTCTGTGAACTTAGATGTTATTTCAAACAAATAAAGCCATTCATCATAAATCAGTGTTATCCTTACCAGTACTTACCGAGTTTTGAATATTTTTCATGTGTGCTTCATTGAGACTTCACAGCTTTAGTCCTGCAGCTCACAAACATTTTCTTTTCTTTTTAGTACCTTGCCTCACACACTGACTATAGCAGCTATACAAAGTACCACAGAGATGGGGAAGATTTCAAAGGCCTAGAAACTCCCTTACTGTGGTTGCTTCCCAAAGTTGTCAGGAAAGTCTATAAGGGTCACTGCATAAAGAAACTGACTCATACTCAGGTTTTTTTTTAAACAGACAATTAAGGCTAAACAAAAGCCTTGGTGTGCGTTACCTAGGGAGGTGGTAGAATCTCCTTCCTTACAGGTTTTTAAGGTCAGGCTTGACAAAGCCCTGGCTGGGATGATTTAACTGGGACTTGGTCCTGCTTTGAGCAGGGGGTTGGACTAGATGACCTTCTGGGGTCCCTTCCAACCCTGATATTCTATGATTCTATGATTCTATGAAAAGATCAAGCCCCATGAAGTCTTGAGATTACTGGAGAAATCAGGATTTAACTTCACTAATCTCAGGGAACATATGAAGAAAACCTCTTTTCTTCACATTATTTCTTGGCTCCCTTTCCTTCTGGCAGCATAGTTGGGCTGCCTTTGGGTTCTTCCTACTGCATCAATGGTCTCCTAAACTCTTCAAGGGCTGTAGAAGGTGCACAAGTGAAATCCATGGGTAATACAAGGGTACTAATTCCCCACAGACTTTTGTTCATTTACTCCCCCTCAGTTGCCTTACTGGTAACTCTAGAACCCACAGAATCCAACTGCGTAGTGGTGATGTGGATAGGATTTTATGAGTTTCTGTGGAGATGGGAAGCATGCAGGCTGAGTATCTTCTGGAGGTTCCTGGGCTTTTCCCTTTCTCATCTCTTTTACTCTTTCTCACTTCTGGCCCCAAGTGACATACTCCAGTAGAAAAATAGTTTACAAGTAGGAAACTGCAGGTACATTCTTATTCATAATTTCCAAATTCACCATTACAACATTGGGGTATCCTCTACTCTACAGCTTCAGGAGGCAGGACCAGACCTGCCAATCTTAAAAGAAGTTTTTTCCATCACCCATCAGTAGTATAGGTAATACCTAGAGAATACTACAAATAAATATTATAGTGTGCAGGAGCACCCCTATCATTAAGTGTGTCATGACACCTATTTAAAGGTGGACCTTTCCAAGTCCTCTAAAATCAATGTGCATTTCTTTGAAATTTGGTGTGCCTCAGTAGGGTGCACGGTAGCATTAGTGACCCAAATCTGTAGTCATTTCATCGAGGGGTTCTGAAAATATATCCACACCATAATAACATAAAAAGGTTCTAATTTTTGTTGTTTGTTTGTTTTTTGTATTTCAAGAAATGTACATTTTTACACTGTTCAAGTGCCAGTACAGAAAAATGGCTAGAGGGTTTCTACTCCCATCATTTTTTTGGTTTTAAACTTGACTCTTGTAAATTCTCCAAAATCTGCAGTTACTCAGATTGCTTTGAAATTTGGCATGTCTCATGGGGTGACAATAGTGATCCAAATTTGGGGTCATTTGAGTAAGGGGTTCTTGAGAGTCAATACCCCCCCCCCCCGCCAAAAAAAGCCCAACAAAACCGGTTTCCTTCTGGTGCCTTATACTGTTAAACTGAGAGAAACTAATGACTGGGTGAATTACAGATTCCATGATGGCTGTGAACTCATCCTTCAATTAACATAAAATATCAAAGCATAAAGTAATCACAATCCCCCACCTAAGACAAGGGAGTTTTAGCCTGAATGACTGGGGGGGTTCCACAATTTGTGAGTCATGGGCGGCAATTTTATTTTGGGGTGAATGTAATCAAATTATTTTGGGAGGGGGGAAACATGTGAATGCTTATTGGGAAGGGAGGCATATTAGGAGATGGAAGAGTAATGGAACTGGGGAGAGAGGTTTGGGGCTGCAGTGAGAGGAAGGAAGTTAGGGGAGGAGGATAAATGGGAATGGATGGTAGGGGAAGTGAGACAGGTTGGGGTTCAGGGGAGAGAGGCATGGCACCCCCCCACACCTCTGCCAGTGCACCCCAACCCCTGTGCACTCTACAACTCTGCCGATGAACCCCAAACCTGCTGACCCCCACCTCTGCCAGTGCACTCTGACTTTCCTCCACCCCAGCCACCCTGCAACCCCAGCTTTGCCAGGGCACCCCAACCATGCCCCCAGTTCTACCAGTGTACCCCAACCTCAGTGAAAAGCAAGCTGTGTCCACACTGCAGAGTGTACCTACATGCATCAGTGAAAGCCTTTGGTGGAGGTGGCAAGGCAGTGGGGAGGAAGTGGGATGGTACACTGCTAAAAATAGCCAGGGGCTGCACCACTTGGGCATGTAGAGAGCCATGTAGGGTACATCCTAAAGGGTTCCAGAATGTCTTTACTCACCTAAACAGAGCCTCACTGTCTACACTGCAATGTATATCGATGGGGTGTGTGGGTGTGTGTGCAGTGTATGTCCTCTACATCAGTGGTTCTCAAAGCCGGTCTTCCACTTGTTCAGGGAAAGCCCCTGGCGCGCCGGACCATTTTGTTTACCTGCCACGTCTGCAGGTTCGGCCGATCATGGCTCCCACGGGCCGCGGTTCACCCCTCCAGGCCAATGGGGGCTGCGGGAAGTGGCACGGGCCAAGGGAGCCGCAATCGGATGAACCTGCGGAAGCGGCAGGTAAACAAACCAGCCCGGCGCGCCAGGGGCTTTCCCTGAACAAGCGGTGGACCGGCTTTGAGAACTACTGCTCTACATGCCACCATAAGGAGTATGCAGACATACCCTTATAGAGCCAAGGCCAGTGTGAGTATGTTCATACTGAGGCATTGCTCAAATTGGATAAAGGGAAGGTGGCATGGACAACCATGTTTTTTGTCCTCTAATAGCATTATAGGGAATCCTGTGGATGAGAATGAAGGGAGGTGAAGGAGGCATGAGCAACTTTAACTCTGCATTTCCAGGTTTTCAGAAATTTGAGTTTTGCCCAACTCAGCATTCTGCAAGGAGAGGACATATCATCAACCAACCTTATTGACCTTGTTAACCTATTTTTTTTTCCACTGAATTGAATAGAGAATACTGCAAATGCTGTGGTAAATTATTGAGTACTCCAAGGCACAATTTGAGAGATTTTAAGGCTGACCCCTATATGTCTGAAGTCTGAATTTAAAATCAAAATGCCAAAAGTTGCTCACACACATGAGTGTAAGTATGAAGGAACTCCACTCAAGTCAATGGGGCTATTCCAGATTTACACTGTAATTTTGCTGTCTCTTATTTAATTACATATTTCAATTCAAATAGTCTCCCACATCAACTCCAATGCCTCCTTCAGCTTCTTAAGCAGAAGAGACCCTACGCACATGGTTTTCTGCTGAAGGGATGTGCCTCCACAGCCTCCTTCCCCTTCCCTCCAGCCCCTTGGCAGTCCCTCTGCAGAGGCTGTGGGAACTCTGGCACTGTGAGTTTGGAGAAGATGGGAGATCTCCATCTGCAGTCCATTGTTTGAAATCTCTGGTCCTGGTTTTGCAATGGTTAGGGGAGCTCATGGCAGCATGGCTTCTTCAGCAGCTGTGTATTAAAACAACTGGCAAGAAACAGATGATTCATGTGGCAGTCCTTCCCTCTGATGATTTCATGTAGATTTCTGTGGATTTGGGCTTAAGGGGTAAACAGCTCCTCAGACCTCTTCATTGAGGGACAAAAACTCAATAGAACTACCAAGAAACTGGAATTATTGGTATTTCCATTCCTTTATGCAGGAAATAGGAGAAAATTGAGCACAAAATATGAAAAGCTGCAATAATGTGAAGAAGAAAACACAATTGAATAGAATAGATCACTTGGGGTCAGCAATGGAATCCTAGAATGAATTATATTTTTTCTCAAACATAGAAAAGAGTTTTAAAAGAATTTTATTCTAACATCTGACTCCTGCACTCCACCAGATTAGATTGTCATTTTTTTTAATGTTAACTTTATTTTCTTTTAAATAGCAGTGGAAAAATCATAGGAAACTGAAATATACTCATTTTTAAGAGGAATGCATTAATTTTAACAGAACTACTCACTTGAGCAAGTCCTGGTCATCATAAATCAAGTTTTACAATCAGACTGTATGGATTCTTTATTTTTCTTTATTTTGAAATAACAGGAAATATTTGCTGATGATACTATTGGATGGGAAAGAAAGATGATTTTAATGCTAAATGTACAGACATCTGATACATACTTTTCTATACAAGTTTGTTGTACAGTTCTGTAATAATGTTTAATTTAACTAAGTGAAATGAGGAACAGACTCCAAGGACAACCATGGATTTTTTTCCATCTTGAGTAGTTCCTGTATTTACCTAGATCACATCATAATCCACGGCTACATCTATACTTTGTACTTTACCTTAAATCTCTTTCTTTTCCCCTGTATTCTTTCCTCAAGTTGCTGTGATTGGGTCTTATCACAACAGTGGTATGCCTGGCTTGTCTAGAGAAGGACATTATGATAAGAATATTTCTGCTCAACGTTTCAAGAATCAGTTAGTGTCATCTCTGAGAAAGGACTTGCCCACTTTGCTATCTTCGTCAGAGGTTTACTGAATTGAAATCAAAAACAGCAGGGGTTGGGGATATGTGGGGAGGGAATAGAATAAAATGTGGCCATGCTGAAGCGAGAGATACTAGGATCACTTGAAATTAATTGTAAATAAATTCTGTGTGGGAGCAAAAGGACTCAAGGTACATACATGCAAGCTGAAGCAGATGAAGGAAACCCTCTGTTCTCCTATAGTGCTGTTTTATAAGTGCTTAAATACAGATAACTACAGGAACAATAAGTCAAACGTCATGCTCATTTGCACCTAGTTAAAAGAAACTTACCACACAGAAGGAAAAAATCAAAATGGTTTTAATAGATAAATGGGGCTATTCCTTTACTTTATTCCTGAGCAGATAAGCAAGGATCAAAAATGACTATTAACTGATGTTTGATTCTACAGTGCATTACGTCAGTTTTAGGCAAGTGTGGCTCTACTGAAAGAAATGGACTCATGAATTCATAAAACTGATGCAATGCAGTACAGTACCAAGCCCAGAGACTTTTAATAGTTGTGAAACGTAATTATCAGTATAAATAGCACAGCCTTGACAATACCAATCTTCCCTTTCCCCTATGGAAAATCTCTCTCTCTCACCCACCCACACACCCCAACCTACCTTTAGAAAGGGGTTATGAGAAAAGATCGTTTTTAAGACACGTCTCTAGTCATGACACTATGTCTGGGAGGCAGTGAGGCCTAATGGCTATTGGAGCACTGTACTGGAACTATGGGGTCCTGGCTTCGATTCTTGGCTGTATCGTTGGCCTCCTGTGTAACTGTAGGCAAGTCTCATCACCTTTCAGTGTCTCAGTTTCTGCATCTGTAAAATGAGGATACTGACACTGATCTCAAGTGCTTTGAGATCTATGGATGAAATGTGCTATGTAAGAGATAGGTGGTATTATTATTATTATTATTTATTATATTTAAGATACTTTTCTTTCTTCTTTCCCATCTTCCTGGCTGGAATCTAAACCTGCTGAAAACTACTGGACCAATTCTTCGCTTTGCAAGTTATCGGTGTGTGTAAACAGCTATTTTCCCCTCAAATATTCTGAAATTTCACCCGGGATAAAATTTCACCATTTCCATCGATGAAAACTGTTTCTAGTGACAAATCTAATGAAATTACAGTCTTTGAGCACAGTTGGATTTTCACTTGCACAAATGGCCACTTTGTTTTTCCAAAAATACGATACAAGAATTTATAAAATATTTTGCTTTTACATGAATATGGAATTGTTCACTTGTGCTGGGCAAAATTTGTGGGGAACACACACACATATACACACACACACTAGTGTAACAAACTTAGCCAGCACCTTTTATCTTAAAGCAATGCAAAACTTGGTGATAATGAGCATGCTATGAATATGGTTGTAGCTCAATGGTTTCTCAGACTTCACTGCACCGCGACTCCCTTCTGACAATAAAAATTACTACATAACCCCAGGAGTGGGGACCAAAGCCTGACCCCACTCAAGCCCACCACCACAGGCTGGGGGCCAAAGTCAAAGCCTGAGTCCCACCACCCTGGGCGGGGGTCAAAGCCCAAGGGCTTCAGCCCCAGGTGGTGGGGGGGAGGGAGAGGGCTATAACCTGAGCCCTGCTGCCCAGGGCTGAAGCCAGTGGGCTTCGACTTTAGCCCCAGGCCACAGCAAGTCTAAGCCAGCCCTGGTGACCCCATTAAAATGGTGTCACCGCCTATTCTGGGGTCCCAACCCACAGTTTGACAACCTCTCTTCTAGCTAATTTCTCTCTCTGTACACGCATACACACACACAGACTAGATAGAAACTGTGAGCTATATCCTGTTGGATTTGCTTAAATGAGTAGTTCAAATGAATTGCACAATACAATAAGGGAGTTATCCTGGCCACAGTGAAGTCAGTGATAAAACTCCCTCTGATGTCAGTGGAACCTGGATTTTACCCTACATATGGTGTTTCCCTCTCATTCAATGGGAATAATTGGGTGGGAAGGGGATTTTGCTCTATACAAAATGAACTTAAGAGTGTAGAATGGATTAATTTATTGGAATGGGAAAAAGGAGCAACCAGGACTCTTTCCTAGAGGGAAAATTGCAAGTCCCCTTTCCCCATACCATCAGCAAAGAAGAGAGAGGAAGAAAAGACAAGGGGGAAGAGCTCTCGTCATAGCATCCTGTAGAACTCAAGCATCCATAAATAAGATATTTCTATTCATTTTGTACCATGTGAGTATGTTACAATGTAATGCACATTTACACAAAACATGTGGACCAGACCCTCAGCTGATGTACATCAGTGTAGATCAGTGGTGGGCAACATGTGGCCCGCGGGTGGCAAGCGGCCCATCAGGGTAATCCACTGGCAGGATGTGAGACAGTGTTTATATTGACCGTCCGCATGCATGGCCGCTCGCAGCTCCCAGTGGCTGCAGCTCACTGTTCCCAGTGAATGGGAGCTGCGGGAAGCGGCGCGGGCCGGGCATAACAATGCTTCCCTACCTGAATGGGAATTATGAGGATAAATTCATCAAAGACTGTGGGACACTCAGTAATGGGGGCCATATGGGTACCATAGATAGAAGTCAGTGGAGTTATTCTGCTTTACACCAGCTGAGGATCTATTAAACCGTTCCAATGGGGTCATGAACATCAATTGACCTGTCAAAATACTTTTAAAATAAAGCTGAATTTTATTTTATTTATTTATTCTTTTCTTCTTTCTTGATACACACCAAAGCCTTTTGGGACTTCTGTCTGAGCAAAGAGGCAGTGAATGGATTAGGGTACTGAATGGGAGTAGCATGGCCCAGACAGCATGATTAAAGAAAGGAAGACCTTCCTTTTCAGGGACAAGTCACACAACCCTTCAAAAAGTGGAGAAAGAGAAAGTAAGTACCTCCTACCCGTCTCACCTTTCACCTTTGTGTTCCTTAACCAGTCATTCCTTTTCCTTTTTTCCTTCTGTTTCCTCCACTTTTTAAAATACAGTCCTTGTACTGCACAATTTTATCTGTGGTTTCCTGCACCATCCCATTTCTTCCATCCAATTCACGAAGCATCCTTATTCAGGAAGGGGCATAGTACATGCCTAATTTTAAGTGTGTGCTTAAAACCAAATGAAGTCAATGAGCTGGACCACATGCCTAATTGTTTTCCTGAGTCAGAACCCAAGTTTTGTCTCCTGTTTTCCACATTCAGCTTCTTTATTGTTAATGTGGCATGTTTCATGGGCGATCTAACAACTCAGGTATGCCATGGATAACTTTCCAGACCCTGAATCTGGCTATGTGCATCCCTTGTTCCACCAAGTGTGAAAATCCCTGTTGAACTACTAGGCCCTTGCACACATTCACAGCTCACAAATACTGGATGCACCCAGGTCATGTAGCAGACTTGCAGGAGATTATATCATCCCCGGAAAATGTCTTAGCTTGGAATCCTATATTCCATTTAGGTGATTTCTACACTATGAGCTGGGGTTGTGATCCCCCAGCTCATGTACACATTCACAGTTGTTTGTATCAAGTAGGCGTGAGTATAAATAAAAGTGTAGTTGCATTTGCATGGGTAGTGGCAGTGGTGGTGTAGAAACCTGGCTGAAACTGGTGGGTATGTACTTAAGCTACCTATGCTTCCATGGCTATGCTGCCATTTATATTCATGTTAGCTTGATGAGAGGTAGTGTGAGTATGTATACATGAGCAGGGGAAAATCACCTCACTAGCTTGTAGTGTAGAGATAGCCTTACAAGCATGATTTATCATCTACCTGCCTATTTCAAAGCATGTGTATTTTAAAGCAGGTGGTGCTTTAAAAAATTCAGTCTTATTCCCAGGTAAGTGGTATGGCAATATGGAGAAAACATTAGAGCTGGACAGGAAACAGTTTTCCCATCCAGTGAGAATTTTCAAGATTTCAAAACTTTTTCCTGTCCCCAATTGAGACAAAAAGTTGAAATCTCAAAAAAATGTCTTGAAACAATCAAAGAATTATGGATAGAGTCAAACTGTTTCATTTAGATCATTTTGAAATGTTATGTTTTGATTTCAACCTTTCCAATTTTGTACCTTTTTTAGCATAAATTAACTAACATTTTCAAGTGAGAAGTCAAAAACTAAAATGTTTTCTTTTTTCAAAAATGTCAAAATGGGATTTCAAACATCCCCCCCCCTTTTTTTTTAATTGGGTGATTCCTCAAAATGAATCTTTCCCCACCAGTTTAAGTTTCAATGAATTGGCATTTTCTGACCAAAAAAACCTTTGCTGGAAGATTCCTGATGAGCTCTAGAAACAATGTCTTATCTAATCTGCTTGAATAGAAGACTGCAATCTCCATTGCTCTCATGCTAGTTTCTATCACAATAATCACCTTCACTTAAAAACCTATGGGGATTTTTAAAAATAAATGATTATTGTCAATTCCACTTGCCAACCCAGTTTTACCCAAATATTGTAAAACTTTGTAGGATGTGGGAAGATACATTGTATAACGTGCTTCAACTTGAATAGATGATATTGAGTTTATAACCCACAGAAATGAAGAATTAACAGATGCTGCTCATATACTGCACAGATCACCAAAAGTAGCTATTAGGGACAAAGCTATGCCTGGGGACGCAGAAATAAGATGGAAAACATGCAAAGCTTTCCAATCTCTTATGCACCATTTTTTTGTTTGTTTTTTTTTCATTTTTTTTTCAGGATGGGCTACAACTGCAATCCTTTTGCTCCTCTGGCACAAGGAGGGTTCCTGGCTGGTGCTGGGAAGCCCAAAGGAATAGGAAATATACAGAATTGAGGCCTTTCTCCCACGTCTCACCAGCCAGCCAGCAGAACTGGCTAGCCAGAAAGAGCAAGCACGCCCTATCTCTCACCGAGCCCCCATAAGGACAATAAATTGGAATGCAAAGGAGCTACCAAGGCTATTTTTAGTCTTTCAGCATCCCCAGTTCAGCAAGATACTGAAGCAGGTGCATACCTTTAAGCACAGGAATACTCCTGTGGAATCACCATTACTGAACTGGGGCCTAAGCCACAGTGTCTCCAGGAACTTATTCTTTGACAGTGTGGCTCCGTTCTGTTCCCAAACTGACATAATTGTTTAAAATCACAACTGAACACTAAGATTCAAAAGAAAGCCAGGCTTGTAATCATCTAGAAAAAAGGAATGCACTTACTGGATACGTATAAACAGGTTCGTAGACCAACAGTGTTTCTTTTCCTGGTTTCTGGATTTCATGTATTATACAGTGCTAATATTTATATACATCTCAAAATATACTTTATGAGGTTAATGTGAACCATATATTTTTAAGATTTTAAAATGATACATTTCATTATAGGCACCATATAAAGGCAACATTATTTATATAATATTTAATAGCTATACATTATATAAAAAGTCATTATTGTGAGTGCACAGATGTTTTACTATATATAAAGCTTATAATCATCAAACTATATTTTATAGGACGGACTATTATATGCTGTACTATACACAGTGGAAAGTGTTCTGCTGATATTATGACTAAAGAAACTAACTCAGCAGTTCATGAGCAACACCACTTATAGGAATTATAGTTTAAGTATTCAAATTCATTTTGCCTATACGTGATGTATATTGCAATATCTACATTGCAGTTTATTGTTGTAGTATCATTCAGCTATAGTGTGTGAGAGCAGACTGTGGTAATGCATAATATTTTGGGGCTATTGAAAATACTCATGATAGAGACTTTTTAAGATTTTTCCATATTACTGTTAAACCCAGTGGGTCAGATCTTCTACTGATGTAAATCAGTAAATTGGCACCGGCTGAGAATCCAGCAGAGTATTTTCTTGGCATCACTCCCTTTGACTTCAAAGAGAGTTGGATCAGGCCCATAATAACTGAGTGCCTGATCCTAAAACCCTTACACATGTGTATAATGTGTGTGTTCGATGGAACACAACTTGGGCAATGAATGTGCATAAAGGTAAACACAGGAGTGTTTGAGGGATCAAGGCCTGACTGGGTGTGTGAATAGGTCAGGATATTGTAGCTAATAGAGAGAACTCAAGAACAACAATTACAATTCATGGCAACGTTTGGAGTTTCAAAATTTGTTTTCATTCTACATTGGACAGAAAACAAAACCTGTCAAATATTTTTTGTGAAAACCGAATTGTGTAGAAATGTGCATATTTGGACTGACACCTGTTTTTTTCAATTCATGGCAAGGGTGCTTGTGTGTCCTGGTGGCTATGGTGATTGCAATGTGGGAGACCCAGATTCAAGTCCCTGTTCTGTCTGATTCAGATGAGAGTTTTTCATCCCAGATCACTAAATGTAGGTCTACACTTCAATCAAAAGGTGTGATTCACAGCTCAAGTGGGCCCACACTGGTTTTAATGTAAGGGCTAAAAATAGCAGTGAAAATGTGGCGGCATTGGCTTGAGCACAGGATAGCAATGCAAGTACATACCCAGAGTCCTTGGCAGGCTTGTACAATCTGGCTCTAAGTGTCTTTATTGTTAGCTGTGATAGCTAGATTAAAGCTATCAGGGGGATGCCAACCTCTGCTGCAATCACCCCACCAATTACAATGTAGACATATCCAAAAACAGGCAGAGAAGGATTTGGATGTGGGTCTTCTATACCCCCAGCCACTTCCTAGCCAAAAAACTATAATGTGTGAGTCTCACTCAGAAAAAAAAAATCTGTTGACACCAGTATGTCTTTCGGTGAAACAAACTTTTCTGGAGTTTTCCGATACATTTTCTTTTGGCGGAAAATTTTGATTAATCAAAACCGAGACTGTTCATGAGAAAGGGTAGGTTTTGACAAATCTCCCAATTAAAAAAAATTGGGAAGCAGTTTCATAACTGTCAAAATATTTCATTCTGACATTTTCAAAACAACAAAATTGTGATTTTCTGGCTCAAAACCCCTTTTTTGTTTTTGAAAATTAAGCTAATTTTACTAAAACAATCAAAACATTGAAAGTGAATTTTAAACAACTATTTTGAAATAGATTTTTTAATTTTAAAATGTTTTCACAATATTAAAGCAATTATATCATATTATGGATTATTTTCTGGTTAAATTATATTTGTTTTCAGAGGGAAACATATCTGATTCATAGCCTCATTGCTTTAAACATTATTCCACTTCAAAAGGTATTGTTTTGAATCAAACAGAAGAGAGCAATCGTTTACAAAGCCAATAGGTGTAAGACTAACATGTGATGTCAAAAAGGGAAGAAAACAGATTAATCTTTCAAAGTATGTTTACTATATACATCTGTTTAGAATTCCTGAGCCAAATATAGACAAAGGGTCCCATTTCTGAAATGTCTGAGGACAATACAAGCAGCTGAAAGTAGCACTTTAGAAAAAAAATGTTTACAACTATAAATCTTGAAAACAGCATATTTGAAAACATGTTTTTGGAGTGTGATTTATAGCTCAGAACAATTTTTTTATGACTGAGCTATAAACCTCTGAAAAATAAGAGAAGTGCTGACATGACAGTAACAATATGAACAGAGTGGGATTATGATGTTTTAAATTGTTCCCTATACCACTATGTCTAAAATTAAAAGAAGTGTTTCCTCCTTGTTTGACAGATGATTTGTTGGGCCATGAAAGAGTGCTAGACTGGTACATTTGATATATACCATCCAATCAAACAACTGAACACCAGAGATTTGATTTTACTCACATTGTAAATCCCCCTTTGACTTCCACTGAGCAGGAGCAGACCTCACATATCAGTGCTCACTGCAAAGTTCTCCTTTCAGATCTGCAATAATGGACCTTGATGTCTCTGGCATGAAATTGTTCATCCCTCCTTGAACCTACAAGCTGCCGAACACTTTGACCCCAGTCCAGTAAAGCACTTAAGCACATACTGAACCATAAGCATTTGAGAAGCCCTATGCATTACTTATATGCTTAAAATTAAGTATGTATTAAATGTTTCCCTGGATTAGGGCCAGAGTGCTCAGCATCTTGCAGGATTAAGCCCCTACTAGGTTTATGGTGGAAAAAAACCTGTTATGTGCATGTTACACAAAGATAACTTTGATAAGATGTTTTATGTGAATGAAGACATAAAATAAGCCATTCACCAAAATGAGTCAATCAGTAAAGGAGTAAATTGCATAGCATTACTTTATCTTTCAAGGCCAACAATCATGTATAAATGGAATAAATAACTGCGATGTTGTTACTTATCATGATGAGTTTTGTTACCAAAGACATTAAATCACTTAGAGTCTCACATTCTCTAAGTTTTCACATATATCATTATACTAGCTCCCCTTCACGATTATCTTAAAGCCACAGACCAGAATAGTTCTCCATTTACCACCCTGAAAAAAAAGTCAAGGATGCTGTATCAGAGAAATTTTTATTCCAAATTTAAAGCACGGAATAAAAGCTTCCACAATTTCTTGCAGTCTAAAATTGAAGTATGTCTCTTCAAGTGTATGACTCCTATTTGTTTGAAATATCTTATATATACAAATTAATATACTTAATATACAGTAAAAGTAGGGCAATAACTGCACTGCTTTTTGCACAGTAATGTTCAAATTGGATACAATCATAATACAGATAAAACATTAATGGCATAAAGCTGCATTTTATTTTGTCTGTGTTAATATTTTATTCAAATAGCATGCAGCATTGTACAGACCGCACTGCATACAGCCAAAATAGCCACAACTATGGCACATGTATGTGACTATAAATTAATTAATTTCTCTGAGTTTATGCTTTTTAAAAGATGAGGATAAAATAAACCAAATGGTCTGATCTCTGCTAATGTCTGAATAACAGGTGGAACCATCTTCTTTAGGACAGAGCAAATCAAGCACTATTGATTACCAGTGTTCTAATAAGTACCTTCACACACAGAAGTGCTCACCAAAAGCACCGAAGTGTAGCATGACCTAACTCACTCATTCCCACCTTAAAAAGGCGTATCAGAGAAGAAAAGGACAAATGCAGCCTGATGCCCACAGCACCAGCACTGTAGGGAGATGAGAAGAGGGAAAATGTATGATACTGGAAATCTATGTAAAAATAGATGGGATGGGGGTGAATTAAAGGGGAAGATATTTGCCACAAACATTTTCTGTAGAGAAGAAGTTGACTAGAGTAGGATACCACAGGACCAGTGTAGCATCCTTGATGACAATTAATAATTGGGAAAAAAAAAGTTGAAAGTAGCATGTTAACAAAATCTGCAGATGATGCTGTATTGCAGTGGCTCTCAATCTTTCCAGAGTACAGTACCCCTTTCAAGAGTCTGATTTGTCTTGTGTATCCCCAAGTTTCACTTCACTTAAAAACTTCCAAAATCAGACAGAAAAATACAAAAGTGTCACAGCACACTATTACTGAAAAATTGCTTACTTTCTCATTTTTACCATATAAAATAAATAAAATTATAAAATAAATCAATTGGAATATAAATATTGTACTTGTATTTCAGTGTACAGTATACAGAGCAGTATAAATGAATAATTGTATATGAAATTTTAGTTTCTACTGACTTCACTAGTGCTTTTTATGTAGCATGCTGTAAAACTAGACAAATATCTAAATGAGTTGGTGTACCCCCTGGAAGACATATGCTTAGCCTCAGGGGTACACATACTCTCAGGGCTATACATACCCTTGTTGAGAATCACTGCTATATTGGAAGCGGGGGGGGAGGGGGCACAGGGGGCGATAAAGTTATAAAGCTGCCTGCCCGTGTCTCAAGAGTGTGCGTACCAACCTTAGGGCATACCAAACCTTAGGAAGCAGGGCACAAACCCCAAATTGGATCTGAGTTCTATATTTAAATTTCACCAAGCAATTATCAAGTGTAGACTCCACAGGTACTATAATAGAATAAACACGGAGCCACAGACAGTGGATACTCAGATCTTTCTCTCCACCCAGGTGAGTGTACCTTTGTGAGAGATGGTCCATTATACCAAGAATCACAGCAATATTCAGGTTATACTTAGTCCTAAAGGACAAGTCACTTACCAATTGCAATTTAGATCTCACACCAAAGACAACACATATAGCCAATCCTATAATAAACTATATACAGATTTATTAAGTGGGAAAAGGAAACTAGCAAGTTATTTACAAAGTTAAAGCAGGTAAACAAAGATACATACAAATACGTTATCATCTTAAATTTCAAAAAGTGATAGAAACTTCTTTTATAAGCAAGCTCTATATGTCCTATAGGGCTAACCTAGGCTAAGCAGCTGGGGATATCTTTCTTATGCACAGAAAATCTTGCTCGCAGGAGTCCAGACAACATAGAGAATCAAGTTCCTTTGTGTTAGGGGTTTTATTCCCCATCGCCCTTGTGCTCTCAGCTTCAAGTTCATCTGACAAAAGAAATCCACTTGCATGACTTGTCTTCACGGAGGGGGTGGGCAGAACAACCAACACCTTTTGTCCTCATCAATGTCTCATAATAGTCTATCTGGTGCTGATGGACCTTTCCTATTTGGACAAGACGTAATACCTGTGAAGATTAACTTCACACTAGTTAATGCCTCTTTCCTGTCTGGTGATTTACATAATCACAAAAGCTCACAAACGCACCTCTTAAATATTATCTTACAGGAAGGAATACAGATGTTATAAGTAAATTTAGTGCAGACAGCAACTCAGAAGCATTCAATGAATTCTAAACACAAAACACATTCTTATAACTCAACTATCTATTTTAACGATACTAACACACAGGTGAGTCAGCCTGATCCCAAATATGTATTTGTCAGTGTTCAGCTGAGACATGGGAACCTTTACATGAGCGGGCAATTTGTCTGCGAGCATCACAAATCTTATCTACCTTACAACCATGTTCTACCCTAAGAGATATGTCCTCAGTTCCTTTGTGTTCAGTGGGAGTTGTGTGTAATAAACTAAGAGCAGAACTGGACTTACACTGTTTTCCAGCAAGATGTATTACAGAAGCACGAGGAACTGCATATTCTTCATAATTCAATCAGAATGGTGAGTACAACTCAGTCTAAGAAGAAGAAATGAGTATAACAGATGATTATGCAAGTTTTATTAGTTACCCATCAAGTCACAGGTTATCCAACTAGGCAGAGATGGCCAAACCTCTTAGGTCAAGTACGCTTCCTCACTTGCCAAATAAAGGTAAAATTAAAGGATTCTCATATATCGGAGTGATGCTTTTTCAGAGATAATAGGCACATAACTCCAAATGAAGCCAATGGGAGCTGCGGAAAGTGCTCAGCATCTCTGAAAATCAGACCTCAGAGCATCTAAGAAGATATAGTATAAACAGAAATAGCCCATAGAGTGCAGCAAACCTTATGTTCTCCATTGATGCTTCTTTTAGTTATTGCATCATTAGACAATTTGGTATGCAGTTAGGGTTTATTATGCAGTGTTTCTTTGGGGCAAAAATATGGTCCCTAGGCTGCTCAGACCAATACACTACACTTTACCCCAAGGGGGGAAGTTGTCAGCTTCTATAGCTGGTGTCAGATCAGTCACAATTCAGCTGTGCTGGCTAGGGCATTAATGTGGACAGCAGACTCAAGACTTGGTCTATTCTCCACCCACCTGCATGGTAGTAGGATGGAGTCATAATCTGCTGCGCTCGTCTGTGAAGACTTCTCTCCCTTGCATGGATTCATAAGGGCAGGTCACAATTCTAACCCACTACTATATCCAATTACCTGTCAGGATTCAGATTTTGTGGAGCTCCCTGCATTGAATCCCTACAGAAACTATGACTTGATCTTTAAAAAAATAAAATAAACAGAAATGCTTGAAATTAGAGACCAACACAGGCTAGTATTCCTTAAGAAAAGTGGTAAATAGGGAATTAATCTTTATAGTCCTTAAAGGCTATAATTCTTTGTTGATTTCTTTGGCCCTGACACAACTTTTTAGGAGAGTTGACTTCTGTGTAGTAATGCATTCTTTCTGATATTGTAATAATTTAAAAATAATATAATATGTAAGTAATTTTAGACAATCAAAACAGAAGATGGAACCAAAGTTAAATGGACTCTATTTCTTATATAATGAGGAGTCCTTGTGGTACCTTAGAGACTAACAAATTTATTTGGTCATAAGCTTTCGTGGGCTAAAACCTACTTCATCAGATGCATGGAGTGAAAAATACAGTAAGCAGAATATATATTACAGCACATGAAAAGATGTGCTATAATATGTGCTTTTCATGTGCTATAATATATATTCTGCTTACTGTATTTTTCACTCCATGCATCTGATGAAGTGGGTTTTAGTCCATGAAAGCTTATGCCCCAATAAATTTGTTAGTCTCTAAGGTGCCACAAAGACTCCTCGTTGTTTTTGCTGATAGAGACTAGCATAGCTACCCCTCTGAAACTTATTTCTTATATACTACTCCTGAAGGGATTCTGCAAAAAAAAACAAAAAAAACCACACACATAAAAATTCTACGCACCTTTTAAAATTCTGCATATTTTATTTTATTTGTAAAAATAGCACATTATAATCATGCCATTTTCAATTATTCTGGTAATTACTTCAAAATACCTGTCAACAAGTATGTCTGTAACAACACAGACAACAAAAAAGCTCCACGGAGAAGATGGCAATACTAATATTCCCATGTATGTCAAACACAGAAGACTTTAAGGGTACGTCTACACATCAAAAAAAGCCCACGGCCGGCCCATGCCAGACGACTCAGGCTCACAGGGTTTGGGCTGCGGGGCTGTTTCATTGCTGTGCAGATTTCTGGGCTCAGACTAGAGCCAGAGCTCTGAGGCCGTCCCAGCCTGCAGGGTCCGAGAGCCTGGACTCCAGCTCCAGTCTGTGAGTCTACTGTGGCAAAATACCTTGTTCGCCTCAGTAGACTCAGTCCTTTTTAGCCTTGGAGACTCATGTTTGGGGCAAGGTGAATCCTTATAGGTGGCACAGAGTCCTGCTACTCCTCTCCTTAGTCAGTCCCTTGTGCATGTTTTCCTTCCCTTCTGGGGAGTGAGTGCAGCCTCCCTACTGGGAAGGTCTGGTGTCTTGCTGCAAACAGCCTACTGGCAGCTTCCCTGCTCCTCTCACTCCCTCACTCTCTCCCTCCTATCACTCAGGGGAGGGTTTAAAAAGGTCCCAAGTAGTTGGAGTCAGCTGAACCTAATTGATTCCCTAGCAACCCCTTTTCCAGCTGAACCTTATTGCCCAGTTGTTCTCTCTCTTCAGTGGATAGGGAGGGGCATTTTAATCCCCTGGGACTAATTACGACCCCCCTTTTTGTAGCTGTTTGTCCTGGGTTTACCACACTACATACCAGTGAAACAGCCCGACTGGTATTGGTCTACATACCAATGACAAAGTCCCACGAGAGCAAGTTGACTGGCATGGGCCAGGTGTGCGTTTTTCTTTGCTGTGTAGACATACCCTTAAGAGCAGCACATCCTTAAGAGTGAAATTAGGCCATGATCTGGCACCACACTTAAATATGTGCTTAAAGTTCTGCAACTGAGTATCCCTATTGAAATTAATGCTTTGCCAGATTGGGGCCTTTGTGAATGGCATGGCTAAGTAGTACTCAGCATGTCACTAGACCAGAATTGAAATTGTTGCAGCCAATAGATTAGAAGAGCAATGGGAATGGTGGCTCCAGCATGTCAGAGGCACAGAATTCCCCCCAGGAGTAACATGTTTACATGGTTTTAAGGCCTTCTATTTTTCTTTCTTGTGTTCTGTTTGTCCTCTTTTCCATTCAATTTGGCAGGCTGGCAAGCAAGGTAGAAGAGCAATATTTTTTTTTCCATTTAAGTAAATGTCACATTAAAAAAGACACTTTTTATGATATCCTCTAGTTTATATACTGAATTATTATGAGTCGATATATCCTGAATTATCTTAGGTTGCATGAGCCGGCCATTGGGAGGCACTAAAGAGCATACAGCCAATCATCATTGTCCCCCAGAGCTCAAATATCTCACCTTTGCTTTCCATCCTACTCCTAGATGCTCTTCAGTGTCTTTTGCTTGAACCTATAAATCCATCGTGTAACCACTGATGGTATGCAAAGTTTCCCTAAGGTAAGTGTCCAGACATATATTCAATGCCTACTTTAGCATCTTGGATTTACAGTAAATTTAGGCCAAGATGCTACTATTTAAGAAGTAAACAATGCACCATATGTCTTAAACCTACTATCAAGCAAGAAATAATAATGATTGTATAATTTCCATTGTTAGAAAGATAGAAATGTACAGACAAAATGTCTTCTCATGACAGCTCTAGCGCGCTCTACTTCTTGACTGTTCCTTGCTGAAAGATATGTCTAGTTCATAGTCATACATTTTGAAGGTCTGTGTCATATATGTGGGTCTCAAAGGCTCAGAAATATGGACATGAATCATAATCACTAAGGGTCAAAATCTGTTTATACTTTCTCTAATTTAAATCTAACCTTACCTGACTGTCATCAGTGATGTTATTTAGGATTTACAATGGTGTAAAAGAAAGCACACTTTGTCCATAAGATTTTCAGTTCATGAATAAAGGGGCTTGGTCTTACAATCTATGCTCAAGGGAAATTGTTTTAGTACTGGATACAAGGTTGGGCCTATAGGCAAATATAATATCCCTCATCACATACTGAAGAGGAATCTAAGACTGTATACAAATTTTTTAATTAGATGCTACAGAATTGGTAAAGATATTCAAATCAGAAATTTAATACGAAAGTATGTCCATAGATATGGAATTTTGTATGATAGTTCATTTTAATCACAGATATATTGTAGCCGTATACCTCTTTCACATACTGTAGTTGTTATGGTCTGTAAATTTAATAATTGCTTTAATTGCCTCCTCCTATTAAGAAAATAGGAAAATATATTGTAGGATGTTACTTTAAAGAAAAACAAAGTGACAAAGTATATTTGAGTTTTGAAGAGTTAAATCAAAACTTTCTTTTAAAAAATCCCTCAAACTTCTTCTGAAACAATTATATGAAAGCTTGTACTGTTGCACTGAAATGAATATCCATTAGTTGAGTTCATGTTTTCAGTTATCTGTAGAAAACCAGCTTAAATCTTCTTCTATGACACAACACATATAATGTAACAATCTCTGGAAAAACTGGAGGTTTGTGACAAACAGACCTGAGAAAACAAATCTCAGAAAAGCCTTGGGTTTTACAAACAAACCTGGGGCTTTTTTGAGATAGCTGTATGCTTTTCCGAGATTGTTTTAAGCTGAATGCTCATCCAGATGGAACTCAGTCACATCTCATGCATTAGGTGACTGTGATGAAAACACAATAGCTTTATTGTGATTTTTTGCTTTTAAAGATATAACAAGGAACACACTGACCAAGTCTCTTGGTTTTGTCTGAAGACTTGGACTGCTTAGTAGGTCATTATCTGCCCCATGCCCCTTCCCAACCTTTTGTCTATTTCAGGCCATTCCCTTGATTTTAGGTGAAAGAATTTGGAGTTTAACTTTTTATTGATCTAAAAATCTCTGAAGAGGGAAACTGTCGACAAAGATAATTTTCAGGAAAATATTTCTCTATAGCACATATTCTTTAGGGATTTCTGATCTTCTAATTAACAGGAAATATTGGCCTTATAGATGGAGGATCTTCATTCAATTATTACTTTAAAAAAATGCACTCAGAAGAAATGAATTTGTATCCTGGCATTGTTCAAATTCCCTGTAATGCATTTCACTGCTCCCCACCAATTTGTTTTCCCATCTCAAAGAAGCCTGGCCACAAAGTGAAAAAAAAAAAGAAAAAAAGAAAAGAATAAAAGGAACCTAAAGTAAACAAAGCACATGACTGACCTCCAGAAGCATGTTGGTTCATAGCATATCCTCATCCTGCAAGCCGCACTCCCTCTCCAGTCAATATCAATTGCTGGTGTTGACTGGGGGCAATACATGGTGTTCACTGGGGGCAATACATGGTCTTTTGTTTGTAATAATGTGTGGGTTTGGTAACCATGCAAAAATAATTTGACTCAATACTGTAGTATTATTTCCTGTTTATTTTTATCTACTGTACTCTCATTTTAATAAAATGGAGATCTGGAAAAAAATTCTTTGTTACCCAATCTCCATATTTATCCATGTAAACAACTGTGTTCTTTTACACTTACTGACAAAACATACTGTGATGTATTTATATTCAGTGTAGTAATGGTCAGGCAGATTTTCGTACCTATGTTTAACTTCAGTATCACCTTACTCCTCATGCAGTTCCATGTAAGCTCTATAGGAGAGGGATTTTTCCCCCTCTGTACTGTGCCTAGGAGAATGAGGTCCTGATCCATGACTGGCATTTATAGGTAGTATTACAAATAAAATAATCAGAAGAACATAACAATAAATCAAGTGAAGTGCAGTATGATTCTACACATTATGACCAAAAGTACCTGACTCTAGACCAATGAAAAAAAAATGGCACCTTCTAACTCAGTTTACAGCATTTTCAAGATTTACCTCCTTTCACTCTGAAAAGAATTTTTAGAAGGGGTCAGAGTTAGGTGTGAAAATGGAAAATAAATTGCAACTTTAACTGGTTTCAGAGTAGCAGCCGTGTTAGTCTGTATTCGCAAAAAGAAAAGGAGTACTTGTGGCACCTTAGAGACTAACCAATTTATTTGAGCATAAGCTTTCGTGAGCTACAGCTCACTTCATCAGATGCATAAAGTGGAAAATGCAGTGAGGATATTTTATACACACAGACCATGAAAAAATGCGTGTTTATCACTTCAAAAGGTTTTCTCTCCCCCCACCCCACTCTCCTGCTGTTAATAGCTTATCTAAAGTGATCACTCTCCTTACAATGTGTATGATATTACAATGTGTATGATAATCAAGGTGGGCCATTTCCAGCACAAATCCAGGGTTTAACAAGAACGTCTGAGGAACAGTGGGGGGAGGGGTAGGAAAAAACAAGGGGAAATAGGCTTGAATAGAGACTGGGAGTGGCTAAGTCATTATGCAAGGTAACCTAAGTTAATTGTATCCAATTTGCAAATGAATTCCAATTCAGCAGTCTCTCGCTCGAGTCTGGTTTTGAAGTTTTTCTGTTGTAATATCACAACTTTCATGTCTGTAATCGCGTGACCAGAGAGATTGAAGTGTTCTTCGACTGGTTTATGAATGTTATAATTCTTGACATCTGATTTGTGTCCATTTATTCTTTTACGTAGAGACTGTCCAGTTTGACCAATGTACATGGCAGAGGGGCATTGCTTGCACGTGATGGCATATATCACATTGGTAGATGTACAGGTGAACGAGCCTCTGATAGTGTGGCTGATGTTATTAGGCCCTGTGATGGTGTCCCCTGAATAGATATGTGGGCACAGATGGCAATGGGCTTTGTTGCAAGGGTAGGTTCCTGGGTTAGTGGTTCTGTTGTGTGGTATGTAGTTGCTGGTGAGTATTTGCTTCAGGTTAGGGGGCTGTCTGTAGGCAAGGACTGGCCTGTCTCCCAAGATTTGTGAGAGTGATGGGTCATCCTTCAGGATAGGTTGTAGATCCTTGATAATGCGTTGGAGAGGTTTTAGTTGGGGGCTGAAGGTCATGGCTAGTGGCGTTCTGTTATTTTCTTTGTTAGGCCTGTCCTGTAGTAGGTGACTTCTGGGAACTCTTCTGGCTCTATCAATCTGTTTCTTCACTTCAGCAGGTGGGTATTGTAGTTGTAAGAATGCTTGATGGAGATCTTGTAGGCATTTGTCTCTGTCTGAGGGGTTGGAGCAAATGCGGTTGTATCGTAGAGCTTGACTGTAGACAATGGACCGTGTGGTGTGGGCAGGGTGAAAGCTGGAGGCATGTAGGTAGGAATAGCTGTCAGTAGGTTTCCGGTATAGGGTGGTGTTTATGTGACCATCACTTATTAGCACCGTAGTGTCCAGGAAGTGGATCTCTTGTGTGGACTGGTCCAGGCTGAGGCTGATTGTGGGATGGAAATTGTTGAAATCATGGTGGAATTCCTCAAGGGCTTCTTTTCCATGGGTCCAAATGATGAAGATGTCATCAATATAGCACAAGTAGAGTAGGGGCATTAGGGGACGAGAGCTGAGAAAGCGTTGTTCTAAGTCAGCCATAAAAATGTTGGCATACTGTGGGGCCATGCGGTACCCATAGCAGTGCCGCTGATTTGAAGGTATACATTGTCCCCAAATGTGAAATAGTTATGGGTGAGGACAAAGTCACAAAGTTCAGCCACCAGGTTTGCCGTGACATTATCGGGGATATCCTGACGGCTTGTAGTCCATCTTTGTGTGGAATGTTGGTGTAGAGGGCTTCTACATCCATAGTGGCCAGGATGGTATTTTCAGGAAGATCACCGATGGATTGTAGTTTCCTTAGGAAGTCAGTGGTGTCTCGAAGATAGCTGGGAGTGCTGGTAGCGTAGGGCCTGAGGAGGGAGTCTACATAGCCAGACAATCCTGCTGTCAGGGTGCCAGTGCCTGAGATGATGGGGCGCCCAGGATTTCCAGGTTTATGGATCTTGGGTAGTAGATAGAATATGCCAGGTTGGGGTTCCAGGGGTGTGTCTGTGCGGATTTGATCTTGTGCTTTTTCAGGGAGTTTCATGAGCAAATTCTGTAGTTTCTTTTGGTAACCCTCAGTGGGATCAGAGGGTAATGGCTTGTAGAAAGTGGTGTTGGAGAGCTGCCGAGCAGCCTCTTGTTCATATTCCGACCTATTCATGATGACAACAGCACCTCCTTTGTCAGCCTTTTTGATTATGATGTCTTTAACTGGGGAGTCATTACCATGACTGCCAAAAAGATAAGCTCAAGACAGGGCCACCCCATGTAGTGTAACATTTTAATAATATTAATCTTATTTTTGTTTAATATACATATGTTGGATTACAATGCAGTCATAGAATCATAGAATCATAGAATATCAGGATTGGAAGGGAATATCAGGGAGGTCATCTAGTCCAACCCCCTGCTCAAAGCAGGACCAATCCCCAATCAAATCATCCCAGCCAAGGCTTTGTCAAGCCTGACCTTAAAAACTTCCAAGGAAGGAGATTCTACCACCTCCCTAGGCAACGCATTCCAGTGTTTCACCACCCTCTTAGTGAAAAAGTTTTTCCTAATATCCAACCTAAACCTCCCCCACTGCAACTTGAGACCATTACTCCTTGTCCTGTCCTCTTCTACCACTGAGAATAGTCTAGAACCATCCTCTCTGGAACCACCTCTCAGGTAGTTGAAAGCAGCTATCAAATCCCCCCTCATTCTTCTCTTCCGCAGACTAAACAATCCCAGTTCCCTCAGCCTCTCCTCATAAGTCATGTGTTCCAGACCCCTAATCATTTTTGTTGCCCTTCGCTGGACTCTCTCCAATTTATCCACATCCTTCTTGTAGTGTGGGGCCCAAAACTGGACACAGTACTCCAGATGGGGCCTCACCAATGTCGAATAGAGGGGAACGATCACGTCCCTCGATCTGCTCGCTATGCCCCTACTTATACATCCCAAAATGCCATTGGCCTTCTTGGCAACAAGGGCACACTGCTGACTCATATCCAGCTTCTCATCCACTGTAACCCCTAGGTCCTTTTCCGCAGAACTGCTGCCTAGCCATTCGGTCCCTAGTCTGTAGCTGTGCATTGGGTTCTTCCTTCCGAAGTGCAGGACCCTGCACTTATCCTTATTGAACCGCATCAGGTTTCTTTTGGCCCAATCCTCCAATTTGTCTAGGTCCCTCTGTATCCTATCCCTGCCCTCCAGCGTATCTACCACTCCTCCCAGTTTAGTATCATCCGCAAATTTGCTGAGAGTGCAATCCACACCATCCTCCAGATCATTTATGAAGATATTGAACAAAACCAGCCCCAGGACCGACCCCTGGGGCACTCCACTTGACACCGGCTGCCAACTAGACATGGAGCCATTGATCACTACCCGTTGAGCCCGACAATCTAGCCAACTTTCTATCCACCTTATAGTGCATTCATCCAGCCCATACTTCTTTAACTTGCTGACAAGAATACTGTGGGAGACCGTGTCAAAAGCTTTGCTAAAGTCAAGAAACAATACATCCACTGCTTTCCCTTCATCCACAGAATCAATAATCTCATCATAGAAGGCGATTAGATTAGTCAGGCATGACCTACCCTTGGTGAATCCATGCTGACTGTTCCTGATCACTTTCCTCTTGTGTAAGTGCTTCAGGATTGATTCCTTGAGGACCTGCTCCATGATTTTTCCGGGGACTGAGGTGAGGCTGACTGGCCTGTAGTTCCCAGGATCCTCCTTCTTCCCTTTCGTTTGATAACTGCTGAGGATGTGCAGGGATGTGACAGAACTTTTCTGAGGCACCTTAGGAATTAATAAAATACAGTCGCCATCTTTGAATTTCTCCCTTCAGAGTGGAACATCTGTGAAAGATGCACAGTGCTGACCACATTGATAAGATGCATGTGATGAAAGCCTGTCACATTAAGCAGTGTTTATCCTTTGATATAACTGCACCTCCATGGTGATTTTTCTTGCATTTATGTAGAACAAATGCAACTGTATGATTCTCTATTTTTTACCTTACATATAGAACTTTTCACATAACTTCTTGATATTTCATGCCAAATTTAATAAGTAATGCCCTTCCATAGCTCACAGCATAAGGTCAAATGAAATAAACGGAAATAACTCTATTAATTCTTTATATTTTCCAAGTTTTTTTAAGCTAATTCTCATTCCTATTTTCTATTTAGCTATTATTTTTTTATTTTAAGAAACAGTGCCAATGATATTTCCCACTACATTTCAAATCTTATAGCAACTGGCATATTCAGATAACATAATTTGATATTTATGAATTGCTATAGCAATTTCATTTAAATATAAAAGCAATTTATTACTGGAACTATTTGTTAAGACAAAAATAGATAAATAATGAATAGGGATGTTATTTATTCATTCAAATATGAAAAACGATACATTTTCACTTTGATGAATCTGGCTCAACATAAAAAAAATGCAATGTGCTTTATTATAATAAATTACAGCCTAAGCCCCGGCATGAGCGCAACTACCATCAAACTCAATGTGGAAACATACTCTGTACAGAGTTCTATATGTGAAAATCAGTCTTACTTAGATTTATTCAAGTTTGTTAGAACATAAGAGTAACCTACTAGGTTACTGAACTATTAGGTTAGCTAATTGCTCCGTCTAATCTAGGATGCTGCTTCTGTGTGGCCAGTAATATGCTTCTGAGGAAAACAACAGCTCCCTGAACTTAGGTGTGTATAAGAATGTGGGAAAATTCTATCTGACTCCTTGAGGAGGTCAACATTTACCTTTGAGACTGACGTATGATCATCAACATTGTAATCTTCCTGTTGTTTATAAGTTATTCATGTTATTAATGGCCCGGTGATTCATGCTGGATGATTATTTTTTCGTTTGG
Source organism: Chelonia mydas (assembly GCF_015237465.2). Lineage (NCBI taxonomy): Eukaryota > Metazoa > Chordata > Testudines > Cheloniidae > Chelonia > Chelonia mydas. Next base: position 101,364,814 of record NC_057852.1, read on the forward strand.
TGAATAGTTTATTCACCAAAAAATGCTTTGTTCAGGCATCTGGAATTGAGAATTTGGATCAAACTTGGCAAATAATTTTGGCAGAATAAAAATAGAAAAAAAAACCTTTCTGAAAAATTCTACGTTTTGTTTCATCATTGTCAAAAGGAAGTATTTTGACATTTATGTCAAAATTTAGCTATAGTTAGCCACAAATACACCCCAAACAGTGAAAAAACATCCCCAAATGAAACACATTTCATTTCTTGTTGAATGGAACTTTTGTTTGACCTTGTGAAGGGGTAACACACACAAGTAGCGCTGCCTAATGATCAGGCCAAGGTCTGACAGGTTGTGTTCCTCCTGGGTGTTCCCCTTTCTTACTATAGCTTCACTATGTGAGGATCTAGTGACGCAGTCCTCCAGCAGTGTCACACACTCAAGTCCATCCTTTTCAGGGTACATAAAGAGTCCAATAATGTGGATATCTTCAGAAGTCATCAAGTGCTCAGGGCTTCACTCTTGGGTTGGGTCTTAGGGTTTTGACCCTTCCACTTTCAGGAATTTACCTAACTTGGTTCTGTATGGAGGGATAGACTTTTGTCATTGTCCCCTCTTTAAGGGTTGGTAGGGGAGTATGGGCCCTTCTTCTCCACCAGGTTCTGATCCGGGGCCCAGTGACATATACCTAAGACTCCACCCTAGGGTACTATGCAGCTGTCTCCCTGGATCACTCAGTTTCCTGTCATCCTCCAAGGTAAGAACTGACCACAAAATTAAAGAACTTGTCCTTCAAAAATCACCAGGCTTTGTCAGGTCCCATTGAGTCTGATTGGCCCCACAACTGTGATTGATTTCAATTGGGCCAGGATTTCACCCCATAAATTTACTGTTACTCATTGTAGAAAAAATGTTTTGTTTTCCTAGTTTGAGGTGTAATGTCCCTGAATGTCATTGAATTTGCTCTTGTTCTCTTGTTATAGATCAGGATAAAAAAGGGGAAGTAATCATTTTTCATATGCTCCTCATAAGTTTGAATACTTTACTCAATTCCCCACTAATTGTGTCTTCTATTACCTCATCATTCAGTAATCTCTATTATTCTTCTTCCTCTTCCTCCCCTTTTCTCAAATAGCTGGAGTTGTGTCAACAGATCAGTCTTTTTCAGGTGTGCCAGTCGAAAGCTCATTCCACATCCACCCCATCTTCCCATATACAGTCTATCCACACTTTTCTCTTGTTCTTTGCCCATAAGCTCTAGTCTCAGATCCCTCACTAACAGGATTCCCTTCATCCATCAGTCATACATGCCCATACCATCTCAGCTTCCTATCTTGCATCTTCTCTCTTGGTCTCACTACTGATTACATAATTCTGTATGAGGTCCTGCAATGTCTCCCCTTCCTTTGCCCTCCAAAATTTCATTTCAGTGGCTTCATGTCATCTTAAGTGCCTCTCTTTGATTGTCCATGACTCTGATCCATACCAAAGAGCTGGTCTTAATATAGTTTTGTATAGTTGTCCCATAAATAGTCCAGGCATCTGTTTAGCATAAATCAATCCACTTGTCTTGTGCCAGACTTGCTCTGTGTTCATCTGCCTTGCTTGCAGTTCTCTTTCAGTTTCTCCATTTGCTGCTAACCAACTCCCGAAGTACTGAAATGCAGAAACCTTATTTAGGTGTTGGCCCTTGATATTGATAGTCATCAGTCCTGGTTCCACATGAATCACGCATATGACTCCATCATTGTCAAAAGGAAGTATTCTGATATTTCATGTCAAAATTTAGCTATAATTAGTCAGTTTTTTCTTTACTCATTTGAGGCCATAGTTTGTTAATTCCCTATTCTAGACATCAATCAGGTGGATCAAATCTTTCTTACTTTTGGCCACTAGCTCAATATCATCTGCATAGATCAACTTTGTAGCACCTTCCATTTGGTTTGCTTACTTTTGAAGTCCATCACAATTATGAACAGTAAGGACTAAGGGTTGATCTCTGGTGTGCTGAGCCCAATCTTCACCTTGAAACCCTCCAATACACCAAAGGGCACCCCCGCTTTTGTCATAGAATCATCATACAAACCCATCTGGACAAGCTCCCCCTGTACTCCATAGAATCATAGCAGAAGCACCAGCAGTCATCCAGGTATTTTTTGTATGTTTTCTTTAAATTGAGGAAAGCCCAACCTTGCTCAATGTTTTCCAACACTTTGTTTTCCAACACCTCTCTGGTAATGAACATATCACCTGTCATTCCTTTTCCTTTTCTAAAACCGAGCTGTTCTTTTTCTAAAATGGGCTCCATTACTCAGCAAATGTGACTATCTGTGATTCCGTCTCACAGTGAGACAGCAGCTCAGTTTCTCTGTATGTTGAATAGTCATGTATGCCACCTTTTTGTTTGTATATCAGTACTAGTATGAACTTTCTCTATTCTCTTGGGATATTCTTCTTTCTCCAAATTGTATGCAAGACTTGCCTAAATCAGAATACACCAGCTTTTCTCAAGGGTTTGAGCTCTCCTCTGTGACCTCATCCAGGCCTGCTGCTTTTCCAGGTGCCATCTTCAAAAGTGCTGCATTAATGTATGCCTCTAACAGGTCATTGAGATCCAAGAATATCTGTTCACACAATGATAATATAGCATATAAAGGGTTCTCCTCATTAAGTATACCCTCATAGTAGTCTTGCCGTCAGTTTCCTGTCACAAGAAGTCTGCCCCCTATGTGCTGTCTTCCTTCTGTTTGTTTCTTATCTATGAAAATTCATATATTTTCTTGAGGGCAGTTGTTCAACTCAATATACAGTTTATCTGAAGCTAGGTTTCTTCCCATTCTGACTGCTTACTTTACTGCTCACTTGGAGACTCCATAGGAGGCAACCACTGCTTCCAAAGGGGTTTTTATTTTCCATAACTTTTCTGGATTCTCTCATTTCTTTTTGCTTTCTGCACTTCCTCATTCTAACATCATTCTTCACAAGATTGTGATCTACCCAGTTTAGAGCATCCACACACCATCTCAGCTTGTCAGATCAATATGTTCTTGAAAATACACCACTTCTCTCTTCCTGTTCCAATTTGTGTACCTCTTGGCTCAAACCTTGCAACTGTCTCCTTAAACTCATCTGCAGTTGTGCTGCACAGTCCCCACATGCTAATGCACATTTCCTTGGAGCAAAGTTTAGGTTGGGTTTATTTGCTAGTCAGGACCATTAGCACCAACAGCTTGTGTTGGGGTGTGTCCATGATTCTCAGGTTCATTCAGATTAGCAAAAAATCTATTTGTGTGCTTACTCCACAGTTTTGCTATGTGAAAGGATGACTTCTCCTTTTCTTAAATCAAATGTTGGCAATCACCCACTGATTGCCTAAGTACATATTTAGCAGTGCAACCCCCACTGTGTTCTGTGATCCCAGTGCATACTGTCCCAGAATATGCTCACAGCCTGATTGATTTGAGCTTATATGGCCATTGAAATCTCCCAGAATGAGCAGTAATTCCTCTAGTCCAGCCTATTCTCTAGCTTCTGCAGTCTCTGGCTAACATCTTCCTTAGGGCAACCATATACAAGTACCACAAATAACCCACACTGTTTCACTTCTACTTGGTTAGCCATTAAATGGTTATTCACCCTCATGATTTCCTAAGGAGTTAACAAAACTCATCATGAATCACCACTCCTATACCAGTTCTCTTTCCACTACCACCTGCTACAGCCCAGACCCAATTTCCAGGTTGCATTTCCTAACCATCTAGTCTTCTGCACACAGTAAACCATCCTCCTTGTGAATATCATGCCCTCTCCTATTAAGGACAAGGCATTGAGAGTAGCAACTCACAAAGATTTGTAAGACATTTGTTTGCAGAGTATGAATTTTCATCTGGTAATTCACCCTTTGGGCTATTCTCCCAGATTGTGTGGATCCTATATGCCCAGAGCTGCCAGGCTTGAGGTGGGTGAATTCCCTGTCTAGGGCTAAACAACATTCCTACTATGTGAGAATCCCTGGTGGGGCACTGTATAGGCTGGACTAGCCACTGTTCAAAACTGGCAAATACTCCCACCTTTTACATGCAATGTGAAAAAGAACAAAGACTCACAATATCACCAAGCACTATGATTTCCGCAATTTCTCACTGTATGTAAATGCTGCCGTGTCATTAATCACTTTTGTCACCCTTCCCTAGATCTCATTAATCTCTGCTATACCTTTATTAAGGCAAAACAACCAAAACTGGACACAGATTTTCAAATGAGTGCATAGCATTGGTTTAGATAATGATACTGTAATATTTTATTTATTTATTTTCTGTCTAACTCTCTTTACAGTTCATAAGAAGACTAGTTTTATACCCATAGTTTATCTTTTGTGGTTACAAGGAAAAAATATAAAATTTTCATTATTCCATTTTTCTTCATTCACTTCCCTTGCAGCAAGAAAAATCTCCCCTTTAAACAACCTTTGCTGATAGCCAATATGGTACTTGTTGATGTATGGTACCCTTCAACACATGTAAGCAAATACCATAAATAATACATGATTCTAAATAATAATGTCAACAGTATGATAGAATTTAACATAATACCATATGAAAAAAAATGAAATCATACAATGCACAGTAATTTTAAGTTAAACATTTTCTTTAAAAAAAAAGAGTTAAGCAGTAAAAGTATAAAATAGCAAAGAAAAACAAATTTCCAAATTGTCTGCTGACTTACATTGCATGCAACCCCATTGAAGCACAAGGTATTGCATAGGGTGAAGACAAGTTCTGTTTGATCTAGCTCCGTTTTCTATTCCATTAAGTCCTGCCCCTGTTCTGCAAAAGTCCAGAGAGCTTTTTGGGCAGCTCTTTTTAAATGATTGAATTCAATTTATCCAGACCTGCTGATTTTAAAATGTCTAGGTTTATTAACTGCTTTTTAACATCATCCTTAGTTACTTTTGGAATAGAAAGTATTTCATTACCATCGTATGATGTGAATGAATCATTTGGCTTTTTCCCCACATATGGAATATAAATATCTATTGAAAACACTTGCACCTTTTCTGCATTATTATTGACAATTTTACCATTTTCATTAAGTAATAGACAATATGATTGTTAGGATTCCTTCTATTCCTAATATACTTTAAACAAACAAACAAAAACATATTTTTTCCTTAACACTGCTGGCCATAGATATCTCCTTGTATCCTTTTGCTTCATTTATCAATTTTCTACAATTCCTAGCTTCTGATTTATTCATGAATATCAACTCTCCCTTTATATATAGTCCCCTTTGTATAGTTTTCCTTCCTTTGTAATCCAAGGAGATTTTTTTTAACCACAGTGGACTTCTTGATTGATCATGGAACTATGGTTTTTGGGGCCTTTAGTAAAGTGTTCTTGAACAATTACCAATTATCATTCACATTTTTCTGATTCCTCTCACTTGATTTAGCTCATAATTCTTTTCAGCTTAATGAATGAAATGAATGTTTTATATATATATATATATAGTCTGGACTAGTTTGGAGATTAATCTGTTTGCACATACCAAATGTAATTAATTACATAATTAATCATGATCACATGTACCAAAGCTACCACTGATTTTTAGTTCTGTGATCACTTCCTTTTTATCTGTCAAGATGTGTTCTAATATAGAATTTTCCTGTGTTGGACGCAACACTCTGGAAACTAGGGTGAATGAGTCAGAGTCACAGGTTGTGTTCATGTCCACCCTTTCAGCTGAAGACAATAGCTCAGGCAGGAGCAATCACATCCTAGAGATGAATGTGTGGCTGCACAGATGGGTTTGACAGGAAGGCTTCTGCTTCCTCGACCATAGGATGCTGTCCCAGGTGAAAGTTTGCTAAGAAGAGATGGGGTCAAGAAGATCAAGAAGGGGAAGAGCATCTTCATGTCTGACTCATCAACCTAGTGAAGGAGGCTTTAAAATAAGTTCAAAGGGGGCAAGGGACAAACAGCCACAGGTAAGTATAAAAAAATACATCCTTAACAGAGTGTTGGATATTGGGTGGGACATGGAAAATTACAATAGGGTCATAGGAGCAACAAGATGGAAGTCCGTGGGGGAATCTGTGCAACGTATTAGACACAAATGCAAGGAGTTTGGGGGATAAACAGGAAGAACTGGAAGTATTAGTACATATGACTTAATTGGCTTCAAAGAGACTTGTTGGGGTAAAGTAGAATAACTAGAATATTGGAATAGAGAGGTACAGCTTGTTCAGTGGGTACAGACAGGGTAAAGGAAGTGATGCATTATACATTAAGAATATATACACTTGTTCTGAGGTCCAAAAGGAGAGTAGGAGGGTAGAACAATTAAGAGTCTCTGGGTAAAGACAAAAGGGATAAAAAATAGGGGTGACATCATGGTAGGGGTCTAATATAGATCACCAAATCTGGAAGAAGAGGTGAATGAGGCATTTCTAGAACAAAAACAGAAATATCCAGAACACAAAACCTGGTAGTAATAGGGGACTTTAACTATGTAGATATCTATTGGAAAAGTAATACAGCAAAACAGAAAATTTCCAGTAAGTCCTTGGAATGTATTGGCGACAACTTTTAGTTCCAGAAAGTGGAGGATGTAACCAGGAGGACAGCCTTTTGGACATGATTTTGACCAGGAGGGAGAAATTGGTACCAAATATGAAGGTTGAAGTTAATTTGGGTGAAAGTGATTGTTAGGAGAATGTGAAATAAATAGGGTAAAGACTAAACAATACTAATCTTGCTTCTGGCCTTGCTTTTAGTTTAAACAGGCTGAATAGGCAAGCAAGAGAATGTAAGTGAAAACACAAGACTGCATCTCCCTTCTCCGCCCCCCCCCCACACCCAAGCTGGTAGCCTTGCCTTTCAGTAACAAGAGAAGATAAGGAGTTAATTGAGCAGTGGGAAGGTGTAAGGAGGAGACATAAAGTCTTCAAGAAAGAGACCAGGGCCACAAGTAACCCCCCGCCTTACCCCTCCCACCAGGTACAAAAGAGGTGGTCTCATCACCCCTAGACTCAAGACCCCGCAAAATGGAACACAACTATATATTGGAAGAGCAGATACCAGGGGAAGGGCACTAAAAGTATAATTAAGTTTGCCAAGAAGAGGGGGCAGAAGAGGGTGCTCTGTCACCATGCAGAATTAGGGGTTAGGAGAAGAAGGGGGTTCTATTGGCGTATAGAACTGATGTTGGGAGAGGGGAAAAAGAAAACTCTATTGGAATATAGCGATAAGCCCAACTGGTGTGAAGGGCTTTGGAATATGCTTGCTTGTTTAGCCCCAATAAACCCATCAAATTGCCTGCAGACTGGACTCTGGACTGTTATTTTCCAGCGAACTATGTCTGGGAACTGAGAGGGAGGAGGGAGCTGGACCCCCACCAACAGTGATCATAAAATAATAGATGTAATTATTCTAAGGAAAGGGAGGAGTGAGAACAATAGAATAAGGACAATGGATTTCAAAAAAGCAGACTTTCACAAACTCAGAGAACTGGTAGGTAAGGTCCCATGGGGAGAAAATGTGTGGGAAAAAGGAGTTCAGAACAACCGGCAGTTTCTCAAGGAGACAGTAGTAAAGGCACAACTTCAAATTATCCTGATGAGAAGAAAAGATTGGTAGAATAGTAAGAACCAATATGCCTCCTGCAGGAACTCTTTAATGGCCTGGAAATTAAAAAAAAAAGAATCCTACAAAAAGTGGAAACATGGACAAATTGCTAAGGAGGAGTACAAAAAGATAGCACAAACACGTAGGAACAAAATCAGAAAGGCTAAGGCACAAAATGAATTACACCTAACAAGGGAAATAAAATGCAATAAGAAGATTTTTGTAAATATATGAGGAGCAAGAGAAAGATGAAGGAAAGTGAAGGTCCACTACTTAGCAGGGAAGAAGAGCTAATAACTGATGGCATCAAGAAAGCAGAATGTCTGCTTTGCTTCAGTCTTCACTAAAAATGTTAATGGCAACCAGATATTTAACACAATTAATATTAACAAGGGGGAAAAAATGAAAGCCAAAAAAGGAACAGGTTAAAGAATATTTAGATAAGTTAGATATATTCAAGTTGTCAGCACCTGATAAAAAACATGCTAGGCTACATAAGGAACTAGCTGAAGCAATCAGACCATTAGTAATTATCTTTAAGATCTCCCAGAGGATGGGTGAGTTTCCAGAAGACTGGAGAAGGGCAAACATAGTTACTATCTTTAAAAAGGGGAACAAAGGAGATTTAGGTAATTTTAGACCAGTCAGCCTAACTTTGATATCTGGAAAGATACTGGGACAAATTATTAAACAATCAATGTAAGTGCCTGGATAAAAATAGGTTATAAGGGATAGGCATCATGAATTTGTCAAGAACACATCACGCCAAACCAACTTAATTTCCTTTGACTGATTTTTCTGTCCTAATGGATGGGATGGGGTGCGGGGGAAGGAAGCAGTAGACGTGATATATCGTCAGTGTAGTAAGGCTTTTGACACAGTCGCACATGACATTGTCAGAAGCAAACTAGGGAAATGTGGTCTAGATTAAATTACTATAAGGCGGATTCACAACAGATTGAAAGGCTCTATTCAAATATTACTTATTAATGAATTGCTGTCAAACTGGGAGGGTGTGTCTAGTGGAGTCCCACAGGGGTCAGTCCTGGGTCTAGTACCATTCAATATTTTGATTAAAGACCTGAATAATGGAATAGATAGTATGTTTATAAAATTTGCAGATGACACCAAAATGGGAAAGGTTGCAAGCAGTTTGGAGGACAGGATTAGAATTAAAAATGACCTTGACAAATTGAAGAATGTGTCTGAAATCAACAAGATGAAATTCAGTGAAGACAATGCAAAGTACTTCACTCAAAAAGGAAAAATCAAATGAACAACTACAAAACAGGATTGTAATACTGTTGAAATACTGGCTAGGTTGTAATGCTGTTGAAAAGGGTCTGGGGATTATAGTGGATCACAAATTGAATATGTGTCAACAATGTGATGCAGCTGCAAAAAAAGGCTAATATCATTTTGGGGGGTATTAACAGGACTGTAGTATGCAAGATATGGGTGGTAATTGCCCCTCTCTACTTGGCACAGGTGAGGCCTCATCTGGAGTACTGTGTCCAGTTCCAGACACCACACTTTAGGAAAGAGGTGATGAAATTAGATGGAATCCAGAGGAGGGCAACAAAAGTTATAAAAGATTTAAAAACCCTGACCTCTGAAGAAAGATTAAAAAAAAAATTGACCAAGCATGTTTAGTCCGAAAAGAAGAAGGAGTGGGGACCTGGTAACAATCTTCAAATACGTTAAGGGCTGTTACAGAGAATGGTGATCAATTGTTCTTCATGTCCACTGAAGGTAGGGCAAGAAGTAATAGGTTTAATCTTCAGCTAGGTTGATTTAGGTTAGATATTAGGAAAGAATTTTCTAACTATAAGGGAAGTTAAGATCTGGAATAGACCTCCAAGGGAGGTCATGCAATCCCCATCACCGAAAGTTTTGAAAAGTAGGTTGGACAAACACCTGTCAGGGATAATCTTACTTTGTCCTGCCACAGCTCAGGGACAGGACTTGATAGCTACTCAAGGTCCCCTGCAATCCTACATTTCTATGATTCTATTATTTCAGAAAGGCTTCCTGGGTGGGTACAGTGAGAAAGATTTGGCTCTTAGCTATTAATTAAAGAAAATTGGAGTGATTTTCCCCTTGATTTGCACAGAGGGCCTGATATAAAGCCAGCCGAAGTCAATGGGAGACTTTCCATTGATTCATGGGTTTTGGATCAGAACTAGAAGGCATCGGGGGAGAGTATGTTCTTATATAACTGAATGAACTAAATAATTCTTTGTGTAAAACTAATTTTTCACTAACACACCTCTTTAAAGAACCTGAAATGTGAACAGAATCTGATTAACAAAAGTAAAATGTCATTTAAATAAGCAAGAAACATATTTCATTTATCTTTTAAATTGGGGTAGAATTTTTAAAATGAAAATTAAATAATCTCCACATAAGGAAAGTGGAAAAATAAGTGTGGCTATCTTGCCTTCTCTGGCAAATAAACAAGTAATCAACAATGCTTCATTTAAATAATGAAAATTAATGACAGCCACTTTCATGTTAAGTACATCATATCAGCCTGATCAGCAATAATGCATAATGAGAGTATCTGAGAACATCTGGGGGCTAAAGGTGTACCTCTGACCAAAACAAAGTAACTGTTTATGAGGGAATGAAATACTCCACTCTAATTTCTAGAGAGATGAAGCTGAGAATGTACCCTAGAAACTGAACATACAGGATAATTGAATGATGTCTGAACTGAATATAACCTCAGGGAAATCAACAGGAGACTCTATGCATACTGTAAAATACTATATCATCCACTTTATCCTACAGTAACAGTCAAATTAAACATTATTTAGTTAAAATCAGTCTCACATCTCTTCCATATTAGGTCATGCTATCAATGGGGAAAAAAGAACCCATCTTAAATTATGACAGCTATAACTCAATACATATTGTCAAAGCTCTGGAAACAAAGGGATTAAGGGATGAAATGTACAAGCAACACCTACTAAGGGCAATTGCCCCACAACTTTAACATAAACAATATCTCATTTTTTGCCTTGTTAACCAAGTAAAAATCCACTCCGTTCTCTTCCTCATTTTGTTAAGGCCAGAGCCTCACTGGTGACTTCAACAGATCTGTGATCATTTGTTCTAGCTGAATATATTGGTCACTGTGCAATTGGTCAACTCTTTCAACCAGAGTAGGGATTTGGATGAGGGTCATGATCCTGCCTGCCTCCCCTCAACCTTTGGTGTAGTTTCCTTTCTTCGGGGAGCACTGATGTGTTCTGTAGCCTTTCCAACCCCAGAATCAGTTATCGCATCTGGCATAGAACATGTGTGAGTGGAACAAAGGCTGGGGAGCAGGTCCCTCATGCCTTCCTTCCTAGTCCCCATTCACATGTATGCAAAGGCCAGGCACACTCTGCCCCTTAATGCTATGAATGAAACCTCTGCTAATTTAGTGGGAGTAGATCAAATGAAAGCTGAGAAGCAAAGAAAATCAAATGATAAATTATAAGTGATTTTCCTTTATTTGAATTTTCAGTTCACAGTCTAACTCCCAAAGGAAAATAAACAGAAAACAATAACAAATGTTTTATATAATGCTTCACCATATATCTGCTAATTGAAAGCTTCCCACTGCTAGACAGTATGTTTTCAAGTACTGTAAGGGAAAATAGGGCACACACATCCCAAGTACATTAGACTGGTAAATTAATTCCTGAAAATGGAAACATTAGAGTTATGCACACACACATTTCTGCAGCACATGGAGGATACGCAGCTTTATTGGGAAAGGATAAAAGTTTAAAATAGAATATATTGGAGAGAGGAGTGTGCCTTAAGATGTGATTTTCAAAAGCACTAAGCACTAACTCTCCTCCAACATTAAAATTCCCATTAATTTCAATGGGAGCAGAATTAGGCCAATGGCAAGGACCCTTTAACAGTAATGAGAAAAGTACTATTTCTCTTAAACTCTTTCCTAGAAACTGGGACTAAGATTACCAAAAACAAGAGCCTAAATCTTCACCTAAATAAGATCCTCTTGATCCTTTGCTGCGGGTGTTTAAGATGTTTGAAAATCAGGCCTCTTACTTGGGTGCATAAATTTAGTCTCCTATTTATGCAAATGTTTGTCTAAATGAAAATTAATTATATCAGCTATCCCATTTTTTGGACCTTGCTGTGGACCCTTTTCACCACTGCAGAGGCACAAAGAGGCTATAAAGCTGTCCCAAATAGGGAGCTCAGGATTCCACCAGCATAGGGGAAATCCCGGGTAGGCAGAGAGCCAGCATAGGTAACTATACGTCAACTCCTAGCCCAACTGATAGAGAGAGAATATTGGGAGTGTGGCAAGGGCAGGAGGGGCATGGTTGGAACGGTCTTTGCTCTAGTGGTTGAACACCACCCAGCACAAGAGCCCCTAGGGCACTGTTACAAGCTGATGTAATTCAGAACAGACATGGAACTGCTCTAAATTATGTTGGGATGTGGAGTGAAATCCCTGCAAGCTGTATGGACACTTTTCAAAGAGCCTATAATAGAGGCCCAACTTAAATATATACCCCAAATTAAAAAAACACAGTAAAAGAACTAAAAAAGAACCACCATGGCTTAATAACCATGTAAAAGAAGAAGTGAGAGATAAAAAGGCATTTTTTAAAAAGTGGAAATCAAATCCTAGTGAGGTAAATAGAAAGGAGTATAAACACTGCCAAATTAAGTGTAAAAATATAATAAGAAAAGCCAAAAAGGAGTTTGAAGAACAGCTAGCCAAAAATTCAAAAGATAATAACAAAATGTTTTTTAAGTACATCAGAAGCAGAAAGAGTTCTAAACACCCAGTGGGGCCCCATTACATCGAGATACAAAAGGAGCACTTAAAGACGACAAAGTCATTGCAGAGAAACTAAATGAATTCTTTGCTTCAGTCTTCACGGCTGAGGATGTGAGGGAGATTCCCAAATCTGAGCCGTCTTTTGTAGGTGACAAATCTGAGGAATTGTCACAGATTGAAGTGTCACTAGAGAAGGTTTTGGAATTAATTGAGAAACTTAACAGTAACAAGTCACCAGGACCAGATGGCATTCACCCAAGAGTTTTGAAAGAACTCAAATGTGAAATTGCGGATCTATTAACTATGGTTTGTAACCTGTCCTTTAAATCAGCTTCTGTACCCAATGACTGGAAAACGGCTAATGTAACACCAATATTTGAGAAGGGGTCTAGAGGTGATCCCGCCAATTACAGACCGGTAAGTCTAACGTCAGTACCGGGCAAATTAGTTGAAACCATAGTATAGAATAAAATTGTCAGACACATAGAAGAACATAAGTTGTTGTGCAAAAGTCAACATGGTTTATGTAAAGGGAAATCATGTCTTACCAATCTATTAGAGTTCTTTGAAGGGGTCAAGAAACATGTGGACATGGGGGATCCAGTGGACAAAATGTACTTAGATTTCCAGAAAGCCTTTAACAAGGTCCCTCACCAAAGGCTCTTATGTAAATTAAGTTGTCATGGGATAAGAGGGAAGATCCTTTCATGGATTGAGAACTGGTTAAAAGACAGGGAACAAAGGGAAGGACTAAATGGTAAATTTTCAGAATGGAGAGGGGTAACTAATGGTGTTCCCCAAGGGTCAGTCCTAGGACCAATCCTATTCAACTTATTCATAAATGATCTGGAGAAAGGGGTAAATAATGAGGTGGCAAAGTTTGCAGGCAATGCTAAACTGCTCAAGATAGTTAAGGCCAAAGCAGACTGTGAAGAACTTCAAAAAGATCTCAGGAAACTAAGTGATTGGGCAACAAAATGGCAAATGAAATTTAATGTGGATAAATGTAAAGTAATGCACATTGGAAAAAATAATCCCAACTATACATACAATATGATGGGGGCTAATTTAGCTACAACTAATCAGGAGAAAGATCTTGGAGTCATCGTGGATAGTTCTCTGAAGACGCCCACTCAGTGTGCAGCAGCAATCAAAAAAGCAAACAGGATGTTAGGAATCATTAAAAAAGGGATAGAGAATAAGACAGAGAATATTTTATTGCCCTTATATAAATCCACGGTATGCCCACATCTTGAATACTACGTACAGATGTGGTCTCCTCATCTCAAAAAAGATATACATTAGAAAAGATTCAGAGAAGGGCAATTAAAATGATTCGGGGTTTGGAACGGGTCCCATATGAGGAGAGATTAAAGAGACTAGGACTTTTCAGCTTGGAAAAGAGGAGACTAAGGGGGGATATGATAGAAGTATATAAAATCATGAGTGGTGTGGAGAAAGTGAATAAGGAAAAGTTATTTACTTGTTCCCATAATATGAGAACTAGGATCCACCAAATGAAATTAATGGGAAGCAGGTTTAAAACAAATAAAAGGAAGTTCTTCACACAGCACACAGTCAACCTGTGGAACTCCTTGCCTGAGGAGGTTGTGAAGGCTAGGACTTTAACAGGGTTTAAAAGAGAACTAGATAAATTCATGGAGGTTAAGTCCACCTAAGTACCCAAACAACGCTGGCTGAGCATCCTCTGAGCACTTTCACAGTCCCTTTTGATGGCTGTAGGATATGTCCCTAAGTAAATGGAATCCTCAATTATTATCCCTAACATATGGACCTTCAGTTATATCATGCCAGTTAGGTTCTTTCCAGTACACACTTACACTAAGAGGTAGTGTGGTCCAGTGGATAGAACTTCATTGGATCAGACACACTGGGCTGGGAGTTAGGAGTCATGTATTCTATTCTTATTCTGCCACTAACCTGCTGGGTAATCATGGACAAGATACCTCACCTCTCTGGCCCAGATTCACAAAGGTAGTTAGGTGCCTAGATATCTTTGTGGATCTGGGCCTCTCTTTCCCCATCCGTAGAATAAAATAATACTTCCCCTTGGATGAAAAGTGCCATATAAGAACTAAGCATACTACTGTTATTTATTTAAATGCCAATATTATTCATTTGATCAATATGTTTATTAGCTGTTTTAACTGACTAAATGATGGAGATCAAATGCATATTTGCAATGATCACTTTCATCAGTGGAATGACTGTTCCCAGACTGCATCGTATAGGGTGCACTCAGCTGTGATAGAGGTTTAGATAACAGATGGGGGCGAGGGGGAAGGTACCGAGCTCCAATCTGCCATGCTCACACAGAATTTTTTTTCCCCTGCCTGAAAGCATTTCACAAAACTAATGTGGTTAGTGTGTGCACTCAGGTATATATACAAAACCAAATAGTTTTGATAAGGCAAAACTGTTTCACTTTGACTTTATCATTTCCTTTCTCTCTGTGTAACTTTAACATTATAGTATTAATATATTAGGTAACACTGTAGCTATATTTCACATTTTATATTATATTGTTTTGATGTTTCTGAACCAAAACATTCTGATGTTTTCATTCCACTAAAATTTCAAAATTTTGACTTTTCATTTTGATTCTGGAAAAAAAAAGATTTTGGAAATGTTGGATTTTCTCACAGGGCAGAAATTTTATTTTCCAACCAGCTCTACTGGAAAGGTATGTGTTAGAAAGCCAGCTGACACAATGTTAAATGAAGCAGCGCTTTTCTCTACTTAGTGCTAAGCCAAGTTTATTGTGTTAGTTAACACCTGTTTTAGCACAGTAAGATTTTGCACTGTACACAGTCTCTAAAGGTGACTACTTCCCTTCAAGCCACACCATTTGTTCTCATGCCCTTTGAGATACCTGGGTTGAAAGCCCATTGTAAATGCAATATTCACTCATTCCCTAGTTTAAGCAGGATATTTTATTCAGACTTGTACAAGTCTAAAGGAGGAAAAGAGCAGGTAAAAAAGAGAACCATGCTGAGAACATCAACTGTATGACATATGAGCATGGGATGTGAGGGCAACTTCAAAGTATTCTGATCTTTGTCCAGTCAGCTGGAGAAAACATCAGGTGATATATATATATATATTCAAGCCAAGCCAAGCCACATTGATCTCTTCAAATGATCAGTGATGTGAATGGGAGCAACTGGATGACCCTATCATCTTTCTAAGTTAGTCCCTGGGTGGTCGGGTGTATTTTTATCTTCAGAAGTTCAGACTTTTATTCCATAATTAACCCACTGGTGCAAGCAGTCTAGCTTGCCTTCTGTTGCTAAGAACTCATGTTTTACTAGCATAAGTGGGTTCATTTTTCTCACTGCCACAAAAGAAAAATAATGTTGGTTCAACTGCCAATATTATTTTTAATATATTCTTTTTATTGCATTTTGCAGGGGATAATAAGATTTTTTTTATTGAGAATAGTGCCTACAGATTATTGGGATGGGTATTTTACAACATGTATCATCTAATTATATGTATTGTATTATGTTTAACTTAAAATAACTATTCAGTAACGGTATCTTGAACTTATTGCCTCTCTTATGAAGGAACCCCATCCAAGTAAATTTCAGGCCCTTGCCTCAGAGATCAATTTAATTTAATTTAATCAATTTAAACACAAAAACTGCTGAATGATACAAAATAAAACAATTCCCCTGACCAAAGCAGGTTACAGTCCTATCAAAAGTTTTGTGTACAGTCCCTTTTGAACAGCCCACTTCTGCCCAACTGGATCTCCTCTTTTTAGCTTAAATTTTCCCAGTCCATCAATTTAACATAAAACAAATTAATCAGCCCTTAAGCTTCAGGGCTTGCAGTCTTCCTTGTCTAGCTATTTGTTCCCTGGAGGCAGCCTGGTGTGGAGCTGTTGCCCCTCTGCACTTCCAGGCTCTTCTACCTCCCATTCTCTCTCTGCTATCCTTCCTTTATAGCTGGGATTATTTTCCTTATTGATCCCAGCTGTGGGTGCCTGTCCCCATGACTGGCAGTTCTGGCACCTGTGCTGGGGTGTGATCAGCCTGGTTGACTGTGCGTGAGGAAGGCTCTCTTCTGCCTATGCTCTCTCTCGGGTTTGTAAACTCCATTACAAGTCCCCAGTGGTATTTCTACTTGACTTTCTGAGCCTACCATTTCATAGGCACCTCCACAGCAGAGCCTCCCTGTTGGTCTGTTCTGTTTCCAAGCTCTTGGTGACTTACTGAGAACACTCTTTTATACTCTCCAGCAGGCAGTCACATGACTCAGTCTCCTTCCCAGATTGGTCTGACAATTATCTCTGAAACCTACCAGTCACAGACACTAATTTTTCAAGGGGTTCTATCATGGAGAGGAAAGGCTAGTCCCAGGACTCCCGGCCCTTACAGGGGTTGACTACTCTGTACATAGCATAAAATATGGATGCTATAAATTCACTGTATTGGTAATTGACTGAACACCACATAGCCATTTACAGTCTCCAGACAATGAATATGAATGCAAACAACTACTTGATGAATAATAATAGTAATAACAGATTATTAGTAATAATAGTAGTAGATTTATAACAATAAGATGTCCCTCTTATTATGGGGAACTGGTCAGACTTCAGGTTGACCAGTTCATATCCACCACACCAGCCCTCAGAAGTTTGAAAACCCTGTCGCTTATCAGAAGAAATGATCAATACATAAGTCAACTTTCTCTCAAAGTGTTCTACTCAAGGCACTAGTTATGAGAGATCTATAGGGGCAGTTCTAAGGACCACCACTAGCTGGGTACCAGAATTGCACCTTATTTTCTCTGGGGACTCCTCGGGGTCAGAATTCTGATGTCTGGAAAGGAAACATCCAAACTACTCAGGTTTCCAATTGTATATATTTTATTAACTAAACTAAATAACTAAGCAAAAGCATAATTGGCATATAAACAAATCAAATTTAAAGAACATTGTTTAATATCAAATCAAATTAATCTAATTATCAGGTTGTAGGCACCATTCTCAAACAAGGGTTCTAGGTACACACACTCCTGCACTTGTGCACACACATACACTGTAAGCCATCTACTGGATTTAAAAAGAAGTACAAGAATGAGGTCGAGATTTTCCTCTGTAATGAAAAACTGGACAACAAAACCAAAAAGGTTGAAACTTTTGCAGGATAGTTGTCACAACTCTTGTGGTTTCATTCAGCTTCAAGAAACTGGTATGTGGTTGCAAACAGTGGTCTGCATTCTTATTGGCTATGATGTTTTATGTCAGTGGGCTTGCTGGGTGTTTAGAGTTTACTTACTTCAAGATGTTAAATTTTAGATGTTGCATGTTGCTGGATTCCTACTTGTTGGGGGTCAGTAGAGTGTGAGGAGGAAACACAGGCCTGGTTGGGTTTGTCTCCTCCTCGCCTTCTTCTTCAGCTATCCCTCGATGTGAGGATGATGTCTGTCAAGGGGGTTCACTGGTGAGTTTTTAAGTGGCTGAGGAGCCCAATTCTTCCCCACCAGATTTTCCCACAGAAGTGACAGGTGTAATCTTGGAGGAGACATAGTTGTTGGCTGGATTGTTGTGCCCTTTCTTTCCTCCTTTGTCACTTCTCTGTAACATGAGCATGTCTGTTCTCCTCAAAGTGAGCTGTGGATTAGTGTATGGTGTGGTGCCACTGTGTTCTGTTCTGCACCAAGTCCTCCCAATTTGTTGGGTTGATGCTTCCCTTTTTAAGATGTACTTTCAGTACGTCTTTGAAATGCTTCTTCTGTCCTCCACAAGCCCTTCTTCCCTGACTTAGCTGAGAGAAGAGTACTTTCTTCAGGAGGCAAGCATCAGGCATACATACACAGTGGCCAGTCCAGCTGAGTTGGTATTTATGGCCTGTGCTTCTATACTGCTGATGTTGGCTGCACAGAGAATGCTGACGTTAGTGTGTTGGTCTTCCCAGATGATCCTGAGAATCCTTCTGAGTCAGCGCTGCTGGAACCACTCCAGCCGCTTGAGATGTCATCTGTAGGTTACCCAGGTCTCACACCCATAGAGAAGGGTGGGGATTACAACTGCCTTGTAAACCAAGATCTTGGTACCTGTTTGTTGATCCCTATCTTTGATGGCTCCTTTGAGTAGCCTTCCAAAAGATGTGATGGCACAGTGGATCCTGTATTCAATTTCTGCATCAATGCTGGCTGTTTGGGAGAGGTGGCTGCCTAGGTATGGAAAATGGTCCACATTTTCCAGGAGTTCTCCACTGATGCTGATTTGTGGAGTACAAAGAGCAGTTTGTGCAGGTGAGGGCTGGTAGTACCTTGGTTTTCCCAATGTTGAGAGAGAGACCCAGGCTGTCATAGGCATCTGCAAAAAGATTTAGAGTGCTTTGCAGGTCGGCCTCTGTGTGTGCAAGAATGACACAGTCATCCGCACACTGAAGGTCAGTGATTCCAGTTCTTGAGATCTTAGATTTTGTCTGGAGATGTCGAAGACTGAGGAGTTGGCCATGCATACAATACTCATTCCTGATTCCATCAGGAAGGTGGTTGACTATGAGAATCAGAATCATGGCAAGATAAATGGAGAAGAGTGTTGGAGCAATGACACAGACCTGCTTGACACCGGTGTGAATGGTGAATGGTTCAGTCTCTGAACAGTGGCACAAAATGGTGGCAATCATCCCATCATGGACTATAGTCTGATGATGGAAATGAATTTCTGTGGACAGCCAAACCTACACAGCACCTTCCATAATGCATCACAATTGATAGAGTGAAAGGCCTTGGTTAGGTCAATGAGTGCCATGAACAATTCCTGGTTTTGCTCTCTCCTGAATCTGTCATGCCACAAAGATCAAGTTGGTTGTGCCTCACGATGGCCTGAAGCCACACTGTGATTCGGAGAGGAGTTCTTCTGCAAGAAGGAGGAGGCGGTTTAGTAGGATCTGTGCAAGAATCTTCCCTGTGATGAAGAGGAGAGCAATACTTCTGTAGTTCCTGCACAAAGATCTATCCCCTTTCTTGAATATTGTAACAATGTTGGCGTTCTCAAAGTCAGGTGGAATTTCTTCACAGGTCCAGATTTTGTTGAGGAATTGGCAAAGTTTGTGCTGGAGCATTGTTCCACCAGTTTTAAAAACCTCAACTGGGCCTGGTGCCTTGTGATTTTTTGTCTGAGTGATGGCATGCCAGACTTCCTCAGAAGATGGGGGATCAGCAAGGTGTTCCATTGCCGAGTGTCGTAGAATAAACTCGATGGTGTCTTCAGAGACCATGGATTCATGGTTTAGTAAGCTCTCAGAGTGCTCCTTCCAACATTGTTTAATGGCTGCATTGTCCTTGAGCAGGGTGGAGCCATCCTGAGAACATAAAGGGGTTTTCCTTTGGAGCTTGGCCCATATATAGTTTTTGTTGCTTGTCATCTTGGTCTATGAAATCCTGGACCTCAGAGGCCTTTTCTTGCCAGGACTTGTTTTTGATGACACGTATCCACCTTTGGACTTTGTCTTTAAGTAGGTGATAGGCCTCATGTTTTCATTTGTTAGAGGAATCATTTTGCCAGTTACAAAATGCATTTCTTTTCTGTTGAATTAATGCTAGGATTTCCTCATCGTTTTTGTTAAATCAGTCTTGGTGCCAATGAGTGGAATATTCTATGGTTTCAGCCCATGCATTGTGAATGGTGTTTTATGTTGATCCCAGTGCCTTGAATGTCAATGATGTTGTCAAACAGGTTACAGAGTTTCTCTGACAGATGTTGCTGGAACATCTCGCAGCTGGCTTGGTCTTGAAGTGCTTTGATGCTGTACCGCTTTCGTTTAGTCTTTGGGTGTTTCCGGTGTGGTGGAGTGAGCTGCAGATACGTGACTGATCTTACAAATTAATGATCTATCTGTCCAACAGTGATCGGTACATTTCATAGCTCGTTTTATACAGACGTTGGTATAGTCTCGGGCTCTGACTATAACATAGTCAAGGAGATGCCAGTGTTTGGACCGAGGATGTTTTCAGGTGGTCTTAAATTTGTTACTCTGCCTAAAGATGGTATTTGTGATGAGCAGTTCATGCTCCACACATTTGCTGAGGAGGAGAATTCCATTGGAGTTTACATTTCTGTCAAGGTTCCTCCCCCACTCTGAACGCTAGGGTACAGATGTGGGGACCTGCATGAAAACCTCCTAAGCTTATCTTTACCAGCTTAGGTCAAAAAGTTCCCCAAGGTACAAAATATTCCACCCTTTGTCCTTGGATTGGCCGCTACCACCACCAAACAAATACTGGTTACTGGGGAGGAGCTGTTTGGACACGTCTTTCCCCCCAGAATACTTCCCAAAACCTTGCACCCCACTTTCTGGACAAGGTTTGGTAAAAAGCCTCACCAATTTGCCTAGGTGACTACAGACCCAGACCCTTAGATCTTAAGAACAATGAACAATCCTCCCAACACTTGCACCCCCCTCCCCTTTCCTGGGAAATGTTGATAAAAAGCCTCACCAATTTGCATAGGTGACCATAGACCCAAACCCTTGGATCTGAGAACAATGAAAAAGTATTCAGTTTTCTTACAAGAAGACTTTTAATAGAAATAGGAGTAAATAGAAGTAAAGAAATCCCCTCTGTAAAATCAGGATAGTAGATACCTTACAGGGTAATTAGATTCAAAACATAGAGAATCCCTCTAGGCAAAAACTTAAGTTACAAAAAAGATACATAGACAGAAATAGTTATTCTATTCAGCACAGTTCTTTTCTCAGCCATTTAAAGAAATCATAATCTAACACGTACCTAGCTAGATTACTTACGAAAAGTTCTAAGACTCCATTCCTGTTCTATCCCCGACAAAGGCAGCATAAAGACAGACACACAGACCCTTTGTTTCTCTCCCTCCTCCCAGCTTTTGAAAGTATCTTGTCTCCTCATTGGTCATTTTGGTCAGGTGCCAGCGAGATTACCTTTAGCTTCTTAACCCTTACAGGTGAGAGGAGTTTTCCTCTGGCCAGGAGGGATTTTAAAGGGGTTTACCCTTCCCTTTATATTTATGACAATTTCCCACCCCTTCTTTGCCTATTGTGCCTCTCCATAGTTGGGAATCCTACCCGTTTGGCATGGAAATCTTCCAGGAGGATGAGTTTGTCTGCCTTAAGTTTGGTTGTGAGGACTGCATCAAGAGTTCTATAAAACGACTCCTTGTTGTCTTCCTAATCATTGAGTGTTGGGCGTATGCACTGATGACCATGCCATATTGGTTGTTGCTAAGCTTGAGCCGAAGACTCATGAGACACTCGTTGACACCAACGGGAAGCTCCAAAAGCTGATTGGCAATCTTATTTTTGATGGCAAAGCCAATCCCATGAATGCATCTCTCTTCAGGTGGTTTTGCTTTTCAAAAGAAGGTATCGCCACTTCCATCCTCTTAATTGGCCCTCATTGGCTCAGCGGGTCTCACTAAGAACTGCGGTGTCAATATTGAGTCTTGCCAGTTCTCTGGCAATTATGGCAGTTCCTCTTTCTGGGCATTCACTGTGCTGAAAGTCTGTAAGGGTGCAGACATTACAGGTGGCGAAATTCATTGTCTTATATCTCTTGTTTCGTCCACAGAGTTGAGTGATCCCACTGGTTACAGCCATCCAGTCAGAAGAGTGTGAGACAGCCTATATTTGGGGCATCTTTTCTAGTCCCCTCCGCATTTGGGGTGAGCAGAGGGGATCCTGAAAAGGCCTGCTCAGTCACAGCCATTGCTGCCGAAATGCACTTTTGTCTCAACCAAGCACAAGATGACCATCACTCAGCTGCTGCCTACATGCAGATTTGTGACATAAGACTCCCAGAGATCACTGCTCCCATCTTCCTTGCCACTCATCCGTCACTGCAGGACTTTGTGTGGGTGTGAACCTTTTGCCAGAGGCCTGCACGTGAAATCTTTTAACGTGGGGAAACCGGTGTGCAGGCGGTAACCACACAAAACTTAACAGGAGGGAAAACCCTGATACAATGGCAAGGAGATCCAAGACAACCAGGGTCCTCCCTCCTGCTGTAGCCCTCATCCACCTTCACAGCTGCAGAGTACAAGAAAGTCCTCTATATGCACCGAATCCACCATTGGGGTCTTTTGAAGTTTGGACCATGGTTAGTCAGGAGCCTCGCCTCAGACCTGCTCACTAAGGGGGACCCTACCAGGAGTATAAAAGCTCCGGACGATACAGCTCTGGACGATATAGCCCGTACAAGCCTCTCCACTATGACAAGTTTGCGGTCCATCAGAAAGAGGTTAGGTATGTCTACCCTGCAGTAAAGACCCACAGCACAGCCAAGTCAGCTGAGCCAGACCAGTCGCAGATATGCTGCAGGTTTATCCTCACAGTGTAGACATACTATTTGTCAGACATAGTGGCATTGCACGGCCAGATGTCAGCACCCACAGCTACCACAGCAGTCACAGCAGTTGCTTTGGTAGGCAAACAAGCAAAAAACAAGCAAGCCATCAACAGCAATACATCTTTTTCCTTTCATTTAGTGGTCTGATGATGGTAGCCTGGCTGGTTCTTCCCACTTGGAACTCCTATCACAACTTGGCAAATCAGAATGGTTCACTTCTCTCCTCAGGTCACTGGCATCACCAAATAGGGTCAAAATATAGTACCTTCATGCAAACAAAGAACCCCCCCATTCCAGAAACTTTGGACTTGAAAAGTCCAAGAATCCAGAAATATATAAAGTTCATCAGTAGGTCTGTAGGTATTTTGGAAACATTTGAGGTCATGGGGTCAGCCCACAGAATTTATTTTGGGACACTCCCCTCCCCAGATGGTTGAGAGAGGGGATCAGAGACAATACAGCATTA
Organism: Chelonia mydas; assembly: GCF_015237465.2. Taxonomy (NCBI): domain Eukaryota; kingdom Metazoa; phylum Chordata; order Testudines; family Cheloniidae; genus Chelonia; species Chelonia mydas. The sequence continues at coordinate 101,388,059 of NC_057852.1, forward strand.
TTTCCAACCATCTTCAGCCACAGAAACCCTTATTTCACCAATATTACACAGTTCGGTTTTCAGCGAGCTTCTGGAGCTAGAGAACAACTCTACTACATGTGAAGTACTGTCTAAGAGAAATCTAGGGTCAGGTCCTCAGCTAGTATATATTGGTGTAGCTCAGAGGTGGGCAAACTATGTCCCTTGGGCCACATCTGGCCCCCGGGACCGTCCTGCCCAGTCCTTGTGCTCCCGGCTGGGGAGGCTAGCCCTCAGCTCCTCCCCTGCTGTCTCCCCTCCCCGGCAGCCACACCACAGCACGGGCAGCACAGCTTGCGCCCGCCCACCTCCCAGGCTTTCCAATAAGCCAGTCCTGCTGCTCTGAGTGGCATGGTAAGGGGGTGGGGAGGTTGGATAAGGGGCAGGGGGTCCCTGGGGGAAGTCAGGGGACAGGGAGCAGGGGGCAGTTGGGTGGGGCAGAGGTTCTGGGGTGGGGCCAGGGGACAGGGAACGGGGCAGGCTGGATAGGCTTGGGAGTCCTGGGGGGCCTGTCAGGGGGTGGAGGTGTGGATATGTCGGGGCAGTCAGGGGACAGGGAGCAGGGGGGTTGGATGGGGGTGGGGTCCCGGGGGGGTGGTTAGGGGCAGGGGGTCTCAGGAGGGGGTGGTCAGGGGACAAGGAGCGGGAGGATTGGATGGGTCGGAGGTTCTGAGGGGGTTAGTCAGGGGGTAGGAAGTGGGACAGGGTGGATGGGGGTGGGGGGCCAGGCTGTTTGGGGAGGCACAGCCTTCCCTACCCAGTCCTACATACAGTTTTGCAACCCCGATGTGGCCCTCAGGCCAAAAAGTTTGCCCGCCCCTGGTGTAGCTCCATTCTATTTCCCTGAGAAATCTTATAGTGGATCTTCCATTTGGGAACTAACTCTGATATGAGCTTCATTAGCTGCCAATCTGTTATGGCTTCCATCTCCAGTCCCCTTAGAGAAGGAACTACTGACAATCCTCCAAAGTCAAAAAGACTTATGCATGAGCCATCTCAGGGAAGGTAGATAAAAGGGAGTTGTCTTAGGAACATATATCCCTAGATTTATGGATCTGAATGTGGATCTTGCATGGTAAGAAGACCGTGCTCCCAGATCTCTTTGTGCAGCTACAAGTTTCTTTCCTCTGGAGTGAATGGTGCCTGTGATTTGTCCATGTGATTCAGGCAGTAAGTATTCCTCTTCCAATAGATTTCCCATTGGATGGATTGGGGGTACCAAAGACAATGCATTGTGACTGCCATTAAGAGCCTTTCTCTTTTCAAAATTTGCATGTTAGGTTGCCCTTGAAAAGAAGGTACTTTGTGGAAAGCAGTGACTTTTTACCATCTTCACCTCTCTTCTTTAGAACTCTCCTCAAAGTCCCTAACCCCCCACAATAAATGAATAAATGAATAAATAACTACATAAATACATAAAATACTTATATATTTTCTTGTCATGTGTTGGAAAGAACAAAAGATCTTTAACTGCTGATCCTCTCAGAAGCGTTGAGATCAATATAATTTATGGCTTTGTAATGTTTCTTAAAAAATAAATTAATACTCAGAATGAAAAAGATGTAAAAGAAAGATATTAGAAAGTAAAAGTGAGTACTAAACTGTTTACGAAACAGTTGTGGAGCACCTGCAAATGTAACAAGAATGTACAAATGTACCTATTTCTAAATCTACTGAAAGGTGAAACCTATAAAAAATCTCAGAAAATAATACTTTCCTCTGTTTCTCTTCTGCACTTCCACCACAGAGATTTGTAAGCTCACACAGTTTATACAGTAATGCAGGATTTATAAAAATAGTCTCCTCACATTCTCAATAATAAACATTTACTGACACAGTGGGACATCCTTGGTGGCTCATGTGTAAACAATTGATTATTTTCTGACATATAAAAATGGATCTTGCTCCCACTGAAGCTTAACTTAAATAATTTACATAACATCCTGACTCTTGATCACAGAGATTTCTAGAAAGAACATCATGGGCTTTCCATGATATAAGACGAGTTTATACTGAATCAAAATTAAAGCCATATTTTCTTGTTTAGTAAAAACACTCTACTAGTTGTTTTTTTCCCCATTACACAAGGGGACAACACATCAAAGATTTGCGTGTGTGTGTTCCGGTTTAATTTAAACTGTTTTATGACTCAGAGAAGTCACACAATGAATACATTAACTTGTAACAAACATATAACACGCTGTAATTTAAGGAAGAATAAGAAAAATGCTTTTTTAAAAAACTGTATGTATCATTCACTGCCATGACTTAACAAGATTTATTTCCCAGTTTTATAGTTTGAGTGAATGTTCATTCTGAGTGCCTGATGCTTTCATATTTACAAACTGCAATCATCTAGAATTTGAATGTACATTACAGAAAAAAGGTGTGAAATACTCTTTCATTATAAGGCACATAGTGAGATTTTCTTTCTTTAAGCTCATACACAAATAATTCTTTCTCAGTCACACAGTTAGGGGGTAAGAAGATTTATAAAGAGGAGGATTTAGGTGAAATATGCTGTAGAAAGCTTTTCATTTTATTAACAAAATAGTAATAAAACTTTTTTGGGAAAAAACTAAACAAATATACAGTGAATTAAATATGATGATCTCAAGCCTCCTGATCGTAATATGCCAAATCAACTTGATTTTATTGTATAGCATTCATTATCAGCAACAATAAGAGAATTTTCATTTTATTCATGTAATAACTTAATTACATGACATGAACAAAAATAGGTGTGAGGTTTTTTTGTAGGAGTCGTGGCCTGCGTTGTGCAGGAGGTCAGACTCGATGATCATAATGGTCCCTTCTTTCCTAAATATCTATGAATCTATGAACAAAAGCATGGTCCAGAAGGAAAACATGAGAAAGGATGCATACATTACTTCACAAATAATGCATATTTTTCTATGAATATCCAATTGATTTGAAACAGGATATATCTTTTGTTGCTGTTTGTGCTGACCAAGGGAACTAAATTAGACAGGCATTTTTAAAATGATACATGATTCTGCTCTCCTTTTTGTTTTAAACCATTGTAGATCTACTGACTTCAATGGATTTACACCAGTGTAACTGAGAGCAGAATCAGACCCAATATGTTTAGTTTCAATATAAGGAGTGCTCACTGTTCACTTCCTCTCCCTCCTGCCCCCAAATCCCCCAAAAATATAATTATTACTTATATAAGGAATGGTATGAGTTCATTCACTGAAAAAAAATGGGGAATCTGATTTTTAAACTTTCTTTCTGTTAGACATTGTAAGTGGAGATGGCAGTGATCTCTGGAATAAAAGTTGCCTAACACTTTCTATTATAAAGCCCCATTTTCAATTGCTTATACATTTGTCAAACTTCAACCATTTGAGCTGACATTCATGCAGAGTAATGGCCTCATGATGAACCTGTTTGGAAAGTTTCTGCAAAAACGGTTACATCATTTTGAAGTTTTCCAGTGTTAAAAAAAATTCAGCTCTTTTGTTGAGAACCTTTAGCACCAGTGTGCTATAGAGCAGAGATTTGGAATTTGGCAGAGGCATCACTCTGGGAGCAGAAAGATCCTTTTGCTGATTCCATGAAAATACACCTAAATTTGGCTGAGTTATAAGCCTTTTTCAAATCATTGTTTTCACAAGTTTAATAGTGGTTTGTTAGAGTCTAGCAGCAATATTTGTGAACATTCCATCTGCACTGAGCATGCTTTGTCCCTGCAGAGCTCTATGCTAACTATACTGAGTATGTTGCACCCTCAGGCTATGTCCGCACTACCGCGGTAAGTCGACCTACGCTACGCAACTCCAGTTATTCACGTAGCTGGAGTTGACATACCATAGGTTGAGTTATTGCGGGGTCTACACAGCGGGGGGGTCGACAGCAGAAGCTCTCCCATTGACTTACCTTACTCTTCTCATCGGGGGTAGAGTTCAGGGGTCAACTGGAGAGCAATCTGCTGTCGATTTAGTGGGTCTTCACTAGACCCACTAAATCGATCACCGGTGGATCAATCTCAGAGCGTCGATCCCGGCTGTAGTGTAGACATAGCCACATAGAACGAATGGAGAATGAACTAACCTTGTGCTGAGCAAAACTTTTCTTGGAATTCTACGTCTGGTAGGGAGACACTTTGGTACCGGGTATCAGAACTAAAAGGAGAGAGACTTGCACTTCTGCACACCCAGTTCTGGCACCCAGGCAGCAGTGAGGATTTCTGAAGGGGAACAGTATGACACAAATGTAGAGGGAGTTAAGAGTAGGAAGTGGGACAGAGACAGGCTGGAAGAATACAAAGCCAATCTGGGAAGTGCAGATTGAATGGTGTAGAGAAGGGGAAACAGGAACAGGCTAGTTGTGGGTAGGGGGACAGGAGAAGAGTGGGAAAGGGACAGGTCACCAGTGGGGTAAAGAAATGGATGGGGAATGGGACAGATCAGGATAGAAGCAGAGAGGGACCAGAACAATCTGGGAGGGGGTGGCATACGTGCTGGAACTAGTGGTACAGGGGATGCTGTCGCACACACTGGCTTGAAGTGGTTTCCATTATATACAAGGTTTACAGTTTGCTTCAATGGCTCTCAGCACCCCACTTTAAAAATTGTTCCAGCACCTCTTTGGGATGGAAGTAGAGAGGGAAAGGGACAGGCTGAGGAAGAAAGAGAAGTAGATGGGGTTAGAAGAAGAGGTGCTGGGGTAGAAGGAGGTAGGCTGGGAAAACAGGGGTAGAAGGATATATAACCTCTAAAAAACACTTGCTTTCAATATCTGTTTATTCAGAACTAGATCTGATTGGAAAATGGGATATTTTTCACAGAAATTTTTGACTTTTTGTAGAATAAAATAAAAGCCATAAAACCAAAAACTTTTGAGGATTTGGATTGTTTTTTATATAAAATTCAAGATTTTCCTTGAAAAGTGGACATTTTTCACTTTTTTAAAACTAAATTTTCCATCCAAAAACTGTTCTGATAGAAAATTTTCAACCAGGCCTACTGAGAAGCCATTACTCTGCTGCCACCAAATACCTGTGAAGCCCACTGGCAAAATATTTGTCTCTCTGCATGCTGGTGGTTTGTCCACATGCTTTTTTTTTTTTCTAAAAAAGCAAACAGATTTTTTGTATGTAAATAAATTACATGGCGTTCTTAAAACCTGTAATTTTCATCAGAAGTTTTTAATCTGTGGATGTTACCTACTCATCTGATATGGCTGAGAACCATTTTGTTTGTGGCTTTGCCTACTCATCTGATATGGAGCACTTTTGCTCTGCTCCCTCACGTACAGTAATTAAAACAAAAAAAATCTTGTACCAAAATCCATTTGAGTGTCATGTCTGTTACACAGATTATCTAAGGCAACTGGTGAGTTTTTAAGCCCATCACTGTACATTCACTGCAGTCACTACAGTATGCTACTGAAAGTCAAACAATGGGAACCTGTGAAACTATTAAACAATACAGCCATTAGCTAGTTATTGAAGAAGTATTATAATAACTAACAAAAGTGAACATTGGCAATTCTATGTCTATCCAAGCAGCTATTTTGTCGACTCTTACAAAAACTTAGGACTCACCTGTAACTAAATTACAATACACCTTTCAGTCACACATCAGGTTTGAAAATGAATCCCAGATTCAGCCTTCTGTTCTCTTGGAGTATCCTGGAAGTGAAATTCTTAATTTGTGTGAATGGGGGAAAGCAAAAAAGAGTGTTTAGGCTTCCACTATCCTGTCGGGTAGCAGCATTTTATAGGAGTATTTGTGCCTATCCTTAACAGAAAGACAGTACTATAGGAGGATAGAGATATGGGCACTCTTGCTAGAGGGACTGTGGTGATTCCTTTCACACCCAGGCAATCTTGCATAGAGCGGGGATGGATAACAAGAAATGTCACCATTTTATTAGGTTAAAGCCTCAGACTCAGATTCTGTTTGTGGCCCTTTTCAGCCAGTCCAACAAGACCATTATGTGGGGCTCAAGTCACAGAAGAAGCTAAACGGAAAATAGCTTGAAAATACAGAAAAAAATACTCAATGCTATTTGCTTAATGCAGAGTTGGCCAAGGTTATTTTGTTGCTGTTGCTGGGCGTTTTTTTTTTTTTTTTTTAATTTGTGAAACATTTCAAAATGTTTCAGTTGTTTCTGCTTTGCAGGATTTGAAATTGATCCATTTTCATTATTTTTGCTTTTTAAAAAGAAATATTTCATAAAATATTTTATCAACATTTTAATCAAAATGGTTATTGAAACCACTATACAATTATTTCTTTAATAATGGTTTAAGTAAAATGTTTGATAACATTTTCAATTTCAAATGTCATGAAAAACCCAAACAAAAATTGAAAATAATCAGTTTTTCATTTAAAAAAAAATCCATGTTTTTAATAAACTTCAAAAATTTGACCAGCTCTTTTTGTAACTATTTGATCCACAATGGATCCATTGAACTGGAGTATAAATTTCTGTCAGTGTATTTAAAAGAGAGAGAAATCCACTTGAGTCTAAAACTTCATAGCACATTTGGGACCCCCTTTACCATTAACCTGCATCAGTACAGCACAGGCAGCAAAGAATTATGTCCTTTTGCTAGACTGTAGATAGAAATGGACAGATCCAGAAGGTCTGTTTCTGCACTGTATTTTTGACTCCCACAATATGGAGAGCATTCACGTCCTACATTTTGGATCACTCTGTTTGAGACAGAAGAGTGAGTTGTTCAGATTCTAAATGATCACAAACTTTAGATATGTTTATGTTTGTGGTTTGGTCTGAGTCTGTCTCTAAGTACAGCATTCACAGGTAGTGAACGTTATAAATAAGGCTATATTCTTGTTTACATAGTAAACTCACTTTCTTTCTATTCTACATATTCATCTTAGGCTGAAATTTTCAGCCCAAAGGTGATTAAAAAAAAAAAAAAAAGAGGAAAAATCAGCTACTTCTGTATTATGTGCAAGTGACAATCAACTTTTTCTAGTTGTGTTCTAGTTGTGTTCACATAACTCAAAGTGGATTAAATATTGTTTTGCAAGTGTTGCTGAAAACATTGTAAATGATGGAGAGGTTGGATTGGTTATTTGCAGATCTGGATTCACATGAACAGAGACTTCATGTGACAAAGTTGAACGTGTCTAAATGACTATGTTCATCTCCACATGATCTAATTAGGGCTAATGGCCACTCAAAAATTACTGTTTGTTACCATAAAATCTATCTGTTGTCAACATTTTTAAAGTGCCCCTAGCATAATACGATCTAGTTACTATACTAGAAGATACAGTAAAAAATTATGGAGGTACAAACATTATCTTACACTCTCGTTAGCTGCTTTTCCTGGTATATCTCCATGTGTATGGCATGTAAATTACATACATTTTGCATGACCTTTATATGCCAGATTGATACAAGTTACATAATTTTTCCACTTTAGACCATGTACACATATATTTGGGTCAATTTACACACACACATACAATTACCATACATATATCCATATATATGTTAGGTATATATATTACACCACACTTTCCTAGATTTGTTCCAGATATTACCATGCCAATTGCACCTACTTCCTCCAAGCAGCATTGGCTGTGATGTGTGCAAATATTCGTTGCATATTGTGAGACCCCTTTGTCTGTGACAGAGGAAAAGATCATAACAAAGCTGTATACAGAGAGATAAGTCTGTTAATGTTATATATATTTACTGTGCTAATAAGTTACAGTGATTGAAGAGTCTAAAACAATTCTCTTATTTAGTCCTTTTTAGCTATCTAATGGCAGAATTGTTTGGTGCAGGCCTGTAGCTATCAAGATGTAATGTGCTGCTGGAACAGAGTTTTTTTCAATTCCTTTTTTAGCCATAGAATCCCAAGATGGAGTAATTTTTTGGTTTATTATTCAAGACTTCTTTCTGTATATTTATTCACCCCCTCGAGAAACTGTCATATCAGATTTAATCTAGATGTATTTTTGTTGTTGTTTTTGAAATTCTCATAGAAATATTACATAATTCTAACATGATTCTCTTAGCAGTCAGGATTTGCAATCTATCTCTATTTCTCAGATTTCTCTTATTTTTCTTATTTAATTTTTGTTTGTTTAATCTATATATTGACAAAATTTTAAATGTTGGAAAAAATTGTTTAGAGGAATACTAACCTGGCTAACAATCATGGTATTTGTGAATAAGAGACAAGAGGATCATATTCATAGCTATAAGAAGTGATCTGGAACTTTCCAATGGAATGATTTTCCAACCAAAAATGGAGTTTTCACAATATTGAAATTTGCCATGGGAAAATCTTGATGATGCCAAAAATATTAAATTTTCCATCAGAAAAAACAAAATGAAATGTTTTGTTTCAGGTCAGTTCAACCCAAATCCAGAATATTTCATTTTGTTGAACTGATCTGAAACAAGTATCAGAGGGGAAGCCGTGTTAGTCTGTATCCACAAAAACAATGAGGAGTCCGATGGCACCTTAAAGACTAACAGATTTATTTGGGCATAAGCTGTCATGGGTAAAAACTCCATTTCTTCAGATGCATGACCTGAAACACTTCATTTCAAATAAGTTCAATAAACCTTAAACTGCATTTCTTTAGATGCATATTGCCTTATGTTGGGGAAAAGTCAACATGATTTTTGTAAAAGGAAATCACACCTACCCATTCTATTAGAATTTTTGAGGGGGTCAACAAACATGTGGACAAACGCGATCCAGTGGATATAGTGTACTTAGACTTTCAGAAAGCCTTTGATAAGGTCCCACACCAAACACTCTTAAGCAAAGACAGTTGTCATGGGATAAGAGGGAAGGTCCTCTCATGAATCAGTAACTAGCTAAAAGCTAAGAAACAAAGGGTAGGAATAAATGGTCAGTTTTCAGATTGGAGAGAGGTAAATAGGGTCATTCCTCAGGGGTCTATATTGGGACCAGTGTTGTTAAACATATTGATAAATGATCTGGAAAATCAGTATTTTCTGTCTTAATGATTCTGAACATTCTGTTAGCTTTTTTGACTACCACTGAACATTGAGTATATGTTGTCAGAGAACTATCCACACTGACTCCAAGATCTCTTTCTTGAGTTGTAACAGTTATTTTAGACCACATCAATTGATATGTATAGTTGGGATTATGTTATCCAATGTGCATTGCTTTTCATTTATCAATATTGAATTTCATCTGCCATTTTGTTCCCCAGTCACCCAGTTTTGTGAGATCCCTTTGTAACTCTTCGCAGTCAGTTTGCACTTAACTCTCTTGAGTAGTTTTGTATCTCTACAAATTTTGCCACCTCACTGTTTACCCTTAGTTCCAGATCATTTATCAATATGTTGAACAGCACTGGTCCCAGTACAGATCTCTGAGGGACACCACTATTTACCTCTCTCCATTTTGGAACATTGGCCATTTATTCCTACCCTTCCATAGAATCATAGAATATCAGGGTTGGAAGGGACCTCAGGAGGTCATCTAGTCCAACCCCCTGCTCAAAGCAGGGCCAATCCCCAATTTTTGCCCCAGATCCCTAAATGGCCCCCACAAGGATTGAACTCACAATCCTGGGTTTAGCAGGCCAATGTTCAAACCACTGAGCTATCCCTCCCCCTTTGTTTCCTATCTTTTAACCAGTTACTGATCTAGATAAAGAACTAGATAAGTTCATGGAGGATAGGTCCATCAATGACTATTAGCCAGGATGGGCAGGGATGCTCTGAGTGATCCTGGCTTCTGTTTGCCAGAAGCTGGGAGAAGGTGATAGAGGATGAATCACGTGGTGATTGCCTGTTCTGTTCATTCTCTCTGAAGCAGCTGGCATTGGCCATGGTCAGACAACAGGATACTGGGCTCGATGGACCATCGGTCTGACCTCGTATGGCTGTTCTTATCTTTTTATGGTCGCTGTGTTCAGGCTTCAATGCTACTCTGTACCTTAAGCTCCCTGGAAGGCAATATCTCTCATAATACCATGAAAATTTCCCTTTGACTAAAGCATTTAGTTTTGTCATGGGTGTCACATGAGTCTGAATGCACTGTGAGGGATAATGTAGTCCAGTCAGGGAGCCTGGCCCATAGGGAAGAATGGGGGACAGTAGCAGATTAACCACTGGGCCAACAGGGCCCGTACCAGAAAAATGGGTGCCTCTGTGCCCAGCTCCACCTGCCTGCCTGGCACTCCTGCCGGGGAGTGGGGTTGAGGCACAGGGGCTTGCCACACTCTGCCCACCTGGCATTCCTGCTGGGAAGCAGGGAAAGCCCCCATGCCCCGACCCTGCTCCCTGGCAGGAGTGCCAGGTGCGTGGGATAAGGCAAGCCCCCGTGCTCCAACCCCACTCCCCAGAAGGAGTGCCAGGCAGAAGGGCAAAGCCCCTGCACGGCAACCCTGCTCCCCCTGAAGGAGTGCCAGGCAGAGAGGCGGGGGGTGGTGCAGGTGGAAGTGGGGAGAGGGGCCCCCGCTTTCTCTGACCCAGGGCTCCACAAACCCCTAATCTATCTCTGATGGGCAGAATCAATTTAGTGAACTATAACTTCCAAGAAGCAATGCATCATTTTGGGAAAATTTAGTTTAATGTTAAAATGAGACCTGTTGGGTTCTATAACAATTGATTAACCATTTAAACCTCTACAATGTTTTCACTTTTGATATTTGACTTTAGAAGCAGACCGTAAATTAACATTATTTCATAGTAAAATTTTCTTCTTGGATGAGGCTCTCAACTTTGCATTGTAAATGGGTAACAACATGGTCTGAGTAGTGAGCAAAGAAACTGAACTGACAAAATCTGTAGGGACTGGAAATGGATGAGGTGAGAACCAGAATGATCCAGAGAAAAAGCTACAATAGCTGAGGCAAGGTTTGGAAAAGAATTTTCAATAGGGATGGAGAAAAAACTGGGATCTTGGAAAAGCTGTAATTTTTAATGGAATAAAGGTAGTCTTAAAGTGCTACATTCATTGGGTAACAATTTGCTATTAATCAGCAAAGGATGTGTCTGCATTTCCTGAAATACAATTATATACTTAGCAGAAAAAAGTTACAAACTGGACAGCTTTTATACCAGCTCCTTCAACAGAGAGCTGAGCCCTTGCATTTAAGCACTATTAAAGGCAGAGACTCTGCAGGCTGGGATGGTCTGAAGGCAGAGATATGTCTTATATTAGTGGCTTCTTGATTATTTCTTGTGGCTGTTTCCAAAAGAACCTGAGGAAGCTGTTTCTCAATTTTTCTCTGAAGTGATTCTCTGAAGTGAGTGCTATTGTATCCATTTCCAGCTTCACTTCCTTCTCTATAATGGTAAAGTTTATTTAAATGGAGATTTTTTTCTTCATTTGCTGAAATCCACTGTAAACATGGAAATTATCCCCCGCACCTTCAGACTCAGTAGATTGGATATTCTTACTGAATGGTTGTTTGCTTTGGAACCTGAACTGCCTTTTGAACAGCAAGACTTTTTAGCATGACATATTTTGCCGCTGACATGTCATTTAGCCTCTTTGAAATAACAGTCATTAGTTACATGTGCCTTCATATTGCAGTGATAGCAAAGCCCTTTTATTTCAAATAACAGCCTGGTATTTTATTCTATTCATAGTGCCTGTGTCTATATCTGTTTTTTCTTAACTGCTGGGTATCACTGTCGACTGTTTCTATGCCCAAAAACAATCACAAAAGCTCTGACAAAGGCAAGGTTGGCTTCTGATAACAATTGACTTTAAATAGTTTTGTGATTAATGCTACATACGAATGATCTCAAAATGCTTCATCTAAATATGCACCAAATTCACAGTGCATTGAGCATGTTCACCTATATCAGACAATACCTATTTCCAAGAACATCCAAGGAATCTTAAAGTTTGAACAAACAAAAGAAAGGCTGCATGTCTTTGAAGAACTGCAACGATATTATTGAAGGTTTCTTTTGTGCATATGTAACCCGTACACCTTCTGGGTGTGGTGTTCTGACACATCTAGTGACACCAAGACCACTTAGAGACAGAGAGAGAGATTAGTGAATATGCTCTACAGCCTTCCCAAAGGGACATATGGCTTTTAGCTCATACAGTAGAGACTCATGCACTGAGGTCCCATGCACTGAGAGTATTTGTCATACAAAACATAACAATTATAAAAATAACGCATATATATTTTAAGCCAGATGCACTGACTTGGGATTTTTATAAGGTAAAATAACTAGCTAAATAATTGAGAGATGCCTTCTGTTATTGTCCCAAGTCACTAGCTAACTGGGAACCTGCCCCCTCCTTTCTCACACCCCAATTGACACCTCAAGGCTGTCTTAATAAAGATATTATAAAGCAACTGAACCCACACTCTTAGGGTATGTTTACATTACAGTTAAAAACACACAGCTGGTCCGTGCCAGTGACATGGGCTGTGAGGCTGTTTCACTGCAGTGTATACTTCCAGGGCTCAGGCTGGAGCTGGGCCTTAAGACCCTTTGAGGTAGAAGCATTCCAGACCTCTGGCTGCAAGCTTTAGAATGAAAACTAAGGAGAAAGGGCTGGTTCTGACTGACTGCCTTTTTGTGGATGATGCAGCCTTGGTTTCCCACAGTGAATCTTCCCAGCAAAATCTCTTGGGTAGATTTTCTGTGTCATGCAAGAGCTTCGGATTGACAATTTGCTTCAAGAAGACTGTGATTATGTATCAAGGGGTGGAGGAACCAATGCCTAACATCAATCTAAAGGGTAAATTTCTTTGCATTGTCAACAGCTTTGGCTATTTGGGTTCTACGATCACCAGGAGTCTTGACCTTCAGACTGAAATGATGAACAGAATCAGAAAGCAGCTAAGAAGTTCAGGCTATTACAGAAATATGCATGCAATAACAGAAAACTATTGACAAAGGTGAAGATGCAAATCTACAAGACCTGTGCATTGTCATCCCTGATTTATGTTTCAGAAACATGGAGTATATATGCTAGGCACATCAGGAAGCTAAACAGCTTCCGTATAAGATGCCTGCGTAAGATCCTGAAAATGAAGTGGGAAGAGAAAATACCAAATACAGAGGTACTGGAGTGTGCATGACAGACACACTTAGAAACCACATTCAAGAAGAGGCAGCTATGATGGCTCAGTTGTGTCAGGAGACCGGGAAGAGACTATATACCTAATAATATTTTGTACAGCAAGATATACGATGGCTCTAGAAAGTCGGATCACCCTTTGTGGTGGTACAATGATGTGTGAAAAAATTATATGAAATCGTTCAACATCAACGTAGAAATCTGGGAGGAGTGCACAGAATCCCAAAAAATCTGGAGGGACTATCTGGCACCGGATGAAACTCAACATGAAGCAGCTTTGAGTCAGAGGATGGAAGCATAGTGAGAAATAAGAAGGCGGCATGCTGTAATTTTGGACTCCAACTCAGACAACACATGTATCAGTGAAATTTGTCTCACTCTCAAATTGGGCTTGTCATCCATAAGCGGATTCATTGGGCACCTGACTAGACCACCTACATGTACACTGTGATTGGTGGATTGACGGTTGCCTAAGCATATTTTTAGGGACGAAGGGAGTAATTCTTCCAAAATAAAAATGTGTCCTGAATCAGTACACATACAGGCAAAGAAACTTGTGTGGTACACAAATGACTAACCTACATTTCTTATTACTTCTAGTGTATGCAGTTAATTGCAGTTCTAATGGAAGTTAATAAAAAACAAACAAACCTCAATTTCAACACTAAAAATTAATTTCCTACACTCTGCAGTACTGTGTATGACAGAGTAATAAACATACTCTAAACATAGATATAATAAAGCTAATCAGGGATCCCTGAATAAAGGCTTTGTCCTGAAAATTTGAGCTTTAGAACCTAAAGGGAAAATAAAATAGCCTTAAAGAAGACAATTCAGTACGATATTAAAGGAATATTGACTGTTCTGTTTGTCAAGTTAATCTGCAGGTGGATAAACAATTACCCCAGGAGATGAAAAAATAATATAGAGATAACAGAGTTACCTCTCTCAATGGAGAAAATATATGTTGGCATCTTATTTCTGTAGCCATCTAGGGCTGCTTGTTTGCCTCATTGAAAGGAGAAGAACTAGTGTTGGCACAAAATGGCTGCAATTCTTGGGGATGATTAGGCATTTTGGATTTTCAGCTCTGGCCAAATTTGGATCCTCTAATAGTTATTTTAGCTAGCAAATGGTCTTCTGCTCAACTAGAGGGAGAGACCAAAATTATTCCCCTGCCCCCTGGGATCAGTTAACCAGCATTATCACACTAAGAAGCTCCTCATTCCACCAGGTTATCACTTCAGGAAGTTGAGATCTCAGTCTCAGTAAGGGGTCAGTGACACTGAGGAAAGGAAGATAAGTGGAGCAGCAGCCATTTTTGATGAAAAGCACTCCTATGCAGTGCTGACTCAGCCTTTCCCCCCACAATACTTGAATACCTGATGGACAGGAGAGGTAGTCACTAGCTACATTGGCTAAAGATTTTATCTGGAAGAAGAAGAGAAGTGAGTCCTGTTGCATTATTTTGCTGAGAGCTAGGGAAGAAGGGATTGTTTTCCCTCTCAAAATGACATAGGCAAACATTGTTTTCCAGCCTGAATGTCTTGTGGTTCAAGAGCGTGAATGCAAATTGAGGGCGGGAGGGAGAGGGAGACTGGAACAGAGATTGCCTCACTTAAACATTTGGGATACTTCAATCACTGAACATTAGATTCTGTCTTTCTGTTGGACATGATTATATTTTTCAGGATTTTTTTTTATACTTTATCCACATAATTAGTTGGGCATTCAATAGGCTGAGGACAGAAATTATGATGACATCTTCACTGTAATATGAAGGGTTTCTACACAAGAAACTTTCATTTGCATGGATGGTATAGTGTATTAGATGTATCATTTCCATTTGTACTAGGTATAGGCAAGAAAGTTTGAAAGGGGGAAGCAGGAAATGTATCCCTGAAGTGTAACTTTCAGTCCATGCCACTAGGGCTACTTATGAGGTACTGCAAGGTGTCTCCCAATCCTTGCTAAGAGCAGTACCACAAGGCACAATCCAGCCCAAAACAAATATATTTTAAATATGAAATAACAGTTCATCAGCGCCTTTTCAAATTCCTTCAGGTGCATTAGAAGAAAACCTACAAACTGTAGGGGTAACTAATAGGAAATTCTGGGAATTGCCTTATATTCCTGTCTTATTTTGCTTTACAACAGAATGTAAGTTCATTCACCTACTTATTTTCCCAGTCATTTTGTAAACTAAATGTTTCTTCGTAAAGCAAAAAAAATAGTTATACGATAAAATTAGGTCCAGCTAAAGGTATTGATTTGATCAAACTTTGGATATCAAACCTAAATATATTATCCTCCCTGAACTTTTTATATATTCAAATGCAGTGAATATGTCCTTTGTTCTTTCATTTAAATTCTAGCCAGAAAGAATTTGCTGCAAACTTGCTACATCTGCAATTTTAGGTGTAAAATATTAATGCAACTGAAAATGAAACACATATTGTTTATTAATAAACCTAAAAGTGTAGGCAAAATTAGCATAAAATGATTTAGACTCAAAAACTGTCATCTAATTGGTATTCTTAATAAAGAGACAGCTGAGAGAATAGCCTAAGTTCAAACAACAAAAAACAACAATGTACAAACTACATAAAATAGATATGAAACCATAAACCTTGGTCAATAAACAGGAATTCAGTATTCATTTATTTTTTGTTATGTGGATATCTAAGCCAATAAGATAGTCAGTTGAAGACAAGATCTAATGCATGAGCAAAATCAATATTTTTTTTCACATTATACACAATTTCTTTTTAAGACCATAATAAAAAAAATAAAAAGACATCTGTAAGGGCATGCCCACTGTCCCTCACCTTCCTCTCTAGGGCGGGGTTTTGATAGTAAGTAGGGAAACAGTATGCTGGTAATCCTATAAAACTGATCAGTGTGCATCATTCCATGGAAAAGACACTCCTTTTACCTATAAAGACTCCATAGAACATTCAAGGGATCAAGAAAGAAAGGGGGGAATGTAACAGAGCATCACTCCCACATTCAATGCCTCATTATTGGCCTAAATTTGAATCCCCTCTGATCATGTTAGCAAAGGCCTTAAGTCTTTGGTAAATACAGAGATCTGAATATACTATATATACATAAGTCTTGCTAACACAATAAAGAAATGTTAGTTGAGATGGCAAATGATGCTTCAGCATTACAGATGAGAACAATGTGAACTAAATGGATATCAATAATAACTGCACTACTTGTGCATAGAAATGTCTAGATACATACTTTCAGATCTGTTTGTTGTTTATTTTTTCCACACAACTTCATGCTTCCTACAGGACTAAAAAAGGAAGCATAATATTTCAATACTGTCTCTGTGGAGAATGCTAAACTACCAAGGCTTGCAGTTATGAATTATGGTGATCTTTGCCATTAATTGAATGAGTTTCAAATGGTTTGTATCAATGAGATTCCAACATGTCTTGTTCTTTCTGACTGAATACACTTTTATAGTTGACAGTATAGTATTATATAATGCAATCATTTGAAGAGTCTGAAACTTTTTTTAACTGATACTTAAACTTTTTGACAAGATGCACATTTTTGAGCATGTAGAAATGTCTCATGATTTATCTGTGTATCAGATGAGGAATTCTTTCAATCCAGATCTATAGATTATTCTCCCAGGATTAACACTAAAGAGTTTGAATCTATTTGCCAATAATAAAATCACTGATATTTCTGACCTGATAACAAATGAGGATAGCACAAACAACTGAATGGTTTTGTACTATCCCTCTAATTTACTTGCCATCATTTTTGGCTTGCTGCTACACACAAATTATTTTTTGCCAGCATTAGGGCCAAATTCAATCTCAGTTATGTAAATGTAAATTCAGTGTACCTTTTTGAGGTTTATACTGATGTGAGATCTGTAGCTATTTCCTAATATTCATGGATCAAATGAAGATGTTTGCATGTATCCCATGAACTGTTTTCATTTTTAAGAAATATGCAGTGTATAAAAATTAGCATCCAACTAATTCTTCCCACCATTCCTGGGTCTACTCTATTAATCTTTGGTATATGAATGAAGTCTCACTGCTTACTCCCTGACTTCCTGCTCCAGTCTAGGGCCAGGTGGCTGTCTCTCTGGTTTTCTGATGACGTTGGAGGGTCATTTTTCTCCAAACCAGGTATTTTAGTGTTTCTCCCTGGAATGTGCTCCTTCTTCCCACAACCAGTAGCATAAGATAGGCAGATCTCCCTTCCATCCATTGATTTGTTGATCCAGGATTGTGTGATAGCTCAGGAAACTTGTACTCCCAAGAAACTGCAAACAAAGAATACGGAATGATTTCTGCTAGTGTATATTTTATTACCACCCAAGAATTCCCTCTGCAGATTAAGGGAAGCAGTGTGCCATATTGGACATTCCCCAACTGGTCTACTAGTGAGGAGTGGTCTAACAGTACCCAGTGAGGATCATGTGGAGGGCCACCAGCACAGGAGCTGAAGCTGGAACTGAAAGTAGGGAGCATGCCAATGGACCCTTTCCATCACTAGTCATACATTCTCTTCTGAGCCACACTCTGATGTCCTTACTCAATTTGTATTCAATCATTCTTCAGGGAATTCAGTGAGAGTTTGGAATGAGCATAAACTGAGCAACGCTATTAGAACGTGGCTCTGTATGAATACCTACCTGTTTTAAGAGAAAGGGGGTTTCTAGCTTTTTTTACATCCAAGTCTCTGCTTTTAAGTGGCATTGTTTTCCTTTGAGTCTTCATTACTGCAATTCGAGCAATCAATAAATGAAATATTTCCTGCTCTGAAGAATAAGAATGTTGGAGCACATTATCATGCATACAATTCCCTGATAAAAAGCCCTCAATGGCAAAAAGAACTCCCTATCAAAAGACCCTAGTAATTCAACATACCCAGAGCATTAATTTGCATGTTTGCATGATTTTCACAAAATCCCTCAGTTATTGCTGAACTTATCCCTTTTCTCTTTTCCTATGTAGCAATTAACAACATATTTCTACTCTATAAGCCTGAACCTAAGGAACAACTATTTCTTAGCTTATCAATGAATCCTGAATTTTCAAAATGTTCAGTGTCCAGCTATGCTGTAAGAAGGCCAGAGGATCCTGGATGTGGTTTATTTAGGTCACTACCTTATTCTTAAATGTCTGGAAGAATCTGACAGATAAAAGTGTACAGTCCAAATAATTCCCTAATCATTTCAATATATACCTGGGAGGCTTCTGTCAGTTCTCCCCCTTACTCATCATCCTGTTTCCCAGCCAACCCACTGCTGGGACCTCACCATCTCCCCCTCTCAAATGAGGATTAAGCGTTGGGGGGGGGGGGGTGCTAGAAAGTAGTGGGAATTAGCTCCCTGATGTATCAGCTATAGAAGCCCACTGTTTCTGCTTCTTTAAAGAATACCTCCTTGAAATCCTTTACCAATCCATTTGAGCAGGGGGTTGGACCAGATGACCTCCTGAGGTCACTTCCAACCCTAATCTTTTATGACATATGATCTGATCACTCTATCCCTTCCCTATGGAGTACCTGCACTGGACATCTGTCCTGTGTTTATGTGAGTTAAAATATCATAGCCTAACTCCTGTTTCTTGTTTGCCCCAACTAAGCCCCTCCCCCCAAAAAAACTCACTGTAGGGAAGACAAAAAAAAAAACCCACTTTGCCTTGATCAATCTGGTGGTGAGGGAAAAATTCCTTCCCAGCCTCCTGAGAAAGGAGCGACTAGAGCAATGACAACAGCAGATCCTAACAAAGCTTGGTATTTTACAGCCTTGATGGCTGGGAGGGTTGGTGCTGCTCCTCCTGACCCCAGTAAAAGAGGGCTTTTCCTGCAGTGGCCTGGACCTATATAGTCCCACCTCTCCTCTGGTCACATGCGAGGGATGGGTCAGCATCCCCACACTGATCTGGTCTGCAGCTGCAGCAGAAAGTCACTCCTTGGCTCTCTAGTCCTTAAAGGGACACACACCTTTTCTAACAAGGTTTGGTGAGGTCATTTTGCTGGGTATTTTTAATCACATTGTTTATATCATATAACTGTCTATTAATACATTTTTGTTTTAATGTGAAAATAAATAGAATGCATTGTGTTTGTTTAATACTGTGGAAAATTGACTAAATTTAGATTTTCTTCATGTAATGCTTATTTCTTTCTAAGTTACCAAGGGAGGGAACAACATTGTAATGTCAAGCTGATACAAATGATCACTTAATGGAAACCCTGTCTTCCATTTACTGCATATCAGTAAACTAATTTTCAATGGCATGCAATATTGCACACTATGTTGTAGCAGCAATGACAATGAATTATCTCATTGTATCAAGGTAACTATTTATGTAAGTAGTTTATACTTATGCTTCAAAGTGGGTCAATCTTTCATTGAAATCACCATTCATTGTATGATTTGTGAAGTCCATGGATATGTGTGGCATGATCTTCTCATTTCCACATTAAGAAATGAGCTCATTTTCTTTCTTCTATCACCAGTGTGACATGGAACAAATCCTCATTCATGTTGTATGGGGTCATACACCATCCCCATAGGCAACAGTGGTAACTTAAGTTATTAATGATTGCAAATTGATCTATCACAGTTGTTGTTGTTTTTTATTTCCATATAATAATATAATTAATAATAATAATAATAATAAAAGGTGTATAAGAAACATAAGGATTTTAATGTATTTATTTTGTTAATATATGGATTGCCTGTAATGCCTAGACCAAATGCTGCTTTTCTTTCTTAGAAGACAGCTTTTTTCTCTGTGTCCTTATATACTTACTCTCCTTGATTAAATACATTAAAAACACAGAGTCAGACTATCTAAATCCTGTGACTATTTTTCCTTGCTATGTAAGTGGCTAAGATATTTCAAGGATAACTTGTGTGCATTAGAAAAGACTCTGAGGCAGAGTAACCCTGAAGATATTTTCAGATTTTATCACTATTTTCTATTTTCTGTTGATCTGAGCAGTTTCCATATGTTCATTGCTTGTAGGAATGAGTTTTTACCTCTGTCAAGTTCCACTTTATAATTTTAAAAGATATCCACAATTTAACACGTACATGTGAGTATATATATATATAATACTCACACATGTATGTGTTAAATATATATACACACACATATGTATAAACACAAAAACTAAGTTAAATGAACATTATTGTTGCAGAGTCAGTTGCAGAAGCTAGGAAATTCCAGAATTAAATTTACCTGTGCAACTTTGTGCATTTGCATTATGAAAAAGTCTTAATAATATGGTCACATACTACTTTTTCCAGACGACCCCCTGACTCAGTTAGTGCACAGGCTGGATGGTACTTACTGAATAAGCAGCTATTCAATATTTTATCTGTGTTGTCCAATGTGTGGTCCAGGGTCTCATGTACTTCACACTATTCAAACCCTACTTTGAAATCAAATCCTCATGGGGTTTTCTATGGCACTAATCACTATAATGGCTGAGAGCTTCACAAACATTAATTCATTTATTTTCACAACACCTCTGTGAGATGAGGAGATATTATTATCATCCCCATTTTACAGCTGTAAGTCACATTGCTCAACAAACTACTGGAAGGCACTCAGGTATGTCTACACTACAGATAAAAGCTGTGTTCTTAACTTGTGTTAGATAACCCACAGTAGCTAACGCAGGTTAAAATTGCAGTGAAGACTCTTAACTCAGGTTAACAGCTTGAGTTCAGCCTCAGGCCTCTCTATAGGGTTTAACCCGAGCTGCTAACCCAAGTTAAAAGCAGAGTTGCTGTGTCTCTAATTCTCTTTTAACCCAATTTAGCTATCCAAAGTTTAAAACACACTTTTTATCCAGTGTAGACATGCCCTCAGATACTCTAGTGATGAGCATAGTATGAATGAACCTGTCAAGCTGTCTGGAGAAGCTCACAAACATGGGTGCGAACCTCAAGGCAGACTGTTACAAACCAGAGCAAACCCCCCCAAATGGTTGTATGTTCTATAATTAGATTTCACCAACCAAGTAACAATTGTGAACACCTCAAGCACTATAGCAGTCTTAACGTGGAATCACAGACAGTCCTCTGGGGGTACTCCAGTCTATTTTATCACCCAGGCAAGGTTGTCTTTGTGATAGATGACCCCTTACACCAAAAGTCACAACAATATTCATGTTAATCCCAGTGCCAAAGAACCAGTCACTTACACCAGATCAATTGTACCTTATATCTCTCACCAAAGAAAATGTTCATAGCCAATCCTGTAATAAACTAATTATAAATTAATTAACTAGGAAAAATAATTTAGAGTTATTTAGAAGGTTAAAGCAGGTAAACACTCACACACAAATGAGTTACTGTATTAGTTTCTAAAAAGTAATAGAAGCTCCTATAATGTGTAAGCACTCTATTTCCTTTAGGAGTAAACCAGTCTAAGCGGCTTGGGGATCCCTTCCTTATGCTTAGAAATATTGCCCTCTCCAAATTCCAAGCAGCATCATGATAAAGTTCCTTCTGGTTATTCTCTTCTCCCAGAGTTGATGTGACATAGTTTTGTGCACATCCCCTCTTTATGGGTATGTGCGGAAGCAATCAACAAAGTCTTTTGTCCATTGATGTTCCATTTGGTGTCTATAGAAGTGCTTTTGTTGGGCAAGAGATGACACCTTTTGTGGTAAACTAGTATTTCACACTTGGCAATGCTTCTCCCCTGGCCTTGGAGGTTTCCAATTTTGTAGCAAACACTTTTATAGTTACAAAGAAACACTTAAATATTACCTTATAACATGGAATACAGATATTATAGGTGAGATTAATGCATGCAGCAACTCACAAGCATTCCATAAAGTCTAAATATTAAACACATTCTTATAAATATAAAGTCTATTT
Organism: Chelonia mydas; assembly: GCF_015237465.2. Classification (NCBI taxonomy): domain Eukaryota; kingdom Metazoa; phylum Chordata; order Testudines; family Cheloniidae; genus Chelonia; species Chelonia mydas. The sequence goes on from NC_057852.1 coordinate 101,410,021, forward strand.
TAACAATACTAACAGACAGGTGAGCCAGACTGGTTTCCAGTTATGCATTTGTCTGTGTTCAGTGAGGCCTAGGGACTTTGGCATGAGCTGGCACCTGGTCTGCCAGCATCACAAAACCTATATAGAATTCTGGATGAAAGTTTGCTCTTGTGTCCACAGAAGATTCTGTTCTCCCCAAGCCTGACTCATTCTTCCCCTGTGCCTTCCAGCCTGTCAGTGTCTCTGTCTTTTGTCTTTCCCATCCTCCCTCTCCAGCTCCTTATCACAGTCCCACTCTCCTTACCCAGCCAATCTCACCTCTTCTTTGGGGGCTCCCCACCTAAGCTTCAGTCTTTCCTTTATCCCTGCTTTCAGTGTCAGCCTCCCTCGCTGGCTTCTTATTCCCAGTATCCCCACATGCTCTCCTCTCCTCTACTCATCTCCCAATCCCAGTTTCCTTCTATGCCATCTCCCAGTCCACCTTCTGAGGTTATTTGTCTTAGTCTACTTCTTCCACCACCTCACCCATATCTGGCTTTTCTCCCTTATGCATTCCAGACAGACAGCTTCCTTGTCCAGTGCCTGGATACTTGGAGGGGGTGACATTGAGAGCTTGGCACAGACATTCTCCCTCTTTTCAGTTGCGGTGGCCAGTGCCTCAGTAGCCAGCATCAGCCATGAGCAGCAATTTCAGGGACAGACATATTCAGTTCCTGCAGCTCTGTGCTGGTTCCATGCTTAGTACAGATAGAAGCTTCAGAGAATTTAGCAGCGAAACACCAACAAAAATCAATTGAACAAGTGTGAACTGCAATTTTTCAGAGGCTCATAACTTGTCCAAATTTGGGTATGTTTGTACAGGAACAGTAAAAGTCAGATCTCTGACACAAAGGAAATCCCCAGCCAAATTAATCCCATGGCATGCCCCTGTTCTAAATAATGGAGGTGCTAGAGCTTCTCAACAAAAATGATTGTGAATACTTTTTTTAATATGGGCAAAAACATATTTGTCCCCAATCTTGCTCTCAGAAATGGGTGAATCTTTTTGTTTTTGTTTTGCTGCAACTTAAAAAAGAAAAGAAAAAAAAGGAACAGCAAGAAACAGCTTGATGCAGGCACTAGGTATGGAAAATTTCATTCTGAATGGTTAAAGTTTGGTAAAGTCAGCAGCTGTTATACCAATAAAATAAAAACCAGCAGGATCTTATTAAAGTGAACAAGGCAAAATGCAAAATTTATTGTGAATACAGAAAGAATCATTGTAAGCAGTTAGTTATAGCTATAATATTCCATTCAATTTCATATTTATTCACACATTCATCCATACACACACACAGGTTCTGCAAGTTATTTATCATAGTTACCAGCCTTAGAGTTGCTCATGCCAATCCACTGGCCAGGTGGCCTGGACACGAGGAGGGAGCAGGGCCTTGTCAGATGCTCATCTGATGCTCCTGGAAGTTGGTTTGCAGAATCAGACCCCAAAGTTCTCAGTTTCTAGAGTCCATTTTTATAGGAATTTCTTCCTATGCCAGTCTATGGGAATTGCTTCATCATGCTGTTGCTGAATCAATCAGCAGATGGCACATTCTTGACAGCTCCGTGTTGTTCTTCGGTTCTCCCATCCTTGAGGCTGTTGGGTGGATTCCAGTCTGCCCTCCGGGGGTCCTCTGGTTGTTTCCACTTGATGCCTTCTTCAGCCGATCGACACTGGATTCTTAGGCTGGCACCTCCCTGATCATTCAGTTAGTATCCACACCAAGTATCCATCCACATACATCCTCTATCTCTATTTTAATCACAATTGTTAACAAAGCAAGATAAATACAACAAAAGGGTGGGGAGTCTCTGTGTGCTGTTTCTGTTGTTACAAAGTATCGCTTTGAGAGCAGACTCTGTCTTAGGATGTACTAACACAATTAGCAGCTTGCAAGTTTCACACAGAGAGGGAGAGAAACAGTACCAAAAACCAAGAGACCTCTTAATTAGTAATACCCTGGAATTTAAACTATGGGGAATCAAACTCATTTGTGATTTTAATACAGAACTTCTTTAATATGGTCCAACAAAGCAACCAAAAAACAGATCTGTGATGGGGTGGACTAGGCTCAAAGACCCCCTAATGGAGGCCTCAAGGTTCTGCCACACCCATCCCAGGAAAGGAGCAGTGGAGAGATCCTCAAACTAGGCTAGAGTGGCTACAGAGGAAGCAGCCAATCAGGACCCAGGAGGGCCATATAAAAGGAGCTGCAGAACAGGGCAGTAGTTAGTTGCTTCATGGAGTGGGAGAAGAATGGACTTCAGTCTTCACTGCCTGGAAGAGCAGCAGGATTGCAGACAGCTAAGTCTTCTGGCAGAGACCTTGGGAGAGAGAGGCTCCTGGTTGGCTGCTAGGGACTAAGTAAGGACTGAGCCTGGAGAGGGCTACAGACAGATAGTGACTCTAGGGAGGAAGCCCTGGGGATAACAGTTCATACCAGGGATGGACTACTTAAAGACTAAAGCTCAAGGAGGGCTAGAGAAAGAGACCACCAGAGGGGTACTGAGATAGGCCCCTGTGGACTGTATACCCTGGAAGGGGGTTGTGCTGGCTAATGTGCAGACAGTGTGACTTGGCCGGAGGGCTGAGTCACTGAAAACCTGCCTGAAAACCGCCAAAAGGGGTCTCCAGATCTAAGTAACACAGACACGCCCAATCAGCAGTGGGCACTCGCGAGCGGTGGGTTCCAACCCCGTTACAAGGTCTTATAATGAGAAGTGATCAGCAAGCTTAACAACATTTAGCTCTTACAGAGCACTTTTCATGAGTAGATCTCAAAGCACTTTACAAAGGAGGGTCAGTATCATTATTGCAATTTTTCAAATGGGAAAAATCTAGGTATCACTAGCTCCACATATAATACACCCACACATAGACATGTTTACATTTTTACCTGAAATAATACATATGGTATCATTTTGAAATATGTGGGACTACTCATATACTGCAAGTTAAAAAGGTGACTAAGACAGTTGAGTTTAAAGTACACAATCTAAGAATTCATTGTGACTAAAGAAAATGGGGAAAATCCTCCTTGATTTCACTGGGGCCAGGATTACTTCCAATATGAACATTGAGAATTTTCTAGGAGATAGTCAACCAATTATTGTAAAGGATTTTAGGCTTTAATTCTGTAAGTGGACCCCTCTTTGTTATGTATACGTGGCAAAAAAAGACCCCTGGCAGTGAGTCTCAGAGTCTGGGTCAACTGACTTGGGTTCGCAGGACTTGTGCTATGAGGCTAAAAATAGTGTAGACATTTTTGCTTGGGCTGATTTCCAGGATGTAAGACTCAGCAAGGGGTCGGGAATATCTCAGAGCTTAGGCTCCAAACAGCCCAAACATCTACACTGCTATTGTTGGCCCAGGTTCTGAGACTCACTGCCATAGGGCTTTTTTGTTTTGTTTCGTTTTTTTTTTTTTTTTTTTTTGCTGTGTAGACATACTCTTAGACTTCCACCCGGTGCAGGGGTTTGCTTGTGCAGTAGTCTTCACAGGATCAGGGCCTTATACAAACAATACACATTTATTATTATTTTATTATTAACATCAAACTATAGCATTTGCTTTCAGCAAATCCCTAGCATTTCTTTCATTGGGTACCATAATCTTCTTTTGCAACAGCATCAATATTTTCAGAAGAAAATATTTCTTCAGATGAAAAGAGAGCAGAGACTTCTAGGGCTCTTTAAAGGAACAAACAGACTTCAAGCAGCTGAGGTGAAGTGGCATTCTATCTATGCTTTCATTCAGTGATTGCATTGTGATGAATGCTGCATAACACTCTTTGAAACAAAGCCTGACAGGAAGCATACTCTGCAACCCTATGAGATGAGCACAAGAAAATACAAGTTTGGTCTTTTGATGTATGTGTGAACACAACAACTGTAAAATGTTGTTGATAATTTTAAGTGTCAGAGTGGTGGAGGATTCTCTGTATCAGTGAATTCACTTGGAACATGTTGGGGAGAAGCCTGAACTCACCTTTTTTATGTAAGAAATGAACTTTTAGTACATCCTAAGTAAGAAATGTGCCCTCTGATCTATCAACTTCACTATTCCATCCCCTTACCCTCAATAACAACAAGGAGTCCGGTAGCTTAAAGTATTGGGGTAGCCGTGTTAGTCTGTATCCACAGAAAACAACAAGGAGTCCGGTGGCTTAAAGTATTGGGGTAGCCGTGTTAGTCTGTATCCACAAAAAACAACAAGGAGTCCGGTGGCACCTAAAAGACTAACAGATTTATTTGAGCATAAGCTGAAGTGGGGTTTTTACCCACAAAAACTTATGCTCAAATAAATCTGTTACTCTTTAATGCCACCGGACTCCTTGTTGTTTTTTGTGGATACAGACTAACACGGCTACCCCAATACTTTCCCTCTCAATAGTTAATCCAAGCTTTTTCTAACAGTATACATATTCTCTTCTAATCTAGGCTCTAAATACTAAACCCATACTTATGATCCCTTGGCTCTTCCTGACAGTTATGACTGGGTAGATCGGTAAGTTCTCAATCATACCCAGGTTGTGGACTGATGACATAATGAAGATTAGTAATAACAGTTCCCTATACAGTGTTATAAACTCTAGTTAGAATTTTATATATATAGATATAGGCTTCTGCACCATCCAAATCAATGGGAGCAAAATCAACCCCCTATTGGAAAGGTGGAGCGGTAGATAATGATATGAATAGGTGAATAGAGAATTGGGTAATTAGAGATTAGTTTTTAACTTTAAAAGTTTATCTAGGGTCTTCAAGATGATTCAGCAATCCCCAGTTTTTCTTTTTCTTTAAATTTCAGGATATTGGATATTTTTTACATCAAATCATGCAATGCCAGATCCTCAGTTGGGGTAAATTAACATAGCATTGAACAGCTACGCCAGTTTACTTCAGTTTAGGATCTGGCCCAGTAATATGAAGAATCTGTTCACACAAAAGCAGCAGCGGCATAGCAACCATATTCTGCTTTTTTTTCTATTGTGAGGAAGTGAAAGATTGAAAAGGATAGCGTAACATCCCTACATAACATAACTACATATTTCTGTATGCACACACATTTAGTGTATGTATATACTATATAAACTATACTATACTAGAGTGTATGTATATACTAGTATGTACTATACTATAGATTTCATTTATTTAAAATATGCTGTTTTGTCAAAGCCAAAGTCAAAATATTTTGTGGAGACATCTTAGTTCTGATGATGATATTATCTAGAAGAACTTTGAGATCCAGGGCACTTCTGAGGGGGCTGGGGGAAAAACATGTCTACATAGGATGTTATTGCATGGCAAGCCAGGTCACGAATCTGCAGCAGACTACTTTGCAATGCATTAATGTCCCACATGGACACCACTGCAAAGGTCCTGGAGTGCTCTTAGGTTACTACTACTTGTAAAGTGTGGTAAGCCAAAGTGCACTCCAGGACTTCTGGAGTACTGCAGCAATGTTAACATTGGATGTTACTGCACAGTAGTTAGTGCCTTTTAGATTCACACTGTTGCTTGTTGTGCAGTAATGTCCCGTGTAGGTAAGCCAAGGAAAAGAGAGAAAAGAATTGAAAACCTGCAGTTTTTTTATCTGAAAACATCAATTTCAACACAATTCTCTTTCATAAAAAACATCTAAAGGATTTTGTTTTCATTCCAATGTGGAACAAAAACAAATTTTAAAATCTGAGAAGTTCTCATAAGATTGAATTGTTGTCCTCTGGACAATGCTAATATATGAATGCATACTTTCTGTGATGGAGGGGATCAGAGAGAAGAAAGAATGGAGTGCAGAGGAGGCTACTAATCCTGATAATATAATAGACATGGGACCAGTGTGTCCAGTGTTTGGAGATACTGGAATGTTGTAAAAATGATGCAAATAGGTAGTGAGTCAGGCATTTATTTCTTGTATAAAGAAAAGAGTTTTGTGAAAAGCAAATGTACTCAATTTGGGAACAAGGTTAACAACTCTGGGCCATGCCTACAGACTATGATATCACCCACAAACAGCACCTACACTGACGTTTCTAAACTTATAGTTGCAAAAAAATCTTCCAAATATTAACTGACTGCCAAAGCAATGATATGCTGAGTCATCTGGAAAGAGAGAACCTAAATAATAGCTGTAAGAGGTCTGACCTAATTACCTCTCTGCCGCATTCATCTCAATGAGGTGTTCATGGATAGAACTGTGTCATCAGGTCCATTTAAATCTCATGCTCAACCCATACAGAACAAATAAAAGAAGGAGCTTCAAACGGTCACTGAATATGCAGACTAAGTTGATAAATCATCTCATTTCATGCTGAGTTTGTCTTCACTAGAAAATTATGTTGTGGTACAATGGTGGAACAAGTTGGCTGTTCTTTAAGGCTAGGGACTGTTTTTTTATTCTGTGTTCATAAAGTGTCTCACACAGTGAGGGCCTGATATTAGTTGAGGTCCTAGACACTATTGTAGTACTAGTAGTAGTAAAAATAATGTATGTTGTGGTAGCACCTAAAGCCAAAACAAGTTAAGGGTCCCATTGTACTAGGTGCTGTACAAACGTATAGTAAATGACAGTCCCTGATCCATAGAACTTGCAGTTTAAAACTTAAGACATAATGGGTGGATGAGAAAACAAGCAGGATAGAATGGGTGGTGTGAGAAAAGGTAACAAAAATAGTAAGATCTATGCAATTATTAGTCATTCAGAAGTAGTGAACACAACTCATCACCTGCTTAGCCATTATTAAGTTGCAGTTTCCTGTATGTATTATGGCAGGAGTAAGTTTTAAGGAATGACTTGAAGGAGGATAAAGTTATGACTTTATGGATTTTGAGTGGGATCTTTTCCGGTGTGTAACAGGGTTAGGGGCAGGGGTATTATAAAATATGCACTATACAACTGAAGTTAGCTTTTGCCATTATATTTGCACACTACCAGCCTTCCTGTACTCAAAAACACTTCCAGTCTACCACATAATTATTGTGACACCTGGTTGGTAGGACACCCCTAGTGGAGCATGTCCATCTGTCTCCTGTCAGAGCCCTTAATCTAAGACTGCCTCTGAACCCCTGTCTAGCTCTCCCTCATCCTTGTTAGTTGCTGCTTCATCTACTGGGACATCTATTCAGGACTGCCTAACACACTCAAAATTTGCAACTGGTTCAGTGTTGTACATATAAGGGGCCCATGCCTCACTCTTTCTGCCACTATCATGTATGTTCCTGGGTGTTCTGGAGTTGGCTGGGGCCCTCTTTCTACTGGTTCAGGAAGAAAAGGGCATAACTTGAGCTGATCCCTGTGTAACATCCTCTCTACACCACCTTTCTCTGGCCATACAGGATACATGAACTGGTGTGTTTGACTACTACTAGGTCACTGCTTCCCATCTATTTCCTATATTGTTCTGACCCCTTAACTTGTGATTCCCAACTAGCACTCAGTCACCAACTCTGATGATGGCCCTGTGAGACTTACAATCATAGACTCTCTTCCAAGACTGAGCTGCTTTTTTCTGATGCTTCTCAAGCAAGGTCACAAGTAAACATAAGATTTCATTCACACAATGTCTCAACTTCAACCTCAGGTCAAGCTGATTACCCTAACATATCCCTCGGCAATCGTGGACCTCTCCAAAATAGTAGATAGAATGACGTGTAACCTGTTGATGAGTGGAGATGGCTGTTGTAAGTCAGAACCAATTCAGAGTAGATGGTCTTTCCATCTCTGCTTTTGTCCATATAGCAGAGTCTGGAGCATGGTATGGTTGAACTTTTCACAACCCCTGTTTCCTTGTGGATGGTAAGGGGTTGTCCCACTCTTAACAATGTGATACATTTTGCACAGTTCTGCTATCACCCTGGATTTGTAATTCCAACCTTGATAGGAATGCAGACATGCTGGACATCCATAATATACAAGCCAATGCTGTATCAGGGCTCTGGCATCATATGTGCAGTTTGATCCTGGGTGGTTACTGCAATGGTAATGTGAGTGGACAAATTTGCCAGTACAAGTGCAATATTAAATCCATCTGAAGTTTTCTCTCATAATGTGTAGTTCATAGCCATTGCCTCCAGTGGACTAGTTGTGTTTATACATCCCAGCAAGTTTCTGTCGTGGGGGGACAGGTGTTTGGCCAAGGCATATCATTTACTCTGCTTAGTCCATTGTTTGATCTCTTGTTCCATGTTAGTCCAACACAATCTCCATCGGATGACTTCCATTGTAGCTCTGGTACCAAAATGTCCACTATGGTCATGTTTTGTCTCAAACGTTGGTCATCTCAGAAAGATGGAGATGATTAGCTGACGTATCTCCTCACCACTTGTTAGATCAAGAATGGGTCAGACCAGAACCCCTTTCTCAAGCTTCAGCCTTTCCCAATTTTTTAGCAAAGGCAGGGATAGATCTGTTGTTCTTGTCCTTATAGAGTGTCAGGCTTCTGTTTACCCTCTACCATAATCAGGATGGGTCCAAAGCAAGGGTTTTCATCTGTGAGTGTCTGAAAATTCCCTACTGTGTAACCTGACTTCAGAGTAGATGGTCTTTCCATCTCTGCTTTTGTCCATATGGCAGAGTCTGGAGCATAGGCAGGGATGGATCATCCTCGAATAGGTTCTGTGCGATTTTACAGCACTTCTGTGTTAGGATTTGCTCCAATAACTCTTCAAAGCCATCTTCCCCATTAAAGGTTACTGGCCAAAAACTCATCTTCACATCCTCCACCACTATCACAAGGAAGTCCTTGTCATTTTCAGTGTCTGGGACCTCTCCTCTAGGCCAGCCTCCTCGTTGGACCAGCCAGGGTTATAACACACATCAAACTGGGAATCTGCTAGTTGGGCTACTCATCTCTGTTCAGTTGCTCCCAGACTGGCAGTAACCAAGTGCCTCAGTAGGATGTCATTCATGAAGACAACAAACCTTTGGTACAGTAGATAATCTGAATTTATAAATTACTGGAAGACTGCTGGGGACACCCTCCTATGTCTCTGTTTAATTGGTTCCTCTTCCCACATGGGGATTTGGTGCAACAACATGGTGGTATGCCCAACACTGGTGTCTTCTTTGGAGAAGGCATCCTTTTTTTCCCCCAGTAACTTCACGAGTAAATGTACCTGACCTTTAGACAGGTACTGTTCCATCTGTAGAGGAATCTCCCACTGCTGATTACCACTGGTTCAGCCTGGAAAAATAGTATCCTTCATCTTGTGGATATGTAATACGTTCCTGGATTCACTGAACACTACCGCTGTGGCTACTGTAGCTGGCAAGTAGACTTTGGCAATGCAAACTCTTGGATGAAGTAGGATTGTCCATTTGCTAGTATTTAACGCACTTAGTGGAATCTGTCCACCCATACTTTGGACTAAAGCATTGGCCACATAAAGCCAGTTGAGCAAATGTGTTGCACAGGATCCTTCCTCTAGAACAGAGCCCTGTTCCAGCTTTGACAACACTGTCCATCCAACAGTCTCTTGCTCAGTGGGGGAATGACAACAGACTTCTTGCTAGCCACTCACAGAAATCCCATTCACCCCTCCTTATTTCACAATTTTACTTGATGCTTGAGCCTGACCTGAACCTGGGACATCATTGCCTTCCCCCCCTGAGTGGAGGCAAACCATCTAAAGAGAGGCATTAGTCCAGTTAGCTCTTTGAGGATGTTCATTTCTATAATGCCTTGGATCAGCCTCTCCCCAGGGCTTTTGGTAACTGCATCCTTGATGCCAAAAATATTTTTGTTTGGAAAAGGCTGTCCTAATAGTGTTGTTGGCATGTTTAGGCATCTGAGCACCAGGAGTCTTAGTCCATTAGCTGCTATCATCCTTACAAAACCCACATCCTTCATCTGGTGCATATGATCCCAAAAGTGCCGGTTGAAATGAGCATATGATGGTAACGTCTAAAGCCCAGTGTCCAATAAACAAAGGGTAGACATTCCAACTCTCTCTAGTTCTATGAGTAGACAGCTTCCAAATGCCCTCTCCTTAAATTCGCTGTCAGGGTCATTTTCCAGTTATCTTTCTTGGCCTACAGCAGCCACCTGACCTCCCACCTGACCTCCCTGAGACTGAACACTATGAGACTATGGTGAGAGAGCTTTCAAATAGTCTCACCCGCTTGTCACAGTACCCCCTCCTCCGCTTACCACATCAGATCCACCCATTTACTAGATTACCAATAAGTTAGAAACCCCTAGCTGAGGTAGTAGCTTTATTTTGAACTAAAATGTTAAAAAGGGCACACACACAAAACACCAAATTAAATAAAACAGATTTATATTTCTCAGGAACAGTCTAAAACAAAAGACAGCTTGATAGAAGGGTTGAAAATATACCAAGCAGTTGAAAGGTTTTAAAATATACTAAAAGCAGTATCCCTGTTATACTTCCTGCACCCAGATGAGAAAACAAACTATTTAGTCTGTATGTGTACATACAAAAAACCACCCCACTTTAAACAGGAACAGTCTCTCCTGTGGGGTGGTGACACTTGGCTCTTTGGTCTGACAGTTCCAGAAGGGATGTGTGATGAGGATAATTCTGCACTCACCAGGTTATGGCTTCACTTGGAATTCCACTGAAATCATCACCACAATGTCTCGACCCCCCCACCCCCCCACACACATATACACTTTTTGTGTAAGCCCCAAATCTTCCCTACAACATAGACCCTCGTTCAAAAGATCACTAGATGTTGTTCCACAGTAGACTTTAGTGAATGAAGAAGATCCAGTTCCCAAATGGGTGAATGCACCAGCTGAGAACTCATCTGGGGGGAGGGGTCCACTCACAGACCCCCATAGTCAACAGTCAACTAAAAAGGAGAGAAAAAGAAGTCCTCCTCTGATCCCCACTCACTCTTTCTCCTGTGAGGATGGGGCCACCTTTGTCCAGGGCTATGCACAGCTCACACAAGTCTATGCCTTAGGAATGGACCAGAAAAATCTCCTTAGAGTGGGCTGAAGTTACCCCAAAAGACTTGCCACCTTCTTCCTGGACTCAGGAGCTGCTTGGAACTCCCCCAGACTGGTGCTAGTTATGGTTCCTCTGCACAACTGGTCTCAGAGGAGTATAGTGAGGGGATTTACTACATTCCACAGTTTGTCGCCCTCCCTGCTGCTCCACTTATTCTCCTTGGGAGGTTTCTCTGTAACTGTTTTTCATTCTGCTTACTGTTTGTCTCTGATGCCCAGACCACTAGCTCAAGGTCCTTGCTTTCACTACTGCTGTTGTTCACTTCCTTCCTCAGGGCCCTTCCCAGCTGGTTTCTTCACATTTTCATGTTGTGTTTTCAGCTTTCCATACTAACCATCTTTGTGCTGCTCGCTGGCTCTCTGATACTTTTCATTGTGGTTTTAGGCAGCTCTTCCTGGCTTCCAGGCAGAGCCCCCTCAGCTTGCTGTGGTGCTCCTCTCCCTGTCTCTCCTTCCCCTAGCACACACAGAGGACCTGATTGGCCCAGCTGCCTGATGAATCAGACTGGCTTGGTGTCCTGACTATTTCCCATTGGCTCTGGTCTGGAGCTCTCTGATTGGCCAGAGTTTCAGGATCCTGTCCTGTTTGGCTATTCTACTTTCTCCTGGTATGGAAAAAGGGCCAAGCAAAATCATTCACAAATTGTAGTAAGGAACCAATAATTCCCTTATATATGCATGAGAGAAATCAGAAAAGTGATCCTGGGAGAAACAGAGAAGCAGATGATTGAGACTGGAATCATTTGTGGGGGAATGATGGAATCAACCTCATGATAAGAGGGTGGAACTGAATTTTGAAGATTGGGACAAGAAGTTTGTGTTTGATACTTGGGGATCAAAGACTTAGAGGGGGTAACATAGCATGATCAATGAGATGGACGATAATCTTACCAGCAGCATTTGAAATTTGCTTGAGGTGTATGGAGTGGAGGCATAGATGTAGAGATCACTGTGGTTAGAGCTCACACAAGTGTTTTGGCAGCATGAGCAGATGGTAGGACATATCTTGGAGTTCTTGTACAAAAGTAGGGGCAAAAAATGCTGACTATGATGTCTAATGCAGAACATAGCTTCTCCTGGTTTGCATTGGTTGGTTAGTCATGGTCAGCATTACATTACTTAATTCAACCACTTCACAATCACATTCACAACAAAATTTTCTACTGAAGATCAGCTCATTCTGTTGCTTTCAGATACATCACAAAGATGTAATGTGTGTATATTGTTTCATCTCTTGAATCCATCACTAGAATTTTGGCTAGAGATGGCCAGTAATTTTTTGATACATTTCTGAAGTTCTGATAAATATATTTTCACTTCTTGTTTCTGGCTTTGGCCAAAAGAAAGAATCCAGAGATAACATGATGGAGGGTGATTTCACAGGTTTTCTAGTTAGGAGAGGAAGTGGAGATGCCAGGAAGCTCTCAAGAAAACCAGTTATTGTGAGATTCTTAGCCAGTTATGCAGACCCAAGGGTCTTAGATAGTTTGGATAAGCATTTGAACCTTTGGATGCTTACCCTAATGGAACCTGGATGCTAAGGCTCTTTTCAATTTATATGAGAGTTCCAGTGGGTTTTCACTTGTATCCCCTCTCACTGCTTGCTGGATCATTTTTTTCTTCTTTCAGAAATTGGCTGTCTTTATTCATCCTATTGGCTGCCACCACTCTAAGCTCCTACCCTCGTTTTTCTAATTGAGACTGTGCCAATGCTCCCCCTGCAACTATCCATTTGAGCTGTTATCCAAATGAAATCTCTAGTAGTCAGACTTTTAGAATCCTTGCCAGGTCTATTAGGACATGATTATAGATGAAAAAGCATAGTTTTATTTTGTATGAGTTTTTCAATACACCCTTAGCTTGATTACATACTTCATTTCAGCTGCTTTATAGTAATTACTGCTACAGGCTACACAAAGATGCCTCAATACTTTGATTACGTCTCTCCAGCAAATATTAAAATATTTCCATGTCATCTTAAAGTTTTGCAATAATGAAAGTAAATCTAAGAAAGAAAAATGTCAACTAGAGATGTGAAAGTAAAAAGCTCCCACTATTTCACCTACTTATGCTCTCCAGTTTACCCTGATATTTAACAGGTCAACTGACTGCCATTATTATCATACAGAACACACTGAATCTTCCTAAATTCCTTTAGCTCCAGGGAAGTTACCATAGCTAATCTGGCACACATAATTAAAGGCAATAGAGAAGGCCATTAAAGGCACAATAATATTCTGAGGTTTCTCGGTCTCATCCCTTATGGAAAAGTCATACAGAATTTAGAAGGCATAAAACAAATAATAGGGTTACACAGGAACCACCTTAAAAACCTAGAGAATATAAAAATAATGTTATTTTTCCTATATTTTTTTAACCATTGTATCGAATTAATGTATGCACATTAGGTATTTCTGTGCATATTATGGGAATAAGCAAATGATGTGACAACAGCGGCAAGATAACTAGTGACTACTGTTTTTATTATTTCTTGGCAAAAGTATACATATAATAAATATGAGTCAGAACCTCAGCTGGCCTTGCTTTAATGAAGTGAATTGGTACCACAAAATATATCAGAATCAAATATGTTTAAAGGTAAATAATTGTTCTTTTAGGCCTCAATCTTGCAATTTACACTTGCAGGATGTAGGTTGTTATGCATTGTTAATAGCAGAATTGAGCTTGAGGTTAGAACTATCTGTTGGTGCATTTAAAAATATAGACTGAGAATGAATTCACCATCATTGCCCCCGCCCCTTATATTTTTGGGGATAAAAAACAAACCTTTTTGTTTAGCTACCTTAAATTCCCATATTGATTAATTTCATATTTAATACTCAGAAGAATTTTATTTTTGCAACACTTCTGGCACTTGTAAAAATTTATTTCTCCTGGTGTCTTCTAGTCTCAATTTGTAACATATCCTTCAGCCATACTATTCATAAGAAAACAAACAGTAGAAAGATTTGAAAGCTCGATATTTAGTTTTCCGGGGGCTGGTCACATGAACCTGCTAGTGGGGTGAATGGTTTGCTGCAGCTTTAACCTTCTCATGCCAACAAGAGCAAAATAAATTTCAATCTACAACAGGGGAAAAAACATAGTGGTACAGATAATTACTAATTACTGTCAGATGCACTTTGGCAATAGTGCCTTGAAGGGTGAAACAAAACAAAACGAAAAAGAATCCTGGCTTTGGAGTTTGATCTTGGATTGTCTTCTATGCTGGAATAATATATTATGGACATGTTTAGAGACTCCGACTCAAATGCAAATGACGAATGGGATTTTTTCCCTCTTGTATTAGCATAAATATGCTTCACTCCAGCTTCAACAAGCTGTTTGGCACAAATATAAACTATAACAAACAAACCATATGATGCTTGCTTAGAAAGCCTAGAGTTTCAAATGCCATACTCATCCATCAGACTAGACAAAGCATCAGAGGACATAATTTGTGGAACAACCATGCCCTAGTAGAAGGTGAATTATTATTTTATTTTCTTTATTCCTGCTTCCAATGAATAATTAACTTATTCATTAATAAATAAGGTGTTAGGTATCTTTGACATGACATTAAAACTGACAAATCCATACAAAAATAAATGATTCAAACCGCATTCCAGCAGCCCATGCCAACCATATAGCTAAGATTAATGTAAAACCATGAATATTAAAGAAAGAAGATACCTCAGCAGTCCAATACACATTTTAGTCCTCTATCTCTTAAAGCCTATGAACATATATGTCCTGGAGGTCGATGTGCTGATGTAGTGATATCTGTCTGAGTGTGCAAGGAGCCTGTAACAATAGCTCTGAAGTGCTATCTAGCCCATTTATTTCAAAGAATACTAATTAAGATAGCAAGGATGATTGTTAACAATGCTGACCTGTGAAGTAGTTCATTGCTCAGCAAAGAATATAAGAAAGGAGAGGAAGCATAATATGAAGATTTCTACCACTCTTTCCCACAATGCAAAGATGTGTAGGTAGGATTTCAGGGATTGATGTGACTGGTTTCATTTTCCTAAAGTTTGGGAAGCTCACAACAAGAGAAAAACAGCATGATGTCTTCCTGAATCTGGGGTCAAAACAGTGAGTTTTGGAAGAATAAAGGATAGAAAAGAAGTTATTTTTGCATACATCACTGGACAGACATAAGAGGTCAGAGCTCTTACAAGCTGAGAAAGATGGGTTTTTCAACCTGCAGTTAGATCCATGCAGAGAGGCCCTTGTGCCCTGGTGGATTTATGTCGATGGAGATCCATGGGGATGCAAGAGCCTGCCCATTTGAGTTAATTGCAGGATCAGGGCATACATGTCAAGTGAGTTATCCAAGAGGGGCACTGGAGGACTCTCTTATGTAAATCTGAGAAATTCTAATCTATAATAAATCCATTCACTTAATAAATCCGTTTAAAAAAAGAATAAACATTGAAAGGATCATTTTGCAATCAAATTCCACAAGGAATCTATGTTTTTGCTCAAATAATGCTTCTACAGCAGACGTTGTTCAGGTTTTAAATAATTATAATAAAAAGCTTGACAGTGCTGATATAGATTTTTCTAGTTGTTCCTGGTGGCACCGCTGGATACCTGTCAACTGACACCGTTTAAATACTTCTCTTTACTTCTGGCAGTTTTTGACAAAGTGGAAACACCAGCATGGGGTTGGAGTGGCACTGATTGTTGTGTGTTTGCTTTGCATTTCACTTTTATGCATTTTTAGTTGCTCAGTAAGATCTAACAGAGAGAGAGAGAAAGAAGGGACTGTCAAGTTGAAAAGCAAAATAGCAATAAAAAAAATAGAAGGATTTCTTTTTCTATGGGGGAGGGTCTGATACAGATACCTACTGTCAGAGATTCCTGTCAGAGATTGAAGCCTTGAGCTATTTGAGATTCAGTACTCCAAAAGAAACAAGGACAATGTTTACCATTTAAATGGGCTATGGCCTCTGAGAAGGCTCCACCACCCATCTTCCTTTATAGTGGCAATATATTGGCCAGAAGAAAGATATTAAGAAAGATATTATGATCATTCACAGCAGCTAAAATCTTAAAGGCCAGCTTTTGCCACCCGTGAAGCTTGTTGGAAGAAGGAGACTGTTTAAGCAGTCACATCAACCCTGTGTCCCCAGCCTTTCAGTTTTTCCAGGTGGCTGCCAGGTGACAAATGGAAATGGGTCCTGTTTTTGTCACTCACAATCCCTGAAAGGCAGAGCAAAAAATGTTACTATAATATGGCCACACTTCCAACAATATCCTCAAGCCGAAGCAAATCATACAGATATTCTTATGCCATCTCTCCTGTTAAAATCTATTTTTTTCTGATATACATTAGTTGATAGCCAGACTCCAACTCAATCGACTGTTTCAATCCTGGACTATCAAAAGGCAGCAGTTCCTTTAACAATGGGGAACTATATGAATGATCTCACAACAGACCTTTCCAGCTCCAGTATACTTTCTTCCTCCTTGTTTGAATCAGTTTGTCCTGATCCTACATTGGATTCAGTAATGTAGACCTGTGCTAAGTTACATGTATGGTCTGTCCTAGTAGATTACAAAGCAAAATCAAGCCCTACGTTTGCAGGGAGTGCTATATAAACCCATTTTATGTAATGAGCAATGGTAGTTTCACTTTATTCTGATGAATACATGAAGTCATCCCTATTCAAATTATTGCAGCACCATTTGTTTCAACTCTAATTATGACTGACATTTTATAAACATAAAGAACAAGTGCTCTTAGGACACTGTCTATATACATCTGCAGACTTCCATAGAACAGAACAGGAGGGTTATGAAAACCACAAAAAGAACTGAACTTGAATATACAGAAAAACACAAATAGAATCCTGTACAGCAGTTGGGGGGGTGGGAAATATTTTCCTCGCTGGTTAATATTCAGTAGTTTTGCCTGAAATTAAAAGAGCATGATGTTTATCAACATGTAATGGTGTTTCTTCATTACATTGATTTTTATTATGGGTTCTAACAATTTGAAATAATTATAACAGAAACAACAGAACTGGATTTCTGATTATTCATTGTTCGCAGCATCTGTAGAAAATATGTTGGCATGACATCAACAGCTAACATGCTTTATTTAAAATTAAGGGAAAATAGTTGCTAATTATAAACATTGTCTATAATGGAGCTTTGTAGTTTATAGAATTACATTTTGTGAAAGAAAGGATTCAAGCTTGGTCTGACTTCATTTTTCTATTAGAAAGGATTTGACTGTCTTCATCCCATGGTACCAGCTGCACTGTGCTTTGTATGAGATCACTGTGCTTAATTTCAATAGCCTGTGGAGAGAGTTTACTTTTTAAGTGCTGTCTCTTGCAGATGCCAGGGGAAGGATAATTTTGGTCTCTGTTATCACGTGTTGAAAGCTAGTCCTGTTCAGAAACTTTGCTTCATGCGGTACTTCCGGACTAATGTTACATCACAAATCCCAGTTTTAAGTGAAAATACCATTAAGTCAGGCTGCTTCCTGTGAAGATTCTCAGAAAGTACTTAGAACTATTAAACGTGTACATTACTATTCTTCATGAGTGCATTGAAACTCTTTTTTTAAAAGAAAAACGTGTGTGCACAGATTTTTAAAACAAGAGAATAATATAATATGAAAATGGTTTTGAAGTGTGAGATCTGCCACTTAGAAATTGAACTAAACTAAACTAAATTGAACTAAACTAAATAACCTTGAACTCTGGAGAAATTTAGATTAAGAACTTCTGCAATAAATAAAAAAGGGCACATTCTGTTCTTCTACCATAGGTTCCTATCTTAAAATCCTAATGCTATTGAGTAAAGTCTTCGGGGCTGGACCCATAAAGACATTCCTTCTATCAAAGTATAATAAAATAACTTTTTTGAACAAAGCTGTTCAAGAGAAATCTGAGGGCTTGATCCAGTTCCCATCAAAATGAACGAGAGTTTGCAGTAGTTTCAAATGGGAGCAAGATTTGTCCCTGTGCTGTAAAGCTAAGATTTATAAATCCACTTGGGTGATCAGAATACACAGTTCTCATTAAGAAAAGGAGTACTTGTGGCACCTTAGAGACTAACCAATTTATTTGAGCATGAGCTTTCGTGAGCTACAGTGAGCTGTAGCTCATGAAAGCTCATGCTCAAATAAATTGGTTAGTCTCTAAGGTGCCACAAGTACTCCTTTTCTTTTTGCAAATACAGACTAACACGGCTGTTACTCTGAAACCTGTCATTATGCAAGGCACAGTTCTCATTAAAATTCAACCTAAATCCCTTAAGCAAATTTGAGAACCTCAGCCTTAAACTTAAAGACAATTGATTAGTGACTGGATGATTTCCAAGAGTGGAAACAATTGCCAAGCTCTATAGGTATTCAATATGCAAATTCACTGAGCTTGATTTGAAAAATATTGACACAAAATATATGGGTGGATTCCTTTCTCAGACCCTGTAAATGGGCATTTGCTGCAGAACATTCACTACTTTTTAAGGACTCCATTCTAAAATGGTTACTGGACTGCATTAAGGGCAACCAATGCTACTCTGCAACAATGTGTTGTGCAATATATGTGAAATGTATCTATTTGGTGACTGATAATGGAATCAAACTGGGGATGGGGTAAGAAAGTAAGAGCAATGGAAGACATCAGACTCATTCATTCATATTGTCTGGATCAGTGGGCAAAACAGAAGTGTAGTAAATAGCAAAAATTAATATATACTATTAATAGTCATAATTGAGACAGTATGTGGAACAGACTGTAATCACAAAATTATTGTGTGAAAAAGATTACATTTGTCCGTGCAGCAGCAGTGATAGGAAGCAAAATGGTATTTGTACCCTGAAACATTTAAAAAGAAACAAACAAATAAAACCAATGTTAATCCTTTAAGAAAGGATATGAAAGTAAAACTAGCAAGGTAGACCCTGTCATTTCTTCATGCAAGCCTTTAATCACGTTATAATGCAGCTGAAAGTAGCTTGGTTTGGCCATTATTGAACTATAATTAAAAACTTGCAATACATATGTGTTGGTGATGTTTTCCCCACTGTGAAGAGTCAGGCCTGGTGTATGTGTCTAATGATATTTTTGGATATTAGTGAAACTGTTGGACGGTAGTCCTGCAAATATCCTCCATTTGATGGTTAACATCTGAGAAAAAAGATTTCAAAGAAAGTGAATGCTAATTTCTTTTTTTACCTCAAATAGACATATAAGTCCCAACAAGACAGAGTCAGACTTGTACTGAATCAACCTGGGATGTAAATTCATCACCGAGACGTTCTTTGTAAATAAAGAAAAAAGCATCCCTAGCATCTGAAAAGGACGATTAAATTTAACAGCAAATCTCAAAATTTTAACTGTATGTTGTCCTATATTGAATGTACACACCAGGGAAAGATCTACATTAAAACAATATTTTGTTTGCCTCCTTAAGTTCATATTCATGTACTATTTCTCAAATAATATACAATAATACAATAAAAATATGTAGCAGCATGTACTTTTACAAAATAAATTCCCTTCTCTTTAAGGGGCAGAATTGATACCCTTAGTCTAAAAGTAGCCCCTTTGTCTTCATTGTTGTCATTTGTAGCATAAGTATAGTGCACAGGAATTTTGTAGTATCCCTTAAAATTGTTTGAAAGCCCCCACCTGGCACTCACTGTGTACTCTGTTTCAAAATCCTGCCAGAGCAGCAGTGTGTATATGTAACTAGGTCTTTTATGTTGAATATATTTAGTAAACATGGTTATTTGGACCCCACCATGTCCACAAGGTTTTTTTATACTATTATTGATGCATAAAGGGCAAATTACACAATGATTGGTGACAAACTTGGATCCTAACCTAGAAATACTGTGTAATAGAGAGTGACTGTAGAGCCCTTTTGAAAATGCAGCTAAAGGACACTGCAGTTTTCAGCTACTAAGGCTGTGAGAAAACTGCTCATTTTGTAAAGAAAAGGGGGTTTAAAATGCCTGGCTGTCTCTCTGATAGCTCAGTAGAGGACTGGCCGACTTACACTGAGAGACTGGAACAGTATATAGTCTCTCGTGGTACAACTGAAGATAAAAAGGTGGCTAAAACTTATCCCGTGCAGCATAGCTTAATGTGTCCTGTTAAACCAGCAGACAAAACATTGCTGAGACACTGGAACAGGTACAAAATCACCTATCCCCAAAACTACTGGTGATTGTAGAGCATGATTTTTGAATATGTAGCTCAATTAAGGAAATTACAGAACATTTTCAATTTGGAATGAGTTTAAATGATGCATTAAGGGACTGGTTAGTGTGAAAAATGGAGGCAACTCAAGAATGGTTATTGACTGTAGCTGATTTGACCCTAAATTGGGTACTAGAAATTGGTGTATCAATGGAGACAGCTACATAAGAAAATAGAGACACTGTTACAGATGCTGTTGTGATGCCCACAAGACATTATTCACCTCTCATACTTATTTCATAGCATCTTGTATATTTAATGATAGTAATGTGTTTGTAATTTTTATGTGATTTTATTTTAAAAGGAGAGGATTATGTAATGTACAGGATTTGGGCAGTATCCCTTTAAATGTTTTGTGAGCCCTTTAGTCATGGATGCTTATTATGGTTTATGTTTCAGAAGCCAGAGCAGCAGTGTGTATATGTCACTAGAGTTTGGATTGTCATATATATTAGAGCTGACGATTAATCACAATTAACTCAAAAAATTAATTGCAATTTAAAAAATCAATTGCAATTAATCGCAGTTTTAATTGCACTGTTAAATGATCGAAAATATTTAATAAATGTCAATTGGTATTCTATGTTTTTCAACATATATTGTATTCTATGTTGTAATTGAAATCAAAGTGTATATTATTTTTATTACAAATATTTGCACTGTAAAAATGATAAACAAAAGAAATAGTATTTTTCAGTTCACCTCATACAAGTACTCTAGTGCAATCTTTGTCATGAAAGTGCAATTTACAAATGTAGATTTTTTTTTGTTACATAACTGTACTCAAAAACAAAGCAATGTAAAACTTCAGAGCCTGCAAGTCCATTCAGTCCTACTTCCTGTTCAGCCAATCACTAAGAGAAACAAATTTGTTTACATTTACAGGAGATAATGCTGCCTGCTTCTTGTTTACAATGTTACCTGAAAGTGGGAACAGGCATCTCAAGATATATACGTGCTAGATGTGTTAAAGATTCATATATCCCTTCATGCCTTGGCCATCATTCCAGAGGACATGCTTCCATGCTGATGATGCTCATTAAAAAAATAATGCAATAATTAAAATTTGTGACTAAACTCTTTGGGGGAGAATTGTATGTCCCTGTTCTGCCTTATATTTCATGTTACAGCAGTCTCAGATGATGACCCAGCACATGTTCATTTTAAGAACACTTTCACTGCAGATTTGACAAAACACAATGAAGGTACCAATGTGAGATGTCTAAAGATAGCTACAGTACTTGACCCAAGGTTTAAGAATCTGAAGTGCCTTCCAAAATCTGAGAGGGACGAGGTGTGGAGCATGCTTTCAGAAGTTTTAAAAGAGCAACACTCTG
The DNA here is from genome assembly GCF_015237465.2 of Chelonia mydas. Classification (NCBI taxonomy): domain Eukaryota; kingdom Metazoa; phylum Chordata; order Testudines; family Cheloniidae; genus Chelonia; species Chelonia mydas. The sequence goes on from NC_057852.1 coordinate 101,431,585, forward strand.
ATTCGGAAACTACAGAACCCAAACCACTGAAAAAAGAAAATCAACCTTCTGCTGGTGGCATCTGACTCAGATAATGAAAATGCACATGCATCGGTCTGCACTGCTTTGGATTGTTATCGAGCAGAACCCCATCATCAGCATGGATGCATGTCCTCTGGAATGGTGGTTGAAGCATGAAGGGACATATGAATCTTTAGCACATCTGGCACATAAATATCTTGAGACGACTGTTCTCACTTTCAGGTGACATTGTAAACAAGAAGCGGGTAGCATTATGTCTTGCAAATGTAAACAAACTTGTTTGTCAGAGCGATTGTGTTAGGGGGCTTATTCCTTCACCCACTCACTTCCCTGGTCCTTCTCGCATGAACAGAGAGCAACAATACCCGAAGTCCAAAGGTGCAAACAATTCGATGTTTATTGGGGTGAACTTCCAGCAAGCATGATTCCAGTTTCCTTCCTTAGTATCCTCCTTCCCAGCTCTGACACCACAGAGCCTTACACCTGTGTCCCTGTTCCCATTCCTGCCCTTAGCCAAACATGATTCCAATTTCCTTACTCCCATTCCCTGTTCCCATTTCCCCCTTTAGCAAAACATGATTCCAATTTCTCCACCCCCATTCCCTGTTCCCATCTCTCCCACGCCCACCCCCTCCCACCAAGGCCCCCTCCTCTACTTCCTGATTAACTGCAGACTATATAGTAAAACTTGAGTTCTGCTTAGCTATACCTTAACCAATCATTTTCCTGAAATTTAACTAACCAATCCTAACATATTGTAACATGATTATGTAACCAATTATATCCCACCACCTTAATTAGTTTACACCCAGCAAAATTAATTATACAGCAGACAGGAACAATCACAGAACCAGACAGAGATTATACAGACAAACAATAGCAAAGTGGGAACTATAATGACAAAACAATACAGAAGTGAGGATTTCACATCCCAGTATTGATAAGTGAGTTCGTGCCAGACAGGATGCTGTTTCCTTTTACATTTTCTAGGCACTTCCCTTTCTCTGGAGGTGATAGGCATTATCAGGACAGGATTGTATTCCTAACAGCCCAATAGCACCTTCTTTCAATGTGACTAGTTTGGAATGTGAGGATGTGACCTGTCGCTTCCTAGCTTATGGCTGCCTCTGCTGCTTAGCCAAAGGCCTTAGCTTAAGCACAGGGCCTCAGACTGTCACAGTAAGAAAAGGCCCTTACACCAGCAGACAGTGATTTTGATTCTCTTTTGTACCTCTATAACTAGCCAAGTGATAAGAATACACCAAAATTCTTAGAGGATAGGCCTTTACAGACAGGCCTGAATATCTATATCCTAACAGATTGCCCGAACAAGAAGTAGACTGAGTGAATTTGCAGGCTCTAAAATTTTATATTGTTTTATTTTTGAATGCAGGTTTTTTGTATGTACTTCTACATTTGTAAGTTCAACTTTCATGATAAAGAGATTGCACTACAGTACTTGTAATGGGGGAACTGAAAAATACTATTTCTTTTTTTTTTTAGTGCAAATACTTGTAATCAAAAATTACAAGTGAGCACTGTACACTTTGTATTCTGTGTTGGAATTGAAATCAATATATTTAAAATGTAGAAAACATCTACAAATATTTTAATAGTGCAATTAATCACACGATTAATCACAATTATTTTTTTAATTGCTAGGCAACCCTTATTTATTTATTTAGTAAACATAGTTATTTGGACCCCACAATGTCCATATGGTTTCTCTGACCTACTATTGCTGGTAAAGAGCAAAAGACACCACAGTAAATTTCCATTACCTATGAGCAACGGCATCCCATTGTAGCCATTGTGTATGTATTTTAATAATTTAGGGCCAGGTATGAAACATATTGGGTGGACTCAATGATTTTCACTCCCACTTCCAGCCCAGCACCAGGGCTGACTAGAATCCCACTAGTTAGCATAGTTCCTACTCCCTCCTTTCTCTTCTCTTCAAAGGACCTGCAAGATGGTGAGAACATTCAAGGTGATGGGGAGCCCTGCACTGGGTTGTAAAGCTGTCCAGGCACAGGGTTGTGTGGGAAGGAGGGGGCTGGGAGAAGTGTGCTGCACCTCCTTCAAAATGATGATTATAATAATAGCTTAGCCTTCAGATCCTCAGCTTGTTGGGTGGATGGAGGGGGGAAGCCTCCTGGTCTTGCTTTGGAGTCATGCTATTTTATGGTGTCTGAGGGTGTAGCCCCTCAGGATATATGTGCAGAAGCCATTTACTTTAGTATAACATGGCCTTTCCTTACATTAAATGGTAGGAACTTGTGTGTTTGGAGTCAACAGCCTTAGCTATTATTTTCTGCAGCATGTAAATTTCTTGCACTACCATGCCTTTACTGTGTCATCATAACGCAGAATAATCAGAATATTATAATCATAATAATATTCAGAATCAGAATAACAACAACTCTCCCCCTGGTGCTTTTATAGAACAAAGTGGGTAGGTGTGCCCAGCAAATGGATGCTGGTGAAAGACATAGCAGAAGAAGTACAGGCCCAAAGAGTTGAAGAGCCAGTCTCCGGAAACGCAGGAGGTTGGAGATTTATGACCTTGTTCCTGCTGATTCTCAGCCTCAACAATTTTTGCAATTTACCTATTTCCCAGATCTTTGCCACCACATCTTTTACCTACTTGAAGGGCTGATGCAATTAAGCATCAGTTAGCCAAGATCCTCTGCTCTTTAAAGTCTGCATAGTACAGTCTCTGGTTTCTAACAAATACCTTAAATAGATGCGTTTCATAGGACTGATCATACACAACTGAAGCCAGTGGAGTTTTGCCATTGACATAAATGGGAGGAGGGGAGCACCTATATTACAGGGTAGGACTTTACATTTTAGAAGTCAATATACATCTATCTAGATATTGTTACTACATTAAATCCATTTGTTAGCACAAGGTTTTATGCATGTAAGTATTTTGACTAATGAAGCTTTAAAAATAAATCTTTCAGACCCACCATTCTTTCACATATGGGAAGTTCTGAATTGATTTGATTTTATTTATACAAATAAAATGTATCTTTCTAATAGCTCTCTATTTCTCTTCATATGTTTTCTGATTCATAAAGGTGCTACTTTTTAAACAAAAGCCATTTCTCATGCTCAGCCTGTTTAACTGTGCCATAGCCCTAACACATAAGTGGTCAGAGACAATAACATGGTGACACTGTTCTCCATTGCATTGTTATACCAATAAAATAAAAACCAGCAGGATCTTATTAAAGTGAACAAGGCAAAATGCCACATTTATTGTGAATACAGAAAGAATCATAGTAAGCAGTTAATTATAGCTATACAATTCCATTCAATTTCATATTTATTCACACATTCATTCATACACACACACACAAGTTCTGCAAGGTTGTTATCATAGTTACCAGCCTTAGAGTTGCTTGTGCCAAGCCACTGGCCAGGTGGCCTGGACACGAGGAGGGAACAGGGCCTTGTCAGATGCTCATCTGATGCTCCTGGAAGTTGATTTGCAGAATCAGACCCAAAAGTTCTCACTTTCTAGAGTCCATTTTTACAGGAATTTCTTCCTATGCCAGTCTATGGGAATTGCTTCATCATGCAGATGGCACATTCCTGATGGCTTCGTGCTGCCAGATGTTATCTTGCTCTTTGGTTCTCCCATCCTTGAGGCTGTTGGGTGGATTCCAGTCTGCCCTCCGGGGGTCCTCTAGTTGTTTCCACTTGACGCCTTCTTCGGCCGATCGACACTGGATTCTTAGGCTGGCACCTCCCTGATCATTCAGTTATTATCCACACCAAGCATCCATCCACATACATCCTCTATCTCTATTTCAATCACAATTGTTAACAAAGTGAGATAAATACAACAAAAGGGCGGGGAGGCTCAGTGTGCTGTTTCTGTTGTTACAAAGTATCGCTTTGAGAACAGACTCTGTCTTAGGATGTACTAACACAATTAGCAGCTTGCAAGTTTTACACAGAGAGGGAGAGAAACAGTAAAAATAAGAGCCCAAAAAACCAAGAGACCTCTTCATTAGTAATACCCTGGAATTTAAACTATGGGGAATCAAACTAGTTTGTGATTTTAATACAGAACTTCTTTAATATGAGGCAACATAACAGCATTGGGCAGGATAGCTTATATCACATGAAATAAAATAAAATAAAACTATTTTTGATAAAGTACTTGAAACACAGATGTACTTTTTGTCAGTTATGAAAGGGAAGATCTCACAACAGTGGCAAATGAAATAAAGAAGTGTACATAAAAAGAAAATGAGATTTTGTATACAAACTTTTAACTCTATGAATTTGAGTGAAAACGTGCTTTTTTTAAAGCTCTGACTCTACTTCGTTTTTCACTGGGTTCCTACCAAAGATCTTCAAGTGAGGCAAGGAGGCTTTGATTACTACACGGTGTGTGAAGGGCTCTGGTGTTCTGCATAGTTTTGTCATTGACATTGCCCTTTCTCTTGGATATTACATTCTTACCATTTTAAAAACACATTTTTATGTGGAAAAAGGCATATGAAAGGAATTATTCCAAGATTTTTAATTAGCTGTGTTCATCATTTGCTGACTGTCTGGTGTTAACATTTTCAAGGATTTAATTAACAAGTACAACAGGGCTTAATGTTATAATGTGGTAGAACATGAGTCTGTGCAACTATTTAAATATCTAAATATTAGCTTAGTTAGAAAAGTGTATTTATATAAAATTGCAGATCTCATTCAGTCAAATAATATCAATGTGGCTTCATTAACATTAAAAGACCTCCTCATCTGGGAAAAGAAATAGCAGTTTGTCTTTCCAACCCGACTACTCAAATTACTCTTTTGCTCAGTTTAGTGTATGGTTCAAGGATGGTGTTTCTACATGTTTCCTCCCCACCACCAGAATATTTCAATAACTGATCATGTAAAAGATATATTGTGGTGGACATGGAGATGACAGGCCTGTGTTTTAGAGGTGCTCAGAAACCACTGTTCCCACTGACTTAGAGCTGTGTCTGTTCAGCACCTCTGAAAATCAGTCTCCTAAGGCATATCTCAAAGGCCTTGAGAATTCACAAACACAGGATTCATGCTGGAGGAACTGGCCAGAAAAGAACCCTTCCCCCTGCTCTGACTGAAGAAACACATCAGAAATGGCCAGTAATTTACTGATGGAGGGGTGGCTTAGGACAGGTTGTGATAGGACATGGTAAGTAACACAGGAAAAGTAAAACTAGAGTATGGTAGTAATATAGAGGAAAGGGCCAAGAGGTGATAGTGACAAGCAACGATAGCAGAGAGTCTTTTGATCAGATCTGTAGAAAAGATTGTTCTTTTCCTTTCATTGTAGAATAAATGAGCCCAAAGATGTTTTGGATTCTTGGATGAAAGTGGTGGGGCAGAAGAAGGATTCTAGGTTGAGGATGGATTAGGGGACTGTAGGAATTGGTTTCTAGGGAATGAAAAGAGCAAGTGTCATAAATATAAAGGGAAGGGTAAACCCCTTTAAAATCCCTCCTGGCCAGAGGAAAACTCCTCTCACCTGTAAAGGGTTAAGAAACTAAAGGTAACCTCGCTGGCACCTGACCAAAGTGACCAATGAGGAGACAAGATACTTTCAAAAGCTGGGAGGAGGGAGAGAAACAAAGGGCCTGTGTGTCTGTCTTTATGCTGCCTTTGCCGGGGATAGACAAGGAATGGAGTCTTAGAACTTTTAGTAAGTAATCTAGCTAGGTACGTGTTAGATTATGATTTCTTTAAATGGCTGAGAAAAGAATTGTGCTGAATAGAATAAGTATTTCTGTCTGTGTATCTTTTTTGTAACTTAAGGTTTTGCCTAGAGGGATTCTCTATGTTTTGAATCTAATTACCCTGTAAGGTATCTACCATCCTGATTTTACAGAGGGGATTTCTTTACTTCTATTTACTCCTATTTCTATTAAAAGTCTTCTTGTAAGAAAACTGAATGCTTTTTCATTGTTCTCAGATCCAAGGATTTGGGTCTGTGGTCACCTATGCAAATTGGTGAGGCTTTTTATCCAACATTTTCCAGGAAAGGGGGGGCATACAAGTGTTGGGAGGATTGTTCATTGTTCTTAAGATCCAAGGGTCTGGGTCTGTAGTCACCTAGGCAAATTGGTGAGGCTTTTTACCAAACCTTGTCCAGGAAGTGGAGTGCAAGGTTTTGGGAAATATTTGGGGGGAAAGACATTTCCAAACAGCTCTTCCCCAGTAACCAGTATTTGTTTGGTGGTGGTAGCGGCCAATCCAAGGACAAAGGGTGGAATATTTTGTACCTTGGGGAAGTTTTGACCTAAGCTGGTAAAGATAAGCTTAGGAGGTTTTCATGCAGGTCCCCACATCTGTACCCTGGCGTTCAGAGTGGGGGAGGAACCTTGACAGCAAGTTTAAAAGAAGAGCATAACTACTTCAGTGTAAATGAAGATGGAGAAAAAAGGATTGTGAAAGGGTTGGAGTAGAAGTCTGAACAATGTGGTGTTTCAACATTCATACTAAGCCTGGCAGTTGTTTAATATTTCCATTAATGATCTGGAAAAGAGGATTAACAGTGTGATGGCAAAGTTTGCAAATGATGTAATATTTTGTAGCATAGTAAAAACTAGAAGAGACTGTGAGCGATTCCAGGGGGACCCAAAAAAACCAAGATGAATGAGTTGCTTGATGAAAGGTGAAATTCACTGTTGATAATTATAGGTTAGTGAACATTTTAGGGAGTACCTTGGAGACTTAATATATTGATATTCTAAATTATTTTAACAGCTCAGGACAAAGATCTAGATGTCACTGTGAACAACTCAAAAGAACACCAGCTCGTTGTGTAGCAGTGGTCAAAAAACAAAGAAAATGTAGGATGCATATAGAACAGGATAGAAACTATTAGTAAATAAACTATAATGCCAGTATACGAAAGGTCAGTATGCCCTGAACTTGAAAGCCATGTACAATTCTGGTCACCCGTTCTTAAAAAAAAAAAAATAGCAAAAATAGAAAAGAGTCAGAGACAGGCAATGGACATGATGAAAGACAAGGAAACACTCCCATATGAGGAGATATTGACAATGTTAGGGCTGTTTAGTTTAGAAGGGAGATGTATAAGAGAAGAGAGAGTGTTAGAGTTCTGATGGTCAAGTTGTCAAGGTGGGTTGCCCCCATGCTGGTGAGTTAATGGAGGATGCCAAAGTGAAGGCTCCTGACATGTCCTTCCATATCATCAATGGTACAACCTGGACCATGTGGACAACTCCAGTCTTCAACCTTCTGGTCATGACTGGTATTGCTCCCCTGGCGACTCATATGAAGGCAGGACCCTGGCCTCATTTATTGGGTGCAGTCAACTATCAAGACAGCTTACTCCACAATTTCATCTCTAAGCCACATCAAAAATGCTAGCTAAAGACAAGACATTCCTTTTCTGAAATAGTTGAGCCTCTCAGACAATACATCAGACATGGCCTTTCTAAGGAATAGAGAAAAGAGCTGGTGCAAGACCATGACTCAGAAATGCATCCCCAAGTCACTTCGGACCAGCTCTTGAATGGCCCTCAGAACAACCATATGAACCAAAAAATCCTTCTTTGTTATACAGGATAAGTTGTGCCCACTGGTGGTTTAACTTACATTTTTACTGTTGGGTTTTCTTAAGCTCCCCATTTTGCCCCTCCAGAGCTTAAGAACAAACTGTGTGCCATCTGGTTGTTTGACCGCCCTCTTTATCATCCTGATGGTGGATTTTTTTTTTGGTCTCCACACAATGCTGCTCTGATAGAGTGAACACAATAAGAGCATACAAATGACCATACTGGGTCAGACCAATGGTCCATCTAACCCATTATCCTGTTTTTGACACTTGCCAGTTCCAGAGGGTTCAGAGGGAATGAACAGAGCAATTTACCACATGATTCACCCCCATTATCCAATCCAGCTTCTGTCAGTCAGAGTTTTAGGTACATGTACAGCATGGGGTTTCAACCCTGACCATCTTAGCTCATAGCCATTGATGGAACTATCCTACTTGATCTTATCTAATTCTTTTTTAAACACAGTTATACTTTTGGCTTCACAGCACCACCTTGCAAAGAGTTCCACAGATTGACTGTGCATTATGTGAAGAAGTTCTTCCTTATGTTTGTCGTAAACCTGCTTCCTATTAATTTCATTTAGTGACCCCCTGGTTTGTGTTTTATGTGAAGGGATAAATAACACTTCCTTATTCACTTTCTCCACACCAGTCATGATTTTATAGATCTCTATCATACACCCCTTAGTCATCTCTTTTCCAAGCTGAACAGTCAGTCCCACTCTTTTAAATCTTTCCTCAGATGGAAGCTGTTCCATATCCCTAATCATTTTTGTTGCCCTTCTCTGTACCTTTTTTCAATTCTAATATATCTTTAAAGATGGGGTGACTAGAACTGCATGCAGTGTTTAAGGTGTGGTCGCACATGGATTTATATAGTGTCACTATGATAGTTTCTGTCTTATTATCTATCCCTTTCCTAATAGGTCCTAACATTGTTAGATTTTCTGACTGCCACTGAACATTCAGCAGATGTTTTCAGAGAATTATCAACAATGACTCCAAGGTCCTTTTCTTGACTTGTAACAACTTATGTAGACTCCATCATTCCATATGCATAGTTGGAATTATGTTTCTCAATGTGCATTACTTTGCATTTATCACCACTGAATTTCATCTGCCATTTTGTTGGCCAGTCACCCAGTTTTGTGAGATCCCTTTGTAACTCTTCATAGTCAGCTTTGGACTTAACTATCTTGAGTAATTTTGTATCATTTGCATACTTCATCACTTATCTCAGTAGTGGACAACCTGAGCCTGAGAAGGAGCCAGAATTTACCAATGTACATTGCCAAAGAAATATGTCAGCAGCTCTCCCTCCCCGCCCCCGCTCCCAGCTCCTCCCACCCACTGGCAGCCCTGCTGATCAGTACCTTCCTCTCTCTCCCTGGACCTCCCGATCAGCTGTTTCATGGCATGCAGGAGGCTGGGGGAGGGGAGAAGGGGAGGAGCAAGGGCCTAGCAGGCTTGGGGAGGGTGTGGAAAGGGGTGCAGTGGGGGAAGGGCCTCTGGCAGAGACAGGGGTTGAGCAGTGAACACCCCCCAGCACATTGGAAAGTTGGCGCCTGTAGCTCCAGCCCCGGAGTCAGTGCCTATACAAGGAGCCACATATTAACTTCTGAAGAGCCACATATGGCTCTGGAGCCACAGGTTGGCCATCCCTGACCTATTTGTTTGCCCCTTTTCCCAAATCATTTGTGAATATGTTCAACAGAACTGGTACCAGTAAAGATCCTTGAGGAACTCCATTATTTACCTCTCTCTGTGGTGAAAGCTGACCATTTATTCCTACCCTTTGTTTCCCATCTTTTAACTATTTACTGATTCATGAGAGGACCTTCCCTCTTATCCCATGACCACTTACTTTGCTCAAGAGCCTTTGGTGAGTGACCTTGTCAAAGGCTTTCTGAAAGTCCAAGTACACTATATACACTGGGTCACACTTGTTCACATGGTGGACATCAAAGTGGCTACGTCACTTACCCAACATCTAATTCATTATTTATGTCATCAGAAGCCATACACCAGAAGACTAAGGGGATATGATAAAGGTATATTACATAATAAATGGTAGAGAAGGTAAATTAGCCACTCCTGTTTAGCCTCTCTCATAATACAAATGTAAGGCACTATTTAATTATACTGAAATTTAATTAATTTAAAATGGATAAAAGTTTCATTTAAAAAAAAAAAAAAAACTATAAGATAACAAACCCATGGAACTTATTGCCATAAGATATCATTGACTCCAAGATAGCAGGATCCAATAAAGGATTAGTCATTTATATGGGTAATGAGGACATCCAGTTGTAGTATGTAGTCTTTCCCCAAAAGTGTGGGGCAAGCCTCCTCTCTGGTGATTGATAGTTGGAGTGGCCTCTCTCCCTTCCTTGTATGAATTGTGTCCTAGGTTGTTGTGTTTTTTTTTTAATTTCTGGTGCCTCCCTCCAAGGTTACTTTTCCCTGTCCCTGGGATAGAATAGGGGCTGTCTCTTAGAAAAATGAATAATACTATCACTTCTGACAGGGAGTATAAAACCCAGTACACAAGAAACAATAAATGTACATCAACACAAATCCCAGGAAAGAAATGACATCTAAAAATAACTATGTAACAAAAGGAGACTTTATTGGAAGCAGGAAAATAGGATCTAGGGAAGGAAAGCACTAACGAATAAGTACATCCACAAATCAACCAGTTCCCCACAGCTCCACACTAAAAACTCTTTCCAGCCTGTAGCTCCCTCCTGGGCTCCAGGCTGATGGCATGCTGGGAATAGGTGTGCAAATGAGTGCTGCATTATTGTGAATGCTGGCTGGTTTAAACAAAACACCAAAAAAAAAAAAAAAAAAAAAGGTCTCTTACAGTGTTTTCAACCCTGGGTGAGGAATGGTCCTCTCCTGGCTCCCTGCTCTGGATACCTGTGGAGGTCTCGGCTGGCTGTCAGTACCCAGCACTGGGTTGGATCTTTGCTGGGCTGGAACTGCCTGACTCATGCCCTAGATCCCACAGCAGTTCAAATATTCCCTTTGTGGGGAGGGGGAACTAATCTGAGACTCCCTGAACTGTTCTGTCTCTCTCTTGGGATCTCAGCTTCCAAACTCATAGCTCAAAACTGAAACCAAAACTAGTCTCTTTGTCTCTGAGCAGCCCTGGTTCTTCACTGGCCGCAGCAGGAGTTTCTCTCCATTCTGTCTCCACCTAGACCTGACACAAAGCATGCTAGAAAATGGTGCCAGAGGGCACTGGTATCCATTATTATTGTAGTTCATAGTGTAGGACCCCTAGAGGCTCAGTCTAGAGTTCCAGGCAGGGGAGCCAAAAAGTGGGGAGTGCTAGAGAGTCATGAGCCATCCCATACAGCTCCCAACAGATTTGGTAAAATTTTGTAGTGCTGCTGCTGCTGAGGCCTCAGAGACAGTGTGGTGCTGGGCTGGTGGGTCTCCTTCCCCGGCCCATAGAGAATGGCAGCGGCAGAGGCACTCATGCTACTACAGCTGCTGGCTGGCGGTGGTGGTGCAGCCTCTCTGGGACTCCCCAGACTCTGCCTGTATGGGAAGTGGGATGCCAAGGAGCTGGCTCTGGGTGTGGGTGTGGCCTGGAGAATGGTATTGCCACTGCTAGGCTTTTTTTACTGCACAGACCCCACCCTTCCAGGAACTGGCAAACTCCAAGTGGGGGTTACAATTAGATATATTAAAGAAAAATAAAGGATATAAGCCCTTCTTCTTCAGGCATACAACAATTACTAACTGCTCGGTAATGAAAAAAATCACTCTGAGCAGATTCCTGCTTGTCCAATAAAAGATATTACCTCACCCACCTTGTCTCTCCTATAAGACAGTTGCTTAAATTACTGTGGGCAAGGTTAGGAAGAGTCTTTTGCTGACAGGAATGACCCAAGATCCTGTGCACATGATATAGAGCCTTCCAACCACATACACTGTGTTGGTTGCTAGTATATTACTAGACACTCCCAAAGTACACTACAGCCTGGAAGCATAATCCCACCTTATGTGACAGACATCATCTTGGCCAACACATACAGGATTGAACCTGGAGCCTCCAGACCTACAAGCACAAGCTGCTACAGCTTGAACTAAAGCTCTCTATCTAGAGCTGGTAACAGACTAGTATCCTTTGTGGACTGGGCACAGAGGAAGAGCTGAAGCACAAATCTGCCAGTGGGTTACCTAAAAGAATCTGTGTTTCATATGTCACAGAGTCAGTGCCATGACAAGCTGAACACCCTGTCAAGGTTCCTTCCCCACTCTGAACTCTAGGGTACAGATGTGGGGACCTGCATGAAAGACCCCCTAAATTTATTCTTACCAGCTTAGGTTAAAAACTTCCTCAAGGTACAAACTTTGCCTTGTCCTTGAACCCTATGCTGCCACCACCAAGCGTGTTAAACGAAGAACAGGGAAAGAGCCTACTTGGAGACATCTTCCCCCCAAAATATCCCCCCAAGCCCTACACCCCCTTTCCTGGGGAAGGCTGGATAAAAATCCTCACCAATTTGCATAGGTGAACACAGACCCAAACCCTTGGATCTTAAGAACAATGAAAAATTAATCAGGTTCTTAAAAAAATAATTTTAATTAAAGAAAAAGTAGAAGAATCACCTCTGTAAAGTCAGGATGGTAAATACCTTACAGGGTAATCAGATTCAAAACATAGAGAATCCCTCTAGGCAAAACCTTAAGTTACAAAAAGACACAAAAACAGGAATATACATTCCATTCAGCACAACTATTTTGCCAGCCATTAAACAAAAGAAAATCTAACGCATTTCTAGCTAGATAGCTTACTAACTTTTTACAGGAGTTCTGAAGATCATTCCTGACCTGTTTCTGGCAAAAGCATCACACAGACAGACAGATCCTTTGTTTCCACCCCCCTCCAGCTTTGAAAGTATCTTGTCTCCTCATTGGTCATTTTGTTCAGGTGCCAGCGAGGTTATCCTAGCTTCTTAACCCTTTACAGGTGAAAGGGTTTTGCCTCTGGCCAGGAGGGATTTTATTGTTCTGTATACAGAAGGGTGGTTACCCTTCCCTTTATATTTATGACACACACATTGTACAGAACACCCATCTCTCCTGCACTGAAAAAAGTAGCCATAAGAATGACTGCACTCATGGTTCTTTGCTGGCATATACTCTGCCTGCCAGCCTGTGAAATAGAGAAAAACTTCTTTCCTGCCACACTGAAAGGAATTACTACAGTATACCAATGGCTGGGAACATCAGCTAGGATTCTTTTTTACTGATGCTTCTCTCTACAGGGATTTATAAGTGACCTGAGCTACGTATTAATTATCAATTATTTTTACAACAGTAGAATTTAGGATTGCATCCACACTGCGTTAGGCACTGTAAAAGCACAGACTCAAAGGTGGTTCCTGCCCCCAAAAGATTTACTCAGGTTGGAGTAACCTGCTGGTATCACTGAAGAGCTATGTGAACCAATAGGGAGGTACAAAATCTAATATGCTGGAAAGGGAGGCCAGATGCTCTTCTCGAGCACAACCATTTTTGTGCCTGTGCAACCTGTAGTGCACATAGTACCTTGGAGCTGGACGAGAGGCAGAATTGGGTGTTATTTTTAGAGGTGCTGAGAGCCCCCAGGTCCTGTTGCATTCAAATTAAGATTCAATAATTCTGAAAATTGGACCGAGTGAATGTGTGAAAGGAGCTACTTCCATTTTTGTTGAGAATTGTGCCCAGAAGCAGTACAAATTTGAAGTGCCTTGGAGGATTTGTAATCACTTTGCCTGAGCATGTCAATACTGAATTGACATTTTTGGTGTTATAGTCCAAGGTAAGCAGCATGCTACCCTTGTAAATCATTTGAAACAACAAATCAGGGACATGCTTGACAATTTGTCCCCGTGGAGGAGATTTTGGTAACATTTTACTGCAGATGAATTTCTACTGTTAAGTATTTGACTTCCCTAAGGAATTTTATGATGAATTGAGTTTGAAAAGCTTCCCATAGCTTGTTTTCCCATTATGTATTTTTCAGAGTTGAATGTATTAATTAGGTTGTAACAAAATCTGCGTAGCATTTTTTTGATACAATGACATAGCTATAAAAATGTCTAGCTACATTTTTTTTTCCTTTTATATTCCATTGTTCTGCATAGGCACATAGATTTTTTATAAACATAATGACCCAGTTTAAATGGGAACAGAGTTCGCTCTGTTATGTTTATTTACAAATAACAATCACAATGGCAGGACTATGCAGTGATGGTTAAAATGTGCTTCTCATATTAGCTTGTACACAGCAGTTCTTTGTCAAAATTTGTTCCTTGGATTAAATCCTGACTGGTTGCATTTGGAAGTTTCAGGGTAGCTCAATAGTTTTGGAGTCCTTGAACTGTTCCACTTGTCAGCTCTTATTGTTGTGCCTGTGCAAGACCTTTTCTTATGTAAGCTTTCAAATGGTATGCAGCTTTGGGCTAGATCCCCAGCTAAATTAAAGCAACATAGCTCCTTTGCCTTCAAAGTTGCTATGCAGATTTACACAAATTGAAATTCTAGCCTTTTCTACCTAGCAGTAATTGCTCAATATATAGTGAGCCTCTTTTAGAGTGATATTATGTTTGACAATATCATGTAAAAGACAGTAAAGATTTCTAGCATGGAATTCCACCACAGAAGGAGACCTTATGGTTCAAAATGTGCTTTCATACTTAGGAAAACTGTGAATCAAATTCTGCCAGCTTACACAAAACCCAACATTATTAAAACTGATGTTAAATAGAATCATAGACTCATAGAAGATTAGGGTTGGAAGAGATCTCAGGAGGTCATCTAGTCCAACCCCCTGCTCAAAGCCAGACCAACACCAACTAAATCATCCCAACCAGGATGTCAAGCCGGGCCTTAAAAACCTCTAAGGATGGAGATTCTACCACGTATCTAGGTAACCCATTCCAGTGCTTCACCACCCTCCTAGTGAAACAGTGTTTCTTAATATCCAACCTAGACCTCCCCCACTGCAACGTGAGACCATTGGTCCTTGTTCTGTCATCTGCCACCACTGAGAACAGCTGAGTTCTATCCTCTTTGGACTCCCCCTTCAGGTAGTTGAAGGCTGAACATAAGAACATAAGAATGGCCATACTGGGTAAGATCAAGGGTCCATCCAGCCCAGTATCCTGTCTAGCAACAGCAGCCAATGCCAGGTGCCCCTGAGGGAGTGAACCTATCAGGTAATGATATAGTGATCTCTCTCCTGCCATCCATCTCCACCCTCTGACAAACAGAGGCTAGGGACACCATTTCTTACCCATCCTGGCTAATAGCCATTAATGGACTTAACCTCCATGAATTTATCCAGTTCCCTTTTAAACCCTGTTGTAGTCCTAGCCGTCACAACCTTTTCAGGCAAGGAGTTCCACAGGTTGACTGTGCACTGAGTGAATAAGAACTTTCTTTTATTTGTTTTAAATCTGCTTCCCATTAATTTCATTTGGTGGCCCAAAGTTCTCATATTATGGGAACAAGTAAATAACTTTTCCTTGTTCACTTTCTCCTCACCACTCATGATTTTATATACCTCTATCATATCCCCCCTTAGTCTCCTCTTTTCCAAGCTGAAAAGTCCTAGTCTCTTTAATCTCTCCTCATATGGGACCCGTTCCAAACCCATAATCATTTTAGTTGCCCTTTTCTGAACCTTTTCTAATGCCAGTATATCTTTTTTGAGATGAGAGGACCACATCTGTACGCAATATTCAAGATGTGGGCATACCATGGATTTATATAAGGGCAATAAGATATTCTCCGTATTATTCTCTATCCCCTTTTTAATGATTCCTAACATTCCCTTTCCTTTTTTGACTGCCACTTTGCACACTGTGTGGACGTCTTCAGAGAACTATTCACGATGACTCCAAGATCTTTCTCCTGATTAGTTGTAGTTAAATTAGCCCCCATCATATTGTATGTATAGTTGGGATTATTTTTTCCAATGTGCATTACTTCACATTTATCCACATTAAATTTCATTTGTCATTTTGTTGCCCAGTCACTTAGTTTTGTGAGATCTTTTTGAAGTTCTTCTCAGTCTGCTTTGGTCTTAACTATCTTGAGCAGTTTAGTATCATCTGCAGACTTTGCCACTTCATTATTTAACCCTTTCTCCAGACCATTTATGAATAAGTTGAATAGGATTGGTCTAGGACTGACTCTTGGGGAACACCACTAGTTACCCCTCTTCATTCTGAAAATTTACTATTTAGTCCTTCCCTTTGTTCCCTGTCTTTTAACCAGTTCTCAATCCATGAAAGGATCTTCCCTCTTATCTCATGACAACTTAATTTACATAAGAGCCTTTGGGGAGGGACCTTGTCAAACACTTTCTGGAAATCTAAGTACACTATGTCCACTGGATCCCCCTTGTCCACATGTTTGTTGACCCCTTCAAAGAACTCTAGTAGATTAATAAGACATGATTTCCCTTTTCAGAAACCATGTTGACTTTTGCGCAACAATTTAAGTTCTTCTATGTATCTGACAATTTTATTCTTTACTATTGTTTCAACTAATGTTCCCGGTACTGATGTTAGACTTACCAGTCTGTAATTGGAAGGATCACCTCTAGAGCCCTTTTTAAATATTGGCGTTACATTAGCTATCTTCCAGCCATTGGGTACAGTAGCTGATTTAAAGGACAGGTTACAAACCATAGTTAATAGTTCCGCAATTTCACATTTGAGTTCTTTCAGAACTCTTGGGTGAATGCCATCTGGTCCCAGTGACTTGTTACTGTTAAGTTTCTCAATTAATTCCAAAACCTCCTCTAGTGACACTTCAATCTGTGACAATTCCTCAGATTTGTCACCTACAAAAGATGGCTCAGGTTGGGGAATCTCCCTGACATCCTGAGCCGTGAAGACTGAAGCAAAGAATTCATTTAGTTTCTCTGCAATGACTTTATCATCTTTAAGTGCTCCTTTTGTATCTTGATCATCCACGGGCCTCACTGGGTGTTTAGCAGGCTTCCTGCTTCTGATGTACTTAAAAAACCATTTTGTTATTACCTTTTGAGTTTTGGCTAGCTGTTCTTCAAACTCCTTTTTGGTTTTCTTATTACATTTTTACACTTAATTTGGCAGTGTTTATGCCTTTCTATTTACCTCATTAGGATTTGACTTCCACTTTTTAAAAGATGCCTTTTTATCTCTCACTGCTTCTTTTACATGGTTGATAAGCCACGGTAGCTCTTTTTTAGTTCTTTTACTGTGTTTTTCTTTAATTTGGGGTATACATTTAAGTTGAGCCTCTATTATGGTGTCTTTGAAAAGTGTCCATGCAGCTTGCAGGGATTTCACTCTAGTCACTGTATCTTTTAATTTCTGTTTAACTAACCTCCTCATTTTTGCATGGTTCCTCTTTCTGAAATTAAAGGCCACAATGTTGGACTGTTGAGGTGTTCTTCCCACCACAGGAATGTTAAATGTTATGGTCACTATTTCCAAGCAGTCCTGTTATAGTTACCTCTTGGACCAGATCCTGCACTCCACTCAGGACTAGATCGAAAGTTGCCTCTTCCCTTATGGGTTCCTGTACCAGCTGCTCCAAGAAGCAGTCATTTAAAGTGTCGAGAAATTTTGTCTCTGCGTTTCGTCCTGAGGTGACATGTACCCAGTCAATATGGGGATAACTGAAATCCCCCACTATTATTGAGTTCTTTATTTTGATAGCCTCTTTGATAGCTGCTATCAAATCCCCCCTCACTTTTCTCTTCTGCAGACTAAACAATCCCAGCTCCCTCAGCCTCTCCTCATAAATCATGTGCCCCAGCCTCCTGATCATTTTCGTTGCCCTCCGCTGGACTCTCTCCGATCACAAAGTGAACTAACTTGATCATCAAGTGCCCTCCGCTGGACTCTCTCCAATCATCAGGTGAACTAACAAATCCCTCTTCTGTTCTTTTATTTGAATACCAGATATTTTGGAATAAAATCTTCAGATCTCTATTACAAATTTGTTCACCTCCTTTGTCCCTAGCACCAATTTATTTTCAATTTTTCAATTTATTGACCAGGAAAATTCAGGAAATGAATACATGTTCCTTGTGAACAGCAGACAATTTGTTCCTCACCTTTTTCTCAAATAATAAGCCTGGCCATTGAGAATGTCTATAACTGTATGCCTAGTAAAGCTGTTTTCTCGAAGTACATATCAGATTTGTATTTATAAGAAGGATTACTAATCCCTTGTGTGAGATTTTCAAGAATTCACATATTTAATGCTGGTGTTTCTTTTAACAAACTTCTTTAAAATATTCTCCTTTTCATCTAATTTCCTTAGATATTTTAACCGAAAACAGTGTCATATTTCAGGACGCTATAGAAAGGGTGGCAAAGACGATAAGCAAGGATAAGCAAGAATCATGGAGGAAAAGAAATTATTTTTCTCTTCTCCGGACACTTCCATCACAGTAGATGGAGGCTTATATATATGTTTGAGAGAATCTGGTTGATTTAATTCTCTTTTCAGTAATCAGCTTCAAACTATCTTTTCTCCGGCTCTTACAGAGCTCTGCTTCCAAATGTAGGAATATTTTTTGCCCAATCTTGTTTCAGAGGTAATTTTCTGGCTAAAGCATTTCTCTCACCAACTGCATTATTCGAGTTAATTTTTGTTGTGTGATCAGTCTAGCAAGTTTTTGCCGACCTCTTTATCTGACAGTCACTCTCAGAAAAGAAAAAAGAAAAACATTAAATTAAAGAGATAGGATGGATGAGGTCCAGTTTATTCTTTTCTCATTGTGTTTTAATGTATTTGTGTTTTAAGTGGAATGTTAAAAGGCATTCTTGATCTTAAGGCAACATTTTCTTTTATAATGAACTTAGGATCTCAGCACCTACTCACCCCATGTGGCATTTGTTTTGTTGTGATTTTCTAACAGGATGCCCCATGTGTTTAGAGAATGACATCTATGCTTATCTTGTGTCCCTATAAGTGAAAAGAAACCCAATGCGCTTAACAACAGGTGAGGCTCACTTTTTCTTTTTTAATCTATAGCATTTTTGGTGAGAAAAAAAATTGCATTCACTAAAAACACACTTGATGTTCATTGTTTATTTAATTATGTATTAATTGTTTTCAACAATTTTGTCACCAATGTCTTCTTTTTTAAATACTGATCAAACAATATAAGGCAAATATAAGGCAAAGAGCTAACCTGAAGAGGAGAAAGAAAGTTTACTTGGGGTAAATTTGAGAGCATTTTCAAAGCGCTGTGTAAATCCTCACAAACAGATCCATTATGACAGGCTGATGGCAATACCTCACATTTAGCTCAGAGGGGCATGGGAGCAAACAAGCAAACCAATCTGGCTTCAGACTGAGTGTTTTAATCACCAGCTGGCTAAAACTACTAAACTATACATTTCCCAAGCAAAAAATACATAGTTAAAAACCCTAATCCCCTAATTCCAGGTTCTCATGAATTAATTCATTAGTTCTTAAATAAATTATATACTGAAACCTTTGCCTAAACTAATATGCAGTCATACATTTGCATCCCTATGGGTATCTGGGTGTTAGTTCAGGTGTCTTTAATTACTAATCAACATCACCAGAAAAGAGCATATGACATTATATACATAAGGGAAGATTAAATGAAATTAAGACCTTGATGTGTGCATTGCATTCTTTGTAATTTCTTGAGAGCCAAGGAATCATAATTTTACCTCTTTTAAAGAACATTGAATTATTAATTATGGGTTCAGAGATAAATTCTAATGAGTGGCAGATACTGGGCTGAGAGAACCTCAAAACATTTGGGGTTTGCAAAAACCTTTATTTCCCCCTTATTGTTCTGGGTCTTGCTATACTTTTGGAAAGTCTTTTCAGAGTAGATACCCTATTTTCTCCACTGGTTTATCCATACCATGCCTTGCGTCAATTAAATGCAAGCCAGATATTGTTCCATTATTGCCTCTTTTTGGCCTGGGCAATTTGTCTCCTCAAATGGCCTGAGTTCTGTGGAGCCCTCTCCCTTAACACCCATTGCCATTGATCCCCCTCCTCATAATATCCTCCCATTATCACAGCCCTAAATCTCTTTCCTCTGTTACTACCTATTTCTCCTCCCCCCAAACTATCCTTTCCTCCCCGCATTTTCCCAAGCCCCACCCTTCCAGTCCTGCTTCCACACACCCACATTCACCCTCACAGGTCTGATCCCCATATTCTTGAGCTCAGCACTTATAATATTATAAGAATCTAAAACTGATATGAACATCTCATATTAGCAGGACTATATGTCAGGAATGCTTTGATCTTAAGCATGCTCAAGTCCATTGTTCAGGAAACATGATTACATTATACAAACTGTATTTCACCTTCACTCTACTTAACCAGTGCTAATTGATTAGTCAGTGCTTGCACTCTGCTATAATAATCCTCCAGGTGGAAAAGGAGCAACATGCCTAGCAATCTTTTTCACATTTCTGTGTACAGCATGTGTAATTTATTATCTTTCAGAAAATAGTTAGACAAAACAAATTAGCTGAACAAATTAGCAGTGTTCATTTCCCAAAAGTAAAATACCAAAACAAAAGAAAGAAAAACAAAAGAACCTTGACAGAGGCAGATAGTAGCAATATGCCTGAAGGCTATTCTCAGATTTTTGCCAAAGATAGCAATCACATTTAGAATGCCTCCATGCAGATCACGATCAATGCCTACAGCATGTCCCCTCGAGCCACCAAATTGTTGCAACAACAAGCTTCTTACAAACCCAAGTCTTGCTATACATGTACATTTCAGCCTTTGACACTTGCCATTCTAGAGCTCCAATCTCTTCCATAACATTTTCAATATTGTTTCTCCAAAGGGGAGTGGGTGCCATGCACTAGCTGAGATAAATGTTGAGAGACAGAGACATACTGTGATCCCCACATGTGGCGGGGGTGGGGGGGAAGAGTATAACAACCTGTTGTGTTGTAAAATGCTGATTTTGGGGGGGCTGGGGAGTATCTCAGGAACCACTTGCTCAAATTTGGACTACTAATACTACCAAGCACATCAAAGAGGCAGAATAAATTTCAAGAAAATCTACATAATAATGCAGATTTTAGAGCACTGAGAATAGTAAGCCTTTAAACAGAAAGTGCTTAACACATTAACTTTAGTGGAGCACAAGATCTGCTATACTACTGTTCAATTTATGTTCTTACACTGTGCCTTATCAACATAGTATCAGAGCACCTTCTAGAAGTGCATTAAGCAACGTGACCAACATCTGTCCCCCTTTGTTTCCATCCAGGTCTCCCAGTTGACCAATGGCTTGGAACTTACCATCCACCAGCCTTGCAAGAGGGTTAAGAAGGACAATGAGAATGGGAGCGGAGTGGGGGAGGGGTTGGCTCCCTGCCATACCAATTATAGGAGTCCCCGAACCCTGTCCGACGTTCTGTTTCTTTATCCAGTACCTCCTTTTAAGTTCTTTACCAGTCCATTAATCTGGTCACAGACTGCCCTCCCTATGGAGTACCTGCACTGAACATCTGCCACAAGGAGGCGCCAGTCATTTGCTTGGCTGCCTCCCCGCCAACCCCGCCAGGTTCCCAGACATCTGCAAATGGCCTCTTGGTTAGCAGGCCTACTGGGGAGAAAGAACCCATTGCCCCATGTGTGATCGTCAAAGGGCACCAGCAGCTACATTGTCCTTGACCTGGTACTGCAACAACCACCATTAATGGAGGGCCATACAGGCCACCCATTCTCTGAATCCTTGAATTGACAACACTCCTTAAAAGAAAACAAAATAAACAACTTGTAAGCTGGAACCAGAACTCTGCATTTCGCCAACCACATGACATTCCAAGGTTCCAGAGAGCCCGCAGCTTACGTAATTTGGCAAACTGGAAATGAGACAAGGCATCTGCTATGCCATTATCCATGTCCGGCATGTGCTTGGAAGAAAAAACAGATGTTGACGGTTAAGCACTGGAGAACAAATGCCCTTACCAACTTTCCAATCCTGTGTGATCTGGAAGTTTGGCGATTGATAACCTGTACCACTGCCATGTTATCGCACCAGAGGCACAACAGTATATTAGCCCCAAATTAATAACCATTTGTACTTCCACAATAATACCCCATTAAATTAACTTAGAAAACTTTTCCACACCCACAAGTCTTACTACATCTGTGTAGTGATTCATATGTAATTGTGTGGTCTGGCTATGCCAGCCGTTGCCGCTGCCAGCTGGGCACAAAAGCCCGCCCCAGGGCAACAACCCTGCAAGCAAAGTTCAGCTCAAAGCCTAGGTAAGTTAATGTAGTGGAAGGGCCTTCTGTTTTGTCCTTCGCTAGGGATTTCCTCAACTATTTAGCCAGGGCCTGAAATGTGTCCAAAAGATGAAAACACTCATTTGACCCAGCTCACCCTGAGAACAAAAATTGTGCAAATAATGAACTATTTGGTTTAGCATCACTGACCGTACCACTCACAGCTTTCACACAGAGACTTGCCTCACCCAGGTTTCGTACCTTTATGCACATTCTGGGGGGGGGTGAGGGTGGGGGTGAATCATTGCCGCAAAGCTGACCATCGAGCACCTTTTGCAGCAGTTTCTGACCTTCTTCCTCTCCCACTCCCCCCAGCCGCAAAGCAGAGCTGCCCTTCTTTGGGTAAGCCCAGACAAAGTCTGCCACCTATAGTTGTGGTGCAGTCATTGTGCCTGATAAGCAGAGCTGTTAACAGCAATCCTTATCTTGGAACTGTAGGTGACTTTGTAGGAATTCTAGGACAAGATCTCTAAGCACCTTGAAGATTAGGAGTGAAACTTTAAATATGACATGATATAAGATAGGATGTCAGTGTTGTGAGTAGCGGGCAGGTCTGATTTGCTCACTGTACTTTGTGTTGTGGAGGATGCATGTTGCTCATTTTGACTAATTTGAGTTTCCAGAAAGCTGACAGCTTCTTTCTTGGGTAGATTGCATTACAATCCAGTTGTATTGTAATCCAGTTGGGAGTTAACAAAGTTGTGTATAACTCATCATCCTACAGGAGGAATGAAGTCTCAGCCAGCCATAGATGGTAGAATGCATTATTCATGGACTCACAAATATGTGAGCTGTAAAGCTGAAGACTGAACTAACCAAATGTGGTTGTAAATATTCAGTCCGTGATGTCTCATCAGTTCTCTTAATGGTTGCTAGTAGATGCTGAATAAACTCAGAAAATTGAACCTTATAGAATTCTGCGAGTAGGGGGCTTAGTGGTGGTGCTTGTTTGGTGCTTCCTTACAGGAAGGACTCAAACTATGTTAATACAGTCTTGTGGAGTCATGACATTTCTTTCAGCTGGGAAAGCAGTAGCTTATGATCAGCTGTGTTCCACACTGCAGAGAAGTCCAGCACAATGAAAATAGAAATCTGCCTTCATCCATTGACATACTATTAAGTGTTTTTTTGTATCAGATAAGGGATGTTGGAGGTAAGTGGGAAGAAAAATTTACACCCTCTTTCCTCTTCTGCCATCTCTGTCATTCAGAGTTATCAAGTGGGCTGCTTTAGAGTAGTGATACTCGGACCTCATGGTTCAGGAGTCAAAGTAATGATCAATGTTACCCAAAAGAGCCATAGTAGTGTGAATTCATTGTTTCGTTTGCTATATTACTATCTATTCATATTTAAACAGTATGACAGGGGAAATATTTAGTCATATATATAATTCTCACAGCAAAATGCCTGATCAAGTATTATTATTTTGTCAACTACAACTGATTAATAACATAGTAAAGGCATCCTGATTAGTTAATAACTTAGACTGGTTAATAATTAAATTACATGGTGTTTCAATATCATGTGCTGCAAAGAGCCACGGGAGATACATTAAAGAGCCACTTGTGGCTTGCAAGCCTCAGTCTGAGTATCACTGCTTTACAGTAACGGGCAGGATTGGAGAAAACAGCAAGTATTCCTTTGTCATCTCCTTATTGTTCTGTCCTACCCCCAATTTCTTCCTCTCCAATGTCTTTCATTACTGTCTTTCCACTTCTACCCAAATCTCTGATGATGGAAGTCGTTCTAAACATCTTACATGCATAACAGAATCTTGGAAACTTCAGACTGCTAACAGTAACACGTCTACAGTGTAGCTCACAGCTATACTGTTATTGGTGGGGCTTAGCAACTT
The DNA here is from genome assembly GCF_015237465.2 of Chelonia mydas. Lineage (NCBI taxonomy): Eukaryota > Metazoa > Chordata > Testudines > Cheloniidae > Chelonia > Chelonia mydas. The sequence continues at coordinate 101,455,365 of NC_057852.1, forward strand.
AGCTTCAAATGACAAGCCATCCCTGGGTTTGATAGTGAGCCCCAAATACATGGCATTCAAACAAGAGGAGAAAAATGACTGTTATATTTATGTGACCTCATAAGTGCTTACAAGGTGCAGAGGTGTTGAAATTATAGGCACAATGGGAAAATGCCCTTCACTGAATGGGTGGTCAAAGCCATTTAGATAAATCAATAAATAAAGAATACTCAAACCAAACTTGAATTGTCCTCCCCTTTTCCCCTTCCACCACTCTTACCACTACTGTAACTGTTTCTTTTTAAATACGTAAGCTTTTTGTTTTCCTCCTGAATTCAGTTATCCTGATGCCTATAACTGGACACAAAGGGCCTGATTCTGATCTCACACTGATTTTACACAGCCATTACTCCACTGACTGTATTGGAGCTACTCCTGATTTAAAATGGTCTAGGTAAGCATAGAATCATGCCAAAGGCACAAATGCCATGTTTCTCCACACACATTCCCTCTTCTACATTCTGGACAGGCTCATTTTCCATTGTTAATATTCCTCTTGCAAGATGTTATGCTTGCAGTGGGTCTGACAACTTCTGAAGTGCTAGGTAAATACTTTGGAGACAGTGCCAGCTTGGTAGCTGGAATATTATTTTTATTTTTTTGACCTTTAACACATTCTAACAGCTTTCAATGAGATATATTTATTTAAACCATTTGCTTGTTTTTTCTAAGAAAGAAGATTTCAAGTTCAGAATAATGACTCATTTTATGTTTGTTGAATTTTAGAAAAGCCCAGTAATACACAGTGGCAACCTAATGCTTTGCCCTACAATTATGGGGCAAGTTGTCCTTGCTCCTTGAGTGTGAGTACAGGGTGAGAGAGCACAAGGAGACTTATCTCCCCCCACCACCACACACACACTTTGAAACCCTGCACAAAGGCCACACAGAATCATAGGCTACATCTATACTATGAAATAGGGATGCGATTCCCAGCTCATGTATATGTGTTTGTGTAACACCAACAGACCCCAGTAGTTGGTGGGCAGGATCGAACCTGGGATCTCTAGAGCGAAATGCATGAATCTCTACTGCATGAGCTAAACGCCACATGGCCAATAGCTAAGGCTGTATAGCAGACTCATTAATCTCTCGCTAAGTGTGCTAAGTGCCACTAGATGGGACAGAACACCACATCCAGGAAGTGTGTGGGTTACACTTGCACTAGCTCAATGAGCACTAGCGTAAGTATAAATAGTAGAGTAGCCATGGTAGCACGGGCAGCAGCGGAAGGATGTCTTAGCCATTCTGAGTACAAACCCACCTGAACCCCCTGAGTAAATACTGAGTGCCAGTGCTAACATAGTTACACTACCATTTATCTTCACACTAGCTCTCAAACTTGTGTGATATGTGTACATGAGCTGGGAATCACAACCCTAGCTTGTAGTGCAGGTGTAGACATAGTCCCTACACTCAAGAGAGACAGACCCTTAGCTTGCATAAATTGGTGTAGCCCCACTGAAGTGAATAAAGCTACATTAACTTGTAGAACTGATCAATGAAATTGTTCATAATTATTCACTTTATTAAAGTAACTTCATAAGCAAAGTTTTATGAATGAAACCACATTCATTCATAAAACTGGTTATCCCAATAACTGGCTAATTGAGTTTCACTTTCAATCCAATTGCTGCTTACATCGCTCTAACTTAGACTGTTTCAACATTGTAACTTCTGCTCACTGTTTGTCATTCATTATACTTGTCTATATTGTAACTTCTGTTCACTGTTTGCCATTCCTTACACTTGTCCATATTGTAACTCAAACTCCATTTTAACTTGTCCCAAACTCCATTTTAAAATGCTCACTTTGTTTTGTAAAAGCTTGCTGCAATCTTCATTGTTGAAAAACTCTGCTGTAATCCTATTAGTTTAGTTTAGATGTGTGAATGAGGTATGTATGGATGATGGAATCAACCTCCAGCCCCAGCCTGTCCTGATGAAATAAAGTGTAAACACCCAACGGCTGAAGATGCAGACAACAGCCCCGACAAAGTAAGAGGAGTCCACCCTCAAAAGAAAAGAACAAAAGTACAATTGAAGAAACATCAAAGCCAGGTCCTAGGCTGAAAGTCATGTCTGCAATTGACGGGTGATCAATCACACCGGACCCAGAGGCAGCGTGGCACAGCAAGACCTACAGACTCTGGATTCAAACTAAAGCCTACAAAAAGGATGGGTGAGATGGAAGACTTTGAAGGGTAACATTCTGCTGCCAACATGGAAGGGCATCGGTGCATGCCCAACAGAGACCCAGCTCTTCCTTGTGCCCGGCTTTCCGGGCCAGTTAGCCACCACAAACTATGAACCCAAGCCACGAACTCAAGCTACATTCAGGACTGGTAACCATAGAGCAGCTGCAGAACCTTTATGTGTGTATGAACGAATGTGTGAATGAATGTGAAACTGAATGAAATGTTATAGCTATAACTGACTGCCTACTATGGTTCTTTTTGTATTCACAATAAATGTGACATTTTGTCTTATCCCCTTTAATAAGAACCTGCTGGTTTTTATTTTATTGGTATAACAAACTTACACTAGATGGGGATCAGCTAATGCAAGGATTGAAAGCTTCTAAGGCCTCCAGGACACAAGCCACCCCAAAGAGGTCAGGAGGAGGTGAGACCATGATCATGTCTATGTTGTCTGCTGCTGCCAGAGCAAAAGGAAGCAAAGTGCAGTGTCCCAAATGATGATATAGCAAGTATACTCCTCCCCAGGAGGGACTGTGCCTCTTGAGGCAAAGTGTCTCCCAGAGTTCCCCCTATGGTAGTGAAACTCCACACATGTCTAATACAGGCCTCTGCCTATCTCGCCCATGAAATACAACATGAAATGAAAAACAAGCACTTTTAGTCTTTGAGAAAAGCTTCATAGCAAAAATGTCTGAGCCTTGTTATGGGATTAATTAGAAACACTGAGCTTTGAGTAGAAACTTTTTCATGTATGACTACTCAAAGGAGTTGCCAATAGACTAATAAGAAATGACAAATGCATTATACTACATAAAGCGACACTAAAGAGCAGTTGTTTTTTCCAATTATAGACCAGCAAAGTTACCGTCAATGATTCTCTTCCAATTAAAATAACATGAAACACAGCATTTTAGCTAGTTAATTACTGTTGCGAACTGAGAAGAATTTTGTTTAACATTAGCCAACCTAGTCCCCACTAGAAGCAACAGAAATTACCTTCCTGAAATTGCTTTCCTGAGAGCATTTCTACAAGTGCAGTTTTGGCCCATTATGCTCCACTTCTCATATTGGGAAATACAAAAGGGGAAGAATTAGACAGGGCTCTCGCCAATTTCCATTATTTCTCCCTAGTGCAGTTTATCTCTCCGGGTTTTTTTCAGCTGCTTAACAGAGACTACACTGGCTAATCTGCATCTACACTGCATCCGATGAAGTGAGCTGTAGCTCACGAAAGCTTATGCTCAAATAAATTGGTTAGTTTCTAAGGTGCCACAAGTACTCCTTTTCTTTTTACACTGGCTAAGATTTTTCCTTCCCTTCCCTTTCTTTTCCCCACCTATGTAGGTGTCTAGATTGGTGTCCCATGGTTTCCAGTTCAGTCTGTGACCCTGAGCCTGCAAAAGGTTTATACATGTGCCTAACTTTAAACATTGGAGTATTCCACTGGACTGCTCCTGTGAATAAAATGAAGCATATTTCTAAGTGTTTGCAGCACCACTGCCTACTTTCTGGCTTTGCCAGGAGTTTCTGCCCTGAAAGAATTAGTATTAACAGCACATCTCAGTGTTTTCTTCATTTAAAGGGCCATCTTTTGCTACCATTTCAATTTATGCAATTCCACTGAGTTCAGTGAGTAACTCTGTATTTACACCAGTGTGAATGATAACAAAATGTGTCCCATTATCTTCAGGTCAAGCTTTTTTCTAACTTGCAGCTAGCTCCACTCTGTGGGGGATGATGTCAATGAGAGAAGGATTAAGGCTGTGATACTGGGGATTACACTGCAAAGCCCCATGAGTTCTAAATACAGTTGAAAGGCAGACAAATCTAGTTCCGTCCAGTTTGCACAATTTGGGGGCATCCTCCTAGGAAAATGTAGATGTGTATAGTCCATTTTTATAAAGCATAGGGAAAATTCTGATCTCACTTACACTGCTATAAGTCATCCTATTACTGCTCTTGAGCCCTAAATGCTAAACTAGTGTTTCCTCAGGTTTCATTATGAACCACAACTTTGCCTATCTTCCATGAAAACCATTTGGAAACCTTTTGAAAAAAAAAACAACAACAGGTTGAGTTGCAAGTGAGTGTGGGGTAAGTTCTGAGTGAAATGTCTTGCTTGATTCAAGCTCCAAAGAAGAGTTTATACTGTGAGATGAAAACTCAATAAACACATTTTTCTTAATGTACTGGCATATTTGCTTATTTGTCTAACAAATAATGTAAAAAAGTGTAAGGCCAGATCCTCATCTGGTGGGAGTTGGCTTAGCTTCCTTGAAGTTAATGAGACTATGCTGATGTAATAGATATGGTATGGTAGCACGACGTAGTCTCAGTCATGCACCAGTGGCCTGTTGTGGTAGGCACCATATGAATATGTAGAAGACGGTCCCTGTCCTGAAGAGCTTAAAATTTAAAAATAAGACAAGAGACAACAGGAGCACAAGGAAACAGAGACAAAACAAATGAACATGAAAAGCAGCCATCACAGCACACCAGCTGCCTGACCAGTGTTGAGTTTTTGTGGGCTTTGCTGCAGATGAGAGGGTCTGGTGGGATGGACACTTACAGAGCACTCCGCCATGTCCAGGGCTCACTTTGCAGGCACCCTGCCCTTGTTAGCCACCTCTTGAAGGCTCCTTATGTACACCACACAGTCTCTTTTATGGCTAACAGCACCCCACCCCAGGCTGGTTTAATAGCAAAAAGGTTCAATTAATGTTCAGAGAGTCCCCAGATTAAAATCTGTAATCATCTAACATAAAAGTTCATAGTCAGACCCGGTTCTTCTGCCACACACAGAGCTCATCCTCTGTCCTCATCTGCTCCACCCAAAGCTGCCAGTACTAGCCCTCTTTGGTTGGAGCTGACTTCCTTCTCTAATCAGTGGCTCCTTTGTTCTGAAGGAGAATGCAGTCTATATCCTCCAGCAAACTCCTCCTCCCAATTGGCTAAAAGAGAGGGGCCCTACCCAACCTACACTACAGGGCTTCTAATCCTAGACCCTTAAAGGAACAATGTTCTGGGTTTTTACCCACAGCCAACTCCTAATTTCCAGGGATCCCTTCCTCTCTTCTATTACCTGGCCATTTCCTGGACCTTTGTTCGTTCCAACTCCCTGGAATGAAGTCATCTGGCACCCTCTACTCTTAAAAGGCCAGTATACATGGGTGCTCGAAGTAGGGATGCTGAGGGTGCAGCAGCACCCCCTGGCTTGAAGTGGCTTCCACCATATACAGGGATTACAGTGTTGTTCAGTGGCTTTCAGCACCCCCACTATAAAAATTGTTCCAGCACCACTGCCAGTATACCTTATTGCAGAGAGATTTAAAGGAGCATAAGGAGGTGACTTATGGGGAGTTCCTCCCAAGCTTGTGGAGCAATATGGCAGAAAGTATAAAGATGCTTATTCAAAAATTTATCAAATTGGCAATGAAGGTTGACATTGCTGGAAGAGTGAAGGCAGGAGCTGATATCTCAATATCATCTAAGTGATGATAGGTATGAAAGCGATAGGCTGTGAAGAACCTCAAATGCAAAGATGAGTATTTGGTGTGGTGAAGAAGGGGGATGGAAAGAGAGGGGTGATGGTATTGAAATGATGAGAATGGCAAATGATCTTTGCAGCTGTGCTTTGAATAGATATAAATACAGCAAGATAGACTTTTCATGCTTGGAGAAGAGGTGGCTGAAGTAGTCAAAAATGTGAGATGAAAAGGGCTTAGAATGAGAGTTTTAGCTGTATGGACTGAAAAGAAAGGTCATAACTTTCAAATGTTCTGAAGGAAAAAGCAGCAACATTTAATCATGGCACAGATGTGAAGATCTAGAAAGAGAGCTGAATTGACAGATCTGTCCCATTGCCTAAACTATGATATATGCACAGTGCAGGCCCAAGTGGTTATCACTATGGAAAGCTTAAGTATGTTCATTTTCTATAAAAATACTTCAAAATATTCTGCTATAGTATCTCCAATATTTAAATGTAAATCAATGAATTTACTTATGTACACAAATACTTTGAACTTATTTAGCATATTTCAGTTGAGGATCTTAAATACACTGTGCAGACGCTATGGAATTTGGTTCATAATTGCTTCATGAAATGAACTGTACAGGTTTGGCTGGCAGTAGTTGGAAGCAAACACAAGAGATAAATTACACAGGGGAGAGGATCCTGGTACAGGTGGGAATGGGAAGGACAAAGGATATTTAAAAACTGATTGAAGTTAAACTGGTGCAACACTGTTATGCAGAAAAGGCCTTTGTGGCAAAGCCAGGGATAGAACCTAAAACTACAGAGATGTAGTCATGGACTCCAGCTACTTGGATAAACACATTTTTCTTAATGTATTGGCATATTTGCTTATTTGTCTAACAAATAATGTAAAAAAGTATAAGGCCAGATCCTCATCTGCTTTCTTATAGGGATATTAGCCTTTCTGCAGTCTCCTCTACTGGCTCCCAAAAATAAGTTAAACCAAATCAGCACTGAATGCTGGTTTCTACTTTAATGTGGAATACATTGTAGAAGAAAAAGGAAGCGGTGAATATTGCCACCTGCATTCAGGTTTACAGTCTGCAAAAAGCTGGCAGAGGTAATGAGTGTCAGAAGTGTACTCATGTGACATAACTGCTAATGTTTTATCCACGGCAACGAGGCTAGTGTCTCCTCAGGAAATATTTCCAGAACAAGGTACATGCTCATCTATATGCAAAGGAGATAGCTAATGTATTGAGGATCTGCAGGTAGCAGATTGTAGCTTTCAGTCCTATGCTACTTCCATCATCTCCCTGTTTCTAACACCTACTGCAGTCAGAAAAAAATGGCAGGTGTTTTCTGACAGGCAGCAGATAATTCTGAATTTAGCAAATGTCTAATTAACACAAACTCCATCCTTAGGAAGTCAAAACATGTGTTCATTTAAAAAAAAAATACTATACATTTTCATCTTGCCTAGCCTCTGTTCCACCACACACCTAAAGAAGCTTCTTTATTATTATTTTGCTAGTGACACTCTGCTTACGCAGCCTATCTCCTGTGAAAAAGATGCGTAAATAATTTTCATGTATTCTTGAAGGTCAGAGCTAAAGTTATGCTGTAATGTAGGTAGGTTATTAGAATGAAATACACAGATCCTTTTTTTTGGCAAACGAAAGGCTAACATTTATAATGTAGTGTGAACCCTGAGTTGTCATGCTTTATCTCAACAATAATGAAAATTTCTGGAATCTTGCCAATTTCAATATTAACTATTTGTTGCTGAAAAGTTCAATTCAATAGTTTTGTGTAACTGCAAAACACAATATGGACTCACGCAGTCTTTGTTCAAGCAAAAATGCAATGAAATTTCATGGGGAGCTTAACTTAAATAAGAATTCAAGTTTCTGTCAAAAGGAAAACTTCTGAATGAAAATTGGAACCATTCTATTACCTACTTTGGCAAAAGGACTTTTATTAAAGCCATGACAAAATTCTGCATATTATTCAACTTACTCAATAGTTGTCATTTTTTGGGGGGACAGGGTGTTTAAAGAAAACACGGGGACAAATTCTCAGCTGATGTAAGTCATCCTAGCTCTATTGATGTCAATGAAAACAGCTGAGGATCTGGCCCAGTTTTATAGAACAGTGAAAATAATCATGAGAAGCTGAAGGAAGACTACAGAATTTGAACTGTCTGAAATAGTGTCTTCTGAATAAAAATGCACATTTATTTTAAAAACTGTTATATTTATATTGCATATCTTAACATGAAAACAATTCTGTGTGGTCCTGGAATCTTTCCTAAAAACATAAATCCTACCACTTTGATTTATTTCTATGGACCTGATTCTCTTCTCACTTACAGCATGTAAATCCAGAATAACCATTTAAATTAGTTGAGTTACACTGGCATAAAGCATGTGTAAAAATGTGCATGTGTGTGTGTGTATTTGTATGTGTGTTGTACATATGTAGATTGTAAGCATATATATTCTCTTCTGTGTATGTGGTATGTGTATGAATATATAGAAGATCTATATACAAATTCTTTGAAACTATGAGCAAAAATGAAAGAAGGGTGAGTAGGCTGGTAATTTGTGACATTTTCCACCATTAATTCCTCAGTTCTCTTCAATGCTATCCCTTCAGGCTGGAGTCCCCATATGAGGCTTGTCACAATCTGTATCTGTCAGCTCAGGCAAATGAAAAACCTCCCAATATGTTCCAGACAGCAGGACTTTAACAGAGTGGGTGGATCAGTAAACACCACCTTGATTGGCACTTCAAATATCTCTCAGATGCTCCACGGATGTTTCATTAATTATTTTGGTTGAACTCAGGTGCTCAGAGATGGTGAGTATTAACCATTTCGCTGCAGCATGTTTCCTAATGCTCCATTCTGATCTCAAGATGTTCACCCCTCAGACTCAAAGTGTCTTTAGCTCCACTTACGAAGGGTCTATATCGTTTTTTGCAAATGCAAATTTGAAAACATAATTTATCTCTGATTTTAACCTATACAAATCTACCTTTAATTTTAAAACAAACAGATATAATACAAAACCTGTATTTAACCGCCGGGGTGGATTAGCCAGAATCCCCAACGTTAGGAGAGTCCCAGGCACACCAGTGAAAAAGAGTCAGGACACCAGGGCTGATCAAGAATATATTGGATTGCTGACCTCAGCCACTTACTGGAGTGGGCTTGAGCAGGCCTGGGTGTCTCTTGTGTTGGGAGGCATCAAAACTCAAAAGTGAGAGCAACACAAATTATACTGGGGTGGGTGGAACAAGAGCTTTTCTTCAGATTCTCAAACTTCTGGTACCAAACTTGAGTTTTAATTGTACCAATGAAAATCCAGAGTAACATTAGATAATTCAGTTATTAAACATCATTATTTATTTGTTTCTATAGCACTCAAAGTGCTAGGTGCTCCAAAAGTACAATATCAGGCACAGTCCCTGTCTTAAGAAACTCACATTCTAACTGGAGTGCCTCCAGGAAAAATCTGCAGTAATTACAAGAGTAACTGAGGGCAGAATCTATTCTTATCCTAAGTCAAGTCTTATTTAACATAGGGACTTACTCTGCATCCTTATTCACATTGAGTATCTCTTCCCTGGAGTTGTAGAATTCTGCCCTCAACACATGCATAGTACTGTGGATAATGTATATTCATGTTAATGGCATTCGTGCACATTGATGAGGCAATAGTTTCCCCAACTGCTCTCTTCCTTGAGTTTTGTATAATCCTGAGAAAAGTATATTCACAAATTATTACACTTATTATGAGTAGCAGAGGTCTTGACAAAAATCTGCTACACAGCTCTGTAAAATCAAAGTCAGGCTATAGCTGTCAGATATAACAAGTAAATACTAATATAAGTTAGTAGAACTCTACACTGTGTTCATTATTATTACTGGCAGGCAAGTCACACAAAATGTACTTTTATACAGCATTATATAAGTGCTCATTGGATGGTTAGAATTCATACCTCCTCAGGTATTAAAAAGGAAAACAAAGGACTTCACATATTTTCAATGTCAAATCAACAACCCCTCTTAAACGCTACCACAAAATCCATTTTTATATACAGCAACACTCTGGAGTGGTTTAAGAAAAAGTAAACTGAAGGTATATTTTCTCTGTTTTTAAATATTATCTTTAAACACTTCCAATTAAACAGGATACTGTTGTTGGGCAAAATAACTAGAACATGGGCACATTTTTTGAGGTGGGAAACGTTCCTGGTGTCAACTGATAATAAATACTTTCACAGTAATTCAAAGTTTGGTAAATCACTTTTTGTAACTCATGATGTACATACCTAGGTGACTCATGAACATAGCGTGATGCTTCACGTATTGTAAGATGCATAAGTACTCAAGAACAGAACTGAATTATTGCAAAAGACTAAGAAAAAGAAAACACTAAAGAAATTACTTGAAACCATCACATTTTCCCTCATAGAATATATTAGAAACTTTGTTGTATCAGAAGCAGTTGTCCATATGTGTCCATAGGAAGCTAGCTAGATCATTGGGCACAATGGGTAGTGATTAATGGCTCCATATCTAGTTGGCAGTCAGTATCAAATGGAGTGCCTCAAGGGTTGGTCCTGTGGCCGGTTTCATTAATGATCTGGAGGATAGTGTGGATTGCACCCTCAGCAAGTTTGCAGATGACACTAAACTGGGAGGAGTGGTAGATATGCTGGAGGTTAGGGATAGGATACAGAGGGACCTAGACAAATTGGAGGATTGGGCCAAAAGAAATCTGATGAGGTTCAACAAGGACGGAGTCCTGAAATTAGGACGGAAGAATCCCATACACCGTCACAGACTAGGGACCGAGTGGCTAGGCAGCAGTTCTGCAGAAAAGGACCTATGGGTTAAAGTGGATGAGAAGCTGGATATGAGTCAACAGTGTGCCCTTGTTGCCAAGAAGGCTAATGGCATATTGGGCTGTATAAGTATGTAACCCTTCTGCCCATCAGAGTTGGCAGCAACAAGGGCCGGGTTCAATATCTAGGGGATCCATTCCAATAACACAATGCAAACCGGCTCGAGCCCCCACCCAGTGACCTGGGACAAATATATACCACCCCCGCTGGGCGCCTCCAAGAGGCAATACTTCCCCTCTCGCAAGCACATAGTCTGAGTGTAGCAAAAAGCCTTTTAATAACAGAGAGAAACAATGTGGCATTATGTTGGGGAAACAGCACCAACAGGATTCATAACACAACCCATGAGCAAAAAAAAACCACCCCAAGCAAATTGGGGCATGCCCCTTTCCCTCGGGTTCTTGAGTCCCAGCACCCAAACGTCTCTTGAGTCCAGCAATCCACAAATCACCCAAAGTCCAAAAAGTCCAGCCCCAGAGTTCAAAAGTTCATCTGCATAGTGTTACTCCCCAGTCTGGCTAAAATGTGCCTGTGTGTGGGGGAAAGGGGTAAGGGGTACCTTACGTGTCCTGAAGCTGACTGCCCCACAGGGCTCTGCTCTGCTACGCTGTCTCACGACCGGCTCCGCTCTGCACAGCTCGCCGTCTCACGAACAGCTCTGCTCAGCTCGCCGTCTCACGAACACACCGCTGTTTCACGAACGGCTCCGCTCCACCACGACCGGCTCTGCTCTGCACAGCTCGCTGTCTCAAGAACAGCTCTGCTCAGCTCGCTGTCTCACGAATGGCTCCGCTCTGCACAGCTCGCCGTCTCACGAACAGCTCTGCTCAGCTCACCGTCTCACGAATGGCTCAGCTCTGCACAGCTCGCCGTCTCACGAACAGCTCTGCTCAGCTCACCGTCTCACGAACAGCACCACTGCACTCTAGATCTTCCGGCTCCCCACTACTTGACACAGTGCTCAGTGATTTCAGCTCTCAGTGATTTCAGCTCATAGTAGTGGGGGCCTTAGTGCTGGTGCACCATAAGGCCAAAGTGAATGCAGCACAGTACCTGTAGCAAGACTCTTAATAGACCCAAAATTAGCTCTGACATTCCACAGTGGAGAGAGACAGAGGTGCAATTGGTGCTTCAGGCCCTCATAAAGGGGCCCACACCACAAGGTACTAATACCTGTCTCAAGTCTCTCTCCCTTCACACAGTTTTGGAACCCATGACCCTTGCCTAGCGAGTGCTACTTAGTTGATGGTGAGTCCCTCCATCATAGCAAAAGGCCAAGTACAGTTCCAAGCACAGTTCCCATAACCAGGGTAATAACAATTTATTCTTCCTGCCCCAATAACAGAGACACTGGGGATCCCACAGCAGCCGAAGTGACCATTTGGGCAGCTATGGCCTCAGTCTAGGCGGGGTGGGTGTGCCTATGCAAATGAGATCGGCCCCTGAAGTTTTTTTTTCCACAACTTGCCACACCTCACCACAAGATGTCAGGGTGGAGCTCATCCTGACACTGCTTACAAGTAGGAGCATTACCAGCAGATCGAGGGACATGATCATTCCTCTTTATTCAGCATTGGTGAGGCCTCATCTGGAGTACTGTGTCCAGTTTTGGACCCCACACTACAAGAAGGCTGTGGAAAAATTGGAAAGAGTCCAGCGGAGGGCAACAAAAATAATTAGGGGGCTGGAGCACATGATTTATGAGGAGAAGCTGAGGGAACTGGGATTATTTAGTCTGCAGAAGAGAAGAATGAGGGGGAATTTGATAGCTGCTTTCAACTACCTGAAAGGGGGTTCCAAAGAGGATGGATCTAGACTGTTCTCAGTGGTACCAGATGACAGAACAAGGAGTAATGGTCTCAAGCTGCAGTGGGGGAGGTTTAGGTTGGATATTAGGAAAACTTTTTTCAGTAGGAGGGTGGACTGTAATGGGTTACCTAGGGAGGTGGTGGAATCTCCTTCCTTAGAGGTTTTTAAGGTCAGGCTTGACGAAACCCTGGCTGGGATGATTTAGTAGGGGATTGGTCCTGCTTTGAGTAGGGGGTTTGACTAGATGACCTCCTGAGGTCCCTTCCAACCCTGATATTCTATGATTCTATGATTGTGTGACTGTCAGTGTAATGAAGAGGAAGGATATTCTAACTGACTGTTTTCTAGAAGAACCGTCCTTTTGGTCTTTACATGGCCAATAAGATTATCAGCCTTTCAATTTCTGTAAGGGCCTGTTTCAAAGCCCATTGAAGTTATGGAGAGTCCTTCCATTGATTCCAATAGGTGTTGGATCAGGCCCTAACTTTCTAAACAATTGATTCAAACCATAAGAAGAAATATTGTGAATGTCATTTCTGACTGTTCACTGTAGAGTTGTAGAGAATGGGGAACTTTATTATCTATTTTTATTCATTAAAATAAGACCTGCTTCCTCACTATCTCCATCAATGCTAATGTCACTATGTTGCTATGAATTGGAACTTCAATGAGACAGGCCAGGACAAAATAAGATAATGTGAGGCATCACAAGAAGGTCTGTGCCTAGCATCTGGTAATAGTCATATGGGTATACAGCAGCTAGCTGAAAATAGAGAGAGTAAATAAGAGAGAGAGAAAGAGAGAGACTGAAAGAAAGAACTGAGAGCTCCACACAAGTCTGGTATATTTTGTAAGCAAAGACAGGTCTAAAGGAAGCAAGGACCTTAAAGGCATTCATACTGGGGCTTGTGAGAGAAAGAAATATTCTAAATATGGTATATAAAAGAAGAAAATTCAGTATTTCTACTTTCCAGCTTGTAAAATAAAATAAAATGAATGGGAAGATTAAATCTCCCAAAACTTTGCTGTTTCTTCATTTGAATAGGAGATATGAAATATTTTCAAAAGAACTAACAAAAAAGTAATAACTGAAAAGCTACTCCTCTTGCCTCACAGTCTGCAAATAGGTGAGTAGGGCTCTTCTGCATGTTAATCTTACTTATCTTGTTGAAAATAATAATAAATAATACATAATGTTACTGTGAAAGTCTGCAGGTCTGAGATTTTTTAATGTGTTCTTTTTGCTGGATTAGGGGTAGAGAAAGTTGGGGTAGAGATGACTGGGGTAGAGAAGGCAGTGAACACTCACCCTTTCTTTTAGCCAGTTCACTAGTGCCCCTTTGTAGAAAGCAGAATCGAACAGTTCAAAGCAAACAAGATATAGCATTTTACTGGCCTATTTTCTTTATTGTTTTATGGGATGTAATATAATAACATGATAGATAAAAGAATAGATAAGCCTCTAGTAAATCTTATTCAAGTTTATCTTAAAATGTCAGATTTGCCTGTGACTCATGCTCCTCTGCCCACTTTGCCAGCTCATAGAAAACAATAATTCTTAACACATGTTATGTAGTATTAGCTCCTCAGTTAAATTTCTTTTTCCCATGTATTCTGTATTTGTTAAACTCTTGAGCTATACCACTTCTGCAAAAGATGCCTTTGTGTCATGTAAAAGTGCTCTATTCTGTCTCCGACTAGAATATAGCAGAATTAGAATAAAGCAGATTACAGAAAGCACCATTCTGAGATTACCTTCTTTTGAAATATTTAGAAATGCATGCCTGGCTATCAAAGAAAATGGATGATTATGGAATATCATTAATGGCATTGTATGATCCGCTTATAGTAAGAACATGATTGTGGAATCCCTTAATCAGTAAAATAATCCAAATGAAAGGATGTACAAAGTTGATCTGTGCAGACAATATTGTGTTAATGGCTGATAGTGGGAAAGGTTTGGTCCAGGTGATTGATGCCTAGAACAGGGAACTAAGAAACTGTGGCCTCAAAATGAGTAAAGTAAAAACTGAAGTCATGTGGGTGACTTGCACGGAATCAAGACAGATGAACATCAATACTGAGGGCCAGAGCCTAAATCAGCCTTCTGTATTTAAGTACCCTTGGGACTGGTTAGCTGCAAATTGAGTAATCGACAGAGAACTGCAAGTAAGGCTGCTGATTGCTGGGGGAAGTCTGGCGACAGATAAAGTAGATAGATTGATAAATAGATAAATGAATGCCCAGACTAAAGGGCCGCTATATAAAGCCATGGTAAGACCAGCTCGTCTGTACAGATCAGAGACATGGGTGACCAAAGAGAAGCACTTGAGAAGACTTGAAGCCATTGAAAGGATATGCTTGAGGGCAGAAAAAGGCATTAACTAGCTGGCCCACCAGTGGAATGATGTCATCAGGAGTAAGACCAAGGTCTGTGAGCAGCTGCAAGAGAAGAGGCTGAGATGGCATGGGAGGAAGAGAACCCTGTTAGGGAGGCATTTGAGACTAGAGTTCACAGGCAGAGAATAAGAGGATAGCCAATAAAACGGTGGGTAGAGTGTGTACAGAACGATGGAGTGGATGTAAATCAAGTGTTGGACCGACATGTCTGGAAAAGACTGATCCAGCAACCCCTGACCCCAGCTAGCTAGGCAAAGGGGAAACAGTGGAACTGTGGAACACCTACTCACATTGGTGGGCACTTACTTATGCAGGTTGTTGTATTGATTTCAATATTTCTACTTTCAGAGCAATTATTCACCTGTGATGGGCATTTCATGATTGTGCCCTCAGATACTGAGGGCTAGCTCATGCTTGCTAGGTACACCCAATAGTCAGTGATAATTAAGAGCCATATTGCTTCAGTGAGAGCAACAGGGAGAGGCATTCTATACCAAATAGGTAGGCGGATTTCAAGACAATCTTTTCTGTGGTTCAGGGGCAGTGCAAGATGCAGCCTGCTTTCCTATGTACACCAGTCCTACTGTATGGGAAGGTTTGGTCAGGAGGGCATGTCCCCATTTCTTCCCTTCCTGTTCTGGGGCACCACAAGATAGTAGGGACAGAGCAGGTTTCCTCCTCTAAGCAAAGGGACTGCAGATCCCCCTGATTGTTACATGGGCTATGGAAAGGGAGGAGACAGAAGGGTCTTATGACTCTCTCCTCACCCCGCTTCCCACACACATTCACTTCACATTTACATAGAGGCCAGGAGGAATCTGCCACTAAACTTTGAAATGTAAACATTTCTGGTTCTCATCCAGCCCATGTAACTGAGTGTTTGGGAGGGAGGATAGAGTGGATAATCTTAGATGTTATGAGTGAAAAACAGGCCAGCACCAAAGAAATAATTAATAGAAAAAGGTCATAAAAGTCACATTGTTACCCAGTAAGGCATATACATATACAGCTTTGTTCCTTATATTTATTGTTGTTTTTGTTACTTTTCCTTTCTCACTTTTCACTGGGATTAAGGCCCCATGTCTCCCAGTGATTATCATGTCAAGACAAGTAATAGCCTAGGATATCATTTCTAAGTACTAGCCCTGCAAACTCAACCTGAGATCTCAGGGTCAATCTGAGCTCTCTCTTACTTATATATCACCTCTAACAAATGTTCTGTAAACCAAATTATAGCCTTAGTGGTACCTCTACAGTCCTACTGTCTTCAGGAGTTTGCAGGTATAAATCATGGAAAGTTAGCAAATAATCCCACTGACACACGAGAAGGACCAGAATCCAGCTCACTCCCTTTTAGCGGTGCTAATAAGATCTAAAGTGACAACTGACCATCACTAAAATCTGAAGAGATAACTCTGAAAACCCACAAGAAGCAGATCTGCTGAATAAGAAGGTTTCATTGTTATAGTCATTGTTCAGAGTAGAACTGCACTGTAAGATTGATAAATTGCTTCCATTACATAACACCATGTGTAGGCTTTTGCTGAATGCCAGGTGCCGTAACTCATTGCTAGACTGGAAAGACTGGAAGAGAATTTCCAGGTTTTACCTCAAAATTATTTTATTTTTTAAAGGAACTTCTTCCTTTTCTGATAGTCTTGGTTTTGAAGACTCATTATAGCAGTGGTTCTCAACTCTGGTCCACTGCTTGTTCAGGGAAAACCCCTGGTGCACCAGCCCGGTTTGTTTACCTGCTGCATCCGCAGGTTTGGCCGATCGCAGCTCCCACTGGCTGCAGTTCGCCGCTCCAGGCCAATGCGGGCTGCGGGAAGGGCAGCCAGCACATCCCTCGTCCCGTGCCGCTTTTTGCAGCCCCCATTGGCCTGGAGTGGCGAACCGCAGCCAGTAGGAGCCGCAATCAGCCGAACCTGCGGAAGCGGCAGGTAAACAAACCGGCCCAGCGTGCCAGGAGCTTTCCCTGAACAAGCGGTGGACCAGAGTTGAGAACCACAGCATTATAGCCTGGAATTTACAGGTATTATGATTGCAAAATGTCCAGTTAATATCATTGAATATTTATCATTCATATCACTATCGGTAGTTACAGTGTGCACTGGCAAGACCAGATTATGATTTCATTAGCACCTGAGTAACTCCATTGACTTAAACAGAGTTACTCCAGAGTTTCACTGATATAAATAAGACACATAACATATTATATGTTTGTTTGTTTTGTGGGAATGCTTATATCATCCAGCTTCTCTGTTCTGACAGGCATATTCCAACATTTCAAATCCTTTACCTTTGGTAACTGCCGTTTTGCTTAATTTAATTTTCCAATTTAAAAAAAAATGAAATCAAATTCATAGTACCCATGAGAGCACATTTGTTAACTGTAACAGTGCATATATTTATTGTCCCCCAGGAGTAGGAAGGTTTGAGAAATCTTCATTAACATTCATAATGTCCAATAGCTTTGCAGAGTCACCTCTCATACAAAAAGCCTGAGGAGGGTCAAATAGAGAGGTGAACCAGAGAAAATTAATTATTTTAAATAAATGGGGGGAAAGACAATTCTTCTGCTTCTTGCCTTGTAAATCACAGAGTTATAAAATGCCTGCTATGCTATGAACAAATGGGCTGTCAGACTACTTTAGGAAACAAAAATGAAGTACAAAAAGAGCTCATTGAAAGTCTCCACAGAAATGCTGCTTATGCAGGGATGGAGCAAAAGTGCAACACTAAGAGAGTGGTGACAAGGATAATGAAGGAGGAAGCACAGGGAAGTCCTATAATATACATGTCCTCCTTACTCATTTGCTGAGGTCTAGGTGCTCATGATCCTGCTATTCCTGTATGTGTAGTCTTTTTAATAGACTCCAATGCTTGTGAAAGATGATTGACATCCCTAAGAGATAGAAATCCTGACTTTTTTTTCCCTTGGAACCTGGACAGTGCCAGCATAAGCTTCTTCACCTTGCCTTCACCCATGAGATGGTTAAGAACTACATCCACTATGTTCAACTTTCATATCCATTTGGTGTCTAGTCCTTTGCTGAGAATGAACTTCAGGTGTTACAAATAGTTCCAAATTTAGGGGTGGTTTTTGTGACATAGACTCCACAGGAGGTTTGAAATACCCAGTCTGACAGAATACTGGTCCTTTTGTATGCATGAATACCACTGACTCCATAAGAACTGAGAGAATGATCTTCCAAGAGGGTGGTTTTATAAAAAAATTGGTGCACTATGTAAGCTTTCATGCAAAAATTTAAAATGTATCTGCAGAACAATCTGTTAGCGTATCAATGAAAGCAAAATAAAAAAATTCCACCTCTTTTCCCATTCATGAATCAGACCCATCACTGTCTGTGATAAATGAGAGCCTTAGCCTACAAATTAATGTATGTGAATTTTTTTAAAAAATGCAACCAAACAAAGAAAATCAGGAGAATATTGTCATAAGAAAAATCCAGAGCTATGTACTCTATAGAAACAATGTCATAAGACCCAATCCTCCACTCCATTACCATCTGTATTATACCAATATTACTGAACTGGTTTCAGCAGAGTTCCAATGGTGTAGCAGAGCAGGAAACAATCCCTTAATTTCCATTTATTTGTGCTAATATGTTTAGTCATTTACGGCTTTATTTGAAGCCCACTGGAGAAAATGGAAAGACCCCCCTCTTTCAATTACCTTAAGAACACACCCTTAAACCGTAGGTTCTCAAGCCATAGGTTCTCATGAACAGGCCTAGAAGGATTGTGACACCCTGCCTTTCTTTATGGCTACGTGGGAGGGAGATCCAGAAATATCTGAACAGTGACAAAAAGGGGACGCTTCTCCGTATATGTACAGCATTATAATAACTGATGACTGGAGGGTCTCCTATTAGCAGTTTAAATTCAGTGTTTACTGAAAACCATTGTGAATAAAAAGTCTGAAAAAATATATAGAAAGTGGAGAACATTCCCTTAGCTCTCTTAGTAGTAACAAAAAGTGCTTAACTCTTCTTCCCCACCCCACCACCCACTTTGTTCTTGGCTTTTGTACTTAAGATCCTTCTTATTATACAGTTTCTGAGAACCACAATAGTAGGGTGGCATGAAAATGTCTATTTGTATCTTCACCAAATGTTTGCAGAAAGTAGAAGAATCCCATGCAGCTGTGAATGTGCTTCCCAGGGTGGGGAGGCAGACCTGGGCTAGCTCTGCGCGTGCTAGCATGCTAACAATAACAGTGCAGCTAGAGGTAGCCCAGGTGGCAACTCAAACTATCTGCCTGAGTACAAACTTTCCTGGACCCTTTAGGTATGCGCTCAGATGGAAAGCCCAAGCCACCACCCCACAGCTACACTGCTGCTTTAAGCAGGGCCAGCCCTAGACCAAATGGTGCCCTAGACGAGGAATATTTTCAGCACCCTTACTACACGCTGAGCTTGGCTGTACCTTACAGCACCCTGATCCTGGTGCCCCCGAGCCTGGTGCCGCTCCAAGCCCAGCATTCCAGGTGTCACCTGCCTATAAATCTGGCCCGTCACTTGCCCAAATTTTCCCAAATTTACAAAATTTTATCAAACATATGGTTTTTAATTCACATCATTTTTTGTATTATTATTTTTTTGTTATTGAAACTGGACACAGTGCAGAAAATTATCTCCCTATTTGACAAAATGCTAAGGCAGCTTTTCATGATACTTCTTGATTGGCTGTATCCAATTACCTTCAGAACAGATGGGTGGACCAATAGCATGATCGCCACTCATTCAGTTTTGGGATGGAGAAAGTCAGAGAGGCAACAGGAAACGCTTAAATGCCATGGTATAGGTACTGTACAACAACCTGAAAGTGAGAGAGAATAGGGAGGGTCACTAGCATCCTCAGAGCTCAGCAAAATAATACTGATTCTCCCTCTTTTTCTGGCCCTTTCTCCTCATCTAAAGCACACAGAGGAAGCATTTCTAAGGCAGAGGACATACTGTTTCCCGTCAGAATGTTTCAAGTAACAGTTTTTGAGTGAGAGGTGTGATTGTTTCTCCATGTTTTAAACTGAAAAGGATGGTTCTCCTAAGATTTTACAGAGAGGCAAAACAATTGCTGCTCACAAACAGGGAAGAATGTATAGGGGAAGTACAGGTGGGTGGGAATCTGGGCAGCAGTGACAATGAGAGGGTTGAGTTCAGACAAAAGGAAGAAAGGAGAGCAGCAGAATATGGATCCTGGACTTCAGAAAAGCAGACTTTGACTCTCTCAGGAAACTGATGGGCAGGATCCCCTGGGAGGCTAATATGAGAAAGGAGTCCGGTAAAGCTGGCTGTATTTTAAAGGA
Source organism: Chelonia mydas (assembly GCF_015237465.2). Classification (NCBI taxonomy): domain Eukaryota; kingdom Metazoa; phylum Chordata; order Testudines; family Cheloniidae; genus Chelonia; species Chelonia mydas. The sequence continues at coordinate 101,475,538 of NC_057852.1, forward strand.
GCCTTATTGAGGGCACAGGTACAAACCATCCCGATGTGCAGAAAGAATAGTAAATATGACAGGTAACCAGCTTGGCTTAACAGATAAATCTTCAGTGAGCTTAAACACAAAGAGGAAGCTTACAAGAAATGGAAATTTGGACAGATGACTAGGAAGGAGTATAAAAATATAGCTCGAGCATGCAGTGGTGTAATTAGGAAGGTCAAAGCACAACTGGATTGCAGCTAGGAAGGGATGTCAAGGGTAACAAGAAAGGTTTTCACAGGTATGTTAGGAACAAGAAGAAGGTCAGGGAAAGTGTGGGAACCTTACTGAATGGGAGAAGCAACCTAGTAACAGATGATTTTGAAAAAGTTGAAGTACTCAATGCTTTTATTGCCTCAGTCTTCACAGACAAGGTCAGTTCCCAGACTGCTGCACTGGGCAGCACAGTATGGGGAGGAGGTGAGCAGCCCTCTGAAAGAACAGGTTAAGGACTATTTAGAAAAGCTGGACATGCACAAATCCATGGGTCCGATCTAATACATCCAAGGGTGCTAAGGGAGTTGGCTGATGTGATTGCATATCCATTGGCTGTTATCTTTGAAAACTCATGGCAATCGGGGAGGTCCCGGACAACTGGAAAAAGAAATCTAGTGCCCATCTTTAGAAAAGGGAAGAAGAAGAATCTGGGAAAATACAGCCTCACCTCAGTCTTTGGAAAAATCATGGAGCAGGTCTTCAAGGAATCCGTTTTGAAGCACTTGGAGGAGAGGAAGGTGATCAGGAACAGTCAACATGGATTCACCAAGGGCAAGTCATGCCTGACCAACCTGATTGCCTTCTATGATGAGATAACTGGCTCTGTGGCTATGGGGAAAGCGGTGGATGCGATATACCTTGACTTTAGCAAACATTTTGATACAGTCTCCCACAGTATTCTTGCCAGCAAGTTAAAAAGGTATGGATTGGATGAATGGACTATAAGGTGGATAGAAAGCTGCCTAGATTGTTGGGCTCAACAGGCAGTGATCAACTGCTCAATGTCAAGTTGGCAGCTGGTACCAAGCAGAATGCCCCAGGGGTCAGTCCTGGGGCCGGTTTTGTTCAACATCTTCATTAATGATCTGGATCATGGGATGGATTGCACTCTCAGCAAGTTCATGGATGACACTAAGCTGCAGGAAGAGGTAGACATGCTGGAGGGTAGGGACAGGGTTCAGAGTAACCTAGACAAATTGGAGGATTGGGCCAAAAGAAATCTGATGAGGTTCAGCAAGGACAAGTGCAGAGTCCTGCAATTAGGGCAGAAGAATCCCATGCACTGCTACAGGTTGGGGACTGACTTCCTAAGCGGCAGTTCTGCAGAAAAGGACCTGGGGATTACAGTCGATGAGAAGCTGGATATGCGTCAACAGTGTGCCCTTGTTGCCAAGAAGGCTAACAGAATATTGGGCTGTATTAGTAGGAGCATTGCCAGCAGATTGAGGGAAATTATTATTCCCCTCTATTCAGCACTGGTGAGGCTACATCTTGCATACTGCATCCAGTTTTGGGCTCCCTACTACAGAAAGGATGTGGACAAATTGAAGAGAGTATAGTGGAGGGTAAAGAAAATGATTAGGGGGCTGCGGCATATGAATTACGAGGAGAGGCTGAGGGAACTGGGCTTATTTAGTCTGCAGAAGAGTGAGTGGGGGGATTTGATAGCAGCCTTCAACTACCTGAATGGGGATTTCCAAGGGGATGGAGCTAGGTTGTTCTCAGTGGTGGCAGATGACAGAATAAGAAGCAATGGTCTCAAATTGCAGTGGGGAAGGTCTAGGTTGGATATTAGGGAAAACTATTTCACTAGGAGGGTGGTGAAGCACTGGAATGGGTTACCTAGGGAGATAGTGCAAGCTCCATCCTTAGGAGAACCATCCTTTTCAGTTTAAAACATGGAGAAACAATCACACCTCTCACTCAAAAACCATTACTTGAAACATTCTGAAGGGAAACAGTATGTCCTCTGCCATAGAAATGCTTCCTCTTTGTGCTGTAGATGAGGAGAAAGGGCCAGAAAAAGAGGGAGAATCAGTATTATTTTGCTGAGCTCTGAGGATGCTAGTGACCCTCCCTATTCTCTCTCACTTTCAGGTTGTTGTACAGTACTTATACCATGGTATTTAAGCGTTTCCTGTTGCCTCTCTGACTTTCACCATCCCAAAACTGAACGAGTGGGGATCATGCTATTGGTCCACCCATCTGTTTTGAAGGTAATTGGGCACAGCCAATCAAGAAGTACCATGAAAAGCTGCCTTAGAATTTTGTCAGATATGGAGATAATTTTCTGCACTGTGTCCAGTTTCAATAACAAAAAATAATAATACAAAAAAATGATGTGAATTAAAAACCATATGTTTGATAAAATTTTGTAAATTTGGGAAAACTTGGGCAAATGATGGGCAAATTATGAATGATTTTAATTTCATATTGACTATTTTGCATAAGTCCAGTATCCTCCTCTCTGCAGTTAGTGCGGGGGGGACCCTTCCTCATTATTATTTTTCCAGCGCTACCTTTTTTTCTCCTTTTCTTTACACAAAGACTTCCTCTCAGTCTAATAAAAATAATTGCACTTACAACCTAGACACATACATATACATGTAATACCTCTCATTAACACTTTCCTGTTAAGGGAAAGCAACCTGTAGTTGGCAGGTAAAAGGTGTTGTTTAAAATTGGTTCTTGATGTTATTAGTGTTACAGAGAGCAGTCTCCCAAGAACACTGCAAACATATTCAGAAACTTACTTGTGGCTGGACAGCACAGCTGTGGAATTGTGAGTCTTTGGCATTCATTACTGTTAATATTTATTATTTCTATTACAGTTGCTACTACAGATCCCCACTGATATTGGGAGACACACTGTTAGGAGTTCATGCTGTACATAGACACAGTAAGAGACAGTCCCTGGCTCTAAAACCTTACATTCTAAATACATGAGTTACAGTTAGTTACATTCTGCCACATTTGTCAGACTGAACTCCGTGAATCAGACTCAGACCAACAATTCTAAAATGTAATTTGTGTGAACAAAGTTATGAAAAAAAAGGAGGTTGCCTCTAATTGCAGTAGCCGCAGATTTTCTTGGTTCTCCTCAGTAACATGCAGCATCCGATGAAGTGAGCTGTAGCTCACGAAAGCTTATGCTCAAATAAATTTGTTAGTCTCTAAGGTGCCACAAGTCCTCCTCTTCTTTTTGCGAATACAGACTAACACGGCTGCTACTCTGAAACCACTCTTTCAGTAGCCATCAAGGGCTGTCTTTGGGTGAGAATCAACTACAGAATAGTGGTGTGTTTGTTTTTTTTTTACTCATAATTTAGTAGTTTTTGTATTGATACAAGGAATAAAAAATATTTTCCTAAATGACAATCTTACAGAAATAGAGCATCACACAAGCACCAGAGGACCTAGCTCACCTCATGAAGCTTAACAAAAAACTTCAACATTCTCCCACATAAGCTCATAAAAGCTTAATGTTATAATGACAGCATACCATACAGAAATCTCCCAAGGGCTCGCTTTAAGAGCTTAAAACTTTGCTTTGGACTTTAAATTCAGTTATTGGGAGAGGCACATTTATCACCACAACCCCCCCACCCCAAACACATATATACCTCAAATGACTATGATTCATTCATTGGCAGTTCAGTGAACAGCACCAAATTAAGTACTAGACAGTTCTGAACATAATCTGAGACAGTTTACACCATGTTTCTGTACATGTTCCTGCACTGATGGTTGATACATAGAATGTACAAAAACAGACTTTACAGTCATACATTTATAATGCTCAGAGTAAACATACTCTGCACAACAAGGCACAGCCTGGGAGAGGCATGCTGTCCAGAGAGATGCTCCCAGTCAATAGCTTATTGGTTTTTGTTATAATAATATAGGTGGCTCTCAATATTTCCTTGTTTACATTTGTGGTTTGCAAAGATACAGCAATGCTTGTTGATGGCTACTGATAGTGTTAACATTCAGACTAATCCCCAGGATAAACAAGGTCCAAAGCCCATAACCTGCCCCTAGCAAACAGTCAGAGAAGCTGTGATGTGTATTGGAGAGTTCATGTGGAGCTGTAAAGGAACTAATTCCCATAGAGTCAATTCTTAACAACAGAGCCATTCCATTTCTGCTACTTCAGCATCAGGGATGGTGGAGTCAGTGCACCTTTTTGGTCTCCAGTGTGTACAGGCTTGTGGGTAAATTGCTAAGGCATCCAGCATCCCTGCCCCTAAATCAGCATCTTACGGCAGCATATACACAGCCCCAATGAATCTGAATTCCATAATGCACAAGGGGTGCTCATGTTCTGTACAAGGGACCTGTTCCAACTGAAGTAAATGTAAAATGATAGTTTTTCCTTTGTCTTCAGTGGAAGTTTGGATCTAGGATCTCCAAATTCAGTCCCACACCTTGCACAGAGAAATAGCACTGGTTTCTATATAATATTGCTCTCAGTAGCTATAGTATTGGGAACAAAATTTGCCCTAAAGAGGAGTAGACTTACCTACTCATCTCAATGGAGCCAGTCTTTCTGAACCATTCTGTCTCTTAACCTCAGTTTCACCCCTTGAACCTGGGTTTGGAACTCAGAGTTTCAACCGTCCTCCTGGCTCCTACCCCAAGCTCATTGTGCACTTGAAGAATTGATGGTGACTAGGCTAAATCTTCTGGTTAGCCATCTACTGGATGATGTATCAAGGAATGATTATTATTTCTATTTATTATTATTATTAAATGGCTTAGAAATATTGGACCAAATAGTTTAGAGTCAATGGAGTCTTGCTTATTTATTCCAGCTTCAGGATCCAGTCTAGTGAAATCAATTCTGACCTGATGCAAAAGATTACACTAAATGAGACCTCATTTGTGTTGCATGTTTGTTTCGTTTAAATGGAAGCTTTTTGAGCTGCTCAAAGGTTTGAAATGTGCGCCTTGGGAAGAGAGACTTACAGATTTGATATACCAGTAGTAGTACACTGATCCATTTTGCATTAAATAGTTGTTTAAAATACATGTTGCTAGGAGGTATTTAGTCAAACAATACTATATGAGCAATTTGAGAATAAGATATGAATATGCTCTGAGTTTCAGTGTAGTTTGAATATTCCAACTATCTTCAAATATTTTATTTATAACCTCAGAGCTCTATCCCCTCTTGATGCCTGCTTGAAACTCCCTCCAGAGAAACTGTAGGACAATATTGTGAGATGGGTTACTCAGGTGTGCAAAGAGAAATAAGACTCATGCACTCCTGCAAAACACACCCAGACCTTGACATGAGCAAGTGGTAGGGGAAGGAGTGGTGGCAGTGGACAAAGTAAATCATCACTTTCACCTCCACACACCTACTAACACAACTGAAATAGGAGTGGGTGGATAATAATTATCTATTTGTATGAATTTCTTGGGGGTGAGGAAGCTGGGGGGGAAGGTGCAGGGAAGGAATCCTACCTCCTGGAGTGTCCCCAGGGCTCCTGTGATGGCATATCAGTATAACACTCCTTACACAGGATACAGGGCCAAAACAATCTAACTGGTAGGGGTTTGCTATATCATACTTAACAATAATATACCAATATAGCATATGTCAAAAGCCAGATCCCAAGATTTTTACTCATGCCGAATAGTACTTATTCCATGAATGGTTCTACTGAGGTCAATGCCGGTTTTTTGGAGTACAGTGCTCCTGGACCTAAATAAGGGTTTGATAATCTGACTGCAAATAATACTATAATAAATTTTCAAAACTGCCACTGTTTCAGTACATTGTTCATTGTCTAAAAAGCCACGTAATACCTTTCAGTGAGACAACAAAAACTGTCATTTTGCTGTAACTTTGCAGATGCTGACATTGTTTTAGACACAGGAAGTGCATAGGAGCAGAGTCATAGAGTTTAGGGTCTGAAGGGACCATCAGATCATCTAGTCTGACCTCCTATATATCACAGGCCACCAACACTACCCAGCCCACTTCAATGCATGAGCAAAGCAGGATACTTTATAGTGTAAATTGGGTTTATGGAAAATAGCTCCTGTCAAACTAACTTGATATCTTTTTTTTATGAGATTACAAGCCTGGTTGATAAAGGTAATGATCTTGATGTAATATACTTAGACTTGCGTAAGGCATTTGACATGAAGTCTTAGGGGGAGGGATAGCTCAGTGGTTTGAGCATTGGCCTGCTAAACCCAGGGTTGTGAGCTCAATCCTTGAGGGGGGGGAGCATTTAGGGATCTGGGGCAAAAATTGGGGATTGGTCCTGCTTTGAGCAGGGGGTTGGACTAGATGACCTCCTGAGGTCTAATTGATAGGTCTCAAAATTGGCAATTATCATCAAACATGAATGTTTCTAGTGGGATCCCGCAGGGATCTGTTCTTTGCCCTACTCTATTAGACATTTTTATTAATGACCTGGAAGAAAATTTAAAACCATCATTGAAAAAAAAAATTGCAGATAACCACACAAATTCGGGGAGTGGTAATTAACGAAGATTACTGGATGTTTTTTTCTGGATGATATGCTCTAGGAATTATTTTCGGGAACGTTCAGTTGCCTATGGTATACAGGAGTTCAGACTAGATCATCAAAATGGTCTCCTCTAGCCTTGGAATTTATAAGTCTATGGCACTTTTATAATTTTTAACAGCATCTTAGCAGCTGGGCTATACATAAATAGAAAATACTTAATGTTAAAGTATGTTTGCTATGCTAATACTTTTCTGCTCAAACTCTCTAAATTGTTGGACATTTTTAGGATGAGCACTGAATACCAAAAGTGAAAATACCTTTGAATGGATGTGAAATCAATCCTCCTTTGGGACCTGTCTTTGAGATTTCCTAAAAAAACTAGGATTTTTAAGGTATTTTCTTTACTTTGTCAATCAAAGTTACATTTCAAAGCAGAATACCCTTTTGTACATTCTACAGCATTTTTACTTTGTGACCTTGGAACTCAGAATCTCTTAAAAGTATCTGTAGATGCTGTTCACAATACAATTAAATATCTGGAGGAGTCTATTCTCACAATACAGAAGTGTAGCACTTCTTCAGGCTAAAGAACAAAATATATTATAATACAAAGGATATTATATTCACTTCATCTAATTACAAAGAATAGTTTATCAATAAAATAAATTTTCATAAATAAAATAATAATATTTTATGATCAAACCAGTAGCTGCTATCTTGGGTGAAGACATATGATTTGATCCTGCAAAATCAGATGACTTGGATGGATCTTTGCACCACTGAAATATTCTTTTGACTTCAAAGGTATTCTGCCTGGGCACAAAGCTCCAGTTGTATGGCTCCAAATTCATGATGATGCAATAGTCTGAGACACAGAAAATGCAGCTCAGAAGTTCAATGCGTGAAAAAGGTACCAGAAGGCTTTTTGTTGTTAAGAAACTTCTATTTTAGAAATTTGTTTTTGATGATAATGAACAAATATCAAACTTCTTTCCAACCACTATCCATCAATATGAAAAACAAGTATTTATCTTACAACTGTAAAGTAACCAGCACTTCCCCCACTTCAGTCTTTGTTCCTCAGGTGTTCCACAAGTCTTCTTGCATGGGGAGTGAACAGGAGATGATGTCAGTCCCTGCCTTATATAGCTATAGCGTATGCTGCGAACCCTTTGTTTCAAAACTTGGTTCCCAGACTGGTTTGTGGAAAAATACTGACGTACCAAGATGGAGTCCAGATACACATGCCCTTGCACAGTGTTAGAGCAGCCATTGCTTACAGGCTGGCCAAAATGCCCATAGGATGGCTAAGCTATTCCACAGTCCATTGTCTTTGCTGATGGGCCATCAGTCCTGTCTGGCTTCTTCATTGTTGTACCTGAAACGCTGGCTGTGGGCGTTTTCCAGAGTAAGCCCATCTGAAATACAGATACCTAGTCAATATCCATAACTTCAGATACAAAAATGATACATGCATACAAATAGGATAATCATATTCAGCAAATCCTAACTTTTCCAATGACCATCTTGTATAACATTCATCATAATTATGTCATAATCACATCATAACAACATCCCTGTGAAGAATATGAGGTACAGTGTCACACATAGAATGTTTCTGTTTGTTTGAATCCTAAATATAGGGTATTCCAATAGCTAATTATTTATTCATCAATTTCCAAAGTTTAAAACTTGAACACTTAGTTCTAATGCTAATTATGAGGGCCCTATTTTCATCAGTTATTCAATCTTCTACTGGAGGGGACTCAGCAAGGTTTTGAATTTGCTTTTCAGGGTTAATTGAAACTACAGTCTCACATATGCTGCAGAGAATTACATTAGTAATATGCCTGGTGACATCAGTAGAAGTTTTCAAAACCTGATTTTAACACCTATCAATGGTGATATAACTTTTCAGGTGCTTCCTAAAACTGGGTGGACCTTATCTCAATAATACAAGCACACTTTTGTCCCTCTTTCCCTTGAAGAAAGTCATTTCCTCCTGTAATAACTTTTGCCCAAACACTACGAGTTGGCCAAACCGGGGTGTGTGTGATGAGTAATCATCATTGAGTTGAAGCATGTTGCACCAATAACATGCACATGGAACAGCTGTGTTCACTTTCAGTTCACATCTTTTTTTACACACAGCAGTGGCTTGCTTCATACTAAGCAAGTGGCATTCTCAGAGGGTATCCCATGGTCCTTTGCTTCAATGCTGAACAGTGTGAATTCTGAGAATTTTCTTGCTGTGCATTGTGGAATGCACAGCCAAAGCCAGGTGGGTTCAAATTTTTAATATCCTATGATTCTTCTGTCTCCATCCCATACTTCCTTTCTGGGTGGACTATGCCATTTTAAAATTGCTGTGAGCCAGGATGAACCCAACAATGCCCTGTGCCTGTACGCTGGCAACTTCCATTAGACAGAGACTTCTGGGGCTTTATCTGAAGTTATAAATGTGGCCTATGTACTGGCATCCTACATATGTGCTGTATCCATCAGATGTTGATGACCCATTAAAAGACAATTAACTCTCACAATGGGCCATTAAAGAAACTTATCCTGCCCAGCAAATCTTTGTGTGAATGTTTTAGACATAATATGGATAATGGCTTCTCCTATAAGTCCTCAAAACATGTAAGGGCATGTGATCCTGGACTCCATCTTGTGCCTGCAGTTCCCCACAAACTGGCTGAGAGCTTTGTTTGGGGAAAGTAAAATTCCCTCCACATAGGAGAGGGTATAAAAGACCCTGGAAACATGTCTATTTTGTCTTCATTTCCTACTTCATTTCTCTGGACTGGATTTCTAACAAGGAAGCTCTAAATAAGGACTGATGACCCCCAAGCTGTCTGGGTAAGTTACAGAGAGACATTTGCAACTAGCAGTTTATTCTATCACTACTACAAACTTGTTTGCATATGATCTAATAACTATTTTAACTCTCTTCTACTTCTTTTCTCTTAAAAATAAATCTTTAGATTTTAGATATGAAAGGATTGGCAGCAGCGTGATTACTGGGTAAAATCTGCGTTATATAGCGACAAGGTTATGTGGCTGATCTCCTGGGATTAGAGGACCCTTTATGTGAATAAATTGGTTTTCAGTAACCATTCATCATAGAGTCCTGTGTCTGGGTAGTGAGACAAGCGCTGGAATGCCTAAGGAGACTGCATTTCGGACTTCTTGTTAACCAGTCTGGTGAGACAGAAGTTTACTTTTGTTCCTGGCTTGATATATCTAATGGAAGACTAACCACCAGTTTGAGGTGAGTCTGCCCTATTTCTCAGCAGTTTGTCCTGAATATGGTATTCTTAGCTGTAACCCACTGAGGCACGGTGACAGATGCTCACTGAAATCACAACCCTACTGCAATTGCACATTACCCTATCTATCACAGTAAGTTCTTGTCTGCAGTTCCAATAGTCTTATACTTGGACAGCAACTGCTTATTTCTTCAGGCCACGCTTTCATTATTACTTCTTTAAGGTTTCCCAACAATTCATCTTTCTCCATTTCCTCTCTTACTTGTTGCAGTTTCCTGTTAGGTATGAGAATTGACTTTACAATCAAATCTACATAGGCTTGCATCTCCGTCTCTAAAGTCTTCTCTGGTTTCGTGGGAGCCACTGCTCTAGGAAGTGCATCTGCAGTGAACATGAATTTACCAGGCATGTAGGTAACAACCAAATAATACTTTTGCAGCTTTATCATCATACTTTGTATCTTTATGGTACAATCATTCAGTGATTTGCTAAGTAATACTATCAGGGGCTTGTGATCCATTTCAACTTCCACTGTTGGTCCATTTCTACTTCCACTGTCAGTCCATAAATATACTGATTGAATTTCTCACAGGCAAACAATATTCCTAAAAGCTCCTTCTTGATCTGTGCATATATGATTTCTGCCTCAGTCAGTGATATGGTTGCATATGCCACTGGTTGCCAACAATCATCACGATTCTGTAAAATCACAGCACCTAACCCAGACTGTGAAGCATCTGCTGAAATTTTAATAGGCCATCCTGGTGCATAAAACTTCAACATTGGCTCTTGTATCAATTGCTCGTTTAAACCTTCCCACAATTCCTCCCGTTCTTCACCCCAATGCTATTCGTTTTTATTCTCTAGGAGTTTTCTCAAACCGCTGCTTTGGTAAATAGATTAGGTATTATTTTTCCAAGATAATTAACCATTCCCAGGAACCACTGGACAGCTGCCATTTATTGGGGATGTGGCATCATTTCAAATCTTGAGATCTTCCTCTTATCAAGTTTTACTCCTTCATTGGAAATAATGTCCCCAACTAAAGTCAGTCCTGTAACCCTTAAAACACATTTCTTCCTATTTAGTTAGAGGTTTGCAGCTCTAGTTCCATCCAGGACTTCCTGAATTCTATGATCATGCTCTTCTTTTGTTGCACACCAGATGATGTCATCAAATGAGGTGTCAGCACCATTAATATGTTCATAGATCATATGTGTGGTTTTGTGGTACACTTCTGGTGCTGAAGTTATGCTGAAGAATATCTTCTGAATGGGGTATTAAATGTGCATTGCTTTGAGCTTTCTTCAGTTAATTTTAGCTTCCAGAACCCTGAGGATGCATCCAATTTTTTGAAATATTGAGCATTTGCAAACCATAATCTCTTCTCTGGCTGGCAGTTTGAAATGTTCTCTTTTTACAGCCATGTTGAGGTCTGTGGGATCTAAGCATATGAGTAGCTGGATGTTACTTTTCTCCGCGGTGCCTAGGGAGTTCACCCATTCTGTTGGGTCCTCAATATTTTGTATTATTTGAATTGCTTCCATCCTTGCAAGCTCAGCATTGAGTTTATCACAGAGTTCAAATAGCACCTTTCTACATAGATGGATAACTGGGGGAACCTGCTTGTTTATCTGAATTATATGTTCACCCTTGAAACAGGTCATGATATTCCTAAAACAATTGCTCATAGCCAGGTTCAGTATGCTATTGTAGTGAGAGCACCCATTTTACCAGATTGAGTCTCTTACATGCAGCCAGGCCTAAAATTGCTGTCACTTCCTTTAGCACTACAATGAATGGAAGCCTGTATATGGTGTTTTTATGTCTGATGCTAGCAATTCACCTTCCCTTCACTGGTATATTTGTTTCAGAATAACCAGTTATTTTAACTGGTCCCAGTTTTTGTCTTATTTTCAGGCTCTCATAATGTCTTTCAGACAGAATATTAACCTGATCTCCCGTGTCCAGTTTCAGTGGAATAATTGTTCCATTCATTGTCATAAGAGTATCCAATCCCTCTCATCAGGCTTGGTAGACCTCAGTACATCTATGAAAATCTCCTCAAACAGATTGTCTTTAACTGAATGCACTTGACTTTTCTTCATTTGGGATCTGCAGCATTTTGAAAAATGATTGTTTTCCCCACATTTATGACACAGTTTCCCAAGGAAACACATCCACACCTTCCATGTGATGGTCTGTACCCAGTCTTTGCTCTAGCGGCGGTTTTCATAGCAAGTGGTTCTTTGATATGATTTATTCTCAGGAATGAAAGTAAGCCAGTACAGGCCAGTACGGTGTACCAATAGGAAGTGGCCTCCGGTACTGGCCCATACACAGTTGACGTTAAAGGGCTGCCAATGCACTGGGGGAGGAGGGCAGTAGGGGAGGGAGGAGGGAGGTGTAAAAGGGGCAGATGTCCCGGGACCTGGTGATTTAAAAGGGTCAGAGCCCTGGACCCTTTTAAATCCCCACCGGCACCTCAGGTGGAGTAGGCCAGGCAGTGCGAATGGGCTGGCTGGGGGAGGCTGATCCCCACAACCCTGTCCCCTTCTGCCCGAGGCCCCACCCCTTCCAGGGGCCCAAATCCAGGCCTCTGTACCAGTAAGTCTTCTGTGTTACTTTCACCCCTGCCCATTCTGGCTATATTATTTTATACTTAATACATGGATAACCCTTTTTCTGGTGAATTCAGCTCTTTGGCATCTGCTTTCACAGTTTCTGCTGTCCTGCATATTTGGAAAGCTTTTTCTAAGGTTGAGTCTTCTTCATGGAGCAGTCTCTCCCTTAATAAAGGATTTTCAATGACAAAATGGTTTTATCTCTGACCACAGACTGTCAGCTCACCGAAGTCACAGGTTTTACTGAGTTTCCTTAATTCTGTGACATATTACTCTATGGTGTCATCAGTTTTGTGCATATACGTAAAAAATGTGTCTCTCTCAAAGGTTTCATTCCTTTTTGGCATGGAATGATCCTCAGGTTTAGTCAGTATTTTACTTAACTTCATGCTTTCACCTCTTCAAACTTACAGTTGTTGTAAATATCCAATGCTTCCTCCCCAATAACATGCAAAAGATTGATGATTTCATTTTATCATTTTTCTCCTCTGTCACTATGGCTGCTAAATACAATTCAAATCTCTCTAAATGTTTTCCAGTTCTCTGCAACATTGCCTCACAATTTCAGACTGGATGGAGATTGCAACACATCCATTTTTGGCTCTTTTCCCGTTCTTAAACTAGTCAAACTACTATGATGTCACTAAATGCATGCAAAAGCCTCTATGTCTGGTACTCAGTGTGCTTCTCTGATGCCTCCCTAATAACATCAGTTATTCAAATGTGCCATGGGATGAGAGGTGAGGTAGAGGCTGTGGTTCAGCCATGATGTCAGCTGCTATTTTGAACTGCTGAATGTGGTTGTGGGAGGGGGACAGTGGACAAGACAGATACTGGGAGAAGAAAGGAATATAGTGCAGTGTGGGTTTGAAGATGATTGATATTCAGGGCTTTAGCATGATGCAGAAGCCAGTTGCTTAGTTGGAGAAGCTTCCATTTTGAAAATGTGTACTGGGGATGGGAGGTTGAATGGACAGTGGGAGGGAGGGAGGTGGGGGGCTGGAAACTTGTAAAGTCTCCTTGCTCACATCCACCAAAAATGCTGTGGCCATGCAGTACCTAGAACAAAAGCTAACAAAGTAGTATAATAAATAAATAATAATAGGAATACTAAACTGTAAAGATAGATATTTACATGTTGAGTTTCCCTGAATGGGATCTGGCCTGAGTTTCTGGCTGGGAATCAGGCTCAGTACAGACAGCATCGGATCCTGGGTCCCAAAGAAATCCTGGCTTTCTGGGGACATCTCTTCAGTGGAAGTTCCTTCATTGTTCCTCTTCCTATGGCTCTTCCTTCTTGTCCTTGGGGGCAGAGGATTGGTGGAGATGAGAAACAGAATGGGCAGCAGGATCCAAAAACTTCTTGAGTTGGTAGTGGTGTAATTTATCAAAATCCTCTCCAACTCATTAAAAGAATGGACAGGTTACATTTCCACTTCTAGACGTTGTCATAAATTTGCTTGACACCAAAAATCATGGCCTTAATAAAGACATTGTTGTCATAAGACATAAATCCAATCTGTAACCCAAACAATCTTCTAATTGTCCTGTGACTACAAAAGTGTTAATCGGCCACTTCACCTCAAATGGTCCGTGTCATAAATATAAAGGGAAGGGTAAACCCCTTTAAAATCCCTCCTGGCCAGAGGAAAAAATCCTCTCCTCTGTAAAGGGTTAAGAAGCTAAAGTTAACCTTCCTGGCACCTGACCAAAATGACCAATGAGGAGACAAGATACTTTCAAAAGCTGGGAGGAGGGAGAAAAACAAAGGGTCTGTGTCTGTCTGTGTGATGCTTTTGCCAGAGACAGAACAGGAATGGAGTCTTAGAACTTAGTAAGTAATCTAGCTAGCTATGCGTTAGATTATGATTTCTTTAAATGGCTGAGAAAATAGCTATGCTAAACAGAATGACTATTACTGTCTGTGTGTCTTTTTTGTAACTTAAGGTTTTGCCTAGAGGGATTCTCTATGTTTGAATCTAATTACCCTGTAAGGTATCTACCATCCTGATTTTACAGAGGTGATTCCTTTTTTACTGCTATTAAAAGTCTTCTTGTAAGAAAACTGAATGCTTTTTCATTGTTCTCAGATCCATGGGTTTGGGTCTGTGGTCACCTATGCAAATTGGTGACGATTTTTACCAAACCTTCCCCAGGAAGTGGGGTGCAAGGGTTGGGAGGATTTTGGGGGGAAAGACGTGTCCAAACTATGTTTTCTCAGGAACCCAGATAAAGTTTGGTGGTGGCAGTGGAAGTCCAGGGGTAAAATAGTTTGTACCTTGGGGAAGTTTTAACCTAAGCTGGTAAAAGTAAGCTTAGAAGGTTTTCATGCAGGTCCCCACATCTGTACCCTAGAATTCAGAGTGGGAAGGAACCTTGACAGTCAGTTAGAGTATGTGCTACCAATTTATGCTAAACTATCTGTTCAATCTTGTATTTAGCTGTGACACTGAGTACCTTTCCCAGAGCTGAAGTAGAGCTCTGTGCAGTTCAAAAGCATGTCTCTGTCACTAACAGAAGTTGGTCCAATAAAAGATATTACCTCGCTCACCTTGTCTCTAAGACCTTTTCCTGGTATTTTTGCTTTTAATGTACATTCCCCTGCACTGTTTGCTCTTTTTCTGACATTGGTCGATATGCCAATTGTGACTTCTCATGGACGTCTGCTTAGTAATGCCCATAAAAAAGATCTTTATTCTGGTGGCTGCCCACAAGAGCTTGCTGTATCAACACTTCTTCCCAAACAGCAATAAGCACAGCTCTAAGCAGCTGCTGGAGGCATGTTGTAAGGCTTCTGGAGTAATATTGCAGCAATGCTGATATATTCCAATCCAGGAGCAAATGGGCAATTTCTTTCCCTGTGCCAGTTTTTTAAGCGGGGAAGGAGACATCTGGTCAACTTGACACCAGAGCAGTGGAGGGCACACAGATAAACAGACAGGTCAGTAACTGTTGCCTGCCAGGCAATGTGGATAGCAGCTGGAGGACTGCCAACTTCTGTTCATCTGCATGCAAAGCTGCTGTGCATTAGACTGAACAAACTTAATTCACATCAAACTCAGTTCACTTTGAAAGAGAAGTCAAGAATTTGCAATAAATGCAGAGTTCGTATGTTTTAATGAGTTGCACTGTGTGTATGCAAGCATATTCAAACAGGATTAACTCAACTTAATTCAGTTTAACAACCCATGTAGTCAAGACCTAATTATTTCCAATAGATGCAACATCAATATTTGACCCTGGTGTTGCCTTCAAGTGGGGAATGGACATGAACTGAAGCTAAACAGAAACAGGTGCCATGACTTTTATTACTTGTACAAATAGTTCCAGCCAATCTCTTTCCTTCACATAGAATTTTGTAAATATTTTAGAAGCATTTAATTTTTTCCAACATATTATTATTCAAGATATTCCAAGAGGAACACTTTGAATTTAGATAGTGAGGTTTATTCCTTAGTGATCTTCAGTTTATTACTTTTCCCCATACTAATCACATTTATTTTCTTTCCATTTGAGTGTCACCCTCTTTCTTATTAGTCTGATGGCAGGTAGGTTGATTTTTAGACCTTCTACCTTCCTGTTTTGGCACGTTAGTAAAAACAGAGATTAGTACAGAACTGTCTAAGCTATCTGTTAGCTCTGACTTAAAGAACATGGTTGATTTATTTCTTGATTAGCTAGCAATATTAATGAAAAGACCTCCATATGTTATCGGTGGCTCACAAACTTCCTAGATTATCTAGACAATTAAAGGTGATGAAAGTGGAGTGAGTATAGATCAGGGCAGCATTGGAGAAAATTCAAACTTCAGAAACATTTTCTAGTTTCTGTCCCTTGTCTCTCTAATACAGAGTGCCAACTTGTATGGATTTAGCAAGACCTGATTAAACAGGATCTATCAATCAGATGAATCTGTCTGCTAATAATTCTGTGAAGGTGTTTATGGAGCTGAGATCAACCCCATTAATTATGTCACAGATGTGCTATTTTTTCTGTTGACAAATATCATGTGCCTCTGTTCAGGTTTGATCTTATCACTGCCTAGACCTTGTGGTGCTGTTCAGCAAATAGAGGATCAGTGTGTGATTCAAAGCCCACCCAAGCGACAGGGCAGATCCCTGTAAAAAAGAGGTGCACACATTGCAGAGCATACGACTTTGTATAGAGAGGGGAATTCTGTCTAGGATCACCCCTCCAGCTGGCTGAGGTTGGAACACAATGGGCCAGCCAGCCTACCAACATGTGCATTCTCCATCATGGCTGCCTGCATTCAGAGCTGTGCGGCTCATGGTGTAGTTGATGAGTTTATTCATATCCCTGCCCAGTCCCTGTCTGTTCAGACAAGCCCTTTGCTAGCAGGTAATAGGCATATTGGCATCTGTGTGAGTTGAGGGCTGTATTCTTCTGAATACATCAATGGGAAAACTCACATGCTTACAGTTTCACATATGCTCATTTTCCTTGCAGGACTGGTATTTTGGTTAATTTGCGAATGTCAAACTCTTTGAACATGTAAGATGCTATATAATAGTGAGTAGATATTGTTCTGTTTCTATGTACTGCTTTCAGATTCTTTTAATAGCACTAATTTACAATGGCAACCATATTTAAAACTCACTTGTTAGTCACATTAGTAGAGCAGTGCCTTCATTAAAATAGAGAAGATAATCCTCTGTGCATCATCTTAAACTAATTTTAGTAATTCTCTGATGGTAAATTTCACCATTATATTTCAACAGTTCAAACTCCTGGATAGGTAATATACTTTAAAGAGGCCTCAACTCAACTGCTATTTTTTGTTAGACAAGAAACATTTGATCCTAAGTATGTGATTTGCACAATCCAGTAGATGGGTGTCTAAATAATATCATTGGCATCTGCAAAACTTTGGGACATCTTTAAAATCTGTCCCATTAATTGCTCTACTGAGATTCTCATAAGAATTTCCAACAGTTTGTGCATTATCTGTGTGTATAATTTGTACAATTTGCTTTGAAAATGGTATATTCTGAATCAGAGTTAATAAGTGCTAGGAGTAGGTGAAGTTAAGAGAGTGGTTAGAACTTTCTCTGTTTACCTGTGGAGAGAGAAATGGGAGAGAGTTTCTTACCCAATTTCAAGTCTCCAAAAAAGGGTATATTCATTTTGATACATAGGTTAGAAAGCATAGTTAGTCATTTCACCATAGCAATAACAAAATTATATCATTATTTAAAACCCTGTGCCAGTTTTAGACAGACAATCTTAATTCAGCTGAGTCTTATATGAACACAAAGCAAAGTGTCTTGCTTATTGTAGCTCAAAAATATTGTTAAACTGACAGTAAAAGAACTGATCAGAGAGCTCCTTGGAGGGGGGGATATACATAGATATATTGCCATTGTAGTTATTTGTGTCTTAGTCCCCATAGTTATTAAACTTCTGTGAAAGCTTTGACTCAGTAATCTGCCAAGCATTTAGAGTCCATGGCACAGTTATATTTCCCTAGTTAGAAAAAATCATCTCAGGCCTAACTTAAAGTTGTCACATTTTCTTCCTAACAAACATACTTTAACTTTTCAGCTGATTGATTGATGAACAATGCACTGAGAATTCTTCAGAACATCATTTGTGTTTGAATTAAGTAATTGAGAACACATTACAGTACATAAAACAAGTCTTCCAGACATACTTGGAATTTAATTTTAGCAGTAAAAAAGTGGTGACCAAACTAAAACAAAGTACCCATGATGCCTCATGGCCAGGCCAGAGAAATGGAAAAACTCAGTATCATGGGGTGCTTCATTCACCACTGGGCTGGCACCTCCTAGTCACTTTGGGGATAAGTTCATAAGGCCGATGCCCCCGTCCACCATTTGTACTCTGTCACTCTGACTCTGGTCTGCAGCCCCTTTGCTCCTTTGTGACTTAGCCCTCCAGCTGGTCACTAAGAATTCCCCTTTCTGGTGGATAGCAATGTCTTTCCTTAAGCAGTCCTAGACGGTCTTCCCATTCAGTGCTCAGGTGCCAGTCCTTCAGTGGCTGGTAAGGAAACCTGCTACTACTCTGCATTTCAGTCCAGGGACCATCAATCCAGAAAATTTGGCATTTATTCTCCTGGCCCTCATTGCTCCTTCCCTGGACTGCCTCCTAACATCCCTGGTCCCCTCGCTCTCTTTCTCTGAGAGTACCAGCTCCAAACCCTCTTCCCAGGGAGTGACTGCTTTTTCCCAGCAACAGCCCCTATCTGTAGCCCACTTCCTGGCTTTATAGGCCCTGCGTGTTCCTGCACAGGTGAGCATCTCTGTAATTAGCTGCCTCTAGCCAAATGCTCTCCTGTTCGCAGCCTAATTAGCTGATTGGACCCAGCTGTCCCAATTCCACTCTTCCAGGGTTAGTGTGGGGATCTCACCCTATCACACCCAGCTTGTGAAACCATAGTACTGGTGTTACAATTATCATATAAAGAACAGAATTTTACTGAAATTCTTATCGGATGCGGAACTTGCCAGCCTAATTTATGGCAGCCTCGTCAGTGAAGAGCAGAGACCTCAGACCACCATCAAGTTTGGTCAGAGGGTTGTTGCCAGTGATGTGTGACACTATCCGTCTTTGGACAAAGTCACATGTAGGGTCCTTTCATTGGTCCCAAGTGTGAAGGCTATCTGCACATTGACCCTTGCCCATTCAAAATGAGTTCAGAAGGGTCCAGGAGCAGTGTGGCAAATTAAAGCCAGGTACTTGAATGGTTGGGTCAGTCGAGAGACTGGTTTCTGACGTCAGTTGCTGACCATTTGTAACACTGAGCTCTCACAAACAAAGCTATTAACAATAGAGCAATTTACATTCCTTGTTAATTACCAGTTTATCTGGATAAATTGTATCAGTAGCTAAGACTAAGCAAGTAATATCCTATATTATACTCATGTAACTATGCTAAACAGTATAACTGCAAATATATTTATAGTGAGATTTTGTAAATTGTCTCTTTGTTTGTGGTAAAACAAAGGGGAAGTGTAGAGTGTTACAATTTCAGGGCTAGATATACAGACATACTAGAAGAAGAGATGTATTCAGCTCTGACAAGAAAATGTATTGAGATGTTGCTGTAATGACAAGGATGATTGGGGAAAAAAAGTTATGTAAGCAAAATAAGAAAGTAGCTAATAGTGAGTAAGTAAAGTATGTTATGCTTACAATATTTTATTTTAATGCTCAATTGTATAATTTTAAAACTGTAAAATAGTTTTGTGCAAAAGTTACAGCACCTCTCCTGTTTTGTGTACTGCAGAAGAGTGGCAGACCCTGTTACCTTGCAAAATATGTATGGAGCCAGATAAAAGAAAGCCAGTTATATTTATAGTGTTACTTAATATAAAATACTATACACAATATACAATATCAAAAGCAGGAGTTATGCAAAAAGTTATATAAATATCGCATACATTTCTGTATAACTATAAGCTCTTCCCAAGATGATTTTACTATGCTAAGCTGTATCAAAGAGCAGATGTCTCTAAACTTTGCTGATTCCTGGATTGTTATGGACAAAACAGGATAGAGAACTGCTGCAGTCTGAATCCTGAGGATGTGAGACTGTTCTTTGTGTATGTGAAACCTGTCAAGAAACAAGATGGATACTCTAGTGGGGTTTGTGAAATATGCACAAACTACCAGCTACAGATAGATTATATGTATGAGGATCCTGGTTCAGGCCCCCCTTTCCCTTTGAAATTATTAAAGTAGTGAGATGAGGGGTAGATCTGAGCTAATACAGAGAAACTGTGAAACTTTTAATCTGTGGCAAACTATATTAGTATATACAGAAATGAAGTGAAGCTTAAA
This sequence comes from Chelonia mydas, assembly GCF_015237465.2. Lineage (NCBI taxonomy): Eukaryota > Metazoa > Chordata > Testudines > Cheloniidae > Chelonia > Chelonia mydas. The sequence continues at coordinate 101,495,764 of NC_057852.1, forward strand.
CTCTGAGACAGTGTGACCAGCCTCACTTCTGTCCTCTAGGTGGGTTGGTAGCCTACTGAATCTTTCTTTCTGTATTATGCTGTTTTAATCTCTGGCTAATAATTTTTGATTAATAAATTAAAACCCTGTGTTATTTGGGGTTTCATGTTATTAATTTGTATTAAATTGAACTTGTAACAAAGGTGTGTTTGAAGATGAACCATTGTTTTAGATGTTGTACATAGAATACATTATGATTAATCTGGGCCCAATCTGAAGACTCAGTTCTCCCCTCCCTTCTTCTTTTCCCCCACCTCAGAAAACTCCACAAAATATACAGTTATCGCTAATTACTTTTACAAAGGTACCTTCATAGCTGTGACAGGGTGCAACTCACCATGCTAGCACCTCCTGCTGGTTGTCTTGCAGATCAGCTCCATAGGACAGGTCAGTATGCTGCCTCTCAGTGGTGTCTTGCTGTCACTTCTACTCCTGGACCACTGAAGCTCCAAGGACCACAGCATCATCTTCTGGACACAGCCCTCCAGCTGTACCACACTTTGTGCACTCCCCCTTTTGGAGAGAATACCACAGTCCAATGATCCTCAATGGCAAGTGGTGCTGGTGGGGGGACCCGGGCTCACCCACTACTCTGGATCCCAGCCCAGGGACCCTGTAGATGGCAGCCACAGGCTGCATCCCCTTCAATCTTTCAATCTATTTACTGGGCCACTTCCCTGCAGCCCCAGTACCTTCTTTGCCGTTGCCTCAGGGCCTCAGTCTGCAAATCCCTGCAGCCAGCAAGGATCTCTTCCCTAGCTCCCCAAGTCCCTGCTAGCAGCACTGCTCTGTCCAGGGTGTTGGCATTCTTCTGCCTGTAAGGCAGCTAGTCCTCCCTCCTTGAGCTCCAGGGAGCAATACCTGCTCTGCAGCTCGTCTTATATTCTCCTGCCCAGCCCTGATTGGCTGCTTCTCATAGCCCCTCTCCTATTGGCTGTTTTCTACACAGCCTTCCTAGGGCTCCATTAACCCTTTACTGGCCAGAGTGAGGCAGATGCACCATTACAATAGCCTTTTCTGTAGCCATCTCATCCCAATCAGGTCATCCCAAGATATATGCCTTGCTTCTGTATAAATGTAACTGTCATATTGTTTACCCTTTCCTGCACTATGGGCATATATAGATTAGATCTTGATTAATCTTAGCTTGAGGAAACTCCTTTCATTAGCAGCCATGGTTACAGGAAGACAGCAAAAAATATGCAGTGCAGTTTCTGTGTTAAAAAAACTTGCATCTAAAGACATTTTGTGAATGTAGCTGAGGAGATCAATGGGAGCTTAAATTCATAACTGTGCTACACACTAAAAATCATGGTCTTAATAAAGACACTGGATTTATGGATTACAATAATCTGTAACCCATTGCTATCCCTTTTTGTCCTACAGGGATGTTAATGGGCCACTTCACCTTGAATGATCCTTCAGAATATGTGCAAACTACTTCTGCTAAACTATCTGTTCCTCCTTGTATTTTTCTGTGACACTCTGCAAGCCTTTTGCAGATCTGAGGAAGAGCTCTGAGTCTCTCTCACCAACAGAAGATGCTCCAATAAAAGATATTACCTCACCCACCTTTTCCCTCTAATGTCCTAGGACTGACATTGCTAAAACAACATTCCATACAATGTGTGACTGGGTCAGAAGCCTGGCTAAAATCAAGATATGCCACATCTACTGCTTCTCTCTATCTACTAGGCCAGTGACTCCATCAAAGAAGGAAATTATAGTGGCTTGGCATTATCCTCTAGGTGCTTACAAATTGATTAATAATTTGTTCCTGTATATTTCCAGGTATTGAAGTTAGAATGACTAGTTTATCATTTGTGGGATCCTCTTCATTTTCCTTTTTAAAGCTAGGTACTATGTTTGCCCTTCTCCAGTCCTCTGGGACCTCACCCATCCTCCATCAGTTTTCAAAGATAGTCACTCATGGTTTCAAAATTGCTTCAGCTGGTTCCTTAAGTATCAGGCCCTGAAGACTGAAGCAAAATAGGCATTAAAGACTTCAGTCTTCAGGGGGTTGTCCAATATTACCTCTGCTTGCCCGCTAAGTAGTGGACCTACACTATTCCTCATTTTACATTAACAATAATAACTCTACTGTACATACATTTTATAAAACAGAAATAGAAAATTCAAAGGGCAGAACATACTTAAGTTAATTTTACTACAGGGACCTTAACTTTTAACGTTCCAGCTCCATGCTGGAACCCTGACATTGACAAAAAAGCCAGGCAGCTAGAGCTGGGCTGCTCCCGGCTCCCCGCTCCCAGCCAGAATTTGCCTGCCAGGCTTCCCGCTCCCTGCTCAGGAGGCAAGAAGCCCAGATGGCTGCCTACTGCTCCTGGCGGGGAGGTGAGAAGCCTGGGTGGCTGCCCCCTCTCACTCCCGGAAGGAGCTGAGGGCCCAGGAGGCAGCTTGGCTCCCGGCTAGAAGCTGCATGGAGCTGAGAGCCCTGGCTCTCAGCCCGCCCCCACCACAACCACTCTTCAGTTGTTGGAAGTGCTCTTGGTGAAGCCACGCACCACCGACAGAAGGAGGGTAATGCGGACATCAGCCACTGAAGTAATTACTGGGGTGGCTGTAAGTCAACCTAACACAGATTGACTTAAGTCTCTAGTGAAGACATACCCCATCGTTTAGCTATGTGTTTTCAAAGCATAGAGGAACCCTCATGCATGATTGTGAACCAGGCAATATAGCCCCTTCTCTTTGCCCCCACCCCGGGGCGGGGGGGGGGGGGAAGGAAGGTAATATTATCTCTGTAAACTCCACAGACTCTGGGTGCTCTGTCACCAAGTCACATTTCCTAGACTCTGTAACCACTTCTCTGTCTTTTGGGAAATAAAGCCTAATACCTCAGAAAAGTTAAATTGAACATAATCTGATGAGCACGTATCCAATGAAGCCTTTCGAGGAAAGCAATAGGATTAGAGGACTAATGAGCTAGAAAGGTTTCAGGATGAGAGGCTCCAAATGTGTGCACTTACTAGCAGTGAATGTGATTCACCTGTCTGAAAGCATACAACTCAAGCAAACTAAAATTGGTAGTATGTGCGCTCAGGACACAGTTTTTAAATGGCCATAACACTTAGCCATAACTACGTGTGTGCAGAAGAAATGGTGGCTTTGTGGTTATGGCACTAGACTGAGACTTAAGAGATTGTGGGCAAGCCAATTAATCTCTCCATATCTCAGTTTTCAGTCTATAAAAAAGAGTACTAGTACTTCCCTTCTCTGTCTTGTCTATTTATATTGTAACTTCCTTTTGAGGAAGAATTGTCTCTTGCTATGTGTTTGTACAGTGCCTGCCACAATGGGGTCCTAATATTAGTCTGGGCCTGTAGAAGCTCCTATAATATAAATATTAATAATAACAGTAGAGATCAAATAGTATCACTGCATTAAAAATAAATGCTAAGCACATACAAGCCATAAATATAGTCAGTAGAGAATTTTCTCTGGGGACCCTGAGCACAATTATAATACCCATTAATAGTAACAGAGATGTGCAAATGGAAGGAAAATGTTAGTGTAAAAATTACTTCAATTCCATGTACACCTTTGAGAAAAACTGTGATGTGAAACTTGAGTGTCTATAAGGCCTTGCATTTAATCACATTCTCTTAGTTGTCTGATATTTAAAACACAGTACAAGCAATGTGGAAAGCATTTTTAGCATAAGCATTAAGTAAGATAATTATAAGTTCATTGCAATTCAGCTGAACTCACAGATTTTCCCTGGATAGTTAAACAAAAATGCTTGTTTCATCAAATGTAATTTTCATAAGTAAATTAATCATTATTCTCATAATTCTTTCTACTGTTGAAGATATTGTGCTACTCATCATCTCATACTTTCCCCTGGAACCTTATAACCTCTCTCAACACTTGCATGTTTATAAAAGACATTGGACCAGATCCTGGCCCCTTTATTGGGTCCTTCTTTGTACTGCAGTGCAATGGGGAAGCAATGATTTTCTAACAAGACAGTCACAGATTTTTCTAATGTTGAAGAATCTCCAGGTGGCATAAAGGTAGCCTAGTCAGTTCCCCTTCAATAATTCCCCCTCTCCAGACAAAAGGGGGCTGCTGGCATGGCTGTGGGCAAGAGAGGATGGAGCTGTAGTACACTGTGATCCAGCAATTCTCAGTGGCAGAGCAGTCCCTGAGGGCTACTCTGGCTGCTGCAAGTCTAGCAGTTCCCAAAGGATCAATCTAGCTTTCTTTAGCTGCTCTAAGTTACTCAAAGGACTAGATTATTTTTATGACATCCAGAAATTCCTCCCATGCTGAGTCCTGGACCACGCATAGCTTGGCTGGAACTGACAATCTGCCCCATTGTGTCATCCTAAATGGCTTTACATTACCTTGATGATGACGGTTTTCAGAAATATCTCTATGTCTTCTCTCAGCACCTGTTTCAGACCCAGGCTTCTCAGAGCTTAGGGCCAAATTGTGCCACCCTTGCTTATATTGCAGAATACCATGTTCTAGAAGTAGTTCCATTTACCTGAATGGGGAGTAAGGATAATTAAGAATGACAGCCTCTGGCCATTTGTAAACGCTGTTATAAACTGTAGGTAGAGTACAATCTCTACCAAGGAAAGTGACAGTGTTAGAAAATTGTCTCTGCCAAAGCATCAATAATTTTATATTCCAAGATGGGTGAATTTTATGTAAGGAAATATTTAAAATACTATTTATCATATTTATCCCTAATAATGGCTGATATCTGAAAAGGCTTCAGAACAAGCATAAAGTTATTGACATGCTGGTTGCGTATTACACAAATCTGAAGTGCTGGAAAAAATTGCAATTAACAAAAAAATGACCATACTTTACATCTAATTTAAACAGATTTCATTCAAATATCGAAATGAAATCAAATGGATTTAATTTGCAATTCTATTATTTATATGGGCTGGTAGCTTAGCTTAGACTTCCTAATAGTTGCTCTGAAAATAAGCAGTGAGCAAAAAAAAGGAATAAAGTCACATAGCAGGGATCATTGTGTTTAAATTGTGGGAGCTTCATTATAGTGCAGCTAATTGGATAGCATTTCAGATTGTTGCCTTGAAACCCACAAGCAAAGCAAGCCAGCAATTCTAGCATGAACAAATCTCTTCAAGTAAAACTAAGGAATTAATGCTTTGAAAGGATGAATACCAGGGAGAAGGGAGAGAGGTGAGAGGGCATTCAAACAGACTTCCTGCATTTTACCTAAAGTCATGCCTTACAGATTGCTAATGGAAAAGAAAACTTGGCTATGGTTTCAAATATAATAATTAATATTGTGCAAGACTGATATTTTATGCATTGAGTAATTCTGCTGACATAAAAAAACCCACGAAGGGGTCAAAACATTCCAGTTAAATAATTTAAGTTTCAATTGCCTTTCTTGTTGAGACTTTAAAACTAAACTACTATTAACAGGGAATTTTAAGGGGGGAAAAAACAACAGATTTTAAAAAAGGAACTTTACTTTTAAGCACAGTGGTCCTAATGCTGCAACCTTACTCATGTGAGAAAAACTGGGGCTTGTCCAGCTATACCGAAAAAAGGACAGGAGATACTTGTTATGATTTTAATCAGGCTGCAACTTTATTATTAGATGTCTGCCAGCCCCACCCCACCTCTTTTTCCATCCAGGTCGCTCAGCCAACCCATTGCTGGGATCTTACCACCCCTCGCTCAAACCAGGTTTAACGTGGGCTATAAGGAAGGAGAATTGGCTCCCTACCCTTCCAGCACTGGGAGTCCTGAACTCTCCTCCCCCATTCCACTCCTTTAACAAACATGTCCTTTTAAAGTCATTTATCTTTTTAAAGCCATTTATCTGATCCTTGTATCCCTTCCCTATGGAGTACCTGCACTGGAAATCCACAACAAGGAGACACCGGCAATTAGCTTGGCTGCCTCCCCCACAAACCCATTGGGTTTCCAGACATCTCCTAATGCTCCCTTTTATATTGGACAAAAAGGTGTCTGTGCCCAAATATGTCAGGTGAACCACATCCTCACAAAAGATGGTGCCCCATATGCTATTCCAGGATGCAAAGTTACCAACCGTTCTGTGGCCCCAAGGAATTTGGCCACCTCCCTGTTCCCATACCTCCTAGCCTTGTCCACCCGGGCAGGCTTCAGCGCTCCCAGCCAAACCCTATATCGGAGCATGTCCGTCCACACAATTTTTACTCCCAGAAAATATCCCAAGATCTGCCTAAACTCCCTCTTCACTCTGCGTATTAAGTCCACCCCTTTACACATTCCCAAATCATTTTCCCCAAGGTGCACCACAGTTATATCTGGTGACTGCTGATGAGTTCCCACGGTGTACAGCAGTGGCATTGACTGGTCTCATAACATGCCCCTCTTTCCATGCCAGTTTTCAGTATTGCACCACCACTGAACCCTAGCTGCAAACCCTCAGGCTACTAGGACACCTGCCTATGTGACCAATAAAGAATATTGTGCCCACAGAGTGACACCACTGTCTGCATGGCTGGTCTCTCCACATCTGGAATGCAATTACAACAAATTAACGCTAACTCCCCACCTGGGGTCTCACACACATTCTGTATGCTTCCAAATATTAATGCCCAATTGCCTGAATTGCCTGCCTCCATATCCAGCTGTGCTGCTGCTGTTGCTGCCCCAATCCTGAATGAACAGGAATCAAATTCCTGGGCTGGCAGCCTCAACCTGGTCAGTCCCCTTCTCAACACCGTAACAAGCTGTTATGTTGTGAGGGGACTCCCGTCACTACATAAAGAGGGGCCCATCCCTTCCCAGTCGTATTGCTATGTATGCCCTCAATGCCTCCACTTGGTAGACCCCTGGCTCACTAACCTTCTATAGAATAATGGATTCACCCCAGCTTCATTTATCATTCTTTGACTTTCGCAAGTTTAGTATCACTGCTTGCCCCTGCCAGTGTGCACCCCGCAGCTGCAAAGCCATTCCCATGGAGTCCCTACAGGACCCATGTAGTAGCTCACTGGTACTGAAAGCACCAAAAATGATATAAAAAATGCTGCCCTGAACAAGGCCATCTCCTATCTGCTATGACATATGGTCCCCAGGGTTCACAAAAGATCTCTGAGCATGTTAATTGTGAAGGGTTGACATATATCCTCCTTGAGATCATTGGTTCACAACCACGCTGCCAGAAACCTTCGAACTAAAAAAAACCACTCCAAGGATATGGGTAACCATTTAGTCTACTGACATCTGGAAGTCTGACAATTGATAACATGTACCATGCCATGTTGTCACACTAGAACCACACCCCTTTATTAGTCAACTCCGTTCCCCAAATAACCACTGCAACCACAATGGGGAAAAAAATCCAGGAATGTCATGTCACATATTATCCCTTTTTGAATCCAAACAGAGGGCCATTTCTGGGCACACCACTGGCTCTGGTAACATACCCCAAAACCCTGAAGCATCTGTCTATATAATGCACTATTTGGTATAGTCCAGCTACCCGCACCACTGTACTACATTTTTCAAATGCTGAACAGGATATTATACATCCTATGGGGATAGCTTTGTCAAAATAAAATTGTCCCTCGAAAGAGAAACACAAAAGGCTGAAGCCCAGTGAATGTACTGGAGGCAGTAGAAAAGCAGACTTGATATCATACTTAGCCATTAGTATCCCTGGGCCAAAAGAACTAATCTTACGCATGGCTTCGTCCAGGGAGGAATGGAGGAACAGCGCTTGGAACAGAGAATTGGGCCTATTACATGATTAATGGAGCTACCCCCATGGATATGACAGTGATGAATTAATCATTATTCCCCTGAAGCCTTCTTGGGAACCAAGCCTGTGGGGGGAACCTGCACATTCTCTATATGCAATTGTTGGAATGGCCCCGCTACCCTACACTCATTTAATTCTTGCGTAATCTTTTTCTTTACAATGTATAGCTGGACAAGCCCCAGTTTTTCTCACATGAGTAAGGTTGCAACATTAGGGCTGGGCGGGTGTGTGTGTGTTCATTCCTCTCCCCCTCTTCCCTATGCCTGATCATAGTTAGCAAAAGAGCTGGGAGCCAGATCCTAACTCCCCCTGTCATAACTACTCTCCTGCTCTCACCATCCTGCGTCTACTTCATGCCATGCAGACTCGTGTGCCAGTGTCCTCTGACCTCGGCTGCTGCTCTGCCTGGTCCTGGGAAAAGCATCTTCTCCTACTGAGCCTGCCCTTTTTCAACTCCCCGCCCTTCCGGTCCCTGGGGTATGAGTCAGCGTTGCCATGCTGACCCATTCCTCTTTTGCGACAGCTTCTAGGCCTCTCTCCACCCCACCCCCTCCTGGAAAGCATTATTCCCCCTGCCCTGACAAGCCAGACAATGCCCCCTGCCACACTTAAGATGTGGTGCCGTCGTTTTCAGGACTATTTCTATGAGTACGATCTTTCAGCACTAGGCCTAATAATCCTCATAATCATGCCTCTTCCACTGCCGAGCCAGAATCCATACATTAATATGTTTTAAAATTAAGTGATTTTGAAGCATTTGTATTAAATTAATAAATTTGTAACACCTAATACATCTTGGGTAATCTTGGATAAACAGCCTTATCTTACTTTTTCTGTGTGAAAATGATATTCCTAAACTTTAATATAATACAGTAACTTGGTTACCGCTAGTAGTCAGCAAAGTTATGCAACAATTCTCTATGGCCAACCAATCAGTTTAGCAGAAATGCAGAGATTAGGGCTGTGTAACCTTGTTTTGATCAATTCTGTGGACTCATTGCTGTGAAAAATAAAAGGGGCTGAGGACACATAACTGCAAAAGAAAGTTTTCTTGAAAGTTACTCTGGCAATGAGACGGATTAGTGATGGCACATCCCATCAACCATAAGTGCATAACCTTAGGAAAAGACAGATGTTTGGGCGTTCATAACTGGGACTCATTTCCTCAGCAAACACATTTGATGTTCACTCATGGTCTCTTGGCTTTCTACTCTCTCAACCATCTGTTGTATGACATTCTGCCTGCTAGCAAGTTGGTTAGAGTGTTCCACTAGGATATGGGTGCCAAGTAAATACATGCTTAGAAGGGTAGCCTGCATAAAACTTTGCTTCCACTAGAAGTCTCTGCACTATGACAGACTCACCATATTTGTGTCAGATGTCTCTTTGCATTTAGTCACATTTTAGACACTTAAAAAAACATTGTATATTTTGCTGAAAAGTGTACTGCATATATATGTAGCTGCATTTTTAGTATTCTATGTAGGTGTCTTGATCATTCATAACCTCATAGGCTGAAATTGGTGCATCTCCACAGTCTTTAATGACACTTTGTCAATTTACACAAGCTGAGCACCTGGTCCACAGTTTTAAAATATTGCCTTTTTCAGTAAGGTCTAGATTCTTAAGATTATCTTTAATTTCTGAAATTATAACCATTGTTTCACATTCCTCTTCAGCTTTTTCTTGTGTCAGTTCATAATGAGTTAATAAACAAGCTTCACTGTCCAGAATATAGGCAGAATATAGACATATTCTTATGTATCTTCCCATGCCATCTTCTATAGTCCCACATCTCTGACCATTCCTTCTCTGGCTTCCCCAAGATGAAAAAGAGAATTAAATCTTGAGACCATGAAAAATGCTCATTTTCCACTTATTGCTGTCAAAACAAGTGTGGCCTCCTGTCAAATTTGGCCTTGGTAAATTATGTAGTCATGAATTCTAGGCTTGATTACTGAAATTCTTACTACCTACATATGAAACTTCTGACCTTAAGAAAGCTGCAAATAGCTTAGAACACAGCAACTTCTATGTTCAGTAACCACATGATCACAGTATCTGACAAATAATAATCAGCTGAGTTTATTCTCACAACACCCACGGAAAGTAAAAAGTACTATTCTCATTTTACAAATGGGGAACTGAGGCACAGGGTAGGTTAAGTTACTTTCTCCTGGGGCTGTGCCAGGAATGGACCACAGATCTCTTCACTTCCACTGAGGTGCCATGTTCATTAAACCAGTCTTCCTCCTCTAACATTATCATGCTTTGCTCTGTTCAGTGGCTCCCCATTGAATAATCTGCTAGATTCAAGATCCTGACCCTCATCTTTAAACTCTTCGGTGAGCATGATTTCTCTCTTTTTTCACTTTGTCCCCGCAACCCACTCCAGGCAAAAGAGCCAAGGCCTTACCTTCCATTACATCTTCTTATTTGGAGGCAGAGAGAAAGCTAAAAAGTGAGAGAAAGTGGTACATTTCCAAGTGAAAATATCATTTTCTCTCTGTAACCATTTCAAAATTTAACAGATAAAAGTATTTTCTCTTGTAAGTGTTGCACTTCGAACACTAAAACCTTAAATGTGTTTGACGTGCATCACTAATACATTTCCCTCCTTACCTTTTTTAAGTGGCAAACGGGGGGGAAAGGTGGTAGAGTAAAAAGCAGAGGGTGGGATTCTCACCCCTGCTGTAGCACCTTTATGCCAGGTAAAAGGCCCAGAAAAGCTTAAAGAGGATCTAAAATCCCCATTTCTGGTTGAGGGAGGATTATTTCAGCACAGGAACTGAGGAAGACAGCCATAGAGCTATTTCCAAGGTCACTCTTGGGATAGGTGAAAGGGGCATGTTGAATGTCATGACTCAGACACAGGCCCCCAGGGCTGTCTAAATTATGCTACAAGCCATGGAGCACTCCAGGATTGGGAGGGTACAAAAAGGGTTGAAACCACTGTACTCCCATCATCCCAGGTTGTGAGTCCTTTGCTGTACCACTTAGAGTCATCGCACAGATACTCACCCACAGTTTTGGAAAAAAAAAAAATTAAGTCCCCCCCAAAAACACTTCATTTCAAAAATATTTGGAAAACAAAACATTTCATTTTTGACCACTCCCACCCGTTTTTTAAAATCTAAAACCACTTTTGTCTACAAAATATTAATCTGTTACCAAGTAGTAACCAGGTCATTATTAATAACCATTACATCAGTCGGGGCACACTTAAAAAATATGTCGTATATCACCAGATAATCGTACATCAATATTTACAGAATATTCTTAACTTTTCTTTTCTTAGTCATTCCTAATCTCAGTATAGGGAATTCCAAAAATAGTAAAGGCTTGTCTACATGGAGACTTAGTGTGTGGTAAGTCAGAGTCTGAATCTACACTTCATTAGCTTGCTGTTTCCTAATTGGCTGTTTGGACCTTGCTACCACACACTACAATCCATAATGCTCTTTTGTACTGCTGTTTAACAGACTCTGTGTAGACAAGGCATAAGGCAATAATGTTATGGAAAGAAATCAAAAAGTTAAAAATAGAAACTGCTGTATCTCTACGGTTCATGATGTTCCAAAAATTCTACAACCAGCTTTTGAAAGACCATGATATTTTGTATTGTAATATTAAACCTTTCCCATTTCAGCAAAAATTGCCAGGATTGAGTCCAATAATTTTTTTTTGCAAATTTGGGTCAAATTCCCCTGAAAAAAATGGAGAACAAATTTCAAAGAAGTCAGCTTAGCTACTGAACCAAAAAATCAATTATTTGCTCAGCTTCAGTGTCAGGAGTTAGGTAAAAGTATTTTAGGTGGCTGTGTGTATAACCACTGGCAGAAATGTAGTCACGTTGGGGACTTTAGGCCCCTGCAGGATTAGGCAGCAGCTGAGCAGAGCTTTTATGATTGAAGTGGTGCCTGTGGGTTAGACATAGGCCCCTTTATAAATTTAACCCCTAGGGTCACATGCTATCCTTTTCATTCATTGTTACTTTTTGACTGACAAAGGCATTAGAAAATCTACGAAGAATAAATAAATACAAAATGCAAACAATGAGTGGTGGAAGAAATTCCTCACAACATATTTGTTTACAGCATAAAATCCAAATGGAAATGTTGCTCTATTAATTGAACACCACATATCTCTGGGGATTCACAGTATTTTTGTCGGTCAAGGTCAAGAAAGAGCTCATAATTCATTTGGTCAATCCCATTAATCAAAGCAGAGTATGAGCAATTAATTTTAGCATTAATGTAATTGTATTGTAATGTGCAAATTACAGTTATCACATAAAACTAATTTATTTATGGATAAGGATAAGATATTAATTTAAAAAACGATCATAATGAAATTTATCTTATTTCATTTTAGCATTTTGTATGTTTCATGCAGCCTGGGCAGATGCAAGTAATCTCTTTTGACTCATCAGTACTGCAGAAATCTGTAGTCACTAGTAAATTAAAGTAAATTAAACCAGTATTAATAGTAGACCCATTGCAAGTAATACACATCAGTGTGGCGTTCCCTATACTAAGTGATTATTACTATTTATTTTTATTACCATAACACCATTATTGGGTTAACATTAAATATACAAACGGTACAATTGTAAAGATATATATGGAAACCACTGTTATCTGCACCTTAGTAAAGGTTATTGATTATTGGGTCTGTGGTAATTAGTTACCTATTGACATAGTTTTATATAAAGTTAGAAGCATTTCTGTAACTATTTGGTAAATCCGATATTTGTTTTACAAGATATGGAACATGCTTTTGGAAATGTTTTTGGACTTATCTGTGGCAGTATGAAAAATGAAGCTTTGTGCTTGGAAAATGTCTTGCTCCTGTGAGTTTGTATATTATCAAAATCACCCATTCCTAACCTTAAGTCAATGTGATCAACTTGCACCTTTATAGAAAAAAAACAGCCTTCATAAATATGATTTGCCAATGGATCACTAATCTTTTTTAATATTCAAACTTTTTAGAATATTACAATCTACTTTGTAGGTATTGAATTAATCCAGGTCAGGTTTCCATAACCAGATTCACCCAGGTTCTCTCTCTCTCTCTTTTCTTTTCTTTTTTTTTTGGACATGAGAAAGTAAACAAAATAATCTATTTTGCCTGTTACATTTAACTATGCACATTCCTTTGAAAACCACAACACAAGAAAAAATACAGCATAAACAATGATTTAAAATAAAAGAGAAATGTAGAAATTGCTGATTTGTATGGCTTTGTAAACAGGTTTTGATAAAATAAGAAATAACATGAGCTGTTTCTCATTACTCAAACTTCTCTGAGTTTTGTTTCAATTAAGTTTTTTTAAAAAGTTATTTTTCAGTTTTTTATGCCTCTGTGTTATCTGAGTTTGGAAGAAACTGAAAATGAAAGTGCTAGAATCACACAAGATGTAAACATATATTTCAGGTCCAGTTAGAATCAGAAAAAATGAGGCACCACACAGGAAAACATCTTTTCCAGCCAGGCAGTCTAAGAAATCATCTCTTCTCCATGAAATTCAGCTACAGTTTCAACAGGACATTGGACTGTAACTCAGGAGACCTGGGTTCTATTCCTAACTCTTCCACTTTGCTGTGCGGCTTTACATAAGTCATTTCACCTTTCTTCCCCCCTCCTTTGTCCTGACTGTGTAGATTGTAAGTATTTCAAGGCAGATTATTTCTTACAATGTACTTCTACAACAGAATGGGGCCCATATTGTTTGGGGCCTCTAGGTGCTACCTTAATAATAATAAAAATGGATCCCTTTCAGTGTAAATGGTAGGGGACAGCTGAGAGAGGGTTCACCATAAGAGGTTTTAAAGTCTGAAACTAGCTTCCAGCCCCTGTCAAAAAAAACCCAACAACTATTATCCTCTGGGCACCTGAACTAGGCAAGGAACCTGCAGCAACAACTCCTGGGACCTAGCATGCCCCATAAGGGAGGAGGAGACATGGGGAAACTGCAGAAAGGCAGCAGGTCATCATAAATACAGCAGGGCCTGAGAGGCCATAACAAGTGTTACCCTCTCCAGGTGTTACCCTTCAGTTTTTGACACAGCATCATGACTTCCAGGATGACCATGTACTGCTGGGTTTCTCTCTGAAGTCAAGCAAGATCTTTCTTGGATCATCTATCCTGTTGGGAAAGTATGAGCAACTCCATCATCTCTGATGGAGATGGGCATTCCTTGTATTCTTCCTCTTTCTCTCATTTGCTACAAGTATAGTTGGATATTGTCTTGCAGCCAGCGGCTAATGTACCTGCCACCCAAAAATACAAAATTCAAGATCCAGCCATCCTCAGATCCCTGCATCCTGTCCGCTACTCTTTTACTATCCTCACGCCAGCCATTCCCTAGCCCCTTTGCTTGTTCTCTTTATCTCAATACCATTCTATCTCTCTGTCTCTGACTCTTTCTCCATGTTACCCTCTGTGTATGTGTTTTTTAATCAAAAATCAGTTAGGAGTGGAATTCCTGACTGTGGTATGCAGAACAACCTTAGGGTTGCCAACTTTCTACATGCACAAAACCAAACGCCCTTGCCCCTCTCCCATTCCATCCCACCTCTGAGGCCCCTCCCCTTCTCTGAGACCCCCGACCTCAGTCACTCCATCCCCCTGTCTCTGTCGCTTGCTCTCCCCACCCTCATTCACTAATTTTCACTGGGCTGGCTCAGGGGGCTGGTGTGCTGGAGGGGGTGAGGGCTCTGGCTGGGGGTGCAGGCTCTTGGGTGGGGCCAGAGATGAGAGGTTTGGGATTCAGGAGGGGGTTCCAGGCTGGGGGGTGGAGCTGAGGAGTTCGGAGTATGGGAGAGGCTGTGAGATCTGGGGTGGGCCAAAAATGAGGGGTTCAGGGTGTGGGAGGGGGCTGTGGGCTGGGTCATGGGCTTGGGGTGTGGAGGGGGGTGAAGGCTTCAGCTGGGAGTGCAGGCTCTGAGATGGAATGGGGATGAGGGTGTTGGGTGCAGGAGGGTGCTCCAGGCTGGGGCCATGGGTTCAGAGGTGGGGAGGGGGATCAGGGCTGAGGCAGGGGGTTTGGGCATGGGAGGGGGTGAGGGGTGCAGGCTCCAGGAGGCACTTACCTCAGGTGGCTCCCAGAAGCAGCAGAGGCACGGAGGCGCAGCCAGGAGGCGCTGCACGCTGCCCCGTCTGCAGGCGCAGCCCATGCTGATCCCATTGCCTGTGGTTCCTGGCCAATGGAAGCTGTGGAACGTGCACTTGGGGCGGGGGCAGCGCGCTAGTCCCCTGGCTACCCCTATGTCTAGGAGCTGGATGGGGGACATGCTGCTACTTCTGGGAGCCATGCAGAGCCAAGGTTTTAGGTCAGTGGTGCTGACCGAAGCCGCCAAGATTCCTTTTTGACTGGGTGTTGACTTTCCCCAGGTTGAAAACTGGACACCTGGCAACCCTAACCTATGAGTAGCTAATGTCTCAGTATCTTAGGCCTCAATCAAGAAAAGCATTTCAGCATATTTTAACTTAAGTACATAAATGATCCCACTGAAGTCAATGTACACAAAACTTCTGATTATGCCCTCACTGACTGATATCTGTGCACTGACTGATATTTGTGCACGCAGGCATGGCTCCACTAATTTGGCTTCTTCACTGGACCCTGGAGAAGACACACATGTAAGGTGAGGTGGTGGCCCTGTGGGGAATAGGGGGTATGTGGGAGGGGGCAGTGGGGTGAGAAGAGGGGGTGGGGGAATTTGGGAGGTGCAGGGGTGCAGTGGCCAGAGAAAGAGGTGACTTTCCCCACCTCCAGGGCTGCGGCTGTCAGGGAAAGATGGCCCTCCTTCCCAGCCTCAGCTCTGTGGCGGGGGAGAGACCCCCCCACCTTCCCAGCCCCAACTCAGGGGCTGCTGTGGTGGGGGGGAGAGAGGGAGAGACCCCCTCCTTCCCAGCCCCAGCTCAGGGGCTGCCTCAGTGTGGGAGAGAGGGCACATTGCATTAGAAAGATAAGACTACTGATATTAAAATATGTGTTGTGTGCTTTTATCTGTAGAACAAAAAATCATTAATTATTATTAAGGGTTTTTTTAATATAGTGCTTTTATCTAAAGTGCTTTACAATAGTTAGGTAATGCTACAAACAACGTTTGGAAAGATTATTAAGTAGTCTGCCGAGACCCTCAGAAATTTTCAAGTGGTCTGCAGGAAAAAAAGTTTGAGAACCACTGATCTAGTTCTTACTGGGAGTATATTAAAGCCATTTGGTGCGTTCTATTTCCTTCAGTTCGGAAGTCAATGGAAAAGCACATATGCTTAAAGTTATTCATGCACTTAAATTAAGTTACATTAAGGTTGAGGCTTAACCCATGCCTGCTGCTTCTGGCATGACTAAGTTATAAGTTTGGTTTCCATCAAAAGTTTCAATGACATTGGCAAGCTGCCTCAGAATGTTTTTATTTAAGCAAATAATACTGTTCCATAGGGAAATTTTTGATGAGCACTAATTCTCAGTTATACTTGTGCTGTCCCATTGCCTTCCAATTATGTCCTCAGTGTCACCTGTACAATCCCATTGCATTTAGTGTATTCCAATGATTTTGTGTAACTACATTGCCTTCCAGTGCATAGTTCTTACAGATGGCACATTAAAGCTATTTAGTTCAAATTTAGAGAGAGGTATTTCCTATCTGACAAAAAAATCTTATCCACAGACAGGAGTAAATGTAGCCCTAAAACACTGTAACCTACTGACTGCAAATACCAAGAGGGTGAGCACAGTGACTGCTTCAATTCTCTTTGAAGAAGAGAGAAGACTTTATTGCCTATGATCCAAGTTATTGTCATCGCCTGTTAGGCAAGAGAGCCAATCATATCCAATGACCCTTCTATGACCTTAGGATAATATAAATCATAATTGGCTCAAAGGGCAGTGTTTAGTCCAGCAATCAGTTGTATCCTTTACTATAAGAACTAAGTCTAATTCAGAAAAGCATGTGACAAACTTTAAGTATGTGCTTAGGACCAACTGAATCAATCCGTATGAAGTACATGCTTAAAAGTAAGTGTGTTCATGAGTGCCTTCCTGTGATGGGGACTATATATTTCAAGCTCTCACTTTTTTATTTGTTAATAAAGCAGTTTGTAAGATGTCTTCATATTGGGTATACTGGGTAACTGATTTTTTTGTCTTCATTGGAAGACATTATCATAATTGTAAAGTATCTTCCAGTTTACTGGATATTTTAATTTGTTTTTTTTGTTTGTTTGTTTTTTTTCTTTGTTTTGGTTTGTTTTTCTGTCTTTTGTTTAGATTTTATGGTGCTTGAATCTGTCATCATTACCATTAGAAAAATAAACTCTTGAATGGTATTAACTTTGGGCAGTCCCATATGAATTCCCCCAGCCACCATATTAAGAAGGGAGGGGGCAGCACCTTTCATATTTCTTGTGCTGAGGGAATTTGTATACTTTTTCCTCACAGGTCTAAAACAAACCTAAAAACGATGACAATGACTGGAGAAAAATGACTAAAGAAATAGTACTAGTCAGCCATTATAAGTGTGTAACCTTGTTTTCGGTTATTTAAAAATGTAAAGATCAGATATCAGGTACCAATGAAGTTCAGTTAAAGTGTTCAGTCTGTGATACGTATTTTTGAATAGATTAAATGACTAAAGAATGCAAGAGATATATCTCTGTAAGATATGTCATATAAAGAAATCACAATTCATGAACAATTCATTCCCCAAGTTTGGTTAAACTAATTAGTTGGCTAATTGTAAATAATCATCTTCACATGAAGAGTTAGCATGACAGACTTAATGGAAATTCACAGCATTCTGTAGTGTTATAAATAAATATAAGATTTAAAACTTAAATGGTATAATATCAGGCCTCCTCTCTCCACCTGCAAAAACGGTACACCATCTGTTAAATAATTAGTGAGGGATTAGAGATGACACTGTATATAATTCTACAATTACTGAAAGAAAAAGGTACATTGGCAGTAACGATAAGGGAAAGCCTAGGGCAGGAGTCAGCAACCTTTCAGAAGCGGTGTGCCTAGTCTTCATTTATTCACTCTAATTTAAGGTTTGCGTGCCAGTAATACATTTTAACATTTTTAGAAGGTCTCTTTCTATACATCTATAATATATAACTAAACTGTTGCATGTAAAGTAAATAAGGTTTTTAAAATGTTTAAGAAGCTTAATTTAAAATTAAATTAAAATGCAGAGCTCCCCCGGACCGGTGGCCAGGACCTGGGCAGTGTGAGTGCCACTGAAAATCAGCTCGCGTGCCATCTTTGGCACGCATGCCATAGGCTGCCTACCCCTGGCCTAGGATTATGGAAGGTGCTGCATTTTGGATGTCAGGGATGCAATCCTCCAGCAGCATGTCAGTTTAGGCAGAAAATATGAGCATAAAGGGATTTTTTTAGAGTAACCCTCCTATGAGCAGACATATAGCTTGCTTAAAACTGGGTCTAGACATAAAAGGCCAGCTTGGGTTCTATATTAAAACCTTTGTTATTTCATTTCCATTAAAGCAAATTTAATGGGCAATTGGGGTGTTTTAAGGGGGGAGGGATAGCTCAGTGGTTTGAGCATTGGCCTGCTAAACCCAGGGTTGTGAGTTCAATCCTTGAGGGGGCCATTTGGGGATCTGGGGCAAAAATTGGGGATTGGTCCTGCTTTGAGCAGGGGATTGGACTAGATGATCTCCTGAGATCCCTTCAAACCCTGATATTCTATGATTCTATGCAAAGTATTTTGAAACATATTGAAAATGAGAAACAAAATGTTTAACTCAGATTGTAATAATTAGTGTAATGCTGCACAAAAACTAACCACATGGTTTATGAGAACTGTGGAGTAATAGTTCTTTAAAATAAGAATAGAAGGATCCCAAAAGGTTTGGGGCCTAAAATTACTTAAAACCTACTAATGAAGTAGTAAACATTTTTAGAACTTTCTAATTTTTTTTAAAAACTAAACATTTTATTTTTGTTTTTCAGATTTCAAGGAGATAGAAGGAAAAATATTCAGCACTGTGAGAATTTTTGAAGTAGGAAGTGATCCATCCATCCATTCTATTTATTACAAAAGAAAAGCGTGAAGCTCATATATGTTTTACAGTAGATCAAAATTTCTATATTTCTAGAATCTCTGTTTGTCGTATCTTCCTCATATTCTAGACATTTATTATGGAATATAATATAAAAAAAATCTGGGAGACCATAAAGCACTATTGAAGGTTCTGCTGCTAATTCCTCTTGTTTTTTTCTCATTTATGCTAAAATATATGTTTCAAAATTGTATGTAAAGTTATAAAATTTCCCTGTATGATGTTAATTGTACATGTTTGAAACCCCACAGCCCTGCCCAGGCAGAAGACTGTAAACAGGTCTGTCCTGAACAAAGGAAAGTGTGTTTGTCTTAATTTGTATTTAAACTATAAACAGAAACCAAGCAGAAAGGGGGAAGAGAAGAAATAAAAGGAAGTTCACACAGGTGAAAAAATCCATCAGGGAACATACTTCCACACAAACTCTTTGTGTCCTGGTTCTCAGCTGGAAATGCTTTTCAAGAGGGGAATGAAACTATAAAAAGCAGGGGCAAACACTCCAAAATAGCCCATCTCTGTCCCTGTCCATCTCCCTCTTTGTATCTGAAAAGACAAAAGAAAGAGCTGTTGGACTCTGGGGAAGGGGTCCTGACCTGAAGGTTGGTCATTAATGTTGCTGGAAGTATGTGGTAAAAAAACTTTGCTTTGAATCTAATATAGTTTATTAAGTTAGGCACTAGAAAGCAGTTTCTTTATTTTTCTTGTACCCATTTCTGATTTATATGCCTCATTGCTTATACTCACTTAAAATCTCACTCTTTGAAGTTAATAAACTTGTTTTATTGTTTTAGCTAAAACCGGTGTGTTTAAGTTAAAGTGTCTGGGTAACTCCATTTAAGGTGGTAAACTGTTTTGTATTATTCTTTTAAGGGAATATAAGACTTAGTATATTTGGACTGTCCAGGAGACAAAGAGGGGTGAGACGTTCATTTCCAGTGTGACATACATTTTTGGTGTGACATATGTTTCAGGGGGAAGATTGAGAACTGAAAATGTGCTGGGGTCACCTTGCAGTATAACTAAGCCCTGGTCTACACTATGAGTTTATGTCAGATTTAGCAGTGTTAGATCGGTTTAGCCTTGCACCTGTTCACACTACGAAGCCATTTTTTCCAACTTTAAGGGCTCTTAAAACCAGTTTCTGTACTCCTTCCCGATGAGTGGATTAGCACTGAAATCGACCTTTCTGGGTCCAATTTGGGGTAGTGTGGATGCAATTCAACAGTATTGGCCTCAGGGAGCTACCCCAGAGTGCTCCATTGTGACCGCTTTAGACAGCACTCTCAACTCAGATGCACTGGCCAGGTAGACAGGAAAAGCCCTGTGAACTTTTGCATTTAATTTCCTGTTTGGCCAGCATGGCAAGCTGATCAGCACAGGTGACCATGCAGAGCTCATCAGCACAGGTGACCACGCAGTCCCAGAATCGCAAAAGAGCTCCACCATGGACCGAACGGGAGGTACTGGATCTGATCGCTGTATGGGGAGACGAATCCGTGCTATCAGAACTCCGTTAGAAAAGACAAAATGCCAAAATATTTTAAAAAATCTCCAAGGGCATGAAGGACAGAGGCTATAACAGCGACCCGCAGCAGTACCGTGTGAAACATAAGGAGCTCAGGCAATCCTACCAAAGAACCAGAGAGTCAAACCGCCACTCCGGATCAGAGCTCCAGACATGCTGCTTCTATGATGAGCTGCATGCCGTTCTAGGGGGTGCCCCTACAACTACCCTAGCCCTGTGCCTGGACTCTCACGCAACAGGGATGTGGATTTTGGGGATGAGGAAGATGATGAGGAGGAGGAGGTTGAAGCACAGGAAGCAAGGGGAGAAACTGTTTTCCCCGACAGACAGGAACTGTTTTTCACCCTGGATCTAGTACCCTCCCAACCCACCGAAGGGGGGCTCCTGGACCTAGAAGGTGGAGAAGGGACCTCTGGTGAGTGTACCTTTGTAAATATAATACACGTTTAAAAGCAAGCGTGTTTAATGATTAATTTGCCCTGAAGACTTGGGTTGCATTCGTGGCCAGTACAGCTACTGGAAAAGTCTGTTAACGAGTATGGGGATGAAGCGGAAATCCTCCAGGGGCATCTCAATGAAGCTCTCTGGATGTACTCCCAAAGCCTTTACAAAAGGTTCCTGGGGAGGGCAGCCTTATTCCGTCCTCCATGGTAGGACACTTTACCACGGCAAGCCAGCACGTAGTCTGGAATCATTGCATAACAAAGCATGGCAGCATACGGTCCCGGTGTTTGCGGGCATTCAAGCAACATTTGTTCTTTATCTCTCTGTGTTATCCTCAGGAGAGTGATATAATTCATGGTCACCTGGTTGAAATAGGGGAATTTTATTAAGGGAACATTCAGAGGTAGCCGTTCCTGCTGGGCTGTTTGCCTGTGGCTGAACAGAAATCATCCCCGCTGTTAGCCACGTGGTGGTGGTGGTGGGGGGGGGGGGGCAGGAGGGGTGAAGCGATCATCCCAGAGAATTGGGTGTGTGTGTGTGTGTAGGGGGGGTGGTTAGTTGGGTTTGTGCTGCAAGTTAACCCAAAAACCACAGCCCCTCCTTTGGGCCAACCCATTTTAAAGGACCAACCCAACGGGTGGCTTGGTATGTGAAATGAGGGGGCTGCTGTTTGAAACCATTCCCACATGTTAGGAAGGTTAAAGAAGCCAAAAGACTGTGGCTTACCATGTCTGCCTGCAAGCCGAATTCTGTTGCCCGCCGGTCCTGCATGTGTGATCTCTCACACCACACTGGCAGGCCCTCAATATAAGAGGCAAAATGAGACCTTGTAAAGAAAGCACACGTGCTATGTAATGTTAACAGTGTGACTGGCAGTTACAAAAACACATCTGGCAGGAAAGACCTAGATGCTGGCAGGATGTTTGTGAGTGGCCCAGATGAAAGCTACCACATCTAGGCATTGTGAGGCACTCCAGGTTGCAGGGTAGAGGGTACACTGCCCCTCATTGGTCTGGATTGCACCCCGTTATGTCACGCCAAAAAACTACAGGCCCATTAGTCTGACCTCAACTGTATGACAGGTCTTGGAAATTTTTCTGAAAGAGATAATAGTTAAGGACATAGAGGTAAAGGGTAATTGGGATAAAATGCAACGTGGTTTTACAAAAGGTAGATTGTGCCAGATCAATCTTACCTCTTTCTTTGAGAAAATAACTGATTTTCTAGACATAGGAAATGCAGTAGATCCAATCTCCCAGGATTTTAGTAAGGCATTTGATACAGTTCCATATGGAAAATTATTAGATAAATTGGAGAAGTTGGGGATTAATATGAGAATTGAAAGGTGGATAAGGAACTGGATAAAGAGGAGAATAAAAGAGGTCATACTGAAAGGTGAACTGTCAGGCTGGAGGGAGGTTACTAGTTAATTTTCCAAGGGATCGGTCTTGGGGCCAATCTTATTTAACATTTTCATTCATGACCTTGACACAAAAAATGGGAATGTGCTCATAAAATTTGCAGAGGACACAAAGTTGGGAGGTAGTGCCAGTACGGAAGGAGAGCACCAGAATATCATACAGGAAGATCTGGAGGACCTAGAAAACTGGAATAATAGAAATGGAATTCAATTTAAGAGTTCAAAGGGCAAGGTCATGCACTTAGGGACTAACAACAAGAATTTTTGCTGTAAGATGCTGGACATATCAGTTGGAAGCAACAGAGGAGGAGAAATAGCTGAGTGTATTGGCTCATCACAGGATGACTATGAGCCGCCAATGAGATACAGCCATGAAAAAGGCTACTGTAATCTTTGGATGCATCAAACAATGTATTTTCAGTAGAGCTAGGAAATGTTATTGTTATGTATAATGTTATTTACATTTTACAAGGCAATAATGAGACCTCATTGGGAATACTACATGGAATTCTGGTCTCCCGTATTTAAGAAAGAGGAATTTAAAAAGGAACAGTTGCACAGAAGGGCTACTAGGATGATCAGAGGAATGGAAAACCTACCTTATGAGAGGAGACTCAAGGAGCTTTGCTTGTTCAGCCTAACCAAACAAAGGCTAAGGGGAGACATGATTGCTCTCTATAAATACATCAGAAGGATAGATACCAGGGAGGGAGAGGAGTTATTTAAGTTAAGTGCCGATGTTGGCACAAGAACAAATTGATATAAACTGTCCATCAATATGTCTAAGCTTGAAATTAAACAAAGGTTTCTAACCATCAGAGAAGTGAAGTTCTGGAACAGCCTTCTAAAGGGAGCTGTGGGGGGAAAACCTAACTGCCTTGAGGACTGAGCTTGATAAATTTATGGTGGGGATGGTACAATGAGATTACTTACAATGACACGTGGCCCACCTGTGACTGCTAATAGCACAAATCCCAGTGGTCAGAGATGGGGGCATTAGAAGGGGAGGTTTCTGAGTTACTACAGAGAAGTCTTTCCCAGGTGTCTGGCTGGTAGAAGACATGTTCAGGGTTCAATTGACTGCCATATTTGGAGTTGGGAAAGAATTTTTCTCCAGATCAAATTGGCAGAGACTCTGTGTATGTGTGTTTTTTCCCCTTCTTCTGCAGCATGGGACATAGGTTACTTACTGGTTTAAACTAGAGTAAATGATAGATTCTTTGTAAAATTAAGTCTTTAAATCATGATTTGGGGACTTCAGTAACTCAGCCAGAAATTAGGAATCTATTACATGAGGAGTGGGTGAGATTCTTTGGCCTGTGATGTGTAGGAGGTCAGACTAAATAATCACAATTGTCCCTTCTGACCTTAAAGTCTATGGTAAAAAATAAATCAACCTTTCCATCAATTCAGGACATTTTTCAATAAACTTTTCTGGGTGGAGCAAAAATCATTTTACAAATTAGTGATCGGAGCTTCCCTTCTTCTTTTGGACTGCTGCATAGATAATAGCAGAATTAACTGTAGGGAAAAATAATTGTAAGAAATAAAGGATATTTTCTATAAGGGACCAAATCAATAGAAATACTCAGTAGTAAAGCTAACAAGTTCAAAAAATTCATTTTAGATTGGCTTGACATATATATGAATTTTAAATTTTAAACCTTCTCTCTTCTACATCTCTAAGATATGCTTTCAACAGATCACAAATTTCTCTTATGTTTGCTTAAACTCCAGCTCCCATAATGGTAGAATCTCCTGGAGTAGCTACATAGCTCTTGTCCTTTCTGCATTGGAGACAGGAAAGTTTTGAGCGGGCTGTGTGGTTCTCCTACAGAAAGAAGGTGATCAGGCAACTAAATTACAGAAAAACATGCTGGAATGGCATTCCATCTCCTTAGATTACTTAACAGAATTCTGGCTCTAAAGTATGCAGTTATGCAAACAGGCACCCAACAGTTCCATCTGAAGTTGGTGGGAAATGTGGATGCACAAGAAATTAAGAATTAGGACCAGGAAGACATTTCCTAGTTCATTCTCCCCACCTGGACATGTTCCTAATACTATGAAGCCTTCACCACATGAGTAATCATTAAAACTAGTTGGGTGGGTAAGGGTTAATCACTTGAAAAGGTTTGCAATAATGTGTCAAGGATTATTAATCCATGCAGACTTTTAGTGGTAGAGGATAGAAGAAAACAGCCTAGAAAACCAATGTACAAAGATGAAACTAATTTTCTCCAATACTTCAGCCAAATAGAAATCAAACAAATCATATGAGTATAGAAGAAGTTATTAAATTATTTTGAATACCTAAAGACAATATTTATTATCAAGCAACAAATCTATACAGAAACAAATTTTCAGAAAATAATACATATAACCTATTTATGGTGTTATCACTAGACCAATAAGGACAGAGTACATGGCTGCAGTCACTACCTCAATATTTTCCCATTCATATGATCATCCATAAACAAAAACATAGGAATAGAAACATAGGAGTGGAAGGGACCACTGGGGATGTCAGTTCCAGTCTCCTGCTGATAGGCAACCCTGTCATAGAATCCAATTCATAAATGTATCAAGCTCCATCTTAAATTAGTTGGGTTATTTGCCCCCGTTACAGCTATTGTGAGACTATTCCAGAACCTTACTCTTGTGATGATTAGAAACATTCTTCTAATTTCCAGACTAAATTTATTCATGGCCAGTTTATAGCTATTTGTTCTTGTGCCAATATGACTTTTAGCTTAAAAAGCTCTTGTCCCTCCCTAGTGTTTATCCTCTGATGTATTTACAGAGAGCAGTCATATCCTCTGTCAGCCTTCATTTGATTAGGCTAAACACCCCAAGCTGTATTAGGCTCTCCATTCCCCTGATCATTCTAATGGCCAGCATCTGTTCCAGTTTGAATTAATCTTTTTTAAACAGGGGTGACGAGAATTGTACAAAGTATTCCAGATGAGGTCTCATAGGCCTGGATGCTCAAAAAGAGTTAGGCCTGTAAGTTCCAGTTGTGGGCTCCACTGAGACATACAAAACTCTTGCTGAACCCTGCAGGTGCCTAAACTCATTCAGTGCCTAAGTTTTTGAAGAAAAAGTTCCTAGGTGTCTATATTTCTGCCTCTGAGAAAGCACATTGTTGTCTCCCAATACATGCCTGGGTGCCTATCTCTGACCTGTGCCCTAGAGCAATTCATAAACCAGCAGAAGAAAGGCATTCTTCTCTCTAAGTTGCATGCAGGGCCTGATCTGGTAGGCATTATCAGAGGGTGCCTACCGGATCAGTCCCCGGATCAGCACACTAGTTATGGTAGTCGCTTGGGATGTGAGAGGCCTCTGGTTCAAATTCAATCTCTACCTGAAGGGAAGACAGGCTCTGAAGAGGGATTAGTCAGCTCTCAGATGAGTGCTCTACCTGTTGGACAATGGAACATTCTGATGTGGGGCTCCCTCAATCACTCCTGTTGAAGCTGGATAAATAATTAAAGAGTTGTTGGAGCAAGGGACTGTATTATGGGTCTCCCACATCCTGGCTGAGTGCACTAACCAGCAGGCTACAGATTCATTCATTCATTCATGCTGGTGCTGTCTCTGGCCCAGATTACTCTTAAGTTTAAGTGTTTCTGTAAGTATAGACTTAACCATGTGCTTAAGTCCTTTCCCAAATTGGGGCACAATGACCCAAGACAAAGATACACAAAGACCATGCAGACATCAATAAAAGCATTACATATGTATCAACAGGAAATAATCTATAAATGCTGGAGCAAAGAACACAAGAGGTATCACAGATCTTCTAATGTGATTTGGATTGTAACCTTAATTTGTATTCATTCACATTTGCTATTTTTCCGTGCTCTTTTTTTTTCAGTTTCTGAAGGGGCTAGTTCTTGGATACTGAGTACAGGAAAAACAATGTGTTATAGGAAAAAAAGTAGCTGTGAAACAGTGCAGTAAATATTTTACACTATATATGCAAAGTCTGTGAGCAGACAAAGAGAAAAAAAAAGAATTACTAAGCATTGAAAGGTCTCCAAGCAATTTTCCTATTGAGAACAGTTATTTTGATTTTTATGCAACTTTATTTTTCCACTGGTTTTAATAAGATTAACTATAGCAGTCACTGGTGAGGGGCAGACTTTGTTCAATAATATCCAACTGCTCACAGCAAATGAAATGGATTAGCATTGAAACGTCTATTCTTATCTCTTGCAAATCATCCTCCAATACAATGATTACTCTTGCAGTTTTTTCAGAGATGATAGTGAATTAAAATATGATAATCTTTATTAACTTTCCATGTTTCCTCTGCTTGCAAAGATGAATTATGATCTGAGCCACTGTGTAAATATATATTTGTGTAAATATATATATATACTTTTATTTTTTTTTGTGACTTGTTCTGGGAAGACTGGGTAGGGTCTCGGGGTCTAAGCTTAATTTAGAGATACAATTAATTCTTGAACATATAAAGAAGCACCTGTTGGAAAGTGTATACAAACTAGATTCTGTTGTAATTACTACTTCAGACCTTAGTGTAAGCATGTAGTTCCACTACATGGAACAATGAAGATTTATAACAGCTGAGAATCTGGCTCATTGTGTTTATATATATCACTTGTGACCTGTTTGTCCCAATTATTGGATGATATTAAGATCGTGTGAATTAGTTTTAGATTGAAGGATAAGGGGCTACATTTTTATTTTAATGTGAAAAATATAAATATTGGCCCATAGTTAACCTAGCCTAAAACAATGGGAGACTCTGGTTTGTAGGCTCTCAAACAATTTAAGCACATTAAATTTGGGTGAGGAGTTAGACAACTTTCCATCTCCAACCCTCATGCCCTGTTGAACATGAAAACTTCCTCAGTGCCTTATCAGAACCTCAAACTCACAGTCCTAGAGAAATAGATGGAACTTTGTTAGGGGAGAAATACACAAGATGTAAGGCAAACTGGCAGCCAGACCAGGGCTGCTCACTCAGATGCTGTGATGAGTCAGCATTCAGGCATACAGAAACATCCCAGCTGTACTATTTTACCATTTCAACAGTGATTCAGTGATGTAGTGACTCAGACCTCAGGTACTCAGCAGCAGCCTATCATTGAACTTAGGTCATCTGACCCAGATTCAGGTATTTCCACAACCCCACCAGAGCTGCAGATTAGTCTGAGCAACAGTGCTACCTAGCTAGAAACCCTCCTGCTGCCTTGCTGTGCACCAGACTCCCCGGCCTGCCCCTGTGTCATCCTTGACCTACTCTAGCCTTACTCCAGCCCTGTCACTGACCCCTTCCAGCTATGTCTCTTCTGCCTGATCCTCTTTAAACCCTTGGACTTTGACTACTCAGCTTTGACCTTCAACCTGTATCTAGACTCAGGCTTTGATATCAACTTGGCTTGTCTTTAGACTGGACTACTCAGCTTTGACCTCTGGCCTGTACCTGGACTCTGGCTACGGTTCTGATTCTGATTTGTCTATGGACTCTGATCTCAGTTTTGATCACGGCCTGTCTCCAGATCTCAATTCTAGCACCACCCTTGGCTCAGGCACAATGCTATGCCTAGCTATGACCTACATTCCAACCATTAGGTCAGATTATTAAAGGTGGCACCTGACACAATTCTCATTATGACTTCTGCGCTTCCAAAATCCAATGTCCTGTCTAGCAGCAGTATTATTACTGCTTCAAACAGCCACCTAGAGAGCTTTCACCAAGCAAAATTCATTTAAATATTGGCAAATTACAGTAGGTCTGATTCTGCATTTCTTGCACATCCAAACTTCCTAGTTAACTCAACGGGAGTTTTGGGTATGTGAAAAAGTGCAAGATAAAGTATTAGGTATATTGATGCATTTGGGGCCAAGCCTTAGACCTATTAAAGCTAATGGCAATTTTGCCATTACCATCAGCGGGACTAGGACACCAGTGTTCTCAAGGCGGAGGGGGGTGGGGGCGAAGGGGTAAGACACTCTGAAAAAAAATTGTCAAAATTCTGTCACAAAACCGGAAGGAAGGTTGTGATGAATTCCCAGAATTCACCACCAATTATTATTTTCTTGTCTTGCAATATCATCAATGTTCCAGGCACTGACCACATATGTATGAGAGAAGATTTAGGAAAGAAGGACTTAAAAGCCAGAGTCTAAGCTACCAAGGGGAGCTAGCAAACAGGGGAGGTTGAGAGGGAGTTTGTGGGAGGGAGGCATAAAATAATCACTGTGGTTAGGAAAGGCTGCATCACCAGTTCCAACACTGCTTCTGTCTCCTCCACCTGCACTTGTATCCAGACAGAGAACCTCTGAGTGAGGCCTGCATTTCCCTTTCATAGAAAGCCAGGTTGGGGAGAGCGTTCAGTGTGAAAGGCATCTGCTGGTGGAATCTCTCAGGAAGGAGGTGTGAGAGCTACAGGATGAGGTGGCTAGGCTGAGGCACACCAGTGTACACGAGGAATTCTTTGAGAATGTTCATATGGAGAACTCCAAGGTTGAGGAAGCTACCTAGCTGGAGAGGACTGCTGTCACACAACCGGGGGAAGATGATGCAGCTCTGTCACAGGGAGGACCCTGTCTGCTAGTTATTTGTGGTGGCAGGCAGTACTCCACCCATGCTCCCAACCCACCCACTATAGTGATGAAGAACCATTATGCTGCCCTGGCAAAAAGGGATGAGGAATTACCCCCCAAAGATGGGGAAGGAGAAGATCTGTACTCCCAATGCTGGTAGGATCATGTCCACCACTCCCAAGAGAAAACATAGGATAGTAGTGGTCAGTGACACCCTTCTGAGAGAGATGGATGCACCCAGGAGGTGTGTTGCCTGACAGGGGCGCGTATCAGAGACATTACAGAGGGATTGTCGAGGATCATCTGGCCCTCAGACTACTATCCCATGCTACTCATACACGTAGACACAAATGATACTGTGAGGTATGACCCTGAGCAGATTAGAAGTGACTACAGGGCTCTGGGAGTAAGGGTGAAGGAGTTGGGGGAACAGGTGGTGATCTCTTTGGTCCTTCCAGTTAAGGGTAGGGGCCCAGGCAGAGACAGATGCATCCTGGAGGTGAATGTATGGCTGTGCAGATGATGTCATCAGGAGGACTTTGGCTTCCTTGACCATGGGATGCTGTTCTGGGAAGAAGGACTGCTGAGAGGAGATGGGGTCCACCTATTGAGGAAAGGGGAAAATATCTTTAGATACAGACTGGCTAACATAGTGAGGCAGGCTTTAAACTAGGTGTGATGGAGGCAAGAGACACCAACAAACAGGTAAACCAAAAACATGGAGGCTGGAAAAAGGGTCAGAATCTGGGGCGGGGGGGGGGGGGGGGGGGGGGAGCATGGTCAATTATAGCAGAGACAAAGGACAGATGAGAGATAACAAAGAAGGAAATCAAGTCAGTCTATGTACTAAAGCAAGAAGTATGGGGATCAACAGGAGGAACTGGAAATAATATTGAATAATCACAACTATGACATAGATGGCATCAGAGATTTGGTGGGTTAATACATATGACTGGAATATTGGTATACTAGTGTACAGGTTGCTCAGGAAGGACAGGTGGGGAAAAAGGGTTCTTGGAATGCACTGGATTCAACTTCTTATTACAGAAAGTGGAGAAAGTAACTAGGGGAGAGGTTTTTCTAGATTTGATATTTGACAGATAGGGAGGAAATGGTTGAGAATTTGTGTGTAGGAACGATAGGAAGTTTGGCAAGAGATCACCCTGGCTTGCTTTAAAGCATGTAGGTACAAAATTAGAAAGGCCAAGGAACAAAATGAGATTAAACTAGTTAGAGACAAAGGGTAACAAGAAAATATTCTACAAATACATTAGAAGCAAGAGAAAGACCAAGGACAAGTTAATCCTATTACTTGGGGTGAAAGGGGAGAGCCAATAACGAAACTCTGGAAACGAGAGAAGTGCTAAATGACGTTTTTGTTTCAGTTTTCATCAAAAAGGTTAGTAGACATTGGACGTCTATCGTAGTGAACGCAAGTGAAAATGAGGTAGGATCTGAGGCTAAAATAGGGAAATAATAAATTAAAAATTACTTTGACAAGTTAAATGTCTTCAAGTTACCAAGGCCTGATCAAATCTATCCAAGAATACTCAAAAAGCTTATTGAGGAGATAAGTGAGCCATTAGGAATTATCTTCAAAAACTCATGGAAGACGGGAGAGGGCAAACATAGTGTCAATCTATAAAAGCGGGAATAAGTACAACTGAGGGAATTACAGACCCATCAGCTTAACTTCAGTACCTGGAAAGATAATGAAGGAAATAATCAAGTAATCAATTTGAAAACACCTAGAAGATAATAAGTTCATAAGTAACAAGCAGCATGGATTTGTTAAGAACAAATCATGTCAAACAACCTAAAAGGGTAACAAGCCTTATGGATAGTGAGGAAGTGATAGAAATGGTATATCTTGACTTTAGTAAGTCTTTTGATACTGTCTCACATGACTTTCTCATAACAATCTAGGAAAAAAATTAGCCTAGATGAAGCTACTAAATAGGTGCATAACTGGTTGGAAAACCATTCCCAGAAAGTAGCTATCAGTGGTTTACTGTCTGGCTAGAAGGATGTATTGAGTGGGGTCTCGCAGGGATCAGTCTTACATCCAGTTCTATTCAATATCTTCTTAAATGATCTAGATAATGGCATAGAGAGTATACTGATAAAGTTTGAGGATGAAACCAAGCTAGGATGGGTTGCAAGTGCTTTGGAGGATAGGATTAAAATTCAAAATGATTTGGACTAAGTGGAGAAATGAAGTAAATAGGATGAAATTCAATAAGGACAAAAGGAAAGTAGTCCATTTAGGAAGGACCAATCAATTGTAGACATACAAAATGGGAAATGGCTGCCTAGGTTGGAGTGCTGTGGAAGAGGATCTGGGGATCCTCTATGATCACAATCTAAATATGAGTTAACAGTGTAACACTGTTACCAAAAAAAAAAAAAAAAAAAAAAAAGAGGGAAACATCAGCAGGAATACTGTGAGCAAGACCCAAGAAGTACTTTCTCCAGTCTCCTCCACGCTAATAAGGCCTCAGTTGTGTCCAGTTCTGGGTGCCACATTTCAGGAAAGATGTGGACAAACTGGAGACAAAAAATGATTAAAGTTTTAGAAAATGAAATGGGGAAAGATTGAAAAAAATGTTTTTTTTTAATCTGGAGAAGACTGACGGGGGGACATGATAACAATTTTCATGATAACAAAGTACCTAAAAGGTTGTTACAAGGAGGAGGATGAAAAATTGTTCTGCTTAACCTCTGAGGCTAGGACAAGAAGCAATGGACTTAAAGTGTAGCAAGGGAAGTTTATGTTGGACACTAGGAAAAACTTCTTAACTGTCCAGGTAGTTCAACACTGGCACAAATTTCCTAGGGAGGTTGTGGCATTTCCATCATTGGAGATTTTTAAGAACAGGTTAGACAAACACCTGTCAGGAATGGTCTAGTTAATACTTAGTCCCATCTTGAGTGCAGGGGACTGGAGTAGATGAACGCTCACAGTCCCTTCTAGTCTTATATTTCTATGATTCTATTGTGCCTTACCTGAAGAGCTCAGAATGTAAGTCAGTTTACAGTCTAAGAAAGATTGATACTGTTAAATCATTCCTAGAGGGATGGTCTATCTTTGGGACTCATAAGAATTCTCTTGAAGAGGTGTTTTTGTTTGTTTGGTGTTGTTGTTGTTGTTGTTGTTTGCTTTTGAAATGGATCAGATTGTACTACAGGTATTAAAAAAAAATCCAGGGGAAGAAACCAACGAGTCTCTCAACCACCCCCATGCCTCTTACTAAGTCTTTACCAGAATTCCTTCAATTTTTACAGGTGATGACTATATTTGACATAATTCCTAGTGCGTGAGGGAAGGGAGTAATAAACATGTTTGTTTACCTATTGATATTGCCTTCTATGGATATAGTTATAAGAAAGCATTTTTGTTTAAATAGAAAACAAATGATTGCTCTACATATATGTGCCTCCTAGGGTGCACCACATTAATCATAGGGAGAATGTTTTTAAAGCCCTTTTTAAAATATTGTCAGCCCATGACTAGACCAGAAGTGAATTTATACAAATTCTAATTTAAAAACTTCCTTAAGATTCTAAGCACCTACAGTATCAACAATTATAAAGAGCAGGAGGAAATAAGCTTTATAAAATGCATAGTTTAAACAAAAATGAAGGTTGGGAAATTTAAAGTTATGTTATACCTAATAAATAAAATTTGAAAATGCAGATTAAAACACCTTAAGCAAACGTACTTCTGTTTTTTTATCACTAGCACTACTCCATATCAGAGCAGTACCACTACACTTTTCAGCCCCTTTGTAAATTAACTATTGTATGTGTTTATGGCAGGTATCAACATCTCATAATTACTGCAGGTAACATGTTAAATCTTGGCAGTTCAGCTAGGAACCCTTGGGGATCATAAACCAAATTAACCAAGTCTGTCTGCAAGGGTACACATATGGGCTTCAGTTATCTACAGCCAAAGGCTGTCTGACCAATTTAGATACTAAAGTTTAAAATGGTAGTAAAATATATTGCTTGTCTTTTTCTGGAAAGTAATGGCTGCTCTCAGGAGGACTTTCCAAATCAGGAGGGTAGATAGGTGATTAGAGAGCATGCAAAATGCAAGAAATAAGACTAAATGTCTTAGTCATCTTAGTTATTTTAATAAATAGTTTCTTCTTGTAGTAATATTGATATACACATATATGTGTGTTCTATATATGTTTATACACAAATGTAGAAATAGAATATTAAAATTACTGAAATATCATTGAGATTAACATGTTTTAAGAACCAGTCTACATTAACTTATTTTATTTTATTCATAGTAATTTATATTGTTTGGCCTATATAAGTAATTTAATATATTTTCTGTAAAATGTTGCTAATGAAAACTGAAAAATGTACATACAGTAATTTATATTTCTGAGATATACAATTTAAGGATCTTTCATCTTTCAGATGACCAAAGCAATGCGTTTTGCATACTGAATTTGCAGACCCATCTCTCACTCTGTCATACTGCACTGCTTTGACAACAATTTAGGCATAGACAACAGCTTAAGAGAAGGGAGTAGAATGGGCCCAGTGATTCATTCTGCATTTAACCTTTTTTTTTCTGTTTTTTAATCAGACTCACGCCACTTTACATTTCTTTAAGTATATGTCATTTGCATTTCAACGTATCAGATGTTTGCAAACTACACAATTCACCTATTCATGGAATAACATTGTTTATTTAAGGGTACGCCTTCACTACCCACCGGATTGGTGGGTATTGATCCATCTATCTGGGATCAATTTATTGTGTCTTGTCTAGATGGGATAAATCGATCCCTGAATCGACACCTGTACTGCACCTTGGGAGAAGGAGAAAGCGGAGCCGACGGGGGAGCTACTGCAGTCGACTCACCACCGTGAGGATGGCCAGGTAAGTCAAACTAAGATACTTCAACTTCAGGTACATGAATAGCGTAGCTGAAGTTGCGTATCTTAGTTCAAATCCCCCCCCCCCCCCCCGCCAGTGTAGCCCAGGCCTCAAGCACACTATATTGTTCCTATTTCCTGATGAGATGAAAAGCCTTTTACTCATTCATTCATTCATTCATTCATTCATTCAAATGTGTACTATACTAAAGAAAAAGGTATCCATGTCAAACTCTCAAATTCTTTTCAGAAAATAAATGATTTAGTTGGGGATTGGTCCTGCTTTGAGCAGGGGGTTGGACTAGATGACCTCCTGAGGTCCCTTCCAACCCTGATATTCGATGATTCTATGACTAGCAATTACCCATAAAGAATGTTACCCCAACAGCTACATAAGTAAGTTGAAAAAAACAACCCACCTTTAGAATCTCCCTCTAACCATTTCCCAACATCACACATTTCCAGATTTCCAGTCTTTTAAAGAGACTGGTGAATAGCTAACAACACATTACTGGTGCAAAGGTACCTTGCACCTTGTATTACCATCTCCACCAGTGCAAAGTAAGTGTGAGGTTGGGGTAAAATTATACCATTTGAATTAATGTCTTTGACCAATATGTAATCATATAAAAAATAACCTTGTCTTCCTCTAGGCTAGGGTGACCAGATAGCAAATGTGAAAAATCGGGATGGAGTTAGGGGGTAATTGGGTAAAAAGCCCCAAATATCAGGACTGTCCCTATAAAATCAGGGCATCTGGTCACTCTACTCTAGGCCCTGATGACATACTAGAATCAATGGGAATGTTGCCACTGGTTTTAGTGGGTGCAGAATTGGGCCCCTACTGAATGTTTGCCGCATGTTGGAGTAGAGGATAAACTCATGTGGTACCTTAACTGTGAGTGTCCTGACCAACATCACCCTCATCATAATAATACCATACCATCTGATAGTATTTTGAGCTGAAATAAGAAAGTCCACAGGCAATAGAATTTTCTCAATACATGTTAACTTTTTAATTTAACGGGATACTCTAAGGTTCAAACCAATGTTTCATTTATCCAAACTATTTCAGCAGTGCCTATCAAGTATTATTTTAATTGAGTTCTTAGTTTATTTCATAATAAATCTCAATTTTAAAACATTACAGTAGAGATGCTTGATTCTTAGGTGTTAAGAAGTTTATGGACCAATATTTCTTTTGGTAATATTAGAACAGGAATATAGTTTTCCCATTCTGCTAACCTAATCAATTTGTATTTGTACATCTTTTCTAAAGATAACTATTCTATGGGGAAAAGATACACTTCAGCATCTAATACTACCCTTTTTAAATTAAGATGGATTACATATTTGAATTTTAACTTCAGTATTTAGTTTCTTTCTCACCCCCTCATTCACTTTAATACTACCATATGATACTGTACCAGATTTGAAAGATGTTTTTTTCTTAATTTGATTCTGTGTATGTATATTCATAACATATGTTTCACCTCTATCATTCTCAACATAAACTATCAATACAGCTTGAAAGAAAGCAGCAATATATCTATCTGTAGTGTTATTGTTTCCTTGTTCTCTCCCATCTGTCTGTATCACCCACCTGTTGTCCCTTGTATTATGCTTAGAGTGGAAGCTACCTGGGACAAGGTTCATCATTTGTACAGCGCGGAGCACAATGGGTTTCTGCTCCAGGACTGGGACTTTTTCATGCTATGGAAAATTAAGTATATTATAATACATAAGAACATAGTGTTAAATATTATCATCATAATACATTAGTATTAATTATTATTATCTGGAAACTTTATTTTAAGCCTCATGGAAACTAAACTGGGCAGAAGTCACAGGGTGAGAGAGAGGCAATTATTTTCTTAACGTTCATGTCCCCCTAACTGGCACTGTCCAAAATGTCAAAACCTGTTCAGAAAAATTAAACATATGAAAAATAAAGCTTGATACTTGGCTTTGGTTGAGATTTCCTAGTAGATAGGAAAATTCTCCCCCTGAGTGAGATCTACATTGATGCTCAAACCAGTTCCTGTTGAGTTAAGAAGAGAAGGCCCTATGGTCAAGATATTCTCCATGAGGAGCCTTCAACTTTAGATTCACTGTTCCTTGGTCGTAAATAGCCCAGATCTTTGAGCTGCAAAGCTCCTTCATTTTCCCAGACTTCTGGGAAGAGAGAGATGTAATGAGAACTGATATCATGGGAGTGTATGGAAGGGGGTAGTTTTTGAGCAAAATGTTTTGGTTTTGGTTGGGTGTTTTCCAGTTTGGGCTATGAGAAGAAGCTGCGGGTTTTATTCTGTTTTAAAACAATGGTTGTGTTTGATAGCATTTTCAATCTATATCAAAGTGACTGGAACTTGGAAAGGAGCTTTTTGTTGTAATTATGAATCTAAGTACATATATAAATAGTCTGCCATTGATTCACATGTACACATTCCATGGGAGTTCTGCCAGGTATTCAGAACAACATGTACCCCTTAGCAAAGCATAAGGCACATTTATTTAGCCATAGTGAGAAGAATCTGCTCTGCCTCAGGTATCTGAGATGGCCAAAAGAGAATGTATATAATACATTCTAAACAGCTTACAAATCTGGTTCCCACCACCTCCAAAAGGCAAAACAACACAAATATAGCATGTATGTCAGGAACAAATTGAAACCTCAACTGAAACCAAAAGAAATACAATTCAGATATAGTAACGCCAGCAGAAGATATAGCCTCCAGACTATCTGTGGATTACAGATCAATGGGAAATGTCTAAAAGGCAAGATTCAGCTGGCAATATAGCTTGAAAGAGAAAATTAAAGCCTTACTTTCACCTCGCTCCTTTAGTTGACATCTAGGACAAAGGAATTTGATTGTGATTTTTCTAGCAGGTTCATAATATAAATTGAAGAAGAGAAAGGAAGGCAGGTGTGGGATGGGGGAGGGGGACAGCAATAGAAGCAACACTGGAAATCCATTCAATTCTATTGTCTTCCAGACATGAAATCACATAGAAATGAAATATTGCAAGTGGTGAGGTCTTTGCAAATTCATAAGGATCTATGTTTGCAATAATAATAAAATAAATCATAAACGACTACAATGGGTCGGATTCTCCACCCTTTATTCATATAGAAAGGCATACTCCCATCACCAAAGCTATTAGACAAACTTCTACAGGTAAATCTCTCATCTCAGACTTATACATAGCCTTGCATATCATCATCCCGTATTCTAACTGGGAAGTTCTTAGATTAAAATGGAAAGAGAATTTGAGATCCACTGTGGAGTATGACATGTGGAGGGAAACATTTACATTAATTCAAACAATTTTCAGCTTTGTTGACAGCAACCCAATTTAGATTTTTGTATATGCTTTTTTCCTTCCAGTCTTGTACATTATGTTGGCAGTTTTACAGTCTTAAATCTATATGAAATTGAATTTAAACATAGGTATATTTTATTGCTATTTCTGGCATTCCAGGTGTAGCTAAGATTCTTGGTTTGAAATCTAGTATTTCTTGTCTATGACTTTGATTCAGAAATGTATTTAATCGTATGCTTGTATGATTTGCTGAATTATGCTCATAATGTTTAAGTACCTTTGGAGCAAGGAGTGTAACTTCTGTATTTGTACAACACCTAACGTGTTATGGACAATTATGACAGATTCAGAATAAGATTCGATTAATTAAATTAAGTTCTATATAATGTGAACAGTGGATATTTTGGTCACTTATCTTCAGTATAATTAGCCTCCAATAGAGCTACCTACAGATTCCCTTATCAATCATAACTAGGGATTTGAGAATATTAATGATTTATTATAGGGTTTTTCACTATTTCAGGCTACCTTTAAACCTACATTAAATATCTGACCACAACATTATTTAAAAATAAAAATGAAGCATTTGAGGGATGTGCAGTTTCATTCTGTATGGTGACCTGAATGTGTATCTGGTAGACTACCAGTTGGACATGAAACCATCCCACTTAGGTTTCCTACTTGAGATTTATAACCTCTAAAAGTCCTGAAGTAGTACCAGGATCAAAAGTGACTACCATCACTCAAGTGGCTACTATACATGATTTGTTTGGCTCCTGGTGTTTTTCATCTATTATTGTGATGGATTAAAGCCACAGTCTACTTCTCCTGAGTTTACTACTTTTCCCGAAGCAAGAAATCAGTCACAATAGAATGATGGTTTATTAATCTCACACTAATGAGGCATCAGGTACATGGATAACTTCATCCACATTCTAAAGTAAATGCTTAAAATGCAGTTGGAACAGAGATGGTCATTCTAGGAAGCTATGCCTTGAAGTCTGCAGTAAGCCAAGACAATATGTTAGGCTGTTTGGACCTGACCCAAAGGCTATTTAAGATAATGGGAGTCTTTTCATTACTTTGAAAAGACTGAAAGGAATTTTAAAAGATAATCTAATCCAGTGGTTCCCAGACTTTTTACTAAGGCTGCCCAATAACTATATGTTGTCTTTTTTTTGTGACCCAATGTTACATATATGCATCCTCTGCCCTGCCTCCACAAGCCTAACTCTGGCCAAGTGAGTGTGTGGCAGATTTGATCGACAACGTCCATCTCCCCTCAGGCCTCTCCTCTACACTGGGCTGGGAAAAGTGTATGTTTGCCTTGGTGAGGACACATTGTTGGGTTAATCCAGCCCTGTATGTGGTGATCCATCTAGAACCTTTCTGCAACCTATTGGCTGTCAGGGACCCACCTTTTGGGAAGCATTGTACTAACCCATCCCCCTGCACTGATACAGGATTAAGTATACTGAGACCATCCCTGAAAGATGTTTACCTAAGGGGTGCCCAACTTACAACTGTGCATCAACTTTGCACCATACATAGCCCACCAGAACATTTCATAAGGTCCACAGTGTGCTTCAACACAATATAACTAAGGCCTATTCATTAACGTTTTGTCATCATGTTTATATCATTTTAGTTTAGACAAGTGTGTAAACAGACAATACTGTACATAGAAATAAATGATTTAAATACATAGAAAAACATCTGAAGTTAAATATAAATCAAAACAGGTAACTTTAAATCTTATTCAAATATGTAGAATCTGTTTGGCTCACACAAGGTTGTGCTTAGGTTTATGTGGCCCTCCTGTGTAATAAGGCTGGTCACCCCTGAAATCTATTCTTAAAAGCCTTCAGTGATGGATATTCCACAGCCTCCTTATGCAACCTGTTCCAGTGCTTGACTTTCCTTATAGTTAAAAAGGTTTTTTCCTCTAATATCTAACCCAAATCCCCCTTGCTGCAAAGTAAGAAAATTACATCTTGCCCCACTCCCTGTGGATATGGAGAACAACTGATCACCATCCTCTTCATAAACATGTTTTAAATATCTGAAGACTGTTATATCCCCTTTGAGCCTTTTCTTCT
Organism: Chelonia mydas; assembly: GCF_015237465.2. Classification (NCBI taxonomy): domain Eukaryota; kingdom Metazoa; phylum Chordata; order Testudines; family Cheloniidae; genus Chelonia; species Chelonia mydas. The sequence continues at coordinate 101,534,962 of NC_057852.1, forward strand.
CTAGACTAAATGTACCCGGCTCTATTCAACCTTTCCTCATAGGTCATGGTTTCTAAACCTCTTTCCATTTTTTGCTCTCCTCTGGACTTTTTCCAATTTATTCACATCTTTCTTAAAGTGTGTTGCCCAAAACTAGACACGACCCTCCAACAGATGCCTCACCAGTGCTAAGTGGAACAATTACCTCCCATGACTTACACATGACACTCCTGTGAATATATCCCAGAATGGCATTTGTTTTATTTACAACAGCATCACACTATTGACTCATATTCAATTTGTGATCCACACTAATCCCCAAAACCTTTTCTGCAGTATGGCTGCCTAACCAGCTATTTTGTATTTGCACACTTGATTTTTTCTTCCTTTTAATCAAGCTTCTAGTTCTGAAGGTAGACAAATTTAGACTGAAAACAAGGCATACATTTGAAAAAGTGAGAGTAAATAGCCATTGGAATAATTTGCCAATGGTTGTGATGGATTCTCCATCACTGACAATTAGGTCTGTTGATTAATCGCAGTTAACTCACACAATTAACTAAAAAAACGCAATTGCCATTAAAAAGATTAATCGCGATTAATCTTTGTTTTAATCCCACAGTTAAACAATAGAATACCAATAAAAATTATTAAATATGTTGGATGTTTTTCTACATTTTCATATATATATATATTGTATTCTGTGTTGCAATTGAAATAAGTGTATATTATTTTTGATTACAAATATTTGCACCATAAAAATGATAAACAAAAGAAATAGTATTTTTCAATTCACCTCATATAAGTACTGTAATGCAATCTCTTTGTCATGAAAGTGCAATTTACAAATGTAGATTTTTTTTCTGTTACATAACTCCACTCTAAACCAAAACAATGTAAAGCTTCCAAGCCTATAAGTCAACTCGGTCCTACTTCTTATTCAGCCAATTGCTAATAAAAAGCAAGTTTGTTTACATTTACAGGAGATAATGCTCCCTTTTCATATTTACAATGTCATCAGAAAATGAGAACAGTCATTTGCATGGCACTTTTGTAGCCAGCATTGCAAGGTATTTACGTGACAGATATGCTAACCATTCCTATGCCCCTTCATGCTTCGGCCACCATTCCAGAGGACATATTTCCATGGTGATGACTCTTGTTAAAAAAATAATGTGTTAATTAAATTTGTGACTGAACTCCTTAGGGGAGAATTGTATGTCCCCTGCTCTGTTTTGCGCACATTCTGCCATATATTTCATGTTACAGCAGTCTCGGATGATGACCCAGCATGTTGTTCATTTTAAGAACACTTTCATTGCAGATTTGACAAAACGCAAAGAAGGTACAATGTGAGATTTCTAAAGTTAACTACAGCACTCTACCAAGGTTTAAGAATCTGAAGTGCCTTCCAAAATCTGAGAGGGACAATGTGTGCGGCATGCTGTCAGAAGTCGTAAAAGAGGAACACTTTGATGTGGAAACTATGGAACCTGAACCACCAAAAAGAAAATCAACCTTCGGCTAGTGGCATCTGACTCAGATAATGAAAATGAACATGCGTCAGTACGCACTGCTTTGGATTGTTATCGAGCAGAACGTATCACCAGCATGGATGCATGTCCCCTGGAATGGTGGCTGAAGCATGAAGGGACATATGAATCTTTAGTTCATCTGGCACATGAATATCTTGTGACACCAGCTACAACAGTGCCATGAGAACACCTGTTTTCACTTTCAGATCGCATTAGAATCATAGAATCATAGAACTGGAAGGGACCTCAAGAGGTCCTCTAGTCCAATGCCCTGCACTTATGGCACGACTAAGTATTATCTAGCCCATTCCTGAGAGGTGTTTGTCTAACTGGCTCTTAAAAATCTCCAAGGATGGAGATTCCACAATTTCCCTTATTCCAGTGCTTAACCATCCTGACAGTTAGGAAAGTTTTCCTAAAGTCTAACCTAAACTGCCCTTGCTTCAGTTTAAGCAACATTGTAAACAAAAAGCAGGCAGCATTATGTCCTGCAAATATAAACAAACTTGTTTGTCCGAGCGATTGGCTGAACAAGAAGTAGGACTGAGTGGACATGCAGGCTCTAAAATTTTACATTGTTTTATTTTTGAATTCAGGTGGGTTTTTTTTGTACATAATTCTACATTTGTAAATTCAACTTTCATGATAAAGAGATTTCACTACAGTACTTGTATGAGGTGAATATAAAAATACTATTCCTTTTGTTTTTTACAGCACAAATATTTGTAATAAAAATAAATATAAAATTAGCACTGTACACTTTGTATTCTGTGTTGTAATTGAAATCAATATATTTGAAAATGTAGAAAACACCCAAAAATATTTAAATAAATGGTATTCTATTATTGTTTAACTGTGTGATTAATTTTTTTAATCGTGCAATTAATTGCGATTAATTATTTAACAGCTTGACAGCCGTACTGACAACTTTTAGATTAAATTTTTTTTTAAAAGATCTGCTCTAGGAATTATTTTGGGGAAGGTCTGTGGCCTGTATTATAGAGGAGGCCTAGACTAAAGGATCACAATGGTCCTTTCTGCCCTTGGAATCTATGAATCTACGAGTTCAGGAAAACATCCCTATTAAGGATAGCACGTAATAAAGCATGTAGTTACTATTCAGCATGTGCCTAAATGCTGTCCTGATTAGGGATGGACTTAAGCACACATTCAAGTTCTTTCCTGAATCAAGGCCCTAGATCAGCAAAAGAAGCAGTCTAACGTACTGTGATCAGATGTATCTCAATATAGCTTGAGTACTAAATTTAATTTTTCAATGACTTACAAAAGAGATTTTGTATGGGAGTCTTGGCATGAATCAAAGTACAATTTCATGGAAGCAAACTGAATGCACATTAATTCAGAATGCACTTGGAACAAATATCAGGAGTCACTTTTCAGTTTTTGGATCAACATAACTGGCACATACAAAAGCTGCCTAAGATTACAGAAGCCAGAGACTGACAACTATCTTGGAGCTGTTTTTCTCCTTTGTATATATTGCAAGTTATTGCACCAGGTGTCCTTCCTTTTGTATTTGCCTGACATGGCCAAAAAGACATCTGTCATTTGTAAAAAGGTAAAAAAACAAAATCAACATATACTATGCCATCCTGAAATTATCAAACACCTACCCATGGAAAATTATTATACTACATTTTATGTGAGCACTGATATTATCTTCCTTATCAATTATATAAGTCACTCATTTCTTTTCCTCTCATCTTCAGTCAACCAGTTTTCAAACCACAGGCAATGAAGTAAAGATTACATTCTCTACCTGTGTTGTTATAAAAGTCTTTAATGCTTCTTTCTCTGTTTTGAACAATCTAGCACAGAAACATTGGAGTATAGAGATAACATCAGTAAAAATTGCTAGAATAAGTTGAGTTCTCCATACATATTTACCTGTCATTTTATTGCTTTTTCAATCCTTTCTTGAATAATAAAAAGATTGAATACCTATTATGTGCTGTCATATTTTTGCCAGATAATACAAGGAACATTTAACATGTGTTTGGAAAATCCATTGGAATGGATTTTGAACTATCTTCTCAAGCCTAATTTGATAGCCATCCTTTCTATGACATGTAAAGCAAAATACGTTATCTAAAGTATGGTATGGCATAGATATCTTTGAAACACAACTAGTCAGTGATTTTTCCATTTTACAGTGTTTTATTTGTGGAAAATTCAGATCTCCCTCCCCCACGCACCTCCTCCAATCCTTATTTAAATACCAATTCACGGGAATTTTTTTCAAATGGCATTTTGAAAGTTGTTTGCATCATAATAACAGTTTCTCAACAGTAATCTCATATTCTCTTATTGCTTCCTAATTACTGCTTAGCAAGCAGATTAAGTTCCATTGTGTTCCAAAGAAGCTTTAACTTGCTCTATTGCTTATCAATATAACCAGATGTTCAATGGCAGATCCAGTGATGACGGCATTTTTAATTGCTTTTTTCGTTTGGCTAAGTAAGTTCAGATGGTCACTAATTAGTTCTGTCATGCAGAGGTAGTTTTGTTATGAACAATGCAATCAGTGTTTCATTGAAAAAACAACTGTCCTAAAATCAACACTGCTTAATTATCCCTAGGAATCCATCCTCGGTTTCTTTATTTGTTATTGCTGTCATGAGTAAGGTGACATGAATTAAACTGAACTGCTGCTTAAAAGAAGGCTTCAACTATTGCACATAATGATTTCTCATTTTCTTCTGCTCAAAAGCAATCAATTGAAACCAATCATAAAGGCTTATTCTGTATTAAGTTTTATGCACTGCTTAGGGGCAACCCAAGTTTTTTCAAAATTGTGTGATATTTGAGCAGCATGCACTTGTGTAAGTTTGTGTGTTGCACCAAACATCATGAGATTTGCAGCTTCAGATAAAAAAAACTTTAACTTAATTCTGTAGGGAAAAAGTCTTCCTTGAATGCCAACAAAGAAGCAATAAGCAATTCTTTTCTACCACACAGATAATAATAAATAATAACAAGGTAATGACATACTATAAATCATGAATATTAGTTAATTTTTCAATGTCTATGTGTGTTAAAAACCCATTGTTCTTCATTTCTAGACTTTGTATGTTAAAATAATGGCTCTGCTTTATAAAATCTAAAGAGGTATTCAGAACTGTAAAAAAATGAACAAAAAACCCCCCAAACCCTCAAATTCTGATAACAGGATTTCCCTGGGGATTTTTCAAAGCAGCCATACCAGCCATAACATACCTTTCTTCTCCTAAGAAACTGGACTGCCGGGTGTTTCATAACACTATTTTTAATTAGAATAGGACATTTATTACAGAGTTGCTATTACAATAGATCTACCTGTCACATGGATATACAAGGCCTTCCAGCAATCACCTGTGAGTCTGTGTGAGGGTAACTAAGAGTGCCTGGCGTGTTAGGATTGGATAGCTATGTAAATATGTTCTTTACAAAACTACTCATAACATTTTGAATCTTTTCCATATTATCTACTAGAACTGACAGTGGCAAAAGGGTTTTTAACACATGCATATCATTTGTGAAGAATGCTGTTAGCTTTGGGTCGTCTTACAAAGCTTCACCTGCTTTGGGCATGTTTTAAGCATAAAATATAGGGAGAAAGCATAGTAATGTGCCAGTTCATGCTCCCCTAAACCCACATGAATAGGATGCAGGTGAGATTTGCACCTGTAAATAATTTTCAGTGGAAGGTATGGGTAGAATTCAGGCACAAAAAATTACAACTGTCAGGAAAATATGGGAGGAGATTTGACCTAGAAAATGTACCCATGGTAAAGTTATCAAAGGTGCTAAGTGATCTTTGGGGCAGATAATCTGCATGCAACTGCTTGGATCTGGATCAGAGGAGAAGCTAAAACCAGTTGCTCATCTTTGCCCCATTAAGCCAACCATGTTATACAGAGGAGCCAGACAAATAGAGATCCTCACTTGGAGTGATTTGGGGCAGACATTTAAAAATATTTAGGCACCTGAAGATGCAGATAGGCAACTCGAGGGATTTTTCAAAAGCACGTAGGTTGTCTAACTCCCAAATTGCACCAAGAAGCATTTTAAAATACCACTGGCTGCCTAAATGCTATTAAAAATCTGTCCCTTTGTGACTAGGGCCAATGGGTTATTTTACTAGAACATAAGATGTAATACTGTACAAGGACTGAGTGTCAGCCTTCACTCTGAATTTCTTACCTTGCATCAACTGTAATCTAGATCCCAAACAGTACTTTGATACTTTTGATACTTTGATTTTATTGTAAATTTAATGTAATATATATATATATATTTTAAAGCCCTTGATGACATTCACTCAGTCTGAATATCAGGCATCCCTATTTTCTTCCTCTTGTGCAAAACAAAGAATGTTCTCTATATGCTCTACATTATGGCCCCCAGAAGTGTAAATTGTTGCTGCTCTGTCTTCACACTACCACTTAATGTAAAATTGTAAATATGTTCTCTCTACATGAACACTTGCTTATAGAAAGCAAAGAGCTTTACTTTCATATGCAGTGAGTAAACATGAATTGCCACGTTCCCCAAAATGATTGTTTATCCTATTTCTCCATATATGTGATGTAAAAAATGCTAGTCCTTCTGCCAAAATATAACTCAAAAATAGAACTGGGGTAAGGAGACCTTGGGGAAACAGTTCTTCTTGTTAGAAGAACGTTCATATATACATATGGAGAGAGACAGAGACATGGAGAAGGGAAAGGGAGTTCCTCTTATATTAATATTAATATTATTAAATATATTTCAGACCAGGAAGTAAGAGGGTATTACATAATATAATGAGCAGATATGTGTAAATTAACCCAAACAAATAAAACAATAACAACAATGATCATAATTAATAAATAATTAATACTCCCCCAAACCATTTAAATGACTAACATCCTTAATGTATGAAATGGTTAAAAAAAAAAAAGATTAAAAGACATAATTGGATGAGTTAAGGATGGAGTGGGAGTCTTACTTTGAATGCCCTAACTTTTGTTGGTTTGCATCAGTTATTATTTACACTCAGTTGTAAGTGTCCCTATTATTTCAAGACAAATACTAGACTGTCTTTGCAGATAGCACAACAAACACTTCTGTTCCATGTGCAGTGGAAGTCTAAAAAAACAATAAAATGTTAGATGCATAACAAACTGGTTGGAAATTAATGTTAAAAGCATAAAAACTCTGGAAAATACTCAGAATATTGCAATACCATTATATAAATCAGATATTTGTCCTCAAATGAAATACTGTCTTCAGTTCTGGTCATCATATCTCAAAGAGGATATGACAGAAAGGGAAGGGTTGCAGAGATGCAATAAGAATGATTAGAGGTGCATAAAGACTTCCATATGAAAGTGATTGAAAAAGAGTAAGGCTGGTTTGTTTAGAAAGATGGCAAATAAAAGGAGAGAGGACAGAGATATAAAAAATAATGAAGAATATAAACAAAGTAGTTCACCTGCTCCAATTTACTTCTTTTCATAATAAATGAATAGGAGACAGAAAATGAAAAGGAAAGACAGCAAATATAAAATGGATAAACAATACATTATTTGCCTGCGGAAACCCTTACCACTAGAAATTATTGAGGCCCAGACCTTAGCAGGTTTAATAAAAACTAGGTTATTATATGGGCGATATGAACATCCAGAATTACTTTACATGGGATTTAAAATAAATATAAAGAATAAAAATCCTTATCTTTCTAAACATATGCCAGCCTCTGACTGTGGAAGTGTAGGAAGAAACCTCCTCTATGGGCAGGTTGTTGTCTACTATGAGGTTTCTTACATTTTATCCATAGAAACTAGTTTTGACTACTCTCAGAGACAGGATACTGGACTGGATGGACTAATTATCTGATCTGGTATGGTAGCTCCCAGGGTCCCAAGTTCAAAGTACTTGAAATGCAAAAAAAGTACTTGATATTGCAAACAAATACTGGATAAACATAAAATAAATATGCTGTTATGCCTAACCATTCTAATCTTTTTCACGTATGAAAACATCAAAAAAAAGTTTGTTGAAACAATCCCACAGATTTGAACAGTTTCTTGTAAAGCAATCCAGAAATAAATCCAAAGCCATTGGGGAATCTAAAAATAACAGAATTTCCTCTTATTTGAGATGAGCCCAAGTTGAAAGATAATTACACCCTGGTTTGTACCAGAGCCCAGAATCAAAGGAAGTAGGGCCCTTAGACCTGTGGAATCCTCACAAACCCATACTTATTTTCACAGTGTAACTTTTTCACGCATGAAAATTAAATTTATCATAACTATAGGAATACAGATTTTCATATAGGTAAGTTGGGGGCTATCCAGGTTTCAAGCACAGGAAAACCTAGTAAACTTATTTTTAATGTTAGACAGTGGGACACCAGTTTCAGTAAATGGGGTTGCACAACTAAAATTAAGATTTCTGGACTAAAGTTTTCAAGTGTGAGTGCCTAAAATTAGGCATCCCAATCCAAAGTGGAAATCAAGCAGAAATGCAGATGCTCAACATGTCTGAAATTGATCCACTTTTCACCACTACCAAAATATGGGTTTAGATATCTAACTTCAGGCACTCAGGTTTTAAAATGTTGACATTGGTCAAAAAATTGGGTCCCTTCTTCTAGGCCCCAATTCAGGAAAGCACTTAACAAGAATGTGAGTATCCCTAAATGGCTTCAGTGAGAATCCTTATGTGCTTAAAATTAAGCACTTGCTTAGGTAAATTACTGAGTCAGGACCCCAGAGGCCATTTTCTTTTCTAACCAATCTAAGATTTTCTTTTTAAAGTCCTTTAGTTTTAAAGGATAAATAATTGTATATTGCCATGTCTTACTGGAATTAGAAATGGATCAAACCAAAATCCCTTGGTTCAAATATTCCCAAACTTTAAAATCTGAATCTGGATCTGAATTATGCAAATGTTTCCTATCATTATAATGAGTGCAATCAAATTTCTGAGTCCATATGACCTTAGACCAGTCAAATTGGGCTAATCTCTACTTGTGATATCTTATTCTTTCTCTTACATGGCTGTTTCCCAAAGAAGATAAATAATTTTCAGAGTGTAGAGGATAATTGCAATGTTCTTTATTCAATTCCAAATTATTTGACAACTTCTTTCAATTATGTGCTCATAATTTAAGCATATATACTACCAAATGGGAGGAGGTAGGGTTTTAGAAGGTGTTGTCTCATTTATGGAATCTTATTCTATATTTTACAAAAACTTGTGCTATTTTACTCTACACTGTCCAAATGCAATACATGTCCTTCTTGCTGAAAGCAATAGTAAATATTTTAGGCCAAATAAAATTAACTGTTAACATGTTTAACTCCATCTTTTTGTTCTTTTATATGTGTACATGTATTCCCTCAAATCTATGATTTTAAAAAAGAAAACTTCCCATTTAATTGCTCCATGACAATTCCCTAGGTAATTTTACTAATACACTTTTTCTGAAGTGCCTTTGAACTCAATTATAATGAAAATAAGGAGATACATTCTTTTGAATATTTTCTTGAACTATAACCAAGTCAGGCATTGTATTTTTAGGGAAGAAACTCTATACATTTCCATCTATTTGCAATTGTAAATGATCTTTGAAAATGAAAAATGTTTCATCAAAAGTGATTGTCTTTTTGTCATAGACACCTGAGATACTATCTGTTCTCAAGCTGCTGTTCCAGTTATGAAAAATGTGTCAATAAGTAGGAACTATATGTTCCTTATATGTGGGTGTCAATTTCTAAGAGGTTTGAGCTATGGATCCATCATAATCAGATGGCACTTCTGAGACTGTGGAAAATTTGACACATTCCTCAATCAGAATGAAAAATGTTTCCTAGCAAGTAGTATTAATATTAATAACCCAGTGTCCTCTGGCCATTACTTTTTAGACAATAAAAGTGCTTTCTATGTATGGAACATTTTTCTTCATTGCTGTCTTCAGTACATGTTGCAAAAACAAAACAACCCAAAAGGCTAAGGGTTGGATTTAAATCAATAAAAGCAATTAACATTTACTTTGGGTATAGGAGTCAAACCTTAGCTCACCCAACTATGGTAATACAGTGATAAGATCAAACAATTTTGAGTTCTCTCCATTGTCTTACCATAATGGTGTGACATATGAATGGTCAGTCTTAGCTCTGAATTTCCTTGCCTTTTTTTTTTGTCTTTAGTAAAACCAGTAATGCCACTATAATGATTTTTTCATTCATTTATGTCTAAGAGTATAAAAAAGGATAGAATATTTAAACACCTTCCTTCTCAGGTTTGATGATCCTTTGATCTTCAATGGTAATAAAATATTCTGAAGTGTTTTACATGGTATTTTATAATATTCTTAGTGCGCATTATGTGTGCAGTGACAGCATATACTGCAATGGCTCTAGTTAAATGAACATTGCATGCACTATTTGCATTGCAACAATTCTACAATTTTGGAATGTACAAACAACCAATATACAATATAATGAATAGTGTATATGCAGCTCCTATAGGAGGGTGGTGGAGATGAGTTTAACGTTCTGACTATCTTATGGGCCCATTAAATACATATTCTAGAAATCAAGATCAGGAGAGGTTTCATAGCTGATCTGAGCACATGCGCTTAGGATTGTCATGATGATTTTGCCAAATGGACTGTGTCCGTTTATGGAGTGATTCTCCCTTCTTAATGTGTTTTACTAACCTTCTTGAGTACTTTAAGGCCATTTCACAATGTGTTTTTCCCCTCAGACATCAATCAAGAGACTTAGGACTTAACCATTTAAAAACTAGTGCTACCAAAAACATTTAGGCTACTTGAGATGATCCATATGGTGAGAAATCATTTTGAAATCCCTAACCAGATGGAGTTCCTGTGTCAGTTATTGCTCATAAAGAACATATTTAGTTTAATACTTTATTTTTCATTAAAAAGAAACCAGCAAAAGAATGTCACATAATAATTTTGCAAGATTGGAGCAAGCATAAAGGCTAAGTGGGGAGTATTTCTCTGAAGCAAAGAAAAGCAAAACAGATTTCCTTAATTTGGAAATCCATGAACTTCTCCAGTGCCATGACATACTAAGCATTTTGCACCTTTTCTTAATTGCTTTCTAACTGAAATTGCATCTATCTATTTAGCTATCTACCTAAATTGGGTTTAAATAAATCAGACTAACGAAGATGACTTTTTAGATGTTAGCTAACATATCATATGATAGTGAGATCTGCAAAGTGAGAAACTTTTATTTGGATTTTCTGAAAATCCTTCAATTTTGTCCCTACCTTGGGGGAATCAGTAAAATGCAACTTTTACAAGCCATAACAAAGTGTGTAATGCAATACAGGGTCCTTGATGGGACAAGATACATTGAGAAAACATGTTCAGTATATGATTCTACAGTGAATGAATTGCTGGAAACCAAATTATCAATTTAGTAGTAAAACCTGCAAAATATTTTTAATCGGGTCATACCATCTCCTCTGTCAAAAAACATTTGCCATTTCAATAGTCATCCTGACAGCACAAGAAGATGGGAATCTTTAATGAATGTCATCAATGAAACATATCTTTTCATACTAGCAGAAAATGTGCTAAGATGAGGCATCAACCCCATCCATACACCCTGGAAAGACAAGCTCATCATTTTCTGCCTAATTCACTATATGTTTGAGTACTTTTTTAATTTTAAAATGAGCACTATTCCTCTATGTCAGTATTTCAGTGCAAATCACATGGCAGACCAGCCTGGTTGAATGTCCATTAAAAGATACTGTGGCAATCAGAAGAGTGTGGAAATGGATTATCTGTAGATTCATACCAAAGCTGTGTCATAACTACTGTTCCTGTGCATGGTGGGTACCAGCAAACTCATGATATTTTTTTAAGAAGTCCGCCATTCTGTTATGTGTCCACTTCTCTGGATGGCTATTTTCCCAAAAGATAGCAATCTGTTCTTTCAAGACCACTTCTCTTTCAAACTTGGGCACATTATAGTCCATTCTTTTAAAAATATCTGATGGATTCTTTTTTTCATATATGGCCCAAAATAGCCTTATGTTATTGTCCAGCACCAATGTTAGCAGGTTTTCTGATCTCACTCCATTCAAGAGTTTTCCTCTTCTCCATATTCTGTTCTACTGGTTCTTCTTTCTCTTCCTCTTTATTTCTGCCTGCCTCCTGTTCATTCACCAGTTCTGATCTTGAAAGCAACACATCAAGTTAATTGCTGTATTTATTGGACTGGAGTACGAGAGTCAGGGAACATGAAAGTGGAGTTAGGATTACATGCCATTTTGGACCATTTTGCTCACATTTCCATTCAGAGAGCAATAATTTCCACCCTTGTCCTTAGACTGAAATAGTTGCTATGGGAGGAGGTATGTGCTGTAGTTCTTCATCCTGGCCCCAGTTTGTAAGACTTTGTATCACATCTCCAATCTCCTACATTTAGCCTGATTACTTGAGCACTGTGTGCAATTAATTCAGTTTTTTTTTCAGTTTTTATGAGTATCTCATAATTAAAGAGGCATAATGATCTCTGGTTGAATCCCCTGGGTGTGATCCAATAGAGCCATTTATACTAATAATGCACCTGTTTACATTACGTTTCTTATGATGGAGTAATGATCCGATCTAACTATTCTGTGCAAAGAGCAATACGGTTGGAAATAATCATACCTGCATTTCAGTGCTAGAATCAAGATTTTTAAAAATCGATGACTACCTTTGACCTAAAATCCATATTTAGGTACACAAACTTGTGGCTGAATTTCCAAAAGTGCTGAGTACTCAGCAGCTCCCATTAAAGTTAATGCTGGAAGTTCAGCATTTTAAAATCCACATAGAAACAAAGAAATAGTGGACCTTGTCCTGTGAACCCTTACTCATAACAGTACTCCTCATGAATGGGATTTTTGAAATTGCTCAGTGTTGCCCCGATTCTGTTCCCATTGAAGTTGAACTATCATTGACTTCCGTGGAAGGAGAGCTAGGCAAATTTTTGAAAATCCCATCAAATGTGTGTAGCTAATGGAATCATCTGTATGACTACACACTTGTTATTTGTAGACTTGCATATTCTGTGGTTTGTAACCTGTCAAAATTTTAAGGAAAATGTGACACTTTACAAATAACTGTAATTTTGCTATTTCAAAACAATTTCTTTATAAACATTAAAGCCACTGGTCTTCAATTAGAATTATGTTCATGTCACATTTGAAGTTTAAAAGCACAGTTTTTGGTGCATTCAGGCTTATTACAATGTTTGAACAAATATAAAAACCTTCAGAATACATGATATTTCCTTGATTTCAAAATTCAGTACTCTTAATTTTTTTTTCTAAAGATTTTATGTATTGGTATTTTAAAATATTTCTAAAGATCAAGCATGAGAAGTTTCCACCCAAAGAAAATTTTCTGAAAAAGCTTTAAGTGATTGAAAGCAGAAATTAAAAATAAATTTTTACTTAACCTCAATTATAACATCACTGCTGTGGTGATATAAAATATAAATTTCAGAAACCTGATATTGACTTTACTTGAGAATAAACTTATTACATTTGGATATCGGATGTAAGCAGGGTCTGCATGATATCTCCCCTGATAGCTAGCTAGCAAATGGGAAAAGACTGTAGGACCAAACTGTATTTACATGAATATACCCACTCTGCCTGTGTATGGAGCAGACAGAGCTGTGTTGCCAAAGTGATCAACTTTGGCTGGTGTTGGATTACAAATCACTTTAATACTGAATGCAGGGGTAATGAAATGTTATTATTGTTGTTATCTTTATTGTATGAGTAAAGGGCAGCAGAACTGTGCTTAGTCTGTTCTGATTGAGGGGGTCACTCTCACTGAAATGTATTCACTAAGGTGGGGGCTGGAATGCAAGAGCACTGTGACAATAAGAGGGGGTAAGGATAGGAGTTCCTGCCAGGAAGGCTCTGCTCTGTCTCAGAAACCAAGCCATGGTTTAACCAGCCCCTCCTTACTGTTCAAAGATAGAGGCAATTAAGGTGTCATTAGGAGTCTTTTGTTTTGTTAAGTAATCACTAGAGTGGAATTCACTTGTTGGGACAGTGTTTCTGCCCAGACTATTTCATCAAGGAAGTTCCCCCACTAACCCTATGTCTACACTACACAGTTTTGTCAACAAAAGTTATGCAGCTTTAATTAAACCATTGTTGAATGTCCACAATATGCTCCTTGCATCAACATCAACATCGAGAGCAGTGCACTGTGAGTAGCTATTCCGCTGTGCAACTGGTTGTAGGGTGCTTTGGAAAAGGTTTGCAATGTCTCAGTGGACAGTTACAGGGTCACATGATGCAGGTTTCTCAATCACATTGTTCCATGGGCATCCTACTAGATTGCCAGCCACTTTTCAACTGACCTATATGTGTTTGGGGGGAGGGAGGGGGTGGAGAGTGGGGCAAAGTGTGTGGCAGGGATAGGGTTGATAATCCTCCAGGATTGGCCTGGAATCTCCAAGAATTAAAGATTAATCTTCAATTAAAGATTATGTCATGTGATTAAATATTCAGAAATACGTCCAACCAAAATTGGCAACTCTAGACAGGGAGTGTGGGGCAGGAGAGAGATAGAGACAGAGTGTGTGTTGGGGAAGTGTGTGTGTTTGGGGAGACAGCAGCTTGAGAAGTCTCTCCAACCCCACCCCGCCGCCTAGTCCAGCAGCAGCCTGCTCTGCCTGCCTGCATGCCGGGGACAGCAATATCCTGTATTAATGATTCTGATTCCCTCCGAGTTCTCCCACAGCCCCTCCACTGCCAGGAGCAGCATCCTCAGCAACTCTGAGCTTTCCACATTCAGGAATGTCAAAGCTTCCTGGATCTTTGAAAGGGGAGGGGTGCATGCCTTCCCAGCTAGATGCAGGGAAGCCAAGTTCAGAACAATGAACAGAGCAGTCACAACACGCAGTGTGGGATACTAGGGGAGGTCAGTTATATCCATGGGCAGCAGGTGAAACCTCTCTTTGGGGATGCTAATTCCCAGCTCTGCCCTTCCCATTGAGGCCCTGCTCCTACCCCATCCTTCAAGGGTTGCCAGCTTTCTACTCATACAAAACTGAACACCCTTGCCCCGCCCCCTGCCCCACCCCTTCTCTGAGGCCCCACCCCTTCTCTGAGGCCCCTCCCCTGCTCATTCCATCCCCCAGTCCTCTGCCGCTCACTCTCCCCACATTTACTCACTCGCTCATTTTCACCAGGCTAGCTCAAGGGGTTGGGGTACTGAGGAGGGATGTGGCAGACCAGGGGAAGGTGACTCGTGGGGCATGTGGGGTAAGATGGGACTTGGGGAGTTGTGCGGGGTGGAGAAGAGGAGGGATATGGCAGGTGGTGGGGACCTCCAGGGGGGGGAAGGTGGAATGTAGGAGATGAGAGGAGGGACACACCAGACAGCGGCGGGGGCCTTGAGGAAGGGGCGGAGCAGGGAGGGGAACAGGCAGAGGAGAGGCGGGGCGTCCACAGCTTAGCCTCCCCTGACTTATTATACTTGCTGCCCATTGTTATATTGACATAACGAATGACAGAGTCTACGCTGACACATTATCACTTTAACTTTACCGCAAAAAGCTTTATGCCTCTCGTCAAGGTGATTTTATTTTGTCAGCAAAACAGCAGAGTTTTGCCACCAAAAGTATGTTTTTAGTGTGTACGCCTCCATTATTTTGTTGGCAAAAGCTGCCTTTTGCAGACCAAACTGTGTAGTGTAGACAAGATGTAAGAGCTGACAATCACTGAGAGCTGACAATCCCTAATTGCTACAAGAAACTTCAAGGGACTAACCCGCAGAGGTCACTGTAGATAAGGCAGCAGAAGGCACAGGTGGCAGCAGAAGGTTACAGTATGCAGTGGAGAGGCTGGCGAGGTGGCCAGCAGAGTGGAAAGTGAACAGCTGGTGTGGAAGCCAGTGAAATGGAATGGCAAGTAGCTGGCAGCACGGCCAGCAGAATAGAGCATTGGCTGGCTGGCAGGGCGGCAATGCCAGAGAAAGGACTTGGATGGCAGAGCAAGCAAGGTGCCTTCTCCCGCACTTCCCTGATGGGAAGTGAATTCACACAGATGCACCTCTGAACTCTCTGTCCTCACTGACCAAGAACAACCTCTGTGAGTGGGATTTTGAGAGGGAGAAGAGAGGGGGCATTAAAGGAACTTTTGGTTGTAGAATTCATGAATCTGAGGCAAAAAACACTGCCCACTGTAGTCTGGGGTGGGGTTTTGCTCACTGATTTATATTTATGAATCCTGCTAGAAGCATTTTCTCTAATTAATGCTGGGTGGCTTTCCTCCTTTCATTAAAATGGTTCTTTTCTACACTGAGACTCTGTGCTTGCAAGAGGGGAAGTATTGCCTCTAGAGGTGCCCAGGAGTGGTGTGTAATTTTCCCAGGTTACTGAGTGGGGGGGTTGAGCCAATCCTGTGTTGTCTTGTTGAAAAGGAACCCCTAGATATTGAACCCAACCTTGTTGCTGCCAACTCCACATGGCAGAAGAGTACTCAAACAAAGTTCTCCTAAATACAAATTTGCATTTCTTCTTTATTTGCTGGGTCCACTGTTATTCCAGTTCAGTACTTGAAAGAAGTGAAAATATAGGTGGTTTCTTATTTGCAGAACAACAATTTTATGTCTCCTGAAAACCCTGTAAAATGAAAAATTTGCTTGAATCTATCACATGAAAGAAGATTTATTATAACTTGTCAATTTCTTCTAATTATAATATAGTACAACGCCATGAGTTTTCACGAAACAAAATCAACTTTTCTGGAATACTGTCACTAAATTATTGGAAGTGTCTGATTTTTAAGGATTTAAAGATAGTTGGAATTGAAGGCATCCAAACCTATTTATATTCCATTAACTATTACGTAATTTGTCAATGTCAGCACTTATGGACTATATTCACAGATGCTTCTATGTCATTATGCTTTTAAAGATTACATTATGTTATAGTGTGTTCAGTTCCCTCAAGCAAAAAAATGAGTTCCTGTGCTGTAGGTAGAAGTGTTTATTTATTTTATTCAGACATATCATTTCTTCTTTTTCTCCTTTTATTATTTTTCAATATCGTAAGTACTTATTGAACTGCTTAGTTTTTTTCATATCAAACACAGAGTGACTGGAGTTCAAATGGTCAGATTTTTGTTTGTTTGTTTGTTTTTAGAGAGAGCTGCCAATTTCTGAGATACCATGATTTTTTCACTGGCTTTCAGTGCTGTATGTGCGAGCTATCCTTGCTTGTGTCTGCAAGATAAATATGTATACATAGGATAAAGTCCTGGCTCCACTGAAGTGAATGGCACAACTTCCATTGACTTCAGTAGGGCCAGAATTTTATCCTGAATACCTAAAAATAATGTAATTTTCCAATGAGTTATTTTAACCAGCATGTTAAAGGTTTGCGTTCTGGTGTGAAATATTGAAATGCCACTATTGAAACAAAGACCACAGGGGATGGTAGACCAGTCAGGGAGCGCTAAACAAATGCATTCTGGCAAAAGGACCTTGTGGAATCTGAACCAAAACTCCTATGACCCCTGGTAACTTAGTCAGACACAGATTAGTTTTGAACTAACCAGAAGCTAAATGTTTCATTTCAGTTTGGCAAACTGAAATATTTTGATATGTGTCTACCCATCCTGAAAATTGAACAGAAAAAAAAAAACCTACGAAAATGAGATTTTCATGTGGAAAAATCTCAATTTTGCAGAAATGACATTTCCCAGAAAACAAAAAACAAACAATTTCAGCAGAAAATTCTCAGTCCGCTCTACTTCCAACATTTACTGATATCCCTGAAAAAACATCACACGGCCACAGTACATCTTGTATTTTCTGCAGGTCTGGCTGCTCCCTTTAGATCTTTTGTAATTTAGAAATAATTAATTATGATTTGTAATGTAACAGTGTCCGGGGACCACAGCTTATTGTGCTGGGCAACGTACAAACTTATAACAAAGAGATGGCTCTGTCCTCATGAACATACAATCTAAACATAAGATATAGACAACAGGTGGCTACAACAAATAGGGAGAGCACAATGAGGTAAAAATAGGATCCAGTAATGTTGGGTCACCCTCAAAGTTATATAACTATGATAGAATTATAATTATGTAGTAGTAGAAATAAAGATAGACAAAAGAGTATATAGGTATTGTAAAAAGGTATGAACATCAGTTCCATGCTGTTGAATTTCACTCTGTAACAAATGCAAGGCCAAAGTGCTAATTATTTCAGGCCGGTACAGGACAAAGAGTCTGTGCTGGAAAGTGGTAAGAACTTTGAGAAAACAGTGCTGTTCTTTAAAACAACACTCTGATGCTCTTCCCCTGCGGGGGCCCCTTGTCATGCCCATGTAAATCTTGGTATCCAAAGAGGGAAAAATAGATAGTGGGATAAAACTTGTTAAATGAATCAAGAGTCATAGATTGTGTTTTTAAGTAAAAGAATGGATGATGAGTGCATGGAATTGAGAGCCTGAAGCAGGGAAATAATTGGTTGGTAAATGGTGCCAGCCTAATCCTAAGAATTTCAACCTTGGTATCGATGGGCCGAGGAATATGCAAAGTGGAGATAACTGGATGACCCCCGGAGGGCGAACTGGAATCCACCCAAAACTCATCAAGGAAGAACAAGAAGATAACACCTAGCCATCATGGAGTCGTCATGGATGTACCACCTGCTGATTGAGCTGATTGATGGTCATCTCAATTGTAAATTCAGCATGATGAAGCAACTTCCCTAGACTTGTATTGAACCAGAGACCCATAAAAATTGGGTCCAGGGACTGTGTTCTTTGAGTCTGGTTCTATGACCACCCTCCAGGAGCATCTGACAATGACTCAGCTCCACTCTCGTGTCCAGTGACTTGGCACGAGCAACGTCTAGGCTGGTAACTATAACAACCTTTTTGTAGAATTTGTGTGTGAATGTGTGTGTGTGTGAATGGATCTATATAGAAATTGCATATAGGACTATTTTGTTGTATTTACAATAAACGTGGCAATTTGCCTTGTCCTCTTACAAGATCCTGTTGGTATCATTTTTATTAGTGTAACAGTAATACCTGACAAATCTGCTTAAACCTTGTATGGTGTCTTCCAGTTACTGTAGCTTGTGGGAAGCTTCCACTTGCTCAGTATATATGAGAACTGTTTAGCTGGGATGGATGCTAACGTTTGAAACATATATCTGAAAACTTAAAACAGATACAGTGAAGTGGAGGGAAATGAGTATACCACACATGATGTGTTTGATAGCTCTTAATCTCATCAAAGGCAAACATATATAATGAAAATAAAAATGAATCTCCTAGTCAGAACCTCAAAACTTAAGTTATGAAATAAAATATTAATAAAGTAAAACCAGCGGCAAGAGGCCCCACGACCTAAAGGGACCTGAACTGAATTAACTGATGAAGGTTTATATTTTCACTACACTATATAAATTTGCATATTTCATTATTAAACTTAATCATAATTTCATAATAGTGATATTCAATTATATTAGTAGAACACTTGAATGGAATTACAGCTTCATGTTCAATCTCTAGTATGTATTATGAATTATCTGAATTAAGAAAGAGGTTGATTATTTCATTAAATGGGAAAGCACATGTAGGGATTAAAAGAGTTCTTAATAGATAAGAGCTTTGACAGTCCGTGAGGTCTTTAGCACAGTGTGTGCAGCCTAAATATAATTAAATAAATATCATTCCTCAGGGTCTCTAATGTATATAAAAGTTTCACATCTTACTGAACAAACACTAGGAATATACAGAGATACTCTCCATCAGATTCATATTCAGCTGTTCAGTTTCTATATTAGGTAAATTCAGGTGATGTACTGTGGGTGTCCTGGAGGGTTTTATACTGCTAGGAAGGGAATCTGATGTTTTGCCTGGTGGAGGATCAAGAGGTTTCTGCTATCAGGAGTGATTAGTAAAGGCCAGATGTCTTCGTCTGGAAAGGGAATTGGGAAATTTCCACACCCTTGCCTGGCATAATCTGTCTATTGTGAAGCACCATACACACCTACATTGTTATATAAAAAACAAAAAAGTATAGCTGTGAAGATACATATAAGAAACATGAATAGCATGGAATAGAATAAATTTTTAATAAATGAGACTATCAGGTTCTGTACACATTCCTCATACTGACATGTAGGGTCTTCCAAATATGTAGTGCAGTACCAGTTCTGGTTTGACAGTGGCAGTAATGCATTGTATTTGTGTGTTGAGGGTATTTTGAACAATTGCTTTTAGCTTGTGTGCTTATGGACTTTGAAAGCAATTAAACTGTATGGTTGTGGACACTTCAGATAGTACACAGAGGTCACATTCTTGGTTCATATTTTTTGGATTCAAACGACTTCAACTTTGGGTGTTGCATTTCGTCAATGGGAGTTAGATTACCCTTCTAACTAGAGTTAAAGTGTGGGGAGGATGGGCAATGTTCTGGTTTGTCAACCCCATAGGCTGGGGATATGTTTTTTACCCCGATTATGCATCAGCCATCCACCTTATGTTTCTGAAGTACTCAATTTCTTAATGCAAAATTTGGAGATTTTACAGGGGTGAAGCTTACAGACGCGTGGAGCCTTCAGCACTTAGGAAACTCCAACTAATACACAGGCTATCACAAACACATTAAAATTCTCCTCTGCCCTCTACACTGGAATTCCATAGAACTTCAAATCAAGTTCAAGGTCTTGGTCCCTATATTCAAAGCACTCCAGGGTAGGCACCTAGTATATCTAAAACAGAGGTTCTCAAACTGTGGTCTGTGGACCACCAGTTATCCGTGAACTCCATTCAGGTGGTCTGTGGATAGTTCCCTCTAAGGTGCATGCCTGGGAGGCTGCACACAAGAGAATGAAGGGCCACCCACCTAATTAGTGGAGCTGTGCAGGCTGGACTCCACTAATTAGGTGCCTGGACCCTGGAGACGACACACATGTAAGGTGAGGTGGATAATCTTGGTAGGTGGGAGGGGACAGTGGGGTGAGAAGCGGGGGGGTGGGGGGATTTGGGATGTGCAGGGCTGCAGCGGCCAGAGAAAGAGGCAACTTTCCCCAGCTCCAGGGCTGCGGCTGTCACGGAGAGACGGCCCTCCTTCCCAGCCTCAGCTCTGTGGCTCCTGTGGTGGGGAGAGACCCCCCACCTTCCCAGCCCCAGCTCGGGGGCTGCCGCAGTGGGGGAGAGAGGCCACATCCATCACATTAGAAAGGTAAGACTACTGATATTAAAATATGAGTTATCTGCTTTTATTTGTAGTACAAAAAAAGTTAATTAAGGGTTTTTTTTTATACAGCGCTTTTATCCAAAGTGCTTTACAATAGTTAGCTAACAGTACAAACAACATTTGGAAAGATCATTAAGTGGTCCGCCGAGATTCTCTGCAGTTTTCAAGTGGTCAGCAAAAAAAAAAAAAAAGTTTGAGAACCACTGATATAAAAGATCATCAAAATCTCCAGGATGATGACTATGGTTGACACCTACACTTCTGTGGAACAAAGGAACTAATAAGAGTAAAGCACAACTATGCAGGAGACAGAAATTTCTCAAGTCAGTCTAAGACTATGGAATGAACTCCTGCAAGAGCAACGCACATTTTTACCTTTCCTTCTGTAACAAACACATAGCAATTAGTATATTTATATAAACAACTACCATATTTATAAAAAACTCCAAACTACTAAAACAAGACATTCCACTGCACATGCAAACAAAAAACAAGCGACAGATATGCAGTCACAGTGCTTAACTCGCTTGTGGAAGGTGTTCAGATACTACGGTGATGTGAGCAGCATAAGAACCTGAATAGCACAGAACAGACCATTCCGGCCTTGGGGTTAAGGCAAATCTGCTTTGGTACAGATAGGATACTCTGTGCTGTCTGAGTACTACAACAGGGAAAGTCAGTGACTGTAAAATAGCTGCTGTCACATCCTTCTATTTCACTCTGTTGTAAGGATTTGTTTAGGTCTGATTCTATAAAGATGTGGCTTTTGCATGTTTTCTCAAGAAATTTATGTCTGACTTCATGGGTCTTTGACCCCAGCATAACAATTAAAAAAAAAACAAAAACAAAGCAAAACTAATGTAATACAGTTGTCTAACATTCACCCTGACAAACAATCTGATTCTATTCATAGCACTGCCTGCCAGAGAGGACAGGCTTCTTAAGATACTGGACTGAGATTCAAGAAATGTAGGTTCAATTCCCACCTGCGCCACAAACTTCCTGTGTGATTGTAGTCTCTATGTGCCTCAGTTCCTCTGTCTGTCAACTGGGGATAACACTGCTTTGTCTGTCTTGCCGATCTACATTATGAACTCTAATGTTAATAAGGCACTGGGATACTCTTGCAACATTTCTCATTCCTGCAGTCTTTGCGAGTGGAAACTGATGGATTTTAAGCCACTTTCTCTTCAGTTTACAATAATTTTCATATGCACAAAGTGAGAGTATATCAATGCAATATAACTTTATTCACAATCATTGCATATTTGTAGTTTTTAACCTTTTTCATAGTTTGTGCTTTCATTGGTTGGTTATTCTGACTCTTCAACATATAATGGTAACATAAGTGCAAATCTTGGAGTGCAACAAAATTAGATTTTAAATTGAATCACAGATTCCGTACCATATGTTGTCTGCCCATGCTACCTATAAAAAGATTGACATTATCTTCTTTATCAGTGGAAGACATGGTACTACCACTATACAATACACTGATGGAACATCTATACTTTTGTAATTGAATACTACTTTTCCCCATTTTTCATCCATTGCTTATGGCTCTTCTAGCTATTTTACATATACATGTTATAATCCCATGTTAGATTATTGAATTAATTTTGCTATTTTTATGTTGAGGCAGTAATCTAAATCAGTACAGCAACTGTTAATTCTTAACTGGCACACCCTATCTTTTTTTAAATATTTTCTTCTTAATTGTTTCAGTACCTTTTGCTTTAAATATTAGCAGATTTAATTTTCTCTTTGGTTTCCGAAGATTCTTACTGAGTGATTTTACCATGAACCTTGATCATCTATCTAATTCAACATAAGGAAATTTGTGTCCAAACACATGCATCAGATAGCCCTTAATAAAATATGGCCTATTACATATCTACAAATGTATTTTGTATTTTTATTATATTGTGACTTGATAGCAACTGACCTACCTGATTCTAATGCCTTTACTCTGCATGTAATCCTATTGGTTTCAATACATTCCTGACTAGTAAGGTTATGACTATGACTAAGGGCGGCAAAATCTGGCTTTTTATTTCTAATAAAAATCTTACTTTCTTTTCAGTGAAATGTTTGTTTGCTGACAACTCCCACTGTTCATTTCAGACACTGATATTCTTTCACACTTTCTATTAACTAATTCACTTTTTGTAACATAGTATATTTTCTTTCAGAAACACAATGATCTTCTGTCAATGTAATTCCCCACTCTGGCACTTCGAGTGCAGCAGCTGGGGGCCATCAAGGATTCTAAAATTTAATACGGGCCCCTCCAAGCTTGTATTAAACTCCCAAGATTACAGCTTTTCTCTGACCTTGGGTTGGTAGATGCTGCCACCACCCAAGTGCGGAACCCCTTTGAGAGCCCAGGAAGGTGAACTTGGGAATACCTTCCTGTGGGGTACTCTCAAGCCCTTTCACCCCCAATCCAGGGAAGATCTGAGGAAGAAAGAAAAAAAAAAGGAAATCAGCTGTTGCCACCAGCTAATTAAACAACATGTGCACAAAGCTCTTAAGACACAAAAATACAATTCTGTTCTAAAAAAAGGTAAATTTTATTAATTAAAAAAAGAGAAAGAAAATACACCTGGGAACTCAGACTATTGCTAGATTTTAAAAGAGCAACTACGAGGTTTAAGCATCAAGAATAGCTTTCTTGAGGTCCATCTTAAAGGTTACAAGCAAAACAAAAGCACCTGGGATTAGCACAGAGGAATCCATAAGCCATAATGAAATGAAAGGAATAAACCTAATCACGTCTTCCTAGACATTTCCTGATCTACTTATATATCTGGGGTTTTAAATGAGTAGTTTCTAGGTATGATACTGATAATTTTTTCATACCTGGCCCAAGCTCTTACAACATAGCTCTGCCTGGCCACCTCTCCCCCGGAGAACAACAACAGACAGACAAAAGGGGAGTCTTGTTTCAATTTTAAAAAGTTCTAGCCTTTCCATAGGCTCTTTTGGCCAGGTGTCCACTCACTTTCTTTTACCTATGCATAGCAGTGAAACTTTTTAACCCTTTACAGGTAGAGCAATTAGAGAACAGCTACTAAGAGGGATTTTATAGCTACTGGCTGGCTGGGTGTCCATAAAAGGGAGCTACCTTCCCTCCCCCTATATTTATCACATCTTCATAAGTGTGTATTGTCTATCCTCAATTACCCAGATTACCACAACTCTATTCTTTGTATCACTGTGCATTAGATGATCAGTATGCCATCTAGGTCCAAGCAAGGGGCAGAATATTGTTGTGTGTGTGCTCCAGAAGGGGGACTGCCAATTGGGGATTTTACTCAGAATCTCCTTCCCAGTCTCCCCTGCTGCTCTAGCCATGCTTCACTGACTCCTTAACTCTGCCAACCCACCTGTGTGAGGGAGGGACTTAGCAGCTTTGCAAAGCTTGCTACCTCCCATCCTGGAAGCAATGGTACAGTATGTGAGCACATGGGAGTAAGGGGCATCAAACCTCAATTTATGTAAGACTTATGTTGCAAAATGCAGAAGAAAAAGTTATTTGGATAAACCTCACACAAGCTGACTCTGGAATGTATTTGGAATCTGAATTTCCTTTAAGATTAGGAAATTGGATCTGCTTTTCAAGTTCAGGCCCGTCTTTAGAAAATTCATCCTTTACATTTAGTATTGAGACTTACATCAACTATATCTGAACACATTTTCTTCCAGAAAAGTTGCAAATATAAATGTTTCCAAATGGCAGGTTATTCTGAGTTATTTAGTCATTAGCACTTAAAGACCACATAAATCTATATGCACTCTAGGGATGGATAAAAACCAGTCCAATAAAGTTTGGCTTTAGTTACTTATTTACTTCTACGGTGTTTGGTTCTGAATGGGTGGTAAGAGGAAGTCTCACAATACCATCCTTACTCAAGCAGAATTCAATGGCAGCTTTGCCTGGGTGAAAACTTGATGATTGGACTCTGCTATCTCTTTATGCTTCAAACAGCAACTTTTTTGCACAGTATTCCTTCCTGTCCGACTAAAGAGAGATGCTGTTTAATTTTCACTCTCTTTCTTTTTCACTCTTACCCTTCCTACTCTGTTTGATTTCTGTTTCTATCAGTTTTTATGTTTCTCCTAGTGTACTAAATATCAGTTTTAGTATATCCAGTACATCAGTAAAATTCTGATTATTAAACACGAAGTCTATCATTCTAAAGACCTTATTCTGGAACAAAGGTTTTCCAATCAAGTTAATGGAAGATTTGCCTGAATAAGAACTTCAGGATTGGGCTCCATATTCTAATTAGGATAATAGACAATTGTGAATTGGAAGATGATTAGGCACAGGATGAGATTACTGTAATTGTCTTTATTATAGATTATGGCAACGACTGATATTGCATTTTGTGTAATATGCTGCAGTCCAAATGTCTAAGAAAGCTTAGCTTTCTCTGGTTCTCAGTAATTGTCCCTGTTTTCCTATTAGAAATGAAATAGCAATGCTCTTATCACCTAAAATTCTTTCTGCCAAAATAATACTTTATAAAGGCTGATTATTGGACAGACTAAATGCATGAATATACTTATGTGTATTGAATATGATCTGGCTGCAGAGTCACACTGAACAAATTTCCCCTTCATCTTCAAGTAAGAAATCCTTTTCTTTCTCTGTGACTTTTTCTACACTCATTCTGTCTCTTGGAGGTTTCTCTCCCTTCTAATAGGACCCAGGCTGCCTACTTTGGTGAACTTTTGGAAAAATCACCCTTTGCTAACAACAGGCATCAGCAACAGGTGACTCTGAACTGGCGCTAAATATATTTAGGCTTGGTAGAATTAGATTGTTATTGGTAAATGTCCGTTAATGTTGATTTCACTGTACACACAAAAATCAATGGAAAACTATTTCCACTGACAATCAAAATTTACAGATAGTCAAAACATGAAAAGTGCTGCTTGAGAGCTTAGTTTGATTTAACAACGTTGACTTTGTGTATTTTTGCAGGTGATATCGACAATTGTATTTTTATAGTTGTAAAGTTTTAACTTTTTGAATCTCAACATCTACTGTAATTAATTAATGTCTGATCCCTCTATTGTATAACCCCCTCATAATTTCCTGCAAACCTGTAAAAATTAAAAAAGTTTAAAACCCATAATTTTGCACTAGTGTAAACATTTAAAGTAATACAAATAAAAAATGGTGAAAATAATCAATATGATATATCAAAATTGTTAAACAATAAAAATTGAATTCTGCCAAGCCTAAATAGAGTTCAGCAATAAGCACATCCCTAACTTAAAAATGGTGGCTAATATCTGCTCCTAGTACTTGAAGTCAAACCAAGGTCAGTGGTGGGTTAGTTGAACCCACTGCAGAAACCCCTATGGCAAGGGATATATTAGGCAGTACCGAGGTCATGACCAGTTTGTGCTCAAATGTTTGTTTCTTGTCTTAAGAAAGGCAAAAATAGATTATACCTTTAAAACTAATAAAAATACATGACTTAAATAATTCTCTGTACTGGGGAAAAAATACTCTGGGGAATGACACTCTAGAGAAAACTTCTGTAAGGGAAAATGCTTTTGGTAAAATACTTCTGGGAAATGACTGTCTTGACAAAATGCCTGCTAGGGAAAATGCCTCTTGGGAAAATGCTTCTGGGGAATGACTCTTAAGACAAAACCCCTGCTAGCTCTCTCCCCCCCCAAAGTAAGGCTTTTAGAATTTCAAGCAGAATCCAAACAGCCAATAGCTGAACTAATACCTCTGATCACCCCAATTAGGCCAAATAAAATTCCAAATAAAACTGCATCCAGCTACTCCTCATTCCTTCTGTCTTACAAATTGCTACTCTGCTACATCCCCAATGTGAACCATTTCAGACAAGTCTGAAACTTGGTGGTTTGTATTCAACTAACTTGTAGTAAATTGCTTCATGTGTTCTGTGAAGTGCCCTTATAAATTCTATCACCAAGTAAGTGTGATGTTTTTGTTGTAGTAGCTCTTAGCAATATGGGGTTGCTATAACTGATCCTTGATTGCAGTGAATAGAAAAATATGGGAAGATCAAAGTGCAAGTGTCTCAGAAAATATTCACTCCTTTATTGCTATGACTCATGTAAAAAGAAAGACTGTAAATTGAGATCAATCCAATACATGTAGCCAAGTATAAGAACTTCCAAAATGAAGATCTTTCGTCCCAGAGTATTATATTATTCATTGTTTAGCCTTGCTTATACAGTACAATCCCTGATTAAAGAAAGATAAACCTGGCCTTTGCCTCAAATATCTTATAATCTAGGTGATAAACAACCTGAAATAATTCAAGGAAGATTGATCTCAGCCAGGAGGGAATACAAAAATAGGATTATAATGTAGCTTCCCTTTGAATGGTTTGCATTAATTTATATTTCCTGCAAAAATACTTCTCCTTTTGTAAATAGGCACAAAGGAGAGTTGCAGAGAGTGGAATTAGTGGAATTGTGCTTCTCTGCTGCAGATGGGCACAAGTGGGAGGCATCCTGAGCAGGGCTCAAACTGGGGAAACAGAAGTGAGATTACTTTCACAAGCTTTGCTCTAGTGAGATGCCCAACCACTTTTCATAGTGTGTGTGTTTATATATATATATATATATATATATACACACATTAATAATGTGTGTGTGTATATATATAAGTACTCACAGCACATTGTGAAGATGTTCAAAATATTCTCAAGCTGCTCTTAGCCAGGCTCCTCAAGAGTGGTTCTCTTCAAGTGGGATTCAGATACACCATAGACATGTGCATAGGGTCCTGGAGCCCAAGCTCATGTAATAACAACAGAATCCCAGATTAATTAAATATGTATATGTTTCTAGCCCTTATGGTTGCAAAGAAAAAAAATGAAAAATGTGAACTGAGCATAACTGAGGCAGCAACGTGGGCCCGAGTCTGCAAACAGCTTCCAGCACAGGGAGAAACTGGAGCACGAAGACAGCTACACAACCCACCTCCAGAGCTGACCAGGCCCCTGCTGCTTTGGGGTGAGTGAGGTACATTGGCTGTTTGTGGGGCTTGGATATCCAGTCGGGCTGTGTGGAATTGGTGGGGATCAGATGTCACCCTGGCCTCCACTCCTTCCTTCTATCCTTTTAGCTCCATTAGACTGGAGGAAAAATGTGTTGGTACTCCCTCAAGCACTATGCACTCAACACCAAAAGGAGTGTTGAGTGACAATAGATGATGCAGATGTGTGTTCCTCAATCTCCTTTCTTGTGTGCTTTGATATCAATGAAATAGTTAACAATGTTGACACTTAACATTGTGGTATTTGGAAAACCCCAAGTTTCCCATCATCCTGTACTGAGATGAGTGGAGCAGTTCATACCTCTCCTATCTATCGTTTCAGGCTCACTGCAGATTTAGGTAGACATTGCTGTGTTGGTTACACTCATTTCATGCTGGTTTTCTCTGTAGTCATACAGGCGGCAGGCATTTAAAAAAAAAATAGTTGAGATTCTGGAGCGCAAGAAGGAAGCTTGGGGAAAAGAAAGTCCAGGGTAACCTGACCTGATGATATCTGGAATAATTTGAGACCTGCTCTCCAATTCCTTTCCTTACAAGAGCCGCTGGAACAGCCAGGCACAATCAGTTCTACGGTGTGGTTTTACATCATTCAGACAGCTATCATACAAAGTAAAACTTCAGGCATGAGAGTGAAGTTTCAGAAAGTATTAACTAACTGATGCTGGATGCCCCTTCCAAAAGGGCGTAACTTCTGAATGTGCCATTTCTGGCAATGACAACAAAACTTGGGGACATTCACCGGTTCTTGTGGAGCTTGGCTGAGGTATTCATGATAATATGTGCTGGGGCAGACAGTGCTTCTACTTGCAGTGGTTTGGAAGGAACAAGAAGGAGCAGGGAGCATCCTCTTCCTTTGCACAGTCATGAAGAAGAACAATTACTCCTCATAGGGCAAGTCCTGTTCCCTGTCACTTCCATGTAAATCTGGAGTGACTCCAAATATTTCCATATAGTTTCTCTGGATTTACACTTAAATAACTGAGAGGAGCATTTACTTAGCTGAGTGCTGGGGATGGGGCTAGGTAATTGATATTGTGCCGTGTTTGCCGCCTTTCCACAACCATAATTGCTTAGTGGTTACTTCAGGGCATGAAGGGGGAATGCCTGTTACACCTTTTTAAAATAGTTGCCATTCTTGAACATGCTTCTGCAGCGGCCTAGTATAGGCACACTATCCCAGACAGGCAGAAGTCCTCTCGTAAGTAACTCTCAGGCACCACATCTCCACAGCTGTAGCTGCTGCCCAAAGTATGTATATTGGGAACAGTCATTTATTTCCATAGTTGTTTGAATGTGTTAGCTTTGGTAAGAGATTTCATTTTCCTTTAAGTCTGATTTTAGCTCTAAAGTGTGTTTTAAATGGCCCTTCAGATATTGCCACTGCTTTTCAATCTCATATTAGCCCATGAATAAATAGTGGATTTAAAACATTGTTTAATATACTTTTGTGATACTGGTATATTTTTTATCTTTCTGCTCTTTATATTCAAGAGGCCAATGTGGCTTATATTCTTTATCACAAAAAACTCGATAATTACTGTAACCAGGGCTATAATCATAATGTATGTGAAAAGAAAGGTGGCTGGTAACTTTCTTTTTGTGCTCCCTCCCACTTTTCATAGTGTGTGTGTTTACATATATACATTATTAATCTGGCAATAATTATCTTAATACGCTATATCTTTGAACATGACAGCTATTGAATGCACCTCAAAATTCCTTTTCACTGAACATAGTTTTTCATTTTTTCCTAATCCATAGGAAAATCTATTTTGTTGTATATCTGAGTATTCTAATCTTAACTGGAGCAATCAGAAAATACTGTTTTCTTCCACACATTTCAAAAATGTTAAAACTTATGGAGAGTTTTGCTTCCCAAATGTTTACAGGGACCAAACAATCCAACTATTTCTCCAGTGAAAAATGGTTTAACGCAGTGCACCATTATTATATAAATATGAATATGAAGTAATGTTTATTATGGGCCCAAGTCCACTGAAGTCATAAATCAATTATAGGTTAGAGGCTTTGTGCTCTTAGGCCTTTTTCCATCTTATTGTTGTGATAAGGAAATTAAACTTCAAAGAAAATAATATAACCACTGTGCCATTAGGTTCTTTGGACATTGTGATGGGGTGCCCAACCCACACCACCCCGAAGGGCTTAAGTTGACTCAGAAGGGGCTAATTAACCCAGGAGGGGGAGTGTTAGGCTTGACTGACAAGCACTTATTGAAGATGCAGCCCATCTGGGCAGCAGTAGAAAGGGTTGTATACAGACAGGAAGTGAGAGCAGAAGAGGGCTGTAGTGTGGTGGTCTGCAGTCACTCTCGGTAGCTAATGAGGAAAGGAGAAAAACAGAAAGGAAGTAGTAGCCCTGGGATTCTGACCCTGAGGGAAGGGTTTTCCCATATGAGTGGTGGAGAATCAAGCCTGTGGAGAACAGAGTAGGAAAAAGACAGGGAAATGGCAGCAATGGTGGATACAGTGCAGACCTTCTCTGCTGATTGTAGGGTCCATGGGCTGGAACCTGGAGTAGCAGGCAGGCCCAGGTTCTTCTACTAGCAACTAGGAAAGTGGCACAGTCTTGAGTAGGAAGACTGCCTAGACTGGTACCTGGACAGTGGGTCCAAAATGAGACTTCATAACCTCAGAAGGGTTGTTATACCAATAAAATAATAACCAGCAGGATCTTATTAAAGGGGATAAGACAAAATGTCACATTTATTGTGAATACAAAAAGAACCATAGTAGGCAGTCAGTTATAGCTATAACATTTCATTCAGTTTCACATTCATTCACACATTCGTTCATACACACACACAGGTTCTGCAGCTGCTGTATAGTTTCCAGTCCCGAATGTAGCTTGAGTTCGTGGCTTGGGTTCATAGTTTGTGGTGGCTAACTGGCCAGGAAAGCCAGGTACAAGGAAGAGCTGGGTCTCTGTTGGGCATGCATCGATGCCCTTCCATGTTAGCAGCAGAATGTTACCCTTCAAAGTCTTCCATCTCACCCATCCTTTTTGTAGGCTTTAGTTTGAATCCAGAGTCTATAGGTCTTGCTGTGCCATGCTGCCTTTGGGTCCGGTGTGATTGATCACCCATCAATTGCAGACATGATTTTCAGCCTGGGACCTGGCTTTGATGTTTCTTCAATTGTACTTTTGTTCTTTTCTTTTGAGGGTGGACTCCTCTTACTTTGTCGGGGCTGTTGTCTGCATCTTCAGCCGTTGGATGTTTACACTTTATTTCATCAGGACAGGCTGGGGCTGGAGGTTGATTCCATCATCCATACATACCTCATTCACACATCTAAACTAAACTAATAAGATTACAGCAGAGTTTTGCAAAAAATGAAGGTTGCAGCAAGCTTTTACAAAATGAAGTGAGCATTTTAAAATGGAGTTTGGGACAAGTTAAAATGGAGTTTGAGTTACAATATGGACAAGTGTAAGGAATAGCAAACAGTGAACAGAAGTTACAATAGAGACAAGTATAATGAATGACAAACAGTGAGCAGAAGTTACAATGTTGAAACAGTGTAAATTAGAGTGATGTAAGCAGCAATTGGATTGAAAGTGAAACTCAATTAGCCAGTTATTGGGATAACCAGTTTTATGAATGAATGTTGTTTCATTCATAAAACTTTGCTTATGAAGTTATATTAGTAAAGTGAACAATTAAAAACAATTTCATTCATCAAGTCTACAGGGTGTATAGGAACACAACTGGTTGACCAATCCATGAAGGGGAAGGGCTAAGCTACTAGACAACTTCTAGAAAGCAGGAGGGTCTGCAGAGTGAACAAGTGACCACAGGGGGCATCAGACAGGGCAAAGCTAGTCCCCAGATGCAGCCACAAAAGGGGCTGCCTCAGCAGCAAGAGTACTCCATTACAGACATGCACCTGATAGCCCTTTCCACCTATGGTCACAAGGCACCTCTCCTTCTCCTAATAATAATTGGTAATGGTTACTCATGTTCTTCTACCATCAATTTTCCCTTCTATTGTATGTAAACATGTATCAGCTGCTGAACCCCTGAAAGTGCCCTGCACATAAAATATTTCTATTCATAAGATATTTGACAATTACTTGCAAAGTTTGTCATCTCCAATATTTTTTCATTGGTTATGCAGTCTATCTGGGATATTTTCAGAATTCTTTTATAACACCGTGATTCAAAGAATTTTAGTTTCTTAATCAATTGTTTAAATGTCCATGTTACATAACTGTAATTTAACACATAGCAGATGTAAGTTTTTAAGAATTGGAATTTAGTCTTCAGATTTATGTCCCTTCTCATTGTATGTTTATTCTTCAAGAATGTCTCTTTCACTCTCCCTCTTCTGGTGCTAACTTCAGTATCCAATCTTCCATTTTCTGTAACAACGCTTTATATATATACTAGTAGTTTCTCACTTGCTATACAGCTGTGTAGTTCACTGGAATGTTGCATGTTTTCCCATGATCCTTTCATATCACCATAGTTTTTGTCCTGTCCATATGAAATTCTAGACCACATTCTTTGTTGTATTCATTTGTAATCTACACTAATTTCTTCAGACTTTCTTCTGAATCAGCCAACAGCACAATATCTTCTGAACAGCTAATGCTATTCTCCCATTTTCCAGTCATCTCATTACATGTTTCTCTTTCTTCAATTAATTTAATCAAACACTCGCTATAAATGTTGAATAAAGTCAGTGACATTATACAACCTTGTCTCACTCCTCTCTTGATCTCAAATAGGTTTTCATCTCTCATTATAATCATCTTTAGCTACATTTTTAGCTGCTTCACATATTTCAGTTTCAGTTTTTCAGAGGGTAAAGTAAGGGAAATCTGCCTAAACTATTTTCAGTAAACAGTTGAGGTTTTTCTGAATGTTAACACCAATATAGAAAGGCCAAAACACTGTATTTTTATTTCCAAGCTTCTCTTTCCCATGATACATGGCTGTTCCATGCCAAAAGCTGAGATTTGTTGCACTGCTGACTTTCTAGTCCCGCCCTCCTCCCCCCGCTAGATGATTACCTATACCAATAATAGTATAGAAACCAGGAAGAGAAATTACTTTAGAACGAAGATATTTTTACATTGTGACTATGTGATCCAGGTGGAGTTTGTGGATTATATGATAACATCATATGACTTTGCAGTTCTATAGAGCTATAGAGACAGGAGCATGTTGTATAGTTAAGGGATAATGTTGGTGCATAGGGAATATGCAAAGCAATGCTGATGCAGGTGTTAATCTTAAAATCCATTTGTTGTGAATATACTTCTATGCCATGAATATTAGAAGCCAAGTTCAAAGAAAATGTAATAACCATAATACAGAAAAGAAAAATACTGTGCTCCTCTCATAAAGATTTGAGGTGCCAAGCTGCCAGCTTTATACTGAACTCACCTCTGAGGGCGTGGCTTATGGGGAATAAGAGTTTGTGTCTGGCTTATCAAATAACAGTTGTTTCTGGCTTATCAAAATAATCGTTCCTCAAGTGCATGTGGTGCATGCAAAGAGGTGTTATGTCCCACACATGTTTTGGTCACCCAGCCTTATATACCCAAGTGTAGAAGCTTATGTTTTGAGGCCATCCAACAACTCTTAGTAAACAAACCACACTAATATGCAGAAATTAAACTTTTAAAAAGCACATCTAAATTGAGCTTCTAAGACAGGGTGACCAAAAACTTGGGTACCAAGACTGTGCAATGGCATATTATTTTTACTTATTTCTCAAATATCTCCCATGAGCTGTGTGCTGGGAGTGAAGAAGGGATAGCGGTAGCAAAAACAGTTGTATTGTATAATAAAGCCCCAACTGTGTCAGTGACATGACTTCAAAGGAACTGCTTGGATGCATTTTACACATTTTGTTAGGCCTTTTAGAGCTGGGAATGGATGTACTCTTTGTTGTGAATGATTGTGGTTTTTCCCCTCTTTGCTTGTTCATTGATTACTTTGTTTGCTCATTTGTTTTCCTCATTGTGTTTTAGCATCTGCTCATTAGTGAAAGTAAAATCATCAACAACTCTTGGTTTTGTTGCCTCTGTTGTTTCCTCTTGGCCATTTTACAGTGTCATCTGTGTAGTACAGCTTTTCTTCTGATTACATTTTCAGCATGTAAATTGGTAGGTAGACAACAGGGAAGGGAGAATCTAGCAGAATTCCTGGAGACTCTTTGCAGAATTACAATTTACAATTATTTAACATTAAAAACGTATGTTGAAGAAAGGACATATATCCCCCAAATTCAGACTTTCTGTATTACATCAAAGTAGTCAGCAAATCAGCACAGATATAATTGCTAAGTGTGCTCAAATACATAGAAATTTAATAAATTCCATTTGGTACAGGAGAGTCCACACATGGATTTCAGATCTTTCATTGCTATTTAGCCATACTGTGCAGTTTTTGGCAACTATCTTTCTCATCAGTACTATTGTCTGTTTCCAGAATCTTAATCCTACATGTTGTAAAAGGAAATTCACTCCACTGTAGAGGAACTGTACAAGGTTCTAGGCACAGCCAAATTCTCTTTAGAATCCCTAAGGGCTTGTCTACACCATACAGGTTTTTTTTTAACCTTGGGTTAATTGATTGGTTGATAAATTGAGGTAGTTAACACATTTGTGAATGTTAGGCTGGACACTTCCGTAAACATTTATTCAGGGATGCAAAAGTTCCTGGTCGGCCTTAGGCTAAGTCATTCCTCGAGCCTAGTGGGGATCTTTGACAGTTCTTGGAGTACCCAGGACTGAGTCTCCTTGTTACCCCATCTCTTTACCATGAGGGAGTCTTGCCAGTGGTAGCTGGGTGTTAGCTCCCTAACACCATGAGCCTGGCAGCCACTCAGGATCTCTCTTGTGGTCTATGCAAGCTCTAACTTTACCTTGAAGGTTAACAATAAGTGTACAAAAGTCCCCTTGAAGCATTCCCCTGTGATATCTAGCCCCTGACATTGGCTACTCAGAGAAATCCAAGATCCTCTGCTTTCAAGGAACTTCTCCCCAGTTCACTCATTTTAAATTAAATCAACATTCTTGTATAACACACAAAACTTGTGAGAATTTATAATCAAACAAAATAAATGTTATTTAAGGAAGAGTAGAGATCCTACTAGAAACAAGAGTGTGATGGAAACATACAGCAATAATATACAAAAAAACCCCATAAAATACAAAATGAGGCATACACTTATTAATAATCACCTTCCCCTTATCTAATTAACTAGGTTTCCCCCACAGAATTCAGCCTGTTGGAAAGTTGGCTGGCTTCCCAGGAATCAGGATCCAATCTCTTATGAACACCTGGTGCAACAAGATGTATTCTCAATGAATGGATGAAGAGTATCCTTCTCCACCCTGTGATATAATGAATCGACCTTTTGTCTTTATTCACAGACAGGGTGATCCCCAGTCCTTTGTAATGTTTCTCCGTGTGGTTTTGATTGTTTGAAGTTGTCTTTGACTGTTAGGAGCAAGGCAAGGGCATTACATCACCAACTAACTAACTAAGGGAGGAGATACTCACATGAATTGGCCATCACTGAGACATACAATTCCCTGGTGACTAACTTTTACTCCAAGACAATAAGGAATAACTTTCTATATAGATCAATTATTCCTTAAATATACCATACATATCTCATAATGATTGAGTATTGGTAAGTTACAAGCTTTTAATAGAGACTTCACATGCTACCTCTTATGGATAAATACCATTAAAGTGGTGTAATAAATGTAGTGAGTTTGTCAGTTGCTTATAAAGAACAGTGAACCCTTTACCCATTGGCAACAGAGGACCTCTCTGTCACAGGATCTTGGGCTTCAGTATGACCAGCTTTAGCCTGTGTTAAAGGCTGTGTCTTCTGTACCAGAAAATATGAGTGTTGTTTTACATTGAGATAAGTATGTTATCTTACCATAAATTCCTAGTGGAGACAAGGAACAGGTAATTTTACTGTGATGTAACTTGTTGAAGTCACCCATCCACAGCTGATCTCACCTATCTATATTATGGTAAAAACTACAGGTCCCTCGTCTCCACTCAGCTTTTAGAGTGCTATAGCTAATGTATGTTAGTTTTCTACCTGTAAAAACACAACTTTTGTGTAGTGAACACATGCCCAATGTATACACTACCCTGTTCACACTAATGTTTTAGACCACATTAGCTCATAAGTTCTAGCATACCTTTTTAAAGCCTACTTGAGACAAGACCTCAGTGTGCATTCTATCTGTTTTCCTGACATTGAATGGCAGATTTTGACAATTATTTTATCAAAGAATAACTGCATGATATAGGATTATTTTGATTTTAATGGTATCTTCTGAGAAGCAAAAATACGAACAAAACTGATGAAAAATATACAATTAACCTGGATCAAAATGAATGTGGTGGTCTAAAGGCCTAATCCAATGCCCACTAAAGTCACTGGGAGTTAGATCAGGCCCTCTGTGCGGTACGGTACTACAGAGATGTATCTGTATTGCCAAATCTCCTCCAAATTGCCAATAGAAGTTCAAATTAATATCTCAGCAAAGTGACCAAAGATTGAATAGACATGTAGACCTCATGACATATGGCAACTTCCCACCGTATTCTTGGGAGACTTTATTTAATTAAATTCAAGTATCTTTGGGGTGCATTGTATTAAATGAATAGTTTATGCATTATTGCGGGTTGAGATTGAATATAACCTCTTGAAGGGGGGGATATGTGACAGATGGGAGACTTGGGGGGTTATATTGAACAATTTGCCAGAGAAGAATGGACTTTTGGGGAAAAAAAATTAAGTGGTTTTCCTGGGGAATATCTAGGGTGAGGTGAATGCAAATTTCCCACATCCAGTTATGCAAAAACCAAGCCTTTTGAAACTATGCCCTGAAGATTGGGTTATTGGCTATAGACCACTTGTTTCATAAGCTCAGGATCAAAGGCTCAAGCTTCATGGCTGTTCTGGTTTCTGAATCTGAAAGAGTTATGAACTTGTAAGCATGCAGGAAAATTAATTGTGTGTTTTAAAGGATTGAAACCTGCCAGAACCTGAGGTTGGAGTTGAGGCGACCTCTAGTAATCTTTTTAGCATGCGTGATGTTCTTTTGTTTTTAATGTGTTTTCTCGGTAATACTTGCAACTTAAGAATAAATGTTCTTGCTTATAAAGAGCTGTGTGTTAACTTGTAGCTGAGGGCATTACACTATTCATAACCTCTGGACAGAAAGCAAAGTGTGCACATGCTGGTCTTTTAAGTGGTCCAAATTTCTGGGACTATCACAGTGTGCGCAGGGAACTATGCAGCCTGGAAAACCCCCAGTCAGGAAGGAGAGAGATGTGGGTCTCTCACTAAGCAAGGTGACTGCTTGGAGCAGGGAACCTAGAATGGGTGCCCTCAAGGATTACAGAGGGGAAATATACATGAAATTGCCTGAACTTTGCGAGACCTAAACACCTAGAAGTTGTCCCTCTTGGTGAGAACTAAAGCACTTTGATAAGGCTGAGTGTATTCACGGTAAGCGATGGGAATGTTTGCACTTCCGATTCTCATTCTATACCAGTACTGGGAAAAAACAGAGGACTATAGCCTTCTTTGCTGTCAATCTAGTCAATCTCACAAGTATTTATTTCACACAATGCACACACATTATTTTACACAATGCACACACATAATGAAATTGAACCTACATTTACATTATCTTACATTTTGTCTGTTGTCCATACCTGTATCTTGATTTTAGAGAGACAGATTTTCAGCGGTGTTTCCAAAATTACATCTGCAAATCTTGTGCTCACTCCTGTTTGTGCAAACCAAAGTCAGGCAATTGTGCACGGAAATATGCAATTATGCAATGAATTACCTGTTTTGTGCATGAAAATGTTCAAATGCATGCATACATTTTGATAGCCAGTCAATAGGATAATTTAACAGAATAATTGTCTGGGCAAGGTGAATATGGTTTTCCCACTCTCTGTTTCTGAACTCTAACCAGACAGAAGCTACTTTTGATTCCCAGTTTATAAACACCTATACTGGAGTCTTATCCAGACTCAGTATTTTCCATAATGTCTATTTTACAGCTTGCCTGTAATGAAAGCCCTTAACAGATTAATTAAAAAAGACTTCTAGCATGATAGTATCCGTCCAAGCAATAAGTGCATATCACTTTAAATGTGTTTAACTACAATTATATCATTATGTTGTCATATGCAGCGTGAAGAAACATGCCCAAAATCTCAAAATGCTGGCTTCTTAATAAAAAGATGAACTTCTCATAAGCATATAATTGCTTTCCCAGCATAAAAACCAGATACAAACTGCTATTAGCTGAATTTGCATGGTAGGTGGCTCCTCTTCCTTCTGTTTTCTTCTTGGAAATGTTTGCAGGCAGTTAATCTCTGTTACTATTAGTAGTTGGTATCATAACCAGCAATTTAATTGGAACTGGCCACGAACCATGAGACTTAGGAACCTGGTATGGTGTATTTACAGAGCTCAGACATATAGATTTGACATTTAGGATATTATATTATTGCTGCTTTTCAGAGGATTTGTGAAACAGTGTTGGTATTGCTATTGGATGAGTTTGCTAGTTTGTCTGTGTCATAAAAATAAAGGGAAGGTAACCACCTGTCTGTATACAGTGCTATAAAATCCCTCCTGGCCAGAGGAAAATACCTTTCACCTGTAAAGTGTTAAGAAGTTAAGATAACCTCGCTGGCACCTGACCAAAATGACCAATGAGAAGACAAGACACTTTCAAATCTGGAGGCGGGGGGAAGGGGAGGGAAGGGTCGGTCTGTCTGTGCGATGCCGGGAACAGATCAGGAATGCAGCTTCACAACTCCTTAAGTTACTAAGTAATGTAGCTAGAAATGTGTTAGATTTCCTTTTGTTAAATGGCTGGTAAAATAAGCTGTGCTGAATGAAATATATATTCCTGGTTTTGTGTCTTTTTGTAACTTAAGGTTTTGTCTAGAGGGATTCTCTATGTTTTGAATCTGATTACCCTGTAAGGTATTTATCATCCTGATTTTACAGAGGTGATTCTCTTACCTTTTCTTTAATTAAAATTATTCTTTTAAGAACCTGATTGTTTTTTCATTGTTCTTAAGATCCAAGGGTTTGGGTATGTGTTTACCTATGCAAATTGGTGAGGATTTTTATCAAGCCTTCCCCAGGAAACGGGGTGTAGGGTTTGGGGGGATATTTTGGGGGAAGACGTCTCCAAGTGGGCTCTTTCCCTGTTCTTTGTTTAACATGCTTGGTGGTGGCAGCATAGGGTTCATGGACCAGGCAAAGTTTGTACCTTGGGGAAGTTTTTAACCTAAGCTGGTAAGAATAAGCTTAGGGGGTTTTTCATGCAGGTCCCCACATCTGTACCCTAGAGTTCAGAGTGGGGAAGGAACCTTGACAGTCTTCCCAATGGAAAATAAGGGCAACAAGGGTGACTGTAAAAAAGGAATATATAATTTAGTAGTTGCCACTCAACAGAGATTTCTGCAGGAGAGGGGTGCTTATCTGAGGTAGCAGGAGGAAGATGGCTGGCGGGCTATAGGCGGGGGTGGGTTGCCCACACTAGCAGATCTAGCTTCTTTGTGGGACTGGCAAAGTGACATGTATCTTCTCTTCATGCTTTGTGAAAATCAATGACTTCAAAATGGGGAGACAGTTAGAAACCATTTTATAGATGGGGAAACTGAGGCATGGTTAATTGAATTAATTTGCCTAAGGTCACACAGGGAGAAATTGGTAAAGTAAATTCTTATACACTGAGGTTTCAAACTCTTATTCCTTTGCACTTTTCCTCTGTTTTGCAACTTTTGTGGCAGCCTATAACTCTAACTGTTTTGTGAAATCAACACAATGTTCAGTTACCTCCTTTGGTTTTGGGTAGGTCTACACAGCAAATGACGGTAGCACTGGTAAGCACGCACACACACTAG
Organism: Chelonia mydas; assembly: GCF_015237465.2. Classification (NCBI taxonomy): domain Eukaryota; kingdom Metazoa; phylum Chordata; order Testudines; family Cheloniidae; genus Chelonia; species Chelonia mydas. The sequence goes on from NC_057852.1 coordinate 101,574,758, forward strand.
TTTTTATTTAGCTAGTGTAGGTAACAATAATAGATGCCAGTAAAATGTCAGCAAGGCTACTGAAACAAAGAGTAAAAATCTGTAATAAAAGCATCCCTCAACACTGAAATAAAACCTGGAACTGAGATACTTATTACTTGTGCTCCACTTTAATTGCTGAATAAAGGAAATTACAATATTTTTAATTTGCAAAACTCACTCATGAAAAAGGGTATTTAGGCTTAAACCAAATTGGAAGAAAATTCTCATCTCCCTTAATCCTTCCCAGATGTGCAACTGTCCACTAGCTTCTATTACCTGCACCTGATTGCATTTCATAAAATAAAATATCCCTTTTAGTTTTTTTCCTCTCCTTTATCAGATGTATGCTAAATAGTTAATGATAATTGAGTTGACATGGATTCTTATAGCTTCATGATGATGTAAGTGGTTTCATTGCCCATTCAAGTAATCACTATATTTGAAAAAGTATTGTTTTGGGAGCCCAAATCAAGACATTTTAACACTGTTCCTTAAAATATGAGCAAAATCCTGGATCTGTATGTGCGCTCCCTGTTCCAGGCTCAGAAGTTTTCATATCCAAATCTCTGAAATATATGCCTGCACTGAGTGAGTATAGATGTGATACACATGATGACAGTCAGTACAATAATCTTGGTACATTTTGGAAAATTTGACTGCATTGACAATTTTAACAAAATAATTTCAATACAAAATACATTATGGATGAACATTTGCTTTTGTAGCAAGAACAGTGTATTTAGGAAAGCATGTAAGGTGTTTTTATTTATTATGTATGTTCTCAAAAGTGTATGGTTTTTCCAAAAAGGGACTTACAGAATGTAAATGTACCATGAGGGGTGAGTGGATGGGGGTTAACAGAAATGGACCATAAAGTTCCAGGAAACACACAATTATATTTAATGCATCAGCTGTCAGTAATTAAAATTAGGAATGCATAAGGAACTGTAAATACTTCGCATGGAAACTTCTTCAGATGTAGCAGGTTTGAAGTATTTACAGTAGATTCAGTTACTAAGAAATTACTAGCATATGATATTTATAATTACACAATTGCAGGTCATATTATTACCACATACAACAAAACCTCATATTATTGCTACTGTCAACTCTAGTTCCCTTTTCTGAAACTCACAAATGGGCTTTTACTTCTTTATAGTAAATTACCCAGAGGAAGGCAATTTTTAAAAATCTTATTAGTAGGGTAGAGATTAAAGGCTCAGTTGTGGCAGTACACTGCAGCCAGCTGTAGGGAGCAATGGGAAGGCATACCAATCCAGTATGAACTCTTAGAGGTATCCTTCCTCTGTAAGACACAACACCTCCAGGATCACAGAGGGCGGCTGCTGGGCCATACTGGGATTGTATTCAGTATGTACCCACCATACTCAAGGCCAGCCCAGTTGGCTGGCTCAGAGGGGCAATATGACAATAGCCCTATCCTTCAGAGTGCATAGCACCAATCAGGTACTCTTGCATTCAGAGGAGTATAAAGACTGCCAGTATGACGAGCTTCTGTGTGGGATCTCCTGGAATTCTCCTTGTTGGAAATAATTTCCCTAATAAATTTACTAAGGTTTACCATGAATCAGCTTCCACATAAGTATTTCCTTATTAGTCCAGGTGCCACATGATATTGGTTTCATCCAAAACACAAATACAACCATATACACATTTACATTCTATAGCCCAGCAACAATACAGTTATAAGCTTTGGCCAAATACCCACAATAGGATCAGGCTTGGGAGATGCCATCCCATCATGACATGACTCCAGAGGGATAAGAAACAGCTCTGATAAAGAAAAACCTTGCCTTTTATACTCTAAAATAAACAAATGATGTCATTGGTGGTTACTGGTCTTTAAGCTAAAGCCAGATGAGGCAGTTTAGGATTGAACCTTGTCCTCTGGCCCTGTTAAGACAAGATTAATGACTGGGATCCTCTCTTCAACGTTTTCCTCTTTATCTTATTTGCCATCTTTCTCTATAACTACTGGATTAAGCATTTCTTTATAATAAATTAAACAAACGTATGACCAATTATTTACTGCACCTGTTACCCAATTAACCATATTTTCTTTATTTTAGTACCTCAGCCCAAAACTTAAAAAAAGATAATGCTGGAATTTCAAGTGTCACTACAAATTTAATACAAACAGTTCTCCTTTCTCTTGATTTCATTTTATTTTTGGTCACGTGCTTTGGGCCCATTACTCATGCTAACCTCCAAACTCAGTTTAGAGTCCTAGTTCCCCCCAGGCCTACTATAGAAGGGAAAAAATGGACCCCTACTTCAGCAACTGTAAAAGAAACAAACAAACAAAAAAAAAAACAAAAAAAAAACCATAACACTTTTCCTGTTCATCTCTAGTCACAAAGCTTCCACACTACCCCTTGCTCAGGGCTGTACCCAAAGTCACAATCTAACCCAAAATGAATGAGTCTAATCATCATCTTACTCTGAACACATGGGGAACACGGTATTCCTCCACCTCTGGAGTTGAGCAGAGACACACAATAACTGCCTTCTATTTAGCAAAAGAGTCCACTGTCATAGTGAACACAAGACTTGAAGGCTCTAGTGTCTAAGAGACAAATAATTGAGCAAGAGCCATTGTGGATAAGGGAACAGGGAAAGAAATGCAGGAAAGGATGCTGTATGACAATTATTGCTACTCCAGTCATCCAAGTTAGAAATGTTTGCAGTAAATCTTAGTAAAAAGGGGGGTGGGGAATGGCTCTGGCTGTAGCCATTCAACTACAAGTACCTCTGTGGCTGAGGAGCATGACTGTCATATGGCCCAATAAAATACTTTCTATAGCCTTGCCACTTTTTATGTAAAAGACAAGAAAGCTAATGAATAGTTCATGTATCAGATGTGAAATATATGGACTGTGTAATTATTTCATACTATCATATATCCCAGAGGCCTTTAAGTTTTCTATAAGAAGCAATGATGTTTGTAAGATTTGCCCCTAGTTCCCTCTAAGGATTTTCATTGAAATTTATTTCAGGCCTGTCAAAACCTCATGTTTGTGCTACATCTCAGCAAGTTTTGTCCGCACTGGAAAGGTAAGACTTGACAAGAAATATATTGAAAATTATTATCATAGTACTTTTAGGTCGATGACAAAATAAGAAAAAGAACCACTACCAGTAACCCTATCTCTCCAAGCATCTTAAATAGAGTAGCTGTTATTATCTTTATCTTTATTACATGTTAAAGCTCTGATTCACGAAGGTACTTAAGGACAGGCTCAACATTAAGCATGTAAGTAGTTACATTGAGGTCTATGGAACTAATCATATTAGTAAAGTTAAAAATATGCTTAGGTACCTTCCTGATCAGTGTCTGAAATGACTATGCTTATATAATAAACACATATTAGCCACCTTGCCTGACATTAGCATAGATCTCTGCATGTTCCCACTGAAGCTGCCCGTGACAGTAACAAACTACAAACAGGACCAGCCCCACTATGTCTAAACCTGGAACTGCATACCTTATGTCTACATGCTATGGAAGGGCTGGCCGTCACTGAGGGAGTGACAGACCAGCTTACTCATACAGCAAGTGCTGTGTGTACACAGACTTGGAGATTTCTAATTAACTTATTTAAAAACAGTAATATCTGCTTTTTGCTGCAATGTAGTTTATTATATTTTCTATTATACCTATATATTATATTTAATTTTAATTTGTTTTTAAGTAATATTGGGCAGTGTTGGAATGAGGGTCTTTTCCATTGCCCCTAGAATCAAATAAGAGGTTTGAGTTGTGGGCATCCACCCACAACTGTGATAATGGGAATACAGTTTGAGGGGCTCTTACAACACTGCACTGAGCAATTGAGTGTTGCTGCCCCAGGTGGGACTCACTGGTCATGTGAGAAGACCTGTGCCAATGGCACTAAGGGCTTTTAGCATGAACCTACATTGAGAAGAGATACTTTTTATAGAGAACCTTGTCACAGAGAATAGTGATAGCCTATTATTATTATTATTATTTGTATTATATTAGCACCTAAGATCCCAAGTGATGTCCCACTACCCCATTTTGCTAAGCACTATACACACATATCCTATATTCCAGTGAAGTATTGCTAATACTTTTCATACTCCTATAGAATCCCCAAACATTTTTATACATTATATCTTTTCCTGACCTTTCAACTTTTTTACACCCTACAGGAATTGTGGGAAACCCTGAAGGAAATCTAACTAACTAAATAACAAAAACCTTATTTTACTTTCAAAACCGTTTCAATCAACATAGTCCTATAAAATGGGAATCCAATATTGTTTAATCTGGAAATTTATCTCATTGGGGAGGAGACATTTTATCATTTGTGTAAAAATCTATTCCATTACTGTAAGCTAAATACTTTACAGGATCACATTTTATAACATTATATATAAAGTCAAACTATAATGATATTTATTTTGCTGCCTTCAGTGATGTCATGGGTATAATTTATTCTTGCTCTTTTCCAAAATCATTTTAATTATCCATCTTTCCATTATCGTTGTCATTGCTTTTGAAAAAGTTTTGGCAGGTCAGCTTGCTCTAAAATAGTCACTTCTGTCATAAAAATAAACAAATATCTATTAGACAATGGAGTATGCTTAGAAAACCACCAGATTCATCCATTTCATCCCCATCTATAACAACTTATTTAACAACAAACACTAACCACAGCACTAATGATACTGTGAGGCATGACCCTGAGGAGATAGGAAGTGACTACAGGGCTCTGGGAGTAAGATTGAAGGAGCTGGGGGTGAAGATTGTGTTCTCTTCGATCCTTCCAGTCAAGGGTAGGGGCCCAGGCAGAGATAGGTGCATCCTGGAAAGAATGCCTGGCTGTGAAGATGATGTCATCAGGAGGGCTTCAGCTTCCTTGACCACAGGATGCTGTTTTGGGAAGAAGGACTGCTAAGGAGAGATGGGGTCCAACTATCGAGGAAGAGCATATTTGGATACAGATTGGCTAACCTAGTGAGGAGGACTTTAAAGTAGGTTCGAAAGGGGCAGGTGACAAAAGCCTGCAGGTAAGTCAGAAACATGTAGACCTGGTAGAAGGTCATAATCTGGAGGAAGCATGGGCCATTATAGCAGGGATAAGGGAGAGACAAGAGAGAACATAGGGAGAAAATCAAATCAGTATCTTAGACGTTTGTATACTCATGTGAAAAGTATGGGGGGATAAGCAGGAAGAACTTGAAATGCTAGTTAACAAACACAACTATGACATAGCTGGCATAACAGACTTGGGATAATACGCATGACTGGAATATTGGTATAGAAGGGTTCAGCTTGCTCATAAATTACAGGCAGGGAAAAAGGGAAGAGGTGTTGCCTTATATATAAAAAATGTGTACACTTGGACTGAGGTTAAGTTGAAAATAGGAGACAGACTTGTTGAAAGTCTCTCGGTAAGGATAAAAGGGGTAAAAGACAAGAATATCGCGGTAGGGGTCTACTACAGACCACCGAACCAGGAAGAAGAGGTGCATGAGGCTTTTTTTAAACAACTAACAAAATCACCCAAAGTACAGGATTTGGTGGTGGTGGAGGATTCCAACTACCCAGACATCTGTTGGGAAAATAATACAGCAGTGCACTGATTATTCAACAAGTTCTTGGAACGTATTGGAGACATTTTTTGTTGTTGTTGTTCAGAAGGTGGGTAAAGCTACTACGGGAGAGATTTTGACAAATAGGGAGGAACTAGTTGAGATTTTTAAAGTGGAAGGCAGCTTAGCTGAAAGTGATCATGAAACGGTAGAATTCATGATTCCAAGGAATGTTAGGAGGGAAAAGAGCACAATAAAGATAATGAATTTCAAGAAGACAGACTTTAGTATATTCAGGGAGTTGATAGGTAAGATCTCATGGGAAGCAAGTCTAAGGGGAAAAATGGTTCAAGAGAGTTGGCAGTTTTTCAAAGAGACATTATTAAGGGCACAAGAGCAAACAATTCCACTGCGTAGGAAAGATAGGAGGTATGGCAATCATCTGAAACTCAAAAAAAAAAAGAGTTCTACAAAAGGTGGAAACTAGGTCAAATTGCAAAGGATGAATAAAAACAAATAACAAAAATATATAGGAACAAAATTTGAAAGGCCCAGGCACAAAACCAAATTAAACTAGCTAGAGACATAAAGGGTAACAAGAAAACTTTCCGTAAATTCATTAGAAGGAAGAGGAAGACCAAGGACAGGGTAGGACCATTACTGAATGGAGGGTGGTGGGGGATAATATCAGAAAAAATGTGGAAATGACAGAAGTGTTAAATGAGTTTTTTGTTTCAGTTTTAGTAATGATTGGATATCTAACATAGTGAATGACAGTGACAATGAGGTAGGATCAGAAGGTAAAATAGGAAAAGAACAAATTAAAAATTACTTTGACAAGTTACCAGGGGCTGATGAAATACATCCAAGTATACTCAAGGAGCTGACTAAGGAAATATCTCTAGTGATTATCTTGAAAAAGAAATGGAAGACGGGAGAGACTCCAGAGAACTTTAAAAGGGCAAATATAGGTGCCCATCTATAAAAAGGGAAATAAGGACAACCCAGGGAATTACAGACCAATCAGCTTAACTTCAGTACCGGAAAGATAATGGAGCAAATAATCAAGCAATCAATTTGCAAACACCTACAAGATAATAAGGTGATAAGTAACAGTGATCATGGATTTGTTAAGAACAAATAATGTCAAACCAACCTAAAAGCTTTCTTTGACAGGCTAACAAGCAAGGGGGGAAGCAGTAAATTTGGTATATCTTGACTTTAAGGCTTTTGATATCATCTCATATGGCCTTGTGATAACCAAACTAGGGAAATACAACCTAGGTGGAGCTACTGTAAGGTGGGTGCGTGACTGGTTGGAAAGCAGTTCCCAGAGAGTAATCGTCGCTGGTTCACAGTCAGGCTGGAAGGGCAGATAGAGTGGGGACCCACTGGGATCAGTTCTGGGTCCGGTTCTGTTCAATATCTTCATCAATGATTTAGATAATAGCACAGAGAGTACACTTATAAAATTTGCGGACGATACCAAGTTGGGAGGGGTGCAAGTGTTTTGGAGGATAAGATTAAAATTCAAAATGATCTGGAAAAAGTGGAGAAATGGTCTGAAGAAAACAGGATGAAATTCAATAAGGACAAATGCAAATACTCCAGTTAGGAAGGAACAATCAGTTGCACATATACAAAATGGGACATGTCTATTCAGGAAGAGGTACTGTAGAAGAGGATATAGGGGTCATAGTTGATCATGGGCTAAATATGAGTCAAAAATGTAACACTGGTGCAAAAAAAAAAAGCAAACATCATTCTGGGATTATTAGCAGGAGTGTTGTAAGCAAGGCACAATAAGTAATTATTCTGCTCTGTTCCATGCTGATTAGGTCTCAACCAGAATACAGTGTCTAGTTCAGGGTGCCATATTTAAGGAAATATGTGGACAAATTGGAGAAAGTCCAGAGAATAGCAATGAAAATGATCAAAGGTGTAGAAAATATGACCCAGGAGGGAAGACTGAAAAAACTGGGTTTGTTTAGTTTGGAGGAGAGAAGACTGAAAGGGGACATTATAACAGTTTTCAAGTACATTAAAGGTTGTTGCAAGGAGGAGGGAGAAAAATTGTTCTCCTTAACCTCTGAGGATAGGACAAGAAGCAATAGGTTTAAATTGCAGCAAGGGCAGTTTAGGTTGGACATTAGGAAAAACTTCCTAACTGTCAAGGTGGTTAAGCACTGGAATAAATTACCAGGGTGGTTGTGGAATCTCCATCACTGCAGATTTTTAACAGCAGGTTAGACAAACACCTGTCAGGGATGGTCTAGATAATACTTAGTCATGCCATGAGTGCAGAGGACTAGACTAGATGATGTCTTGAGGTCCCTTCCAGTCCTACGATTCTATGAAACACTTTGTCCAAACTATAGTAACAACCATGAGTACTAGGATGGCTCCTTAATATTCCAAACTCTTCATGGGCCACCTGGGAGGAAGAGTATCCAAACAAATGCACCACAAAATCAACAATATACCTGAGATACATCCGTGACAGGTTGGATTCCTCTTTTTGGATGCCACCTGATGTACTGGGATTTCACTGGGCTCACCTGCTCCACTAGCCTGGTCCCCCTTTCCCTTTGTCTTGCTCAATCAGGCTCTGAGGATTCTTGCAGCACACACACATAGGTAGGGAGCACCAGCTTTAGAATCACACAAAGTCTGCAAACAACTCTTTATGAGAAGTCTCAGCTAGGAAATTGCCCAGCACTCAAGTGCACCTCCATTGGGGTATAAACCCAAAATAATATTGTCTGGTGCTGTATATAAAGATCTGCACAACGCAAGCTCATAAAAATCCCCCCGTCCCTCAATGTGAAGAGAGATATGCACAGCTTCTTGCCCCTTGCCCCCTCAGATATGATTTGCACAAACTGGGTTATGTTATAAATAAGAAATAAGTTTATTAACTACAAAAGGTAAATTGTAAGTGATTATAAGGGATAGCAAACAGAACAAAGCAAATCACTAAGCAAATAAAACAAATCACGCATACTAAGCTTAAGATCTTAAAGAAACTGGTTACAAGTAATTATTTCTCACCTGAAATGTTGATTTGGGGCAGGTTGCAGGAATTTTTGAAGGTTAGCTACTTGCTTGCAGCTTACATATTCAGCTATTTTATTGCCAGACCAGATCTCTTTTCCAGCTTGGGTTCAGTACTCCTCCCATTTTCCTTTGTCCTTATTCCTTAGATGTTTCAACCACTCATCCTGGTTGGGGATTCAGTGAAGAGTGACTCTAGATCGTCTTACTCCCCAGCCTTAAATAGAATGTACATAAGGTGAGAACCTTTTGTTTTTCAGTCTTGACCTCCCCTCCTTTTAGTGGAAAATCACTACAAGTCCAAGATGGTTTTTAGTATCAGGTGACATTACCACCTGACCTTGAAGTGTCAAAACAATATCTCAGGATGCTTCTCAGAAAGGAGAAAGATTAGTATCTTCAAAGTCTTATTGTTTCTTCCTAATGGCCCACCAAGGCTCTTTGCTTACTGTCTGATGGCTGTTTCCCAGGTGAAAACACAGTTGTAATTGTTACATAGTCAATATTCCTAATTTTATATACAGAAATGATACATGCATACATATTGAATAATTACATGCAATAAATTATAACCTTTCCAATGACATATTACTAGACCCATCTTGCACAAAATATATCTCAGTTATGCCATATCCATATCATAAGCATATTTCCATAAAGATTATGGGGTGTAATGTCACAACGTTCATGATATTTTCATCCTCTGGACAGATGACCTAAACTCCTTCATATTTCCAGGAACATCAACAACCACCACTTGTCCACTAAACTGTCTTTTGGCACACTCCCACATCAGCATCCTGGACACTATGATCAGCTTCAACAATGGAACCCTACTGACAACTACATACAAAAAAACCCAATAGATCGCCACACTTACCTCCACAGATCCAGTAACTCCCCAAAACACAGCAAGAAATCTGTTATCTTCAGCCAGGCAATCAGATACCATAGAATACACTCTAAAAAGAAAGTCCATGCTGTACACCTTAACACACTTCAAACAACCCTCCTGCCCCCAAATTGCCAAGGTCATCAAAAGCATGCCCCCCACAGACCAGGAAACAACTCTGAGAGGCACCAGACCCTGCCAGAACAACAGATGTAAAACCTGCAGACATATCTCCACTGCTACAATTATTCATTATTCACATAGTCCAGCATCCTGTCTTCTGCTAGTGGCCAGTGCCAGATGCTTCAGAGCAAATGGCCCAAACAGGGCAATTATCAAGTGATCTATCCCTTGTCATCCAGTCATTATAATTGTAACCAATTACTGTACAGTGATTTCAGATTCCATTCTTGAAACAGAAGCCCATTTTCCATACAATAGTACATCAAATGCACACAAGCAACATTTGAAGCCATGTTTGTTCAGTTTTTGAAGTCCGTATTTTACTGTAAGCTTGCATACCACACTGATTCCTACACAAATCTGTGTCAGTTTTAGGAGGGATGATTGATAGTGGTTTTGGAGATAGAAATAGTTTTAATGTACAAATCTTTATGATATGTACACTGTTGTGGTCTATGTTCTAAATCACTGCTTCAAAGCTCAACATATAGTGTAGGGCACGGTGGAGCCATATCAACAAAAGAGGAGCATGGAAAGCATTCTGCACAATGCCTCTTAGGATATGTCTACACTGCAATTAAAAACCCACAGTTGGCCTGTGCCAGCTGACTCAGGCCCACAGAGCTCAGGCAAAGGACCCATTTAATTGCAATGTAGACATTCAAGTTCAAGCTGGGAGGGTCCCAGAGCTCAGGCTGCAGCCCAACCCTGAAAATTTACACTGTAATTAAACAGCTCCTTAACATGAGCCAGGTGAGCCCGTGTCAGCTGACAGGTGTCTAACTGCAGTGTAGACACACCCTCAGAACTCCCCAGCAGGCAGAGGGATCACACAAAATGTTGTATCCCTTTATAGGATGCAGTTTATCCCCTGGACTATGTAAATCACATTCCAGAATGGTTTAGGGTCAGGGAAGGTTATGGTAAGTGACCCAGATGGGGATCATTATTGCACAATGCACAGTATTTGTCCCAAGGAACTTACAATCTAATAAGACAAGTGACTTGTAGAGGGTGACAAGAAAGGATTAATGTCACATCAGTTAAACACTCTGATGAAAATTTAGAGATATATTTTAGTACCTTTTAGACCCTCCTCATCTGGAATTTACTTTCTAACACTAGCATAGAATCAAAGTTTTGGATCACATATTGAACATGAGCATGTAAACCAGAGCACAGAATTAGATACGTATATATATATTTCAGGACAAATCCTCAGGGCCCTTCTCTTGATTTCTACAGGAGTTTGTGTAAATGAAGGAAATGTATAAATTCAGTAAGGTCATCATTATTTGGCACATATAATGCTTATTGTAAGAACACACCAAACTAAAATAGTCTGAGGTCCATCAGCATATTGAGGACCTCACACAGAACTGATATTCTCCTAGCTGTACCACAAATATGTACTTCAGATTGTTTCAGTAGTCTGGAGAATCCATTCAGACTGTCCAAAAAGGGCATTTACCAGAAAGGGAGTCTACTGGGCATTATATTTATTCCCTCAGAGTAGAAACCTGTCCCTTTGTTACTTGGTTTATTTTAGAGTTCATCCAAGGCTTCCATGATGTCAAATAAGATCACTTCAAGAGTTTTGGGTGCAAAATAACCAGCAAAGCCAACATCAGTTTTGACAATGTTAATTTTTAAAATAAATTAATTGATTTGGAAACGTGTTGGGATGGTGGTGAGGGGTGGAAGGTGGGAGTGCTGGCATTTAACTCTTTACTGAATGGGCAGGACTGAGGATGCTTAAGACTTGTCTTTTAAATCCTCTCACCCTTTTAAGTAGTTTTATACAAAACATTTAAGTTTCCACAAATTAAAAATATATATATTTGAGAGTTGTGGTCTTTAGAGTTTATGGTAGCTTTTCCTGGGGACTCAATATTGTTTAAAAGATTACACCTTACAGCACAGAGCAGAGATTTTGTTTTCCTTTGGCAACTGTAATGATACTGGAGTTAAATATCTTCTTCATTAGTCACTTTGGCTCTTTATGGACCTTCCGTGTATGTCATAAAAGTGACTCCTAGATGCCCATATAGATCTATATCAAATATCTTTCTGTTCCATTGAATTTTCCATTGTCATAATAGACATCCAATAGGTGACCTACATTATTATGTGGCAGTTGAGTGCACTTCTGAAAAATGATTGTCATTTCCTTCCCTAAAAATTCTGCCACAGTTAGCATGTTATTTGGGAGAGGAGGGCATTACATTGTAGAACTAGTCCCTTTTATTATTTTTCCTTTGCAAAGCCATCAATTTGAAAAAGTTTTAGAGACTGGGTTCTTGCAGGTTGGCATGCACAGCTGTACATGTTGCTGCCACTTACATTTAAAGGAAAATATAAATAAATGTTGTTTGAGAGTAAACATCACTCTTAAATTACTATCACAAGGCCATATGCTACCCTCACTATGATCATGGAGCTTCCATATATGTCAATGTGCACACAAATTGCAACCATTACATAATCCATATAGTTTTCCCTTTACTTTATGGTGTCATGCAGTAAATGTACTGGTGGGTTGTCGGTTCCTTTATAAAGGAAGATGAGTCCTCTGGTGTCTCTTCTCAACAACATTTCTGTTTGTAATAGGAGAGACAGAAGTATTAGGAAGACTGGATTTTTTAAAAAAAGATATACTCTAATTCAAACGGGAAGTTTGGAACTTCTATGGCCTGTTTCCTGCAGGAGGTTAGACTATATTACAAAGGTGAGTGACAGACAATACCCCTTTGGTTAACTTAGTGTATAATCTCTACATAAATGCACATCATTTGGAAGCTCATTATATTTGTACGTTAAGATGAGGTCTGATGTGAAGATGTCAAGTGGTGCTGTTACCACAGGAATGATGGTACAAGCTGATTGCAACAGCTTATAATGACCACTTTGAAACGTTTACATTCATTTGTTAGTTTAATGACTATGTACTATTTCAAGATAATAAAATTGGATTTCTGTGTGACTTCAAAGCATCACAACAATATAAAGAGTAAAACAAAATGTAATAATAATTTGTACAGGTATCTTTGAAATGTAATAGCACTGGTGACATATTTAGTTAACATCATTCCCATCATTATGATCGCTGTCGAGTCTGCGTAGGTTACCACAGCCTTCATTGCCTTCGCATATATACAGTTCTGTGCAGGGAAGATTGTTCTGACTACCAACAGAGTTGATTGTGCAGTGTTTCCTATTGGTACAGGCAAAAATGAGATCTTATAGAAACTCAGATGTCATTGGGCCCTTGACGAATACAGAAAGTAGTTCATCATCCATATTTTTCCATCCATTTTTCAATCGTGATCAAATATTTGGTTTATCTATGAGCAAAGACATCCAAATTTTTGTTTTCCAAGATGCTCTTTTGATGTGCACTTCAAAAATGTCCCCACATGGTGGGAATATGTCCAGTGACTTGTACTTTTTGATGGTTAGATTGAGGCACAATCAACACATGACTCTGTTACTCTTCTTTACTTTCATGCTCTGGTCATAAAACACTTTTACCAACTTCCTTGCTGCAGAAATTGTGGCTTGTCTGTCATTTTCTCCCAATTTGGCAAGATCTCTGAAGTGATTCGCTCTCTGTGTTTTGACATCATGAAACGCAGATTTAGTGAACAACAAGGACCAAAACATCTGTATCAAGTGACATAGTTACTGTGGTTCCTTTGACACCAAGAGACGAAAAGACATATTGGCACATATAGCATGCAGAAGCATCCTTGTACAGTATCAAAAGGAAGCAGACACAGGTCACAGGGCATCCACCAATCACCCCATATTTCTTGCATCCAACCATAGATCCTGTCCAGCACTCTCTTTCTGCAGTTTTCAGAGTTACTGTTTTCATATATATGAAAGACTTCTATTACAGAATTAGCTTTGTCAAATCTTTTTAAGACCTGCCTCGAGTACTTAGTAGCCAATTCAATGAATGTATGGAATTTGTCTCCAGCCACCTTTTATATGATATCCATGATGTCTCTGATATACACTGTGGTTTCCATGTTGCATGTTCTTAGCTCATGGATTCTTTCATCTTGAGCTTCCAGGTGATATCCTAATTCAGTGTTGTCTATTCTTCTCATTGTTCTATCAGCATGGAAGAGGGACTTAGTCACTATTGAATGACTAAGAACAGTTGCAATTGAAATAACATCTCTACATCTTGCTAAGGACAGGGCTCTGTGGAAAACAGCTTCTGGACTGTAGCTGCTGTGAATTTCCTTCCGTTGCCAACCTTCTTGATCATGTCAGCAAAAAAGTTTTGATGCAAGATTTATTGACTGAAAAAGCTATGTGTCCTATCAGAAGCAAGAGCACCTCTCACAAATTTCAAAATTGTTCTTTACCAACATCTGCTATTTTCAGTAGAGACTTGTGTTCATCTGATATTACATAGCCCAGAAGATAGGTTGTAAAGCACCTTTATATGTGATTGAGGGTCAAATGTGTTTGTCATATTGTTGAATACATGGTTGGTAAGAGCTTGTATCATGCTCTTTATCACTCTTCAGTGCAGAGACAGGACTTGTTTGTGCACTTTGGCTTCACTACTTCTTGCTACACTTCTTCCTCTCCTAGAATTTGTATATGAAGCTGTGTATTGTAATCTGTAAAACTAATAATGACCTGTGCATAAGTGTCACAAAATTTACAAGCTGATTTCTAGAATATTTCAAAGGCTAATACTACATGCATAGGCTATTACAAATTAATACCTTATGCCAGGCAAACTAGCTACTGCGTTGTATGTACAAAAGCTTACAAAAGGAGAAGCATTACATTATGAATTCACGTACATTTAGATGTATCCCCCTATGAAGTACAAACTATGAACACACAAGACACTGCTACTGGTGCACAACCTTATGCGTGAGACTGATTTTGATAGAAAATTTAAACTGAAAATATAGAAACTTATTATATTGAAAACTGTTGATGACCACCATTTTTGCCATATGCTAAACAACTTCACAATTTCTGGGGGTAGATCTGGCCAATAAACACTACAATAAAATTAAAAAAAAACTTAAATAGTAAAAACTGTAATCATAGATATGTTGCAGTGTTTCTGACACTTTCTCATTTTGGGTACAATTATTTTACCTCACCAACAGGCTTATGACACCACTTGACTGTTCCATACCATACCTCATTAAAAAACCCTTTCAAATGCTACATGACATGTATGGCGCTTTTTGGCAAATTGTCACACCTGTTCAATAGTCCCTTCTGGCCTTGAAATCTGTGACTCTATGAAGAAATAGATGGTGAAAAGGAAAGATCCATAAAGAGATGAAGTTAAAAAGAAGAAGTTTATCTATCAGAGTAAAAGACAAAGAGACAGAAATCAGCTTGTCCGGTAGTATGGAAGAATCTCAATTGGTTCTTCTGGATACGGATCCAAAAGTTCAGACTGATGTGATCTTTATCCAAACTGCCAAATATTCTGTGTCTGCCAAATTTCACTGGAAAACTTTCAAGAGCAGAATTACTCATGGGGTTTTCAGTACCTTTGGGCTTCTGGTAAAGCCAGAAATACTACAATGACAGCCTTTCCTCCCCACAGTATTTCAAGCATTTCTGTTTCCACCCTGTCTAACATCAGGAAGAGCAGAGATACACTAAAATGAAATATATTTGGGGAAAAGCATTCTTAAGTTTTGCAAACTCAGACTGTTTTGCGTTTGACAAGGTGAAGGTTACAGTCAATTATTTTATCCAAAGTCATTTTTTCCCATCAATACTTTGTCAGTGGAAGAGAGAACATATGGATAACATATCTACTTCCAGTGTAAAGTACACAAACCATTCATGTATAAAGATGAAGTAATAAAAAAAATAGTAATAGTTATACTTTAGAAGAGTAGGAGACATGTCAAGAACATGTTTACAGTCAAGAACTTGGGAATTCGAACAGGCAAGAGTGGTTTCTGCAGAAAGCTAAGGAAAAGCAGGACAGAAAAAATAAATTAAATAGCTTCCCCACACAGATCTAAGGGTACACCTTCATCTAGACCTGAAACATCCTTGCCATTCCTCCCCAGTATCTCTCTTAAGCACAGACTGATACACAATATAAATTGCAAAAGGGGTTTGTTAAGTACAAATGTATGAATAGAAAAGGACACCTAAACCATCTTCAATTTTGATCTTGAGTAATATCATGTGGCAATGGTAAAGAATCATAGAAACATTAAAAGGAGAGTCAGAATAAGGAAAACCATATTACTTCTAAAGCTTATCTCTCTCCTTCTCTTTCTGCTTCATGATTGTACGTCTGCTTTGAATATGGCCCCCTCCTGGCTGGCTTCCAACAATAGGTTAAACTAAAAAACAAAACGAAAAAAGTACACTTATCCTCAGATCTAATATTTCAACCTTGCTATCCAAAGGTGAAAAGTTAGTGTGTTAACTCACTGTACCTTGCTATCCAAAGGTGAAAAGTTAGTGTGTTAACTCAGTGTACAACCTAATATTAATTACACAGGTTTTTTTTTTTTTTTTTTTTTTTGGAGGGAACGTTGTCAGTCGTATGTTGGAGATGGAATGTTTGCACATTTTGTGAGTTCCTGGTTTAATTTCTGTGTGAAATATAAACATTTAGAAGAAGAAAGAAGCTCTAACAATTTTAGGGTTTAGTGCATTAATTATTTTGATACCTTTATTGGGACTACTGTATCAGTAATCAGTTGGTCCTGGTTCAGCGTTATAAAAAAGTGAGTGACTGATTTGACTGGGATTAGTTAATGTCATAAATGTCACATGGAATCTTTGGGTGGTGAGCACTTCTGAAAATTTGAAAAACAAAACTGGATCACTAGCCTATGAAAACAAAGAGATGTGTGAAAATAAGAACCATATTACACAGCAAACATCCAATAATGCATAATAATGAAATTCAAGTATGAAAACGTTTTAGTTCTTTAAAAAGTGGAGCAGGGAGGTCACCCATTATCATGTATGCAAAACTTTAATTCAGATTTTCTCTGCAGACAAATAGAGAATAATATCTGCAGTTTTGCATGTTCTTAAAGGATGTGAAGTTGTCAGAAGAGATTTAATACATACTTGCCTTTTGATAATGTCCAAGGATAGTTTTTGCTCAGAGTGTATTGGGAGCAAGGACAGAACTATAATTTAATTAATTATCCGAGATGTCACAAGTAAAAAGATAGTGACCCTCCCAACGCTAACCTGAGCACTTGTGAAATTTTGCGTGATTGTTAAATCAGTGGAGTTCTCCACAGGAATGTAAGAGATTTATGCTACTTTAGATCTTGTGCAATGTTTCAAAGCCTTATGTTATTTCCAAGATAAAAAAAACTGCTGCCCAAAAGGAATGTTGAACAGAACTAGTAAAAAGCTTTACACAGTAGCAAAGATGAGCAACAACAACTAAATAGTTTAAGAAATCAGTATGTTTGCATATGGCATAAACCAGTGTGGCTCCAATGAATTTAGCAGGCAAATAAAATGGCATTGAGACATACTGCAAGTCAATGCAGCTACACTAGTTTAACCAGCTGAGGCCATAAAGGCTTTCATTTAATCTCCCCCACTCCACTTAGGCCTTTTAAAATAAAAATACTTGAAAATTGGATGTCCTTTTGCATATTAATCTCATTGTTTGTTTCTTTCTCAAGGTATCATTCAATCATCTCTGTGCTTTTTTTCCCCATATTTCTCCTTATTCATGGAATGCCTGCTCTGAGGTGAGCCATAATCCATTACCATCTTGTCCTTCAAAGCCATTCTCAAGATCCACTTCTGGTATGATGCCTTTGAAAAATGAGCCAATTAATTATTTCTTGATGGGCAGATGGGAGGTTCCTTGGCAAATGTATTTGATTATATTTCTCTTTTATCACCATGTAGTGAGGAAGAATGGCCTCCCACTGAGCCGGAGGGGAGGAGCCACTCTCTGGTCCCTGGTGGGTGGAGTCAGGCCATGCTCACCCCTCCCACCAAAAGCTAAATGGGGGCGGGGGGGGGGGGGAGGAAGTATAAAAGGTGGAGCCTATAACCCAGTTGAGTCTGAGCCAGGGAAGGGAGCATACATCTACAGGCTGCTGCAGACTCCCAGAGCTGAACCTGTGCTGCACCACACCCTGCCCAGGGAGGAGACTAACCCAGAAGAAGAGCTTCCGGGACCCCAAAGAGAAGGAGGACATCCCCAAACCACAGGATCCGTATGCTGGGAAAGTAGGAAGTAGTGCAGGGACATCCAACTATAGCCTGGTTGTCTGGCCGCCTGAACACCAGTCAGCATGTTTTGGCCAGATCCCCACTCATCCAGTGGCAAAACCATCCACAACTGTTAGGGGTCTGGGCTGGGACCCGGTGGAGTAGGCCCAGATACCTCTGTCCCCTACTGCCAACCCTCACCCCAGGGGGTGACAGCTTCCCACCTTAGGTCAAGAGGCCTGAATTGGTCTGCCATCTGTCAAAGCCAGGACATCCGACTATCTGCTTATTTGGGGCCTGAGCTCCTAGACTGTTTGGGGCTCCACCCTGCCTGACAGCCCAAGCCTTAGGACTGTTGGTCTGCCCTGCCCTACCATGACTGAGGGCCTGGGCTCCTTAAGACTGTTGGATTGTGCTCTCCTGCCTAAGGGCCTGAGCGCTAATACCTGATGGGAGCAGCAACACAGTGATGCAGTGAGGCGGAGCGGCCTCCCACTGAGCCAGAGGGGGAGGGACCACTGCCAACCAACTACACACACTTTATTTCACTTGCTCACTAAGAATGTTACCTCTTTGGGCCAGGAACTGTCTTTTCCAATACTGTTTATACAACACATAGCACAATGGGGCCAATCCTGGCTTTACTTTAGGTACTGTTGTGTCAATACTTAGAAGAAAGTAAATCAGTGGTGCAGTACTTATCTGGTTAGTGAAGGCAGACATATATTTTAACTGATGGTTACAAATGTTCATCCAAATTTTTATACTCCCTTTGTGCTGCTCTACAGGCAACGAGCCCCTTCACTAGGTCATGAGTTGTGCCAGGTTTAGGCCTTACCTGTAGAGATGGTTGTGAAATGGTTTCTCTCCTGTGAAAGCTTTAGATGAAAATGATTTTTCTTCATTTGCATTGAAAGTCTTCTAGAAAATGAAAACCCGCAAACAATTTGGTTTCTGGTTGACAAAATATTTAAAGATTTCAGCTAGCTGGGCAGTAACCATTTTCAGGGACAGTAGATTTGTTCAGTTTTCATTTGGCAATTTTTATTTTTTTCCAATGAAAACTCAAAATTGAATTGAAATTTGGCATTTCCTATGGAAGTATTCATTTTAACAAGACAACCATTTTCTGTCGAAAAAAGAATCTTTTAAACTGAAAATTCTGAACTAGCTATATTAGCTATCTTGAGGATATCAGCAATATCTGCCTGATTTATGAAGATGTTGGGTTTGTGACAGAAAACTTGGCAATCCTTTTTTCTATCATTGTCTTCAGTCTGAAGGTGATTTATCATAGGCAATCACCATATGCTACAGTAAATACAATATTTTCACCAAAACTGACTTGATATTGTCTCAGGAACACCTTCTCTCCCATTCATGACTATAATGATCTTCTTCCCTGCCATTATTACAATTATTTATTTTACGGTAATCCTAACGGACCCCACTAAAGTAGAGACCCCACTGTTCTAGCCACTCCACAAACATAGAAGACAAGATAGCCC
This sequence comes from Chelonia mydas, assembly GCF_015237465.2. NCBI lineage: Eukaryota > Metazoa > Chordata > Testudines > Cheloniidae > Chelonia > Chelonia mydas. The sequence continues at coordinate 101,594,213 of NC_057852.1, forward strand.
TGTCCTGAAGAGTTTACATTCTATAAGACAAGTCAGAGGAAAAGAGAGACAAATAAGCAATTGTCAAAAATTGCAGTAATTTTTTCCTCATTTTCCTCTCACAAAACAACCCCCTCCCCATCACCTATGTCCCTCTGTCAGTCAAAGTATTTCACGGCTCTTACTCGTGTTAGGTGTCGTCCTTTCATTCTACCTACACAAAGGCATTAAACCTCAGTTTGATTGTAGGAGTCTATTTAAAAAATGAGCCAAAAATGTCACTGTTAAATAAATAAAATCCCTGTGGTATCTTTAACAATTGTTTATATGGATAAATAATATTATGAAAATAATGAATTTCTAGATCCCAATGGAATATATCTAGCACCAGTTGACAAACCAGGTCTCCATGAACCTGTAATAAGTGTTCTGCAAAGACATTGGTAGTTCATAGAACGTAGTTTGGGACATAAAATATGTCATTGTGTATTATACATACACTCAAAAGAAGCAGAATAAGTTGATGGAAGAAAAACTGATTCAAGGATCAAACATTAATCCTAAAGAGGAATTTGGAATGGAAACATTTAAGAAAATACTGATGAAGATTATCTTCTATTGCAAAACCTCTCACTACAGATTTTGAAAGAAGAATAATATCAAACATGCTAGAGCAAAACTATTTATAAAATAAGTACCTCACAGCACCATTTATATGATCCAGAGGTATTTTGTTTTTCTCCCAAAATTTACTGCTTCCTTTCATAGACAATCTGATGATTAACAATTCTTATCTTATTTGTTGAAGACTAAAGAATGGGTTTTTTACACATTTCTGGTGCTAAAGAAATATTATTCAGGATACATTTCATAAAGGAAACAAACTGCACGACTCCCACTTGACAGTAATTAGAGAGACAAGGTGTGTCAGGTAATATCTTTTATTGGACCAACTTCTTTTTGTAAGAGAGAAAAGTTTTTGAGTTTACACAGTACTCTTCTTTAGGTTTGGGAAAATAACTCAAAGTGTCACTGCTAAATACAAGATTAGTTTCCCAGACCTGAAGAAGAGTTATGTGTAAATTTGAAAGCTTGTGTCTCTCACCATCAGAAGTTGGTCCAATAAAGTGTTACCTTACCCACCTCGCCTTACCCACCTAATATTTTGGGACCAAAATGGCTACAACACTACTTACTACAGTAAAGACAATTATGTGGATATAAGTCCCTCCAAATAACTTGAAAATGTCTGTCTTTGTATCTGGGATGACTTTTGCCAGAAAAAGGAACGGAGGGAGAAAAGGGATAAACTTCACAACATAGAACATGCCAAAAACAGCCATCCTGATTAGATCAACCTGCCTTGAGTGAAATCTGAACCCTACATTGAACACTAAGGTAATGTTGTCCAAATATGAGATACAAAGGAGAAGTATTTACAGAATGGAAAAAATTGTATAGAGTAACATTTAAAGTTCAACTAACTGTAAGATCTGACTGAAGTAGCCATTTATTTATATGTATCAATGAATATAATGTACACTGAATACCAATCAGCAGTCTTGTGTTCTAAAAAAGCTTTTCTCTTATTAGTTAGTTGATTTCTTGTCCACTTAGCTATTTTACATTAAAGAATCAACATCCCCCTACTTAATTGAATGGAAACATAATAGACAAGCTAAAAAAGGAACCATCTTGAGGAAATCTATTTTCATTCTCAATATACTAGAAGAAAAATTTTAAAAATCATTTTGAGGAATCTATAAAAATGTCATTATATCCCAAATAAATCACCTTCCTCTCAAAGAAGTGCACAGCGTGGGTAATGTGACAATTATGTTTACCAACAGGAATCACTAACTATTTGTCAGTTGTTAGACTTCTGTTCAACTTCACCCAGTTGGAAATGTCAATCAACACTTGCTCTTGAAAAATGTGTTCTATTAAACACAGATCATTTGGAGGTATATAATGTCATGACATAAAAAAAGAGACATACCTTAAGTGACAACAAAAGAGCTACCTGATTGTGAAGTCCCTCTGATTCTTAAGCACCTCCTGCAATACGTCTTGGTCCTCTCTGGTAACTTTGGAGGACCAGGAACTCTATAATCACTCCATATCTTCCCTTCCTCGTAATAACATGTTAAAACTTAAATTGTAAACCAGTGTATACACACGTCCCATTTCAAAATAAACTTCAAATTCCTTAAATCTATTTACACTACTATGTCCCCTTTTCAATGCTATTTAAATAATCCCTGAACATTATTCTAAAGATCAAGTCTTTGAGGGGGTCTGATCTGTCTTCCAGACTGTGTTCTCACTTGCATTGAGTTCGCAAACGGGGATCCTTGTAGAGCGGGATGACTTCCTGACATAGTACCAATAGGTCCAAGATTCTATGTCTGTTGTATTGGTAAATACTGAAGATGATCCTAATTCCTAGTGGAGAAGTCTTTTTATAGTCTCTGCTAGGGAAGATATGGGTGTTCCTACTGAGTTCCAAATACTTCAAATGCCGGGGAGATATAGAGCCATACTCTGAACTTTGGTTTTAGTTCAGGTAGTGCTTTTGTCCTGTGATGAACACTGAAATTTTGTTGCTGCCAAATTTTTATTTCAACATCCTGTTTTTAAAAATTAGTTCAAGTTGTGCCACTCAGGCTTAAGTTATATCAGTACCACACATAAAGGTGTCCTTAGTCTTCTTCCTATCATAAGTTCTGCTGGAGACAGTCCAAATGCAAGCAGTGTTGACTGATATGCCATGAGTGCTTTATTCAGGGTCCACTGATATCTGTAGAAGTCTTTTAAAGTCTGCACAGTTCTCTCCACCATCTTGTTGCTCTGGGGGTAATGCAGACTAGTAGTATGTTGTTCAAAATCAAAGCCCTGTGCAAACACCAGGAAAATTTCAGAGGTAAACTGAAGTCCATTATCTGATATGAAGACTTCAGGAACTTCATGTCTATCAAATATAGACTTCAGTCATTCTCCTGTGCTGATGAAATCTGTGTAAGTATAGCAAAGTTAATATATCTGGAGAAAGAATAGACTGCAAAAATTGTGTCCCCACATTACATGCCTATTAGCTTCTGCTAAAGTCTGAATTTGCCTAATCTCAGACCTTGCCACCATACAGCTTTTTGTGTTCATGCCCTGCACTTATTTATACTTTGTCATTCTTCATGGATTTTGGGGAGTATCTAATTCTTAAGTAAGGTAGGGATAAAAATAAAAAATCCTTTCAGAGGCAGGCTTTTATCCATGTAAAATTCATTTTGGTCCTGCCAATATGGGAGTAGGTCCCTTGAAAATTGATGCCTTTGACCCCACCATCTTTGGCAGAGTTGAGTAAGTTACTGGCAAGTCCCATCTTTTAGTTGTTCACCTCGGAGTTGCTGATGTTGGCTAGCACATGCTGGAATTGCTGCTGGAACAAGGTCAATGTAGACTTTGAAGCATTTCCCGAAAGCCTTTTTTTTCCTTCCATTGGTGGCCATTTATTTGGGGATAGACCATCTACTGCTATCATATTTTCCCAGGTATGTGTTCAATGGTGAAAGAAAATCACACCAGCCATAGTCAAGATCTTTGAATCCTTGGTGGAACGTCATCAGATGGTTTTTAATCCAGTAATGCAACTAAGGGCTTGTGGTCTGTTTTTATGTTAAAATCCTAGCCAAACAGATATGCACTGAAACGGTCACAGGTCTAAAACACTGCTACAGCTTCCTTTTCCACTTGAGCATACTACTGATTGGTTTCTATGAGGATTCTTAATATGACCCGCAACAGATCTCTACTCTCCTTCTGGCTGCTGCTTCTGTGTGAGCATTGATCCCAAACTATAGGAAAATGTGCCCACAGTTACTGTTGTTGGTTAATGTACTGAGTATAATGCAAAAACAGGTGGAGAAGACAGTAGTTCTTTTATTAAAAGTGTTTTGGTATGTGCTCCCCTACATCTACATATTGTGACCATTAAGTCGATCTCTTAAGGGTTTTGTTAGATGAACTAAATATGCAAGTAATGCCTCCAGTTTGTCTGAATCTAGCCAAATTCTTGTTTATTAATTATGTGCCCTACAAATTTAATCTGCTCCTTTTCAAATTCATATTTCACATTCAGGGTGATACCAGCTTGTTAGAAATGTCTTACAACTGCATGTTTCAGAGTAGCAGCCGTGTTAGTCTGTATTCGCAAAAAGAAAAGGAGTACTTGTGGCACCTTAGAGACTAACAAATTTATTTGAGCACAAGCTTTCGTGAGCTACAGCTCACTTCATCTACTGCATATAGCTGCTCATCAAGTTCATTTTTATCTCTCCCATATATCAACACATCATATGCATGGCAAAGGATGCCAGGCACACCTGACACAATCAGAGATATTCAGTTTTTGAAATGTTCTGGTGATGAATATATACCAAATGGGAAGCTGATTGAAACAATCCTTCTGAATTGGGTGATGAATGGAGTTAATGGTATAGGTTTTTAGCAAGGGAAGTTTGCCAGAGCCTGCTGTAGCATCTAACTTTGAGAACACTTTGGCCTCCGATAACTGAGCTAATGTCTAATCAACTGTTGGAAGCATGGGTCTGTCATCTCACAAGCTTTTAAATAAGTTGTGTAAGGTCCACACAAGTGCAGATTTTGTCATTGGGCTTTGGTACTAGAAGCAAACCCACACAGCAGTCAGTGGGGGAGACTTCTATCTTTTTCTATTCTCTTTAAGTCTTCTTTGACTTTCCCTAGCAAGGGTGTAAGGCTGTGGTGTGGGGCTATGAGAACAAAGGCAGTTGCTGATGGCATTAGTTTTATTTTGTATTCCCCTGACTGCTTTCCTGGCCCTGTGAACATGTGTGGATACCTCTTCTGTATAGTTTGTTTTTAGTCATTAGTGCATTCCAGTTTTTCTGTTAGCTGTAGTCTTTGTATTTCTGGCAACCCTACCAGGAGAGTTGTCAGTCCTTGTATTCCATGTATTATTTATAGAAGACTTTGCCGTCCTTTCTCCAGTTTCCCAAGGAACTGGCCACAAACATCCAGGCTAGTGTAATTAGCTGCATGTGAAATCACATTTTGTCTTTGCAGAGCAGCATCCTGGGATTGATTATAATATTTTTTTGTAAGTGCAGTGACTGCTTCCCCATTATCAAGTCTAAATTTAAGGTTTTGACTGTTTAGATTCATGTTTGTGTATTAAGATGATGCTTGTTGTTTTGAGGTTATAGTCCCTAGAAGTATAGACTCATTGTCATCTTACGATAAATCTCCCCTATGGTTGTTTCCACTATTCTTGGTGATTTGTATGCTATTATCAAAGTGTCTCCTACATTCTGCCTTTTTTGCTGACTGGGTGTCTTCCACATCTTCCCCAGCTTTTCCATCCTTCCCTTCTATTAAAAGCTGTGCTGATAAATTGGTGTCTCTTACAAGAACAAATATCATGTCTCTTATTAGTTCTTCTAACACTGCATATTTGCAATACTCAGCAAGACTGTGAACTGCAACAATATAAAAGCCTGAGCTGCTTCCCCTTATATCTGGCACCTCCTAATAACTTTAGCCCTTTCAGATATAATATTCTGTCTGCCTATGAAGGAGCAATCAAAAGCCATTTTCACTTTGGAGTATTCTTTCTTTCCCTCATCAGTGAGGGATAGGGCGCGTAGGATGTCATCAGCAATATCACCCATGGTAAATATCAGGGTATTTACATGGCATTCTTGTGCTTTCACTTGTTAAACCAGAAACCATCTGGAATCACTCAAATCTCTGGATTCAGCAAGACCAGCTCCCTAAGTTGCCAAAAACCAAACGGACAGTCATCTGCACTATGGGCTCCATTACTGCTACTGAGATAGGGATGTCCCTTCTTCTTTCTGCAGCTTCTACAGGTCTCCCTGATTTTCCACTTTCCCCACTTGCTCACCCCTCTGACAGTCTGGGGTCTCTTTTCTTTCCCTTACTACTCCATCAGAGAGAGGGATTCATCGACTTCAGACGCTATATAGTGTGACAACATAAAAAAGAGCCAGAAGTGCTGGAACTAGGGATGCTGGGGATGCTGCCGCACTCCTTGGCTAGAAATGATTTCTACCATATACAGGGTTTACAGTTTAGTGAAATAGCTCGAAGGACACCCCACTATACATATTGTTCCAGCACCCCTGTGATGAATGAAGGGGGGTGGGTAGCTCCCTTTTATGGACACCCAGCCAGCCAGTAGCTATAAAATCCCTCTTTGTAGCTGTTCTCTAATTGCTCTACCTGTAAAGGGTTAAAAAGTCTCACTGCTATGCATAGGTAAAAGGAAGTGAGTGGGCACCTGGCCAAAAGAGCCAATGGGAAGCCTAGAACTTTTTACAATTGAAACTAAGACTCCCCTTCTGTCTGTCAGTTGTTGTTCTCTGGGGAGAGGCGAACAGGACAAAGACAATGCTGTCAGAAGCTTGGGGCCAGGTATGAAGAATCTTACCTAGAAGCTACTCATTTACAACTCCAGATATGTAAGTAGATCAGGAAATGTCTAGCAAGATGGGATTAGGTTTATCCCTTTTATTTCTTTTAGTTTGTGGACTCCTCTGTGCTAACCCCAGGTTAGCTTTTGTTTTGCTTGTAACCTGTAAACTGGACCTCAAAAAACTATTTTTGATGCTTAAAACTTGTAGTTGCTCTTTTTAAATCTAGCAGTAGCCTAAGTTCCCAGATGTATTTTCTTCCTTTTGGTTTTTAATAACATTTACCTTTTTTAAGAACAGAATTGGATTTTTGTGTCCTAAGAGGTTTGTGCACATGTTTAATTAGCTGGTTGCAACAGCTGATTTCCTTTGTTTTTCTCTCTCAGCTCTTCCTCGGAGTGGGGCGTGGGGTGGGTGAAAGGGCTTGAGTGTACCTCACAGGAAGGAATTCCCAAGTGCACCTTCCTGGGTTCTCAAAGGGGTTTTGAACTTGGGTGGTGGCAGCATATACCCATCCAAGATCAGAGAAAAGCTGTAACCTTGGGAATTTAATGCAAGCCTGGAGTGGCCAGTATTAATTTTTTAGAATCCTTGCAGGCCCCCACCTTCTTCACTTGAAGTGCCAGAGTGGGGAATCAGCCTTGACAACCCCTGAAAAGAGCCATGCCTTAAACCAGTAATTTGAGAGGTCTGCTTCACAATGCACCAATATTTTAATTTTCCACAGTGTATATTGTGGTTTTCAAGAATCCATAATGGGATCTACCTGCCAGGATCCAGAAAAAAATGTCAATAATCCTTCCAAAATAATCAGCTTCCTTCTGTGATTTTTGACACCCATATTCAGAACATTAGCTATATTATCCATCCCCCCAGATTTAAAATGATTTTTGTAAAAATAATTTAGGGGACTGAAATCTCATCAGAATGGATAGATGATTGGGGGGAGGCGGAGGTGGAACAGCTCTGTATATGAACGTTAGTTTCTAAAGCTACAGTTTACAATTAGCAATTTTCTATAGTATGCCTAATCCAGCACAACTTCATTCCTTGTAATACTGGATTTTGCTGGAGTGGCTGTTTTTCCAAGAATACCGTAATTATCCACTATGACAAAAGCAATCAGATTGTTTTGTTTTTTAACCTACTGTACAGTTCAGCTGGCTATAAGGGAAACCAGCATAGTGTACAAGTATCTTTTGTCCTCTGTAAAGGAAATCTTCTGAGCCTGTGAGCCTTAGGGCAAGCTTAAGGTCCAATGGAGGACAAAAATTAGGAAATACTTTAAGGCTAAAACTTGAATACAGCTAAATAGCTCATATTTTGCTATCTGTGGTCATATTGTGGGGTCATTTTGTGACTATTTTAACAGTCATTTTGAATATTCCCCCTTTCAGCTCCCAGACACTTCATGAAAAACATAAAAGAAAGAAAAAGTTGCTCAGTGGAACTTCCCATTCTTGACCCTTTAGGACCAGATCCTGAGCTAGTGAGAATTAGCATCGCTCCCCATTTAAGGAACACCAATTTACACCTAGCAAGCATTTGATTAAATTAATCAAAGGAACTGAAGGAGGTAGTAAGATTAATGGAAAATGGGTGAACAGCACTTGCTATGCAGATGATAGAGAGCTGCTGGTTGATTGAGAAGAAGGTCTGATAAAGTTAATAAAATTATATATGAATATGGCAAAAAACATGGTCTAGAGTTAATGTGGAGTAGATAAAAACTTTGGTGATATGCAAGTATCCTGGGAAAACAGTGCACCCCACAATTATACAGCAAGTGAGAAATTTGCTACTTAATAGTCGCAAAAAGAAAAGGAGTACTAGTGGCACCTTAGAGACTAACCAATAAGTTGGTTAGTCTCTAAGGTGCCACTAGTACTCCTTTTCTTTTTGCGACTACAGACTAACACGGCTGCTACTCTGAAACCTGTCATTACTTAATAGTCATCATTAGAGAAGATGGAAGATTGGATATGGAAGTCTGCACTTGAATAGCAAGAGTGAAAGACACACTGTGGAAGAATACGTATACAAGAAGAAGACAAATCTGAAGATTAATTTCTGATTCAAAATCTTAATTTGATCTATGTTAAATTGCAGCTGTGAAACATGGACATTCAAACAATCAATATTAAAGAAACTACAACCATTTGAATAATCATATTATTGAATAATTCTGAAAAATACCATGGATAGACCACACTAACCAACCAAAAAGTATCGGAGATGATTGGAAGTCAGCAAATGCTACTCAGAGATCTTATGAAAAGAAAGATTCGATTTGTAGGGCAATACATGTTTACAAGCATTAGAAGGGAAAGTTGATGGCAGAAACACATGATGCAGAAAAAGAAGATCTTGGATGGATGATGTGGTATCCTGGGTGGCACAAAAAGATTATTCATCCACAATAAGATGAGCAGAGGATTGTACAGAATGGACTACCACAGTTGCAAACCACCAAAGGATATGGATGAATTCAAAAATTTCTTTTTCAGTCACAAATGATGTTTTAGGTATTTTATTACTCTTAAAGTTTTCTCTGATTTTATTTATTTATTCTCTTTTATTCCTTTCTTTTATTGTATATTGTATGTTCAGTGCCCTGTTATGTCTCAGTCCTCGGCGTACTGTGTTATTAAAAAAAAAAGAAAAGAAAAAGAAAAGGTAAATACTTGTAAGGGCTGTTGTTCTTACCTATAAAAATATTTGCCACATCAATCAGGCTTTACAGTGGTTATGTCCTTAGTATTATGAATTAGGGTCCTTTTAATTTTTTCTCTCCCCTCACTTCCTTTCTCAGTCTCCATCTGACTGAGAAACTTTTTGGTCCACTTCACACATCCTTGAATTTTGAAAATATGCTCCCTCCATTGAGGAAACTGTTAAAAAATCATGTTTCCTCAGTTTGTGAACACTTTACGGCACCTTAGATTCTTTTTCTGAAAAGGAAAGACAGTTTTCATATCTGAAACTTGAAGTGAAAATTGGTAGTTTCAGACAGTTTCACTAACACACCAAAATAATCATTTCAGTATGATCACAGCAATCTCTTTCTACATTCCTCTAGGTTTCATCTCCTTGCTCTGTTTGAAGATTTGAAATTTAGAGTGTGAGCAGTTTTTAACCACCTTTCATTGCAAGCTTAATGGTGATTCAGGGTATTTGTAGGGATAAGAAAAAACATTACAGCTATAGTGATTTCAAGCTTAGTTTTAAAAAAAGATGGATTAAAAGAAAAAAAAAAGTGCTTGGAGGATTTCAGTAACTCAGCCAGAGGTTTGGGCTCTACTACAGGAATGGGTGGGTGAGGTTCTGTGGCCTGCAAACATACAGGAGGTCAGACTAGATGATGATGATGGTACCTTCTGACCTTTAAGTCCATGAGTCTATACTAATGTGGATCTTTTGTGTGTAAACTGAGTGTATGTTTCAAAAGTGAGTATTGGTGTGACAAGTATTGGTGTGTATCACCAGCATGGAGAGAAGTACTATACTACTTATTATTGTGGTAACCTCATTTATTATTATTTATTATTATTATTTATTATTTATTACTTATATTTTATACTTATGCATGCATGCACACACACCCACAAAATGTGATAACAATATTTACTCCATTAAATGTGATGGTACATTACAGCTTCCTGAATAAATTGTGGGCCTTGTGATAACCTGCATTTATCATGAACCTCACCTGTCTTCTGTCCATTAATTCAGCTCTCCAGGGGTTATTTTAGCAAACCAAACCTCAGAGCCATATTTTCTTCTTTACCCCCAGTGTGAAAGTTTCCCCAAAACTGTGATAGTCAGTCCTGCAACAGTGGGCAGATTCATAGGTGGATTTTGTATATCTTATCAAAGCTATCAAGTGACAATTCATATTTGAAATGCTTGTTCTAGGTTGGAGCATATTCTAAAAGATGAACTCAGATATATCATATAAACATTTTGGTTTTTTTTTTCCTTTTTGGTGCTTTACAGTCTTCATGAGGAAAATAGGTGGATAATATTAATATTTATTGTTATGCATTTTGCCTATTTTTGTGATTTTAAATTTTCCCAGTTGCAGGAAATTGTGGAGGGAGATGTCAGAATTTTTTAATGACAGCAGATGTTGAGATTCAAAAAGTTAAAGATTTATAACCATTAAAACACAAATTGTCAGCATCACATGTCAAAGTATACAAAGTAAATATCTTTAAATCAAACTCTTATACATTCTTAAGTAGCATTTTTCTTACTTTGCCAATCTGCACATTTTGATAAACATCAGTGGAAATATGTTTTCATTAGTTTGTGTGCATATGGTGAAATCAGCATTTATTGACATTAACCGATAAAAATTTAATATTGACGACCCTAATTAGCTGGTACATTAGTTACTTGTCTTGCACACATTCAGATGACTCCTGCTTTTTCTGAAGCTTATACTATTCTACTGATTACCACTGGTTTCCATAAAAGAAGAATCAGACCCATCAGAGAGCAAAATATTTCAGCAGTCACATAACTGAACTTGGGCCTCAACTGAACTTGGAGACCCATTATCAGATAGTTCAGGGTTAAAATAACCAACCAAACAAAACCTCACAGAGATCCTGAATCTTTTATTTGACATTGATGGTCAGATGTTAGCCATCACTACTGAAGACTTTACATTTCTACTTCAAGAGGGCTTGCAATAATAAGCAAAGAATGTTGCTGAGGGGTTTCTCTATCATGATCTTTAAAAACAAACAGAAATGGCCTATCTAATTTAGAGAGTTTGGATTGGGGCAATGGTATTTTTCTACAGAGAGAGAGATTCTGACCTCATATTTTAAGTTTCCCCCTGGTGCAACAAAGCACTTAAAACAAGCACTCACTTTTAATCAATTTTAAAATTAAGCATATGCCTGAGCTACCTTTTTTGCTTCATTGATCTTGAGACCTCTCTAGCCTTTTTTCATCAATCATGTGCTCTTAATGCTGGGATTGAGGAAGGGGTGGAGAAAAGATGGCTATGCTGTCCTATGCTAAGAGAATCCACAAGTAGTTAGTAGATCAGCTTACTTTTGCATCACTTTTTTTTTTTTTAATCTTATTAGCTCTACAGAGCCAATTCAGCAAGGGTTGAGTAAGCTAGATTTTCTCTAGATCACTCATCAAGAAAATTGTTAACTACATTTCAAATGCATAACTTTTACATCAAAGTGCACATAAGTATGCTCTTTATTGCACCTTAACACACTAAAAAACACCTCTGTTGAGTCAAGTTTACTGCTGATACACAAAGAGTGTGCAAAGTTAGCAGTCACAAAATCTTTTAATTTGAACACTTTGCTATGGAGTGATTGAGACACAAACCAGGAAACCCACAATGCTGCTTTTAGAGAGTCACCTTTCAGAGGAAAACTACACTTTAATAGTCTCTTCTGGCCCCTCATTCCAGTATCTACATTGCAGTGGTGTGAAATTTGGCATTGCGGAGACAGTATACATTAAGCAACACAACAGTGCATGCTACAGTTTTTTAATGTTTAAGTATACATGCACATGTTTTATGTGGAGGGGAACATGACAGACATAATTTTAATTGGAAAGAAAATGTGTTGTATTCCTTCTGCCTTTAAAAATGCATTTTAGATTATATAAAATCTCAATTCCATTTGATTTTGAAAGTCAAGCAAGCTACATTCCTGAGACCTCCCACTCAGAAAAGTGCTTCTGGTTGCTCTGAGCAAACAATCTGGGAAACTAGGGTGGCATAGTTCAGAAAATTGTTCTAATGGTCCTTTTTTTGTCCGAGAAGAGATGAGATAAATGATTTCAATCAAGAGTTGCAGAGTTTATGGATTGATAAATGGGCAGTGATTTTATGACAGCTACTAGAGACAGACTAGCGTTGGTCAAGATTCTTAAAATCTTCTAACTCACTTTCATTCTTGAGTTAAAATAAATTTTAAAGTTTGACTGAAATCTAGGAGGAAAGGATCTGGAACGCTATCTTTTACAAGTTATTTGACAATTCTGTTCTGATTTTACAGGCTGTGAGTTTATTTAGCAAAACTATTTAGTAATGAAGAGAATTACATCACCAACAAACCTGCTGAGGAGAAATAAAAAGTAGAATTCTCATGACTTCAGGTAGTAGGCAGCTTTCTTAGTGTATATGGAAAGTCATCATTTTCATAAATGTAATATAAAGCATATAAAAAAAATTATTTTTTTTCTTAGAACTATGATTTTTTTAAATACCAACACTATTTTTATTCAGGAATTTAATTGTGTTTTTTGAAGGTAAGTCTGTCTATAAGGCTTGATCCAATTCCCATTGAAGTAAATGGGGGTAGATGGGAGGGGGAGGCCAGAATCTGATTGTCTTGAGTGGCGGCTTTGAACAAGCACTAAATTATTAACTCTGAAGTAGGCACTGTCCCTAACTGAAGCATTAATCAATCAATACTTAGTAAACAGCTAGAGTTTTTAGTATTCTTATTCTATATTACCCAATGCAATATAATACTCCTGGCCTATACACAATTAAAACAAAACAAAATCAGAACAACCCACCTCCCTAATTTAGATTGCTTGAGGCCTGGTGCAGGCAAGGATTTGTGTGCAGCTTTCAACACTATCCAATGGAGAAGTGCCTTGCAAAACATTAAAAACTCTACTATTAATCTATGATGAAGGCTTATCCCACAGAAAATTATAATTTGTTCACACTAGTACCCACATGTTACAGTGCTTGGGCTTTGCCAAAACATACTGCTGCTGAAGATATGGCTCTCTGGGAGCCTCACTGGCTCACATATTTTGGTACTTCCCAGGGTATGATCTAGAAGTAGGGAGGAGGATTAATGTGATTATGGAAATTTCCTTAAAAATTACTTCCCAGAACTTTGTTTTGGGAAATATTGCAACATCTTGGAAACTCTCCAACTCATGGAAAGCTTGGTTCACTAAAGCAGTGCTTATAGCCAAAGAACGTATATTGCTTAGAGGGAAGAGTAGACTGCCTCCCGGGATAGAAGGTTGGCACAGCAACTTATATAACCTGCCATTTAAAAAGCAGGTAATATTTTGGAGAAGAAGGACCTCAGAAAAATATGAAAAGGTTTGGTCTGATGTTTCAGAAACCTTTGATTAATTCCTAGCAGATGGAAACAGACATGTTGCTGTCCTTTTCCCTCTTACCTTCCTTCCATTTTTTTTCTCCCTTCCAATCCCTTTGCTTTTTATGTTCTTTTCTGTTCTCCCCTTATTTTTGAAAATAAAAATCAATATAAATAAAATATATTTAAAATAAAATCCTATCAATCCACATGATGAAAGACAATGCTTCACAAAGCAAATCTGGTCTGCATGATTCCTTAAGGCCTGATTCAGAAATGCATCCTTATTTAGGAAAGATGCTGCCTACTTGCTCTCTCTGAATCAGGATGGATTTTGCATGTGCTTAAGTAGATGGCCTGCACACATGAAGTCCACTGAACTACCATATACATTTAGGGCAAGATATTTTATTATTTAAAACAATTAGTACATTTTAAAGGATGATCGCTGCATTTATAAAGAAGTTAGGCAAGAGCTAAATATCCTCCTACTGCTCCAACAAAAGAAAAATACAGCAAAAAATTTGCAAAATTTCCTGACCTCTCCAAATCCATTCCAGACAGTTAAAATAAATTTACCTCCTTTTATTTGCATTTAACAGGTAAAGTATTTTTAAAATGATGTTTCCCTGCTTGTTGAAGTGGTTTTATAATCACCCTGATGTTTCAATTCAGTGCAAGATAACTACATGATTGGAAAGCCTCTACAGCCAGTCAGTTTGCAGTTTACCTCAAAACCCATTTTGTTTGGTTAAATAGCTTATAGTACTACCAAAATGAAAATAAAGTTGTGGTGCAAGCAACAGCTAGCGCCTGGCCTCAAAATGGTTTCTGTTCAGAAATGAACTCTATATCCTCCATCATAGCAGTTACAAATTAAAATAGCCTTAATAAGATTCAGAAAATTACATCTACATAGCAAGTTCCTCTGAAACCTTGATGGAATTAAAAATTTGAAGTTATCTCCCGTACTAGACTGCAAAGACTTAAGTCAATTCAGCAAAGCACTTAAGCATATATGCCTCAATCAAACTGACTTCAATAGACTCGGTAGGTGTGCTTTGGAACTTCCCTGAATTGGGCTCAGATTCACTCTATCATTGCTGTAACTCCATACTGGAATTCCTCACCATTTTTCCCAGGTTACATTTCCTTGTAGAGTCCTATTGTACTTTTTTGTACAATTCTGGTACCTTCCGGGGTCATCTCCTCCTTTATTCCTAGAGTGAAACAGGCATAACATATGCCCAGGAAATGAGTACAAACTAGAAAAATATTTATTCCACCATTCAACTGAATTGATATTAAAAGACAAGAGATGAGACAGATACAGTGTTCAGATATTTCGCTATAAGTCAACAAACTAAATAATCTATGGATGCACCAACCTACAAATAATTAACTAACAAACCCATTTGTGCCTATTGGAATACTTGAAAACACTTCTCAGTAGATCTCAGACACCTTCAAAGCACACTTTTTAGGCAGATTAGCCAACTGGCTAATTACTTCATACAGTTTCAAAAGGGAGCTTTTTCCTGTCACTTTTCACAATGAGGCGGGCACTTTTTTTCTTCTGAAAATACATTTTTAGTATTCAGAGTAACAGCCGTGTTAGTCTGTATTTGCAAAAAGAAAAGGAGTACTTGTGGCACCTTAGAGACTAACCAATTTATTTGAGCATGAGCTTTCGTGAGCTACAGCTCACTTCATCGGATGCATACTGTGGAAATCGCAGAAGACATTATATACACAGACACCATGAAACAATACCTCCTCCCACCCCACTCTCCTGCTGGTAATAGCTTATCTAAAGTGATCATCAAGTTGGGGCATTTCCAGCACAAATCCAGGTTTTCTCACCCTCCGCCCTCCCACAAACAAACTCACTCTCTTGCTGGTAATAGCCCATCCAAAGTGACCACTGTCTTCACAATGCGTATGATAATCAAGGTGGGCCATTTCCTGCAGAAATCCAGATTCTCTCACCCCCCTCCAAAAACTACACACACAAACTCACTCTCCTGTAGTAGTTTAGAAAGTTTAGTGTCCTTTTTCTTTTGTAGAGAAGCAAAGTGTGTGTTGCAGAGTGAGTTTGTGTGTGTGGTTTTTGGAGGGGGGTGAGGGGGTGAGAGAACCTGGATTTCTGCAGGAAATGGCCCACCTTGATTATCATACGCATTGTGAAGACAGTGGTCACTTTGGATGGGCTATTACCAGCAAGAGAGTGAGTTTGTTTGTGGGAGGGCGGAGGGTGAGAAAACCTGGATTTGTGCTGGAAATGCCCCAACTTGATGATCACTTTAGATAAGCTATTACCAGCAGGAGAGTGGGGTGGGAGGAGGTATTGTTTCATGGTGTCTGTGTATATAATGTCTTCTGCGATTTCCACAGTATGCATCCGATGAAGTGAGCTGTAGCTCACGAAAGCTCATGCTCAAATAAATTGGTTAGTCTCTAAGGTGCCACAAGTCCTCCTTTTCTTATTTTTAGTATTGTTTCCCAAAAAAATCCAAAAGTTTACTTTTTTCCTGAGGGTGGAGGTAGAGGACAAGACTAAAATTTCTCAAATATTTGGATAGGCTTCAGAACATCACACTGTCTTTCACTGACAATTAAGTATGGTGGCACCCAAGGACATTTTGATGTGATGGCCTTAATTTGACGTTGTGCAGCATATATTCATATTATAGCTGGCAGTATTCACTCCTGGTATAGTTATAACTCCTTGGATTCAGACACCTCACAACTTCTTGAAGCATTCATCTTTGGGGCTGACATTTTCAATGTTTGGTTTCTGCTTAAGGTGGTTGTGTGTGTGTGTGTGTGTGTGTGTGTGTGTGTGTGTGTGTGTGTGTGTGTGTGTGAGAGAGAGAGAGAGAGAGATTGTAAAAAAAAAATCAACCCAAAAAGCAGACTATCCCCCAAAACTGAAGGGAATAAAAAGATAGTTATTATTTATGTGACAAAGAAAAACTTTAAAAGTTCAGAAAATAAGTTGAAAATTGGCACGGGCAGTCCTATAGTGAGCAGAGTGTGGTTTAGAAAATTATGGGGAAAAAAACAGGATTAGAAACAACAAAGTTGTTATTTGCAAATGGCAGAAAGTTAATCATGAACGCATTACTCACATGTATGTAGCAAAATGCTTAAACCACTCAGATATTGTCAACTGGCCAGGAGATATTGCAAAACAATTTTTTCACCTACTATGCTCTTTAGGACCACCATTTTGTTTTATACATATGCAGCCCTTAGCATGAGGGATCCCTGCTCCTGATTCTAAGAGTTTCTGCATTA
Organism: Chelonia mydas; assembly: GCF_015237465.2. Taxonomy (NCBI): domain Eukaryota; kingdom Metazoa; phylum Chordata; order Testudines; family Cheloniidae; genus Chelonia; species Chelonia mydas. The sequence continues at coordinate 101,611,074 of NC_057852.1, forward strand.
AAAATAAGGAATAGTAATAATTCTGCTCCTCTCCTACCATGACATAAAAGACTGAATGTTAGCAGCTCATGAGTTTTGTTCCGTCTCAATTCAACTGACTAGTGCTAAGTTTTTGCTGTGATATATATAGTGAACATTCCTATTATTATTGGGAGTAGCTGGGAGTGACAGGGAACAGTTGTGCATAAGGATGAACAGGTCTCCGAGGTCTGCTGTCTGCCACTGATCTAAGGGGAAACAGACTCGAAAGTAGGGTGATAGGAGACATTCTAGGTGAGAAGGAATGGAGGAAGTTTGTGGGAAGAAGATGTTTGGCAAATGGATGGAGACAGTGAGAGAGAAAAGAGTCCTGTTTTAAAAGATAGGTTTTAGACTCTATTGGCTTAGTTTTCTATTCGTTGAGCTATTTAGGGCTTGATTTTCAAAAGCACCCAGCATTGGCCTAACTCTGCTCCCCCACAGTCAAAGGTAAAACTCTAACTGAATTAATTGAAAGCAGAATTAGTCCATTTCTGAGTGATTTTGAAAATCACTTCCATAGTCCCCCTGTGAATCCCATGATGTCTAAAGTGGGAGAAAGTATTTAGGGTTTGGGTTTTTTTTTGTTCATTTGTTAAACTTAACAACGCTGGCCAATGACATTCTGTACCTAAAATATAAGATATTAAGGGCTCTTCTGATTTAACTACATTCAAAATATTATTTAAGTATAGTTTTTACCTTCCTGACTTTTAGGAGAAAAAGAATTAACAGACTAAAACCTCATTACTTTCCACTGATAGAACACACTTTTAAAGGAAGAATTTAGATACTGTTCGCAGTTTGGACGCTTGCAGTGTTGACAGGAACTTTGGATTTTTAGGGGGGGTGAAGGGTGGGCAAGGAAATCTCCTTTGCTGAAAATCACTTTTATGTGTTTCAAACAAGTGAACAACTGCTGAATCTTTTTAAAGAGCCTTAGGGGGGTGAGATTTAAAATCAGATAGTAAATTCAGTGAGCCTGGGCTCTGCAAATATGGAAACTATCCGTCATCCTAATAGCTTTCCATTCTGAATAGCTTTTAAGGCCCTTGGTCTTTAAAACCTATCAGAACTTCTCTTCCTCTATATTCTGGGATGCATTTCTGCCTACATTATATTATCAGGGTTGGGGGGAAGGGTGAACATAGCCCCAATTTAGAAGAGAAATGGAGCTTTAAACCCTGTGATACAAATAGATTTAAGTGAGCTCTTGAGAAGGAAGAAGACCATCAAATGAAAATAGTTTCAGATTTTGTTGATAGAAGGAGCCTGTGCTCACAGCTACCTGCAAATATTTCATAAGAGAGTGTTGTGCAGGATGAAGTGCTGAGGTGGTGTTTTCCCAGAATGTGTCCCCAAGAGTCTTCATAACAGAAGTATTGTTACAGAGATGGGCTGAAAGAGGGTTATGATCAGAAGCGAAGGTGTGTCCAAGACCACGTACTTCATATCAACCATATCTGAAAGCATCTAAGTTGAGCAGAGTTAACACTGCTCCCAAAGCTGCATCTGAATCCATGTTATACTATGTTTGATTCATAGTTGGAGGTTAAGTTCTCCCAGGTGAGGAGAGTTCAAGTTTTTGGAATGAGAGATTCCTGTGCCCTCACTAGACATTATCTTAATGATGCAGGTGAATACACTTGCAGAAGAATAATATGGGAAATAATATTTCCCAATATATGTTAATTACAAAAGTAGGATGGCATGCATAGAAAAACATGAACCACCATGAAGAGGTTGTAGCAATGGAGTCACAAGAGCATAAATAGTAAAAGAACAAGTGAGCTACATTGTTTTGAAAAAGTTGCAACTCGGTTACCATTGGCTAATAAATCTGCCAGGAGGCTAAATAATTGTAAATAGAAAGAACTATTGCAGCTGTCAAATAAGATTTCTAAAATGACTAAAAAATGAAACACTAATAATCAAGAATTTCATCAAAGAACTAATATGGGGATTAAATAGAATGAAATAATAAAAGGGAATACAATAAAGTAAAATGAAACAAATAAATGAAGATCAAAATATAAGTTCATACCTACACTCTGTATAACATGAAGAAATGTGGGAAGAAATCAAATTTTGATGACTTGAACATAAAAAGTTGAACAGTGCCAAAAAAAATGGATTTCTGTCTTATCCATGTTTTATAGTAAGAGATTACCATAAAACCAGTCGAACGTCATGCAGCAAACAAGAAACGGAGAGCAAGAGTCTGAGGAAACACAGAAAAAGAAATTTAAATCTGTATATCATTTGCATAGGATAATGAAACCTTAAGCTAATAGTACCATGTCTTATATAGCTCACTTTAGACAGACTAAATGGGTGAGGTAATATCTTTTATTGGACCAACTTCTGTTGCTGAGAGAGACGAGCTTTTGATCTTACATAGAGCTCTTCAACTCACTCTATATAGTCCCTAGTTTATGAGTGGGAGCCTGCTTCCTTACTCCTTATGTTCTATATAATTTGTTTTCATTAACTGTTTCTACTGTGTCATATCCCCACAATAAACTCAGCAAGCCTGGAGCCCTGGACAGGGTAGTATTTGTGAATAGTGTGAATTAATTTATGATGCTGATTTTTTTAAACTATCCGCAGATGGAGCTCGAGTTTCCAAGAGTCACTCCCCTCCTCACTCCCCCAGTGGAGCTGCCTGCTTCATCAAAGATTCTGTTGTTAATGGACAAGAGCTCTGGGAAAGTGTTTTACTCTTAGGAAAGAAAATGAACAGTCAGTAGGGAGTTTTCAATGGAAAATTCAGAGTGCTACAGGAAATAACATTGTCTAGCTATACCAAAAGAAGGACAGGAGACACCTGATATGGATTTAATCAGGCCAAAACTTTATTATTAGAGGTCTGAGTCTACCTGGCAGATAAAAAGTGTACAGTGCAGGCAACTTCATGTTAACTCAAATAACTTCCCCGGCTTCCACCAGCCCCCCTTCATAATCCATCTAGGTCCCCCAGCCAACCCATGGCTTGCACCTTACCATCCACTGGATAGCTACCCATACTTAGGCCATATGTCACAACTCATTTTGTAACTCCTTAGAATCATAGAAGATTAGGGTTAGAAGAGACCTCAGGTTCAACCCCCTGCTCAAAGCAGGACCAATCCCAACTAAATCATCCCAGCCAGGGCTTTGTCAAGCCTGGCCTTAAAAACCTCAAAGGAAGGAGATTCCACCACCTTCCTAGGTAACTCATTCCAGTGCTTCACCACCCTCCCAATGAAATAGCTTTCCCTAATATCCAATCTAGACCTCCCTCACTGCAACTTTAGACCATTGCTTCTCGTTCTGTCATCTGCCACCACTGAGAACAGTCTAGTTCCATCCTCTTTGGAACCCCCTTCAGATAGTTGAAGGCTGCTATCAAATCCCCCCTCACTTTTCTCTTCTGCACACTAAATAAACCCAGTTCCCTCAGCATCTCCTCATAAGTCATGTTCCCCAGCCCCTTAATCATTTTTGTTACCCTCTGCTGGACTCTCTCCAATTTGTCCACATTCTTTCTGTAGTGGGGGACCCAAAACTGGATGCAATACTCCAGATGTGGCCTCACCAGTGCCGAATAAAGGGGAATAATGACTTCTCTTGACCTGCTGGCAATGCTCCTACTAATGCAGCCCAATATGCTGTTAGCATTCTTGGCAACAATGGCACACTGTTGACTCATATCCAGTTTCTCATCCACTGTAATCCCCAGATCCTTTTCTGCGGAACTGTTGTTTAGCCAGTCAGTCCCCAACCTGTAGCAATGCATGGAATTCTTCTGTCCTAAGTGCAGGACTCTGCACTTGTCCTTGTTGAACCTCATCAGATTTCTTTTGGCCCAATCCTCCGAATTGTCTAGGTCCCTCTGGGCCCTATCCATATACTCCAGCATATCTACTTCTCCCTCCTTTTATCGCCACAATAGGTCCCACCTGACATGTGCTGTAGGGAAGGCGAAAAACCCCACTCTACCTAGGCCAATATGATGGTGAAGGAAAAATTCCTTCCCCGCGCCCCTAAAAAGAAACAACTCGTGCAATGCCCACAGCAGATCCTAACCAAACCTGATATTCACCATCTCAAGGGGAAAGAGGGCAGTTACTGCCTTGTTTGCTGCCTGAAGAAAGGGCTTTGAAGGCCCAGGCTTGCACCTTTTAAACCTTCTACCCTTACATTCCTAGGGGATGAGTCAGCATCACCAAGCTGACTCCCACACATCTTTTTTTCAGCAGTTTCTAACTTCCTCTCCTCCCCTCCCTCTTCCTCCCCCCATGTAAAGCATTGCCAGTTTCCTCCAGTAAGCCCGGAAAATGTCCCCACCACTTCAGGTATGATGCAGGCATTGGTAGCACGCTTCTCTCAAATCAGTTCTCTATTAATGCCCAGCATAGGGCATTAATGTGTTATAGGGAATTGGGCTGGTTGAAAATATAGAACTGAATTTGGAGAACTATGTTCATCAAAGACGCCATGGTGCTTTTACAGACACAGAGGACTTAATCCAAGTGTTCTGGTTAAATGCCATTGGGATAATTACATTCTGCCTATCTGCATTTCTCTCTACAGCTTCAGTTGTGTGTGGTAGTACTTCTTGACCTAAACTATTGTCTAATGTTCCTGTGTGCTGTTACACACTCTCCATGACCCCAACACAAGTGGCTAGGAGACAGAGAAGGATTGATAGTAAAGTTTGTTATCTGGGATGCTTAGGGATGAAAATAATTATATCAATATAAGTTAATCATTCTAACCTTTTTACTTTACAAGTTATTTTTTTCCTGAAAATTCTGTTCCTCCAAAAGAAAAATAAGCATTCTAAATATTTAATGGACTAATTAGGTAAAATACTAGTATTAGCTTAAGTAAATGTCTTCCTCTTCACCAAATTCCTTCCGAGGCTTTTAGCCCAATTCTGAAAACATTTACAAATTTCTTTTAACTTCATAACCAGTAAATATTTCATCAGTACTTTAAAATTTAATACCTCCCATTTAAGAAGGATGTTTTACCTTTTGAAAAATAGTTTACAAATTTGTCTTCCTTTGTGTAGAACAGATTTTATATTTGAATAATTAATGTGCCTTTTCTAGTCTAATTTTTAATTCTAGGGGAGTTTTAGCTGTTAAACATGCACATCACCAGATTTTACTGAAATATATAGAAATGGTGTTACAAGGTCATTTCCTGTGGGGGAAAGAATGATTCTGATGGACCAAATGTACAGGGCCACAGTCAGCAATGAATGGGCCTGAGATTAGTAGTAGAAGTGCCCACTCCTGTCCAATTCAGTTTTCTACCAATCTATTCTTTCCTTCCCTCAGTCTTCTGCCTCTCTCCAGCATCCCTCTTTTTGATCAGTTTGTTTCTTCTTTTTTTTTTCCCCAACAGAAATTACCTTTAAATAAAGTTTCCCAACCCATATATTTCCTGTTTTGTTCATCTTCCTGTACACACATGCTCTCCCTCTGGCTGAAGTGGCTGAGATAGCCATGAATAGAAAGCAGAGGAGGCCTAGACTATGATCCAGTGATGTTCTTTACAATATATAAAGTATACAATTAAAATCAAGTTATCCTGCTCTATTTTTTCTCTATCCAACTGGAGCAAAAATCCACCTCATTGGCAGCTAAGTGGGACCATTAAAATGGGCTGTTTCTGCAGACCTAAACTTTAAGTAATCTGAAATGCAAAGAAGGAGAGACCTGGGTCAACTACGTTCACATTAAAAACTGGTGGTCACTGGCACAATTCAGCCCCAGTGGCAAGCTTATGGAATGGAAGTAATGAATAGGCAAGGTATAATTAATAAAATTATATATATATATAAAATATAAACTGTGGCCCCTTCTATCTAGCTTCCACTGATTTCCTAGAGAGGCATGTTTTAATTTGTCATAATCATCTCAGATCTAAGAAAGAAAGAAAGACAAAGACAGCGAAAGACAGAGAAAACAAGATAAAATACTTTCTTCACTAATTAAAAAATACTTCATGTTGAAGAGTTTGTAGAATACAACCACAAAGTGGATGGTTTTCTTTTTGATACAATTAATGAGAGTGATGGTTACAGAAATCTTTAACTGGTGGACACAGATAATTGTTGTTAAAACCCTAGTTCTTCTGGCACATTTAAAAATCTCTGAAATTGGTGCAATTAGCAAACTATCCACCCTCTTAAAAGATCCACAGGTGCTGCTAGCTAAAGTTCTGTTTGTTTCAAACATGACCCAGTGTAACCACTTTCATAAAATCACTTATGATGTGTCATATCCTGTTGCTTCATTTCATGTTGGCTTACAACAAGAATAAAGTAAAGTGAACACAGACTTTGTGATTAATCAAATTCTTTGAATGTATTTCTATTCGTGTCAGCATCTCCTTTGGGGCTTAAAAGGCACTCAGTGATATTTTTTAAACCACAAGGCTACATAATTCTTGATGAAAGAGAAAAGGTTTCCGCCATTTATATTATTTACAATAAGATGAGACAAACAACAAAAAGAAGTGGAAAGAAGCAAGATATTATTATTTCTAATCGACTTTGAATTGAGATACCCTGGGGTTTCTCAGTATTGAAGAACTTTCCCTTTCATCTCCTGCCTTCATGTTAACACTTTAGTTAATGTGTCATTGTAATGTATTTTGTCTTTTGTTCATCACATTAGTCCAGCGTGACATTTGTATTTGTCTGCTTCAGTCATGAGACATTTTCTTCTTTCATTTGTCTCATCTTAGTGCTGCATATTTGTCATTCAGATTTTTAAATGCATAGTGTCACTTCTTCATCTTGTTTGCTTACCTGGCTTTCATTCATTCTTTTTTTCCCTTTCTCTTCACCTCTTTTAACTCTCTGTGTTACATTCAACAAAACACAGAGTTGCTGTCACTATATAATTTATCAGCGTTCTAATTTACATCCTTGGGCCTGCAGGATTTAGCCATAAAAATTTACTTAAATAATTCAACTGAAAGGTTTTTTTCCCTCATATAAATAAGTATAATCAAAGAAGCATTACACATAAGGAAACTCATTATTGTGTAGTTATGGTATAATTACAATGCAAATACACCATGTATTTGCATTTTGTTACCTCTAGTACAGGGGCATGTCACCGAGTGTGGGGGAGTCCGGGCCCTGCACCCCTCTTCCTGGGATTCACCGCGACTCTCAGCCAGCCAGTAAAACGGAAGGTTTATTGGACAATAGGAACACAGTCTAAAACAGAGCTTGTGGGTACAACCAGGACCCCTCAGTCAAGTCCTTCTGGGGGGCAGGGAACTTAGACCCCAGCCCTGGGGTTCCCTGAGTTCCACCACCCAGCACAAAACTGAAACCAACCCCCCCCCAGCAGGGTCTCTACTGCAGCCCTTGTCCAGTTTCCCGGGCAGAGGTGTTACCTCCCACCTCCCCCTCCTGGCTCAGGTTATAGGCTTTCAGGTATCCCATCCCCAGTGAAACTCCCCTGCCACATTCTCAGGTCAACACTCCCCCGCCCTGCTGCGTCACAGAGCGGGCAAACTTTTTGGCCTGAGGGCCGTATCGGGTTTCTGAAATTGTATGGAGGGCCAGTTAGGGGAGGCTGTGCCTCCCCAAACAGCCAAGCATGGCCCAGCTCCCGCCCCCTATCCAACTCCCCCTGCTTCTCACCCCCAGACAGCCCTCCCCTCCCCCCCGCCAGGGACTCCTGCCACATCCAACCACCCTTTCTCCCTGTCCCCTGACCGCCCCTGGACCCCCTGCCCCTGACTGCCCCCCGCCAACCCATCCAGCCCCCCCTCTCCTTCCTGACTACCCCCCGGAACCTCTGCCCCCATTCAACCACACTGTTCCATGCCCTCTGACTGCCCCGACCCCTATCCACACCCCCGCCCCCTGGCCACCTCCCCCCAAACTCCCCTGCCCCTCTATCTAACCCCCCGCTCCCTGCCTCCTTACTGCACTGGCTAGCGCACCAGTGGCTGGCAGCGTGCGCTGCCCCAGGAGCTCACAGCCCTGCCGCCCAGAGCATTACACCACGGCACAGTGAGCCTAGGCTGTGGGGGAGGAGGGACAGTGGGGGAGGGGCTGGGGGCAAGCTTCCCAAGCCAGGAGCTCAGGGACTGCGAAGGATGGTCCCGCGGGCTGCAGTTTGTCCACCTCTGCTCCAGTAATTACTAACCCATTTAACTGGAAAGTTTACCATTGAGAATAATTATAGTATAAATACAATGTAATACATATGTCAGGATTGTAATAATATATGCACTAAGAAGAATATCAAAGTGCAAAATCATTCACGTAGTTAAACTTTTGGCCATGTAAGTTAATAATATTTACATATGAAAAAGCAAAGTATGATTACTCCTAAACTGTGTGTAATTGTAATTGTAATATTGTAATTGTTATAAACTTTTTATAAAATGTGGCTGAGATGGAGAAAGATCTTTAATATTAGATTTCAACGAATTAATAGAAATCATGTTTAATTTTACTACAAAAATCAAGACAGAATTGACATAATCACTGAAAAAGTATTTGTGAGGAAAAAAAATCATGATTGCTTTCCCCCCCTTGGTTTATAGGAGTTCTACCCTCTGACTCGTCCTGCATTATAAGATCTCAGGCTTCACTAGACGTTTCCTACAAAATATAGGAAATAAATGTATGGTGGTCTAACTCAAATTTTACACTTGTTTAAAAGTACTAACTACTTATATTCCCCATTATACCTGTAAATAGGTCACTCTGATCCAAAAGAGGATTGAAAACTCAATTACAATGCCTGGATTTTAGCTCAGATAATTCATTTGAGTGACATTACTGATATGTACAAACACACAAATGTCTCAACAGAATAGCTATAATTCTCTCATCCATATAAAACGTAAGACATCAGAACTGAAATTCTATAAATTCAGTTCTCATCTACCTTTATTTAACTGTAGCAAAAGAACTCATTTAATTGAATTTTTGTGCATATCATATTTTACTTATTACCACACAATTTAAGGATCTAATCCTCTGAGCATTGAAGTCAGTATGGATTTTGGCATTAGCATAATGGAAGCAGAATGGGTCTTTAGATTGTATAGTTCTTATTCAAAATGACAATGAGATATGCTCAGTGTTTGTTATCTCACTGCGTTTTGTCACATTTCCATTTGTGTCTGATATGCTTTAGGAGGTTATAAAATAACATGTAGAAGCAAAGTAATTTTCATAGAACACAGTGGCAGAAAGGACTACGTTTTCAAACATGGGTGCCCAAAGCTAGGCACTTATATAGAAGTCACTTTGATTTTTGATGTCTGGTTCTCTTCAGTTGCATTAGGCTTGTAGAGTAACTGTCTTGGAAGATTGCAAAAGGTGGGATGGGGTCTGAGTTAGGCCAGTCCTAGTCCAGTATGGGCTTAATAGATTAAGAACTAAACTTTTCATTCTGTTTTGCAGATGGGTTTTTATCTGTTTATGAGCAGTAGCTGAGCTTGTCTTGTGCCAGGAGTTCTCAAAGTGTCTTTCTTTCTTCTTCATTTGCTATAGTTTTCATCAGAGAAGCATAGTCACATATGGAGGCAAAGGATTGTTTTGGTCCTATGCATTTGTGGTGTTCTAGCATTTACAAACTAGCAGAACTGCTCAATTTACTTTCTTTTTTTAATTTGAAATTTCAACAATGCTTTAAACTAAAATTTCATATTTTGATGTTATAAAAGGGAGGAGTAATGACAATTTATCCTCTTACCACTATTTTTTCTAACAGCTCTGGTAAAAGCTTTGGTTGGGTGGTTTTCTGTTACAGGATCTCTAGAAGTTTTCTGAGATCAAGGGCATCAGTGGATTAATTAGTTTGGGCAATTTATTGAAATAGCTAGATCCTTTCGTGATGTTGTACTCCATATGTTTTATGGAAATATGTTTATGAGTGTAAATATAATGGAACTGGAATATGCTTTATGCAAAAGGTCTCTTGTAACGTATCATTACAAAGCTTATAATCTACTGAGTGTATTCATCCTATTTGTATGAATGTATCATTCTTGTATCTGAAACTAGAAATATGAAGTATTACTCTGAGGCCCTATTGTAATTATGCAAACTGTGGGCCCTTAGTGGTGTCTTGGAATCTTGATGGCTCCTATTAATTAGGACAATTGGTTGTAAATGGCTCTGTTTACTTGTAAGCCTTCCTGTACACGTGTGTGTGCCAGCCAGTGGGTAATGAAGTCTCACAGGACATGTGAAGATGTCACATGACACTGGAATCCATCTTAAACCTGGTGCTTTTCCATTTAGAAGGAAGGGTGGGAATTCAGAGAGAGACAAAGGATTCCCGCCTTGTGTCTAAGATATAAAAGGGGGTGGAACAGAACAAAGGGGGCCACCAAGCCAAAAAGAAATCCTCTAGTTACTACCTGAGATTGGGCCCAGACTAGGAATAGCTATAGTCTGTGAAAGAAACTTATTGGAACATCTCTGAGGGTGAGATTTACCTGTATTCAGGTTCTTAAATGTATTAGGCTTAGACTTGCGTGTTTTGTTTTATTTTGTTAGTAATTTACTTTCTTCAGTTTGTTATTACTTAAACCACTTAAATCCTACTTTTTATACTTAATAAAATCACTTTAGTTTATTAATTAACCCAGAGTAAGTGATTAATATCTGGGGGAGCAAACAGCTGTGCATATCGCTCTATCAGTGTCATGGAGGGAAGAAAATTTATGAGATTACCCTGTATAAGCTTTATACAGAGTAAAACAGATTTGGATCCCAGTGGGAGCTGGGTGTCTGGGTGCTGGAGAGAGGTGACCTGCTGAGCAGTTTTTGGTTAAAGCCTGCAGCTTTGGGGGCATGGATCAGACCTGGGTCTGTGTTGCAGCAGACTAGTGTGTCTGGACGAACAAGGCAGGGTTCTGGCATCCCAAGCCATCAGGGAAAACAGGCTCAGAGGTAATTTCAGCACATCAGGTGACAGTCCCAAGGTCTCTGTGACCAAACCCATCACACCCTTTAATATAAATCTCGAGGACTTGGTGGTCTGTTCAGGAACGTGGAGAGAATTCACACTTCCAAGTTCCAATCATGTGCCAAAGATATCTAATCATCAGTTTTTTCCTTCCCTCCCTATATTTCTTTTTTTCCCTTTCTTGAGTTGGTTATATCAGTTTGATAAGTGGTTATTTAATTTATATTTTTTGTGCAGGTCTCAACTGGTATTCATGAACTGACAGTCAATATAGTTCTTGAGGCACTTGACTTGAATTAAAGTACAGTATTGAATACCATTATTAGATGTGAAAAATTACAAGTCCTTCACATTAAATCAGTAACATTAACATCTTAAATGATTTTATAAGTAGAAAAATCAAAGTCACTTATTTCATACCTCTGACCAAGGGATTCAACCTAATTTTGTAGATTTTCCCATGTCTTTAACACCTCCAGTTATTGTAGAATATCCACAGCTTGTAGATTAAATAAAAACAGTCAGAGTGACAGCACAGGTCAGACTATACCATTTTTTGCTTCCGCATTTCAGAGCAATAGCACTAAAATGCCCAAAGAGTGAGAGCAGAAAAGAAATTTGAAAGCTGACATTACATCTTGTTTCCAACAGCTTTAAGTTCTATTGATAGGAATTTCATTATAAAGTGGATTTTCTAGTCATTACTATCCAAAATCTGGTTTTGATATCCAAATTCTTGGATGGGTTGTGGGGGTGAGGAAGAAGGAGATAAGAACTAATAGTCTGATGCTCTGCATCTTTCTCTCTTATGGTATCAACTTGCACAAAACTATGACAAATTTCAGTAAACTCAGTAATTTAAAACATTGTAGGAAGTGCTAATTATCAGCAAAGTCCATCATATGGCTCTGTTTCAGAGAAGAATTTTTTTTAAAAAAGCAGACTGCTTTAATTAGTGATATCTTAGCTGATGTTAAGCTTTGGGGACCCTCCATAGTTGTGCTTTTGTGCTATTTCCCTGACATGACAAGGCTTGCAATAGTTTATTTATTTATTTATTTATTTTTGTTTAAGTGGAACATGTAAATAATGAAGTGTGACAGGCATATCAATAATTCATTCTTAGTCATGTTTGGAAGATATTTGATGAAAACATTGTGCTGTGTGTTCATTTGGACTTACTATCCAGTAAAATGACAGTTTGACTATGTGAGTGATGATGGTTGGGGAGAAAACAGGGGTTCATGTGAAGATCTTCAGCCAACATTTGGCACAATAGTGTTATAAAACTTACAAACTTTGAAAAAACAATGATCCTGAAAACTGCTACCTATAGAATTTAATGTTTTTTTTTTCTTTTAATTAGAGAATATTTATTAGTTTTATCTAAACTAATGTAATTTGAGGTCTTCTGGGCTCATTTTTGTACAGTCAAAACTTCTTTTTTCCCAAAGACAGCAATCTGTCTGGATTCCCGTTCCTGGGTATTGATTTCCATGATGGAAGTCCTTTAGTCTTAAATTTTGAAGCTTTGATGGAGCCATCGAGCTACATTGGGCACATTTCAGTACAGTACCATTTGTTGGCTCTCCCTTTGTGAGCTCCTTTCTGACTACAAAGCTTCCCTTGGAATCTTCACTACTTCATAAACCAAGCTTTGTTATAGTTTGTGGAAATGCTCAATGGCTTTGCTGCAGCCCTTAACCCCACTTTATCCTTTACTCCATCTTTTGCACAGTTTTTCCTTTATTAAATTTAGTGCTTCATTGGTCTTTGCTTCTTTGTCATGTCTTTCAGTTATGGATGGAGGACAACACCTCAGAGACTTAAAGAAACATTTCATATCTGACTAAAATTTGAGCATCTTATAGACATGCACAAGTATTGTGCATTCTGTGGAACCATGACTGGTTGGATTCTGAGCTGTCATGGGGCAGGGACTGTGTCTACCTCAAAGTTTGTACAATAGCTGCTGCAGTGAGGGGACCCACTGTGGTCATTACCAGAGTAGAAATAATGAATAATAATAAAGCAATAACATCACTGTGAATCACTGAGTTTCAGAAAGAATACCTGACAGCCCATCTGCCTTTCTCTGAATCCTCAGTGGGTCTTACACAGGGTTAGCTCAGAGCACCTCAAATCTTCAGCCTAAAAGCAAATGAGTCCCATTCTGGGTCCTGAGAATCTTTGTCTGATCTGCCCAATTGGTGCAGCTCCATAGTCCGGCATGATGCCTTATAACATGTTTCTAGGCTGCATCAAGGCTCAATGTACACAATGACTCTCTGACACTTTATGGTTCTCAACACCAACTCTATTTCTTTGAGTGAAACATTGCTTTTGTTTTGCCCCAGTCATTTCCTGACTCTCAGCAAATGCTACCTGCAATGCACCGACCCTCTGACGTGACACAATTTCACGGTTGTTTGCTAGGAACCTTTTAATTTACTGGTTATTTCACAAAACCATGTATTTTTTCCTCAGATTTCAGCTGTCAGGAGGGATTGGTTTCAAAAAGATTTAAACATGAAGGTTCCTTAAGGTATGGGGTAAAGGATGTTTGTTTGCCCTACTTACATAGGCTGCTCCCCTTTAATATAATAACTTTGAACAGTTTCAAGGTCACCTGAAAATGAGTTTAAATCATAGCTGATATTAAACAATTAAATGCAGTGACCTTATTTATTTCTAAACATGCCTACTTAAATGTCAGAGTTATTTTGCCTCAGCTGTTACTACATATTAGACCTTTTCTTCTTGCTACACATGAGTCTGCCATTATTTCTGCAAAGAAAATGAAATAGTTTTAATGTTGTAACTATACTATACGCTCAGGATAGATCTCTCTCCAAACTTTCATTCCATTGACAAGGTACATAGGGAAATCATAATCAGTAAATACTGAAATGAATAGTTTATTAATGCAGAGACTGCCTCTCAGGAAACTTGTTCGATGTTATCCGTCTCTTTAGACACCGGTCAGTTAGGCCAAAGGCAGGAACACATTGTAGTAGATCCTTCCTTTGTGCTCTGGAAGGTGACACCAGCTCCTATCAGTAAGATACCCCAGTCATTATGGCTTAACATGATTGATAATGAACCACAAGTACCAACCCTCTCCTGGAGTAGGGGTGGTGATACCTAAGGGGAATATTAAAGGCTAGTATAGGTACAGGAGAAACAGCTGACACAGTAGACTTGAGTTACAGGTCTCATGCACAAGCAGTAAGTACAGAGGTAATTACAGAGCCTGGTAACAATGTTGTTGAATAGGTACCAGCAGGGCCCTCTGTGTCTGGACAATAGCAGTAATGAACAGGAAGGTCACTCTGTAGTCACAGGCACAGTAACCAGCAAGACATTAGTGATACATTATCATATCATGTGACCCCACCAGTTGTTCAGTGGGGTAGTTACAGGCTCACCCAACATGTTGAGAGTCCTACACAGATGCAAATCTGTTAGCTGGACCCAGCAAGAAGTACCAGAGATGCTCATGCACTGGTGATAATGTGGACATGGTAGGCGGGGCCCTGGATTTGAAGGCTGTATTAAAACAGTGTTTCCTCAGTAATCACAGCTGTAATTTCATTGAGTGTAATTTCAGGGAGCTTACCAGTTATGGTGTGAGAAACACTTGTTTGGTATGTGGGTGTTAATCAACTGCTAGAAACAGTAAATAATGGGATGCTACTGAGTGCATTGGTCAGCATATGGCTGTAGCCATATCTCTTTACAAACTGAAAGCCCTCAACTGTTCTTTGTGAAAGAAAGAAATTAGAGAAATGTCCCAGGTCCTGTCCCTAAAGATAAGGTAACCAGGTACCACCATAACTCCAAGCTTCCTCTGACAACAGGGACTGCTGACCGCCTGTTGGTCCAGCTTGTAACTTTAGGATTGACTGTAGGCTATGCAGTTTCCCTGTTGGTGCTTCTGGACATGATTGCTCCACTTTTGTGAGATGTGTTTTGGGGGATACAAAAGGCTCAGGTGGCTCCGAAGACTAAACTGCTTGCATTGCCTACAGAGTTCTTGACCACCAGGTACACACATCCAGGTCAAGATTCCCTTCTGCCTGTCCTTCATCCTTCATAACAATAACCATGACTAGCATTGTTCTAATGTGTGTTTTGACAAGGAGAGGACTCACCTTTATCTCTTAGACTGAAGCAGTTAAAGACATGATGGGTGGACCTCTTTCATGGCCTGACACACAGCAGAACAATATTCAATATTACTGTTAGAGAGAACAGGCAAAGGGAAACATTATGTTCCAATTCCCTCCCCCAGAGGTTTATGATAAGTCAATTATATTAAAAAATGACCTTATTGAATAGTTTGCTTGAAATATTCACATGATAGTAACTGAGTATTCCTATATTTCTCCCTCCCCTAAAAGGTGGCAACTCTAATGGAGCCAGACATGTGTCCACATATCTATTCAGGGGACATCATCATAGGGCTTAATCACATCAGCCACACTATCAGAGGCTTGTTCACCTGCACATCTATCAATGTGATATATGCCATCATGTGCCAGCAATGCCCCTCTGCCATGTACATTGGTCAAACTGGACAGTCTCTACGTAAAAGAATAAATGGACACAAATCAGACGTCAAGAATTATAACATTCAAAAACCAGTCAGAGAACACTTCAATCTCTCTGGTCACTCGATTATAGACCTAAAAGAGGCAATACTTCAACAAAATAACTTCAAAAACAGACTCCAATGAGAGACTGCTGAATTGGAATTAATTTGCAAACTGGATACAATTAACTTAGGCTTGAATAGAGACTGGGAGTGGATAGGTCATTACACAAAGTAAAACTATTTCTCCATGTTTATCCCCCACCTCCCAACTGTTCCTCAGACGTTCTTGTCAACTACTGGAAATGGCCCACCTTGATTATCACTACAAAAATCTCCCCCCTCCCCCGCT
The DNA here is from genome assembly GCF_015237465.2 of Chelonia mydas. Taxonomy (NCBI): domain Eukaryota; kingdom Metazoa; phylum Chordata; order Testudines; family Cheloniidae; genus Chelonia; species Chelonia mydas. The sequence goes on from NC_057852.1 coordinate 101,626,990, forward strand.
CTCCTGCTGATAATAACTCACCTTAAGTGATCACTCTCTTACAGTGTGTATGGAAAGACCCATTGTTTCATGTCCTCTGTGTATATAAATCTCCCCACTGTATTTTCCACCGAATACATCCGATGAAGTGAGCTGTAGCTCATGAAAGCTTATGCTCAAATAAATTTGTTAGTCTCTAAGGTGCCACTAGTACTCCTTTTCTTTTTGTGAATACAGACTAACATGGCTGCTATTCTGAAACCAGACATCAGAGAGTCAGGAATCCAGACCTGCAGGTCAGTTTTCAGCCCGGGAGCTGGGGAAACAAAGGAGCAAGCTGGGAAGCTGGAAAGCCTGGAAGAGAGAGTGTGGCAGCCAGAGACTGGGCTGGAGAAGCTAGCTAACATGTTTCCCAAGTAATATTGTGTGATGAAGCGGGACTGTTCTTAATGTTTCCTCTGAATATTGTGGGGGTGCCTCAGTTTCCCCTATGCAGCTCTTAAGTATCTAGGTGGTGGGATAAGGGTGTATAATCATTGCAGAGCCCTAGAGGGCAGGTGTGTGCAGGGGTCTGGACACAGAGAAAGGCCAACACCCTGTTACCTGGCAACTGGTGGCCTGGCCCTTCCCCCCTGCAAGGTGAGAGCTAAAGGTGTTGGAGAACAAAGGAATCAGGTGACCTCTTGGCCTGGGAAAGGAACAAAGCCCAGAGGAGGAGGGCTGGAGAGAGTTTCAGTTTGGAGCTGGCTGGGGACATGGAGTGAAGTGCAGACGTGTTTGACTGGCTCACTGCCCCCCAAAATGGACGCGGCTGAGGATTCCTATTCTCTGTACCGACAAGCTCTGTTTTAAACCGTGTTCCTGTCGTCTAATAAACCTTCTGTTTTACTGGCTGGCTGAGAGTCACGTCTGACTGCGAAGTTGGGGTGCAGGACCCTCTGGCTTCCCCAGGAGCTCGCCTAGGCGGACTCGCTGTGGGAAGCACACGGAGGGGCAGAGGATGCTGAATGCTCCGAGGTCAGACCCAGGAAGGTGGAAGTTGTGTGAGCTCTGTGTCCTGAAGACAGTCTGCTCACAGAAAGAAGACTTCCCCAGAGTCCTGACTGGCTTCATAGGGAGCAGTTCCAGAGCATCGCCCGGGGACTCTATGACATATTGGAGTAAGACAAGTAAGAGAGCATATTATGGGATTTTTCCACTTAACACATTTTTCAGACCACCTGATAGTGGAGTTTAACTGTTAGACTACAAAATAAATATATTTAGAGCTACACAAGATTGGACGTTTTAATGAAAAAAATTCCCAAATTTCTTTTGGTACAGAATTTACTAATTCATTTCCTATAATGAATGTTAATTTTGCTGATTCATTCATTCAATCAGAATTTAATACCCTCTATAGTGTAGAAAGTGAATGATCTTAAGTGTATACTGGTTAGCATTTGTATTTGTCTGAAACCAGTTTAGGAATCAAGGTCACCCTTGCAACATTAAATATTTGGAACAAACACATTTAGTGCATCTAATCACCAAAAGTATATTTTTTGCTCTATTACAGTGCATATAAAAGCTATTAGACCATTTGAAAAGTGTCCATTTCTGTAAATATTTAGCTACAGTAGTACTACGGAAATGTTTATACAAAAGACATTTCAGCCACTTTTGCTATCTCCTGATGCTACTTTTATTTCTAAGCAGATTAACATAAGTATAAAAATCATGGCTTAAAAGCAACGTATTGTATCCTCTTATCTGACAGACATCAGGTTTAAGGAGTTTTCTTATCTGACAGGCATCAGGTTTAAGGAGTTTTCTTAAGATAAGACAATTCTGAAAGCTTGGAATTATTCTGTTATAGTGCATTGCATTTTTTTTTTTATAAAAGAGCTTGTACGTTGAGGAAGATCATAAAAATGATAGATAGTCCTTCATCTATATTTCCTTGTTTATGCTGTGTTAGAATTTAAACTAATTTTAACAGAACAAAGCCTCAATATATGATGTTCAGTCTGCTGATGTTTAAGATATTTCTTTGGATGAAAGAATATATTAAAGTGTTGAAATGGTTTTAATCCTTTAGAAATGGTTAGCTTTGGAACAAACAGCATTTGGTGATATTCTTAATGCACTGCCGTCAGTGAACCATACCTCCTACAGGCATAATTTACATTCCAATGCTACATCAAGAAATAAAGACTAAAATGCTTTGCATCCTTAATGGGAACGCTAGGCACATTTGTAATGTTACAGTGCGCTGTTTCAGAAATGGAAACACTTGAAACATGAATTCAAATTTGTTCAAGAGAAAAAAGATGATGGACCTGATCTTAAGCGGCAGGGCAGCTACTTTGAAATGCAGCAGAAGAATCTGTATGTCATGACAGGATCACCTCATCATAGGTAGATTCTTAAGTCCTATACAGCTGGAATTTGGGCTCCTGTACAACCTTGTTCCCTATTACCGGTGTAGGTGGAATTACTAGGAAAAAATGGTTGTGGACAGAACCCTATTAAACCTTGCTGATTCCTATCTGACTTATAGGCTCCCTAGATTATTGACATCTGGAAGACATAAGAATGCCCCCCTGACTACTCTGTTGTGCCATGGGGCTGGCTCAGTATTTATTTAAGCCCAACTTTGCATGCTGCCCCCCTCCCCAATCCTGCACTGCGCACTTGTCAGTTATAGAAGAAGATCTGGGCTATTGTGTTCATATCCTTCCATTAATTCCTGAAAGGAATGCACATCCAATGCCGGGATATGACCCAATTTATGTTTTACAGCTTGTTGTTTTCCCCTGTACTGTGGACATATAACTAATTCAAAGGGCAGAACCATTGTGCACTACTGAATGTTGTGAATATATGAGTTTGGGAACACACTGTAAAAGCAATTTTAAGTAGCCCAAAATATACTGTGGCAACTGCAGTTTAATTTAATATTTATGTCATAATGTTCTAATATACTAGTTTGATAGTATATTTTGTAAAAAGTTGTAAAGTCTCCATAATATGAGGCTTCACATTAGCACCCTGATATTAAATCTTTGTTGAGAGGTGGAACGAGACAGCCAGCTTCTTATGTGGATTATAATGTGTGCTATAATAATGACATATGCAATCAAGAAAAAAAGTGAGATTTTCAAAGGTGATAGGGGAGAATTACTAGTTCGTTATGGATCCAATAGAAATCTCATTAGAGTCAATGGAGAAGAAGTCCAATGACTTCAATGGAAATTGGATCAGACCTTTTATTCTAATAGGGCCTGATTCAAAGTACATCGAAATCAGGGGAAGTCTAATCTTCACCAGTAAAGTCAACATCACTGGTTAAAACACTCTGGGATTTTTGCTGATGTGGTTGCTGAAATTACTACTCTGATGTTTTCAGTTGACACAGTTCCTATCTAAATATTAATTCAGACTATTTTACAGCTGTTTCTCCTAAATTCCCTATTTTTGCTAAAATCTTCAGAATTTTAGCTGACTTTTTTATTATTATGCTGAACCAAGTGGTGGCAGTTATGAAAATATGTCTACATGACTGATTCCACATTGTCATTTGCAAGGAACTAAAATATTAAAAGGAGTACTTGTGGCACCTTAGAGACTAACCAATTTATTTGAGCATAAGCTTTTGTGAGCTACAGCTCACTTCATCGGATGCATACTGTGGAAAGTGTAGAAGATCTTTTATACACACAAAGCATGAAAAAATACCTCCCCCCACCCCACTCTCCTGCTGGCAATAGCTTATCTAAAGTGATCACTCTCCTTACAATATGTATGATAATCAAGTTGGGCCATTTCCAGCACAAATCCAGGTTTTCTCCTCCCTCCCCCCCACACAAACCCACTCTCCTGCTGGTAATAGCTTATCTAAAGTGACCACTCTCCTTACAATGTGTATGATAATCAAGGTGGGCCATTTCCAGCACAAATACAGGGTTTAACAAGAAAGTCTGGGGGGGGAGGGTTAGTCTCTAAGGTGCCACAAGTACTCCTTTTCTTTTTGCGAATACAGACTAACACGGCTGATACTCTGAAGCCTAAAATATTAAAGTCATCTTTGTTCCAAACAAAAGGAAAATGCAGTTACAATCAAAATGCAACTCTCTAAGATTTTCATTAACTTGAACTTTGTAACTTCTGTGACAATAGAAAAGTAATAGGAGCATGTCACAGGTCAGGGCAACTGCACCCATATTTCCCCCTTGAAGGTCTAGCAAGAGCACCCAGTGGAGGTTGCTGCCTTTCAGCTGTCACCTCTCTTGGGCAGATACCCATATCTCTCCCACTGCTGATTGGTATAGTAAGGTTCCATATCTCCCTAATTTACAGTGTGATATCCCCAACCTAAAAGGCCAGTGTCTACACTTTGCTTTCTCAGCAGAGGCTATGCCCAGTGTATTGCCTGCAGTTATAGGTTACCACACAGGTCTTCTAAGCAAGCAAATGTATTCTTAAGGTGAAAGCATTACTAGGAAAACATTAAGAACAACAAAAGAACCTACCCACGTGCTAAAAAGCTTATAAGAAGTCACCTCCCCCCAAACTCTACCCCCTGTCTCTAGTAGGTGTCAGTCCTTCAAAACCCACAGTTGGGTTTTCCTCATGGTTAAATTTCATAGCTGTCTGAGATTCAGAACCAGAAGAATAAATTGGGCAGTTCATATAGCTTGGATCTTTGATCTCCAGTCTCTGTGAACAGTTAATCAGCAGACAATGACACAATCCTAAGAGCATAGCTTCAAAAGGCTGGATATTTTGCATAACCAGCGGTTGGGATTTGCATTCCCCAAGAAAGTATTCCCAAGGAAATCCACTTCACAATTATTGTCCCAGAAGTCCATTCTTGCCTGGCACAATTTCAGTATAATCCTTTGAACTCCCAGGCCTCAAATAACATCTCTCCTCTAGAGAGGTTATATGCAATCCCAGCCCACAATAACACCTACATTTTGCATTTAATACAATGAACCAAAAAGATACTAAAAATTCAATAAGGTTTTTCAAGGATATTTTGGGAAATTTCCCTCTGTGACAGATATGGGTAAGTTATTAAACTCCTTCATGTTTTTCGTATTTGTCAGTGTTACTTTGGGGAACTGCAAAATAGAAAAGTTTTGGTGGCAATACAACTTCTACTTTTGCTTTTCCAGTTTGTAATCAACCAGCATTAACTTTTATTTGTTCCTTTTACTTATTGTTGTTTTTCCTTTTCATAATTTGACATTTTTCTGTCATTTTGGAGGAGTAGGTTGTGTTGCTGAAGGTTAAGAAACTGGCATCATGTTTTCTGTTTTCCATTTTTTCTGACACAATAAACATTGTTTCTCCACTTCTGCTGCAGTCAGCATTGGCCAGCATTTAATATAGCAAGGCCTTTAACCACTTAAAATTGCCCCTGTCATTATCTTGTCAGTTGTATCAGACCTTGAATATTACCAATGAAAATCTTTCAAGAACATCTTGACAGAGGGAACACTGTAGCACTGTGTTCATTAAATCATGTGCAGAGACAGAAAGTAGTACAGGAACTGTTTGCCCAAAGCCAAAAAGTTAGATCATAAGTTCTACAAATTCCATTCTTCAGGGTTAGAGTTTGGTGATTTGACGCTAATTAAAATATAAACACATACTAAAGGACTTGAGGCATAAAGATTAAAGCACATAAGAAGTTATGTTTGAAGTCCATTGCACATACAGGCTCAGTTTTTGACCTTGTTATATTGGCATAAACCCCAAGTGATTTCATTTAAGTCACTGCAGTTAAAGGATCTTAGTATAAATTGGTATAGCTCCACTGGAGTCAATAGAGCTATACCAATGTACATCAGCTGAAACTCTGGCCTTTACACTCTTACTTTTGGTAACTGTTGGTGCTGGCCATTGACAGGGACAGGAAACTGGACTCGATGGACCATGCGGCTAATCCATTATGGCGATACTGATGTTATTGGGCTTAAAGTCTAGAACAAAAACTTAGGAAAACATAAGATAGAGACACCCTGTCTTGTATATCGGGTAGCTTTATAAAAGTGAGGTTTGTTTCACTAAGAGAACTATACATATATGCACTACAGTCAGAAGACAGGAGGACTAAAAAGGAAAGAATCATGAACCCAAGTTTACAAAGGGATTTAGGAGTCTAAACCCCAGATTTAAGCATCACTGCAATCCACAAAACCCTCACTCAGCTACTGTCTAGCCCTGTATGCAACTTAACACACTTGTCTCCTATATTTCCACTGTAAAAGTACCATAGACACACAAGTCTCTGTTTCTGGGCATGCACATAGGTGCCCTGGTGCCAGCCTAAAGCAGCAAAGTCCAAATGTGGTCATCAGTCCAGGTAAAGATAGGTGCTGCCCTGCCAATAAATAAGCATGCTTCCAGCTTGCTTAACTCTACACAAAATGGCTGAGAGGGTAGAAAGAGAGTGGGCAGCAGTGGTCTCTCTTGCAACCTTTAGACCAATGGTTAGGAAACTCACCCAGGGTGTGAGAAACCCTAGTTCAATCCCCCCTCCCATTTGATGAGAAAGGATTTGAGCAGGGGTTTCCCCACCTCCCAGGTCTAAAGAGTCATTCACTCTCTTGGATCCAATGCATATGTATATAAATCAGAATGGCTTCAATGAGAGATACTGAAAAATATCAACATCAGCATATCCCATAGTCCGGTTGCTAAAGCATATACTTGAGAACTGGGGAATTCCTGTTCAAACCCTTTTTTGCTAATCAGGTAGAGTGTGGAGGTGAACCAGGGTTTCCCTACATCCCAGGTGAGTGGTCTATTCAGTGGGCTAAAAGTTAAGGGAGGATGCTACTTCCTCCTTTCCCTTTGTGATATTTTGGGGTCTACCCAGGCCTGCAAGGGGTTCAGTCACCTTCTGCCTTGTGACCCTGGATGTCTTGTGGCTATGCAGCTTTGGTCCAGACCTCTGACCCCCAGTAGCCTGGCAACAGCTGACATGCCTCACCCTAGCTTTACCCAACCTAATTACTTGCTGGATAAACTTAGTACGCTTCCAGTCCCTAATTTGCTCCAACGTAGTCCTACTGCAGGGACCAGTCCCTCTCACTGAACCCTCACAGAGAAAGTGTTAGGTTCACTTCCTTTACAGGGACAGTAAAACCCTTCAACCTGCTTGCTTTCTAGAAGCACACACTGTACTGAACTCACTGATGATTTATAGTGAAAGCAAAACTTTTTTATTAAACAAAAGAGCATGGAGTAAGTGATAACAAGTAAAAGAGATCAAAGTAGAGATTGTTATAAGCAAGTAAAAGTGAAAACATGCATCTAAGAGTCATCTAGCAAAGTACAGTCTTTGTTCAAGGTAGTTTCTCTCAGCCTCTTAGTCTCCTTTCCAGCTTTTACTGGTTGCCCTGGAAAGGACCCATCACGGATCAAATAGCTTCGTTACTTTGTCTCTTAAAGCAAAGGATAAAGATGGAGTCTCTGTTCCTTATATCCCCAATGGGATGTCTTCATCTTACAAGTCAGGAAGGCTTCCTGGAGATTCAGTCTCCTGTATCTCTCTGGATGCAGGAGTCTTGTTAATTCTGTTGAGTTCAGGATCAGGATTATGCCTGCTGGTTCAGCATGATGGCTTTCTTTACTGCTAATATGTAAACTGAGGTAAAGCCACATTCCTTTGTCTAGGATATACTTATTTATTTCCCTTACCTAGGCTGTCTGGTCTTAAACATGTTCCAATAATGTTGTACAGAAGTAATTCATAACTTTACATATAATGTTAACACATGTATTTAACAATTATATTAATAACTGGCATGTTATTGGCTTTCATTTGATATCTTACAAGGCATATTTTGTATAACTGTTATTCCAGTAGTGTGTAGGATATCAATATAGGGATTCCTGGTCATACTCTCCCCACTGGCCATTTCCTGTGAGTTAGGCAAATGCCTAAAACAGTTCTTATAAGAAAGGCACCTGACTCCAGGAAAAGGTTCTGCTGTCTGTGGATCACAAGCAGAGATAGGCATTCTGTATTAAATTAGATGGAATATATAGGCCCAAAGAGACAAAGGTGTGAACATGACCCAGACACTGTCCAACATTAAACAGTTTTAAAAAAGACTCCGAATTTGGTATATAGAGGCCCCAGCTTGCTTATCACCATTAAAATATTGTTAAAAATCCTTTAAAACTTTTACTAAAGATGTGGAAAAAGAAGAAAACACGTTTCAAATTATCTAGGCATTAAGTGAGTTGTGTAAACTTGAAAGCTTGTCTCTCTCATCAACAGAAGTTGGTCCTCACCCACCTTGTCTCTCTAATATCATGGGACTGCTGCGGCTACAACAACACTGAATACAAGTATTAAGTAAGGCTTTCATTTTAACAACATTTTTGTTCTTTTTCCATATATCTGGAGGGAATATTTAGAAGGACATTTGTCTGCTCCCTCCACTTCATCCCCCACCCCCACCCAGTTTGACAGTCTTTTAGATGGTAATAATTGTCCTTTTTTGTGGATAGGGGAAAAAGTAAGTTGAGCTGGGCTGAAGCTGTTGCTGTTGTTGTTAGAGTCTAACCCATCTTTTGGAAAACTAAACAAGAGAAACACAAACTGAAAGGCAGAGAAAAGAACAGCAAAGAGAGAAAATGCAGCTGCTGTCTCTGGTGTTGACTGTCACTTGTTGCCTCACAGCTGGAAAACTACAGGTAAGGCACTTGATTTTATTAGGCATTCCAAGTCCTGGCAAATTCATGCCATACCATTGAGCTATTTAGGGTATGTCTTTTAGTTGTCTCTCTGGTCACAGGCTTACAACAGTGTTGCAGAATACACAGTATTGGCATGCTAAATGGTCTTAACAGATGGACAGAAAATTAGAGGCATAGGAAAGAGAAGAAATAAAGTGGGGAAGAAAAAGGACACATGATGGGGAGGAGAGACCCACATTGCAGCTGATGATTAGGATTTAGCCAGAGCTGGTAGAAGTGGTGACGTTATTTGGGTCCCTTTCTGTCTCTGGCCTGGTCTGTCTCTGGCCAGGACATCTCATGGGATTTGAATGATGAAGACCCAGCAGTGACATGGTAGATCCTGGAGTACCAGGAGATAGTGGGGGTTGGAGCCAGGATGGTGACACTTACTTTTTTCCTGTTCACGTATCTGTTGTCAGACAGCTTCTTCCTCTTCTAATTCCCCCAGAAGTCTATTATTTAAAAAAAAATTCAGAAAGGGAATAATGGGTGGAATATCCTTTTTTTTTTTTTTTTTTTTTTTTTTGTCAAATCAGCCTGATTCCAACGCACCAATTTTGGTCCATTTATTTCTGGTCCCATACTTTTCTTGTGTAGTAGGCATGATCTTAACACAGTCCTTGAATAATATCAATAGGCTTTTTTGCTTAGACTAATCAGTCTGCATCTCTTTTGCAACCTTTTACCACTAACATTTGTTGTTATACGTTATTGTGACATCTCAGAAACTTTCACTCACTCTTTACAGTTGAGCTCACACTTAGGGTAAATGTATAGTCTCAATTATCACAATAGGTGCCACCTCCAGCCTGTACTTAGGTGTCCAAATCCGTTGGGATACACCTCTCTTGTAGGTGTGTCCCATTGGCTAGTTGTAGCCAGACAGCCAGCCCCCCCCCCCCCCCGCCCCCTCAGACCAGCATTGCTGGAAACACACGGGAGCCAAAACAACAGGGCACTCAACATAAATTCCAGCACAGCCTTTGAAGCTGTGAGAAGCACAGGTGTGCTGCTACAATGTGCCTCTGGGAACATATACAACGATTAGGCTCACAGCAGGCAGAGGCGCTGTGACAGACATGGCTCTTAGCCCCTACTAAAACAGCATGATGCACACACACCAACATCCTAGGTGGGAAAATATTTACCCTAATAAAAGGAATGTCCGGTAGTCGACACTTATTGTTTCTCTCCCTTGCAAGTGTGAACTACTCTTGCGAGAGCTGGTGTCACCCCGACAGACCAGCCCCAATTTGGCATAGAAAGGAGAAAGAGAATAAAGGAGTACAGAGGTATAAGTAGGGGACCTACAGCACCATGATTTTTGAGTGCTTTTCACTATCTATCTACTGGTCAGATAAGTGACAGCCTCCCAAGGCTTCTGCAGCTAAGAGGGTCCCTAAGCCTTGTCCCTTATTCGTCTTTCCGCGGAATTGAGTGACCGATCCTGGCTTGGCACCGCTGGAATCGAGAGATGCAAGGAGGGTAAGAAGCACCCACACCTGATCTCCTATCTTTAGTGTACACATATTTTGAAATAGAGCTCTATACTTTGTTTCTTTTTTTCTTTGGGATTGTGGCTTCAGTTTTGTAACTTGTTTGTGTGTGTAACAGCTCTACATTTAAATAAGTAGGCACTAGCAATTTTGTAACCACATGATTAGAATCTAGTTTAATAAATTTTGGTAACCATTGTGCATAAGCCTGACTTGTTTCTCTGGTTTACTGTAAAGCAGCCAACACAATTAAAGAACCTCAGCCGTTTTGGCTATAAAGCCTGGCCATTAGGTGAGAGTACTAAGAGCCTAGCGTTGAGTTGTGCCGCCTCCACGGGGCAAACTCTTGGGGCACCTGTCAGTCAATCCTGACTGCCCGCTGCGAAGGAGCTCTGAGCTCTAGCAGTTAAAGTCACGGGTGTGGAGAGGCTCTTAGTGCTGCCATTGGGGCACCTGTCAGTCAGTGTTGACTGCCCGCTGAGAAGGAGCTCTGAGCTCTAGCAGTTAAAGTCACGGGTGGTTAGGACCTTGGGGCATCCGTCAGCCTAGCCCGGGCTGCCCGCCGCGAAGGGACAGTGCGTCCTAGCGGTTAAAGTCACGGATGGTATAAAACGAGCATAGCTGGCACCTCACCAAACATCCCTGGCCATCGGCTAACACTAGTTTAAGCAGCTCCCAACCTAGTGGGCTGGCTTTTTGTCAGGTGTCTATATCTTCCCACGCAATATATAGGGAGCTTAAGTGCCTCACACAGGATTTGTGGATTCTAGTGGTTTTCAAGGTTTGTACACGTCCCTTTGTGATCCAGGCCATCGTCTCTTATTTTCAGGCATACTTTAAATTTCATGGGGACAGAAAGTGTCCCTAAATTCATTCAGCAAAATTTACAGATGACAATGAGATTTATGCAGTTACTATTGTGAACCCATAAATCAGGGGTTCTCAAACTAGGGGTTGGTACCGCTAAGGGGGTCATGAGGTTATTACATGGGGGGTCATGAGCTGTCAGCCTCCACCCTAAACCCTGCTTTGCCTCTAGTGTTTATAATGGTGTTAAATATGTAAAAAAGTGTTTTTAATTTATAAGTGGGGGGGTTGCACTCAGAGGCTTGCTAGATAAAAGGGGTCACCAGTACAAAAGTTTGAGAACTGCTGCCATAAGTGAACAGTCACATCACCAGGAAGCATTGATCTCACTTGCTTTCTGCTATTTCCCATCAGCTGATTCTAGTTAAAAAAAAAAAAAAAAAAAAGGCAAGTAGGAGGGACTCCTCTTCCCCCTCCTTTTTTCCCTTCTTTTGCCCTGGCTCCCTTCATTTTACCAACCTCATCCATCCCCAGTAATGAATTGCATTTGGAAACTAAGGGGGCCCAACTTCAATAATTTTTTTTCCCTAAAGACCATGGTCATTTATGTATTCTGCAGATATTTTACAAACCTTAATCTGACCAGTTCGGGAGGGCAGAACATGCTGTAGAGCAGGGCTTCTCACTCCACTCACTAAAGGCCACTCCCATCAATTTAACACCCCAACTCATCTGAAGGGAATCTGGTTTTGCAGAATTTACTTTTGCAAATTCAACAGAGATTTCATATAAGGAGACAAAGGGAGGTAGAAGCCTATTTCCATTAGCACACCCTTCCCAATGACAATATAATTCGGTGCTCAGCTCAACTCAACTGATCTAAACACATAAAATAAAAACCTCTTTTTATGATAATGGAAACATTTTATCATTATTATTTTATTTTTAGAATTTAATCTAGGCAAAAGATGGATTAGCAATGGTACATCCCCTTAACCATATGCCCATAACCTCAGGATAGACAACCATCTGGAATTTCCTGGCTAAATTTCTGCCCTCCACAAAAACATTTCATGCTTATAGTTGGTGTCTTGGATATCTTTACTCATATCCATCTGCTCAGATGGCATTAAGCCTGCATTCATGTCAGTCTTTTTCACTAGGACACAGGTGCCAGACATTGATTGGTTTAGATTGGCAGCCTGGATAAAATTGCAAATGCCATCTTTTCTGCTGGACATACAAGTCTTTTCTTTGTGACATCAATTTCATATTGGCCTCGCATGTTGCTTTACATCTGCAACAATTGTGGCAAAATCATAACTTAATACTGGAAGAAAAGAACATGTGGCGTTCCATAACACTGACAACTCCACCACATTATAGGAAGGCAAGCCAAGGTCAGAAAAGGAGACCTTCACACAAAATAAAAAGTTATGTTATTATTAGTAGTATTAAGAGTTTGTATTATGGCAATATTGAAGGGTCATTGTAGGAACTCAAAAGGGGTTCACTTCATCAGCAGAAGATTCAGTGGACCTCAGTAGAATATTATTATTTTTTTCTTCTCAGGGAGTACCCAAAGGCCTCAAATAAGACCAGGGTCTCATTGCATTAGGCGTTGTACAAACACACAAGAAGGCAGAATTTCTGTCCTGAAGAGACTGAAGTCTAAGGACTTTATCCAACTCCCAATAAAGTACATGGGGATTTTTCCTTTGACTTCAGTGAGTTTTGGATTAGGCCCTAATCCAAGGCAAGACACAGTAAGTGAGGAAAACAAATAGCATGAGGTAAGTTATGAATCTGGGAAAACGTAGACGAATGGCATACAGAAAAACTTCAATAAGCACTATGAGCAATGCAACTTGAAAGGGATAAATTAAGATATATATAGATAGATAGATATAGATATATCAATATATATATATAGATATATAGAGATAGATATATATAGATATATATACTTGAGACATTCTTTACTTGATTTAGATAGTGTACACATGTTTAGATGTCACTGATATTGACCCTTGACCTGATATTAGGAGTACTTCAAGTCTGAAGAAGAACTCTGTGTAAGATCGAAAACTTGTCTTTTCCACCAATAGAAGTTGGTGCCATAGAAGATATTACCTCACCCACCTTGTCTCTAATAACTGGGGACCAACTGGGCTACAAACACTGCATACAGATTTTAGAGGGTCTTTTTCATATATGTAACCATGCAGTAACTGCATTTTCATATTAAAACCACTTAGGAAGGTAGGGACTCAAATAACTTTTGCTAGTAGTTGGAACCCTAATTATGGTTCCTTGGAATAACAAACATGGGCAAGGAGCTGAGAGCTAATTCACTATGGTTCCAGATGTATGGGAATGGAGGGAAAAAGGGTTATAAAAAAGATTGTATATAAAATCTCCCCACTCTATTTTCCACTGTACACATCTGATGAAGTGAGCTGTAGCTCACGAAAGCTTATGCTCTAATAAATTTCTTAGTCTCTAAGGTGCCACAAGTACTCCTTGTCTTTTTGGGGATACAGACTAACACGGCTGCTACTCTGAAACAGAACAACAAATGAGAGCTAACACTAAAGAAAGTGGAATCTTTCTTGTGATTGTAATGAAATCACCATGATTACATGATTTGATCCATCTGACACTGGCATGACTTTTCTATAATCATGGATTTCTCTCCTGAGAACACCATCCTATTTCACTACTCCACCCACACTGTCCAAACAGCCAAAACTGACTAGATCCACAGCAAATATGCCCCCATACCACTGGACGACTACACTGCTTTGTGAGTGCTTCACTCAGCAGTCAATTAGTTAATACTCTTCATCAGCACTTTGAATAAACAGGTTCAGTGCCATTTAGTCTGCAAAATCATCTAGCTGCAAGGGAAAGTAACAAATCATTCCTTTCCTTACACTGCCTTAAACATACCTTAACTTGTTTGGCAGGTTATAAAAACAAATTAAAACCTGTAATAAACTTCCACTTTAGGATTAAGGATCTCAGAGTTCCCGCTGAGCTCCAGCAATTGATATTTAAGCTAAGTGAATGTCTTGCTCGTAACTGCTATACAAATGAAATTATTGTGATCAGACAAGAACTTCACTTTTCCTTGTCTGAGAGAAAACAGAGAGAAAATCTAGTGCATGAAAGAAAAAGGCCAACCAAGTAATTTAAGGTAATTAGATGCATTTATATCAACAATGATGTTCTAGTTACCAAAAGTATCTTGCAAACTTAAAACTATTTACACACACACACACACACACACACAGAGTACATCTACAGTGCATCTTCTATAAAGCAATACCTTTGTAGTTCTATTTGGACAAAGTATTAGTTATTTCCTGACCCAATCTATCCTGCCAAATTGCTGTGTACTTTTAAATATAGTTTCCACATTTCACGCATGGATAGCTGCCTTCTTTGGTGGGTGAAGTGATTCCTATATGTACAGAGAGATTGTAAAGTCCTTTAGAATCTTCCTGGATTAAAAATGGCATGTTGTACAGTATGTTCTGGTTCAAGCCTTCTCAGCTGGTGCACCTGACTCCTGTCAGTTGAGAAGGATCAGACCCACCCCTGGCGAAAAAGAAAAGTCAGCAAGATACCATGAGTGCCAGGTCACAGAAGGAGCAGCTTGCATACTTTCCATTCCTCTTCTTCCCTCTGTCCCTGTCTAGTCCCTACCCAGTCCCACAGCAGCTCTTTCCCTTCTTTCCTCCCACTGCCTACAAATCGCTGCATTTAGGAGTAAGGGAAATGGCTCGTCAGTCTTGTAAAACAGTGCTACCCTGGAAATGAGTGGTATCAGATAGGGAGTTCACCCACATGTATTCAACACCAGGAATATGATCTGTATAGTAAAGCCATATTTGTTTTTTGTCTTACTTCTTGTTCAGTCATGACATAGGGCCAAAATTAGCTTAGGCATAATTAGGTGCTAGTCCATTGATAAGAAAACTATGGAATTAAAAAGTACATTCTGGATTCAGAGCAATACAGTACAAATAGAACATGCCTCATGAATGTGTGTGACACCATAGTTATGAATTCAAAATAATTTAGAATTATAGTATGTAACCAAATCCATGCATATGTCACTTTGGTGGTCACATGTCAAATATGTGAGGGAAAGATATGGGATTGTGTAAGAATGATACAAGGTGTTTTATAACCAACAGCTTAACAATTACAACCTAGAGCAGAATGTTATGGAAATTATATATGATATTGTGCTAACTGTACAATGGCTCCATTGGAAAATTTCAGAATGCCAAATCTATTGTGGAAACATGATAAATAAGTTATGTCGCCAATTTATGAAACTATAGTCTGCTATCCCTTTGTTTGTGAATGAAATGATAGAGTATCAAGACCAACTAGAGAAAGCTAAAAGCAAGAAAATCAGAAGCTGACAGTGGGTTGCATAATACGCTGCCTAACAAAAGATTCTAAATGTACACAATGTATGCATTACTGAAAGGTGACATAACATTATTGTTGATGTTGAAGATAAGTTCGTATAAAAGTTATCATTACATAACCAGGAGAAGTGAGGGAAGAGCAAAACTGTTCAAGTCTATATTTAATGGAGTTCAATTAATCATGCAGAGGAATGGGGCATTTAAGATAAAAGCTGAAATCATTCCAGTTTAGAAGAGAGCAATGCTGAAGAATCTATCCTCTTACTTATCATATTGTGTAATGAACGTGCACACTTTCCTGTTGTGGCCAAGGTGTCCAAATCAGCTAGCCAGAATTTGTTTGTTAAGCAGAGACTATGTCAGAGTTACAGCTGGGGTATAATTTTTTGGATTGTGGAGGATCAAAACCAGGACACAACATCCATTTGCTCCACTGCACCTCAGTTATTTAAATCCTGCAATGAAACATGTCTCACAGGGACCTAAAGAAGTCCCAAATATAATAATCCCAGGGGGAAAAAAAAATTGGCCCTCAGCAGAGCAACTTCAGTAATTGAAATGGAATCCCACATATGTTAAAGAACTTGTAAGGGAATAGCACACTGAGAAGTTTCCAGGCAAATCAATGCCAGAATGCCCCCTACAGTAGATCTTTACCACCAGTCCAATTAGCATACTGGAAAGTCATCATGCAATGTATTAGTGCAATATGTATGACACATGGGTTGTCCTACTGTCTAGTTGCACCTCTACTGTACAGGGATTGCAATTCAGGACCTAATATTGATGTATCTGTATTGGTGTAGCAAGGGCTAAAAGTGCAGGAGAGAGAGAGCGAGAGTGTCCTGCTCCTTGGGAAAGGAACAAACTACAACAATTCTCCCTGGTGAATGCAAGTAATGGACTTGACAGGCTCCTGCAGGAACCAACTCTAACCTCTCTTCTACCATGGTTGTAAAGCAGAACCTTTGCACATAAAAACCAACTTAAGAAAAAAAATGCCTGTATTAAAAGAATCTCTTCAATCTGGAAAGTACCCTTCCATCTTTGAAGAATCCGCCCCTGCTGGGATTTAATATAGGGTTCCTTGTAGCTGTAGCTGTAGCTCCACAACTTGAGTTAAACTACAATATTTAACAGCTCTCAGCAGTGATACAACTCAGATCCTCTTTCCAACCACGAGCAGGGAAGTCCATTATAATATACTGCTGTTTGAAAAAAACAGTATCAGCACACTGGAAATCTGAGAAGCCCCTTTCAGTCCTACTTTGAATTAAGTTAAGAAGCAGCGCTTCAGTTGTCCCAGAATTGGTGATGCAGCACTTCACTAGCACATTGCCAGCCTCATCAAACTCCAGAAATATTCCTGGAAATCCCAAGACTGCTTTAGAAGCACCTGTATAGTGCCACTGAAGACCATCTAGTTAATAAGGAGAGTTTCCAGCTGTTCAGCAATCCACTTATTACCTGACACTCCTTTACAGCAGGGGTGCTTCTTGGGCATACTTGATGTAGAGACAGGCCTTATGGCCCAGCCTCAGAGACTTAAAAGAACTGTACAGAGCTACAGTAAATTTCACAACTTCCATACCATCTTATGCTATCCGTTAATCTGCTTTACACAGAGATTATTTTTATTAATGTGCAAGCAATTGTGCTATAGGAAGCCAAGAGAATATGCCACTTGAAAAAGAAAAAGAAAAAAAGCTTGTGTTTTTTTGTTTTTCTTCCTACATTGCTGAACTCTGCTATTACCCTGATTAGAATTCATTTGGATTCCTTCCAAAAGTATTTTCTGTAAGTGTTTCCTAGCTATTTCTAGCTTTTCAGTGGTACATATCCTGTACATTGTAACAAGAATGTTTGAAGTTCAAACAGCAGTCTGAAGCTTTATTTAGGCAAATTGAAAACTGACATATGATAAGCCAAATATATTCTGTCCATTCAAATAAGGTCCAAGCCTACTGTCAAAATAGTGTATGTACATTTAAAAAGCATTAGGTTCCACTTGCCTTACTTCTTTCGTTCTGCCAGATCCTAGTTAGCTTAGTGTAAATTATAATGTCTCCCCTGCTCTGCAGATCAAAGCTCATATCCATCTTTTTGTGTTTGACCAAAACAGCTATTTTATGTGCTTAGTTTATTCTGGATCTGCGTCACATGAAACTAAGTTATTAGCTCTGTTGCATGAATTGAATCATGAAGCACTTGATAGGTGAATGCTTGGTGCAGAACAGGACTACATATAGCAAGATGATGTGTTGCATGATATGTGGCCTGTAAGGTAACAGATTATTCAAAAATGACCTATGGAACTATGGTAGAACTTGAATGGGAAAAGAACATGAAGACATTTCTATAGTATACATAATTGTACACATGGTCATTTTAGAACAACACAAGGTATTTTAGTCACCCGGCTATGAACTTTCCATCCCCTTTGGGGGAAATGAAAAGCAAGCAACGAGAGCTGGTTGGAAAATTTACAATTTTTTTTGGAATTTGCCAGTTCAGCAAAATCAAAGTGTTCCATGATTTCCAAAAGAACAAGGTGAGAAACTTGCCTGCTTTCATTCCAGCTCAATGCCTTGTTCTTTGGTAGCCCAGACTTCCAGAGTCCATATATACTGTCCAGCAGCTGGAGGCCTTAGGAATTTCAATGTATACAGCTTCAGAATAGCCCACTAGACAGACTGCCCAGGGGTCTCATTCCCTTTTGCAGAAAATTTCAAAATATTTGGTTTTCAGTCCTAATTGGAATGAAACCAAAATTTGAAATATAAAAATTCTTTGTGAAATGAATTACCTTTCTCCACCCAGCTCTAAAAGCAACACTCGACCAAATACTGTCAAAGAAACAACTTATGTAACAAATTGCTGTCAGAAAATACCACATTACATTTCTTGTCCATCATCCTAATTTAAATTCCTTTGTGAAATTTCATTTACTTAAATTCAGTAAATTTCATTTACTTAAAGTCATCATTCCTAAAGCTGACTTTTGTGTTGTCCCTCGTGATTCTAATGAGTCGGTTCAATGCTCATTAAATTTAATGTGCTACCCACGTACAATCATATTTATCATACTTGTTTCACTCCCTAGAATTATATTGATACTCTGAATTTCATAGGTCACATTTTTATGTTCTAGGTGAGTTAGATAACTCACATTTGGTTACTGTAATGTAACTTGATATTGAAAAAAATATTAGCACACAATGTATGTTTCAGCGAACAGTTGCCCGAACTTCTCATAGGTTCTTATTCTATAATGTCTATTTCTTCAAACACACATGGTCAAATATTGTGGATTATTTTTTATCATAAGGTTTTTTTTTATTTTATTTTCCAGAGTTACAACATCTAAATTCACGATGGGTGAACCTCAAAGCTTCTGGAGATTTGGATTTCTGATCCTGCAAATCCCTATGGACATGAGTGACCTTTATTCATACAAATAGACCTATTGATGTCAGTGAGAATATTCCGAAGAGGTACAATCTCAGAAAGTTAGAGGAAATAGGAGTAGATTGAATGAGCTATAGAATAGTGTTGAAGAGGACAGTCAGAGGATCGTAAAATATAGGGGGTAACTTGTTCCTCTCATGCCTGTTATCTATGGGTACCCCTATGCAGCACACATAATTAAAGATGTCTCACAACTGGAAAGGTTGCAGGTTCAACTCTTAAATATATCTCAGATTCAGGTCAGCATTCAAATGTTTGAAAGATTATGTGAAGTTTAACCTAATCTGTGCAAATCTCATTAAGACTTTTGAATTGAAATGGAAATCTGGCTGGAAAAAGACTCCCCTGCTTCCATCTGGGCTGGTATCATATATCATACCATATCATATGATATCACATCACACGAACAGCCCATCTTCAAGTATTTGGATACTTTGCTTATGACCCAAACCAGATCTCAAATTCAGAGAAAATGAAACATATGAAATTAAAAAAAAAAGAAAAAAAGAAAAAAAAAGAAACAGTTTTCTTTGTACCTGTTCTAATGTTATGAAATATTCGGGACCAGGGAATTCTTATTTTAACTCTGACATGGAAGGATAAAATGTAGATATATGGTCTTTTTCAGCATTATTTGATTTATCCAATCTGGCATTAATATCAGAGAGCTCAAGAAATAATTTTAAACTTTGTATACTTTTTCTTTGACATTTTTACTTTGATGGCTACTAATTCCATGAGAACAGAGAGAACCCCTGTGGCCTGAATTTCTTCTGATCCTTCCCAACAGATTCCATTTTCACCAGGAAGAGAAGATTGTTCTTGTTTTTTGAAAAACAGTTTCAAGCATTGCTTAATTTGTAATGAAAGAATAATTTGTAATGATTCAGATAGATATGGAAGACAGCTTTCAAATATACTTACAGTTTATTTACCTAAAGCTTATTGCTGGTACCTGCATTGATACTTTTGCACTGAATATTTCATACAGTATAAAGTAAATGCTCACCAGATAACTTCCTTTCCTCTAAAATAACTGTTCTGAATACAATATGCAGTACATCAAAAAGGCCATCATATCTCCCAGCATTTATTTTATCGGATGTTCTTTGGCTTTAATGCGCTTGTAGAGAAGACATTTCAGTGAAGCGTAAAAGCTCAATGAATTCTGAGGTATAGTTTTGATAAAAAGAATGCATCTCATCAATAATTGGCATTTTTTCTCAATGAAGAGGCACAATGTAAGGTAAAGTAATGCAAAATCCAGTTTCCTTTAATCGTATGATCTTCCATGTAAATTTTGTAAATAAATTTCTCCATTATTGAGGTGATTGGAGGCTTTTGAACTGGAACCACATCAAAGTAGATCAAATATTGCTTATTTATATATTAAGTTCTAAGCTTCATTCACAAAATAAAATGAAGCCCTTTTCGTAATAGGCCACACTGTCCTCTTAGTTACACAAATACAATCCCAGTGAAATGGGTAACTAAGATCCAAATCTAGGCACAAGGAATTAAAAACTATACTTTTATGTAAGTAAGGATCTAGAATAATTTAATGTTTATACTTTTATTTATTCCTGATCATGTATATTGAAAACAAAAGCTAGATGAATATGTGCTATAGGGAAATAGGACTGGAAGGGACTTACAGAGTTAGAGTCCAGGCCTTTGCTATCACAGGCTACCACAGCATATAATCCCATTCATAAAGGTATCAAGATCTATCCTAAAACTTTGCCCCCATTGCTCTTACTGGAATGGGTCTTCCAGAATCTCACTCCTCTGATGGTTCTGATTTCCATTCTAAGTTTATTCATGGCCAATCTGTACCCATTTTTTCTTGGGCTAACATTGCACTTTATTTTAAATAGCTCTTCTCCAACCCTGGTTTTTATAAAATGAATGTATTTAGAGAGCAATCTAATCCCTCTCAGCATCTATTTTGCTAGCTTAACCAAGCCACATTCTTTTAGTCTCTTCTCCTAAAATAGGTTCTCCATTTTTTCTGATCACACTAGTACACCTTTGCTGTACCTGTTCCAGTATGAATTCATCTTTCTTGAACATGGATGACCAGAGCTGTACAGAGATAAGGTCTTACCAGTGAAATATATTACTTAATTCAATTAAGTTGTTGTCCGCTTTGAATCCGTACAAAGCAGTTAGAGTGTACTGGTGAGTCTAATCCAAGGTGCATAATATGGGCTAAATTGTACTTTCTGTTTATTTACTCATAACAAACTGAAATCAATGAAGTTGCCCTATGAGTTCCAATTTCATAGAATCATAGAATATCAGGGTTGGAAGGGACCTCAGGAGGTCATCTAGTCCAACCCCCTGCTCAAAGCAGGACCAATTCCCAATTTTTGCCCCATATCCCTAAATGGCCCCCTCAAGGATTGAACTTGCAACCCTGGGTTTAGCAGGCCAAAGCTCAAACCCCTGAGCTATCCCTCACCCCCAATTTGAATGGGTTACACACGTATTATGGGCAGAAATGGGCTTTGGGACCAAATCATGTGCTATGCTCAGCCTCAAAGAGAATGTCAGTAAGCCAGAATAGAAGCAAATCTTATAGTCACACAGGCAGTAACCAACCACACCATGATCCCCAAACCCAAAATAGGCAAATTCCATCTCCAAACAAAAAAAAGGAAACCCAACATAAGAGCAAAACATTACTATGGTAGAGAAAGCACATGAAGGGTATTTATGCTATAGAAAGACACCTCTCAGCATTTACCAACTTTACCAGTAGACGTCGAGGAGCTCTTGGGTTCTCCTGGTTGTGCTGCTTCAATGGCTGTGACAGGAGATGGTATGTCTCTGGACAAGTCAAACTACTCTGATGAGTAAAAGTCAGCTGGAAGGGATTTGCTTATCTACAAACTCACATGTGGTTTGAAGAAGCTAATGTATATTATGGCAATAGTGTTGGCCCCTGGACAGTGTTGGTCCACTGCGGAATAGCAAAGAATAGATTGAAAGGAGTATCTATTCTTTATACAGCTTTGCTAGCAGGACTGAAACAATTGATACAGCAGGTTGAAAAATTTCAAAGCTTGAATTTTTTAATGAAAATTTTCTTTTAAATTTTGATGAAAAGGTCCAAAATTTTGTGAAAACTATTGTAGAAGTGTTGACCCATTTTTCAACTAGCTCTTGAAGGCATGGAAACAGAACAGGTTTGTAGGTGCAGCCACTGTGGTGAATATTGTTTTCTTCAAGGTTGGCAAGTCCTGCTAGATGCTGTGGCAATAAATATTTCAATTGCTAATCAAAGTTAAAAAAAATAGCAGTCTGGGACTGATCCAGGCCTACTGAAGTCCATGGTAAGACTTCCACGCCATTGGATCAGGCCCGATGAAAATGCCTACTCAGTTTGGAAGTAGAATAGCAGAAAGGTACATAACAAGCAATATCCCTTCATTAAAATGGAATGAATGATAGAAACTGGTAGCAAAAGCATTCTAAAGGAATCTAACTATTTAACCATTTAATTATTTTCAGTGTTGTCACCGTATTTAAGATCAGCTTGACCAATTTGAGAAAAAAAATTTCTACAGCTGATTGACAAAGTCATTGTTGTAGCGGTCATTTACTTTGTTTTAGTTACTTACTGCTGAATCACTATTAGGAGAGAAGCAGGTATGCATTGCATATGACCAAACGCCACCATATGAGCATTTTTTAATTTTTAAAATACTTAAATCTATTGCAATGTTAAGTTTTATGTAAGTTGAACAAAATACATGAAATGGGAATTTGCAAAATTGCATGCATATGTTATTAAACACCTTAATGCAGTTATAAGGTTGTGTGTTTGGATGATCATATCTGTTGAAAACAATCAGTAGTTTAGTGGAAAAGTTAATGAAACAGGAATATTTTTGTATAATAATCTTAAAATATAATTTTAAAAATACAGTATTCCTGAAAAACTCCACATTAGGTACTTTGAAAAATGTAAATGGCATGTGATTGTATGACTCTAAACTCTCATGGCACAAATTACATATCCAAAGGACAAGTTCAAGGGATTCTGAAATTAATGATGTTTTAAGCTACATTTAACGGCCGTAGAAACTGAACATTTGTAAAAATAGAGAAAATGAAATAATATTCATTAAAACACACGCACAATCCATTGCCTTTTTAAATAAGACCTCATTATCAGGAAGCCTGATGACCTAATCTTGTGACCATGACTTTTGACATAAGCAGCTCAAAAGTTAATTTGCTACATTTGCATATGATCCTTTTTCATGCTGCTATTTTAACTCAAACCCTTCATCTAGTCATATGCTTTTTACAGATATTGCAGAAATAGTTCACAGGCATACAATTTCTTCTTCTGCCCTAGAAATAGCAACAGGCTGGGAGAGAACATGTATATTTAAGGGCTTGCTGTGAAGTAAATGCAATATTGCAGTAACTATATTCTTTAGCTGCAATATTTAAAAGTTAAAAAGTATAATTTCTTTGAAAATAGGAAGAGGTGTTTGAGAAACCCTCATGCTTAAGATTTCAACAGGAATGGAAAATACTGTCCTTCCACTGAATCACTGAAGTAGTATTATGCTGGTCACTGAATGTGGAATATATGAATTATAAATTTCAATCTAACATCAGTCAAGGAAAAAACAATTGTTTCTGTTCTTCATGGGTTCACTTGTTCCTTATCAAACAATATTACAGGGGAAAATCACTAACGAAGTGAGCATATGTGAATACATTCTTGAAAGAGCATCATCATTCATTTTCCTTTATTATTTAGAATGTAACTTATGACAGAGCCTCGGTGCCCCAATCAAGATCTAAGACCCATTATGCTAAATCCTATATGAACACACTGTAAAAGACAGTCTCTTCTCTGTAGACTTTATAATCTAAACAAAGTATGGGAGTGAAAACAGAAGGTGAATGGATATGCCTCAGGTGACAGCAAGTCATCTGCAGAGCTCAGAATAGAACCCAGATTTCATGAATCTCAGGCCAGTGCCCTATCCACACTGTCCCTCTATTAATTTGTGTTTTAATTATATGCATAGGTACAAAAGGAGCCCGGAAGTCTTGTTCCTGGTACATAGCTAGCATGGAAGCCAAGCAGAACTGTGTGTCTGGCCAGGCTATGGAACTGCAAAGTTCTACTCATATCATTGGGGAGAGCAGAAAGGGTGTCTGTGTTGAGCCAATTCAACTAGCCTTTCTTCCCAAAGGCAGAGTGAATGTTTTCAGCTCCTCACTGCTTTATGCAATACAGAGAGCACTAGAGAATTGTAACAGTGTCCCAGTAGGTAATGTGAGATCCTTCTCAGCTGATTGAAAGCTAGAGAGAAAGACTGAATAGACCAAACATCTGAAGACACCTCACTGATGACAGCCTTTATAGGATTGAGTTGTGCGAGTCACTACAAAACTCCGGAGCAAAGCATTTAAGCAGATGAATAGTCCCATGGATTTCATACACCATAACACACCCTTTATTTTTGCATACTTGGACCTGACGATAGATTCAGGCATGGTCAGCAGCCTACTAATAAGGATTTCACCCTATATGCTTTTTATCTTTGAAGTTAAAACCCTTGTCCAAGGAAGATCTGCCTTGCTTTCTATTTAGAAATGAAGGTGCAAAATATTTGCCAGTATCACATAGTATGCAAATTTTTGTTAAATATTGTCCATTATTTTTATTAACCATTAAGCCAGAGGGCCTATTGCTAAGAAAAACCCAATTGTTAAGTGAACTACCCCACTAACAAGCTTTAACAAT
Source organism: Chelonia mydas (assembly GCF_015237465.2). Classification (NCBI taxonomy): domain Eukaryota; kingdom Metazoa; phylum Chordata; order Testudines; family Cheloniidae; genus Chelonia; species Chelonia mydas. Next base: position 101,651,712 of record NC_057852.1, read on the forward strand.
AATTTGTAACAAAATATGAAGTGGTATAACCTTTACTGAGAGTTTGGTAAGAGTGGTTAGGTAAGAGTAAGTTAGGTTTTATCATAATACATCCAGATTATTAAAACCAGTGCTTTTAAATGCAAAATGTATTAACCATATTAGTATGGAAAGTCTGGATATTGCAATGTGTGCTTGGAAATTAGCAACATGTACCAGACGAAAGGGGATATGCATAACTGTGTGTGAGAAAAGGAAGTTATGGATTTTCAATTACCTGCCTATAAAAGATTGCAAGGTTTGAATTATTGGTCAAACAAGACAAGACTGGGATCAGATTGTCATTGGATGCAAGTTTTGGTTCCATAAATATTGAGTATTATATATCTATTCTTATTGTGTACTATTCTTAAATAATAAAGGGAAACAAGCTTGACTACTCCTGTCTCATGATTTTATTATTAGTGGCCACAGTATTACCAAACCACTACAAATCAAATTTTAATCTCTGTGTATCTATGTGTATTATATAAAGATAACGTTTGCCTTTAGATTCTAGATGGTCTAACCTCTACTATCAGTATTTAGACTTGATTTTACCCTTTACAGACTCAGGACTATACCCTGCTATTGATCTATGCCTGATATTCACCACTGAAAGATAATTCTATGTAGACATGATATCAGACTATGGTCCTCTGACTAAAATAAGGCTTGTATAGATAGGTTATCAAGTAAGTCTTGCTCCTGGGTTTCAAAAGATGTCTAATCAGTGTTAGGATATAGATATTCAGGCCTGTCTGTAAAGGCCTATACTCTAAGAATTTAGGTGTATTCTTATCACTTGACTAGTTATAGAGTTACAAAAGAGAATCAAAATCACTGTCTGCTGGTGTAAGGGCCTTCTCTTACTGTGACAGTTTGAGGCCCTGTTCTTAGGCTAAGGCCTTTGGCTAAGCAACAGAGGCAGCCATAAGCTGGGAAGTGACCGGTCACATCCTCACATTCCAAACTAGTCACATTGAAAGAAGGTGCTATTGGGCTGTTAGGAATACAATCCTGTCCTGAATACAATCCTGTCCCTATCACCTCCAGAGAAAGGGAAGTGCCTAGCAAATGTAAAAGGAAACAGCATCCTGTCTGGCAAGAACTCACTTATCAATACTGGGATGTGAAATCCTCACTTCTGTATTGTTTTGTCAATATAGTTCCCACTTTGCTATTGTTTGTCTGTATAATCTCTGTCTGGTTCTGTGATTGTTCCTGTCTGCTGTATAATTAATTTTGCTGGGTGTAAACTGATTAAGGTGGTGGGATATAATTGGTTACATAATCATGTTACAATATGTTAGGATTGGTTAGTTAAATTTCAGGAAAATGATTGGTTAAGGTATAGCTAAGCAGAACTCAAGTTTTACTATATAATCTGTAGTCAATGAGGAAGTGAGGGGGCGTGGGTGGGAGGGGGTGGCCGTGGGTGGGAGATGGGAACAGGGAATGGGGGTAAGGAAATTGGAATCATGTTTTGCTAAAGGGGGAGATGGGAACAGGGAATGGGAATGGGGAAACTGGAATCCTGTTTTGCTAAGGGCAGGAATGGGAACAGGGACACAGGTGTAAGGCTCTGTGGTGTCAGAGCTGGGAAGGAGGATAGTAAGGAAGGAAACTGTAATCATGCTTGCTGGAAGTTCACCCCAATAAACATCGAATTGTTTGCACCTTTGGACTTCGGGTATTGTTGCTCTCTGTTCATGCGAGAAGGACCAGGGAAGTGAGTGGGTGAAGGAATAAGCCCCCTAACAATCAGTATTTTAAAAATACTGATAAGCTTGGGATGGATGCATAGAAACACTTTGAAGAATTTGCTTAAAATCAATAAAGAATTAAATAATTGAACTAGAATATGGTTTAAGAAGAACATTTTAAAATATTGATAAAGTGTCACCAATAATTGACCTCAGCTTTAGGTCTTGACAAAGTTACAGTGTTATTATCTTTGGTTACTTTGGGTTAAAACCATTTGCTCAATCATTGATTCAAAAAGGAAAATTCAGTGATGTTTTCATAAGGAAATCTGAATTATTTGTTTTTCATTGAGATGAAGACCCAGTCAAAGAGTATATCTACATTCAGGTGGGATCTTGAGTAGACAGAGACTCCCTTGTGCTACTGGAGCTAGTACTCTAAAAATAGCCAAGGGTAGCACCAGTGACAGCTTGGGCTAGCTGCCTGAGCACCACTATGGGTAAGTACTTAGATGGCTCGATCAAGCTGCTTCCCATGCTACCCCAAGCTACACTGCTATTTTCAGCATGTTAGCTCGAGCACAGTTTGTGTGTGTGTATTCGAGCTGGGAAGCATGCTCCCAGCTAAATTGTAGACATATCCAAAGTAAAAGTGCAAGAGAAACTCTTGGAGGCAAAGATTAAAATGATGAGGAAGTATGAATTAATAAGATAGTGGAACAGATATTTGAATACAAAAAAATGAATTAGACACCTATAACAAAACAGTTGCTGCCTATCTAGGGCTCAATGTGTGATTTTCAAAAAAAGTATGATGTATTTAATTGCCGTATCCCATTGGCTTTCATTGAGAGCTGATAACCTAACTCTCCAGGTGCTTTTGAAAATTCTACCCTTAGTCTTTATTTGGCATCTTGTCATTTAACAAAATGGATTTAGAATTTCATACTTAATTAATACTTGGTTAACTATTTGGCACTAGATAAATGAATCACCATTAACTGAAACTTATGGTCAAAGTCTACTGGTTGAACAGAATTAGACTAAATCAGTTTTCTGGGGGATCTGTCAATGAAGAAGCCAGGGTACTGGGACAATTTTTATAGTGGAGGTGCTGAGAGCCATTGAACCAAACTGTAAATCCTGTATATGATGGAAATCACTTAAAGCCAGGGGGAGTGACAGCACCCCCAGTATCCAAAGTTTCAGCACCTATGGAAGCAGCTGTCCCAATTCAACCTATCTTAGTTATGTATAACGACTAATATTTTACATTTGTATAATACTTTTAATCCCCAAACTCTTTGTGTATCATACACATAGTACCAGACCCACAGTGGGCAAGCAAAACACACCATAATACACAGACCAGAGAGTTCAGTTTTAAAAGTTTTTTCTTAAAAGAAAGTGAAGAGTAAGCTGCATGGAACTCATTTTATTTACCTTGAATGAAGGGCTGAGCTAACTCCAGCTAGATTTGAACCTGTGGCTCTAGAGAAGATAAATATTTCAAACCAGTTGTTTAAACCACTAAGCCATCCCCTCCAGCAGTGGCTAAAAGTTCCATGGTTACTATATGTAGCTGCTCACTCAATTCTTTTTAAATTCACTTGAATCTCTGAAGAAAATACTTTCTGCTAAAGTCTGCATCTCCTCCAGTCCCTCCTATTCCTTCTCGGTCTGTATAACGTGAGTGACTCCCACTCCTTTCTGGACTCTATCAAATGCACTAGAATGATAAATGTTTATTCTCCCTTCAGTAGCCCTTCTCTCTGTTCTTTCAAGTCCCTTCAATTTGGAACACCTAATAGTAATGTAAACACTTTACGTTTGCAAAGCAGTGCATAAATAATAGCTAATTAATCCTTATAAGCTGCCTGTAATAAATAACATCCTAATTTTATAGATAGGAAAATGGAGACATAGCAAGGAAAAATGACTTTCCCAGGTTACACACCAGGAAACTATCCAAATTAGAATAAAAAAGAGAGTATAGTAGAAGCTTATATTTAAATAACATTAAATATTGTAGTTATTATAACTACACATTTCAGATTCAGGACTAATGAGGTATAATATATGTAGACAAACAGAAATGAATCACGGATAGTTCTGCCGGGGGAAGGGAGAGTCACATGATCACAAACATCACTCTATTGCTGCTTTGTATGGCACAACTTAGTCTTTGGAGGAATCAGAGTCCATTGGACTAAACATTTAAAAGTGATCAAAGATTTTAAGTGTCTCAATTTTTAGGTCTCCAACTTTACAGAGGCCTGATTTACAGATGTTGGGTGATCAGTACTTTCAGAAAACCAAGCCCCTGTAGTGTCTCAAATTGGGCACTCAAAAATGGTGGCTTCCTAAATCACTAATCACTTTTGAAAATTTAAAACGCACATCTTCTGAGCCCTTCATCTTTAATTACATGTTCTCTTGTGGGAACTACACACTTAGAAGAATGATTAATTGTTCAGTCCAAAGTTAGTCCAGCTTCTTTCTATCAGTAACAGAACAGTGACATCTGGAATATGCACCTACAGTATTCATGCTGTTGCAGTGCACCCATAATTTGTATTATATTCAATATTATACTATGATGAAGAGAAGAAATAGTCAGCAATTAAATGATTTTGCAGTGTTTATGGTAAGTTACTGCTTCTCCTGATGCTTTTGCAAGTTGAAAAGTCTTCTGTCTGAGCTCAGGCAGTGCATCTCTTTGAGTTACATAACTGATGACAAGCTGTGTTAATATGGCTTTTACTGTCATTTTTTTCAGAGATTAGGAATTTGTCAGCAGTCAATAACCTGAATCTAAACTACTGCTGTTTGAAATTGTTATACATTAGCAACAAAAAGGTAGCTTGAAAGTATTTTATGCCTAGATGTGGCTGTATGAAAGGGGTTTTTTTGTTTTGCTATTAGTCAGTCTGTAATTTAATGAAATAAATGTACCGCCGTGCTACAACTTGATATGATACTAGTGGTTATTACACATCCAAAAGCTGCAGAATAAGTTATTAACCTTCTTTTAAAACAATGCTATAATAAAATGAAATATAAAACACACATAAATATTAAAATATTAAGGGTCTGCTTTCTAATTTCTAATGAAAGGAAATAGAGTTCAGGGTGAAATACAGGCCAGATCCTAACTGGTGTAAATAGATATAGTTCCACATAAGTCAAAGGATCTAAATCTACTCACAGCCATCTGAAGATGTGGCCCTGTTTCCATAGATCATCCTATTGTGCCTTTATTTCTAGGGGTCTTCAGTGTAACAATATCCATCAATGTCATTGGATAGTGATTGCTTGTCATGTGGCAGTATTATTGCTCTTACACCCTGAAGAGAAATTTGAAGAGAACATGACTTGATTCCAGAATAATATCTGACAAGCTCAAAACAAGAAACACAAGAGGTCCCAATCTTGCAACACTTCAACAAAGTAATTCTAGAGGGATGGCCAAACATCTCCAAGCACAAATCCATATTGGAACTATAAAGATGAAATTGCTCTATGCAATGGGATTCTGTGCAAAGGACATCATGTCATAATTCCGGAGAGCATGCAGTTGGAAATACTAAGCATAATTCACAGTGAGAATCTTGGCATTGAAAAGTCTGAAAACAGAGTCCTAGGTGTCTTACTCTGTCCAGTTATTAATGCTATCAGAACATATGTAAGTGTGAAATCTGTAATAAATATGGGAAACAGTATGTGAAACTGAATTAAACAGGAAAGATTACCTCATAGTGGATTACATTGAGTAGCCATGTCACCTAACACACTCAATCTGTCGTGGGGTGCCAGATAAATTAATATCTAGAGCTAATCAGAAAAGAGGACAAATGTGAGGGGGAAAATCAAGAGTCCAGCTCAGAAGAAAAGATGTCATAAGACATATAAACACAAAACTGATTTTTAACTTCAATTATTTACAGTCTTTTGATGTTTTACACCCTGATCCTGCAAACACTTTACATATGTAAGTTTTCCCATTGACTTCAATGGGATTCATATGCATTATTTAATTACATGTTTGAAGGACATAAAATGTTAACCAACAACAAAAACCTGTTCTTAATCATAGTAAACATACACTTATGAGAACATTTTACTCTTTCTATCATGGACATCAAGCACAGGACTGTAAATACATACATGAAAGTATAGGAAAAGTTACTATTTGGGGGCACTGTGTTCCAGGATTTTGCATCTTTCAGATTGAAAATAAAGCTGAGATGCATATTGCTGGTAGTCATAAAAGATCCCATAACCAGAGTGCTGAACACTTTTCCTATCGGGGTAATTATTTTCTACTTACCTGATTGATTCCTGGAGTTTTAGCGGATGCAGAAATCTTGCTTATTTTCCTGAACTAGCATAGAGTTTTGAGGATCATTGATAAAGCTGATTCCATGTACTGCTCAAGAGGCAGCATACTGTTCAGTGACAGGGTATCATCTGGATTTAAAAAATTGCAAAAAAAATTATCTTTAAGTGTCTGGTAGGAACTTCTCTTTAGAGGTAGCTAGAAACTGCTGACTAGGGAGAAATGAGTTTGTTCACTTGACTTGACTATACCTCCTTAAGCACTGAGGTGGCCATCTGAATTTCCGTGCATTTGTGGGCTTCATAACAGATCCAAATGTATTTGTTTGTACCAGAAAAAAAAAACAAACCAAAAATGATTTGCAAGTAAATAACATTTCCACTCAGTCTCAACATTGATCTTTGTGCTATTGGCTTCTTAGTTCCTTTGTCGTGTATTTACTTATTTCTACAAATTATTGAAGCCAATCTGCAGTTGTCTGGAGTTATAAAATTCTAGCATTATATAAAGTGACATAGAAAATAGGAACAATCTGCAATCTTGACCTTTGAGTTTCACAGAAAGGAGACTTTTGATCTTTCTCCTGAACTGGTAATAGTTTTACTAGTGAATGGAAACATTTTTTTTTAATTAGAAGAACATGGGCGAACAGTCCCATGCTATTAATTCAAAGCAATTGTTCTTCTTACCTAGATAGTTATTACTACTAGACCTGTTTAGACTCTAGGTTGTTCTTACCCTCTCCCTTCACTGATTTCTCATCTTTCCCCAGAAATCATTGTACTTAGATTCAATTGTTGATCTCAGGTTACAAAAAATAAAAATAAAAAAATAAATAGAGCCAAGAATACGCATTATAAAATTGACTGTTGAGATCAAAAGGGATGCATTCCTATACATTAAATGAGTAATTAGCCGCATATTTTATAATTGGACTTCACAGGTAGCTCTGTTATGCTTTATATGATTATTAGATAGAAATAAAAGAGCCACATTAAAAAAAATCCTCCTCCAAATTACCTTATTTATAGTTGCTTAAATAATATGAATATGAAAATGAACATGGACCCCCAAAAATGATTTTCAAAACCCCGCTTCTTGTTTTAGAATTAATTGTCTATATACCCAATTATTGTGCAGAAGCTTGTGACCTTAGCTAAGCTTTCATGCAATAGGACATGCAGAGCAACAATGTGCCTGCCTGGACTACCTTTATTATGGTCAGCTGTGGCTACACCTCCCTCATCAGGTGGCACATATAAGCCAGTGTACTAGCAAAGTAAACTGCACCAAAGATAAGGTTGTCAGAGATTGCTTCCCTCCCACAGCCATAGAACACACTGCAACACTCTCCTCTCCACCAATGAAACAACAAAACCTGGCGCAAGGGGAAACCAGGAGTCAGACTGAATCACAGTCTTACTCCTGCTCTGCTTCTAGGATAGCACAGCTACCTACTGCCCCTTAACTCAGGGCTTGTCCAAAGCCTAAGTCCTGCATTTATTTTACTACTTAGTCTCACCATATCTGGGCATTATTCTCCTATTTCCAATTCTTTAGCTTACCTTTATTGTACTATAAGCTGTGTACACAGAAAACAAACAAACTAGGGGTAAAATTCTGACCCCTTTGAAGGCAATGAGAGTTTCCTTAAACATGAAAAGGAGTACTTGTGGCACCTTAGAGACTAACCAGTTTATTTGAGCATGAGCTTTCGTGAGCTACAGCTCACATGCATCCGATGAAGTGAGCTGTAGCTCACGAAAGCTCATGCTCAAATAAACTGGTTAGTCTCTAAGGTGCCACAAGTACTCCTTTTCTTTTTACGAATACAGACTAACACGGCTGTTACTCTGAAACCTTAAACATGAGTTCCTTTGGAATGTACGATCAACATGTTTCCAAGGAAAGTAATCAGTTTTCATGGATGGAAACAGAAGAGAAGAAACAAGTGAACCTAGTATGGGAGTTCAAGGAGCAGGACTATCTCACTATGGGTAGGACCAAAGAGGAAAAATAAATAAAAGGGGGAGTTGGAGAGATCAAGATGGGGCATTGTTAGTTATAGGAAATAGAGAGAGTGGGGGAGGAATAAAACATAGTGGAAAAAGTCAAGAGAAAAAAAAAGAGAAAGTTGTGAAAAGTGATATGAAAGAACAGTGAGAGGGATATTGTGACCTGCACTTTTATCACAGGTTATTGTGCATCAGTTCTGGGCAGGGATTTGCCACGCCGTCTCTCTCCCCCCCGAATTTCCCCAACACTCCCCACCCCAGTTTTGTGAACTAGTTACATGCAGTGTTGCCTCTTTAGTGACTGTTTGGAAATTTGAATGGAAATTGAAATGTTCATACACACTTTAAAAGCATATACAGTGTATGATAAAATACGGGTATCTGAAAAAGTATAATAGATTTGAAAAGTACGAACACAGACTAGCTTCCTTATGCTGCTGTTGTTTTTTTATGACAATGTCAGTGCATTCATTTCGGTGATGTTGGCCAACGTAATAATTTCGAATTATGATTTATAACCAAAGTCTAAATGAGCTCTCCCTGACAGCTAGTGATGAGCTAGGGGCTGGAGGGAAAGACTTCAAGACCAGATTGTATTTACATTCACACCTAATCTACCTAGGTATCCAGCAAACAGAGCTGCATTGCCCAAGTGATAGATTTTGGCTGGGGTTGGGTTACAAATCACTTGAATGCAGGAGGGGTGGTGGTGGGGGGAATGAAATGTTGTTGTTCTTATTGTATAACTAAAGGGCAGTAGAACTGTACTTGCTGATTGACGGCATCAAGAAAGAGGTTGGGGACAGGTGTTTTGCTTGATGGTCTGCCTAAGTCACAAGTACTATTTGACTTACCCTTCTCCACTGTTTAAAGACAGAGCTGATTAGGCTCCATAGAGAGTCTTTTGTTTTGTTAAGTGACCACTACAGCTGAAATAACTGATAATCAGGTCTAAGTGCTTAGACCTGCTGTGGGACAGTGTTTCTGTGGAAGAGACTGCCCAGTCTGCACTAGCAGCGAGGTTCCCCCACTGAGAGCTCAGCTGAAGTCACTGAGAGCTGGGTGGAACCTCAAGAGACCAACTCGCAGAGGTCACAGTGGCAGGTGACAGCACAGGCCCATTGGCAACAGAGCGATGTACTGAACAGTGGCACAATGAACAACAGTGGTCAGAGCGAACAGTGAGCAGCTGGAGGAATGAGTAAGGTGCCTTCTTGCTCCCCACCTGGGAGGTGAACTCATGTGAAAGCAGTGCTGAACTCTGAGTCTCCACTGACCAAGGACAACACCGGTGGGTGTTAATGAGGCTGTTAAGAATGCTGGAGACACAACACAGTTCATGTGAACAAACATGGCTGTGGCATCATACTTTCTATTTAAGCAAGAGATATCACACACTACAAACTGGAGGCCAATGTTAAGTGCATTGTTATTTGTTCATCCTGAAGTTGAACACTGGTTCTGAACAAGACCAGCAAATGTAAGAAACTCAACTATTTGGCTAGAAGCATGTGGTGCAACAGTGAAAGACTCAACAGTTGAAAAAGTTAAGAAGTCTCTCACCACAAAAAAAACCTGCATACATGGCTGATGAATGCATCGATGCAAATGAGCTTCAAGTATTAAGTCATTGTGTACGTTATCTTGATGTCAGTGGTAGGCCAGTAGATGCATTTCTAGATGTTCAAGTTATAGAAGACACATCGGCTGCATCTGTGAGAACCCACATGTTAGAAGAGTTAAATGCTTGTCAATGGGACCACAAACAGATGGCTGCTTGTGCATTTGAGGAAGCTGCAAACTTCTCTGGAAGACATGGTGGAGTACAAGCATTGCTCAGAGAAAAGTGTAACCCTAATCTCTCCTATACACACTGCAGAGGCCATCTACTCCATCTAGAGCTAATACAAGCTACAGACTCTTCAAAAAACATTTAAAAAGCTATAAATTTAATGTCCTCATTTTATTCTTTTTTCAGCAAGAGTCCAAAAAGACTGAATATCTTGGAAAATATAGAAGATACACTGGAACTGAAGTTCAGATTAGTCCAACCTGGGAAAACCCTCTGGCTTTCTCATGAGTGATCCTTGGCTGTTATCTTAAAATTACTCCAGCCATTATTACTGGCTTTGGAAAGAATCTACCAAGATGGGATGGATCTAAGTAGTGAGGCTGGTGGATTACTTTTGCTACTACTTTCAGAGAAGACTATTGGCATTCTCTCCCTTGTAAGTCTACTGTTGAAACCACTTGGGTCATTACACAATGCCATCCAGGCATCTGCTACAACAGTTTAGATCTTTGTCCAGCAATAGAAGCTACATTTGGATCAATCAGAGAGCTATCCATTGAAAACGTATTGGAAGAAGCAAAGACTTCAGTCCAGAACTTGAGTAATGAAGGCATTTATATTGAATCCTTAAGTGAAGAGGACAAGAAGTGTTTGTTAAAACAACTGAAAAAGTACACAGACTTGATTCTTAAAAATCTACAACAGCGACTTCTAGATTCTACTCAACCTCTATGTAGCTTTTACAGATCCCTGTCCTATAAAACACTGATAGTTGAGTGGAGTGAGGCGCTACCAGCAAACGGGCTGCCATGTGCTCAGGAAAGAATAGAGAATTTGAACACACAGTGGAATATCATACAACGAATGAATGAAGATTTGACTTCAACTTCTTTTTTATCATCACTAGTGGCTTGACCCAATCTTTGTGCTATGTTTCCTGGGATGAAAGAAGTAGGAGTTCATCTCTTGTTACTCCCAGTCACAGCAGCTATAGTTGAGCGGTCTTTTGCCTCATTGAATAGAATTTTGTGTTCTGAAAGAAGTCGCCTTCTGCCTCATCATGTGAATGATCTAATGAGCATATCAATGGAAGGAATGGAAGTACTGGACACACAAGAAGCCACCAAAGATGAACGTATTGCATTCAAGAAGTTATCTATTTGTTATATATTCTAAGAAAAGTATGAGATTTGAGAAACGTGTGTATTATCCATTAGGCCAAACAACTCTACATATGATTATATTCTAATGCCAAATGGGAATTTTTTGATGAAACTCCCCCGCCCCTCCATTGGAAACTGCCAATTTGTTCAAAATTGAAACTTTTTGCAGAAATATATTGTTTTTGACAAAACTTTTATCAGGAAGGTGCCTCAGGTCCAGAATGGAATTTTTGGTGAAAACAAGGGAATCCCAGACTAGAGCATCTAACAGCTCAGTGGTTAGGGATTGGCAGGCGAGGTGGAGGTTCAAGTCCAGCTTTGAATCAGTCAGAGAAGGATCAGTCAGACCTCATTCTTCTAGTCTCTTGCTCTGTAGCCCAATGAATATTGAATTATTTATACAAAGTTGAACAACTCCAACTCGAAAGATATAGGGAAAGCAGGGATGTGAACCAAGCACTCTTACCTCCCAAATGAGTGCCCCAACCATCAGGCATTAGCATTAGACTTGTTTTTTTCTGGACCAGTGAATATTTAAATAACCTCCGGGCTATTGGCTATTCTGAGGTGGTCTCTGTTTTCTGGTGTGTGTGTGTGTAAGGCCTAAGTTTTTTTCTGCTGAGGAAAAAACCTATTTTTTCCCATGAAACTGAATTCTTGTTTTCTGCCCATCCCTACTGTTCTTTTTCAAACAAAGATTGCAACTCTACTTATCCACAACACTCAGGTAAAGCCTGGTCTTAACTTATTGGTTAGATATAAATATTCTTTGTTTAGATCATCAGTACCCATAAAACAAACAATTCTGTGAAAGCAGAGGTAATGTTTCATACAGCTTATTTTACAATGACTTCATAGGAGAAACATCCTGTCTCAACAGCAACACAAAGACCAAATATATTGGGGTAATTTCTCATCCATATCAAATTCTGGCTAGTACTGAATGGTGAATCTTATGAAAATGCAGAACAATTTTATTTTAGAACTTTAAAAATGTGGCAGACATGCATAAACCATGATTCGTATGAAGTATTAAAAAAATTAAAAAGTAAAAATCCTCCTTTTTGACAGTGTCTGACCTTTAAGCTTATCTGTTCCTAAAATACATATTGCCTATCAACCAAAGCTTTAATCACTTTCTCATTTCAGATATTGAAAGAAAGATTCCATTTAAATCAAGTAAAGGCCATCTTTCTTTGAAATATAGATTACTCACCTGTACTTTTTAAATAAGCAGGGATTGGAGAGCAAACTGAAAAGAGGAAGCTCTCTACCGACACGTTTAAAGTACTGAGTCAGCACTGGAAAGGATTAAAGATAACTATGCATAACTCCCAAGGACTGTAAGGTCCAACCCCAAAGTGGAATGAAATTCAGTTTCAAGATGCATGATCCGTTCTGAAAAAGAAATGAAATGCTACTTTCTTACTCTGCATTCTGTTTGAACTACTTTTTGAATCACAGTTAGGTTAAAGAATGCATCCGATGAAGTGAGCTGTAGCTCACGAAAGCTTATGCTCAAATAAATTGGTTAGTCTTTAAGGTGCCACAAGTACTCCTTTTCTAGTTAGGTTAAAGTGGCACCAGAAGTATCAAGAGATAAGAACCTTTGGGTAATTCTTCTAAGACTGTTTAGATGAAGGTGAATGGTTCCTCTTCCTATTTGATTGCAGGCTAACATTCTGAAGCAAATGATCAGCTTCTCTTAACTCTTAAATTCATATTTGGTTTACTAAAGCACTTCCTTACCTCCTACAGAAACATTCGCTTCAATATACATGTTTCCTTTATAACTATAAGTATTTTTTTTAAAAGCAGGTATCATCTTACCAGCAAAAGTTCAGCATTTACACAGAAACTCACCACAAGAGTTCAATGGGAGTTTGCCTGACTAAGAACTGAGAAGACAAACTCAATCATGAATGCACAAAAGGAGTTAGGCATTGTGATAGCCCTTTTTCTGAAATGGTTGAGCCTCTCAGACAGTACATCAGGCACAATCTTTCTAAGGAACAACCACAAGAGGTAGTGCAGAATTATATTTTGGATTGATGGTGCAATTCTTGGCAGATAGACAACTCAGATCTTCATCTCCTGGGCTCTCTGGATCAGTTCTCACATCACCCCCGGAACAACTATATGAACTAAAACATTCTTCTTTGTTACAGTGGGAGATGTTGTGGTCACGGGTGGTTTTTAACTTACATCTTTACCATTGGGGCTTCTAGAGCTCCCTGTTCTGCCCCCATGGAGCACAAGAACAAACAGCATGTCATCTTGTTATGGACTGCCCCCTTTATCATATTGATGCTGGATGGTTCAGCTTGATGTCTCTAGATGATGCTGCCATGACAGTATGGCTATATCAGTTACCTAACAACTGATTTATTGTTTCTGCCATAAGAAGTCAGAAGAAGTTAGGGGCCTAGGCTGCTGATACAATGAATGGAGAAAGTGAGGCACCTTACACTACAATTTACTAAGGCAAACATGCTAGGTGGGGAGATGCCCAAGCTAGCCAATGGGAGATGCCAACATGGGGAATGTGTCATGAGTGTGCTAAGCTCCACCCCTCTCACAGAGATAGGTCCTGAAGTCCAGACTGCAGCAAGGTACCTCTCTCTGCTTGGTGATTCACAGCCAGGAACCCGCTTTGTATTTAGGTTCTCTCACAATTCTCAGAGTACTCAGGACTGTGAGTTCCCGCCTTTAGGGAGAGGGAGTCTTTCCTGTGGTAGCTGGGTGCGAGCTCTCTAGCCCCATCAGCCTGTCAGACCCTCAAGCACTCTCGTCTGGGATGTGCCAACCCTAACTTGATTTTGCTGGTTAAGAGCGAGGGCACCCCAATCCCTGAGCCTATTTGAATCATCCCCCTGTGATATCCAGCCCCTGACACTGGCTAATCCCAGATAGTCTTCACCCAAAAGAGCAGTGTATCCCAGTTTACCAATTTTACCTTAACCACTTCTCCTGTAAACCACACAGCATTTATAATCATAGAATCATAGAATATCAGGGTTGGAAGGGACCTCAGGAGGCCCAAAGCAGGACCAATCCCCAACTAAATAATCCTATAATAAACAATTATAATAAAATAAAAGTAGGCTTTATTTTAGGAAGAATGAAGATTGAATTAGAGATGAAAGAAAATGATGGAAACAACTGGTTACAATGCAAAACTAAATAATAAAATGTGAATCTGGGTCTATGCTTAGTTACCTTTCCTATATAATAAAGCAGTTTTTCCCACAAAAGTTCAGTCAGTTGCAAAGCTGGCTAGTTTCACAAAAACAAGGATTCAAACATTTATGAAAGAATCCCCTCCCATCCAAAACTTAGGGGTTTTCCTCAGTGAATGGATACCGTTCCCTACACCCTGTTATACAGAAACACTCTTTTGTCTTTATTCATAGCCAGGGCAATCTCCTGCCTGCTATAATATTCCTTTTCATCTCCAAGTGGTTTAGATAATTTGCAATTGTCTTTGATGGTTTTTCGTTGACTGTTCTAGAATGTGACAGGGTTAGACAATAGAATCTTGCATTACCTTGACTAGGAAGAGGTGACATCTCCCTCTTGCTTGAATGGATCACATTTCCCCAGGTGACTAATCTTTACTCCAAGTCCATGAAGCATACTTCTGTAACCCTTCTGCCAGGCCAAGTTGATAGCAGCAAGGGCCGGGTTCAGTACACAGGGGTTCCCTCTCATCAAAGTAAATACAAAACTGGCTCGAGCCCCCACCCAGTGACCTGGGAAAATCTTACACACCCCCTGGGCGCCTCAATGAGGCAATACTTCCCCTCTCGCAAGCACAGAGTCTCGGTGTAGTAGAGAATCTTTAATAACATGAGGTAAACGACATCAGCGTTAAATTGGGGAAACACCACAACTAGTGTTCATTAACCAAACCATGAGCAAAGACCCACCCCAGAAAATTGGGCCACATCCTTTCCCTCAGGTTCTTGAGTCCCAGAACCCAAACGTCTCTTGAGTCCAGCAATCCTCAAATCACCCAAAATCCAAAAAGTCCAGCCCCAGAGTTCAAAAGTTCATCTGCAGAGTGTTACTCCCCAGTCTGGCTAAAATATGCCTGTGTGTGGGGGAAAGAGGTAAGGGGTACCTTACGTGTCCTGAAGCTGACTGCCCCACAGGGCTCTGCTCTGCTACGCTGTCTCATGAACGGCTCTGCTCCACCACGACCGGCTCCGCTCTGCACAGCTCGCCGTCTCACGAACAGCTCTGCTCAGCTCGCCGTCTCACGAACACACCGCTGTCTCACGAACGGCTCCACTCCACCACGACCAGCTCCGCTCTGCTCCGCTCGCCGTCTCACGAACAGCTCCGCTCTGCTCAGCTCGCCGTCTCACGAACAGCTCCGCTCTGCTCAGCTCGCCGTCTCACGAACAGCTCCGCTCAGCTCCGCTCGCCGTCTCACGAACAGCTCCGCTCAGCTCCGCTCGCCGTCTCACGAACAGCTCCGCTCAGCTCCGCTCGCCGTCTCACGAACAGCTCTGCTCAGCTCAGCTCAGCTCGCCGTCTCACGAACAGCTCTGCTCAGCTCAGCTCGCCATCTCACGAACAGCTCTGCTCAGCTCACCGTCTCACGAACACGCCGCTGTCTCACGAACAGCACCACTGCACTCTAGATCTTCTGGCTCCCCACTACTTGACACAGTGCTCTTAGTGATTTCAGCTCTTAGTGATTTCAGCTCTCAGTGATTTCAGCTCATAGTAGTGGGGGCCTTAGTGCTGGTGCACCATAAGGCCAAAGTGAATGCAGCACAGTGCCTGCAGCAAGACTCTTAATAGACCCAAAATTAGCTCTGACATTCCACAGTGGAGAGAGACAGAGGTGCAATTGGTGCTTCAGGCCCTCACAAAGGGGCCCACACCACCAGGTACTAATACCTGTCTCAAGTCTCTCTCAATTCACAGAGTTTTGGAACCCATGTCCCTTGCCTAGCGAGTGCTACTCAGTTGATGGTGAGTCCCTCCATCATAACAAAAGGCCAAGTACAGTTCCAAGCACAGTTCCCATAATCAGGGTAATAACAATTTACTCTTCCCGCCCCAATAACAAAGACACTGGGGATCCCACAACAGCCAAAGTGACCACTTGGGCAGTTATGGCCTCATTCTAGGCGGGGTGGGTGTGCCTATGCAAATTGAGATCAGCCCCTGAAGTTCTTTTCCACTACTTGCCACACCTCACCACCAGATGTCAGGGTGGAGCCCATCCTGACTCTGCTTACATCCTCCCCCCAGCCGAGAATTTGGCGTCCCGACAAATCATACTCCCTTTATACCAACTCATTGGTTTCCTCCAAAGGGCCTCAGAAAGCCCACTTTGGCTTCCACAATCCTGTGTGCTAAATGTATTGGCTCCTCACTAGTCACCCCAGGTGCATCATAAGTCAACCGTTTTACTGGTCTTATCACCCTGTCTCGTCTATTGAGAATCTCTGTTGCCGAGGTAGGGGGAACATCCTCTTGAGTGACGGATGGAGAGGCTTCCTTTGAGGGTCCCTCGACTACTGGCGTAGGCCCCTGCACTCCTAGTTCTAACGCTGGAGGGTCCAAGGTGCCCAGGACATCCTCTACCTGTGTGTCTCCACTGTCCAATAACCTGTGTGTGTCATCACACGAGGGTCTCATCAGCGGCACAGGGGTGTCAGAAATGGGCCTAAATAATTCCGCCATGGGGTTTAGGGTGGAAGAGGGAAAACTCTCGTTTGGTTCAGCTGATCGAGACTGAAATCTTGTCTCCATCCCAGGATACACCAGGGTTGTGTCTTCCTCCTCAGACTCACTCTCAGATGTGCAGAATAGGGGTAAGTTAGCTGCACGGGGCCCGCTGTCTGTGTTGGATGGCGGCTTTGGTCTAGCACCTCTGTTCTGCCCGGCTGCCCTGTCGTGGCCCGTCTCATAAGGGATGCTTACCAATTCCCCCACAGGGAGCAAAAGGTTTCTATGCACCGTCTTTATTTGCCCTGGACTGTCTTCAGGTTTGATCTTGTAGACTGGCAGATCTCCCAGCTTTTCCATCACCAGGTAAGGTATTGCCTTCCATCTGTCAGCTATCTTGTGTTTGCCAGCAATACCCAAATTTCGCAGCAGGACTCTGTCCCCCGGCTGGAGCTCCTGCGAACGCACTCTAGCATCATATCGGTGTTTGTTGCGGTCCGCGTTCTTCCGAGCTGCAGCAGTAGCTAAGCGATAAGCATCCCGCAGCTTTTCTCTTAGTTGGGATACATATTGCTGGTGAGTTTCATAGCTATCTCCATCCTCTGATACACCAAAGCACAAGTCTATGGGTAATCTTGGTTCTCGCCCAAACATCAACAGATATGGGGTGACTCCCGTAGCATCGTTCTTTGTGGCATTGTAGGCATGCACCAGAAATGCGACATGCTGGCTCCAGGTTGCCTTCTGCTCTGGTCGCAAAGTCCCCAACATATCTAATAGGGTTCGGTTGAACCTCTCTGGCTGAGGATCACCTTGGGGGTGATAAGGCGTTGTCCTAGACTTTTTAATTCCTGCTATATTCAGCACCTCCTTCAGAAGGTGACTCTCAAAATCCCGCCCCTGATCAGAGTGTATCCGAGCCGGGAATCCATAGACTGAGAAATATTTGTCCCACAATACTCGAGCGACGGTCGTGGCCCTCTGATCACGTGTGGGATATGCCTGTGCATACCGTGTAAAATGGTCAGTCACTACTAGAATGTTCCCAACATTCCTCTTGTCTACCTCTACAGACAAGAAATCAATGCATACCAGTTCCAAAGGTTTGTTGCTGGTGATGTTCTTGAGATATGCAGCCCTCGTGGGCAGAGTTTTCCTTTGAACACATCGAGCGCAAGTCTCACATTTCCTGCGAACATCTTCAGCCATTCGGGGCCAATAGAACCTACTACGAATAAGTTCCAGGGTCCTCTCCATCCCTAAATGCCCAAAGTCATCATGCAGAGCCCTCATGGCCAGGGCTCTGTACTTTTTTGGCAGCACTAGTTGTGCTCGTTGTTTTTGTAAAGGGTCAGTGGTCATTCGGTGTAGCACTCCCTGAATCAGTTTTAGTTTGGTCCATTCTCTCAATAGTAGTTTACCCTCCGGGTTAGGTGGGACAACCGCAGCTGGGCTTCGCCCCTCCCTTTTGGCAAGTAGTGTATCACGAATGTCAATATCTTGTCGCTGGGCTTCTTGCCAGTCAGCCGCATTGAGCATGGGCAAAGGAGATTGGTCCAAGGCAATATAGTTCACTGAAGCAGAAGGCATGCATTCAGGGGGCAGGCCCAAAGCTTCTGCAACACATCCCTGAAGGCTCTCACGGGTCTCTGGCTCTCGGCGACTCACACTGCAAATAGCTCTCACTCCATCTGTGGGTATCACAGCAACTTCTGGAGCCTGCGGACGCCTGGACAATGCATCTGCATCTACATTGCTTCTCCCTGATCGGTACTGAATGCTGAACTCATAGCTAGCCAAGGCGGCCACCCATCTCTGCCCTGTAGCATCCAGCTTAGCACTTGTTAACACATAAGTCAGTGGATTGTTGTCTGTCCACACCTGGAACTGAGCACCATACAAGTAGTCTCGAAATTTCTCAGTGATGGCCCATTTCAGGGCCAAAAATTCCAGCTTGTGGGTGGGATAGCGAGTTTCACTATCAGACAATCCTCGGCTGGCAAAGGCTACAGGTTTACGTTTGCCTTCCACTTCCTGGTACAGGACTGCTCCCAAACCCTCCAAACTGGCATCAGTATGCAGGATAAATGGTTTGCTTGGGTCAGCAAAAACTAGGACTGGAGCATGAGTTAGGCAAATAATGATTTCTCGAAAAGCCCTTTCACATCTCTCATCCCACCGTGGCCCAAATGGTTCAAATGGGCCATAGTGTCTCTGCACGGGGGGCTTTGGGGACCTCCCCTTATTCTTGGACTTAGATTTGTTCTTGCTGGACTGATGTCCCCTGGTAAGATCATTCAGAGGCTTTACAATTGTAGCATAGTTTTTCACAAATCTGCGGTAGTAGCCACTAAATCCGAGAAAGGTCTTGAGTTCTCTGTAGTTACTTGGACGTGGCCATGTAGTGAGTGCTTCTATTTTATCAGGATCAGTACTCACACCCTCTTGGGACACGATGTGACCCACATACTTCACTGAGGTTCTGCAGAACTGGCATTTGTCAATTGAAAGCTTCAGACCATAATCCTCCAACCTATCAAGCACTTTAAGAAGTCTTTCTTCATGCTCCTCTAAGGTTCTTCCAAACACAATCAGGTCATCCAAATAAACTAACACTTGCAGTAAATTCATGTCTCCCACAACTCTCTCCATGAGACGCTGAAAGGTGGCAGGTGCTCCAGAAATCCCTTGGGGCATGCGTTCAAACTGATAAAACCCTAATGGGCAGATGAAGGCTGTCTTCTCCTTATCTTCTTCTCCCAGAGGGATCTGGTAGTACCCACTTCGAAGATCCAACACAGAGAACCACTGGCTTCCCAGCAAACAGTCTAAGGCATCTTGCACTCGAGGCATAGTGTACTGGTCGACCACAGTACGGCTGTTTAGGGTGCGGTAGTCAATACACATCCGGATTTTCCCATTCTTTTTACGTACTACCACAATGGGTGAGGCGTATGGGCTGCGGGACTCTGTAATGATGCCATTCGCAGCCAGCTCCTGAAGATGATGTCGCACATCTTCCATCTCAGAGAGAGCAATCTTCCTAGATCTCTCCCTGAAAGGTCGAGAGTCATGTAGTCTGATATTGTGTTCTACTCCTTTTGCACATCCCACATCCCACTCATTCAGTGAGAACACCTTGGATCTTTCACAAAGTTTCTTCCTCAGGCGATCTTTCCACTCCTCGGACACTGGTGAATCTCCAAAGTCAAACTTTGCTGGGTCTATCGTTGGAACTTGAGTTTCCCACTGGGGGGTTACAATTGACTCGGGCTCAAAGAGGTCTGCTATCTTTTGTCCTTGCTTCACAAAAATATCACGACTTGTTTCATTAGCAATCAGTATAGTCACCTCTTCCTGGGCTTCAGCAGGTAGGGTTATGACTCCACCAAGAACCAGCACTCCTTCAGGGAGCCCTCCCTCGGTCGGCTGCTCTACCACTGCTAATGTTCTCTTACTGCCTTTCAGGCAGGTACTCATGACAATCACCTCCTTTTCTGTCATTGCAGGCACCACTAAGGGGATCGGGCCTGTGTACCTCAATGCTCCCACCGGCAAATCAGGCATCACTCTTTTTGCGTCCTCAATTTTTCTGTAGGCTGCGGCACAATGTGTGTGTATCACCAAGGTATTCAGGTATTGGTCCCCTGCTCGTTGTCTGCAGTAATCTGCAAGTACCTTAAAGAGGCTGGAGTTGGTCCCTATTAGCACGGACACATCAGAGACACCTTTAGGGTCGGGGCATATTAAAGCTGCAGTGTCCACCTCCTGTCTTACCCCAGCAATCTCTTCTGGGAATTCCAGGTGTACAATGACATACCCCTGATACGGGTATTCATCCATGCTGAGACCACACAGGCCAAGCCCTGTCAAGGGCTGTATAGGCAGATGCATAAGCATCTGCTGGTAGAAGGACTGGAATATGATAGTCACTTGGGATCCCGTGTCAAGCACTGCTCTACATTCTGTCCCTTCAACCTTTACAGTGACCTCTGCTCGAGGTCCTATCAATCCTGGTGGGATTCGGGTGGCATGGTTCTTCGCAGGGGAGCCTCCAAACCCTGCAGGCCTAGGCGGCTCCCTTCCCAGGCCCTGGGGCCGTTTCCCGACTTTCCCCAGGTGGTCCTCAGCTTTTGGTATACTAGCGGGGGATTCTCTGCATTCTGACACCTGGCAGCAATGTGCCCATCCTGGCCACACCGGTAGCAGAAGGAGGATTGCCCTTTCCTGTGTTGCCGGGGTGGGGCAGAGGTTCTAAATGTAGTCTTCTGGACCGCGGTAACGCGGGGTTCCTTGTACCCTGAAGTCTTTGCTGAATCGATAGTATTCTCTAGTTCAGCCACTTTCTGTGTCAGGACCTGCACTCGTTGGGTAAGTTCCTCTTGAGGATTCACCATCAGTGTCTTGGGCATTCGTATGGATGTTGTGGCAGTTGCCTGGGGTGGCTGAACCTCCCAAACCTCACCAGCTGCCTGCCTCTCTTCCTCCTCTCGGACCTCTTTTATCAGTCGAGAGTAACCCGGTGGATTGTCTTGGCGCTCCCTTAATCGAAGGTGGAGAAGGATTGGGTTCTGATATTGAATTCCCCTCACAATCTGAGCCAATCTAGTCCGGTCCATTTGCTCAACCGCTACTGCTCCCCTCATGATGGCTCTCTGTAATAATTTCTCCAACCTCTGCATGTAGGCAGAAACTTTCTCTCCCTTCTGTTGCCTGGCATTGAGGAACTTGCAATAAACATCCTCTGAGCCCTCGGTTCTCCCAAAGGCATGATCAAGGGCCTCTAGGCAGTCCTTTACCTTGACCCCAGGGTTACTGAGCTTCAGGGTGCGAATCACATCTAGGGCTGGCCCCCTGAGGCACTCTACTAGTCGCCTTCTCTTTTCAGCATCAGGTACTGCCCACTCCTGCAGCATTTCAGTGGTGTGTTCCAGCCAGGGTTCAAATGCTTCCTCCCCAGGTATTGGGGTGGGACCCCCAGAAAACAACCTTAGTTTACGATAGGGGCTTGACTCAGGATGGGGTGGCACAACCTTCTCTAATGCTTGCCCCAAAGCCTTCACCCACTCATCAGGTGATGGAGCAGCCTCCCGGGGTGGGACTCCTGGGTCAAGGCCCAACAGACCCGGCATATCAGCCAAGGTCTTCCCCTCTTTCCCCAAAAAGGCTGACATTTTCTTTAAAAACTCCACTTCAGAGGCAGGGGCTGGTGAGGGCTGGCTCCCAGTAGTTATTACCTTCCACTCACCATCTTCCACTGCTATCGTGCCTGGAACCTGTAGAGGGTCCACAGCCGACGGCAGTTCACACAGTACCGCAAAATCTCCATCCTCCCTCACAAATATGCGCCCACGCATTTTACACTTACTCAGGTACTCAGTGGATGCCCTTAAGGTAGGCTCTATCGAGCCTTCATCGAACGCCTCCGGCACCCCGGTCACCAGGACACAGTTCCTAGGGTTAATATTCATCCCCCTGCACCAATCCTCTAGCAAATGTAGAGCCATTATACAAACTGTAATTTCTTTCCCAAATATAACAGATCAAAACAACAACAACCAGATGCTGGGTTTTCCCAATTTAATGACTCACCTAAGATGTGCTTGCGAGGGGTACTGACCCAGTCTTATCCCGGACGAGCCCCCAAAAATGTAACCCTTCTGCCAGGCCAAGTTGATAGCAGCAAGGGCCGGGTTCAGTACACAGGGGTTCCCTCTCATCAAAGTAAATACAAAACTGGCTCGAGCCCCCACCCAGTGACCTGGGAAAATCTTACACACCCCCTGGGCGCCTCAATGAGGCAATACTTCCCCTCTCGCAAGCACAGAGTCTCGGTGTAGTAGAGAATCTTTAATAACATGAGGTAAACGACATCAGCGTTAAATTGGGGAAACACCACAACTAGTGTTCATTAACCAAACCATGAGCAAAGACCCACCCCAGAAAATTGGGCCACATCCTTTCCCTCAGGTTCTTGAGTCCCAGAACCCAAACGTCTCTTGAGTCCAGCAATCCTCAAATCACCCAAAATCCAAAAAGTCCAGCCCCAGAGTTCAAAAGTTCATCTGCAGAGTGTTACTCCCCAGTCTGGCTAAAATATGCCTGTGTGTGGGGGAAAGAGGTAAGGGGTACCTTACGTGTCCTGAAGCTGACTGCCCCACAGGGCTCTGCTCTGCTACGCTGTCTCATGAACGGCTCTGCTCCACCACGACCGGCTCCGCTCTGCACAGCTCGCCGTCTCACGAACAGCTCTGCTCAGCTCGCCGTCTCACGAACACACCGCTGTCTCACGAACGGCTCCACTCCACCACGACCAGCTCCGCTCTGCTCCGCTCGCCGTCTCACGAACAGCTCCGCTCAGCTCAGCTCGCCGTCTCACGAACAGCTCCGCTCTGCTCAGCTCGCCGTCTCACGAACAGCTCCGCTCTGCTCAGCTCGCCGTCTCACGAACAGCTCCGCTCAGCTCCGCTCGCCGTCTCACGAACAGCTCCGCTCAGCTCCGCTCGCCGTCTCACGAACAGCTCTGCTCAGCTCAGCTCAGCTCGCCGTCTCACGAACAGCTCTGCTCAGCTCAGCTCGCCATCTCACGAACAGCTCTGCTCAGCTCACCGTCTCACGAACACGCCGCTGTCTCACGAACAGCACCACTGCACTCTAGATCTTCTGGCTCCCCACTACTTGACACAGTGCTCTTAGTGATTTCAGCTCTTAGTGATTTCAGCTCATAGTAGTGGGGGCCTTAGTGCTGGTGCACCATAAGGCCAAAGTGAATGCAGTACAGTGCCTGCAGCAAGACTCTTAATAGACCCAAAATTAGCTCTGACGTTCCACAGTGGAGAGAGACAGAGGTGCAATTGGTGCTTCAGGCCCTCACAAAGGGGCCCACACCACCAGGTACTAATACCTGTCTCAAGTCTCTCTCAATTCACAGAGTTTTGGAACCCATGTCCCTTGCCTAGCGAGTGCTACTCAGTTGATGGTGAGTCCCTCCATCATAACAAAAGGCCAAGTACAGTTCCAAGCACAGTTCCCATAATCAGGGTAATAACAATTTACTCTTCCCGCCCCAATAACAAAGACACTGGGGATCCCACAACAGCCAAAGTGACCATTTGGGCAGTTATGGCCTCATTCTAGGCGGGGTGGGTGTGCCTATGCAAATTGAGATCAGCCCCTGAAGTTCTTTTCCACTACTTGCCACACCTCACCACCAGATGTCAGGGTGGAGCCCATCCTGACTCTGCTTACACTTCCAATATAAATACATCATTCCTTAAATATTTCCATAAATATATTTTGCAATGATTTGGAGTCTTGACAAGTTACAAGCTATCTGTTGCTACCTTACATGTTACTTTTTATAGATAAATATCCTGTATGACATGTTTGATGCAGTGAGTTTGTCAGGTATGAGGTGAGAGTTGTTTGCAAAAGGACAGGGGATCCTTCATCAAGGGGTCTCTGTGT
Source organism: Chelonia mydas (assembly GCF_015237465.2). Taxonomy (NCBI): domain Eukaryota; kingdom Metazoa; phylum Chordata; order Testudines; family Cheloniidae; genus Chelonia; species Chelonia mydas. Next base: position 101,675,900 of record NC_057852.1, read on the forward strand.
CATACAGGTTAATAAATGGTGCACCCCAGTCCCAAAGTCCCCTCAAAGCATTCACCTCTGATATCTAACCCCTGACACTGGCTATTCACAGAAATCCCAGATCCTCTGCTCTTAAGGAAGCAATGTACCTCAGTTTACCAGTTTTACCTTAAATCACTGCTTATGTATAATGCAAAACACTTATGACCACTTATAATAAATAAAAGAAGGTTTATTTAAGAAAGAATAAAGGTTCCACTAGAAACAACAGAGAGTGATTGAAACAAATGGTTACAATACAAAACAAAATAATAAAACACGAACTAGGGCTACACTTTATTAATAGCTACATTTCCTATCTAATAAAGTAGTTTTGCCTCCCAAAGTTCAATGTGTTGCAGAGCTGGCTGGCTTCCCAGGAACCAGGATCCAATCTTTCAATACACACCTTGCTCAACAAGATGTCTCCTCAGTGAATGGATGCAGAGTATCTTTCTCCACCTTGTGATATAATGAATCGGTCTTTTTTCTCTTATAATATTCCTTTTTTACCTCCAAGTTATTTCAATGTTTATCTTTAATGGTTTTACATTGACTTTTCTGGGTTGTTGCAACAGTGGACAATTGAGGAATACATTATTAATTGGCTAGCCAGGGAGGGATGACAATTCCTTTCAACTTGAATGGGCCATCACTGAGACATATGACTCCCAGGTGACTCACTTTCACTCCTAGAACATAAGGGAATAGTTTTATATATAGTTGCATTATTCCTTAAATATTACCCATACACAGATATCATAATGATTATGTCATTATGAGTATTGATAAGTTACGTGCTTTCAGCAGAGATCTCACATGCTATCCTTTATAGAAAAATACCATGAAATAATACATTTCATGAAAGTGAAATAAATTTCAGTGACAAGTGGTAGTCAGTTTGTAGTGAGTTTGTCAGATCTGAGAGATGAGTTGCTTGCAATGGGCCTTAGTGTCATGGGCGCCTCTGCCATTTTGCGAAGCTGGAGTTTTGTGCATTGTAAAGAAGATGTAATGCAACATTAGAATACCAAAGGTGGATCATGCCAGACAAACCAGATCATTCTTTGAGAAAATAATTAGCTTTTTTAAATAAGGAAAGTGCAATGAATCTAGCATATGTATGATGCTGGCAAGCCAGATGCCAAGTCTTGCCCAGGCGGCAGGCATAATATAAGGACTACTTGTGGCACCTTAGAGACTAACCAATTTATTTGAGCATAAGCTTTTGTGAGCTACAGCTCACTTCATCGGATGCATACTGTGGAAAGTGTAGAAGATCTTTTTATACACACAAAGCATGAAAAAATACCTCCCCCCACCCCACTCTCCTGTTGGTAATAGCTTATCTAAAGTGATCACTCTCCTTACAATGTGTATGATAATGGCCCTACTGCACCTAGGAAATGCTACGTGCAAGGAAGCTTTGTCTTGTGGACTTGGCAGCTAAACAAAGGAAATAAAACAAAAAGTCACAGAAAAAAGGTCCATCTTTTTAGCTGTTTGAACTCTGACGGGGCCAGAGACTCTAAACTGAAGCCAGAGATCTGCAGGGGCTGCCCTGAAAGACATTTTGAACTGACAGGTCACTACAACTGAATCATTCAGGATTTAGATGGTAACTCATTTATGTGTATATGTTTGCTTGCTTTAATCTTTAAATAGCTCTTTTATTCCTTTTTCCTAGTCCATAAACCTTTAGATAGTTTATTACAGGACTGGCTACAGGCATTGTCTTTGGTGTAAGATCTAGGATACCAGTTGATCGGGAGTGAGTGACCGGTCTCTTGGGACTGGAAGAAACCTGAATGTGGTGTGATTTTTTATGTAAGTGATCTTTATCACTATATCCAGTTTGTCTGGGTGGCAAGATAGACTGGAGGGTCTAAGGGGACTGTATGTGACTCCATGGTAACACTGTTATATGATGCAGGAGTTCACATTTGTTACCGGCTTGGTGAAATCAAATTATAGAACACACCACCAGTTTGGGGTGTCTGCCCTGTTTTGACAGTCTGCTATGAGGTAGGCACTCATGGTCTTGAGTCACTCTAGACAGTGTGACAACTTGAACTTCAGTAAACCTTTTGACATGATGACACATGGGGATCACTGCAAGCATTGTACAGTGGATAAGGAACTGGCTGAAGGGGAGAAGGCAATGGGTTGTCTTGAAAGGTGAATGCCAGGTGATGTTGGTGGCCTGTGAGATACAGGAAGTCTGACTAGATGATCTGGTGGTCCCTTCTGGCCTTTAACTCTATGACTCTCTCTTTCTAGCCCAATGACAGCAATGAGCACTCTGCTGATTTGTGTAAGACCTCTGTTCAAATCCTTTTCCCTTCTGGCCTTGAGTCTAAGAAGAGAGAGAGAGAGAATGACTCTGTAGTCCAATTGTTAGGGCACCAACCTGGGAGGTGGGAGACGCATGGAGTCCCCCTGGTCCAGTCACTCTTTCATTATTTATCCACAGTGGATCAGCTTCAACAGGAGAGATGGAGGGAGCCCCATATCAGAATTTCCCAGTGATTAGAGCACTTTGATTTGTGTAAGACCCCTGTTCAAATCCTATCCCCCCTATGGCAGAGAAGGGTATGTGAATGTGGATCTCCCAAAACCCAGTCAACTGCTCTAAAACTGGGACAAAAGCTAAAAGTCGGATGGTGGTAGCTCCTCCTCCATCAACATTTTGAATAGGACACAATCCTGTAGGCAGTCTGAGCGTGCCTACCAGATCAGGCCCCGCATACAACATAGCAGGCCTAATGCCTATCTTCCCTGGGTGTGAATTGCTGTGGGGCTTAGGTGGGAGACAGGGGCCTTGATGTGCAGAGTGAGGCAACAATGCACATGTTCAGAGGCAGAAAGATAGGCACCTAGAGAACTTTTATCCTGAAACTTTAGGCACTGCATGAGTTTAGGAGCCTACAGGGGCTAGGCAGGGATTTTGTTCATTGCAGCGGAGCCCAAATTGGAACTTAGGCACCTAAAATAGCTATTTATGTCCATATTTTTTTTGAGCCTTCAGGGCTTAGTAACTCCCACTATGAGATCCACTAGGACTAAAAAATAAGATGTTGGAAGGACTGAGACTGATATTTATACTGCGGAGAGTATGAATTTTTATTTTATCTGAAATTATGTGCATGCATGTTATGTAATCTAAAGTAGCAGGTTAACAGAGAATAAACTTTGAAAAACCAAATGAAAATGTAATAAATGGGTGTGGTAAATTTGGTATAACTTTAAAATATATGAAAAAAAATGGAAATAACACCAAAGCTAATACATAAGTGAAACACACAGCAATTTGATTAGGGTTAAGATAAGTTCTTTAATTGATGCAGGAGGCTTTGGGTATGTGGTTGTCATAAAATGTTGAATTATTCTCCCTGCAACTATAATCCCATTGTTTCAGTTCCCTCACAACTGGTACACCATGATGTGGATTTTTTAAAAAAATAATAATCTATTGATAACTAATTGTGTGGCATGCCAAGGGTTAACCAGATCAACTGGGGCTGAGAGTTAACATTCTGGAGTCACTCACAGGTCAACACAGGAATAAAATGTGTGTGATGGGGAACAAAATTAATGGCTTGTTTGTAAGAAGGCAGGCTCTTAAATAAAAGTATGCAGAGGAATAGACATATCATTTTGCAAAACTCTAGAAAATAGAGGCCTCCTTCTCCATTGCCCTAGACCTCGGATAGTCATTTATTCGGTGCAAAGTGGATGTCAAATGTTACCAAAGCAAAATGATAGTGTTTTACGTTCTCAGTGTTCACTTCACTCCAGCGTACATAGCTACACATCATGATATAACAGAATCAGGCCTCATATGAGGTCATACAAAGGGATAGGCATAGTTACTAAAGCCGAAGCTGTTAGCAGGCTGCAACACTGAAAGAGAGAGGACAATGTACGTTGTATGAAGATACTGTTGTCTGTAAGAGAGGCAGGAAAAGACTACTCGAATAAGTACTGCTCACTGTGAGTATGGCTTGCTGAATCAGGCCTATGAGAGGTGTCCTACATCTAAATGGGATGGGTGAAAAAAAAAGGAGAATAAAGGGAGTTAAAATCTCCCCCCCACACACACTATTTTAATGTGTAAAGACTATCCTTTGTGGTTTGCAACAAGAGCAGCATGTTGATCTTTATTTTTTAGCTCATCAGTCCTGTGGTCTTGCCATTTCAGGCTACAATTTCTGTTAAACTGTTTCTGCTTTTGCTGTTTACAACTGGACCAAAAAACTGAATAGAGCCCTTCTGCCTCTGAGGAACTAATGACTGCTCACATTTCAAAGGCTACGCTACATTCAAAAGCTTCCTAGTGGCTGACATCACATTTACAGTAACTTCACAGATGCACCTTCAGTGTGGGTTCCCCCCTCCCCCAACCAGAAAAGCTAAATTGGGAGTCTTACCTCTGCTTGATTGATTGATTGGATGAAAATGAAAGTTAAAAGAATTCTCTGTGTCTACAAAGCACTAGGATATGTGGCAGGTGTGCTATAGAAGGGAAGAATTGACAAGGAATTTCAGAAACCTTCAGAAAGTGAGAAAAGGTAATAATGTGTTTTTAAAGAGCAAAACATTATTATAAATAGTAGAAAATGCCTTTTCTACTTCCAGATTGTAATTCCTTTTGTATTCTCTGAACTATTTTTAGCCATGAAAATATATAAGAACTGGAATTTCTTACTGTACCCAGTTAATGTCCACAACTTGCTTTCACCCCATCACAGAATGAATAACCAGCACCAATGAAACTAAAAAATGTTTAGATTATATTGTAGATACCACCACCACACAGTCTCTACAAAACTCTCCAGTTTCCCTCTGTTTGTCACAGAGTGCAAAGAATAGCAATCCTTCTTCTGAAACATTCTCCAGCCTTGCTACATATTCATTTAGGATAGCTTAAGGGGAACTCAAGACACCCATGCCCTCCGCACCCCCAAAAAAGCTAGTTACAGGTAAGGGCCTTGCTTATGGTTTCCAGAGACCCATCTGTCAAGGTCACAACAGTTTTTGCCTCTGTCTGTTCCCATAAAGAACAACATCATAAACACTGTTTACCTTCTCTCCACAGCACTTGCAAAACTCCTTTGATAATCTTGCCTCGAAGAGTCATCACCCACAACTGACACTATAGATATCACCCACCCCTGTTTCAGAAGTGGACAGAATAAGACAACCTATATTTGTATTTGAAATAGTTAAACCAGTTCATTAAAAATAGAATCAAACCGTGGAGTCAGATGCATCATCCTTGAGAGGGATAATTGATTATTTTTTGTCAAGGTTCAAACTTCTTGGTCAAGGTATAGTCAAGGTCCAGACTACAGTGAAAATAATAATACCAAAAAAATAATAATGATAATAAGAAGTAAATAAAATTATTTCACAGTCTGTTCAAAAGTGTCTGGTGTTTCAGCTTTGGCTCACACTCTGCCTATTGACTACCTCTGTCCTAGCTGGTGCTGAAGGTAATATTTTTTCCGCATAAGACCTTCAGGAAGCTACCTGCTTGTGCTGATAACAGGCCAGTATCATCGGTAATTCAGGTTTTGCCTCAGGACTCTTGATCTTCACCTCTTCTACCCAGCTCTTTGGCTTAATCTTGGCCTTCAGGATCCTCATCAGACTAAAACTGACAGCGGCCATACATTTGACAAAACAAGGAGAGTTGGTGTTTCCTTATTTGAACAATTGATTGCTGTTGGCATCGTCTGTCCTGGATATCCACTCAGTTGTGGAGAGATCACTGGAACTTCAAGAGACAAGGTTTCACTTTAGTCAAAGTCAGAATATTCCTTGTACTCATTTAGAGTCTCATACTCCCTTGGCATGCTCTTGCAGACCCACAGAGTGTCTCTTGTCTGAGAGAAATATGAAAATGAGAGCTCTAAGGGGTTCTGCAGGATTTCTACTTCATAGGCAAGTTGGTATCTTGCACACAATTTCTTCTGTGAGTTTGCTTCAAGAACTCCAGGCACATGTGCTATACTGCAAGTAACAGGGAAATTGAGCTAGTGCCCTTAGAACTTTTGTTATTTCTTTTCAGACATTGTTCAGGACTGCTTTCTGCCCCACTCACAGTTGAAAAATCAGCAAGCCATGGAAAAGAGAATTTTCAGATCAGAGCTGTGTTGTACTACAGTTCTTCTCATGATTTTAAAGAACATTTAAATAAAATAAAAGAGCTTTTAATCATAGCTATACGGTGTGTAAGGGTTTTTAGCATTTCTATAATAAATCCCACTTTCTATGGAGATTATAAATTCTATTAAAAAAATCACTCATGCCATCTGAGATCTGTGTTTAGCAGAATTTAATATTGAACTAACTCACTTCCTGTTCTCCCCACGAAAATCAATTTGGCTATTCTGAAGATTGTTATTATTCACAATGGGCTAGACTGTGCCTTTAATCTCAGATTTGAGTGAGGAGTGGTGCATACATACAGTCCTCCAGGAGGAACATGAGGAAGGAATAGGAAATCTGTGAGTCACATTTTTCCCCCTACTCCTTTTTGGCTGTGCTGGAGGAAATAATATACTACAGCTCTGAAAAGGGTGCAGTATACTTCATCCTTGAGCCCACCCTGATTCACTAAATGACATAATGGCAGGAGAGTGGAAACATGGCTATGTCCATTTCATGCTCTTTCCTCGTACAGTTGTAAAGGTTTTACCGTCCATGGTTATCCACTGAAACTCTTTTTATATTAAACTGATTACAAAAGACACTAAACTGTAGCCTTCAAAAATGGCTCTGGCTCTGTTCAGATTGTCCAACTGGTGACTAAAAACATGATCTACCAATAGGTAATGTGTATTTCTTACCAAAAAGGCAGTTTGTTTACTTCTCACACTCACCTGAGCAGGGCGTCTTTTCCACAGCATCGCTATAGATGGCTTACAGGCAAAGCTTTGTATAAAGATATGTTTATAAAGTACTAGAAAACATGGCAGCTGGGGAAAACTGATAAAGAAGGAATATGGAGAGTTGCAAAAATATGGGGGAGAAAGGTTTTTAGTAAGTGAAATTTTGTGTTGATTCTCTATTTCCATTTCCTCCTTCTGGTGGAGACAGATGGAATTTGATTTTAATGCAGTTGCTATGAGCCAAGAATAACGACTCTTAAATCATCACTGAGGTGGTGGAAATGTACACGAACAAAAACACACAAGATCTCTGTAATATGTAGAAATATGACTTGACATTCAAAATAACCACAAGTGGCACATGATTTATTGATTATCTCTCATCATAGAAAAGGATAGTTATTTATATAGTGCCTTAAGTTTAAATGACACAGATAAAGTATGCTGAGCAAAGAACAGAATCCCTGCATCAAAGAATTTGCAATCTAAAAGGGCAAGAGAGATGTGACAATAAAGCATAGCACAGTAAGAGAACAAATACAGAGTGATGAGTGGTTATTACAACTGGGACACTTCAATATAAAATAGATACAATAGATAAAACAGATACATTAACACAGATTATGGCCTCTATTTTCAAAAGGTAACAATGATTTTGGATGCCTCAGTTTTAGGATATTCAACCTGAGCCGTCTTAAAAGGGTCTAGTTTTCAGAAAGTCTGAGCACTCACCTTCTGAAAATCACACTCTATGATGTTTCAAGTTGAATACAGATAATTGGTATAGGATAGAAGGCTCTTCCCGTGGATCAGTAACCAGTTAAAAGACAGAAAACAAAGGATAGGAATAAATGGTCAGTTTTCAGAATGGACAGAGGTAAATAGCTATGTCCCCCAGGGATCTGTACTGTTCAACATATTCATAAATGATCTTGGAAAAAGAGTAAACAGTGAGGTGGCAAAATTTGCAGATGATACAAAACTGCTCAAAATAGTTAAGTCAAAGCAGACTGTGAAGAATTACAAAGGGATCTCACAAAACTGAGTGACTGGCAACGAAATGGCAGATGAAATTCAATGCTGATAAGTGCAAAATAATGCACTTTGGAAAACATAATCGCAACTATACATACAAAATGATGGGATCTAAATTAGCTGTCACCACTTAAGAAAGAGGTCTTGGAGTCACTGTGGATAGTTCTCTGAAAAGATCCGCTCAATGTACAGCAGCAGTCAAAAAAAACTAACAGAATATTAGAAACAATTAGGAAAGAGATAGCTAATAAGACAGAAAATATATAAATCCATTGGTACATCTTGAATATTGTGTGCAGTTTTTGTCACCCCATGTAAAAAAAAAAGATATATTAGAATTGGAAAATGTACAGAGAAGGGCAATAAAATGATTAAGCCTATGGAACAGCTTCCATATGGGGAGAGTTTAATAAAACAGGGAATTTTCAGTTTAGAAAAAAAATGACTAAGAGGGGATATGATAGAGGTTTATAAAATCATGACTGGTGTAGAGAGAGTGACTGTACCCTTCACATAACACACAAACCAGGAGTTGCCCAATGAAATTCATCGGCAATAGGTTTACAACAAACAAAAGGAAGTACTTCTTCAAACCACACACAGTCAATGTAGAACTCATTGCCAGGGGAGTTGTCAAGGTTCCTCCCCCACTCTGAACTCTAGGGTACAGATGTGGGGATCTGCATGAAAACCTCCTAAGCTTACCCTTACCAGCTTAGGTTAAGACTTCCCCAAGGTACACATTAATTTTATCCTTTGTCCTTGGAATATCCACTGCCACCACCAAACTCTAACTGGGTTTACTGGGAAACGTAGTTTGGACATGTCTTTCCCCCCAAAATCCTCCCAACCCTTGCACCCCACTTCCTGGGAAAGGTTTGGTAAAAATCCTCACCAATTTGCATAGGTGACCACAGACCCAAACCCTTGGATCTGAGAACAATGAAAAAGCATTCAGTTTTCTTACAAGAAGACTTTTAATAGAAATAGAAGTAAATAGAAGTAAAGGAATCACCTCTGTAAAATCAGGATGGTAGATATCTTACAGGGTAATTAGATTCAAAACATAGAGAATCCCTCTAGGCAAAACCTTAAGTTACAAAAAAGACACACAGACAGAAATAGTCATTCTATTCAGCACAATTCTTTTCTCAGCCATTTAAAGAAATCATAATCTAACACATACCTAACTAGATTACTTACTAAAAGTTCTAAGACTCAATTCCTGGTCTATCCCCGGCAAAAGCAGCATATAGACAGACACAGACCCTTTGTTTCTCTCCCTCCTCCCAGCTTTTGAAAATATCTTGTCTCCTCATTGGTCATTTTGGTCAGGTGCCAGGGAGGTTACCTTTAGCTTCTTAACCCTTTACAGGTGAGAGGATTTTTCCTCTGGCCAGCAGGGATTTTAAAGGGGTTTACCCTTCCCTTTATATTTATGACAGGAGTCATGAAGGCCAAAACTATAATGGGGTAAAAAAAAGAAAGAACTAGGTAAGTTCCTGGAGGATAGGTCCATCAATGGCTATTTGCCAAGATTGTCAGGGATGCAACCCCATGCTCTTGGTGTCCCTAGCTTCTGAATCCAGAAGGTGGTAGTGGACAAGAAGAGATGGATTGCTCAATGATTAGCTGTTCTGTTCTTTCCCTCTGAAGTACCTGACATTGGCCATTGTTGGAAGACAAGATGCTGGGCTAGATAAACTATTAATCCAGTATGGTCGCTCTCATGTTCTTATGTACCCAAAATTAGAGCTGGTCAGAAAAATCCAAAGAAAAAAAATTTGTTAGAATTTCTTCGGTTGAAATCAAGAAGCTTGTGGAAGTGGTTCGATTTTTGAGGACATTTTGATGAAGTTCCTGTTGATTTCCTGCCAGCTCTCCCCAAGGTACGTGGAAGACCACCAGGCAGAACTTCTGTAGTGTGCAGTTCCAGGGCAGCCCACCATGTAGACAGCCTCAGAGTCAGAGACCCCAGCTCTAGGGCAACTTTGCTAGACAGGGCTTCAGTCTCTTTTGTGGACAATTTTTAATTTTCATTCAAAATCTGAACAAAACCAAATTTCAAGATCCTCTACAAAATGGAAATATTTTTCTCTGCACAGCTCTCCCCAAAATCGCGGGTGATATTTGAAAATTTTTAAGGAGTATATTCTGATTGCATATCATTGTCCTTACAGATCAATTATCTTTGGGACAAGATGTCACACACATTATCTAAGATTGTGAAAATATTTAATTTGATTACTTGTGTAACAATACATTATTTAAAGACTAGTGTTATGCATACACAGAATGAGCCAAAGTTAAGCTTGTGTGTATAACAATAATTTTATCCTTTCCTGCCTTCTGAGAAGTTAGCTGTGCAAGCTTAATGTTCTCTTAGTGTAGTTTTTTTGATGGAATATGCAAATAAGGAAAAAATGTATATGTTAGATGCATATATTATTTTCAACTTGCAAATTATCAGCATCCAATTTTTCAGCATCCAAGATGCAAAAGAAATGTGCAAATATTTAGTAAGTAGGACCATTAAATTACAGGACAAAGATTTATCACACTACAAGTCTGATGAAGTTCAAAGTACATGGAAATTCTCAGTTATTACTAATCTGTTTTGGTGTGAGAGTTCTAATCAACCACACCAGGTGAAAGGAAAAACAAACGAACATTGTTTCAATCAAGTTAGTAAAGTTTCTTCCTTCTGTGCACATTTCTAACCTACTTCATTATTATCAGTTTAGAGAGCTATTTTTTTGTATTAAAAACATGTTTTAAGGGCTTGAAGGCTTTCATAGGCAACATGGAAACTTCCTTATTTTATGAACGTTCCTGATAAGTTGGAGGAATATATTGGATAAGTGTTCGGAATGGAGAATATAAGAATCAGGAAAGAATCTCCCCATTATTGTCTTGGGAAATGTCTAATCTCAGAATTCTAAAATAAAGGCCCAGATGTCCCCTCTGCAGCATGGTAGTGATAGGAGCCACAAACCAGGAAAATCATGGAAAGTATGTGGGGGATCTCAGAGGGCAAAGTATGTTACAAGGTATATCCTCTCCTCTTTGCACAGCTCCTTCCATCATCTCCACAGCTGCTACAAAGCTTAGCTATATACACTCCATTTTACATAGGAAGTAATAAGTGGATATCCAGTGTGGGGAAAGGGAGAGGAGAAGTTGCAGCAATTTTTCCTGCATGTTTTGAACCAGATTCTCTGCTGAATCCAGTGTCCAGTGAGTGTGACAAAGAAGGGGGCTGTTAGGGAGTTGCTCATGCTCCCCGGTTTCTACCTTGGCTCAGGCATGTGCCTGGATATGTATTAGGAGCTGGTTCTGCTCCAGTATTTGTCAGGTGGTAATGGTCTCTCAACTGATGCTTGCAACAGCCACATTACATTCCTTCCACTCTTTACCTCCTCTGACAAGCTCCCCTGTACTAGGTTACACGGGGAGAATGACAGAGTAACTGGCCACATTTGCTCTTCACCAGCATGAGACTTCCTTATGGTGGGGAATCCCTACCAGGGGTCTAGTGGCTAGTCTCTGCCCTCTTTTGTGCCACTTTAGGGGTATAATGGAGTTGGGTGGGACAAAGAATCTTCCCCGTAGTAAACTGTGTAAAAGGTTAACATCATAAAAATGTAATGATCAAAGGCTTTGAAAAAGGACCCTAATCATAGCACTGATTATGGAATACAAAATGATATCAAATTAACTCAAACCAAAACAAACCCTAAATTGTCAGATTGAAAATCTGAAATAAATGGCCAAATCCTGTTTGGAGTTACATGTGTGTAAATCTAGCACAGCTGTTGACACTGAGAACAGAAATTGTCATAAATTCTTCCTACTATCAGCCCTACATCTATCACAATCCTCAGCACCTTCCGTTTTAAGTACAGGGCACATTTCTTTGAACCTTCCTTTAAAAAAAAAAAAAAAAAACACACATATATATTTGAAAAAAAAAATACAGACCAAAACTTTGCATTGAATACACTTCCCCTTCCCTACTCCCCCCACCCCACCCCCCAGAAAGAGAAAGAGAAAACAAAAATAGCATTTAAAGGATGAGCTCAACTTATCTTAGCTCAACATGTTGGCAGTCCCACTGAAACCAATGGAATTTAAACCTGTGCTTTAAGTTAAGCGAATGGTTAAGTGCTTCACTGAATCGGGGCTTTAGTCTTCAGATCTATAAAATGGTAATTATATTAGTTACATGTGACTGACATCTTAAGCATGGTATATTTTTGGATTTTGCAAGTCAGTAATATCAGTGTGCCCATTTTAAATGACAAAACAAAAGCTCAGAGAAGTTTAATGATATGAGTAGGGCACTGTGTACAAGTTTATGATGTATGTGACTGGGGATCAGGAGACCTTGGTTCTGATTGTCCTGACTTTGACTTATGCTTTTGCTGAGTTCTGATTATTCTGGCTTTGACTTACTGTGCAACTTTGGGTAGGGCATTTAAACTTCTTAGAGCCTGAGATTCCTCATCTGCAAAATGGGGGGCAAAGCTGCCAGTGAGGATGGTTAATGGAACATCTATCTGTATAAGCACTGCAAAAGAGGAATTCCTGAACCCAAGTCAGAGATCCAGGCTACCTTATGCTTTTAAGGTCACTTTCAGGTGCATAATAACAAAGTTTTCAACAACTGTAACAATGCATCCAGATACCTTAGAGTAGAACTGAAACGTCAGGGATGTGATATTGATCTGCCTACTGTTTATCTGTATCCATCTTAAAGTTTGTTTCATTTCACTATATTATAATTTTAGAATCATAACTCTTTTTACATATGTATTTACTTGTATTTTTGTTTCTTCTTTCACCATGTTGCTTTTCGTCTTACAGTATTTAATATTCCTGGAAGAAAGTGATAGTTCATAAGATGAAAATGAAACATATTAACATAAGGAGTATAGAGTATAAAGCAAAATCCAATATATCATTCATTTCAGTAATCAAATTAATTTCTTCATATAAAAGAAATCCTGACTTTAGCCCATGTTGTTAATGCAATACTTAGTCACTGTAATGTCAGCATGGTAAATCTAGCTTTAAAAAAAATTATGAATTATCTTGTTTGTTAGGGTTTATTATTAGTTTCACTCTGATATGTTTATTGTGTTCCTAAGAGTAAAGAAAATGTCTGAGTCTTTACAGCAAATACACTGACTACTATATCTGGGTGACTGTCAACAAGTAGCCCTTTCCTGGGCATCCCGTTGCAGCCTTAGGACAGCCCTGCAAGCAGCCCCTTGCCTCAGTTTCCTTTCTTGATTCCTCAATAAACTCAAAAAAGACTTTTAAAAGTCCAGTAACAACAGTCCTCCTTAGGGTCTGGTTTACTAACTTAAAGTTCAAAAAATAAACACTGAAGTCTGTCTCCCAGCCTTAAGCTTGGACCAGCTCCCAAACTCCCCTTGGGTCTCAGTGTCTTCTCTGTTTTAGCAAGCTACTCCCAGGCAGGGCTGACTCCAGCTTTTTCGCCGCCCCAAGCAGCGAAGGAAAAAAAAAAATAACCCAGCCTGCCGCCGAATTGCCGCCGAAGACCCGGACGTGCTGCCCCGATGATGGACGGACTGCTGCCCCTTTCTATTGGCCGCCCCAGGCACCTGCTTCCTTCACTGGTGCCTGGAGCCGGCCCAGCTCCAAGGCCTTTCTAGCTGAGGCAAATCCCCTATTCTCACTCTCTGCAGTCTCTCTCTACAGTTTCCTGTGCTTCCCTCCCTCTGCAGCTTCCTCCTGTCCTTTATAGGGAATCAGCTCCTCCATACCTGATCCTTCTAATTAAAGCCCACACCTCATTGTAGGGTGGCAGGCAGAGCCAGCTCCAAGCTCTAGCCCTTAAAGGAGAAGGCCACCCCATTATACACAGAGAAAAAAAAAAAAAAAAACCTTTGCTCAGTAACTATTTTGATCAAGATTTCTCCCTTCATGCAAAATTTTGCTCTAAATTACATCCAGGTTACTCAGTTGCTTCCAGAGAAGTTCTATGGTGTAAGTGAGTGCAGGATTTGGCCCAAACTCAGCCTATTATGAGTACCGAAAACACACAGCCAAATTCTACTTTTAGTTATGCAGATACAACAGTTTGTTCAAAAATAAATGTAAACACACTTATCATTCCCTCTAGACAAAGAAAAAGCTCTGCAGATTGGTTAGGTTCTTAGGCTAGGATTCAGCAAGGTACTTAAAGATAACTTAAAGAGGCGTTTAATGATTGGGGCTACTCACTTGCTTCAGTAACTGTTTGAATCGGTGCTTCAATGGGTAATTTTAAGAAGTATGATCACATGCATAAAATACTTAGTCATCTGAAAGTCCAGAAAGAAAGAAAAATTCCAATGGAGGGTCTTCCTCATGACAGTCATCCTGCTTGCCTACACTACAAGAGTTGCCCTCTGTGGCCAACAGATGTCAGCAGTCGGCAGAAATCCACATGTGCTGACTACAATTTAGCAGCAAGCATAGCCAAGTACAAGTCATGTTCAGCACTATTTCAGGAACTGATGTTAAAACCAAATGACGTCAAACATGGTTTGTCCTTGGCTATACACACAGGCAAACTGTTCAGCATAGGTTCAGCTGCACCCAATGCTCGCACCCATTGTGAGCACCAGTCAACTGCTGTAATGTAGATTAGGTGATTGTGGGCGCTATGCTGCAATGTGATGAGCACCACGAAAATGAGTGGAGTTGTGGATCATCAGAAACTCTCAGGAAGAGCAGCGCCTTAAAGTGTGTCTATAGCAGTGTTTCCCAAACTTTTGCTCTGGTGACCCCTTTCACATAGCAAGCGTCTGACTGTGACCCCCCACATAAATTAAAAACACTTTTTTATATATTTAACACCATTATAAATGCTGGAGACAAAGCAGGGTTTAGGGTGGAGGCTGACACCTCGTGACCCCCCCCCCCATGTAATAACGCCGCAACCCTCTGAGGGGTCCTGATACCAAGTCTGAGAACCCCTGGTCTACAGTGCATCTTGGAGTGAACATCCCAGTCTGGTTTCTGTTGTAGTAGCCAGGCAAGGTACTAACAAACTTCAACAGGAATTTTTTAAAGTGGAAACCTCTTTTCCAAGCTGCTGTTGCACCCTCAGTAGCTCTCCAAAAGTCTCTTCAACTCCCCCTCCTTCCTGTTTCCTGTCCTTTCAGACTCCAACAGCCAGTACTCCCAATTCTAATAATTACAAGCAACATCTAAACGCCACATTCCCTCCTCTCTTAAGAAACTCTCCCAATTACAATAAACATTGTTGTTCTAACCACAGGAACAAATAGGAAACAAAGCACTATACTATTGACAGAATTATTACACTAAAAACACTAAAGATACTATATAACATAGTCTCTAGTCCAGACAGGTGGTCGACTGGGTCTGACAAGCCATCTCTCAAGCACCGGTTCCAGTGCAATATCGTGTGTTGATACTATGGTGAAGTCATCCAATGCAGACTGGGTGTTGGAACAATCTCCTCTTGGTGCATAGGCAGGTGCAAGATAAGAAGCATTCCATACCCGCCCATCAGAAAGTCGATAAGTGTAAGGTCCCTTCTTCTCTATGATTTTAAGAGGAGCTGTGAATTTATGGTCCCCTTTGCGTAAAATTCCAGGTTTTCATATTCTAATGAAGGAACCACACTGAGACTTTGGTTCCTTAGCATCCTGCTGCTTGTCTGTGAAAGTCTTAGGCTTTGCCTGGTTCTGTTCAACTGTTTTTCTCACATCATCCTTGGTTGGGTCCTCAGGTCGTGCCTTTAACAATCCAGCAATGTTCAGTTTAGTATTCATCTGTTTCCCATGCAGTAACTGCGGGTGATCTTTGCGTGGCATGTCGTGTAGCCCGGTATGGTTGCAAAAAATCAGTGGTGAAGGTTATCCACAATCGCCCTTCCAGTTTAGTCATTTGCAAACTCTCTTTCAAACTTCTGTTAAATCGTTCAATTTCCCCATTGGCTTGTGGGTAGTATAGGGATGACCTTCTGTGTAAAATGTTCCTCTCTGCTAGAAAAGTTTCAAACTCCAGGGAAGTAAATTGACTACCATTATCTGAAACCAGTTCTTTGGGGTTACCTTCCCTGCTAAAAACTGAAAAGAGGAACTTAATTACTGTAGCAGAAGAGATTTGTGATGTAAACGCTACCTCAGGCCATTTACTGAAATAGTCTATTAAGGTGATGGCATAGCGACAGTGAATTGGAGCAGTATCAAAGAATCCTACAACGTCAATCACCACTTTTTCCCATGGAGATTCAGGAAGAGGAACAGGCTTTAATGGAGAGGTACAGAGGTCACTGCTGTCTTATCATGCATTTGGCAAGTGACACAGAATTTTATGACAGGTTTCAGAGTAGCAGCCGTGTTAGTCTGTATTCGCAAAAAGAAAAGGAGTACTTGTGGCACCTTAGAGACTAACAAATTTATTTGAGCATAAGCTCTCGTGAGCTACAGCTCACTTCATCAGATGCATTCAGTGGATGAGTACTTCAGTTTGAGAGTCCGTCCCTGGCCACCAATACAGATCCCGTAGTCATTGTTTGGTTCTAACAATTCCTTGATGAGTATCATGTGCCAGGTGTATGAGTTTTGACTGTAATTCTTCTGGCACAAGTAGCCGGTGAGTACCGAGTAGCACACAGCCATCAAGCAAAGAAAGTTCATCCTGAACTCTTAAAATAAGGCAGCAAAACTGGGTCAAGGTTTTTAGGGTTACTGGGCCATCTCTTTGTCAGAAAGTCCGGTAGTTTTTGTTGAATTGGACACGCTGAACAAGCAGTTTGACATTGTTCTCTTGTAACTGCAGTAAGAGTGCTTGTAATAAGTGCAACTACTACATCCTCATCCTCCGGTGGACCATCTGGTGAAGGCAAAGGCAGGCGAGAAAGGCAATCAGCGACCACACTTTGGTTTCCAGGCTTATATTCCAGTTCATAATTGAAAAAGAGTAGTCTTGCAGACGATCTAGCAATACAATATCCTGCTCTTCCCAGTCCTTTCGTGGTGAGCAACATCAAAGGGCTATGGTCTGTGTGCAACTTGAAAGTGTGGCCCCACAGGTAAGTTCTCCATTTTTCAGAAGCCCAGACACAAGCAAGTGCTTCTTTTTCAACTTTTTCTCAGCATTACTTAGTGTCCTTGAAGCAAATACAACAGTTCTCTCTGTGTTGTGCTCATGAAGTTGTGTGAGGACAGCTCCAAGTCCATAATCAGAAGCATCAGTAGTTACAATTGTGGTCAATGCAGGACTGAATAGTGCAAGTACTGGACTATGTACAATCAAGTCTTTCACTGTTTTGAAACTAGTTTGTGCATCCGTTGTCCACATTAAGGTTGAACTTCCCTGTAGTAATTCTCGTAACGGTTCAATGACAGAAGCATAATTGGGAATGAATTTTGCAAACCAGGAGGTAAGACCCAAGAAGGAACGTAAGGTTTGCAAATCTGCTGGAGGAGGAGCATTTGAAATTGCCAGGATATGAGCCAGATCAGGTTTTAGTCCAGCCTGTGAAATTGTATGCCCCAGAAAGGAGAATCCATCTACAATCCATCGGTGATCTTCCTGATAACACCATCCTGGCCACTATGGATGAAGAAGCCCTCTACACCAACATTCCACACAAGCCGTCAAGAACACTATCCCCAATAATGTCACGGCTAACCTGGTGGCTGAACTTTGTGACTTTGTCCTTACCCATAACTATTTTACATTTGGGGACAATGTATACCTTCAAATCAGCGGCACTGCTATGGGTACCGCATGGCCTCACAGTATGCCAACTTTTTTATGGCTGACTTAGAACAACGCTTCCTCAGCTCTCGTCCCCTAATGCCCCTACTCTACTTGCGCTATATTGATGACATCTTCATCATCTGGACCCATGGAAAAGAAGCCCTTGAGGAATTCCACCGTGATTTCAACAATTTCCATCCCACCATCCACCTCAGCCTGGTCCAGTCCACACAAGAGGTCCACTTCCTGGACACTACAGTGCTAATAAATGATGGTCACATAAACACCACCCTATACCGGAAACCTACTGACCGCTATTCCTACCTACATGCCTCCAGCTTTCACCCTGACCACACCACACAATCCATTGTCTACAGCCAAGCTCTGCTATACAACCGCATTTGCTCCAACCCCTCAGACAGAGACAAACACCTACAAGATCTCTATCAAGCATTCTTACAACTACAATACCCACCTGCGGAAGTGAAGAAACAGATTGATAGAGCCAGAAGAGTTCCCAGAAGTCACCTACTACAGGACAGGCCTAACAAAGAAAATAACAGAACGCCACTAGCCGTCACCTTCAGCCCCCAACTAAAACCCCTCCAACGCATTATTAAGGATCTACAACCTATCCTGAAGGATGACCCATCACTCTCACAAATCTTGGGAGACAGGCCAGTCCTTGCCTACAGACAGCCCCCCAACCTGAAGCAAATACTCACCAGCAACCACATACCACACAACAGAACCACTAACCCAGGAACCTATCCTTGCAACAAAGCCCGTTGCCAACTGTGCCCACATATCTATTCAGGGGACACCATCACAGGGCCTAATAACATCAGCCACACTATCAGAGGCTCGTTCACCTGCACATCCACCAATGTGATATATGCCATCATGTGCTAGCAATGCCCCTCTGCCATGTACATTGGTCAAACTGGACAGTCTCTACGTAAAAGAATAAATGGACACAAATCAGATGTCAAGAATTATAACATTCATAAACCAGTCGGAGAACACTTCAATCTCTCTGGTCATGCGATTACAGACATGAAAGTTGCGATATTACAACAAAAAAACTTCAAATCCAGACTCCAGCGAGAGACTGCTGAACTGGAATTCATTTGGAAATTGGATATAATTAACTTAGACTTGAATAGAGACTGGGAGTGGCTAAGTCATTATGCAAGGTAACCTAATTCCCCTTGTTTTTTCCTACCCTCTCCCCCCCCCCCCCCCCCCCGACGTTCTTATTAAACCCTGGATTTGTGCTGGAAATGGCTTGATTATCATACACATTGTAAGGAGAGTGGTCACTTTAGATAAGCTATTACCAACAGGAGAGTGGGTTTGGGGGGGGGGGGGGGGAAGAGAAAACGTGGATTTGTGCTGGAAATGGCCCAACTTGATTATCATACACATTGTAAGGAGAGTGATCACTTTAGATAAGCTATTACCAGCAGGAGAGTGGGGCAGGAGGAGGTATTTTTTCATGCTTTGTGTGTATATAAAAAGATCTTCTACACTTTCTACAGTATGCATCCGATGAAGTGAGCTGTAGCTCACGAAAGCTTATGCTCAAATAAATTGGTTAGTCTCTAAGGTGCCACAAGTACTCCTTTTCTTTTTACAGTAACATCTGGTATTGTAACTGCATGCACCTGTTGATTGAATGGCTGCTGCGACATACTTTAGCAAAATGCCCAATCTTTTTGCAATGATTGCACTGAGCTACTTTTTCAGGATATCCTGTGTAGCTTGCAAGGTGTTGTGGGGATCCACAGAAAAAACATGCTTTTACTGTATTTGAATTTGCTGATTTGGTCATTTTTCATTAGTTTTCCTCTTGTAATTGTTTGTCTTCAGCAATAGTGAACTTTTCTGCAAAGAAGTCACAGCCTGGACTGTGCCTCCTGTATCCATACTCATTATTTTGGCTTCAGCTGTAGCTGACTCAATCTGGGTAGCAGTGGTTATTGCTTTTTCTAGTGTAAGTTGTGGTTCTAGAAGTAAATGTTCTATTACAAGAAGCGTGGTTGTTTTCTCAATGAGCTGGTCTCTAATCATCTCATCTGCCATATTCCCAAAGTCACAAGTTACAATCAGACTCCTCAGGGAAGCAATATATTGCATTATAGTCTCCCCTGGTTTCTGCTCACGCTGGCAAAATCTGTAGCGATTAGCTACTACATTCACTTTTGGTACAAAAAAGTTCTTTAATGCAGTGAGTGCAGTCTCATATTTATCATCTGCAAGGGGAAAAGTGTAAAATATACGCTGCCTTTCTGCTCCAAGGCAGTGGATTAGCAGAGCACGCTTTCTTACTTCAGAAATCTCTGTAGCACTGATTGCAAGCAGATAAGTCTCAAACATATGGATTCAGGCAGTAAAAGCAATTGGAGGCTCACCTTAGCTTTGTAGAAAGGGTGTAGGTGGGTTCAGAGTCAGAAGATCCTTCCTTGTCACCAAAATGTTGTAGTAGCCAAGCAAGGTACTAACAAACTTCAACAGAACTTTATTTTTTAAAGTGGAAACCTCTTTTCCAAGCTGCTGTTGCACCCTCAGTAGCTCTCCCTCAGCCGCTTCAGCTCCTCCCCCCTCCTTCCTGTTTCCTGTCCTTTCAGACTCCCAACAGCCAGTGCTCCCAATTCTAATAAATGCAAGCAACATCTAAATACCACAGGTTCGCAGACTTTTGCTGGCAGGGCTCATGCTAGCACGCTAAAATATCTGTTTAGATGTTGCAGAGCTCTCAAGACTGGGGGATGGTCTTGAGTGTCCAGGCTCCAGCCAGAGCCTTAATGTCAAAAAAAAAAAACATTTACATAGATATTTTTAGCACAGTAACATGAGGCCTAATACCTCATATCTGTATATTGAGGCTGGAAACACCTTCACAGAGCTGGTCCTTTTAAATGCAAGGTAGGAGGTAAGAGAAATAGAACTCATAGACTTCAAAAGCATTTCTGTCTTGCCTAGCTCAGTCGTAATGAAATTGTCCTCTCTGCCAAAATAAACTTAGCACAATGGCTAAAAAGTAACTGGCACATCAGTAGCAGCTGTAACGTGGCTTATCCTTTCAACCCACTGGAAGAGAAATCAACTGTCATATGGCTTGCGCTGGACATAGAGCAGCAGTGGCACAAGTACAGTTTTGCATTTGTGCCACACACATTTGATTTTTAACATGCCACATGTCCAGAAGGGTTCAGTTTTCGCAAGGGTGTGGAAGAAAATCATATTTTTGTTGCTGTACACAGTGAGAGAGAGACTATGTGTGCAGTGACATTGGAAAGGTGGGGGGGGGTGCAGTTCAGGGGACGAGGGCCTTCCCACTTTTTGAAAGTGTACAGGCCTTGCCCATCCACATTTCGCTGGGATGGACCCTGCCCCCTACCCCTCTTCTTCCCCCCGAGGCCCCACCTCCCAGCCAGGCCAGCACAGAGCCCGGCCAGGGAGCCCGGGCAGATGTGAGGAGCCATGGCAGACTCTGCCTGGGGGGTGGGAAATGGGGGGGCTGAGAGTAGCCCCCAGCCTGAGTCTCCACCCCCTGGGCTCCCCGCCTGGTTGAGGGCAGGTAGAGGTGGAGAGTCTGCAATTCTGTCCCAGCTCCCCACAGCTGCCCCCGTTGCTCTCTCTGACCTGGCTCCAGATGTGGGGTCCTCAGAGCTACAGCCCCACCATGGTAAAAGCCATGCGGGCAGCTTTGAGAGGCCACAGAGTCGTGGACCCTCTACCTGCCCTGGGCAGGGAACCCAAGTGGTGAGGACAGGGGCTGCTCGGATCCCTGCACTTGGGCAGGTGGCACTCGGGCCTGCTGCAGATTCCCACAGCTGCCTGCCTAACTCTTACCATGGCAGGGCTGTGTCTGCAAGGCTCCCCATCCCTGGCTGGAGCCAGGTCAGGGAGACCTGCATGGGCAGCTGTGAGGAGTATGGGTCCATCCAGCTGCCCTGGGTCGGGGGCCCGGGACATGGGCAGGGGGCTGCTTTTGCCCCCCACACCCTGGGTAGAATGTGAACCAGTTACTCCTTGATCTGCACAAGCTGGCAACTGACAAGAATGACCCTCATTTGTGTGACTTCATTGAAACTTTGAGGCTTCCAGGCTCTGCTACAGCTTCTGGCTTGGCCAGGGGAGTGGCCTCAGGGGGGCAGAGGTGGGCCTCGGTGAGGTCTCGGGGAGGCTCCTCTGCCCCCATTTTGGGGAAGGTTTCAGTGCCCGTGTGTGTGTGTGTGTGTGAGTGAGAGAGAGAAATAATATTCTTCCATAATAGAGTGATTTATCTAAAAAAATATTCCTTTATTTTGCTCCCTAACTCTGACTCTACTGAATTCTCTGCCTTTTTCTACAAACAGGAACTTAGGAGAAGAGATTACTTTGGTTGGAATAGGAAGAGCACAGAGAAGGGCCACTGAGATTATGTAGATCAAATATATCAAACTCATTCTGAGGAGAAGGCCAAATTGTATTGTTAATGGTGGTCCGTGGGATGTAGTATACATGTAGGACTCAGTCCACAGTGGAATTCCTATGATGTTACTTTGAAATTTGTACAAAGATCAATGGTCTCTGTGTAGTAACTGAACACTTGCAGTTAATATCAATATAAAAAAAAAACACGATGGGGAAAATGCTTACAGATGAGGTAGAACAGAAAAATAAATGGTCAGAGCATTTCAAAACGTCCTCCACAAAGACAGCCTTATTTCAGTACCAGACTTCAATGAAATGTGAACCTGATCAACTTAACATCAACCCTGGTTCAACAGAGATGTCAGAAGTACAGGCCATAATCAAGAAGCTGAAAAATAACAAAGCAGTGGGAGAGGAGCAAATCACAGCAGAAATACTGAATGCACTTGATACCATCATCTAAATAAAGGAGAGCTGTCCAATGACGTCTGGGAAAAAGAGCATTCTCCTGAGCTGTGGAAACATGAAATCATTGTCAGAATACCCCCAAAAGTTGATCTTACCAACTGTAACAACTGGAGAGAAGTTACCTTACTCTCTGGCGTAGGGGAAGCTTTTTGCAGTGTGAAATTACACAGAGGCAGTGGATTCCAAGCTTAGTGCAGAACAGGCTGGATGCAGGCCCAAGAGATCTTGTATAGACCAGATATTCACACTAAGGACCATCACAGAAGAATGTATAGACTAGCAAGCTCCTCATATCCTCAATATCATTGATTTTCAGAAGGCATTTGATAGCCTGCAAAGACATATGTTGTGAAATAGTCTTCTATCCTATGTTGTTAACATCATCAAAGTTATGTACAGCTATGCAAAGTGTTTTGTAAGGGTGAACAGCCATATAACAGAATGGTTCAATGTGGACTCTGGTGAGAAAGATGGCTGCATTTTATCTTTGCTGGTGTTTGCCATTCACATAGACTGGATAATGAAGAAATGTATTAGTAACACAAATACTGGTACTGCATGGGTAGATGGCAAATGCCTAGAAGAGCTAAATTTTACTGATAATATTGCACTATTAAGTAACGCTCCTGAGAAGTTATAAACATAGACAGACAAGCTGGCAAAAACAGCAGAGCAAACAGGGCTCAAAAACAGATAAGCTAGAACAAACATCCTTGAAACCCAGATATCAAGCAGTAACATCATATTAAGAAGGCAAAAATATCAAGGAAGTAGAACAGTTAATTTACCTCGGCAGCACCATACTGGCTAATGGAGACATCAAGAAGGAAATGACCTCAGTATAGGAAAGGCATTCCTGATATTCACTAAACTTATACCATATGGCAATCAAAGATCTTGCATCAGAACAAAACCAAGAATTTTAAATATAATCTGAGTATACAGGTGCCACAGCTGGAGATCTACCAGAACATTGGACAGAAAATTAGATGCCTTCAAAAATGAGTGCCTATGAAAGATTCTGCTCATTGACTGGGAAGTCTTCATTATCAATGAAAAGATCTGAGAAATCACCAACCACCAGTTCGTTTCCACAAGAATCAGAAGGCAGTAGGACTGTTGATTAATCACAGTTAACTCAAGCGATTATTTTTTTTTACCCGCATTCTGCCATATATTTCACATTATATCAGTCTTGTACAATGACCCAGCATGTTGTTCATTTTAAGAACACTTTCACAGCAGATTTGACAAAACACAAAGAAGGTACCAATATGAGATTTCTAAAGATAGCTACACTAGTTGACCCAAGATTTAAGAATCTGAAGTGCTTTCCAAAATCTGAGAGGGATGGGGTGTGGAGCATGCTTCAGAAGTCTTAAAAGAGCAACACTCCGATGCAGAAACTACAGAACCCAAACCACAAAAAAAGAAAATCAGCCTTTTGCTGGTGACATCTGACTAAGATGATGAAAATGAACATGTATTGGTCTGCACTGCTTTGGATCGTTATCGAGCAAAACCCACCATCAGCATAGATGCATGTCTCCTGGAATGGTGGTTGAAGCATGAAGGGACAGATGAAACTTTAGCACATCTAGCACGTAAATATTTTACAACACCAACTACAACACTGCCATGTGAATTCTTGTTTTCGCTGTCAGGTGACATTGTGAAAAAGAAGCAGGCAGCATTATCTCCTGCAAATGTAAACAACTTGTTTGTCTGAGAGATTGGCTGAACAAGAAGTAGGACTGCGTGGACTTGTGGGCTCTAAAGTTTTACATTGTTTTATTTTTGAATGCAGTTAATTTTTGTACATAACTCTACATTTGTAACTTCAACTTTCATGATAAAAAGATTGAACTACAGTACTTGTATTGGATGAACTGAAAAATACTATTTTTTTTACGGTGCAAATATTTCTTTAAAAAATATAACGTGAGCACTGCACACTTTGTATTCTGTGTTGTAATTGAAATCAATATATTTGAAAATGTTGAAAACATCCAAAAATATTTATATAAATGGTTTTCTATTATTGTTTGACAGCGCAATTAATTGTGATTATCTTTTTAATTGCATGGTTAATAGCAATTAATTTTTTAATCACTTGACAGCCCTAGAAGAAATAATTTGATATATTTGGGCGTGTCCTGCAGATGTCAACAGAGAGATTCCCAAATGAAAATGTCAAATGGAAACCAACTGGTGTGAGGAACCAGGGATGCCCAAGAGGAACGTTAAGAAGAACTCTTAACAAGGAGAGTGGAATGCTTGATGTCAATGTCATAGAGCAGATGAAAGCAGCAGTTAATGATGGAGGGGAATGGAAGACAATAGTTTCTGCCCTATATGCCAACATTGGCATGAGAAGGATGTAATAATAATTATTTATTAATTGATTATTGTTATTATTCATTCAGAAAGGACATGAACAGAGATCTGCAACCTTTCAGTCACTAGGCTATGGGATAGTCTTATCGGGTAGGGGTCCCTCAGTCTCTCCTGCAGGTTACAGAGTCATTCTCATACTTTATTCTTCTCTCTCTCTGGCCCAATGTTTCTTTCATTGTTTAGCTACCGAGGAACAGCTTCAACCTGTGGGGGTGAAAAGAGCAAGCATGAGAATGACTTTGTGTGCTGCTGGTTACAGCACTCACCCGGGAGTTGGGAGACCTAGGATCCACTCCCTTGCCACCAGTGATTTTTTAAATTACTTATTCACAGTTGAATAGCTTTAACAGAAGAGACTGAGGGAGCCCCACATCAGAATATTCTGTAGTTCAGTGTTTAGGACACTCATCAAGGAGGTAGCAGATTCCTGTTCCAATCTCTTCTCCCCTTCAGCCTGAGGGAGGACTTGAACTGGTGAGTCTCCCACATCCCAGGTGAGTATACTATACACTGGGTTTAAAGTTATGAGGGAGGTTCTCCCCCACCCCCAGGATTCTTGCAAAAATGATATAGGCATCTAACACCCAGAGAGGGTTTGCAGCTGAGACTCTCAAGTAAAGTTAACACTTCACTACAGCCCAGATGTAGGTGCCTATTTCCACGAGAGGGGTGGAACTTAGCACCCACCACATTTTGGCATCTCCCATTGACTAGCTTTTGTGGGGAGCTGCCTATCATGCTGGCTTTTTTTAATCCATTCTGAGGTGCATGTCTCTCCCCATTTATTGAATAGGGAGCCCATGAGCTGAACTCAATCTTTATGAATTTGGGTGATTTTCTAGGCACCTCCATGACTACGTTTCTTTGTGAATGTAGCTCAGAGTCTCAGCTTTTTTTAAAATAACAAATCATGGTCAAAATGTCATTAAATGTTCCAAATAAGAACACAAAGTAATTTCTACCCAGAAGAACTCTGTCTTATCTTTGCACATGGTCAGTTTAAAGGGGACAGGAGGGGGAAGAAGGTTACAATACGTATGCAATGACATAGATTCATCACACTGACATAGAGAGTCCAGCAAAGATTGCCTTCCTTTTCATCAGTTCTCTCAACCTCCACTCTTTCTCACAAAGTTAATATGCCCATTCAGACACACAAAGTGAAATAAACCTGCAAAGTAAATGACTATATTGTATCAAACTAAACAAAACAAAGAAAACAAACCCTGACTTTCAACAGGTTGAACATGTCATTGCTGCTTAATGGAAAATTTCCTTCCAGTCTGTAATTAAATACTTTTTTATACCTGTAAATATTTAGAGGTAGATGTATCATACATAATTGGTGATTTAATATGATAGGAAGTGATATCTGTTTGCTAATCTTTGCCCTTTAAGGAGAAAATTTTAAAATTTATTTTAAAGAACAAAATAAGTTGCTGGGCAATTTTTAATGTTCCATTTTATTTTTAGATGTTGGAATGCTAAGGTCAATTACACAATCTAGAACAGTTTGAGCATATAGCACAGTCCATTCTAATCAGTGCTAGGTACACACTGAGCTCAAAACCTATAAACACAAATTCAGAATGAATTTAATTGAACAAGAATAGAACTACTTTGAAGGGACCTTGAAGTAATATGAGATATTAAAAAGCAGTATACATTTCACAGAAGCAATTAATAAAGTCAACAAATTGCTGTGCTATATTGATACAAAACTGTAATATAAACCATAGGAATTTAAGATGATATACAATTCTACATATGGTACCACTTTAATATTAAATGCATTTCTTATCATTAAAATGGTGTATAATACTTAAAAAGAGAGTACAACATTGATCCTAGTCCAAAAGATAGGAGGAGCCAATGAGTTATTAAAATTACAATGGACCATATTCTGATACTGTTATTTTTACTGAGTACCATCTTACTCCACAAGTAGTGTCCCTTGCTACACATTAAATGGTGCTACTCAGCATGACTATAGGTATCAGAATCTGTCCTAAACAATTATTTTCAAAGTTCTGGATGACACCCTAATTGGTGAGAGTAGCATTGACAGAAACAAACTGGAAAGACAGCGTAAGAGAATAGAGGAGTATAGGCTTTAGGCAGTGAGGGGAGATTCAGATCTAATAAATCCTACACTTGATAAGACAAAATAAATCACACAGATAAAAAATAGCCATACTTATCAATTTAAGGTAAGTTTATTTTCAACTTAACTTTTAATGCAGCTGTAAAATATTATTACTTTTTATGTAATCGAGCATTATAGCACTGATCCAAACACTACGGTAGTCAATGGAAAGAATCCCCATTGACTTCAATAGGCTTTGAATACACAAATGAATAGTCCCACTGAAGTAAATGGGACATGCTTGGAATTCTGCAAATACACAGCGAACTGGAGCCACAGTGATCTCAGGAAAAGTGTGAGACTGCGATTAAGTGGTTGCAAGAAGAGTTGCTTAAAATATGCTCTGTCTTAAAGTGGTTCACAGCTTGAAAAAAGTCTGAAAACCATTAAGTTAATAAAATTCAGAATATAATCCTTTAAATTATGTGGACAAGATTTGTCACACTCACCTCCCTAATTGAATTTCTGGCTCTTGATTATCCATCTCCAGATGGCCTTAGTTATTTCCTTATGTAAATGTCAGAACTCCTGTTCATAACCTGTTTCATGTGAAGGTAGCCAATAATTTAGGCATATCTCACAAGCCACTGTTAACTATTCTGTGCACGTGTATTCCTCCTATTGTGAACATAATTGTAGAGATTATTTTAGCCACATTTTAAAAAGTTTATTTACTGAATATTAACAATAGGAATCTAATTGTCCTTTTCACAAAAAATAATAATATATAGAGAGAGTGATTCAAAAGCACACCCTGAAGACAATTTGACAGCATTTTTGAGGCATGTAGTGCAAAAAGAACAAATCTGATGGACTCTTATGATATCCTTTACAAAGTTTCTTTGAGACAGTGCCAGTAAAGATTTCTTGATGACACAAGTATCCAAATTTCTCTTCCCATCATAAAGGGTCATGAAGCTAATAATTCAAAGTCAAGTCATCATGACTTGCATTGACTGTAAAAAAGAAACCAGTGGTAAGGTCAGAACATTATTGTCTTTTTCCAAAATTTCACCTCATTCTTTCAATTAATTAAAAATGGAATTGTTTAACCTGGTGAGTATCATGCAATGACATTTTCGGTGCTGGGCGATTTATAATGACCCCATTATTTTCAGTGACACAGTAGGAATGAGTGGCTGTATAATACATAGCCCAAGGCTTTCATGAATACTGCTTTCTTGGTTGTACAGAAGGAGGAGATTCAGCAGTGTTAGATGAGTCTAGGTGATCTTTGAAAAAAGTACAGTACAATGCTAATCATTCCATAATTTCTAGGGACTTTTTTTATACAA
The DNA here is from genome assembly GCF_015237465.2 of Chelonia mydas. Lineage (NCBI taxonomy): Eukaryota > Metazoa > Chordata > Testudines > Cheloniidae > Chelonia > Chelonia mydas. The sequence goes on from NC_057852.1 coordinate 101,704,330, forward strand.
CATAGAACAAAATATTCCTTTTAAATTTTGCTTTATTTTTCATTGAAATTATTCTATTCAGCATTGGTTGCTGAAAGTCATTTAAATTGGACATTTATTAAGATGAAACAGGGAAAAAAAGATATCCATCTTATTCCTTTCTTTTATCATTGAAAACGTGTGAAAATCATCATAAAGTATTTAAAATAAAATCAATTAAGATTATTTATGAGAAAAATATCATTGCAATAGTGCAGGAAAGAGTAGTCCTTTTAAAAGTTGTAAGATTAATAACACAGCTCATTTTTATTCTGGAACTATGTTAGACAAATGAAGGTGAAAATCAACATAGCAAGATCTGCAGTATTTGACTTTACTGCCATTCCTCCATAACTAGATACAGAGCTTGTGAATTAATGATATATTCTGATGATACATGGCCTTGAGTCTTAAGAAAAATGGCATTGCTCTAAAATCGCTCATAACATTACACTTACACATAGCACATAATGGAGCTATGGAAGGAGTGCAGTTCATCAACCCCATTGGAGGGGGAAAAAAGAGAGCAGTTCTAAATAATGATAGGTTAATATCATTGGTTGAATGTAAAATATATCAATAACATAAGGAGGTGCCATGAATGATTTTTCTCTAGCTATCAGGTCACACAATCATATTCTTTCTTCTTCTTTCTGGGAAATATTGTATGCTATTACAATATTTAGGGTTATAATGCTCTTCATCATTGTAGGTGTCAAGGTTCCTCCCCCACTCTGAACTCTAGGGTACAGATGTGGGGACCTGCATGAAAACGTCCTAAGCTTACTTTTACCAGCTTGGGTTAAAACTTCCCCAAGGTACAAATTAATTTTATCCTTTTTCCTTGGAATATCCACTGCCACCACCAAACTCTAACTGGGTTTACTGGGAAACATAGTTTGGACACGTCTTTCCCCCCAAAATCCTCCCAACCCTTGCACCCCACTTCCTGGGAAAGGTTTGGTAAAAATCCTCACCAATTTGCATAGGTGACCACAGACCCAAACCCTTGGATCTGAGAACAATGAAAAAGCATTCAGTTTTCTTACAAAAAGACTTTTAATAGAAATAGAAGTAAACAGAAGTAAAGAAATCACCTCTGTAAAATCAGGATGGTAGATACCTTACAGGGTAATTAGATTCAAAACATAGAGAATCCCGCTAAGCAAAACCTTAAGTTGCAAAAAAGACACACAGACAGAAATAGTCATTCTATTCAGCACAATTCTTTTCTCAGCCATTTAAAGAAATCATAATCTAACACATACCTAGCTAGATTACTTACTAAAGTTCTAAGACTCCATTCCTGGTCTATCCCCGGCAAAAGCAGCATACCGACAGACACAGACCCTTTGTTTCTCTCCCTCCTCCCAGCTTTTGAAAGTATCTTGTCTCCTCATTGGTCATTTTGGTCAGGTGCCAGCGAGGTTACCTTTAGCTTCTTAACCCTTTACAGGTGAGAGGATTTTTCCTCTGGCCAGGAGGGATTTTAAAGGGGTTTACCCTTCCCTTTATATTTATGACAGTAGGTGATTAAGTCATACACATTTTTTCAGCTAATTAAACAATAATTTCAGGTTTGCATTAAAATTCCCAGAATGAATGTAGGGTGGATATTATGAATGTTTGTGCTTGTTTCTTTAGAAATGTAGTAGAAAGTTACATGGGTTTGGGATAGTCCTAGGTGAAATTCTACAATGAAGCAAAGAAAGAGAAGCTGAAAAATTAGCATTAGATATAATACTGTTTATCCTTATTCTAATGTTCGGGGTTCAAAGAAAGCTACTCTTTCTATGGTTCCCCATCACTGTCACATGACAAAGTCTCATAGCTGACTCACTTTGAACCAGAATAAGTAGAAAAGGAATATATGCCAAACCCTCCATAAGATTTTCAGTTTGATAAGCCTGTGGGATGTCCTGAATGGAAAGAATGTGTCACCAGATTCCAAACAAGTTTAAACAGACAGCAATGAAATGCAGATCAGGTGATAAATTATGCACAATTAAATTGAAGTAAGGAGAGAAGATTTACTATGTCACCATTCTTTAAGAAGTTTGATAAGCCTCTTGTTCCAGATAGGACTCCAATACACAGATGGACATGGTTTAAACACCATGGGCAGCCCTTCAGCTGATGTAAAGTGTCATAGCTCAATGGAAGTCAATATGCCTTTTACGAGCATGGAATTCCCTGTGTAGAAGTATGGCCAGAGAGATCATAGGGCATAGGACAGTGGTGGGCAACCTGCGGCTGGTGGGCCGCATGCGGCCCATCAGGGTAATCCGCTGGCGGGCCGCTAGACATTATGTTTACATTTTCACGGCTGTCCACAGCTCCCAGTGGCCGCGGTGTGCCATTCCCAGCCAATGGGAGCTGCGGGAAAAGGCTCAGGTCACAGGTTGCCGTGGGTCACAGTTTGCCCATCACTGCCATAGGAGGTCTGTCCAGGCAGTGGAAGTATGCTCAAGAGGCATAATGATAAAGCACTTTGGATGCATGTCTCTTGAAGCAAAGGAATCAAGAATCTTGACCGAGCAATGGTGAGTGATGCCTATGTCCTGGAATCTATGTCCAAAGGGTGTATTAATGAATAGTCTTAGACTGTTTATCTCAAGATTTACAATACTGCTATTAAACTTAAAATTGACTCAGGGGCAGAGAAAACTATGATTTGTAATTAAACTTTGTAATTAAACTTTAAAGGAGATTATTATTTATTTGTATTTATGCGGAGGAGTGCTGGAACAATTTGTATAGTGGAGGTGCTGAGAGCCATTGAACCAAACCTTAAACCCTGTATATGATAGAAACCACTTCAATCCAGAGGGTGTGGCATCACTCCCAGAACCTGTAGTTTCAGCACCTATGTTTATGGGGTCTCTATCATGGATCAGGGACCCATTGTGATAGGCACTGAACAAATACATAACAAAGTCTAGATAATATTTAGTCCTGCCAGGAGTGAACAGGATTGGACTAGATGACCTCTCAAGGTCCCTTCCAGTCCTACAAATCTGTCCTTCCAGTCCTGAAGAGTTTACAATACAAGCAAACAAGAGACAACAGATCGCTACAACAAACAGATGAGGGAGAGCACAAGATAACAATGAGGCAATACTGGTCAGCATGATAAGCAATGGTCTCAGCACACCAGCTACTTAAGCATTGTTGAGCAGCAGAGAAAAGATTTAAGGGGGGATGTGAAGAAAGACAATGAAATGGCTTTTCAAATATTTAAGCGCAGCTCCTCCTATGAACAGGGGACAGCATGATAGAAAGCACAGAAGTGCTTGATTGGAAAATGAACCCTAGAACATGATATAATAGTGCTAAACAGGCCAGTTGCATCGGTCAGTTCAAAACCTGCACTAACTACAAAAGTGAGGAGTCATTCAGTAGGAGAAGTTGTATAGGGAACAAATTAACAATACTAGATTTTTTGAAATGTAAGTAATCAATAAGGAAGAATTTTAAAATTTCTATTAAAGCTATGCAGAGGGTGGAGATTCCATTTTATGGAGGATTTTGAGATTTGATATTTTTTTACCATTAGGTACAAAACCTGAAAAATTACAAAATTCTCCACAAAAACAAAACAATACATGATACACTATAATACAGATTTAAAAAAAAAAAAATCAAAATGAGGCATTTTGACATTGTTGGAACTTTCCCCCCTTTTTTCTCAGTAATGAAATTTCAGCAAAATAAGCATAATTTGGGGTATTGGTGGGATTTTGATAGAACTGTATTCTCTGACAGAAAATGAGTCCATCAAATTTTCTCTAACTAGCTTAAGTCTGAATATCAAATACATTTAACAGTTTGTAAACTTATTCACATAGAGAAAAATATGGTTCAGAAATTTACAAATAAAATAATTAGAGTTTCATAATATAGTGATTCTTTTATGAATGCTTCCAAAATGGAAAAAAGAGACAAAATTTGAAAGTTATCTGGTATGAATGATTTGTCCAGCTCTGGTTTCAGCTATATTAAAGTTTATCCATGCAAATATATGTGTTTATATTTTGCTTAACAGATTTGAATGAATTTGACTACTGTAACACAGCAGAAAACTCTTTTCATTCAATCTTCCCTACACAGCTCTGTTAATACACTTCATTTGTAACAAGTTCTGGGCATACCTTTAATAGAAATTAGATATCACAATTGTAAGGATTCCACAAGTCAAAAGATACTCATTAAGGACTAAGCTATGAACACCAGATCATTTTCCCTTCTCACCAAATCCCTCCTACAATCTGGTTATTCTAGTAAGTACTCATTTTGGACTGAATCTAGGTCTTGATTATGTACTTCTATCCCAAAGGAACTTGTATTAATGATGTAGCCAACAGTTAGTCCTGAAATCCCGAGTTCTCAACATCTTAGAACTAGGGCTTTCCATGACTTTGAGAATAACAATGTTTAATACAGTGCAACAATTTTGCACTCAGGGATTTCAATTTTCTTTTAAAGGCAGGCTGTGAATGGCATTGACAACCCCATTAATAAATGGTCTTGAATTGTCAGTCATCATGGAAGACACAGTACAAGATCCCCTGACTGAAAAGAATGAGTTTCAAGTTCATTATTTTATTTTCATGCAATTGTTTTGATAGATTACAGAGTAAAAACCATGCATGGTAACTAAATTGTCATATTACTGTTATATAAGGATAGTTCTAACCCTCAGACATCCAGAGGAGTATCAGGAGAGCAGTTATTCAGCTTTGTATGTGAATGCCAGAGATTGTAATAGAGATGCCCAGAAAATATACCAATTTTGACAAAAACAAAAAACAAACAAAAAAAAAAAACAACTGGGGCCGTTGCTCTAAGTTTTTAGTATGTACAGATAGGTGGTTTAAAGTTGATAGCAGCCTGGTAAACAGCATATTGCTTAGCCAATCAAAACTGCCGTGGTTTAACCCTATCCTCTTTACACCCTCTGTTGCAAACAGAAAATTCCAATCTGTGGTTACACAGTTAAACAGAAGCATCAATTAAAAAAATCTTAAATCAACATAATTGAAGAAAGTCCATTTCATTCCTATAGCAGGGTAAGCAATTTTAAGAAACTGATACAATTCAAGAAAAAAAAAGAAACATCTTTTGAGATATTTCCAGCTGAACCTTAAAGTAATCAGTTAGAACTGCTTGCTTAGTCACTTACTTAATGTTGTCGACTCATCAATCGACATTGAAACGTTTGCCCTTCTTTCCTCTTTAATGTTTTCTACAACTCTTTATCAAATTGCAGATGAAAGGTATTCAATTATATCATCACAGATTTTCTCATCCTCTTTATACCCAACAAAAGGTACTCAGTTTAGTGATTGCACTTTAACATCTGCTGGAAAATAGATGCATGCCCTATGATGACATCCAATGTTCCTAACATCCAGAAAATATTTCTGTCAATATGTTTTTATCTTGGTATGTCCCACCTCTGATATACCAGTCCTGGGCATCTCCACAGAAGACATTAGAATCCATCCTCAATTGTAAGGTGTTTTTTATATCTCAAATATACCCATTAAGATTATATTTCTTGGAGAATCTCGGCAGTGCTGGTGTAAGGGCCAATAATAGTTCCAGTGGCATTAACCAAACTACTCCTTTCCTAGCCTGTGCAATGACTGCCACTTCCCTCTGCATTTCTCCCCAGACCTGAGAAGTGCTCTCCCTGGGTTCTGGTGGAAGAGGAGATGTTTGCCTGGTAGTAGCTGACCTCTTGCCTTCCATATTCGTGTGTGAATGGTTCCCTTTGCATAGTATATTGGAGAATATGTCTGGGCCTTCATTTTGGTATTGGATGCCACACAGAAGAGGTGCTGTGAGTTAGTGTTAGATGGCTTCAGCTGGGAAAAAAATTGAGAAGGTGTTTGGTGCTCTGACTCGTTTGGTGGTGGGGAAAGGAAGGAATTTCTAAAAGCTAAGATAGACTAACACAGACTGTAGTCTTTACCCAAAGAATAAAGGTGAAGTGTACAGATTTGTAGGAACATAGGACTGGAAGGGACCTCCTTGACCCTCAAGTCCAGTCTCCTGCTATCGAAGCAAACCCCATCATATCATACCAGGCTGTTTGCTCCCATTCTTCCTATTGGAAGATTGTTCCAGAACTTGAGCTGTAGCTCACAAAAGCTTATGCTCAAATAAATTGGTTAGTCTCTAAGGTGCCACAAGTACTCCTTTTCTTTTTGCGAATACAGACTAACACGGCTGTTACTCTGAAATCTGACTCCTATGATGATTAGATAACATCTTTTAATTTCCAGCGTACGTTTATTCAAGCAAGTTTATACACATTTATTCTTGTGCAAACATTGTCTTTTATCTTAAATAGTTTTTCTGACACAGCCCCCCCCACCCCGGATGTTTACCCCTCTGAAGTATTTAAAGAGAGAAAACTCTCAGCATAAATTTTACTACGTGAAACAAGCGAAGCTCTTTTAGGCTCATCTCATAAGATAGGCTTTCCATTCCCCTAATCATCCTAATAGCCCTCTCTGTATCTCTTCCAATTTGAATTAATCTTTCCTGAACATGGGTGACCAGAATTGAACACAGTATTTCAGGTGTGGTCTTATCGCTGCCTTGTACAGTGGCATTAAGGCTTTCCTATCGCATCTGAAAATACCTTGTGTGACACATGGCCAGAAAGGATTAAGCATCCTGCAGGATAAATTACCCAAATTTCACCTCTTGGGACATATTATTATATAATGTTTGTGGATTTGTATGTTTACATATATATTGTTAGAGGTTAACAGTGTAACCAAAGGGTTCCAGTCTATGCTGTATTGTGTTAATTCAGAGATCAAAAGGAGACGTTAACATTTAAATGAACTGTAAATATAGTGATATCACTGTATTCATCTCTCTTTGAAATTTATAGCAAATCACCTGTGAATGGTGGAAAACAGGCAATTGCCTTTTGTTAATCCCTGTAGCTACATTACTGGTGACGCTTAGAAATAGGTCTACCTCAAAGTTTCCATGATTGTCTATTGTTCACCTAAGGACTCTGAGCAGTCAAGAGAAGGCCTGGACTGTATAAAGATGTCTTGGGTCCTGGTCCTTTTTATCTCAGATCTGCTTTATGCAGGTGAAGCTTGAGTCCTATGACTGAGATCATTAGTCCCATCTGGATCACCCTGAATATGAACATTGGACTATAACTAATTATGAAAGAACTCTTTACAACTACAAAGCTCAGCATCTCCACTATGAATCTGATCTCAGAATTGTACTTGTGTCTGTATGTATACTGATCTTTTAACCAATACTCTCTCTCTTTTCTTTTAAAATAAATTTTAGTTTAGTTAATAGGAATTGGCTGTAAGCATGTATTTGGGTAAGATTGGAAATATTCATTAACCTGGGAAGTAATATGTCCGATCCTTTAAGATTGGTAGAACTTTCTTATATGATAAATAAGATTTTCAGTAATCCTCATCATATTTCATGCAGGTGTCTGCGTGGAGGCCTTAGGCTGGGTTGCTTCAAGGGAACTCTTTGTTTAAGGGAACAGTTTTGGCTTCTGTTTTGAGGCTAGCTTGATGGATCTAAGTACTAAAATAGTCACGAGCTTTGGGGATTGTCTGCCCCATTCTTTGCAGTTTGCCTTAACTGAGTAACCTCAGTGTGGTTCCCCTGGGACCCTGGTCCTACCTTGCCTGATATATTGTAGGATTGCATTTGCCTTTTTCTCAGCCACATCACATTGGTGACTCATAGTGATCCTGAAATCAACTAATACACCCAGGTCCTTCTCCTCTGTCTTTTCCAACTGATGAGACCCCAGCTTTTGCAAAAAAATATTGTTATTAGTCCACAAGCGAATGACTTTGTACGATTAAATTTCATCCCATTTCTATTACTCTGGTCCTCAAGTTTTCCTAGAGTTGTCACTGAGGTCATCTGTGTTGGTACCTTACCGTTGGTTCACTCTCCATCAATGCACATGTTTGGCCCATCTATGGTATTCCAGAAGCAGGGAAGAGCAGGTTAATATTGTCTCTATCAGAATTAACCTGTGGAGTATGTTCTATGATATTTTACTTTGAGTTTGGGTGGAGAATACCATGTATGCCTTTGTGGAGCTAACACCTCACAAGCTAACCCTTGTCCACATTTACATAGGTGTTGTACTGCTATCTTAAAGTAGCATATAATATGAACTAGTAGGAATTTAGGTTATTTTTAGTCATGCAGTGGATTTGTTATTGCTGCAGCACTATTTGTTTTCTGTTTGGGTATGTCTACCCTGCAGTCTGAGGTGTGATTGCAAACCTGTTCTAGCTTTACTTGTGTTAGCGTTGCTAAAATAGTGTAGTGTGGGCACCACTTGCTTCACCACCGGCTGTACAAGTATGCCAGGAAGCCTAGCTACATACATTGTGTGGTTGATTCTGTATTGTGTATTATAAAGGTGAAATTGAGTCACAAATCTTGGCTCCACTGAAGTCAATGGTAAACAACTCTCATTTGACTCAAAGAGTTAAAACCTGGCGCCACAGATGTCAAACAATTATATTGCAGAGGGGCCAGCTGTGAAATTTGGATGCACAATCAGTTCTAACTCTGAGTTTCCCCAAATCTCAGGTGGGTTTTGATCCACAAGATTTCCTAAAGAGGCATATGTGATGATAGAGTTTAGTACAAATTACCATATAAACTTTAAGGAAACTGATATTTCTGTCTGAAGAAGCCATGAACATTAAAAGCAGAAAACTTTCAAATGTTATTGTCTGCTGTATAAACATGGGAGACAATCACCTCCTCCTCTTCTGCTTCCACTCAGAAATATAGAAACTTTCAGTCATACAGTGCTGTAAATTCATAATTTTAGCACAAATCTCACAATACTTGATATATTTTCTTGAAGTTCCAAATGCTGGAATCCTGTGAGTATGAGAGAATCTCAATGTACATATTTTAAAAAATTAAGTTTCTAATGTTAATTGTTGTGAAGAAAAGCTTGAAAGTGTGAATCCTAAAGGGTCAAAAGCCAGAATACTGCAAAAGAACACTTTTCTCCCTCTCTTTCTTTAAGAAATCCCATTGACTTTTAAGCCAAAACCATTATTTTTGGGGACCTAACTGCTGAATGTTGAATGTCTGGCATGACAAAACTGCTTCTAATCTCTGGCATTACTTAACCCAGCCCTTCAACCATTGTGAATAAGATCTGCATTTAGGTTGAGAAAGATGCAGAGACACTGACAAATTAACTTGACACTCTCCCTTTAAAATAATGTTTCCCAAATCGTTAATATAGCTTTCCTTTTTTTTTTCCCCTGAAGTGTCACTATTCAATCATTAGAGACTAACCAATTTATTTGAGCATAAGCTTTCATGAGCTACAGCTCACTTGCATCTGATGAAGTGAGCTGTAGCTCACGAAAGCTTATGCTCAAATAAATTGGTTAGTCTCTAAGGTGCCACAAGTCCTCCTTTTCTTTTTGCGAATATAGACTAACACGGCTGCTACTCTGAAACCTATTCAGTCATTGGAAGATATCTTTGAAAAGCACTCCACTTTATTTGATTTTCCTTTACTTTTGGATAATGTCACAACTAGGAAACCTTCTAAAAGATTATTACATACTTTATGTTTACCACTCATAGACCCCAAGCAGGATCAGAGCCCATTTGTACTAGGGAGTGTACAAACACATAACAAATGTCATACCCAACCCAAAAGAGAAGTTCTGTTTTCTGAATGGTGAATGACACTTCATTTCTAATAGACAGAACCTGTTAGTGTAACTGACCAATAACATTGCAGGAATTACCATTAATATATTTATAGCTAATACCCTTCATGCTTTGGACCATTTTTCAAGGTTACACTATTGTTTCAGTGCCAGAGGTTCATGTTTGCCTTGTTATCTGGTGTCAGCATGTTTATAATATGATGTGTGTGCTGTTTGAAAACCTCAGAGCTCTGAATAATGTAAGTAACTGGTCAATAGTGGTATATTACTATTTCCTTTCTATTAAAAGTTTTTTGAAAACAAAAACCAAAAAATTCCAGTAAATTCAGTGTCTAACTAGAGAAATCTTAGTTAGAAACAACAAACAATAGCATGGCCTAAACCCCAAAGACCACCTTTTTCTCAAGACTGGAGGAGGAACTATTAATAAACTTAGTGCTAAGTTGCAAAGTAGTAGGCTTTAACAAGATTAAAAGGTGTTAGGCTGCCAGAAACATTATCACTACTGGTGCTTAAAGATAACAGTAGTGTGGCGCCATGGGATAAAAAGAGTATTTCAGATGATTCTGGACATCAAAGGATGCTGCTTCCCGAAAGTTGAAAGGACATGTTTTATCATTTATATTTCCCCTGCACTTCTTTCCATCAGCCAATCCATTTTCATCTTTCAAATTCTTTATTCTTCTGCCTAAGGAACATAAACACTATAACACTTTAAGCAAAATTATTTCTTTAAAAGCTAAATAATACCATAGGAGCAGTACTTATCACCTTCCCATACCAGTTTAAAAGGATGAATAAGACACAATAAAAGCCAATCTCCCTGAATAGTGCGTTAAGAATAGAGGTTGAAAGGCAGCATTTGCAGCTCTTGTATAGCTAGGCAGAGTAGGTAGGACCAAGGTTAAAGCACAATCTAGTGTGGATCCAGCCTTTGGGAACAAGTTAACATGTACTTGCATGTTGAACTACAACATCAGGATTAAAAATCTACATATTGCTTTTCTTATCCTGCCCTGTCAGCATTGTACTATAACACTACCAAGAAACAGAGAGAAAAAAATAGTACCTAGCCTGCCAGTACAATGGCACTCACTGTAGAACTTTTGAGTTAATTATGATCTTTTAAAATAAAATTGCAGCTAGGGAAATTAACTCATTCCAAGGCAACGATTCAAGAATTATAAAGCAACAATTAAATTAAATGCTTGACAAAGCAAGGAGGACTTTTTTTTCTCTACTTTTTTCCCATTTGTAAACGGAAGTATTGAGCTTTTTTCTGGCATTTTAAGTATATAAATATATCTTTTGAAAATCACATAAAACAAACCAAAAGTGAGGTATCTTAATCCCCTTCATTTCTGAGAAGATTTTTCTGAAAAATTGTCAGTGCTTTAAAGTTATGGCTCTTGAGAACTACACCACCTCATAAAACAGAATCTGGGGACATTGCTGAGTACTTTGAGAAGCTGTGTATGCTCCACGTGGTTCCTGAGGTAGTTGAGCAGGATAATGTGCACAGCTTATTGCCCTGAAACACTGGTGGTGATTTTTAGTGAGTTTTAAGGGTGGTGGCTAGAGAACAAACAAAGTGGTTAGGTTACTGGTTTGTTATTTTCTGTTTGCTTATTTCAAGCAAGAGAAGTAGGGACAGGAAAAACCGCAAAATGAGTGAAAGTGGAGCTACCAGAATGTTGGAGCACTGCAGATTGCAGGCAATGGAAAACGAGAAAGAACATAAAAGACATATGGAATTATGGGAAGCAGAAAATGCCTGGCAGGAAGCAGAAAATGCAAGGGAGAAAGCGGCCCGGGAAAGATCCATGGTAGCCCAGAAGCTAGCCATGGAACTGAGACAGCTCAAGGCTGACAGGGAAATGGAAGCATGGATTGGAAGAGACAGAACCCCCCTCCAGGGGGGTCCACCTCTCCAAAAATCCACAAGTGGGAGCAGTTATGTCCACCATATAGTGAATCTGGGGACATTGCTGAGTACTTCATCACCTTTGAGAGGCTGTGTATGCTCCACGTGATTCCTGACGATCAAAAGATGACCACTTTGGATGCAAAATTGACTGGGAGAGCTCTGTACATATTCAATAAGATGCCAATGGGTGATGCTTCCAATTATGGTAAATTTTAAGGAATTGGTTTTGAAATAGTTTCAGATTACACATGAAACTTATACATTCTAAGAAGAGGATCATGTGTCAAGTATCTCAATTTAAAAAATGGTATAAATGATGGAAGGCTGAAGAACATGGGGACAACAAGAAAGGGTCATGGTAATGGGCAGGAGGGGATGATTCTGTCAGGCAGTGTATGAGAGCACAGAGGTGTGAGAAAGTAATGAGACTCTGAGGATGGGGAATAAGGGATAAAAGTGATGGAGGGATTTATGGAGATGGGGAAGCAGAGGAGAATGCAAGAGGCAGAAAGAACAAGAGAGTAGGAGGGAAAGAACTGAAAGGAGTAGTGGAGATATGAAAGTAGCAAAACAGAATTAATGAAAGTCAAAACCTTTTGTTGTACAAAAAAGAGTAATTAGAGAGATTAAGGGAAAGGGACAGCGAATAAGATAAAGGAAAACCTATACCAATATATAGTAACACAAACGCAAAAATGCAAAGGAGTCCAAGTTTAAAAAATCACATTAATTACTACAAGTGCTGCAATAAATACAACCTCAACCCTGCAATTTGTAGTAGGTGTGCAGAGCGCCCTTGACTTCATGGGCATTGCAGTCTAACCCATATTCAAGTATCTTTAGTACCAGAGCTTAAGTCAAAAATGACATGGGATATGACAGGAGGGAGACTGGGTATATTGAGGATTGCTCAGGACAAAAAAATGAGTAGACCAGGTCCACACTTTGAGATCCTTAGGTGAAAATGCAATGTATTACTATTAACCTTTTATCAACAGAGAATACTTAACACCGTTCCTTGTTAACTCTGGTCCCCACCCCCACCCACGCAAAAAAAAAAAAAGCTTACTTCCAAAAGGCAGAAGATCTCTCATTGTCCATGTGCCCCTTTGAATGTATAGCTTTGTAAAATAGCACAATGAATGTGCTATAGAAACTCTATTAAAGGATTGGTGTATGTCGCCTTTTTGCTTTGCTTTCTGGGTTCATCACTGGATAGTTGAGAAGATTTATAGCTAGTCCTCAAGCCTGTGTTTATCTAGTTTTTGGAAGACCTTTCCCTCAAATCCTTGTTTTAACAAAGTCATAACTAAAAATATTTGAAAAGCTGTAATAATTTTCCCTCAATCTCCTCTTAGTTACCATTAAAATATTTTTAAATATTATACTTTGTACTGGTAGGAAAAAAGTTGACCTTGTTTATTTCTCTCTTCCTTTTGATATATACTGACCCACCAGACATGGATATTGTAGACTGAGTCCAAGCCTTTAAATACTTTAACTTTACATAATTTTATTTGACGGTCACATAATGTCTCCAATCTTTGACAATAATTCTTACACATATTGTGATAAAACAAGGTACATTGTGGTTCAAAAACATGTAAATGTAGTGTACTAAACCCATTTTACTGTGAGAGCTTACAGAATAGACAGAAATTTTAGAGAGAAAAAGAAATAAGGTGTTTGATTTTGGTAGTTCAGACCCTGAAAATCTGCAGGGCATTCTTCTTCTTCAACTCACTTTCTTTTTTATGAAGCTTTGGCCCAACACTCTGCCAGGTAATTATGACTCCAGAGAATTCATGCTATTTTTGGGCTCAATTTATAAGCTAATATTCCAAGGAGTTATGGACTTTTAAACAGCAGTAGGTTGCATGTAGGGCACCTGATTCATAAGAAAAAATGCAGACTTATACATTCACTGGCTCTTGGATAAACTTTAGGAGAATATGTAAATCAAATTTGGGAATGAGGAAACAATTAAAGTTGCCTGAAGAAATATAATCCCATATTCTCAACTGCTATAAAATTCCTAAGTCATTTGTGTATAATTAGTTGATATGTTGCTGTCTTTGCAAAATATAAATGTTAATAGAAGTTATGCACAGGCTTTCTTGCTTCATACTGTGTAAAAGTCAGTTTGTTTCACAGTAGAGAGGCAGAGATTAGATAATACATGAACAAGAAAATGCATCAAATGATTACTGAAGTGACAAATGCTATCTCTGTTACACTCTTGAAATCAATTAATTCAATTCAAATTAATGTGTTTGTATGGCAGAATTTGATGCAAAATGTGGTTCTTTTGCTTTTTCTCTAAACCTTCCAAAGGTATTTGGATTGCTTTTTTAGAGCAGATATTTGTTTTCTACCCCAGCTGTGTTTCCCAGAGACTTCTCTTTACAGCAATCAAATTTCAGCTTGCATGATCAACATGTTAGCCTGTAATAAATTGAGCATCCTGACCCCTAGACACATTAATTTTTTACTGAAAAGCAAAAGTTTAGCATCAAATGAACAGCAATCGAACATTCTGCAAAGTGCTATTTTCTAAAAGCAGCAGTTTGTAAGATTCTGAGAGATTTCATTGTTACTCCTGCTGTACTTGGTCACTTTCTTAATCTTAAAAGATGTAAATTATAATTTTTTGATAGTACTTCCACAGTATCCGTGCTGGCAGGAAATATTTTAACATTTACTGACAGTGCAAATACAGAGCTATTTATGTGACTGACAGTTGGCAATGTAGAATGAAAGTCAGAAACTGACCTAGAGTGTGAAGCTTCTGAAAGTATTTTAGAAAATGTTAAGGGCTGTGCTCTGAGGAAGTGGCAGTATGTAATCATATTGCCCAAGGAACACGGCCAGGGGATGGTGGCACAAGCACATTTCCTGATGCAGACTAATTCCTCGATGTACTTGCCTCAGCTGTACTGGCCAGCATTTTGTTGGGGGTGCAGCCAAGGTCTATGGTGACTGGGAAGAGGGAAATAGCTGCTCATTAGTGACTATTCTTACTCCAGCTTTGTGCCCTATTATGTATGTGGCCCATGCAGGAAAGTAATCCACCTTGCTCCCCTATACTGGCATGTAGGCTTGCTTACTATACAGTAGGTTCCGAGACACTTTGACTTCAATAGCTCTATTCCAATTTACACCATTTGATAATTTCCTCATGTTTTGTATAGCACCTGTTTTCTTAAATTACAGCAACTGTATTATTCACAACTTACTTTTAGTAAAGGTGCAATGTAATGTATAACCTGAATTAAACAGCATTACACAGTTAACAGTTTAAACTTTTCAGGAATACTTAAAAATATTTTTTCCAATTTACACATCATCAGTAGACTGTCCATTTAATGAATAAGTTAAAACACACAGGGCCAAATCCTGTGGTCCTTTGTCAGTCAAAGGAATGTGCACCGTAAGTTATTATAAAAAAGGAATGTCAACAATACAAAAGTTTGTTAAAATTAACATTTAATTCTATATACTTTCTTTGGATAGCTTATATATTTTTAACTGAATTCTCCTTTTATCACTGTATTGTTGGATCATATTAAAGAAGTTCTGTATTAAAATCACAAATGAGTTTGATTCCCCATAGTTTAAATTCCAGGGTATTACTAATTAAGAGGTCTCTTGGTTTTTGGCACTGTTTCTCTCCTTCTATGTGTGAAACTTGCAGGCTGCTAATTGTGTTAGTACATTCTAAGACAGAGTCTGTTCTCCAAGCAATTCACAGAGACAGAGACTCAAAGCAATACTCTAACAACAGAAACAGCATCCAGAGACTCCCCGCCCTTTTGTTGTATTAACAATTGTGATTAAAATAGAGATAGAGGTTGTATGTGGATGGATGCTTGGTGTGGATAATAACTGAATGATCAGGGAGGTGCCAGCCTAAGAATCCAGTGTCCATCGGCTGAAGAAGGCGTCAAGTGGAAATAACCAGAGGACCCCCGGAGGGCAGACTGGAATCCACCCAACAGCCTCAAGAATGGGAGAACCAAAGAACAAGATAACATCTTGGAGCCGTCAGGAATGTGCTATCTGCTGATTGATTCAGCAACAGCATGATGAAGCAATTCCCATAGACTGGCATAGGAAGAAATTCCTATAAAAATAGACTCTAAAAAGTGAGAACTTTGGGGTCTGATTCTGCAAAGCAACTTCCAGGAGCATCAGATGAGCATCTGACAAGGCCCTGCTCCCTCCTCATGTCCAGGCCACCTGGCCAGTGGCTTGGCATGAGCAACTCTAAGGCTGGTAACTATGATAAACAACCTTGCAGAACCTGTGTGTGTGTGTGTGTGTGAATGAATGTGTGAATAAATATGACAGGTTTCAGAGTAACAGCCATGTTAGTCTGTATTCGCAAAAAGAAAAGGAGTACTTGTGGCACCTTAGAGACTAACCAATTTATTTGAGCATGACCTTTCGTGAGCTACAGCTCACTTCATCGGATGCATACTGTGGAAGCTGCAGAAGACATTATATACACACAGAGACCATGAAACAATACCTCCTCCCACCCCACTCTCCTGCTGGTAATAGCTTATCTAAAGTGATCATCAAGTTGGGCCATTTCCAGCACAAATCCAGGTTTTCTCACCCTCCGCCCCCCCACACACAAACTCATTCTCCTGCTGTTAATAGCCCATCCAAAGTAACCACTCTCTTCACAATGTGTATGATAATCAAGGTGGGCCATTTTCTGCACAAATCCAGGTTCTCTCACCCCCTCACCCCCCTCCAAAAACCACACACACAAACTCACTCTCCTGCTGGTAATAGCCTATCCAAAGTGACCACTCTTCTTACAACGTGCATGAAAATCAAGGTGGGCCATTTTCAGCACAAATACAGGTTTTCTCACCCCCCCACCCTTTTTTCCCCCCAAAACACACACACACACACAAACTCACTCTCCTGCTGGTAATAGCTTATCCAAAGTGACCACTCTCCCTACAATGTGCATGATAATCAAGGTGGGCCATTTCCAGCACAAATCCAGGTTTTCTCACCCCCCTCCCACCCCCATACACACACAAACTCACTCTCCTGCTGGTAATAGCTCATCCAAAGTATCCACTCTCCCTATAATGTGCATGATAATCAAGGTGGGCCATTTCCAGCACAAATCCAGGTTTTCTCACCACTCCCCCACCCCCCAAAACCACACAGAAACCCATTTCCAGCATAAATCCAAGTTTAACCAGAACATTTGGGGGAGGGGGGGGTAGGAAAAAACAAGGGGAAATAGGCTACCTTGCATAATGACTTAGCCACTCCCAGTCTCTATTTAAGCCTAAATTAATAGTATCCAATTTGCAAATGAATTCCAATTCAGCAGTTTCTCGCTGGAGTCTGGATTTGAAGTTTTTTTGTTGTAAGATAGCGACCTTCATGTCTGTGATTGCGTGACAAGAGAGATTGAAGTGTTCTCCGACTGGTTTATGAGTGTTATAATTCTTGACATCTGATTTGTGTCCATTTATTCTTTTACGTAGAGACTGTCCAGTTTGACCAATGTACATGGCAGAGGGGCATTGCTGGCACATGATGGCATATATCACATTGGTGGATGTGCAGGTGAACGAGCCTCTGATAGTGTGGCTGATGTTATTAGGCCCTGTGATGGTGTCCCCTGAATAGATATGTGGGCACAGTTGGCAACGAGCTTTGTTGCAAGGATAGGTTCCTGGGTTAGTGGTTCTGTTGTTGGTGAGTATTTGCTTCAGGTTGGGGGGCTGTCTGTAGGCAAGGACTGGCCTGTCTCCCAAGATTTGTGAGAGTGTTGGGTCATCCTTCAGGATAGGTTGTAGATCCTTAATAATGTGTTGGAGGGGTTTTAGTTGTGGGCTGAAGGTGACGGCTAGTGGCGTTCTGTTATTTTCTTTGTTAGGCCTGTCCTTTAGTAGGTGACTTCTGGGAACTCTTCTGGCTCTATCAATCTGTTTCTTCACTTCCGCAGGTGGGTATTGTAGTTGTAAGAATGCTTGATAGAGCTCTTGTAGGTGTTTGTCTCTGTCTGAGGGGTTGGAGCAAATGCGGTTGTATCGCAGAGCTTGGCTGTAGACGATGGATCATGTGGTGTGGTCAGGGTGAAAGCTGGAGGCATGTAGGTAGGAATAGCGGTCAGTAGGTTTTCGGTATAGGGTGGTGTTTATGTGACCATCGTTTATTAGCACTGTAGTGTCCAGGAAGTGGACCTCTTGTGTGGACTGGACCAGGCTGAGGTTGATGGTGGGATGGAAATTGTTGAAATCATGGTGGAATTCCTCAAAGGCTTCTTTTCCATGGGTCCAGATGATGAAGATGTCATCAATATAGCGCTAGTAGAGTGGGGGCATTAGGGGACGAGAGCTGAGGAAGCGTTGTTCTAAATCAGCCATAAAAATGTTGGCATACTGTGGGGCCATGCGGGTACCCATAGCAGTGCCACTGATCTGAAGGTATACATTGTCCCCAAATGTAAAATAGTTATGGGTAAGGACAAAGTCACAAAGTTCAGCCACCAGGTTAGCCGTGACATTATCGGGGATATTGTTCTTGACGGCTTGTAGTCCATCTTTGTGTGGAATGTTGGTATAGAGGGCTTCTACATCCATAGTGGCCAGGATGGTGTTATCAGGAAGATCACCGATGGATTGTAGTTTCCTCAGGAAGTCAGTGGTGTCTCGAAGATAGCTGGGAGTGCTGGTAGTGTAGGGCCTGAGGAGGGAGTCTACATAGCCAGACAATCCTGCTGTCAGGGTGCCAATGCCTGAGATGATGGGGCGCCCAGGATTTCCAGGTTTATGGATCTTGGGTAGTAGATAGAATATCCCAGGTCGGGGTTCCAGGGGTGTGTCTGTGTGGATTTGATCTTGTACTTTTTCAGGAAGTTTCTTGAGCAAATGCTGTAGATGCTTTTGGTAACTCTCAGTGGGATCAGAGGGTAATGGCTTGTAGAAAGTGGTGTTGGAGAGCTGCCGAGCAGCCTCTTGTTCATATTCCGACCTATTCATGATGACGACAGCACCTCCTTTGTCAGCCTTTTTGATTATGATGTCAGAGTTGTTTCTGAGGCTGTGGATGGCATTGTGTTCCGCGCGGCTGAGGTTATGGGGCAAGTGATGCTGCTTTTCAACAATTTCAGCCCGTGCACGTCGGCGGAAGCACTCTATGTAGAAGTCCAGTCTGCTGTTTCGACCTTCAGGAGGAGTCCACCTAGAATCCTTCTTTTTGTAATGTTGGTAGGGAGGCCTCTGTGGATTAGTATGTTGTTCAGAGGTATTTTGGAAATATTCCTTGAGTCGGAGACGTCGAAAATAGGATTCTAGGTCACCACAGAACTGTATCATGTTCGTGGGGGTGGAGGGGCAGAAGGAGAGGCCCCGAGATAGGACAGCTGCTTCTGCTGGGCTGAGAGTATAGTTGGATAGGTTAACAATATTGCTGGGTGGGTTGAGGGAACCATTGCTGTGGCCCCTTGTAGCATGTAGTAGTTTAGAAAGTTTAGTGTCCTTTTTCTTTTGTAGAGAAGCAAAGTGTGCGTTGTAAATGGCTTGTCTAGTTTTAGTAAAATCCAGCCACGAGGAAGTTTGTGTGGAAGATTGTTTTTTTATGAGAGTATCCAGTTTTGAGAGCTCATTCTTAATCTTTCCCTGTTTGCTGTAGAGGATGTTGATCAGGTGATTCCGCAGTTTCTTTGAGAGCGTGTGGCACAAGCTGTCAGCACAGTCTGTGTGGTATGTAGATTGTAATGGATTTTTTACCTTCAGTCCTTTTGGTACGATGTCCATTTGTTTGCATTTGGAAAGGAAGATGATGTCTGTCTGTATCTGTACAAGTTTTTTCATGCAGTTGATAGATTTCCACTCCATACGGCTAAATGCAGTGCCTTGCATAATGAAGGTTTCAGAGTAACAGCCGTGTTAGTCTGTATTCGCAAAAAGAAAAGGAGTACTTGTGGCACCTTAGAGACTAACCAATTTATTTGAGCATGAGCTTTCGTGAGCTACAGCTCACTTCATCGGATGCATACTGTGGAAGCTGCATAAGACATTATATACACACAGAGACCATGAAACAATACCTCCTCCCACCCCACTCTCCTGCTGGTAATAGCTTATCTAAAGTGGTCATCAAGTTGGGCCATTTCCAGCACAAATCCAGGTTTAGATAAGCTATTACCAGCAGGAGAGTGGGGTGGGAGGAGGTATTGTTTCATGGTCTCTGTGTGTATATAATGTCTTATGCAGCTTCCACAGTATGCATCCGATGAAGTGAGCTGTAGCTCACGAAAGCTCATGCTCAAATAAATTGAATAAATATGAGATTGAATGGAATGTTATAGCTATAACTAACTGCTTACTATGATAACAACCTTGCAGAACCTGTGTGTGTGTGTGTGTGTGTGAATGAATGTGTGAATAAATATGAGATTGAATAGAATGTTATAGCTATAACTAACTGCTTACTATGATTCTTTCTGTATTCACAATAAATGTGGTATTTTGCCTTTTTCCCTTTAATAAGATCCTGCTGGTTTTTATTTTATTGGTATAACAGTATGACTTTTGGTCACTAATATTTATAAGTGAATTGCTTATTCTTTTTTTCTGTTCATCTTAAGGGAAACAGAAAACTCTAGTTAATGCATAGGGAAACATATTTGGCAGTACACAGGTGCACAGAGGTCACTATGCTGTGTGTATATGTCATTTCATCTTAATGAAATAAAAAGTGACATTTTATGAAACAATCAGAAATAAATTAGTATGTTTCCTGTTGGTAGTTTTATTTTCCGAGCTACATTGATTTGAAGCTCTTTTCTAGTTGTATATTTTGGATCATTCCCTTTCCACTAATCCCTCTTGATATTTTTATACTATTTTTCCAATCTCTAGAATGCTGATAAGGGATAATATATCTTAATTGCCTCTACCACTAAGTAACAAAATACAAATAACTATAAACCCAAACTCACTCTTTCATTCAAGTCTGAATACAATCAGCCATGTTTTGAATACAAAGCCCTGACCTTCCAACCCAAGAAATCTATATTTGGTCAATAATAATTAAAACAAACAAAAAAACCCAATCATAGTGAAATAGACTTTACTTTTATTCAACCATTTATTTGCCAATACTTAAAGGCCACTTGCTTCCCTCCAGTAATGTAAATGGAAGGAAGGCAGATCTGTATAGGGTGTGTGAGAGGCAAATTGTATACCCAATTCCTGTACAGTATATAAAATCAGCATCTTCACAGCAGCCTCCATATACCTTCTAGTGCACCATGGTGTCAAGGGTCCATAAATCAAGAAGGATATGCCCAGACTAAATTGTGTATGTGAAGCTGGGAGCAGTCACTGTGACATGTTCTAATTCTTTCCCTGCTAATATCTTGCTAGATATCTGCCTGGGTCTTACTGATGCAGGATGCTGAATTAACTTATGTAACTTGTTCTCTACACACCTTGCCAGAAGTAATGAATGGCATTATGGAACATTGCAGAGAAGGCTTTAGATAAGCACCACATGTGACATTCACATGGGACTTATGTGGTGCGTAGACTGGCTCTACTCTCAGGGTTGAATTTCATCCCATGAGTACACTTAAAATCAAACCAAGACTGTATGTATAAGATGGATAAGGACTTCTGTTTTGTATTTTATATTACCCTTTATGACAGCATAAAGACCATATTTTAAGACAGAAGTAGAAGGTGGCAAAATTATCATGTGCTGTTAGTCCTAACATTGAGAGTGCAAAGACACAAAAAACAATGTTATTGATACATTAATGCCAGATGACATTTTGAATGCAAAGTCCTTAATATTTTTGTTTATTTTAAAGGAATAAAAATAAAATAATAATAGTAAAAAAAAAAAATCAAGGCAGCCTGTGAGTTCCTTGCTCTGTAAGTATTTGAATTGTGCCTCAACAATGCTGTTGGGTTTCATCAAAGCCTAATGAATGAAGTCACTCTTGAATGAGGCCTTTCAATGCCAGGTCACATCGACGGAGGCCAAGGGGTAGCAGGATTCCCCCCAGAATAGTTTTTGCTACCCAACTTGACTAGAGAAGCAGAAGAGCAGCAGAGGTAGTATGTTCCCTTACTATAGTGTGTGAGCTGTGACTGTGGAAGTGATTAGTGAAATAAAAATAGGTACCTCCTTACCTCAGAGAGATTTCTGCTGGAATGTATGCAGTCTACAGGAAACACACCAGCAGAAGTGAGATTCAAACCATCCTGTGTCCCTGCTTGCTTGGGGAATATCCCCAAAGCGATGTGGCTGCAATGGACAGTCACAGTCCCTCTCTCCCTACCCCAGCAAGCAGGAGCCAGTGAACGTAGCTGGGAGGAAGGTTGCTCCCACGTAGGCCAGACCCCCTAGCTGCCTGGCCAGGGATAGGGCCTGTCGAGTCTACATGCAGAGGGATGCTGTGCATGGATCCTTTCCTTTTCCAGGAAATCTTTCCCTGCAGGTTTGGTCTTGGGGTTGGCACTGCATCACTCCATACTGTGATGGGTTGGATCACAGAAACACCCTTGGGGCTGCCAACTGATGTGCCAAGACTACTTCTGCCCTTGCTTTCCCTGCCAGCTTGGGACTCCAGCACCCTGTCTTGTTGAGCCAGACACGCCAGTCTGCTCCAACACAGACCCAGGGTCTGAACCACGTGTCCCAAAGCTGCAGACTTAACTGAAAGCAACTTAAGAAGTATTCCTGTCTTTAACACTCAGATGTCCAACTCCCAAGGGGGTCCAAACCCCAAATAAATCTGTTTTACCCTGTATAAAGCTTATGCAGGGGAAACTCAAATTGTTCGCCCTCTATAACACTGATAGAGAGCTATGCACAGATGGTTGTCCGCGCTCTCCCCCCCCCCCCCCCCCCGCCCCGGTATTAATACATACTCTGGGTTAACTAATAAGTAAAAAGAGATTTTATTAAATACAGAAAGTAGGATTTAAGTTGTTCCAAGTAATAGCAGACAGAACAAAGTGAATTACCAAGTAAAATAAAATAGAACATGCAAGTCTATGTCTAATACAGTAAGAAACTGAATACAGATAAAATCTCACCTTCAGAGATGTTTCAATAAGTTTCTTTCACAGACTGGACGCCTTCCTAGTCTGGGCACAATCCTTTCCCCTGGTACAGCCCTTGTTCCAGCTCAGGTAGTAGCTAGGGGATGTCTCATGATGGCCACTCCCTTTGTGCTGTTCCACCCACTTATATATCTTTCGTATAAGGCGGGAATCCTTTGTCCCTCTAGGTTACCACCCCTCCTTCTCAATGGAAGAGCACCAGGTTAAAGATGGATTAGAGTTCAGGTGACATGATCACATGTCCTGTGAGACTTCATTACCCACTTGCCAGCACACAGGTATACAGGAAGACTTACAAGTAAAACAGAGCCATCTACAGTCAATTGTCCTGGTTAATGGGAGCCATTAAGATTCTAAACCACCATTAATGGCCCACACTTTGCATTACTACAATAGGACATCAGAGTTATATTTCATATTTCTAGTTTCAGATACAAGAGTGATACATATATACAAATAGGATGACCGCACTCAGTAGATTATAAGCTTTGTAATGATACTTACAAGAGACCTTTTGCATGAAGCACATTCCAGTTACATTATATTCACACTCATTAGCATATTTTTGTAAAATCATATAGAGTGCAACGTCACACCTTTCCTGTTGCATGGACTCACCCAGGAAGAGGAAAGTGGCCCAAGAGGTCTGGCGTAGACTAAGCCAAAGCAGTAGCCCTCAAGAGGGGTCTGACCTAGGCCCCTGCCTGTGAAGCCCCCCCCCCGCCCCCCCTCCCAGTTGCTGAACACAATTAAAAAAAAAAAAAACTTTAAAAATGTCAAGCAAATGATCATTGACAATTTCAGAACTTTTCAGCAAAGAAAAATACATAAAAGAAAAGCAAGCACGCCAAAATTTGACAAGACTTACCCTCAATTTCAGTAATAGGCATAATTTTGGACAAATTAGTAGTACTGAACTCTCTCAATATTACCTCTGAACTCCGCAGCTTAGATAATGATGACGATTATATCTCAGAAGAATTGGAAGTGGAACATTCAGAATCAGATGAAGAAAAGGTGGAAGGAAATGATTGGGTGACATGGTACAATGAATGGAAACTGGAAGAGAACCCACCTGGTAATAAGTTAAACCCAGAGAGTAAGATTCTATCAGGACCAAGTGATATTGCACAAATTGTATCTGATGGCCAGAAACAGCCACAGCTAAAGTCTTAAACACAAACAAAACACAAAAATTACTGGAGAAGTTTCAAAAGAGCGTGGTTCAGTTTATATCCCTGGGCTGAATCTAGAGAAATAATGAATGCAGCTTATTGCTTTTTGTGTAGATTTTTTTCAATGTCCATTGCTGTAGAAAAATCTGGGTTTATTGGTAATGGCCTTAGCATCTGGAAAAAAGCTATGGCAAAGGATGCAGGATTCTTACAGCATAAATATGGTAAAAAATCGCAAGAGTTGTTAAGCAGTATTAGCTTTATTCAAAGATACTCAGTCAAAAGGTAATGGTCTTTCAGTTCAGCTGCAAATTACTGATGCATATTTTTCTTTAGTGCAAGAGAATCACATGTATGTTGAAGTTGTGGTAGATGTTCTGGGACTTACTGCAGTCTGGGGGACTGCTGAAATAGGAAAAGTTGAGAGTGAAAGCAGTGATGACGACAAGGGCAACTTTCTGGTCCTCCTGATTCTAATAACCAAATGCAATGACATGGATAAACGAAAATTGAAAGTGGAACATACAACACAAAAAACACCCATACAAATACAATATGTAAATACAAAATGAAATCATTCATATTATGTCAGAAATGGTACTTGCATATGGTCTAGTTCTAGGGCATTGGTTTTGCATTGCTTCAGCTGATCCCTTGTTTAGCCTGAATAGAAGACAGCTGTTGTGCCCAACTAGAGCTGGCTGAAACTCAGGATTTAGACCACAACAAATCTTTTACATTTTTTTCTTGTGAACCAGAAAAAAAGAAAAGAAAAGAAATAGTTTTGGTGTTTCCAAAATGAAATAGAGCAGCAGCTGCTGAGTGCAACTGATATTCTTGCCAGTTTCACCTCTGCTAATGATTGACAAGAATGTCAGTTTCTCTTAGCTTCCACAACTGTGGCTCTAGGCCTGCCCCATCATGCAGAACTGAGAGACTAGGTATGGCAGGGAGACTAGGTATGGCAGGATTTTCACAGGGCCATAGGCCCTGGAAACCCAAGGTCCCTGGCCCTAAGGCAATCCACGTGGCAAGGCTGCTCTCAAGCTACAGACCCTGCAAGCTCGGGGTCCCCAGTCCTAGAGTTGTCCACATTGTGCGGGAGGAGGTGCAATAGAGCTGCAATCTCTGGAAACTCAAGTTCCCCATCAGCCCTCCAGGTGATTGGGCAGGTGAGAATGCTTTTGTTGGTACCCTGCCTGAGGCTTGATGGATGTCTATCAAATCCAGCTCACTTTTGCAAGCCATTTCAGGTTTGATGAGCTGGTGTTTCTCAATGAAACTCTGTTTCATCAGAAAACTTCCCATTAGCCCTTTGGCCAACTGTTTCAAGGAGTTGATGTGATTCCCCTCCCCCAGCCACCAGCATTACAATAACTCTATTAAAACAACTGGCAGAAGGAGAGAGTATCTTATCTAAATTAAATGCCAGTTTAAGTAATATTAGGTTAGTTTGAGAAATGAGCACAGCTGTAGGAAATGATTATTAGACAGGTTGCCAAAGAAATAAGTGGAAATATGCAATTGCTATTTTGTGCCATATTACTGTGATTTTACAGATAGATCACTGAATCCACACAATGAAAAGGACTATTCCAAGGAGGAAAAGGGAAGAGAATTTTTAAAGGCCATGTGCAAAAAGAAAAAAGAAAAGAAAAAATGGGAGGAGGGAGAATCTGAGGGAATCTGGTGAAATCCTCATCTTTCCCCCAAACTAATTTTATTTGCTGGTAACTACATTAGGGTAAATGTATCCCATTTTTACAGGGTATGCTTACTGGCTTATCTATTATCCACTCATCATGATCCTGTCTAACCAGCAGCTTATACTATGCTACATGCAGGACCCCCACCACTAGAAACTCCACATTGGGAATGAGTGTACCGGCTGTACAAGCAGAAGGTGGCCATGATCTTTCTTCTTCTGTGGGAAGGGAGGGAAAAATTGGCCAACCCAATATAGATGAGAGTTGTTGAGGAGGGGATAGCCAGGGCAGCTCTAGGATGCACTAATTCAGTATATACCCCAACAGCCCTAATCTCAGGGGTTCATCTAGGCCCGTCATCAGAATGTCAAATGGTTTTCACCTGGCATAACCCCTCAGAAAGGGTGTTGATCAAAATTCCACTTACCTTCCCCACCAGGGATGGATCTTCTTGAGTGCCGCAGGCCTCACTTGTGCAGGCATCTGTAATTTGTGTCTAATGGGCTCCAGCTCATTGACATTCATTTACAGAAGCGCTCAACTCTAGATCTCCCGGTTACTGACCTCAGTCACTGTGCTTTGTAAAGCTGAAGTATCTTAGCTGTCCAGTGGGAATGTTTGCAAACATTCTGCTGTCCTCCAGGAACAAATGTAAAATGCAGTCGACTTCCACAGTGAATTGCTAACTAGCTCAACAAGCAATCTCAGAGCATAAATATGATCTTCAGTTCAGAGGTTTTTACACAAAGAGAGCATAATCTGACTGTGCCGCCTGCTAGCAGACGCTCTAATCAAAAGCAATTGCCTTGAAGCCCCCAGTGTAGCTACAAGACAACAAATGTACCACTGCACTAATATTTTTTGCTATAACATTAACAACAAAAAGGTGAAATAAAGTATACTATTGCCAGATAATGTAATCAACAATAGGATGCTGTACCGAGAAAACAACCCTTCCTAGTTTATATCTTTCAGACTATTTTCCATGCAAGGTTAGGCAGGCACTATCATATCATGCGTTCAATGTCTGTGGTCTATATTAATAAAGGATGACATGTCACAGTTTAGTTAGTAAAGCTCTAGTCTCCCTCATTCACAGAATGTTAAGATTTTAAAGAAAGAAAGAAACTTTTAGAGAAGAGCAGCTTAGGACACTAAATCAGTCCTTTCCTAGCAACAACATTTGTCAGCTTTTCTTCCCTCTCACATAAAGTGAAAGATTTATCATGAATGGTGAAATGAAATGGAGCTGCTGAGAAAAACAAAGAGACCCAAATTCTGCTATAAAGATAAACGTACGTGTTTTATCTGAGGGCACATATTAATTTATTTTAATGTTAAAAATTGTGTTCATATAAATGTGCACATACTATGCATGGTGGTATTACCATTACTGCTTGCATATGCTGTGTCATGCAAATAGGTGAGTTGCTACTCCTCCTATTTCTATTCCTTTCCTTGATACTGAGCCACCAAGGTTTTTAATAATGACTAATAATTCTGGATGATTGAATTTTTGGTCAGCCAACTTGAGATGCCTTAAAAGGGTCTGATTTTCAAAGAGAGAAATCGAATCCCTTTAGAGTCTCAAGTCAGACACCCAATATCACCAGTCACTTTTGAAAATCTTGGCCTATCCTCCGAATAGATACTATGCACGGAGCATATTATACAAAAAATGTATGTATAGTGACATACCTTTGTTCATGGTAGCTGTACTGTTCTAATCCAGAACTCTGTCTTCCTAAATTCCTGCATGTTATCTTTTCCTGTTTTCTGGGATTTTTTTTCTTATTCCTGCATGGTTTCCATGCCCATAATGTCTCTATCACATTCCTTCTTTCATTCTAAAGATATGGGGGAAAGAATTAATACAATGATTTTTTTAGTGTCTGTTCTGAAAGGCCTGGGAAATAAATGAAAGAACTTTATAATTTCCCCCGGTATCTGACCCAGGGGTCATTGAGAATTTCCTTCTGACTATTCTGACATCTAAGCATCCACTCTCCCCGTCCAAAGCTTCTGCTATGTGACAATGTTATTGATCACAATCAGAATGAGAACCTGTGATACTGAAAAATTCAGCTCCTGACTTTCATTGCTACTACTGCCTGCCTATTCTCCCAGCCAGTCTTTCTATAGACCCATGCTGCCAGGCATACAAGTATCTTTTGCTGGCAGGAACTGTTTTGGCTTTCTAAAGAATAATGATAAAAATTAATAATAATAGTATAATTCAGATGTAAAAATATACAGGAAATAAAAGGTTATTTTTCTGAAAAACCTTTAAAAAGCTAATGATTCTGGTTTCTCTTTTCATAAAAACAAAAACTTAAATCTGTTTGATTTAATTATCATGTGCCACATTGGACTAGCATACAGCTAAATGTGAGACAAGTTCTACATTCCCTGGCGCAGTTGAGGTTGCCTAGGACAGTGCCCTATGGAGACATACAAAATTGTTTGGACACTGGTCTACCCTCTCACTCGCAACAATATTTCCATTCCCTCCTCTGGAATGCCCTCAAAATACCTCCATTCCTGGCCCACCTCAGAACACTGGCTGCTTCAGCAGAGGTGACACAGAAGTGGCAGAGCTGGCTTTTTAACGGCATACTGGCCCTATACTTTGGGGTTAGAGGAACAAGAACTTACATTACCCTACAAGCCCTTTGAGGTAGCGTAATACAAAACATTGATGGTTTAAAGGGGCCACAGGGAAATGATGAATAGGGCTCATTGTCTTCTCTTTCTAGTGTGGAATCAGCCTATCAGCCTCATTTTCCAGGAAGCCTGCAGTGGGTACTTTACTAATGAAGATGTCTCACTTGTTCCTTTTGTCAGAAAAGTTTCTTTCAGTTTTAAATTAGACTATGCAAGGAAGGGGAGGGGTGAGCCAAAATCTGAAAACAGATATGTTTGTAATGATATCTATAAAGCTTGTCTACAGGAGAAAGTTGCAATGGTTTAACTTAAGGTATGAATTTAAATCAGTATAATTAACCTGGATCAAAAGGCAGTGTGGACTGTGGATACACTTATAGCAGTTTAAACCAGGATCATTTCAGTTTAGTTTAAATTTATTGCATATAAAATAAAGGTAAACCAAACTTAACCACTTTCATACCAAAAACAGGTGTGTCCACACAGGGGTTTGAACTGGCTTAACTAAATTGATTTTAAAACTGATTTAAGTCAAATCTACCGCAACTTCTGTCTGAGAGAAGAATTTGAACTAC
Source organism: Chelonia mydas (assembly GCF_015237465.2). Lineage (NCBI taxonomy): Eukaryota > Metazoa > Chordata > Testudines > Cheloniidae > Chelonia > Chelonia mydas. The sequence continues at coordinate 101,733,246 of NC_057852.1, forward strand.
TGATTATCAACAATGGTCAACAATCAATCAGCAAAGGTGTTTTGTGTTTGGACACTTGGGACAAGATACAGCTCAGGTAAATTAATCTACAGTATTTTAATATTTTTCTTTCCAATATTGTACTGAGCATGCATTGTTGTCATATTTTGTATCATTTCACCTTTTATAGTTTAGTAATAAACGTTACAACTACTTTAAATATATGAAATAGGGATTTCTTAAACTAGTTACTATTAATGTAAAGGGACTCGGAGAAAGTCAAAAATGAAAACATTGGATGCATTGGAGATATGGATGCCATATTATTGTTATTATTTATTGATTCATTTATTTTCCAAAAGATCCGTTTGAATAACACAGAACATTGAAGTCTTTGGAAGGGATGAGTGAAAGCAGTTCATTCCTCCTCTGGATACTTCAACAGCTCTAGCAGGGACAAATGACTTACATGGGGCTCTTTACTGTAGGTCCTGGAATACTGTAGTGCTTGGGATAAGGAAAGAAAGAAAATGGTAATTATTATAGGAAAAATACTTGACAAATAAAATAGTATAATTGATTTGTATACACCAAAAATCAGGCCAAGTTGTACATTGATGGCCTCTTCAAGCCTTCTTAACTTCTCTATCAGGAAATAATAATAGAAGGATTTTATCAAGCCTCTAATAATGTCCTGGATAATCGGGATTCCACTCTGTCAACTTATGAAAGACCTTTAATGATGGATGCTTGGAAAGCTCTGCAACCCACAGCAGAAAAGGATACTTTATTGTTCCTACCCTCACAAAGTTTAGTTACATATTCATTTATGTTTAATATTAATAAAAGTACTTGATACACTTAGCAAAAGCCAGTCTTCAAGGAAGCTGAGTGCCTGATACAAAGCCCAATAAGATCAGTGGAGTCTTTCTGTTGATTTCATTGGGCTTTGAAGCAGGCCTTGAAAACTTACTTTATGATGGATTCTCTTCTCCTTAATAAAGTTAGAGACAGTATAATCAACCCTATTGCATTTAAAGACTCTCCAGATGCCCACTCATATTTTTCATGGGGAACACTTAAAGCAACTAATGGTGAAACATAAATCTGTCTCAATTTCTCCTATGAACTCATTGGGAACAAATTGAACTGATTTAGAAATTAGAAACACAGAGAAATTTATAAGAATAACTCCCCAGATGTTGTTTTTCAACTTATTACTCTTAGTCTTAGGGGATGTCTTAATAATCTTTTAATTGAAAAACAGGTCATTCACTTTCCTTAACAGCACAAACATATTAGGAACATAATAATAAAGCTACCAAAACTCTTGCTTACAAATTATAAAAGTAAAATCCCACAAAATAATGTAGGATGGTTAGGCACTACGTCTAATTTCAGAAAGGTGTTGTAAAAATGTTTTTCTCAAACTATATATTTACTAAGAGCTTCAGTTAAGAACATAGACAATTTTCCTATTTTCTTAATAAGGCGAGTTACCCCCAGAATAAGATATCTCATAAACTTTGTGTTAGCTCAGATTTCATAAGGCTTTCAGCATTAGGGCAATTTAAAATGGTGCAGGGCTGGATCATTCACTTACATAGTAAAATCCCAGGATGGACGCTCAAGAGGCAAAATGAAAACCCTCCAAGAGAAGTCCTCCAAGTTTTTCCCTTGTACAGAGCAGGGTGTGCTGATTTACAGAATAAGCTGTGAGAACTAAATACCATAGATTCCAGGGGAATCCATATGAAGGTCCAGTGTCTCCATAGCAGCTCTCTACTTCTATTGCTCCCTTTCCATGAGGAAGTTAACCTTAGTTGATGTGGGAATCATTCTGAGTGACCCTTATCATAAAGGGAGAGAAGGAGTATCTGTGGCAAAGGTAGTACAGTCTGGTGCTCTATTATCTTTTTGCTTGCAATTTCTACAGAGCCAGAGGGAGAACTATGTGAATCTACCAATCCCATCACCAGTCTGCCCAGTCACCACCCCTATCCTTGTGTGGAACAAGAGACCAGTGAAGAGGACCTTAATGAATGGCTGAACCCCATTCCATGTGGGATGGAGTGAGATTCATACACAAAGGGTCTCCTCTGGCAACATATTTGGGGATAGGGTTCCTTTGTTTAGTCAAGGTTAATACTTACAAAGTCATTGTTCTTCTCTTAATTTATTTTCTGTGTCCCATGCTTCCCATTCCAAACTTAGACTCATTTACTACATCTTTTGGTAAAGAAATTTTTAATGTCAGTAGGATTGAGGAGAAATAACATGAATAAAAGACTAGTTTTCAATTAAATCCAAAGAAAATCAAGTGACCTAGTGTCTCAGTTACAGGAGAGTTGTGCTTTCAGGTCCTTTAAGTTCCTCTCAAGTGAACTCCTTTGGGAACAGGCTTCACTATTTTCACCCTTCCTAGATGGAACCACACAGCTCACTCTTAGTCAATATTTCTGGTTTACAGCTATCCTGTTTACTAACTGTGTTAACCTGATGCTATCTGAAATGGCCAACTGTTGCCACCTGTAAGCCCTTTTCTTCCAAGAGCCTGTGAAAGAAGCTGATTAAATTGACTCAAAAACAGTTTCTTCAAAATTACCCAAAGGTACTCAGCACTCAGAGTAAAGGGACAAAACAAACAAACAAGGCCTATACTCATATTTCCCCTTAATCTTTCCTTGCAAATTTTGATAAATTTCATTCAGACCAGTTACTTCCATCTGTGGATTGGGAGAAGCAGAGTTCTCTGATGCAGTATGCTCTCTGATTCTATCTCTCTCTGTCTCCTTGCATCCCTGTCAGCTCTCACTGACACTCGTCGGGCAGCTTCTCACTTAACTCTATGGACCCCTCCATTTCTCCCTAGACCAGGATCTTTAAAGTCTTAGTATTCCCTCTGATTCTTGATTCAGTCTGGGAAAAGTAAACTTTGCCAGCCTAGTTGGAGCCAAACAGGGGTATTCCCCATATGACGGTGCTCCCCATAAGGCTTTACGGAAATATGCTTATGAATATACATGACATAAGTAGAATATGTTCTATGCTACATATGCCATGTAACATATCTATGTAAAGGTTATGATCTACTGAATCTATTAATCCTATTTGTATGCATGTATCATTTTTGTATTTGAAGTTATGAATATTGGCCGTGTACTAGCTTGATTTCTAAATAACCTTAGTAGAGCATTTGGTCAGTTCCTGGAGAAAGGAATTCACAAAATTAAGTGCCCAATCAAGAAACACTTAAGGAACAATGCATCTTGGAATGCTCCAATCCACATAAGAAGATACCATGTGGGCAATGGTTTCTGCCTGTAAAAACTGAGTCATGCATGGACATGCAACTTCCCCAGGTGACTCCAGAACTCCATCTTGGAGCTGGACTTTGCATAGGAGAGAGGAGGGGGTCTCCACCACAAGACAAAGCCTATTTAAGCCCGTGGGAGACCACTCCATTTTGTCTTCAGCTGGCTAAGGAGATAACCTCTCCACCCCCAAGGATACCTGAAAGAAACTGGAACAAAAGACAGTAACTACAAGGGGTGTGAGTGATTGCTGGACCCAGACTAAAAGGAGATTAGACTATAAAAGGAAACTTACCGGAACTGGTGAGCTTTTGTCTGTATTCAGTTTTATTAGACATAGACTTGCGGGTTTTATTTTATTTTGCTTGGTAATTCATTTTGTTCTGTCTGTTACTACTTGGAACCACTTAAATCCTACTTTCTGTATTTAATAAAAACATTTTTTACTTATTAATTAAGCCAGAGTATGTATACTTGGGGAGGGGGGGCAAACAGCTGTGCATATCTCTCTATCAGTGTTATAGAGGGTGAACAATTTATGAGTTTACCCTGTATAAACTGTATAAATGGCTGGTAAAATAAGTTGTGCTGAATGGAATGTCTATTCCTGTTTTTGTGTCTTTTTGTAACTTAAGGTTTTGCCTAGAGGGATTCTCTCTGTTTTGAATCTGATTACCCTGTAAGGTATTTACCATCCTGATTTTACAGAAGTGATTCTTTTAGTTTTTCTTTAATTAAAATTCTTCTTTAAGATCCTGATTGCTTACTGAAAGTTTCCTCTTTTAAGGTGAGTCTTTTTTCCAAAACAAGTTCCAGATTTTTTGAACTATTAGCTCAATTTAGATGTGTGCATGGACTTCCAAATTGGCTATACTAATCCAGCATCCAATGGCAAAAATTGGGTGAGTCTGGGCATTACAGAGAGTAGTGTAATCTATAAATTGAACCCCAGTGAGGCCAATTTAGCTTCCCTAACAAGAGCCTGTGATAGGAGCAAGTTATCTGTTCAAAATATTGAAACATAATTTCCCAGCTATCACTGGTGGAATGATCACTGGTGATCATCACATACAAAAGAAGTCTTTAGCAATTGTGTTATGCCAGCACATATCACTTTCTATGCATCCTATGTGGAGAATAGCTTGACATGATATTACAAATGATAATATTGGGTTTCCAGATGTGTGGAGAAACTAAAAATACTTAACTGATTTTAAAATAGCATTCCAGGCTTTCTGTTCAAAATCTGTCTGTTGCCTCTCTGTCTTCCTTAGATATTTCTAGGATATCTAAAGATAATCAGAATGCCACCTCCAAGCTTCTAAGCATAGTCATCATGGAAATGGGAAGAGTTTCCCTCTCATTATTTAGTACTGCATTGTATAATTGGGGAAATTATAATGCAGTAATAAAGGAGAAAGAACATTCTCATCATTGTGCATTTCCATCATTAATTTCATTTGGAAGGATGCATTGACCAATGTACATGGCAGAGGAGCACTGCTGGCACATGATGGCATATATACATTGGTAGATGTGCACGTGAACGAGCCTCTGATAGTGTGGCTTTAAAGGGTTTACCATTAGTATTAGCTCCTTTGTCTTGACCACTAGATGAAGTAGCAAAAGACACAAGATTAACAGCAAATCTACGGCGGTGAACAGGCTCTGTTCACACAATTTAGCTTGTTCAGTGTCTATTGCATTTCCCCATTCCTTTGTGTACCATGGTAGGGGTTTAGACACTGAGTCTCCTGTCTCTTTGGAGAAGGCTCTCAATTCAGGCATGTGTTTGAGGACTTGGCAAGGAAAGGGTGCACCACAACCAAGCCTGCCCTCGGCCCCTCCCTCTGGAATTTCTTTGAGTTGGACCCCAGCCCCTTGTGAAGCTTCCCAAATGCAAAGTTTTTCTTCTGCCAGCTTTGAAGAGACAGTGTTATCTTTCACAACAAGACTGCTACTCTGAAAAGTGTTATCTTTCACAAGGATAGCAGGAATAACATTCTTCAATGGAGTACTCTGGATTGGTAAAATCCCCTTGGCCACCCCACTCTCTATTCCCAACAGGTCAGCTGGGTGAACTCTCCCCTCCAGGAGATCTGACCCCCAGCCTTTCCTTAAAACCTGATCCACAGGTGAGGGGTCTGGCATTTCAGATACAGATTTTTCACCCTCCTCCTGGGGAAAAGCCTCACTACAAAAGGTGGGCAGACCCTCCAGTCCCCCCTCACCTTCCATCGCGACTTCACTCTCTCGGCTCCCCTCTGAGGCAGACACTCCTGTGCCCCCCAAAAAGGAAAGTGACCCTAATCCAGCTATGGGCTCACAGCTACCAGCTATGACAGACCCTTTACTGGCCAGCAAAATCCTCCCCACTCCTTTCACTCAGGTTGGGCTTGCTTCCAGCTACAGAGTCCTTGGGGTCTGTTTCTGCCACAGCAGTTACCAAGAACCCAACTTTCATCTCCGGGATACATGTCTCTGTGCACCCCAGGGCAGGACCTACCCCAGCTGACCTGCAACTTCCTGACAGTCAGCAGCTGGGAGGGCCTCCCTGTTACAAGGTGGAACATCCCCCTCCCCCAGGGAGATGATGACAGGACAGGAATTGGCTCTATCCAGCCCTTCCTGCAGGGACAAGTCTTAAGCCCCAGGGCTACTGGAACTGGTTACAACCATCTCAGCCCCCAAAACTGCATTCTCCACTGCCACAGAGGAATTAAAGAGACACTCTCCTATTCCCCCAGCAGCACATATGACTTCAGCGTCCTCCCGGGGGCTTTCAGCATAACATTCCTTCTTGCTACTAACAAACCCTGGGACAGATTCTTCTACATCAGATAAATCATTCCGCAGTAGAAATGGTGCAAAATTGTGTTATACTGCTGCAACAGTCAGCTCAGCCTGCAAATCACCAGTTTCCATGTGTACCTTAGCTAAAGGTGCAAGGACTTTGTAACCTCCCACCAATTCTAATTCTGCCATTTTCCCTGGTAACAGATCCTTCTCATGGATCAGGTCCCTCCTGACCACAGAAATTCCTGCACCAGTGTGTCTCCATCCTTGGAGCACTTTGCCATTAAGTTTAACAGCATGCATATGCTTACTGCTTGATTGTGAAGAACTAACCTTTACAAATTTTGTGTGGAAAGAGGTAGTAGCCTGGGATACCCCTGTGCTCTGAGAAGCAGCAGCTTCATGTGTTACCTGCTGTCTGTTCCCACTCAGCCAAGGACACTTATTCCTCAGATGCTCAGTGGATTTACAATGAGAGCACCTTTGGGGCTCCTCTGCATGTACAGGAGACTTGGGACGAGTAACAGGGGAATGGGGACGTGAACACCCAGCCTCCTTTTCCCCAGGGGTAAAACGGTGAGTCTGCTTTCCCCCAACCCTGTCCCCCGCTGCCAGTGGTTTGTGTTTAATTGCAGCTTGTGACTGCTTGTAAGAGTCTGCAAACCCAGCTAATTCCCCCACTGCAGTCACTTTTTTTGTCCCACAAATACCGTTTTACATCATCACTGCACATATTCAGGAATTGTTCCTGAGTAATCAAATCACACATTTCTTCCAAGCTTGCAATGCCTTTTCCCCTAACCCACTTATCTAACAAATCTCTCGTTTCATTTACATAAGCCACATTACTCAATCCAGATCCCCTCTTAAGACTCCTGAATTAACCCTGTAGGTTTCAGGTGTTATCTGAAACTGTTTCCTTAAATTTACCATAGTTTAAAGCATCATCAATAGGCATCTTATTGAATATGTCCAGAACACTCCCAGTTAATTCTGAAACTAAAGTGGTAATCTTTTGATCTTCAGGAATTGCCTGGAGAGTGCACAGTCTCTCAAAGGTGATGAAATATTAGGCAATATCACTGGATTCATCATACTGCGGACATAACCACTCCCATTTGTGGATTTTTGGGTAAGTGGAGCCAGCCGCTGAAGGGTTTTGTCTCTTCCACTCCATTACAGTTAGTTCATGAGTCTGGGTCTCAATTTGGACCTGTATTTCTCCATCTTTTAACTCCAGGGCTAACCTCTGGGTTTCCATGGTTCTATTGTGATCAGCTTTTTCCCTGGCTGCCTCGGCCTCCATAGCCCTTCTGTCTGCAGTCTCCTCCCTGGCTGCCTCCGCTTCTTTGAGCCTCATTTGAAACTCACAGTCCTTTGCCTTCTCTTCTGCTTCCAGTCTAGCCAGCTCTAGTTTTATAGCTGCCTCACTGGTAGTCATTTTCCTACTTTCTTGTGCTTATTTTCCTCACCCGAAATAAACAAACAGAAAATAACAGACCAGTAACCACTTTGTCTGTTTTCCGGCCTCCACACCTAAAACTCACTTAAAATCACTACCAGTGTCTCAAAGCAATCAGCTGTGCACAGATCTTGCCAACTATGCCGCTGTGACAGGTTGGGTCACAGAAACCTCCTTGGGACTGTCACCTGATGTGCTGAGACTACCTCTGAGCCCATTTTCTCTGCCAGTTTGGGCCTCCAGAATCCTGGGTCTGTGTTGCAGCAGATTAGCATAATCTGTTTAAACAAGACAGGGTTCTGGAGGCCCAAACTGGCAGAGAAAATGGGCTCAGAAGTAGTCTCAGCATATCAAGTGACAGTCCTAAGGGGGTCTCTGTGACCGAACCCATCACACCACATTTGGACGACATTATGCTAAGAAAACTCACAGAGCCAAGAAACCAGGTTCACTCTTATCTTTTAGTCTCATGTGGAATCCTTCTTTGTTATAGAAACTCTTCTTATTTGTATATAGGCATAGCTCTGGCAAGAGTGTGTGTAGCATTATCTTCCCAGAAGATCGATCTGCGAGCAGATCGAGGGATGTAATCATTCCTCTCTATTCGAAATTGGTGAAGCCTCATCTGGAGTACTGTGTCCAGTTCTGGGCCCCACACTACAAGAAGGATGTGGAAAAATTGGAAAGAGTGCAGTGGAGGGCAACAAAAATGATTAGGGGACTGGAGCATACGACTTATGAGGAGAGGCTGAGGGAACTGGGATTGTTTAGTCTGCAGAAGAGAAGAATGAGGGGGGATTTGATAGCTGCTTTCAACTACCTGAAAGGGGGTTCCAAAGAGGATGGATCTAGACTGTTTTCAGTGGTACCAGATGACAAGGAGTAATGGTCTTAAGTTGCAGTGGGGGAGGTTTACGTTGGATGTTAGGAAAAACTTTTTCACTAGGAGGGTGGTGAAGCACTGGAATGGGTTACCTAGGGAGGTGGTGGAATCTCCTTCCTTAGAGGTTTTCAAGGTCAGGCTTGACAAAGCCCTGGCTGGGATGATTTAGTTGGGGATTGGTCCTGCTTTGAGCAGGGAGTTGGACTAGATGACCTCCTGAGGTCCCTTCCAACCCTGATATTCTATGATTCCTATCTACCACACTTCATTTTGACAAGTTTCATTGTATATGGTACAGGAGATGTTGTTTGTATATATACTCTGTCTAGATTTACAGAAGGATGTCCTTGATGATCATTTCTATTTTCAAGAGGCCAGATCCTTGGCCCCTCCTAAATCCCCTTTGTGATTCTCCAGTTGTAGCAAGGGTACTTAAAGCTGGCTTTGGCTTTACAGGAATTAAGTTATTGGGGTAGTAGGAACGGAGCTGGAGTACATTGTGTTCTGTCAGTGCTACCCAGAGGAGTTTCCCCTGAAGGGCTGTTATCCACCAACACAAGTCTGAATCAGTCCCATAAGCCTCCATGTTGGTGAGGTGGGGTAGGAGGAGGACAGAAAGGTGGTGGGAAGCTAGCCATCTTTTCTTTCTAGGTGCATCAAGCAGCCAATATGGTTATGGTGGACTCTTATCAAACTCACATTGAGAAGCATCCCATGGGCCTTCCATAAGTCTTTTAATATCTCTCTCTCTCCCTTTTATTTCATATGCTAACTTTGGCTTTGACTCTGTGAAGCAGTTTGCAGCACACTTTCTCTGAATTACAAGTCTGAAAATAATATTTTATATTGCCAAATGCATCAAATTTCCGCATTTTTCCCGGGAAACTTAAAAAATGTTACCGGAAAGCCTGCTCAAAACCTTGGGATGCTTACATTTTTAACTACAGCCTACACCATGCTTAAAGGTTTATATTGCACATTAATCCATGTAGGATCAATAGCTTGTCTTTGACCATTCTCCTCATGTAGGCTGTTCCTGGACACTATATGGCCTAAAATGTTACAAGATTTTGAGGAAAATTCATCCTTATTGTAACCATTGTCTTCAATGATGTTACCACGGATGATGAATCTGGCTCTGTAAATCCATAGTTTAGGAGCCACTTAGGTAATATACATACCAAAGTATATCAGGAAGGCAGTTCTAAGGGAAGCAAACACAGGAAGTTAGCCTAAGTTATAAAATAAAAATGCTGTGACTTAAAAGGTTAAAAGCAATTGATGGGAGGTGAGAGTGTGACTGAATTTTGGGATAGGTTCTTGTAAGCTTCAGTGATTTCAGTTGACACAATAAAAATGGACAGATTATTCCTGCATTTTCAATAGTTTTTGAGGTTTCCTAGGACTGTCATCCTGTGAGTCTAGATTTTTCCATTGTTCAAGCAGTGAATTTCCATAATCCTTCTATAGCTTTCAGCCCAGTAAATGTATTTATGCAATGCTATTTGTACAAGGACATATTTCCATAGTTAATACATTACAATAACCAAAACAATTCCATCAGTTTTTCCTGGTTTACAAGATTTTGTAATGGAGGACCAGCTCACATAAGAAAGGGCAGCCAAGAAGCATGTACTAGAGATCAGTGAGTGCCACAAAGTTCTGATTCTTGATTTTGGTTTGGCTTTTTATAGCAATAGTAAGCAGATGCTAAATTTGCATCCAGATCCTAACGCCGTAAAGTGTTGGGCTGTTTAGACCTGATTTTTTGGTTTTGGCCCAACACTGATAACTCTCTATGAACAATACAAATGCTTATTTGTAGACAGCTATTTTCCTTGGGTCCAGTCCTGTAGGATGAACAAATTCCTATGAAGTAAACTCAATTGTCAGAGGACAGAGCTCAATATGTTGCATGAGCTTACAAAATCAGAGTCCCTTTTTTCTGGTTAAAATGGTAAACACAAGCCAACCAATACACAAGCAATTGTGTGGGGAGACAATGTCTGCAATACCTCTGTTTAGACAGACTCTTCATTGTCTAGGGTAAGGAGTAACTGGAGATATCATTAAAACCTTTTTAATTTGTGGGATCTTTTTTCCCCCTCTTACAAAATTATAAATTTCCAAAGTACATGTCCACATTTTCTTAAAAAATTGAAAATACTCCCTCTAAAGCTGAAAAGCTGCAATTCATGAGCTTGACAGTTCCTTCACTTCAGTACTGCAAATGTGAAGCTACAATAAAATCTAAAATAGAATCTTCCCCTAGTCCACAGGCCTGAGGACTATCCTCATTGCAAATGAGATTCTGAATAGAATGCTCCACACAATGCTGTAGGAATCTTGTACTGCTGAATATCCAAAAGCCTTGGATTTCTATTTTAGAGCAACTTTTAGGGAAAAAAAAATCTGATTTTTTTTTTTTTGCTTCCTCTTGTTTTTGATGTGCAACTTTGAAACAAGTCATTTTATACATGTCACTTTTTAAAATGCAGTTATCTTCTTCCCACAGCCACTGACTACTAATCAATAAATGCTTTTCCCCCCAGCAGAATCAACTCCACAAGGGGAATAATCATTCTTAATAACAATAGCATTTACTGTGCCACTGTATGACAACAAAATGTACACTTCAGAGACATGCAGTTCAAAACAAAATCTCACTGGAGTTCTCACTTCCATTTTTTGAGTCATTTAAAGAATCTCTATTAGTCATCAATGTTGTCTAGAAATATGCAGTGTGACAATTTTGAAATATCAGGTCATTACAGATTTATAAATTGCTTCAAAGTTTTGCAGAAACTCTTGAGGATTTAAGTCCAGGGGTTTCACTTTTTTATATATATATAAAATAAATATATATATATATAAATGCCATAGCTATATCCAATTAGAAGAGTGGGGCTCTGATCACCCTTTCCCATGGCAACACTGGGGACTAGGGAGGTAGGAAAGCTGTACAAGATTCCCTTCATGGAATTTCATGCTAAGCATCTTCCCAAGGCTATGGAGTTATGGAGTTTGTGGGGATGAAGCCTGTGACTTTCATTCACTGGGTCCACTCTGTGCTTGTTGATGGTGACCTGGAAGGATATGGTGCATCTCTTAATTGTATTAATTCATCCATAAATTCATAATTGTATTAATCCTGGGTAGATTAATACAATTAATTAACCAGTATCTGTGCCAGAAAGAATAATCAGGCTTCTGTTCCATGTCCTTGAAACCCTGTATATACTTGGGGGAGAGTTACCTCAGAGTCACAAAGAGGAGAAATGGTGGTGTGGTTGTAGCACTACTCCCTCCCATCTTCCCAGCCACAGAGGGAACACTCAAGGCCCAGATTTCTATGGTGTAGAGCTGAAAAGCTGCAAACATTTAGAAGGAGTATTTGTAGTTTATTTGATCATAATATCAAAGTCTAGTCAAATTTCCTGATTGTTGAAAAACCAAGGGATTACAAACTAGTTGAACCACCACCATCCATGACCTGTAATATACATTCTTTAGCTGCAACATTTTGCACTGAAATTAAGAACCTGAATCAAATAGTAGAAGAAGCCAAAGATGATTTCAACACTGTGGACTCAAGGAGTATAATTGTTCTGGACTAACTCCAAATTTCAGTAGTAAAATTGAACTTAGATGTTTTTGGGTAATGATCCCACAATAAAGATTCAATATTATGCCATAAAAGAGATACTACATAGTTAACTTCTTAAAGGATCATAAAAAATAATATATTTCCTAAAACTCCATAAAAATACAACACAAATTTTAAGCTACTTTAAATGACTTTATAATGTTATCTTGAAGTGACTGGGAAAAAGTTGTTTTCGTTTTATTTTATTGCAAACTTTATGAACTGAAACAGGCATGGGATAAAATTGTAAATAAGCTTTGTTGCACCAATTTCACAAAGTTCTAATTTCGCAAAAACAATAAGAAGAGTTCAACCCTTAAATGTGCAATATCTTTGCATACTTAATGAAAGAGACTACTGCTTATGTATCATTTCCTACTTTTATCCATTTGTGATATGTAACACTGTCATAAATATAAAGGGAAGGGTAAACACCTTTAAATCCTTCCTGGCCAGAGGAAAAGTCCTTTCACCTGTAAAGGGTTAAGAAGCTGAGGCAACCTCGCTGCCACCTGACCCAAATGACCAATGAGGAGACAAGATACTGTCAAAGCTGGAAGGAGGGAAACAAAGGTTTCTCTCTGTGTGTCGCTTTTGCCGGGACCAGAGCAAGTATGCAAGTCAGAACTTCTGTAAAAGGTCAGTAAGCAATCTAGTTAGATATGTGTTAGATTCTGTTTTATTTAAATGGCTGATAAAATAAGTTGTGCTGAATGGAATGTCTATTCCTGTTTTTGTAACTTAAGGTTTAGCCTAGAATCAGATTCTATGTTTTGAATCGGATTAGCCTGTAAGGTATTTACCATCCTGATTTTACAGGGGTGATTCTTTTACTTTTTCTTTAATTAAAATTCTTCTTTTAAGAACCTGATTGCTTTTTCATTGTTCTTAAGATCCAAGGGTTTGCGTCTGTGTTCACCTATGCAAATTGGTGAGGATTTTTATCAAGCCTTCCCCAGGAAAGGGGGTGTAGGGCTTGGGGGGATTTTGGAGGGAAAAAAGAAAAAGGAGTACTTGTGGCACCTTAGAGACTAACCAATTTATTTGAGCACAAGCTTTCGTGAGCTACAGTTCACTTCATCGGACGTTTCCAAGTGGGCTCTTTCCCTGTTATATTTGTTAGATGCTTGGTGGTGGCAGCAATAAAGTCCAGGGACAAAAGGTAAAAGAGTTTGTACCTTGAGGAAGTTTTAACCTAAGTTGGTAAAAATAACCTAGGTTTTTTTTCCTGCAGGTCCCCACATCTGTACCCTAGAGTTCAGAGTGGGGAAGGAATCTTGACAAACACAAACATCTTTTTTAATGTTAAAGAATGTGGCACAGGGGTCTATGCTAAGACAATGACTTAGATTCCATATGGAATTGTTATTAATTCACTAATGGGTTAAAATAAAGCAGTAAGTTCCTGAGCCAGCTCCCACTGAAGTCAATAAGAGTTGGATCAGGTATTAGGTGTCTGAACCTTTTATCATTTATTTTTGTCTTCTCTGTTGCTCACAATATTTCCCAGTTCAGTATGATCTACAAATTCTATCAATCTGTTATTTACTTCTTGTAACTAGAGATGTGACTTTGTCTCCTTTTGTTTGCATACAAGCTATCAGAGGTTTGTTTTGGAAAACTTTGCCATTCAAAATTCTATTCCCTGGTTTTGAAAGGCCAGTGAGAGGTGATGTCTGCCAAAGATTTCCTTCCTGAAGGGTATCTAAATCCAAGATTGTTGGTATTATGGTTAACTTCAATCAATAACCATCCAATTTGTTTCTATGAAATGATACTCAAATTTGTATACAGTTGTCAAAGTTCCTTCCCCAACTCTGAACTCTAGGGTACACATGTGCAGACCTGCATGAAAGACCCCCTAAGCTTATTCTTACCAGCTTAGGTTAAAAACTTCCTCAAGGTACAAACTTTGCCTTGTCCTTGAACCCTACGCTGCCACCACCGTGTTAAACAAAACAGGGAAAGAGCCCACTTGGAGATGTCTTCCCCCCAAAATATCCCCCCAAGCCCTACACCCCCTTTCCTGGGGAAGGCTTGATAAAAATCCTCACCAGTTTGCGTAGGTGAACACAGACCCAAACCCTTGGATCTTAAGAACAATGAAAAAGCAATCAGGTTCTTAAAAAAAGAATTTTAATTAAAGAAAAAGTAAGAGAATCACCTCTGTAAAATCAGGATGGTAAAATCAGGATTACAGGGTAATCAGATTCAAAACAGAGAGAATCCCTCTAGGCAAAACCTTAAGTTACAAAAAGACACAAAAACAGGAATAGACATTCCATTCAGCACAGCTTATTTTACCAGCCATTTAAACAAAAGGAAATTAATGCATTTCTAGCTAGATTACTTACTAACAAGTTCTAATACTCCATTCCTGTTCTGTTCCTGGCAAAAGCATCACACAGACAGACAAACCCTCCCCCGCCGCTTTGAAAGTATCTTGTCTCCTCATTGGTCATTTTGGTCAGGTGCAAGTGAGGTTATCCTAGCTTCTTAACCCTTTACAGGTGAAAGGGTTTTGCCTCTGGCCAGGAGGGATTTTATATTTCTGTATACAGAAAGGTGGTTACCCTTCCCTTTATATTTATGGCAACAGTTTTCATACAAACAGCAATTTGTGGACTTAGCACTGTACAGAAAGACAGAACCATTAGGCACAGTTTTGTTTTGGGGAAGTGATGTAACCATCTGTATCTTCGTTTCCTCATTAGTAAAATGGAGATTATTATAATTACCTCCAAGGTATGTTATATGGAATAATTAATTCATGTATATAGGGTATTGGAGATATGAATTACCATGAAAGTGATAAGTATTAAAGCATTGGACATTGTTTACATATTATACTTGACCATAGCTCTTTTTGCTACTGGCTATGGAACTACCCATTACCACCAAAGTGTATTGAGTAGTGAAGGACATCTAGTTACAAAGATTACTTTCTAATCAGATATGCACGGCTGGAGATAAACCAGTCGTGCAGTGCCATCTTTTCTGATCCAGGGATTAATGAGACTCAGGTTCACATTGAATACTGATGGTACAAACCAGCATTGTTAATGATGATATCCCTCCAGATGAATCTTTAAACGAGGCTCCCTTCTCCACATGAAAATCGGTGTTCATGTGGCAGTGAAAGCACTTGTAGCATTTTCTTACAAAAATCCAAGTGTCCTTTAATCCTTGGGTCAGTAAAACAAATTCTAGTGTCCAACGTTGTATGTTCACATTGCTGATTGGTTAACCGTTGCTATATTTGCTTGTATTGCTAATTGTCATTGCGATGTCAGCATCTAACTCTTCATTTTGTATATCACCTTATTACACATGTAATATGTATATCTTCTTTTGCAAAAATGCACAATCTGTTCTGCCTCAATTATCCATTGGACACCACTACATTCGGCAGGCTGTCAATATGGGCAAAACAGGTTTTCCCTAGCTACCATAGTGTTCCTTTTCTGATAGGGGTTTCTTCCTTTGACTGTGATAAGTCTTGCAATACAGTTACAATAGCCCTATTTTATTAGCTTCCTTTGGGCTTTCAAACTGGCAGAGTTCAGTATAACTGTTACCAGAGGTTTGTTTTACTGAGGAAAGGAGTTGAAATCATATCTCCACTGTGATAACTCTCATGATGCCTGTCTTTGTTAATGATCTGGAAGAAGGGTTAAACAGATTAATAAATTCTGTTAGTTTCAGTAAACTGGGAAGTATTGTGAGCTTCAGGGAGGACAGAAATAAATGCAAGGTGGCTGGGAGAGGTTCGAAAGAGGGGCAGAAAATAACCTAATTGAAAAATGCAAGCTAATATTTCTAGTGAAATATAATACAGATATTTAGGGGGAGTTAAACAATAATGCCAAAAGAAACTTAGGTTTGGAAGCAGAGAGCAAATTATGTGTATGTCTGCAATGCATTAGAGCATCAGAAACAATATTTTTTTCCTTCTAGTCACACCCTGGAGTAGGGAAGCAATAATCCCACTCTAAACTGTCTGTCCCATGTGCAACTGTACCTAGAATTTTGCATTCAGTTCTGAGAAACTCATTGCCAGAAATATACTTAAAATTTGGAGAAAATACTGAAAACAACAAAATTGTTAGGGTTGAAATCTGCATCCACCTTGCTTCAGATGCTTTACATAAGGTAAAAGGTCTGGAGTGGCATAAAGGGGCCCTATCTATTGGGGGATTCCTTATATAAGGTTTCTAAACTGGTCACTGGGCTTGATTTTCCACTGTGTTGGTCATGTGTAATTGAACACAGGGTGAAAGAACACAACCAAGCACACTGAATACCCACTTTGCACAGGTATAAATGACTATCTAGAGTGCACGGCAGTGGAGAATGAGCCCCAGGGTCTGATACTGCAGCATAATTCCTGAAATGCTGCTTTCCATGGCATTGTTTTCAGGAATGATGAAAAACAGCAGAGCTCCAGGTAGAGAGGAAAGGAGGGGATGTACCATAAGTCACTAATTATCCTCATTTTGTTTAAGGTGGCCAAAGATGTCAGAACTGGTTAGGCTCATTTCCACTCCAAGGTAACCTTTATGTTACAACCTGAGTAACTGGTGGAGCATGAAAACTGAAGGCATCAATTCATTGTCTCATTTATTCTTCTAATTCAAGATTACTAAAAATGACCTTTTGCCTTCATTAAAAGTGGCCTCTTTAAATAAGCATTAGAACAAAACTCTAACCATTGAATGTCAATTACTGTTAGATTAGGAATGAATTTATGTAGGCCATGAGGGAAATTGATCCTGTACATCTGATCCAAACCAGTAAAATTTCAACATTTATCTTATTTAAAACAGATGAGGATTTGCCAGACACATTGCCTTTATTACTGTCCCTCTTTAATAGCTAATTATGCATGATATATTTTATGTGGGCTTTGTTCTAATATTGTTTATTAGTATTATTCCCTACAGGTATTCAACCAAAGAAAATATCTTCAACACTTCTTTTTTCTTCCCATTTCTGTACAGCACATCTCCATGATATTATTATCTAGCCAAAGAAAGCATGATAATGTGATTAATTTGTTTATGATTTAATTGGACTTCCTTCAGAAAACACCTTGACCACTTCATTGATAAATAGGTAATATGAATGGCCAAACTCTCACTGAATCTTTGGGGGAAAGGACTGTGTTGTCCACAACGTTCTGTACAATGGTAAACACACTACTGGTGCTCAATAACTAAGAACCAGATATGGGATTGCTTCTTTCCAGGAAAAATCCCAATCATCTGGGTAGGAAGAAAGCTCTACTTGCAGTGTTTCCTCTGGATTCTTCTGTCATGGGTGCAGTTTGCCCACCAGGAAACCAGAAGATTAGCTCTTGACAATCTGTGGCTCCCAGAGGATCTGCAAGATGTGAATGTAAAACTGTGTTAAAATTGCGATCTATATCACTTTAAATTCCTTGTCTTCCTTTCAGAGAGGAGACTCCGTAGGGAAGTGTGTGATCTGGGTCTAGTAACAGTCAGTTTGCAGCAGCTAGCCTGTAGTAAGGTGAGATGAGTTGTGCATCTCTGTTTTAGGGAGCAGCCTGCTTTACCTTTCTCTGTTTTGGGGTTCTAGTATGTTATTGTTCTGAATTTTAAGAAATAAAGTAGTGTTATGCTGCAACCTTTCAGCAAGAGTATTTATGTTTGTATTTAACTTCTGTACATATGCCGTGACACATACCTTAGAGATACAGACTATCCATGCAAAAGCCCTGTGAATCAAGTTAGTTCATAGGCCCTATATACCACTGTCCCTATAATACCCATGTGTAGAGGTGACTCATCACACAAGTTAATTCAGGCTCAGGCTGCATTGCCTTCAGAAGATAAAGCTCATTGTCAGGGTGATGAAACCTGTCCCACTCACGTTCCACCTTCCCTCACAGAGACCCACAGAAAGTACTCAAAGGGAAAGGTGAAGGATGCTTCAGGAGTGGCTAACTTTTCCCGTCACCATGGGAAGGAAGAAATCCACATATAGAGCATCCCTGTACATGTGTATCTTGGGCAATAATACCCACATTATTCCTCTAGACTCCAGGATGAATCTAAAAGTTCCTTTATCTCATTAAAAATCTATAAGAAATAATATCATTTGAAAATATTGTGTGCTTCTGAGAGTGAGGCATTGTCAATTGGTCAGAGAAGAACCACACGGCCGATTGCGGGGGCGAGGGGAGGGGCAGGAGGGCCATTTGGCCTGGGCCTCAAGCTCAAAGATGGCCTCAAATTTAGACACTTGTTAATTTTTTAGCATTTGATAAGTTTCACAACTTGTTTTTATGTGCATCCCTATCTGACCAAAATGTGACACACTCTCCAGGCTTAGAGCTGGAAGTTGAAGCAAATAAGAGATGTGATTTGGTAAAAGACATAGAGAGAGAGAGAGAGAGAGTGATGGGGCAAGGCCATATGGCTATAAAAAAGTAGTGGGAGATAGATATATTAGCTCCAGGCTAAACAAATCCCTGGTACCAGGATAAGTGAAATGGCAGCTGCTCCAGGTAAATTAAGACACCTAGGGCCAATTAAGAACTTTCCAGAAGGCAGGGAGAATGCTAGGTTGATTGGGACACCTGAAGCCAATCAGGGACTGGCTGAAACTAGTTAAAAGCCTCGCAGTCATTCAGGTGAATGTGTATGTCAGGAGCTGTGGGAAGGAGTTGTGCTGTTGGAGAGATTGAGTAGTACACACCATATAAGGCACAAGGAAGGAGGCCCTGAGGTAAGGGTGAAGTGGAACTTGAGGAAGTGAGGGCTACTGTGGGGGAAGTAGCCCAGGGAATTGTACATGTCATGGTTCTAAAAGGTCAACTACCATAGCTGATACTATTAGGGTCTCTGGGCTGGAGCAGAGGGTGGGCCCAGGCTCCTCCCCCTGATTAATCATGGAGACTGGGAGACAACAGAGACTGTGCACGGAAGGATAACTTCTCCTCACTTCCCTTGCTAGCTTATGATGAAAATGGCTCAGTAGACTGTGACCCTTGTCTCTAGAGAGAGAAGAGTTACATGGAGGGTCACAGTGAGCCTCTGAAGCTAGTGAAATCTTCCAGGAAACGTGGGACCCACGGAGGCAAGGACAGAGCTTTGTCACTATATATATATATGTGTGTGTGTGTGTTAACTAATTGTCATATTAAAGAGTTTAAAATATTCATAAATATTAATACAAATATCGGTTCTGATGGCACAAGATTAGACTACAATGAACGTGTCCTGTCAGATCAGCTGATTATACAAACAAACCATTATCAGTGGCTGGTGCTGGATCAAGTGTGTGTTGAAAGGGGACTCAAAACCTGGAAGTGGCCTGGGCCTCTCTGGACCTCTGAAAGAACCATGATCGATATATGGAGGTGCAATGCAGATCTTCCCATTTAAAGCTTTGAATATCTTTAAACAGGTGTTTGGGTGAAGAAATCAGAAAGATATGCACTGAGAAAATTGAGTTTAAAATAATCATTTTTTTTTCTGAAAAGTTCAAAGTTTAAGCACTAGCTACACTGCACTATGATACCATGCTAGCATCCAAGCAATGAATGGATTTCCTCACTACAGTGATGCTAAGTTTAGAGAGAAATGGTATTGTGTCTTGGAATTCATTTCTAACCCCCCACCCCCCCAAAAAAAACAAAAACACAAAACAAATAAGTGTCTAAAACACAGTAAAGAGATACACAATGTAACTCATCTTTGTTCAGGCCATTCTGCATGTTGTATTTTGACATGTAAATTATATATTTCATGTATAATCATCTTAAGGGCTTAATATGCTTCAATGATGTGTTTTCTGTAAGCCTTTAAGGAAGATATTCATTACAGATGTTTAAGAGGTTCTTTAATATCATATTTTCTGATAAATGCTAAATCATAAATTCTGATAAATTGTCTTAGCATAAAAAAAAAGCACATGATAAGCTATGCTTTGACTGAATGAATCAAATAAACCTTTAAATTGTTCATCATACCTTTAGGTATGTTCATAGATAATACCCATTAGCTATTACCCAGTGACTAGCAGGAATAATTCAAGCCTCAAACGGTACATATTGGGAAAGAGAAATGTTGAAACTGGAAGTATGCCAAATGGTTCTGCAGTAATTCAGGCAATGGGGAAGTTTCAGAGATTTTCTGCTGGAGAGCATTCAGTCACTCAGACACTTATTCAATGTTCTCTGTTGATGAAGCAAGGAAATGGTGCTATCGTTGAAATGGATCTGAAGTGTCCTGCTTGCCACTACTTTGCTTTTTGCTGGAAGAACAGTGGAAAATGGCTTCTGCAGTTTTTATACATATAGCAACTGAATGTGGGCTCTATAATCAATTCTTACACACATAAATTAAAGTACATTTCTCCTTCCTACATTTGATTTTTGTGCAATTCCTAATTGCTTGTGAATAAATGCACTTTATGTGGGGACTGTTTATAAGTATGTGTGCATGGAAGGAGAAAGAGGGGGGTTAGGATTCAGTATAGAAACAGGCCAAATTTTACAATTTAGGTGCCTAAAATTAGGCAGCCAAGTCCATATTTAGGTATCTGTTTTCAGAGGATTTGTGTCCTGCGGCTTCCATTGACTAAAGTGGGAGTTGCAATGCTCAGCACCTATGTAGGTCAGACCTGTTATTTAAGTTACTTAGCTATTAGCATTGAAAACTTTGTCCAAGATATTTGTTCAGAGCAGGATTAAAATCAAGAAAAAGCAAACACCTGGAAAATAAGAGTACAGACAGGCAATTAAAAATAACCAACACCATTTATAAAAATTGGTAGGTTGCTTTTAGAAGGAAATTTTATATCTTGTTTTTCTCTTTTCATTTGTTTTCCTATTGATCCCACCATGTTAAAGTTGTTTGATCAATGTCCCATATGTGCAAATAATTGGACAACTATGAGCACAAACACAGTAATGATTTTATTGAGTTTACAAAAAAAATAGACCTTTTTTAAAAGCAAATCTCAGCTGCAAACCTTTAGAGGGCTGAATCATGGGTTTACCACAAGCCCTGTGTATGTAACACTGTGGTGCTATGTAACCCCAGGATCATCTTGGGAAGCAGATTGTGATTCAAAGAGACTGCCTTCTGGTTACCTGCCTGTTGTGGAGAGGGATATACCTTGCACCAGCCCTGTACCTAGTGCAGCATATGTCTCCTCTGGTGGACAGTGCAACTGCATTGGCCTGTGTATTAGGGTGGAGGAAAAGGGTGTGAGGAGGAAAGAACACACACACACTCTGACCCCATCCTTCCACTTCCCACCTACCTGTATAGGAGGGGGAGTAGCAATTTTGTTGAGACTTCCTGTACTGCTACCTGAGATGCAGACTGTCAATACAGGGGGGTTAAGGGAGTGCTTTGCTTTCCTTTATTCCTGTGTTGTGACATGTTCTGTGAAACCTTCTGGTGCTAATAAAAATAGTAATAATACAGCTAATATTTTGAAACTAAAGTGGGCAACTGATTTCATGTATAGATAAAATAGAAATTAGCCTCTGATACTGGGGAAATAGGACAGTTCTCAGTTTGAGTGGTTCTATTTCCTCAGCTATTAGCAGGCATTCCATCAATCACCACTGATGTATAACTTTTGATATCTCCTACGTAGTGATGAATGAGCAAGTAATTTAATGTAATTTACACCCTATTTATGGCTCTTTCAGGGTGCCATAACATAAATAAGAACCCGGCCCTAATTTTTCTCATCCATTTCTTCTCCTTTCTCTGTAGAGAGTGAATGGGGAAAAGCTGTTAGCCAAATTATTTTGAATCTTAAAACTACTTGGTTTCAGAACCAAAGCAAATATTTGTGTTGGTTTGTATCTTAACTGTTTAGTGGATATTCTTCACCCTTCCACTGAGAATTGCTGAAGGCAGATAGATTGAGATATAGATATGCAGGACTGGATTTTGGCTGAGCGCATGGAAGTCCCATGGGAATCGGTGAGTGTTGAGGACTCACATTTATTCATAAGTTCTAATCCTTATTGTCTGTGGTAGAGCCATGTTCAAAGATTCCATCTTCTAACATTACCCGCGCACTTCCTTAATTACACTGGGAAGCCAAAGTTAGAAAAATTACATGGTTCATTTTATGATATGTAAAGTATAAATTGATTCATGATTCATTTTCAAATAAACATAAGTGTTTTTTTTCATACCTATGAAAAAAAGAAAAAACTCTTTTGAATAATTGAGAACTTACGTTCAGTATGGAATAAGGTATAATTAATAATGGCTTCTTAAAATTTCTGAATAAAATGAACTTATTGAACGTTGTTTGCAAGTGAAAAATGAACTAGACAGTTCATGTGTTTTCTGATTCCATGCACTTGCACCTAAAACACAATGTGAACCTATCTTCATCCTAGCACACTACCATGCTAGTCAGGTGAGCAGTTGTGTTATCAAATAAAACCTCATTATTTTTAACTTGCCTTGTCACTAGCAGAAGTAAAAAATTGTCAATTGTTAATTGTTCACCGCTCGGAGCTTCTTTCACCAAACGTAAGTACTTGTTTTCTGGTCTCCAGTAAATGAGATCATCGCCTACAGCGTACTGAGGGAGAGAAGTTGGTAAGGAACATCACATGTGCAAGCACACTTGAAAATAATGTGCTCCACATTTTGGTTTTAGTGTAGTCTGAAGAAAAATAAATACAAAGAGCTGCAGCATAACCCTTTGGTGACCTGAGCCTGAGTGCTCAGAAGGAAAATGCTTATGATATAAAGCAGCCATGCTGATAACACTAGAGTTATCAATATGAATTTTGGTTAGAGTGCTATCTTCCTAAGGCAACAAACTGTTTGTACCAGCTCTTGTCAAAACCAGGATCCATTTGTACATTCTTGATTAGTGACACATATTAAGGTTTCATTTTATTCTTTGTACTTAAATTGCTTTTTGCCAAAGGCAGTCATTTAAGCCAGACTTCATTAAAAGTAAGTTATTCCTTCTCAGTTTTTATGTAGAAGGAAAAAACTTTGCTGAAAAGTGAAGGACTTTGAGACATAATTTACTTTAACAATTATGCCATTATAGCATAAAAGCTAACAAATATAACAGGAATGGGATACAAATCGTTTTTTCTTCAGTTATATTGTATCAAATCAGAAAATATTGAACCTTTATTACCTGCCAAAAATGAATTTGACATTCAATATATTTGGGCTGATTACATTTTTAAAGCCACCCACTTCAGCAGAGCCAGGATTTCACCACAATTTTCCATTTTCAAAGTAGCCTTCATGAGTTCCTGCCTATATGTATTGGACACCCAGAAATATGCACTGCTTTCTCAGATTTTTTTTAAAACAAGTTAGACAACTGCTTTATTGGAAAAGTCTGATCTGAATATTTTGTAGGGAAGTAGGACATCCAGAGTTTAAAAAACAGTGTTTTGGTGAGCTGCAAAATCTGAATGAGCTTTGTCTGTCCACTGCGTCCAGATTGATTGCAATGATGCACACAGAGAAGTCAGTAGCTCAGGACCCATTGGCTGAGCATGGTGAATATGTGAGTACATGTACTATCACAGATCATGTATGTCAGTGAGTACTTGCTTGACTGGGATGATTTTCAAAAGTTACAGTCCTGAATGGTTGCATGAAGAGCAGTTTACCGCTTTTCCTCCCACCTGTATCACTTGTATGTGTACCAGCTGCTGACAGTGATTGTGATAACACTGTGGCCAGGCAAGATGAGAGAGCTCAGAATTAGAAAGCAAAATTTACCAAAGGACAGGCTGACATGCTATTCTGTCTGATGCCACACCATGAACCCATTCTCCTATCAGAAATATTGGGGAAATGGGAGAACTGTAGGACCAGTGGACACTCTAGGCAGCCATTGGAAGCGTCTAGAGTACATAAACAAGCACAGGGTCCTCAGTTCAATTTTAGATCAAAAGAATCTGACGAGGCTGCAGCCTGGGAGGAGGAGTAAAATCCTGGCTCTATTGAAATTTATAGGAGTTTTCCCATTGACTTCAATGAGGCCAAGGTTTGACCTGGAATCTCTAGACAAAGTGGAGGAGAACTGCAAAACAAGCCAGTACTGTCAGGAACTTGAAGATATAGTTGGCAAAGTTTTCAGAGGGGTAGCAGTGTTAGTCTGTATCAGCAAAAACAATAAGAAGTCTTTGTGGCACCTTAGAGACTAACAAATTTATTTGGGCATAAGCTTTCGTGGGCTATAATCCACTTCATCAGATGCATGGAGTGAAGGTGCCACAAGGACTCCTTGTTGTTTTAGTTGGTATAGTGTGTCTTGGGATGTCACTGAGAAGCAACCAAGGGGCATGAGAGGTCTATTAAGTTTTGTTTATTAAACAAAATACTAGCACGTGCTAGAGAGATTAAATATCACAGCCTCACACATCCTCAAACACAACCCACTTCCTCTCCAAATTTCCCCAGTATCTTTCCATCCCCCAAAACCTACTCAACTCACTGAAGTGTCCTATCCTCTTCAGCCGCCCTTGCCTTCCTTTCCCCAACATACAAATACAGTAGCAATGCAATCAAAAACAGAGGCAGGAAAAAAGGTCAACAGCGGTGGAAGGATGGAAGTGATTTCCACCAGGAGGATGACATTTACAACATGACTGTTACAGCAACAAAAGGTCTCCATAACAGCCAGCAGTGTTTAGTAGCCAGGAACTCCAGCAGACACTGGAGATGATCCTGAGGTGGCAAGAGAGAAAAACATCTGTATGAAGGAAGAAATATCTACACTTACCTTTTACCCCTTGATAAACCTTCATAGACATGAATCTGGAAGAGAACAAGGTTCTGGCCTGGCAATTCATCCACACAGAAGTTAGTCTCCCAAACAGGCTTGTCTACAATTTGGAGTATGTGAGACATCTGCTCCTGCAGAACCCATCTATCAAAAGTAGAGTTTTATCTATATGATCGCTTCCTTTCCCAGTTGCCACCTGTTTTGTATCAGCATTACATGTGCATTAGCCAATGAGGAACTCTTTCTAAGTCCACCTTCACTTACGTTGAATGAGTAAAGTGTGACCTGACTGGCCCTAAATTTAAGTTGCTTAAATCGGCTCAGATGATGTCTTGCCTAGTTTGAGAATCCCACCTGGGTACTTTTTCCCTGTTAAAAATTTCAATGAAATTTACACTTTCCTACAGAACATTTTGTTGAATCTGCATTTGTTGATAGAAAATAGTTACAACAACAAAAATGCTGACCAGTTCTAAACTTCACCCAGCTAACAATATGCCCTGTAGAGCGATCAATTTGAGTAAAGTCAAGGACGTCTGTGTTTTTGGCTATCAGGACAAAGTATGTGTGCTGTATGCCTCTGTGTGTGTGTACACATGCATACACACACACACACACACACACACTTCTTTATTTCAGATTTTTTAAATTAAATGAATGTGCATCAGCTACCACTCAGCCTGTCTAATGTTGGGCAGTTTCTTGTCATTGTCACAGAAGAAACTGTCTTTAGGGACTTATACAAATGAGCATAGATCAAAGCAGACTCATGAAAAATCTGTATTCCACATTTTGCAGTATACCTTACATTATCTTAAAGAAATTGTATTTAATGAAGATCAAGGCTACAGTTTAAAATCATTTATAGGCATCTTTGAGGAAATAATAAAATAAAATAAATCAGAGTCCATAAACCACATATCAAGCAAAGGTCATTCTAATATATCTATATATAAAGAAGCAACTGCCAAAGCTGGCAATGCCCAAAACATGTTCTAAAATTGTAACAAATCAAAGCTGACACATTTAATACAAAGAAAAGAGGCCAACATGTACTATGCAATCCCCTTTTTGCTTCCTCGTACAGAAGCAAACATCAGTATGTAGTGATGCATTGTGACACAAAACAAGAGCGAGAAAATGGGAGAAAGGAGGGAAACAGACTAAATTCCTTCCTGCAAGTATTTCCAAAACATTCAAAGTCACTTACTGACACTTGTTGCTGGATTAAGCATGAATCAGATTAACAGCTCATTTTACTGTGTTATTTCTCAAAGTTATAAAGTAAAATTTATTAGCAGTTGGAGAAACCTGTGCTAAATGAGAAATTAACAATTTCCAGTGCTGCAAAGAAGGCAGATTTATTTGTTTAAGTAAGTTAGATTTGTGATAAGAAATAACTAAAAAACTTCATATATTCAACCACCGACAGACCTAATCCCAAAACAATAACAACCAGCATCAGCAGCCAGCCTTAAAATGCTGTTAACTCTATGTAATCATGCATTATAATTGATATAGGGCATATTTCATCAGACACCTGATAGTGCCCACTTAAATCCAGATTGCTAAACACTTTCCATAACAAACCACAGGCTGATAACTGTGTATGATTTTAAGCTGAAATTTTCCATATTTGTTCTGGTATTTGAAACCTGGAACAAACACATTTTCATAGAAAACCAGCCTCTCTGCTTGGTTTTGAAAGAGCTATATTAAAAATTACATGATTAAAATAGGTTTCAGAGTGGTAGCCGTGTTAGTCTGTATCATCAAATGGAACGTTCTTTTTGAGGATTAAAATAATCCACTTGAGCATGGTCAGTGAGCATCTGACAAGGTTTTTAGCAAAGATTAATAAATCTTTAATTAATAAAATCATCATACCCTGGCATAATGAGACCATTATGGTTTTATGTGCATTGGAATGACCAGCAATTGGCCCAGACAAGAGGGGAGTGGTGCTAATGGGAAGATGGAACATTTTGCAGAAGCTCACCAGCACATAGGCTTCCCCTTTCATCAAAAGCATGCGCCCTCAGTTTGTCAAAGTACCAGAAAATGTCAAGGTGTCATTGGTATCATCACTTATCCTGGTCCCAATTCTTGGCCCTAGTCTAAATTCTTTCAAGGCCTCAATGGACTTCAGTCCAGATACATCAAATACTGTCTCTGTTATCCACTAAGATAGCTAGGCTGCCCTGGGAAAATGTAGTTAACGCTGTCAGAATGATTTGAGAGTTGGAGATTCAGGGTCTTTGATATAGGATACAAAGGTAGTGGAGTTGCATGGGTATAAATGGGAACATAACTTGAATCAGTGGTTCCCAACCTTACACACAAAGTTCTACTGTAAACATGAAAACTCATGGTTGAGTAGGAAAAAAAAAAAGGCATTGAAAATGTTGGGGAAGAAATTATAAATAAATTGCCTGATCCAAAACTCACTAAAGTGAATGAGTGCCCTTCCTTTTACTTCAGTGGACTCTGAATCTGATCAATAGATTATTAGAATTTTAATATGGACTTTACATAGGTGAGATGCTTCTCTATCGGGCTGCAGAGTAGACCGAAGTTAAATATGCTTTGTTTTGATACCTTACAAATGTTTCGATACATTTTTACCTTAACTAAACAAAATGTTTTGCCTTCCAAATTTCATTTAAATAATGACAAAATGATTTGTATTACATTGTAATACACTGTATTGTTGTTTTGCTGTAAATTGGTGGTACTTTTCAATATCTGCAGAGTTTTCTCCTAAATAGAAGTAGACTAGAATATTTCATTAACCCAGTTTACTTTCTCTATTCATTTTCTTTCCCAAAAGCAAGAACTGTCTTCCACTCCAAATTGTATTAATTGATCAGTGCTGCATGAGACAATCATACAATTGTATTACTTGCTGAAGCAATTCCTTGAAAATACATTTCATATTCATGTTTCTGAGCAAATTAAATAACACTATTCAATGAAATGTTGTCTATGATAAAATTAAGGCCTGCAGTCCTAGGAGATCAAGGTGTTGCCAAGATAACATCAAGATAGAGTTTAAGGGGTTAAAAGTGAAGAGTGAAATCAGTGGTTTGGAGGACAATTGGTGCAGAACTGTATTTGGGATCATCTGCTTGGAGTTGTATCTTATTCTATATAATTTTTACACTATGCTCATCACTGAAGTATCTAAGCACCTTTCAGTACAGCATTAAGTGACATGACTACACCTCTATCATGTGTTTGTTCTCTCATCTTCTCCCCAGAAGGAAAAGTGTGTGCAGTGGTGTCTCTTGTTTTGATATAGTGTGTATTTTTAATATAAATATACCTGTTGTTATGGGTTTATATTAGAGAAGGCAAGGTCAAAAAAGCCTGCCTTGCACTTGGACCAGAAGTGTTAAGGTCGGTGATGGTCCATAGCATGTGGAGGAGTTCATTCCACAGTCTGAGACTGCCCTCTAAGAAAGATTTGTCTTCTGCATAGATCAGCTCTTACAGTTACTATGCCATTGTGCCAGAGGAACATAGCTGTTGAGCATGGTCTTTGTGACAGAGCTTGAGATGATCTTTTCGATATCCTGGGTGGTATCCTGAACCCAGATCATGGAGTGCTTTAAAAATTTAGCAGTTCATGTATCCTGGGGAGTGGGTATCACAGGCCAGGGGAGGCTAAGCTCCAGAAACAGATAGACATGGCCCCGCCCATGCTCCTCCCCGAGACCCTCTTCTGCATTCTGCTCTTCCTCCATAGTGGCCCCAGCCTAGTCTCCTCCTCTTGCCATCTCAATCTCTCCCTTGAAACTGCTGAGGGCTGGGGCTAGAGCCAGCTAGCAGGCCACCCAGGACTCAGGGCGGCTGGGGCCAGTGCTCAAACCAGCCAGCAGGGGTTAGGGCTGTTCAGCTCTCTGGGGCTGGTGCCACCCAGTGCTCCAGGGCTGAGGCCTCCCAGAGTTCAGGCCACCTTGCACTCTGGGGCTGCTCGGGCCACCCGGCACTCCAGGGCTGGGGCCGCCCGGTACTGGGGCCACCTGGCGCTTCAGGGCTGGGGCCGCCTGGCCAGCCTGGGGCTGGGGCTGGGTTGGTGGGGCTTGGGCTGGCTGGGGTAGGGCTCCTCTGGCTCCGGTGGGGAAAGGCGAGAGAGGCAGGGCCTCTGGCATAAAGGGACAGGCTTGGAGCGAGCCTCTGAACAGGAGGTTCATGCACCACCCATTCTGGGGAAGCTTAAAAAGGGGATATTTAACCAGATAGACCTTTGTGGAATGCTGCGAAGAAGGTTAATGTAGCAGGAACAAAATCATGGTACTTGAAACCAGTTCAAATCAGAATAACTTTGAGATCGATTTAAACCATTTTAAAAGTAGACTTTGGCCTACCTAGTAATTTAAGGCTAGACTCTGCCTTCGTTACTCATGTACTTTGCTCAGCCACTGGTCCCAGTGATTTCAATGTAGTTATTCAGAGATTAAAGTTTTCCTCAACATGAGTAAGAGTGGCAGAATATGGCCCTTAGGGTGGTATACTTTGAAATGTGTGTTTATTTTCATCATTTCCCTGTAGGAAACATCCATGTTCCGTACATCACGTTCTTGGATATTTTATATATCAGTTATTTTTTTGTTCTCTTTGTTGTTGTTCTATATAAATGCCTTATGTTTTTTTTTTCATTTCACATTACTCTAGTGGATTGTTACACAAATGAACATAAAGAGAATAAATAGCTTGAAGTAATCTGACCTTGACCAGGTGATATTTCAACAGATAGGGATAAGTGGCTTACATGATCTATCCGAGAACTATGAGGAACAGTGCAGGTATTATAGTTATTAACAACACACTCTTACAATCCCCTACTTATACACTTTCTAGACCCACTAAAGGTTTTAAATTATGACATTTTCTTATTAGCACCTCTAAAACTGACTTCAGTCAGAGCTCCCTGCATTGATGACCTAATACACTCACTTACATGACTAAATGACCTCCTTTGATTGGATCTTACTTTCTGCAGATTTCTGTTTGTAAAGTATTTTTTAAAACCATTGTGGCTTATAAGAGAAGAGAATTTTTTTCATAAGTTTCAGAAGTTATTTTGTTCTAACCAACGGTCATTTATTGTCCTTAATCCATGCATTAAGCCACATTTGATATCAAGGAGACCCACTGTAGACTGAAAAAATACATATGCCAATATTGTTTGGAATCATAACTTGGATATATGTTAAATGGGCTGTCCATTTCCTTAAAAAGCCTCAGCAGAGTTGAAAGAAAAATATTCAATAGCCACTGTCCATGATTTAATATCAGTCCGGGATATATCAGACATCTGATCACAGAGTTTTGAGCACACAGGTTTAAAAATAGAGCATAACTAGCAGAAGAGACATCAGGGTTGGAATAAAAGGTTTGGTGAGTTGAAAAGATCATCAGATTTTTGAGAGAGGAAAGTATCTTTTGTGAAAAGGAAATAGAAGTGAGGACAGAGACAAACTGAGAGGCTCTGGACTGCTTGAAGAACTATTGTTGCGACAGAAAAGACTTAGTAAGCTAGATCCTCAGCAGATGTAAATCGGCATAGCTCTACTGAATGTGTGATTTCTTACTTCATTCATTATTTTCACTGGAGTATTAGACCACTAGAACACTGCAAAATGAAAGCACAAGAGTGTGGAACTTTAAGGCTTCCCTTAGCTTATGAGAAGATCACAGAGCTAATAAGTGCTTTTGAAAGGAAAAAGCATGCTGTTGTCCCAGAATATTTAGGTTCGCTGTGGAAACTTCTTAGAGGTTAGCGTAAAGTTGCAAATATAGTGCCAAGAGAAGCAAAGAACAGTGGTCAAATTAAAAAAAAATCCTGTATGCCTATTTTTCAGCCTTGGTGATCAGCTAACTAGAGTCACCATGGAGAATGAACCCAGCAGAGAGCAGACTGCATTAAGATACTCAGATACAGTAAATCTTGCCCTTAAAGTTAACTGGTCCTGTATTATGTGGGAACTAAAAGCCTGTTTCAATGTGATCCTAGATAATCTACCATTTGTGACAGAATTTCCACATTAGGTAAGCACCTATTTACACTCAATAGGGACATTTTAAACTTAACTGAATCCCGAGAGGCACAAGAAAATCTTATCGACATTGAGTAAATACTGCATATGACATATCAGTGATATATTCTTAAAACAACTTTCTACCATTGATACAATTTATTTTCGTAAGCATCTGAAATGCCCAATTGGATTTCCTTTTCAAAACTTAGTTTCTAATCGAAGCAAACAAACAGGTGGTTCACAAGGAGTCAGAAAGTGAACCAGTTCAGTATCATCTCAGGCCAGCAATATGGAGCCTGAATCCAATGTCCACTGAAGTAAGCAGGAGTCCTTCACTGACTTCGGTAAGCTTTGGAACAAACTATATTCTCTAGTTATACATTCAGTACCAATTTATCACTGTGCTCATGGACTATTTATTCAGCAGAGCAGGGCACAAAGTATTTGCAATAAGGCTGAATACAGACACTTAAGCCAATAGGAAAACAATAACCACACGGGGTCAAATGCATTGTAATCCACTGGCAGCAACATTGCTATGCCGCAGATGAAATTACCGAAAGTTGCTTAGTTAAATCATATGCTTACACTCATTTAAAGAAGCAAATCTTTACTATCAATAACAAAAAACATATCAGCCTGCAAAGCACAAATGTAACATATCTAGAATCCTGCCGAATTCCAGGCTTTACAAATCTTAACACCTGGAGGAGCTCTCATTTTACTTTTGTTGAATCCTGATGTTCCTGTCACTCTGCTACTGTGGAAGCAGATGTTCTGAGGAGAGAATGGGCCTTTTTCAAAGAATGACTTTTCTAACAAACCACTCTCTCTATTTTTTCCCATCCCTTTTATTAAAAATATCAGTGTTGAGTTGTGAAGACCTTAAAAATGCATTTCTGATTGGGCAGGGGGAAGGGAGAGGGGGACGGAGGAGTTAGAAAAACTTCTATGCTGAAAAAGCCCCTTTCTCTATGAGCTACAGGCAACTTCAAAGAAGCTGCCAGCAGAGTGACAGCTGCTCAGGTTTAAAGGAAGTAAGATTTGGAGCTCCTACAGGCTTTAGGCACTACAGGGCTTAACTGCAGTAAGGTTTCAGATCCATTTTCCTGATTGAATTATTTCATGCACTGATTAATATCCATTCCCTCCTGCTTTTCACAGGTCTCTTTCTGCCTTGTGTAGGATAGGTCTCTTCATGACTGCATCTGAAGGGATAC
Source organism: Chelonia mydas (assembly GCF_015237465.2). Classification (NCBI taxonomy): domain Eukaryota; kingdom Metazoa; phylum Chordata; order Testudines; family Cheloniidae; genus Chelonia; species Chelonia mydas. Next base: position 101,765,361 of record NC_057852.1, read on the forward strand.
AAAGGTTTCAGTCAAACATTGGGGTGTTACATATGCTTCAGCATTCAAACACAACAGGCTTTGTCAGATCAACCACACACAGCTCCACACATGAGTTCAATTTCCTCCAATAGCCAAGATATTTCTCATAGCAGGGCATGATCTTCTGTGTCACCTGCTCCCCCCTCTCAATTTAGTGGAGCCATATAAAAGAAAAAGTGTGAAATTCACCTTTAACTCAGACCAGACTCACCTGATTTTTCAAGCATATGCAGAAGTTGGGTGGGGCAGAGCAATTGTGGCCAGAAAGATTTTGGGTACTAGACTCAGGTTTGAAAAGTGGTTGGCCAAAACGATAGATACATTAGTGGTTCTCTGGATTCTTGCAGGGAATTTCTCTCCCCCCAACCCTGATTAATAGGGATTGATGGGAGAAAGTACCAGAGATGTTTGAGGGAGAAACCGTCTGTTGATAAATGTTCAAAGTAGCTACGTGTATTCCTAAAGCAATACCCATCTCACGTTTCCATTGAAAAGAAAAGAAAGGTGCAGGGCAGAAGGGGTAAAATGGAAAGAAAAATTGAAATAATGGAAACATAGAAATGTAGGGCTAGAACGGAGCTTGAGAGGTCATCTAGTCCAGCCCCTTGCACTAAAGAAGGGCCAAGTATATCTAGACTTTCCCTGACAGGTTTTTCTCTGACCTGTTCTTACAAACCTCCAGTCATGTGGATTCCACCTCCCTTGGTAACCTATTCCATAAATTAATCCCCTTATAGTTAGGAAAAACTTTCTAATATCTAACCTAAATCTCCCTTGCTGCAAACTAAATTGATTACTTCTTGTCCTGACTTCAGTGGACATGAAGAACAATCACCATGCTTTTTTATAACAGACCTCAACATATTTGAAGACTGTTATAAGTTTTCTCTTATATCAGAACTAAATATAACCATTTTTTTAAACCTTTCCTCATATGCCAGGTTTTCTAAACATTTAATCAGTTTTGCTCCTGTCTCTGGACTCTCTCCAATTTGTCCACATCTTTCCTAAAATGCGGCACCCATAACTGGGCACAGTACTCCAGCTGAGGACTCACCAGTGACAAGTAGAGCAGGATATTTATCTCTTGTGTCTTACATATAACATGTCTATTAATATACACAGACTGTTGGCCTTTTTCACAACTGCATCACATTGTTGAGTCATATTCATTTTGTGATCCATTACAACTAAGGCTAAGATTTAGTCATGGGTATTTTTAGGAAAAGTCATGGACAGGTCACAGGCAATAAACAAAAAATCATGTCTCCGGGGCCACAGCAGCTGCGAAAATCATGAAGGCCATGGAAAATCATGGAATCTGTGACCTCTGTGACAGAATCACAGCATTAACTATAACCACCCAGATCCTTCTCTGCAGTTCAACTGCCTAAGCAGTTATCTTCCATTTTGTAATTGTTCATTTCATTTTTCCTTCCTCAGTGAAGTACTTTGCACCTGTCTTTATTGAGTTTAATCTTGTTAATTTCAGACAAGTTCTTCAATTCATCAAGATCTTTTTGAATTCTAATCCTGTCCTCCAAACTGCTTACAAACCCTCCCAAACTGGTGACTAATGCAGATTTTATAAGCATACTCTCCACTTCATTATCCAAGTCATTAACAAAAATATTGACTAGTTATGGACCCAGGACTGGCTCCTGTGGGAATCCATGAAATATGTTCCCTCAGTTTGACAGCAAACATTTGACAACTACTTTTTAATGAATTTTGCACCCACCTGATAATAATTTCATCTAAAACTACATTTCTCTAGCTTACTCATCAGAATACCATGTGGGACTGTGTCAAAAGCCTTACTAAAATCAAGATATATCATGTCTACCTCTATCAAAAGTCCATTTCTTAATGATAGGTCATATATGTGCCCTTCTTTAGTCCTCGGGGACCTCAGCTGTCCTTCATTAGTTCTCAAAGATGTTTGCTAATGGTTCCAAGATTGCTTCAGCTAGTTCTTTAAGTACAATAGGGTGCATTTAATCAGGCCCTTCCAATTTGAATATATCTAACTTATTTGAAGAGTCTTTAACCTATTGTTTCGCTATTTTGGCTTGGGTTCCTTTTCGCTTGTTGTTCAGATTAGCTGTTAATTACCTGGTCACAATTTACCTTTTGAGTGAAGACTTAAGAAAAATAGGCATTAAACACCTCACCCTTGTTGATTTTGTTCATAATAAGCTCTTCTTCCCTCTGAGGAGAGGACCTACACTTTACCTCATTTTCTTGCTCCTAATGTGTTTACAGAACATTTTCTTATTAGCTTGTATGTGCCTTGCAAGGTGTAAACTCGTTTTGAGCCCTAGCCATTATGATTTTGTCCCTACATGCTTGTGCTATTCTTTTGTATTCCCCCTTAACAATTTGTCCGTGTTTCCATTTTATGATTTCAAGTCATTAAAGAGCTCCTAATAGGGTAATATTGGCCTTTTAGTATTCTTCTTATCTTTCCTTCACATTGGGATAATTTTCTGTTGTGACTTTAATATTGTCTCTTTGAGAAATGGCCAGCTCTCCTGAACTCCCTTTTCCCTTAAATTTTCATCCCAGATTATCTACCAGTTCTCTGAGTTTGTTAAATTCTGCTTTTTTAAGTTCATTATCCATATTCTGCAGCTCTGACTCCATCATTTCCTTAGAACCATGATATCTATCATTTCATGAGCACTTTCACCCAAATTGCCTTCAACCTTCAGATTTGCAATCAATTCCTCCCTGTTAGTCAGAATCAAATCTAAAATGCCTGTCCCCCTGGCTACTTCCTCTACCTTCTGAAATAAAAAGTTGTCTCCCAGACATTTCACAAATTTTTCTAAACAGGTATCTTGTAGTTATCTTGTAGTCCCCCATTATTACCAGGTCTTGTGTTTTGAATATTTCTGGTTTTTTTGTTCTAAAAATACCTCCTCTTCCTGATTTGGAAGTATGTAGTAGACTCTTACTATGATATTGTACCCGTTTTTTCTCATTTTATCTTTACCCACAGAGTTTCATCTGGTCTGTCTCTCATCTCCTTCTGGATCTCAGAACAAATTTATATATTTCTGATACATAGTGCAAAACCGTTCCCTTTTATCCCTTTCTGTCTTTTCAGAACAAACAATATTCCAGACATGAAATTTGTCCCATCAAGTCTGATGCCAATTAAGTCATAATTTAGCTTATGTACTAATACTTTCAGTTCTTCCTGTTTATTCCCCATATTCTTTGCATATGTGTATTGACATCTAAGATATTGAGTATATTCCCCTCACTGCTTGCCCTCTTGTTGCCCTGTGTAACAGGGTGGTTATGCAATCCTGACCTGTAGGGCTTAAAAACCAGCCCTAGGAGAGCCAAGGCTGAGGGCAAGAAAAGCTAGGCTGATTGGGAAAATGGCTGCAGCTGGGCCACGCCCCAATCAGGCTGCAGCTGGGCCTATAAAAGAGCTGCTAGGCTGAAGCTTAGCCAGTGTCTCTCTGTGTTCAGAGAGGGAAGGGCCTGGCTGCAGAGATCTGAGGGAGTACCTAGATTGGAGGAGGGCTGAGGGGGAAAGGCCTAGGCTATAAGGCCTAGATTAGGGCCTATTAGGTACTGGGGTTGCAAGGGGGCAACCCATGGGTAGACAGAGGGAGCAGGTCCCACCCCCCTCTCGCTTCCCCCCCCCGCCCCCCTTGCTGGTGATGAGTGGCTGATACACTGCAGTCTGCCCTGGAGAGTGGGGCTAAGTGATGACTGGCAGTAGCTAAGACTGAGGTGAGGGTAGTGGGTGGGGGTTCCCTGGGGAGGGGAGACCCTCAGGATTGTTGAGGTTTACTGCCGGGGGCAGCGCCCCAGTGGGAGGAGGGACTAGGCCAAGTGGTACGGCAGATCACTAGATGGCACAGGGCACTCCAGAGGCTGACACGCTAATTCTTGCAGATGAGCAGCAGGAGGAGCTGCCAGGTGAGTCTGCTCCATTACACCCTTGTGTAATGTTTTTCCATTTCCCCCTCCAACAGTTCACCTTTTGTTAAAGTTGGCTTTTATTATGCCTACCCATACACTTTTGTCACCAGCCCTCTTTGAATCTAGTTTAAAGATCTTCTCACTAGGTGAGTCCATGTGCAAAGATGTTCTTTCCCTTCTGGCATCCGATGAAGTGAGCTGTAGCTCATGAAAGCTCATGCTCAAATAAATTGGTTAGTCTCTAAGGTGCCACAAGTACTCCTTTTCTTTTTCCCTTCTTGGTAATGTAAGCCTCTTATCTTCCCAGCAGTCCTTCCTGGAACAGTGCCCATGGTGTGTAGTCATCTCTGGGATATGACTGTCTCTGCCTTAGTTCTCAGTCTCAACCAGGAGGATGAACAAGATCCTGGCTCCTTCACCCTCAATCCCTGAGCCCCCATAGCAACTATTGATCTGCTTAGGGTCAGAATTCCTAACAGAATGTTGAGAATCATTAAGAAAGGGATAGCTAATAAGACAGAGGATTCATATTGTCTCTGTATAAATCCATGATATGCCCACATCTTGAATACTGCATGCAGATGTGGTCACCTCATCTCAAAAATATAAATATATATATATATATATATATATATATATAATTTGAATTGGAAAAGGTTCAGAATAGGGCAACAAAATGATTAAGGGCATGGAACAGCTTACATATGAAATTTACAAAAGCGGGGGGGGGGTTTCAGCTTGGAAAAGATGACTAATGGGGGATATGATAAAGGTCTACAAAATCATGACGGGGTAGAGAAAGTAAGTATTACTCCTTCTCAGAACATAAGAACTAGGGGTCACCAAATAAAATTAATAGGCAGCAGGTTTAAAAACAAACACAAGTATTTTGTCTCACAACGCAAAGTCAAACTGTGGAACTCTTTGCCAGAGGATGTTGTGAAGGCTAATAACAGGGTTCAAAAGAACTAGATACATTCATGGAGGATAGGTCCATCAATGGTCATTAGCCAGGATGGACAGGAGTGATGTTCCTAGCCTCGGTTTTGCCAGAAGCTGGGAATGGGCAACAGGGGATGGATTACTTGTTGATTACCTGTTCTGTTCATTCTCTCTGAAGCACCTGGCATTGGCTACTGTCATAAGACAGGAGACTGGGCTGACCCAGTATGGCTGTTCTTACATTTATATTTAGGACACCAGTATATAAGCAGAGTCAGGATGAGCTCCACCCTGACATCTGGTGGCGAGTCACGGTGGGTTGTGGAAAAGAACTTCAGGGGCTGATCTCATTTGCATAGGCACACCCACCCTGCCTAGATGGTCACTTTGGCTGCTGTAGAAGCCCCAGTTTCTCTGTTATTGTGGCAGGAATAAACTTATTATCCTGATTATGTGAATCAAGGACAGTGGAACTGTTCTTGGCCTTTTGTTATGATGGAGGGACTCGCCATCAACTAAGCAGCACTTGCTAGGCAAGGGTCATGTGTTCCAAAACCCAGTGAATGGAGAGAGGCTGGGGGACAGGTATTAATACTTGGTGGCATGGGCCCCCTGGTGAGGGCCTTACATGCTAATTGCACTTCCTTCTCTCTCTCCACTGTGGAATATCATAGCTAATTTTGATTCCATTAGGAGTCTAGTTACAGGCTGCTGAGCTGAATTCACTTTGGGTTAATGGTGCACCAGCACTGAGGCTCCCCTACTACAAGCTGAAATCACAAAAGAGCTAAACTTACTAAGAGCTGAAATCACTGAGTGTTGTGTTAAGTGGTGGGGGAGCCTGAAGATATATGGCAGAGCAGTTGGTGGAGCAGAGCAGTTTGCGGGATGGCTGGAGCAGCTCATGGGGGCAGCTGGCAGAGCGGAGCACCATGGAGAGGTGGGGCAATCAGCTTTGGACCACGTAAGGTGCCCCTTAAAACCTCCCCATCTCTACCCAGGTTGGGAGGTAAAACTCTGCAAATAAACTTTTGAACTCTGGGGCTGCCCTGACCAGGGACAGAGACTTTTGGGACTTTAGGTGATTTTAGGTTGCTGGACTCAAGAACCAAAGGGAAACGACATGCCCCAATTGCTTGGGGTGGGTTTTTTGCTCATGGGTTGTGTTATGAATCCTGTTGCTGGTGTTTCCTGAACATAATGCCACATTGTTTCTCTCTGTTGTTAAAAGGCTTTTTGCTACACTCTGTGCTTGCGAGAGGGGAAGTATTGCCTCTTGGAGAGGCCAGCAGGGGTGGTATATATTTGTCCCAGGTCACTGGGTGGGGGCTCGAGCTGGTTTTGCATTGTGTTATTGGAATAGAACTCCTAGATACTGAACCTGTCCCTTGTTGCTGCCAACTCGGATGGGCAGAAGGGTTACATAAAGGGAAGGGTAAACACCCTTAAATCCCTCCTGGCCAGAAGAAAAACCCTTTCACCTGTAAAGGGTTAAGAAGCGAGGATAACCTCGCTGGCACCTGACCAAAATGACCAACGAGGAGACAAGATACTTTCAAAGCTGGGGGGGTGGGGGGGGGCAAAAGGGTCCTCTCTGTCTGTGTGATGTATTCCTGCTCTAGTCCCAGCAAAAGCAGGTCAGAACTCCTGTAAAGAGTTAGGTTTCAGAGTAGCAGCCGTGTTAGTCTGTATTCGCAAAAAGAAAAGGAGTACTTGTGGCACCTTAGAGACTAACACATTTATTTGAGCATAAGCTTTCGTGAGCTACCGCTCACTTCATCGGATGCATCTGTAACTCACGAAAGCTTATGCTCAAATAAATGTTAGTCTCTAATGTGCCACAAGTACTCCTTTTCTTTTTGTAAAGAGTTAGTAAGCAATCTAGTTAGATATGCATTAGATTCTGTTGTGTTTAAATCGCTGATAAAATAAGTTGTGCTGAATGGAATGTATATTCCTGTTTTTGTGCCTTTTTGTAACTTAAGGTTTTGCCTAGAGGGATTCTCTGTTTTGAATCTGATTACCCTGTAAGGTATTTACCATCCTGATTTTACAGAGATGATTCTTTTACTTTACTTAAAATTCTTCTTTTAAGAACCTGATTACTTTTTTCCTTGTTCTTAAGCTCCAAGGGTTTGGGTCTGTTCACCTATGCAAATTGGTGAGGATTTTTATCAAGCCTTCCCCAGGAAAGGGGCTGTCATGCTTGGGGGGGCATATTTTGGGGGAGATGTTTCCAAGTGGGCACTTCCCCTGTTTTTGTTAGACACTTTGGTGGCAGCACAAAGGTTCAAGGACAAAAGGTAAGTTTGTACCTTGGGGAAGTTTTAACCTAAGCTGGTAAAAATAAGCTTAGGGGGTCTTTCATGCAGGTCCCCACATCAGTACCCTAGAGTTCAGAATGGGAAAGGAACCTTGACAGCTGGGCACTATCATTAATACCCACACACATGATCAGCATGAGGTAAGTAGTCAGAGGGATGGATGAGCCTCTACAACTTTTTGTTATGTGGCAAGGCACTTCCTTCATCTTGCCAGGCTTAGTGCTTCCCCCTCTGGTGATGGCAGGCCTAGGGTAATCAGCTCCATCCAGGGGAGGGTTTGCCTTTCCACTTCTATGCTCCTTTGGCCATACTTTCACAGTAGGCCTGAGGGTCAGCCTAAGGGTTGATCCTCCACCAAACAAAGGAAACAGTTTCATAAATTAAAAAACCCTGGGGGTAGCTTTCACCACCTCCTTGCTGGTGCAAGGTGTCAGCCTGTTGGTTTGCTGTGGGGTGTCAGCCCAAACCTGAGTGCCTGCTAGGGGAGGGGCTGTTTCCCCTATGGGAAGGAGCACAACCTCTCAACCTGGAGAAGCGTATTTCCCTACTGCCCCAAGCCTGGCAACAGCTTTTTCTCTTCCCCATTTCTCTGAGCAGAGGAGGGGGTTTTAAAGGCCTCAGGCAGCCCAAAATTGGGATCGGGTGTCCCTAATTGACCTGAGATAACCCCTTCTAAGCTTGTTGGGGGGGAAAAGAGTCTTTAACATTCTAGGAATAACATATCAGCCTTCCAAGGCTGTTTGTAGCCTTGTAGCCGTCCGGTCTGACTTTGTCACAGTTATATAATGTTAGCCATCTCAAGCCATGAATATGAGATTTTCAGCAGTAAAAGCATAGACCTCTACCACTTGAAATGAAGGAATAACTCTGTTAACTGGAAGTAGTAGAAGGCTCTTACCCAACATATGAACCAGTCAATAGAGGAGGACATGACACACTTGGTGAGTGCATACAGAAATATCTGAATTGTCTGCTGACTTTATAGCTATGAAATAAAACTTTTCCTATTACCACTGAAACACAACTCTTTTCATAAAGATGGCAGAGGGTTTAAAATTCATCACTTAATCCTACATTCTTTCAGATAATAGTCTTCTCTTAATTGACAACATAGTCACTTGATTTCAGTATTGTTTATGGGAAGAATAGGATAAAAAGCTACAGCTGAAATAACAAATATTGTAAAACTACATCTTTAAAGTATGTTTATCTTTAATCATTTAAATAGGAGAAAAATAACTGAATGCATCCGATGAAGTGAGCTGTAGCTCACGAAAGCTTATGCTCAAATAAATTTTAGTCTCTAAGGTGCCACAAGTACGCCTTTTCTTTTTGCGAACACAGACTAACACGGCTGCTACTCTGAAACCTGAAATGCCATAGTATACTTAAGCCCCAGTTATGATTCTGGGAGTGAAGGAAGGCTAGAGCAGCTAGATGTCAGGTAATACTTTTGAAAAACAAGTATAAAGAGTAGGAGGAATACAGAGGCTGCTACTTAAAATTATAGAAAGAATTGCGTTATTTCCCCATAAAGTAATACAGCACATCTGCATTTTGAAAATTTTGAAAAGACATACCTATCTACAGGTACAAAGAAAATGCATACATTTTATAATGGAGTTCTGAAAGTGGAAATGGAGGTGGAAATTTTTTAAAAAAGCACAATTATCTTTTCCTCTTGAAGTGTAGGCTCCACTGCTTCTCTATATTCATGTGTGTAAGCATATCTGTTTTAAAATATTTATTTTTATTTAAATATACAATGATGGCCTATATTTTCAAGAGCGACTGGTAATTTTGGGGTGTCCATCTACAGGCACTTTACATAGGACTAATTTTTAGAAAAGGTTGAACACCCACTGAATATGTTGCAGGCCCTTCTCCATGGCTGATCCAGGAAGAATATGGGTTGGTTGCAGCTCTCCAGTTGGCTTCTTAGTGAAAGCTGCAGAGGGACAATTCTTTAACTCTCAGGATCTCCAGTACATTTCCTAGCGCTTTCCAAAATGGTAGCCAACTCTGAGGCAACTGAAATCACTAGTGACTTTTGAAAATGTATGTTAAATGATTGGGGCTTTCTCAGAGAAGTCATCTGGACTGAATGAGCACAGGTTCAAAAACCTCAAATAAAAACCATTTTAAGTTGAGACTGGTTAACTTTTTGTCCCTTTTTTTTCCTCAGACTTTTCCATTGATCTTATCACTAATGTCAAAAACTCCCATTGTTATTTCCAGCACAAGTAGTTGTGCAGTGTTACTGCTACACTGTTTTTGCTGCCTGCTTTTTTTCAGATACGCGCAGTGAGCGGCAATAGTATGCAGAAGTATCTCTATGAAAGAAGAAAGAAGACCTGAGCGACAGCAATTTGCAGTCACAACTATTAGAAGTAAAAGCCAAAACCCATGCTTTTTCAATGGGCTAAATGTGTTATTACAAAAGCACAGAAGAAAAATGGCATGTCTGACTCATGTAAAATTATTTAGCATAACATAGAAAGGAATCGGGCAGTTTTGGAAGCGTGAGCATTTTTAGTTAAAAAACCTAGTACACTCTTGGTGGTATATTAATATATATGGTTGGGGAAATATAATAAGCATAATAGTGATATTTGCTAAATGATGAAGGCATACAGAACATATGTCTTCTCATGAAGGCATTTTGGAGGACTTCATTTTTATTCAGCTTGCTTTTATCAGAGCCCTTCTAGATAGTACTGATTTTCCTTCTGGCGTCTGCATAGAAAAATAGTTCCATGCACTTCAGCCTTTTGCAGGATATATAAATATAATTGATGCATAATCGTTCTGCATCAAAACAATCAGCTAGTGTACTAACTCAACAATTCTATACTATAACTGTAACAATGTTGCTGACCCAAATGTTTCCTAGACATGTATTAGTCTTAGTTAAAACTTAACTCTGTACTTTGAATCTGTATGAAAAGTTGTGCATAGCAGTCACCCATATAGTTGGACTTGCATATTTTCCTGTGTTTCTTACTGTAGTCCTGTTTGCATATACTGTCCACTGAAATATAAATAAACAATTAAGCAGAAATCCAGATCTACTGGTTCTGTTTGTGCCTTAATCAGAGATCCATCCTTAAGTAGTATGGAAGTTACAACAACGTACTATTTCTTTGAATAACCTGTATTTTTCCATTTTAGTTCAAACTGCTATGACTACAACAGTGTCAGATAGCAGAGTCAAATATGGGCAAAGTTGTTGCCCTAGGGCACCAACCTCTAACTCAACACATTTCTTTTCAGTTATTTAAAAAAAAACACTTTGTTTTTTACATTGGGTGAGAAAATCCCATCACCATAGCTTACTAGAAGTTGCCCTTTGTGTTACCTCTGCATTTCCATTTTCTTTGTAACTTCTGTGCAAGCCCATGGTTTAACTTGCAAGGTTCTAGGTGAATTTGTTGACCCACATATTCACCCACCCAGATGCAAAACTCTTCGAAGGTCAAAACACATGTAGTTTATAAAAACCCTACAGAATCCATAATTTGTGTGACAACCATGACAATAATTCCACTTTATACATAATCCATTCCATACCACAATTTGGTTCAATGCAATGTGTTACTAGTAGACCATCAAATACGTTGATATCGGTCATTGAGCCAACTCTAATAGCAATCCCCTGCATCTCCAGTAAATATTAGATCTACTGAATAAGCAGACATGTATTCTTCCTTCATCATTGATTTGTGAAGGAGATTAGATGTGGCAGTCTTGATCTATCAGCCTGTGGTGAAGGTAATCATATTTAAAAAGTGACTGTTTTCTTACTTGTGTAGTCGGATGGTAGAAAACTTCCAACAAATCCAAGTTTTCATGTAGTCACAGATTTATGAAATATTCTCTTTTAAAGTTGAAATTGTACATGCTTAGTCTCTTTCCAAAGTTGAATTTTTGCTTTGTTTTCTTGGTGTTTTTCCTCTCTTGAGGTATAAAAATTAGAGGGGTTTTTACTTGTTGCACTTAAAAGCGGCAAAATACTTGTTTTATGCAGCCCAACTACTCAAATGGCTAAGGTTTGAAAGAGGCAATTTGGCACGAAAATACTTTTTGCCAAGGGACAGAGGGGTAGACTTGATTTGATTCTTGACTGAGTTATGACTGCTTGAATATTGCATTCTGTAGATACTAAGCTTTTTAAGTATGTTCCTATGGCTTTTTCCAGCATTCTTTAAATCAGCAGATGAACTCCTGTTATGTTAATGATGGAAGACCAAACTTGTAAGGAGTGATTTCCCCGTGCATAGCTAACAACTTCATTATGAACTTATAAATCACTAGAATGGCTCCAGATATCTTTGTAAATCCACAGATAGGGGACAATGTGCCCCACTGGGAGCTTGGGGATAGAGAAAGTGTGGAAACAGAGGGGATCAGGAGATAAATAAGACAATGAGGCAGATGGGAGGGGGGTGGAAGATTGCTGGAGGACATGGCTAAATCTAATGTGGAATTTGTAGGAGAAGAGCGCCCCTCCTGTACAGTAGCTCTTGTTCATCAATCCTTGGAAGAACTGCAGTAAGAGTCAGGGACTTTACTTAACTGGAGGGTTTGGTTAGGAATAGAATAGACATGGAAAAGGCCAGTAGTCAAAGATAAGTTAACTATGCCTGAAATGAATTTATGTGTAAAACTGAGCTAAATGTGTCTAGAAAACTGTATAGCGCATTCAGAGGAAAGACTGTAGCACTTTCAAAGTAATCTTGATGTCCAAGGGCCTGATTCCACCTTCAGTTACCCTGAATTTACACCTTTGACATACTTGACAAAATTATTCCTGATTTATTCTGGTGTAACAGAGTAAAATCAGGTTCCAAATCTTGGGGGGTCATTTCTAAAAGTAATGCTGAAGGATGACTACTAAGTTGGTGGTATTGATTGAAATATAGCCTTGGGTTTTGAATATGATGGTCATGTGGGCTTGATTTACCCAAAAGTACATGACTATATTTTTGAGCCTTCAGCTATGTCTGAGTATACAGAACCACATTTGATTAAATTAATGTCTGTTTAGTTCTCTGCAATTGTATGGCATATTTCTTTAGAAGGTGAGTGAATTTACAGGCTCATTTTGGTTTCAAACAGACTATATATTTGGACAGAAATGCAATACATCCTTTTGCTGTTTTTTGTTATAAAAGGCATATTTATTTCAAAAATCTTTTTTTCAATAAGCAGTGCATCTGATCGCATAGCCAGCATATTTAGAGTAGCCAATATGTCTACTTCAAAAAATGTGAAGCACCTGTTACAACAAGAGACATTTCTAATTTAATGTTTTTGGTTTGGCAGTTGAAATACAATATCTGTTGCAATATGAGATCTATCTTATTTGCAGGTTTCAGTGGGTGATCTAGTAGTCGGAATATGTGTTTCGGTAAGAAATATAACTGACTCAACTGCAACATATCTGATTCAATTGGAACAGTATCTCATATAATGGGTAATTTATGAATATATTGCAACAGATTTATCTATAAACTACAACAAATTCACTATACAATGTTTTTTCCTGATCTCCATAATTCATGGTTTTTGTTTCTGTATGTTTTCAAATATAACCATATCATGTCTACATTTATTCTTGGTTCTCTCATCACATGAAGATGTGCTCACTTGCAATCTGCAATACATTCAGCCTCAACTGTTCAGGGACCCATTTTCAAATCAACTTTCATATTCAGGTCTCCCAATTAACCCCACAATATTCTACTACCTGGCTAACAATACTATATTCTCATAAGCATTGTATTCCTTTTCTAGTGTTAGCATCAATAAATACTTGTTTAAAGTGCTTCTTACAAAATTTAGAAGTAGAATGCCTAAAAAAATATGCTTGCATTTAATCTCTCTCAACCCACAATAGTGAGAATTTGCTTGAATTTCTGTTTGGATTTTCAATTGAATAGGCCTAGGAATTTTTATTCCATCTTCACCAAATTCAAACTTTTTGACAAGATTACCATCCACTTAAGGATCTTTTGATGCTACAGAGTTCAAATGAATGAATAATTCTATTTTCTGGGTCTTATTTTTGTTTTATATTTGTCAAAGAATTCCGTTAGGATTGACTGTTCCCAGAAAAGGACCTGATTCACCTCTGCTTTATTTCAGCATTACACTGCTATAACACCATTGAAATAAGTAGCCTTGGTTTACTACAGCTTTACACCAGTTTCACACTGGTATAGCTGTTAAAGTAACGCAATGGGGAATCAGGCCTATGGAATTCCTAGATATACTCTAAAATCAGAATATTAGAGAAATTGAGAGAATTAGCTTAGTCAATTATCTCATTTTAATTTCCCTCAACACCCATAGTAGTTTAACTGTTATCTCCCCCCCCCCCGCCATTTAGAGTATGAAAAATACTGCAAAAGAAGAAAAGTACTATGGTGTGGTAAATGGCCAGTCTTCAATGGGGTGCCCATTTATTCCATTGTCATCTTAGCATAAGAAACACGATGATGTGCTCTCAAAATGCATTCCTAAAGTATGCTTTTGGGGCCTGATGCTGTAGTCATAACTCAGGCAAAACACTACCTTGAAGTCAATGGGGAGTTTTGCCTGAATACAGGAACTGGCCTTTTATCATTGGATCGGGAACCTTGAAGTTAGCTGGACTGTGGCAAAGCTAATTTAGTAAACCACATCACAAAACCCAATTCTCTGACATACTGGCTTTAAAGTGAGTTTCAGTCTTGCTGTGTGTGAATTTTCAAAAATTGAATATTTTAAAACATTTGCTGATACTGGCTTGTCTCACAGTTTAGAATCCTAATTGGCAAAGCATATTATACTGACTCAGGAAGTGACAGATTAATTGGGAGAAATACATTATGGCTGTGGTAAGAGAAAGTAGATACCTCAGAATAGAATGTTAAACTCTTCATACAATCCCTCAGTGTAAATCATTGGCAAGCTGCAGTAGACAATTCCATATTTAGTAACAGATAGCACACAGAACAGTTGATCAAATTTGAAAAAATAAGACTAATTTCTTTTTATAGTCTTATGGGGAGGACACAGTTTTCTATTAAGAATTTCTAAATAGATTATAGATATTACTTGGGGGAAAACAGATCTAATTCTGAATGTAGGGTTTTTTAAAGTTATGAGCCATAAAGTGTCAATAAATGCACCACACATTTGAAATCCTTATGCAAATACTTTTAATCTGTTCTATTATTAATCTAATAGAATAAAGCATTAAATACAAGAAAGGGTCTATGGGATAAATTAAAATCAGTTAAATCTGAACCTTTCTCTGTGTAAATAACAACTTTCTGCTTAACTGTGAATCCAGAAACTTTAAATAACATGCCCATGGTCATTGTCACTCTGAATTGAACCTCAGTGCTGCCTTACTTAAAAGAGAGAGAGGGAGATCTGGCAATGACAATCCCTTTCTCATACACACAAAATGTGCTCATATCTAAAGACATGAGGAAAGCTCTGTAATTAGAATAATAGTGGGGACAGATTATACTTCATTTCTGTGCATTTTGATAATGTTAGGCATAACTACAATTTAGCATACAATTGATTTGATAGCTGTGTTGTACAGAGCCTATGACCCCACTTTTTAAAACATATTTTAAAATAACTGATAAAATTATTTTGGACATTGTTTGGATGGGATACAATAGTCCAACCACCCTTCGACTTCAGTAACTAAGTCAGAGCTTATAAATCTGTTACAAGAGTGGGTGGGGTTCTGTGGCCTGCAATGTGCAGGAGGTCATATTAGATTATCATGATGGTCCCTTCTGGCCTTAAAGTCTATGAGACTGGGTCTCTTGGTCATATCATCTGGTTGCAACTGTGATACCTTGCAAGCCCAACAGGCTTTGCACCTCTAAGAATTCCTTTCAGGAGCCTGTGGATAGTAACAGTTTGCCATGACAGAGAAGCATCTCCTTCAACATAAAGTATGATTTGTTTACCAAAAGGTGCCCAGAACTCAAAGAAATAGATTTCAAACAACTATATTTGCCATTTATCAGGGGGTAGCTGTGTTTGTCTTTATCCACAAAAACAATCTTCCATACAAACTTCCACGTGGCTGGACTTTACAAAAATGAGACAAGCCATCTACAATGCACACTTCACTTCTCTAGAGAGGAAAAAGGACAGTAAACTGTCTAAACTCCTGCATGCCTCAGGGGCCTACAACTGTGGTACCTCAACTTGCCTAACAATATTTTTAATCTATCCAACCACACACTTAGGCCGGCGGAAGAGTCTGTCCTATCTCAGGGACTCTTTTTTTTTTTTTTTTGACCCACCACCCCCACAAACATGATACAGTTCTGCAGTGATCTGGAAGCCTACTTTTGTCCTCTCTGACTCAAGGAATATTTTCAACACACCATTGAACAGTGCACTGACCCACAGGAACCCTCCTACCAACACTACAAGAAGAAGAATTCTGCATGGACTCCTCCTAACGGTTGAAATGACAGACTGGACTTCTACATAGTGCTTCTGCAGACGTGCACAGGCTGAAATTGTGAACAAACAGCATCACTGGCCCCATAACCTCAGCTGTACAGAACACAACTCCATTCCCAGCCTCTGAAACAACTCTGACATTATAATTGAAGGGGCTGACAAAGGAGGTGCTGTAGTCATAGTGAACAGGTCGGATTATGAACAGGAGGCTGCCAGGCAACTCTCCAACACCACATTCTACAGGCCACTATCCTCTGATCCCACTGAGGAGTACCAAAAGAAACTACATCAGCTGCTCAAGAAACTCCCTGCTACAGCATGGGAACAAATCCACATGGACACACCCCCAGAGCCCTGGTCAGGGGTATTCTATCTGCTACCCAAGATCCATAAACCTGGAAACCCTGGATGCCCCATCATCTCAGGCATCGGCACTCTTACAGCAGGATTATCTGGCTATTTAGACTCTCTCCTCAGACCCTATGCTACCAGCACTCCTAACTATCCTAGAGGCACAACCAACTTCCTGATGAAACTACAATGCATTGGTGATCTTCCTGAAAACACCATCCTGGCCACCATGGATGTAGAAGCTCTTTACACCAATATTCCACATGAGGATGGACTACCAGTTGTCAAGAACAGCAGTATCCCTGATGAGGCCAAGGCACGCCTGGTGGCTGAGCTTTGTACTTTGTCCTCATCCACAAACATTTCAGATTTGGGGACAACTTATACCTCCAAGTCAGTGGCACTGCTATGGGTATCCCCATGGCCCCACAGTATGCCAACATTTTTATGGTTGACTTTGAACAGTGCTTCCTCAGCTCTCTTCCCCTAGCGCCCCTCCTCTACTTGTGCTACATTGATGACATCTTCATCATATGGACCCATGGGAAGGAGGCCCTTGAGGAATTCCACCTGGATTTCAACAATTTCCACTCCACCATTAAACTCAGCCTAGACCAGTCCACACAAGAGATCCACTTCCTGGACACTACAGTGCAAATAAGTGATAGTCACATAAACACCACCCTATACCAGAAACCTACTGACCGCTATACTTACCTACATGCCTCCAGCTTCCATCCAGGACACATCACATGATCCATTGTCTACAGCCAACCCCTAATATACAAGAAAATTTGCTCTAATCCCTCAGACAGAGACAAACACCAACACCTGCAAAATCTTTATCAAGTATTCTTAAAACTACAATATTCACCTGGGGAAGTGAGGAGACAGATTGACAGAGAGAGACAGGTACCCAGAAATCACCTACTACAGAACAGGCCCAACAAGGAAAATAACAGAACACCATTGGCCATCACATACAGCCCCTAAACCTAGCTAAAACCTCTCCAGCACATTATCAATGATCTACAACCTATCCTGGAAAATGATCCCTCACTCTCACAGACCTTGGAAGTCAGGCCAGTCCTCGCTTACAGACAGCCTCCCAACCTGAAGCAAATACTCACCAGCAACTACACACCACACTACAGAAACACTAACCCAGGAACCAATCCCTGTAGCAAACCTCATTGCCTACTCTGTCCCCATATCTACTCTAGCAACCACATCAGCCACACCATCAGAGACTCATTCACCTGCATGTCTTCTAATGTTATATATGCCATCATGTGCCAGCAATGCCCTTCAGCCATGTACATTGGCCAAACCGGACAGTCCCTATATAAAAGAATAAATGAACAGAAATCGGACATTGGGAATGGTAACATACAAAAGCCAGTAGGAGAACACTTCAATTTTCCTGGACATTCTATAACAGATTTAAAAGTAGCTATATTTGAACAAAAAAACTTCAGAAACAGACTGCAAAGAGGGACAGCAGAACTAACATTCATTTGAAAATTTAACACCATTAATTTGGGCCTGAATAGGGACTGGGAGTGGCTGCCTCATTACAAAAGCAGCTTTGCCTCTTCTGGAATTGATACGTCCTCATGTATTATTGTGGGTGGATGTAGTCCACTCACAATCAAATTGACCCTGTCAACACTGGCTCTCCACTTGTGAGGTAACTCCCTTCCCTTCACGTGTCATTATATAATGCCTGCATCTGCAATTTTCACTCCATGCATCCGATGAAATGGGTTCTAGCCCATGAAAGCTTATGCCCAAATAAATCTGTTAATCTTTAAGGTGCCACCAGACTCCTTGTTGTTTATATTTGCCATTGTTTCATTTCCTGGTGGTTCCCTCTTAGAGCTTCCAATATTCATGAAAAACTATATACATATTTCCCAGATCTCTAAGGTTTCAATCTCAATTTGTTGAACTCGTGGAATATGGATAGTTTGGACGTGCATCAAAAACGTTTTTATGCCCAAAGCTACTCTGTCCCCCTCTTAAATTAATGAGGACTAAAGAACTTTATATTGCATGCCAGCAGGGTCCATTAGTGCATGACACTCTGGTGTGTACTTGAATTTACACCTCTCTGATGTGGTCTAATGCACGGTGTAGACAAGCTTTAAAAGTCTCTATTGACGGATTAGGTTTAATAACCTGGCAATTTTTAATTAAAGAGGGGGGGAAAAAGAGAGAGAAACTCAAGCTTGCTCAGCAGGCATATTTATTTCTGATTCTCGGGGTTGTTTTTATGCATTGGGCTGGACTGTTCTCTCTCCTTACATAGGGCTGAGAAGGGCTTCCCTCTGCTTGCATGGTTTATGTAAGGGCCAGACAGAATTACAACCCTGGTGCTTATGGGAGAGCAGAAATACTACCTAAGATACTTCTCCCACTGCTTCCAGTAGCATCTTTGCAGAAAAGAAGATGTAAGGGACACTGAGCTGGTGAAACCATGGCTCTGTTCCCCCTCATGCTCATATCAGCATAGCTAGGCAGCTGCCTGAGAGTGGGAAGTATGCTGTACACAGAGAGACATGGTAAAATATTCCAAAGTGATCTAGGACCAGATGTTCAAAGGGATTTATGTGTCAAGACTCAGACAGCCAACTAATGTGTGGGGTAAGGGTCCTGCAGCTAGCCAGCTTACTTGCTACCTTAAGCCCCAGACAGTCTAATGAGAGCAGATGGGCCCCAACTGAGCTGCCTGATGGGCCAAACTGCCCGATTTAGCTGATCTCCTCCTAAGATCACTACCAGCCTTCTTCCTGGCTTTCCTGACTCCAAGTAATCTGGTTTTGATCAATGGCTCCAATTCCTGGCTCTGACTCTGGCTTGACTGTTGACTTTGGCATTCAGCTGCTGATTCCAGTTCTGACCCTCCCTTCCTTTTCCCCAGTAGGCATGATAGCTGACTGCCTATGTCCTGGTGTCTAATACCCAGTGGGATTTACAGAAGTGCTTAAAAGCAGGATAGGTGCTTCTGTCCCATTGATTTCACCTCAGTGTCACATCTTACCATTCTAAAAGCATCATCAAGCCCTAATTTAGTCATTTTCCTATACTCATAAAGTGGGAAACAGATCCTGATTTGAGTTTGTTCTCCAATAATTTTTATTTTATTTCTTATTTATTTGCTAAAATGCCTTTTTTATTGTCTGAGGATAATTTTACAAATACATCAGGACAAAGTTTACATTCCTGCAGACAGAAGAATACAGCTTGGTTTCAGATTTACTACTTTGCCACCTATTCTCAGTCAATCACCAACAGGACAGATGCATAATGTATGTTATTAGCGCAGCATCTCAGTTGCACCAACCTTGTTTGAAAAATATTTTATTTTCTAAGTCCATGTCTACACTACCACTTATGTCAGCAAAACAAATGTCACTCAGGGATGTGAAAAAAACCAGCCCCTTGAGTGACATAAGATTTGTCAGCATAAGTGGCAGTGTGTACAGTGCTATGTTGGCGGGAGAGCTTCTCCCATCAGCACTGAGCGGCTACACAAGCGCTCTTACTGATGATCACTAGTGTAGACATGGCCTAAGTCTAAAAAGGAAAGAAATAAGAACATCTTCTGTTGAAGGGCTTATCTAGGTGGTCAGACTCAACGTAATATTAACAAGAACTTCACAAGGGCTAAAGATGTTCTAGAATACTCCAGAACACTGTTCCAATGTGTTTTTTGTTTTTGTTTTGTTTTTTGAGAGTTGGAATGATGTTCTGGTGCTTCTGAAAGTTTTAAAGTAAACCAATGATTACTCACGCTAAAAATATTGGAATTTTCATCAGAGTCCCTTTTCAAATAGCTGCTTCATATGCTTGTATTCTGGCACTTTAAATTTCTTTTTAGGACTTGAGCACTGAACAAATTCCTATATTTTTAAAAAAAATTCTCTGAAGAGCCCTACCTTACAATATTCAAATATCTGCATTATAGCAATAGGGGAAATAAGCCTGCATTTGGAGAAACAGCTCAAAATTAGTCTATAATTCAGGAAAACTTCCTTTCTTTCTGGATGACCGCTTGCAAGTGCAGAGATGAAAATAATTCCTAAAAACAGAAAATTGAGAACCAACACTATTAAATGCTCAAGTAGAACAAAATTCAAAAGCAAAGCAGAATTTTTCCACCAGCCCTAAAGCTATACTTAACTTTGTAGAATGTCAACTATCAAAAAAAAAAAAAAACTAGTCTATTTCAGATACAAGAGACTGAAACCAATATTAAAGAAACTAAGTTATAATATTTATTTTCACCAAGGACATAAGAACCTTCAATAAAAAAAAACAAATAAGATGTTAATAAAACACCTGCCTATATGACTATTTCCTGAGAATAGATAAGATTTGATTTCCATTGTCTTGAATATGTAAAATACCTTAGAAATTTTTTTTAAATCACTTTGTATCTTCCAGGAAATATGAGTTGAATGACATAAATATCAAACTGTTTTAAATGACGGAATGGCTGTGTGACAAAGAGCAACTTCCTGGAATATATTTGGGAGATCAGATTGTATTGCATGTATGAATGACGTATTTATCTTTGGGGGACGGGGATTTTATATACCTCACAAGGGGAGATTTACTTCCTCCAGGAAGTAAAAACAATAGGAGATTATTAAAGCAAATCACTCAAGTTATAATACCACTGAAGAGGTACCAGCTCCTGGGGAGGCTCACATATTCTGGTTCAAACTGGATTCTCCACAGACCAACAGACAAAAATGATGATTGGATAAATAGCCTGATCTTAAACTGACTTGGGAGCTTCGTTCTAGTTCCTGATCTCCAGGGATCCTAGAAATCTGTTTGCCACAGAAAAATGTAGAATTTGTATTTTTACAGAGAACATTTAGTTTTTACATTTTGTGAACAAATAAAAACATATTAATTATCATGGAATCCCACTTATCTGATCTAATTGGGACCAGGGTTAGACTGGATAAACAAAAATTCAGATAATCTGGAGAATGGGCAAAGACCTTCAGCCCTGGGGTGACAGCCTGAGCTCAGGCCATCTGGGACTGAAAGCCCAAGCCCGGGCTCCCCAGGGCTGACAGCCCAAGCCCATTCTCCAGATTATCTGAATTTTTGCTTCTCTGATCTGGCCCTGGTCCAAATTAGATCAGATAATTGGGGTTCCACTTTATATTGTGACTAAGGAAACAAAGTTGTGTTTCATTTCAATTGCAGAAAAAAACATGGACTTCTATATTTTTTATTGAAGAATTTTTTGGTGGGGGTTATCACACAAAATGAGGTTCTCTGCTGATCTACAAGGCTGATATGAATTTGTAACCATAGGGTAAACCCAGTTGTGGGCTTGAAGGACTGACTCCTACCAGAGCCCAATGTTGGAGCTGGGGGTGACCTCTGATATGTTTGCTAGCATGTGTTTAGTTTTTTATTGTTTTAATACACTTTCTCTATAATGCTTTTACCTTAAAAATAAATGTGCTTGCTTTGAAGGAGCTGTGTGGCAACTTGTAACTGATCTGGCAGAAAATACAAAGCACACGCTTTTAGGTAGTCTGGCTTGCTGGTGATATTGCAGTGTAAAACAGAGGACTGTGCAATCATTTAGAAAAAAAAAACGTAGTCAGAAGGTCTCTGTCCAGGAGAAGTGATGGCTGGGAGTCTGAAACCTTAAAGTGAGGTGCCTTCCAGAGATCACAGAGGGGGAAATACAGGTGCAGTTACCTCGAAACTGTGACAGAATGTAGGGTAAAATCAAAAAGGGGAAGGAAGAAGAAATTTAAGATAAATGAATTAGTTACATATGGAGAGTCATGTGATATTGTTTCTAATACCAGAATGCATGATTCACACATCTAACCAAAAGAGAGCAGTAGTACGCAATCCTATAGCTTCAGCAATTTCTAAGTTAAGTTATCTAAACCAAGCAGTGATAAATACTAAGTGATGCATTAAATAAATAGCAGTGTAAAAAGGAACTATGCCCACAAATCATATTGCCAGCTTATATACATTTCTTGTACTATCACCTTGAAAAATTAAATCAACTACAAACACTGGTGGGAATCCATCCAAACACTAATCTGAGATACGACATGGTCAAAAATATTTAGTAAAACAAGAATACTTACACATACCCAAATGAGGATAATAGATTAAAATTTTATTATTTTGATATATTACATGACTTAAAAGGTTACATGTCTCTAGAATATAGGTGTCTGCTGCATTTTTTAGAAAAGTGTATTGTACCTTTGTATGTTAGACCTGGAATTGCTAAAGATTAAAACCTGATTGGTACATAAATTTGCATCTATTGTGGTTGAAAATTAAATAGAACCAAAACCTCTTTTTTTTTTTTATGGTTAACTGTACCCTGACCAATTCTTGGGGAAAAAAGGGAGAGAGAGAAAGACAGGTTGAAGTTAAAGGAGATGCCAGTTTCCACTAGCTGAAGATCTGTCTTTTTATGTTTTATTATGGGGAGTAGCCTCATTCATTCCAAAGAAGGATAAATGAAATTAATATTTTTTCGGTAGACAAGTCCATTATTCCACCTGGAATTCACTCTGACTTTTTTTGCTTACTGGGGATTCTTTCATGAAACCATTTAAAAAAAAAGAATCTTCTTTAAAGACAAAACTATATCAAAGACATATACCAAATTCACAAGACTATAAAGTCTGAAAGTTCAAAGACTACAAACATGGATACAAATACCTTAGCTGCCTTTTAGAATTTTTTATTATTTTTTTCTTATAATTTCTGAAAAAATAAAGATACATTCAAAATCCTCTTTGGTGTGAAAAACACTCTATATTTTTCCAGTGAAAGAAAAACAATAAGCTTTTTTGTTTCTTTTTCAACAGAGGTGGCTGTTCACAGGCCACTTACATACTGTTCACACCCCTAAAATAAACTATACATGCACAACATATGTCCATTAGAATTAACTCTATACTATGCACTGCCTGCCAGGGAGTTACAACTCTACTCTGTGCATCAGACACTACTTCACCACTGCCAGAATTGTTGTATGGAACCAGCCCCTGAACTCTAAGCTGCTAACATCTTTGCAACTTGTCTAATTGGAGAGCAGGAAGTCCTTAAAGTGCAAGGTTAATGATCTTTATTAACAGAATATATTAGATTCTCGAGGAGGTAAAGTGCTATAAACAGTCAACATAGAACAGTATACGGGTGTCAAATCACATGAACAGTATGTTCCCAGTCTATGGCAAGAATTCCTAGGTGTATGGTAAAACCTCCTCCTCCCTTGGAGAATTTGTTGTCGGAGGAAAACCTTCACCTTTTTTTAGAAAATCAAAATTTAAGAAATAAATTAAATCAAGAAAACTGTTATCATGAAGTTGATATACACATGGAACCCTTCTGCTTAGGGATACAGATGGGCCAACCTCCCTAGAAAGTAGCAAATTATGCAAATGAGCATCTACTGAAAAGCTCCCAACCTTCAGATGCAGTAATGTGGTGATATGTGCAGCAGGTGAGCACACAAAGTGCACCAGCAAGGAAAATGAACCCTGGCCACTGGGAAAGTAGGCAGAAAAGGAATCCAGCATCCAGTGTCTTGTCCCACTTACACAAGCATAGTATAGGACCAATAGAGAGCATATAGTCAAGCAGACTTTTAAATGGCATTTTTACTTAGAGGATGCACTGAATGTGTTGTTTTCTCCAATACTTTCCCTTCTTGGGAAGTAGAGATGAAATCTGTCACAGAACACTTCGAAAGAATCCCTTTGAAAAGCCAAATTATAGCTTGGGGTGGGGTGTGCGCATATGTATGCATACATACCCCCTCATTATGAGGAACAGTGTTTTCCCCAGGAATTGAAATTAGGGGGGGAGGGTGTTCAAATTTACAAGGGTGGGGGTCAGGGCCGATGAGGGGTGAGACCGTGAGGGTGAAGGTGGGCTGTATGGCACCATAGTAAAAAATGAAAAATGTTTCATGACTATTTTATTAGATTTTAAAATCATCACACAAATTAAAGTTGGCTACTCAAGCCTTCTATGAAGCACTACATCTACATCCTTCTTGGATTCTTGTTATAATTCTGCACAACTCTTTTAATGAACTGCTTGAATGCAATGTGTTCATCTTTGGTGGCTACTCGTGTGTCTGGTACTTCCATTCCTTCAATTGATATGTTCATTAGTTCATTCACATGATCAGGCAGAAAGTAACTTCTTTCAAAACACAAAATTTGATTCAATGATGAAAAAGAATGCTCAACTGTAGCTGCTGTGACTGGGAGTAGCAAGAGATGAATTCCTGCTTCTTTCAGAGCATAAAGATCAGGTCGAGCCACTAGTGATGATAAAAAAGAAGTTGAAGTCAAATCTTCATTCATTCGTTGTATGATATTCCACTCTGTGTTCAAGCTCTCTATTCTGCCCTCAGACATGGCAGCCCTATTGCTGGTAGTGCCTCACTCCACTCAACTGTCAGTGTTTTATAAGACAGGGATCTGTAAAAGCTACATAGAGGTTGAGTAGAATCTAGAAGTCGCTGTTGAAGGTTTTTAAGAATCAAGTCTGTGTTCTTTTTCAGTTGTCTTAACAAACACTTCTTGTCCTCTTCACTTAAGGATTCAATATAAATGCCTTCATTACTCAACTTCTCGACTGAAGTCTTTGCTTCTTCCGGTACTTTTTTAATGGATAGCTCTCTGATTGATCCAAATGTAGCTTCTATTGCTGGACAAAGATCTACTACTGTTGTAGCAGATGCCTGGATGGCATTGTATAATGACCCAAGTGGTTTCAACAATTCAACAATATTCTTACAAGGGAGAGAATGCCAATAGTCTTCTCTGAACGTAGTAGCAAAAGTAATCCACCAGCCTCACTACTTAGATCCATCCCATCTTGGCAGATTCTTTCCAAAGCCAGTAATAACGGCTGGAGTAATTTTAAGACAACAGCCAAGGATCACTCATGAGAAAGCCAGAGGGTTTTCCCAGATTGGACTAATTTGAACTTCAGTTCCAGTGTATCTTCTATATTTTCCCAGATATTCAGTCTTTTTGGACTCTTGCTGAAAAAAGAATATAATGAAGACATTAAATTTATGTCTTTTGAAGGATCTGCAGCTCGCACTAGCCCTAGTTGGAGTAGATGGCCTCTGCAGTGTGTATAGGAGAGATTAGGGTTACACTTTTCTCTGAGCAAAGCTTGTACTCCACCATGTCTTCCAGAGAAGTTTGCAGCTCCCTCAAATGCACAAGCAGCCATCTGTTTGTGGTCCCATTGACAAGCATTTAACTCTTCTAAGATGTGGGTTCTCACAGATGCAGCTGATGTGTCTTCTATAACTTGAACATCTAGAAATGCATCTACTGGCCTACCACTGACGTCAAGATAGCATACACAATGACTTAATACTTGATGCTCATTTGCATCGGTGTGCATTCATCAGCCGTGTATGCAATTTTTTTTTGTGGTGAGAGAGTTCTTCACTTTTTCAACTGTTGAGTCTTTCACTGTTGCACCATATGCTTCTAGCCAGATAGTTGAGTTTCTTGCAGAAAGATTGTGAGCATTTGTTGGTCTTGTTCAGAATCAGTGTTCAACTTCAGGATGAACAAGTGACAATGCACTTAACATTGGCCTCCAGTTTGTAGTGTGTGGTATCTCTTGCTTAAATAGAAAGTATGATGCCACAGCCATGTTTGTTCGCATGAACTGTGTTGTGTCTCCAGCATTCTTAACAGCCTCATTAACACTCACCGGTGTTGTCCTTGATCAGTGGAGACTCAGAGTTCACCACTGCTTTCACATGAGTTCACCTCCCAGGTGGGGGGGCAAGAAGGCACCTCCAGCTGCTCACTGTTCGCTCTGGCCACTGTTGTTTGTTGTGCCACTGTTCACTATATTGCTCTGTTGCCAATGGCCCTGCACCGTCACCTTCTGCTGCCACCTGCCACTGTGACCTCTGCGAGTTGGTCTCTTGAGGTTCCACCCAGCTCTCAGTGATTTCAGCTGAGCTCTCAGTGGGGGAACCTCACTGCTAGTGCAGACTGGGCCTTCTCTTCCACAGAAACACTGTCCCACAGCAGGTCTAAGCACTTAGACCTGATTATCAGTTATTTCAGCTGTAGTGGTCACTTAACAGAACAAAAGACTATCTATGGAGCCTAATCAGCTTTGTCTTTAAACAGTGGAGAGTGGTAAGTCAAATAGTACTTGTGACTTAGGCAGACCATCAAGCAAAACACCTGCCCCCACCCTCTTTCTTGATGCCCTCAGTCAGCACAGGCTAAGTACAGTTCTACTGCCCTTTACTCATACAATACGAATAACGAGATTTCTTTACCCTCCCACATTCAAGTGATTTGTAACCCAACACCAGGCAAAATCTATCACTTGGGCAATACAGCTCTATTTGCTGGATGCCTAGGTAGATTAGGTGTGAATATAAATACAATCTGGTCCTGAAGCCTTTCCCCCGAGCCCCCAGCTCATCACTAGCTGTCAGGGAGAGCTCACTTAGACTTTGGATATAAATCATAATTTGAAATTATTACGTTGGCCAACAATCACCTAAATTAATGCACTGACATTGTCATAAAAAACAACAGCTGTATAAGGAAGCTAGTCTGTGTTCGTACTTTTCAAATCTATTATACTTTTTCAGATACGCCTATTTTATGATACACTTTACATGCTTTTAAAGTGTGTATTAATGTTTCAATTTCAATTCAGATTTCCAAACAATCACTAAATTGGCAACACTGCATGTAACTAGTTCACAAAACTGCGGGGGAGGGCTGTTGGGAAAATTCATGGGGGGTAAACACCTCCATCGGGGGGTTGTAGGGCAATCCCTGATGAGGAAACAAGGAGAGGATGTTATAGAGCTATGTAAGGCAATTCCACATCATAACTATGTGAGAGGTGGCTGTTGAAGCAAGGTTTCCATCCCCTTTGGGATGCCTGAGTAATGAAGAAGCAATGGAGTGTGCTTGAGGATCTAATGCACACACTATCACAAGTATTTACAGAAAAATATTTTGTAAGCAAAGATATTAGCAAACAATTTATGGGTGACGCAGCTATAAATCATCAGATACAAAAGATAATCTATCTGTCTATCTATGTATCTGTAGGAGAAAAATTCTCATGTATAAAAAAATTTCAGGTCATGAAAAAAGGAGTGGGGGACACCATCACCATCCATTCATTAATATGAACCGAGGTGAATTACTTATCTCTAATTGATTAATTAATCAATTAATTGAATTACTTGTAATAAAGCAGTTACCAATTAAGAAGTCAATTAGAAGCCATGATGCTTTAAAAAGACCAAGCAAAGTCCCAACCTTTGAATAAAATACATAATAAACATAATTAAAATGCAATTCCTGATGAATTATCATCAAGAATAATCAGATGATATTCATAAAGAGGAAAGTACTAACTGAGGTGTCATAAGGGCACAACAAACTTAATCAAAGGGTGAGGGTAGGCAAAATATCTATTCAACTTTTTTCTCCATGTAACATTCAGGCAATAACATTGTTGGTGAGACCAAGGTGAACAAATGAAGAATGTCCCCAAAGCCCAGAAGATCGTTGAAAACAACTCGGTTTAATGAACCGATCACTTGAAAGATGCAGACAAAATTGCTTTAAGAAAATATTCCCACCAGCATACACAATGTTCATTGCTTTCACTATCTCTGGTTAATAAATACATGGGAGCCTGATTCTTCTCTCACTTACGCAAGTGCAACCCAGGAGTCACAACACTGATATTGTTGGCAGTGGGAAGAGAATCAGTTCCTCCTTTAGAGGACCATTGCCATCAGTCTCATTCTATATCTCCATATATATTCATCTTTTCCTCAGAAATAAATTCAGATTATAATCTTCATTCAATCTAAGATGTGACAGAGTTCAGTTTTCAAATAAAAAAAAACTTCCCTTTTATGGAATCTTAATTCTGTCTCCTCCTCTGTTTGATTTAAAAATATGTGCAGTCCCCATAAATTGGAATGTACTAATAGAATCATTTTTATCTATAAAATGTCTAGCAAAAGATATGTCACATAACAGATAGCATTGCCAGAGGTACTGCAGGATTTTATTGCTCCATTTTGCCTCAATCTAACTTAGAAGAAAAACCTCTGAGGGAATGTCTACACTGGGCGCATACTTCCCAGTGTGGGTAGACAGGCACATGTTAGCTCTGCTCAAGATTGCACACTAAAAATAGCAGTGTAGCCAGGGGCAGCATAAGCAGTAGTTTGGGCTAGCTGCTGGAGTACGTATCTAGTGGGTATACCTACATGGCACAGTAAAGCCGGGATCAAACTCAGGTTTAAGCCCAAGCCCCCTCACCATCCACACACAAAGCCTTCCAACTCACTCCAGAAACCTCTCAGGACTCAGGCCTATTAAATCACCCAGAAATTTGGGTCTGAGACCAAATGCTTCTGTGGCATGGGTCCAAGCCCGCTCATTTCACAATGGGGCTGCAGCGGAAGTCCAAGTCACCAGGCTTGTGTCCAGAGTGTCCACCAACAATCGCACAGTCCCTGCCCTTCTAGCCTCAAAGTTCCCACTTGATTCCCAGGAATTGGAAGCAATCTCCTGCTTCAAATACAGTGGTACAGCATTTAACCCTTCTTCTCCACACAGACTGCTCAAGAAACCATATTGTTTGTTAGCTTTGGTCAGCACTACATCATAGAATCATAATTTGTCAGGGTTGAAAGGGACCTCAGGAGGTCATCCAGTCCAACCCCCTGCTCAAAGCAGGACCAATCCCCAACTAAATCAACCCAGACAGGGCTTTGCCAAGCCTGACCTTAAAAACCTCTAAGGAAGGTGTCATAAATATAAAGGGAAGGGTAAACACCTTTAAAATCCCTCCTGGCCAGAGGAAAAACCCTTTCACCTGTAAAAGGTTAAGAAGCTAGGATAACCTCGCTGGCACCTGACCAAAATGACCAATGAGGAGACAAGATACTTTCAAAAGCTGGGGGGAGGGAGAAACAAAGCCTCTCTCTCTCTCTCTCTCTCTCTCTCTCTCTCTCTCTCTCTCTCTCTCTGTGATGCTTTTGCCGGGAACAGAACAGGAATGGAGTCTTAGAACTTAGTAAGTAATCTAGCTAGAGATGCGTTAGATTTTGATTTCTTTAAATGGCTGAGAAAATAAGCTGTGCTGGAGGGAATGGATATTCCTGTTTTTGTGTCTTTTTGTAACTTAAGGTTTTGCCTAGAGGGATTCTCTGTGTTTTGAATCTAACTACCCTGTAAGGTATTCACCATCCTGATTTTACAGAAGTGATTCTTTTTACTTTTTCTTCAATTAAAATTCTTCTTTTAAGAAACTGAATGCTTTTTCATTGTTCTTCAGATCCAAGGGTTTGGGTCTGTGGTCACCTATGCAAATTGGTGAGGATTTTTATCAAACCTTCCCCAGGAAAGGGGGTGTAGGGTTTGGGAGGATTTGGGGGGGGAAGCCGTTTCCAAACGGACTCTTTCCAAATTATATCCCTGTTAGACATTTGGTGGTTGCAGCGATAAGTCCAAGGGCAAAAGGTAAAATAGTTTGTACCTTGGGGAAGTTTTAACCTAAGCTGGTAAAAGTAAGCTTAGGAGGTTTTCATGCAGGTCCCCACATCTGTACCCTAGAGTTCAGAGTGGGGAAGGAACCTTGGCAGAAGGAGATTCCACCACCTCCCTAGGTAACCTATTCCAGTGCTTCACCACCCTCCTAATGAATTCCCCCCCCCCCAATATCCAACCTAAACCTCCACCACTGCAACTTGAGACCATTACTCCTCGTTCTGTCATCTGCTACCACTGAGAACAGTCTAGATCCACCCTCTTTGGAACCCTCTTTCAGGTAGTTGAAAGCAGCTATCAAATCCCACCTCATTCTTCTCTTCTGCAAACTAAATAATCCCAGTTCCCTCAACCTCTCCTAAGTCATGTGCTCCAGCGCCCTAATCATTTTTGTTGCCCTCAGCTGGACGCTTTCTAATTTTTCCACATCCTTCTTGTAGAGTGGGGCCCAAAACTGGACACAGTACTCGAGATGTGTCCTCACCGGTGCCGAATAGAAGGGAATGATCACGTCCCTCGATCTGCTGGCAATGCTCCAACTTATAGAGCCCCAAATGCTGTTAGCCTTCTTGGCAACAGGGGCACATGGTTGACTCATATCCAGCTTCTCGTCCACTGTAACTCTTAGGTCCTTTTCTGCAGAACTGCTGCCTCGCCACTCGGTCCCTAGTCTGTAGCAGTGTATGGGATTCTTCCTTCCTAAGTGCAGGACTCTACACTTCTCCTTCTTGAACCTCATCAGATTTCTTTTGGCCCAGTCCTCTAATTTGTCTAGTCCCTCTGTATCCTATCCCTACCCTCCAGCGTATCTACCTCTCCTCCCAGTTTACTGTCATCTGAAAACTTGCTGAGGGTACAATCCACGCCATCCTCCAGATCATTAATGAAGATATTGAACAAAACCAGCCCCAGGACTGACCCTTGGGACACTCCGCTTGATACCGGCTGCCAACTAGATATGGAGCCACTGATCACTACACATTGAGCCCAATGATCTAGCTGGCTTTCTATCCACTTTATAGTTCATTCATCTAGCCTATACTTCTTTAACTTGCTGGCAAGAATACTGTGGGAGACCATGACAAAAGCTTTGCTAAAGTTAAAGAATAACACGTCCACTGCTTTCCCCTCATCCACAGAGCCAGTTATCTCATCTGAAGGCAATTAGGTTAGTCAGGCATGACTTGCCCTTGGTGAATCCATGCTGACTGTTCCTGATCACTTTCCTCTCCTCTATGTGCTTCAAAATTAAATCCTGGAGGACCTGCTCCATGATTTTTCCAGGGACTGAGGTGAGGCTGACTGGCCTGTAGTTCCCAGGATCCTCCTTCTTCCCTTTTTTAAAGGTGGGTGCTACTTTAGCCATTTTCCAGTCATCCTGGACCTCCCCTGATCACCATGAGTTTTCAAAGATAATGGCCAATCTGCAATCACATCCGCCAACTCCTTTAGCACCCTTGGATGCAGTGCATCTGGCCCCAGGGACTTCTGCTCATCCAGCTTTTTTAAATAGTCCCTCACCACTTCTTTCTCCACAGAGGGCTGGGCACCTCCTCCCCATACTGTGGTGCCCAGTGCAGTAGTCTGGGAGCTGACCTTGTTCTTGAAGACGGAGGCAAAAAAAGCATTGAGTACATTCGCTTTTTCCACATCCTCTGTCACTCGGTTCCCTCCCCCATTCAGTAAGGGGCCCACAAGCACTGCTAGGAAGCCAGAGGAGCACATCTGAATTCTGGCAAGTTTCTGGTGTAAAGTAAGCAAGACATTTTACTTCAGAAATGAATATTTGTACATAGAGATATCAAAGTGTCTGGAGGTTTTGAGGATCCACCAGAGCAACCATCAACACAGAGAGCGAGTCAAGTGCCTCAAGACCAACTACTAGGGCAAAACTCGGGATAACTGCACTTCAGGGAACTCCCCCTTTACCTGCCTCTTTTATGAGGAATGCAATCGGGTGCTGGGACCTGTGTCAAGCATTGAACCCATAGTGGTACATGACAATTTGCTGAATAGGGATGATACTCTTATAAACCCATAATCACTCACAGCAACAGAAGAGAGCATGCAGCTGCCAGACCAAGCTCCTGAAGTAACCCTGATGCTGGTCGTTGATCAGGCTACACAACTGGAGCAACTACAGTACATCCTGGGTTCACATTCAGAGGACCTGTTTGTGGACAGCCCTGAGGAACAGTTCACAGCTGAAGCAGCAGCAGAAGCAGAGCTGGAATGAGAGCCTGTTTTGTTTTTGCCACCATATAAGAATAGGAGGTGTTGCTGGGTTACTCCTAAATAAATTATTTTTACAAGCCAGAGGTTGTAGTATGTTTTCATTTAGAGTGGAGCCCAGGCCACTTACCTGGCATCCCTCTGCCCCAGACACTACATGTGATTCAAAATGGATACTAGGAGGGTAGGAGTGAGGTTAAACAAGCAGTTTTAATTTTTATGCTAGCTATAGACTTATCATTAGAAAATGGGTTGGAGTATTAGACTTATGAGCCTCACATTCCCTTTCCTGCAACTACAGCACAACTTATAAAATGAACCACACTGGACTGGACCAGCCTGTCTGTATTATGAGTCCAAATACTGCAGAAGGTGTATTTAGTCCATGGCTGCTTGTATTACGAGTCCACATGGTAGCAGAGGATGTATTTTGTCCCAGGCTGTCAATCATGTCTGTGCTGGAATGTAGGGACAGTGTAAGGACAGTGTAATGAGGTTCCATCCTAAATCAATATTTTATTGCTTTTTACCACAATTTTTTACCCATTCCTGTCTGGTGATGCATGCAAACTTCTCACAGGATAGGAACTCCTGAGTGTTGATTACATTCCTGGGCAAGTATAGTTATTAAAGCCACCTCTGTAGCTCACAAACCCCCTCTATTTGTATATGTGCTGGTCAGACACCAGGTGCCTAAAAACATCTCCTCCACTGGCCTGGAACAGAAATTCACACTTGCACTCAGGCATGTCCAGATCAACAGTGTCCTCCAAAGCTTGCCCAGTCTGATAGGATTGTAAATCCATTGCTAATAACCACATCCTTCAGAGGAACACTCCACTTCACAGGGAAAAATGTGGGGATTAATACATGATTTTAATTGATTTTGCTATAAGCATCTTACCATGATGTGTCAGCTTGAAGTTTAATTTGAAGGACTTTCTGAGGTGGACAGTGATTTTGTGTGAGTAACATAAAACTGAATGGTAACAACAAACAACACCCCCCCAGTCTTTAGATCTTGAAGTGATGCAGCTGCTGATGGTAGGAATGTATTTTTTATTCATTGTAAGGCAATGCACACTCTCATTTCCTTGGCAGGCCCATCTGCCTCTGCTGGGAAGACGTAAGGAGCCTTGGGGAGTGAACTCTCAACTACTTTACAAGAAGGAAAAAGGTGGAGGATGAAATGATGGGGGACAAAAGATTAAGTGAGTATCAGAGCAAGAAGGAGGATAGATGGCTGGAAAGAAGTGGTGGTGGGGGATCCCCAATACAAGGAGAGATGGTCATGCTTCAGGAACTGTGCTGACAACATGGTGAAGGAGAAAGACACAGTCCTTAAGGCCACCAGAATGCAAGCTCCAGCACCAGCTCCAGGTCCACTTGCTGAGTCCCCTCTATGCTCAAACATCCTGCAGCCTACGCAGACTTTGGACAGTTCTGGAGTTGTCTGGTTCATATAGCAAGCAATGGATGCTATATGGAACAGTCAAAATATACCCTGTACATTCCTCCATTCTTCTTCAGCCCTGGCCCATGCATGTAAAATGAACCAGAAGGCAGTTTAGCTCTTAGGTACTGATAATACAGACTTAACTATAGGTGCCAAGTACACCATCAAAGTAATAAGAACAGGAGTACTTGTGGCACCTTAGAGACTAACAAATTTATTTGAGCATAAGCTTTCGTGGGCTACAGCCCACTTCATCGGATGCATAGAATGGAACATATAGTAAGGAGATATATATATATATATATACAGAGAACATGAAAAGGTAGAGTAAGAGGCTAATTAATTAAGATGAGCTATTATCAGCAGGAGAAAAAAACTTTTGTGTGATAATCAAGAGGGCCCATTTAGACAGGGGGGAGGGATAGCTCAGTGGTTTGAGCATTGGCCTGCTTAAACCCAGGGTTGTAATTTCAATCCTTGAGGGGGCCATTTACGGATCTGGGGCAAAAATTGGGGATTGGTCCTGCTTTAAGCAGGGGTTTGGACTAAATGACCTTCTGAGGTCCCTTCCAACCCTGATATTCTATGATTCTATGACAGTTGACAAGAAGGTGTGAGGAGACTTAACTTAAGGAAATAGATTCAATATGTGTAATAACCCAGCCACTCCTGGTCTCTATTCAAACCTAAGTTAATGGTATCTAGTTTGCATATTAATTCAATTTCAGCAGTTTCTTGTTGGAGTCTGTTTTTGAAGCTTTTCTGTTGCAAAATTGCCACCCTTAAGTCTTTTACTGAGTGGCCAGAGAGGTTGAAGTGTTCTTCTACCGGTTTTTGAATGTTATGATTCCTGATGTCAGATTTGTGTCCATTTGTTCTTTTGCGTAGAGACTGTCCGGTTTGGCCAATGTACATGGCAGAGGGGCATTGCTGCCACATGATGGCATATATCACATTGGTAGATGTGCAGGTGAACGAGCCCCTGATGGCGTGACTAATATGATTAGGTCCTATGATGGTGTCACTTGAATAAATATGTGGACAGAGTTGGCATCAGGCTTTGTTGCAAGGATAAGTTCCTGGGTTAGGGTTTTTGTTGTGTGGTGTGCGGTTGCTGGAGAGTAATTGCTTCAGGTTGGGGGGCTGTCTGTAAGTGAGGACTGGTCTGTCTCCCAAGATCTGTGAGCCATCAACAGCCTCAGGAACAACTCTGACATCATAATCAAAAAGGCTGACAAAGGACGTGCTGTCATCATCATGAATAAGTTGGAATATGAACAAGAGGCTGCTAGGCAGCTCTCTAACTCCACTTTCTACAGACCATTATCCTCTAATCCTACTGAGGATTACCAAAAGAAAGTACACAGAATCTGGAATAGTTAGGAAGGATGTGATTTTCTTTATTTTAAAAGCGCTTGTAGTTTAAAAAAAGTCATTTATGCTTTAAGTACATTTTAAATATATTTAACATAAGTGCTAAGTGCAGAATATTTAAAAAAGTACAGGTATATAGAGTACTTCAAACATACTTAAGTATCTGCTTAAGTACAAATGTCCATGGAAATACTATCAGAATGACTTATGAGGACAGGGGACATATAAACAGTGACACTGCTGTGTAGCAATGTATGTACAGTAAAAGCAGTGCTATGCAACACTTTACCAACCAGAAAACTCTAGAAACCAGCATTTCTGATATCTCCCAATACAAATCTTCAATAGCGTTGCAGATGTCCAGTTTTCAACTGGAATGCCTGGTTGAAAAGGGACCCTGGTGGCTCCATTCAGTACCACTGACCAGGCCATTAAAAGTCCGGTTGTTGCGGGGCCAGCAGGCTCCCTACCTGGCTCTGCTTGGCTCCTCAGAAGCAGCAATATCCTTCCCTGCTGCTCCTAGGCGGAGTGCTGGCTCTCAGGAACTGCAGCCAATGGGAGCAGGAAGGGCAGCGCCTGAGGGCAGAGGCAGTGTGCAGAGCCGCCTGACCGCGCCTCTGCCTAGGAGCCGCAGACATGTTGCTGCTTGAGGGGAGCCTCCCAAGGTGAGCGCCACCTAGATCCAGCCCCTGAAGCTGCTCCCACACCCCAACCCCCAGCCTGGAGCCCCCTCTTGCACCCAAACTCTTTCTCTCCCTTGGTTATTATAATTCTTAGTTAATGGGATTTTTTGACTAACTGGCACCCCCCATTCACCCAACATGCTGAATCACAAAGCTTTTACTATGCTCTGACTGTTTTGCATTTTAATTGGTTGATTTCTTAATATGCACTGGTTTTGTTGACTGTTTTTGCACCGGTTTTTACGGCTTTTTATGTCTTGATAGCAGCTGGTCCACTTACTAGTTTCACCCCCCACTCCTCTTTGTCATTTACATTTATGTTTAAACTTGGGCTGTCAATTAATTACAGTTAATTCATGAGATTAACTCAAAAAAGTTAATTGCAATTTTTTTAAAAAATCACAATTAATTGCACTTTAATTGCACTGTTAAACAATTGAAATTTACTAAACATTTTTGGATCTTTTTCTACATTTTCAAATACATTGATTTCAATTACACCACAGAATGCAAAGTGTACAATGCTCACTTTATATTATTATTTTATTACAGATATTTGCATTGTAAAAATGATAAACAAAAGAAATAGTATTTTTCAATTCACCTCATACAGAAATGCAATCTCTTTATCATGAAAGTGCAACTTACAAATGTAGATTTTTTTATTACATAACTGCACTCAAAAACCAAAACAATGTAAAACTTTAGAGCCTACAAGTCCAGTCAGTCCTACTTCTTGTTCAGCCAATCACTAAGACAAACGAGTTTATTTACATTTACAGGATCATAATGCTGCCCGCTTCTTATTTACAACATCACCTGAAAGTGAGAACAGGTGTTTGGATGGCACTTTTGTAGCCAGCATTGCAAGGTATTTTCGTGTCAGATATGCTAAACATTAATATGCCCCTTCACACTTCGGCCACCATTCCAGAGGACATGCTCCCATGCTAACGATGCTCAGTAAAAAAGTGTTAATTAAATTTGTGACTGAACTCCTTGGGGGAGAATTGTATGTCTCCTGCTCTGTTTTACCAGCATTCTGCCATATATTTCATGCTATGGCAATCTCGGATGATGACCCAGCACAAGTTGTTCATTTTAAGAACACTTTCACTTCAGATTTGACAAAACACAAAGAAGGTACCAATGTGAAATTTCTAAAGATAGCTACAGCACTCATCCCAAGGTTTAAGAATCTGAAGTGCTTTCCAATATCTGAGAGGTATGAGGTGTGGACCATGCTTTCAGAAGTCTTAAAAGAGCAACATTCCAATGCAGAAACTGCAGAACTGAAGCACCAAAAAAGAAAATCAACCTTCTGCTGGTGGCATCTGACTCAGATGATGAAAATGAGTATGTGTCAGTCTGCACTGCTTTGGATCATTATCAAGCAGAACCCATCATCAGCATGGACGCATGTCCTTAGGAAAGGTGGTTGAAGCATGAAGGGACATACGAAAATTTAGTGCATCTGGTACATAAGTATTTTGCAACACCAGCTACAACAGTGCCATGCAAACACCCGTTGCCACTTTCAGGTGACATTGTAAACAAGAAGCAGGCAGCATTATCTCCTGCAATTGTAAACAAACTTGTTTATCTGAGAGATTGGCTGAACAAGAAGTAGGACTGAGTGGATATTGTTTTATTTTTCAGTGCAGATATTTTTTGGTACATAATTCTGCATTTGTAAGTTCAACTTTCATGATAAAGAGATTGCATTACATTATTCATATTAGGTAAATTGAAAAATACTATTTCTTTTGTTTCTTACTGTGCAAATATTTGTAATACAAATAATATAAGGTGAGCACTTTACACTTTGTATTCTGTGGTGTAATTGAAATCAACATATTTTAAAATGTAGAAAACATCCAATTTTTTTTAATAAGTGGTGTTCTATTATTATTTAACAGTGCAATTAATCACGATTAGTCATGAGTAATTTTTTTTATTGCATGATTAATTGCGATTATTTTTTTTAATTGCTTGACAGCCCTAGTTTAAAGTGAAGTGTTCAATTTGCACATAAGGTTACATAGGTGGGTTTTATTAAATTTATTAAAATGGAGCTACATCACATTAATCCATAAACTGTGTTTTAAGGTACATGAACAGTGTTTATAAAATTCATTAAACATTTCATTAAAAAAATAATCTTCCCATATTGCCCCAGCCCAAGAAATAGCAAGATGAGTGTGGCACAATTACAAAACCTGTATCATCTCCACTCATCCACAGCACCATGCAATCCCATTATGTGAATACACAAACAGAAATTCCTGATTTCTGTTGCACATGTGGATCATGCCCCAGTAAATATAGGTTTTGCATATAGGTCCAGCAATTCAGCACTGTCTTGAGTCTACTCCTGGCAATGTGGCTGACTTTTTCCTTGCACACATCGTGCAGTGCACAGCAGGCCACAATAATGCTGATGGCGTTGACAACATTGGCATCCAAACAATTCTGAAGGCAGCACCATCTGGATTTCAATTTGCCAAATGCACATTCCACCACCACCCCACTGCTATTGAGCATGTAGCTGAAACTTTTTTAGCCAGGTCTTCTGGGATCAGGATACCGTTTCATATGCCATGGGGGTTTTAATTTTTTAAAAAAATTATTTACAGTTTCCCAGGAATTTGTCAGTGTTTACACTAAAAATTAAAAATGGGTGAAAATCAGTGCAAAAATTAATTTCACAGTTATCTGGGTAAATATCATGGTTAATACTGGGGGCAGAAAAAAGCAATAGATAAATAAAAAGTAAAGACAATTTTCTGCTTCTTATTACAAGAACTGCATATTAACAGTATGTACACATATGCATGTTCATGTATGTGTATTTTCCACTACATTGCCTTACTCTGACAGCCTTGCATTTACAGTTTGACTAATTTATTTTTAACATAAATACATCTATCTAATGTAATGTACTGGATTTTCTTAACATAATCAGTCTTTTCATATACTTGAGTGGTGGAAAATTTGGGCAAAAAAATCAGTTAGAGAACTAATAGTTTTTGTAAAACCTGGGAATGTTTTAGTAAAAGACAGCAAAAGCTAAAATTAAGGGGCTTAGCTATGGCAAAAGAGGGTAAGGTAAGTGAAGTTCTCTAGAATAACTGTGGGGACAAAAAGAAAAGGAGTACTTGTGGCACCTTAGAGACTAACCAATTTATTTGAGCATAAGCTTTCGAGAGCTACAGCTCACTTCATCGGATGCATACTGTGGCAAGTGCAGAAGATCTTTTATACACACAAAGCATGAAAAAATACCTCCCCCCACCCCACTCTCCTGCTGGCAATAGCTTATCTAAAGTGTTATAAGCTATAAGCTATTGCCAACAGGAGAGTGGGGTGGGGGAAGGTATTTTTTCATGCTTTGTGTGTATAAAAGATCTTCTACACTTTCCACAGTATGCATCCGATGGAGTGAGCTGTAGCTCACGAAAGCTTATGCTCAAATAAATTGGTTAGTCTCTAAGGTGCCACAAGTACTCCTTTTCTTTTTGCGAATACAGACTAACACGGCTGTTACTCTGAAATCTGTGGGGACAAAGACATTTGGTGGAAATAATATTACAATTTACCCATGCAGGTAAAGTCCTGATCTCTGGAAATCCCTGTCACAGGGATCTCGCCAGTATAACATCTCTTGGTGTCCATGAACCTGTGTATGTGATCATCCAGGGCATGCATAACAATGGAGTGGTACCCTTTTCAGTTTATGTAAACATGTGCTCCTTGCAGAGAGCAAATGATGTATGCATAAGTCCCATTCAATAGTCCCAGCACAGTCTGTAAAGCCTATTCTCTTAAAGCCAACAATAATGTCAGGAACATTGTTTATGCTCACCACCTTTGGATAAAATCAGTCTTGATTGCCTCAAAAACCTCCACCACCACAACCCTGCTGTTGACTTGTCCAAACCAAACTGGTTCACCAGGAATCTGCAGCAATCTAGGGTAGCCATCTTCCATATGTCTATAACAACTTGCTTCTGGACCAGCATCGCCACCCTCTCATGTTTGTCCAGATTCTGGTGGGTCAGGGCAAGCTGATCACACAGCTCCAGGATACAAAAGTTCTAGAGCCACTGTTGGTCATCATGAGTCCACATAATCATGTGATCCCAGCAGTCTGTGATCAGGGAACTGCTCCAAAATACTAGTTCACATATTGGGAATCTTCAGTTATTGCTGCAGGCATAAGCAGCATGACCTAGGCCATGGCTGCTGTGTCTGTAAAACAGTCTGAGAAGTGCCTTCACCAAAACAAATGTCACCACCAAAATGGCCACCAGAGTCTTAAAGATGCTCAGCCTGTTTCCTGGAATAGGTGTGAAAATGTGAGCAGGAGAAATCCTTCCACCAGTGCTGGTGAATCTGTTTGAAGGAAGTATGCAGACTCAAAAATGACTCAGCTGGATATGTTGGCAGACTAAAGGACTTTTGGTCAAGTGCCGCAAGAATGACAGACAAGTTCTCCCACAATACACCATGAACCATGGCTACAGCTAGAAAAGGCACCAATAACCCTGGGATATGCCCTCAGAACCAACAACCTGTCTTGGGTCTGCATAGTGCAGTAGGGATGTATCAGCAGGGGTATGATGCTTGCATAGCAATGCAGTGTAGACACAAGCTTGAAAAGAATAGACCTGCAGGCACAGGTCCAGAAACCCAGGTTTACCAGATTAGAGATCTGGACAACTTTGTACTCAAGTAGCAAGGCCGGCCCACCACACATGCTACCCCAGCTACACTGCTATTTTTAGCATGATAGCTCAATATCTGCCACATAATGCATCTTCAAAGCCATAGAACTGGGAGCCTGGTTGCTTAGCACCCCCCAAAGAATATTTTAACGTTCTGCCTATGGACAAAAACTAATACTAAAATGAAGATATTAATTTTTCCAAGAAATATATGTGTGCACATATGTAAACTTTAACATTAAAGCTAGAGTTCCAAAAGCGTTTGCTTCCCATTCAGACACCAAAATAAGTGGCTAGCTAACTGGCCATCGAAGTCACAATGCGAGCTGCTGATCACTTTTGAAAAGCTGTCACTAATCATGGGTGCTGAGCACTTGAAAATCTGATCCTGAGCTCTTCTGAAAATCTGTCCCCTCGAGGTCAGGAAAGTTTTAGTGGAAAAAAATGAGATTGAGAGGTGCAGAGACGGACATGGCTATTTTATTTAACATTTGTGAAGTTGACTTAAAAAAATTATACATTCTAATAATCTCTGTTGACATGCAAACTGAAGCAGGCTCACTTTGCACATTCAAACTAATGGCAAAGGAATGGGACTAGATAGCTAATAGGTCTTTCCATTTTTTTGACCCTGTGCATGTAAGTATTGATCTCCGTATCCTCAGCTACTGTAAATTGTCATAGCTCTATAACTTCAGTGGCACTACACTGATATAGACCAGCTGGCCCATTATTTTTTAAAAAGTATCTTCCTTGGCTAGAGTTGTAGGGATTTGGGGAATATTTAAAGCATGAGTTAGTCTCTACCTTCTTTGTGTTATTTGTGAAAAAACAAAATGCCTAAATTTGCATGTCTACTGCTGTGTGGGTATATCTTTGATAGTCTATCCGTATTCTCAGCATTATCCTGGGGATTCTCTTGTTTGTTTTTTTGGGTGTTTTTTTTATTTTTATTTTTTTACTATAGAAGGGATGATATCATTCCTGAGACAGAATTATTGCAATATTTGATTTAAGGCTTTGTATGGCAACCGTGCTGGAAATGAGGAACTATTTGAAATTCATATGAAATGCACAAAGGACTAGGACCTCAGGCAGAAACTGCTTTGCATAGAGGGATGGGTACATTGGGAGAACACAGGGTCCAATCCTAACACTTTCATACATGTTTAACTTTACACAGGTGCACAGTGGGACCACTGGATTTGTAGAAATAAGGTCCAAAGCAAAGATTACAACACTTAGTCACGCCAGGTCCTTTATGTTTCTCTAAAAATGTAAGGGAGGCAAAAAAACTGGTGCTGTTCTCCAGGTGGGGATTCATCCAGTGAAGTCAAACTCCTAGCTGGCTTCTAGACCATATCCTGCAACTCTCCTAGAAGACAGCATGGTAGGAAAAGGGAAGGCACAGAGTGCACTGTGTTCTGGCACTCTCTAGTTGGTAAATAACCACTCTGCAGCCATGATCAGCAGGTCAAGATTACAGCAATCCTGTGGCTACTCTAAAGTATGTCTACACAGCGGGCCTCCCAACCAGGGGAGACAGACTTGTGCTAGCTCTTCTCAAGCTAGTATGCTAAAAATAGCAGTATGGCCATTGATGCATAGGGCTATCCACCTGCGTACAGACACTGGGGCAAGGCTCTGGGGAAGAGGTTTGGCAGGGTAGTACTCAGGCAGTTAACCCAACCATCACCCATGCTGCAATATCCACACTGCTATTTTTAGTATGCTAGCATTAGAGGAGTTAGCGTGTTTCTGTTCAAATGGGCTGGAAGGCACATTCCCAGCTGCAGTGTAGACATACTCTAAATAGGTCCTTGCTGCACCCAGAGAATATTAAGTGCAGGGGAGAATCTGGCTGGTAAAAATAGAAAGTATCAGCTAGAGCATGCATAGTATTCTTCCCTAAGAAAAATTAAAAAATGAGCCATATTTATTCCTGTCCTCTGCTAGAAACTTTGTTTCTAGATCAAAAAAAAAACTAAACTAAAACAAATAAAAGTGTAATAAGGGAGAAGTAGCCAGCTCTGTACTTTGGAAGACCACATCCAGAGCCCGTGTAGCTGGAGATTGTTAATCACACAGGGAAGTTCAGCTTTGGAAGTTAACTAAGCTTTGTAGTAAGCTGTAGAACCCCATTTTCCTGGGTTCAGCCACTTCCAGTTCATCTAACGACTGTTTCTCTCCATATCTCCCTGCTTTTTTCCCCTCGCCAAGTGTAAAATGGATGTAGGAGCAATTCTGAGTAACAGAGTAGCTTGCAGTGACATTAATATTAGTTGATATTATCCTCTTCAATGGCCTGTTTGAAGCTCATTATATAATTATTATATACACCTTACCAAAGAAGGGAAGATTATATACATTGCATACATTTAAAAACAGGCATCAGATTCAATTTAAGGAATACTTTTGATACAATGGAAATATAAATGAGAAAGAGTAAAGTATTCTGCATGAAACAGCAGATTCTTTAGGCAGTGGGGTATTCATGGACAACTCAAGGTGTTACAGTATTAATTTGTGGAGTTTGAAGTCTCAGGTTAGCAGTGAAAATGGAAAAGAATTAATTCAAGCCACTAGATCCATTACTATAACATCTCATTTGCACCACAATTTGCATCCCATGTTTAAGCTGGATTTTTTATTATTTGAAACATGACAGCTGCTTCTGAGATTCTGGCCTTGCCCTCACTTAATGTTCATTGGTTCTCCCCTGATGCAAAGGAAAAAAAAAGTGACTTGATAGATCGGTCAAAGTTGTGATTTATGCATACACACAAAAGTTTGTCCTATGCTTTCGCTTATAGGTTATGCAAAATCATCATATTGGGATAACATTTTTTCCATTTTAGCAGTCAGATTTTAATCTTTATCTTGGGTTGGCATTGAATCAGATTTCATAAGACTGAAATAATGAACTCACACTGAAATTATAAATTAGGAAGCTTATTGCTTGCATTAGTCAACAGCCCATCACTATTCAAATAACCATTAAAGTATGATTGTCCGAGATAGTGAAAGTCACTATTTGAAAGGCTGTGAAAAAATTACTGTACTACATAAAATCTAAGG
Source organism: Chelonia mydas (assembly GCF_015237465.2). Lineage (NCBI taxonomy): Eukaryota > Metazoa > Chordata > Testudines > Cheloniidae > Chelonia > Chelonia mydas. The sequence continues at coordinate 101,808,594 of NC_057852.1, forward strand.
ATCAAACTCTTGATTTTGACACCTAGAAGCCAAAGGCATAATACCAGATAGAGGGATTTAGAGAATCTGCATTTTGCTGACACAACTGCAAATAACCCTGCAAATTCTGACTCCCAAACTGCAAAATCCTGGAAACAATGTCCATAGAAAGGTGCTAAAACAACAGAGCTGGCATTTAGGAAACTCTTCTCTGGAGATGGGATGGATGGCTTGTATTTGTAGGGAGAGTAGTTGGTGTTGCGATTTTTAGTTGCAATAGAAAGAAAGAAGAATAGAAGTTTAAGGACTTAAGATACTTTGTGTACTTTTAAATTAATTGTGTGCTGTATAGCCTATAGATAAAGCTGAATAAAAGAAACAAAAAGACAATTGAACAAGAGCAAACAACAACCTAAGGCAAACAGCTTGAGTGTAGATGGACACACATATCACTAATGGGATTTCAGAATGTGGCTTGGGAACATATGCTGCAAGGGAAGAATAAAAAACAGGCATTAATTTACCTTTGAAGTCTCACAGGATGGACACTCCAAATTAAGGACAATCAATTTCAACATATCTATCTCTTCTGCTTTCCTGTTAGCACTCTAAACTTGAAAATGACAGTGGATTCCTTTACAACAGCATGGTATACTTATTTCTAAAGAGTAATTCATGTGTATTATATAACAGGCAGAAGTGCCATTTGGCTACTGTATTAATATCATATTCTTCCTAAAATATGTTAAGTTCTGCTGTAAAGTGATTTTGTGGGTTTAGAGTATTGGATAAAAACATCTAAATTCAAAGGTTTGAAGAGTATTTTGCAAACATAACAACTTCAGGGTCAAGATCTATCATTCTAAGGTATTGGTATTGTTGATATCTGTTTGTTTATAGCCTGCATTTAATTAAATAGAGAAAGGAATATATGAGTCAGAACCAGCAAGTTGGGTATATAGGGTCCAATCCAGCAAATACGTAAACAGCTGCATAACATTATGCACACAAATATTGAAGTTAGTTGAACTATTCATGTATTTAAAGCTATGCACATGCTTAATTATTTTGTTTGGTCAGGGCTAGATAACCTACATAATAGCACATTCTTCCTACTCCTCTTATCCTTATACACCCTTCTTCCTTTTTCTCCTTTTCGTTTCAATAAGGCAAATACTTACATACCTGAGTTATGTATGCTGCATGAGTAGTTTCACTGAATGTGATGGGACCAGTCATGTTCGTACAGTAATGGGGCAATTCATGTGTATAAACTGCTCACGAGTCAGGTTTTGCAGGCTTGGTACCTTTTGTTATTGTTGTTGTTGTTGTTGTGTTTTTACAACCACTTACAATGTCTTGTCTGAAAATAAATTGTAAGCTCCTCAGGGCAGGGGCCATGGCTCTGAATGTATGTACATAGCACAGTGAAACACTATGTGATTGGTGACCTCTGAATGATCGAATTAACATCCCCCACTACATGCTTAGTTCACAGAAATATTGCACATGCCCATTTACTTAGCTATCTGTTCATATTTTATCCCCAGCTTTTCAAATTAAGATGTCTTGACGAAGTCCTTTCTAATTATTTTATTCTCTGCAAGATACGAATACTGAAAAACAAACACAAAAAGCAACACAGTGATTTAAGCAAAGAAAAATCTTCTCCTCCCCCAATGTCCTAAAATATATCTAAATTTTCTTGTACATGTTCTAACCTGTTTAATGTGTTTCCCATAGAATACACTCTCATGGACTAAGTCACAAAACTGTACTAAAGCCTCTAAAACTTCTACTGTCAAAAGCCTTTTTAGAACTGGTTGGACAATTGGCTGTCAAAAGGCTCCCTTGTTCCTGGTTCTGAGAATCATCATGATAGCACACCAGCATGTAACCTTTTCACTGATGACATCTTGAATTAATTTGTTTCAAGATACTGCTTACAGGTAAAAACTTAGTAACTTTCATATTGTTTTTTCTGTCTTTAGCAGAAGGAAGCAACTCGAAACTTTAATTCTAGTTTCTATTTAAATAATCCAAATGAGGAGTCTACTAACAAGGTCACCCATGTTCCATAGGAAATTTCTGTTTTCATTTTGGCAGACTCACATCCAAAAGCAGAACAGGAGAATGAATCATGGGCCTAATTCTGCTTTCACTGATACTGGTGTAAATTTGGACCTATACCAGTATAAGAAAAAAGAAGGAACTCGCCCTATGCTTTCAGTGTATGAATACTCTAAGTGCCAGTAGCTAATAGGAAGCAGAATATTTCAGTGAAACACTCCAGGTGTTTGCAGCATTTCTTCACCTTTACAATTAGTTCTGCTACGATAGAGGTGCTGGAGGATGATTTGACTTTCTGTTCTCTTTACCTGAAGTACCATACAGGAGCCTGAATTTGCAGAGAAGCTAAACAAACAGAGCCCATGCACAAAAGGAAGACGATAAAAAAAATTCAAAGACACTTAATGCTTCAGCACGCTCAAGCTAGGGAGAAGACTGCAGGGGAATACAGTGGAACCTACTTTTTGTGAGCTTAGATACAGTGAAACTACATATTGTTCATTTTGAACGTCCATCTTCTTATTTCAAAGTATTGTAATGTGCAAACGTCTCTTCACATTACAGTGTTCCTGTGCTTACTGCTCAGCTTTTCAGTAGGAAAATAAATGACTTTGTAAAAGACTTAATCCTGAGAGTTTTTTTCCTCCTCCATTTTTACTCAAGCAAAACTTTACTTACATAAAGGCAAGAGGAGTTTACAAAGGACCAATTAATAACCGAGTCCCAGTTCATTTCCCCTATACCCAATTTGCACAAAGAAGTTGACATTTGTGAGCAGATCTCCCAAATCTTAAGGGATTAGCCATGTTCATTACATTGTTCCCTCCCCTTACCACCGCAGTAGAGGGACCTCTATCAATCCATGGTATGGGGAGGGTACAAGGTAATGAAGTTGGTGGAGAACAGACAGACTGGGACAGAACGGGACATGCCTCATTGCTTCTCTAGCCCTATGGAATTTGTACCAAAAAGATAATATAGCCCAGCATTGTAATAGCTCTTTATGGAACATTGCACCTCAGAGGACTATTCAGCTGAACTCCACAAAGGAATCATCATTGAGATTTCCTCCATCACAGGGTCCTCACATTTTTCCCCCTACAGGAAGGCATGATACAGGCTTGAACTATGTATTGAGGGTTCGTTATTAAAAATGGTTTCACGGTATAGATAATTCAAGAGTATCTGAATACAAGATTCTCTAAGCACTGCTCACGAAGGAGAAAATTTGACTTTACATCACTTTTATATATCTTTCCTAGGACCAGTGTAATATAAACACTTATAATATCTTATGCCATCCAACTTCCTCCCTATGAATGGTTTAAATACACAGAAATTATGGCTTATCAAACCCAAGTAGTGCAGGGTGTCTGACTTGTTGTGGAGGTGGTGGCTGCTCTGGTTCCTTTCCTGTTGGGCAAGGGTGCTGTCTATGCTGTGGCATTAGTTCAATACCATGAGCCCACCCTTTGTCAGCCTCCAGAAAATAATCCTGGAGTTTCTCTTTCCAGGGCTGCACTGGGTCTCCCCTTTGTGTCATGGGGAAGGGTGGATAGAGCTTGGTCTGTATCTGCAGAGAGGTCCATACCTTCCACCTTGAGGCTCTGCAAAGACTCCTTTACACTGCACATATTCCAGGGCGGAGCATGCTGATACACACCTCCCTCCACCTCTTCTGAGGGCTTCGATAGGACTGACAGCTCTTCTGTCTTCACCCAAGAGGTCTCCTCTGAGACTTCTTGGAGCTACCAGTCTTTCACCAGGACCTCCTCAGAACCCAGAAGAAAGTTCCAGCAACCAGGTCCACAGTGAGTGCCAAAGATGATGATCTCCCTGCAGAACCCCTCCTACACAACCCCACCTTCATGTGCAGGTGGTGGAGTCCCTCTTTTTTGTGTCAGAGGATGGTCCTTACTGGTGGCACCAGACTCTGATACCCCTTGTACTATGATTGGAAGGACTGGGTGGACCCATTAGTTTGGCAAGCGAATGGGCCTGCCCACTCTATATGTCCCCTGTCTTGTGCTCCAGGAGATGACTGCAGCATTGCTCCCCAACCTCTCTCACTTACCAAGAGTGGGTCCTGTGGGAGGGCATTCACTTCCCACCCCTAGTCATCAAGGGGGCCTGACCCTGGGAGCCTCACTAGCTGCCCCCAGCACACAACTTGATTAGAGTAAATTCCATCCAGCTGGTCTATCTCCAAACCACACCCAAGAAACATACGTACACCCTTGTGCTTCATACTATTCACATCCTCAACCTCGTCTCCTGCCCTGACACCAAGGGGTGAGACCTGTTGCCACCTACAGAGGTAGGGGATCTCCAGTGGGCCAGTCTGTACTCTACTCTGGTTCCAAAGCCTGTTGGGGATATTAGTTGGCAGCTCGTCCATGAAGCCATGAGCACGGGCATGTACCTGGCCTGATAACTGTCACTGCTGCCGCATGAGGGAGACCCTGGCCCCCACTTACGTAGAGTGTGTCAGTGGAAGAACTTCTTCCAGCTCCTCCAGAGCCTCTTACTGAAGTTCTGGCTGCACGTTTCTCCTGACTTACTTATCCTTGGACACCCTAGCTGTGGCCCTGTGAATTTGCGAGTCATTCTCATCAACCTCCTCCTGGTGCTCTATCATACCAGGAAGAGGAAACTAGACAGTGGTGCTTGTGACTATGGGACCTATTTCTAGACCCTCGTCTGATCATGTCTCTAGGCAGCTTTCCTCTGGGAAGCATCCACTGACTCCTTAGGCACTTTTGAGGAGCAGTGGGCATTGTTAAAAGTTCTCTGCTAGGTGTTCCTCTCTGATCCTTGATTTTTAACCTTTAACTTTCTCTGTCCTGTTTTTTTGTTTGTTTTCCTCAGTATTCAGTTGTGGCCTGGATTCAAAGGTTCCTGTCCCTCAGTTGAAAAGGCAGGCTTTTAGCTTTGGCAGACTTAGGCCCTCCTATCTGTAAGCCCAATGGGAATAGATCTGAGTCTTCAGTATTAAATACCACCGTAGAAAAACTAGGCCCCATATTTATCTTTCCTGAATAATGTAGCCAACAAATGACAGAAGTGGTTGGTCTCTACTTCAAAACTGGTTTACTGTTTCATTAGTTGGTCTTTCAGATGCCAGTGGCTTATGTAGAAACTACTCACCCATTATGCAAGCAGTAGGTGTAGGTGTCATGAGACAGGTATTAAAACAAGTTAATGGAACTTAGGAGAAGACTGTCTGACATGATAGAAGACTGAGTGGAATAGCAGAATTGGTGAAAATTCTCAATTCTTTTCAGAACTGAGAAAATGGGAGTGAGACAGATTCTTTCACCTGAGGCCCTACTCAGAAAACAAAATAAATCTCCTTAAAATACTGACTCTCTGGCCTTAAAGGGGAGGGAATACTTTTATTAGTAATTTTTTTTTTAACAGGATTGAAGGAAGCTTTTTTATTTACTAGTCCATAAAGCACAATGAACTTTTTTCCTACATCCAGACTGGATTATAATTTGGAAATCATACAAAAACTATGTTAATGTGTCTGTAAACTCTTACAAGCTCCAGGCAACATATCTATTAATACAGATAAGTAGCAAAAATCGATAAATGTAAAGCTGAACTTCAAAATTATTTTTCACTTGAACAGAAAGAAAACTCTATACGAACTTCTTGAGTGTTATTAGAAGCCAGTTTTTCTGTCAAGATTCTCTCATCTTTCGCTATTAACTACATGCCCTCATGGGTTTTGCTTGTGCCATCTCCAGAAGCATAACTGAAGGCAGATCGGTTGCAGGTGATATGTTTGGAGTTAGTGAATATATACTATACTATCTACATCAAATAATTTATATGAAATAAATTATTTCTGCAGCTTAAAATGCTTAAATTAGATTAATAAACTATTGTATATTCAGAGAACTATCGATCACTACACAGGCCATCAGCACAGTATGTGGTATTACAGAAAGTTTTCAATAACTGGAGGTATTAGGCAACTCTTGTGATACAACTATATTCCTACATTTCAAACATTATTGGGCCAGTTAATTCCACTTCTAACTTCATATTTTCATACAGATTCATGACATTTTGCCTCCTTGAATATCAAGTATGAAAGTATGTCAGGACTAATTGTCACAGTCACAGTAAAATTGCCCCCATGGAGTCCCCTGGGGTAAGCACCAGCATTGTATATTGCTAACACAATATATGCATATGCACGAAAAAGGATTTCGGGAGGGGCTAAAGGTGTGAGTGTGGAGCGAAAGATTCTTTTGCAGGTTGTGAGAGGCTGAAGGGGAAGAAAGGGAAGTTTTTTGAAAAAGCTAAAAAGGCCACAAAAAGCCAGTTTAAACTGGTACAAAGAGCCTGGGGGACAGAGGTCCCTGAACAAAACTCCCCCCCCGCCCCAACCAAGGACTTAAAAATCCTCTCAAAAGCCAAAGCAAGTCGGAGATCAACAGCTGACCCTGAACGGCCTGTGCACAGAACAAAACTCTCATCCACCCTTCCCCCTCTTCTTCTTAAGTTACACTCAGGTTTGGCCAGCCTTGTGTTGTGCGTGTGTAAGTATGAAAGTGGGTTAGGGCACGGACACTAATGCTTTCTTGCTTCCTCTGAGTAATGTGGGAATCACCCTGCACTCACAGCTGTTATTTTATTAATAAAGCTTTAAAACTTAGTCACTTGGTGTGCTCCTTCATCTCCTCCCCTAAAAATCCTGTGGCCTCAGCCTGACGCCCCAGGCAGATTGGTAACATAAATCCGTCACACTTTTGGTGGAGAATTGTGCGGGGGAGCGGGGGGCACCGCGGAGTGCACCAACTGGTCTGCGCTTGGTATTTCATGTTTGTTCTGCCCGGCACAGTTGGTATTTCATGTTGAGGATTTTATGATTAAAGGTATGCCCCACCCTGAGTCGTAGCATGGCAAAGAAATGAATGGAGGTTTAGCATTCCTCTCTCCACCCCCGTCGGCAGGGGAAGGGTGCAGGTGGGTCTACTCCCGGCCATAGAAGTGCCGGGCAATAGGAGAAGGACTTAAATATCCTCACTTCAAGATGAACAAAAAAAATCCTTGGTGCATACACCTTCAGCCGTAGCATAACTAAGCAAAAAAGAAAAACTTAGGGTTTCTTGCTCTTGTCCTGGGGTGGGGAGGTTGTATTTGGTGTATGAACCCTTGGTGGTAAAGGCCGAGTAATAAGAAGGGAGGCTTAACGTCTCTGCCTCCAGCCCAGGGGGGTAAACATTGTAAGCCCTGGTGCCAGCGTGGGCAACATAAAATTTCAAGTAACTAAAAAAAACCTTAAAAGCTGTACTAACAGATTGTGATGGAAGCCACAAAAGAGTTATTAAAGTAAAAAAAAAAATCATAACAAAATATGTTCAGGCAGTATTTTCTATATAAAACCCAGCTCTAATGGATATAAAAGTGTGGGCAAATAGTGGTAGCACCTGTGTAGGAAATGTTTAAAAAAACCCAATCCAAAAATAATCTAAAAATAATATTTGTTCAAAACATTACTCCTTTTAAACAAACCTTGCTCTGCTAAACCAAACTCTAAAAAATATAGGAGTTTGGGCAGTGTAGTATTTCTTGTAAGTAGTATTGTGGTGATTTCAAATTTTAAAATAAATGTTTAAGGAAAGGAGCCAGGAGGGGTGGGGGCTAGTTAAGAAGCCCACTCTCCTTGCTAAATTGGTAGAGGAACAAAGCCTGTGCTCATGGAAAGGGACAGTTCAACAAGAAAAAAAAGGATCGGGCCTAAACAAGAAGGCAGGCAACAGATAAAAAAATTAAAAAACAGGTGGAAAGCCCTAAGGGCATAGTGGCAGAAGTAAAAAAGTAAGGGCACACATGGAAAATTCAAATCCCTAAAATAGTACTTGAAATGGTAAAATGGTAAAATCTAAGTTAAAGATGTCATTTGGGGAAATAAGCAAGTAATTTAGTGGAAAAAAGTAAAAAGTTAACTTTGCAAAGGCTAAAAAAAATTAAGCAGTTAAACTCTGTAAAAATGTTTAAAAAAATGTTATAAAAAATCTTGGTTTCTTTGTAGCCATTCTGAAGAAAAAATGGGCCCTTTTCCAAAAAAAAGTCTGTAAATAATCCAGGCAAAAAACCTATCTAATTAAAATAATTTAACTATAAACAATGTAGTCAAATTTGCTAAAAAACTATAAGGGGTTCTATTAAAACTTAATTGCCCCAAATGTATATAAAAAAATGTAATCTATATACAGGTATGTAAAAACAAAGCAGTGCGTATTGTAAAAGGGGTAAAAGAAATGCAAACATACTATGCTACTTAATTAAAATCCTAGTAGAGCTCAAAGGGAGCCACAATACGTTGTGTTTTCTTTTTCAAATTTTTGTATGTTTTAAAAGCAAAAGTAAAAAGTAATCAAAACTCTGTTAAAAATTAATTGCTTTTAAGACAAAGTCTCTAAACTGCTAATGGCTTTAAATCCAAAAGCAAACCAAAAAGCGTCTATTAATGCACATTACCTAACCAATAAAGGTAAAAGCCATTAACACCTGGCATGCCTATAAAACAAACACAAAAAAATATGGCGGTAATTCCTCTGTTTTGCCTGCAATCAGCAAGGATACATTTGGTGCCGTGGTCTTTGTTATATGTATATACATTCTTTTGCATAATGAGGCATCGACCCTGATTGAAGCATTTGGGTGCCACCTTAATACTAATAAACAACAACAACTAGAGTGATAAAATATGTGTAAAGGGGTCAGGCACAAGTGGCTTAGCCTTGCCTTCCATAGTTGCACTTCCACTGATGTCAATGGGACCTTCAGGTACTCTGAAAATCAGGCAGCTTATTTAGCTGCCTAAATATGGATTTAGATGCCTAAATTGTGGCCCCCAATTTGAAATTCTGGGCTTCACTTCTCTGAACATTGTATTCCACATCCATAAAATGGGGATACTTGTATATATCCATTATTAGTAGTATTACACCAGTTACAGACAAATGAAATTGGCAGTTCAAGTTAAATATAAATAGATAAGAGACAAATGGAAGGGGAATGAGAGTTACAACAATGAAGTATTCAGAGTAGCAGCTGTGTTAGTCTGTATCCGCAAAAAGAAAAGGAGTACTTGTGGCACCTTAGAGACTAACACATTTATTTGAGCATAAGTTTTCATGAGCTACAGCTCACTTCATCGGATGCAACTGTAGCTCACGAAAGCTTATGCTCAAATAAATTTGTTAGTCTCTAAGGTGCCACAAGTACTCCTTTTAACAATTAAGTATTGTCCATTAACTATTCTTGGTTGTTTTGTTTGCTAAATTTTAAATAAACAGCTGAAACTCTGGGATGGAAATCAGGGATGGAAGGCAAAAGTACTTCAAACAATATAAATAATTCCTGTGGGTGCTATATAAGAGCAAAGTATCATTCACCTGTCAGTAGCCATGACTGAAATAGAATGCAGCAGTTTGAAGCACTGAATACATTCCTATAACCTATGTGGCCTCTTACACCATCACCTCCTCCACATTTCACACACCATTTTCACTCTGAATGAAATATTTCTGCCAAATTGCTGCAGATTCAAGCACACAAACCTAGTAAATTTTGTAAAACCAATAGACAAAGATCCCCCATTCCAACAAAATAGACATTATTTGAATGGACAGCAGTTATGCAGTATTCATAGTTCCCAGAGTTAATCTCTCTTGGAGATAAGATATACCAGTCTTTTCTTGAAGCCAGTAGAGTAATTTTGTAAAATTCTAACATGAAAAATAATAGAGCTCATGGACCATATTTCACCAGGACTGCTACAGTACTATAAACGTACCTAGTAAGCATTTAAAACAATAGCAATTGTTTTATAATTGATTAACCTAAATAAGCCTAGAGTATTTCAGATTAAACAGAGAATGTAAAAATTGCTTTAGCTTATCAAATCTATATGTACATACTTCATTGTGCTATTCACTACTTATGAATTTGCATAGAGGTAAGAATGTGAGCATAAAAGTTAGTTATGGCATAGACTCCCATGAAGTTTAGAAAAGCAAATTACTTTGACATACAATGCCAGTGCTTATAATGAATGATATTTATGGACATGCTAGAGTATACTTAACCAACAAACCTATTGTTTCCACAGGCAGCAAAATTTGCAGAGGATACATTTCCTTAGTAGCATAGAGCAAAGGTTGTAATTTTAAACCATTTTCTTTCATCTTAAAAAACAGAAAACACAAACACACAACCAAAAAAATAACCCCACAAACACACCTTGGAGGGTCATTTTTAAAAATGAGAGGATTTGTTTGTAGACGCTACTAGCAGAAATATAGAAATTGCATTACTAATTAGAGATCTGATTGTGCATAGCAAAGGAATAGAACAGAATGGAAAAAAATCAGCTTTTTTCTCTAAAATGCAAACTCACGGAGAAGCACACGACCTAATAGAAATCTATGAGGTGTGTTGTGATTTAATTTCTTCATTGGTAATTATTTTGTAAGGAAAAGAGAAAGTATGTAACTAATGGGCCATATTTATGAGAATATAAAATGTTGTCTTGTAATTGTACTTGTCTCTCTTGTCATTATGCCCTGGATTCCTATATAGAAATATGGTCCAATCTTCTTTTGAACCTACTATAGAATGACTTTGTTTTGTCCACATTGGAGTCATGACCACATTTACTACAAATCTGCACTAGCTGACAACATTATTCTCAAGTTAGATATTATCTTTGGAATAGGTAGTTTTTGTTATCCTCAAACAGGAACATTTTCATGTATTCAGAGTAACAGCCGTGTTAGTCTGTATTCGCAAAAAGAAAAGGAGTACTTGTGGCACCTTAGAGACTAACCAATTTATTTGAGCATAAGCTTTCGTGAGCTACAGCTCACTTCATCGGATGCATACAGTGGAAAATATAGAAGATGTTTTTATACACACAGACCATGAAAATTAGATAAGCTATTACGAGCAGGAGAGTGGGGTGGGGGGAGAGAAAACTTTTTGTAGTGATAAACACCCATTTTTTTCATGGTCTGTGTGTATAAAAACATCTTCTGTATTTTCCACAGTATGCATCTGATGAAGTGAGCTGTAGCTCATGAAAGCTTATGCTCAAATAAATTGGTTAGTCTCTAAGGTGCCACAAGTCCTCCTTTTCTATTTTCATGTATTGATGCAGAGAAGGCATCTGCATCAGTCAACTTTCACCCCATGCCTTTTTTTTTAAAAGTTATATTGGTTCATGCCTTCCAGCCACTAAAACAGGCAACTATGAAAGAAAATTCACAGTGCAGAAAAACTTCAATCTGAAATCTCTAGCAGAAAAATTTCCCTTGGCAAACACACAGTCTGATATTTATAAATCAACAAGGGACAACTCAGCACAACACATCTGGATAGTGAGTACATTTTACTTCTTAACAATGAATGCTCCACATCAGGTTTCTTCCTTTTTCATATTTGTTCTCTTCCTTAGTACTCATTATTCTGGAGATCAATTTACCATAACTTGGTCTCTCAAAAACATATTAGCATTAACGTAGCCAACCTATACACAACCTATACATACAAAACTATACAGTAAGTAAGCTTCCAAGAGTAAATTGATACTACTGATGACAAACGTCAGAACGTTTGATTGATACAAGCCCTCAGGCATCTGGATGCTTATCCAAATTATTTGATTCATAAGAGATTTTCAACAGACTTTTTTTTTAACATTATTGGTCATCATCACATGGTGCTATTGTAGATCATGCCTGTACAATTTGTAGAAATGTATGGAGTTATTTATTGAATGAAATATTTATTTTCAGGTTAATTCCACCATTCATGATGGAAGTGATAGTCTCCATTATTAATGAAAAGGAGAAGGGGGGCTTAATTATGCAAATCAGACTGACTCATCTCCCTGATTAACAATAATATGATTAAAAATGGACACCTGAGTGGAAAACCTTATGCTTAAGTTAATTCATAAAGATCAAACAGGTTTTAAAAAATTACAACAAGCCAAAAAGTTATAAATATCCAAAGAATATTACAAATTCTCCATTTCATCCAGCTGGTAAGTTCCTCTTTTCCTTTGTTTTACATAAATTGGAGAAAGTCTTAGTTGGGTGGAGTGGTCTTTTCTTTTTGCAGTCAAAGAGAATGGATAGGTGAATATGTCATTTTAACATGTTTTAGGATCTGTATACAAGGTCTGAAAATAATATTCAAGATAATGGTGTTTGTCTTACCACTGATTTTACTCCATCAAGATAAACTCATCTAGATGCGTCAGTCCCCTCTTCTTTATGTTCTAACAATTGAACATTTGGCCTAAATGTTAAGAGAAGGCCCAGTCAGTCATCAAAGGGCAATATCATAGAATCACAGAATCATAGAATATCAGGGTTGGAAGGGACCTCAGGAGGTCACCTAGTCCAACACACTGCTCAAAGCAGGACCATGCCCAACTAAATCATCCCAGCTAGGGCTTTGTCAAGCCTGACCTTAAAAACCTCAAAGGAAGGAGATTCCAACACCTCCCTAGGTAACGCATTCCAGTGATTCACCACCCTCCTAGTGAAAAAGTTTTTCCTAATATCCAGCCTAAACTTCCCCCACTGCAACTTGAGACCATTACTCCTTTTTCTGTCATCTGCTATCACTGAGAACAGTCTAGATCCATCCTCTTTGGAACCCCCCTTCAGATAGTTGAAAGCAGCTATCAAATCCCCCCTCATTCTTTTCTTCCACACACTAAACAATCCCAGTTCCCTCAGCCTCTCCTCATAACTCATGTATTCCAGTCCCCTAATCATTTTTGTTGTCTTCCACTGGACGCTTTCCAAATTTTTTCACATCCTTCTTGTAGTGTGGGGCCCAAAACTGGACACAGTACTCCAGATGAGGCCTCACCAATGTCTAATAGAGGGGAACAATCACGTTCCTCGATCTGGTCGCAATGCCCCTACTTATACATCCCAAAATGCCATTGGCCTTCTTGCAACAAGGGCACACTGTTGGTTCATATCCAGCTTCTCGTCCACTGTAACCCCTAGGTCCTTTTCTGAAGAACTGCTGCCTAGCCATTCGATCCCTCGTTTGTAGCAGTGCATGGGATTCTTCCGTCCTAAGTGCAGGACTCTGCACTTGTCCTTGTTGAAGCTCATCAGATTTCTTTTGGCCCAATCCTCTAATTTGTCTAGGTCCCTCTATATCCTATCCCTATCCTCCAGCATATCTACCTCTCCTCCCAGTTTAGTGTCATCTGCAAACTTGCTGGGGGGTGCAATCCACGTCATCCTCCAGATCATTAACGAAGATATTGAACAAAACCGGCCCCAGGACCGACCCTTGGGGCACTCCCCTTGATACCGGCTGTGAACTAGACATGGAGCCATTGATCACTACCCGTTGAGCCCGACAATATAGCCAGCTTTCTATCCACCTTATAGTCCATTCATCCAGCTCATACTTCTTTAACTTGCTGGCAAGAATACTTTGGGAGACTGTGTCAAAACCTTTGCTAAAGTCAAGGACTAACATGTCCACTGCTTTCCCCTCATCCACAGAGCCAGTTATCTCATCATAGAAGGCAATTAGATTAGTCAGGCATGACTTGCCCTTGGTGAATCCATGCTGACTATTTCTGATCACTTTCCTCTCCTCTAAGTGCTTCAGAATTGATTCCTTGAGGATCTGCTCCATGATTTTTCCAGAAAGAATGGACAATAGAATTGCATTTTATAATAGCTTTTGCTTATCCATGACACTGAAATAGTATTCCCTAGTATTATACATTTGTGAGGAATTAGTAACCTTCTCCAATTTTAAAACTGTGCATTTTATAGTTAGGCCCTGAGTCAAATCCTACTGAAATAATTGGAAAGGCCTCCATGACTTCAGTAGACAATAGATCAGTGTCAAAGTTAGAATTGCTTCTTCTCCATATCCCCAAATCCCCAAATAAATGAACTAGTCATAATTCCTCTTCCAGTGAGCCAAAGCTTATGTTGCAATCCTAGGGATCGAAGTATCCCAACATTTTAACTACATCTATAAATTAAATTTCTAAAGCCTCAATTCAGATTTCATACAATAACCATCTTCTGAGACATCTTAGTATGTCTTGGTTGGGAAGGAATACCGTCACATCTGGGGACAATGCATACCTTCAAGACAGCGGCACTGCTATGGGTACCCGCATGGCCCCACAGTACGCCAACATTTTTATGGCTGACTTAGAGCAACGCTTCCTCAGCTCTTGTCCCCTAATGCACCAACTCTACTTACACTACATTGATGACATCTTCATCATCTGGACCCATGGAAAAGAAGCCCTTGAGGATTTCCACCATGATTTCAACAATTTCCATCCCACCATCAGCCTGGACCAGTCCACATAGGAGATCCACTTCCTGGACACTACAGTGCTAGTAAGAGATGGCCACATAAACACCACCCTATACCGGAAACCTACTGACCGCTATACTTACCTACCAGACCACATCACACAATTCATTGTCTATAGCCAGCCTCCAAGATACAACCGCATTTGCTCCAATCCCTCAGACAGAGACAAACACCTACAAGATCTCTATCAAGCATTCCTAAAACTACAATACCCACCTGCTGAAGTGAAGAAACAAATTGACAGAGCCAGAAGAATACCCAGAAGTCACCTACTCCAGGACAGGCCCAACAAAGAAAGTAACAGAACACCACTTGCCATCACCTTCAGCCCCCAACTAAAACCTCTCCAATGCATCATCAAGGATCTACAACCTATCCTGAAGGACAATCCCTCACTCTCACAGATCTTGGGAGACAGGCCAGTCCTTGCTTACAGACAGCCCCCAACCTGAAGCAAATACTCACCAGCAACCACACACCACACAACAAAAACACTAACCCAGGAACATATCCTTGCAACAAAGCCCATTGCCAACTCTGTCCACATATTTATTCAAGGGACACCATCATAGGACCTAATCACAACAGCCACACCATCAGAGGCTCATTCACCTGCATGTCTACCAATGTGATATATGCCATCATTTGCCAACAATGCCCTTCTGCCACGTACATTGGCCAAACTGGACAATCTCTACACAAAAGAATAAATGGACACAAATCAGACATCAAGAATTATAACATTCAAAAACCAGTCGAAGAACACTTCCCTGGTCACTCAATTTCAGAACTAAAAGTTACAATTCTCCAACAAAAAACTTCAAAATCAAACTCTAACGAGAAACTGCAGAATTGGAATTAATTTGCAAACTGGACACCATTAAGTTAGGCTTGAATAAAGACTGGGAGTGGATGGGTCATTACACAAAGTGAAAACTATTTCCCCATGCTAATTACCCTCCCCCCCCCCCCCCGCTGTTACTCACACTTTCTTGTCAACTGTTTGAAATGGGCCATTCTGATTATCACTACAAAAGTTTTTTTTTTCTCCTGCTGATAATAGCCCACCTTAATTGATTGGTCTCATTACAGTTGGTATGGCAACACACATTTTTTCATATTCTCTGTGTACATATATCTTCCTACTCTATTTTCCACTGCATGCCTCTGATGAAGTGTGTTTTAGCCCACAAAAGCTTATGCCCAAATAAATTTGTTAGTCTCTAAGGTGCCACAAGTACTCCTCATTTTTTTACTTAGAAAAGAGATGATTCTCCCTCCTGCCACGCCCCCCCCCCAATTTGTTTCCTGCAACAGATATTCCTCACCGCTCTTCCTGATTTCCTTTTTGTCATTTAGAATGAAATATTTTTCAGGTCCTGTGCGGATTATGGGAGGGAACATATCTAAAGCTCAGATTGTGATGAATTCCCCAAGGAAAAAGGAAGAATTACGTTTCCAAGTATGAAACATTGCTACCCCCTTAGCACTCTTGCTCACTGGCACAAAAAAGGATATGCAATATCGTATACAAAGTCATTTATTTGTATTACAGTAGCACCTAGGGACCCAAACTAATACTGGGACCAAATTGAGCCCATTTATACTTGATATATTATATATAATTGAGCTCATTATACAAACATGGAATGAGAGTCAGTCCCTGCCCTGAAGAGCTTCCAGTGGAAGGAAATGATCTTTTGCTTTAAAACTAGAATACATACCATTTTCTGATCCTGATCTGATTTGAAGCACATGAATTTCCAATCAATTTACTATAAACACAGTCCAGATATGGTGGAAAGTTGCTAAAATGATTAAGTTTAAAACATATCCATCCGCTGTAATCCCAGTTCTGGCAACCTAAGCTTTTTCCCCGCATTCAGTACTAGAGTTTTAAAAGTTATCAAAATGTGACATCACTAGTGTATCACAAGTTTTAACTGATCCTGTTGTAATGACTAGGAACAAGTGCAGTGTACCTTGGATTCCAATTCTAACAATATTTTCAGATATATCATTATATTCTTTAAAATGATTCAGACCCCGATCCTGCAATGAGCTCTCTGTGGGTGGACCCCAACATGCATGTGGAACACATTATAGGGTCACAGCATTGGACATTAACAAGGAAATGCATTATGGCCCCATAGCCCATATTCCCGGCTTACCTCATTGTTACCTTAATCTTGGATACCACACTGTTGAATGTAGTACAAATGTCTAGTTTAGCATGAGAAATTGAAGAATGTCCAGCTACTGAAAAAAAAATCTGTTTCCAACTTCAGTGCACCATTTCACTGTGTAAAAATGCTCATAGGGAACACCTCAGCACAAATTCTACTTTATGCCCTTCACATTGCAATCCCAATAGTATGAGTGAAGTCTTATAGGACATGTGTCTGGACAAAATTTGGCCCTTTTTATTGGTGGACATTCCACATACTTAAAGACAGGAAATTTTAAAACAACTTATGGGGCACTTGTCATGATTTGTCAGTCAGCCTCACCTCAGTCCCTGGAAAAATCATGGAGCAGGTCCTCAAAGAATCAATCCTGAAGCACTTACATGAGAGGAAAGTGATCAGGAACAGTCAGCATGGATTCACCAAGGGAAGGTCATGCCTGACTAATCTAATCGCCTTTTATGATGAGATTACTGGTTCTGTAGATGAAGGGAAAGCAGTGGATGTATTGTTTCTTGACTTTAGCAAAGCTTTTGACACGGTCTCCCACAGTATTCTTGTCAGCAAGTTAAGGAAGTATGGGCTGGATGAATGCACTATAAGGTGGGTAGAAAGCTGGCTAGATTGTCGGGCTCAATGGGTAGTGATCAATGGCTCCATGTCTAGTTGGCAGCCGGTGTCAAGTGGAGTGCCCCAGGGGTCGGTCCTGGGGCCGGTTTTGTTCAATATCTTCATAAATGATCTGGAGGATGGTGTGGATTGCACTCTCAGCAAATTTGCGGATGATACTAAACTGGGAGGAGTGGTAGATACGCTGGAGGGGAGGGATAGGATACAGAAGGACCTAGACAAATTGGAGGTTTGGGCCAAAAGAAATCTGATGAGGTTCAATAAGGATAAGTGCAGGGTCCTGCACTTAGGATGGAAGAATCCAATGCACCGCTACAGACTAGGGACCGAATGGCTAGGCAGCAGTTCTGCGGAAAAGGACCTAGGGGTGACAGTGGACGAGAAGCTGGATATGAGTCAGCAGTGTGCCCTTGTTGCCAAGAAGGCCAATGGCATTTTGGGATGTATAAGTAGGGGCATAGCGAGCAGATCGAGGGACGTGATCGTTCCCCTCTATTCGACACTGGTGAGGCCTCATCTGGAGTACTGTGTCCAGTTTTGGGCCCCACACTACAAGAAGGATGTGGATAAATTGGAGAGAGTCCAGCGAAGGGCAACAAAAATGATTAGGGGTCTAGAGCACATGACTTATGAGGAGAGGCTGAGGGAGCTGGGATTGTTTAGTCTGCAGAAGAGAAGAATGAGGGGGGATTTGATAGCTGCTTTCAACTACCTGAAAGGGGGTTCCAAAGAGGATGGCTCTAGACTGGTCTCAATGGTAGCAGATGACAGAACGAGGAGTAATGGTCTCAAGTTGCAATGGGGGAGGTTTAGATTGGATATTAGGAAAAACTTTTTCACTAAGAGGGTGGTGAAACACTGGAATGCGTTACCTAGGGAGGTGGTAGAATCTCCTTCCTTAGAGGTTTTTAAGGTCAGGCTTGACAAAGCCCTGGCTGGGATGATTTAACTGGGACTTGGTCCTGCTTCGAGCAGGGGGTTGGACTAGATGACCTTCTGGGGTCCCTTCCAACCCTGATATTCTATGATTCTATGATTCTATGATTCTATGATTTGCCTTTTTTTTTTGCCACAGCTGTTAAGGAGCAGAATTCAGAGGTTTATACATCGCCTTTTCTGATTATCAGTTGGCAACATGTTACCAAGTTTTTCCCCACAGTGGAATCCTTTGTATGTTTTTAGCTTCCACTACTGTGAGAGAAAAGACTTTTGTTTTGTATAACTTGCAGCAAACATTGAATCCTCTTCCCGGGGGTACATATGGATTATCAGTGGAATAGCATTGTTGACCTACTGTGAAGCCTGAAAAAATGATTTACTTAAGAAATAGAAAATGCTAGGTGCTGGCAGGGGCTTAGAGTGCTGCAGAGACTCTGCTATCCTTAGCCACAAAGCCAGGAAACACTTCTCATTGCTTTTGAATGCCCGCTCCTGGCTACCTCAAAAGCAGGTTGGCAAATTCCAAATTAGAGTAAGAGAGAGTAACGAATAATTATTTATTAGGACTGAAATGTACGCCTATGAAGAAGGACCTCAACTTAAGGCTGATGTGGGACTTGAGTGGTGAATAAGGCCTCATGCTAACCCTTTCTGCAGGGTGAATTTTAGTACTCCTTTTCTTTTTGCGATTACAGACTAACACGGCTGCTACTCTGAAACCTTTATTCTGTTTGTAATTCTGTTGAAATACAGGATTAGACCTTAATTTAATGTACAAATTGCTTCTTTCTTTAAAAAGGAGCGGGGGAAGAAAAATAATGTCACTGCATTGTAGCTACAGTTTTTTCCATAAATAGAGAAATAGAGCAGCTACTAAAATAATATTGTATGACTGTACAAAAATATGACAGAATTGAATTCCAAAGTTTGGTACTACCAGGAAACTCCCAAGGATTAACTTTCATGTTTGATCCAGTGCATACGGTCATGATAGTGCTCTTTGTTTACTATTGTGGTTCAAGTCATGATTGTGATTTAATATGTACTGAGATTGGGATATAAAAATCTCATGCTTAGGGTTTAAATAAATTTCTAAGTGTTAGGGACTAGGATGAGATCTACATGCAGGGCAGTTATTGCACATTCTACCTACTGTGGGATTCTAGTATCTTCCTCTAAGGCCTTGTCTACACTGGCAGAGACATATAAGGTAAGTATAGCTACATGACATAGTGAAAGGCAGGTTGTGTCCACACTGTGATGTGTAGCTACTTGCAGAAGTGAAAGGTTCTGTGGGGGACTCGCTGCTTGGTTGTGCAGAATATTTACCTAGGGTTCTAGCATGTCTGTATTTACTTGCGTAAGGAGCTTTTCACCATCTACATTGCTATACACTACACACCAACATAAGTGTAGACATTGGCCAGCACCAGCTACTTTAGTCTCTATTATCATAGAATCATAGTATCATAGAAGATTAGGGTTGGAGGAGACCTCAGGAGGTCATCTAGTTCAATCTCTTGCTCAAGGCAGGACCAACACCAACTAAATCATCCCAGCCAAGGCTTTGTCAAACTGGGCATTACAAACCTCTAAGGATGGAGATTCCACCACCTCCCTAGGGAACCCATTCCAGTGCTTCACCACCCTCCTAATGAAATAGTGTTTCCTAATATCCAACCTAGACCTCCCCCACTGCAACTTGAGACCATTGCTCCTTGTTCTGTCATCTGCCACAATTGTGAACAGCTGAGCTCCATTCTCTTTGGAACCCCCCTTCAGGTAGTTGAAGGCTACTATCAAATCCCCCAACACTCTTCTCTTCTGGAGACTAAACAAGCCCAATTCCCTCAACCTCTCCAAAATCATGTTCCCCAGCCCCCTGATCATTTTCATTGCCATCCGCTGGACTCTCTCCAATTTGTCCATATCCTTTCTGTAGTGGGGGGCCCAAAACTGGATGCAATACTCCAGATGTGGCCTCACCATTGCCAAATAGAGGGGAATAATCACTTCCCTCAATCTGCTGACAATGCTCCTACTAATGCAGCCCAATATTCCATTAGTTTTCTTGGCAACAGGGCACACTACTGACTCATATCCAGCTTCTCATCCACTATAATCCCCAGGTCCTTTTCTGCAGAACTGCTGCTTAGCCAGTTGGTTCCCAGCCTGTAGCAGTGCATGGATTCTTCCTTCCTAAGTGCAGGACTCTGCACTTGTCCTTGTTGAACCTCATCAGATTTCCTCATCAGATATTCTGACCCAATCCTCTAATTTGTCTAGGTCACTCTGTACCCTATCCCTACCCCCCAGCATATCTACCTCTCCCCACATCTTAGTGACAGGATACTGTGGTGATGGACCAAAAGTTTGATCCAGTCTGGTAGTTCTTATGTTTAAATCTGCCTTTACTGTCCCAAAGATCTTTCCAGGCAGAATGTTCAGAAACTTCAGTAGTGTTTCACGAATAATTATGGGAAATCTTCATTTTTGTTTTACACTATATATATAACTTCAGTATATAGTCAGTTATATATATAAATTGTCTAGTTTGAAGATGTCAGTCTTCCATAATTCATGATCTCTTCATTTTAGAAAGGAAAATAAAGGCATTTTAAAAATTAAACAGTTGTCAAAGTGAAGCTCCTGATTGTATGTTGCCTATGATGGGGCATATTTTCATTTCCAAATATTGGTGTATATGTAAACCGAATATTGAGATGAATATGAGGGAGAGGGGAGAAGAGAATATATAAGTTTATAGTCAATTCCCCTCAAAACTTGAGATTCTTTCCTTTAAGCATCAGAAATAACCCCAAGAAAGAGAAGAGAGGAAGAGCATGGAGCCTGCCCAGTACGGCAGTTTAAGTGCTGGTTTTCTTCTGAATATCAGACAGAGACAGAGATTTAATTAAACTCTTTCTAGGCTCACAAGATAAGCAATTGTTTTGAAGTAAGCTTGCTTACCTATAAGGCCCTGTCCAAGCTCTTCCAGATTAATCTGCAGTCATTTTCATTAGTGTATCCTTTAATCCATTCCAACCGGTTCATTTACTATAAGGATAGATAACATTACATCTAGCTGATCTGTGATTTATCATAAACCTCCTGGATAATCTTGGAACCTAATACAATTTAAATCAAACTGACCTAATTTTACAATTTCATATTGTTCACTAAAAGAAAAGGAGTACTTGTGGCACCTTAGAGACTAACCAATGTATTTGAGCATAGGCTTTCATGAGCTACAGCTCACTTCATCGGATGCATACTGTGGAAAGTGTAGAAGATCTTTTTATACACACAAAGCATGAAAAAATACCTCTCCCCACCCCACTCTCCTGCTGGTAATAGCTTGGTGTGATCACTCTCCTTACAATGTGTATGATAATCAAGTTGGGCCATTTCCAGCACAAATCCAGGTTTTCTCTCCCCCCCGCCCCCAACTAACTCTCCTGCTGGTTTTCATGCTTTGTGTGTATAAAAAGATCTTCTACACTTTCCACAGTATGCATCCGACGAAGTGAGCTGTAAATTGGTTAGTCTCTAAGGTGCCACAAGTACTCCTTTTCTTTTTGTGAATAGAGACTAACACGGCTGTTACTCTGAATATTGTTCACTGTAATAGACTGTGTCTTTAAGAGAAGCTTAGTTTATGAGGAGGAGCACTATATGACTGTAATAAACAGAGAAGTCGGCTCCATATCTTCTTCGGCATATATAGGCTGACAATGATGCCTAATTTAACAATTTCCAGTGACTTCTAACTTTGTTTGGTTTTGGGCAGTCTGGTTTATCAACTATAAGTAATGATCAAGCTATTCTGGGAGGCTTTGATAGCTACCACACCTTCTCATTTACTGCTGACTGAAGTCCAAGAAGCTTCAAAATAGCCCGTCTGTCCAGATATCCAGCAGCCTTTATGTGCACCAAAGTATAATCAAAGCTTCAGCAGTCAATGATAGTGTTAGTTAGTTCTAAGTAGAACTGGGTGAATAACTGATTATTCAGTACCCTGGCAGTTATAAATAGAGTTTGGTTCTTGTCAAACAATCCAGAAATTCCCCACAAAACTTAGTTTCCAGGAACTTATTCACATAAAAACCAAGGGAATTAGGGCCCTAGACTCATAAGTCATCTGGAGGAGGTGGTGCCCCTTATAACTTTTAGCCCAGTGATTAGGAGATCTCAGTTCTTTCCCTCCTCTGCCTATTGTGGAGTAGGGATTTTCACTTGGGTCTCCCAGATTGCAGAGTGACTGAGGCACTGGGGTATAGGGTAGTCTCTAGGAGGAGACAAGAGAGCAAGAGAGGTGATTTAGCTAAGCAGTTAGGGCACTCACCTGGGTGGTAGGAGACCCAAGTTCATGTCCTGCTCTAATGACTAACTATTTCCTCACAGTGAAACAGCTTCAACAGGAGAGACTTTTAACCCTAACCATTGGCCTAAAAGTTGTAAGATGGGCATTTCTGCATCTGCCCATTTTGTAAATGGAAGGTAAGTCCAAAAAATATCCCCTCCCCCGCCCCGAACTGTTAGATGAATCTATGTCAATTCATTACTTGTTTCCAGTCACCTGAAACTGCATTTTTTTTCCAAATTAAATGTTTGTCTGAAAATTTCTGGCCAGTCTAGTTGTAAGTACTATCTTTAACCACCGGAGGCAGTGACTATTTTGAGTGCTGGAGTTAAGTCTTTGGCCAATGCTTCTAGCACAATTCTTGGTAGGAGCAGCATTAACAAGGTGATTTTAAATTGGGGTTAAACACTAAAAGATGCTTACCAGCTAACTATTTTTAGATGCTGTTGTAAATTTGTGGCTGCATTGTGCTACAGACAAATGTATGTTGGATTTGGAGTGTATATTTTCTGAGTTTGTATGCATATGAGTTTGTAGGCTCACAAACTGCCTTCTGGATGGAAATTAAAGATAATAACAAAGAAAAAAGATGCTTACCTTACTGTATGTCTGCACTCCAGTTAAACACCCACAGCTGTCCCATGTCAGCCGATTTGGGCTTGTGGGGCTCAGGATTCAAAATTACAGTGTAGATATCTGGGCTTGGGCTGGTGTCTGGATTCTGGGACTCTTTTCCCTCTCCAGCCCAAACCCGAAAATCTATGCCAAAATTTTAGACCCCCACAGCCCAAGCCCATGTCAGCTGACACAGTCCAGCTGCAGGTGTTTAATTGCAGTGTAGGCATAGATTAAGGGCCTGTATACACTACTACTTATGTCGGTATAATTTATGTTGCTCGGTGCTGTGAATAAGCCACCCCCTTGAGCAATATAAATTACACCAACCTAAGTACTGGTGATGTAAGGAGGTGGTGTGGTTCCCTGGTGCCCCGGAGAGGGAAGAGCTCTGCCGGACACCCAAGTGGGTGGAGCCAGAGCAAACCAAGCCCACCCCCCAAAGGGTCAGAGGCCGGACAAGAAGTATAAGAGCCCAACCCCAGAGCTCACTCAGGAGGCAGCTGCTGAAGATGCCAAATGCCTCTGGCCCAGCTCCCACAGTGGAGACTCCAGCAACCAGCTGCGGACCTGGAGACTGGCCTGACTTGCCAACACTTGACGTGGATCAGCATGTTGGAGAGTTGCTGAGCTTACCCCTCATCAGCTACCCAGAAGAATCTCTGAGCCTATCCCTCGCCAGCTACCCCGAGGACCCAATGGTGATCGACCCCCCCCTGAGTACACCACCTTGACCCAGGTACCCCCAGAGTACCCCAGAGTGGGAGCTGGGAAGTAGCCCGGGGGCAGCCGATACGAGTCTGGCTGCAACACTGCCGGAACCCATGTCAGTGTGTTGCGGCCGGGATCCCCACTGACACAGCAGCAGGATGCAGTGGAGTTGGAAGGCCTGTGTCACCCCGCTGCCACCCAACGCATGGGTGGCAGTTTCCCCCTCTCTCAGGCCGCTTGAAGCCTGAAGCCTGGGCTTGTTACCTGTAAACTGTGTTGGCTCAGCTCCTGCCTGAGGACCTGAGCCTTGAACTCATTGCTGCTCCGCCCTGACCTAGGGCCTGGGCTTGTTATCTGCTAACTGTTACCTGTGTTTGCTCAGCCCTGCCGAACAACTTGAGCACGGACTCCTGTAGCCCAACTGATTCCCCAGGGGCCAGTGATATGAATTACACCAACCTAAGTACTGGTGTTGTAAGGAGGCGGTGTGGTTCCCTGCCGTCCCAGAGGGGGACGAACCCCGATGAACCCTCCCTACCGGTGTGGACTGTGCTATGTCGGTGGGAGAGCTTCACTTGCCAACATAGCTACCATCGCTCGCAGAGGTGGTTTGATAGCCCAGCCAGTTCAGATATGTAACAGCCTTTATGTACACCAAAATATAGTGGAAACTGCACTATTGTGGTGCCATGTAGCACTCCTAGTGTAGATTAGCCCTTAGTGTCCAGATTAGTGAAGATCATTCTATTTAACCTATTTGCTTTGTTATTCCACTGTTGAACATTTTGACTGTGAAATGATAATATGTTTGCTTCCCTAGGGTGAATCAGTGCAGTTTAGGACAGTGAAACCCTGGCTCTCAGCCTGTGTGGATTTTATAAGACTCTATATCTGCCAGTCAGGATGTCGAACAGAAAGGTAACAACTGCTAGTTAAATCAAATTGCTTCCATTAAACTGGACAAATTTGATTAGCCCCTGATGCACCCTGGCCCAGGTCCATGTCGGTGAGGACAACTGCTGAAGCAGGGCTAAACTCATGGGTGAGCAAAACACACTCAAAGGATGCCATTGCACGTGCTGACTAAGAAAGCATTGTTATGTGGGCAAATGGATGTTGCTTAGACTTGGCATACAGTCACAGTTGGAAACAAGGACTTGAATACTCAGTAATAATAGACAGATACAGTGTTTTCCAAGCTTTAGTAAATAAAAAAAACTTTCTTATTCAGCTACTTCTGAATTTTAAACAGGTACTTACACGTTGTTAAACCTATACATTGAAAGTCTATTTTTGGAAGATGGAATGTACAGTGTCAGGTGTGTTGTTCACAGCAGAAGCTGGTAGATATAGATGGCCCTTTTTATTGTGGACATACAGTAATTACTGCATTTATTAGTAAACAATATGATCTTACCATTATACAGCAACGTCATCCACAAATTACACAGACTATATATAAGGGATCACATCACCTGACACTGAAATGCAGCCACCTGTAGGGTGAGACAAAAGCAGTTTAACAAAGCACAGAAAAATACTTTAGGACAGAAAATGGAGTAAAATAAAATACTGCATTTAAATGACCCTGCAGGGTGAATTTAAGTAGGCGAAGTTTAGTGATGCCAACGGCAGTTTGATCACGACATTGGGGTGTACACATCTGCTTCTGCAAAAAGGGCTATAAGATTTGTAATGGTCATCTTTTATAATACATACAAAATCTGTCATCTTATAATAAATGTTCTGAAAGAAATCTTTCCTGAATTTCCTCTTCTGCTATTCAAATACTCAGCCTTCCCACCAACTTTGTAAAGCTAATCATCAGATGCAAGCTCCCCTCAGACCAGGAACAGACCAGACACTAGATCCTGCAATAAAAATAGAAGAAAAAACCTGCAGTCACATTTTCTTTACTATGATGATCAATATCACACCCCAACACACCTTTCAAGATCCATGGGTCTTACATATGCCTATCACAATATGGTGTACTTCATCCAGTGCATCAAATGCCCTAACAACAACTATGTAGGTGAAACTGGACAGTCATTATGCTCTTTAATGAACCCAGGCAGAACAAATGAAAAAAAGCAAAAACACCCCATTACCCACAGGTGAACACTTTTCACAACATAATCACTCCATAATCTGTCCTCTCAGTCCTCATCCTAGAAGGAAATCTGCACAACATCTTCAAAAGATGACCCTGGGAGCTTCATAACTCTCCTAGACGCCAAAAAAAAAAAAAAAAATCAAGGATTCACTAGAGACATCGGTTTTATGTCTCCTTACAACAATCTGTAACCCACTAAGTCTCCTTTGTCCTATAACATCCGAGGTGTTAATTGCCCACTTCGCTTTGAATGGTTATTTACAATGTGTTAACTTCTTATGCTCAACAATCTGTTCCACAGTGTACTTAGCTGTAGCACTCTCATTACCTTGCCTGGATCTCAAGAAGAGCTCTGTGGAGCTCAAAAGCTTGTCTCTTTGACTAACAGAAGTTGGTCCAATAAAAAAAATATTACCTCATCACCTTGTCTATCTTATAGTAGATATAGTTGTGATTATTGCTCTTTATTGGCTAAGAACTGTACACATACTGTTATGTCACCCTGTCTCTAACAAGTATCTAAGGAAAAGGAGTACTTGTGGTACAGAAGTGAGCTGTAGCTCACGAAAGCTTATGCTCAAATAAATTTGTTAGTCTCTAAGGTGCCACAAGTCCTCCTTTTCTTTTTGTGGATACAGACTAACAGGGCTGCTACTCTGAAAAGTATCTAAGGCTTTGTTACACTATTACTTTTCTTCGCAAAACTTTTGTCGATCAGGGATGTGAAAAAACCACACCCCTGACTGATATAAGTTTCACGGAGAAAAGTGCTGGTGTGAACAGGTCTATGTTGGCTGGAGATGCTCTCCTATCGAAATAGCTACTGCTGCTCATTGGGGTTGGTTTAATTATGTCGGCGGGAGAACTTCCCTGCCGGCATAGAGCAGTTACACGGGAGACCTTACAGCGGTGCAGCTGCAGCGGTACAGCTGTGTCACTTTAAGGTCCATCGTGTAGACATAGCTTTATTTATTAATGTTAGGTTAAGTACAGGTTTGGTTATCCCTTTTATTAATCCACCCAGAAGTAAAAAAAAAAAAACCCAAACCAACAAAACAGCCCCCCCCCCCCATCATTACTCTTCTGTAGAGATATTTTCATAGAAAAAAATGAGTGCTTATCAGAAAACTGCTATAAATCAAATATTTAGTGTAGTGAGAAGACTTAACAAATTTGACTCTAGTTAGTACTTCAAAGTTTGAAACAGATCTTCAGAAGTTACTTAACACCTTCACTAAAAGTATTCTAAAGAGAATCTAAATAGTCTTTACCTTTTGCCCTCTGCTCTAACAGTGAAGATTCTGATATTTGTTAGTGGCAAGGCACAAAAATCTTGTTGCTTCTCTGAGATCAGTGATCCAGAAGTGTCTGCTAGGTCCTGGTTACAGGGCTAATGAAAAACCATAGGTGATTGAGTCTCAAGACTTGAAACTGAACTTTAATAATTCTTTATGATTGCAATTATAACATGTCATGTAGGTTGAGGAGAATACACTCAGTCATTCTGACCCTCGTATCCAGATAAATGTTTGGCAGCAGTGTGCAGAAAAACAGAGTTCCAAAACAATGAAAAATAATATGAGTCTGGGAAACAAGAAAGTGAACTAGAAATAAGAAAAGGAGTACTTGTGGCATCTTAGAGACTAACCAATTGCATCCGATGCATCCGATGAAGTGAGCTGTAGCTCACGAAAGCTTATGCTCAAATAAATTGGTTAGTCTCTAATGTGCCACAAGTACTCTTTTTCTTTTTGTGAATACAGACTAACACGGCTGCTACTCTGAAACCTGAAGTAGAAATGCTATCAAATGATGGAGATTCTGATCTGGCAGATACAATAGCAACTTGATGCAATTATTCTTATAACTGGAATGTTAATATAGATGGATTGTATCTCAGTATGATATACTGAAAGTTAAGCCATTTTAAACTGCCCGTTTTCCATCAAAAGTATTTACTATTTGATGATGAAGAATGTGATGGAAAAATGCAACTGCTATAGATCACCAATAAAAGCGGAGGGTGAGGGGAAAAAGTCCTGGATGAATTTACTTTAAGCTGCATGAAAATGCACCCAGGGGAAATTTCTCTGTATTTGTTGGGTAACAAGGAGACTCAAATATTCATAGCCAAGGAGGGTCTTCAGTTATTTAGAAGATAACTTTGTACTTGATTCAGCAATGAACTGAGTGCCCTTAAGTACTTTGTTGTATCAGGGTTTTAAGGCAAGAAAGCAGAGAAGCCAACAAGAAGAGAAGCCATACTGAATTGATTTCCCACTCATAGGGAAAAACTTCTTGTGAATGTGAGAATAACAGGGAAGCTTAGAAACAAGATCCAGAAGCTATTAGAATTCATCGTAAGAAAGGATGAGTTCAAAGACAACAAAATCCAACCCCGTGCAGAGAGCCATCACATGGTATATGCATTGTTTAAATCATGTTAAAGAAATTTAGAGATAATCTGAAATTGAGAGTTGTGGTAAGTAACAGACAGATCAGAGAAATAATTCAAAGGCACTTAGAGCATGTTTACACCAGAAACCCTACAGCTTCACCGCTCTGGTGAAGAAGCTCTATGCGGACAGCTCTCCTGTCAGCATAATAAAACCACCTCCATGAGAGGCATTAGCTCTGTTATGCCAACATATATTGTAATGTAGACATAACCTTGGAGAAATAAGAAACAAGGTCAAGAAAGAAGAAAATAAGATTCATCCTGAACAAGTGAGAGCTAATGAAGACACAGAAAAATAATCCAGAAAATAATGTGAACTTTCCATAGGAAGGAGAAAAATCATCCACTCATTATTGCTGACAGCAAATGTCACATGTGTTTGTAATGTGGTATGAAAGGATAAAAAAAAGGAAACATATGTGGGCTACATATGCAGAGGCATCATGCCATGGAATTGGGATGCAACAATCTCTGTCTATATGATCTCACCCAGAATACTCTATTCCATTCTGGGTAACAGTAAATATAGACAAAAAGGAAGGAGTTCAGAGAAGATCAACAACATTTTTCATTGGACTGGAGGGATTGACTTAAAAAGGAGAGATTGACTTAAAAGGAAAGACAGTTCTTAGGTAGCCATTGGTTAGTCAAGCTATGTCTAAAACTCTCTGATATTGTTGATCAATATTTGAAGTGTGAAAACACCAAGGATATAGAGGAAATTCTTCTGGTGATAATAAAAAGAGTAACCAGAAGCAATAGAATGAAATCTAGAAAAGGAAAACTTAGGCTGACTACCAAGAAAAATGTCCCTACAATGGTACGTACTAACCTGCTGAATGGTCACCCAAAGAAAGTGTGGGGGTCCATTTTTTTGAGATATTTGAAAATTGGAAAATTGCAGGGTCATGGAACAAATGATTTTGCCGTCCTTTTCCATCTTTTACCAGTACTTCTGTCAGACTATGAACCTGAAGAAAAAACAAGGCTTGTGGTCCTCTCGTATGTTTCTACAGAACCATTCACGCCTATTGCTCCTGAGAACGCTACATTAAAAGGGCCACTATCTTGCTGGTGTGGCCACTGTCCATCCTGCCTACAAGTCCATTGGGGAACCCTTGATGGGGTAGGTGGAATTACCCTGAAAACTGCAGTGCAAGAAAGAAAAAAACACTTTAGCCACCACTCCCTTTGACTCCACATACTATCCAAGCTTGAAGAACCAAAGGATCTGTACCTGTTTCTGGTAGCTAGAAGAACAAAGGGTGAGCTGCCTAAAGACATCTAAGTATCTGCAGGTCTGGAGACAATAGATGGTCTGTGTCCCTGGGGAGAAGAATGTGAGTAATCCTTCTGTATCCATGAGAGATCAAACCAGACCCAGCAAGGTTTGCCCAGCACTGGTGCCAAAGCTGCAAAAATGAAAAATAATGGGAAAAAAAAACTATTTGGAAATCTTATCTGGATCTCATAAAAATATGATTTAATCTGGAAAAAACATTCAGGATGATTACTTTTAAATCCTAAAGCATTTATCCAGCTCTGCTAGCAATACTTGACAAACACCATATGGCATGTACTGTATATGGATGGTAATAGCTACAGAAACTTGAAATCTTTCCTAAGGAAGGATGTATTTTTGTTTTTATTTCTTCCCCTCTCCTCACCCCCTCATACCCACCCCCAGCACACCATTGCACTGTGGAATATTAGAAATTTACAGTGACTGTTTCAGGCTTTCTACCCACCTCTACCTGCAGCTGCAGGCATACTTAGGTACCATCAGCAACTTCTGTAAATATGAGCATATCTTACTCACTGCAGGATACAGTCATCCAGCAGTGAAGAAGCCTTTACCCACACCACTATCTGGCAGATCCACAAACCTTGATACCGCAGGATGAGGTACAGAACAGCACAAAGATGATAACATTTGCTTTTCTTTATGCTGATGAGAGTAATGAGATCCTCACTAACAAACCTTTCTAAACTTGTTTTTCTGAAGCCTGGTGCAGTAAAAAAAATTCAGGAGAATGAGCCAATAAACATCACTGTTCCACTGCCTGTCACCCATTCATAATGCTCAGAACGTTTCTTGATAAGTTCTCTGTTACCTGGACAACAGCTTATGCCCTGACAGTCCTTTAGCAGATGCTTTAACAGATATTTGAAAATCCACAGAGAATCAGAATATTCAATAGAAAAGAGAAACATCGACATACAATTTCTACATACAACATACAAACAGAAGTACTTGGTGTTTGGAGCCATTCCTACCTAAGTACCTCCATAAGTACCTGGAGATTTGGTATAAGCTTTAGAGGGTACCAAAACCAAGGCACAAGCTATTACCTCTAATAAGCCCATCTCCACACCTACAACTGAAATATAAATGTATTATATATAATACATTGCATTCTCCCTACTTAGAATAGTATACCAATTCCAAATAATTTTATAATATTTGGTTTAAATAACCAACATTAACAGAATATTATATTTGTATTGTGTTTAAAAGTCAAGAAATAACAGCATAGGTTTCATGTACTACCTTAATGCTACCTCCTTTTGTGTATATAATACCATCGTTTATTTTATAATCAACTACTTAATTGAATTATTTGCAATCCTTTTTTTCCTAAAATAATAAAATATAATATGTTATCTAAGCCTTAAATACGGTTACTGATGTTTATTCTGCTATCAGTGAATGGGAGCTGCTGGGAGCTCAGCACTTTTAAGAAGGAGACTACTTATTTAAGTGCTTCAATATGGATTTTGGGTCCTAACTTTAGCTCCCCACACATTTCAAAAATCCTATCCATAATATAGAATACTTATCCATGACGACATGGATAATGCGAGTTAAAGACCACATGGAACAACCAATATGTAATCAAATATTAATGTTTTCTATATTTTTTGCAACGTTGTGCTGTTAATTTGCCATTTAAATAAATAAAAATACCTACTCTGTCTCCTTTGCTTTTGTTATTTTTCACTTTTCTCTTTTCACTGCATTTTCTTTTTCCTCTGCTATATAATATGGTGTCTCTTTTTCTGTCCTCTTTAACACATTTTTTCCAGTCTACTTTCTATGATTTTTCCCCCATTTTCTATGTCTCCATTCATCTCTTTCTAATGCCTCTCTTTGTCTATTCTACATTGTTTACTCCCTTCCCTGTAGGATTCATGCAGGGTTCATGCACTTGGCAACATTCAGGGCACACCCGGAGTGTTGTGTAGGAGCAGTGCACACACGGCTCCTCTCAAGGGCATGAACCTTGAAAACTCGCCCAGATGACATGAACCGTGGGAAGCCTCCCAGGACTGGGCTCAAGGCCCGAGAGCAAGGAATGCGGTAGATAGATATTGATAAATAAGAATATTAAACAAAGCCAGTGTATTCCTTTTATCTGTTGGAGTATGTAATGCGCAGGAGGAGGGAGAGAAATAAAAGAGAGGGTGGAAAGCTGACAGGCAGATCAGCCCGTCGGCAGACCAGCCTGCTTGCTTGCTTAAAGCCTTGTTCTGTCTTGTATTTGGACCGAAACAACTGGCGCCCAAACGTGGGGCCCTCAGCACTCACCTCGCTCGGCAAGGGTTTCAGACGCGTCACTCATCCGCTTCGCGGATCCTGGTGAGTATTTTTCGTCGTGGTAAGTATGGGAAGCTCCCTCTCTGCTTTGCAAGTGCAACACCGCAAGGAGCTACAGTATTTGCTGGGTAAGGCTCAGCATGATTGCCCCACTCAAGAACTCACTCTCCTGCTACAGGAGGTGAGTGCCCAATGCCCGTGGTACCCTGAAGCCGGAACCCTTAAGCTAGCGGACTGGGAGCGGTTGGGCCAGACATTGCACAAAGAGCCTCGGGCGCCCGTGCAGGCTTTACATGCCTGGCACCTCTGCCGCGACGCGATACAGCGTGTCGCCTCGGAAAACCCTCTCCCGCGCCAATAGAGGGGCTGCCGATCTTGCCACCCCATCCGCTCCTGCAGCCATCCCTCCCCCTGCTTTGCCCCCAGTGCCTCAATTACTGCTGCCTCCTTTGTCTTCCCCTCTGGAGCCGGTGAGTGGTCACCGTCCCCCCGTGGGGCCCCATGCTCCGGGGCCTCCTGGGGGGTCATCCACGTCTGCTCAGGGGCTTTCGCTGGTGCAACAAATGGTTCACGCAGCGAAGACTCGCCCAGATCTTACAGCAGAGGAATTAGCTGATCTGGTCTCAGTTTGCCCGGTGACCTGGCAGGATGATGGCCAGGGCAACCAGCTTGCAAACTGGGTCAGTTTGCCTTACTCGCTGATCAGAGAGGTAAAGAAAGCGATTCGCGAGTTCGGCCTCACTAGCACGTATGTACGTGGTCTCCTTGAAGGGCTAGGTACTGGTACACCCTGGTCCCTGAAGATTGGAAGGCGCTGTTGCGCATGATGCTGACGCCCAGTCAGTATGTTATTTGGCTTAGTGAGTATTGACAGATGGCGGAATGCCAAGCCCAGGTATATATAGCGCAAGGTGTCACTTATGAGCACTTAGCAGGGGAGGGCCCATTTGCTACCGCTCAGATGCAGTCTCAACTCCAGCAGGCTGTCTTCCCCATTATTTCTGCTTGTGCCCAGCATGCTTTCCGGAAGGTCCCGGATTCAGGCAAGCTTACCAAAAGCTTTGCCAGTATCCGTCAGGGTGCATCAGAGTCCTTTATGGATTTTACCAACAGATTGCAGGAGGCTATCCTCCGACAGGTGGATAACCCTGCGGCAGCTCAGGAGATTCTGTTGAAAATGCGAACAAGGATTGCCACCGTGCTCTCCAGGCGGCACAAGCCGCTGGCGTTCTAGAGCTGTCGGACATGCTGTGGGCGTGCCAAAACATCGGCACACAAGCACATAAAGCTGGGGTTCTGGCCGCTGCCCTGCGGAAAAGCGGGAAGGAGGGGAAGCGTTGTTATCACTGTGGTAAGGAGGGTCACTTTCAGTGGGAGTGCCGCTCATCGATGGCGCCCGCCCGCCCCTCAAAGAAGTGCCCCAAGTGTCGGAAGGGCTATCACTGGCCTAATCAGTGTTGTAGCGGGTCAGGAAACCGCACGATGGGTCCCCCCCGAACCCAGGGCCAAACGGGGGTGTTCCCCACTCAGACAACTGTTCCTCTGCCTTAAAATCCATAGACTCCATGAGGGCGGTGACTGCCGGAAGTGCAGGGCTTGCTTTGATTATGCAGGAGGACGCTGATTTTCAGCTGCCGGGGGAGGTTTGCGCCATACCTACACAGGTGACGGGACCTCTCCCTGCCGGATTTGTGGGTCTGGTTCTCCCTCGCTCACACGCTGGGAAACAGGGTTTTTTTGTCATCCCAGGAGTCATTGATGCCGATTACACCGGCGTTATTAAGGTTCAGGTGTGGCCCCATCTTCCGCAGTCGCTCCCGCGTGGACGGTCAATTGCACAATTGATTTTAGTCCCCTATCAGGTGCCAGCCGCAGAGGATCGAGCCCGGGGTGGAGGCGGCTTTGGATCGACGCTGTCTCAGTCGCCGCCTCACGACACGTCCTCTTAATTTGTTGCTCTAACAATGTCGCTCCGCCCCTCGAAACCTCAGTTAACACTTCTTTTAAATAATTTTCCGTTTACAGGGCTGGTAGACACTGGAGCTGACGTTACGGTGATTCGTGATCAGAACTGGCCAGTTAGTTGGCCAACAGTTCCTTCTAAAGAGTTGTGGGGGATTGGAGGTAGAAAACCCGGGCGCCAAAGTTTGTCTTGGGTCACGGTCTCTAAACCAGGAGGCCGTGCCCTTGCTACAATCCGCCCTTTTGTGCTCCCTGTCCACCTCAATATCTGGGGCTGTGACTTACTTGTAAAGCTGGACACCACCCTCGATATTAATATATAATGGCCCAAAACCCTCCCCCACCCACCTTGCCCTCCGCATTACCATTGGTATGGCAATCCTTAGAGCCCGTATGGATTGACCAGTGGCCCCTCCCCCTAGAAAAGCTGAAAGCACTTCATTCACTTGTACAACAACATTTGCATGCACAGCACTTGGAGAGCTTCACTAGTCCTTGGAACTAGCTGCTGTTATTTTGGCCTTTCAATTTTTTGCTGATTGTCCCTTTAATTTGATTGTGGACACGCATTATGTTTATCAGGTAATCAATCATTTACCCCTTGCCCTCATTACCCCTCAGATTGATGTGGACCTCCTCCGCCTGTTTTTGTCCTTACAGTATCTCCTCACCACTCGTAATTTCCCTTATTTTGTTGCTCATATTCGCAGTCATACCCCTCTGCCTGGGCTACTCACTGAGGGCAATGTGCGCGCTGATCGCGCATTATGTGGTCAGGTAAATTCCCTTTTTTCTGACCCCATTGAAAGCCATTCCTTTTTTCATCAGTTTGCCTGTTTTGGCCTGACAGTTTCACATTCCTGCTGATCATGCACGTTCTATTGTTTGTTCCTGCCCCCACTGTGCCGCTGCTGCCCCTACCTTTTCTTACGCCGTTAACCCCAGAGGTACCGCAGCTAATCAGCTGTGGCAAATGGATGTCACTCACGTGCCACAATTCCTCCCCTATTTGTTTTTACATGTTTCCATTGATACCTATTCGGGATTCCTCTGGGCGACCCCACAGCGTGGGGAAGCCACTCCCAAAGTTATTCACCATTTGCTAGCCTGTTTTGCTGTTATGGGTCGTCCAAGCCAGATAAAAACAGATAATGCCCCAGACTATTGCTCCACAGCCCTTTCCACCTTTTGTGCCCAATGGGACGTCCGTCTCAAACACGGGATCCCTTATAATTCCACAGGCCAAGCTATTGTTGAATGTGCAAATCGCATGCTAAAAACCTTGCTTGACAAACAATTAAAACAAGGGTAGCTGCATCTCCGAACCTTAGGAGACATTCAACAACAATTGCATGTCCTTTTGTTTACTTTAAATAATTTAACACTGAATACAGATCAGCAGACCCCCGCGGATTGGCATTTTCATAAGTCCGAGGTACTGGAAAGACCGCGTGTCTATTACCGTCAGCTGCCCGATCTGCAATGGTTGGGCCCAGTACCTTTAATTACTTGGGGTCGGGGATACGCTGCTGTGTCTATCCCTGCAGGACCATTGTGGGTTCTGGCCCGGTGTGTGCGACCGGCACTGAAACAGCATGGCGTGGCACCAGGGGCTGTCGAACCCCATACCGGAGTTTCAGCTGACCTTGGAGGAGAACGCGGTGCCTCCCGGGTCGACAATGGCGGGACGGAGACGGAGGAGACGTAGCGTCCCAAGCCAGCCCGTGACATGGGGAGCAGTGAAAGCGTTGGTCGCCACGGCTCAACGAAGACTGGCAGCAAACCAACAGCCAGAGACTCCTGAGACTCTGTTTGTGGCCATTCTCGCCCAAATCACTGCTAATTTTGTATTGATTGTGTGCCTTATGTGCCTGCTATTTCCTGTAGGGGTTGACTCGGGAGCGCCTCCTCCGTTACGGGCCCGAATGACATATAATCTATGGGAAAGATTGGCTTCAATAGCAAATGTTACCCACTTTTGTTTATCTGATTTTGTAGCAGCTGAAGAATTGTTAGGCACGTGCCTTATTCCAGTATGTCATCACCCTGAGGAAATAGGGAATGAGACGATGCTCACTGCTTACGCGAACCTCTCTTCCCAGTACTCTAGCATGGCTAATTGGGGCCCAGCCAACTACACTTTACCTTCTTGGGCTTATTTTTTGCTGTTGCTGTGTGCAATGTATTTCCTTTTTGTTAAGGCTTTGTCGAGACCCGCCCTGGCAGGCTCCACGAGTTATGACCTTGTCTGTCCAGGAGTTAATGGCTTACAAAAGCAAATTGATGGCTACCATGAGATGGCAGAGCACAAATAAACAAAAAAGGAGGGGATGTAGGATTCATGCAGGGTTCATGCACTTGGCAACATTCAGGGCACACCCGGAGTGTTGTGTAGGAGCAGTGCACACACGGCTCCTCTCAAGGGCATGAACCTTGGAAACTCGCCCAGATGACATGAACCGTGGGAAGCCTCCCAGGACTGGGCTCAAGGCCCGAGAGCAAGGAATGCGGTAGATAGATATTGGTAAATAAGAATATTAAACAAAGCCAGTGTATTCCTTTTATCTGTTGGAGTATGTAATGCGCAGGAGGAGGGAGAGAAATAAAAGAGAGGGTGGAAAGCTGACAGGCAGACCAGCCCGTCGGCAGACCAGCCTGCTTGCTTGCTTAAAGCCTTGTTCTGTCTTGTATTTGGACCGCAACACTTCCTGAATGTTTTCTTTCAGTGATTCCCTCCTCCACTTCAATCTTTCCTGCCATCTCTCACATAGCTCTCCGTTGGTCTCAGAAGCATTGATGTAGGAAAGGGAAAGAAGATTCAGTGCTGCAGTGTGGTCATTTCATGCTCACACATAGGAGCGACAACAATAAAACAATGTTTCATACAATACAATCACTCGGTGATTTTTGTGCTTGAAAAAAAAAGTGTTAGATTTTGTTAAGTGCCATAGACTTAGAGAAACCATCTGCAAAATGGAAAAAAAAAGTTCTATTATATCTTTCCACATCAGAGGTGGTAAGGGAGGGAAGGGTTACAGATAAAAAGTGTAATTATTACTTCTATCTTATTGAATAGAGATAGACCTATTAGTAGGTGTCTTTATTAACTTGTATCCAAAATCCTGCCATTCCGGAAAGTAGTTAGGGGATGTTATTTGGAAAACTAATGGAAATCTCCAGATCACAGGCCCTGGTTCTAATTTGGGACTTCAATCACCCTGACATCTGCTGGGAGAGCAATACAGCAGTGTGCACACAATCCAGGAAGTTTTTGGAGCATGTTGGGGACAACTTCCTGGTACAAGTGCTGAAGAAACTGACTAAGGGCTGTGCTCCTCTTGAACTGCTGCTTACAAACAGGGAAGAATTGGTAGGGGAAGTAGAAGTGGGTGGCAATCTGGGCAGCAGTGACCATGAGATGGTTGAGTTCAGGATCCTGAAAAAAAGGAAGAAAGGAGAGTAGCAAAATATAGACCCTGGACTTCAGAAAAGCAGACTTAGACTCCCTTAGGGAACTGATGGGCAGAATCCCCTTGAAGGCTAATATGAGGGGGCAAGGAGTCCAGGAGAGATGGCTGTATTTTAAAAGAAGCCTTATTGAGGGTGCAGGAACAAATATCCATGCAGAAAGAATAGCAAATATGGCAGGCAACCAGCTTGGCTTAACAGTGAAATCTTTGGTAAGCATAAACTCAAAAAGGAAGCTTACAAGAAGTGGAAATTTGGACAGATGACTAGGGAGGAGTATAAAAATATTGCTAGAGCATGCAGGGGTGTCATCAGGAAGGCCAAGACACGATCGGAGCTGCAGCTAGCAGGGGATGTGAAATGTAACCAGAAGGGTTTCTCCAAGTATATTAGCAACAAGAAGGAGGTCAGGGAAAGTGTGGGACCCTTACTGAATGGGGGAGGCAACATAGTGACAGATGATGTGGAAAAAGCTGAAGTATTTTTTTTTGCCTTGGTCTTCGCAGACAAGGGCAGCTCCCAGACTGCTGTCCTGTGCAACACAGCCTGGGGAGTAGGTGAGCAGCCCTCTGTGGTGAAAGAACAGTTTAAGAACTATTTAGAAAAGGTGGACATGCACAAGTCCATGGGTCCAGATTTAATGCATGCAAGGGTGTTGGCTGATGTGATTGCAGAGCCATTAGTCATTATCTTTGAAAATTCTTGGAGATTTGGGG
Organism: Chelonia mydas; assembly: GCF_015237465.2. Lineage (NCBI taxonomy): Eukaryota > Metazoa > Chordata > Testudines > Cheloniidae > Chelonia > Chelonia mydas. The sequence continues at coordinate 101,846,810 of NC_057852.1, forward strand.
AGGTCCCGGATGATTGGAAAAAGGCAAATATAATGCCCATATTTAAAAAAGGGGAAAAATAGAACCCGGGGAACTACAGACAAGTCAGCCTCACTTCAGTCCCCGGCAAAATCATGGAGCAGGTCCTCAAGGAATCCATTTTGAATCACTTGGATGAGAGGAAGGTGATCAGGAACAGTCAGCATGGATTCACCAAGGGTAAGTCATGCCTGATCAAGTTGATTGACTTCTATGATGAGATAATGAGCTCTGGGAATATGGGGAAAGTGGTGGATGTGATATAGCTTGACTTTAGCAAAGCTTTTGATATCGTCTCCCACATTATTCTTGCCAGCAAGTTAAAAAAGTATGGACTGGATGAATTGACTATAAGGTGGTGTGGCAAGATGGCCGACATTAGTCTGGTGGGTCCTGCGCTTTTCTTGGCAGGAAGCTAAGATGCCACTCTTTGCCCCTGCTCTTGGGTGCCGAGGGCCCCGCTACTAGCCAGGGAAGGTGGTAGAGGAGGGAAGCGGGGGAGGGGTCTGGGTTCGCTCCTCGCTCTGAGTCCCAGCCCCTCTCAACCCCTGCGGGTTTCTTACCCTCATCCCCCTTAGGTGGGGTTACCCTCGTTCCTTAGATGCTGAGGGGAAGGGAGTCTCCCTGTCCTGCTGGGGCAGGGTCTCCCTTATTTCAGTACTCAGGTCTTCCAAATCTCTCAACACATCTCCAAGCTCCAGTCCTCTTTTTAGAAGTGTGCCCAGGTTAACTGTGTGTGCGGAAACTGCAGTCCAGGGTAACTTTTCATGCTTTGTTATAATACTGAAAATCATGATTTACAGCAGTGGTTCTCAAACTTTTTTGGGCTCAGGACCTATTTGTAAATGTTTATGGTCTATTGTGATCCAGTAAATAGACTGGGGGTGGAGGTCCTGGGGTGGTGTCAGTCAGACACTCCTCTGCCCTCTGTGAGGTTGGGTCCTGCCTGGACTCACCCCACAATGACAGTTCCTGCAGCTCCTGTGCTGTGGGGCTGGCTGGGCTTGGCTCTCTGCTCTCCTGCAGCACCTCTCAGGTTGGCCTTAGCCCTTCTGACTGGACCAAATTTGTGTGAGTGGAGTTGTAACCTGGCTCTTGGGATTGCAGTGCCACTCACTCTAATTTGGCCTACCCAGAGTCCTATCATCATGATGACTGGGATAAACCTGAGTGGTGCTGGGACCGCATAGACTGCAATGCCTGGAGCAGGGAGGTGAGCCCCGGCAGCCCTGTCAGACTGGAGTGCACCCCACCACTGGCATGTCCCCGCACAGCTGGGCATGGTGTTGCAGATTCTTTCTCCATCTGGCATCCTGCGGCAGTCTCTTTTCCTGTAAGAGAGAGACAATGTGGGTGAGGTAATATATTTTACTGGACCAACTTCTGTTGGTGAGAGAGACAAGCTTTTGAGCCACACAGAGCTCTTCTTCAGGTCTGGGAAAGTACTCCAACCTGGAGAAGAGCTCTGGGTGGCTTGAAAGCTTGTCTCTCTCAACAACAGAAGTTGGTCCAATAAAAGAGATTACCTCACTCTCCTTCTCTCTCTAATATTCTGGGACCAACATGGCTACAACTACCCTCTTTCCTGTAACTGAGCCCTCTAGCCTGGATGTGACATTGCACTCCTAATGCTTTATGGAATATGCTTATGAATGTAAATATGACATAACTGGAATATGTTTTATGCTACATATGCCATGTAACATATCTCTGCAAAGGTTATGATTTACTGAATATATTCATCCTATTTGTATGCATGTATCATTTTTGTATTTGAAGTTACCAATATTGGCTGTACACTTGTTTACTACCTGGGGGCAAACAGCTGTGCATATCTCTCTATCAGAGTTATAGAGGGCGAACAATTTATGAGTTTACCCTGTATACGTTTTATGCAGGGTAAAATAGATTTATTTGGGGTTTGGACCCCATTGGGAATTGGGCATCTGAGTGTTGGAGACAGGAACACTTCTTAAGCTGTTTTCAATTAAGCCTGTAGTCTGGGGGGACGTTGTTCAGACCTGGGCCTGGGTTTGCAGTAGGCTAGCATGTCTGGCTCAAACCAGGCAGGGCACTGAAGTCCCAAGCTGGCAGAAGTAATCTCAACACATCAGTTGGCAGTTCCCAAGGGGTTTTCTGTGATCCAACTCATCACACCGGTCATATTTATAATCCATCCCATTGTCCTTACAAAAATGTCTTTGGCGCTACCTCTAAGCCCTATGCTCTTCATGCCCTTCTCTCATGGTTCTCTGGCATCCTTGTTCTCTTCTCCTGCCTCATGGCACTTTACCAGTGGCTGGGAGAAGAATCCTGGTCCTCCCAATATACCGAGTTCAAGCCAGGGACCCTATAACCAGCAGTCAGCGTCTGATCTGCATAACTCCTTGCTGCTATCTCCCTGGACTGCTTTCAATCTAGTCTTTCTCAGGCCTTCTCCCCCGCAATGTTTACAGGATGGGGAAGCAGTGACTCTGAAAAAGATTTGGGGTTCATGGTGGGTCATCAGTTGAATATGAGTTCTCAGTGTGATGTGGCCAAGAGAGCTAATATGGTCCTGCGATGAATAAACAGAGAATTCTTGAGAAGGAGAAGAGATTATTTTACCTATATATTGGGCACTGCTGCAACCTTGCTCGAATACTGTATCCAGTTCTTGTGTCCACAGTTTGAGAAGGATGTTGATAAATTGGAGAGAGTTCAGAGAAGAGCTACAAGAACAATTTAAGGATTAGAAAACTTGTTTTATAATGATAGACTTAAAGAGCTCAATCTATTTAGCTTAAAGAAAAGGTTAAGGGTGACTTGATTACAGTCTAAATGGGGAACAAATATTTAATAATGGACTCTTCAATCTAGCATAGAAAAGAATAACACCACCCAATGGCTGGAAGTTGAAGGTAGATACATTCTAAATGGAAATAAGGTATAAATTTTTGATAGTGAGGGTAACGAACGATGGGAACCATTTACCAAGGATCATGGTAGATTCTCCATCACTGACAATTTTTAAATCAAGATTTGATATTTTTTCTAAAAGATCTGGTCTAGGAATTATTTTGAGGAAGTTCTATGGCCTGTGTTATACAGGAGGTTATACTCGATAATCACAATGATCCCTTCTAGCCTTAGAATCTACAAATCTATAGAAATATTCACAGCTAACAGGACCTAGAATTAAACATATAGGATGTGTGGATGGCATTCTTAGTGGAAATTCCTCTTCTCTGGAATTTACTTTCCCTGTTTACCTGAGAAGGTCCAAGTCAGTTGACACACAGATCTCGGTGTGTGTCCCATCTCTTTGCTCAAGCATTCAGTTGATAGGGAGGTTTGAAGGGGAAGTTCCTTTTCCATTCTCCTATTAAAATTAGAAGCAAAAAATCTATCTAAACCTAATACATGCATTTTTGTACATGAGCTGTGAGATATATAAATAGGATACATTTTTATATTGTACATATACTCATTGACAGATTTGCAGGAGGAAAACAAATGCAAGAGTGTCCCTTTTAAAAATCTGGCCCATTATACATTAATAGCTGCTGTGTCATATTTACCCTTGAGGACAACATCTTCATGACATTTGGAGGAGGACCAGTTGGAAGTATTGTAACCTTTTAGGGGAAACAACATCAAACATCAAAAACATGCAATCTCAGAAAAAACTGTTTTTTGAAAATCAAATGAAAAAGTGATGCTTGCTGGAGTTATGATGGCTGACTGCACTGACTCTGTGAATGAAATTTTTAAGAACTGTATTGCACAAACTGTAAAACTGTACTTCATAAAAATGCAGTTGTTCTGGATATTTCCATAAATTAATCTGCCAGTTTTAAATCTTCTTTTCAAAATAAGGACATTTTACAATACTGAATATCAGTTATAATCTCTTTTTCTGTCTTTTTTTACTATGAACGGTGCATAAAATTAATAAGTGAATATCTACAGTAGTTTATGTAAAGCTAACCCATCCTGGTGCACTCTAAAATGCCTGGAATTGAAATTATCTGAAACTTAATACTTTCTTTCTGTATAATTTCTTTCAAGGTACAAGGTCATCCTGACACTAACAATCTACTTTACCAGAGAGGACTTTAAAGAGGCAATTTGCATATTTTCTGATTTGCCTCTGAGTTAGAGGTTTTTTATTCCGAGTAATTTAGAGGGAAGTTGTATCTATTCCAAAAGTAGCAGTTTTACTTTATACTACTTTTCAAGTATATATATTTTCAAGCATTTTATTAGAGTGTACATTTTAGCAGATGAAGTATAGATTTGCAGGGAAAGGTATAAACGTGAAAGAGTATCAAATGAAGATCTTAATAGTATAATTGGGTACTTTGATCTCCATATATGTTAATTGAATTGACTGCAACCAACAGCAATCACTGTAAGCTTCCTAGGTTTTTTTAAAGACACTTATGCTCGTCTAAGTGACACTATGCACACTCCAGGCATTGCCTAAGCATGGTAACAATCTATAAGTCCCCAAAATCAATTAAGCCATAAAAGCCTAAAATTGGATCCACTGAGACAGATTAGGAACACAGAAGCTCTCTCCCATGACAATGGACCTGGGAAACAAGACCAGCCTTACTTACCTTTCTCAGATGCGCAGATATCCAAGAGAAACATATGGTCTCACATTCACCCAGACACATAGTAAGGTTATGTCTACACAAGAAAGAAAAACCCACGGCTGGCTCATGGGGCTCAGGCTACAGTGGTGTTTGGTTGCTGTGTAGACTTCCAGACTCGGACTTCCACCCTACACTGCTGTCCGAGACCCACAAGCCCAAGTCTGCTTGCATGGGTCAGTGGCAGGTTTTTCTTTGCTGTGTAGACATACCCTGTGAGAATGTCAAGCGCACACTAAGAGCTAATAACACCTGTAAAATAGCCAGGGGCTGGTTATAACTAGAGCTGGTTGAAACATTTTCAACATTTTTTTCTGTCAAAAATGTTGTTTCATTGAAATTGGTGTTTTGTGAAAACATGCCAATTTTGACAAAATTTCCATTGGGTCCTGGGTGGAATTGAGGGAGACACTACTACAGTGCTAGAATAGCCAATAGCCTGGTGAATAGGGAACTAGCCAAGGAGGTAGAAGACCAGCTTCAAGTCCCTGCTGTAAATCTCCTTCTAAAAGTCTTTTTTTGTTGTTCCAATGTGAAACAAAAACAAATTCCAAACCCAAGACATTTTTCATGAAATGGAATTGTTGTTTTCCAGCCATCCCTACCTGTAACACAAGACATTACAACAACGCCTAGGGAAACATAGGCTTCAAAATTGAGGGAAAGAATGGAAATGGTGTTCTGTAAGCCTATTGACAGTAACAGGATGAACCACTAAAGCATCCCCTCCACAAAAATGGTGAAATTGGTTATGATTGCTACACTGTAATTTAGACATTTTAAAGGTAAGCAGCATAAAGTTTCTCTTACCTCTAAACACACAGAAATAATTGTGTGGTACTATCAGACTGCAAATTAAAGAGAAAAAAAATGCTACCTTCACTTGTCATTGCCAGAATACTAGTTTATTGCAAATAAAATAAATGGGCACTGACTAACAATATTTAGAGTTTGGAATATTCATGTAGTTTTGATACTATGGTGGTAGATGCCTTCTAAATGCTGGTAGATTATATTCAATTAGAGAGACTTACTTCTCTTATTGATAAATACTAAATCATGCAAAATCATAAATTGCTTTGCATCTTCCAAAGTGAATCTGAGAGAAAAAATAATTTGCCATTGACATAACACTATAAATGAAGTGTGAAAGATGTTTAAAATACAGTAAAAGCAGAGTGACAGATATTTTTTCAAAGGCAGATTATTTTATATTTTTATATATTTAATACATGTTATATTTTAAATCAACAAACAAGCAGCAATATCACTCTCTCACTACATAAAGTAATACAGTCACCACTTATCTTTGAATAAACATATAAACCAAATACACACATAAAATCTCCCACAAAATATCTGTCAAGAACATCCCAGAAACAGTAAATACCATCCAGTATAGAAGTTAAATGAGCCAAACCTTTGGGAATGTTTCCAGAAGATAGCCACTTTATCTTCCAAAAACCTTAATTCAAGGACTGTTGAAAATGTTCTGCCAAAATATATATAAAACTCTCCAATGCATTGTAAACTTGCTCACTTTTTTCCTTCCCTAAGCTGTGTTTTCCCATTATCCTCTTCATTAGCTCTTATCTCAATCAATACTAATTAATTCTAATAATGTTAAAGTTAATATTAAAAGGTTTCAGAGTAACAGCCGTGTTAGTCTGTATTCGCAAAAAGAAAAGGAGTACTTATGGCACCTTAGAGACTAAGTGAGCTGTAGCTCACGAAAGCTTATGCTCAAATAAATTGGTTAGTCTCTAAGGTGCCACAAGTACTCCTTTTCTTTTTGTTAATATTAAAAATGAATCATCAATATTTGTATACAGCCATCAAGACATCCACAGAAGTGAGCTTGTGACTAACATCCATTTTCTTTTCTCTCTAGCCATTTCTTTGTTGTTGTTTTCACTCACTGAGCTGTTTCAGTTCTTCAGAGAAGTGACCATTTATTTTATCTCACTATAAAGTACAGTAAGATCATTGCATGAACCAATACTTTTTTAACTTTTTCCATATCAAACCCACATTTCTGATATCGGGATCCACTCCCATTTAGCATCAATCTAGACAAGACCCTTCTCTCAAATACCAAAATGGGAAATTCAGTATGATCATAACCACCTGACATAAGTTTGCAACCATGCTGGGATCACAAGCCTCAGATTAAGACTCCATGATATAAATAATAATGAGAAAAAAAGTTAGAAATTGAAAAGATATAGCATTATCTAGATCACCACCTACTGTTAAACCATTCTCAAATCACAGTTTCTTTGCCTTCCCTTTCATTTGTAATGAGACTATTTTCTACCTGTTAGCCAAGTTTTGCCTTAGAGGTAAAGATTTTGGTGCTTACACAATTTGGCCCTATAGGTCTTTTGCCTCTAATAAACATTTCTTATTCCCCCAAGACTTTTTGGCTTTATTAACTTTTTATGCCTTTACATTTCAAATCACCAGCAGAGGCCCTTTATAAATTCCATTCCCAACTTTCATTTGGGGATACTAATATGCAAACAAGTTGTTTCGGTATTCACACTATAACCCATTTCTAAATTGACAAGTTCATACTGTGCTAGAAAGATCTGATGTCCTTAGTTACTGCTAGCTACTACCTGTCCTTAGTTTAGTGTATATTTTATGCACCACTACGAAAATAAACCCTAGCTGCTCATTTCAACTCAAAATTGAAGAAAAAAGATAACTAGCACAATTGCTAATCCACAAATTCTGTTAAACTAAGTCCTTGTGTCTGGTGATTTTTGGAAACGAACTGAGAAGTGCCATATTGTTTAGAAGTACAACAAAATTAAAAATAGGCCAACATTACTGAAAATGGAGCCTGTCCTGTCTATATTTGAATTCCATTTTGAAAAGTCAGAAAATCCAGCTCAAACAACCCTCCGCATACATTGCACGATTTTTTGCCAGGTTTAGGGTAAACTGATAGTACTTTATCTTGTACTAAGAACACACACACACATGATGTCTGGGTGGCATTTGATCTGATTATATATTCTTAGGAAACAGAAATACTTTTTTTACTCTGTCAGGGTCATTTGAAGTTAGGTGATTAGTTTTAAGAAAAAAGTCACCTGGTGGCTGCAATGATTAAATCCAACATCAGAACATCACTAAAAATACTAGGTTACTTCTTAACTGGGTGTCGCCAGCTGAGTAACTGAGTTTAGTTGGCAAAAGGATATTTCAGAATAAGTTAAATAAAATGGGTAAACAAAAAAAAAATATGGCACAGTATTGTTTCCCCAATTTCAGACCATTCCTGTATTCCTGACTTCTACATTTGGAGGATTTTACTAGATACTTACATTCAGCATTCTCAGAGTTCTTCCTTAACATTCTGCAGAATTTCTGGGCTTTTCTACAGAAGAATTACCCACAATCTGCTGTTGATTGGTTATTGCTTCCCCTTAAATTATTGCAGTGCAGCCCTGTATGCGGCCTAATTAAAATCAATTATTAAGAACTAATTATGAATATTAGTGAGAGAGAGCAAACAATTATTTTTCCTCTTTAAATAAAGGGCCCCAATCTCTTCAAACTGGGGAAAAAAGAAGAGGGCAGACACATGACACTTCTTTCTTCTTTGTTCTTCCAGTTGTTATCATGTTACCGTTTTTCTATTTAGTTATTAAATAGGAATGCAATACAATAAAGTAAGAAAGAAAGAACAAACAAACAAAACCCCTCTGTATTCTGGGGAAGATTGGATTAGCTATATGGAATGTTGCAGTGATTTAGTAGGATTAATAATAAAGTACCCTGGAGATTTATAATATTCCTGGTTGAAATATTTAGATATATCTTTACAGTTTTCTAGCATTATTAGTAATTTACAAGAGATCTAAACAAAGATTATTTTTTTTTAAAGTCTTTTCCAATTCCAAAGACTAGGTTTCTAATCCACAAGGTCTATATAAGCTTCTTTTTACTACTCCCTTTTTCTTTACCAACTGTTTTTCTTCCCCGGGGCATTCTTTGCACCACCAACTTACGAAACAACTCAGAAGGAAGGAAGCAAACACAACTTAGCAAACATTCTTATACCATTCAGCCTATCAAAGAGTTCTGATCATGGGCCTGCTGGAGGTCACACATTCTTTCTCACTCCTTTCCCCAACAAGCATATCACACTACAAGATTAAACCTGTAACAAAAAATAAAGAAAGATTTATACTGATCCTGCAAGTTGTTGCACGTGAATGTGCTCCCATTGACCTACAGGAACAGGGCCTAAGGACGTTATTCTTGATAGAATAAAATCACCACTAAACGCTGGTACTGGGAAATGATCAGAAAATACTGGATTCCTTCAAGTGGAAATGGTCCCAATTCTTCCTCAAGAGCAACTTGGCAGGTTTATTATGTTCATGCTAGGGTTTAATTTTTAGCCCTTATTTTTGATAGCAGAATGAAAAGATTTTCCAATCATATTTGATAACATTTTCCAATCATTATAATCTTTATTAAACAGCTTATCTGGAGTATGTAAAAACTGTGAGGTGTGATGAGACAGTGTAATATGTATCAGCCATCTACCACATAACCCCAACAGCTGCTAATTCACAGTTTGATGACGAGCTTATTCACAGGCTTTAGCCTTTAGAAGGTGGGAAAGACAGATTAGCATAGGGTGAACACCACAGAAAAATGTAATTTCAGTAAACGTTCGCTTGAATTTTTAAACAAATTGTTTCAGTCCGTTTCCTATTAACTTCCTATAAATATTCTAGTAAATATTATTTTCAATTCTTCTGGCTGAGGCACAGAACTGGCCCCCATTTCTGTAGTATCCAAATATCAGATGATTCTTAATGCAGTTATTCTCACACTACCCCAGTGAGGCAGAGAAGTGAAATTATCCCAATTTTACAAATGGAGAACAAAGTGATTTGCCCAAGGTCACATATAGTCTGTGGTATAGCAGGGACTTGCACTCACATCATGTGAGTCCCAGGCCAGAGCCCTACTTACTAAATCAACCTTTCTTACACACTTGTAAATTCATAGACCCCAAGACCACTAGAGGCCAATGTGATCATCTCTAGTCTGACATCCTGTACAACAGAGGCCATAGAACTTTTAGAGAAAACATGCATTCTTGATTTAAAAATTGTCAGTGATGGAGAATCTACCATTCTCCATGGTAAATTGGGCGGTTGGTTAATTATTCTCATCATTAAAAATTTATTCCTGATTTTCAGTCTGAGTTTGTTTCAACTTCCAGCCATTGGATTGTGTTATACCTTTCTTTGCTAGATTGAAAAGCCAATTATTAAATATTTCTTTCATAGAATCAGAGAATATCAGGGTTGGAAGGGACCTCAGGAGGTCATCTAGTCCAACCTCCTGCTCAAAGCAAGACCAATCCCCAACCAAATCATCCCAGCCAGGGCTTTCCCAAGCCTGACCTTGAAAACCTCAAAGGAAGGAGATTCTACCACCTCCCTAGGTAACCCATTCCAGTGCTTCACCCCCCTCCTAGTGAAAACATTTTTTCTAACATCCAACCTAAACCTCTCCCACTGCAACTTGAGACCATTACTCCTTGTTCTGTCTTCTGCTACCACTAAGAACAGTCTAGATCCATCCTCTTTGGGAACCCCCCTCAGGTAGTTGAAAGCAGCTATCAAATTCCCCCTCATTCTTCTCTTCCACAGACTAAACATTCCCAGTTCCCTCATCCTCTCCTCATAAGTCATGTGCTCTAGTCCCCTAATCATTTTTGTTGCCCACCGCTGGATGTTTTCCAATTTTTCCACATCCTTCTTGTAGTGTGGGGCCCAAAACTGGACACAGTACTCCAGATGAGGCCTAACCAATGTCGAATAGAGGGGAATGATCACGTCCCTCAATCTGTGGGCAATCCCCTACTTATACAGCCCAATATGCTGTTAGCCTTCTTGGCAACAAGGGCCCACTGTTGACTCATATCCAGCTTCTCATCCATTGTAACCCCTAGGTCCTTTTCTAAACTGGGAGGAGTGGTAGATATGCTGGAGGGTAGGGATAGGATACAGAAGGACCTAGACATATTAAAGGATTGGACCAAAAACAATCTGGTGAGGTTCAACAAGGACAAGTGCAGAGTCCTGCACTTAGGAAGGAAGAATCCCATACTCTGCTACAGACTAGGGACCAAATGGCTAGGCAGTCCCTAGTCTGTAGCAGTGTATGGGATTCTTCCTTCCTAAGTGCAGGACTCTGCACTTGTCCTTGTTGAACCTCACCAGATTGTTTTTGGTCCAATCCTTTAATATGTCTAGGTCCTTCTGTATCCTATCCCTACCCTCCAGCATATCTACCACTCCTCCCAGTTTAGTGTCATCTGCAAATTTGCTGAGGGTACAGTCCATGCCATCCTCCAGATCATTAATGAAGATATTGAACAAAACCAGCCCCAGGACCGACCCTTGGGGCACTCTGCTTGATATCGGCTGCCAACTAGACATTGAGCCATTCATCACTATACTTTGAGCCCTGTGATATAGCCAGCTTTCTATCCACCTTATAGTCCATTCATCCAATCCATACTTCTTTAACTTGCTGGCATGAACTTTCCCATGTAGGTACTTATAAATGGTAAAGTTCTCTTTATTAAGCTAAATGGATTGTGCTCCTGGAGTTTCTCATGATAAGGAATTTTTAAATCATTTAATGATTGTTATGGCTCTTCTCTGAACTCTCTCCAATTTATGAATCCTTCTTGAATTAGGGGCACCACAATATTTCCAGCAGCAGCTGTCCCTGTGCCAAATACAGAGATAAAATAACCTCTCTGCTTCTACTCAAGACTCCTTTGTTTCTGGATTCAGGATTGCATTAGCCCTTTTGGCAATAGCATCACACTGAGTGCTCAGGTTCAGCTGACTATCCACCATGACCCCAAAATCTTTTCAGAGTCCCTTCCGCCCAGGATAGAATCCTTCATCTTGTAAGTATGGTCTATGTTCTTTGTTCATAGATGTACACATTTACAGTTAGCATATTAAAACACACAATGTTTGCTTTTGACCAGTTTATCAAGCGATCCAGATTGCTCTGAATCAGTGGCCTGTCTTCTTTATTATTTACCACTCCTCAGCTTTTGTGGCACATGCAAATTTTATCAATAATGATTTGATATTTTCTTTCAGGTCATTAATAAAAACGTTAAGTAATATTGGGTCTCGGTCTGATCACTACAGAGCCCCACTGAAAACACACCCACTTGATAATGATTTCCATTTTATAATTCCATTTCGACATGTATAAATTAGTCAGGTCTTAATCAATTTAATACGTGTCATGCTAATTTAATATCTTTCTAGTTCTTTTTAAACAAAATGTTAAGCACAACATTAGTTTCCTTCCAGTTATCTGGTGTTCCAAAACACTGAAAAATCAACATTAATGGTCTTCTTGTGTAAAGCTCTTCAACCAGCTCTTTTAAAATTCTTGGATGCAAGTTATCTGGACCTGCTGACTGAAACTGTTTAACTGTAGCGGCTGATGTTTAACATCTTCCTGCAATGCTAGTGGAATGGAAAGAGTTATCATATGATATGCCTATATCATCTATTTTCCCACCCAACTACAGAACTGATTTTAAAATGTCTGCCTTATTATTAATAGTTCTACTATTTCCATCTAGTAATGGGCAAATACCATTGTCAGGATTCTTTTTGTTCTTACTATTTTTAAATATTCCTTATTGTCCTTAACTCTGCTAGCCATAAATTTATCTTTTGTCCCTTATCCATTGTCTCCAGTTCCTAGCTTCTGATTTATATTAATTGCTATCAACTTCCCCTTTCTTCCATTTGTTATATATTATTTTATAGCTGACTTCATTTTCCCGTTAAACCAGTTAAAAAACCCCAGCATGGCCTCCTTCCTCCATTGTGGTTTTGGGGGCATCTAGTAAGTTGTTCTTAAACAATTACTAATTATCATCCAGATATTTCTGATTAAATTCTTCCTCCCAGCTAAATTGTCTCATAATTATTTTCAGCTTTGTGAAATTGGCCCTTTTAAAACACCAAGTAGATATACCAGGTCAGGACTTTATTCTTTATGTACATTTTTAATGTGGTAAAGTCATGATCACTTGTATCTAAGTTATTATTTTTTAGTTCTGTGATCAGTTCCTCTTTATCTATCAATGCAAGGTCTAATATAGAATTTCCCTTTGTTGGATGCAACACTTTTTGAGTTAGGGAATCATAATCTATAATATTTAGAAATTCCAAGGATATTTTAGTACTGGGAGCAAGAGACCTCTAGTATAAGTCACTCAAATTGAAGTCCCCCATAACCATAAAGCTTTCCCCCGCCCATATACACTATAGATTGGCTCCTTTTGCACCTGTCTTGCGGTTCCTTAGTGTGATTTTGTGTTCTGTAGCAGACACCAACTAATACCACATCTTGTGCTCTATCTGTTGGGACATTAATCCATAAACATTCAATATCATTTTCTTTTGAGTTATCAGTGACTTGGAAACAGACAGTACTGTTTTTGACATAGAGTGTCACTCCCTCTCCACTTTGGCCCACTTGATCCTTCCTGATTTTAACATTCCAATCACGGGTATCATCTGCACAAGTTTCAATAATACCAACTAGATTAAATTTATGCTCATAAATGAGCAATCCCAGTTCTTGTTTGCTATCCAGTCTCCAAGCATTGGTGCATAGGCAATTGAAGAATTATATTATAGTTAGTATTCAGGGCTCCATGGTGTAGTCATTTTACAATCACAGAGGTAAGCACTGTCTTTGCACAAGAAAATTTACAGTCTATAGCCCCAAACCTGCAAATTGCTGTGCTCCATTGACTATAATGGGACTCTTAATGGGCACAGAGTTCTGCCTACATAGAACAACTGGCAGGATTATGTCCTAAGGACCCAATATTAACACATGCATAATTTAGTATTACCAATTCTAAGAGTTAAAAAATCATGAGATATTAAAAATAATACAGTTGGGATTATTTTTATTTGTCTTCTAGTTTCTGATCTGTTAGGATGCACTTAGGTCATGTTTTCAAGCCATTCTCCACAACTATGAGGGCTTGAAATGAACTAGGGATCTTTCTTCTCTCTTCTTCCATGTTTTTTTTAAATGAAAGCTGAGATTTTCCTGCAATCTCTTGATTCTAACAAATGAGACCTTAAGAAAAAAACAACACCAAACATCATGAGATCTATGATCAAAATCACAAGAGTTGGAAACACTGGTATCTTTAGCCACATGATGAGTCCCAGTGATGTCACTTGATTATTTTCCTGAATCAAGTTGCACATGTACTGAAGTATCTGCAGGCTTGGGGTCCTAAGACAAGTGACACTCAGAGGGTGGAAAGGAGAAGGAAATTGTATATACATTTTTTATTTATAAATATACATGTTACATTTTCTTTCCTTAACAAACCCTTAGCTTACACATCTGTTGGCAGATTTATTCTAGGAATAGTGGGAGAAGTGAATCTTGAGGAAGGATTTAAAGGGCCAATATGGTAGTTGCCATATGGAGAAGTTGAAGGAAAATGTTTCATGAATAAGGGACAGCATGGAATAAGGATTTGTATGACTAGGGTGGTGTCAATGGTGGTGTCAAGCGGGTGGTCAAAACTGGTAGCATTGGCATACTAGATATATTGAATATTAGATTTACTACTATATGAAATGTATGGATACAAAAATGTAATTTTAAAATTGCAAATTTGCCAAAAAGCCAATTAAGAATCTCATATCTAATTAAAAGCAGTGTCAGTTTCAAACCATTAACACTGAACTTTACACTCAAAAACCCCGCTGTGGTTAAAAACATCCAATCAGGGAATGGAAATGATGCCATGTGACTATGTAACTCACCATACGACCAATTCTGTGATAAATAAATAAATAAATACATACATAAATAAAGCACATAAGTTAAATTACATGCTTATATGTTTGCAAAACTACATCTCAATGTAATGAATCTTTAACTATGAATTGTATGCAAACAACCTGGAGACAATGAATTATTCACGGATGACGTTTAGCGCAATTGGAAATAAGGATGCTGACTACAGCCAAGAAGACACATTTCCAGGTTGTTAGTGGTGGTCTTCTAAAATTTCTTCTCCTAAATTCTTTCCTACTTTTGCAAAACTACCAGCATTGCCACAGGTACCAGCTGAGTTTCTTTACAGAAACAGATCTGGAAGTTAATGAAAATAAATGAACTGTCACTATTGGTCCATATACAGTTTATCTTATCAAACATTCAAAAAGAAAATAAATACACTTAACTCTCATGTAACATTTTATATCTATTGATTGCAACACATTTTACCCTCATTTTATAGATGGAGAAAGTGAGACAACTAGTTTCAGTAACAGCAGTTCAGTGGCAGATATGGGAATAGAAGTCTGATCTCCTGACTCTCACTCCAGAACTCTACAGAAGTTGCTTCCTATAAATAAAATTGAGTTTTCATGTGGGTCCATAAAACTCCACTTCATCCTTCCTCTAGGACCAAAGCTTTGCTACTTGTCAGTGCTTGACTGAATAAAATATTCAAATGCTATGCAGCTAAGTCAGCCAACAGTAGAGCTGAAATAATATGACAATGGCAGGTGCTTCAAGGTCAACTATTGATAAAAAAACAGATTTTAAATAGAAATTGGCAATTATTTCTGAGAACTTGGAAGACAGGTGAGTACTGAAGAGACTGAAAATTACACTTACTTTTCAGAGAGGGAAAAGTGTCAGGAAATAACAGACCAGTAAGTTAATATTTGGAAAGATGTAAGAAATATAATAAAACTGTCAACCTCTTAGAACTTAATGATTGTTAACACTACTATTCAATACTTATAGGATAGTGGGGCCCAAAGGACACAGTAAGAAACAGAGACACGTTCTACCACATTCTATACCAGGGGTCGGCAACCTTCAGCATGCGGTCCATCAGGATAATCCACTTTCGGGCCATGAGACATTTTGTTTACATTGACCTTCCACAGGCATGGCCCCCAGCAGCTCCCAGTGGCCGCGGTTCACTGTTCCTGGCCAATGGGAGCTGCGGGAAGTACCCTATGAGGGACTTTTATTCTGCATGATGCCTCACTGAAATCAATGGTGCTCTACATGGTTGCAGATGTTCATCTGCTTGAGTCAATTTGCAGGAATGGGGACTGAGAATCTGCTTACAATCAAACAACAATAACCTGAAGAGGAGTCAGTAACATGGATGTATAAAAGTGAAACATGCCAAACTAACTTAATTTCTTTCCTTTGAAAGGAAATCAGCTTACTGTGTAAAAAAATGCATATGTCTAAGAGTAAGTTATATAGTAATAGTTTATTATCCATTTGATTCTTACAGAGCCATCCATCTGAGAATCTTAAAAGTGTTTCTCACACATGAATATCATCAGCCTCACAATACCTATGTAAAGTAGTAACATTGTACCCATTTGTAGATCGAGAAAATTTTGAGTTTGAATTTGATCATGCTTTTACTGAAGTCAATGACAAAACTCCCATTGAGTTTAGTGGGGCATGATCAAACTTGTCATGTAACTGGCCATGTAACTGGTCACATAGGAACTCTCTCAGAATAGGGAACGCTCGTGTCCTAAATCAAGATCTGTGCTACACCATTCTTATTCCCTACCAGACCCTATTACAGAGTTAAGTCCTCTCAGCTAGTTCAACATGATGCTCTCATATATTAATAATAAAACTGTAGAATACTTAAACTATTGGGCCATGGAGCTGTTTAACTGGTAAAAAAATAAATCAAATGCAGAGAATAAATCTTAAGGATCAAGAGTCTAAAGAGCAGATAGTATTGAGTGGAAATTTACAAGTCTAAGATTCTGAGTCATTATTGAGCTGCTAGATGTAGCAGAGAAAAAGGAATGCTATAATGGCATAAAATCCAATAATCTCTTGATTAATCATAGAAATGGATCAAAAGTAATAAACTAACACTCAATAAAGACAAATGCAAAGTTGCAGCAAAAATATGTGGCAGGGGATATGTTTGTCATGCTGGTATGTTCCATACCTTGGGTTGGCTGTTAGCCATCAGACTTTTTTTGACTATGAGCGGGCAATTATTGGAAAAAAAAGATGACTAAAAGGATTCATGAAATAATTTGTCTATTATAGCAATAATATATTCTTGTTCAAAATAAAATAACCCAGTGAAGATTGCTGTGATTGCTATGCCTTAGTTTTAATACAGATTTCATATTATAATATTACGGCTACTATATGAAGAAAAATGAGTTTTTAATAGTAAATGCTGATAACAAAAATATATGGTTGATGATTATTTACTAGGGTTTACATACTGCCTAGTCCAACAGACCCAGTGCAAACTTAACTCTCCAGACTTCAGGGAGAATTTAGCTTCTAAGAACCTTAAGTGTGTTAGGTAAGAATTGGAGTGTTCAGTTGAAAGGGAAGTGTGATGAAAATAGGCCATCAGATGAAGATAATTGATATAACTTGATATGAGCTAGTTGTTTGATTGTCAGTACCATAAAAATGTACTTTTAAGCATATGTATTGCAGATAGTTAATAATATCTAGCTCTTATATAGTTAAGGTGGATCTTATGTAGTTAAGGTAGGCTGTTTCACTATCTATTCTAAAAGAAAGAAACTCGAAAAAGAGACATTTTAAAATTAGTGTGTAACAAGATTAACTTTTTTCAGAATATGATGCTGTGACAGAAACAACTCCATTTTAAGCTATAAAAATAGTTCCAAAATCTATATTTAATATTCTTCATAAAACTGAGGAGAACTGTAAGGTAGGCACAATATTTTTTTTCAGTACTTAGGGCTGCTTTCTCTAGTCTACTAAGTACACATTGAGCTATTTAGATAACACAAATTAGAGACTGAGCAGAAACAGAAAGTCGATAATTTACCCTGGGCAGGAGAAATCTTTGTTGACATAAAGCTGTCAAAGGCATCAGAGCTCTTATGCTTCCTGCCACCCCACCTTTGATCCAGGGGGAACCAGAAGTTTCAAGTCAATACCAAGTCCTCAACATGGACTTGTCCAAGAAAGACAGATGATCATTCTTGGAGATTCAATACTCAGAAGAATAGAAAGAACATTCTTCAAGGGCCAGGCATAAAACAGGATGGAGTGCTGCCTTCCTGGAGTCAAGACATGAGATATCACTCTAAGACTTTACAGGTTTCAGAAGTCGACGAGCAAGGGTCCATTGGTGAGAGTTCATATCAACACTAATGACTGTTGCAGGATGTCTCACAGATAGCAGATGACTTCACTGAACTCAGAAGCATGGTGAAAAAGAAGAAAGTCCAAATGATCTTCTGAGATCCTTCCTGTCCCATGAGCAAAGGAAGACAGAAGGCAGAAGATTCTGGAAATGAACTGCTGGCTAAGTGGTGTAGGGTAGATGGTTTTGGTTTTGTGGAAAACTGCTCTACATTATTTGGGGGACAATAGGTTGTATTTTGGATGTCTTCTACATCAATAGAAGGGGGATCAATCTTCTCAGTGACAAGCTAGCTAGAGCAGTCAGGAGAGAATTAAACTAAATAGCAAAAGGGGAAGGTAAGAAGAGGGAATATATAAGCACTCATCAGAAAATTAAGTGTTGATACTATAATTAATCAAGGAACTAAAGAACATGTAGAGAAGACATTCCTGAAATGCTTATACATCAGCGTTGGGAACCTGGTAGGAAACAAAAGGAACTGGAATTGCTCATTGATAAGCAATAAATTCAATCTAATTGGTATTAGTGAAATCAGGTGGGATGATTGGCATGACTGGAATGTTAAAATCAATGGCTATACCCTATTTAAGAAAGACAGTGGGCAAAATGGGGCAAGTGAGTGGCACTTTATGTCAAAAATGGCATTACCCATTTCTGAGTCACCAATAACTTGGAAGACAATCATCTTGAATGCTTCTGGATCAATGGACTAACAGATAAAGCACAAGATGGATATTAGTTGGTGTCTACTACAGACCATCAAATCATACTAGGGAAGAGGATGACTGGATCTTTATGAATTTATCTATAACATATAGGGGAAATAAACCTGCGTGATCATGGGGAACTTCAGTTTGAGTGACATATGCTGAAGGTCTCATCTGCCAGTACTAGAACTTCCTTGGAATTTCTAACTATTATTGATATCAATTTCTTAACTCAAAGTGTTGCAGCCAACTTGGGGAAAATATTTATTAGATCTTGTCCTAACAGATAAAGAGGAACTGATCACAGAACTAAACATTAATGGTAGCTTTGGTACAAGTTATCATGACTTGATGACTATGACAGAGTGCTGGCCATCAGCAGCTGTACCTACACTGTGGTAACTGGACAAATACTGGATAAATAGTAGTAGAGGTTAATTTACTTCTATAATTGGCACTGGTGCAACTGTTGCTGGAATACTGAGTCGAATTGTGGTGCCCACAATTCAAGAAGGATGTTGATAAATTGAAGATAAATTGAAGACTGTTTAAAGAAGAGCCACAAGAGTGATTAAAGGATTAGAAAACATGCCTATTAGCGATAGACTCAAAGGGTATGTCTACACTCACGGCTGGCCCGTGCCAGCTGACTCTGGCTCACAGGGCTTGGGTTAAGGGGCTGTTTATGTGCAGTGTAGACATTTGGGCTCAGGCTGCAGTCTGAGCTCTGGGACCCTCGAACCTTCCAGGGTGTTAAAGCCCTGGCTCCAGTCCATGCCCAAACAGCTACAACACAATTAAATAGCCCCTTATCCTGAATCCCAGGAGCCTTAGTCAGCTGGCATGGGTCAAGCCGTGCATTTTTAATTACATGGTAGACATATCCAAAGAGCTCAATCTATTTGGCTTAACAAAGAAAAATATAAGGGGTGACTTGATCAGTGTCTATAAGAACCTACATGTGGAACAAATATTTAATAATGTGCTCTTCAATCTAACAGACAGAGGTATTTCACAATCCAATGTCTGGAAGTTTAAGCTAGACAAATTCAAACTGGAAATAATGTGTAATTTGTTGACAGTGAGGGTAATTAACCACTGGAACAATTTATCAAGGATTGTGGTGGATTCTCCATCACTGACCGTTTTAAACTCAAGGTTGGATGTTTTTCTAAAAGATCTGCTCTAGGAATTTATTTCGGGGAAGTTCTATGGCCTGGTTATGGAGGCAGTCAGATTAGATGATCACAAGGATCCCTTCTGGCCTTGGAATCTCTGAATCTATGAAGGGGTGTGGTGGGAAAGTGCCAGAATACAGATCCTCTGAACACAGTCTTCCACTGGTGTAAATTCACTGAGAGAACTTATGCCATTGTTATGTTAGAGCTGTTCCTCAGCAGCTCTAATTTATGTTGCAACTGAGTAATGTGTTGATCGAAAATGCAGTTTCCATAAAACTGAAATTTTCCATGGGCCTCCATCCATCTCTGTAGGCTGGACTCCCAGGCAGGACCACATCTGGTGTGATGCACCACAGTCCCCCTTGTGGATGAACCACTGCAGTATATTATGTAGAGGTAGCCAGGCTCATGAAGGGGAATAGACACAAGGCCCTGCAACATCTGGTGGGGGAGAGACACAGATTAATGATGAAAGAAGGTGAAATGAACTGTTTTGATTACGTTCAACAAACCAACATTTGGTATTTTGATTTGGAATATTTCCACGTCAAAATTGTTTGGAACTTTCCCTTCCATGGAAAAAAAAATGATATTTCAACTTTCATCCCATTTTGGTAGGGAAGGGAATATTGAAATTTCTCAGAGGATGGAAATTCTGATTTTGACTAACTGAGAGCACTGACAGAGATGAGAATATTGCTTGTAGGGAAATGTGTTATTTCAAGTGCCTCTGAAGAATGAAGACTGCTTCTATTGTGCTATTATGTATGGTAGCTTTAGGTGTAGATGGATGGAGGTAAGAAGAATATTGTCACGGTGTGTCCATAATCTATAGGATGGTCATTTAATTACTACCGAAAAAAGCAACACATTGTCTCTGATTAATTAGTAATCAGCCAGCAATAGTTGTTTGATTCCTAACTGAAGGGGCCCAAGGAGCATACCAGTAATGATAGTTTCACTGCAAGATATTTATCAAGTGAAGTTCCCTGTCACATCTGTGATGTTTCATGGAACAGTGCATCATATAAGGATGTTTTAAAGTTACAAAACCTGTTTTTTTCCTTGTGATTATTACATCGTAAAGGAGGGAGATGCACTGCTGTTTACAAAAGCACAGCTACTCTGAGTAAATCTATTTATTCCAAATCAGTGCTAGTCCAGGTAATTTCCACTTGCTTCATTCCAGCAAGTCTGTCCCTATTCTCAAATCAGATTGATTCTTCCCTTCGAAAGCAAAGCTTTTTAATCTTGCAGATCTAATCCCCTGAGCTAAAGCTCAACTTCTGTCTATAAAAGTAAAAGGGATTTGGTAGACTTCTTCCCTATAGAGAACCTGGCAGCTCCAAGAACAGCACTCCACATAAGTAATTTACTTTTATAAACAGTATAAATAAAACAGAAATAGAAGGAAATAACACAAAAACTTACACCATTTCTCCTTTTACAGCACCCTGGATGGTTTACTTTGTTTCCTGCAGAAGGTCTTCAAGCTGTTCCAGCTGGCTATCTGTAGGAAGTCTCCAATCTGTTCAGGTGTAATTTAGGCAAGTAAAGTTATAGGGTTTTCTTTCTTATGGAGTGGAGATGCAAGTGAAGGTATTGCCACAGGGTGGTACTTAACTGCCTGCATAATTCTAACATGTTTGTTGGTAATAGCTACATAAAGGTGTGTGTACAGATTTATTTTAACCATAAGAATGCATAGCATAGGGAGGCTATAAGAAATGAGTTTGTGCAGTACATACGTCCTCATGCAGAGTGTATACACTAAATCACTTTCTTGCATTATCATGATTCAAATGAAAATAATATACAGTAAGATCTGTCAATAGAAGATTAAATAATTACTAGCTATACAGCTACACTATCTGTGTAGTCAGTTCCATCAACACTCCACCCGCAGATAACGGAGTTCTAAGATGTTTAAGGAAACAGAACAGCCAAAACAACCAACAACTCAAAGTCCATGGAGAGAGAACTAAATAATATTAATAATATTATAGTGAGTTGGAAAATGTACAACCTCAAGTAAATAAAGGATTAGCATTTAGTAAATATGACAGTAATGTTTCCCAGTAAATAAGGGGTAGTTGACACTGACCATATAGCAGTAGAAAGTACTTTAAGTTCACCACATTTCATTCTTAATAAAATGGGAAAGTGGAATAATAAAACTTTTAGATCAACTTGGTTGTTTGGTTTCTGCCATTTCCTGTCCCTCCACATGTGAGCAGTTATTATCTGTAGCATCCAAGGCAGAATTTCATTTATTTATTTTCTTCTGAACAAAGTGATGGGAACAGAAATTCCTTTTCACTAACTCTGTTCTTCATAGACTTGAAAGTAAATTAGGACACTACACTCCTACATTTTCAAAGAAAATGTAATTTGAATTAATTTGAAAATGTTAATTATTTGAAAATATACACCTTAGCAATATTCCAATAAGCAGTATGGGCACACAGGATAAAGGGTAAAAGAAAGATGGCTGTCATGGTTTAATGGGGACTGGTAGTACATAACCTTTTTATGATATCATCATCATCATCCTTCCCTCACAATCAGAAAGTCATATAGCATCCATCCTCTCCCAGGCTCAATTTACAAGTCTTTTATATTCAGATGTAATAATGTAATTTCTGCCACAATTGTGCTGCAGACTGTGTTTCTACGTTGGCTTCTTCTTCTCTTGCCCTGGGGTTGCCAAAAAAATGCTTGTTTAGGTAGCCTATTATTGGCATTCTTAACAGATGTCCAAAATATGTTCATCTCTTCTTCCAAATCATTTGTATTGTTGTGGTCAGTTGTGTACATTCTAGGACCTATTCATCCTTTATTCTATCAGTCCATGTTATTTAGAATATTCTATGTAGACATACCCTTAAATTTGCATTGATCTACCTTGAATAGTCTCTTACAATATGTGCTAACTACTTATGCTAAACAATCTGTCCCACCTTGCATTTTGCTGGGACACTGGGAGTTCTTTTTCCAGACTTGAATAAGAACTCTCTGTGGCTCAAGAGGTTGTCTCTCTCTCAGCAACAAAAATTGGTCCCATAAAAGATATTACCCTACTCACCTTGTCTTTCTAATGATCAGAATGATGTATTCTTGGCTTAGCATCAGTGAATACTGAAAATCTCTCTCTTACATATTTAAATAATCCAGTGTAAAAATGGTGCAATCTATCCATGTGATAATGGAGCAATTTGGTATTAACAGTAGTAGGTCTGATTTTCTCACTCTTGCTATAGAAGTATGGATCAATGTAAAGTATGTCAATTATGGGGATATCCTACTACAAAATATAAAGAGTATTTGCATAAGCATAGCATCTTCTGAACTCTAAGTATCACCAATGATTTAATGTTAACGTATGTAGGAAAGTTCTAGTTTTGATTTAAAAATAAAGAACAAATATTTAAGTACTTGGACCTTATTCCATTCAGCTTCCAAATCACTTACTATAATCCAGCAATTTCATTCAACTACAGTTCACTGACCACATTTACAACTAACTTTACTGAACTTCCTTGAGTCTACTTTAAATGTAGACCTGTGACCTATTCTCTGATTAAACTCTTAATATAATTATATAAGCTTGTAATTACTCTAAGAAATAATTAAACAGCCTCACACATGTGAACTTATTTCTGAACTACCTAGCCATCATTCAGACCAAGTCATAAAGACATACCTACAATTTTATGAGAATCTAAAATATTGTGGTTTAATTTCTTATTAATTATACTAATAAAAGTTCTCCTTCCACCTTATGTAAAAGTGCTACTGGTGGAATTTTGCACACACAAAAAGAATATGTTCCTGCCATCTATTAGTAAAACTAGTGTCATAGTTTAGAGACGGCTACTTGGAGGGGCAGATGAAGATAGCTGACATCATCATCATCATCATCATCATCATCATCATCATCATCATAATTAATAATGAATAAATTAATAATACATATATATGGAAAAAGGTATAGAATATATTCTATTATATTTGACTATATCCCTCTCCCTCCACTCTTCATACATTGTCTTAGGCTCCAGTCCTTCAACTTGTTATACATGAGTGCAGGGGTTCACCCACAAGGAAAAACTTCCAGGATCAGGCCAGGGCCTTAAAATATAAGCTCTTTGGGGCTCATACTGTGTCTTTATTTGAGTCTGTACAGCAAGATGGAGCCATGATTGAGGCCCCTAACTATTAATAAAATATGAATGTTAAGTAAATAGATATTGCATGCAGTTAAATATACCTTTACTACTCCAGCGGTGTTCTATAATCGTTCATCTAATGGAGCATTCTATTCTCATTTAATTTTTATTATCTTTTTCCTTTCTGTATTTTAATCATTGGTATTCAGAACCTGAGGAGCTAAGTTCAAGACCAAGGTGGTGAGCAAACTAAAAGATTACAGTGAATTTTATGGTATGGGCTTCGCTCAGGTGTCAGGTTATTTGGGGAAGATCACCACTGCTTAACCAGGTTTGAAATGTTAATGGGATAGTTATTCTGTCTAGTGAGTCATGCTCAATCTAGTTCAGTACTTCCCAGGTACATGTACCAAAGAAGATACAATTGTTTTGTCTTCAAAAAGTATACTGTGCAATGGTTAACATTTTGCCTAAAACTTGTCCCTCACACCCATGAAAACCAAAGCAGTTGAGTCATCTTTGTAGAAAAACCTCAATTCAGCAAAAACAGAAATTGTGTATGAGGATATTTTTGACAGAATACAGTCAATTAACTATTCCTGAAACGGTTTTTAATTTACAACTATGATCTTTAAGATTTACAATACATATTGAACTTTCCATCTACTGTATGTCAGCTTTAGTTTCTTAATGGACGCCCCTATATAACAGTCAAAAGCTACTTATCTTTAAGAAAGGTGAGGGAGGGCTGAGTTGCCCTGCAGCCAAGGCCTTGGAATCATGTTTTAGTTCATCTGCAAGCACTTGGCTCAGGCAGTATAGTGCGAAATTAGATATGTTCCAGTCTTCTGAAATGGAAAGTTCACACATTGCATTTATTACCCCAACAAGAATATAATATGCTCCTCCAAGCAATTGTACACAAGACTCAGCAGATGTCAAAATAATGTTAATTTACTAGCAAAAAAATGTGTATTAATGAAAAGTTAAACCAGAAATATATATTTTTCCTCACTTTAAAAGCCACTGTCATTTATGGTTAAGTTCTCATTTTTGTACTGACACTTTCCTCCAAGTAGTTATAGCATAACGCTAAGTGTATCTCATAGTCACAGAGCCATTAGATTGAAATCGGCAAGGGACCTGCATTATCAGGTCAATGCCTATCACTTATACGGTAATTTGTTTTCACTCTTCATTTTCCCCTTTACCAAGTTTCCTCTGCCATTCACTTTTGTTCATTTCCCCTGACATCCCTCTGCTGCTGACATAGCAACATGTGTGCAACTAGAGGTCTATAAACAGGAATCAAATCTCTTTTGAAAGTGAAGTCTCCCATGTTGTCCATTAAGTCAAGATAAAAAAAATCTCACCAGTGTAAAATGTGCTAAAATCTTGTAATTCAGAAACAACATAGTGTCATTATTTGCTGTATACAGACACTGGATTAAATTCTGCTTTTCGGTAGGCATATGTATCTCCCACTGAAGTTGATGGGTCTTATGCACACATAAACTTCAGGTTACAGTTTGATCATAGAAAGGTTAAATGTTATTGTCACTCTGTCTGGAGTGGCTCATGACTGTGAGTGCTTACCACAGGGCAGACTATCAGAAAACAGGGCACACACCCAAACTGGGAGTGTGTTTTATAATTAGATTTCACCAAGACAGTGACAAATGTGAACTCCTGAATCACTATACCTGTCTTACCCTGGAGTAACACCATAGTCCCCCTAGACTCTCTAATCTATCTTTCCATCCAGGCAAACTGAACTTTGTGATAAAAGCTCACTTAAGCCAAAAATCCACACCATATCAGGTTGCTCCCAGTCCCCAGAGACCCGTCACTTACCTCAGATCAATTGGTTCTCTAGATCTTACACCAATGACAATGCTGGCAGCCAATTCTATAGTAAACGAACTAAAGGTTTATTAGCCAAGAAAAGGAAATGAGAGCTATTGAGAGGTTAAAGCAGGTAAAATATATGTATGGATGAGACAGTCTATAAACGATAGCAGACTTGTAGTAATCTGTTAGTTTCCCAAGTGTCTCTCAGTGCTATCCACAATAACTCTGGGGATCCGAGTCTTCTTGTTCAGTTATTCTGCCCTGTTAGAACCCGAATAATCCAGAGATGAAGGATTCTTCCCTGAATCCATAGCTTCTTCTCATAGAAAACAAGCTGACAGGGTCACTACACATGTGGGCTTTTCCTTTGATGATGGAGAGTGAGGAATGCATTTTGATTCTTTAACCTCTGATCATCATATACAATGACCACTTGCTTTGAAATTAGCATTTTTTTGTTAAAATTCTTCATTTGCATTTTACAAGGCTTCTTTCTCATTTGATGGCTTGTTTGATAGGTTATTTAGTTACAGTGTTATTTAAAATGTAAATGTTTGCTATTACATTATAACAGGATATAGATAAGTGAAAACAATGCAAGTAAAACCCATTAACTTTCATGAAGTTTAAACACCAAATACACTCTTATACATGTAATAGTTATTTTGATCTATACTAATACACAAGTGAATTGACCTGGGGCTTCATCATAAACTGTCACCTGAACTGCCAGTGTCAGTTATACTGTAGCTGACTGTGTTTTCTAGCTCATGACCATCAGACCATAGGCCACACTGTAGAGAAGGAGATATAGTGCATTTGAAATTTTAGATCAATTTGCCATTAAGAAGAGATACCCCCAACAGGAAATTCGGTGGCAGTGGTGGGCTAGAAATTCCATGAAGTTTACTGTGCAAAGTTCTCCTGAAATCCTCTCCTTGCTTGCAGGGTTACAAAGGAGGCAGCAGGGGTTAACAGCTTGTAGTAACCTGCATGGCAATTGGAAGGAGGAACAAAGCTGCAGTAGGGAAGCGTTTGGAGGAGGCACTGGGAAAACAGTTTCTATGCACATGACTTGAATGCTAGATGCAGTTGCAACACCTCTGCAAATTGTCATAATAAAGACCCAGTTTATTTTTAGAAACATGGAGTCCTCTCATCTTATTACCCAGCACTTGGTACAAGAAACACATCTTCACCACTATGCATTCAGAGGATCTCAAGAAGGACAGCCCATATTTATGAGCAGGGGTTATCCAATCATGCCACCTTTCTGGGCCCATTCCCTTAACAATATGGCTTCCAGATGAACCACTCTGATATTGGGTGGATATATTGTGCAAAACTCCAAAGACTGATGGGTGCAGAAGCAAAATTAGAGTTGCTGCTGATTAAATCAGTGACAAGCTAGATGCAGATATCTGCTGCCCATGGAGGAAGAGCAGAATAATGCAGAGACTCCCAGCTCTATGATGCACCCATGGAGTACCTTAAATGGAATTTGATGGAAGTTATGAAGCTGGCACTCTTCTGTTTCATACCTATACAACTGGAGTCTACTAGCTCTGTACTCTACCTGCCCCTATTATTTTCCATTTGCTCAAGCCATGAATACTCTAGTCCACACTCAAAATTCATTAGTGATAGTTACT
The DNA here is from genome assembly GCF_015237465.2 of Chelonia mydas. Taxonomy (NCBI): domain Eukaryota; kingdom Metazoa; phylum Chordata; order Testudines; family Cheloniidae; genus Chelonia; species Chelonia mydas. Next base: position 101,874,301 of record NC_057852.1, read on the forward strand.
GTGAATATATTTTTAGAAAATTATTATGTGAATTTTAGGGCAAATCAGCCCTAGTGCAAACGTTGCATGGCACCATTTTAATCATTGGAGATGTTCATTTTTACTTCAGGTAAAGAAGATTTGTCCTATAGCTTTCAATGAGAACATTGTATGTGTATCTAAGGGCAGAATTACAGCATTAATAAATATAATATTGGACTATTACAATCTGTGGACAATCTAAGTGTATGTGGATATTTTACTATTACAATATCCACATGCACTTAGATTGTCCACAGATCTACATAATATGTATCTGGTACTTTATTTGCCTGAAGGGTACTTAATTTCTTCATAAACTATTTCACTGTTTTCTGCTTATCATGTAGCTCCTTCTCTACCTTACTAGAAGATGCTTTTGTTTCTGCTTACCTTGCTAATCCATTACACTGTTGTTACATAGGCTCCAGTGGACCTTGACAGAGTATTCAATTTTAGTTCATTTTACCCTGTTAGACTATTTTATGGCTTTGGAACCAAGAACTTCTACAATTCCCAGCAAAGAATCTTTTGACTTCCATTAGTTTTAGGGAAGTTATAGCAGTGTATGAACTTTTTAACTCTACCATGTAATTGGTCCATGTTGGAAGCATCATGTCCAATTCAGACTTGCCAATCAGTTCTAAAAGAAATCTTTGGGATAGTCTATTCTTTTCCTACCTAGTGTGGAAATTACTAATTCTACACCAAAAATATATATTCTTCCAGAATAAAGTCCAATAAAGAGCAATAGAAGCAAGTGTTTACCCTTCATTAGAATATATATACTGTCAGAGTTATGTTAAATGTATTTTATGGTTGTTATAGTGAAGTTTGCTTGTCACATAATGATTTAAATATGAGGAAAAGAGAATATATATACAATGGTTAAGAACAAAATAAATTTGAAGAGCTTGTTGGCAGTGTATTCACCCCTTTTATTTAGAGAATATGGACGCCATTGATGAGGCAGTGCAATTTGAATAAAATATGGGGCTAACCTTTGGCTTGTCTTTTAGTGTGAGTGCCGATCTTGAAATGGTGGTCAAGAATGACTGTTATGATCTCAGGCTCATTTACAAGTCCCTCCATTTCTCTCAGATGCAGACCACTCCACAGTCATTCATATCTTTGAAACTTCCTGGACTAGAATACTGTAACATCTTGCTTTTTGGATGTTCCTTGATATTAATATGGAGGATTCAATGATAGTAGAGCATGGCTGCTCATTTACTTCCTAGTATAGGAACAAGATAGGCCAGTTGTCATCAGTAATCTACACTGCCTATATTGTATTAAAGGGCTTACTGTAAGTTTATAACATACTTCATAAACTAGGTCCAAAGTACTTGAGAGATTGCTTCTTGTCCAGAAGTCACAGTTGGCCAATGTGTTTCTCTTCTTTGAGTGGTTGACAATCAGTCAGGTTGGCTCAATCTGGCCCAAAGATAGCAAAGCTATCTATAATTTGAAAAAAGTTCAACTTTCAATCTTTAGCAGGGGCACTTTAATAAGAAATCTGTCGTGTTTTATAAGTTGTTTACTTAGAAGTAGGCCCCTTTTCCAGTCAAAATGAGTCAATTTCATAGATAAATGGACACAATCCAAGACAAAAGTGGCTTCAAAATCCAAGCTCTAAAATGAACCTGCTTGGAATTGAAAAATGCAAATGTTACATGTTTTTCAGTGTGAAAATAGATATTTCAGAGATAAACAAAACACAATACAGACCAGTGGTGGGCAACCTGCGGCCCGCAGGCTGCATGCAGCCCATCAGGGTAATCCACTGGAGGGCCGCAAGACAGTTTGTTTACATTGACCATCCACAAGCATGGCCATTCACAGCTCCCAGTGACTGTGGTTCGCCGTTCCTGGTAAATGGCAGCTGCAGGAAGTGGCACAGGCCGCAGGGACATGCTGTCTGCCGCTTCCTGCAGCTCCCATTGGCCAGGAATGGCAATCCGCAGCCACTGGGAGCTGCAAGAGGTCATGCCTGCGGATGGTCAATGTAAAAAAACTGTCTTACAGCCCACCATGAGATTACCCTGATGGGCCGCATGTGGCCTGCGGGCTCCAGGTCGCCCACCACTGATATAGACGCATATAGAATTACCCAAGGGGAATTGTTGAAAATGTGAGTCATTGAAAAACATTCCCCTGTTACACAGATCTGATAATTACACTCTGATAATCTGTCTCCTGTTAGAATAATGTGTGCTTTGCTTCTGTTTACATTACACTGCAGATTGTGTGCTGAATGTTCATGTTAAAAGTTATAGTATCATCTTCTCCTCTGTGGCTTATGTGCACTGTAAAAGGACACTCACCTCTTGAGCAACTCCTAGCAGCTCGGTGTGGTACCACACTCCTTTTCTCACCCCTGAAGATCCCTGCAGGCTCCCAGATGACCTTGGCTGGTCTTCAGTGACTTAGCCCTTTGGCCAAGTCAAACTCCAAATGAACCCCTTCCATGGTATTACAGAGTCTGTTAAATAGTCCTCATTCAGGTCTCCAGTCCCAGATATGGGCCATTTAAAATCACCCCTTTGTTCAGACTCCCAACTAAGCATGTCTCCTTCTTGAGGTTTACACCACTTTACCTGTGGCTGGTAAGGAATCCAGGCCCATCCATTACTCTGGGTTCCAGCCCAGGGACCCTATCAACAGCAGCTACATAGAACTCGATCCATTTGGTTGCTGCTTCTTCCCAGGGTCTCCTTTTATCTGGCCACTTTTGCTTCATCCTTATCTCAGAGTTCAGGTTCTTAAGTCCTCTCTCTATCCCGGCAAATCCAGATAAGCAAAATTAATCCGGAAAACAAACTCTGGCTATCCCTCAACTTTCTTTGGCCAGAGTGAAGCACTCTTCCTGGCCCCTATAGTCACAGCTAGGCTCTTTCAACTTCCATCTAGCATCAAAGTAGGGTTTTGGGGTGGGGGTGGTAAATTACAATTGTCACAACTTTGGCAGATTCCAACATGGGTCATTGTGTTAGATAGTGTCCAGTTGAGGTCCCTGTAACAAAATGGCTTCCCAGGCATTGATCATGAGCACAGTAATGAATGGTGAGCAAGTGTCTCTTTGTGTCTTATGCAGATTGTGGCTCTCCCCTTATCTTTGCTTTCCTACCTCCTGAGTGGAGGAGGGGAGCAGGTCAGGACTCATAATGTATGTCTACATGGGAATAAAAGCCTTATGGCATGACCATGGCTGGGCTTGGGATGTGAGTTATTGGAAGATGCACAAGCCAATGAAGAGTTAAGAAGGTACCATTTTTATATGATAACTTTTCTGACTACTTTTTAAGGAGATTAGACATAGGGAGGATTTAAAGTAGTCATAGTCTGAAATTAGGAAAGAAAAAATGTAGCTTATCTATTAAAAAAATATTTTCAACATTAAGGTCAATTAGAAAATGGAATGATTTCCAAGGTGAGTCACTGTGTTGCCGTCAGTAGAAAGTACATTATACAAGATAAACTGCTTGGGAATTTAGTATATAGCAGAGAAACCTGTACTATTGCAGTAGATGACCAGGGCAGCACTTGTCATCCCCTTCCGTGCCTCCTGTCATACTATTAAGAGCTATAAAAAGAAAAGACTAATATGTGCTTTTTGAAAGAGGATACAAAAAGTTGAAGATTGATATTATACTTACTCTTAGATACTCCAGGGTACAAGATAATGCATATGAGATATGTATTAACAGCTCCATAAAACATGCTCTGTCATACTGAAATACTTTAATTACAAAATGGCTTTAGAAGGTTGGGCAAATATTGAAACTCTTTAATCACTTATTTTAATTAATATAAAATACTGAAAAAAATGCTGAGATTTTGATTAACATGCTTCTGAATAATGTCATTCCAATGTCTACAATAGCCAAAAATGACTACTTAGTAGCTATAATCCATTATCATTCATATAAAAAAATATTAGTATCAGCTATGGCAGGTTGCAAAGCCCATTGAAATCAATGAGCGTCTTTCCATTTCCTTTAGTGTCCTCTTGATCAGGATACTAATCTATGCTTATCAATAGCAGTGAGATATTCCGGAGAAAGCATTTTTCTATAGGTGACACCACACAGTATTTTTGTCTTATGTGATAGTTACATTGCACCCACATTATTCAGCAATCCTCTAAACACAATTATAACATATCTGAATTTTACGTGTCTTAACATTAATTCTGCCCTGAGTTACATAGGTGTAAAATCTCTGAAGTAAATTGATTTGAACTAGGGCTGTCAATTAATCACATTTAATTATTGTGATTAACTAAAAAATAATAATCACAATTAAAAATTTAAACACTATTAATTGCTGTTTTAATCGTACTGCATTATCTCCTGCAAATGTAAACAAACTTGTTTAAGCGATTGGCTGAACAAGAAATAGAACTGAATGGACTTTTAGGCTCTAAAGTTTTATGTTGTTTTATTTTTGAGTGCAATTGTTTTTTGCACATAACCCTACATTTGTAAGTTCAACTTTCATGATAAAGAGATACCACTACAGTACTTGTATTAAGTAAATTGAAAAATACTATTTCTTTTATTTTTACAGTGAAAATATTTATAAAAAAATAAATATAAAGTGAGCACTGTACACTTTGTATTCTGTATTTGTAATTGAAATCAATATATTTGAAAATGTGGAAAACATCCAACATTTTTTATATAGATTGTATTCTATTATTGTTTCACAGAGTGATTAATCATGCAATTAATCATGATTTTTTTTTTAATCGTTTGACAGCCCTAATTTCAACCTATGTAACTGCAGGGAGAATCTATCACCTTGAGGAGTATGGCTCTCGGAAACAATTTAGGTGCCAAAAATTGTATATAAACTGCACAATTCCAATTTTTTATACAAAACAAACAGATATACATTTATAAAGAGAAAGTAAAAATAATAATCAAACCACCTTCAGCATTAGCTAACTTAAATACCTAAATGTACAAGGGTGGACTCACTGCTGGAACACCCTCTTGAGGCTGGGCATGACATAGCAGTTTTTCCCCTTATATAGCACCCCCATGTATGGCCTCTCTGGCCCTTTGATGGTCCGTCTCTACTTGTGGTTCAGGCATCTGGCCAAGTAACACCTAGTCTGACTAGTATTGCCAACCTCAAGAGATCTAAAATCATGACTCATATCCAAAAAAAAATCATTAGATTGGTCCAGCAAATTATCATAGAATCATAGAAGATTAGGGTTGGAAGAGATCACAGGAGGTCATCTAGTCCAACCCCCTGCTCAAAGCAGGACCAACACCAACTAAATCATCCCAGGCAGGGCTCTGTCAAGCCGGGCCTTGAAAACCTCTAAGGATGGAGATTCCACCACCTCCCTAGGTAACCCATTCCAGTGCTTCACCACCCTTCTAGTGAAATAGTGTTTCCTAATATCCAACCTAGACCTCCCACACTTCAACTTGAGACCATTGCTCCTTGTTCTGTCATATGCCACCACTGAGAACAGTCTAGATTCCCATCCTCTTTGGAACCCCCCTTCGGGTAGCTGAAGGCTGCTATCAAATCCCACCTTATTGTTCTCTTCTGCAGACTAAACAAGCCCAGTTCCCTCAGCCTCTCCTCGTAAGTCATGTGTCCCAGTCCCCTGATCATTTTTGTTACCCTCCGCTGGACTCTCTCCATTTTGTCCACATCGTTTCTGTAGTGGGGGACCCAAAACTGGATGCAGTACTCCAGATGTGGCCTCATCAGTGCCGAAGAGAGGGGAATAATCACTTCCCTCGATCTGCTGGCAATGCTCCTACTAATGCAGCCCAATATGCCATTAGTCTTCTTGGGAACAAGGGCACACTGTTGACTTCTCGTCCACTGTAACCCCCAGGTCCTTTTCTGCAGAACTACCGCTTAGCCAGTTGTTCCGCAGCCTGTAGCAGTGCATGGGATTCTTCCGTGCTAAGTGCAGGACTCTGCACATGTCCTTGTTTAACCTCAACAGATTTCTTTTGGACCAATCCTCCAATTTGTCTAGGCCACTCTGGTCCCTATCTCTACCCTCCATCGTATCTATCTCTCCCCCAGTTTAGTGTCATCGGCAAACTTGCTGAAGGTGCAATCCATCCCATCATCCAGATCATTAAGAAAGATGTTGAACAAAACCAGCCCCAGGACCAACCCCTGGGGCACTCAGCTTGATACTGGCTGCCAACTAGACATCAAGCTGTTGATCACTACCCGTTGAGCCAAATAATCTTGCTGGGGGCAAGGTCTCTCAGCCCAATTTCTGCCACTTCCCCAGTGGCAAGTGGGATGGGGAAGGGGAGGGGGAGGGGGAGGGGCAGGACTGATCCTGCCATACTCCGGATGTCAACCCATGGACCCTGTGGATATCAGCCTCCTGCTGTGCCTCTTTAACTTTCGTCTCTGCTGCTTCTCTTCCCTGCGCAACTTCCCCAAGGCCCCAGCACCTTCTTCATCCTCTTCTCAGGGCTTTCAGCCAGCCAGTCCAGCAGCCAGACAGGAACTCTCTCTTGCTCCTCTGGTCCCTGCTAGCAGCTGCTCTGTCCAAGGTACTTCCTACTCTCTCAGCATCTCAGGGACACACTTCTAACTCCCTGTGCACCCAGGAGCCACCGACTGCTCTACCCCGCAGCTTCCTTTTATGTGAGTCTGCTGGGCTCTGATTGTTTCCTGTGCAGCCTCCGTAGGCTGCTTTGAGGTCTCACCCCCACTGCTCCTCTCTGGGACAGGATATGGCCAGCCCATGAGGCCTCCATTAACCCCTTTCTCTCTGGTGTAGGGTGAACACCCCATCACACATTCCCCCAGCCCCTTTCTGGCTGGTCATTTGTGTGTTGTGTATTGTATGCCTTACAGTGCTGGCCTATTTGCATACTGAACAACAAACAAAAGAAGAGATTGAAAAATTTGTAAGAGAGGAAATTCACAGGATGAAACAAACCACAGGTGGTGTCCTGTTTAAGTATAAAGACACAGGAAGGATATTGTTAGTGTGGCTGTTTCATGAATGGATGGTCATAGTCAAGGCTGGGTGTAAAACACTGCCAAGTATTTTGTGTCATCAGTATTCTACAAGACCCTGAAAGTATCTTGTTAATTAACTCTTGGCTCTAAAATGTGTGTTACAATTTTGTTTTATATGTAACCATTTGTTTCCAATATTTCCATTTGCTAATACTTGAATCTATATGCTTTGTTAAATAAATTTACATTTAATTTTACTATAAACATATCTAAGTGCTGTGTGTTAAGTGGAGTGGTGATCTGAGGTGGAACTGGTAAGTTGTTGATGTATTTTTTTTCTGGAAGCAGCAAATCTGTGAATACTCAGAGTGTATAATGAGCAGGGGTTGGATATTCCAAGGATAAGCTTGGAAGGTTCAAGAGGAGGAGTGTGCCTTTCACTAATCTGTAGAGAAAGAGCAGGGTATAAAAGGCCCTTAGGGGAGTGCTTGTATTGCCCATGGATGGCAGATCTGGGGACCTGACCCTTGGAGGGCACAAACAAGGCTTCCTCACACCAAGGGCATAAGATAGTGAGGTGCCTCATAATCCTGCATACCCCTGGGAAGCATCACACCCAGGCTGTCAAAAAGAGAGGAACCAAGGGGCAGCATGGGAGTGGGATCTTTTATTCACTTGGTGCTAGAATGATGCCATTGAAGGACATGTGTATGTTCCTCCAAGTAGCTTGAACGGAATTGTATTGCCATATCACTTCTCATGAAGCAGATTTTATTTTTCAGAATAGAATATCTGCCCATTGAGAAGAGAGACACTATCAGGGAGGACTGGAATCTAGATGGGAGCACAAATTGTACATTACTTCTCAGGCAATTTTGACAGCATGAAAGTTGAAGATTCTTATTCTTAGGTCCCAGTCTACAATATTAGTCAAACTTCTTGGGGAAAATAATAATGAATTATATTCTTCCTTGACCTATGCACTGAATAATTATAAAAGATGTGTCAATGTGGAGGTTTATATACTGTTGAATTCCAGGAGTCTTTTGGATCAACACAAATTAATTTCCAGTGATTTATGGTTTCCATTTACAGCATATATTGAATTCTGCTGAATATGTACACTAAGGTAGGTGTTTATTTGTTTTTGTTATATGCCTTGTTTTAACTTAATTTTCAGAATGTGAACACCAGAACCCTAAAATATGTACTAAATAGCAGAGCTACTTCTAAAGTTAATTTTGATTTATTTTGGGACTGATCTTGTAGTCCTTGTGCTTAAATGCCCTTAAATGCTACTTTTAGTGAAATGATGACTTGAATACAATCAGAAGCAAAGAATTCCATGGTTATCTGTTTCTCAGCTTGCACATGTGATGTGAATGAGTGCTTCTATTTTCCTTATTTTTGTTTAATGTGCAGCACTAGTTAACATAAAATAAGAAGCTCCTTTAGGAGAAAGTCTTCTTTCAAATAATACAGACAGATGTTCAAATTGCCTAGTACAAAAACATCAGGTTGTATATGCTACAAAATACTAATTACAGCCCAGAGGCTTATTTCCTTAAAATCTGACCTCATAATTTTTGCTTAAGGGTTCAAAACTAACAATCCTTTGTAGTTTCTGATTAACCGTATTGCATAAATGAATAATAATATAATGATTACATTTTTGAGGCTTATTAACATTACTATACATGAAGATTAATCTCCTACATTATTAATTTCTTTTTCTGTTACTATAAGGAGAAAAGTTAGGATACACAATTTTGTTGCAATATTTTGGATGTATATCAAAATCATTTACACTTCTTAATAGGAAAATAATAAATCACATTGAATAACACATAATATTTAGGGCCCAATACTGCATTCCTTGCTCATCCAAGACTCCTATTGACTTTACTAACTGATATTTCTCTTTTAAAAAGCAAAAACTTTATTGAAAAAATAAAAGCTTACAAAGTCTTTCTGTTATATCTAAACTTTAGATACTCTATTAGAAAATCTCAGCTCACTCAAGAGAGACAGATTGTTATTAATGAGGTCTTTAATATGTAGCATACTCAGCAGCTCTCATACCAGGAAACAAAACATGAAATGAAGAAACTTCTCATGTCAAATAGTTTTCACTGAAACATGCCATTTCTGAAAGAGAGAGAAAAATGTGCTGACAGGCATTTGAAAATGGTGCAGTTTTCTATAATACCTACAATAAGCAATGATGCATAGATAATAGAAAGAAAATTGGTTCACCCCAATTTCCAAGATCAAAACAGAGTCTTTATGAAGATGAAGTCTGTACTTGAATGATAGCCAGTCAGGTTTAAAAGGAAGATTACTTTTATCTGTTGTATTCCATGAATGGAGAAGCTTCCTTCCCTGGCATGTCAGAGTATCAGATCTGTACAATTCAACTGCTCTTAGTAATTGTATCGAGGATGATTTTTGTCACCAGTCTAGGGTTGCCTTAAAGAAAGAAATATACTTAAAGTGGGTTTGCAGGGTGGGCAAAGCAATATTTGATATTAGATTCCACTGTTGATTTCCTTATCATTTTAGAGTGTCGTAAATTTGATGCTAGAATCAGTTTTAGATAGGGAACAGCATAGTTGGAATTTGGTCTCCTCTGAAAGAATAGGTGCTGAGACACTAACATGGAAATGAATATGCAAGTCAGATGATGTAATGTTGAGATGGGAGTGATTGTGCTAACGTCCGTGTTAAGCCTCTGAGTTTGCCAAATGTGTTTGAGCAGAGTGTGTGTAGTTATAAAAGTGCTGAGTTTTCTCTCTTGATACATCTAATTCCTGAATTCTTTCTAAATGTTAGTCTGTCTTTTTTTTATTCCTAGGATATCTTATTCTTGCTATTCCTTGCATTTATCCTCTGGAGTTCCTCTTTCCTCTATTGCTACAAGTTAACTGGTTGTCTTTCCTTCCTGTCCCATGTTAATTATCCCCTATTTCTCCCACCCTACCATACCCCCCTCTAACAACTCCCTTATCACTGCAGCATTCCCCAGAATCCTAGCCCTAGATTTAGAGCTGAACAGGAAAAGCAAAACAAATAATGTTTTCAATTAAAACAATTTTTGATCAAACAGAAAATATTAATAGAAAAATGGGACTGGTTGAAAATTTTCCACCTAAACTTGCTGTTAACCATAAATTTGGTTTTTGACTAAATGAAAATATTCAGAGAAAGTGCTTGCTTTACTCAAAACAATTCAATATTTTGTCTGGAAACCTGAAACACCCCCAAATCACCACCACTTCCTTCTCCTCCTTCTGGAAAAATCATGGAGAAGGTCCACAAGGAATCCATTTTGAAGCACTTGGAGGAGAGAAGGTGATCAGGAACAGTCAACATGGATACACCATGGGCAAGTCATGACTGACCAACTTGGTTGCCTTCTATGATGAGATAACTGGCTCTGTGGATATGGGGAAAGCGGTGGACGTGATATATCTTGACTTTAGCAAAGCTTTTGATATGGTCTCCCACAATGTTCTTGCCAGCAAGTTCAAAAAGTGTGGCTTGGATGAATGGACTATAAGGTGGATAGAAAACTGCCCAGATCGTCGGGCTCAACGGGTAGTGATCAACGGATCGATGTCTAGTTGGCAGCCAGTATCAAGTGGGGCCAGTTTTGTTCAACACCTTCATTAAAGACCTGGATGATAGGATTGATTGCACCCTCAGCAAGTTTGCGGATGACACTAAGCTGGGGGCAGATGTAGATATGCTGGAGGGTAGATATAGGGTCCAGAGTGACCTAGACAAATTGGAGGATTGGGCCAAAAGAAATCTGATAAGGTTCAACAAGGACAAGTACAGAGTCCTCCCCTTAGGACAGAAGAATCCCATGCACTGCTACAGGCTGCGGAACAACTGGCTAAGCAGTAGTTCTGCAGAAAAGGACCTGGGGGTTACAGTGGATGAGTCAACAGTGTGCTCTTGTTCCCAAGAAGGCTAACGGTATATTGGGCTGCATTAGTAGGAGCATTGCCATCAGATCAAGGGAAGTGATTATTTCCCTCTATTTGGAGACATCTGGAGTATTGCATTCAGTTTTAGGCCCCTCACTACAGAAAAGATGTGGACAAATTGGAGAGAGTTCAGCAGAGGGCAACAAAAATGATTGGGAGCTGGGGCACATGACTTACTAGGAGAGGCTGAGGGAACTGGGCTTGTTTAGTCTGCAGAAGAGAAGAGTGAGGGGGGATTTGATAGCAGTCTTCAACTACATGAAGGGGGTTCCAAAGATAATGGAGCTAGGTTGTTTATAGTGGTGGCAGATAACAGAGCAAGAAGCAATTATCTCAGTGGGGGAGGTCTAGGTTGGATGTTAGGAAAAACTATTTCACTAGGAGGATGGTGAAGCTCTGGAATGGGTTACCTAGGGAGGTGGTGCAACCTCCATTCTTAGAGGTTTTTAAGGCCTGGCTTGATAAAGCCCTGCCTGGGATGATTTAGTTGGTGTTGGTCCTGCTTTGAGGGAGTTGGGCTAGATAACCTCCTGAGGTCTCTTCCAACTCTAATCTTCTATGATTCTTCTTGCGGTTTTTGTTGTTGTTGTTTTTTTGGGGGTAGGGTGCGGGGGAGGGAGGGGTTTCCAAGCATTTTCTCATTTTTGTCCAAAAGTCAACATTTTTCCACAGAGAAATCTCCATTTTCTGACCAACTCTACAGAATATTTTCATGTTGGTAAATAAAAAAATCGTTTAAAAATGGAAGAAAAGAAAAGAAATGAAACCAGTTCTAGGATAACTGGAGCCCCAGAAGGATAAAAGAAGCAGAGGAAGGAGTAACAGCAGCAGTGGTGGGCATGACAAAAAGGTCTAGATCAGGAATAGGGTCTTCCTGGGGCAGAATTGCCTGCCTTGGGCTTCTCTCACCAGAAGGAAGGAGAGAGTTAATATGTAGGTCAAACAAATGAGAAAGAAAAAGTAACAAGAGTTTAGGAAGAATGAGCCTCATACCCCACCTCAGAGAACACTTTGTTAATTTTGTGAAAGGGGAAGGTATTTATTTTGGTCTCTTTTCTCCTAAGCGTTTGTACATTCTATTACCTTCTTTCACCTCTCCCTGCTCTTTGGTTGGGGGGATGAGTAGAGGGGAGGGGTGAAGCAGGATTCCTAACCCTTTAAGAAAGGAAAGGGTGAGAGAGAGAGCATTGCCTGATCCTCAGCATATACAGAAACTTTGACTAGCTGCCCTTCCCTAGGAGGCAGTGGAGTGGTGGAAAGGCAGCCAATCAGAAAGGATTTCCCTTTAGATTGATATGTTTGGAGCATAGCCATCTAGGAAGGTATGAAAACCCAAGGTCTAGAGGGAAACCCTTAGCACCTGCAGCCCTAAGATTAATGTTGCTGAAGGCAGAGTTAAGATTTTGTACTTCAGTAAAAGTTAGATAATTGTGGTGTGTGTTTTTCTTGTTACTAAACTGGAGGTGCAGAGTCTGTATGTATGAGTGGTGAATGTGATGTGTTGGTTTTAACAGATGGTAAAGAAAGTTCCCTATCTGGCCATTTTTTTGGCCTTTACAGATTTCTGTGGGTGGGTTTGGTACATAAATAATTTTAACTCGGTCTAAAAAAGTTTTTGTTGGTGGCAATATTATACAACAATTCAGCTTTGTGAGAGATATAAATAGTTTAAAGTTAGGACCCACACAGGAATGCAGCTACCATTTTGTTTCATGACTGTCCCTTTGCAAAAACCCCTATCTCTTTGAAAAAGGCCTCTATCTATTTTATAATTCAAACTTGTTTTGGCACAGATAATATAGTGCAAACTTTATAGTAATTGAACCAGCTATATTGTAATCCAAATTAGAAACAGTAGCAGGATTACGTGAAGAAGTTTTTTCCCCCTAATACTATCATATTTGTCTTCTGTGAACAAGATTACTGAAAACAGGCTCTGAATAAACAGGATAATCTAACTCTATTATTTTTTTCTTTTGAGAGATCCATTGTATTGTATTAGCAACTACAGAATATGCTGCATTTTCATTGTTCACTCTGTTGTGTTTTATCAATAGAATCCTAGTGTGTAACAATAACATTCTTTACTTAATATGATTTAAAGGAAATACCAATACAAAATAATATTATTTATTTTTATGTTGCCAAAAAACTACATTTTCTTGTTGTTTTTATTCATACAAATTCACTAGTTTAGGAAAACTTGGAAATGCAGTGTAGAAACAACATATTCAGCCTGGAAACATGCCATGCTGAATCCTTTTCCATTCCAAAAGATTATTCTCTAATGATTGTACACTCAAATCTGATTAAAGTCTCTGCCATCGGACTTTCTCTCTCCTTTGGCCTTTTCTGAAATTAGGCCCATTTACAGTAACTACAGTAAGGGAACAGAATGGTAATCAACCTATTTTTAACAAATATTCAGTATTCTTGGTCCCTTTATTGGGGTGAATGGACCCATGCAGAATCTAGCATGGATGGTGTTATGAAACTAGATGCCTCTAAAAAACGCTGCCAGGATGGTAACTGAATGGAGCCACATGACCACATGATTGACTGCAATGCCTTAACAAAGAATATTGACTCAGCATGATCTGTAGAGACGGAACGGTAGCAAGACCCTCTTCCTTCAAGAGGGAATGTAAATCAGAACAAAGAAGGAGCTCTAAGACAGGAAGAAAAAGATGGTGGGGGACTAGTGGGAAAAGAACAAACAAGTGTTCCTCCCTCTCCCTCTCAGGGCACTATGACAGAATAAAGCCTTTAAATACTTACGGGATGAGGGGAGACATTTTTAATTTGCTTCTTTAAATTAATCTGTTTTTAGGGGGCATAACACATTTGTTTCACTACGTACAAGCTAAAACTTTTAGTTCTGTACTTCAGACTGCTTTACCTAGCTGCTACCACTGCCAATAGATGTTCACAATTCCCAAAGACAGTGTTAAAATCTAAGAGAACTATATCCATTTTCTATTAGAATTCATGTTTTTGTCCTGGACTTACTTACTAGTCAACCATATTTTCTTTGTGAATCAGGAATAATAAACTGGACATGTTTTTATATGAATCACAAATGCACATTTATTTTATATAGAATCAAACTTTTTATAGTGAAAAATACAGTGTTTCAGATCAAAACATCAGAAAAGGTATATGCTGATGAACATATTTCTTTTCTCAAGGAAATTATCTTTTATAGTTGACCTAGCAGCAGGACACCAAATAAATTGTTTTCCATAAGGGCTATTAATCACAATAGTGACAATTTCCCAGAATGCACTGGCATAATAATTGAATATTGCCATTCACTTTGAGTATAATTTAAATGACACAGCATGGTTAAATGCTGCAGATAGAAGAGGGTGTAAGCTTTTTGGAGATGATCCATACACTAATTGCTAAGCAGTGGTGGCATTTTCATTTATTATAGTCAGCTCAACCATTAATTGTGTATGGTGATACAGTTCAATGGAGTTTCTCATTGAACAAGTTACAAAGGTTAACCACAGCTGAAATGAAAAGAAGAAGACAAATACAACTGAAAAATAAATGACTAAAACAAAAATTGGATTTCAACTCATTGTCACATCACACAGACAATGTAATAACAAATTATATAGAACCGTAAAAAGCTGGCCAGTTTTTATCATATAAGCAGAAGATATGATGAATGTGTTCATCAGAGTAATGAAACTGAAAGTTATATCCTCAGATTCATGTATAGGGAATGTGAGACAGAGTTGAGATTGCAATAAATAAATAAATAAATAAATAAATAAATAAATGAGGAGTACTTGTGGCACCTTAGAGACTAACACATTTATTTGGGCATAAGCTTTTGAGACAAAGTCATAGTTAGGGAACAACTCTGGTTGTTTTGGTTAATGAATTTATCCAACTTTTTTTTATGGCAAACTTAAAACTAACAGTTGCCAAGCTATTATACCTCATTCTAATATAAAAATGAATGTGTTATGCTATATTTCCTCTTTATCTTAATGAAAACATCAGAGGAAACAACTTACTAATAAAGTGGTTTTTAGGGTATTAGTCATACTTTCTATATCAGATCAGGAGAACTGTAACATTACACTTCATATTTCAGTTATTAAAATGTATACAATATGAAGAAACTTGGGGTTTAGAGGGTTCTGAACACAAGTATCTAGGGTGCTCTACTGGATTTACATGTAACTATTGTGTTATAAATAAGAACACATACAATACTCAAAGCTTTCACCTCGATGTGTAACTTTGAATCCAGAACTCAAAAAAGCAAACCATGTACAGAGGTCAATCTGTCCACCATTACAGACAAATAAAGCAAAGAATAAATTATATGTAGGGCTATATGTTTGTCACTGTACGTTGGGAGTGGTCCTGGAGTAATGGTAATAATATCACGGGAATCACGGCAAAAAGCATCAGCTGTGGTTTGTAATGACAAACTTACTCTTTCGGGTCCGCGCTTTTGCATATATTCATTTTAAATATTTTGGCAGTACGACCTCCTGAATGCTATACTTTCCCTTTCTCATTTATGCAGCCTGACTCATAGGATCAGGCTTTTCTGTCTTTAATCTTTGCTAAACTAATCATGCTTTCAAATTATAGGGGGTGACTTGCTGCCAGCTCTTTTATGTTTTCCAGTTGTGCCTTTTTGCTGTGGTCTAATGTGCAGAACCCCTATAGTGAGTCCCCTGATCTGGTCCTTTGTGTCCCTGAAGATTTGTCACTGATGCTGATTCTCTTCTCCCTGCTAGCACCCTGGTCAATCCTATGAGTTGTTATCTTAAGGCTTCCTGTAAGTCTGCAGCACACAGCTGTACACCAGCTCATTCACCTACCAAAGCAAAAATCTCAAGATGTCAGAAGTCATAGATACAAAAAGAAAAAGTCAGAGAAATCACAGAATCCAGGACTCTCATGACAGCTGCTGTGACAAGCATTCACTCTTACTGATGAGGAAGCTCTCTTTTTTCATTTTTTTTTAAAAATGCCATTTATACATAGATAGTATTGAGTCTGCTATGTACAGTATCTGTCATGAGCTCTAGTGTGATGGGAATAAAATTAACTCCTGTCACCACTACTGTAGAAGTGTGTCTGATTTTCAAATGTAGTGAGTTTTTCATCAAATCTCTCAGCTGGTTGCGAGTTGTTTACGATATCTAATGTGTATTATACTTTGACTGCTAGAGACTTTAGCCTTTTCACACCTGGTGGTCCTCTCTGAATGTAGTATTTAATCATTGTTTAGAGTGTAATATCAACATTTGTGAAACAATGGTGCTGCCATGATGAGGTCTTGACTGTTAGTATCAATGTTATCATCACAACAGAGTCAGATATTACAGGCAGGTACACATCAGGGAAACATCAGTGTTAAAAACTACCTGAGGCTCTTTTCTAACTAGATACTATTTTAATTGTATATAATCATCAGCTACAGTAAATTACACCTGTGTTATGCAGGAGGTCAGACTAGATGATCATAATGGTCTCTTCTGACTCATCTATTAATCTATGAAATCATGAACCAGAATCAAGGACCACTTCAGTTCAAGAAGAATTTCCATTATTGGTAACAATAGTGCATATATCTGTTTTATAGCTCTTCTCCCACTCATACTACAGTGTTAAACCATGACAGTGTGAGGTCATGTAGTGGAGGCTGCTTAATTGCATAATGGAAAAAAGCAAAACTATAGGTCTAGTAAGTGAAAAAGTTGATTAGAGGGGCCTTGTAACCACGAATCCCAATAAAATTAAATATTAACCTTTTTAATGCCAAATTATTTTTCTGCAACTCCAAAACACGGTTCTAGGGTGCTTGGGGAATTTGCTCTTATCTTGTGTTTGCCAGATAGAAACACTAATCAAATTATGTTCAGACACCAATGACCCTTATTGATAACTATTTTATTGATATAAATAGTACTAAAAACAGAGGACCATTAAAAGGAAAGCCATACAAATAAGCATATCAGCTAGTTCTTGCTCTAAGTGAAAGCAAATTTGGCAAACTGTGGCAAAAATAAAGAACAGTAACCCACACTTTAAGGGTGACATACTGAAGACAATGACAAAATTTCCATAGACTTCAATGGAAGCAAAGGTTTTACCACTCCAAAACTTACTAGTATTACAATCAAAAGAGGAATAGCAGCAATAGCTGAAATTACACAAAATAGAACCAGTAACATCAGAAAAAAATGCTCCAGTAGGGAGAGAGAATTGAAAAATGTAAGGAGAATAAGGACAGGACTAACACACATATGACATAATGTAACTGGTGCTTTGCAATAATTTTCTTGATGAAGATGACTGACAAAATCATTCCACAGTGATGAAAGAGAGTCACACAAAACCCTGAGATAGGACTACACTGGATTCTGCTAAGAACAGAGACAATAATTTCTGCTCCTACTTACACCTTCAGTTGTAAGCAAACTGATGTCAATGTCAACTAAAACTGGTTTGCATCAGACATTGACACAGCTTATAAATAACAGTGAAAGACTGCTCGAATTAAGAAAAAATGTATAGTATTATAGTTGCAATGTTTCTCAATCTAAATTTGAGGAAACCTTGCAAGTTAGAGGCTTTAATAATATTGGCCATCTGAAACAGATTCTTTGAGTAACTTAGAGTGTCTCAGGGACAACAGTATATTAGGGAAACAGCCTCATTCTAGATCAGTGATTCTCAACCAGCAGCCCATGGGCCTCTTGCGGCCCAATCAGCACACAGCTGCAGCCCATGTGAAATCCTCCGGGCCATACAGGTGGCATATATATTGTGTGGATGCAGCCCACATAACACATAGAGTGCTACATATGCGGCCCACAATGTTAAATAAGTTGAGTACCACAGTTCTAGACCTACAAAAATGTTCACTTTCAACTGTAAATAGTAATACATTTATTTATACTGTAAATTTCTCGGGTCACACATTCTTTGTGTGAATGTAGAAGGATTAGCAAAATAGTTTCCCAATCTGGGTTGGGGCCTGTAGGTGCTATTGCAATACATACTAATAGAAACAAAGTCCAAACCGGATGTGGTTTTAAGCTTCAATACCGGTTTGAAACTGAAACTAGATTCAGCAAAGGATTTACTAAGGTTCATGAATCTTTCATGAAAATTTAGGCCCAATTTTGAGTTAAAATGAGACAATTTATGGTTGCCTGAGAACATCATGCACACGTCACAGTTTTGATGTGAAACAAAGTGAAACTCAGTGGTTTTGACTGATTTTCACTTTGAGTTTGTACTTTTCTTTGAACCAGAAAACTCAAAGTGAACCTTGAAGGGAAGGTGGGGGAGAAGATGCCAACCCACATGGATCAAAACCTAAGAAACTATTCACATGACCATCTGTGAAGCAAAACTGCTAAGTTTCACACAAATGTCTGCAGAACACATTTTGTCAAAGTAATGTAGGATCAAACATCTTTTTTTGGATTGTCTTTACTATTTCCATATCATCTTTGGACATTAACTGCGATCCTTCAGAGAAAGTTAAACAGGCTCAAGGAAAACCTTGGCAAAGTTCTGATAATATTCTGATGTCAAACACAAGATAATTAAAACTGATTAAGTTCACTCTGAAACATTTGAAGAAAAATTGTAAGACACTGTTAGCTATTTATTATTCCCCAAAAGTATTTCACCTTTGGTTTTTTCCTTTCTTTTAAAAAAAATCTTTTTTAATGTTAAGGAAGCCATATCTGGTTGCAAGTTTAATGCCAGGACTGCCTTGTTTGTAGGTCATGCCCCAAGAATAATAATTGCTGTTATAGAATATAAGTATGTTGCCTACTGTTTGATATTTAAAAGTTTTAAATGATTACTGAATATAACCTTGACCCCTCCCCCTCCACGGGATGCTTCTTGCATTCTATATAAATTCCTTTCACTTGAACAACTTAATAGAATTTGAATTAGAAAATTCTTTGATTAGACAGGAATAAGGTGTAAGAGATGACAAGTCTTTAGGACTTGTAAGTGACTAAAACATACTGTTTTCAGTTGAGGTAAATAACTGGAATGTTCATTCTTTCTTGTCTTCAGTAATACGTAACCTGTGGGCTTTCAATAAGTCTTACTGTCTCCTTACAACTTACTTTATGCAAATCTCAGTGTTTAGATCTAGTTTGAGTCACTCAAAAATGGGCGGAAATCAATGTCTTGATTGTCTCTAATTGGACAATTAAATGTATTTCAAGTGTAATACAAAATGGATGCCTTTGAATAGAATGGAACAATAGGAGATACATATAACTACAATTGCTCAAAATTTATATTCCTCCAGATCTACATTTTGGTTTCTTCAAATTTATTGGTGTATTAGGTGACACAGTGTGGAAGTAACTGGTGGCATCTGCTATGTGTTATTCTCATTTCCAATAGAGACAGCTAATCAATGTTGTCATAAATATAAAGGGAAGGGTAATCACCTTTCTGTATACAGTGCTATAAAATCCATCCTGGCCTGTCGCAAAATCCTCTTACCTGTAAAGGGTTAAGAAGCTCAAGTAACCTAGCTGGCACCTGACCAATAAGGGGACAAGATACTTTCAAATCTGGGGGTAGGGGGGAGAAGGCTTTGTCTCTCTGTCTGTGTGATGCCTCTGCCTGGGGACAGAACAAGGAAACAAGCAATTCAACTCCTATACAGTTAGTAAGTAATCTAGCTAGAAAATGTGTTAGATTTTCTTTTGTTTTTGGCTTGCAAAATTCACTGTGCTGGAGGGAATGTGTAGACCTGTTTTGTGTTTTTTTGTAACTTAAGGTTTTGTCTAGAGGGATTCTCTATGTTTTAAATCTGACTACCCTGTAAAGTATTTACCATCCTGATTTTACAGAGGTGATTCTTTTACCTTTTCTTTAAATAAAATTCTTCTTTTAAGAACCTGATTGATTTTTCATTGTTCTTGAGAACCAAGGGTTTGGGTCTGTGTTTACCTGTACCAATTGGTGAAGATATTATAATCAAGCCTTCCCCAGGAAAGGGAGTGTAGGGCTTGGGGGGATATTTTGGGGAAATAGAAACTCCCAGTGGTCCTTTCCCTGATTCTTTGTTAAATCACTTGGTGGCGGCAGCATACTGAATCCCAGATACAGGGAATTTTGTGTCTTGGGAAAGTTTTAACCTAAGCTGGTAGAAATAAGCTAAGGGAGTCTTTCATGTCCCCACATCTGTACCCCAGAGTTCAGAGTGAGGAAGGAACCTTGACAAATGTCTTGCAAAGTTGCAGAATATTATTATATATATCAGCTTTAGGAGCACTACTTTTGAGAACTACAGTTAAGCAACATGGTGAGACTTCCTGATTTAAAACTAGTTTGTTACTAAAACACTCTATGTATCCACAAGCCTTTGAACACTGCTGTGTGGGTCCCATATTTTGTTTAACAGGTTCAGCCCAATTCCAATGGATATATTTTAGTGTCTACTGTGTATACTCACCTATCTATGTTAAGAGTTTTCCGTAATGCCCAACACCATGGCACCTAAACACTTCTGCTGTACATTCAGCCTGCATGTGGTGGTTCCTAGTGGATTTTAAGGAGTTTTTTCCCCCATTCTCTCCTCTTTAGAATACAGACACCAATTTAGCCAAGTCTCCTTCTAATCATTAGGCTTAGATTTCAAATAATACTGTCTTTATAAAGCATTTTATCTTATGCTTGTGTTTAAACTGTCTGTAAAACGAACACAAAACAGCCTCAAGACTCTAGATGAAATGTTGTGAATAAGGCAATCACCATTTAGATATGGACGTCTTTGCCAAAGACTGAAATGAAAGAAAATCATTCAAGCCTGAAATCTACAAAGGTCACTAAATAAATTGAATTTAGATTGTTATGTTGGAGTAAACTAAGGGAGAAGTATTCAGATCACAGCTCCCTACTAAAGCTAATGCTAATTGAGGTGAATTATCCCTGAGAGATCCCAAATCAAGTAGTTTCACAAACTTTAGGAGTAACGGGATGCATTGTTAATGATGAAATAAATGCCTTATATCCCTATTGCAGCATAAAGATCTTTTCAACATCTTATAGTCTCATAATACAAAATCATTATGAACACTTAAAATGTTTCATTTATTTATGCTGTCTTTTATAAAATTGAAATTGCTGATTGCCTGTGTCTTTCCAAAGACATAACATACAACCACAAGTTGCAACAAACTTTTATGTTTTCATTTTCCATCTTAAAAGGTAAGTGGAGAACAATATTATGGCAGTTTTTGGTTCCATTTTTATATTAGAAAGCAAAAGTCAAATAGGGTTTTACCATATGAAGGTAGAGGGATGTGTGTGTGTGTGTGTGTGTGTGCGTGGTCAGCTGTTTAGCTGTTTGACCTTCCTTTATGATGACAATTTAAAAAAATCCCTCAAAGCAGCCAGTGACCAACTATGAAGAACAGTAAAATCCATCATGAATCCATCAATAGGTAGAGTGAGGAGGAGAGTTGTGTGAAATATTCAGTTCAAATCACAAATAAGCAAGAACTGGCTGAGGTTGCAGTTTTACCTGGATTAGTGAAACTCAATCTATATTCTCAAAAGGGCTGCGTGGCCTGTATAGCCAGGAAATCAGAAAACTTCATTTCTGTATTAAATTGAGTGATGTCAAAGCTACCACAAAGCATATGGGACTCCATTCTAAACTCCTATTGTATGACCTCATCATTTTCTTAGAACAAGTTTATTAGGGGCTGCAGTTTCTCATGCTTAATCTCAAACCAGAAGTATTTTGTTTTTTTTGTTGTTTTTTTCTAATTTTTTGAAGATTTAATAAAATCAGTTAATTTATATTCACACCCTGTTTGACTCCTTCCATAGTAAAGTTCAGCCAAGATAGAAATTTTATGGATATATTAAAAACCCCCTCTGATGATAAAGTTTTCTAATGGAAATGCTGACTGATCCAGCATTACTGTGTTGCTATTGGGCAGTATTATAATGATGTTGCATTCTGAAATGTTAATAGTAACAATATGCTGTGTAATGGATGTTTCTATGGAGACTATAATCTACATGTCATGTGCATTGCATAATTGCTAATATGATGAAAAATAGATTACCAAACACACTTCATCATTTTTTATTAAAACCAAATCTTATTGGTTTGTTACCTCCTAGAATAATGCTAATCACAAATGTAACGGTACAAAATTGAAACTAGTTATGTTAGTAGTGCAAGGTTTGATGTTTACCAGACTATCTCCCAAATCACTAACTATTGATTTATCAATGTCATTTACATTCATTTCAATAATACTATGCTCTTGGGGGGCAGGGTATTCTCTCTTCTGAGGTTGCATTGCTGCGCAATGGGTGGTAGGGTGGATGGAGACCGAGCCGGTATATGGCTCTGCTCCCCTGCACAGTAATCAGAAGAGACAGTGTAGGTAGTCAGGAGGGAGGGGGGATAATAAACTACCCCTCTTTAAGTTCCCTATTCAGGAAAGCATTTAAGCTTGTACTTAACTTTAAGCACATGCTGAACTCTCATAGAAGCCAATGAACCTTAAGCTCATAATTAAAGCTAAATGTGTCCTTCGGTGCTTTCTTGAATTGGGGCCAAAGAGAGGTACTAGCAGCGGCATAGAGGCTGCACACCTGGGAAATGTGGGAGGCATTCTGAGTCCCCAGAAACAAAACCCCTTCTGGAGAGTCACCTAGGCAACAGAGCTGTGAACTACTTCCAATATATAGATCTTCTAAGAAGCAAAACTAAGCAGCCATTAAGTTCTGTATCAAGGTGCTCGATTCAAACATGAAAGATGTTGTTTTTAATTTTTAATTTGCAAATCCTATACACACATCCTAGGCTCTGAAAGTCAAAATGAATTCCTTCCCTCTTGATGTTATCCTCAGCAATAAAGATTCAGTTACACCTGTGTAGTTCCATCATCTTCAATTATGCCATCACTAAAATTCATGTAATCATATTGCCTTCAGTGGTTTTGCAGAGGTATAAATGATGATTGTGCTGGGCTATACTGGGAACTTACTTTGGCATAGCTATGTCTCTTGGGGTGTGAAAATTCACACCCCTCAGACATAGCTATGCTAACCTAACCTCTGCTGTACAGAGTGATAGAGAATTCTTCCATTGACCTGGCTACAACCTCTCGGGAAGGTGGAGTACCTACGCCAATGGGGAAAATCCCTCCAGTTGGCATAAGTAGTGTCTACTATCAAGGGCTACAGCGGCGCAGCTGCAAGTGATGCAGCTGTGCCACTGTAGCAGTTTAAGTGTAGACATACTGTTAGTTAACAGTTCTGTTCATGCGCATATAAGAATTAAATTCAGCTCACTGATTTAAGTTGCAGTGGGGGAGGTTTAGGTTGGATATTAGGAAAAACTTTTTCACTAGGAGGGTGGTGAAACACTGGAATGGGTTACCTAAGGAGGTGGTGGAATCTCCTTCCTTAGATATTTTTAAGGTCAGGCTTGACAAAGCCCTGGCTGGGATGATTTAGTTGGGGATTGGTCCTGCTTTGAGCAGGGGGTTGGACTAGATGACCTCCTGAGGTCCCTTCCAACCCTCATATTCTGTGATTCTATGATTTTTAGCCATGTTAGCTCTATGAGATTAGCAAGATTGAAAAGCAATAAATACTTATTTCTGCTTACTCCAATCAGATATGATTCAGAAGGTCTCTTTGGGTAGAAGGTGCAATTTTTTTATGGTAACTTGTCAGAGTAGAACAACATTTTAAAGGGTTAAGATTAATGTAAGTTACTCTTCCTGTAAAAATATATATGATGTCAGATAATAATATGCACTTTTTTAATTAGTGAAAGATAGCTTTAATTTGTTAAAAGACATACCACAGCAATTTTTATATTTGTTTCCTCAATAGAGACAAACATATTGTCAACTCCTAAATTTAGCAGTAATCGCAATAATAATACATTGGTTTATCTAACACCATGGTCAAAGTATTTCACCTACATTTTTAATGAGATGCAATAAGAACCACATATTTCCTCTTCTTCATAGATTAAAGCTGTGGAAAAGTTGACCTTGGGTTGGTGTTTTTTGTGCCTTTGAAGATTTATCATGTTCAAACTTCAATATAACATTTGTTAGACTTAAAAAAAAAAAGGTTACTCTAATGAAATGAGAATACCCATCGGAGGATTTTCAAAGGCTGTGATGAGATAATTTCAAAAGGTTTTGAAAGAATCATAACATGAATAAAGATGTTATATATGCTACTGCTAAGTTATTGATATTACATTGTATAATGTATATGCTTTAAAAAAAAAGGACTAAAATGCACAGGTTATATTTTTCTCCATTTTTAGTAAAATATGTAAATTAAAGGATGTCAATTTTAAGTGGTTTTATGTGTTTTGAAATTCCAAATAAATTATACATTTTGTAACGAATTAACCTTAATGTGAGATTTGTATAATTTAAAACATCCCAAAAAATAAAGTAATGAATAAAAGTATTGAGTTTACTATAGACCCAATTCAATCAACCACTTCCCTTTAAGCATGTGCTTAAGTTCCCTTTGATCCTGGGGGACTCTGCCACAGAGCAGGAAAGGCAGCATGCTCTGACCTACACCAGCGTCTCCAATTAGTATCTACTAAGGCCCAGCTACACAAAGGCATTTAGGGCCTGTCTACACTTCAGCTGGGAGCCTGACCTTCTGGATATGACCCAGGTGGCTATCCTAAGTCTCCACCAGAGCCATGACATCCACACTGCTATTTTGAGCATAGTACCTCAAGCCCTCACACATGTCTATCTACCTGGGCTGGGAGGCTCACTCCTAACTACAGTGTAAACGTGCCTTTGTGGGTATGGGCACAGGAGCCTCTGAACAGCACCGGCTACGAAAAAAGTCTCTAGAAAATATATTTCAAGAAAAGTGTCTTTGAGCGAGGAGCAGAAGAGCTGTCCTGAAGGACCATCACACCACACCACATCACACCACAATTTCACCACTAAAAAGTGTACAATGAAGGTGCTTCTGAGTTTATAGGCAAGATCTGAGTTTTCACAAAGCACCAGAAAGGGACTATTTAATTTAAGCAATTTTCTTTCTCTGTCATAATAGTTAGACAATTATGGCTGGAGAGGACATCCATACTGGCTTAGAGAAGACAAGAAATATTCTTAATTGTAATTGATAACATCTCCAGCTACTGAACAATTTCTTAAGAGAGCCCAATGGGCTTTAAAGAACATGACAAAGACTTTAATCTGCGGATACTTAATTTCCCTTGATAGCCATCCAGAAACCTAAGTTATCTCTAGGCCGGATCACAAAAAGAGGGCCCCATTATGACAAGGGCTTCAGATATATATATTGATAATAGAAACTGAATAGACTTATTGTCTGATTACTATAGTATGCTATAAGATCCAGGAATTCACATAAAAGAGAATAAATGATATGGGAAGCTGACTGAAGAGAATGAAATGAAATTCATTAATGTATACTAACTGAGTACTTCTTATAGGTGATTATAATTTTTTAGTTTTTTTCCCAGCTAATTATGTTTATGGTTAAAAACTCTATATGTTACAGAACAACTAAGAAAATCTACTCTGGTTTGGAAGCCTAACAGTACTTGACCTCAAGAAAAAGCCAAAACATCCAAATTCTCCCTAAAACCTACTTAATGCTTGGGTTCCCTAGAGAGGTTATCTTTTGAATAACCACCATAGCAAACCTCACCATTTATTGGCTTGGATACCCCAGATCAATTTGCACAAAAATAGGGATGATCATCCCTAGTATACTGGTAAACATCCAATTCTGGTAATTCATTCTGCCTACCTAAATTCCTCTTTTAGTTTCAACTAGATAACAATATTCCTTATTTTCTCTCTTAAAAACCCAGCTATGTACAGTTGCTGCCATGTTTCCGAATTTATTGGATAGGGGAATTGTTTCTTGTACATATTATCCGTAAACACTTTAAGATATTCTGAAAGTAATTATACAACTGGAAAAAAATTGAATTATATTAAATTAAATTAAATATATTAAAAACCACAGCTGGAGCTTAAGAGTTTTTAAAGCTCATTTGGGATTAGAACTTGATATCAATTTTAAAAATTCTGCATATGCATTTGGAATAATACTGAACATCTCTCTTTGTTTACTTGACTGTAATGTAAAGTGTTCTGTGATTCCGTTTCTATATGCTTTTCATTTTATTAAACCACACAGAAGTTCTGCATAAAGTTTTTTTTTAAAATACTATCTTCCTGAAATGACACATAAATCCTTCCTGCAATACAAACATCAATCTGCCATGCAAAATATAATTTATGGTCAGTTAACATTTATTAAGAAAATATCCAAGCTTGCATCATATCCCAGTCAAAATTTCATAGTACTTTAAGCATATTGAACATAGTCTTCTTATGTCAATAGAGACAATTCTGCATCTCCATGAACCCAATAAAAAAGGCCAAACATTACCTATAAGGAAGTATGAGAACAAGAAAAGGTCAGTCTTGGACTAGGTAAACATGAAGATACTTTAAAGAATCATATTTGGTTCATGTTAATTCTTTGACTTTTTAAAATAGATTATGCACATGTAAACTTCGTATGAAAATTCATTTTATTTGCTTGGGGGGAAAAACACTTTCACTTAGAATACAAAATAACTCAAACTCTGCTCTAGGAATATAAAAGCAAATGATTTATGCTAGAAATTTTGGCAATACTACTGTTGTTCATGCAGTATGTCACTGCATCACTTTATGCTTAATGAAATTACACATTGTTATTGTTTATTAGTTATATAAAATAGCTCCTGCTAAATAAGAAATATAGATGGTTCAGCATAACTTCACAATACGCAAGTGTGTGCTACCAGGCTTAAACAAAATTGGTTCCTCTTAAGCTATTTTCACTTTTTACCTAAAAACATGGTAGAGCTCTTAAATGTTGTTATTAGAAAGCTATATAAGAAGAAGTGAGTCATGTTAAAATGAAACAGCCTACCAGACAATAAAGTATAAAACATAAAATCAGGGCTCACAGATGACAGGCCTGTTTCAAAGTCAGTGAAGCAATCTAGGGGAGACTCTCCATTGGCTTGAATGAGCTTTGGATTAGGTTAAAATAACAGCAGTTTGAAAAAGATAGAAGGGGAATGCATGAAGAAGCTGGGCAGGGATGGAAAGAAGAGAATTCCTAAAAAGAATATAGAATACAAAGAAAGAAAAAATATAAATATAAATGAAAGAGTTAGAGAGAAAAGCAGAGATAAAGAGGAATGTGATGGAAAAAACAGCCAGAAGGATGCAGTGTGTTAGACTGCCGTGTAAAAGATGGACGTTCAGAATCAGACTTTGCTTGCGGCTACCTCAGTGAACATAATTCCAAAATAGTGCTCTCTGTCCCCAAGTCAGAAATAAGGAGCCTTTTTGTGAGCTGTCAGAAAAGGAATGGGAGTTGGAGGTTAGGAAACCAAACCCAACCCAACCCAACAAAACAAAAAACCCTGAAAAATAAAAATAATAAAAGACCAAGGAAAGAGCTTCACATAGAAAGAATCAGGAAGGGGTTGGATGTGTAGGTCAACCACATAAAAGGATGTGTAGGTCAATCATAAAAAGTCAGACAAAAATGACAAAATTGGCTGACAAGGGACAAAAATGAAAAAAAAGTGGCTTTGACCTCAAGAAAGAAACAAAATGATAAGTGTTAAGAATTTCATGTAAGCAAAGAGAGGTAGTGCATGAAGTATAAACGACAAATGAGAGATGAGGAAAAGGTAAGGATTTTCAGTACTGTGAGCTGGACATAAATGCTTTGTAATATAGAGATGCATCTAGATATAATCATAAATTTGAATATTCACAATTACAGTTCAGGCAACATGACAAAATTACTGTGTAATAATATATTGAACTATTTTAGATTGTTTCAAATAGCCCTCAGACATTGCAAATGGTTTATCACAATCAATTGTAGGTCATAAATGGTTTGTCTTCAATATATTATTTTGTTTAAATTATTCCTAACATGTTTTGAATTAGAAAATGTTTTGGATGTATTTATATGCAGAATCAATTACTTGACCACAAATAACAGTTACTAGAGATGATGTGAAAAAGGTGCATATCTGATCTATTTGTATCCTATATGTTCCTGTGTTCAGAGATACCCAACATGTATCAAACAGAGCTAGCCTATGCCTAAATAATAATAATTAAATATCTTATTTAAGAGGCTCTTGTTAAATCCAAGGCTTTCTCCTTGGGACATGCACAGCTGTACACAGGCATAGAAGTTATATTGAAGAATATAGTTCAATTATTTAACCATGCTTGGAATTTTTCACTTTTCCTACAAAGTTGCCAAGTATGGTAATTAGAAGTGTTCCCTCCCTGCCCCCACAAAATTCCCCCCATGGAAATTTTTGATTTTTCACCAAAACCTCAAAACCAAAATATTTCAGCAATAAATGGAAGTTGCGGTACACTCCCATTCTCCTCTCTTGAGATCCCCATAATTGGACTACATCTCCCATAATTCTTTTCACTCCCAGCTCTTGGTGAGGGGAAGCTGTGCATCTTGGAGTGATGGTACTTAAGTGAAGATATAGTCCAGCAAGGTATCTGGGTCCATAAACAAGAATGGGAATAAAAGGGAACTACAACTCCTATGAGGCACTGCAATCCCCATTTTTGGCTGAAATATTTCATTTTTATCTGAAATATTTCAACAAAACCAAAAAAACTCCACAGCAGAAAACAAAATTTTCATGGAAAGCAGATTATTTTGGTGAAAAATAAAAATTTAAGTTACTTGAAAACTCAGTTTTCCTACAAAAAACAGGTTTTATGTTAGTAGGTTGGACCCTACAGCTAGACATATGGTAAATGTTTCAATTCCTTCTAATAGCTATACTGATAGTTCTGGGTTTTTTTTGTTTGTTTGTTTGTTTGTTTGTTTGTTTTACAGAAACTGAAGAGATTCGATTTTTAAAAAAGCAAGAAGGGGACAGACACAGCAGTAAAGAAGTAAATTTTGGTTTAAGGCTTTCTTACTTCCATCTTCTTCATCTGATCCCTTTGCAGCAATCCCAGTTCAGGTAAAATTCCCACAGGAGTAGAATCATAGAATCATAGAATCATAGAATCATAGAATATCAGGGTTGGAAGGGACCCCAGAAGGT
Organism: Chelonia mydas; assembly: GCF_015237465.2. Classification (NCBI taxonomy): domain Eukaryota; kingdom Metazoa; phylum Chordata; order Testudines; family Cheloniidae; genus Chelonia; species Chelonia mydas. Next base: position 101,903,476 of record NC_057852.1, read on the forward strand.
CATCTAGTCCAACCCCCTGCTCAAAGCAGGACCAAGTCCCAGTTAAATCATCCCAGCCAGGGCTTTGTCAAGCCTGACCTTAAAAACCTCTAAGGAAGGAGATTCTACCACCTCCCTAGGTAACGCATTCCAGTGTTTCACCACCCTCTTAGTGAAAAAGTTTTTCCTAATATCCAATCTAAACCTCCCCCATTGCAACTTGAGACCATTACTCCTCGTTCTGTCATCTGCTACCATTGAGAACAGTCTAGAGCCATCCTCTTTGGAACCCCCTTTCAGGTAGTTGAAAGCAGCTATCAAATCCCCCCTCATTCTTCTCTTCTGCAGACTAAACAATCCCAGCTCCCTCAGCCTCTCCTCATAAGTCATGTGCTCTAGACCCCTAATCATTTTTGTTGCCCTTCGCTGGACTCTTTCCAATTTATCCACCTCCTTCTTGTAGTGTGGGGCCCAAAACTGGACACAGTACTCCAGATGAGGCCTCACCAGTGTCGAATAGAGGGGAACGATCACGTCCCTCGATCTGCTCGCTATGCCCCTACTTATACATCCCAAAATGCCATTGGCCTTCTTGGCAACAAGGGCACACTGCTGACTCATATCCAGCTTCTCGTCCACTGTCACCCCTAGGTCCTTTTCCGCAGAACTGCTGCCTAGCCATTCGGTCCCTAGTCTGTAGCGGTGCATTGGATTCTTCCATCCTAAGTGCAGGACCCTGCACTTATCCTTATTGAACCTCATCAGATTTCTTTTGGCCCAATCCTCCAATTTGTCTAGGTCCTTCTGTATCCTATCCCTCCCCTCCAGCGTATCTACCACTCCTCCCAGTTTAGTATCATCCGCAAATTTGCTGAGAGTGCAATCCACACCATCCTCCAGATCATTTATGAAGATATTGAACAAAACGGGCCCCAGGACCGACCCCTGGGGCACGCCACTTGACACCGGCTGCCAACTAGACATGGAGCCATTGATCACTACCCGTTGAGCCCGACAATCTAGCCAGCTTTCTACCCACCTTATAGTGCATTCATCCAGCCCATACTTCCTTAACTTGCTGACAAGAATGCTGTGGGAGACCGTGTCAAAAGCTTTGCTAAAGTCAAGAAACAATACATCCACTGCTTTCCCTTCATCCACAGAACCAGTAATCTCATCATAAAAGGCGATTAGATTAGTCAGGCATGACCTTCCCTTGGTGAATCCATGCTGACTGTTCCTGATCACTTTCCTCTCCTCTAAGTGCTTCAGGATTGATTCTTTGAGGACCTGCTCCATGATTTTTCCAGGGACTGAGGTGAGGCTGACTGGCCTGTAGTTCCCAGGATCCTCCTTCTTCCCTTTTTTAAAGATGGGCACTACATTAGCCTTTTTCCAGTCATCCGGGACTTCCCCCGTTCGCCACGAGTTTTCAAAGATAATGGCCAAGGGCTCTGCAATCACAGCCGCCAATTCCTTCAGCACTCTCGGATGCAATTCGTCCGGCCCCATGGACTTGTGCACGTCCAGCTTTTCTAAATAGTCCCTAACCACCTCTATCTCTACAGAGGGCTGGCCATCTCTTCCCCATTTTGTGATGCCCAGCACAGCAGTCTGGGAGCTGACCTTGTTAGTGAAAACAGAGGCAAAAAAAAAAAATGGAGTAAATGGAGTTTTCCCTGGGAATGAAGAATTTTGAACGGAGCTTTGGAAATAAATTTGGTATAAGTGTGAGTATGTCCATATTGCAATTGAAGTTCGGATTGAAGCTGAATAGGATAACTTTAATCTAGCTAGCATGGCTAAAAAATAGCAGTGAAGACTTAAAAGAAAACCCCATGGCAGTGAGTCTCAGAGCCTGGGTCAATTGACTGGGGATTGCATTTTGGGGCTAATAATTCAGTGTAGGGTTTCACACCTTGGGATCCAACATGAGAAAGACTGTCTGCACTGCCATTTTTAGCCCTGTAGTGTGAGCCCAAGTCAGTAGACCCAGGTTCTGAGACATGCTGCCGTGGGTATTTTTTTTGCAGCTAGATATAGTGGCATGGGTTATATATGCCCATCCTGGGCCCTGAATATGTACCAGTGCTTAATTTATCATGAAAGAGGTGCCAGGGCTCAAGCTGGGTGGCCAGAGAGCAGCTGATACTGGCCAGGCACTCAGCATTGAAGGCAGCGCCACCACCAGCATCAGCACAGAAGTAAGGGTGGCATGATATGATGTATTGCCACCCTTACTTCTGTGCTGCTGCTGGCAGTGGCATTGCCTTCAAAGCTGGGCAACCAGAGAGTGGTGGCTGCTGGCTGGGGGCACAGAAGGGCTGGGGCTATGAACTGCCAAGCCTAGAGGTGCTAGGCCTTAGCTCTGGAAAGCCCCAGCACAAATTAAGCACTGGTATGTACTCATGTTGCTAGCCTGCACTGAAGCCTGTGCCACTTTTAGTCATGCCAGCTAAATCAAAGCTTCTGTTGGTATGTCCACCCCAGAGGCAATGACACATTTCATAGACCCTGTGTCAATGTTTTGAGACCCACAGGCAATAGTCAGATAATTTTCAAGAAGAAATATCTCATCCATTTTGATGGATTTTGAAGATACTTAAAAAATCTAAATCTTTGACTAGACTATATGTCAATTTTCATTTTTAAAATGAAGTCATTTCCCCCTACTCACCAATCTAAAATTGTGTAAAACGCTGTTTCTGATTGATTAAAACATTGCAAACAAGTCAGACAAGAAGCCATTCTAAAAAACCCTCAGCCAAATAATGTACATTATTAAATTTCATCCTATCACTAATACTAACTCCTCTCCCAAATCCAGAAGGGATAGTATTGGTGTAAGTGCTATCATAAATTTAACTCTCGTGGCAATACTAATACTGTTTGTTTATTTATTTATTCTGTTCCTCCGCAGAAACATTTCAATAATATCAGCACTACTGTGGAGAGATTTAATTTTTTTTAAAGTCTAAATTTAAACAGACTATAAACTTATCAAAGACTTAAATTACTTATTTAAAATTATAAGTTAAAGTTCAAACCAACAGATGCCAAAATGCTTCAATTAAAAAGAGAACTTTAAATTATGTTCATCAATCAACAGCCTTAATTCAGACTGAGATAATCCCAGATTTCGGATTTAAAGCTAAAGAGGCTCGGCAAAGTCACAATGACATCCAGAAGGGCATTCCATAAATCCAAAACTGTGTCATAAAAAGACTATTAAAACAAATGGAAACCACAGCACGAGGCATGATTCCCTGAGAACACCTCTCAGGGCAGAGCTTACATGAAAAGATACAGGGAATAATAAATACAACACTTAAAACAAACAAATAAACTGCCTTATGCTACTTTATATGTCTGGTACATCAGGCGAAATGCACCACCATTAAATAACAACTGCAACGATAACAATTTTAGTGCCATCTCTGATATTTCATTCTGACATCCATGGAGTTCTGTCTGTCTCTTTATAGAACACCACTGTGTATACAGATAGAGCAGAAAATGGCAGCAGGTGCTTAAGATAAAATATTTTGTGTTGTTAACTGAAATCAATAGGAATACAACAATACGGGCAGTGTTTCAGTACCATTATGAACTGCCCTTCCCCCTAGAGCAATTCAGTTAAGTTTGAGAAAGACCAGGTGGATTTTAACCATTTATTGACAACTACAACAGAACCCAAATGTGTGATCCTAGGCTACTGTACAGCAAGTAAACTAAACAATCTCACTCCCTGCTGGGTAGTCTGCTGAGGCAGAAAAACCTTCCTCTCTGTTCAGAGTCTTTCACCTCTCCACAACACACTACACATAAAAGCTTTTAACACCCCCTCATATCCTAAATTATGGATGCGCTCTGTGATGTTCACATGTCAGATACATATGTCCAGACATGCCCCACCAGAGCTCCCCCTGCTGCTGGAAAATGTAAAACACATGCTAAAGAGATAAACATTAAAACAAGAAGGGTACCACACCCTGGAGAAACAGGAGCTTCTTAGGGTGCTGTCTGAATGGGGGCTCTCCAGTCCTGTAACAGTACTCACAAAAAATAACAATCTGCCCATGGAGACTGCTACACTGAATGTTCATAGAATCATAGAATATCAGGGTTGGAAGGGACCTCAGCAAGTCATCTAGTCCAACCCACTGCTCAAACCAGGACCATTCCCCAACTAAATCATCCCAGCTAGGGCTTTGTCAAGCCTGACCTTAAAAACTTCTAAGGAAGGAGATTCCACCACCTCCCTAGGTAACCCATTACAGTCCTTCACCACCCTCCAAGTGAAAAAGGTTTTCCTAATATCCAACCTAAACCTCCCCCACTGCAACTTGAGACCATTACTCCTCATTCTGTCATCTGCTACCACTGAGAACAGTCTAGCTCCATCCTCTTTGGAACCCCCTTTCAGGTAGTTGAAAGCAGCTATCAAATCCCCCCTCATTCTTCTCTTCTGCAGACTAAACAATCCCAGTTCCCTCAGCCTCTCCTCATAAGTCATGTGTTCCAGTCCCCTAATCATTTTTGTTGCCCTCCGCTGGACGTTTTCCAATTTTTCCACATCCTTCTTGTTGTGTGGGGCCCAAAACTGGACACAGTACTCCAGATGAGGCCTCACCAATGTTGAATAGAGGGGAACGATCACGTCCCTCGATCTGCTGGCAATCCCCTACTTATACATCCCAAAATGCCTTTGGCCTTCTTGGCAACAAGGGCACACTGTTGGTTCATATCCAGCTTCTTGTCCACTGTAACCCCTAGGTCCTTTTCTGAAGAACTGCTGCCTAGCCATTCGGTCCCTCGTTTGTAGCGGTGCATGGGATTCTTCCGTCCTAAGTGCAGGACTCTGCACTTGTCCTTATTGAACCTCATTATATTTCTTTTGGCCCAATCCTCTAATTTGTCTAGGTGCCTCTGTATCTTATCCCTACCCTCCAGCATATCTACCTCTCCTCCCAGTTTAGTGTCATCTGCAAACTTGCTGAGGGTGCAATCCACATCATCCTCCAGATCATTAATGAAGATATTGAACAAAACCGGCCCCAGGACTGACCCTTGGGGCACTCCACTTGTTACCGGATGCCAACTAGACACGGAATCATTGATCACTACACTTTGAGCCTGACAATCTAGCCAGCTTTCTATCCACCTTACAGTCCATTCATCCAGCCCATATTTCTTTAACTTGCTGGCAAGAATACTGTGGGAGACCATGTCAAAAGCTTTGCTAAAGTCAAGGAACAACATGTCCACTGCTTTCCCCTCATCCACAGAGCCAGTTATCTCATCATAGAAGGCAATTAGATTTGTCAGGCATGACTTGCCCTTGGTGAATCCATGCTGACTCTTCCTGATCACTTTTCTCTCCTCTAAGTGCTTCAGAATTGATTCCTTGAAGACCTGCTCCATGATTTTTCCAGAAACTGAGGTGAGGCTGACTGGCCTGTAGTTCCCAGGATCCTCCTTCTTCCCTTTTTTAAAGATGGGCACTACATTAGCCTTTTTCCAGTCGTCCAGGACCTCCCCTGATCACCATGAGTTTTCAAAGATAATGGCCAATGGGTCTGCAATCACATCCGCCAACTCCTTTAGCATTCTCGGATGCCGCGCATCCGGCCCCATGGACTTGTGCTCGTCCAGCTTTTCTAAAGAGTCCCTCACCACTTCTTTCTCCACAGAGGGCTGGTCATCTCCTCCCCATGCTGTGCTGCCCAGTGCAATAGTCTGGGAGCTGACCTTGTTCGTGAAGACAGAGGCAAAAAAAGCTTTGAGTACATTAGCTTTTTCCACATCCTCTGTCACTAGGTTGCCTCCCTCATTCAGTAAGGGGCCCACACTTTCCTTGACTTTCTTCTTGTTGCTAACATACCTGAAGAAACCCTTCTTGTTACTCTTAACATCTCTTGCTAGCTGCAACTGCAGCTGTAATTTGGCCTTCCTGATTTCACTCCTGCATGCCCAAGCAATATTTTTATACTCTTCCCTGGTCATTTGTCCAAGCTTCCACTTCTTGTAATCTTCTTTTTCGTGTTTAAGATCACCAAGGATTGCACTGTCAAGCCAAGCTGGTCTCCTGCCATATTTACTATTCTTTCTGCACTTCGGGATGGTTTGTCCCTGTAACCTCAATAAGGATTCTTTAAAATACAGCCAGCTCTCCTGGACTCCTTTCCCCCTCATGTTATTCTCCCAGAGGATCCTGCCCATCAGTTCCCTGAGGTTGTCAAAGTCTGCTTTTCTGAAATCCAGGTCCGTATTCTGCTGCTCTCCTTTCTTCCTTGTGTCAGGATCCTGAACTCGACCATCCCCTGGTCACTGCTCCCAGGTTCCCATCCACTTTTGCTTCCCCTACTAATTCTTCCCGGTTTGTGAGCAGCAGGTCAAGAAGAGCTCTGTTGGTTCCTCCAGCACTTGCACCAGGAAATTGTCCCCTACATTTTCCAAAAGCTTCCTGGATTGTCTGTGCATCGCTGTTTTGCTCTCCCAGCAGATATCAGGGAGATTGAAGTCTCCCATGAGAACCAGGGCCTGTGATCTAGTAACTTCGATTGGTTGCCAGAAGAAAGCCTCGTCCACCCCATCCCTCTGGTCCGGTGGTCTATAGCAGACTCCCACCATGACATCACCCTTGTTGCTCACACTTCTAAACTTATTCCAGACTCTCAGGTTTTTCTGCAGTTTCATACCGGAGCGCTGAGCAGTCATACTGCTCTCTTACATACAGTGCAATTCCCCCACCTTTTCTGCCCTGCCTGTCCTTCCTGAACAGCTTATATCCATCCATGACAGTACTCCAGTCATGTGAGTTATCCCACCAAGTTTCTGTTATTCCAATCACATCATAATTCCTTGACTGTGCCAGGACTTTCAGGTCTCCCTGCTTGTTTCCCAGGCTTCTTGCATTTGTGTATAGGCACTTGAGATAATTTGCTGTTTGTCCTGCTTTCTTAGTATGAGGCAGGAGCCCTACCCCTCGTACTCTCCTGCTCATGCTTCCTCCTGGTATCCCACGTTCCCACTTACGTCAGGGCTTTGGTCTCTTTCCCCCAGTGAACCTAGTTTAAAGCCCTCCTCACTAGGTTAGCCAGCCTGCTTGCGAAGATGCTCTTCCCTCTCTTCGTTAGGTGGAGTCCGTCTCTGCCTAGCACTCCTCCTTCTTGGAACACCATCCCGTGGTCAAAGAATCCAAAGCCTTCTCTTCTACACCACCTGCATAGCCATTCATTGACTTCCACAATTCAACGGTCTCTACCCGGGTCTTTTCCTTCCACGGGTAGGATGGATGAGAGCACCACTTGCGCCTTAAACTCCTTTATCCTTCTTCCCAGAGCCACGTAGTCTGCAGTGATCCACTGAAGGTCATTCTTGGCAGTATCATTGTTGCCTACGTGGAGAAGCAGGAAGGGGTAGCGATCCGAGGGCTTGATGAGTCTCGACAGTCTCTTTGTCACATCGTGAATCCTAGCTCCTGGCAAGCAGCAGACTTTTCGGTTTTCCCGGTTGGGGCAGCAGATAGATCACTCAGTCCCCCTGAGAAGAGAGTCCCCGACCACCACCACCCGCCTCCTTCTCTTGGGAGTGGTGGTCGCCCCATCCCTAGGACAGTGCATCTCATGCCTTCCAATCGGCGGAGTCTCCTTCTGTTCCCTTCCCTCAGATGTATCATCTGGTCCACTCTCTGCATTAGTACCTGTGGAGAGGACATGAAAACGGTTGCTTACCTGTATCTGCGTTGCTGGTACATGGACGCTCCCCTTTCTTCTTCTGGAGGTCACATGCTGCCAAATTTCTTCACCGTCCTCCTGTCCCCGCAGTGCAGCCTGCTCTGAATCTTCAGAACGTTGTGTCCGTAGAAGCATATCCTGACGTCTGTCCAGGAAATCTTCAGTTTCTCTTATGCAACACAGGGTCAATACTTGTTTCTCCAGACCTTGAACCTTCTTTTCCAATACGGAGACCAGTCTGCACTTTGTACAGACAAAGTCGCTTCTGTGCTGTGGAAGAAAGACAAACATGGCACATCCAGTGCCGATCACAACAGCTGAACACTCCCCATCCATATTACCTTCCTTCTATGAGCTTCCTCAGGAGTTGTAGTAACTACTCAGAGAAACCGGCAAGATGTAAGTCTCAGTGGGCTCTCCCCAGGCGAACTCCCAGGCAAACACCCTCTGTTAGCCTCTCTGCTGTTTGCCACTCACCTGGTTCGCAGCTGACTGGCTTTTTATAACAGTCAGGTCCACTCAAGGCTCACCTGGAACTGTCCCCACAACAGACACTCAGATACTCACCAACACAGCCTCCCTAATGCAGCCCTTAGCATACCTCCTCTCAGACAGATCCCAGGCAAACACCCTCTGTTAGCCTCTTTGCTGTTCACCTGAAACTTGCTAATTATCTGTTATGAGATAGTGACCACTCACAACTCCTCTGCACTTGAAGCTAGATTTTTAAAAGTGCTCAGCGCCCACAACCAAATACAAATTTTCAGAAGAACTCAGCACATTGGGTGCTTCTCTATTTAGAAAATCTGGCCATCTGGTCATAAATTCCTGGGTGACAAATTCTTAAAAATCTGTCCATCATTTAGGTGCCTAAGTGGGAGCTGAGGTCCACATCCCAAAGTTATTTAGGTGCCTAACTCCCAGATAAATCTTTGTGAATTAAGCATCTAAATACCTTTGAGGATTTGGGTCTAAGCTCTGCTGACAATCCTGGGTTCTGAAGACTTGAAAATCTGTGCCTGACCTCTTGAAAGCCTGGCACCTTTGGTGTAGCATCTTTGTGCTTTAGGTCACCATATAGTTGCTGTCTGTAATCTCTCATGTCACCTGGAGTTTAGCTTTGCAAAAATCATGACTCACCACAAGGTTTGTTCAACTTATTTCTAGGCCACTAACACAAAATCCTCAAATGTCAACAGTCATGATTGCTTTCCTAGAGACCTGAAAATGATAGCAGCCAGGGTCCTGATGACCATCTTGATGAAAATCAAACCTCATTCAGAACCTGTCTATACAACTGGAACAGAAAAACGTTATTGAGTATTATTTTAGCTATCCTCATTCTTTGTAGGTAAGCAGGCAATCAGCAATTATGGAGATTTTTGCAATCTAAAATTGATAATTAAAAATTGTCAAAGTAGTACAGTGTTTGGGTCAATAGGTATCATAATTATCAGCCACCCATGATGCCTGAAAACTACCTGGAAATAACTGTAGTTACTCAGCATGCTTGAGAGCCATTTCTTAATTTGTGGGTAGACACTCATAATTGCAAGTCTTTAAATGCCTGCCCACTTATAGCTCAACTTACTTTTCTGCATTTCTTACTACAAAACTACACAGAATCTTCTTACTACAAAAATCATAGAATCATAGAATATCAGGGTTGGAAGGGACCTCAGGAGGTCATCTAGTCCAACCCCCTGCTCAAAGCAGGATCAATCCCCAATTAAATCATCCCAGCCAGGATGGGATACCCCATAATGATAAATACAGTCATATGAATCCAAATGTTATTGTTCCATGGTGGCCTGACAAATGCTTACAGATGTCATTAGGATTTACGTGTGCTCACAAAAGCTGGATTTTTCTCTGGGTTTCATGAACAGCAACAGTGCATTCAGTTCAGATTCCTTACAAAACCTCACACCAAGGAAGTTTGATTTGATTCCAGGTCTTGTTATGAAACTTTTGTCTACTCCAAATAAAGGCTGTTTTGTACAGAGCAATGGGAGTTTGCATTCAAGACATTTCCTACAATATATCACTGCAGTATCTTCTTCTTTGAAATATTGGGACTACTCATGTAACTGCTAATCAGTATTTAGTAAAGGATTCATAATCTGGCCTTTAGCTTCTTTTCCTAAAATAATTGAGTTAGAGTGTAACTTTACAGTCTGCCCTGAATAAGGTGTGGTAGGCATCCTCTCAATGAGTAGATAAGAGAATGAACTGGGGTGAGAGTTACAATTCTTTCCCTGCTCCTACTATGCTGCACTATAGTGAGGAGTGAATTATTTACACCCTTTTTGTAGTACAGCTTTCTTCCCTCAGTGTACCTGGTAATTCGCTTTAATCAATGAATAGGAGGGGCAGAACCAGGTTTCCTCCCACTTCCCCCTTCACCCTTTCTCACCTACTCACCTTAAGGGTGAATATTGGGTGAGTAACTCTCGATTTCTTTCCCCAGTGCCTGGATTTGCAATCTGACCAGGGCAGAGAAGAGAAGGGGGAGCCTTACTCCTCTCACAGTCAAGTAAAGACCATAGAAATCAATCCCATAGTGATCTAAAATAAAAGCAAAGTTTGATGAATATGTTTATAAGCATTAAAGCTAGGAACATGTATAGTAGGAATTTTTGCACATGTGCAGTAGAATTTTGCTTTGTAGTTACTTCACTTTTTAAACATCTTGAGCAGAGTAAAATCTTGACAATCCTGATGGCTGAGTGATGGTTTTGTGTTTGAAATGGTAGTGGATTTGAAAATATTTTTATGTCAAAGATGGAGCTGAGCCATTAAATGTGAAATTGTATTCAGATGTGATCCCTCCTCCATTATTTGGATCCAGAGTATTGTATTCAAGCCATTATAGAGATAGCCATCAGCCCCAAAATTAGGACTTGGATCTCGATCCAGGTTTGGATAGTGAAACATGCAAAGTTATGATGTTTTCAGGAAAGGGACCAGATCCTCAGCTGGTAGAAACTGTCATTGCTTCATTGTGGTGCAGTGCAAATTTACACTAGCTGAAAATCTAGCCTCTTATATCTTGGTTGAGCCCATATCTCCTCTTTATTAATAGTGCCAAACTAAATTGATGCAGAACATTCCTTTTTACATGTTACTTGCTTGAGGACAGTCTCTACTAGCTCCCCTGCTCTGCAAGCATAGATGAAGATGATCACAGTGGTCTGGAGCACATACATCGCCTGGTTATACAAACCTTACTCATGTAAGTAGTCTAGCAGGTAGTTCAGTGACTTTAATGGGAGTACTAACATGAATTAGTGTTCACCAATGTGAGCAAGGGTTACATAAGCAAGCCCTTCCCCATATGAATATGGGCAGTTTGCTAATGATTGTGCTCCACCTTGCTGCTGCTTGCTGCATTGGAAGGTGGAAGAAGAGAGCACGTGCTGTCGACATTGGTGCTGGTGACTGTAAGGCCAGTTCTACACTACAGACTTACACTGGTATAACTACATGGCTCAGAAGTGTGAAAAATCCACACCCCTGAGCGACGCAATTATACCAACCTACCCCCTGGTGTAGAGAGAGCAAAGTCAATGAGAGGGCTTCTCCCATCGACAAAGCTACTAACGCTCATGAAGATGGATTAACTACACTGACGGGAGAAGCTCTGCCATCATCACAGTAGCATCTTCACTGAAGCACTACAGTGGCACAGCTGCATCAGTGTAGACCCGCCCTAATGCTGGCACCGCTTAGATGGAGAAAATCACACTACATAGCAACATGCTATCCAAGGACCAGCCAGCATCAGTGCTCCATGGAAATTAATAGATGTAAATCACTGGAAAACCCACAAAATCTGCAGAATGAATGTGATTCCTCAAGTTTGTTATTCACAGTTTTTGTTCTTAAGAGGCACAGTTTTCTTGAAGAGGGTCTCTACTGAAATGATATATCCTTTGCTTCCCAAGATAACATTTAATCTCTTGAATGCACATGGACATGCTCCGTACGTACATCTTGAGACAACGTGTACATCCCTATGGATATATAAACAATGTCCTTTCAAAAATCAGAGAGCTTTTTTTCTTTAAAGTAAAACAAAAACAAGTGATTCATCCTGCTGCATCATTAGCTTGAATGACATGAGAAAAGTGAAGAGAGGGCCACGTAGCTGAGCACTCCTACAGATACACACAGACGTACACACGATGTCACATAAAGGTTAGACTTCTTCAACAAGCTATTGCTATGATATATTAACTCAGAGAAAATAATTTGCATCTGTTTACTTATTCTCTAGCAACAGATAAAAGACATAGAACTGTCTCTTTTTAAAAAAGCAGATTTTTTCAAAAAAATAAACTCATTCCTTTTAAAAAGAAAAAAATATATTAAGTAATTTAATTTAAATGTTTTCATAGCCAAGAAACTTACTGAAAGTATTAGCGATAAGAAATAAGAATTGCATCCTTTGAGCACTCCTGTAATTCCTTAATTCCCAATGATGCTTCTTGAAATTTTAAATAAATATATTCTAAAAATACTTATAACTATGATCTTGCTAACATGACATTAGTGCTCTGCATCAAGCATGCTTTGACACTTCCAAAGCCAGAAAATGTAGAATCAAGTCTGGACTCTCTGTTACTGTTAAGGACCTGATACTTGGGCAATACGCCTTCTGTTGCAGTGCATACTGTGCAGTTTGACAGCTACATTCCTTTATTGTTATGTTCCATATGAAACTCAGCACAGTGGGTTAGATTAAGAAGAGGGTTTCCATGTTACTGCTTGTTTTTGACAACCTAAAATGTCCTTTCATATTGTCAGGCTATCTGGAGTGGCTCACAGAAGTGAGTCCCAAGCTCAGGGGAGACTGTTACAAACCCCAAACTGGTTGTGTGTTCTATACTTCAATTTCACCAACCAAATATTAAGTGTGAACTCCCCAAACACAATAACAGCCTTAACACAGAGTGACAGACTGTCCTCTTGGGTGTCTATCTTGCCATCCAGGCAAGTCTGCCTTTATGCTAGATGGTCCCTTACACCAAAAATCACATCAATATTCAGTTACTCCCTTTCCCAAAGAACCCATCAATTACCCCAGGTGAATTGTACCTTAGATCTATCACCAAACACAACACTTGCAGCCAATCCTATATTAAATTATCTAAAGATTTATTATCTAAGAAAAGGAATAAATGAATTATGTATGAAGTTTTTGGTAAAGGTATACACACAAATGAGTTACAGTCTAGGAATTCAAAAAGTAATAGAAGCTGTGGTAATGTGCAAGCTCTATATGTTCTTTAGGGTTAACCCAAGCTAAATAGCTGTGGATCCCTTGTCAATGATTAGAAATGTTGCCCTCTCCCCGAAGTCCAAGCAGCATAGGATTAACAATTTCTTCCCATCAGGGATTTTTATTCCCTTCCCCCTGAGCTCAAACTGATGGGATGAGTGTTTGTGCATGTCTACTCTTCATGGGTTTGGGGGGAACAATCAACAAGGTCTTTTATCCACTGATGTTCCACAATGGCTTGTCTGATGTTCCACAATGGCTTGCCTAGAGGCTTTGTTTTGTTGGGGAGGAGATGGCATCTCTTGTGGAAAACTAGTATTTCACCCATGAAACTAGTATTCACTCACAAAAGCTTATGCTCCAATACGTCTGTTAGTCTATAAGGTGCCAAAGGACTCTTTGCCGCTTTTACAGATCCAGACTAACATGGCTGCCCCTTTGATAGTATTTCACACTTGGTAATGCTTCTCTCACGACTGGGCGCATGTGCCAGTTTTAGAGAAAATATTTAAATATCACTTACAACATGGGGTCCAGATGTTATAAATAAGAATAATACATGCTTATAACTCTAATATCTATTTTAACAATACTAACACACAAGTGAACCAAACTTGTTTCCAGCTATGCATTTGTCAGTGTTCAATGAGGCTAGGGGCCTTGGCATGAGCTGGCACCTGGTCTGCCAGCATCACAAATGTACTTGTGTATATTTAATCATATCATATTCACATTCAACAGCACCCAGTACTACATCAGACTTCCTCTTCCCCAAAGGTGAGAGATGCAACCTTGTGTGGTACAGTGAAAAGAGAGTTGACCAGTTTAAAAGGATGGATTTTTTTTAAAAAAATCTCCTTCCTGAAAACTGGGTGCTCTATTCTCTCTATGGTCTGTAGAGGCACAGAAGTCAATGGATCCATGCAATTTACACAAAAGAGGATTTCACCCTTAAGTCTAAGAAGACAATTTTTCTCTGATGGGTTTTCTTTCTTACCTGTTTGAGCTCTTGAATAGGACTCAGTGCATGCCTCAAAGTAATTCCCATAAATCATAGAATCATAGAATATCACAGTTGGAAGGGACCTCAGCAGGTCATCTATTCCAACCCCCTGCTCAAAACAGGACCAATCCCTAACTAAATCATCCCAGCCAGGGCTTTGACAAGCCTGACCTTAAAAACCTCTAAGGAAGGAGATTCCACCACCTCCCTAGGTAACACATTACAGTCCTTCACCACCCTCCAAGTGAAAAAGGTTTTCCTAATATCCAACCTAAATCTCCCCCAATGACACATGAGACCATTACTCCTTGTTCTGTCATCTGCTACCACTGAGAACAGTCTAGCTCCATCCTCTTTGGAACCCCCTTTCAGGTAGTTGAAAGCAGCTATCAAATCCCCCCTCATTCTTCTCTTCTGCAGACTAAACAATCCCAGTTCCCTCAGCCTCTCCTCATAAGTCATGTGTTCTATTCCCCTAATAATTTTTGCTGCCCTCCGCTGGACGTTTTCCAATTTTTCCACATCCTTCTTGTAGTGTGGGGCCCAAAACTGGACACAGTACTCCAGATGAGGCCTCACCAATGCCAAATAGAGGGGAATGATCACGTCCCTCGATCTGCTGGCAATGCTCCTACTAATGCAGCCCAAAATGCCATTAGCCTTCTTGGCAACCAGGGCACACTGTTGACTCATATCCTACTTCTCATCCATTGTAACCCCTAGGTCCTTTTCTGCAGAACTGTTCTTAGCATCTCAGTCCCTAATCTGTAGCAGTGCATGGGATTCTTCCTTCCTAAGTGCAGGACTCTGCACTTGTCCTTGTTGAACCTCATCAGATTTCTTTTGGCCCAATCCTCCAATTTGTGTAGGTCCCTCTGTATCCTATCCCTACCCTCCAGTGTATCTACCACTCCTGCCAGTTTAGTGTCATCTGCAAACTTGCTGAGGGTGCAATCCACGCCATCCTCCAGATCATTAATGAAGATATTGAACAAAACCGGCCCCAGGACCGACCCTTGATACTGGCTGCCAACTAGACATGGAGCCATTGATCACTACCCATTGAGCCCAATGATCTAGCCAGCTTTCTATCCACCTTATAGTCCATTCATCCAGCCCATATTTCTTTAACTTGCTGGCAAGTGGGAAACCGTGGGAAACCGTACTGTGGGAAACCGTATCAAAAGCTTTGCTAAAGTCAAGGAATAACGTCCACTGCTTTCCCCTCATCCACAGAGCCAGTTATCTCGTCAAAGAAGGCAATTAGATTAGTCAGGCATAACTTGCCCTTGATGAATCCATGCTGACTATTCCTGATCACTTTCCTCTCCTCTAAGTGCTTCAAAATTGATTCCTTGAGGACCTGCTCCATGATTTTTCCAGGTACTTAGGTAAGGCTGAATGGCCTGTAGTTCCCTGGATTCTCCTTCTTCCCTTTTTTAAAGATGGGCACTACATTAGCCTTTTCCTAGTCATCCGGGACCTCCCCCAATCACCATGAGTTTTCAAAGATAATGGCCAATGGCTCTTCAATCACATCCACCAACTACTTTTGCACCCTCGGATGCAGTGCATCTGGCCCTATGGACTTGTGCTCGTCCAGCTTTTCTAAACAGTCCTGAACTAGTTCTTTCTCCACAGAGGACTGGTCATCTCCTCCCCATACTGTGGTGCCCAGTGCAGTAGTCTGGGAGCTGAGTAGCTTTTTCCATATGCTCTGTCACTAGGTTGCCTCCCCCATTCAGTAAGGGGACCACACTTTCCTTGACCGTCTTCCTGTTGCTAACATACCTGAAGAAACCCTTCTTATTACTCTTAACATCCCTTGCTAGCTGCAACTCCAAGTTGTCCTGATTCCTGATTTCACTCCTGCATGCCTGAGCAATATTTTTATACTCCTCCCTGGTCATTTGTCTAGTCTTCCACTTCTTAGAAGCTCCTTTTTTGTGTTTAAGATAAGCAAGGATTTCACTAAAAAAAACAGGAGTACTCGTGGCACCTTAGAGTCTAACAAATTTATTAGGGCATAAGCTTTTGTGAGCTACAGCCCACTTCACTGGATGCATTGAATGGAACATATAGTAAGAAGATATATATATATATACATACAGAGAAGGTGGAATTTGCCATACAAACCTTTGTTTCATGTTCTCTATGTATATAAATCTCCCCACTGTATTTTCCACTGAATGCATCCGATGAAGTGAGCTGTAGCTCACGAAAGCTTATGCTCAAATAAATTGGTTAGTCTCTAAGGTGCCACAAGTACTCCTTTTCTTTTTGCGAATACAGACTAACAGGGCTGCTACTCTGAAACTGTAAGAGGCTAATTAATTAAGATGAGCTATTATCAGCAGGAGAAAAAAAAATTTGGAGTTGACAAGAGGGCGTGAGGATACTTAACATGTGGAAATAGATTCAATCTGTGTAATGACCTAGTCACTCCCAGTCTCTATTCAAACCCAAGTTAATGATATCTAGTTTGCATATTAATTCAAGCTCAGCAGTTTCTCGGATTCTTTAAAATACAGACAGCTCTCCTGGACTCCTTGCCCCCTCATGTTATTCTCCCAGGGGATCCTGCCCATCAGTCCCTGAGGGAGTCAAAGTCTGCTTTTTTGAAGTCCAGGGTCTGTATTCTGCTGTTCTCCTTTCTTCCTTATGTCAGGATCCTGAACTCGACCATTTCATGATCGTTGCCTCCCAGGTTCCCATCCACTTTTGCTTCCCCTACTAATTCTTCCCTGTTTGTAAGCAGCAGGTCAAGAAGACCTCAGCCCCTAGCTGGTTCCTCCAGCACTTGCACCAGGAAATTGTCCCCTACACTTTCCAAAAGCTTCCTGGATTGTCTGTGCACCGCTGTATTGCTCTCCCAGCAGATATCAGGGTTATTGAAGTCCCCCATGAGAACCAGGCGCTGTGATTCAGTAACTTTTGTTAATTGCCAAGCCTTCAACTGTGTTCATTTGAAGAAGGAAACTATCAGTGATTGTTTTATGCTTAATGTGGTATTATACAGCTACCACCAGAAAACGAGCAGTGCCCACACTTGTCACCTGAGTGGCCCACAGAGCTTCCTTTGGACAGACATTATGGTGGCTGAATGAGGATATAAAAGCTAAGAAATTTCATTTTTCTCCCTCTCCCTCCCTGGAAATTAATTAATTTGAGCCAAATACAATGAAGCTTGTGCTACAATGGCAGGCGATTTCTTACCCCAGCTGAGAACCTTTGTTTTTCCAATTTAAAAATTCCTAGACTGTGTGGACATTGTTTAGCACTGCATTTTGCTAAGGCTTGTTTCTTTGTCCCTTTGTCCATGGTAAGTCCTGCCTTAAATAACATTCTTTATAATCTACTGCATTGGGCACAGTGCACACAGAAAGAAAGACGTCATAGAGGATTAACTTCATATTAAATTTTATGTTGATTTGTTGCCATGGACAACAAACATCCCAAAGAAACAGTTTTTACAAAGTCATCAGCTCTCTGGTAGGTGCATATTCTATATATCCTCTTTGGCTTCCACGTTGACTGTAAGAACATGTTATAGGAGTAAACTTGCCAGTCAGTTCAGATATGCCCATATAATCTTGTATAGAACACCATATTAAAACAATCCTTGGGGGCAGAGGAGAAATATTTCCACAATGTCACTATCCATACAGCATGATTATAATGATTACAGCTACAGTATCATTCCTCATGATGCTTCTACCACAGTGCAGTGTTGATTGTACCACTGCAGTGCCTGACATTTTCTGGGACATCATAAAGGCTCCAGAGGCCATCAAAGTTATGCTTAATGTACTACAGGACATGTCTCATAAAATTAATTACTCAGACAAGGCACTGCTGTGAACACAGCCACCTCCAGCTTTCAAAGTGAATGTTTTGCAACTGATCTGAAGCAGCAACATCTTGAGTTCAAGCCAGCAGAATCTCTGGTGCGCTTTCCTTGACCATTTACCAAGTTTTATTGCAACTGGCAAGAAACAAACCTTTAAGTGATATACGTTTGACAGCATAAGATTTATCAGGACGCTTAGTAGATGTACCCAAGTTCTCATCTCTGAAACATTGTTTTGAAACACAGTGAAGAACTGTGCCAGGTGAGTCTAAGACATTGTATAGGTGAACACACTAAAATGTGAGAGGTTTGAAATTTTGACTTAAACTTTAATATTATTTGGTTCACATTCGACTTAAAAGAGACTGTGACGGAACAGAAAAGGTGTGGAGAAAGCTAATTCTGTAAAGAAGTCAGAGTATAAAATAGAGCAGAGAGTGGCCAGAATAAAAATAGTATGTTTTTAAAATGGGGTGGGGGCCGAAATAATATGATGAAAAGAAAGAGGAGTGTGAGAGAAAAATAATGAGGAAATAAAAATAGTATGGGCATGCAGTTTTCCATATTTTCCATATTCCATCCTACCGGCACACACAATTTTTGTAGCTTCATGTGCAAGTTAGTGTGCTATTGCACATGCATATGTGAAAATCAGGCTTCACATCTATAGTAACATATACAAGGCACTCTTTGTATAACCTTCTTTTGTGTTCCTTCATAGGTTCTTAGACATTTGTGCCAAAAGGGACCGTTATGATCATCTAGTCTAACCTCCAGAATAACAAAGAAAACCACTTTCTCAAACATATGGTTCCCTTTAGCAAGAAGAAGAAGTTCTTTTTTCAGTTTGGATCATTCTGGAAGTAAAGGAAGGAAAAAGAATGCTAAAAAAACTAACTAGTTTTGTGATTCTCTGAACTTTGCAAAATATTTAACTTCTAAAATTCTCTCCATCCTTCTGGATCTATGTTTCTTTCTCTCCTGTTTACTAAGTGACCCCATTTAGCTTCTTTCGTTTATTTGCCAACAATTGGCAAATTTCAGTCACAAAATATACAAAGCCAAGCTGTTTTAGACTAATACATCTATTATTAAAAAGAGGGGGATTTCAACCAGTGTACCATCTAAAATAAAGCTATACCCATTTTTCTCAGAGCAACTTGGAAGCTCACTTAGTAAAAAACCCTACTCATTGTTCCTAGAGTAAGAAATGTATTTGATATTTTTTAATTAAAAGTGGCATTTTCAGTGCCTCCTTCTTCCAATATGCTATGTTTGCTGTTGGTGCTGATAGTGGTGGTGATGGTTTTCTGTTTTGTTTGTTTTGCTGAAGAGATGCTATTTGCTGTGCTGATGGCTTTAAGAGAACTTTAAAACTTAAAAACAACAACAACCTTTAAAACCAATTTCTTCTCTCCTGTGATAATCAGAAGAATAATGTTGATGTTACATTTTCCACAGGCACCATTTAATTTTTCATTTGGTAACATCCCAAAGTGTACAATGTTCATGATATTAACACACCTAAGCCTGACTATAGCTGGAACCCCACACACTGAAAAAAGACAGTTAGTTGTGACAGTTAGTTAGTTATTGTGTAACAGTGCATGAGAAATTTCATGTGAAGTGTTTAAGTAAAGGCAGGAGTCAATATTTTTGTGCTTCTTTGGTTTTTTTAATTTTCTTTCCTTCTTTTTACTTTTGTGCATATGCACTGAAATGATCTGCCACAAAATTGTATTCATACTCTATTTTATTCATCTTATACAATTTAAATCATATTCCCATGAAGTTAATGGAGAGGCTACATATTTACACCTACATAAGTGAGAGAAGAATATAGGCTTATATATTTAGGACCTTAGAGACTAACCAATTTATTTGAGCATAAGCTTTCATGAGCTACAGCTCACTTCATCGGTGAAGTGAGCTGTAGCTCACAAAAGCTTATGCTCAAATAAATTGGTTAGTCTCTAAGGTGCCACAAGTACTCCTTTTCTTTTTGCTAATACAGACTAACACAGCTGTTACTCTGAAACATATTTAGGACCATGTTCCTTTGAGGGAAAACACTCCATTATTAAAATTAAGAGGTAAAAATAAAAATGTTGGCAATAAAAAGTCACATAATGTCTCTATACAATGCAACTGGGCTGCAGATATGAAGACACTGGTTTTATCTGCTGAATGATGAACCTCACCCTATTGCCTTTTATATTAACTGTGTGAGGTAGCATTGCAGTGCCCTTTTCCCCTCCAGAAGAGACAAAAGAAGCCCTTCTGCACAGTCACCAGAGGCCAGGGCAGAGAAGTTTGAGGAAAGGCAGGAGGGGCATCTCAGGATATGTGAGCAGCCTGCCCATGCAGCATGTTCCCTTGCAAAATGGGCGGTATTTCTACCAGATTTTCATGTGAAAGTTAACTCAATTAGAAGCAGCATTAGTTTCTTCTATGCTGTGTCATCCACTGCCTGTGGAAAGGGAGTAGTTTGTAAGCAGAGGTGGGCCAAATACAGACTGAACTCAGGGTTTTTAAGGGAGTATCACATTCCGGAGTGCAATCTAGACTAGTGAGGGTTTGTGTCAACACCTGCCCTGCAACCGACCCTCATAATGCTTTGCTGCTGTAGCTCCCAACCTGGTCCCCTCACAAACAGCCAAACAGTATGCAGGTCACATCCTGAGTGTCTATATAGAGCTGCAGCCGGCCAAAAACACTCCAGTCCCAAATTTCTCCCCAAAAATGTGTGTTCTGCACTCTCCAGACCTTTCCTGGATGGTTCAGATATTAGAGGTCTGTTGCCCCTGTCAACATACAACAGTTTGCTACTCTAACCGGAGCTACCAAACAATTCCGTTTAAACAAAACACCTCATTAGTTTTGACTTAAGAAGAAAATACGTTTATTTAATTATAAAGACAGCTTTTCAGTGAGTATAAGTAAGGCATTAAAGTCAGAAATGGTTACAAGAGAAATAAAGACAAAACGACTTCTAATAACTAAAACTTAACAAACGAGACTTGGTACAGGGTAAAATCCTTAACATATTTTCCCAACAACAGGGCTGACTAAATTCTCAGGTCAAAACTCCTACCAAAGTCCAAAGGCTAATTCCTTTGTCTTCTTAGGTGAAAGAGAGAGAGAAAAAAAGAAAGAATACCTGAGGTGTTTTTGCCCCTCCAGTAACCCTTTGAAAAGCATTTCCCTGAGGATTATCCCTAGACAAAGTTCATTCCCACTGTGAGGATGGAGTCTCCTGGGGAAAGAGGTTCCATGCTGTTGTATGCTAAAATAGAGATCAATCTCTTCCCACCTCCCTCCATTGCCAAAGAATGACAACTTGACAGGCTGTTGCCCATCAACTTTGATGACACCTGGCTAGAGGCATCAGCATGTCCTTTGAGAAACAGGTTCACCCCGTCCCCAGATTTGTCTGGTGAACACATTTCAGTCATAATTCAGCTTATTCTCATAACTGTACATATAATGTTGCTACATATATTTCACCATGATATTACTGACCAGTGAGTTGTTAGTTTTTAAATGATACCTCACAAGACATATTTTGTTCAGTGCTTATTACAGTATTGTGTAAGGTGTGACTACAGAGGTGCATTTGGTCACAGGGAGACAAGCTGCTAGTCAGAATGACAGGAGGCTGAAAAACAGCTTTGAGAGGCAGTCTTACATATAATAGGTGATTCCTTTCCCCAGGTAACCATAAGGTTTAGAGGCTGTATCCCCTGCCTCTATCCATACCTCTAAACTCCTATCCCCCAAGAAAACTATTCAGAGGAAACTCCACGGATGAACTCTCGGCCCCATTTAAGTCAACAGGAGTTTTAGCTTTGACTTCAATAGGGTTTAACCCCAGGAAATTAGCCTTGTATGGTCTCCTGGGTTCTCTGCCCACCTCCCCGTCCCATTTTCAGAAAGTCCAAGGGTCATAGTGTACTTACACAGAGAAAATTTATTTTAGCTGTTATGTTCATTTTGCCTGAATAAGGACTACCATTAACATCTATTGTGCTAGGCTCAGACATTCATAATACAAGGGTCATGCATGGAAGATGAAATATGCATGGAAAGTGTGTCCTTACGTAGATACAGTTTCCTTGAATTAAACCTTGAATAACTGATACTAGCATACCTTGCACCATCCATGAGTTATTTTCAACTTTTTCTGGTATATGTGAGTAAAGAGTATGAGGACTGGCCCAAAGCGTGTTAGGCAAAATTTGCCATTACTATATTTAGCTACCGGGGAGGAGAGGACTGGCACTAATTACACTTTTAGAACTTCTGAGCCATTCTGTTGTTACAGGGCAGGTTTTCTTGGGAAAGCAGTCTGAGGTCCAAAAAACAGCACTGTGTATCACATATACTATACAGCATTTAACTCAACCATGTCTTCCAAGCCACCAGACCAAGCCATCCTGGGGACATGGAATGTCAACTTGTGCAGATATCTGTTCCCTGCCTATGCTAGACTTGGAATTCTGCTGTGGTACAGAGGGTGGGAAAGAGGTTCCCCGCAACTCTTTTTCCCCTCTAGTTCACCCATCTAGCAGAAGGTAGGATATGGCCCATTAAGTGCAGGCACTTCCTTATCAAAAGAATGCAAATGGTAATGGAACATGAAATTAGCTTTTTCATGCTATTTTTTTTTATTTGATTAAATAAGCCCATTTCTTCCCTAACAGTCTTGGTATTATTGTGGATGATACACTCAAGTTGTTTTGAAAACAGCAGTGTCTTCATTAAACAATGCAAGTGTTTCCTCTTGATCTTTACAACTAGCACTTGAAGAAGTGGCTTCGTAACCTCTGTGTGCTGAAGTCAAAGCTCTAGAGAGAGTAGTCTCGGTGTGTTTAGTGCAGCACAGAGCCCTTATGCTATTTTGTTTAAAGCCAAAACAAAATTATATGTAAAAGGACAATTGTAATCAAGCAAAATAAAACAATTTATTTCTTCACAGCGGCTTTATAAAAGCTAGTGGGTTAGAATAAACTCCTAAGAATATAGAATTAAGTGGATATGTATCAGTATTTTATTTAACAATTAATAATATTTATCCATAGCAATTAATTAAAATACATTAAAATTAGATTTTTCTAGCATTCTTGCTCATCAGAGAGAAATGAATGATACTCTGCATAAATGCATAACAACCATTAACAGCAACAACTGCATGATTTTAGTTCTCACCAATATTCATTTGTATACCTGTAATTTATAGCTAGGCAATGTACGATATGAAATTCTAGAAATATTCCTCCTTTATCTTCTTAATTGATCAAGCATCTAAAACCATTTGAGATGCATAATAGAACTTTGATCACATGGTGTGAAATGTTGAAATCACTGTATTTCTACTCTACAGGAATTTGCAATTTGTCATATTAATATATATGTTATTATATATATATATTATTAATATAGATGCATAGGCACTTTGCAAAATGTGCAGTTATTCTACCAGCGTTAGGGCAGGAAGAATGTATTTTTTTTAAAAAAATATATCAATAACAAATATTGATTAAATATTCTTACAGAAATCACTGGGTGAAATCTATAGCCTGTGTTATGCTGTATGGTTCGTTATGCCATAATGGTTCATTTTAGCCTTAAAATCTGAAAATTTAGGAATCTATGTTTACGGTCAGGGTTAGATATTCTGAGACCATCTCTGACACAAGGACTGAACATTAGAAGGAATAGTTGGTTAGAAGGACTCACCAGACCACGAACAGAATATTCCAAATGCCACATTTTGGGTTTGGACACGAATATTGTAGCTCAAACAAAGCACTAAAAGTAGGCCAGGCTACATTGTGGTCTCCAAGAATAAAAATGAGGGCAGAAGATATGTAAATCAAATGGAATATCACAGGCCTGGAGATAATAATTGTGTTTAAGACAGAAAACAATGGAATACTACTAGATGGTGAGAAATTAATGCAAAAGGGGACCAACAGATCCCAGAGGTAGATAAATCCATCTAAAATATAGGCTAAGAGTTTCTGGAGCTGGAAATATGGGTAAAAAAGGCACATAGCTTCTATGGTTATGGATACAGAAATGACTAATCTAGTACTTAAACTGGATCCAAGAAGATAAATTTTGTTTTCATTGTAAGAAAAAGGGAAGTTAAGAACATTAGAATGGCCATACCGGGCCAGAGTAAAGGTCCATCTAGCCCAGTATCCTGTCTTCTGATAGTGGCCAATGCCAGGTGCTTCAGAGGGAATGAACAGAACAGGTAATAATCAAGTAATCCATCCCCTGTCACCCATTCACATCTTCTGGCAAACAGAGGGTAGGGACACCATCCCTGCCCATCCTGGCTAATAGCTATATATTCAACTGTTTCCAGTTGGACTGTTTTTGCAATTGGACAGGATAGCTTCTGGATATTTCTGACTGCTTATATACTAAGTTCATTTTAGAAGCTTGTTCTTCCATGATTACACAATTGTTAAAAGGCTAATAGCTTATAATTTAAATCATTAGAACCACACTTTGAGAAATTTCTTACATGAACAAATGTGGGTATCATCAGTTCTTCCTCGATGCCTACATAATGTCACAAAAAACACTACAATTCTCAACTGTAATCCTCTGACACCTCACGATGATATAACCTCTCCAATTCATCTATGAGACTGCAATCTTTTTTGGGGAAAAGGCTGACTTCATCTTTTGTCTAGTACAATGCCAAGCACGGAGTCAAGAATTGATAATAGTACATACCTACAACAATAATCACCAATGAATTCAATAAACAAATGCCATTTACAAAACAAATATGTTGGCCTTCTATATTGATTCCCACAAAACTGAACACTACAACTGCTGATGTATCAAGGCAAAACATTTTATCATACTTGTGTTGTGTTCACTTGTCTAACATTAAATACTACATACCCTTTAAAATATCATGCCAAAAAGAACAAGATCAGATTATGGATTGAGAGACTGAATTTCACATTGTAGATGCTGGCTTTTCTCAAGAGAGGAAGAAAAATAAGTATAAATCACTTTGTTTGGGGGTTTGTTGACCTAAAGAAATAAAGGAATGAGAAAGGGGAATTAAGAGTCTGATCCTTTCATATCATGTTTCTTAATTGGTATTGACCTTAATGGTATTTGAATGTATTTGGCCACTCACAGGAAGCACTCATTCCTTGCCCCTAAGAGTTTGAGTCAATACCTACAAGAAATAGTTCCTTCAGAGTTTGAGGGTCATTTGCACTTTTCTATTATTGCTGTTTGTTTGAGTGAATTATTTTGTCTTCCCTTTAATCTCTTCTTTTAACATGTAATCTTCCTAGGGGATTTTGCCAAGCTCTTTTTTCTCTTTTTTTCCCTGCCTTTTATTGGAAGGCTCAAGCTTTAGAAGTTTTGAAATGGAGAAGAGAAAAAATGGCAGTAGAAATGGGAATGAATGATTGAAGGTATAGATAACTGGCAAAGAAGGGGAGTGGGAACCAGTGGGATAAGGAGAAAGATAGATGAATTAAAGCAGGGAAATATTGGGACAGAGAGAGTGATGGGGGGTATGGAAGGTATGGAAGATGAAAATGGTGGACAGGTTTTTAGGTAGCAGAACTCTTGGAATATATAGTATCTTTAAATACTTACCCAGACAGTATATTAAAAAAAATAAAAATTCTCCAAACATCTGACCTTAAAAAAAAAATTAACTTTGTTATTTTAAAATGGTTCTTGCCAAAGAAAGAGCAGAACTGAGTGGTTTTGTACTTATTTTAAAGTGAGAGATCTACATACATTGCACCTCTTTCTTCTCCCACTCCTTCCCACCACAAGAAGAGAGCTACACTATGAACAACACATTGTTCAAAATTGTAAGAGCTACAATAACCATCTCTTAGAGGTAAAGAAGGAAATAGGCGGCATTCACACTCACAGCCTTTACCTAGCTGCCTCTGGTTGCTGAATAGTGAACATGAAAAATCAATCATCCATAAGTAGGTGAGAATGATGTGAGTGCAAATTAGCTCATTATCATAATTTTGAAGGACCAATCACTAAACTGAAAAAAAAAAGAGGTCCTTTTTTGTGTTGATTTGGGGTAAATCATCCTGGGGCAGATCCTCAGCTGGCATAAATTTGCATAACTCCATTGAACTTGATACTATAAAACTAATCACCCTATCTTCTTATATGCCCTCCAACACAGTGTTATATGGCTATCACACCTGGGACGGACAAAAAAAAATTCTTTTTTTGGAAATTGCTTGCTCAGTGTAAAAGCCTGAAATAACTAAAATATGGCCTACAACTCAAATAGAGACCACAAAAGTCTAAAATGAGCTTTTTGGCCACCATCATATTGAGATGTGACCCATAGAAACTGCAGATCCTGACATGCAATGCTCCTTCATCTCAGCAGCCATTAACATGATAATGGATGACATATACAAATCAGGTGTGGCTCCCAAGAAGCTCCAAATGAGGCTCTCAATTGGAAAAAGTTTGAGCACTCTTGCAAAAAGCTGTTTCATTGTGTTTGTTCAAGACTGTTAAAGATGATTATAGATAAAAATGCAATCTACACAGCTTGTATCTTTAAGACAATTCTAATTCTCCTATTGCTAATATCAATAGCAGAGCAATCTGGAACTTGGAATTTCAAGAGGGGTTTTAATAATTTTATGTCTGCTTGGCTCTCTGTTTCAGTTCATCACCAAAACTCAGCAGAACTTGAAGTGTCACCAGCCAAATTTTCGCACTTTGAAATGGAACCAGATTTTTCATTTCTCACCATATCTGTTTGGGAAAGAAGTGAAAGAAATATCAGTCAAAATAAACAGCTTGAATGTGCTTAAAATTGTATCCAAGATTGCTTGAAACATTTGTGTCAAAAAAGCCAGAAAGTCAAAGTCTGACCTGGATGTCAGATAAGTTAGGTGTAAGGACAGTTTCCATCATCCATTCTTAAGGAGTCCATGTGATATTGAAGAAAGCCCCTTAAAGACTAACAGATTTATCTGGGCATAAGCTTTCATGGGTAAAAAAATTGGCCTTCAACATTGGTTCTCCACTTGTAAGGGAACTCCCTTCTCTTCATGTGCCAATATATATTTATGGCTGTTTCTGTAATTTTCACTCCATGCATCTGAAGAAGTGTTTTTTTTACCCAGGAACGCTTATGCCCAAATAAATCTGTTAGTCTTTAAGGTGATACTGGACTCCTTGTTGTTTTTGGGGATACAGACTAACACGGCTACCCCTCTGTTAAGAAAGCCCCTGAGACTGAAATTAGCAGTAGTGAGCTGAGTAGGGTAGACTAATCCACAGGAAGGTGAAGACAGAATGGTACCCAACTAACATCTTTATGAGTTCTGGAATGTATTTGTCCCAACTATTTCTAATAGTTCTCCAGCCATAAGAGGAGACAATCTGGGAATGCTGTAGCAGTTCATGTACTTGTTTCCATCAGGATTGAATCTTCTATCACATGTGGGAACCAGAGTTTCTGAGGGAGATAATATAGACAAACATCCAGTGGTCCAGAGGAGATCTTGGCTTCCAATGTCTTTGCTTTGTTTTCTGTTGCTCAACCATTGGCAGTCAGGCACTCAAAGACTGAGGTTGCGTTGAAGATCAGAGTCTGGGAAGAGTGCTCCTCCATTTGCTCTGAGAAGTCATTGAGGGTGGATGCAGTCAGTGTGGGAAACTACAGCCTGGTCTACACTACAGAGTTAGGTTAACACAAGGCAGTTTACATTGACCTAACTCTGTAAGCATCTACACTAAAATGTCACTTCCATCGATGTAACTCACCCGCTACGCTGACTTAATAAGTCCACCTCCACAAGAGGCTTAAGTTGACATAGTTAGGGAAATGCAATGTCACTCTAGGCACTGTGCTACTTACATCAACTTTAGTGGCCCCCAGGAAGTTTCCCACAAAGCCCCATTGTCACTGCTTTGGTCACCGATTTGAACTCCGCTGCCCAGCAGCCAGGCACACAGGTACGTGCCCCTCCCCTTTGAATGCCCTGTGAATTTTTGAAATTCCATTTCTTGTTTTCTTGGCATGGAGAGCTGACCTAGAATCTGCCTACCTGACCATACCAGCTCCACGATGCAAATGCTCTCTTGCCTGGAGTACACAGGAGGTGGTGGATCTCCTGAGTCTGTGGGGAGAAGAGATTGTGCAGGCACAGCTCTGATCCATCTGTAGAAATGTCAATATATATGAGCAGTTTGCTTGGGGCATGGGAGAGAAGGACTATAAGAGGAACCCGCAGCAATTCCATGTGAAAGTCTAGGAGCTGCGGCAGGTGTACCGGAAAGCAAGGGAGGCTAACAGTTGCTCTGGTGCAGAGCCACAGAGATGCCACTTTTACAGAAAGCTGCATGCCATCCTTGGCAGAGACCCTACCACCATCCCCAAGGGCCCTGTGGATACTTTGGGGGAGCTGAAGGCATAGGCCCCTGGAGTGAACAGTGAGGATGAGGTGTTGGATGAGGAAGAGGAGGAGGAGTATGGGGGATAGATGACTGGGGATCCGGTGGTGCCATGAGCTAGGACCTTTTTAGACCCTCGAGCAGTTGAGCCAATCCCTATAATCCAGCACAGGCGAGCCTGATTCAGGGGAAGGAACCTCTGGTAAGTACACAGTTTGCTTTGATATTTCCAGGATACATCTGTTCATTTACTCTTTTTTAATCATACTAGAAGAAGTAGTAAAATAAATAATAGAGGTAGAGTTGCTATCTGTTTCTCATTTACCTTATACAGTTATGTAGAGGGGACTGTGCAGAACAGTTTATGTGGAATCCTCTGCCGAAGGTTTCTGGGGAGCGCTGCCTTACTTCTTCCATCACAGTAGGACATTTTCCCATGCCATTCAACAATTACTTCAGCAGACTCAATTGCAGCACACAGGCAGAATCACAGGGACTCAGTCTGCAACCAGACATGTGTAGGAGCTGTTACCTTTCGGCCTCCATTACCCTTAAGAGTGAGGTATCAGCTAAAATCACCATGGCCTGTGGAAACCAGTGCCAGTATTCAGATTAATTGCCCTATCTGCATATACTCATGCCTGTGTGCTACCTCTAACTCCCCACCAATTGTCCCAACACCTCCCCCCAGGCTGTACTCACCATGGCTGATACTACTGCACTCCTCTATGAATCCTAAGGAGAAGTGAGAATGTAGTGCTTGCAACTTATGTGGATCAAGGGGAGTGAGTTCAGTACACCAAGTTTCCATTTATCTTGTGAATTCGCTCATAGTAGTACCTCTGTACATTGTATCATTTGCAGCTGGAAATGTGGCCTTGAGGGTTTCTCCATACACACCAGCCGAACAGCTCAGCTAGATAAAGAGGTGAAGGAAGAGGACAAGAGATGACATGTTCCAAAAGATCCTGCAAGCCTCTGGTGCTTCGGATACCAAGCACAGGGCTTGGAGGATCGCCCTCATGGACAGTATGAACAGAGATAGAGCAGAGAGGAGAAAAGCATAGGAAAAGGAGAGAGACATGCTGCAGGAGATGCTAGCACTTCAAGTGGAACTTCCACAGACATGCTGGAGACTCTTGTTGACCTTCAGGTTCAACCGACCTGTGCTTGCCTCCCTCTGCAAGCCACAGAGAGCCACTTTCCAGGACCTTCCTGCACATACACCCCTAACATTCCATTCAGCATTTGTGGCATTACACTACACCTACCACTCCACCATGGGGGAGAATACAGACAATCACAGCCACACATACACTGACCTGTGCGAGACACAGTTGGTGTATGTGTTTGTGAAATGAAAATTACTATTCTTTCCCCTTCCAAGGGTCTTTTTCCTGTATTTATAAAGTTTCATTCAGTTTTAAATATGTCTGCTTGAATGGATTTGGAATAAAAGTCTATTTATGGAAACTTAATTCATCTTTATTAGTTCTCAACATATATTAGCTGAGGTTGACATCATTCACAGATAATAGCAATAGGTATATTTTCAATGTTATATTACTACACACACAACACCCATTACAAGGTTCATACTGGGATGCAAAAACAATTCTAGGCACAGTATACTACAGCAACATACATTACTGTGGCTCACTATTAAAATGGTCTGTCAAAGCCTCCCTGAGCTGTATAGATCTCCATTGAGCTTTTCTTATATAGCTGGCCGCTCAAAATAAACTGACAGCCATTCCACCTCTCCCTTCCACCCTGGCAGAAATTCCCCCCCCCCCCCCTTGCTTCACAGATATTATGAGACACACAGCAAGCAGCTATAACAATGAGGATATTTTTTTTTCACTGAGGTCTAATCTCATGCATAGACAGTGTCAGCAGCCTTTCAAATGTCAAAGAGCACATTGACATGTCATTCTGCATCTGCTGACCCTGTAGTCAAAGTGCCCCCTGCTACTTTTGAGGTGGCCGGTGCATGGCTTCATGAGCTATAGGAGCAAGGGGTATGTTGGGTCTCCAAGGATCAATATTGGCATTTCAACATCCCCTGTGGTAATCCTCTGGTCTGGAAAGAAAGTCCCATCTCGCAGCTTTCTGGATTAACCTCTATTCTTAAAGAAGTGTGTGTCACCTTCCCTGACCATTCTGCATTGATGTTATTAAAATGTTTCACCAGCGATTGCAGTACCATTAAAAAGTAACCCTTTTGTTGATGTACTGTGTGGCAAGGTGATCTGATGCCATCTATCGCCCCATCTCAGATCATAGAATCATAGAATCATAGAATCATAGAATATCAGGGTTGGAAGGGACCCCAGAAGGTCATCTAGTCCAACCCCCTGCTCAAAGCAGGACCAAGTCCCAGTTAAATCATCCCAGCCAGGGCTTTGTCAAGCCTGACCTTAAAAACCTGTAAGGAAGGAGATTCTACCACCTCCCTAGGTAACGCATTCCAGTGTTTCACCACCCTCTTAGTGAAAAAGTTTTTCCTAATATCCAATCTAAACCTCCCCCATTGCAACTTGAGACCATTACTCCTCGTTCTGTCATCTGCTACCATTGAGAACAGTCTAGAGCCATCCTCTTTGGAACCCCCTTTCAGGTAGTTGAAAGCAGCTATCAAATCCCCCCTCATTCTTCTCTTCTGCAGACTAAACAATCCCAGCTCCCTCAGCCTCTCCTCATAAGTCATGTGCTCTAGACCCCTAATCATTTTTGTTGCCCTTCGCTGGACTCTTTCCAATTTATCCACATCCTTCTTGTAGTGTGGGGCCCAAAACTGGACACAGTACTCCAGATGAGGCCTCACCAGTGTCGAATAGAGGGGAACGATCACGTCCCTCGATCTGCTCGCTATGCCCCTACTTATACATCCCAAAATGCCATTGGCCTTCTTGGCAACAAGGGCACACTGCTGACTCATATCCAGCTTCTCGTCCACTGTCACCCCTAGGTCCTTTTCCGCAGAACTGCTGCCTAGCCATTCGGTCCCTAGTCTGTAGCGGTGCATTGGGTTCTTCCGTCCTAAGTGCAGGACCCTGCACTTATCCTTATTGAACCTCATCAGATTTCTTTTGGCCCAATCCTCCAATTTGTCTAGGTCCTTCTGTATCCTATCCCTCCCCTCCAGCGTATCTACCACTCCTCCCAGTTTAGTATCATCCGCAAATTTGCTGAGAGTGCAATCCACACCATCCTCCAGATCATTTATGAAGATATTGAACAAAACCGGCCCCAGGACCGACCCCTGGGGCACTCCACTTGACACCGGCTGCCAACTAGACATGGAGCCATTGATCACTACCCGTTGAGCCCGACAATCTAGCCAGCTTTCTACCCACCTTATAGTGCATTCATCCAGCCCATACTTCCTTAACTTGCTGACAAGAATGCTGTGGGAGACCGTGTCAAAAGCTTTGCTAAAGTCAAGAAACAATACATCCACTGCTTTCCCTTCATCCACAGAACCAGTAATCTCATCATAAAAGGCGATTAGATTAGTCAGGCATGACCTTCCCTTGGTGAATCCATGCTGACTGTTCCTGATCACTTTCCTCTCCTCTAAGTGCTTCAGGATTGATTCTTTGAGGACCTGCTCCATGATTTTTCCAGGGACTGAGGTGAGGCTGACTGGCCTGTAGTTCCCAGGATCCTCCTTCTTCCCTTTTTTAAAGATGGGCACTACATTAGCCTTTTTCCAGTCATCCGGGACTTCCCCCGTTCGCCACGAGTTTTCAAAGATAATGGCCAAGGGCTCTGCAATCACAGCCGCCAATTCCTTCAGCACTCTCGGATGCAATTCGTCCGGCCCCATGGACTTGTGCACGTCCAGCTTTTCTAAATAGTCCCTAACCACCTCTATCTCTACAGAGGGCTGGCCATCTCTTCCCCATTTTGTGATGCCCAGCGCAGCAGTCTGGGAGCTGACCTTGTTAGTGAAAACAGAGGCAAAAAAAGCATTGAGTACATTAGCTTTTTCCACATCCTCTGTCACTAGGTTGCCTCCCTCATTCAGTAAGGGGCCCACACTTTCCTTGGCTTTCTTCTTGTTGCCAACATACCTGAAGAAACCCTTCTTGTTACTCTTGACATCTCTTGCTAGCTGCAGCTCCAGGTGCTATTTGGCCCTCCTGATATCTTTCCTACATGCCCGAGCAATATTTTTATACTCTTCCCTGGTCATATGTCCAACCTTCCACTTCTTGTAAGCTTCTTTTTTATGTTTAAGATCCGCTAGGATTTCACCATTAAGCCAAGCTGGTCGCCTGCCATATTTACTATTCTTTCGACTCATCGGGATGGTTTGTCCCTGTAACCTCAACAGGGATTCCTTGAAATACAGCCAGCTCTCCTGGACTCCCTTCCCCTTCATGTTAGTCCCCCAGGGGATCCTGGCCATCTGTTCCCTGAGGGAGTCGAAGTCTGCTTTCCTGAAGTCCAGGGTCCGTATCCTGCTGCTTACCTTCCTTCCCTGCGTCAGGATCCTGAACTCAACCAACTCATGGTCACTGCCTCCCAGATTCCCATCCACTTTTGCTTCCCCCACTAATTCTACCCGGTTTGTGAGCAGCAGGTCAAGAAAAGCGCCCCCCCTAGTTGGCTCCCCTAGCACTTGCACCAGGAAATTGTCCCCTACGCTTTCCAAAAACTTCCTGGATTGTCTATGCACCGCTGTATTGCTCTCCCAGCAGATATCAGGAAAATTAAAGTCACCCATGAGAATCAGGGCATGCGATCTAGTAGCTTCCGTGAGTTGCCGGAAGAAAGCCTCATCCACCTCATCCCCCTGGTCCGGTGGTCTATAGCAGACTCCCACCACTACATCACTCTTGTTGCACACACTTCTAAACTTAATCCAGAGACACTCAGGTTTTTCCACAGTTTCGTACCGGAGCTCTGAGCAGTCATACTGCTCCCTTACATACAGTGCTACTCCCCCACCTTTTCTGCCCTGCCTGTCCTTCCTAAACAGTTTATAACCATCCATGACTGTACTCCAGTCATGTGAGTTATCCCACCAAGTCTCTGTTACTCCAATCACGTCATAGTTCCTTGACATCACCAGGACCTCCGGTTCTCCCTGCTTGTTTCCAAGGCTTTGTGCATTTGTATATAAGCACTTGAGATAACCTGTTGATCGCCCCTCATTCCCAGTATGAGGCAGGAGCCCTCCCCTCACAGACATTCCTGCCTGTGCTTCCTCCCGGAATCCCGCTTTCCCACTTACCTCAGGGCTTTGGTCTCCGTCCCCCGGTGAACCTAGTTTAAAGCCCTCCTCACTAGGTTAGCCAGCCTGCTGGCAAAGATGCTCTTCCCTCTCTTCGTAAGATGGAGCCCGTCTCTGCCCAGCACTCCTCCTTCATGGAACACCATCCCATGGTCAAAGAATCCAAAGCCTTCTCTCCGACACCACCTGCGTAGCCATTCGTTGACTTCCACGATTCGACGGTCCCTACCCAGGCCTTTTCCTTCCACGGGGAGGATGGACGAGAACACCACTTGCGCCTCCAACTCCTTTATCCTTCTTCCCAGAGCCACGTAGTCTGCAGTGATCCGCTCAAGGTCATTCTTGGCAGTATCATTGGTGCCCACGTGGAGAAGCAGGAAGGGGTAGCGATCCGAGGGCTTGATGAGTCTCGGCAGTCTCTCCGTCACATCGCGAATCTTAGCCCCCGGCAAGCAGCAGACTTCTCGGTTTTCCCGGTCAGGGCGGCAGATAGATGACTCAGTCCCCCGGAGGAGAGAGTCCCCGACCACCACCACCCGCCTTCTCCTCTTGGGAGTGGTGGTCGTGGAACCCCCAACCTCAGGACATCGCATCTCATGCCTTCCAACCAGCGGAGTCTCCTTCTGCTTTCTCCCCCCAGACATATCATCTGGTCCACTCTCTGCAATGGTACCTGTGGAGAGAACATGAAAGCGGTTAGTTACCTGTGTTTGTGTTACTGGAACCCGGACATTCCGCTTACCTCTTCTGGAGGTCACATGTTGCCAAGCTTCTTCACTGGCCTCTTGGCTCCTCTGTGCAACCTGCTCTATATCTTTAGAGCTTTGTGCCCCTAGAAGCCTACCCTGAGTTTTGTCCAGAAAATCCTCAGTCTCTCGTATACAACGCAGGGTCGTTACCTGTTGCTCCAGACCTTCAATCTTCTCTTCCAATATGGAGACCAGCTTGCACTTTGTACAGACAAAGTCGCTTCTGTCCTGTGGAAGAAAGACAAACATGGCACATCCAGTGCAGGTCACAACAGCTGAACCCCCCCCCTTCCATATCACCTACCTACTATGAGCTTCCTCAGAGACGTTGGCAAGATGTAAGCCTCACTGGGCTCACTCCAGGCGAACTCCCAGGCAAACTCCTGCTGTGAGCTGCTCTGCTGTCCCCGCTGCTCAGCTGGTTCGCTGCCGCTCAGCTGGTTCGCGAGGCTCTGGCTATTTTTAAACAGCCAGGCTTCCCTGACGCAAACACACAGACACCCTAATGCCCGCCCCCTGCAGGCTAGCAGCCAATCAGACACTCACTCAGATCAGGAATCCCACTGCTGCAAAACCATCCACTGTGTCCTGCACATTGACCAGAGTTACAGGCCTTCATAGCAGGACACGATTAATGGCCCTGCACACTTGCATCACAGCAGCCCCCACAGTTGATTTCCCAAATCCAAATTGATTCCCAATTGATCAGTAGCAATCTGACGTAACCAGGTTCCACATAGCGATTGCCACTCGCTTCTCCACTATCAGTGCAGCTCTCATTTGGGTGTCATTGCACTTCCAGGAATGTGACCTTGCACATCCAAAAGTCACTGCTCATCATCTCATACCAGCATAACGATGCAATCCCACCAGTCAGTGCTTGTTTCTCAGAACCAGAACCAGCACTCCAGCATCTGCAGCTGCTCTATGAATAACAATAACAACCCTGAATTGTTTCTTTCTATGTCCCACAGCAATCTAGCTATTAAGGAATTCTCATGTTTCCTGCAGCTCCTCTGGCAGGGTTGGCTGTGTTGTGCTCACAACACTCATCACAGAAGTGCAGAGCTGTGCAGGATCGATGCTTCCCACAGAGATAGTGAATGCATGGGTTTGCCAGACTTTTGAAAAGAGGTGCAAAACATTACGGAATGCCAATAAAATTATGGGATGGAGAAAACTACATAACTGCATGTTTCCAGTCACCCTTATGTAACTTCTTTGCCTCCATGAGGCATTGCAAACCTTTCCCAAAACATCCTGCACTAGACAATGGTGAGTTACACAGTGGGACAGCTACCCGAGGTGTACTGCTCTCTGTGTTGATGCAAGCATTGCACTGTCAACACAAGGAACATAATGTGGACATGCAAAAGAGATTTAATTAATGTGGCAGCTGTACATCAACATAACTTAGGTCAACTTAATTTTGTAGTGTAGACTTCCCCTACATCTATGGGGAGAAGCAACTTCCTCATGTGGTTTGCATCAGCAGGGTTCAGGAGGATTTAAGCCAGCGATGCAGAGCCATCTCTTGGGTACAGCGAATTGGGGCAACCACTCTGGGCCCCGTGCTTTGGGGGGCCCCATGGGTCAGTGTGATTGGCCAGCGTGGTCAGTCCCAGAAGTGATGGGTCGGTCTCGGAAGTGAAGGATTCATCACTTCCACTCCGGGCCCTATACACCCCTCAGGACGGCTCAGGGGGGATGAAGCTGATCCAGAGTCTCTCTGCCAAAAGAGACATTTTTGCCTATTAAACAATTATGTTTTTTTTTTCTTCACTGGTTTCTGCAGGTTCTCACAGTAAGTACAAGGCTGCAAAACCCTGCTGATGTCTTGCTCATTCTCTGGCTGACATGACTTTTTCAGTACCAGCAGAGAAGAAGAGGTGGTTTTCAGAGATCAGACACAGAGGTAAATGAGATATCACACTAGAACTGAAACATGAACCACTGAAAAATGAAGTGGTTTCATGGCAGAGTGCAATCTTTTGTACCATTTAACGATACTGTTTCAGAGTGAAACATAACTCACTGCATCTCGAATGTATCTCAAACAATTAAAAAAGAACGAGGAGTCCTTGTGGCACCTTAGAGACTAACATATTTATTAGGGCATAAGCTTTCAGGGGCTAAAACCCACTTCATCAGATGCATGGCATGAAAAATACAGTAAGTCATATATATATTTCAGCACATGAAATGATGGGAGTTGCCTTACCTGTTGGGTAAGTGCTAACAAGGCCAATTCAATTAAGGTGGAAGTGGCCTATTCTCAACAGCTGACAAGAAGGGGTGAATATCAACAGAGGGAAAATTACTTTTGTAGTGCTAACAAGGCCAATGCAATCAAGGTGGACGTCGCCCATTCCCAAAAGTTGACAAGAAGGAGTGAGTATCAGCAGAGGGAAAATTACTTTTTGTAATGACCCATGCACTCCCAGTCTTTAGTCAGGCCTAATTTGATGATGTCCAGTTTGCAAATTAATTCCAGTTCTGCAGTTTCTCATTAAAGTCTGTTTTTGAAGGTTTTGTTGTTGAAGAATTGCCACTTTTAAGTCTTTTATTGAGCGTCCAGGGAGATTGAAGTGCTCTCCTACTGGTTTTGGAACGTTACAATTCATGGTATTTGATTTGTGTCAATTTATTCTTTTGTGTAGAAACTGTCTGGTTTGGCCAATGTACACGGCAGAGGGGCATTGTTGGCACATGATGGCATATATCACATTAGTAGATGTTCACCTGCACATCCCAGAATGATGTTCGCTTTTTTTTTTGCAAAAGTATTACACTGTTGACTCATATTTATCTTGTGATCCACTATGACCCCCAAAATTCTTTCTACAGTACTCCTTCCTAGGCATTCATTTCCCATTTTGTATGTGTGCAACTGATTGTTCCTTCCTAAATGGAGTATAATTAGCTTTTGTGCTTATTGAATTTCATATCATTTCTCCAGTTTGTCCTGATCATTTTGAATTTTAATCCTATTCTCCAAAGTACTTGTGACCCCCTCCCAGCTGGTATCCTCCACAAACTTTATAAATATACTCTCTATGCCATTATATAAATCATTGATGAAGATATTGAACAGAACCAAACCCAGAACTGATCCCTGCAGGACACCACTTGATATGCCCTTCCAGCTTGACTGTGAACCACTGATAACTACTCTCCGGGAACAGTTTTCCAACCAGTTATGCACCAACCTTATAGGAGCTCCAGCTTCCCTAGTTTGTTTATGAGAAGGTCATGCGAGACAGTATCAAAAGCCTTACTAAAGTCAAGATATACCACATCTTCTGCTTTTCTCTTCTTTGGTAGGTATTTTTTCAAGAAAGCAAGTATCATAGGTTCAGATGCTCAACTAGTATAAATTAGCATCTCAAGCAACTTTAATGGAGTCATGCTGATTTACAGGAGTTTAGGACCTTTCCTTATATAATCTTATTTTTTGTAAATGCGTTTATAATGTAATTTTGATGAAGAAACCAAATGTAATTAAAAAGAAAGGTACACCTCTCCTGAATATTCTCGTTGTTAAACATGAAGATTTGTATTCTCAAAATAATTGAAATAGGCTCTCTCATGAAATAATAATGACTAAGGGAGAATCACATCAAACAATTTAGTGACCTGGGGTAGTTCTTGGGTGGAAGGAATAACTGAAATATTATTCTTAATCTAAGATGACTCATTTTAGGGTCAGATCTTCAGCTGGTAAAAATTAGATTAGCTCCTTTGAAACCAATTGCTTTTGAAATCAATGGAGCTACTCTGATTTATACCAGCTAAAGATCTGATCCTTAGTTTTCACCAAAATGAGAGTTTAGTTACCTGGAAAATTGTTCCCACCATTTTTCATATCTGAGTTTTCAGTTTTTCTTAATATCCATATGGTTGTGCATAAACTGTATGCTAGTGTGACACTAGTTCTGCACAAAATGGAAACATGAAAAATTGGAGGTAAAATGCTAGAGGCTACTTTGAGGTCTCTTAAAATTTGGATCTTGAAAGCAAAGTTGCTCCCCAGCAGCTTCGGATATTCATCACCTAGTGGAACTGTTTCCGTTTCTTCTTGCCTTAATAATTTTGTCTCCCTTGTGTTCTCAGCAATACAGACTACAAACACCTTAATCCTTCCTGATTTATTACCATCTGAAAGAGTTACTTTCTGAACTATAGGAGAGGAGGAACAAGACAAGTTTTGAATAGGAAATTCAGCACCAGGAGGAAGGATCCTAGTAACAGGAGACATGTAGATCATGTCTTCACTGAGCACTAGGATAAAGAAATCACTCCAATAAAACAAGGACATATAGAGTAACCTCAGAGTGGTCCATTTACTTGAAATGTGACTACTCCTGCCTTTCTGTCACAAAACACCTTCTGTAACATTATGATGGTGTGTCCACCCCCACTGGGCTGTAAGGGGTTAATGGAGCTCTAGGGAGGCTGTGCAGAAAGCAGCCAATAGGAGAGGGGCTGTGAGGAGCAGCCAGTCAGGCCCATATAAGAAGATCTGGCTCCCCCCTGAACCTGCACTCACCACCAAGGAAGTGGCTGGACCATTGCACTGTGATACTGTCCCCCAGAAGGGGGAAGCACAGAGTGTGGCACAGTCATAGAGCTGTGTCCTGAAGAGGATGCTGTGGCCCTTGGAACAACATGGGTCCAGGAGCAGAAGTGACGGCAGGTGATACGCCACCAGGAGTCAGCATACTGACCTGTGGAGCTGATCTGCAAGATGACCAGCAGGAGGAGCTAGTGTGGTGAATCGCAGCCCATCACAAACATCTGTTAAAGAGTGTATATCGTTCCGTATTCTGAGTCAGTAATGACAGGGATCCACAACTGAATGAAAAATAAAAGTCATATTGTCTGAGACTTGATTGCCAAGGCATGCTAGACTAGCCTTCAAAAATAGTGTATGTTTTCATACAGAGCTTAACTATTTTGTAGTGTCTTTGGAAGTGCAAAGAAAACCTAAGAACTGCCCCAAACGCACTCTGTGTTGTGGTTATTGCCTTTTAAAATGCAATTCAATTTAAAGGTTATTCAAAGTACAGTATCTATCTCATTAGTCTATGGATTTTTTTATGGTTTGTCATGTGTTATCTGTTTTCATTACTAGGGTTTGTTCTTTTTCTTTCTTTTTAAGGTGAGGCAAGGTAATAAATTAAGTAAAGTATGTTTGTAAAGATCTTTCAGGAATGTTTGACTGTCCTATTAGCACAGGTGTCATTTCGGATAAAATCAGCAGAATATCAGTTCATAGGAGTGATTATATTATTTGTTTGGCTTTCCACTTCTTTCTCGAGGCCTCATCCAACGCCCATCAAAAGAAAGGGTCCTGTTCACTTGAATGGAAATTGGATCAAGCAATAAATGACTGTGAAGTGAATACTTAGAGTTTATAGTCATTCATAATTTTAGTGACTTAAATTTCAAGGCTCTCTTTTCTGAATAACAAAAAAAAAAATAACTTGCATAGATAGGGCCAGATTTTTACCTGTTCAGGACCCAGAATTGGAGCCAGAGTTTCAAAAAAGCTTTGCTCCAGTTTAAACACCTAAATAAGGGCTGGCATTTGAAAAGTGCTCAGCACAGGACCTCCCATTATGATTCTTATGGCCAGATAGTCAAAAGAACTTTGACCCAAATGTGCTGAGCTCTCTTAAAATTCCGGCCCTGACTGTGCACTTTTTTGAAAATCTGGTTCATAGCAAACCATTTCATGTAGTGCTTTACACACAATTAATTAAGCATTCATTTATTAAACTACTGTTTCAGTTCAGACATGAGGATTTCTTAAGGAGTGAGGAAATAACATTTGGCATTGTTATTGGGGATAGTCAGTTGAAAAGGTTTTTTTTAATTTCATTTTCCCAAGGAATATTTGTTATTTCCAAAGTGAAATACTGTGCAATTCATTTTCCCTTCACTAACTGCACAAACTATATACATATAAACGTACATGACAACAAAGGTTTAAAAAAAAGCAAAGAGGTGGACTCATCTAAATTCCCAAAATGTCATGGGAAAGATTCCTTTCAACTTCAATGGGTTTTGGATCAGGCCTGTAATGCAGTAGCTAAGATAGTATTAAATGCAGCAAACTCAGAGACACAATTTCACTATCATTTAGGTTTACAAATCATAATGTATTTTGGAAGGCATTTTTATGATAATTGCATAATGAACATACTCTGAAGATGAATTTTGCTGGCTGATTCACTGAGCAGCATTGATGAAAGCACAACAAGAAGTTCCTCCCAGAGAAATAAAAAGTCCTGCTGGAGTATTGTCAATAAGAAATTTAAAATGGAGAGGGAAACTAAAGAATTAAGAATATCCTAGAAATGGCATCATGGGAAAAACTATTGGATGGAGAATTAAATAAAGTATTGAAAATTAGTATATTATTTTTGTTAAAAAAATTGTATTAACCATATAGTATTAATCTACACTGAGCACATAAACATAGACTATTATGAACCATTTCATTAGAGGCAACAAAAGGGTGCCTGGAGGCTCTTCAGCATAGATACAATTAGATGAAACTTCATTATTCTTTAACGTGCTGTTTTTTCCATTAGGCGGCGATCAAAGAGAAAATACCAAAGGAGATCTGTAGGATGTAAGATTGATTACAGACTGATTCAGCAATGCAATCACTAGTTGGTGCAATCTCAGCATGAATGAAATCCCCAGAGAGAAGTTTGCTATCTGATAATACTATACTGAGGAGAAAAATCAAACGACTTTTAGAACGTAGATTGGCTTGGGTTGCATTAAACAGGAAAGGATTATATCTCAGAGTGCCATCCATCCTGGCTTCCAAATGTGGTGCTTCTAAAAACATTTCATTTCCAGTTTCAGGTGTATATAAAACCCAAAGCACAGACCTATTCAGTTACTCAAATGAAGCTGGAACAAACACACATTTCCTCTTCTGTGTTATTATTAAACAAACAGAATCCCAGTCAATGGGCCTTCTGTTAGTATAGGATTTAAAATACGTTTGTTCTAATATACCTTAGCCTCTGTTTTTCTTTTTAGATGAATACTTCTTCACCTCAATCCTCCACAAACCACTGGAATTTCATATTATAGTAGACACAATGTATTAGAGGGTTATATTATGACTCCAACAGCTTAAGCCATGTTGCAGTGAGAAGAAGAGATGTGTCAATAAGCAGTGGTGTTGGAAGGCCTTTGGCTAGTGGAGCAAACATCCACTGAAGCTGCACCCATTTACACCAGCTGAGAAATTATCTTATAATGTTAATCTAGGGCAACAGCCAGCATAATTCCACCAGGAGTGTCAAAGAGGACACACTCGTTAATGACACTTGCTACAGTACACCAAGTTCCCCCTCCCAGAACAATCCTGCAGTCCTTTGACAGTGTGCAGGAGGTGAGACTATGTCTCTAGTTGTCTTCTGGGGCACTGTGATCTACAAGTAGTGATATCAGGCTCTAGAGTGACCAGATAGCAAGTGTGAAAAATCAGGACAGGGGGTAGGGGGTTATAGGTGCCTATATAAGAAAAAGCCCCAAAATCAGGACTGTCCCTATAAAATCGGGACATCTGGTCACCCTATCCGGCCCTCCTTGTATTCAGGGAATGCAGTAAGTCACGTTATCAGGGAAGAGGAGAGAGGAGTGTTTCCTCAGCACTCTCTCTATTCCACAGACTACTGGTAATGGGATAGCCACCCTCAAGTGCATAATTTGAATAAGACACAAACCAGTACTGTTGTTAACTTTCTGTATGTCATTAAAGAGACAAGATGAGTGAAGTAATATCTTTTATTGTACTAACTCTTCTTAAGACCCCTGTCATTTGAAACCTTGCCTCTTTCACCAGCACAAGATGATCCAATAAAAGATATTACCTCACCCATCTTATCTCTCGGCTATCCTGTGACCAGTATGGTTACAATAACGCTGCAAAATCTATGTCATTAAAACATTACTGTGAAAAAAAAATTGTTCATAAATAATTATCTTTTACTAGATAGCATTAGTCATCCCCAAATATCCCAGAGTGCTTTGCAGAATTAATGAGGAAGATTCTCTGCTGCATCTGGTTTCTGTTGCATGGAGCAGAGTAAATTAGGGATGTAGTTATGGCTCATTAATTTTGTGCCCCTGTTCAGGCCCCAGCATAGGTTTGTGCATACTCCAGATGGCTATGGTAACTCAGGTACCATAGAGAAATGAAGAATGAAGGAGCACAACTCCCCAACTCTAACTGCTAAAGCCTACAGGAAGGGAAGCATAGGAGCTACCTCTATGAGCTTTACACCTACTCTGGTATCCCTAGTAGGACATGTTTTAGAGTAGCAGCCGTGTTAGTCTGTATCCGCAAAAAACAACAACACAGGAGTACTTGTGGCAAGTGAGCTGTAGCTCACGAAAGCTTATGCTCAAATAAATTGGTTAGTCTCTAAGGTGCCACTAGTACTCCTTTTCTTTTTTCTTAGAGACTAACAAAATTATTAGAGCATAAGCGTTCATGGGCTAGAGCCCACTTCATCGGATGCATTGAATGGAACATATAGTAAGAAGATATATATATATATACATACAGAGAAGGTGGAATTTGCCATACAAACTGTAAGCGGCTAATTAATTAAGATGAGCTATTATCAGCAGGAGAATGGCTGGGTCATTACACATATTGAATCTATTTCCACATGTTAAGTATCCTCACACCTTCTTGTCAACTTGATTATCACTACAAAAGATTTTTTTCTCCTGCTGATAATAGCTCATCTTAATTAATTAGCCGCTTACAGTTTGTATGGCAAATTCCACCTTCTCTGTGTGTATATATATATTTTCTTACTATATGTTCCATTCAATGCATCCAATGAAGGGAGCTGTAGCCCATGAAAGCTTATGCTCTAATAAATTGGTTAGTCTCTAAGGTGCCACAAGTATGCCTGTTTGTTTGTTTTTCTAATACCACATGTGCAGGAAGTTTCTGCTCCATTTATACATCATGAACAATGCAAAAGGAGCACTTCAGGGCAGAGTATGTACAGGAATTATAGATTGATAGATTCCAAGCCTAGAAGGGACCATTGTGATCACCACAGGCCACAGACCGTCCCCAGAATAATTCCTAGAGCATCACTTTTGGAAAAGAAACATCCAATCTTGATTTAAAAATTGTCATTGATGGAGAATCCATCACGACCCTTGGTACAGTGTTCCAACGGTTATTTACCCTCACTGTCAAAATGTTACACCTTATTTCCAATCTGAATGT
Source organism: Chelonia mydas (assembly GCF_015237465.2). NCBI lineage: Eukaryota > Metazoa > Chordata > Testudines > Cheloniidae > Chelonia > Chelonia mydas. The sequence goes on from NC_057852.1 coordinate 101,947,048, forward strand.
ATCTAGCTTCAGCTTCCAGCCATTGGATCATGTTATATCATTCTCTGATTGATTGAAGATCCTATTATTAAATATTTGTTGCCCATATATGTACTAAAAGACTGTAATCAAATCAGCCCTTAACCTTCTCTTTGTTAAATTAAATAGATTGAGCTCTTTGAGACTATTATAAGGCATGTTTCCTAATCCTTTAATCTCTTCCGGGCTCTTTTCTGAACCCTTGCTAATTTATCAACATAGTATTCCTGAAGCAGTAACACACAGGTAAAATAACCTCTCTACTCCTACTCAAGGTACTCCTGTGTATGCACCCCAGGATCGCATTAGCTCTTTTGGTCACATGTAGGAGCTTATGTGCAGCTGATTGTTTCCCATGACCCCTAAATCCTTTTCAGAGTCTCTCCTTCCCAGGATAGAGTCCCCCATTCTGCAAGTGTGGCCTACATTCTTCATTCCTAGATTTATACATTTGCAATTAGCCACATTAAAAACATGTATTGTCTGCTTGTGCTTAGTTTAACAAGCAATCTGGATCATTCTAAATCAGTGACCTGTCCTCTTCATTATTTATCACTCCCCCAATGTGTGTCATTTGCAAACTTAATCAGTCATGGCTTTATGTTTTCTTCCAGATCATTCATTAAAATGTTAAATTGTTTAGGCCCAACAACCGATGCCGATGGGACTCTACTGGAAACATCCATTTGATGATGATTCCCCATTTACAATTATATTGAGACTTACCAGTTAGCCAGTTTTTAATCCATTTAATGTATGCTATGTTATTTTTATATTCTAGTTTTTTAATCAAAATGTCATATGGTACCAAGTCAAATGCCTTATATAAGTCTAATTATAATACATCAACACTATTACCTTTATCAACCAAACTTGTCAGCTCCTCAAAAAGAGTTATCAAGATAGTTTGACAGAATCTATTTTCCATAAACCCATGTTGATTTGCATTAATTACATTAATGGATTAATTACATTAACCTCCTTTCGGTCATTATTAATAAAGTCCTAGATCAGCCACACCATTATCTTGCCTGGAATTGATGTCAGGCTGATAAGCCTAAATTTACAGGGGTCAAGTTGAACCTTTTTTAAAAAATTGGCACAACAATAGCTTTCTTCCAGCCTTCTGGAACTTCCCCAGTGCTCCAAGACTTATTAAAAATCAGCGTTAATGGTCCAGTGATCATCATCCTGCTGTTTTAAAACTCTTGGATGCATGTTGTCTCAACCTACTGATTTAAAAATGTCTAACTTTAGTAATTTCTGTTGCCATGTGTTCTTAATGACCACAAAAAGTAACGGCTTCTGTTTACTTCTCAGTGAAATGACGGCACCACCAACAGCACACTCTCACTACACCAGACTACCATGCTGCTGCACTGGTTCAGCAGAAGACATGCTACCTACTGAATAACAATACTTAATGCAGCACGAGATCTCACAGCCATGAACCGGCCATGCTTCGCTTTAATGATATAATAATTCAGTGCCACAGATGGTATGGCTGTAAGCTGTGCTAAAGATGCATAAATCATTCACACATATTATACTCTCCAAACAATTGCTATGTTTGACTGATACTCATATATTGGTTGCCAATAAATTCTTATTAATATTGCTGTGGTATTTGCATTAATCTGCATTATGTACTATGTAGCAGAGTGGGCTGGGAAAAGAATTTTCCATTTTGTACGAAATTCTGGGTTGTCTATGTTTCATTTTGTTCCACATCTGACTGAAATTATGACATTGTATCATTTCAGTGGAAATTCCACAATCCGTTTTGGCATCTGCAAGCCTACCAAGAAGACTATTTTCCAGCCAGGCAGCCCACCCACCAATTGGCCAGCCAGCTAGCAGTCAAGCCAACTTACCGGGTAGCCAGCTGGGTACTGGGGAGATGGCCAGCAGCCAAGCCAGCTGAGGATCAGAAGAACCACGGATCTCCTCGGCTGCTTAGCAAGTCATCTGGGCAGTCAATGCACCCACCTGATAGGCACCCAGGAAGCCAAAGAGCAATTTGGAAATTCACCAGCTAGGGAGCTGGTCAGCCCTTCAAGCAACAGACAAGCCAGGCAAATGAACTGCCAACCAGCTGTCCAGGCTGCCTGCCTGGTTCCCATCAAAAGTTTTGATGATATTAAACACATTCCCAAAAACATTTTGATTTTTGCTAAATTGTCATCTTCCAATAGAAGACTTCCAGCAGATATTTTTTAACCAGATCTAGGTATATAGCACAGGGTACAAGGAATGCTGTGACTGTCACTCTCATTTTATTTCCAACTGACAATTGTAAAGCATTTATTGGCAGCCACCATGCATTCTTTCTTTGTGAGATTTCCAGGCATTTCAAAGGCATGTATGAATTCCTGTTCTATCATGAAGTGTCTGTTTTAGATTATATTTTCTTAATAAATTTGCTTTTTCACAAGAAGTTTCTATTTTCTGCCTATCTTTCCAATCTCTCTGTCCTAATTAGTGCTTACAATCACTTCAAATTTAGTGTCATCTGCAAATTCACTTAATGCACTGTTTAATTTCCTTTTCTACGTCATTAATAAAGACGCTAAGGCTAGAGCTAACACAGATTCCTTCAATATCTCACTAGACACCTTCTTTGACTTGACAAATTCTCCATTTACTGTCATCTTAATTAGGGTCCTTCAGACACTTTTCAATCATGTGATTGTCCTTATCCAAGTCAATTTGGATCCTATTCCCCCCTTCAGTTTCTCCTTAAAAAAGCTTATTGCTCATTATCCTCAAAGATGTTTAATGATTTTTCACTCTCTCGCTATTTATTTTACTGGGGAGAGAAATTAGATTCATAAGATGGTAATTACCAGAATCATTATTGTTTACTTTTTTGAATATTAGTACTACATTTGTTTTCCTCTAGTCTTTCAGTGTCTTCCCAGTTTTTCATAATGTAGGATATACATTATTTGGGCCAGTTGACTTGTACATGTTCAAATATTCCATATATTCACTTTCCTTTTATTAACAGTAGATATGGTTGAATTATATTCCTGAATGTATATTCAATATATTTTATGGAGTATTTGATGAATAATTGCAAATTATTTTTCCATTATTCAATCAACTCCAGTCAACAGCTATTTCCCAAAGGTGTCCTCACTTCTAAAATGTCTAAAAACTCCATATCTGTTTTTTTTCTTTAATACAAATAAAAACAAGTTCAGGATCTCTCTCATATTTGATTAATCACTTATTTAGACCCCTTCTTAATTTAGGCACTAAGTCAGCAAGGTATTTAAACATGTACTTATCTTTATGTGATTAATCAACAGACTTCATTTGTGGCACTACTTACATGTTTCTAGTTATGAATGCTTTTAAGTATCTTGCTGAATTCGGACCTAATAGAGTTTTTTTTCCCCCTCTGGTACTTCTTCCTTTCTAATACATAAAACATATCCTTGTGGGGAGGGGGGTGGTAAGTAGTAAGTCCTTATATTCCCCATAACCCCTGAAGCAAACATTAATTCATTGGCCCACATTTAGGGTTGCCAATTTTGGTTGGATGTATTCCTGGAGGTTTCATCACATGGCATAATTGTTAATTAAAGATTAATCTTTAAATCCTGGAGACTCCAGGACAATCCTGGAGAGTTGGCAAACCTACCTACCTTATGTTTCTTTGGCCTGTGTTATACATGAGGTCAGACTAGATGATCATAATCATACCTTCTGGCCTTAAACTCTATGAATCATTAGTTTATTATATATGGGTATTACCGGCTATCTTTTAGTGCATTTTAATTTTTAGGATTCATGGTAGCATTTTAAGTTCCTCATTGAAGACTCAACATGGTAAAATCTCCAATTAAAATTACCTACCAAGATACAATGAATAATGTGTTTAAATGTGTATGTATCGGCATTACTTGAGTTCCTTCGTTGGAATTTTCCTAAACAGATTTGGTGGGCAACAGAAGCAATTTGCTTGGCATATATTTAATGACAAACATATAAACATCTCTTACTTAAATAAATATCATGGATTCAAAATTCTACAAAATGTATGCAAATCAAAACTCACTAAATATTTGGGCATGCAGAAAGCAAGGTGAGGTGAGGAAAACAGGAAATCAGATGTTCAGATAGCACACAGCACTATACATCTTTTATATAAAATACTGTTATGTGTTATGTACTGTTGTATTAATTTAGATGGAATATATTGTCCAAAGAGGTTACCATAACAGTCACTGTTCAACATTAAACAATTTTAAGCAAGGTTCAGGGTCTGGCAAACAGAGTCTTCAGCCTGCTTAGTACCATGTCAAACACACCATTAAATCATGCCATTTTATTAATGATACTGAAAGGGAGTGAAAAACAGTTCAAACATTTGAAATGTAAAATATTAAATCAAGTTTTTATTTTAACATCTGTTGTTCCTCTTTCCGTTTGCTGATGAGAGTTTTTAGAAGGAAAAATCCCTGTGTTTGACAGTTTCTTAGATGGTATTAAAGATAGTAACTAATGTCCTTTTAGGAAGAAGAGAAGAATTGAGATGGGCTAGAGCAGTTGTTGCTATTGTTAAGGTCCGATCCCATTTCCTAGAAGGCAAAACAAGACAAACATACACAAAAGGAGAAACAACAGAACAAGAAAGATAGAAAATGCAGGTTCTTTCTTTGGTGTTTCTTTCACTTTCATCCTCACTGCTGGAAGAAACCACAGGAACAGCACAAGGTCTTATCAGCCACTCCGAAACCTGGCAAACTTCTACCAGCATCAGGCATTGCTTTTAGCTGCTTCTCTGGCTTTCAGCAGTGTTGAAAATATGTAGTCTTGGCTGGCTAAGCCAGACAGAAAGAAGAGGGATAGGAAAGGAAAGGAGAGGGATAGAAAACAGAAAAAATAAGATGAGGAAGGAAAAGGACAAATTTGGGGGTATGAAAGGAGGGAGGCAGTCTCACATCCAGGGGATGTTTGGGATTCAGTTGGAGGCAGTAGAGGTGGCAATGTCATCTGGGTCCTTCTCTCTGGCCCAGTCTGATCTGGACATTGCTCAGGATCAAGAAGAAGGTCTGGGGTCCCTGCATATGGTAGGGTTGTGCCATGGTGGTGAAGCTCACTGTCATTCTCACAGCCAATTTTTTGCCTCAAAGTTTATTTCTTGAAGGACCCCAAAAGGGAGTGATGGGAGGAACAGCCCATCCCCTCATTATTTTATCCACTAGTTAGACCTAGTTTCTCACACACCAATATTGGTTCATTGAATTTCGGTCTCACAATATTCATGTTTACCCAATACAGTCTTAACATAGTCCTTGAGTTATATCAGTCAGCCTTTTTGTTTGGACTAATTCAGTCTATCTCTCTCTTTCAGGCCTTTTCCCATCAACATTTGTTGTTATAGATTATTGTGATATTATATTAACTTTCACAATTAAGCTCACAATTGAGGTAAATTTGTAGATTTAATTATCACAACAGCTACCTATACAATTAATGGGGAGAGATATGTATCTTTTACCACAGTGGATAGTGCACTCACCTGGGATGTGGGATATCCATGGGCAGCCGGTACCATAGGCCGGGGGATGCTGTGCCTCTCCAAACAGCCTGGTATGGTCCCGCCAAGGGTCCGCCCCCAGCCCCCCACTCCTGCGTGCGGCAGTGTGGAGCCACTCACACTGTGTGGTGGCCCCTGCACTCAGGCTGGGGAGGCTGGGGCCATGCACCGCCCACCCTGCCAGTGCTCTGGGTCTTGGGGCTAGCCTCCCACAGCCCGCAGTTCACGTGCCACACATGGGGATATCTTGATTCAATTCCTGCTTGTGCCTAATGGGAATACAGGATTTGAATAGGGGTTTACTACCTCATAGGAGAGGGGCTCCAATCATTGAGCTAAGGAATATTTGAATGTTGGGGGGCTCCCTTAGTCTCTCCTGTTGAAGTTGTAATACTTAAAGAATCATTGGGCCAGAGAGAGAGAGAAAGAGAATGAATATAGAGCCTGATGGTTTGGGTACCCATGTCGGAGGCCCTATGTCCAGTTGCCTTATGCCAATGATTTTTTGATTATTTATACACAGTGGAACAGCTTCAACAGGGAGACTGAAAGTATCCCACAGCTCAGTGCTTACAATAGTCGCCAGTTAGGTGGTAGACTCCGTGTTCAAAATCTTCTCTCCCTATAAGGTAGATTGGGAAATGAAACCTGGGTGTCTTCCCATGTGAGTGCTCAGACCACTGGGCTAAAAGTTATAAGAGGGACAGCACCTCATCCTCCAGGAGCTAGATTTGAATGGGACCAATCCAATAGGCAGCCACTGAGTATGTTGACCAGATTGGGCCCCCTGACAAAGATAGACTATCCTCTATCTACCTTCCCTTGCTTGTGGATTACTCTGGGGCTTAGGTGTCATATAGGCATCTGGATGTCTACAATGAGGCAGCAGAATGCATAGGCAGAAACTTAGACACTAGGGAACTTTTACAGCAAAAATGTAATCACCCATTGAACTCAGGTATCTGCACAGAATTCTATGGCAGCTAACCAGGAATTTTGTAGATTGCAGTGATGCCTAAGTCTGGGACTTAGGTACTTTATGGTTCTGGGCCTTGATATCTCTCTGCCTTAATTCCCTGTTTGTAAAATGGGGATAACAATTCTTCCTTTCCTTTCATGGCTGCTGTGAGGGCACATTCATTGTGATGAAGGCTAAAGAAGCATCCCCTGACACTTCCTGTTCATGTGCACTAACAGGGCAGAATTTCCCATGGTATCTAAATTTGGGCAGTTGTAGAGATAGGCCCAAAGCAAAATCTGAAATCTTTGAGGGGAGAGGAGTTGTTTGAATTCTGGACCCAATCATCTCTAAACAGTGGGTTTTTTTCTTTCGTATATGAATGTTAATGCAAGTGTCAGGTGATGCAGGAACAGAGAGTAATGACAGGAATGCCAAGTTTCTTCATGCTTATTCAGTGAAATCCTGGTCTCACTGAAATCAATTTGAGTCTTGCCATTAATTTCAGTGGAGCCAGAATTTCAACCCTGGTCTGTCCCATTGCACTGACCCTTCACTATTTGTATAATCCCCCAATAAATAGCTCCTCTCAGTATAATGTTTAAGTCATCTTGCTTCTGTTTACCTTACTGCCCTGATAAATGTACTCTCCTCTAGTTTACAGAAACCTCCTCCCAAATGTACCTTTCTAAGGGATTCTCTATGGCTCTTCTTGGCAATCCGATTTTTTGAGAATGTTGCACATGATTTTGTTCTTCCACTAGCAAGAACCTTAGAGGGTTGTTGCAAACAGGCCTACGCTCCCCCTGGATCCAGAGGGATTAGCAATCAAAAGTACTCAGGAACAAGTATAAATACTCATTCTCCAATGATTTGGTTGAATTAGGGTATTCCATGTTGCCATGTTTCTGTTACAAACATAAACAGAAATTTAAAAAATCCTGAATCCTATAATTTGGATATTTTTTTCATACACAAGGACATTCACCAGGAAGCTCTATTGTCACTGTTTATGCTTTATGTAAAATATGAGGGCCTGAAAATTTGTACATGTCTCTGTAAAGTATGGGACATGGTATTCAGGAGCAGATCAAACTGGTAGACTTTAATGAAATTTCCTCATAGTGCATTGTCAATTCACTTCAGCCCCAACCTGTACATGTAAAGAATGGGGTCTCCTAGGAAGTAGGATGAGACCAGCAAACTCAGGGCCAAATCATGGCCCAGTTTGGGCCGTGGGACATGGCAGTAAGTGGGCACTGCAATACAGATAAGAGTGCAGGAGGGGAAGGTGGACAAGAGGGGGCAGAGCTGTTCTGGGCATAGAGCAGTGTGGGAACCTGAGTCACAGTTTCCTTTGCAGGCTGTTTCAGGGACAGCTGGACAGTGCACTGCGCCTTGCTCAGGGCAGATTATATAGTCACCATCTAGCTCTGAATTTTGAGACCCAAGGTCAATTTGAACATATCTCTACGATACACCTACATCTCACCTACCACACATCTCACCTACCACCTCACATCACCATCCCAAACAATTTGTAAATCTCTTTAACTGCAAATGATTGCTTTATTGTTACTTTTGTCAATGGAAGACACTTCTGTGTACTGAAGAACTTTATCAAAGTCTCTGCATTAGCTCACTTCAGATTAACACAGCATAAAGGAGAGTTGTGAAAATACATCTGGCAAATTGAGACATGAGATTGGATTTGGAAAATATTACTGGGACACAAAATAATTAATAAAGAATAAACAAGTTACTTCATGTTGCTACATATTAAGATCTGGAACAAAGAACCTTTGATAGAAGTAAGAGTTGACAAATTCCATTGGGCCCGAGCTATATTGTTTATGTGTATTAATAAGCTTTAGAGGCAGATTAACTTTCTTTGTTCAATATTTATTATTGTTTCATTTGCTTTGATATGATAGTAGCAAGCACTGTAACAACTAGGTTGAAAGGTTGTCTATTTTCACTTTAATTTGCTTAAATAACTGTCATGTCCTCTGATATTACATTGTAACTTTGTATTGTACTATTCTTTAGTTAATCATAAATGACTACTACTATTCCACCAACAGTAATAAAACTCAAGGACCATTTTCCCTCTGTCTACTAATGATAGAACACCATTGTCCAAAAAGTAGATTGCTCTTCCCCAGAATCAATTCTGTGACTATACCATCTCAGCACACCCCCTCACAGCAAGATCCAGCATTGAAGTATTCTGCCTCATTTTCCCCACAATACTTGCCAACCTACTCCCACTATAGAAGTGTCTTGGCCCTCCAACCAAACCACTTTAAAGAATTCCACCCCTTCCAGGTAACAGGGTCCCTTAGTCCAACACAATATCAACACAAAATATTCTTCACCTCCCTTCCTCACAGACAAGCTTCCAGAAGCAATGGCCTGCCTGACCATAAGCTCCTGGGCTACAATCATGCCAACAATCCAGGTCAGGTCTACCCTCCTATCAAGGGCCTCTAGCAGGCCACAGCCATCAGCTAGTTCCTAGCTCAAGACCAGCTTCTTTCCATTCTCCTTCCCCACATAGCTGACTATCCTCCTCAGTCAATGCATCTGCTTTCCTCCCCAGCCAGGACTCAGCTGTTGGGTTTTCCTCCTCTTAAATCCCACACCTTGGAATAGCAGGGTGAGGAAAGGTGTGGGCTGACTGGCTCAAGGCCTCTTGGACATTAAAGAAGCAGGCTGTCCTGTTACATAATCCTTTCCACTTTTGCTATAACATGCAAAATTTGAAACAAACACATAAAATATCCATAAAGCAGAAGTGGTTTTGAGTCACTGATTACAAAATAATTTCTGTTCTATGAAAATGTTACATTTGGCAAATCTTTCTACCTGGATTCCACTACAGTGCATACTGCCATGATATCTGAGCAACATGACAAACAGGAAGCTTTCAAGGCAACGTGGGTAAGTAGCTGAACACTTACTCAACATTTGTTGAACAGAATGATTTCTCTCCAAGGCAAAACAAAAGCTGTCTCTACCCCTAAGCCATAACACAAATGGATGGCAGAATTACTGCTGTATGACGGTTTTGGAACGGAAGTTATGCAAGGCCTTGTCTGAAGTACATAGGCTCTGCAATACTGGTAGAACCTCCTAGTGTATACACAATGTATGATGACAGAAGGAGTTCTGCTGGCATAGTAACACTCATAGGCACAGAGTTTCTAATCTGTCGGGGGGTACTCCCCCGGCCCTGCCCAGGCACTGCCCGCACACCACCCCTTCCTCCAACGTCCCAGCCCTGCCCTGCTTCTTCCCACCCCCACGCCACCCCCACTGCACATCTTCCCCGCCTCTTCCTGCCCCCATCCCATATCACCCCCTCCCTGAGTGTGCTGCACCCTTGCTCGTCTCTCTCCCCTCCCCCAGCGCCTCCTGACTCCTCAAAACAGCTGATCCGCAGCAGGCGGCAGGCCCTGGGAGGGAGGGGGAGGCGCTGATTGGTGGGGACTGCCGGCAGTCAGAGGCGGCAGGGGGAGGGGGAGGTTCTGGTAGAGGGGCTGCCGGTGGGTGCTCAGCACCCACCATTCTTTTACCGTGGGTGCTCCAGCCCTGGAAAACCCATGGAGTCGATGCCTATGGTAACACCACCTCCCCAAATGGCGTTAGCTATTCCAACAGAAGTCCTCTTACGTCAGCATAGCTGCAGCTACACTCGCTTTTTTCCAGAATAGCTCTGCTAGGTAAGGGTGAGGATTGATTTTTACATCCCAAACCAACAAAGCTATGCTGACAAAACTTGTAGTGTAGACCTGGTGCAAGTCTTAATAAAAACCTTATATATTAATATTCTCTCTCGCTCTCTGAAATGGTGGTTACACTATTCAAAGAGGGACGTTTAACTTGTGATGAAGGGGAAAGAATACAGGCATGCAATCTAAGATAGGAATTTCATAAGAAATACCCAAATTAACCTTGGAATAAAAGGATTTCCTTTTATCACAAGTTAAATGTCCCTCTTTGAATAGTGGTACCAATTGTTTCATTAAGAGAGAGCGAGATTACTTTGTGATTTAATTAAGACTTGCATAACATCTGTTTCAAAATGACGTAAGACAGTAATACTAGTATCTATTTACATACATAATGACTAATGACATAATGACTGGTAAAAAAATCGTACCTCTTTCACAATTAAAAAAAATAATGTTTGTTTCTAATTCTTTTAAAAAAGGGAAATACAAAAATATATTGATTTGTTTTTTATGTTTTGTCTTTTCTCCCCTCTTATCTCAGCTCCCCCACCCTCCCTCGCCAGTGAATCCAGTATCAGAATCAGGGTCTTATCTAGCTGCCTAAATATAGATTTAGATATATAACATAAGACATCCAAATTTGAAAATGTTGATCACTGTCCAAGAACTTTGACAATTATACTGAATTTGTACCCATGTGAACACTTCATAATTAAATCTGGCTTTGTCACAGGTATTATGTAAGTGACACTTAGGGATATTTTTTTCCATAAAATGTCAAGGTCATTTTTACTCTGCCTCATGTTAGTAAAGAGTCTTCTACGATTTTTTTTAAAATACTTGGCTCTTTATTTTAGTTTGTTTTCCTTTTGTATTTTTTAAACTATTCATAACAGTTATTAAACACTTTTCTAAAGGAAAATGAACTTGATAGTTAAGCCATTGTGTGCCAGGCCTTGTTCTATTTTTTCCATAACAACTAACCTTACACAAAATGCATGATGACATTATGATTTAACATTTACATTGAAATGGCACCTAAAAGTCACAGCCAGGTTGGACCCCAGTGCATGAGGCACTGTAAAAACAAAATCCTTGGGCCCAAAAGCTAACATTATAAAGGGCAACAGGTAACAGGTGGATGAGACTGCAACTAGGTGAACTCACTGCTAGTGGCACCTCTTCCTGGCTGTCCTGAGGCTTAGCTCTGGCCAGGCATTGCACCCTCTTCCAGCGGTATATCTCCTGTCATCCTCTCACCATCTGACACTCAGGGGGTTCCTTCTTCATGACTTGGCCCTCCAGCCAGGTCACCACATGTGTTTCTCCTTCCGGGAGATGGGGTATTAAAGTCTCTCTATGCAAAATGGCAGTCTTCCTTCTACTGCTCCAACTATGCCACCCCTTCAATGGCTGGTAGAGGACCCAGATCCATCCTCTACTCCTGAGTCCCAGGAAAGGTCTGACCTACCCCATGCTTGCTACTTTTCTCCTGAGCCTTGCCTACCTCTTTGGCTCTCCCTCTTCTCTAGATTTGCCAGCCCAAACTCCGCCCTTTCAGGGAGTAGCATAGCCTACTTGCCTCTAGCCCCAGACACACTTCCCTTGTCCCAGGGATTGACTGCAGACTTCTTCCCTGAAGCCACTTCTGTTACCAGCTTCCTGGCTTATATAAGGCCTCATCTCTTCCTGCCCAGCTAAGCCTCTTCTGATTAAATCCCTGCTCTCTGTCTCCTTCTACAGTGTTTGTGATTTTGTTTGTATTGCTAATAAAGTTTATAACATTGCTTGTCAGAGAACATGAAGTGGAGTGTTTCTCATGGGTTCCTTGGGGTTCTCCTTCTAATGACAACCTCATCACTGTGGCTGATCTGGAGGCAGAACTCTCAGACCACTGCATGGTAGATAAAATTAAATATCTCCTTATAGATCAGGCTATACGTATCTTTCTTGTCTATTTAGAATGTAAGCATTTCAGGGTAGGGACTGTTTACTGCTCTGAGTTTGTATTGTGCCCAGCACAATGCAGCCCCATTCTCAATTGGTCCCTGGGCACTATCATAATGAACATGATTAAAGATCCTCAAAGTGCTCCTAAAACTGAAATAGTTATTTTGAAATTTGTTGTATAAATTGTAATAGGAAGCAACGGCTTTCCTAATCAACATGCAGAAGTTCATTGATTCCCAGTGATGTATTCTTAATATTTCTATATTACTTTAAAGATACACAGAACTGTACAAACAGTGAGCTCCCTGCTCTGAAGAACTGAACTCTAAAGGTATGTATGGGACCAACACAATACCAATCACAAGTGGCATGTGGTCTTATATTTGAAATGTTTCTCTAAACAGCTGCATTTTCAGCTGATTTCTGAAGAGAAACAGTGGGACTTGGCCTACATTCAATGCGGGCTATTCCAAGCATTAAAGAAAAATTATGAAAGAAGCCATAAAGTCAGAAGTGGACAAAAAGGAAATGGAGCAATCATGTCAGAACCTTGGATAGTGTATAAAAATGGAAAAGAAGAAAATGAAGCCAGATGCATAGGCATTCCTTCTTATTGCAATTGTTTATTTTGGAATAAATCAAGTATGATTTTTCTGCATGCAAGTGTTAATGTTACTTTTTTCTTTATGTAGATTCACACACTGACATCTTTAGGTAGAACTTACTGTATGCATACAATGTGATCCACACTCCACTCCAAAATAGTCTCTCTATAGCATAACACTTTTCATCTACAGAGTTTTATGAACTACGAATTAAGCCTCGTAATACCCTTGTGGATATTATAAATTATTATAATATATTTATACTGAGGCTCGTACAGGAAAAAAAAAGATACCTCAAATGTCTCCAAGCAAGTTAATAGCAGAGTCAAGAACTGATATTGCTTTTTTCTCTAACCACTTCCTGACATTCCCTCTCTGTGTAAATAGAGAAATTGAGCCTACTATTTAAAGTCACAGGAATAAAACTACATTTGCAATGCTTATTTTGATTTGATGTATGGGTTCCTGGTTATTTCTGGAACTAATTGGGATTCTAAACATCATGAGAAGTATGCTGAATTATGCTTGTCAAAAATGCAACTCTGACCCACTAACAGCATGCACACAAGCACACAATGAGGTTTTTTCTTTAAAGCGTGGGTATAACATGTGTGGTATAACTTTTGAGAAAAAAAATGTGAAAACAATGTGACCCAGTTGCATAAGAATATCAACTTGTCCTTCAATGCTGCCCAAAATTCAGTACCTAAGAGACCTCTAAGACACATTGGTAGAGCATTCTAGTGAAGACTAATGTAAACTGTTTTATGTCTGACCATGTAAAAAAAGGAATGAAGCCTCTGCTAGAATATTCTCTCTTAAAATAAGTAAATAAATGTTGAAATTTTTATTTACAAGATAGTACCAACTTAGTAAAGAAGCATGTGCAGCATTTTGGTATAGCACAAATACATATTATTGATTTTCAGGACAAACAGAAAAAGTAGCAAATTGAGTTGTAAGTATTTGATCGTTTTTGCTACCATTTGTATTTATTAGAGGAAGAAGTAATTGCTAATACAAATTCTACCTAGAACTTGATTGAGGGTATATAATACTGAGCTAAGGAAACTTACTTACTAGACTGTACCTGCATTAAGTTCAGCTGTCCCCCAGAGAGTGATTTTAAATTATTTAAGTACATAGCAGTTCTCTTAAAAGCTTTGGTAAGCACATACTGGCGGTTTTACTTTTTCACTCCACCACCACCACCCCAGAAACTTATGTAATCGTCTGTGGTGTTATGTCAATATCAGATGAAAGCAAAAGCCAGCAATAAAGTTTTAAGTAAGCTTAAATTGGGTTTAGAGTGTAAGCATTATCGGTGTTGCCAACTCTCAAAATTTTATCATAAATCTAGAGTAGATGGTGATTTTCTTAAAGCCTCAGGAATTGGAGTCAAGGGATTACATGAGAAACTCATCTTTTTCTTTTTTTAGGTAAGATTCTAGTCCTCATGATTGTGAAAAAAAAAAGCTTGAAAATGTGACCCAAATATATGTGGAGATTTAGAGATCAGAAGGCAAAGAAAAAGAACCTCAAAATTATTATTATGAAACATGTCCTGTGATTTTAAAGTTAATCTCATGATTTTTTGAGGCCTGAATTATGATTTTTGAATGCTTGGAATTGATAATACTGTTCGCTTATGTTCAAATAGGCAAGTGTAGGGCAAGATTCCCCACATCCTACCACCAGTCATCTGACATCTTTGCTCACATTGACTCATACTTTAATCCAGGAATAGCCTCATTCATTTCAAAGAGGTTACCAATCGAGTATTAGTATTAATCAGCATGATTAAGGATGGTAGAAACTGGCCCTAAGTGAATCAGCTTGCATTTTAACTGAGAGTGATTCAAAATTGTGCTACCAATGGGTAAACTTAAAGAGAAACTTTGAAGTTGACATACATCCTTGACAGTGTCATGTTTCCTATTTACTCACAAAGAGACAAGAATCATTTGCACAGACCAGGCTAGTCTACATCAGCATCAGTACTAGGTTTACATTCTAAGTTATTTGTTGTTGTTTGTTCAATAAATAGGTTATCCCTGAAACCTCTCAGTCATACATAGTGATCACACTTTTAAATAGTTTAATTTTTGTTTGAACAATTATTACAGATTGTTATAAGTCCAAGAGCTCAATAGCTTCCTGAAAACCCTGGCTTATAACCAAATACAATACATAGTCATATAGTTTAAGGCCAGAAAGGACCACCAGATCATCTATTATGTGATTCTATCTATTATAACAGACACTACCTATGTTCGTAACATACTTATGACATCTATTAACTGTTTATTAAACTTTACTAAACAGATCTTAGATATACAATATGATCTATACATTTATCCCCAGTATTAGAATTCAGCCACATGTTAATTTAAGTGAGAAAAGATACTTGAATGGCTTTCCCTTTAAATTACCAATACACTCCAAAATACATGGTAAATACCGTGGCTTTGCACCAAACTGCGAGTGAAAGTATTGCTAAAATCAGAGTAGCTGGCCACAGAAAAATCACCATTGGTGTTATAGAACAGGTATAGCAGTTCCTGTACCACTGCCCCTTTTGCTGCTGATGTAGGAGGCCTGTTTGGTTGAAAAGGGAGTGGCCAGAACTTTCACTACAGCATCTCTGGCTGCCATATCATCCTTTTGGGGACATTGGAACTCTAAGAGTATGTCTATATGGCATCTGGGAGCAAGCTCCCAGCATGGGACCACAGACTTGTTGTAATGGGGATCACACTAGCATTCCAAAAATAGCTGTGTAGACATTACCTTTAGAGCTGGAGCTCAGGCTCTGAAGCCCGCCCCTCCGGTTTCAGAGTCTGAGCCACAACTTCTACACAACTATTTTTAGTGCACTAGCATGAGGCCCACTAGCACAAGTCCATGGACCTGGACTGGGAGGCTTGCTCCCAGATTCAGTGTAGATATACCCTAAGTGATGGCAGAAGACTGATCTTAAGATGTCCCATGATTTAAGATGTCCCAAGATTTAAGTGAAAGCCACCAATGCACTTCCCACACTGATCTATACAGTGTACTCCTCAGAAGTTGTGAAGTAGTTGAACCAGTATCTAGAATTAGAATTAACTGATACATGGGATTCCACTGTTCTTTAATTAAGTCAGGCAATATTTAATTCAACAAAATTATAAAAGTTACTATTCAAATTTAACAACTTTTTAACATAAATTTTTCAGCCTTGAAGAATCAAGTTTGTACAGTCTTGGTTTCACTGAAATGTTAAAGAAAAAATCAACATAGTTTCAGTTCAATATTCCTTTTTCACAGTGAAATAATATTACTTACCCCTGCTGGTCTCCTGATGATTATATTTAGTGCTGTTTTTTGTCATGTCAGTGTTTGGGTGGAAGGTCTTGACCTTGTAATGGTGAATAGGACAAAAGTTATAGAAATATTCTTTTTAAAATGTGAAAAAGTCAGAGTCAGTGTTTTATAAGTAATATGACCTTTATTTTTCCATTTGTAATGCCAACACAATTACAGCATGTGTTATCTTAACAGTAATGATTGTAATTGCAGTAATTATTGACCATCGCTTACAAAAACCATTGATAGAAACTTTAGAAATACCTAAGATAGATAGATAGTAAGAATAGTTGTATGCCTTAAGCTTATCTCTGTAAATACAGGACAAGCCACAAGATAACTCCTCTTGAAGTTTTACACCTCATGGGGGAAGGTAGAGGGACGTTATGAACTTATAGAAAATTAACACTCTCAAGGACAGTTAATCAAGGTGCCTGTTTCATCACTATAATATTGCCACTGAGCTCCTGGAGTAAAATCTATGGCAAAACTCAATTGATTTCAATAAGGCCAGTATTTCACCCTGATAACTACACCTATATCCTGCAAGTTGTTCCCTATAGGGGAACCCAAGTAAACACATAGTGTCCCATTGACTTCAGTGAGGGTCTGCACTGGGGAGACATCTCCTGCATGGAACAGGTGGCAGGATCATGACCAAAACAGCTTTTATGTAGAATAGAATGAAACTTTGTAGTACTATAAGTGTCCCAGTAAATGTTCAAATGATGACCATTACATTCCCAACATATATTCTAACTCATTGATTCTTCTATCTTGATAAATCAATTAATGAAAAGAATTCAATTTGGATTCTTAAACTTAAACACCTAAATCCAGAATTAGGTGTTGCATCCAAATTGTAAAACTTTGGTATATGTCTCTCTGTGGCCTAATTTTGATCTCATGCACTTAGATATGAATCACCAATATAACTGTGCACATCAGTGGAGAATGAGACCAGATGGGCAAAGACACTGCAACTCAGATGAGGAGCCCAAGAAGTGGAGACTGGCACTTGCTTGGTGAGGAAACTGAGAGAGGACCTGAGGAGATGTGGAAAACTAGAAGGATTTGAGGGGATGGAGGAAAGACAGGAATGGCACGGGGAGGTTCTGGAGGGGACGTGGGTAAGAGGAGTCAGGCATGGAGGGAATAAGCACAGAAAGACTGCTCCGGCAATGATTCAGTGAAGGAAGGTGTCTGCAGAAACATTGTCTCATTTGTTACAAGAAGTACTTGTGGCACCTTAGAGACTAACCAATTTATTTGAGCATAAGCTTTCGTGAGCTACAGCTCACTTCATCGGATGAAGTGAGCTCACGAAAGCTTATGCTCAAATAAATTGGTTAGTCTCTAAGGTGCCACAAGTACTCCTTTTCTTTTTGCGAATACAGACTAACATGGCTGTTACTCTGAAGCCTGTCATTTGTTACAGAAGTTGAAATGTGTGTAATGAATAAGGCAGGGCATTTATAGGGACAGGATGTTCACATGGTTAAGGCAGTTAAGTTGCCCTGGAGAGTTGGATTCTACCCCGTCTTCGCCACTGAGTTTCTGTGTTACTGAGCAAGTCACTTAATCCGAATATTTCACAGGTGGCCATTAATGTGTGTTTCTCATTTTACAGATGACCAGTTTGAGACCCTGGAGCTGAGCACTCAGGCGTTCAAGTGAAACAAAGGGGAGCTGTCCTTTGAATATATAAAGTTCTATACAATGCTGAGTACTCTGAGCAATCAGGTCCTAGTCATCTCAAATTGGACACACAACATTCGTGGACAATTTTGGGTCCTCTCTTTCTCTCTGTGCCTCAGTTCCCCATCTGTAAAATGGGGATGATAATACTCCTCAGAGGAGTATTGTGAAAATTAATTAATTTCTGTGAAGCACTGATACTATAGTAATGGGCACCCTAGAAATGTTCATGGGGAAATTAATAATTCTGTCTGAAGATCAGGGTGTGAATAGTGGGCAGTAAATGTGGTCCGGGGCCAGCCATTGAACACTGAGGATAAAAACAAAACAAAACAAAACATTGGATAGTGCTCGTTTAGTGAGCATCATCCATCCTGTACACTGAGTGAGGCTGGGTTCCTGTGGGGAAAAATAGTATGTGATCATGTGATTAAAGATTGTATTAAAATGCATAGGCTTAAGGAGGACAAACTAAGGTTCCATAGCACCCTTAATTGTAGTATTTCTTAACTTCTGAGTGCTTGATTTTGCAACCTTAATAATGTTCTTTTTTTAACACAGCTTTTTGTTTGTAATATATATGTAAAATAGTGTATATCTGATCTTTTCCCTCTCTTCCAACCTTCTTGTGTCGCTTGTCGTTTAATATTTTATGGTCTCAAGACAGGGGCCATGTTTGTTTCTAGGAACCTAATCCCACAATTCTCTGCATGAAATTAATGAAGATATGTTTGGATGCTGCAATATGATTGCTCACAATGAATTGCACGATAGGAGCCCCAAGCATAACCAGGACAGCTATGTATTATTGTAATTCATAATAACTAAGAATATTGTATTTGTCAGTGCCCCAAAAGTATGTAGTTCCAGCTTTCATTGTCTACCAGACTTTCTTTGTTTTGCTGTAATCTAGTACACAGCACCAAGATGGCCCTCTTTCAAATGCTTAATTACATATTAATTAACTGTGATTAAGATTCTATTACTTTTCTGTTTTCCTTAGATATTATCAATACCCTTGGAACTATGGTTTATGCATCTTTAATAGGTCAAAGGATTCCCCCAGCCCTTTTGGAACCAATTCTTCCCTTTGTGGCTCATTTGTTAGTCTGTTTACTTCAGCCTTCCAGAAGCTGATTTTGGGAACTGCGTACCCAAAAGTGCCCTTGTTGAGATAGAATCGTTCCTAATCTGCATGCGGCCAGTGTCAGCGAGGGACCTGATCCTCAGTCAAAATTTTGAGATTCCACATGTATGCTACTGGTACCCAGCTACATTTTTCTTTAGGACCTTCTATCCCTGGAGTACGTCAAACACTGTCTGCCTGTTTCTAAGCTCAAAAGCTTGGCTCTCACCAAAAGACGTTGGTCCAATAAAAGACATTTTCTCACCACCTTGTTTCTAACACACTACATTCTGGATGACTTCCAATGTTCTGCAAGTGGTTCGGGACTATTTAGAAAAGCTGGACGAGCCCAAGTCCATGGGGCCGGACGAGTTGCATCCGAGAGTGCTAAAGGAGTTGGCGGAGGTGATGGCAGAGCCATTGGCCATTATCTTTGAAAACTCATGGCGATCGGTGGAAGTCCCGGACGACTGGAAAAAGGCTAATGTAGTGCCCATCTTTAAAAAAAGGAAAGAGGAGGAGGATCCTGGGAACTACAGGCCAGTCAGCCTCACCTCAGTCCCCGGAAAAACCATGGAGCAGGTCCTCAAAGAATCAATCCTGAAGCACTTACATGAGAGGAAAGTGATCAGGAACAGTCAGCATGGATTCACCAAGGGAAGGTCATGCCTGACTAATCTAATCGCCTTCTATGAGGAGATTACTGGTTCTGTGGATGAAGGGAAAGCAGTGGATGTATTGTTTCTTGACTTTAGCAAAGCTTTTGACACGGTCTCCCACAGTATTCTTGTCAGCAAGTTAAACAAGTATGGGCTGGATGAATGCACTATAAGGTGGGTAGAAAGTTGGCTAGATTGTCGGGCTCAACAGGTAGTGATCAATGGCTCCATGTCTGGTTGGCAGCCGGTGTCAAGTGGAGTGCTCCAGGGGTTGGTCCTGGGCCCGGTTTTGTTCAATATCTTCATAAATGATCTGGAGGATGGTGTGGATTGCACCCTCAGCAAATTTGCGGATGATACTAAACTAGGAGGAGTGGTAGATACGCTGGAGGGCAGGGATAGGATACAGAGGGACCTAGACAAATTGGAGGATTGGGCCAAAAGAAATCTGATGAGGTTCAATAAGGGTAAGTGCAGGGTCCTGCACTTAGGATGGAAGAACCCAATGCACCGCTACAGACTAGGGACCGAATGGCTAGGCAGCAGTTCTGTGGAAAAGGACCTAGGGGTGACAGTGGACGAGAAGCTGGATATGAGTCAGCAGTGTGCCCTTGTTGCCAAGAAGGCCAATGGCATTTTGGGATGTATAAGTAGGGGCATAGCGAGCAGATCAAGAGACGTGATCGTTTCCCTCTATTCGACATTGGTGAGGCCTCATCTGGAGTACTGTGTCCAGTTTTGGGCCCCAAAGTACAAGAAGGATGTGGAAAAATTGGAAAACGTCCAGCGGAGGGCAACAAAAATGATTAGGGGTCTGGAACACATGATTTATGAGGAGAGGCTGAGGGAACTGGGATTGTTTAGTCTGCAGAAGAGAAGAATGTGAGAGGATTTGATAGCTACTTTCAACTACCTGAGAGGTGGTTCCAGAGAGGATGGTTCTAGACTATTCTCAGTGGTAGAAGAGGACAGGACAAGGAGTAATGGTCTCAAGTTGCAGGGAGGGAGGTTTAGGTTGGATATTAGGAAAAACCTTTTCACTAAGAGGGTGGTGAAACACTGTAATGGGTTACCTAGGAGGTGGTAGAATCTCCTTCCTTAGAAATTTTTAAGGTCAGGCTTGACAAAGCCCTGGCTGGGATGATTTAATTGGGGATTGGTCCTGCTTTGAGCAGGGGGTTGGACTAGATGACCTCCTGTGGTCCCTTCCAACCCTAATATTCTATGATTCTATGATTCTAAGGACAAGGGCAGAGTCCTGCACTTAGGATGAAATAATCCCATGCACCGCTACAGACTAGGGACTGAATGTCTAGGCAGCTGTTCTTCAGAAAAGGATCTAGGGTTACAGTGGACGAGAAGCTGGATATGAGTCAACAGTGTGACCTTGTTGCCAAGAAGGCCAATGGCTTTTTGGGATGTGTAAGTAGGGGCATTGCCAGCAGATCGAGGGATGTGATCATTCCCCTCTATTCGACATTGGTGAGGCCTCATCTGGAGTACTGTGTCCAGTTTTGGGCCCCACACTACAAGAAGGATGTGGAAAAATTGGAAAACGTCCAGCGGAGGGCAACAAAAATGATTAGGGGACTGGAACACATGACTTATGAGGAGAGGCTGAGGGAACTGGGATTGTTTAGTCTGCAGAAGAGAAAAATGAGGGGGGATTTGATAGCTGCTTTCAACTACCTGAAAGGGGATTCCAAAGAGGATGAAGCTAGACTGTTCTCAGTGGTAGCAGATGACAGAACAAGGAGTAATGGTCTCAAGTTGCAGTGGGGGAGGTTTAGGTTGGATATTAGGAAAAACTTTTTCACTTGGAGGGTGGTGAAGGACTGTAATGTGTTACCTAGGGAGGTGGTGGAATCTCCTTCCTTAAAGTTTTTAAGGTCAGGCTTGACAAAGCCCTGGCTCAGATGATTTAGTTGGGATTGGTCCTGCTTTGAGCGGGGGTTGGACTAGATGACCTCCTGAGGTCCCTTCCAACCCTGATATTCTATGATTCTATGAACAGTAAACATGGCAAAAACAGAGGCTATTTTAATTGTTTCTATAATGCATCATGGCTACATTATCTTTTTTATAGTGATATATTATTTAAATTAGAAAACATATTATTGCTACATTATCTTTCAACTCTCTGATGCTTGCTGTATCAAAGTCAGTCTTCTTATATTGGAGGTCTTGAGCCCAGGAAGGATATCTAAGGCTCATTTCTATCGTATCACAAAGGACATCTTTTTGTGAGATATAAAGGCATCATATTCCCTTAATATGGTGCACCTGTTGATTGAACCCTTGTTCTTGCATTTAGTATTACACCTAGGCTGTGATATATTCATATCCTGATGGCCGGATTACACATGAAATATATTAGTAGTAGACTATAGCTGATCCAAAAATGTGTAGCTCTGCTGATAACTAAATAAAGATTTGCTGAAAGTGTATAGAACAATTCCATCTGCACTAGGTTTTTCAACAAATATATCTCTTCTCTGTCTCTGTTTCATTGTTCTCTCTCTCGCTTTCTCTAAAAGAATAAAGGGCACTAAATTTGAATCCCTTGAAAGCAACAACACTTGACATAACTCAATGTCATTTAACACTTAAAAAATCTGAACATAATGTTTCTGTTTGGATGGTTTATGGTTTGCTCTTCACCCCAGGAAAAGTTTAGCCTTTCCTTGTGTTGAAAATTCTTAACATTTAGAACCCTCTTTGTGCATATTTCATAAGGCAATATCATATGTACATACAGGTGTGTAAATATGAGAAAAATAGGCTAAACTCATCCTTGGTGTAACTCCACAGGAATCAATAAATTACATCAGGGAGGTATTTGGTCCAATGATTTTAGATGAGGATAATCCAGTTCCTATTGTAATCCTGATCTGGTTTATCGCAAAATTTGGTTTGATTTATTTTGTTTTGATACTGCAGAGAAACTTTGCCGATGACTTCATTGATTTAAGCAAACTCTAATCTATTTCCTGATCAGCAGAGTGTATGATTCTCCCATGTAATATATACATCCTCTTTTGACTAGTCAAGCTCTACTGTGAGATGCATCTTAATGGGATTAGCTCTCAATTAATCCTATTATTAATGGTATTGATGTAAAAAAATATCTGCACTATGTTGAATGTTTACCACTTTATTTTCAGTACTAGTAGAAGAAAGCCCATGCCACTGCACAGGTGTGGCAACTGGGCCAAGCAATCCACTATCTGTTCTCTATATCTGTGTCATTTTTCCTTGGTGTTTCTTCTTCTAGCCTCTTTGAAGCAAGTGGGCTTATCTTTCTTTTCTGGAATTGCTTAGACGAATACTGGTAACAATGGCAAAGAGTCCTGTGACACCTTACAGACTAACAGACGTAGTGGTCTCTGACAAAATGGTTTCCAACAGAGAATAAAAATCGTCCTTTACATTCTCATCAGCATCCAGTGTTGGTGCATAGGCACTCACAATAGTTGCCTGTTGATTTTTCGTGAGCCTCAATCGGAGTCTCATAAACCACTCATTGATGACAACTGGTACCTCAGAGAGGCACCATACGAGCATGTTCTTTATAGTAAAGCCCACTCCATGCAATCGGGATTCATCTATAGATTTTCCCTTCCAGAAATAGATGTATTCTCCTTTCTCCTCTCTCACCTGTCCTTCATCAGCTCTTCTAGTTTTGGACAAAGCAGCAATATCAATAAAAGAAAAGGAGTACTTGTGGCACCTTAGAGACTAACCAATTTATTTGAGCATAAGCTTTCGTGAGCTTTTCTTACTCCTTTTCTTTTTGCGAATACAGACTTACACAGCCGTTACTCTGAAACCAGCAATATCAATGTTAAACCTACTTAATTCACGAGCAATAATGGCTGTACGTTGCTCTGGGCAGTCGCTGTTCGAGTTGTCCATCAGGGTCCATTCGTTCCAAGTTCCAAAGTTTAAGAGTTTCTTACATTTTCGACCGCTGAGGTGGTGATCCTGCTGGATGTGGCTATCCAGCCAGGAAAAACAGAGGCAAGACTATTTTTAGAGTACCTTTTCCAACCCCGTCCCCATGTGCGGTGAGCAGAGTGGATCCTAAAAAGGACTGCTCAGTCATGGGTGCAGCTGCCGAGATGCTCGACCTGCCTCAATCATCAAGCAAGACAACTGTATCACACACCCACTGCCTGTGTGTCGGTCTGTAACTAGGAACCTCTGGATTTCACTGTCCTGTTCTCATCACCACTCGCAGATCGCTACCGGACTTTTGACTTGTGCAATATTTTTTTCCCCAAAACTGGAAGATGCCTGTGTGGGACTTCTTTTAAAGTGGGGAGACTGGTGCACAACAGTCACCACACTATCCTTGACAGATAGAGAACTTGAAACCAATTGTATGGGCACCATGACGATTGGAGATCCTCTATTTGCTGCAGCCTTCATCCACCTTCACAGCCGTTGTAACATTACACAACAGTTTCACCTCCATTGTGCAGTTATCCTCCATCTGTTCTGCTGTTAGGGACTTCTTGGATCCCACTTTGTCTGGAACCTCGCCCTTGGCTGTTCTGCCATGGGTAGCCCTAAGGGAGTACATGACTCCAGGCAGCATCACTCTCAGGGTCATTGAGAGACTCAAGCCTCTCCACCACTACAAGATGGTGATCCACGGAGAGGGTTATCCAGTAATTCAGTAATTTTTTACACCACAGAGTTATCCAGTAATTCTGTTGTGTAAAAAGGAATAGAATAAATATTTAGCCTTGGTTTGAATGGTGCTATATAAGTATAAATTGAATAGGAAAAAGGTAAGTAATTATAATTATTCTAGCAATGTTTACAAAAACTACTAATATGAGATTTGTTATAAAACATGTAGACAACTCATCCAAAGTAAAGGCAAAGTCTACTGGTAAATGTAAGCTCTTGATATCCAGTGTAAAAACAAAGTAGGTTAACAGCTAAGACTCCTCAGAATGACTAATGACAATGTCAGATCTATTTTAGAAGGAGATATCGCTATTTCCAAAGTATTCAGAAGCCCATGAAGCTTTTCATGGAAAGTGCACAAACAAAACCCATGATTAAGGTCACCATTCATTCTGAACAACAAAACAACATAATGATATGGACTATAGGAAGCATCAAACATTCTATCAAGCAGGGAAAATGGAATTACTGGAGAACAAGTACACAAAGATATCAAGAGGCTTGACTGAAAATTGCTGGATGGGCATATTTTGAACATCAAATATTTCACTTTTGTATCCAAATATGCATGAAGGAGGAGTGGGATATATCATACAAAGCAAAGTGCAACCATTACCTTCAAAACCAGTGACCAGGATTTATTTTGCTACGTAACACTTCCACATGATCATATTTACTAATCAAGTACATACAATCCTGCATAGCATCTTCAATCTGCATTATTAGCATGCACTGGAGGCTGAAACCTCAAGGCTAACAAAGATGTATAAAATATATGGCATCTCACAGAAGATAAAATGAAAATGGAAATACTAATGAAAGAGATGACAGACACTGTATCGACCAGCATCCTACTTAGCTATAAGCAGAGCAAAGTTGAACACTTGTCAAATGACCAGTGAATTATAAATTGCTTTACCTACAAACAGTAGACAGTTTCCACTCCACCTTTAGTTGGAGACTGTATGGTCAGGGATTCTGTTTCTACTTTCATTCTGTTGAAACATATTTGAAGCTATGAAGTAAATTTGAATATTCCTGGGTGCTTTATGAGAATACCTATAACATTCAAAGCAATCTCTATTTCTAATTACTTTTCACAAAAGTAAGAGATTTGTTCTTGAAATGCTCTGATTAAACATATTACTGAATAAGTAAGTTATTAGACCACTACCATGGGTTTTATGTATTTTAATGTTTGTTTTTGAAATCAGGATGTGTGATAAGTGCTGCATTAAAGTACATTAAAGGCCAATGTCATATCTCATCACATTGCAGGATAAGAACTTGAAAAATGTAGTTTGATTCCTGGTACCAAGCCAAAAATCTAATAGTAAACATCCCAGTTTTGATGCAGTAGGTGAAAGTGAATTCCTTAGAGGATGAAAAACCTTAGATGCACTGTTGTCTGCTCAGTCATCACATGCTACTGGATAAACGCTCAACACTGACTCTTCTCTTTTTCTTTTTTTTTTTTTCTGTTGCAAAAATGCTTGCATGACCACTGTTATCAGTCACCAATGTATATCACTGAGGATATTGGATCAAGAAGACTGCAACAACAGAGGGTATATGCAAACTAAAATGACACATTCAGAACTGACCTAGATTAATATGCCAATTTAATATTCCACAATAAATATAGGTGAAATTTAATTATAGAAAAGTCAGGAATAAAACTGAGATGCAAAACTGATTATACCTAAATGTATGCATTTCCACAAAGAGAGGGGAAAAACTAATTAAATATTTCAGATTATGCAAAATGTTGAGATACTGAATAATACTTAATAGGAAATAAGGATTAGAAGTGTTGTCCGACTATTTGTTTTCTGAACTTTGGAATACAGAAGAAAATGTACTTTCCAAAAGTAGAAAAAGGGTGGAGAAAGAGGTACAACATATAAGCAAAGTGACCTGAGTGATGACTAGATACTAGACTAGACATCCTTTTTGGAAGTTATAACAAACAATGGTAAAAGTGAATATGATAAACATGGACATTTGGATACACTGGTTCTATAGACAATTCACCATTACCTGTTTCAAAGCTTATTTGCGATTTCCATACTATGTGTTCTTGTCTGCAATTAGAAAATCATTTTTTCTTTCTTTTTAATACATCTGTCATGTACGTGACTTGCACTATAATTTGGATTTAAGGGGGAAAAAAAACAAAAACAAATGGCAGTACAATTCAACACCATCCCTCATACTTAGTCACAGGGGTCATGCTATGCCCCTCATCATGCTCATAAATTCCTGGTGTTGTCAGATATAACCTGCTTCACCAGTTATCCAAATTACTTACAGATAGTTTGTTACATCTCTAGCATCATAGGAACATCTGTCACATTATGCCTCACAGAAGTTAACACCAACTAACATCTTTGCTTTCCAAATTTAAAGGACTTTGTTTGTAAATTTCTTAGCAATTAAAGTTGATTTTGCCTCTCCAAACTCTGCCAAAATCCAGTTTTAATTTAATGTAATTCAGTTAAAAGAATAATCAGAAGTAGAATGTATTTATAGACTAAAATGCGATGTACTTATGATTCCAACCAAATTAAAAAAAAAACAACCCATGTCTGTTAAATCAAAGAAAATCACAAAGTATTATATTAGGAATCCCATCCCTCCCACACAATTTTCTACAGATTATTTCAGCTATCATGTTCAGTCATCTGAAAGATGCCAGGTAACCTCTCGATATAGGAGATGAATGTTTAATGTACCAGTTGTATGTATGTTTGAAGAAAGTTGAGGACAGAGGGAGGCAGAGAGAATTGTCAGCTTTTATATGCAGTTATAATATGCTTTCCAACATATGGTTGCTGCACTGTGCTTTCGTAGTCTGCAGTCTGTTCGCGTGACAGTCAGCATATGCTAGTTCTCTCAACCCTTGAAGAGGAAATAGCCTTAATTTGAAATTAAACAATCTTCTGAACTGATCAATAACCACCCTCTCTCATAATTTAAATAGGCTTTGTGCTCTATCTTACATCAGATTTGACAGCAAGAGTATGGCTCAGATTTTTAACATTGTATTATTCAGTGGAGAGAAGGAAGAAGGAGCTTTCATAAAGTAAAAATAAGCTCCCTCTGCAAGTAAAAGTCATAAAACTGGCTTGTTGATGTGCCTCTAGCCCCAACTGCAGCAGCTCTAATATAGCATCTTTATGACTGCAAAAAAAGTACTTACATGAAGTAGTCTGCTACTAGGGGGTATCGGATCTGTGCCACTGGCAACACTGTAAATATACAAAAGCTGTAGTTGGTTTCATTAATTTATAATCATTTTCATCTCTGCAGCCCAACCAATGTGTCACAGATTGAAGATCAAGCCTTCTGTATTTTAAAAATTTTACTTTGCGGTCGGCTTTACAGATCTCAAAGTTATATGATGGGAAGCATTAAAAACAAACAAAAAAAATGAAACAATGTTAATTTTGAAGGTCTGGTTCAAAGCCTCAGAGCAAGATTTATAAAATGATAGAAATAAAGGATCATCTTCCACTGTTGTCTGCTCCTGAGTCAGGGGTATTTCATAACGACTAAAAATTAGGTTGTGTGAAAATTTGCTGTAGAAGGAACAGTGAAGTGTTTGTGGTCTTATTTTAAACTTGGAGATCAACCCAAAGCCACAAAATCTCAATGGACCTCATCTCATGCTTTCACAACATCACCTACCTGCCCCCATGCTTTTGGTTCTCCTTTCCTGTCAAGTTTTTTTCTGTACCCTGTATTCACAATCAGATATCTACAAGGGTGAAGGCCTGCTCCTCCTCTGTTGTCATGCTGGGTGCCCTGCTGGGGGCTTCCTTATACTTTTTTGAGTATGATAAGTTTCTACTTCTCACTCTCTAGAAATTTCTAAAGGCCATGCAAAGCCATTCCTAGTACAGTCTTCTAGGAGCCAGAAAACTAACTTGTCCCTGCAATAAAACATGTTAAATTGGGAAAACCGTCCCACATTTTAAACCACACCCATCTAACACAGGTAACACTCTACAATATTTGCACAGGATAGATAGGGATCTTCCAATAGAAACTGAAGTTTTAAGTGAATCAGCAGCCGTGTTCTTTGCTAACCTCCATGATTCAAATGTCAATTTTTTAACCTATAACTGAACTCAGAAGTGTTTAAGCAGCCCTAAATGAATCCAGGCTAAAGTTTACACCCATTCAGATTACGATTTTTCATCTTAATTAGTGTCACAAGAAAACATTACTCAAAAAATTAGAAGCAAGAATAAGAGCAAGGATGGGGTAAGCCCATTACTCAATGAAGAGGGAAAGAAAATGACAGAAATGCAGCTATGTCCAAAGTCTTAAATAGCCTTTTTGTTACAGTTTTCACCAAAAAGTTTAGCAGTGATTGAACAACTAACATAGTAAACATCAGTGTAAATGGGGTAGGATCTGAAGCTACAATAGGGAAAGAACAAGTTAAGAATTACTTAGACAAGCTAGATGTCTTCAGATAGGCAGGGCCTGATAAATAAATTCTAGAATACTTAAGGAACTGGATGAAGAATTGTCTGAGCCATCAGTAATTATCCTTGAGAACTCATGGAGGATGGGAGACATCCCAGAGCACTGGCAAAGGGCATATCTATCTATTTAAAAAAAGGGGAATAAGGACAACCCTGGGAATTATAGACCAGTCATCTTAACTTCAGAGCCCATAAAGATAATATAAATAATCAAGCAATTAATTTGTAAGCACTTAGACGATAACAAGAAGTAACAGTCAACATAGGTTTGTCAAGAACAAATCACATCAAACCTAATAGCCTTCTCTGACAGGGTAGCAAACCTTGTATATAAGGGAAAATAGAAGATGTGAGCTATCTCAAATTTAGTAAAGCTTCTCATAAGTAAACTAGGAAGCTATTGCTCAGATGAACCTCCTATAAGTTGTGCATCCACCTGGCTGGAAAACCATACTTAGAGAGTAGTTGTCAATGTTTCACAGTCAAGCTCGAAGGGCACATGGAGTGGGGTTCCTCAGGGATCTGTCCTGGTTCCGGTTCTGTTCAATATCTTCATAAATGAATTGGATAGTGGCATAGAGAGTATACTCAAAGTTTCCAGATGATACCAAGCTGGGAGAGGTTGCAAACCCTTTGGAGGACAGGTTTAGAATTCTAAATGATCTTGACAAACTGGAGAAAGGGTCTGAAATAAATAGGATGAAATTCAGTAAAGGACAAATGCAAATGTGTGTGCTTGGTTTTGTATTGGTAGTATTTGTATGTGTAGAGGCTTGTAGGGGCTTTGTGCTGGGAGAGAAGCTGAGCCCTGATTAGGGGGCGGGGCTTCACTGACTAGGGGTCCTAGTTAAGGTAGCAGCCAGTCAGGCAGCGGCACAGACAGCTGCAGTGGCACAGGAGCTAGCAAACAGAGCTGTAAACAGGGGAGTTTGAGTGGGAGTTCTGTTGGAGGAGAAGGTATTTGTGTGTGCTTGGTTTTGTATTGGTAGTATTTGTATGTGTAGAGGCTTGTAGGGGCTTTGTGCTGGGAGAGAAGCTGAGCCCTGATTAGGGGGCGGGGCTTCACTGACTAGGGGTCCTAGTTAAGGTAGCAGCCAGTCAGGCAGCGGCACAGGAGCTAGCAAACAGAGCTGTAAACAGGGGAGTTTGAGTGGGAGTTTGAAAGGGGAGTTTGTCTTGTGGTGCTCGTGTGGGGTTTGGTTTTGCTGTGGGTGGTGGTGTTTTGGTGTGGTTTGTGTTTCCCAGATTAACAGGATTTAGGTGGAAAGGATATGACAGATACAGAGGTGGCAGTGGGAGTGACCCATGTAGCAGATGACACAATGAAGATGACTGGATGTGGAAGCTGTGGTATGTACATGATCCTGGAGGGGGCACCTGGTAAGAGTTTTGTCTGCATGAAGTGCCGTCTGATAGAGCTGATGGAGGAAAAGATCCGAGGTTTGGAGATGCAGGTGGAAAGTCTGGTAGAGTTTAGGAAGGGGTTTGAGCAGATTATGGAGCAAAGACATGAGGTATCTGAAGGGAAAAGCTCAGACTTGCAGATGGAAGCAGGACTAGGGAATTCTGAGGGGAGACTGGGTGAGGAAAGTGGTCAGTGGAAGCATGTGACTAAAAGAACTAGGCAGAGGAAAAGGCGGGCTAGTGAAGGAGAAATAGAGCTTAAGAATAGGTTTGCAGAGTTGGAAAATGAAGAAGGGGCTCAGCAGGTAGTCACTGAGGGTGACAGGGCAAGGAAGAAGAGAAGAGAGGTTAGTCCTATAGGAAAAGGGGAAGAGTTAATGGAGATTACACCAAATATGAGCCCCAGGAGGATACAGGATGGGTTAAAAAGGATTACAAGGGAGAATGGGAATGGAAAGAACTTGCAGCCAGAGGGAACAGGGGATAGACTGGAGAATAGCACCGTCACTAGGAAAAGGCAGGTCTATGTGATTGGGGACTCTTTACTGAGAAGAATAGATAGGCCTGTAACCAGAGCTGATCCAGAAAATAGGAGGGTGTGCTGTCTTCCGGGTGCTAAGATACGGGATGTAGACCTGAGGTTGAAAAGGATTCTAAAGGGAGCGGGAAAGAATCCCCTAATTATCCTTCATGTGGGAACAAATGATACGGCTAGATTCTCGCTGGAAAGTATTAAGGGAGACTATGCTAGGCTGGGGAGGACGCTTAAGGAAATTGAGGCTCAGGTGATCTTTAGTGGGATTCTGCCTGTTCCTAGAGAAGGGCAACAAAGGTGTGACAAGATTATGACTATCAATAGATGGCTTAGGCAGTGGTGCTATAAGGAGGGCTTTGGGATGTATGGCCATTGGGAGGCATTCATGGATAGAGGACAGTTCTCTCGGGATGGACTTCATCTGAGTAGGGAAGGAAATAGACTTCTAGGATGGAGGCTGGCACAACTGATTAAGAGAGCTTTAAACTAGGAATTTGGGGGAGATGGTTGGGAGATGTCCAGGTAATCTCCACGCCAGAATTCAGCATAGAGTGGAAAGAAAATGAAGTAAGAGTGGATACAGCTGTAGGTAGGAGGAAGGGCAGTGTAGATACAAGTCTAATAGGTTATACTGGTAGTAAAATAACCGTGCCTAATAGGGTACAGAATGTGAGTGAGGCTAAACAGCAAAAATTAAGATGTTTGTACACTAATGCAAGGAGCCTAGGTAACAAAATGGAGGAACTAGAGTTACTGGTGCAGGAAGTGAAACCAGATATCATAGGTATAACAGAGACCTGGTGGAATAGTAGTCATGACTGGGCTACAGGTATTGAAGGGTATGTGCTGTTTAGGAAAGACCGAAATAAAGGTAAAGGTGGTGGAGTAGCACTGTATATCAATGATAAGATAGAATGTAAAGAAATAAGAAGCGATGAAATGGGTATGACTGAGTCTGTCTGGGCAAAAATTAAATTGGGGAAGAAAACTATTAGAGCCTCCCCTGGGATAGTGCTTGGGGTGTGCTATAGACCGCCGGGATCTAATTTGGATATGGATAGAGCCCTTTTTAATGTTTTTAATAAAGTAAATACTAATGGAAACTGTGTGATCATGGGAGACTTTAACTTCCCAGATATAGACTGGAGGACGAGTGCTAGTAATAATAATAGGGCTCAGATTTTCCTAGATGCGATAGCTGATGGATTCCTTCAGCAAGTAGTTGCTGAACCGACTAGAGGGGATGCCATTTTAGATTTGGTCTTGGTGAGTAATGAGGACCTCATAGAGGAAATGGTTGTAGGGGATAATCTTGGCTCAAGTGATCATGAGCTAATTCAGTTCAAACTGAATGGAAGGATTAACAAAAATAAATCTGCGACTAGGGTTTTTGATTTCAAAAGGGCTGACTTTCAAAAATTAAGGAAATTAGTTAGGGAAGTGGTTTGGACTGAAGAATTTATGGGTTTAAAGGTAGAGCAGGCCTGGGATTATTTTAAATTAAAGCTGCAGAAGCTATCAGAAGCCTGCATCCCAAGAAAGGGGAAAAAATTCATAGGCAGGAGTTGTAGACCAAGCTGGATGAGCAAGCATCTTAGAGAGGTAATTAAGAAAAAGCAGAAAGCATATAGGGAGTGGAAGAAGGGAGGGATCAGTAAGGCAAGCTACCTTATTGAGGTCAGAATATGTAGGGATAAAGTGAGACAGGCTAAAAGTCAAGTAGAGTTGGACCTTGCAAAGGGAATTAAAACCAATAGTAAAAGGTTCTATAGTCATATAAATAGGAAGAAAACAAAGAAAGAGGAAGTGGGACCGCTAAAAACTGAGGATGGAGTGGAGGTCAAGGATAATCTAGGCATGGCCCAATATCTAAACAAATACTTTGCCTCAGTCTTTAATAAGACTAAAGAGGATCTTAGGGATAATGGTAGCATGATAAATGGGAATGAGGATATGGAGGTAGACATCACCATATCTGAGGTAGAAGCGAAATTCAAACAGCTTAATGGGACTAAATCGGGGGGCCCAGATAATCTTCATCCAAGAATATTAAAGGAATTGGCACAAGAAATTGCAAGCCCATTAGCAAGAATTTTTAATGAATCTGTAAACTCAGGGGTTGTACCGTATGATTGGAGAATTGCTAACATAGTTCCTATTTTTAAGAAAGGGAAAAAAAGTGATCCAAGTAATTATAGGCCTGTTAGTTTGACATCTGTAGTATGCAAGGTCTTGGAAAAAATTTTGAAGGAGAAGGTAGTTAAGGACATTGAAGTCAATGGTAAATGGGACAAAATACAACATGGTTTTACAAAAGGTAGATCGTGCCAAACCAACCTGATCTCCTTCTTTGAGAAAGTAACAGATTTTTTAGATAAAGGAAACGCAGTGGATCTAATTTACTTAGATTTTAGTAAGGCGTTTGATACGGTGCCACATGGGGAATTATTAGTTAAATTGGATAAGATGGGCATCAATAGGAAAATTGAAAGGTGGATAGGGAATTGGTTAAAGGGGAGACTACAACGGGTCCTACTGAAAGGTGAACTGTCAAGTTGGAGGGAGGTTACCAGTGGAGTTCCTCAGGGATCGGTTTTGGGACCAATCTTATTTAATCTTTTTATTACTGACCTGGGCACAAAAAGTGGGAGTGTGCTAATAAAGTTTGCAGATGATACAAAGCTGGGAGGTATTGCTAATTTAGAGAAGGATAGGGATACCATACAGGAGGATCTGGATGACCTTGTAAACTGGAGTAATAGGAATAGGATGAAATTTAATAGTGAGAAGTGTAAGGTCATGCATTTAGGGATTAATAACAAGAATTTTAGTTATAAGCTAGGGACGCATCAACTAGAAGTAACGGAGGAGGAAAAGGACCTTGGAGTATTGGTTGATCATAGGATGACTATGAGCTGCCAATGTGATATGGCTGTGAAAAAAGCTAATGTCGTCTTGGGATGCATCAGGAGAGGTATTTCCAGTAGGGATAAGGAGGTCTTAGTACCGTTATATAAGGCACTGGTGAGACCTCACCTGGAGTACTGTGTGCAGTTCTGGTCTCCCATGTTTAAGAAGGATGAATTCAAACTGGAACAGGTACAGAGAAGGGCTACTAGGATGATCCGAGGAATGGAAAACTTGTCTTATGAAAGGAGACTCAGGGAGCTTGGCTTGTTTAGCCTAACTAAAAGAAGGTTGAGGGGAGATATGATTGCTCTCTATAAATATATCAGAGGGATAAATACCAGAGAGGGAGAGGAATTATTTAAACTCAGTACCAATGTGGACACAAGAACAAATGGATATAAACTGGCCACTAGGAAATTTAGATTAGAAATTAGACGAAGGTTTCTAACCATCAGAGGAGTGAAGTTTTGGAATAGCCTTCCGAGGGAAGTAGTGGGGGCAAAAGATCTATCTTGCTTTAAGATTAAACTCGATAAGTTTATGGAGGAGATGGTATGATGGGATAACATGGCTTTGGTAATTAAATATTCATGGTAAATAGGCCCAATGGCCTGTGATGGGTTTTAGATGGGGTAAGATCCAAGTTACCCGGGAAAGAATTTTCTGTAGTATCTGGCTGATGAATCTTGCCCATATGCTCAGGGTTTAGCTGATCGCCATATTTGGGGTCGGGAAGGAATTTTCCTCCTGGGCAGATTGGAAGGCCCTGGAGGTTTTTCGCCTTCCTCTGTAGCATGGGGCACGGATCACTTGCTGGAGGATTCTCTGCTCCTTGAGGTCTTTAAACTACAATTTGAGGACTTCAATAGCACAGATATAGGTGTGAGGTTTTTTTGTGGGAGTGGTGGGTGAAATTCTGTGGCCTGCGTTGTGCAGGAGGTCAGACTAGATGATCATAATGGTCCCTTCTGACCTAAATATCTATGAATCTATGAATCTATGAAAGTACTGCACATAGGAAGGAATAATCAGTTTCACAAATAGAAAATGGAAAATTACTAAAGGACTACTGCAGAAAAAGATCTGGAGGTTATAGTGGATCACAAACTAAATATGAGTCAATAATTTAATACTGTTGCAAAAAAAGTGAACATCATTCTGGGATGTGTTAGCCGGAGTGTTGTAAGCAAGACATCAGAAATAATTCTCCCACTCTAGTCAGCACTGATAAGGCATCAGCTAGAGCTTTGTGTCCAGTTCTGGGCACAACACTTCAGGAAAGATGTGGGCAAATTGGAGATAGTCCATACAGGAGCAACAGAAATGATGAAAAGTGTAGAAAATGTGACCTAGTGGAAAAGACTGAAAAAATTTAGTCTGGAAAGAGAAGACTGAGGGGGGACTTGATAAAAATTTTCAGGTACGTAAAAGGTTGTTATAAATAGGAGGGTGATAAATGGTTCTTCTTATCCAGTGAGGACAAGACAGGGCAAGAACTAATGGGCTTACATTGCAGCAAGGGAAATTTAGGTTAGCCATTAGGAAAAACTTCATAACTATAAGGGTAATAGCCAAGTACTAGAACAAATTATCCAGAGAAGTTGTGGAATCTACATCATTGGAAGTATTAAGAAAAGTTATACATACCTATCAGGGATGGTCTAGATAATACTTAGTCCTGCCTCAGTGCAAGGGACTGGACTAGATAACCTATAGAAGTTCCTTCCAGTCCTACGTGTCTATGCGTCTGTCATCAACAAAGTGAAAAACAGACACTTGTTTATTTACTTTGCTGTAGTCATTTCCCTGACCATTTTACTATTAGTGATGTATTGCATTATTTTGACAGCCAAATATTTAGAGTGCCAATATAAGACAATATGCTAAAATTAGAAACAGAGTAAAGGAATTGGAACTAAGTTGTCCAGCCAATTATTCATAATTAAAGTAGAACTTTTAATAGTGTCAGAAACAGAGTGAATAGACTGGCTGCCTTAATTTTCGGTGATAAATAGGAAAGGTTGCTTTGCTGTTAAATGAAGTTAGATGACCTGGGTTCAATTTCAGATTTCCATATTACCCAGAGCAAATTAATTATTTCAGTGTGCCTCAATTCCCTATTTGCAAAGTGGGGAAAATAGTATTTTCCTCCTATGTTTTGTCTGTCTTGCTTATTTGGATTGTACGATCTCTAAGGAAGGCACTATTTCTTACTACATATTTGTACATAAACTAACATAATGTGGTAGAGATCTCAGTCTCTAGATGCCATCATAAATAAGAATAAGTGCTACTGGCTTTCCAGCATCCAAAATGAACTGAGACTGTGAAAACCTCCTAGAAAAATGGAAACAACTCAGATAATGTGTGGCATGAATTTCTGGTTCTCAAGGAGAAAAATGTCAAAAACCAATGTGGAATTTTTCACTTTTCTGGATCCACTGGAAAAAAGACAGTGCATTCATTACACAATATATATGTACGGAAGATGTTAAGATAATAATAGATGACTTATAAATATGAAGTATAACTCACATCCCATGGTTTCATTTTCATCCAACATCTGTATTGTTAGTGTAATCAGACTATTTCAATAAATCTGAAAGGGGATTGTTAATCCTTAAAAATGTAGTGATGATTCCACTGAAGAGAGAGGAGATGTGTAGTAAAGTTATTTACAACTTTCTTCCTCCTTACTGCAGCAACTGTATCTCCCCCTCCTCCCACTCCCCCGCCCCCTGCCCCTGATTCCCATTCACTCAAGGAAAGGGTACTAACCTGGCCTTGTTTTCAGTGCGCTTTCATTCATCCCATCCCATCCCATCCCATCCCATCCCATCCCATCCCATCGACTTAAGGAACTGAATTTTATCTTTAATAAATTAACAGGCTAAGTTTTTTAACACTTTAATATGTTATGGGTCCTTTTAAAAATATCTTTTATTGTCATTCTAAAGGTGGAAATGATCACATCAACCATGACTGTTTGATGTGGTACTCTGTCCCCCTTCAGGCCAACTAAAGATTGATGAGCCTGCTACATCCTAGTCTAATAGAGATGGTGGGTCTTTTAACTCAGGTAGTCAAGGCTCATGTGTTAAAATCCAGAGGTCCCAGGTTTGATCCCTGCTGCCAACAACCCACCCAAAGACTTACAAGTGGTGGCCCAGAAGAACTGAACTGAGAAATCCCTGAAGCTTAGGATGTGTGTCCTCAACCAGGGGGAGTATGTAAGCCATGGCTTCTCATTGTGGTACTTTTCCCCCTTCTTTTGCTGCTAGTCCATCTAGGGACTGATGAGCCTACTACAGCCTTGTAAAAAACCAGTAAAGGTTCATGTGTTAAGACCTAGAGGTTCTAGGTTTGGTTCCCACTGCTGACAACCCACAGCCAGGTGAGTCAGTGTTACAAGTGGTGGCCCATAGAGGGGCTTGAACCACTTGTAACAGCACTATCCCAACTGGATTGTCAGCAGAGGGCTTGAAATCTGGGACCTCTGGATCTTAACAACACCAGAGTCTCTACTGCCTGAGCTAAAAGGTCCACCTGTTAAAAAAGGCTGTAGCAGGCTCTTCGACTTCTAGTTGATGTAGCCACCGCTATACAGGGATTGAGCACCTATGGCTTACAATCATTTTGTATACAATTATGATCTTAACTTGTTGTTATATATGGAAATCTGTAGTTGTATTTTGGATTTTTACATGCATGTGTTATACTTTTGGTGCTTATGACAAACACACAGACATTTGATTATTCTGCCTGGCAAGGTATCAGTTTTAGTGTATTCACTTTTTGAAAACATTTTGGATTTAAAACCTAAATATAGTTCTATAAATAAAGAGCAAATGTTTAATTGCTTAATGTTAACAATGATGAATTGTATTTAGACTGAACAGACTTTGTTTAGAAATTTTCCTAAAGAAGCAGAAGGTTCATGTTAAAAAGTTCCATAAGATTTGACAGTGTATCTTCAGTACTAAGGAGACTCAGTAAAAGCTTGAGAGCTATTAGAAAATATTGCTATTGTATAATAAAAAACAAGCCCTTTGATGGGCTATTATAAAGCTTCTATTTCTGATTTTTCCATGTGAACAGATGCTGTTTTCTACTGAATACCTTAATCTGCAGCAAGGGAGATTTAGCAAGTTTTTTTCTAATAGCTAACCTAACTATAAGGGTAGTTAAATTCTAGAATAGGCTTCCAAGGGAGGTTATGGAATTGCCATTATTGGTGTTTTTTAAGAACAGGTTGGAGAAACACCTGTCAGGGATGCTCTAGGTTTACTTCATCCTACCTCAGTGCAGGGGGATAAACTAGATGGCTTCAAGGTATCTTCTAGTCCTAAATGTTTATGATTTTATAATTAACAAGCACATGTGCAGCTAATTTGGGCTTACTGTGCCACACCTCCAATTTTGTCTTAGAGCCTTAAATTTGGAAGTAGCAAACAGTGGATACTTAGTGTCACATCATCAGCTTGTGTAAATCAAGTCAATGGAGCGAAATCAATTTACGTAAAGCTGAGATCTAGCCCGTAGAGTTTTGTAATCAATTTTCCCTTGTTTCCCCCCGCCCCCCCAGCTCATAAGCACTGACTGACTGTGGGTCTGAGAGAGAAAAAGTTTGTGACTGATGCTTAATAGCCACATTACTTAAAAGTGAGCGACCAACAGTAATAGGTGATACAACTGGAGTACTAATGAGAGCCCCTTTTCTGAGGTGACTAATTTGGCCTACAGTGGCATGCCAATAAAAACATTTCGCTTGGTTTTGCTTTCTAATCTTTCAGATACTTGATGAGAAGCTGGCATCATAGCAATTTTCTAACCACTAATGGCCTAAACCATATTAATTCTAGATGAGTAGCTATGAGATTTAATATGCTACTCACAGTAGAGTTATAGATATTTTTTTCTTGTTTTTCCCCTTACAGTCTAATTATGACTAAAGGAACTTCCTTACCAAGTTTTACAAACAGGAAAATTCCAAAGAAGCTTTGAGAAGGTGCTAGAGAGAAATTTGTTACCAGCTGGCAGACAGTTTCAATTAAAAGTTGTAAATCCAGGTGTGACAGGATACTCTGAATTGACAGAGACAGATTTTGCAAATATACAGATATAGATATTCAGACAAATTCTTTCCTGATGCAACTCGACTGACAGCTGTCAAATTACATCAGGGGTTAATTTAGCCCTTTATCTATAGTTAAGCCTTTGATTTCGGCAAAATGGTGAGAATCAGTTGTCTTCCTGAAAAGTATAGTAAAAGTCCACTTCTGTGACTATTTCATAAACCAAACTAAAGGCAAATCAACCATATACAATTCAAACAGTCAGTCAGCATCAGACACATACAAATAGAAAAATTATGTTTTAAATAAAGTTATACATAGGTTGAGATTACATTATTGTAAACATTATAAAGGGCAAAATCTTTTCTTTACCAATCTTTTCTTCAGATCCTACGCCATGGTTCCATTGGACCCACCTTATAAGATTCAAAATGATTGCTTTTCCAGTGCTACAGGAAAAGGACACACAGGAATAAATAGGAGTTGTGTGAGCAAGAGGAACAGAAAAGAGGACATGCCAAATGAAAATGGAGAATGACAACAGTATGTTTCATCCCTAGAATATCAGGGTTGGAAGGGACCTCAGGAGGTCATCTAGTCCAAACTCCTGCTCAAAGCAGGACCAATCCCCAATTTTTGCCCCAGATCCTTAAATAGCTCCCTCAAGGATTGAACTCACAACCCTAGGTTTAGCAGGCCAATGCTCAAACCACTGAGCTATCCTTCCCCACCCGACCCATGTAAAGGAGAAAGGGTTATGTTCATGCCATACACACAGAGAGATTAGATAAAAATAGAAATACTCTTGCTGGAATGTTGCAACATAACACTACTTTTTTTTCTTAGAACTCAGAACAATAACCCAAAACAAACAGAGATTCAACTACTCTACCCATCTTACGGTAGCCGGTTCTCTGCAGACTGACTCTACTAGGCCCAGATCACACACTTCCCTTCACAGTCCTCTAGCCTGCAAGCAGGTCCAGGAAAACCCTTGACATTGAAAGTGATAGCTTGTAATTTCAAAATTTTTTTAATATCCCACAGGAAACTGCTTGGCAAAGGCATAGGAGCATAGGATTAAGTTGCAGTAGACTTCCCTAACATATGTGTTTGTTGTGCTATTCATTGTCCACTTTCATTGATACATGCTGAGCTTTTGTCAATAGCACTGTTGACTACATTAATTATATTCTAGAGTAAATATAGTATGACTCACAGGTGGAGGGTCTTCAAACATAGCTACATTATCTGTCTATAACCAACACAGTGGTAAACTGTTTTCTAAGGGTATGACTACACTGCAGTTAGACATCAACAACTCACCCATGCCAACTGATTCGGGCTCATGGGGCCTGGGCAGAGGGGCTGTTTAATTTCAGTGTAGACATTCTGGTTTGGGCCTCAGCCCAAGTTCTGGAACCGTTCCACCTCACAGGGTCCTAGAGCCTGTGCTCTAGCCTCAGCCCAGATGTCTATACTGCAATTAAACAGCCCCGCAGCCTGAGCCCTGCAAGCCTGAGTCATCTGTGGGTTTTTAATTGCAGTGTAGACATACCCTGAGTCACTGAGAAGACTCATTATAAACCCAAACTCTAACCAAGCACAAATCCCCTGGGAGACAAGATCCTTTCATCACTGGGGACATGTGGGTGTCTATACTAACATCAGAACTGTTATCTGTGGGCATGTAATGTACTTCAGAGACCCTGGAGCAACGGTTAGGAGGCTCAAAGACTCACATTTCTACCTATACCTGGCCTGGATGTTATGACAGATTACTGTAGAACCCTTCTCCCAGCAGATATCATTGCCTTGATTGTGGGTGTATCGTTTGACTAATGGTTGCTTTCCTGTGCTTCTTGTCGTCTATGCATTTGAAATAATTACAATATTACAATAGATAATCCTATATGGGCATGCTGTGCTCCATGAGGCACCACCCTTTACTCCTTGCACACAAATATCCACACTCTTAAAAAATTGTCTGTAGGTATAATGTAGATCCTTTTCTGTTCAACTTTCAGTGCTTCCTTCTCTTGACTGTAAATTTGTGTAACTGGGCCCTTGAACTTCTCAGAAGCCTTAGACAAAGTCCCTTTTAGAATGCTATTCAGGAAACTAAGTAGTTATGCGGTGAGCAAAGTGCTGTCATGAATTAAAAAGTGGCTAAATATAGATACCAAAAGATTATCAATGTTCATCTTGGGCAAGATCCATATCAAACACTGTGTTGTTTAATACATTATTTAATTATTTTACAGTGAGGTAGCAAAAAATTCAGATGACCCAAAATTTAGATAGCAAATAAAGAATATTGTGATGAATTCCAGAGGGACAAAAAAATCATGTTAAATATTCAGCAGTAGCCATATAAAGTAATGGGGCCTAAATCAGCTGCTACCACTCAAGAAAAGGATCTTGGAATCACTGTGGATAGTCCTCTGAAAACATCCACCCATGTGCAGCAGCAGTCAAAAAAGTGAACAAAATGTTGGGAATCATTAAGAAAGGGGTAGATAATAAGACAGATAATATCATATTGCCTCTATATAAATCCATCTTGAATACTGCCTGCAGGTCTGGTCGCCCCATCTCAAACAAGATATATTGGAATTGGAAAAAGTACAGAAAAGGGCAACAAAAATGATTAGCGGTGTGGAACAGCTTCCATGTGAGGAGAGATTAATAAGACTGGGAGTTTTCAGCTTGGAAAAGAGATGACTAAGGAGGGATATGATATAGATCTATAAAATCATGACTGGTGTGGAGAAAGTAAATAAGGAAGTGTGATTTACTCCTTCTCATAACACAAGAACTAGGAGTCAAAAAAAGAAATGATTGGGCAGCAGGTTTAAAACAAACAAAAGGAAGTATTTATTCACACAATGCACAGTCAACCTGTGGAACTCTTTGCCAGAGGATGTTGTGAAGGTCAAAACTATAACCAGGTTCAAAAAAGAACTATATAATTTCATGGAGTATATGTCAATCAAAGGTTTTTACCCAAGATTGGCAAGGATGCAAAACCATGTTCTGAAGCATCCCTAGCCTCTGTTTGCCAGAACCTGGGATTGGCGAGAGGGGATGGATCATTTGATGATTACCTGTTCTGCTCATTCTCTCTGAAGACCCTGGCATTGGCCACTGTCGGAAGACAGGATACTTGGCTAGATGGACCTTTGGTCTGGTCCAGTTTGGCCGTTCTTATGTTCAGGATGGCAGATGAAATTCAGAACTGATTATAAGATTTTCATTTTAGTGTGCTTTTCTATGACTGTCCAATGCAGTAAGAAATCCCTTTACATAAACATATCCCTAATAACAAAACAAACAAATTAAATAATAGCATGGGACTACTAAGTGTGAATATTGGATAGCATAATCAAGATGTAAGTAGTACTGTCAGTCTCGCAATAAAATCTGAAAAAGAATTATTTGTGAACAGATTGGCAGACCTAATTGATTTTGATCTGTTAACATTAATTTGCAGCTTTTAGAAGATGTTAACCTCACCCCAAATTATGATTCAGATCTTTTGTGTTTGGAATTTATTTATTTTATTTCTCATCTATTGGAAAAGAGAGTAAAGAAAAATTAAAATCTATTGCTCTGTGTGGAAAATATTTGTTTAGTTTTAATATCCAAATACTGTATATACTTTTGGTGGTTCCCCCCCCCCCCTCATTTCCTGTATTGTTAATCCCAAATATTTTAAACAATTATCCCAAAATCTGTTTTCTGTCACTACATCTAATTTTCACTCTCCTGTAATTGTGAGAGTAGTTACTCTCAGTTCCATCCAACCTCAACCCTCTGATAGTCTTTCCCTGCAGTGATGGGCATATGGTCATGATATTCCAATTCATTTGTGAACATATTGTATTATTGAACATGAACATAGTGACTTATAATAGAATCTGTTACACTCTGTGGAAAAGAGCAAAGAGCAAAAACAAAACTATAAATGACTATTGATTATTCTGACCCATTTGGCAATGGATGGGAGGTCTATGCCCAGGGACTTGTCTAGACATGCCCATCTGGGCATGTTTCCCTATGTTATTTGAGACAGTACTGAGGTTACATTTGTGATCCTGAATTGCCAGTGCTTTGTTTCACAGCTTCAACAGGATCCTGAGAAAGGTGCTGGATGTTGTATTTTTGGTAGACTTCTGGCTTGCAAGCAACAGCTTTCTAACATCCTCATTAGGAAACCAGATGTCTCTCCCTGCTCATCAATGGTTGAGGTCTTGGACAGATGGAAAACACCTTATGAAAGCATACTGAACCGAGGATTTGCTGACAACTATCCAGAGCTATGTGACCTGGTAAACTGCAGATCTATGGATGAGCACTGATCCTCTGTCACTTGAAGTACAAAAGGCCGTCAGAAATTTACAGAATAGACATGCTGCTGGACCTGATGTTAGTCTACTTGAGCTGCTCAAACATGCATTGAAACCAGTGAGCATCGGCCTGCATCAATTGTTCTTAAAGGTGTAGGCATCAGGTAAAATAGCAGCAGAATGGAAAGATGATATCATAGTGTCCCTATACAACATCAAAGGATCTCACCCAAGTGTGGCAAGTGTAGGCCAATCTCTTTGTTATCAGTCCCTAAAATGTTCTTCACATATGTTCTGCTTGGTAGGATGCAGCTGCTTGTTAACAGACTTAGTTGTCCAGAACAATCAGGTTTTACTGTACGGCGGTCAACAATGACACTGTCCTTGCCTTCCAGCTTCTGGCTGAGCTGCATGGAGAATTTAACTGCCTGCTTCATGTGGCATATATTGACATCAAAGCAGCTTTTGATTTGGCTGACAGTTCTGAATTTTCACTCTTTCTGAAAGGAGTTGGTGTTCCAAATGTTTTTCTAAATGTGGTGCAATATCTTTGCACCAGTACTTGTAAGAGAATGAACATTGGTTCACGGCTTTCACTGAGTTTCTGCACAACAGCAGGTGTGTGACAGGAATATATTCTTGCCCGGAATTATTCTGTTGAGCCATCAACTGTATATTAGGACTTGCTTCAACACATGTAATCCAGGCCAACCAACCAAAACTATGCTGACTTGCTTGAAGAGAAGTTGGAGAATTTCAGTCCCACCCTGAGGTCTCCAAGATGCTACCTAAACAATACGGTTGAATATCTCATGGCGGAAGACCAATGTCCAGAACCTCGAAGACAGGCCACCAGAATCCCCAGTGCTGGAGGAATCGAGTATCATTGACAGTGCTGATGAGTTCATCTACAGGCAGAGCTCAAACGCTAGTAGCAAGCCAGATGTTCTTCAGCAAATAGGTCCTGCCACCTTCTGCATGAAGTCCACATCTAGATTATGGATGCAAAAATTACCCAGTGAACTGACACAGACCATGTTACCTGTGTGCCCACCATTGCTGGCAGAAAG
Organism: Chelonia mydas; assembly: GCF_015237465.2. Lineage (NCBI taxonomy): Eukaryota > Metazoa > Chordata > Testudines > Cheloniidae > Chelonia > Chelonia mydas. The sequence continues at coordinate 101,991,235 of NC_057852.1, forward strand.
CATGGATCCTGCAGTGCTTCAGGACTGTGACGAGCATTATGAACACAACATAGCTGATCCTGCAGTATTTCATGAACTGTGAATCTGATGACGATGACACCATGGTATCTGCCCTGCTGTGTGCCATAGACAGAAACAATTCAAGATTGCTGTTGGGATTCATGGAGCAGCTGCACACAGTGGACTCTTGGTTCTGGGTTCAAGAAACAAGAAGTGAGTGGTCGGATTGCACCGATATGCAGATATGGGATGACGATCAGTGGCTGCAGAACTTTTGGATGCGCAAAGCCACCTTCTTGGAACTGTGTGCAGAGCTCATTCCTGCCCTCCAGCTCCAGGCCACCAGCATGAGAGTTGCACCTACTGGTGGAGAAGCGAGTGGCAATTGCTATGTGGAAGCTAACACCAGACTGCTACCAATCAGTCATGAATCAGGTTCGAGTGGAGAAGTCCTCTGTGGAGGTTGCAGTGATGCAAGTGTATAGGATCATTAATCACCTCCTACTATGAATGACTATACTCTTGGAAATGTGCATGGCATAATTAATGATTTTGCGGCAATGGGATTCCCCAACTGTGGTGGAGCAATAGATGGAACACATATCCCCATGTTGGCCCCAGACCATCTTGTGACAAAGTATATCAACAGAAAGAGCTACTTTTCTATGGTATTGCAAGTGCTGGTGGATTACTGGGGTTATTTTAGTTACATCAGTGCTGATTGGTCAGGGAAGGTGCATGACGCATGCATCTTCAGAACACTGGCCTGTACAGAAAGCTGCAAGCCAGGACTTTCTTTCCAGACCAGAAGATTCCCTTTGGGGATGTTGAAATGCCCATAGTGATCCTTGGAGACCCAGCCTACCCCTTACTCCTGTGGCTCAGGAAGCCTTACACCTGTAACCTTGTCTGCAGCAAGAAGCGCTTCAACAACAGACTCAGTAGATGCAAAATAACTGTTGAATCTGCCTTTGGCTGCTTAAAGGGGCACTGGCCTACCTTTTTGGCAGGTTAGACCGCAATGAGGAAAACATTCCCATGATCAAAGCAGCATGTTATGCTCTGCATAATATTTGTGAAGCTAAGGGGGAAAAGTTTCTGCAGGAGTGGATTTACCTATGGGCTATTGTCTCCTGCCCCCTTTGAATCTAGTCTAAAGCCTGCCTCACTAGGTTATCTAGTCTGTATCCAAAGAGTGAAACAGACCAAAACCCCAGATTCCTTATGCCAGACCTTCATCTACTCTGGGGTCACTAGTCCTTGTCCCCTTGTGTCAGAGGGGCTTTTGTATCCCCTTCTTTGGCAACCAGCAGGGGCTCCCAGACAAGGCCTCTGCTCTGGGTTTTAGCCCAAGGACCCTGTACGAAGCAGATAAGGTCTGCTTCCTTTGATTCACTGCTGCATTCCTGGATAACTTCTCACCTTCATCTACCATCCTTTTCTTAAAGAACATCCTTCTCGGGCTTTCTCCCTAGAGTCTCCAGCTTATCATGCCATTTTCTGCCAGTTGAAGCAGAGGCCTCCTCATACCCCCGGCAGCCATCCTTATCTGCTTGGTCTGCAGTTCTTGATGGCCCACCAATTCACTGCAGCTGAGAAGATAGGTTACTGTGTCTCTTAACTCCTTAGTGGATGTTACAGGATGGTGTTTAGCACTGCATCACAGCTGGCCAAGATTATGGTTTTATGGAAAATGCACTTTTCACAGCATGAATCTTTTCATTGGAAAATTCATTTTTTGCTGAAATCAGTGGAAAGCAAAGTATTGTCTCTTAGTTTGGTACGATCTGGTATGATTTGCTATAATCATTTGGTATATTTCAGTTTATTGAACTGACCCAAAATGTGTTGTTTCAAGTCAGTTCAGCTTTCAACTGCATTTTCCTTTGGTATTGCATTGCTTCATGGGAGTTGTAATTTCGCGTCTGAATCCCCCATTCTCTTTTTGGGGCCAGGCTCCCTTGCTGGACTACATCTGCATATTGCATTGCATCTCTCCCCCTGATCAAGCTGCATGCTGGGAGTTACATCACTGCAGTGCTTAAGGTTTAATTAGGCAGTCTAAACTCTATTGTTTGCTATAAGAAATTTTGATGATGTAAAAACAGTCAATGATGGAGAATGTCTATGGTTCTGCACTCAGCTAGTTGATTTTCAACATGACCACTGAAGCTGTTAAAGGGGAAAAAATGAAATGTTTTGAAGTTCAAAGTTTGTTTCCATTTAATCAAGGCTGAAATGGTTTTTTCTTTGAAAAAAATTCAGAATATATTTTTGAGAGGTGCTGAATTTTTGTTACACCCCCTTTTAGTTTGTTTTTGTTTCTTTTGTTGGCTTTTCTTATTTGTGGTGGGGGGGTGTTTTTTGGGGGGGTGAAGGTTGTTGGTTTTTGGGGTGGGGAGGTGGTTGGGTTTATCAAAATAACTCTAAGATGGTCAACTAAAAATGTATTTAAAGCTTCCTGAAAATCATTGTGCTATATATACACATGCATATATATCCACAAAGAACAACATTATAGTGTTCCCTCTCTCATAATGTTGTCATGCATCTCATCACTTTGCGTATTTTTTTTAAACACCATTTCCTGGAGCTCTATGGGGAATCTTTAAAAAAAACATAAAAAACCAAAACCAAATAATAAAACACAGTATATTTCTGACCATCATGGTTAAAATCTTGCAAATGTGACTGTAAAGGCTCAAATACCAAATGATAAATGAAAAAAACCCACATTTATTATTTTTCAAAGCATCATTATTTGTAAGACAACCTCATGAGGGCTTTTTTGCTGTTCTGAATCCTGCTTTTTGAACACTCAGAGATGATTACACCTCCCCACCCTAAAAAGATATGATTGTGGCAGAAAGTTCCCAGCCAGATATGAAATCCATCCTGCCACTGTCAGTTAAGATACAGTAATTATCTCCTCAGCTGCAATGAATTGGTCGGATGTATATTTAAAACAGTGTTATTTCAGTTGTACCAAGTATCAAGTGACATGAAGATGACTCCTAGGTATATATTATTTTCCCTATGGATAATAAAAGATCTGTTTTTATTCCAAAATAGCAATCTAAATTCTATTAGCAATCTAAATATCTATTTGCATAAATATAGCATCACATATTTTAGGCATGTTGTCATGGTTGAGAGGGCAACGTGGTAGTAAATTAGGTGTTTTCCTATCTCTTATATCTTTGAATGAAATTCAGAAACAAGGGTAGAAAATATAAAAAAGCCTTCACTTGGAGTTCTGACCAAGTTTTAATCCTTCCTGTTATCATTTCTCAGTATACAATACAAAGTCTGTGATAATTCAACCATAAAGTAACAACATTGATATGGTGAAAATCAAGACACTCCCTGAGCCATTTTCCAAGAAAAGTACACCGCTGAATCTAATGGATTAGATACAAAAACAAAAGAAGTAACTGTTACAAAGCGGGTAAGGTGGCCCACTGTGTCGGGAACAGTTTCCAATAAAACACAGGGAAAAAAAGCTGGATTTTTTTTTACCCTTTAAAATAAACATCATGCAGATCATGAGAATGCTTTATTTATTTATTTTTTGCATCTCCATGATACACCAAGTTTCAATACACTTTTTAAAAATCCTCAATAACATTTGAATTCCATGAAATATGGAATACAATTTAGATTCCTAAAATTAGCTGCTGTCTTTCAGGCCCAGCTCCTGCAATCAGGTCTGCCAAAGGATCAAGACAAAATATGAACAGCCTCTTGTACAGAATTACTGTTGATGGTGAAATAACTTACACAGAAGTGTTGATTTTGACTAAACTAAAAACATTATATTGCCCAAGACAGACATTCTTATGAATGAAAAAGAGACTTGGCCACTGATGCCAGTGCACATTTTGCAATTGACTTAACTGTGCTAGGATTTAATCCTTGCTCAACAGAAGACCACATAGAAACAAATTTCTCTTTTTTTCTCATGGATACTAAGTTCATTGTATTACTCTGTGTGAACAGTTAAGATTCTTTCATCCATCATATGCACCTTATCTTTCAAAAGATGTAATATTATTAACAGATGCCAACACCATTCATAGGTGTTCTTCAAACCCAAAGAAATCACCTAAATAATCATCATCTAGAAAGATGTTTTGATCCCATCTACCACTCTAGTGTAAATAAAACAGAACAAGAATAGGAGTGCGCCATTCCCCAATTCTCACAAAGGAAAACAAAGACTTAAATATAGAAGGCCAGATCCTTGACTGGTGTAAGTCAGCATAACTCCATTGAAGTCTATGGAGATATACTAATTTACACAAATGATAATCATGCCCATAATTTCCTATTGTCAACTGATGAAATATGAAAGACTAGTGTATCCATAACTTTTATAAAACATTATCTGTGTTGGTTTAGAAATAAATAGTTAAATTGATGCAACTCTCTAGAGTAGTTCTATCAGTGTATATTACTTTCATAAATTTACATTAGGATATTTCTATAAGCAACTTTACTGGTTATAACTGCATCTATGTAGTTTTTTACTGATATAGTTAAAACGGTACAAAAATTGTGTGTAGAGAAGCCCAATGTAAAAATATAAATAATTAGTCAAAAACAATTCTAAACAATAAGTGACACTTACGTACTGGCAGAAGGTTGAACCAGACGACCTAATAGATCTCAACATCCCTGATTTCTATTATTCTTCTTCACTTACCAACAGTGTTTGTGGCAGAAACATGTTGCACCCTGAAGGGGGCAGAGAGGTATTTTCTTGTTACTTTGCTACTTCCCACAAATAGTATTGTACTTGGTTTCTGCACATAAACCATTTTACACGCACACAGTAAGATACTTCTCAGCCTGAATAAGGGAATCAGAATCTGTCCCTTAAAGATCTGCTGACAACCACTGGAAAACATTCCAGAGGGTTTAGAAACAAATTGCAGAAGTCAGCTCTTTTTATTTTTCATTATGTTAAGGGCATTTAAATAAAAATTGCATCTTTGCTAATCTGCCCCAATTGCTTATTCTTAGTCCACATTTAAAGAAATAACCCCCTTTGTGATATTAGTTACTGGGTTTCTATGACAGTGGTTATGATGGCACAAAGAGAGGATTTCTAGTTTGGCTGGGGTATGATCATTAGAAGAGATCATTTCTCAATGCCTGTTCCTACTCCCACTGAAATCAAGAGTAAAATTCCTACTGTATGTATAGAATAGGGTTGTGGCCTTAAAGAACAGAGTTCCTACTTTTAAGAAATTTGGAGAAGTGAAGCAGGAAAATCACCATCATTTATCTGAGAGTGGAAGGTCACAAAGGGACTGATTAGTTTTATGGTTTGAATGGAGCAAAAAAGATGAGATGAGGAAGCAAAACAAGATAAGGGTCAGAGCAGAAGACTGCAGGTGATAAAAATATAAATTTTGTTTGGTTCAGAAGGCACAGAGGAGCCAGTGAGTAGATATTAAGAAGAGCTAAGCATGGCTAGAGTGATGGACATGATAAATGATTTGATTGCAACATTACAAATGGATTGAAGGCTCTGGAGGCAGATGGGGAAAGAATGCTAGAGATGAGATGGACACAGTAGTTGAGTCTAGAGATGAACAGGAGTTGAACAAGGAGTTTATTTGGAGGAGTGAAGAGGAATGAGAGGATTTACTTCCAAAGAATTCTCTTTAGTCAATGAGATGCTAGTCAATGAGTGCTAGTTTTGTTACTTTGGGGTTTAACTCTCAAGGACGCATTAATACTAGTGCAATTTCAGCAGTCTATAGATTTCGGTGGCTCTGCAGGGCCATCTTGTCAAATGACAACACGTAACATGCTGCCATTGGTCTCTACTTCAATATTAGATGTACAAGTTGGGGGACTCTATCTTTCCTTATTCTCGGAATAGCATCTTTTGGTATATCTCTCTCCCCCTCTCCCCATTTCTATAAGCAAACTAGCAAAGAACTTGTTATCCCAACATCATTCTCAGTTATGGGAATAATTGAGGAATGTCTGATTAATTTTTTCTGAATTCTGATACACAGAAGAATATTAGGTCTTATTTGGTTGAACCTTCAGTAAGTTTCAAATTTAAAAGAAGCTAAAGAAATAAAAGTATGCCAATTTTCAATACCCAACCCCAGTGATTCGTAATCATGTAGTTTGTGGAAATGTTTAAATGGTGATTAGAAAAGTAGGATTTCTTCTGGAATAGGGAGTAGTCTACATTTAATACAAGATATCCTTTGGATATCATAGCATCAATGTACATTTTCACAGTTGTGATAGAATGTTGCAATTTCTAAAAGTAGCTAATGCCACTAAAAGTGAGGTACATTTCCATGCTATGATGATCATACCAGTACTGATGGAGCATCAGCCTTTTTAATACATTTTACAACAGAAAAATCTGGGAAAGGTCTCTAAATTTTGTCAGGTTGTATATTTCAGGAAAGAAATGCCCAAAGATAGCGTTTACTGTAGTTGACCTTGAAAGCCAGAACAACAGTCACTTAAATGTCTTAGTTTCTTTCATCTCAAATGATTCCAAGACACTTTACAAAGTAACAAATGGGCGCATAACCTGTAACAGGGATAATTAGCTTATATGACAATACTGGCATATGGACGAAGAATAATTTAAATATTATAAAGAGCAATGTTAAGCTGAGGGAGCTGTCTAAAGAACCACAGGGATAGGAGTTTGGATCCATTTTCATAGATTCTAAGGCAAGACTGAACCATTGTGATCGCTTAGTCTGAACTTCTGTATAGTACAGCTTCAGAAATTCCCCAGAGTAGTTCACAAAGAATATATTTTAGAAAAATATCCAATCTTCATTTAAAAGTAGCCAAATGATGGACAATTCAGCATGACCCATAGTCAATTGTTCCAATGGTTAATAACTGTCTTTGTTAAAATATGCCTTATACCAAATATGAATTTGTCTAGGTTCAGCTTCCAGCCATTGGATTCTGTTAAACATTTCTCTGTTAGATTGAAGAGCCCATTATTAAATATTTGTTCCCCATGTAGGTACTTATAGACTACATCAAGTCATTCCTTAACTTTCTCTTTATTAAACTAAGTAGGCTTAAGGAGCTCACTCACTATAAAGCATGTTTTCTAATTCTTTAATCATTCTCACGTCTCTTCTCTGAACTCTTCTTCAATTTTTCAACATCCATCTTGAATTGTAGGTACCAGAATTGGACAAATTATTCCAGCAGTGGTTACAACAGTGCTAAATATAGAGGTGAAGTAACCCCTCTATTCCTACTCCAGATTCTCCTGTTTATGCATCCCAGGATCACATTATTTTTTTGGCCTCAGTGTTTCTCGCATTGGCGGTGTTGACTGAAGTAAGTCACTGCAACTCCAGGGGTTTTTCTTTATTCCTCACCTCTGGTTTTGATATTTAAAAAGAGGGCTTCGGGGTAGGCCCAAGTACTACTCTTCAGCCAAACAAAAGAAACAAACTCATAACATAAAAACAGGTTTCAGAGTAACAGCCGTGTTAGTCTGTATTCGTAAAAAGAAAAGGAGTACTTGTGGCACCTTAGAGATGAACAAATTTATTTGGGCATAAGCTTTCATGGGCTATGCCATGTACATTGGCCATGTTAGTCTGTATTCATAAAAAGAAAAGGAGTACTTGTGGCACCTTAGAGATGAACAAATTTATTTGGGCATAAGCTTTCATGGGCTATGCCATGTACATTGGCCATGTACATTGCTCTGCCATGTATTGTGCTCTGCCATGTACATTGGCCAAACCGGACAGTCCCTACGTAAAAGAATAAATGGACACAAATCGGACATCAGGAATGGTAACATACAAAAGCCAGTAGGAAAACACTTCAATCTTCCTGGACATTCTATAACAGATTTGAAAGTAGCCATACTTGAACAAAAAAACTTCAGAAACAGACTTCAAAGAGAAACAGCAGAACTAAAATTCATTTGCAAATTTAACACCATTAATTTGGGCTTGAATAGGGACTGGGAGTGGCTGGCTCATTACAGAAGCAGCTTTGCCTCTCCTGGAATTGACACCTCCTCATCTATTGTTGGGAGTAGACTACATCCACCCTAATCGAATTGGCCTTATCAATACTGGTTCTCCACTTGTGAGGTAACTCGCTTCTCTTCATGTGTCAGTATATTTATGTCTGCATCTGTAATTTTCACTCCATACATCTGAAGAAGTGGGGTTTTTACCCACGAAAGCTTATGCTCAAATAAACTGGTTAGTCTCTAAGGTGCCACAAGTACTCCTTTTCTTATAACATAAAAAGGGAACCATAATACTTTTCTCTGTCCCATCTCCAGGGCATTGCTTTATTAGGCTGTCTGCTTGGTGCCAGTTCTGCCCCCAACAGCGGCTAAATAGTTTGCTTGCCCTATATGCAGCCTTACACCCAGGACAAGTCTTTTCTTCCTGCAGTCATTAACCCTGCTGCAGCTTGTCTCTCATTTCTCCTCCACTTCCCCCATACCAGAAGAGGAGTTTTTCAAAAGCTCACAGGTAGCCTTTAATTGGACTCAGGAGTCTCTACTTAACCCAAAGTAACCTCTTTTCAGCTCAGAGGGAAAAGGGCTTTTACCATTATAGTTCTGATATACTTGCCTTTTACCACTCTTCTATAGCTGTCAGGACTTTGTCACAGATATTAATTTTTTTTGTTATTTCCAGATATCTACTTAGAAATCAGAAAGGAATGCAAAGCAAGCTGTATTTATAGAGGTTTGTTCCACTAGCTTCTCAGGAGAGCTCAGCTATTTATTTTTTCCCCTCAAGGAAAATTTCAACTTTTCAGCTTTCACACCCATATGGCCTCTGCAGGGCAACATTCTATACTCACAGTCCATAATCATTCTGTAGTCATAGGTTCAAGACCTCCTCTGTGATGATGTGAATATCATCCATTTCACCTTTGATTCCAAATTCACTCAGTTGTGCTGTCTCCAATGGTTTGGGTGTTCTCACCACAGCTGCACAAAAGGGAGTTTTTGATTTTTCACTTGTGCTAAAGTAGCTGAATCTTCCATGGTTTGTTCGGATGCAGTTTGATGTGGTCCAAAGTCTACATGACTTCGGATGGTGGCTTGTTGGGTCAGTGATAGAGTGCTTGTTAGGACCAATGGATGAGGTCCAGACACTTTGCCATCCTTTAGCCAGACCTTGAGATGAGCGGTGGTCACATGTTGTCCATTGTGGTTTTCTCGATTTCAGGTGCTGTTGCGGTATGTTGCCCATAACCTGCCAGATGGGAAGTTCCGGGTAGTCTTTGGTGCATTTAAGTTCCCATGCTGTAGCTATATTTCAGCTGATAGCTGAAGGTTCGATGTTTGCTCATTCAGAAAGCCAAAGTAGAGACATTGATTTTAAAGTTCCTTTAATGATTTGCATGGTCTGATTCATCTGCCTGCCACAAGTTGGGCATGGCAGCCGCTTGTCCACACTGGCAGACAGTGCTCTGCAACCAAGTACACGAGGGCCAAAGCCAATGTTTGTAGCACTGGGGCAGGTGATCCTCAGTTAGTTCCTGCTAACTTGGATAATATTGATTCAAATCTTCACGTTGGAGGCTACTTGGTTGAAATGGCCATGAACGGTGAGTAGGCAGTCAAGAATGATAGCGAGAAATGTTGGCTTTGTGTTATAAAACAGTTTCGCTACAAAACTCAAAACTGTTAAGGTGGAAAGTAGAGTCTACCAATTTACTTAGATTTGGTCTCACCTGCCTTTTTTGGAAGTACTCCTCCATGATCTTAAGATCAGAAGTAAGGGTCACTTCAAGCTCTTTAGAGCTACAGGCCTGAGTAGCAAGTGCCAAATCAGCACATGTAAATTTCTGTGTTATTATAATCATTGTCTCTCTTGTGTAGATGCTGAAGAGTATTAGAGTGAGCACAGATCCTCATGGTAGCCCTTAATTACAGTTACAGTTAAGCTCAACCAGAATGAGACACCCTGAAATATTGAAAACATAAGGAGTCAGAACTGATTCTGGATATGAACTTTGTGGCTTAGGTCCCTCGCTATTTGGCCATACACTGTGAAGGTTTTCATATAATCAGCTGAGTTTAGTATTTATAGGGGTTTCTTGACCTGATTACATTCAGAAGCATTTGAAATTGCTGAAGAGCTGAAGCATACTGGATCTGGTAATGTAGCAAGAGTACAGCCCAACACATCCTTGAATATGTGGACAACAGGTGCCAGCTTCTCAACTGGACTTTTTCAGGAAAATAGGATTTTCTTAATTTATGCTCCATTCCAAAGAGTCTCCCAGTGTTTCTACTTTCCAGGGCTTTCTATCTTTATCCTTTTGTCTAATAATTTGATGGATTTAAAGGGGAGGAACATCATAGTACAGTGAAAAATGAAAAGGTTTATTGATGAGGTTTTTCTACTGAAGCTGAGATGTGTGTGGTCAACTTACGGATCAGATGAATATTCAAGGACAAAGGAGGGGGCAACATTTGGCTTTTGTATTATGTACACACACACTTTAAGGACCCGAGCCACTGAATTAATGGGTGTTTTTCTATTGAATGACAGGTATTTGGTCATCCACTTGATAAACGTCAGAAGAGTTGCTTTTTCCTCAAGCAAACAAAACCTAACAAAACTCTTGAGGCTTGTTTATCACTAGCGAAAGCATATAAAACAGTTTTCAGTGTGGGATTTTCCCCAAATAGACAAAACAGCCAGAGTTTGCCAGTTTCATGTGTGTGTTATACTATCACAATTCTTGCCCAGACAGTGATCGTGATTCAGTGCTTCTGTTCTGTATTACCTTATATTTCAGCAGCTTTGTATAAAGTCCCTACAGGCTTAACAGTGCAATTTTTGGCTGTTTTTCCTAGCCTTGTTTTTCATTGTGAGATTGGTAGGGGCATTCAGCCTTTTGATAAAGAGGGAAGCTAGCAGAGAATTGTTATTGAGCTTGGGAGCTTTGAGTCACTTGTTTGCTGAAGGAAAGAACAGTTTGTTACATCTCTATTTTACACCCATTTCCAGACTGACTTTATAGCTTCATAATTTGAGTGCATTTAAAATTATATTCCTTTCCACATGTCTTTTCAACGTCAAAATTAAAAAAAAAACCTGTGTTGCTATGGAATCTGCAAGGGTGGATCATGTACAGTTATAAATTAGAAATAAGAAATGTTATTTCTAAATGGCACAATCTTGTTTTCACTTTTACCACCACTTGTCCTCCATTCTATGGTACATGTGTTGCTGACTGTGAAAGGTATGTGCACAAGAGTTATTCAAAACTGGCATAAAGTATTCCAGCAATGGGCATTCTGACAGACAAGTGCAGCTACACAGTTCTTACAAATTGTTATGTTTGCACAAACTGATTTGCAGACACATTAGTACTTTCACTATGGGCAAGCTAAGATTGGATAACTGTTTCCATTCTAATCTCAGTCTTCAGTCACTTGTAACTATCTGAAACATTGATATTGTGAGCTGAATATTTAAGGGTTGGTGTCTATCTGAAGGTAAAATTTTGGTAAAGTTTTTGACAAAACACTTAACATTAAAATTAATAAGGCAACATAAAGCTGAAGTCTGGCAGGGAAAATAGCCCTAATTGAGAAGGGCCTTTGCTTGCTCCAGAGATTTTTTTAAAAAAATTGATTGAGGTATGAACATTTGAAAAAAGTCACATATTGAATTTACAGTGTATATTTTTTTTTCACTAAGGTCATAAAGTATGCACTAAGGAATGATGTGCTGCACATGTATGTATTCCTACTTGAACTCTGGAGTGAAAACTCTCAAATATAAATGTGGTGTCCTGTCCTTTTAAATGTTGGATCACTCCCTCCTCCCTAGTGCAAAGCCTCACTTTCATTTTGGTTTTATTTTTGCAGCCAGGATAATAAAGCAACCTTTGCAGACACTCAGACAGCTGTGTTTCTTTCAACTCCCGTGCTATCTGTCCATCTCCTTCTTTGTTAGGTCCAAATATAACAGTAAGTCAAAACTGATGTTTGGGGTCCTTACTTCAGCCCTTATGATATTACACTCTGCGGAACCATCCCATAGCTGCGCACTTTGTAAATATACACACATAGCATGTTGAAGTGCTCTGTACAGCACTATTCTGTTTACGCCGTAGAAACAGAGGTCAGGAAAGTTATTTGAAAAAAAAAACCCAAACCACATAGTAAATTGTACTTACACAGCATACTACAGATTAAGTACAACAGCACAGAGTAATAGTGCAAAGAAGCAGTGTGGTTCAGTGGATGTAGTAGCCAACTGGGATTTAGAAGACCTCGTTTTTATTCCCAGCTCTGTGACAATCCTTTCACTTCTCTCTGCCTCTGTTCCCTCTCCCATATGCTGTCTGTATTGTTTATTAAGACTAAGGGCCAGATTTTAAAAGTTATTTAAAGTAATGCTGCACTCAGCATTGCAACACCTAACTGGTTCACGAACCCAAATCTCATTTTCCAAAGGGATTCAGTCACTTAACCATCTAATTCCCGTCAACTGTTGATGGAATTTTAGACTCCTGAAGTGCCTAAATCCCTTTGGAAAATTAGATTTAGGTACCTAAATCAGTTAGGTGTTGCAATGCTGAGTGCAGCAATATTTTAAATACTCTTAAAAACTCTGGGCCTCAGACAATGACTATAAAAATGAAGACACAGTTCTAAAATGCTATATCTGTGTATCTAAGGTTATAGAAAATATTGAATTATTTGAAAGATCATTTGTAATTGGGTAATTAAAGACTATAGACCAAGTTCCATTGGCTTTATTTATTTTACTGGAGTAAATGTTATGGGCCTGACTTTCAGCTGGATTTGAACATAGCCTTTAATTTTGCGCCACCACTCCTTCCTATTAAGTGCAGCACAGAAAAGGGCTCTTGAGATACTGTACATAGTAGCCAAATTATTTCTCAGACACCACTCTTGGTTTTTCCGCATGATCATGAAAAAATAGAAAAGTTTCCAGGTGGGTTTTGATACACATAGAAATACAGGGCATCAGATTGAATAGTCACTTACTCCAAAAGTAGTCCCATTGAGTTCCATGGGACTGCTTGAAATATAGAAGGGAAAAAATCCTGTACTACAAGTAGTCCTGTGGCAGTAAATTTGACTACTTCTGTAGTGAGGGACAATTCAGAGTGAGCGAGGCCCTATGTGCATGTATATCAAAATCCATCCAAAAATCCTGTTGATTCATGATCCCAGAAAGACAAAAAACTACTTTCTCCTTCTGTCGGAGAAATAATTTGGCTAATAATAATTTGCTCTCAAGACCCATCTTCTGTAGTTAATGGAAAAGAGCACTTTTCTTTTGACTGAGGCAAAGGGTCTTTCAAAGAAATGGATTGTTTCCTTTTTTTAGCATTACTCCTTCTTTCTCTAGCTGCCCTTAAAATTGTCATTCTTGGCCATGCTATTATGGTTCCTACCTCCCACTGGTTTAAAAGCCATTTCCATATAAATTAGATCATCCTTTGCATTTAGTACCACAGGTACTGGAATCTGTTTTTCAGAGAATAGTTTCATCTGTTCCCTCTAGAAGCCTGGCAGTGAATAAGTTGACACTCTTCACTTGACTCTCCACCATTTCTATCCAATTTATTATCAATCCTGAGTGCACTAGTCTTTAAAACTTGGGTTTTTGCTACTTCCAACTCATCTACCTTAAGTTTCATCTTCTGACATCAGTCAGACCATGTGATTTTAAGGTAGTCTTTTAGATATCAAATATTTGATCAATACCGGTAATTTCATAGTTAATTTCCTATAGCTGAACAATCAGAGTTGGAGAAGTGAAAAATTAAACACTGCATTGTATAGTCTGAGTTGCTGGGATCTTACTGAAATATAATTTCAAACATGATGGATCAAAGTCAGAAGGAGCCAGGGTGGTCTGTGTGTGAGGGGGAGGCTTCAGTTACAAAGGAAGACCTGAAAGATCCATAGTGCATGGAATGGGGACTGTGGAAAGCTTACTATAGATTTGTCAGTGCTACTTGAGCATATGGCACTGTAACAATCCTGCACCTCTCCCTGAAAGGTAGCTGTCCTACTTTCCTGCAGGCATATGGGGGTTGGGGTAAGTTTCTGTGTGCTGTTCCAGTAACTAGAGAAACTCAGAGAAACTTCCTCTCAGGTGACCAGAAGGGTGAAGAATCCCTGCTGCTTCTCTAGGGATGGGAAGAAGGAACTTCCAGAGAGTAGATGAGGGAAAGATGTAATGGAGACTGCCTTTCTTCTCTCAGAGACAGAGCAGGCACTATCAATTCTACTCCCTCTCTCATTTCAAAGCATTTTAAAATAAACATTAGATTCTGACTGGTCCCTTTGGATGTGCTGTGTTTGTGTGCGGCAGGGGGTGCAAGGATCCTGCCAATCAGAACTATAGTCTCCCGGCTTTGTGAACACAGGGACTGCTCTGTTCCTACTCTGTTAACAGCACACTGTGCCTCAAGTGGGGTGGACAGGAAGCTGGGCTATGAGTCTATAGCCAAGCACTGGCCAGTGGAGTTGGCCAGCCTCATGGGAAGAAATAACCCATACACAGTAAGGGTGCACAGCTGCTGCACGTCCAGGCACTTTCATATTTTCCATAAAAATAATATTCTAGTTAGAGACCAAATGTGAATTCATAGGTGGAAAGGAGTTTGAGGAACTTTGGTTACAGCACTATTAATTTTCTATAGTTCTTATGTAACATAGTACATATAGGTACACAAACATAGACTGATTATTTTCAGAGGGGTAGCCATGTTAGTCTGTATCAGTAAAAACAATGAAGAGTCCTTGTGGCACCTTAGAGATGAACAAATTTATTTGGGCATAAGCTTTCATGGGCTATAACTCACTTCATCATATGCATGGAGTGAAAAATACAGTAAGCAGGTATAAATATATAGCACATGAAACGATAGGAGTTGCCTTACCAAGTGGGGGGGTCAGTGCTAATGCGGCCAATTCAATTAGGGTGGATGTGGCCCATTCCCAACAGTTGACAAGAAGGGGTGAATATCAACAGAGGGAAAATTACTTTTTGTAGTCCTAACAAGGCCAATTCAATCAAGGTGTATGGGGCCCATTCCCAGCAGTTGATACAAGTATGAGTATCAACAGAGGGAAAATTACAAAAAACAATTTTCCTTCTGTTGATACTCACACCATCTTGTCAATTGCTGAGAATGGGTCACATCCACCTGGATTGAATTGACCTCATTAGTACTGACCCCTCACTTGGTAAGGCAACTCCCATCTTTTCATGTGCTGTATATTTATACCTGTGTACTGTATTTTCCACTCCATGCATCTGATGAAGTGGGTTATAACCCACGAAAGTTTATGCCCAGATAAATTTGTTAGTCTCTAAAGTTCCACAAGGACCCCTCGTTGTTTTTATAGAGTGATTAATAGCACAACTCTCTGGAAGTCTTGCAACTGGAAGCATAAATCAGCAGCACAGTTTGGAATTTCAAAGTTGTAAAACAGAAAACAATTATTTAGTTTCCAGTACACTTACGATGGTTTATGGGCCAAATGCTCAGCTACGGCTAATGAAGCTGCACCCAGTGGCTGAAGATCCTACAAATTATTTGTAAGTGCTTGAAATTCTTTCTGATAAGTTAATCAAAACTAACTCTAATGGCTAAATTGGAAGTTTGTTTTTTTTTTAAGTTTGCTCCAAAAAGCAGTTATGTAATATTGCAGAACAATGACTGTAGTTACAAGTGATGTAGGCTTCCAGTGGCCTCATCTGAGGGTGCAATCAAGTGGTTAGATGTTTAAATTCACTGTGCCTGCCGATAGTGAGCTCAACATTTCAGACATAAAATTAAAGTTTTCACTAAAGCCTTTAGCCCTAAGTGTTCATGCCACCCCACCCCAATGATTCATGTGTTTTAAAGAAATTTTACTAATACTTAATTAGCTTCTGTAAACCAAGATTCTTGTTCCCAACTAATAAAAGCTTCCCACACAAATCCCTAGTTAAAACAATTTAAGAGTTTAAAGCAGTCCACTAATTTGTAAGAAACTTAAACATATCAAAGCTGCAAAAGAGGCTTACCCTGTAAGTATGTTAATACAACAAAACAGAAAATGATCTAATTACTAGCATTGGTTATCCTAACTTGACATTGTTTGTTTTGGATTTTGGCCCCCACCACATCAAAAACTAAGTCTCTCCTTCTCTGGCTGTCTGTATTTTTACTACATTAAATTCACTCTACCAATGGAAAGGCAAGCATTGTGCAATAAAACAAGAAGCACATGCTGACACTATGGGCCAAATTCTGTCATCAGACCCATGCAACCCTATTAGCTTCAGTCAGGTGTGTCTTTCCCCAAGGTACTAAAAAGCCCCCTTAGTTCCAAAGAGAATGATGTTCCCCCAGAAGTTTGAAATTCCTGCTACATGCAGAAGGAAGTTCATGGTCTAATATTTCAGTGAAAATAAGGGAAGCAGTCAAGTCAGTGGCCTTGGTTATATCCATGTCTAGGACTGGGAAATGATTGATTCCTTTCAACAGAACTATGCTCAGATTCCAACCATGAACATGACATTGACCTTTCTTCAGGCGAAAAAGGGTATTTCCAGTCATTATTGTACATTTAAGATAAAGTGTGCATAACCTATGATACAAAACAATGAATTATGTGCTCAAAAGCCCTCAGCTTCATAATGACTGCATAAGAAAGCTGTACAATATCTGAATAATTCATTTTAAAAACAATTAGTCTACTCAGATATATTGCTGTTATGATGTAACATGTAAGTAGACGTGCATAGTTGTACAAAGGATATTGCCTAAAAAGAAGCAGGGCATTTCATCTATTGCTTTTTCCTATCATGAAACCCCTTTTTGTTCACTGTCTCCCACTATCCTCCCAGCTATGGTTTTCTGTTTGATCACTCCCTTTTAGTGCTAGGTTTATTTCTCCCAGATGTGTACCATCTGGACTAACCCCTATGGTATTGACCAACCAATATTTAATGTTTTAAACATCTCTAAATAAGATGTTTGGCAGGAACGATTTTCTAATTGTAAAAGGTCAGTTAACAGCTGGATGACAACAGACTGGGAGAGGAGGAGGGAGAACTTACTACTGTACCCCCTCTCTTTATGCCTAGGTAGATGAGATCTTGGTCTTTTTACTGTCATTTTTCCAAGATGCTTTTCAGTGCAATTCTGCAGGATGTGCAAAGCTTAAATTCAAACTCAAAACCCATGACATGGCCAAAAAACTATCTTGAATCATTTGCAGTAAGACATTTCTGAGCTTCCATTGAATAAATGTACTAAAAAAAAATCCCCTTTCAACAAATCCATCCCTTAAGGAGAGTTTTAGAAGAGAAAAGCTGACTTGCTAAAGAGACATCAGACTCTGCCTTCCTGACTGTACATTTTTTAAAGCATAATCTATAAGTCTACAACTGAGTTTCAGCTTAATTTATGCCTGTCATGGAAAGAGCTTCCTGATGTCAGGTCTAGCTCTGTGGAGGGCTATGCAGGGGGATCAAGCTGTGCTACTGTTTGGGAGCCCTGCCAAACAAGTGACATTTTGCAAGAACATAGGCAGAATTTTAAGAAGTTCTCTTTGTCCTTCTTAAATAATGGGGTTAAAGGAGAGTTAAGAAAAAATCTTCAACCTGGTTGGGGAATATGAAGAAAAGGAACAAAAAGAATGTACAGAGCTGTTCTGAGCCACAACTAGGATTTCCCTTAAGAATAAACTATGGAAATTAATGGTTCATTTTTTGTAAATGGCTTTATTTCTAATTTTAAATATTTAGGTAATTAGAATATTTTTGAAGATATGTTAAATATTTATAGACTCACAGTTAAACTGAAAAGCCTGCTGTTGTTATCAATTTGTCACTGGTGCAACAGAGCATGGGCCAGCAGTGGGAATAATAAAGATGGCAAGACCACAAAACAGAACTTCAAAGAGACCTGAACATTATGCATTGAAAGTTGTGTATGTAGTTACCACTATTACAGTTAATTTTTCAATTAAGAGACTCCTTTAAAGCTGTATTGGGTCAGACAATTATTGGATCCTTAGCATTTTGGACATAAAAGGATAGGAAGCAAATAAAGATCTAGACAATTAGGTACCTCCACAAAGGAGAGAACCTTCATGCTTCAGAGCATAAGCTGGTATCTGACCGACGGAAAGTTTCCTTGTAGCTCCTTGTGGATAGGTTATTCCAAAATTGCGCACTTCAGGGGTTCTTAGGGTCTTTAAGAACATAAGAATGGCCATACTGGGTCAGACCAAAGGTCCATCCAGCCCAGTATCCTGTCCGCTGACAGCAGCCAACACCAGGTGCCCCAAAGGGAGCGAACCTAACAGGCAATGATCAAGTGATCTTTCTCCTGCCATCCACCTCCACCCTCTGACAAACAGGATTCCTTTTGCTCCTGATAGGATAAAGAAGGGAACAAAGAAATTCCAAGAAGTTTTTATGACAAATCTATAAAGCTACAGTTTTTTTATTGTTGATATACTTGTGAAATGCAGTGCTTATGAAAAAAAAAATCATGCTGACAGTTTGTAGACCAAGTTCTTCTGCATACCCTCAGAAAAAATAAGTATTGGAAGAAGCAGTCCAAGTTTCCCCAGGCTTCCCCCTGATTGTGTTTAATCACTGAGTTGAAGTAAACTCCTCCACAGAGAAAAGGTCTCCTTGCTTCTTGACCTCTCTACTGACACTGATAACAAGGCTTTTCTCAAATATTGTGACACAGAACACAAATGCACAAGGAACTGAACGGATATTACCAATTCATTTGCTATTTACTACTAAGTTAGTGTTAGGATTAGTATTATTGAAGTACCCAGAAATGCCTTTCTAGATTGGGGCCCCATTATGGTAGACACCATATAAACAAGATGACAGTTATGGCCCTGAAGAGCTTACAGTTTAAGCCAATACAAAACATAAAAAGTGAGTAAGGAATCACAGGAAGGAATTGGGTGGGGGGAAGAAGAAGAATGAGGGAAACCGTGACAGCCATATGCAGTTTGGGCCATCAAAAAAATTATAGAGCTACTGAAGTGAAATCAGATCATCTCAAGTCTCCCACACCGATTAGTAGTAGGTTAAAGAACTGAACTCAAACAACGCTGACCTTTTAGAAGTGTTCAGAAATACAGAATAGTTTGAGAATAATAGCATGGAGATTTATTTGATCTTCAGTTGTTTATGGATTCTTTGAAGTATTCTTCATTAGAGTCTCTGAAATAATTAGAGTATGATTACAGTCTAAAATTAAACTACAAAAGGAGTTTTCTTTATTAAGTTGAAGAAAGCTGCTAGTTACAGGAAACTTGTATTAGCAGTAAAAGATTTGCAGTTATCACCACTGTAACAGAACCACTTTATTGTGAAAATATATACACTGTGCCACTTTCTTCTTATCTAATCTGTCTCTCCAGCAATTTTGTTTTAAAGGATGTCTTTCTGTGACCTCTTTTACTTGTTGTAAAACTTGAAAAAACACTTTTCATTGTATGCGAACTCATGGAAAAATCTTTTGATGGTAACTTATCTCTGTAATTGATTGACAGATGCTGCTTCCAATGCTTGTGAGTCAAGTATAGAGAGTGAGTAGGTAGTGACAATGCAGGAAAAATAAGCAGTTTCCTTATTGTCCCAAAATATGGATGTCCAGTCAGACTCAGCTTACATTTTTAAATTCAAACACTAAGATGTGTGTATTTTATAGAACAGTATTTGTGGTGATCAGTGAAGAAAAGTTGATACTGGTATCAGTTTATCCACAGGCAAAATCTGATAATTTTCCCTATATCATTAGTAAATGACAGGGTTTTGGTTTTGGTTTTGGTTTTTTTTTTGCTTTCAAGAACTGTTTGTCATTTTCAAAGCAACAAAAAAATTCAAACCAAAATTCAAAGCTAAAACACAGACTTTTCACAGAGCTATCAAGCATGTGATTTTATGGAAGTTTTGCTGGCAATGCAAAATCTTCCATGCAGCTCTAGTGCAAAATTATATTATGATTTATTATTTCAGCGGTATCATAGCTGAGAATGACATTTACAGACAAATAAGACAGTGGAGAAACAAAACAAAACAAAAAAGAATTAAAAACTATAAATAGAAACATGGTTTTCAGCCTATTGAGAACATTTCTACCCTGATTTTACCAGCAAGAAATGCATGAAATAACATGAAAAATACATTACTATATCTTGGTAGAGAAAAAATACACATTGAACAGAAACTCAGTGATAAGCTGCTGGTATTTTTGCAGTTTGGGAGAAATGTACCCCCAAGTATAGAACCTGTACAAGCATCTGTTTTCTCAAAAAGTAAAGGTGTATTACATGTCATTCTCCTCTGCTAGACTTTTAGTCTAGTTTCCATTCTTCTAGAAATAAAGCTTTTGCCCAATTCAAGTTCCTGTTGTGAAAGGCTCCTATTGTCCTTTTGGTCCATAGAGTCATGCAAACTGATGGTTCTGGCAACCACGTTGAAGAGACTAGTTCATAACTATTCAAATTAATATTGTCCATGTTTCTGTGATGATTAAACTTCCTAGATCAGCACAAAGAACTAGCTATTCCCCTCCTAAAAGCCTCTCCCTTGACATCATCATCACAGGTACTGAGACATTAATCACACAGAAACTGATGCTATTATATCAAGTCAATATATAAACATAAAAAGAAAAGGAGTACTTGTGGCACCTTAGAGACTAACCAATTTATTTGAGCATAAGCTTTATGCATCAGATGAAGTGAGCTGTAGCTCACGAAAGCTTATGCTCAAATAAATTGGTTAGTCTCTAAGGTGCCACAAGTACTCCTTTTCTTTTTGCAAATACAGACTAACACGGCTGCTACTCTGAAACCTACATAAACATAGCAGATCACTCCAGTGTGTTGTCTCCCAAAGTGCCCCATACCAGATGTTTTGGAAGAAGGTACAAGGACCCCAATGTGGGAATCCCAGAAAGCCTGAAAATCAAGAGTTACTGAGCAAGTGATCTCAGAGACCTGTAACTATTCATCAGTCCAGCAAAGTAGAGATGATGTGCAGAGGTTAAAGTAAAAGAGAATTCTCCCTCCTCTGTTAAAAGCAGAGCTAGAGTTTCCCCAACTTTTCCTCCTTTGGGTGTGAGGGAGCTGTGCTTGCTCAGAGATCCGACTTTGTTCTCATGGCTGGTGGAATGACACATCAGGCATGAGAAGTAGGACCAGTATGAGGAATTGTTGCCTGTCTGGAAGGGGTTATAGGGCTTCAAACATTTCCACAGATATAAAGCATCACTGGCACCTGAGGGAAGAAGGATTGCTTGAGTTAGGAGTTCCCTATCGACTTCCTTTCTCCTATGGAAAGACTTGTTCTCATGCTGTTGTCCCTACTTTCTGGGAGATAGAAATGGAAAGAGGCTATTTGCCACCTCCAGGGGAAGAAGACCCAGATACTAATTTCCCCTTCCCTAGACAGAATTTGCATGGGAAAAACAAAAAACAAGCAAATAAAATACCCAGAATGCTAGAGCCAGGAGTTTTCCTTTCTCTAGGTCTACCACTGTTGTTACAGTTAAAACTGCACATGTTGCAGGGATGGTGGGAAATCTATGCCAGAGAACCCTCGTGTAGATAAACCCAGAGTTTTCAAAGTATCCTCTCTTCGGAAGTGATACATTTGATGTTATGGGAATGGCCCCATGAATTCATTAGTGTTTGAGAGTCTAAGAAATTACTAAAATAAACCACCAAGGCCAAATTCTCCACACACACACACACACCTTTACTCACATAGAGAAATCTTACTCAGATAGTATTTGCATTGTGTTACTTTTACTTATAGGGTACAGCACTACTCAATGTTGAGTTATGCAGGAGGAGAATGTGGTACTAGATAAATAAAATCTAGATGACCTGAGATCCACTTGATAGTCTGGTTTCATTCACATGTATGGCCAGCCATTCTGTATTTCTGCCTGGCCTCTTCCTTTGCTTGCCTTCATGACACACCCATGGAGAGTATTCCCATTGGGGGCCCAGCCACGGAGGATAGAAGTCTCTCTTGAATGAATGTGCATTAGTGTGCATACATATGTGAAGCAGGGAGCATGAACTAATGCTGCTCTGAAACATGAATTATGTACATTTAAAAAGTTTGTTTTGCCTTTTCCCCTCCATTGCTATGTCTTATTTGGTTAATCAGTAAAAGAAAATTTTAAAATGAACCCTGACCAGTTGAAAAGTTATTATTTTCCTTTTCCCTTTTGCTCTAATGGTAGTGTTCATTAAAAAATCCAATATAAAAAGATGGCACCTCTGATGCTTCCCCTTGTGGCCAGAGGGTCACTGAAAGCAATCCTCTACCTCAATTATCCCCTTCTGGGCACTCACAGCTGCTACTTCAATTGGTTGCCTGTATCCTCCACCATATGTAATAGGTAGCCCCTTTCTGGGGCATCCTCCTGTGGCAGGCTGCAATAAAATCAGTGTGCCCAACTTTTGTTCTAGAGTCCCAAATAACTCCACACAAGCTTTCCAAATATTAAGAGCACTTTGCAAGGTTCATTTATTAAAAGAATTCCATGCATGAAAGTCATGAAAGTCCCACAACTATAACTCAGAATTCCCCAGGAGAATTCAAACAGTAATTCAATCTCTCAAGTTCCAAATGTCCACCAACACCAAGTACAGCTCCTGCATCTCTCACTAGACCCCAGTATAGCTCTGGCATCCCTCACCACACTTTGCTCCAGCCCCTCCAGCTAGGGTGTTTCTTTACCTTGTTTCCTTCCCAGCATGGTTCCACCTCTTGTCCAGAGACACCATTGGGCTCACTCCCCCACATTATTTGCCAGCCCTTTGGCCTTCTAGCTTCAGATCTCCAGCTTAGAGAGCCAGCAGGCATCTCCCTTGGCTGCTGTCAGCTTTCTTGGGCCTGGGGAACTTTGTAGGTGACCCTTCAACTGCCTAACTGCCTTCTGTTTTCACCAGCCTGATCTGGCTCCACTGATCACTGGGGAAATCACTCTCCATCCTTCAGGCACATTTCCGCCCTGAAGCTCTGTTCTTCTCAGTTCTTTCTACTTTCAGTATTCTGGGATCTAAAACTCTCCTCTCTCTGGATTCTGGGTTCTGGACTCTTCTCGAGAATCAGGACTCTCCCACTCTGGGTTCCAAACCCTCATCTTTGAACTGTCTTTCATTCATAACTTCTGAAGCAGTCTCACTTTCCTCACTGTGTCAAACTAGGATACATCTGGACCAGAAGAGACCTGGGCCCAATTATATTTAATGGGCCAGTTACCCTGTTATACTCAGCTAAAAGATGAATGTTTTCCTTCAGATGTTCCCTCATCTCTGAAGAACAGATTTAAATATATTTTAAAATGAAGTCATAGCTGGTCTCATTCCACTTGTCTCCTTTAAAAAATAAAATTAAAAAAGGCCTGGATCAGGAAAGCCAAAGTATGCTTAGTACATCCCTGCTTTTTAGCATGCTCCAATTTATGTAATTTAAATATGGCCTCTCCAAATACTAACAGTTTCTTTTCAAACTTCTTCACATTCAGTTCTTTCATGGCTGGTCACAATTATATCTCACAGCTTTCACTCTAAATAAGGTTATTTATTCTCCATAAGCTTCCATTATATCTGATATAGATATTAAGATAGGATCTTAGTATTTAATTCTCATACATTTTCGTTTCCTCCCAAATATTTCACTTTGACATTCAACATGTCAAATTCTCCTCAATAAGGCTCTGTTCCTGCTGTCATTGAAGTTAACAGCAAATATCTCATTAACTTCAATGGGAGCAGCAGCAAGACCTAAATGTGCCCACTTTTGCACTCAAACTACATTTTCGTGCTCTTGAGAGGTGCCAGATTGACACAACTGGGCTTCCAGTCTCCGAACAGAATACAGCACTGGGCATCACTGGCAGTGCTATGCCCTTGGTGCCAACATGAAACAAGATTACACAGCTTTCACAGTCACCATATCTGACAGCGTCAGTTTCCTTTTAGTAGATATTTGTAGCACCACCAGGGACTCTTCTGGTTTCACTATCTTTTATGTTGCTATTCTCACTTTCCGTTATATTTCTCAGTTTATTCTGTCCATGGAGAGTTTGTACCCATGATATGTCAACCCCAAATGATTACTAGATAGAATAGAATGTTATAAAAATCCAATTTCAGGTTTTTTATCTTTACAACTTGGTCTTCCAGTTGCACAGCTTTTACAAGAAGGGAGAGGAAGAGTGAATGAGTCTTTTGCTTTTAGTTCAGTTTTCCTTTTTTAAAAACAAAAGTTGTAAGCACTATTTTGCTTTAGATTCTCTTGCTATTTTGTTAAGAAGCAACACTGAAGTGATAAAGATGCCTTTTTAGAGGATAAGATTTTAGACCATGGAGTTGTCAAAGAGTTTGTATTTTAACGATTGCATTGACAGTTAAGCAGAATAACCTCATTGTTTAAGCTTTTGTTTAAAGGCATAACACTGGACATAATGAGCAAAATTCAGTATTTATTAAGAAAAGTTATCAGCACTTTAATTAAGAGAACTTCAGGCAACCACAGCCAGAAAAATAAGTTATCTACTGACAAATAACTTATTGAGAATGACTCTGATTACATCATTCTTCTCTAAATAAGTTGTACCCTTTGTCTTCTTCCTTGATCAGATAATCATCTTATTTTCTTTAAAATGTTCATTTGTAATCTATAGGGATATTTGCAGGTAATTAGAAACGTAAAAATATACATAGAATAGACTTAATGCAGCATAGAGTTTTAAAGAGTAAAAAAATCAGAACTTTTTCTCGTCCAGCTTAATTACGCTGTCTTCATTCAAATGGGTAAACAACTATCCACTATGAGATTTATTACAGCTTGCTCTGAAAAATCTGGTACTGATTATTGTCAAAGATGGGATAAATGGGAGTAGCCGGATCTGATATTGTGTGGGAACGCCTGTGTTGCTATGTTCCTAAATATTGCTCTGACAAAATACTTGATAAACTATGAAGATTCAGATATAAATATGTGTAGTGGGGCAAATCCTGTCCCTGCCCTACACCCAGATGTCATGGGGGCTCAAAGACTTCCCTTTGTGGCTCCTCATAGCCCTACAGGTGCATTGCACTTAGTATCCCCTCAAGTCCTTTCAGGCAATTACCCAGACCAGATTAGTTCAAACCTATACCACCCTTCCTGCGGTCTGGTTTATACACTGATTCTACAAGGGCTAGTTCACTTATTTAGCCACGCAAGTTCACACCCATTCTTGGACCACCTAAGAGTCCTGGTCCCAGAGATGTGCTGTACTTCAGACAGTCCCTTTGTCCCTCAAGACAGGAGCCTCCAGCTCTCCTTCCTGGAGGTGGAGTCATAATTTAGGCCAGTTATAGAGCCTCAGACAGCTTCTCCTCCAGCTGGCCCTTTTCCGCAGTCAGTCCTTTCATCCGCAGGCTAGGAGGGTTCAGCAGCCCAGTCTCCTTCTGCTACTGTCTGTCTTGCTATGAGGGAAAAGACAATATATGATGGTCCCCTTCCTCAAGCTCATCCCCAGTTAGTTGAGTGAGAAGGGATCTGCCTCTCTCATTCTGCAAGTCTGGTCCTGGCCCCTTAAAGAAAACAGTGAGGAGAGTTCCTCCCAAAACACTTATTCTTGGACTCCTTCCTTTCTATTCCTATCTCTTAGGTCCTTCTATGCATCAGAAGATTCAAAAATCCTAAGGGGCCATGCCACATTCTAGGAGTGGACTAACTGCTTAACATCATTCCTCTTAAGTGGTAGATGACCTTATCACACCAGGAATGACCCCGCCTGCAATGGAATAGAGAGCAGCATTTGTTAGAGTGCTCATATAAAGGATGTTTACCCCCTACGTGTTCTGGAGCTCAGCTCCATGGGGACTCCTCCCAAAGTACTTGCACAGTAGGATCTGGGAGTGGTGCAAAGTCAAGTGAGTTTGGGTGATTGATCTGATGATACACATGTCCACTTTTCAATTGCTCTATCTCCTCCATCCTCTGTAAAGTGCGGGTTTCAGTAGCAGGAATATCTATCACTCTGTCTTAGTAGTAGCTACAAAGCACCTTCACTGCTGCTCAGTGGCTGTATCCCTTCCCCATTTTATGCATCAAGCCAAATTGCTTAGGCTGAGCTCAGTTTAAGTGAGCAAGAGGAGGGATTTGGCCTTTAGTTTGCAGTTGCTTGGCTTTTCATTTACTATTATTAATTTAGTTCATTATTGGTATTGTGGTAGCTCCCATGGTCCCCAATAATAGATGAGGGAGATGATGGTAGCTCCCATGGTCCCCAATGATAGATGGAGCTGGGCCATGAACTGAACCCAGAATTTCTGAGCCTGAGTGATTTAATTTTTTAATCAAGTCAGTATAGTACATGGTATTAAAGACACCCACATCTCAGAAACACAGTATGTATATGATGCAGATCTGAGTATAAAGAGCAGAAGAAACCCTCAACTTCAGGTGTTCATACAAACAGTTTTCAAAGCTTCCTTAGCTCTACTGATGAATTCCCAGATGTTCCAGATTTGTAGAGAAAGGTCAAGAAGAGGTTACTTTTATACATCCCACATCACAGTATCATTCCAAGTATTCCAGATTCATTCCATTCCTGATGCTATTTTGCAGAGGTATCTTCCATCAATACTTGATCTGAATGACCTTTCTGAACATTCTTAGTTTTAGATTTGAATTATATTTTTTGTCCATAAATTTGAGCAAACAAATCGTATGTGCCAGAATGTGAAATCACATCCAGACATGGCTCTTGGGAAAAGCCAAATAGTGTTTCAAGCTGAACATAGTATCATGTTTGAATAACATAAAACTGACTATCATATAAATTATAGTAAATCTGAATTGCTTATACAATATAGATGATTTTGTCAGCTAGGAAAGAGGGATACACTGTTTACATATAGACTTTGCATTCCTTTTTAAATATTCAGTTTTCACTGTTACTAGCATGTGCAAGGAAATTTTAAAAGTAATTTTAATGAATTATGAAGTTAAATGTTAAATTATCATTCTCTCATCTTCAATGGACCGAATACTCAGCCAGTGCAAATAGCATAGTTCTATTGACTTCAGCACCCATCTGCTGAGGATCTGGCCCTATATACTTAAATGTTAGAATGCTGTTAGTTTCCCAACAAAGGATTAAAAGACATTCACTGTCCCTTTGGGAGCCCTTTTTATGCCTATGTATATTCACTCGACCCTTATCACAGCTCCAACAGAAACTCCATGTTCCTAAAGTAAAAGGCAGATACAATTGTTTTCATTCCAAACTAAGCAAAATGTGAAATGTGGTGTTAGCTAATCAACTCTCAGGTCTTTTTAATTGTAACATATTTAGAGTGTTGAGTCACAATTAATTGGGACCTTTAAATGAATGGGAATTAGCAGATTATCTCAAGAGGCAGGACTAATTCAAAATGTTAGTCAATGCATTGAGGGCCAAAACATGTCCTTTAGGGGGACAAAAGTTTGGAGGAAAACTCTGCAACCTTGAGGCTATAGAGTTTCCTCTGAAACACCACATAAGTAGGGCATAGTTTTGTCCCACGCAGAGGAGACAGAGAGTATGGTCCTCCTAAAATATGAATGCCCAAAAATATTTGGAAGAATTTCTCAGATCTTCCTTTCTCCCTCAGCTTGTGCCAGGGTAGGAAAAGGATATGACAAGTAGTGGTTTAACACTGAAAAATCCACATATCCTAACAATGTGTTATTTTATGGGCTTGAAGGCTGATGGTGCTGTGAAGAATGGCTCTTCTTAGCATATTCCTTTCTCATTCAATCCTGAAGCCTGGGAGCTGCAAACACATCTAGGAGGTATGCTACAGTTTTCCACTAGAAGCACTAGAATAAAGCCTGATTCCAGGTAGCTGATGTCTGTCACCTAACCCTGCTCAGAGGGCCTGCATATAGGGCCTTCTACAGCTTCTGGCGAGTGAGGACTGAGGAAATAATGAAACTTAAATGTAGTCTCCCACTTACAGCATTTCTCTGACCTGTTTTATGTTGTTCTCTGGCCCTCAACACAAAAAAGAGCAAGCAGGGATACTTTGCTCTTATCAATAATCTTCTCATGATGCTGAACTGTAACTTTAAAGCTCTGTAGTAGTGATGATTACTAAGAGAATAATAAATTTCTAAACAAGAGGGAAAAAAGATAGGTGTGGCATGCTTAGAAGCAGACAAGAGATGAAAAGACAGTCTGGTTTTCATTCCCAGATAATGTATTACTGAAGCTCTCCAGTGGGATGTTATGAAACAACATTAATCCAAAAAATGAGGAAAAAATGTTTGGAATCAATGATTATTTAACCTAAACTAAAGCTGAATCACTACTATTCTTTGTTTTGGTTTGAACTCTTCATTTGCTAATTACAGAAATTCCATTTTTATTGAGATGACTAGCTTGGAATTCCATGTGGATGATCTATGAATAGCATGGATAAAGGGGGTCAATCAACAGATTGTACTATTGGAAGTGCAGAAAGTTTCTCACTGTTGGCAACATTCCTTAAAAAAGAGAGCACCTTTTCCTAGTTTTACAAAACATTTTTTAGGTTCCTTTTTATTTTATTATGACTAGTTTCTGTGAAAACAAGGCAGTGAGGAAAAAGGGAATTAACATTAAAAATATGTTTTCACGAGTACTAAGGAATAGAGATAATACAGCAGAAAATATTTAAGAATATTCTTGCAAATAAAAACAGTGGATTCACCTTGATGATCAAAGTCCCTTGTAATTACTTACATGTGAATAATCACATAAAGAAGCATATTCATGTAAAATATTGACCAAGTCCATATTCATAAAAAATAGTGTCCAATTCTGATACAGAATTCATGCCAGATATTTTCCTCTTATGGCCATGTTGAAAATACATGACAGACATTTCAAACAAACAGTCACAAATGTTCATAATCTCCACACTGAGAAAGGTACTCCTCATGTGTGCAAAGCTTAGGCCATCTGATCAAGAAACAAAAACAATGCCATGGGAAAGATCTCACAGCTGAAGGGGCTATGGTTGTTTTCAGCAACCCTTGCAGCCTCTTGTTTAGCCCCACTGTAACTTTGTCATAAATATAAAGGGAAGGGTAAATACCTTTAAAATCCCTCCTGGACAGAGGAAAAACCCTTTCACCTGTAAAGGGTTAAGAAGCTAGGATAACCTCGCTGGCACCTGACCAAAATGACCAATGAGGAGACAAGATACTTTCAAAGCTGGAGCGGGGGAGAAACAAAGGCTCTGTCTGTCCATGTGATGCTTTTTCTGGGAACAGAACAGGAATGGAGTCTTAGAACTTAGTAAGTAATCTAGCTAGGTATGCGTTAGATTCTGTTTTGTTTAAATGGCTGATAAAATAGCTGTGCTGAATGGAATGGATATTCCTGTTTTTGTGTCTTTTTGTAACTTAATGTTTTGCCTAGCGGGATTCTCTATGTTTTGAATCTAATTACCCTGTAAGGTATTTACCATCCTGATTTTACAGAGGTGATTCTTTTACTTTTTCTTCTATTAAAATTCTTCTTTTAAGAACCTGATTGCTTTTTCATTGTTCTTAAGATCGAAGGGTTTGGGTCTGTGTTCACCTACGCAAATTGGTGAGGATTTTTATCAAACCTTCCCCAGGAAAGGGGGTGTAGGTTTTGGGGAGGATTTTTGGGGGGAAAGACATTTCCAAGTGGGCTCTTTCCCTGTTATATATCTGTTAGATGCTTGGTGGTGGCAGCAATAAAGTCCAAGGGAAAAAGGAAAATAGTTTGTACCTTGGGGAAGTTTTAACCTAAGCTGGTAAAATTAAGCTTAAGAGGTTTCCATGCAGGTCCCCACATGTGTACCCTAGAGTTCAGGATGGGGAAGGAACCTTGACAAACTTAGAGAGAGACTCATGTACTTGCAGCCTCCTTGAATGCTTTATGAGTCTTAGTTCTGGCAGTACTCTCCATAGCACTGTGTGTCATAACCCCTTCAACATGCACCTTCTAGCCTGCAGTCCTACCCTTGGCATCCCACTCCAATACCAGAGGTTGTAGGGGGCCTTCAAAGGACAGCCAGTTGTTGTCTTCCAGTACACCTGAATGAGGGAAATCTTCCCTTTTCTGGATTTGGGGCTTTGAGGGGCCCTTTACACTGCCCTGGCCCTTTCACTTGTCCACAGTGGGGTGAAGATCTCTCCTCATGTGACCTAACTGTGAATAATGAATATTTCACAGCAGACAGTCCATGAATATACACATGATAAGATATATTTGCACAAAATTTAATAATTACAGTTGAAAATGGAGGGCAAATATGTGAAAAACCAGCAACTGTTTCTGGAGAATTCACAAACAGAGGAAGGGTCTAACTTTGAAAGTAGAATTATCCATAGTGACTAATTCAACCATTTCTATTCAGGAAGAAAACACTGGAAATTTTTGCACTGCTCTGTTTTGAGTGCACTTGCTTAATGCTGACAATGAACTGTACTATTTAATTGATTTGAGTTTAAAATGCTTTTCCTATCTCTTCTTCTATCCTAAACTGTTGAGCGCCTGATTCTCATTTACAGATGCCCCTTTCCACCACTAAAGTGGTGTGAAAGGGCTGGACTGTAAATGAGAATCAGGTCCTGTATGCACGCTGGATGGAAATTTAATTTTAAAGAGTATTTTATTCAAAGTGTCTTATAATAATCAATACTGGGAAATGTATTATCTTTGTTTTTTTCCTTTTTTTTTGATAGTGTCTGCTTTTAGTCCTTTGTCCTTAATTTTTTTTGTCCTTGATATCTGTGTCAGAAAGTTGAGAGGATGGAGACAGTGATTAATATAAGCTGGGCTCTAATTCCTTCTGGACAGTACAGCCTGTGTCTGGTTATATTAACTGTTCTCAGAAACATACAGTTAATTATTTCCTTTACATGTTAAGTTCAAGGTCACTCATAGGTTAAAGAGCTTCTGCTTGTTCTATGGATTTAATTTATTTGGAATTGCTCCATGCCTTCAAAGCATCATGTCTGTATTCTGTCTCCTTGCATAAAGCATTCTGTGATACTTTGCATGAAGGATGCAGTGTAAAAATAAATTATCCTGTGGGCCCAAGATGGTTCTACAGTGCTTTTTAAAATCACCTTGCAAATAATATCAAAAGAAGAAACAATTATGATTTAGTAGCACAAAATGAATAATGGTGTATAAATGATATAAAAGGATTAGGGGTTTTTAGTCTTTATTTTAGAAAATTCCAGGCTCATAAAAGATACATACCCAATTCATTGCAAAATTATGTTATTGATTTCATTCTAAATGAATTGAAATAATTATGTCTTGTTGCCCTGAATTTATGGGCTAGTTTATTATGGCTCATCACTGATCTGATCAGAAGGTATTTAAGGTTCTTGTTCCAATTCAGGCTACAGGGATAGAGAACATAGAAAATTCAATATCATGATAGGACTCTTGGGGTGTATGGCAAGGATACTTATACTGAGGACAATACCAACTTGTTAAAATCTTTATTAAAATGAATGAAAGAAGAATAAATGTTACAAAACACAGAGTCACAAAGAAGTAATATAATTCTATGATCCCTGGTGGTAATATTTCTATTCTAAAAGACTACTTAAGATAGCATACTCACACTTTTCCCTGAAGACCTGGTAGTAGGAGAAAGAGGACGAGCCTCATTTCTGGCATGCACAAGGAATTGATGGTCCAGGATTCCCAAGTTAGTAGGTATTAGGTTAGAGTGTTGAGTAGCTAGGCTGTGTTGCAAAGTTGAGCTGATAGCTTGATAGAAGATAGGAAAAAGCAAACCTCCTGCACGGTTGTTTGCCCTCTTATAGGGTGCCGGTACTGCCAACTGCCAGAATCTAGGCCCAACCTACCATACTCAAATCTTATTTCCTCACCCACATAAATCTTCAGGTACACTTACTCTATAGGTTAACATGTTATAACAAATATTCATACGTATTAGTATCAAGTATCTCATTCCCGAAACTGTTACCTTTGGCCTAATTCATGACTTCCATGTCCTCCGGTGTACCCTGTGGCTACCGGTCTGCTCCAGACCTAAGGTCAACAGATTCAGTTCTTTGCTCGGTGCCCCATTCAGTTCCCCACAGTAAACGGGGTTGACCAGTAGGCCATTTATCTATGCCAAAGGTTTGCAAACACTCATACTAACTTGCTCTAGCTAATCATACAGGCCTGTAGGTTATTTGCATTACAGCCAACTATTATGAATAACTCTTATGAATACCATAAATTGGTATTCATAACTCTTATGAATAACTCTTATGAATACCATAAACTGGAATTCAAGAGAAAGAATACCCAAGAAAATACTATGATTCACTAATAATAAAATATAATAACAAAATAATATGTATCAAATAAAAAGAAAACATATTGTGCAATATAGGAACCTAGCAAACTGGCGTTATGGCCTACAATCTAGGGCCCTACTAAATTCACGGCCGTGAAAAATGCATCACGGACCGTGAAATCTGATGTCCCCCTGTGAAATCTCATCTTGTGTGTCCTTTTACCCTGTACTATATAGATTTCACAGGGGAGACCAGCGTTTCTCAAATTGGGGGTCCTGACCCAAAAGAGAGGTGCAGGGGGGTGACAAGATTATTTTAAGGGGGGGTCATGGAATTGCCACCCTTACTTCTACAGTTCTGCCTTCAGAGCTGGGCTCCTGGCTAGCAGCTGCTGCTCTCCAGCTGCACAGCTCTGAAG
Organism: Chelonia mydas; assembly: GCF_015237465.2. Classification (NCBI taxonomy): domain Eukaryota; kingdom Metazoa; phylum Chordata; order Testudines; family Cheloniidae; genus Chelonia; species Chelonia mydas. The sequence continues at coordinate 102,024,040 of NC_057852.1, forward strand.
GCAGTACCACTGCCAAAAGCAGTGCAGAAGTAAGGATAGCAGTACCACCCCCTCCCCTACAATAACCTTGTGGGCCCCTCCTCCCCCTCCCCACAACTCCTTTTTCAGTCAGGATCTGTAAAATTACAACACTGTGAAATTTTAGATTTAAATAGCTGAAATCATGAAATTTACAATTTTTTAAATCCTATGATCATGAAATTGACCAAAATGGACTGGGAATTTGGTAGGGCCCTAATTCTATCATCTGATTGATCTCAAGGCTTGCCTGACTAGTCGAAGCAACTAAGGAAATATTGTTTGAGCAGCCCTAGAAGGCTCTCATATGGGAGCCCTGAGTGGTAACCATTATCTTGGTTGATACCAGAATGTGCTAAGCTAAACAGATGAATCACTACAGTCTGAGCTAAAAAGACAACCCCTCAAACTGAGAACTGCATCTTCTCTGAATGGAGCACAGAGAAGAACACCTAGATCACACTGACAAGTGCATTACACTTACAGAGACAAAACTCCCACAGATATCAGTGATCTGGCCCCAAAATATTAAGCAAAAAATAGTTGAGATAATAATAAAAGTCTTCCTAGGAAAGGATCCAAATGGAATATTTTAATTTGCCATGGTTGCACTTTGATGCATTCCAAAGGCAAAAAGTTAGCTCTTCAGATCCCTATAAATCAGAGTTAAATATAAGTATTATTTTCCTGGAAGGAAGAACTAGTTTACAAACCTGGATTTGTGCTGGAAATGGCCCACCTTGATTATCATACACATTGTAAGGAGAGTGATCACTTTAGATAAGCTATTACCAGCAGGAGAGTGGGGTGGGAGGAGGTATTTTTTCATGCTTTTTGTGTGTATATAATAAGATCTTCTATACTTTCCACAGTATGCATCCAATGAAGTGAGCTGTAGCTCACGAAAGCTTATGCTCAAATAAATTGGTTAGTCTCTAAGGTGCCACAAGTACTCCTTTTCTTTTAGTTTACAACAGTATCCAGAGCGAAAGATGAACTCCCTCTGCACAGTTCTGCTTCTAAATCCATATTTAAGCAACTAAGAAGAAATGTCCATATTTTCAAAGATGCTGAACTCTTGCAAATTACTTTGACTTCAGTGGAGCTGGAGATGCTCAGCAACTCCTAAAGATAGGGCACCACACTTTAGGCAGATAACCCAGCTTTTGGCCCAGGGTTTGAAAATGTTAGCCTGAGCCTAATTACAGGCTCTCATTTAAAAAAAAAAATCCTGACCTTAAAGTTCTCAGTAGAAATCTGTCACAAAACACAAGCAATGGTATTAGACTGAGATTTACTGAGTTTCTAACTTGAAGTTTGCATTCTTTTTTTACAATAAATAAAATTATTATTACAATAAACATAAAGTTATCCTTCAAGGAAGGTCAGTTCATACACATCCACAGAAATTTCCAATTAAGGAGAGACAAGCATTGTAGGTATGGAAGTTTGATTCACACTGACATGTCTAATTGCCCCCAAATTTGGGGAAAATAGATTGTGTAGAGCCTTAAAAATCAAATGGAAACATAGCAGTAAAGAGTAGAGAGAATGAAGAATTAAGAGAAACTGAGGGGGGGAGGGAGGAGCAGAGAATGGGAAAAAAGATAAACAAAAAGCAAATAAAGAACTGCATAGAAAGCACCTACTTTTGCCAGCCTAGGTTTTGAGGGCAAAGGAACCCATTCTATCACTAGTACACAACAGGCTTCCCTTAAGCTGAGAAATAATTAAGGCTCACTCAATCACCTATTCCAAAAATATAAGTTTACATTATCATTCTCAAACCTGAATTATGGTAAGTTGTATAAACCTTCTGAAACTCCAAAAAATATTTCAAGAAGTTGACAAAACCTCCATTTCCATGAGGTTCAGTTTGTGAAATATTTTTACCCTCAGGGCAATACCTCTGTAAGAGCTATTTGGCAAACACCGTAGACCACTACAGTTTTCTTCCTATTTATGTATTTTCAGAACTTTTACATCATCTCTCTCTCTCTCTCTCTGTTTGCTGCTTATCATTTCTTTCATTAGAGATACTGTCTTTCACTTAGTGCAGATGTATTCATTAAAAATGTCCAGTCTGCTCTCTTCTAATTACTATTAGTGCTCAATCATTCCAGCATTATTTCTCAAATTGCATGGGCGTATGCTGACATCTGAAAAAGTGTCTCGTTGAATACTACTCATTAAGACACATATAATAATGATAACTTGCTTTTCAATATCTCTTTACATCTGAGGATTTCAAGTCACTTTATACACAATAATGAATCAAGCCTTACAACATCCCATCCGATGCAAGTATTACCAGTATTTTATAGATGGGAAAACTGAGTCCCAGGGAAGTTGACTGGCCACCCAGGAAGTGATTAGAACCCATTTCTCATGGCTAAGAGTCTTGAGTTTTAACCATAAGACCTTTGTTTCTGACTTGCAAAGCAACACTCAGACCCAATTGCTATTTCCCTGATCTCCTTCCTACCTCACTTCTCTGTCTCTTGACGCACCCTGGGTTTACCAGCCCAAACCTCCTCCACTCCCAGTGTCTACTCCCCTCCTCTTTGCTTTTGACTGAATTTGTAGTCAAGGGAAGGACCCCAGTGCTTACTCTCCCCCTAGAAATGCTCCTTGTCCTTAGTCAACTCCCTTTTTATTTAAGGAGTGACTGCAGAGCGCCTCCCTATAACATAGGCGCCGAGTCCATGGGTGTTTAGGGGCTGGAGCACCCATGAGAGAAAAATGCTGGGTGCTGAGCACCCACCACAACCAGGTCCCACCCCAGCACCTCCTGCCCGCCGGCGGCCCCGCCAATCAGCACCTCCCCCTCCCTCCCAGCTGTTCCTCAATGTGCAGGAGGTGCTGAGGGGGAGGAGCCAGAGCACACTTTGGGGAGGGGGTGAAACAGGCTGGGAAGATGCTGGGCAGGGGTGGAGCGGGGGTGGGGCATAAACAGGAAGAGGCATGCAGGGGGTGAGAAGAGGAAGGGGGGTGAGGGTTTGGGGGATGGAGTGGGGGGTGGAGTGAGGGAGAGCAGGGATGGGAAGAGGCAGGGCGGAGGTGGGGGCTTGGGGGAAGGGGTGGAGTGGAGACAAGGCCTGGGGCAGAGCCAGGGGGTCGAGCACCCTCCAGCACATTAGCAGGTCAGTGCCTCTGCCCTATAGCCCTCCTGCTTTCAACTTATTGGCTTTCTACAAGCCCCAGTTGGACTTCTTCAGTTACACTTTATCAGACCCTGTCTCTCCTCTCACTGTAGCCCATAAGGCCAGGTTAATTCATCCATTTTAACCTGTTCAGGCCTGAGGAGTAGTAGATGACAAGAGCAAAGAGGTGTAAGTGGAAGACAAGGTTCCTTGCGCAGTGACATGTCTCCCACTCTATACTAGTGCAAAAATCAGTGACAATTTGACACATAATGTACTATTCTAATTTTATATTGTAAATTAATTTCAATAGTTGTGTTCAGGATGTAAAACTGCCAAGGTTTGGAGGGAAGCATTATGGAAAGTAGGAAACTCAGATGGAGTTCCAGATGGGATAACTGAAATTATAGAAGTTATATATGAAGATTTCTGTAGTCCTATAAGAATTTGTGGAAAAATAAGCAACTATTTGAAGTCAAAATTTGAAGTGAGGCGAGAGGACATGGAATCACTGTCACTTTTAATCATGTTTTTAAATTTGATGTTAAGAATGTTATATGAGTTGGAGGGTGTGACATTTGGTGATCTGGAGTTAAGCTCTCTAGTTTATGCAGATGACATCATGTAGAAAACCTGGACTTACAGTAAATGCCAAGAAGATGAAGTTGTTGTATCTTGGAAAAGGGATAATAGATAAAGTGTTGAAATGCAGCAATGGTGAAGTTGTAGAAGAAGTATAATTTTATGTGTACCTAGATCAGTGCCCATGGTTCGATCAAAGATGAGGTTAAAAGGAGATGTGCTTTAGCTACAAGAACTGCAACAGAAGTTGATGAAATTATAAGAACATAAGAATGTCCATACTGGGTCTGACCAATGGTCCATCTAGCCCAGTATCCTGTCTTCCAACAGTGGCCAATGCCAGGTGCCCCAGAGGGAATGAACAGAACAGGAAATCATCAAGTGATCCATCCCCTGTTGCCAATCCCAGCTTCGAGCAAAAAGAAGCTAGGAACACCATCCCTGCCCATCCTGGCTAATAGCCATTGATGAACCTATCCTCCATGAACTTATCTAGTTCTTTTTTGAACCCTGTTATAGTCTTGGCCTTCACAACATCCTCTGACAAGGAGTTCCACAGGTTGACTGTGCATTGTGTGAAAAAAATACTTCCTTTTGTTTCTTTTAAACCTGTTGCCTATTAATTTCATTTGGTGACCCCCTAGTTCTTGTGTTATGAGACGGAGTAAATAACACTTCCTTATTTACTCTCTCCACACCAGTCATGATTTTATAGACCTTGATCATATCCCCCCTCAATCATCACTTTTCCAAGCTGAAAAGTCCAGTCTTATGAATCTCTCCTCATATGGAAGCTGTTTCATACTCCTAATAACTTTTGTTGCCCTTTCCTGACCCTTTTCCAATTCCAAAATATTTTTTTGAGATGGGGAGACCACATCTGCACACAATATTCAAGATATGGGTGTACCATGGATTTATACAGAGGTAATATTATATTCTCTGTCTTATTATCTCTCTCTTTCTTAATGATTCCCAACATGCTGTTCGCTTTTTTGACTACCGTTGCACATTCAGTAGATATTTTCAGAGAACTGTCCACAATGACTCCAAGATCTCTTTCCTGAGTGGTAACAGCAAATTTAGACCCCATCATTTTATACGTATGGTTGGGATTATGTTTTCCAATGTGCATTACTTTGCATTTATCAGCATTGAATTTCATTGGCCATTTTGTTGTCCAGTCGCCCAGTTTTGTGAGATCCTTTTGTAGCTCTTCACAGTCTGCCTAAGACTTAACCATCTTGAGTAGTTTTGTATCATCTGCAAATTTTTCCACCTCACTGTTTACCCCTTTTTTCCAGATCATTAATGAATATGTTGAATAGGACTGGTCCCAGTACAGACCCCTGTGGGACACCTCTATATACCTCTCTCCATTCTGAAAACAGACCATTTATTCTTACCCTTTGTTTCCTATCTTATAACCAGTTACCAATCCATGAGAGGACCTTCCCTCTTATCCCACGACAGCTTCCTTTGCTTAAGAGCCTTTTGTGAGGGACCTTGTCAAAGGCTTTCTGAAAATCTAAGTACACTGTATCCACTGGATCCCCCTTGTCCGCATACTTATTGATGCCTCCCCAACCCCCAAAGAATTCTAGTAGATTGGTGAGGCATGATTTCCCTTTACAAAAACCTTGTGGACTCTTCCCCAGCAAATTATGTTCATCTATGTATCTGATAATTTTGTTCTTTACTATAGTTTCAACCAGTTTGGCCGGTACTGAAGTCAGGTTTACTGACCTGTCATTGCCGGGATCACTTCTGGAGCCCTTTTTAAAAATTGGTGTTACATTAGCTATCCTCCAGTCATTTGGTACAGAAGCTGATTTAAATGATAGGTTACAGGCTACAGTTAGTACTTCTGCAGTTTCACATTTGAGTTCCTTCAGAACTTTTGGGTGAATACCATCTGGTCCTGGTGACTTATTACTGTTTAGTTTATCAATGTATTCAAAAACCTCCTCTAACAACACCTCAATCTGGGACATTTCCTCAGATTTTTCACCTAAAAAGAATGGCTCAGGTTTGGGAATCTCCCTCACATTCTCAACCATGAAGACCGATGCAAAGAATTCATTTAGTTTCTCTACCATGGCCTTATAGTCCTTGAGTGCTCCTTTAGCATCTCAGTCTAGGGGTCCCACTGGCTGTTTAGCAGGCTTCATGCTTCTGATGTACTTAAAAAATGTTTGCTGTTACTTTTTGAGTCTTTGGCTAGCTGTTCTTCATATTATTTTTTGGCCTTCCTAATTATATTTTTGCACTGCATTTGCCAGAGTTTATGCTCCTTTCTATTTTCCTCACTAGGATTTAACTTCCACTTTTTAAAGGTTGCCTTTTTGCCTCTCACTGCTTCTTTTACTTTGTTGTTTAGCCATGGTTGCATTTTTTTTGTTCTCTTACTATGTTTTTTTTTTTTAATTTGAGTTGAGTTACATTTAAGTTGAGCCTCTATTATGGTGTCTTTAAAAAGTTTCCATGCAGCTTGCCAGGATTTCACTCTTGGTGCTGTTCCTTTCAATTTCTGCTTTACTAACTTCCTCATTTTTTGTGTAGTTCCCCTTTCTGAAATTAAATGCTACAATGTTGGGCTGCTGTGGTGTTGTTCCTGCTACAGGGATGTTAAATTTAATTATATTATGGTCACTGTTACCAAGCAGTCCTGTTATAGTTACCTCTTGGACCAGATCCTGTGCTCCACTTAGGACTAAATCAAGACTTGCCTCTCCTCTTGTGGGTTCTGGGATTAGCTGCTACAAGAAGCTGTCATTTAAGGTGGCAAGAAACTTTATCTCTGCATTTTGTCCTGAGGTGACATGTGCCCAGTTAATATGGGGATAGTTGAAATCCCCCATTATTATTGAGTTTTTTATTTTAATAGCCTCTCTAATCTCCCTGAGCATTTCACAGTCACTATCATCATCCTGGTCAGATGATTGGTAATATATCCCTACTGCTATATTCTTATTATTAGAGCATGGAATTACTGTCCATAGAGATTCTATAGTACAGTTTGCTTCATTTAAGATTTTTACTTCATTTGATTCTACGCTTTCTTTCATATATTGTGCCACTCCCCCACCAGCATGACCTGTTCTGTCCTTCTGATATATTATGTACCCTGGTATTACTGTGTCCCATTGATTATCCTCAGTCCACCAAGTTTCTGTGATGCCTACTATATCAATATCCTCATTTAATATGAGGCACTGTAGTTCACCCATCTTATTATTTAGACTTCTAGCATTTGTATATAAGTACTTTAAATACTTGTCACTTTTTAGTTGTCTGCCATTACATGATGTAATTGAATGGCACTCTTTTTCATTTGTGGAAGTAGATAAAGGGAATTTGGATGCAGGCTTTTGAAATGAGCAGAAGTCAGGCTAACTCTAGCTTTAATAACACGAGATTTGTAGAAGTGGGGATAGTGCAGAGCAAGTGGAAAAGAATTGTGAAAGAGGCTGTTGTGACCTTGTATTAGATAAGAATAGAATGTAGACAATAAGAGAAATTGAGAAAAAGCAGATATCATGAAGGGAATATGTATAAACAATATGCAGCCGTTGCTTATTATTGTCTGTAATAAACGTATACATACTTGCTCTAATTGTTTATCTTGACAGAGACCTGCCTAGCTGGGGGAAACCCTGTGTCCTAGTGCACTCTCTCCCTCTGTGCAATTGCTTGAGATAATAAAGTGTATCTGACTTGCTGCACTCAACCTGAGAGTGAGAACTGTGTTTTTCTCTGACACATTTGACTGTTTCTCATCAGATCCTACCATATTTTATAACCTTCTATCCTCTCCTCCTTAGTAGGACATAGAGAATCTCCATTAATAGAGCCTCCCCTAAGGGATGTCTCTGTCTGAACCATGTGCTCCACCACACCTGTCACCTTTCTCCCAGGCCTTAGTTTAAAAAAATGCTCTACGACCTTTTTAATTTTAAGTGCCAGCAATCTGGTTCCATTTTGGTTTAGATGGAGATCATCTTTCTATCTTCAGTCTAAGACGATATCATGCCATCATCAGGAAGGAGATTCCCAACTATGGGATCACCTCCCTCTCTCCCAGTTGGATGGTCTCCTTCCCTGAGACTTTCATCCTCCTCAACAGCACACAGACTGTCAGACCGGTGTGGGACGGGACCATTCTACTGTGTCTTGGAAAGTCTCATCTATGTACCTCTCCGTCTACCTTTGGTCCTCCAGTTCAGCCACTCTGGTCTCCAAAGCCCGTGCACGGTCTCTGAAGGCCAGGAGCTCTTTGCACCGTATGCACACACGTGTCGCCTGCCCATAGGGCAGGTCATCATACATGCTGCATTGGATTCAATAAACCGGATAGCGCCAACTCTGTTGCTGGACTTCTGCCTGCATTCTTTTTTTACTCCTGCAATTCGTTCCTTTGTTGATGTTTTGCCTTTATCAGGGGCTGTTGTGGGCTTTCATTTTAAAGAATGCTTAGTGTGTCTAGCCCCCCTTCACACTTCCCATCTAAACTCCCTTGCGAAACTCCCATTAGCAGCTCCTGTTTGCTAGCTCTTCTGGTTGCTTAGGAGCGGGCTTTGTAAGCTCGCTTTTCCTGAGTAGCCCCACCCCCAGGTTAAGGGTTGATGGGTGCTAAATTATGAACTGATAAAAACATGTTTGGTTCCAAAGTGAAAATATATCAAACCACTGTACTAACAGTATTACTCCAATGTGAGCTGCATTGAAACAGATAACAGAAGGCTGGAAACAGCAGAGATCAGAGTTCTTCCAAAGATCACAGTTGTAAAGTGGAATGATTTGAAGACTGAAAGAGAAGTTAGAAGGAGAGTAGGATGTGATATCAAGGTACAAAGACTGACTGCAATCTAAAAGATTACCATGGTGGTTGACTGTAAAAGACAAACAAATGATAGGCTGCCAAAGAAAATAATGACAGGTTTCAGAGTAACAGCCGTGTTAGTCTGTATTCGCAAAAAGAAAAGGAGGACTTGTGGCACCTTAGAGACTAACCAATTTACTTGAGCATGAGCTTTCGTGAGCTACAGCTCACTTCATCGGATGCATACTGTGGAAATCGCAGAAGACATTATATACAGAGACACCATGAAACAATACCTCCTCCCACCCCACTCTCCTGCTGGTAATAGCTTATCTAAAGTGATCATCAAGTTGGGCCATTTCCAGCACAAATCCAGGTTTTCTCACCCTCCGCCCTCCCGCAAACAAACTCACTCTCTTGCTGGTAATAGCCTATCCAAAGTGACCACTCTCCTTACAACCTGCATGAAAATCAAAGTGGGCCATTTCCTGCAGAAATCCAGGTTCTCTCACTCCCCCACCCCCATACTCGCACAAACTCACTCTCCTGCTGGTAATAGCTCATCCGAAGTGACCACTCCCCCTACAATGTGGGGTGGGAGGAGGTATTGTTTCATGGTGTCTGTGTATATAATGTCTTCTGCGATTTCCACAGTATGCATCCGATGAAGTGAGCTGTAGCTCATGAAAGCTCATGCTCAAGTAAATTGGTTAGTCTCTAAGGTGCCACAAGTCCTCCTTTTCTTTTTAAAGAAAATAATGCAAATACAACCAAGGTCAATCAGTTGTACAGTCTGGCCATTGGCTAGATAGAGGGACATCATATGCAGGAATCGGACCAAGCTAGAAATAATGGAGGAACAAGTCATGAGCAGGAATGAATGATGACACTGAACTGCTCTCCCTGTCTGTAAAGATGTTTTGGGGTGAGAAGAAGTTGTGTTTCTCTAGACTATGGTTTGTGGTAGTGGCAGTGTCTTGTGGTGCCATGGGAATGTAGGAGTGACCTTGGAACATTTACTTCCTGGCCTGGCAGAGGCTGACACAGTAAAAATGCTGTTTAGTCACTGTGTTTGAGAATAGATAAAATTCTATTCAAGTGCTGTCTATTTGTGCACACGTGGCAGGAGAAGATCAAGTACAGAAAAGGCAGACCTAGAAGAGAACAGTGATTAAAAATCTCCAGCTATTCAAGTGATAGCCCATGTTGTATAGATTTAGACTATGTCTTGATAAATGATTGCTGGTATTTAATTTCCCAGAACTTTGTTATATATTACGCAGAAATTTATGTTTCATTTTTAATCTAAAAAAAACCCAAACAACCAAGAGTATAAAAGTAGCTCAAAATGTTTTTTTTCAGACACTTCTACATTTCTATAAATGAATTCTTTTTTAAAAATTACACCTTGTGTACTATGTCCCAAACAGAGTAGGCATGATTTCCTGTTACTTGCACCTGTGTAAATCAGGAGTAACCCTACTATAATCAAAGTAGTTACACTGGTACAAAACTGTTGTGAGAGCATTATCAGATCTCTTATCACACATTATCAGAAGTGTGTTCTTCCTTGACTGCAATATGTTTCAACCTATGAGGTACTGGGAGAGTAAGATGACGGCTCCATGGAAAGCTAAGAGAATGTAACATTTTTATGATGAACGTGCCCAAAGAAAATCTCTCCCCATGTGTTCATCTAAAGTGAGATGTGAACGTAAACAGAACTAGCATTCAAATATGTTTCAAAGCTTATAATGGATTAAAAAAAATCTTCGGGAAAATAATGCAAGACCTTTGAAGTATATAAGTTCAAATATTTGACATCTGAAAGGAAGGATAAAAAATGAAGTATAAGGAAATAAGATTTAAATATAAGCCAAAGGCACAAAGACAAATGGACAGAAGGAATTGTTCACACTGAAATCATGTGAGAGCTGACAGCACCGAAGTAGTGCAGTATGAGACAATGTATATAAAATCAATTAACTGAGAGGGATCCTGACTACAGTTGTTGCAGATTCAGTGTTTGCTAGAAAAACTGTTTTGTGTAAATGTGAGATTTGATCTTCAATTAAAATATGTGTCCTTGGTACCATGGTAAAAATGAACATTAGCAGTGAGTTCTGGCACAAATTCAGCCTGTCATTTCTGAAAATTGTATTATTATTAATTATTTGTGTTGTTGTAGCACCTTGGAAGCTGAGTCATGGACCCCATTGATATTCAGTTGTCACTGAAGTGGATTTATATTCAGTTATAAACCCTTGAATGTATCACTTTATTGATTTCAACATACCTCCCCTCTTTCTCTGTACGTTTATCCGTTGCTGCAATAGCTTCTCTTTTGATTGCTCTTTTTTTGTGCCAAATTCTGGCTTTTTTTTTTTTTAAACAAGAGGCATGATGGAGGTGAAATGGAAGGTAAAGATGCTGTGGCTTGTGGACACACTGTATTTGTGTAAGACAGTCAGTATTCTATTCACTGTGTGCCAGCACCTACCTTTCTTTTTCAGAGCCTACATTAATCTCCTCAACAATAGTCTCTCTGCACCTGCTCATTCTAGAACATGTGTCCTATGTTTTGTATTTATTAATGTATATATTATATTACAAACTGTTTGGTGAACAGATCTGAGGCCATATTCTGCTCTAAATTACATGAGTTCATCTAACTTCTAATGGAGTGACTAAATTTACACCAGCATAACCAGAAACAGGCTCCTTGTCTTTGAAATGCTTTGGGCATACTGAGAGTGCGGTCCATCTAATAGTCTATAATAAAAATAACTTGGAAACAATTTTGAAATAGTAGTTGAATCAATTCTGAAGATAATTAGAGGCTTTCAATAATGGAAACTGAAGCCAAATGCTTTTGTGTGCATATATAGATAGAGATATACAGACTGTACTTTGGAATTAATTTCATTTTTTTGTTTCTGTTTCCTTGTCTATTTCACAACTATATAGCTGTAACATTCCAAAGCCTTGAGAGGCCTTTAAAGCATTCCTTGGCCTATCTACCATATTTCTTTCCTTTCCATTTTCTTCATAAATTTCTGCTTTAGAATAATATTTTTTTAATAATTAACAAAAATAGGCAACTTAGTTCTGAGTTATGCATTCTTGCTGGCACTACAACATCGGAGCAACGTCACTTCAGTGATAAACTGCCATGATAAATCATTACAGTGATACTGTTGTGATGATGTATTGTGTTACACAAATATATCAGTATAGTCACACTTATGCTTTATTAGTATAATGCATCATCCAAATGATATGACTTTGATGATGTACTACTGCTCAGTAATATAATGCTGGCAAAAAACCACATTACTCACTGTTATACTCTGCAACTTATATTTTATAAAGTTTAAAATTGTGCTACCCTCCCCCAGCTCTCCCGTCCCTCCCCAACCCCTCCATACCCAATAAAACAACTACATGGATATTGGTATCCCTTCAGCAATGGAAGATGGAAATTCCAAATCTGGAACACTAATGTACAGTGATTAAACTAGTTATATTAAAAAAATCACATGACAACTATCAACCAGTGGAAGCCCATTCTGCCATAAGTTGCTGATTATCATTCAACCAAACAAAAGTTACACCTAGCAGCCAAAAGGATTTATTTTTATAATCAGCTTGGAAAAGTCCAGGGGTTCCTTGGGACATCAGTTTACCTGCTCTTAACGGGCCAGATTCTACCAGGTTACATCAATCTCATGCCAATGCATTTGTCTTACAGAAAAAAAACAGGATAGCACCTCCCCCAGACTAAATTCTCCCACTGTGTGATTATAGGAGTTTTCTGAGCAAATAAAGATATTTATTTTTCTCGTTTGTGGTGTGCACTCTGGACTTCAGCTCTGATGGATCTAAGGATTTAAGCAACAGACAGTTGTGAGGACATCCTAATATTATTTTCACCTTATTCTGTTTCTAGGTCTTACTAGAACTAGTAGAAGAGGACTATTTAAATATTATATTCAGTGAAACTTTAAATGGTTGTTGCTTCATGATGCATTCACAGACCAATACCTATTTGGTATTCAGAACAGTTTGGTGAATAACAAGCCAAAACATGATGACACATATTTCCCCCCACCTGATTCACCCCTCTAAATCCTAGGGAAGCCTTACAGAGTCTGTACTGGGGAGTCAGCAGAGACAAAGGAGGATGGGGGAGGAGTCAGTGAAGCTTTGCCCCTTCTCCTATGGAATTTATGGAGGTCATTCCAGAGTCTGTGGCATGGAGAAGGGAGAGAACTGGATAGTGGGGAAGTGCCAGTAGGATGAAGGGAGAGACTCATCATCCACCCTGTGGCTCTGTGGGGTTTCCCCAAAGATAGTGCTTGGAATGTATTATCATTTCCTCCTGGCTAGGGAAAGCCGCATCTAGGCAGAGTCTTTAGTAGCATGACTTCAGTGCAGCTCCATTGTCAGGGAGCAAATGGGGATCACTGGGAACCAGAGCTGGTGCAGAGTCACAGAACCCCTCTGCATGGATGGCCCTGAATTCCCATGATTCCTTAGAGAGTCATCAGGCTTAAGTCTGGGACTCACAACACATTCAGGAGTGATGGGGAGGCATGATCTACCCCTCTGATGGAAGGGTAGAACTCCACAAGACCCAGACCCCACTCCCACTCTTGCATAGCCTGCTGGCCAGTTGAAGAGAGGGGAACATAACATAACATACTGAAACATCCCACAAGCCTCCTCTGAACATCCGGGAGATCTCTGAGGAGACACCTGGAGTTCCTCATGAATTAGTGAAGTTCTCCATTGTCTCCAATGCAGGGATGTGTCTATCTGCACAATTCAACTCCATGCATATAGGAATATTTACCCATCATCATAATGCAACCTCACATGAAGAGGAATGTGGTAATTGTTTAACACCATACAACAATATTACCCAAGCTTTAGGACATGCAGTTAAAAAGCATTTCCTAGCTGACAGTTAGTTTATGTATTTATTTATTGGCAGATGTATGGCTGTCATCTAACGGATGAAATAATGGAATGTAGACATATTAAACCACAATACTATTTTATGGCACATATTCAAAATTCCACAATACTGCTTACATAATTCAATTATATTTGCCATGGTTCCTGAGCGTAAAAGAGGATTGTCTGTCATTTTATATGACAACAAACACTCTACAGTCATGAAGAAAGAGGAGAAACATCTTAAGATTTTAATATAAACAATGTTGTGGCCAGGATCTATTGTATTCACAATTTGTCCGGGCTTTGCTTTATGATTGGCCAAAAGAATGACAATGCAGCATTTGAATGAAATAAATATTAAGTGATGCATGTGTTTTGAAAGGGTACAAGCCTCAAGAAGGGAAAGTGATTATTTAGCATGACAAAAGAGGTTACAGTTTGGAATAATGGCATGAGTCTGAACAAGAGAAAATTCAGCCTGAATAGCAAGAAAATCATCCTGACAGTACGAAGGCCTAGATTGTGGAATCACCTCTTACAAACATAAAAAATACCCTAGATTGATTATATAAAAATTACACACACATACAAAAGTATTGTTCCTCCTGGGCTCAGCAGAACATAACTGTGATAGCCAAAAGCCCATAATAATAATAAGAAATGTGTCCTTTTCCTGTGCATCTTAAAGTGAAAATAGTTCTGCTGATCTCAGCTGCACAAAATCTAGTCCTATCCTATCTAAGAGTAGAAGAGTTAAGAAGATAAAGAAACTAAAAAGAAATAATCTCTGTCTGCCACCTCTTCCTCTGCTTGTCTGTTAATCTTCTTCATTACCAATTTTTTATTAAAGGTACACAGAATTGTTGGAAGCCCGAGTTATTTTCTTATATAAGCAGCAAAAGGGATGGTGTCAGATATACAAGGTAATGCAATATACAGAATCAGGGCAACCAAGATTTTTGGTTACAGTACATGCATAGTGTTCTTATAGACTTTTTTTTTAATTAGACAACACTTGGTCCATCTTTCCTCAAATAATTCAGTTGTTAATCAAACACAGACAGTAAATTTATCCATTTCTCTTAATGCTTTAATTCTCCTCACCCACATTTTTATGCCACTCAAGCAATTAAGTACATTTATTAGCTGCATTTACAAGGATCCTAAACTGTTATTCCTCTTTGTTTAATTTAAGTACATCTGGACAGTTACTTAACACCATAAAAATAAAAATTGAGGAGTAATTCACTGAAATAATTATTGTACTGATTTTCTAACAGATATGAAAATCAAGTGCTGGAGGAACCAACTAGAGCCATGATCCTCTTGACCTGCTGCTCACAAACAGGGAAGAATTGGTAGGGGCAGTAGAAGTGGGTGGCAACCTGGGCAGCAGTGACCATGAGATGGTCGAGTTCAGGATCCTGACAAAAGGAAGAAAGGGGAGCAGCAGAATTTGGACCCTGGACTTCAGAAAAGAAGACTTTGATTCCCTCAGGGAACTGATGGGCAGGAACCCCTGGGAGGCTAATATGAGGGGGAAAGGGGTCCAGAAGAGCTGGCTATATTTTAAAGAAGCCTTATTGAGGGTGCAGGAAACAAACCATCCTGATGTGCAGAAAGAATAGCAAATATGGCAGGCGACCAGCTTGGCTTAACAGAGAAATCTTCGGTGAGTTTAAACACAAAAAGGAAGCTTACAAGAAGTGGAAACTTGGACAGATGACTAGGGAGGAGCATAAAAATATTGCTCGAGCATACAGGGGTGTAATCAGGAAGACCAAAACACAACTGGAGTTGCAGCTAGCAAGAGACATGAAGGGTAACAAGAAGGGTTTCTACAGGTATGTTAGCAACAAGAAGGTGGTCAGGGAAACTGTGGGACCCTTACTGAATGGGGGAGGCAACATACTGACAGATGATGTCAAAAAAGCTGAAGTACTCAATGCTTTTTTTGCCTCGGTCTTCACAGACAAGGGCAGCTCCCAGACTGCGGTACTACGCAGCATAGTATGGAGAGGAGGTGAGCAGCCCTCTGTGATGAAAGAAAACGTTAAGGACTATTTAGAAAAGCTGGATATGCACAAGACCATGGGGACAGATCTAATGCATCTGAAGGTGCTGATAGAGTTGTCTGATGTGATTGCAGAGCCATTGGCCATTATCTTTGAAAACTCATGGCGATCGGGGGAGATCCCAGATGATTGGAAAAAGGCAAATATACTACCCATCTTTAAAAAAGGGATGAAGGAGAATCCAGAGAACTACAGCCTCACCTCAGTTCCTGGAAAAATTATGGAGCAGGTCTTCAAGGAATCCATTTTGAAGCACTTGGAGGAGAGGAAGGCGATCAGTAAGAAGTCAACAATGATTCACCAAGGGCAAGTCATGCCTGACCAAGCTGATTGCCTTCTATGATGAGGCAACTGGCTCTGTGGATATAGGGAAAGTGGTGGACATGATATATCTTGACTTTAGCAAAACTTTTGATACAGTTTCCCACAGTATTCTTGCCAGCAAGTTAAAAAAGTATGGATTGGATGAATGGACTATAAGGTGGATAGAAAGCTGGCTATATCGTAGGGCTCAAAGGGTAGTGATCAATGTCTAGTTGGCAGCCGATATCAAGCAGAGTGCCCCAGGGGCTGGTCCTGGGGCTGGTTTTGTTCAACATCTTCATTAATGACCTGGATGATGGGATGGATTGCACCCTCAGCAAGTTCTCAGATGACACTAAGCTTGGGGGAGAGGTAGATATGCTGGAGGGTAGGGATAGAGTCCAGAGTGACCTAGACAAATTGGAGGGTTGGACCAAAATAAATCTGATGAGGTTCAACAAGGACAAGTGCAGAATCCTGCACTTAGGAAGGAAGAATCCCATGCACTGCTACAGGCTGGGGACCGAGTGGCTAGGTAGCAGTTCTGCAGAAAAGCACCTGGGGATTACAGTGGACGAGAAGCTGGATATGAGTCAACAGTGTGCTCTTGTTGCCAAGAAGGCTAATGGCATATGTGGCTGCATTAGTAGGAACATTGGCAGCAGACTGAGGGAAGTGATTATTCCCCTCTATTCGGAACTGATGAGGCCACATCGGGAGTATTGCGTCCAGTTTTGGGACCCCATTACAGAAAGGCTGGGGCACATGACTTATGAGGAGAGGCTGAGGGAACTGGGCTTATTTAGTTTTCAGAAGAGAAGAGTGAGGGGGGATTTGATAGCAGCTTTCAACTACCTGAAGGGGGGTTCCAAAGAGGATGGAGCTAGGCTATTCTCAGTGGTGGCAGATGACAGAACATGGAGCAATGGTCTCAAGTTGCAGCGCGGGAGGTCTAGGTTAAATTTTAGGAAAAACTATTTCACTAGGAGGGTGGTGAAGCACTGGAATGGGTTACCTAGGGAGGTGGTGCAATCTCCATCCTTAGAGGTTTTGAAGGCCCTGCTTGATAAAGCCCTGTGTAGGATGGTTTAGTTTGGGGTTGGTCCTGCTCTGAGGAGGGGATTGGACTAGATGACCTCCTGAGGTCTCTTACAACCCTAATCTTCTATGATTCTATAAAGCTTTAGAATTTCAGATATTCCCAAATTCAAAGCATGCATTCCCTCCCACATTTTGCTGTGCATTTTCTGTCTGTGTTGCAAGTCCAGTGTGTGAAAATATCAACTCATAATTCTCCACTGGTATTCTCTCCGTGAGCCTGAAATTTGTAATACTCATAGTGGTTAGCACTGTAACCCTCGTATCCTCTTGAGAGATTCATTGATTCACTTTCTTTTCCCAGTCTAGTCTCACATTGTCGAATATTGTTTCATAGTTTATTTGACAGGGACAGTGAAACTCTCTGTGGTTTAGTTTATTTGTACAAATATATATATAGCCAACCAATTTTTAATCCAAAGGGAATCATTAGTCCAGAGATATAAATCTTTAAATGTATGGAGGTGCTGGCACAACCTTTACATACTTTATTGCATCAGAGTCTTGACACTAACATTTTTCTTTTTAAATCCAAGATAATTTCTCCTATATTTAATAAATTCAATTTTAAAAACATCTTTTTCCTCACAGCTCAGCTATTTAGATCAGGCAGAGCTGTAACAGTTAATTATATTTCAATGGCACATTAAAAGTCTATACAGCAGGATATATAACATCTAAAGATGTTCACTGAGCTCTCCAGTCCTTTAATAGTCTATAGCATATAGTAAGTGTTTACATAAATTTGTATTCAGCTACTACTTCATAACTTTGTTATACTTTGTTGCTACAAATTGAGATGAACCTGTATGACACCTTATACTCAGACTTTCTTTATTCATTCAGACTCCCCGAAACATATTTACACCTGCTCTGTTGATGACTGATGCAGTCTAAGCTGGTCTCATTTACAGGAGGAGGTTTACAAAAGTAATTTAAAATATATCATTCTTAAATTTTCATTTGGTTTGTATGCAAAACCACCTTAGAGTGTTAGACATCAGGAGAATGCATGTAAGGGAATCTGAATATAAGGAGTCTCACTGAGATTAAGGGGGTCTACAGTACAACTATACTTCTGAATTTGACCACTACTCTGAATTACTATAAGGTGGGACTTCAACATCAGAACATGAGTTAAGAACCTGAGGAGAAATACATCAATATTTTGAAACTTCCTTTGATACACCAGTATGTTTCTGTATCTAATTGTTAAGGAATGTGAGGCAGAAACTGTATTTAGGAAAGGATAGTCTCTTCAATGGAATTTACATTAAAGTTTCTTTAAAGTTAATAATGTCAAAGGAACTACCAGACTTATAGCAGGATGAACATTTGACCTTGCAGTAGGTGGTTTGTGGGCTATCAAACAGGCCTTCTCTTTCTCAAAAACAGCATGAAAACAAGCCAGCTTTCATTCCCATAAAGTTCTGAAATAGCTGACAGCTTAGAATATATACTTCCATCAGGATTTCTTTTTCCTTCCTGGAAGTTATGAACATAAGAACAGCCCTACTGGGTCGGACCAAGGGTCCATCTAGCCCAGTATCCTGTCTTCTGACAGTGGCCAGTGCCAGGTGCCCCAGAAGGAATGAACAGAACAGGCAATCATGAGGTGATCCATACCCTGTCGCTCATTCCCAGCTTCTGGCAAACAGAGGCTAGGGACACCATTCCTGCCCATCCTGGCTAATAGCCGTTGATGGACCTATGCTCTATGAATTTATCTAGTTCTTTTTTGAACCCTGTTATGGTCTTGGTCTTCACAAAATCCTCTGGCAAGAAGATCCACAGGTTGACTGTGTTGTGTGAAGAAATACTTCCTTTTATTTGTTTTAAACCTGCTGCCTATTAATTTCATTTGGTGACCCCTAGTTCTTTTGTTATGAGAAGTAGTAAACAACACTTCCTTATCTACTTTCTCTACACCAGTCATGATTTTATAGATTCTCCACTGTACAACACACATGAACTTAAAACTTGAGGGCTAATGCACCCTAGAAGGTGTACTTCTAGTTCTTTCATGAAAGCTGCTCTCATTGTGCACATTTCTTTTTGTGTCCTCATACTGCTTCCTGACACATCTGTGCACATGTGATTGCCCAGTGTTTGCGCTCTTTCAGGTCATTGGAAGAGCATTCACTTTTCAATGTCAAGCAGCTGGCATTGAAGGTGATGCTTCATTTTCTGATTCTCTTTGCAGCAGTCACAAGTATTGGGGCCACTGATGTAGCCCCACTTTACCACTGAGTCTCTAGGCTGGACAGCTCCAGTCTGTAGTTGATTAAGGCAACCCCACATAGTCCAGGTTTGATCAGCACTGGGTGGTAGGTGCTTGACTGGTGGGACCCAGAGTGCACAGGCTACAGTATTGTTCCCTACCCGTGTTAGCCATAACTGAACCCTTGTCTGTTTGAGTGATAATGTTAGGGATTTAATGGTGGTGAGAAAACTTTGTCGGCACTTCAGTTGGTTCAGCATCGGTATTATATAGCGATGTCTGGGATCTGCAAATTGCCCTATGCGCTCTACTCTACAAGCTCAGGAGGAGCAATACCTGCAAGGATGAAGAGGCTGTTGATGTAAGTGGGTATCCCGTAATATAGTGGCAGGCAGTATTAAGTACAGGGGCTAGCTTATCTGTGTGAGGGAATTATGCCCACACTGCACAGCATATTCAGCAGAGGACTAGCAAAGTGCCAGTGCTGTGGATCACAGAATGGATAGGTTGCGCCCCACTTTGATGTAACTGGCTTATTTTGTATTCTAATCTTGGCTTTAGTTTTCTTGACGTGGGCTCTAATGGAGAGTGAAATCAAGAGTAAACCCGAGGTACCCAGGATTTATGGAGTAAGTTTTGTCCCAAGTCAGCTGATGTTGAGTTTGCATCAGGCCTCTTGGTTTTTGAGATGGAATGCACTGACATGCATCTTCGCTGGTTTTGTATGCAGTTTGGCTATATAGTGCTTGTCTAGTGTGTTAAGTGCATTCACCATATTACTCTCTAATATGCTCCTTGTGCAGTGTGGTAACACATAGATCATCTGTGTAGGTAAAACGTGTTGTGTCAGGGTAGCTTGGCTGGTCATTTGTATAGATGTTGAATAATATAGGCGCTAAGACAATACTTTGTGTGAGGGCATTCTCCTGTTGTTTCCTTCAGCTCCATTTGACACATAAGTTCACAATCTTTTGTTCTCTGGTATGGTCTGTATTAATTTGTTCTTTGTTATCATTAGTAGCTAGGCAAGGTATCCACAATGATTGACTATCTCATAGCCAACTGAAAGATCAACAAACACTGCTCCTGAAATCGATCATCTTTCATATTATCTTTGATATGTTATGTCAAACCCAAAGCTGTCTAATACATGACCGACTCGGGCAAAAACCAGACTGTTCATTGATAAGAAATGGTACTACCACTTTCCCACTCTGTGCACTGATGGATAAATAGAGAACTGTTTATACTATAGTTTGCAGAAACAGAAAATATGATTGCATTTTTCATATCATATCAGAGGGATAAATACGCATACTCTATGTTTATAGCAGCTACAACATATTTTAAATGCAATTTTCCAATATTAAAGGTTGAAAATGGTCTTCTGGGTTGATAACATTTGTCTCTTAAAGGAACTCAAACCCAACTGATCAAAGGATCAGTATGACTGATTCTCACACGCTCCTGTCACTGTTAATCTATTGACTGATTTCAGCTACTGTTATATCAAACCAATCACTTATTTACAAGTAACCAGTAAAAAAATAACTTTTTGTCAAAGTAATAAATGGGATCTTTGAGAAATAAGAAAGTTTGCATGGGAATTACATATTTATTAATTCAAATAAAAAAGGAATATTGAACAGTTTCCTCTTTTAGTGAGCACTGTCCATCCTGTGCACTGAATTAGGAAGGGATTGGGAGGATGGGGAGGGAAGAGAAGTGTGTGTTCATGTATTAAAAACTGTATTATATTGTAACTCGAATATCATTGTTCTAACATGGGAGCAGGTTGGGGTGGAGGTTGTATGTTCATTTTTATGTTTAAATAGCACAAACACATCAAAATAATTTTTCCTTTTCCCACTCTTCTACACAATCCCTAATTTTCATTCCAAATGTTTCCCTGTGAAAGCTGATGATACAAAACTACAAAGAGTATCCCTCTCCCACAACAAATCAATTCATTTGCAGATCAGTTGCACTAAATATCTGATCACTGAGCTAAATATACTTTGTGTAAGATTATTACCACTCTCAAAGCAGGGAATCTGAAGGGATATTAGAACTATCCTGAGCTCAAAGTGTCCTAGAAACTTGATAAATTTCTGCATTTGGAGAAATGCCACAATATTTGCTGCTTAACTATGATAAAGAGAGTTGTATATGTAAGCAGTCCCAGAAAATCAAGCAATTTCTTGGATTCTGAAGGTTTTGGTTCCTGAACATTAAAAATCAAAATGACTCTGAGTTAGGTCAAAATTTGATAACACTAGCAATTATCCCATTTCATTCCCTAGAACCAGGCCAGCTAAAACCCATCTGGCCATCTTTGGATTGATATTGTGCTCATCCATTATAATTATAATTGTAATTTAAGAACAGATTACTCAGATCACAAGCCACATGTCAGAGTAGAGGTATGCACCCTGTATATAGCTTACCCAAAGCCCAAGATCTTTTTTCCACTTCAGCTAGCTGGAACACCATAATAAGTATAATTGCCAAAATAGTAGGAAAAGAAGCTTTTTTCATGCTATTACCAGCTTTTCTCACAACACGGCAGGATGACATATGCCACTGTTTTTCTATGCAATGTGCTGCATTGTATAGTAATATCCTATAATATTATGCAATATCCCATGGAAAAATAAATGGAGCAATACATACAATATTAAGGTTCAGGAATCAAGAACTCAAATGAAGGCATAAGGTTGAAAGTTGTGCCCCTTGTGCGGTAAGTTCTCTCTTTACATCTTTTAAAATTATTTATCTGCTAATGCAATATATAGCATAATGCAACATGGAATTACTTATGTAACCATACATATAACATATTCTGTTGCATACAGTTTTTAATCTTGGCTTGATTTTCAAGTCTCAATTAGAGCTGCCAAACAATTTTGAAGAATAGTTATTCATCTGTTACAAAATGTGTAAGGATGATCTTACTGTCACTGAAAGCAGATGAAAGTCCTTCTTTTAAGATCTTGGACCTGATCCTGCTCCCACTGAAACCAGTGGGGACATTATAATTGATTGTCCTGACAATCATCTATTCAGAGAGTCATCAAGGATATATTAGATATACCAGGGTGACGGCGTCTTATTACTACTATAATATAGGTACAAATGCATCCTTTGTGAAGCATAGCAACATCACCAGCACCACAACAACCGTCCATAGCAGAACAAACTGCAAATAATAATAAAATAAAATAATAATAATAAAAGTATTAATAATCAAATAAACAAATCACACAGCAATTTGAAGTACATGATCCTACCTTTTGTTTGTTGGTTTCATATGTAAATTTGCCTGATTCTGAGTAGAAATATTGTCAGATTTTAAAGACACCCACTTGCTCACTCTTCTGAAGGAAGAGCATTATGACAATGGTTATCTGAAAAGGGTTATAACTGAGCAAAGGGAAAAATACTGTTTAATGTCAGGGAAAAATTCAGACTGAAGAATGTCCTAAAGTGTTGGAAGTCCTTTTCCTTGGACCATTTAATACAGATTAACACTGGTGAATATATTATGGGTAGAGTTACAGATATTACAGTAAACAATCCCTACAATTCTAGATAATGTGGAATGCATCAGAATCTTGCCATTATCAGATATAGCTGAAACTAGGTATGGTTGTGATTTATTCTACACACCTGAAATTTAAAAAAAAAAGTGAGAGTTGTTTAACTCATTCTTTTAAATGGGTGTAAATACATTTAAATACATTCAATTCCTGAAAGATTGAGATTGGCAGACCACAAGCATTTTCTTTTCTTGTACAGGTCAGCATATGTACAGGACTTACAACAATGACCACACCGCACATGCAGCCAGGGAGTGGGGGAGGGCATTGTCCAGGTTTGCAGGAGGAAGGATAGCAGTGCTTTATGGGTGGGGGTGGGGAGGGAGGACAAAAGCTGCTGCAAAAACTGTGGGGGTTGACTTCCTCCTTAGAGTGTATGGATGGCCTTATTTTTAAAATATTGGTCTGGGCACAAGGAGATCTGGGATCAGTTCCCAGCTTGGCCACAGACTTCTGGTGTGATCTTGCGTAATTTAATTTTTTCTGTTTCAGAGTGGAAACAGTGTTAGTCTGTATCAGCAAAACCCATCAAATTAGGCCTGACTAAAGACTTGGAGTGGATAGTCACTACAAAAAGTAATTTTCCCTTTGCTGATACTCACACCTTCTTGTGAACTATTGGAAATAGGCCACCTTGATTGCATTGGCCTCGTTAGCACTACAAAAGTAATTTTCCCTCCCTTGGTATTCACCCCTTCTTGTCAACTGTTGAGAATAGGCCACGTCCACCTTAATTGAATTGTCTTGTTAGCACTGACCCCCCACTTGGTAAGGCAACTCCCATCTTTTCATGTGCTATAATATTTATTCTGCTTACTGTATTTTTCACTCCATGCATCTGATGAAGTGGGTTTTAGCCCACTAAAGCTTATGCCCAGATACATTTGTTAGTCTCTAAGGCGCCACAAGGACTCCTCGTTGTTTTTGCTATTTTTTGTGTGATTCAGTTCACCAGCTGTAAAACAGAGATAATAATATTGCCTCTCTCCCATGTTTGTCTGTCTTGTTTACTTAGCCTGTACATTTGACGTCCTCTTTACTGTGTGTGTGTACTGCTCTTACTTGGGGCTTTAAGTGCTAATAAATGCAATAAGCAGTAATACCACCCCCACACCCACTCATTTGAGTGGAGTGATGCACATATTTATGTGTTTGTAGGATCAGGCCCTAGGTTCCATATTCTGCAATTTAACTGCGTAGGCTATGAACATAATTTTAGGGATTTTGGAAGGTGTACCTCTTTAACACCCACTTGGTGAGAGGGGAGGTACTCCTTTCTCAGCAGGCAGGTCACAACCCTCTGGCTGTGCTGTTCAAGACATCTGCCTCATTGTGGTGAAAGTTAAAGCAATCCAAACACACAGACAATTGGTTTCTGCAGCCCACAAAAAGCAGAGTCCCAGGCCCAGATTTTTAGACGTATTTAGAGTGTTGCTGTGCTCAGAATCGCAAGGCCTAATGTATTTATGAGTCTAAATTTCATTTTAAAGTGATTTAGGCACTTAGGAGTCTAAATCCCATCAACTGTCAATGGGATTTTGGCTCTTAAGTGCCTAAATCCCTTTTGAAAATAGCTAAAAGGAAAAAAAATGAAAAGAAAAAAGTACCATCCTTTCCCCTTTTCGAGAGGGCCTGGACAGCCCAGTCTCTCAAGCAATTTTCCTGGTCAGCAACCCTTGCTTCCAGGGACTGGTGAATGCTGAGTTGGAGTCCTTCTTCTTCAGAATGTTTCCCTGCATTGAGCAGGGAGTCTCTCGTTTAAGATCCTGTCCATCTCCAGATTTGACATGGCTTAGAGGTATGCCAGGCTGAGGTTGATTGTGCTCAGAGAAGCTCTTTAACCTCTTCCTGCCTGGGGTGTGATCTGCCTTGAGATTCCATAGACACAGAGATTGAGATTCCATAGACCAGAGATTCCATCACTGCCCAGGAGTAGATGTCTGCATTGCTGGGTTTCTTTCCTGTGTGATGTTGTACTCTAAAACTACAGTGTTGGAGAGACAAGTAGCATTGCATAACATGAAAGTTCCTTTCCTTCATTGTATTTAACCAATGAAATGGAGTGTGATCTGTAATGAGGAAGAAAATATTATCCAATGAATAGTATCTATGGGCTTCTATGGCCCATTTAACTGCCATTTTTCTCCCCCAGCCACCCAGTAGGCCTTTTCCATGGGGCACAGCTTCCAACTTAGATACAAGACTGGGTGCTCCTCGAAGTTCACCTCTCGTGACTATATTATCCCCATGCCTACATTGGAGGATTCCATCTGTAAAACAAACTCTTTTGAAAAATTTGTATTGAAGAGGACAGGAACCTGGCATAGCCAGTCTTTCAAAGGTCTTAAAGGCTTCCTCCCAATCCTTGTCTCACTGAACCATCTTCACATTCCCATCTTTTATCAGGTCCGCCAGAGGGGTTGCAATGGTGGCAAAACTGGGAACAAAGTTCCTACATTAACCAGCTAGTACAAGGAAGTGCCTCATCTACCTCCTTTGAGGAATGGACATGCTGACAATACCTGGCCTAAGCTGACCTCCTTCCATGATACAACCCAGGTAAGTCACTTACTGATTCTCCAACTTACATTTTGCTTGATTGGCTGTAAGGCCTGCCTCAGCTGGAAATTGTAGGATTGTTCAGAGCCATCATTAATGATCATACCAGTTGTTGCTATATATAACTCTCATCTAAATATACAGCAGCATACTGACGGTGAGGTCTGAGCACTCTATCCATTAATTGTTGAAACTTTAGATTTGCTCCATGTAGGCCAAAGGACATTGCCTTGAAGCAGAACAGTCTGAAGCATATTGGGAATTCTGCTGTTTACTGCAATGCAAGTGACAAGTGGATCTTTTGTAAGAGCTAAAGTAGATATACCTTGCCATTGCTAAACATTCCAATAGCGCATCCACTCATCACATCAAGTACACATAAAAATTCAAGACTTTATTAACTTTTTGGAAGTCTGTGCAGAAACATGTTGAGCCATTGTGTTTGGGGAAGAGAATGATGAGATTTCATCAGTCACTTTGAGTCTCCTCTTCTACCCCGAGATCCAGCATAGCCTGCAACTGCTCCCAGAGTGTTTCCCACATCTTCTGAGGAAAGGGCTGACTCGATGTGGTTATGTATCAGTGAGGAGGCAGAGGAAAATACATGGGGAAAGGCCTCAATGAGATGTAAAATCTGAACTTTTTGCTTGGATAGGAGTTTGGTGCCCATCTTCACTTGTGCTGGCTCTTGGTGAATGGATGCTTAAGGCTCCAGTTCTGACTCTGGTGAGTAAGGAGTTATTGACATCCCTTTTCTGGTTTTCCAAAGGCTTCAGAGGTTCACATAGTAAAGCTTTATTTCTTTCTGCCTCCTGGGCAGGTGGACCTCTTAGTGCACAGGGCCAATCTAAGGAACCACTTAAAAAGCTGCTGGCCATCTAGCTAACAACTTTGACTCCATGCTGGGAAGCAACAACAGTACTTGATCCCCCTGTTGGAAAGTCTGCAGGTCATCCTGATAGCATGTTTACTCTTGTGCTTGCTGGGCCCACAACAGATTTTCATAAGCAACCTCCCCTAGCACCTTGAGGCTCTCCCTGAGTTGTCTAACATACTGGACTATGCTGGATGCCTTTGAGTCTTGCTCTTCACAGCCCTCAAATAGGAGGGCTAATATTCCTCAATCCTGGAATACAGAAGTTTGAAGGGAGAAAATCCTGTGGAAGTTTGTGGTATTTCCCATATAGTGAACAAAAAAGGAGGAAGTAACTGGTCCCAATGCTTGGGGTCAGTGTCCACAAATCATTTTAGCATCACCCTCAGGGTTGAATCGCTCAACTAATCCACCCATTTCTGGATGCTGGACAGAGGTCCTCAGCAACTTGATCTTCATTAAACAGTATAGGTCCTGCATTATCTGATCTGTGAATATTTCTTGGGAGATCCCTACTTGAGAAAAGAGATTCCAGGAGCTCTGGAACAACTTTGCAGCATGCAGAGGAGTCCGTAGCATGGTCACAAGAGTGTATTGATGTCTCACCACACTCTTTTCAAGGTGGCCTACCATATCCATGTCAACTTGGTCAAAGGGAATGGGATCAAGGAGTCCTTTGGGATAGTTAATTGGCACTAAGGACAAGAGTCAGAATATTCTCTGACCCTGGTGGATGCCAGGCCAGTAGAAAGGAGACAATACTCAGGACTAGGACTTTTCCTAGCCTAAGTGTCCAGCACAAGGGATGTAGTGTGCTATGCACAAGAGTACCTGAGTATTAGTAATTGGGTCCCTACCTCTCTGGTTTATCACACTCAGCACAGTATAGGCATTCTCCCCAGAGAACAAAAATGGACCACTGCCACTGGCATTGAAGATTCTACCACCTGATCATTCACAGCAGTAATTTGATTGTAGGCACTGCTCAGTGTAGGGTTCATCCCTTGTTCACAGACAAAACCTGTTTCACAAGCTATGGCTTCTAAATCTGTCAGTGTCTCCTTTCTGTGACCTGTATGGGTGAAATGTGGATCTCAAACTACCCATAAGGGGGTCCTCTGGTTCTCCTTACCCAGCTAGTACCACCATTGCCAGAGTCTGGATTCCAGGCTGAGCCCAAACCTCTCCATTGCAATTAAGCAGCCCCTTAGCCTGAGTCCCACAATCCCAAATCAACTGTTGCCTGCAATGTGCAGGAGGTCAGACTAGATGATCATGATGATCCCTCCTGACCTTAAAGTCTATGAGACATGGGCCAGCCATGAGTGTTTAATTGCAGTGTAGACATACACTCCAGGCCAGAGTCTTAGCTGGTGTTAATTGTCATTGTTCCATTGATTTCAATTTACAACACCTAAGGATCTGGCCCTCAAATTTTAAAAAAGTGATGTAGTCATGTGGAAAATTAAAGTTACTAGTGTCTAAAATGATAAGAAAAATACAAAAGATAGGATTTTTGTTTTGTTAAAAAAGAGGAAATACACACACTTAACATTGTTTAATTTACCTGAAGAATGCAGATCTTTCATGAATACACTCTGAATGTCCCAGCATGCCTTTGGTTTTAGTAAAATGTCAATAGAATGCAGAAAGTGGAGTGTAGAACAATTTATAGAGTAGTTACTTTTAAAAATATTTAATCCAATTTACTAGGTAAAGAAAAGTTCTTAAAATATAAGTAATTTTTTTGGAAAATCTTTGCTAAACAGAAGAAACCTGAATTAAGGATGCATAGCAAACTGCTGTTTAAGTTGCTGGCAATGAACTGGAGAATCCTATTTTAAAGATAATAGAAGTGAGTCACAATAGGAATTTAATATTAACTACGCCAAAGAATGTGTTCCAGAAATTGAAGCCTATGATCATTTCTTTTACACTTTTCTGTTTGTAATAATCTTAGAAGTTCAAAAAATTCATTTTTCCCTTCAAAACTTTTCAAAGCCAGCTCCAGTGAAAATGCTTTGGTTGGGAGGATAAAATGAACAGGAGAGGAACTAACTAAAAACATTCTTGAAAGGGTGTGGTTTGGGAATTCATAGATTCATATTGATTTGAAAGTAATGAGTTGTAGTATAATTTAGCATATTTTCTACAAGGATCATTAACATGATTTGTCATTTAAGTGTCATTGCATGCTCTTCCAGCTATTAGATTTGAGTTCTTGCAATAGTCTCCAAAACCACTCTCATTCATCTAATTATTATCAGTCCTGCCATCTTCCATTTCATACACCCAATTAAAGGTGGAGATGTACTGTACATATTCAGGTTCCGATTTGGAAAAGTAGTTTTTACAATGTGAGTGTAGATCCACCGGCTGTGAACATTGCCACTATCAGTTTGTTCATAGAGTAATCTCTTCAGTGTGGGCAAGCAGCATATTGATTAAATAAGGCTTTGGTGAAGCTAAGCATGGTTGCTTTTACAAGTAAATCATTTTAATCTATAACTGCTTCTATCCTGAAAGAATTTTTCTCTCCTGCAGTTCAGAATACTTGTTATCATACATGCAGTGAGTGAAAACATTAGACAGCACTGGAAATAAACAGATATTCTAATACATATATATGATGGTATACATTAAGCATTGTAAGATATTTCTTTAAGTTCTCCAAATACCTAAAGGTTTTTGCTTGGTTTCATAAGAGGAAACTTTGAGTATCATTAAAATGCCCTCAAAGAATGCTTACAACAGGATGATTTGATGTCACTTATGTTCAGGCAAGCCTCCTTATTCCTTGCTTCTCTTCCCATGTCAAATGACTGCCTATTGCTTCCTGGAGGTAGCCTCAGATGGGTGACCGAATATATGCAGTGGTGAGCTGGAGCCGGTTCGCACCGGTTCGCACGAACCGGTTGTTAAATTCTGAAGCGGTTTAGAACCGGTTGTTAACCCGCTTCCCTGCAGGGTGCGCTGAGGCTTTGATGGGCTCTGGCCGGGAAGTGATGTAATTCATCCTCCGGCTGCTGGGGGCGCTGTGGGAGTCACGTGGGCTGCCACCTGGCCCTGGGCACGAGCCCTGGTGCTGCTGCTGCTCCCCTGGCCCTGGGGCTCCCGCTGCTGCCTGGTGGGTCCCCAGCTGCTCTGCTGGGCCTGGGCTGCGTCCTGCTGCTCTCCCTGTGAATACCCACCACCCTGCCCGCAGCCAGCCCCTGCCTCCAGCCACCCCCGCACCCCCTGCACCTCCTGCCTCCAGCCACCCCCTGCCCACAGCCAGCCCCCGCAGCACCCCTGCCCTGCCCGCACCAGCCCATCTCCAGCCACTCCTGCACCCCCTGTCCGCAGCCAGCCCCATCTCCAGCCACCCACTGCTCTGCCTCCAGCCACCCCCACAACCCCTGCCAGCAGCCAGCCCCTGCCTCCAGCCACCCCCTGCCCACAGCCAGCCCATCTCCAGCCACCCCTGAACCCCCTGCCCTGTATCCAGCCAACCCCTGTGCACACACCCCCTGCCCTGCTGCAGCCAGCCCTGCACCCCCTGCCCACAGCCAGACCCTGTCTCCAGCTACCCCCTGCCCTGCCCGCAGCCAGCCTCTGCACCCCCTGCCTGCAGCCAGCCCCTGCACCCCCCTGCCCGCAGCGAGCCCCTGCACCCCCCTGCCCGCAGCCAGCCCCTGTCTCCAGCCACCCCCTGCTCTGCCTCCAGCCACTCCCGCAACCCCTGCCCGCAGCCAGCCCCTGCCTCCAGCCACCCCCTGCCGGCAACCAGCCCATCTCCAGCCACCCCGCCGCACCCCCTGCCCTGTATCCAGCCAACCCCTGCTGCACGCACCCCCTGCCCTGCTGCAGCCAGCCCTGCACCCCCTGCCCACAGCCAGACCCCGTCTTCAGCCACGCCCTGCCCTGCCTCCAGCCAGCCCCCACACCCCCTGCCCGCAGCCAGCCCCCGTCTCCAGCCATCCCCTGCCCTGTCTCCAGCCAGCCCCTGCGGCACCCCCTGCCCTGCCCGCAGCCAGCCCCTGCCACACACCCCTGCCCGAATCTAGGCAGCCCCACACCCCCTGTCTCCAGCCAACCCCTGCCGCACCCCCCTTCAGCCCTGCCCAAAGCCAGCCAGCCCCGCACCCCCCTGCCCTGCCTCCAGCCAGCCCCTACCTCCAGTCAGCCCCACACCCCCTTGCCTCCAGCCAACCCCGCACCCTCCTGTCTCCAGCCAGCTCCGCACCCCCGCCCTGCCTGCAGCCAGCCCAGCACCCCCTGCCTCCAGCTAGCCCTGGCCCACGCCCCTGTCTGCAGCTGGCCCCACGTCCACTGGTGCCCTGCAGTTCCCAGGGCAGTAACCTGCACACTTGCTTCAATGAGGGGGGCAGGGAGTAGCTGGGACCCACATGTGCACACCCTAGGGTGACCAGACAGCAAGTGTGAAAAATTAGGACGGGGGTGCGAGGTAATAGGAGCCTATATGAGAAAAAGACCCCAAAATCGGGACTGTCCCTATAAAATTGGGACATCTGGTCACCCTAGCACACCCCCAGGGAGTGGCAGGGACCTACACATGTGAAACAGAGCTCATTTCTAGTTCAGGCCCATATTTTTAAAAAAGAACTTTTGGCAGGGTTAACATACATCCATATTTTCCCGGACATGTCAGGCTTTTTGGTTCTTAATTCTCCGTCCGTGAGGAATTTTTAAATTTTTTAAATTTTAAAAATTCCTCCCAGGAAAATACGGACGTATGGTAACCCTACTGGTACAAAAAATACATACTGTGGCACATCCCTTAAACCAGAACTTTCTATAGGGAACCGGTTGTTAAGATTTTGGCAGCTCGTCACTGAGTATATGAAGACAGAAATCCAGTGGAGGGAGCCAAAATTGGCTCCATTGTATGATGTAGTGAGAAATGCAGTACAGTTGAGAGGTCTGGATCAGATCATCTCTTTCTCTTTTCCATTTCTTCCCTTCTCACTATCAGCCATATGCATATTTATCTTCAACCTCATTTTAGCTTCTAGAGACCAGACTATCATTTCTGGCCAGCTCCTAGACACTCTTTATGATATGATCAGTTCTAATTCTTTGTAGTTAGGAAAAGGAAGAGAATGCTGAAGAGTGAGGAAAGATGACATGGCAATCAGTGATTTAAGTCTAGTGAATGTAATACCCCTGTTCTGTTCATAAGCAATAAGACAACTAGTAAAACTGCCATGGATTTCACTTATTCTGCAGGATGCAAAAAACTTGAGAGCCTGGTTTCTGACAGTGTAGTGAAATGCTGATACTATTACTTCTAAATTGGGTTGTGGTTTTTTTTTTTTTTTTAATATGAGATTGTGCCTCAATTCTTTTATTAAGTGCCATAAATAACAGTAGCTGTTCCTACCTGGGGTTTTTGATGTGGACACAGCAGCAAAATGAGGACAGGCACATGCATGGAATTAAGTGGCAAGCCGCAACTTTGATTAAACTTTAACACAAGGGAGGAGTATTACTTGCCCATCACTCATGCTCTCCTATACCGGCTATTTAATTGGTTACAGTGCTGGGCTTACAGAGCTCTTTACCGTATTACCCATAATGCAGTGTATGCTCTTCTCAGCCTACCGCACAGGATTCAACTCTCTCTGAGTCCTAGCATCTTCCCCACAACACACACAAAGGGGACAAAGGGTGCACTAAGGTTGGGACCTTGGAAGAGCCACAAGGTCTGATCCTATCCCATGAGCCCAACATCATGTGGCTGATGTTATTAGGCCCTGTGATGGTGTTCCCTGTATAGGGCCTAATAACAGGGCCTAATAACATCAGCCACACTATCAGAGGCTCGTTCACCTGCACATCCACCAATGTGATATATGCCATCATGTGCCAGCAATGCCCCTCTGCCATGTACATTGGTCAAACTGGACAGTCTCTACATAAAAGAATAAATGGACACAAATCAGATGTCAAGAATGATAACATTCATAAACCAGTCGGAGAACACTTCAATCTCTCTGGTCACGCGATTACAGACATGAAAGTTGCGATATTACAACAACAAAACTTCAAATCCAGACTCCAGTGAGAGACTGTTGAATTGGAATTCATTTGCAAATTAGATACAATTAACTTAGGCTTGAATAGAGACTGGGAGTGGCTAAGTTATTATGCAAGGTAACCTATTTCCCCTTGTTTTTTCCTACCCCCCTCCCCCAGACGTTCTTGTTAAACCCTGGATTTGTGCTGGAAATGGCCCACCTTGATTATCATACACATTGTAAGGAGAGTGGTCACTTTAGATAAGCTATTACCAGCAGGAAAGTGGGTTTGTGTGCGTGTGGGGGGGAGAAAACCTGGATTTGTGCTGGAAATGGCCCAACTTGATTATCATACACATTGTAAGGAGAGTGATCACTTTACATAAGCTATTACCAGCAGGAAAGTGGGGTTGGGGGAGGTATTTTTTCATGCTTTATGTGTATAAAAAGATCTTCTACACTTTCCACAGTATGCATCCGATGAAGTGAGCTGTAGCTCACGAAATCTTATGCTCAAATAAATGGGTTAGTCTCTAAGGTGCCACAAGTACTCCTTTTCTTTTTTCTGTATCCAGTGTGACTATGCCCTCTCTTCAAATTCTATTTTTATGGTATCTGACTATATGGATAGTTTCTGCTTCCTGTATTGGGGAGTCTGTGTCTACTAGCGTGGCTGAATGTGTCAGCCTAGCTGACAAGCAGCCTTTCTAATAGAGCTATGAACCCTGTAGCAAACAGAGTCTGTCTGACTTACTCTTACTCCCAGACTGCAACAGAGCCAGAGAGCTACCCCTGCATTTAGCAGTGTAGGGCCATCTATACTTCCTTACAGCTCAGCCTTCTTTAACCAGTGGGTGTAAAGGAAAAAAGTTAAAGTAGTTAGATAGAGAGAGAAAGTAGAATAGGCATATCACTGCAAGGCAACATCAACATGTATTCCTGGTAGAACAGGGTTTTACTCCTGTACTACCTAAGCATGCTGAATGAGCTAAGAGACAAAATCACGGATATTAGTGCCCTATATGTAACAACCTTTACAAATAAAACTCTTGATGTTAAAAACCAACCAACTAAATGAAACAATCTAATTAGGTTTATATATCGCTGCCTTCACAGTGTCATTCCCATATAGTGTATCTATCAAAGCATTTCTAGGGTTGCATGCATTTGGTACCTATATGCCAATATAACACAATTGCATCACAATGGTATCCAAATCAATAACAAACCAATATCACTGAAGAACTCTGAATCAGAGCAGCTATAGCATCTTTAATTTAGCCTCTAGGGCCTCTGTAGATAGCTAAGTGTATGTATCTGTACACATGTACATCATATACATAAAATTAAATGGGGAGACAGAATATATGACGGTGTGGTATAAAGCTTTTATCAGCAGGAGGTTTGGATAATTGCATTACTGACAAGTGACAAATCCTGTATTTGTCACTCATTACTGAGAAATAATTTGAATAATATTCAGGATGTTAAAATATTTACTGAGACTATTTTTTTTCTTTTTGCCCTCCGCCTGCAAAGTCAGGAACCTCACTTACCATGAGTCCAACCATGCAGAGTTCAGAGGCAGATGTAAAAGAAAACATAAATAATTTCACTATATATTAAAATATCACAACTTTTAAATCAGTTGGGCAACATTCTTTGCTGTGCTCTGACTCCTTTCTGCTGCACCTTTCCCCTGCTCCACTGACCTTTAATCTGCACTGAGCATGCTCTGGTCCTGAGTTTGAGTTCAAGATAAGATACAGCAGTAGCAGTCATCCCTTTGGCTTATGTAAAAGAGGGTGGGCTAAGAGTCCATTATTCTAGTCTTTAATTATACAAACAGTAAGAACGCTTTCCTCTTGTTAAGGCATTAGACTGGAATTTAGGAGAGTTGGTGCCAGTTGTTCTGCAGAGGTCCAATGTGATGTTGAGCAAAACTATCTAATGCTTACACACAAGGGGACCAAAGCAAGGCTGCATGGATAACCCTAATTTTGTCATTTCCTAAATTTTGAGTATTTGCCTTTGTAACCTTGATGTTCTTCGTTATGTAAGAGCTGGTCAGACATTTCAGTGGTAAAAAATTGAGTTTGCTGTCATTTTTTTTCAATTTTCTTGATGGAAAATTGAAACAAAATATTTTGGTTTTGGGTAGGTTTAAGCTGAATCTAAATATTTTGCTGTATGGAACTGAAACTAAAATATTTAGTTTTCAATCAGTTCAACATTGAGCTTCATCTGCCTATGGTGCCACAGAGATTGTGAGTGGTACAAATGCCCAGATTAGAATGATTCATACTCTTCTCTATAAAGTGGGATCCTTGACTAGACTACATCTCAATCAGGCATCATGGGAGAAGTTATGTATAACAGATTATTTTTAAGCCTTTGAAAAAGGATAGGAAATTTAAAAGAATGTTTCTTAGGTTGCAAATTCAAGCGCTCAGAAATTAGGAAATACCAGATGCACAGAAAACTGTGCAACCTTAATCCAGCCACTTGTTTGTTTTCATTACAATACAATACTTAATTACATTATCAGTTACTATTTTTTCCACAGGATACCTGCTTCATTCAGTGCACAGACCGAAAACACAAGGGAGACAAATTAAGGTTGTATGAGTGTCTTGCAACCTGCATAAAAATTTTTAAAAGCCAAACAAAACAACAATAAAAATGCCCTTGTTTCTGTACACAATATATATTGCAAAGAAAAACCTACATTAAAAGTTTGATATATAAAACTATCCAATATATTCTTTTATTTCTTCTTTTGAAACTTACTTTGTGCGTTGTATTCAGCTGTGGTGCTCTGTTCTCTACATCTTTGGATGCATTCCGATGAAGTGAGCTGTAGCTCACAAAAGCTTATGCTCAAATAAATTTGTTAGTCTCTAAGGTGCCACAAGTACTCCTTTTCTCATTTCAGAGGCATTTTTAAGGAAGCTCTGTTGCATTACTAGTCCTAATCTCAATACCATAGCCATAAACAGAATTCTGATACAGTTAAACATAGCACAACTAAAGAGTAAATAGTTTGAATGCACAGTTTACCAGAGAATCAGAAAAAGAATGAATGTGAAAAATATATTTTGATTGCAGTAACAAAACAGAAGAAACTTTGTTGGTTTCACAACTGATTTTATGAAAGGGAATATTATGTAAATTTAATATACTAGTGGAAATTCTCCAACTTCCTTACCCTGGCATTCTTTATTCTTGAACATAAAGAAGCTTATACAAGTCTGCCTTGTCCCACATTTGCATGGCACTTTCTTATAGAAATTAGATTATACACTAGTTTGAAGTAAATTCATGCAGTTAATACATTTATCTTTAAAAGACCAGATGGACAATTTGGTAGTTAAAATGTGGTTTTAAAATTTTAAACCTTAAAACCAATTTCAATCACCACTATTTGTATTCCTTCATGCTTTATAAATACAATTTTTGACATAAACTAAGTGATATTTATGTTCACAATATACATTTAGAAAGAAGATTTTTATATTGTGCTTTTTCCTTCATGGTCTTTTCTAAACAATATGCCTTGCAACCCATTTTGTAACAATAACTTGACTGCTTTTAAGTTTGCATCATTATTTATTGTCTATAAAACAGAATGTCAGTCTTCCTCCCTTAATTATTATTGTTGTTGTTATTAGCAGTAATATTTGTGCAGGAATGGAGGGAAAGGGAAGTAATTGTCTCTCAGAATTATTGTCCTCTTCATCTAACATATTTACCTGAGTGTCCATTTAATCCCTCAGCTAATTGATATTCTCCTATATAGTTATAGGTACATTTTAAACATTGCATGAGCAAACAAACAGGATTAGAAGTAATCTAGGGAACTGGATTTGTGTTGTGTGAGCAAGCCAGACAGAAATGTGAGCCCGTTCAATTAGAATGATTTTGGGTGGTCTTACTTGAACTTCTTTGATTAGAAGTTCATCAAATCATTAAAAGCACAGCATTGGTATTTATTTGTGCTTGATTTTCTCTTACCTTTCAAGATTAGACATCATCAATTTTCCTTAGATTGTGTTCCAAGAGCTGGTGATGGAATCAAATTCTGATTGGTCTAATAGCCACTTGAGGGGAGAAATGGAAATGTGCTACAACTGGATCTGATTGTCTATGTGAGGAGAATCAAGGGCTGAAAAGTGAGAGAGGCAGAAAGCAAACCTAATTTACTTAGTTTTGAAAGAAAGAGAGAAAACAGAAGTTGTTAAGAAATGCATTTTTAAAAAATGTCTATTTTTCCTATTCTCTTCTCTCTCATAATTCCCTCCTCTCCCCCAGAGGATCACAAACATCCGTTTTGAAGCTCTGAGGAGCTCTTCATTTTCCTGGGCTTTTTATAACTGTCTACCCTCAAGGCCCCATATCACAGCCATCATCCCTCAGGACAAGCAAGACAATATGAGAT
This sequence comes from Chelonia mydas, assembly GCF_015237465.2. NCBI lineage: Eukaryota > Metazoa > Chordata > Testudines > Cheloniidae > Chelonia > Chelonia mydas. Next base: position 102,060,754 of record NC_057852.1, read on the forward strand.
TCCCACTGGAGCTCCTCAGCACATCATGCAGCTCCATAATTAGCCAGAGGAGCCTTTCCCCCAGGGCTGAGTACTCAGTGCTACTCCTGCAGTATTCCGAGCTAGGCATTTTGGCAGAACTCCCAAAAAGTTTGGATAATTCAAAGAAGCTGCTGATGCACATCCAAACTTTTGGATGCTTATTTCAACTAAACTCAAACAAAACTTAAAGTTATTAAAAAGACAATAAAAGATACAGGCAATGCTAATTGTGCAGTCTCATGGAATCTCCTTCCAGGTGTAAGTCCACCTAATATGCAGAAGAGTATACGAAAATACAAGCTTAAAAAAAAAAAACATTGAAATTCTTTTCCTCACAAACAAAATTAAATGTGGTACACTGAGGTCTTTGAAATCTCTCTCTCTCACACACACTCCACAGCAACTTGCTCTTCTCTTTGTGCATTTTCCCCCTTAGTATATCTACTAAATTGAGAATAGTTTTTATTTTAGCAGTGTGACTTTTCTGTCTGCCTAAGTTAATGTTTGTGTCTATTGTTCACTCATTTCTTCCCAAACTCTTTCTTTCCCTGTCTGGCTTTCTTTGCAACTTCAGAATATCCCTGGGAAGAGCTTTGATGATGGTCAAATGTAACTCCATGATAGTAGTTCATCATGGGAATGTCATCATGAAATGTGGGGTTCTGCTTCAGTCCCTCCTGACCCCAGGTGTGTGACGCTTGAAGTTTAGGGATTCAGGTCTGCATGCAGTCACTTTAGATGACATTTCTGGAGTAGCTGTGTAATGCTGTGTGAGGGCTAGATAATATAGTACATGCCAGCATTCGATAAGTCTCCTTGCACTGTACAGTTCACCATTTGCTGGGTAGCAGTGTTATTTTTGCTACATTTGTTTGGAGTGCAGATGGTGCAGGGTACAGCAAATGGACTGTAAAAATAGATTTATCTTTGCTGTGAGGAAGATTCCTTAGAAATACTTTATGTTAATGTTATCCTTGTCAAAGTTGTTTGTGTGCATATATAGGTATATAGAAAAAGAGGCAAAATTGGAGAAAAAAATAAAAATCTCAGGGACCAAAGAGCAAGAGCAAATGGATGAATGAGAAGAAAGTCACATTTTAATGTAATATCCACGATGAGAAAATCAAGAAGGAAAGATAGAGTGGCCGTTAGAAACTGGGTGAAAGAAAAAAAAATGAGGCGGAATTGGGTTGAGGGAGGCCATATGTGGCCTATTATAGGCTTACTGACATCAGCACAATCCTGTCATGAAATCCATGCAGGCAAATCTCAAATGTGTGCGTAACTCCAGTAGTGTTCTGTATCTGTGTAAGTGTGGGCTGCCTGGATCTGAATGCTGGACTGGTGCCTTTCAGCCTGATCATAGCCCAGTGAAGCAAATGTGAGTCTATGGTCGGGCCCCTTTCTGGGCAATTACTACCACTGTGTTTGTGAAGATATTCCATTATGTGGTATGAAACTTTCCAAAAGCGGGAGAAAAAAAATCTGCCCGAGGCAGACACTCAGCATGGAAATTTTTAGCTTAAATGTTTTAAGTTTGACATTTGAAAACAGAGCCTTAAAATGGAATGTGTGGGACAGCCTTAACAATAGCCATCACTGCCTATGCTATTTATAAAACGGAGTGTACATTGTTATGTATTGTGGGTAAAAAGGTTTGGATGAAAACTTTCACCCAGATCCAGTGGTCACAATCCCCAGCACCTATCTGGAATTTTAGCCTTATACAGTTAGTTGTTATATATGTACAAAATAGTTCCACTGAATGCATCCGATGAAGTGAGCTGTAGCTCACGAAAGCTTACGCTCAAATAAATTTGTTAGTCTCTAAGGTGCCACTAGTACTCCTTTTCTTTTTGCGAATACAGATTAACACGGCTGCTACTCTGAAACCAGAAACTATCTTGAATTTTCTCTTTTTAGTGTTTGCATAATGGTAATTTAAGCATAACTGAAAGAGATATGACTGAACTAGAAAGCATTATCTTTGTAATTTGAGGATGAAAGAGGACCCAAACTAAGAAAGAGAAATTGAAAGAGCACTGCTCAGCAACCAAACACACTCTCTTGTTGAGTATTCTTTCACTTACATATAGAGAGTCTAAAACATCTATGTGGCTTTGTTGACCAATCACATACCACAAATTATGAATAGTTAACAGTGGAAGACAAAGAGAAGAGTTTGCAAACAGCACACAGGGTGCAGTACAATCACATCATTTGCAAAGAACTTCAACTAAGGATTTCATATAAATTCATAAAAATCTGCTTGCAGATCATTCATCCAGAGAAAAAAGGGCTACACTATAAATTATTTTATACAGTAGTCATCCAGTTAATTGTTAACCATGGGCTTACTTTTGCTCCTTTTGCAGTCAAACAGATTTGCTATTGACATCAAAGGGAGAAACATTGACCAGTATATCATAAACAACAGGGATCACCACCAGGTCGTGGGAAGACTGATCTAGTCATCAGGCTGGGTCAGATACCAAGAATTCAGAAGCTGAGCCAGGCCAGAGAGCAAACCAAAAGTCCTGTGTCAGGAGGTAGGCAGGGTCAGGCTGACAAGAAGATCAAAGGCAGGCAGTAGGCACATACAGGGAAAAGGAGGCAGGCAGGGTCAGGTTGACAAGGAGATCAAAGGCAGGCAGTAGGCACATACAGGGGAAAAGGAAACAGTCCTAAAGCCAAAAGAACCCAGTTACATGGACAGCTTCCTGTTCCTGTGCTTGGCTTAAATAAAAGCTGGGAACCAAACAGGACCCCGAGTGTTCCACCAATCTGATCCCAGCACTTGAGTCCTCTGTCAGAATTTAGATTCTATGTTAACACCAGTTAGTAGGTGGCAGGTTGGAACTGCCAACTGCCTAAGAGCCCTGTAAACTATGGTTTAAAACCTATGATCCCTGGCAGATGGAGGCACCAGCAGGGGACATCTTTGCCTAAAGACAAATTGATGCTACAGTTGTTCAAGAAAATCCATAGGGGGGCAGAAATGTGAGTGAGGCAGCACTGGTGTGGCTCTCAGGACCACCCATTATGTACTGACAACCACTCTTAACTGCAAGCTCAGTGTTTCTTCTTACTCTCTTGTAGAACCACTTGTATGTAAGCCCAGCAATCTTACCACCTGCCACTGCTTTCTACCGTATTGGCCCTTTGATCTGCTCTTAGAAGGAGCTGGTTGCTAGTCTGTGTTTCTCTTCAAGCCCTTCTCAACCACTCAGAAGGCTTGGGAATGCACCTAAGAGCCATCTCTAAGAGGGATCAGGGGCATTGACAATGCAGGTTTTCCTCATCCTTCTAATGATGGCAAATCAAAAGGCTGAGAAGGGTCAGGAGAATGGAATGGAGGGGAGGTGAATATGAAATGAAGAGCTCAGTCAGATTCTACAAACAGGAAGCCAGTGTTTGCTTCCTTCTGCAAGTGACCATTGGTCTTTGGGAGTGAGGCATTGAGCACCTTCAACTTCTGTTATTTTAATAAAAATTGAGAGCACTCTGAGCAGTGAGAGGAAAAACATCTTTGAAAACAAAAGGAAGAGGGAGATAATGAATTGGAAACATGAATTTATTAAAAAACAATAAAAACAAAACCAGGACATGAAATGTCTTTTATGTATCCTATGCCTCCATTTTTAACAGTGAAAATGATATCAGGTGTCCTTTAAAGGGTTGCTGTAAACCTTTAGAACCTGTGTGAGTGTGGAGTGTGAGTATTAGTATTTACAGGAGACTTCCGTAATTGCTGCTAGGCTCTTCCAAGCCCAAGAAAGAACTTATTTGGCTCAGCATAGCCTGAAGGTTGGAAACCACTGCTCTAGGCAACAGACATTATGGATATTCATCTATTAGCTTAGCCTATGTTTCCGTGTATGTGGAAGGCTGCATCATTTTTAGCTGTAAAAGAAGAAAAAAACTCAGAAATGTTATTTTTACTTTAATACTTGAGGGTTTGTTTCTAGGCAAAACATAATTTAAAACAGTACTTGTTTGTCAAAGGGGAGGAAGTTGGGCAACATGAGTTCACATTTACCTTCTGCTGAATTCTGAATAGCTGCAAACTTCCATTTACCAGTGTACATAAATAATTATTTAGAACAGACTTATTTAATTGCAATAATAATGACCAATTCTCTTCATTGCTAGTGACCCACTCATAACATTCTAAATTTCATTGTTTGGCATTATCAGTTAATCTAAAATGAAGTTATACAAAAGCTATGGAAGACTGAACATCACCAAGTAATTCCTACTTTTTGAAGTCTTGAAAGCTATTGTTGTTATAATAGATAGAGCAGAAGATGGAGCAAAAGATTAAAGCTTCTTGCTGGCATATGGAAAGATGTATACTGCTTACTACTTTGTGAGTAGACAGGGGAACAAACATACGGGCAAAAGAACAAATCAAAATGAACAATACATTGAAGACTATAAAGTATCTAAAGCACATATGTCAAAGGAAGAAGAGAAGAAACATGGGCAACACTTATTTAGATTGTAAGCTCTCCAGGACTATATTCTGTCTATATAGTGCTTAGCCAAGTGAGGCCCCTTCTTGGTTGGTCCCTACTACCATAATAAACATGAATAATAATACGACGAACAGTTAAGATAAGATTTGTTTTGTGATGATGCTGTATTTTCTGAGATGGAAATGGAATATCATTTTCCAGCTCACCACCCTTCCAGTGAGGAATTGTTCTCTATATACATATTTTGATTTTTTTAATAGATCCAAAATTTAAAAATTCATAAATAATGGACCTTCCCCCACATCCCAGGGAAGCTATTCTATAGATTAATACTTCTCAACATTTAGATTTTTTCCTGATACTCATGATATCATTTTCCTATTCAAGTTTCGTCCCATTATTTTTTTCTTCTGGTCCCGTATGTATTACTCTTCATCTTTTAAACTTTCAGCCTCGAAATATTTATAAACTTTTGTCCCCTCTTAATAACTATTTAATCAAACTACACATATTTACTCATTGCCCATAAGGCAGTCATTTCAGTCCCTTCTAATTTGTCAGTATCTTTGTGGTAATGCTATGCCTAGATTTGAATAAAAATTCCAGTAATACTGCAACAGAGCCATACAGAGATGAACTGTTGTCTGCCTACTCCAGAACTTGTTGCCTTTTCACATGCACGCCAAAACTCACATCAGCTTTTTTTTTTATTATTTCTGTGTTGTCTAATTTGATATCCACTATCACCTCTAAGTTCCTTTCCAGCATTACTGCTCATCAAGTTTCCTCTAACTGAGTAAATTCTTTGTTAATGTATTAGTTCACATTTTCCAGTTTTTGAACTCTAGGTTAATATTTAATTCAGTTATCATTTATCATATGGTGTATAGACAGAGAGATGTTGAAGTATCAGAGAACCAAATCATGAAAGTTACTGATCATGCAAAGGGCACTCACAAGTAATACCCACTAGACCACTAGAGTATGGGTGCACAAAACCTCTGAATATTTAGCCTAGCATGTTTAAGTGCTTTCCTTCAAAAACAAAGTTTTTAATAAAAATATTCTTAACGATAGAAATTGATTTGTATAGTTATCCCTGTGGACTAGTAATGACACATGCATTGGGGGGGAGAGGGGGGACAGGGAACTTTAGGAGACACAATCATTGCATTTCATTCCATATTAGTATGCATTTCCAGTTTTACCTCTGAATCAAATTAACCCCATGTCCCCAAGGAGCAGAAATCTGATGCTGTTTGAAACATATCCAGTCTTGCAAACCTTTATTCATGAGAAGATTAATTAATCTTAGGTCAATGGGTTTATTCATGTAAGTAACAGTTTGCAGGACCAAATCCGAGGTCATATTCAAGAGAAAGGAAGGATACAATACTTCACCCTTATTGGAAGTAGGATTGACAAAACTAGCAATAAAACAGAAGGAGAAAATAAGGTGATATTATTTTAAAAATGAGAGGAAAATAAAGTATGTAGAGACTTTGGGAATATTTAAAAAGCAGAGGAATCAGGTTAATAAAGGGTAATGTATGAAATGTCTGCAACAGTGTCCTAAACAGTGCAAAATTCACCTAGTTATTTCTTTGATTGCAAAATTGAAAGTGAGCCCAGTTTCACTGAAAGTTTTCCAAACCTTTCAAGTGAACCTTGTGATGATTTATGGTTTCATGTCCAAATCATGCATATCATGCTGTTTTAACAGGCCCACAAAGATTTCAGTATACATCTTTATCACATATTTACCTGACATTGTCATGGACATAGCTGTGTTAAACAAAGTAAAAATTGATATGAGAAAATGCATATAGCTCAATTCAAGACAAAATAACAAAAAATAAAATAATTGAAAATGAAAAATGTAACAGAGAACTATAGTAGACTTGGAAATCTGCTACAGAAAGCAATGATGTAGATCAAAATTCAGATAAAAGCTCTAAAAGAAGACAGAAGAGAAAAATCTAACAATGATATTATGAATAAAAAATACCATACGAAGTCTACTAACAGCTACTTAAATAGTGAAGCTGAGTGAAGAGTGCAAAGATCAGAATTAGCAAATCTGAGGCTGTTTCTGAAGGGAAGACTATATTGTTCAAGAGTCAGCAGAGAATAATCAATCCTGGTAATATAGAAGCCACTAGAAAGTGGCCAAAATACAATAACTAAAAAATACAGTTATGCTATTTGTTATTTACACATACACTATCTATAGTGCCATGGAAGAATGAGTCATATTTTTAAATTGGTGGTGGCGAGAGTGAGAGCGGAGAATAATATTAATGTCTTAGAAATGTATTTAAATAATATTAAATTGAATCTGAGATTTTCAAAACAGCAAAGGAATTTGGACACAGAATGCCCATTAAATTTATGAAACTGCAAGTGGAATGTGGAACTGTTATTTCTAGACAACGGACAGTAGTAACCAAAAATCATGTAACATGTTCTGGCTTACTAATGGTCTGTGTAAAAGTTGATAGTTTCATTCCATTTCAGTTCCATGAAATTAAATAGGAACTGGATGTCAATAAAGCAGGTCACGATATGTTGTTTGTTTCCATCAAAAATTGATAAAAACTAAAATATTTTGTTCTGTAAAAATTGTCTTCAAAAGCTTTCTGGTTTTCATCAACAATTTACCAAAAAACTAAACATTTTCATTTTTGCAGCTAAAAAGTGTAGCCAAACCCCCCAAATTATTCAGTTTCTTTATGACCTATCCCACAAAATGTCTCAAAATGTAAAATAAAAAACAAACAAACATTATTTTTAATGAAAAAAAGCTGTATATAAATTACAAAAAAATTGACTACCTCTAGTGTTCAAATCACTTAGGCAGATTTGAAAATCTCAGCCTGGATGTTAACTCTGTCCATATATCAGGTCAAGTTAAAGACTGTGGGAGAGCCTAGCTTTTATCTTGGCCTGTTTCTTCATCTACAAACTACAAACTGCCTTGGTTTCACAAGGATTTTATCTCATGTTAGTTACCATGTGTTAGCTAACTTGATTAAAAAACACACCTTGTTTCCTAATGAAGACTAGGCCTGTGAGTAAAATGAAAAGTACACTGTAGGTTACCGGTAATAGCAGTAATATTGTTTGTTATATAGTTAGGCAAGAGACATAAAATCCCTCCTCATCACTAAGTATGATTGTTAGTTTTGGATTCGATGTTTTAAGGGATTGAGATGCTTATCCTTTTTATGTAGACCAGATTTAGTACTAGCAACCAAAACCTTGTAACAGCTGATGGATCTGTGATGGTCTGTGGGAAAGGTGGTGGCCTCATTTCATTTTCTAGCCGGCATCACAAAACTAAATATCACTTTGTTAGCACTCTTGTGGCAGTTTCATCAGTAAGGTTCCATATGTAACGATGATGGAAACTGAAAAGCCCTCTATTCCTGAGAGCTGATTCTTCCAGGCCACCGCTCAAGTAAAGTGGTATGGGAAAACTGTACTGTTGTTACTATGAGTAAACAGAGAACTTAAGTCTCTAGTACTGTCAGACCTGAATTTTCATGACTACTAAAATAAATATAACAAAAATGAATTTGTTTCAAATGTTAATTTAATTAGCACTTAAAGTAAAAGCCTCCTACTTTTAGAACCAGAAACTGCAAAAAGCAGCTATTTTGTTCACATTTTTTTTTTACTCACAGCCAGTAGAAGATAGGCATATGTCTAATTATTAGCACTCAGCTCTTCAATTTATGAAGTTTCTTTCCTTCCTATTTCAGTCTTTTGGGTTTTAATATTATCCCAATACATGAGTATAGTTATTTTTGTTTACTCATCTATGAGTGAAAAGTCTCTTTTTTATAAGTAACATTTTACAAATTTTAGCCTAATGGATTCCTGGAAGAAAGGTCACTTTACGTTTACAGGATGACCTTTAATTTCAGATCTGATTGTTACATTTAGTTTATCTTCTGGAAAGAAAGCTAAATAATGTCAGCATTCTGCTGGCAGATCCATCTCATAACCAAATCTCTTGGGATTAGAAGCAATGGAATGATAAATGATATCCAATATCCTAAAACTTCAAATTACTACACAAAACCCCAAAGGCATGACTTTTTAAAATAGGAAGATTTTAAAACTTTTTTTTTTTTGGCCTTAGAATCAGAACTCATGTAACATTAAAGTGGGAAAATACTTGAAACAGCCAGTTCAGTAACGGCTTTATTAGGTACAAAACAGCCTCTGTATAGGCTGCCCTCACTGCAGCCCTACCAAACGCCAGTATTTCATAGGCCTGTACAAAACCCAGTTTGGGCTTGAGTGTTTAGTCAGCTCTAATCCTGGGCTTGGTCTTCACTCCTTGAGTTTTACTTGCAGCTTGGGGACCACAACAAACTCCAAACGAATCTTGGATGTACAATAGTGAAGTCAATGAGTTTCAGGATGAAAGTGTCAGGTTTCACCACCCCCCTCTTTTCATACTTTTTTTTTTTTTTGTCTCAAGAGGACCCCTCACACTCATTCTCCCACAAGCCCAGGAACTTCATCCCAGACCATAGCTGACATTTTCAGAGGAGGGAGCTCCCTGCATGCTTTTCATTCATCAGCTGTAGGAAAAGGAAATGCTGCTCCAGTCCTGCTTCTGCCACTTCTAAGTTTCTTTAATAGAGCTAGGAGAATAATTAGCTTTTTTGGTTTGGTGGTAGTTCTAAAGAATTGGTTTGGCATAAAACAAAATCTGTTTGTTTTTTTAGATTTTTTTGATGAATTGAAAAAGTTCATTTTAGGTCCATTCCAGAATGGTATTCACACCTGGGTCTGCAACATCCCAAGTGAGTATCAGAACCACTGAGCTACAAGTTATGAGGGAGGGAAAAGTGACAGCATTATCACCTCCTTCTCCAGCTACTTTGTAAATGGAAAAAATAGTTATCTCAAATTCACTAATAGTTTTGTGTTGACCAAAATGGCATTTTATCAAATAAATTTTATTTGTCTGAAAAGAAATCACATGGCTTTGCTTTTCATCTTATTTTGAGACCCGAACCTAGACTCTGGATGGGGGAAACAGACCAACCTCTGGCCATCTTGAAAATCCAGAAAATGGCAGGCTTTATCAGACAGTTCTCCAAAGAACTGAGAAGTTTCACCATAATTTCAAACATGCAAACAGGTAAGCCATTCCAGTGCAAGTCACTTTTTATGTTACAGCAGCATGACTACACTACTGGTTTGCATGAGTGCAGTTACATTTGTGTAATTACACTAAGACAGCAAAGAAAACAAAACCAAAACATAACAAAAAAACCCAACTAACATAGCCGTAGCACTTACCACACAGTAACGGAAGAATAATACAGTAATTCCTCGCTTAACGTTGTAGTTATGTTCCTGAAAAATGCGACTTTAAGAGACACAATGTTAAGCAAATCCAATTTCCCCTTAAGAATGAATGTAAATACAGGGGATTAGGTTCCAGGGAAATTTTTTTCAGCAGACAAAAGACTATATTATATATATGTATAAACAGTATAAGTTTTAAACAAACAATTTAATACTGTACACAGCAATGATGATTTTGAAGCTTGGTTGAGATGGTGGAATCAGAGGGTGGAAGGTATTTCCCAGGGAATGCCTTACTGCTAAATGATGAACTGCACTGGGCTGAGCCCTCAAGGGATAACACATTGTTGTTAATGTAGCCTCATACTCTACAAGGCAGCACGAATGGAGGGAGGGGATACAGCATGGCAGGCAGAAACAGAGACACACACCCTGTGTGTTTGTGTGTGTGAGAGAGAGATGCGCATTGTCCCTTTAAGTAAGCTGCCTTTTTAGATCAGGAATTAGAGACAGCAGCTTTCTGCCTGCAAGCTCCCTCCATCCTGAGCCCTGTTGTGGAGATAGGGTAAGCAGATGGCAGGACCAGGAGGGAAGGGGACACCCTGATATTAGCCCCCTTCTTCCCCCCGCCCCCCGCACAGCAAGCAGGAGGCTCCGAGGAGCAGCTCCAAGGGAGAGGCAGGAGCAGCACATGGCAGTGGGGGAGGGACAGCTGAACTGCAGGCAATTGGTAGCCTGCTGGGTGGCTGCTGCACAGGGAACTTAGGGGAGCGGGGAGCTGATAGGGGGGCTGCCGGTCCACCCTGGTCCCAAGCCCCCACCAGCTAGCTCCAACGGGCTGCTCTTCCTGCAAGCAGTGGACAAAGCAGGCGGCTGCCAAACAACATTATAAGGGAGCACTGCGCAACTTTAAACGAGCATGTTCCCTAATTGATCAGCAATGTAATAACGAAATAACAGTAATTGGGATGACTTTAAGTGAGGAGTTACTGTACCTGTTTACACAATTCAGGGAGAAAGAGTGAGATATGTCTAGGATATGTCGTTGTACAGCACTGGATGTACACAACTTGGTTTCAAGAGCTTTTCTTCAGTAAGCATCTCCACAGGGCCACAACTTCTGGACATGCAGAAAGTTTGTTGGTCAATTTAATTTTATACAGTGTGTCCCCCTAGCTTTTGGGCATGCTATCCTGTAGCAGAACTAAGGCCTGGTCTACAGTACAAAGTCAGGCTGACAGAAATCACTTTGCGTAGTTCCAGTTATGCATGTGTCTACACTCAAATTTATCTCCTGCTGATGTAAGTGCCCCCCTTACAGCAACACAGTAAAATCTCATCTGCAGCACTGAGCCATGGTTGACGTACTGAGGTTGGTGCAAGGTGAGTGTAGACACTGTGTGACTATATCAGCCCTAACAGTCCTTCAGCAGCTGTCCCCCAATCCTAACACTGACTGCTCTGCTAACAACTGATGTGTGCAACTACCCAATAGACCATGCCAGTTACAAGTTCCAGACACTCTCCTTCCTGGAGTACATGGGAGGTATTGGATCTCCTGGGCCTGTGGGGAGAAAAGGCTGTCCAGGTACAGCTCTGGAACAGTTCTAGAAACGTGAAGGTCCACAAGCAGATAACATAGGGGATGCATGTGAAAGGGTAGGACAGGGATCAGCAGCAGTGCCACATGAAAGCAAAAGAACTGAGGCAGGCATACCAAAAAGCCAGGGAGGCCAACAGTCTAGAGGAGGAACAGCCTAGAGGAGAGGGGAAAAAAACCTGGCTTCATACCCAGATTCTGTGCAACTGCATGGACTAAAATGGCACCTGTCTTAAATTAGAGCAACCAGAGAGGATGTCACAACCTACAGCACCTTGTTACAGGCTGCCTGTCTGTTGTGTTCCAGCTCAAAATCTCTGTAGTCCGCATGACTACAGATAATCCCCATCCTGCTCTCAACATGTTCCCTTCCAGCCCTGTCTCTCACTTGTTACTGGGCTGCATGCGGCCCATCAGGGTAATCTGCTGGAGGGCTGCCAGACAGTTTGTTTACATTTACACAGCTGCCCGCAGCTCCCAGTGGACATGGTTCGCCATTTCTGGACAATGGGAGCTGCAGAAAGCAGCAGCCAGCACGTCCCTGCGGCCCGTGTTGCTACCTGCATCTCCCATTGGTCAGGAATGACAAACCATGGCCGCTGGGAGCTGTGGGCGGCCATGCAAATGTGAACAAACTACTCTGGCAGGCCCCCAGCGGATTACCTTGACGGGCCACAGGTTGCGCACCACTGATTTACAGCCTTATATATTGTCAGACCAGTATATAATGGTCAGAATAGGGGCTAGAACTGATACTTCAATAGCATGTATAGATCTGTATTTATCTATGAAAAACAGGTGTAATACTATCATCTAAATACGTGTGTGTGTGTGTGTGTGTGTGTGTGTGTGTGTGTGTTCTACACTTGCTGTATTGTATCCAAATATCTCTTAACATTCAGAGTACCTAAAACTGTAAAGGCCTCCATACTGGAACCCATTCTATCCTGGATACTGTAGGTGAAGAAAATCCCTAGCATTTCTCTCTCAAAGCAGCATGGGCAGGGTAACTGTTCTTCCTATTTTCCATCTTTCTGACAGAAGTCTATTGTGCATTTTCTGATACGTGCATGATGAAATGTTGGTTTCAGATAATTCAGCATGAACCATTTTAGTCTCTTTTCCAGGTTTCATTTTTTCCCCTTTACTAAACAATGATTTTCATTTCCTGTTTGTAAAAACACATTTCCCTTTTCTCTCTTAATGCAATTATCTGGTATTCAACCAAGATAAGAAACATAACTTTTCGAAGGCTCCATTATTTCACTTTCCTCTGTGCCTAAAAAATACAATGCACTGTATACAATGGTTGAGATTTGCAACAGTGGCTGTTCGGAGACATCTAACTTTGAATGGTGGAATGATTAAAAATGTAAGAAAACAACAATTTCATCTACAAAGAAAAAAAACCCCAAAACACTGTATTCTTATATCTGTTTTAAATATCAGAAACCACCATGCTATGAACTGCTGTTTGACTATTGAATATCTAAATGTATTTCTGTACTGATAAAATACAGTTGAAATGGATGGCATTATAGGAGTCAAAGTATCAATCTATGTCATCTGGGCCTGCCAGAAGGCAGGAAAATTTTAGACTTTTCAAGTGCAAACAACGTCTTTACATATGAAGCAAATTTAAGGTTCATATTAGTTACCAAAGAAGTATTTTCAATAAACACAAGACTAAGCTTGTTTTTGTTTTTGTTTTGTTTAGCTGTTAAACATTTATTTTATTTCACTTTGTTACAATGCTATTGAATTCCTTTTAAAAAAATCATGTTAGTTGCTTACTCCAAATGAAGCTTGGTAAGATAGTTGTAGGGAATAGTATGAAGTATAATTAGTCTTGTGGAGCATGTAAAATAGGTACTGTAGTTCCAGCAGAAAAGCCTTTCTAAGACAAGAGGGACCTTATGAATTCAAGGAAATGATTCCTGGTAAATTATTAATGAGAAAGGAAGCTGACAAATGAAATTAATTTTAAATATTTTATGCTATCATACAACATCATGACCTTGTGGTTACATTCTCTAAAATTATTTGTAAAAAGGAGTGGAAGCTTCTTCTTGTTCTGATCCCACAAATCTTGGTTATTTTTAAAACCATGGTGGAGCCTGAGTAGTAGCAACTTTTTTCTCATCTTGGTCTTTTATATTTCCTGAAACAGCATTATGCCTGTGTAATTTTCATTATACTAATAGAATGGCTTTATGCCAAATAACATACCATTCTGTTCTTTAGCACTATACTCTTTGATATTCCTTGTGAACTGCAAGCTCAAAATAGTGGTTTAGGTTTCCATTGCTTTGTTTAGTCTAAGTGATCGACTGGAACGCTCTCAGTATTATGCACAATTTAGAAAATGTACACTTTACCAGTAGAGGTCTTTCATTAGGATTTGTTAATTATATGTTAGAGATTAAACTTAATATTCTAAATTACATGTCTGAGGAAGAAGTTTATTCTTCACTTAACTGTTTATTTGTCTGAAAGAAAATTGATCAGTTAAAACAACCCTGGAGGTTAGGAGAGCAGTAAAACCACACGCAGTATTTATATAAAAAGTTTTCTAGTCAAAATCTGTACAGGAATTTTATATTGTTAGGGCTAAATTCTGTCCTTTTGAAGACAAAATAATCCAACTTTCACACATTAGTGATATTTACTTACAACCAAAGTAGAAGAATTTGAGATTTTTCCATTTGATAACTGAATTGGAAAATCTATGTTTGAGATTCTGAGTATGCACAAAGTTTCCAGATTTTTATTTCTGCCAAATATGTTGTCTGTCTACAAATCTATACTTAAGAATTGTTATCTACCATGTCTCACTTTAGCTATCTAATTCAGTAATGGCTTTCTGTTCACATTCTGTATGGCAGAGAGCTTAGAAAATCACGAATAACTGCAGTTAGCATTATATATGAACTAAAACAATTCCTCTGAAATGGCAGAGTCCAAAATGATTATTGAACATATGCATGACAATTGGAAGAAATATATTTAAACACACAGAATAATGTCACAAAATGTATTAAATCCAGCAAAAAACTTTCCTCACTAATATTTATTGCATCTTTTGTATAAGCAAAGTCCATCCTTTTGTTTTCTTTTACACATGATATTCTGAAACAAGTAAAATGAAAACTATTTGTCCATTAGCAACTTGCATTACATTATCTGTGGATTAATTATTAAAGGAAGGATATCACTATTATATATGTCAAATGAAAAATATATATTTCTAGATAAGAATAATGCAATCATTGATATTTAATATTAAATTATAATTAGCATCTAGCTATTCTATTCAGGTTCTTACACTGCCCTCCTCACCTCTGTGCTACATGTATGTCTTTTGTGCGTATTTTTTTTATTGTTAAGGGCAATGTCAAAGAAGCATGCTTTGCACCAAAAAATGGTGATGTCTGAAGTAGTTAGACTCAGACTTTAAAGATCAGAAGGGACCATCGTGATCATCTCGTCTGACCCCTAGCCCATTGCAGGACACAGAACCTCACCCACTCACTCCTGAAATAGACACCTAACCTCTGGCTGAGTTACTGAAGTCCTCAAATCAAGGTTTAAAGACTTCAAGTTACAGAAAATTCACCATTTACACTAGTTTAAACCTTCAAGCAACCCATGCCCCATGTGGCAGGGGAAGGCATAAAAAAAAACCCAAAAACCCAACAACCCCAGGGTCTCCGCACATCTGACCCAGGAGAAAATTTCTTCCTGACCCCCATATGGTGATCAGTTAGACCCTGAGCATGTGGGCAAGACCCATCAGGCAAATTCAAATGTTAATATTTTTAGTTTCCTAAACACAATTGTTAGAGTTCAAAGTTAAGTAGAATTGGAACTGATAATAATTGAACTGGTAATAATCAAAGCTAAATTAAACAATTTATTTTAAATTAATTTATTTTAGCTGCATTTAATTTTTAATTTCCAATTTGATTTTTAAAAGAGCAAAGCTTTGCAAATGTCATTTATCATCTTCTTCCATGAGCAGAACTGCTGAATTAGGCAAGATAGCATTGCATCTGAAGTAATTATGCTGTTTAAAAGATAAGCCAAAGTGGACATCAAGAAATATTGACAGCTGTGCCTCACAGAAGACAAATCATTCTGAACTTCAAAATTGGCACCAATAAAACTGGAGACAATTTTGTTGAAGCAACTGGGCTACAGTAGCGGCATCCTTTCAAATAATAGCAGGGTACTTCTGGTTCAGCAATCTTGACTTTTACAGAGATATGGTAGTTGAAATGTAGTGCCATTCTGCTAATTTACCAATTTAATGAATAATTTACAACTTCCTCAAAGGAACCATCTGTTTTTTAAAAAGTTATACCATTCCAGTGCTTGCCTATCAGAAGTTTTCTTGAAAGCTGTTTATTGCTTGACCACGTAGAGATATACTGTATAGTATATTGCTCTGGTAATGCAGTATTTCATAATCCATAGCACATGCCATGTGAAAGTTGTCAAGTGTGAATATTTCTCTGTTATAACTGTTCTAATAATTTATTGGTAGTGTTGCATGTCTGAGTTAATGATGACTTAAGATTGTCAAATAACAGGCTCAATTGAAATTATTTAATAAAAGATTATCAATCATAGATTAGTACAGCATTATACGGAATACAGAAAGAATAGATCTATTATTACTCTTTGATGTGATGATGATAAAGAGCTGGCTCTGTGACTCTCCTTCACTGTATCTAGAAGGACATGGCAGATTCATTCCACAAGTAAGTTCCCATACCAGTGTCATTATATATGATTTTCAAACAAATAAAACTTCTTTTGTCAAAACATGTTTGATGTCATTTCTATACATTATCTGTTTACCTGATTTGTGTGTGAAGGCATGATTATTTACAGCTGAGAGAACTAATAATTCCTTCAGATAATATATTCCAGTGAGTCCTTCTTCCCCCATCATTGTTCTTTCCTGTTGATTGCCCAATAGAAAAAAATCTGCAGCAACAAACTTCAGTGGTCTGTCTGGTGACTTGGCCCTCTGACCAGCTCACAGTGAAAGTCCCACCCGTTCCAGAGTAACAGTGTTACAATTCAAAACTCAAGAGAGCTAAACAGTTCCACCCTTCCTCGCATCAGTCTTCCACAGACTGTCCATCTTTCTTCCAGCCTCTGCAGAGTTTTTTTTTCACTTGGTCATAGAGTACCAGGTTTCAGGGCTTTCTCACTGGAGGGCCAGCTCCTCCCAAGACACTGACCCTGAGGGCTTCTTCCGTTATCCCAGCTGTATGGTTCTCCTTCTCCCCTAAAGCAGGTCTATGCTTTCAAGGACAGTCCCACAGTACAAGCTCCTTTCTACAGTCCCTTCTGTGCTGACTTTTCCAGAGAGAGAAACTCAACTACCTCTCTCTTTGGCTTCCTCTCCCTCTTGCCCTGCAGTTCTTCTTTTATAAGAATCACCCAGTCTGGTTCTTCCAGTTGGATCTAATCCTTAAGTATCTGTCTCCCATCCACGTACCACAGAGTGACCTCACTGGGCTCTCCAATTCCCCTTAACCCTGTCACTGCCAGTGTAGTCCCCCATCAAAAGGATAAAAATTTGACACAATAGCTTAGGTCTTTCCAATGTTCAGGGACAATGAGTCTTTTGATATACAGCAAGCCCTGTTTGTCTTGAAAGATCAATCTTCAGTTTTGCTGGGTGATGTCTGAAGCCATTTGCATCACCTCTTGCCTGTGTGACAATATGTGTCCCGTGCTAATTTAGTTTTGGGCTTCACTACATTTAAAAAAAAAAACTACCCTAAAACTTCACTTGTGCCATCCTTTCGTGTTAGTGAGCAGGGTGCATGTAGAAAAAGATTTTTTTTTTTAATTTACCTTAGATAACAGAACAAAAACCACATCAAGATGTATATCATCCAGGTAAGTATCCTGATACTATAAGGCTCTTAAAAGTACATGCAGAATTTAGCTCATATGGGTACTCTAATTGAGATTAATACTTGGCAGGATCATGACCTTATTGAACAACTCTATGGTAAAATTATCATCCCCTTTATTCTTCCTCCCTTCTATCCCTCACTGTTTATGACATACATTTGTTGTTTAATGTTCAGTTTAGATAATAGGATTATTTATTTTTATGAGGCACCAATACCCTTCTGGGCTCTCAATATAAAACATTAACAGTAAATAATGGAACTGTAGAAACAGATCTGATTCAAATTTGTGTAAGATGACAACACAGACAAATGCTCAAATGAGGACTGTAATAGTACAGTTCAGTTGATTTTCTTAATACATTGGAAAGCAGCGTGAAAAGTGAATGGGTTCACATAATGATTTAATACAATTAATATAGTAAATGTAATGCACACCAAAAAAAGCAGCACATTTAGGCCCTGATGTTACAATGAGCCATGCAGGTGTACGGTTTCGTCTGCACACGGCTCATTCCTGGAGCAAGCCTGTAAATTATTGTATCCGTGACTTCATATTTGACTTGAAACTTTTACTAAGGTGTATTTGAACTAATTCTAAATTAAGAACAGAGAAAAGGAAGTTAGTGAGAATTAAGAAAGTGTAAAATTAACTGTTACTCCTTTTGGCTTGAGAGGTTAGGGAATATACGGGCCTTTCAAATTGTTTCCATTAGAAGAAAAAATTGATGTTACAACCAGGTGTTTCTTTGATTCAGTCCTGTTTATTTACAATGAATATACACAAAGTCCTGTTTCTTTCAACACAGTAGGATCAAATGACAGAAAGCAGTTCTCTTGCTCACAAGTCCAGGCCTGTCTTTCCCGGCAGCACTCTGTCCCAAAAGCCCTTTCTCTTGACTTTCTCATAGAGCCACACTACTAACATGTCTTTTGGTGTCTACTGTTTTTTTTGCTTACTTCCTGGCTGCTTCTGACAAACAGATGCACACAGCCTCTGCCAATCCTCAGCACCTATGTTTGCATTCTTTTGGTGGTGGCTTCCATTGTCTCAGCTATCACTAAACAAAGGGGCATTTAATTGTTCCCTCATTTGGCCTGAATGCAAGGCAGTGAGCATGCCCATCAGTTTTAGCAGTCTGTGGCTGCCCATAGATCAAAGAAACAATTGCTGAGAACCATGCAACTCCCAGAATAAGAGTAGCTATCACTGATAGTCTGGAATTGCATTAAGGGAACATACATGTTTTTAAATCATTTTAATAATGATATAGGGTAAAAAAGTATAATAAAAGCATTAATGATGCGGTATACCTTATTCTGAAGTAAACATGCATGTGGTGCTATTGCTGCGATAGAACAAAGGGAATATAATGTATATTTTCCTAGCAATTCTGTTAAATTCTTTTAAATGAGAGGAAGATTTAAAAAAAAAAAAAAACATTTATGGAAAGGGATGTCTTTTAAACATCTTTGCACCTAGTTAGATTTTGGTTTCCCTGTAAATCAGATCCAAAGCTTCCAAAATAACATCACAGGAATCATAGTCTTTCACGCAAACTGTCTTTTACTTATTTATTGGGTAACACAGTTGGTGTCCTTTCTAACACTGTCTATAGGGAAACATAGATCTTATTAGTGTACTACTTATCTCATTATATCAATTTTCTATGCATCTGGATGGCTTTTTGACATTCAAAGACATTGAAACAGCTGGACCTAGGTTATTTCTGTGTTTTGTGGTTATGTGATAGTTTATTTTGCTTCACATTATTCATGCCATCAATAAATTCTGATGGCAGTTAGTTCAGAAGCTTCCTTTCCAACAGGAATTAGAAATTTCATAGCGTGTGCCAAAAAACTCAACTATGAAAAAAAATGCACAGAAGCCAACTTAGTTTTATTTAGTGATAGGTGAACAGCAAGAAAATTCAACCATTTTTGTCAATTCCTAGCCATCTTTTGATTTTTCCACATTCATGTCCCTTTTAATTTGTTTGTCAATTAATACGTATGTGAGTGGGTTTTGACTTCATGAATATTTAGAGAAGATATTCATTTGTATGAAACTCAATATTCATGCTCATTCACACATATTTCTGCTGGAAATGATTGCCTCATCATCCTGCTACCAATTGGCTTTGTGAGTGTGGGATTCAGGGTGTTAGATAGCAGTCACAGGCTAAAAAGATTGTAAAACTTTCCTAGACACTAAAAATCATGGTATGAATAGAAACACTAGATTTTTGGTTTATAACAAAAATCTGCAACCCACTAACAACCCCCTAAAATGTTCCGCCCTCTTCCTTTCCTCTCTATGACAGAAGAGGTGTTAGCAGGCCACTTCACCTTGAATGGTCCCTTGAAATATGTATGAACTATTAATGCTAAACAATCTGTTCCACCTTGTATTTAGTTGTGATGTTCAAAGGCTTGGTCTACACTACCAACTTATGTTAGTATAACTACGATGCTCAGGGGTGTGGGAAATCTAAACCCCAGTGTAGAAAGTGCTATGTTGACGAAATGATTTCTCTTGTAAATATGGCTACCGCCGCTTGGGGTGGTGGAGTACCTATGCCAACAGAAGAATCTTTCCCGTCAGCATAGGTAACATCTTTACGAAGCACTACAGCAGTTCAGCTGGACCACTTTTAGTGTAGACAAGCCCTTGAGTAAGTTTCCCAGTTCCGAAGAAGAGCTCTGTGTAAGCTCAAAAGATTTTCTTTCACCAACAGTTCGTCCAATAAAAGATATTACCTCATCCACCTGAGATACATATATTTTCAGGGCTCTATCCAAGTGAACAGTCTCAGGGAACATGAGACTTGTGTACAAAATGTGATATTCCAGGTCTTAAACCAAGACGGGAGTCCATAGATAGCTGCTGCATCCTGGTCACCACACAGTACCTGCTGAAACCTGGTGGGCCGAGGAGCTAGTAAGACTATAGCCTAAGCTAAGGCTCCACCCATGGGAGACTTCATTAGATGGTTGCCTGGCTCCACTGATTGATCCAACCATTTTATTTAAGACAGGAGGCGGCACAGGAAGTTTGTCTGAGCAACAAGGTGATTTCCTGTTGTGGCTGCATTGGACCCTGCTTGTGCCTGTCTTCTCCACCCAACCCTGTTCCTGATTCCTGCTCTGCTTCTGGATTCTGCCACATGTCTCACCCTGTCTTCACTCCTGTTCCCAGTGTACTCCTGTTCCACGTTTGATCCTTTCCTCTCCTCCATCTCCTCCCCTTACACCCCTCCTGCAATCACCAGTTAGCAGTCCTGCCTCTGACCCTCAGCTTCGACTCCTGGTTCCGACTCTTGCTTGACTGTGGTTCTGGTAATTGGAAGTTGACTCTGGTGCTGACACTTGGCTTCATTCCCAACCTGGATGCCTGCTCTGCCCACTAAACATGACTCCTCTGACTACTATGCCAGACTGCCTACATCCAGCCATAACACATATCAAACCCAATTCAATGATTCATCACACCCTTAATGAAATAATAATAAATCGTTATTGCTGCCTAAACCCTCTTTGGGTATGTCTACACAGCAATGTAAGCCCAGATTCAAGCCAAATCCCCCTTGCATCCACACATCAACTGTACTAACCTTGGGTTTGGATTCAGGGCCCCAAGACCCTTAAGGGCTGGGATGTCTGAGCTCATGTTAAGTTGGGACCTAGTGTCTGAACCTGATTGCTTTCCTGTGTGCATGAGGCCCTGGCTTGACTGGGTCCCTGAAGTGCTCCGGATGTATACTAGAATTCCTGGGAGCAGAGGAGTAGTGCTGCAGGCAGCCAGCACAGCAGCTGGAAGCACCATTACTGCCTGGCTGAGCGTGCTTCCCCTTCTTGAGCCAGCTCCTCCTAGCTGCTCTGTGGTGCTTGCCCGGAGCAGGAATCAAAGATGACAGAGGGAGGTGGCTCCCAGCTGCCAGGATTTTGGGGGCCATCTCTCTCCTGGCTGTGCTGAGCTGGGAACTGTGCTGTGCTGGGAGCTCTACTGCTCCCACTCCTTGCAGGGCAGCTGTTTGGTCCTGCTCCATTCTCTGCCTTTGGGATCCAACCCCAACCTGCACTCTCTGGGGCTTTGTGTACAGGAGTGCCTAGGCAATGTGCACCATGAAAGTGGTGAGTGAGAGCCAGCCCCAAAACTTCCCTGCAGCCTCATGTGTCAGGGGCAAGGATAAGGATGCCCCAGGGGCTGCACGTCACCACTTCACAACTGGCAGCAGCCAGGCTGGTGTGTGTGTGTGTGTTTTTCCTTTGATATCTTCATTTGTTTGGGGAGACTTTGGCAAACCAGTAAAGTGCCTGAAACCACTATGGTTTATTGCTAAAAGCAGCTGTCATAAATATAAAGGG
The DNA here is from genome assembly GCF_015237465.2 of Chelonia mydas. Lineage (NCBI taxonomy): Eukaryota > Metazoa > Chordata > Testudines > Cheloniidae > Chelonia > Chelonia mydas. The sequence goes on from NC_057852.1 coordinate 102,082,488, forward strand.
AAGGGTAAACCCCTTTAAAATCCCTCCTGGCCAGAGGAAAAACTCCTCTCACCTATAAAGGGTTAAGAAGCTAAAGGTAACCTCACTGGCACCTGACCAAAATGACCAATGAGGAGACAAGATACTTTCAAAAGCTGGGAGGAGGGAGAGAAACAAAGGGTCTGTGTGTCTGTCTATATTCTGTCTTTGCCGGGGATAGACCAGGAATGGAGTCTTAGAACTTTTAGTAAGTAATCTAGCTAGGAACGTGTTAGATTATGATTTCTTTAAATGGCTGAGAAAAGAATTGTGCTGAATAGAATAACTATTTCTGTCTGTGTATCTTTTTTGTAACTTAAGGTTTTGCCTAGAGGGGTTCTCTATGTTTGAATCTAATTACCCTGTAAGGTATCTACCATCCTGATTTTACAGGGGGGATTTCTTTATTTCTATTTACTTCTATTTTTATTAAAAGTCTTCTTGTAAGAAAACTGAATGCTTTTTCATTGTTCTCAGATCCAAGGGTTTGGGTCTGTGGTCACCTATGCAAATTGGTGAGGCTTTTTCTCCAACATTTCCCAGGAAAGGGGGGGGTGCAAGTGTTGGGAGGATTGTTCATTGTTCTTAAGATCCAAGGGTCTGGGTCTGTAGTCACCTAGGCAAATTGGTGAGGTTTTTTACCAAACCTTGTCCAGGAAGTGGGGTGCAAGGTTTTGGGAAGTATTTTGGGGGGAAAGACGTGTCCAAACAGCTCTTCCCCAGTAACCAGTATTTGTTTGGTGGTGGTAGCAGCCAATCCAAGGACAAAGCGTGGAATATTTTGTACCTTGGGGAAGTTTTGACCTAAGCTGGTAAAGATAAGCTTAGGAGGTTTTTCACACAGGTCCCCACATCTGTACCCTAGAGTTCAGAGTGGGGGAGGAACCTTGACAGCAGCCAAGTCAGCAAGCTATAAATTGGCCATTCAGCAGTCTCAGTTTAACCAAGGGGGGGTTGGGTGCCACAGAGAGGGCAGATTGACCCCGCATCCTTCCTGGTAAGAATTGTGTTGAAGTTGTTGATACATGTATTTTAGAAGAGCAGGATTTGCCCCAGTAATGTCTACACTGGGGCCTCAAGGCTGCAAACTCTGGAAAAACCCACACCTGGTTAATCGATAATCAGAAGGAACCTCTCACTTGACCATTGAAACTGCTTACTTAGCAAGTTTGCTTTAAGGGACATGTCATTCTATTACTAATGTATAAATAAGGGGAAAACGTTTGAGGTAGCGGGACTCTTCAGGACTGGACTCTCCCTCTGTATGCATCTTGTGTTCCCCACCAGCAGATGGGCTGCTGCTGTGCCACTAGAGAGCCACACTCACCTTTAGTAATTATCAAGGGTTGGGGGTGTTTTACTAACCTCTTGCGGACATGTGTATAAGTGCTTGAGACTAAGTAAAGTTTAGCTTTAAGTGAAAGCACTCGTGTTGTCCTGTTTGTGCCAGCCATCTATCGGTCGGACGGTCGTGTCTCCCCTGATTTATTTCCTGACACCACCTCACACAGAGTAAAAGTTACCAAGAGCTTTGGGTTGAAAGAACCCTGGGTAACACATTTTATGTCAAACTTGAAAACAAGCAGACAAAAATAAATTAAAAAACAAGCCAAAGAAAACACCTTCACTGAATGACCCATTTTAAAAATTAAGAATTGCAAACTTTCAGTTTATAGTTTGACAGCCCTGGAGACGGAAGTCCTAATTATCCTCAGTACAGGTTTCAGAGTAACAGCCGTGTTAGTCTGTATTTGCAAAAAGAAAAGGAGTACTTGTGGCACCTTAGAGACTAACCAATTTATTTGAGCATAAGCTTTCGTGAGCTACAGCTCACTTTATCAGATGCATACTGTGGAAAATACAGAAGATGTTTTTATACACACAAACCATGAAAAAATGGGTGATTATCACTACAAAAGGTTTTCTCTCCCCCCACCCCACTCTCCTGCTGGTAATAGCTTATGTAAAGTGATCACTCTCCTTACAATGTGTATGATAATCAAGGTGGGCCATTTCCAGCACAAATCCAGGGTTTAACAAGAACATCTGGGGAGGGGGGTAGGAAAAAACAAGGGGAAATAGGTTACCTTGCATAATGACTTAGCCACTCCCAGTCTCTATTCAAGCCTAAGTTAATTGTATCCAATTTGCAAATGAATTCCAATTCAGCAGTCTCTCGCTGGAGTCTGGAGAGTGGGGTGGGGGAGAGAAAACCTTTTGTAGTGATAATCACCCATTTTTTCATGGTTTGTGTGTATAAAAACGTCTTCTGTATTTTCCACAGTATGCATCCGATGAAGTGAGCTGTAGCTCACCAAAGCTTATGCTCAAATAAATTGGTTAGTCTCTAAGGTGCCACAAGTACTCCCATCCTCAAAACAGGTCCACATCGGCATTTGCCTGCCAATGTGACTCAGCCTAGAGCTGGAGAGCCCAATTCTCAGATTAGATGGTAGTTCAGTATAAAGCCATCTCAAACTGAAGTTATGTTAGAGACAGCCATCCAATGAGCTAATTATGCATTTTATGTACGCACGAGTGCCTTATCAACAGTACTTCCACATTTAGGAAACAGGATGGGCAGTAGAGTTTTCCTGTAGTGTTCCTAGGACTAGGGTTTCGAAATTTGGGAGACGGGGGGGGCACTAGGCACTTTGGGATATATTTACTTTGACTCGGGTCTATGCACTGCAGTGTATATGCTAGATCCCTAGGATTGAGCACGGGTCAGAAAATGCTTAACTTTGGGTTAAAATGAAATGTAGACATTTAAGCCCAGGATTCCCTGACACGAGTCAGTTAATTCGAGTCCCACTAACTCTAGACTTACAATGCTGTGTAGACATACCTCTTACTCCTAAAGATTTTCTCGGAGATCCTTGTTGGGCCAAACCTTAACAGTTAAGAGCCCTTAAGCTCTTAAGACTACCATGAACAATGTAAAAGTGCCTTAAGCATCTAATGATATCTTTATTAAAATAGTTTTAGAACAGTGAAAGGACTAAGTAATCTTAAGTACTAAAGGATGCCTTTATTGATTTAAATTCACCTTTAGCACAAATGGTGAAAGGAAAGCAGTGGACGTGTTGTTTCTTGACTTTAGCAAAGCTTTGACACTGTCTCCCACAGTATTCTTGCCAGCGAGTTAAAGAAGTATAGGCTGGATGAATGGACTATAAGGTGGATAGAAAGTTGGCTAGATTGTCAAGCTCAACAGGTAGTGATCAATGGCTCCATGTCTAGTTGGCAGCCGGTATCAAGTGGAGTGCCCCAAGGATCGGTCCTCAGGCTGGTTTTGTTCAATATCTTCATAAATGATCTGGAGGATGGTGTGGATTGCACCCTCAGCAAGTTTGCAGATGACACTAAACTGGGAGGAGAGGTAGATACGCTGGAGGGTAGGGATAGGATACAGAGGGACCTAGAAAAATTGGAGGATTGGGCCAAAAGAAATCTGATGAGGTTCAACAAGGACAAGTGCAGAGTCCTGCACTTAGGACGGAAGAACCCCATGCACCACTACAGACTAGGGACCGAATGGCTCTGCAGCAGTTCTGCAGAAAAGGACCTAGGGGTGACAGGGGACAAGAAGCTGGATATGAGTCAACAGTGTGCCCTTGTTGCCAAGAAAGCCAATGGCATTTTGGGATGTATAAGTGGGGGCATTGCCAGCAGATAGAGGGACGTGATCGTTCCCCTCTATTCAACATTGGTGAGGCCTCATCTGGAGTACTGTGTCCAGTTTTGGGCCCCACACTATAAGAAGGATGTGGAAAAATTGGAAAACGTCCCGCGGAGGGCAACAAAAATGATTAGGGGACTGGAACACATGACTTATGAGGAGAGGCTGAGGGAACTGGGATTGTTTAGTCTGCAGAAGAGAAGAATGAGGGGGGATTTGATAGCTGCTTTCCACTACCTGAAAGGGGGTTCCAAAGAGGATGGATCTAGACTGTTCTCAGTGGTAGCTGATGATAGAACAAGGAGTAATGGTCTCAAGTTGCAGTGGAGGAGGTTTAGGTTGGATATTAGGAAAAACTTTTTCACTCGGAGGGTGGTGAAACACTGGAATGCGTTACCTAGGGAGGTGGTGGAATCTCCTTCCTTAGATATTTTTAAGGTCAGGCTTGACAAAGCCCTGGCTGGGATGATTTAGTTGGGGATTGGTCCTGCTTTGAGCAGGGGGTTGGACTGGATGACCTCCTGAGGTCCCTGATTCTATGATTCAAAATTTTTCATTTGTGAATTCTGTTTGACTTTCTCCATTACATAGGACAAAGTACGTATACAAGAAGAGGACGTCAATTCTACTGACAAGTAACAAGTGGAATCAAAGTGTAATAAATCTGTACACACGAAAAGTTGAATAGAACTTTTTACTGTCATAACCTTAATTTACATTAATAAAGTTTTTTTCTGGGAATTTATTTTTTTTCTTAAAGAAATATAAGCTCATAAATTCATATTACCAGTGCAAAACTATTTTTATTTACTGTAGCAACTATATCTTTAAGAAAAACAATGTTTTCTTTTGTTTTTGCCTGGGATTTTCATTTGTTTTAAAGAAATATATATTATATGTTATATTGTGAACCAAACATATGGCAGCTTCTTTAGGTATTAACAGTCTTTGTTCAGGCAACACACATATACGTTTGCAATGGTACTGCTGCCTTCCCATTTCCTGCAGTTGTCAATGATGAACAAAACCAAAACTAGATAGTTAAACAAGGGAATGTGAGGCTATCTGCCACACTCCTTAGTGGCTGGTTTATTATACACTTATAACATTTCCTCCCCTTTAAGTATTTAGACACAACTTACAAAAATAACAATAATAATTAATAATGCATTTCAAATGGCAGATAATGGATAAAATAAAAACAAACATGCAGTGACTATTACACGCTATAATATTTCAAGTATGCAGGTGGATGTTTTTCGTATAGTACGCCTCAGTTTGGTTTATGGAAAAGGTAATTCCACCATCACTGCTGCCTTTTCAACAACAACTTTTGGTTCAAACCTGTCATTCTGTGAAATATGAACCTGATCATCTGTCCATGAGGTCTATACGTAGTAGCTGACCTTGTGTCAGGCTACTGCCACACCAGACTTCCAAAAACTGAAGCTGAATCTAATTGGACATGCTCTAGTGGCAATTCCATTGTTGTTGTACAAAAGTCTCCAGAGTTTACCACAATCCTTTTTAAGCAAACTAGATACCATTAACTTAGACTTGAACAGAGACTGGGAATGGCCAGGTCATTATACTAATTGAATCTATTTCCCCATATTAAGTATCCTCATACCTTCCTGTCAACTGTCCGAAATGGGCCATCTTGATTATCACTTCAAAAGTTTTTTTCCCCCTGCTGATAATAGCTCCTCTTAATTAATTAGCCTCTTACAGTTGGATGGGTACTTCCACCTTTTCATGTTCTCTGTATGTATAAATATCTTCTTACTATATGTTCCTTTCTATGCATCTGATGAAGTGAGCTGTAGCCCATGAAAGCTTATGCTCAAATAAATTTGTTAGTCTCTAAGGTGCCACAAGTACTCCTGTTCTTTTTGTATCTATAGTATCGCCAAGCATTCTTTTAATACCCATTAATTCTTTTAATGACAGAATTGCTTTTTTGGCTAACCTGTTTGATGATGAATGGTAAGGTCTGATATAACATGTTGAATAATGTTTTACTTCATAAATCTTTGGAATTCCATACTAGTAAAAGACCTGATGCAAGTATTTCAGGTAAACCATGGATATTAAAATTGGTCCTTAGTTTTCTTATGGTAGCTTCACTAGTGGATATAGTCATGGGATGTATGTCTATTCATTTTGAATGTCCATCCACTAGTACTAAAAACATTTTTGTCACAGAAATGGTCTGGCATAATCAATATGTACTCTCCTCCAAGGCTTATGTGGATACTCCCAAGGGTGGAGTGGAGCCACAGTAGGAACTTTTCAACTCTCTTGACAAATAGAACAGGATTGTACCTTACTCTCAATATCAGTATCCACCACTGGCCACCATATAAGCCATAAACTGACCCCTTCTTTTTAATAGTACCTGGATGTGTCTGATGGAGTTCATCCATTATGACTTCACATCCTTACTTCGGAATGATGACCTGTGTTCCCCTGAATACACACCCATCTTGCGTACGAAGTTCAACAAAGTGTGTGCTCCTGATCAGCTTTTGGTCTGGCGCCATCTTCTTAGCACAAATTCTCTAACTTTTGCAAGTACTGGATCTTTACCAGCCCATGATTCTGATTGTAATGTAACTATTCTGAAAGTAATTACTGGGTTGCTTTTTAATCAGAGTTTCGTGTCTTCTTTCCTGTTTTTTTTTTTTAAACACACTCTTCAAATGTGTCCCGTCAAGAAATGTGACATTTCTTAGTTTTAAATCCGCAGCCCAATGGGATGCATTTGCTTCCACAACAATAACACTCTCTATTAGCTGATTGGATCTGTGTCCCAGATTGCCTTGCAATTTTATACACCATACTTTGTGTTTTCTGTGTACTATTTCCATCTCTCCAGGATCCTGTGGCTTGTGTTTGTAAGTTGTGTATATTTGTATTTGCAGATTCCAAAGCCTGGGCCAATTTCAGAGCTGTTTCAAACATTAACTGTGGTTCAGACAGTAATCTGCTTTGCATTTTGTCATAATTAATTCCACAAACTAATCTGCCTACCAGAATTTGTGTCAGGGTCACACCATAATTACAATTTTGAGAGAGCTTCCTCAGCTCTGTCACAAATTCCCTTACTGTCTCCCATGCTTTCCTCAGCCGAGGATAAACTTAAATCATTCTACTATTTCATTACTTTTTGGGCTGAAATGGTTTTATTTTAACATATTTACTGGCTTATCAAAAATTTTATGTCATTCTTTAGGTATTAACAGTTGTGACAAAGTTCCTCCTCTACCTTGGTGGGTCCTGTGTTTATTGGCGGATTTTGCTCGCTTCAGAGATTCACAGTAGCCCTCATTTTGGCCATCTTCGTGGCTCAAATCTGCCGTTCACTCAGATAACATCATCACTGGCCAGCATGGGGGGGAAAAAAGAGTAAGAACCATCCCCGCAGTTTCTGCTGATCCACAATGTGGGTCAGGGAACAGCTCAGAGACTTTCCCCTCTGGTGGAACCTTGTGTGTTGGGTCTGGAGTGGGGAAGTTTGGGGGGAACCTGAGCCTGCCCTCTACCCTGGGTTCCAGCCCAGGGCCCTGTGGACTACAGCTGTCTAGAGTGCCTTCTGGAACAGCTGTGCAACAGCTACAATTCCCTGGGCTACTTCCCCATGGCCTCCTCCCAACACCTTCTTTGTTCTCACCCCAGGACCTTCCTCCTGATGTCTGTTAACACTTGTACTTCTCAGTCCTCCAGCAGCACATCCTCTCAATCCCAGCTCTTTACGCGCACACCTCACTAACTGGATCAACAGCCTTTTTAAACCAGCTGTCCTGATTAGCCTTAATTCTAGCAGCTTCCCAATTGGCTACAGGTGTCCTAATTAGCCTGCCTGCCTTAATTAGTTCTAGAAAGTCCCTGAGTGTTCTGGAATGGTCCCTGTTATCTTACCCAGGGAAAAGGGACCTGCTTAACCTGGAACTAATGTATCTACCTTTGACCACTCTCTTGTAGCCATCTGGCCTGACTCTGTCACACAGTCTTTATTCAGGCAATACTCATATAAGTCTTCAATGGTTCTGCAGGCTGGCCCCCAACTTTCTGCAGTTACCAACAATAAACAAAGCCAAACTAGATAGTCATACATTTCCTTTAACTATCTACCCACTCCTCCTAGTTGCTGGTTTGTTAGACATGTTATAACAAATATAAACATAAATTAGGCTCCTCCAGGACTTATAGTTTCTGCAAATTGTTCTTCCAGGACTCCTGCAAATGACTGACCAATTCTTGACTGACCACAATTCTTCCCTTAATTCAAGCTCCTATTAATTTTTCCAGATGAAAATAAATCTCCTGTCCATTAGAGCTGGGTGGACAAGGTTTTTTGCATCCCATGAAAATTTACAAGATTTCAGAAATGTTCCCATTCCACATCAGGACAAAACCAAGACCTTCAAAAAATTTCACACAGACACACAAAAGGGGGTGGGGAGGCAGGGGGAAGAGAGAACAAACAAACCCTAGAATAGCCAATAACCTAGCCAATAACCCAGTAGTTTAGGGCATTCACTTGGGATATGAGAGACCTAGATTCAAGGCTCTACTCCAAAACAGACATCTGCCTACATCCCAGGTGAGGGACCAAACCCTCAGGTTATTGACTATTCTGGGAATGGGAGGGGTCTCTATTTCGCTCTCGCTATGAAAATTGTTATGTGCATAAAACACATGTTGAATTATTTAATTGTTTTCACAGATCAGGTCATGCCAGCCAACCACCAGACTGATGGGAAGGAATTCAAGCCTTTGGATCCCCAGATGTTTCAAGCTTCCCTGGGTCACAGCAGGCTACAACACTGTTTCCTCCCTTAGTCTCTCTGGAATATTTTCTGGGCACTGATTCTCAGTCTGTTCCCCCTTCACAGAAACAGAGCCCCTCAGCCTACTGGCTTTAGGCCCCCAGAACAGTGCTGACCCCAACATACCCCAGTAGATTAAACATACCTTCTCCAAGAATGCCACCAAAGGTTACAGTTTAAGTAATTTAGGAAGCTTGTGGTGGTTATGAAGCATGTAGTACACTAACGTTTTGTGCAGGATTCTAACACCATTGATCTTTTACTTAACAGATGAAACACAAATTGTCACAAATGCATAGATTAACCTACACAACATTGGTATGCAGAAAAATAATGAGTGCATAAATCAAACATTTCATGAGCTGATTTATGCCTCCTGTCCTTCCCTCCCAGGTTCCACAAGCATTTTCATCCACAAGTTAGGGTAATATCAGGGGTCCACACTTCCTCTCAGCAGCCTTCATTCACATAATGTTGGAAAGCTCAGCATAAATCGAGCTTCCATATTCTACAACTGTCTTTGAGGAACTGAGAAGCATCCTAAAATTTGGATCACCTGGGAGTAAATATTTCATAGGAACTATGGCCCAGACCCACAAAGGGACATAGGTGCCTAGTCACCAAGTGGAATCCACAAACCCTGGGGCAGGTATCTAGGCTTCCTATACAATGCATGGAGAGATTTAGGGTCCTAAGAAAAATATCCAGAAAAGCTATCAAGTTAGGGTAGCCAATAGCTGATAATGACAAGAGAGAGGTGTCTTAATCCCTGCCCTCTAAGGGAGTTAGGCACCTATATCCAGGCTAGAGTGAGGCATTTCTCACAGTTTCAGGGTAACTACACACACACACACCCCTTTGTGGTCCACTCCAGGATTGCCCAGTCAGGTTTCAGAACTCTAGTCATCACCTGTCTCTGGGTACACAGCTCCCTACCTTACATTGTGATATCCCCAGAAAGCTGCTCTGCCTAAAAGCCAGCACTTGTGTTTTGCTTTCTTTCTGAGGGCTATGAACAGTGCATTGCCAGCAGCTACAAGTTACCACACAGCCCTTTCTAAGCATGCACATTTATTCTTAAAGTAAAAGCATTAAAGTGAAAAACATTTAAAAAAATAAAAGTTGCTATACACAAAAAGCTTTCCAGAGGTCCCCCATCAGTCTTATGTGGCACTAATAGGGCAAAGTCTTTCCAACCCTTCTATAATGTTTCCCCCTCCCCACCTGCCATCCCCAGACAGACAGTCCTGTTCATTTGCTGAACCAGAAAGAATGTTGAGTCAGTTTAAACCCAGACTTTTTATATAAAAATCCCTTTCTTTGTCTGTTGGACTCTGGAAAACCCAGACTGAACCAATATATGCAAACTTTCCCAGCAGATGGTACCTGTCTGAATGGGTTTATAATGTGAGTGCTTCACCTTAATCACTCCTCTCCACACACTTTTTTGTTCCTGGAGGAACTCGGGTAACTCTCCCCCTACAGATGCATATAATCCCTGTCCCACAGTGATATATAAACTTAATACAATCGTATGTGATTGCAATATCTGTCAGAGCACCTGCCTCCCATTGGGATCCACAGCAACTAAGCTATTTCTATTAAGAACAGCAGCAATGCATGCCTAATCCAACACAAAACAGGTGGGGGAAGGTGAGAAGGAGCCTCCCTTGTAACGCTTAGCCCTGTGGTTAGGGTACTCACTGGTGAGTCAGGGAGATCCTAGTTCAATTTCCACTTTGTCTGATGAGGAGAAGGAAATTGAACATGGATTTCCCACAACTCAGGTGAATTCCCTAACCACCGGATTATGGGACATTCTATTATGAGTCTCTTGCCTGTTGAAGCTGTTCCACTTAATATTAAATAGTTAGATATGCAGAAAACAAATGAGAATGATTTTATTGCCCAATGGTCTAGACATGCACCTGAGAAGTGGGAAATGAGCAGGAGTTTAGAGGATCAAAGTGGAGTCTAAATTTTGGACTTGGGCACTTAACTGTCATTTTAGGTGCCTAAGGCTATGCCCACTCTTAAAACACTACAGTGGCATAGCTGCAGCTGTGCTGCATCACTTCAGTGGGGACATTTACTACAGAGAGAGGAGGGGTTCTCCTGTCACTGAAGGTAATCCACCTCCCTGAGAGGCAATAGCTAAGTTGACAGAAGAATTCTTCCACTGTCTACAATGGAAGTTAGATGAGCTTAAACTGCAGATTTTTCAGGGTTAGGCAGCTATTGAGCAGGGGTTTAGAGCTGTGGCTCTCAACCTTTCCACGCTACTGTACCCCTTTCAGGAGTCTGATTTGTCTTGCGTATCCCAAGTTTCACCTCAAGTAAAAACTACTTGCTTACAAAATCAAACAAATACAAAAGTGCCACAGCACACTATTACTGAAAAATTGCTTGCTTTCTCATTCTTACCACATAATTATCAAATAAATCAATTGGAAAATAAATATTGTACTTGTACTTATAGTATAAAGAGCAGTGTAAACAAGTCATTGTCTGTATGAAACTTTAGTTTGTACTGACTTCGCTAGTGCTTTTTATGTAGCCTGTTGTAAAAGTAGGCAACTATCTAGAAGAGTTGATGTACCCCTTGGAAGACCTCTGTGTATCCCCTAGGGTTATGCATATCTCTGGTTGAGAACCAGTTTCGAGGATCAATTTCTCAGTTTGCAACTGTCTCCATCCCATAATGTTATCTGTATTCCCATAATTTCACACCTTTTTTTCAAAGTCCCACAAACCTGGTGCGACCCTTCTTTCTGTCTGCCATCTCTGACAGCAGCATTGAACCTGCACAGCTCTGCACTATTTTCATGAGTGTTGCAAACACAGGTTGCATGATCGTGCAGCATTTGTAGAGCTGCAAAAAGAACCTTAGGAGTGGGGAACATGACGATTTTTTGGAGGACAGATTACTGTGGAACAAAGCAAGAACAAATTCAAGGTTGTTGATGGTGTTCACAGAGCAGCGGCAAATGATGGAACACTGCTACTGAGCACAAGAAACAAGCACAGACTGGTGGGATCACATCATAATGCAGGTTTGGGATAACAAGCACTGGCTGCAGAACTTTGGGATGTGCAAGGCCACATTCCTGGATCTGTGCACTGAGCTCACCCCAGCCCTCCAGCACAGGGACACCAAAATAAGAGCTGCACTGACAGTGGAGGAGTAAGTGGCAATCACACTGTAGAAATTTGCATTGCCAGATTGCTGCCAGTCAGTCAGGAATCATTTTGGATTCAGGCAATCCACTGCAGGGGCCATTATGATGCAAGTGTGCAGGGACATTAATCATCTCCTGCTAGGCAGAACTGTGATTCTAGGTGATGTGCAGGATATAGTGTAAATGTATTTGCAGTAGTGGAGTTCCTGAACTGTGATGGAGCAATAGACAGTGTGCATATACCCATTACAGCACCAGATCAACTTGGCACTGAGTACATCAACAGAAAGGGCTACTTTTCTATGGTTATGCAAGCATTGGTGGATCACCGGGGATGCTTCACCAATATCAATGTGGGTTGGTCAGGAAAAGTGCATGATGCTCACATCTTCAAAAACACAGGACTGTTCAGAAAGCTACAAGCAGGGGCTTTATTTCCCAAATGGTTGATTACCATTGGGAATGTTAAAATCCTAATAGTGATCCTGGGGGACCTAGTCTACCCCTGGTTCCCCTGGCTCACAAAACCATACACTGGCCACCTCAACATCACCAAGGAAAGATTCATCTATCATCTCAGCAGGTGCAAAATAACAGTATAATGTGCTTTTGGTCATTTGAAAGGATGCTGGTGTTGTTTACTCACAAGATTGGACTTTAGTGAGAAAAGTATCCCAGTTTTATAGCTGCCTGCTGTTTCCTGCATAATATATGTGAAGGAAATAGGAAGGTTTCCTTAGGGGATTGGTATGCTGAATTTGAACAGCCAGATAAAAGCATGATTAGAATAACTCAACAAAGAGCTATATGGCTGAAGCAGGCTTTAAAAGTCCATTTTAGCAGTAAGCCGAAGTAGTGTTGTCACAGGGTCCACTCCCTGTGCCTCGTTGAGGCCGCATCTGGGGATTTGGTCTTTTCATTTCCAATACCTCCCTCGCTGCACACCCTGCCACTGTTCTCCCACTCTCTGTGACTCAGGGTGCCCTGCCTTCATGGCTCGACACCCCAACCAGGTCACTGTTTGTTTTCCCCTTCTGGGTTATCAAAGTTTCTTCCTCCAAGATGGCAGTCTTCCCATCACTTCCAAACCAGTGCCACTTCCCCAGTGGCAGGGAGGGGAACCCATGCCCACACTCTACTCCAAGTTCCAGCTCAGGAACTATCTAATTATCAGCCAAGGTCTGTACCATCTTAAACCTTGCTACTTTTCCCTGAGCCTTTTCCAGGGGTGTCACTTAGGGGGGGTTCCTGCCCTCCCCCAGAGTTTTATACAGGAGACATGTTTGTGGTGCATTTCCTAGCCCCAGGTGGAGCTTTTAACTGCATCATGGCTTGAGTGTGGAATGTGAGCTCTGCAGAGGAGAGGTGCTGCTCCCAGCTTGTTCCCTTGGGGCAGAGAGTCAGTATTTTGTTTATCAACAGATGCAAGGTGGTTAAAATAAGAAAGGGCTGATAATTAAATTAAGCATCTGAATGTCAATGGATGAGCCTGTAAAAAGTTAATCCCTCTCGGTGAGAGAGGGTGGGTTTTGAAGAGAGAATGCAGGGGACACAGAAGAAACACAGCCAAGCCCTCTGTGCCAAGGTTACATTCAGAAAAGAGGGAGATGTGAGGAGGATAGGTGAAAAGAAGGGGCCAAAACCAGGGGAAGGGATAGCGATGGTATAGAGAGGTTCCCACTCTACCTGTGATACTTATGTGGTCCCATCATGGTAGTATCTGAACACCTCACAACGTCTAACCTATTTCTCCTCACAGCCGGTCTGTGATGTAGAGCAGTGCTGTTATCCCCATTGTGCAGATGAGGTACTGAGGCACAGAGAAACTAAGGGCCAGATTTTCAAGGATAGTTAGGCACCTTGTGCGATTTTCAAAGCGCTTAGGAGGTTAGGTGCTTTGTAAACCCCACAAGATGCCTAGCTGCATCTTTGGATGCCTAGAAACCTTTGAAACCCTGTTCTTAAGGCACTTGACCCGAGGTCATACCTGGGAAGTAGAACCCAGGTCTCTGAAGGTTAGCTCCCTATCCAATGGATCAGTCTATCTCTCTGCTCCATGCTGAAGGGGAAAAAAAGAGGCCTCTGATAGATGCTAGAAAATAATGTATATTTTGAAACAATGGTTTTGATTGTTACTAACTCTTGAATACAACAAAGTAAGAATATACATTAAAATTTTAAACCTAATCAATATCCCTTAAGTGACTTGACAAAAGATGTCAGAATATTGTTAGTATTAGAGTTGAGTAGATCTAGTGTTTATTAATTTTCTTTCTTTACATAGGAATTAGATACAGAGCTCCTGTCAGCTAATTTCTAAGCTATTGTCTGGAAAAAAAAAAAGAAAAAAGAAAAACTACAACAACAACAAAAAAACAAAACCAAAAACCCCAAAACCCTAGAGTTTTCAGGTGCCTAAGTTAGTAGTCTGGAATCATGGTTAAAGTCCCCCTGCCAAAATCTGAAATGGCTCCCTTGACCTTTTTCTGTACCCTCTCCACCTAGTTTCCCTCCTTTCCCTCTCTACTACCCAGAGAGCGGCTACAGGCTCCCTCACTGCAGCCTAATTTTACTGCCAGCTTCCTTGCGTTATTCTAACCCCAACCTGTTCCTTCCCAGCTGGGTTCCCTCATTGTTCAGGGGTTATTTAGGCCAGCTAATTCCCTCAGCTGTGGCCTATGTAGTTAATTGGTTTCTCCTCAGCCTCATTAACCCCCTTCTAGGATGGTTTGCGATGAACACCCCATCACAAGTGTGTGTTGTTGCAGCGTGCTGTACCTGACCTTACTCGTTTGTGGCCTGGTCAGAATCATGTGGTGATTGCTGTACATGTAGGAATATAACACTGGCAATGAACCTATTAATTTTGTTTGTGAATGATCTTATAGGCTGTGTGACACTGTGCAGTAACAGGTAATTGGTTGCTTTCAGAACTTCTGAGTACTTAGCAGCATATGATGCGAACTAATAAAGATGAATTATGTTCCAAATAATAGAATTTTATTGTGTAACAAAATCAGTAAAAGAAAGGAGGGGGGGGGGAATCCCTGTGCAATTTTAAAACTAATATATTAAAAACTTAATAAATTAAGAGAACAGAACTTGTGAAGGAGAAAGAACATTCATGTCCATTTCAGATACACTTACAGCAACTATGGCTTTCACATGTCAGTGTATGTGAAGCTGTGATACTTTTTTAATGTCCCCCTGGGTGAAGTGGTAGACGTAATGCAGCAACCCCTGATGTCACATGGAATGTTGAGGGTGGCACCGGGATGCTATGTCCTGGTGCATCACCCTCTCCCTTTCATGCTAGGACTCCTGGGCCTTTCTTCTCTCCACTCTTTCCTTCTCCAGGCTGTCTGCAGTGTTCATCCTCCAGGCCCTGTGCTCACAGTCTCCCTGTTTTGCAGGACCTCCTGCAACATGTCATCCTGAGTCCTCTTCTTTCTCCTCCTTATCTGGTTCAGGTGTGGAGGGGGAGATCCTGAAGGCCGCAATGGCAGCAGCTGCAGATAAAATACACAGAGGTACCATTGTCAGCTTATTCACTATGGAAAGTGAAACTTGAAATGCTGAACTCACTCCCCTTGCTCACCTAAAGTTTTCTCACTTCTGCTTGGGTTGCTTGTGCAGTGAGTATGGCCCACTGGGCTTTGGGCAACTGAGGAGGGAATTCCTTGGTTGCCTGATTCTAGTAGTATAGGGCAATGGCACTGAATACTGGCACTGTTTGCCCCAGACTGTGGTGATTGCAGCTGATATCTCACTCCTGAGGGTAATACACACTAGCTGCTGGAATCCCAAAGCTGCCTGGACTGGTATGCTGCTAGTCTGTGTACTGCAATGGTGCCTTCTGACGTAATTGCTGAGTGGCATGCAAAAGTGTTCTACGGCGGAGGAAGAAATAAGGCAGCCCTCTCTAGGAACCTTCAGCAGAGGATTGCAGAATACTTCCATGAAAGTTTCATCAAGATCTCTCAGGAGGATTCAAGGAACATCCCTATGCACGTAAACAAACTGCTCTGCATGGCCTGGCCTGCCTAATGCTTGAGGGGAAAGAAAAGTAAATAGCAACTATACCTCTCTTGCTTGTACCACTACTTTTTCTAGCACAAATAAATTAATAAAATGTCAAAAGATATATCCTGATACTTTGGGGGTGCCATCCCTGTAATTGAAAATTTATCTGCACAGTTATTCGAGGATCCTTCCCCGGCACTGGGCTTGCCCATGCTCGACTGCCAGGACTGACTGGACTCCAGTGGAGTCCAAAAGAGTCCCTGGGTCACTGCTCAACTGGATCCCCTGATCTCCTGTCCTGCATACTTCTCCTCCTCCTCTTCTTCATCCATCACATCCTCCTCCTCATGGCCCTGTGACTCAGTCTCCTTGGAAGTGTCCATGGCGGCAGCTTCTTGTGAAAGCAGCAGGTCTTCAGCTTGGCCCCAGATCGATTGTTGGCCTCCCTGACCTTCTGGCATGCCAGCCACAGCTCCTTGGCTTTCACACGGCATTGCTGCTGGTTCTTGTCATAGATCTCTCTCCTGCATCCCCGGAGCAATCTGCTCATAGATGTCAATTTTGCTATGGCTCATTTGGTGCTGTGCCTGCACAGCCTCTTCTCCCTACAGACCCAGGGGATCCAATATCTCCTGTGTACCTCAGGCAGGAACACGTCTGGAATGTATAGATGGCATGGTCAGCTGCACTCAACAATGAAGAACTGTTAGGTGTGATTTTCAAGCTGTGAAATTAGGAAAAGGCATTTCAAAAATTCACAGGGCTTTAAAGGGGAAGGAGGGCTTCCAGTCTCCATGACACCTGGGCAGTGAAGTTCACAATGATGGCAGGGCAGTCAGCATGGGGCATTTTGGGACATCTGCTGGAGGACAGTTAGGGTCAACATAAGTAATGCAGTATCTATGCTTGCACTGTGTTGACCTAAGTACGTTGACCTTGGCTCTATGCCATTCAGGTTGTTGGTTTTACTATGTTGGCATAAGGGGGCCCTTATATAAGTAGGAGACAAATTTATGTGGAGACACATGCACAACTAGGTTGATGTAAGCTGCCTTGAATTGACCTAACTTTGTAGTGTAGATTAGGCCTTGGTTTTGATCAGAGACGGAAGCATAAAGCAGTGGAGACCATTCAGTGCATACATTCATGTGTGTGTGTGTGTGTGTGTGTGTGCGCGCGCAAGTCCAACATTTGCAGGTATCAATTCACCTAGAAAATTTATTCTGTTCAAATCTGCTGGTAAATACACTGAAAGATCATGAGACACTTAGATATTATATTACTGAGGGCCACATAAGTACCACCAATAGATAGATATTTCAAGTGCTTCCTTTGAAATGGATTCAAACGAAAACATTCCTTGACCAAAGTGCTCACATATAAATTGCAGTTTGTCCAAAGGGCTCACTCATCAAGATTAAAACATTTAAAAAAAACATCAAGTAACTAATATGCAATTCCATGTAACTTGAAAGGCCTTGTGGCCTCCGCAGAAAATACGATGAGAATTTTGCAATACAGAACTCTTCCCCAGAATCTCCTCCCTCCTTACTTTGTTGTCTACAGTCAACCCCCAGTCCAATGACAACTGTCCTTCTTTCTCAAGACAAGCTACAGTGGCAGCTGTTTCTAGTTGATACAAAAAGACAATATCACTTCTTTCCAGAAACTCTGGCCATTGTTCTGATCTAGGAAGATACTTATCAGGGAAGATGATACTAGCTCTTTCAGGTCCAGTATTCTGAATCCTTACATATTTGAGTTGTCACACTGGATGGCTGTCAGAAAGCTAGTTGATGGAGAAGGGGAAAGATGGTGGAACGTCTACATGATACAACCTTTAAGTATCTTATTTCTCTGTGGAGAAGATTCCCTTCCCCAGAAATTCAATATAAATAGGCAGTTGCAGGCTTGCTGACATCAAGTGTTTGGGGTCCATCTAGAATCTGTTACATGCAGGGGGAAAAGAGGATGACTTTCAATGAAAATTAAACTAATTGCTCCATTTGGAATTAGACAGATGGAAACCATAATGGGCATGACAACTTGTAATAATCTAAACCTGGAAGAAAATTAAATTCTTCAGCCATCAGCCGTGAAAGGCATCTGTATTACCTGCCTATAAGCATGATTGGAATGTAAATGTGTCCAGTGCAGAAAGTTATGGTGTCATATTTTTTGAAGGAATTCTTTGGAGAAGTTTGGATTCCAAAGCAAAGGAAAAATTTTTGAATTTTGAAATATAGTCTATATATCCCACTCATCCGCACACTCACAGAGAAATAGGTTAGCTTAGAAGGTCATTAGATTTTGTAGCCTACCAATGCAGATTGTAAAAACCGACAGAATAGGCGGTTATTCAATATCCATTGAGACTAGAATCACCAATTTCCCCTATTCACCTAAATTAGCCACTGCACCAGTCAGAGCCCACAGATCTCCAGCCTTAATCTGACCTCTTTGGGGCCAAATATTTTAATTTCCTTATACAGTTGATAAGAATATCCACATGGGTTAATATACTATTTACTGTTTTATCGCTGTAAAGCAGATTGAAATGCAGTTTGCAGTTGCAAGCTTTATTGCCCACTGGGAGTCCATATTCTTACAACAGAATTCTCACTTGCCATTCAGTTCTACTCCTATTAATGGCTTCCTGAGAAAGAAAGTCTTCCTGTGACTGGTTAATTAGGCACCCCTTGCATGGTGTCAGACAGTTTATTATACCTGCTGATAGTACTTCACTGTCAGAAGGACACAGGATGCTAATCTCATTACTTCTCTCTTTAGTGACACAGGCCTGAATGCACAAAAGGAGGTAGGTGCTTGGAAAAATCTCTATGATCCACTAAGCCTGAGTTAGGTGCCTAAGATCCTATACAATGAATGGGGAGAGACAGGCACCTTAGACTGCAATTCACAAAAGTCTAATCTAGCCAATGATTCTCACACTTCTCTCTGTGATAGGCACCTATCTTTGTTTGCAATTCACAGCCAGAAACTCTCTTTTGGGTTAGGCATCTGAGGAGTTTTGTGAGCAGGAAGAGCCCACCTTTTTAACTTTGTAGCCCAGTGATTAGAGTACTTGCCTGGGATATGGGAAAATGTGATGGAAGATGTGGGATGAAAGAGTGATTGGAGCAGGGGGACTGGCCCCAGGGTCTCCCACCTCCGAGGTGGCTGCCTTAATCACTGGCCAACACAGTCATTCTGACACTCTTTCTGGACCAATGATTATTTAACACTGGAACAATTATTTGGGAAGGAGGGAGACTAGCCTGGCCTGGGGGCAGGGCCTCGGGGGCCGAAGAACCGCAGCCAGGCAACAGTAAGGGCCACCCAGGCCGCTGTGGGGAGCCATGGTCCCTCCATCTGCCCTGGAGTGGGGCCCAGGGGAAACGGACACAGTCTGGAGTCCGCTCTCAGGAGCGCCACCCCAGGCAGGTGGAGTGTCCACAGCTCCCCACAGCTGCTTGGACTCCGGGGTAGGCTCCAGCTTCTGACCTGGCTGTGGGGAAGGGCCTTGGGGGGAAGAGGAGGGTCAGTGGGCCAGGCCCATGACAAAAAGTGGATGGGCCAAGCCCCTTGTCCCCGACCTCCTTGACTCATGGCAGTGAATCTCAGAGTTTGAGTCTACAGACTCAGGCTTACACTACAATGTCAAAAATATCCATGCAGATGTTTCGGCTTGGGCTCTGAAACCCAGCCCCCTCCCTGGACTTTCAAGCCCAAGCTGCAGCCCGAGCCTGAATGTCTACATAGCCATCTTTAGCATCATAGCACAAGCCCAATCTTTAAACCTGGGCTCTGGCACTCAAGGTCATAGTTGTTCTGGGTTTTGGGGGGAGGGGAGTCAGGTAGACATACCCAGAGAGGCCCTTGGATAGACCCACATGTTAGACCATATATGTTACAGCACCTATTTTTTAGTTCCTTGCCTCTGAAATCTGGTGAGAGGAGTAAGTCTCTCTGGAGCAGCCAGACAAGCTTATTTAGCATAAAGAGTTTCTGAAAACTCAAGTTTTCATAGAACTGAAATTCCATTTCCTGGCCAGCTCTATTGGTGAGGGTGACTAACCACAGGAAAAGTTAGCAAGTGCAGTGGTGGATTCTCCATCTTTTGGAGTCTTCAGATCAAGTCTGCGTGATTTTCTGGAAGATATGCTTTAGCCAAATGTAAGTTTTTGGGCTCAATACTGGGGAAACTGTGTTGAATTTAATGGCTTGTGATGTACCGGAGGTCCGACTATGGTTCCTTTTGGCCTTAAACTCTGTGAATCTATGAAGAATATGTTGAACACTCTTTGATTAGATATCAAGAGTTGGTTATTGCCTTTGGTGATGCTGAGGGCTTTATGGTGCTTTATTTTTTAAAATTATGCTAAGGGCACACAGAGCACTAAAAAGGTGTTATTTCCATTATGTTTCAAATACTTAGAAGTGATTAACAGTATATTATTTTTAACATGACTGACTCTTTAAACTGTCTGAAGCTAATATATTTGTTTTCCCAAATCATTCTGAACTTACCCTAGGGAAATACTCATTGCTTTTTACATTTTATTCTGTATTTCCTCTATGTATCTCCTCTTTGCTCAGTCACTTTCTGTGACACCAGCTACTGGGCTAATATAGCCATGTACAAAGTTTTCTCTACAACTGATGCTAGAAGCAGTTTTTGGTCATCCTTAGGCAGCAGTTAATAATACACAAAATAACTCCAGTACTTCCTCCGTGATATGAACAACATGCACTTAATCAGCTACCCTGAGGCCATGGTATCCAATTCAGCTAGAAATTTGGATATTCTGCATGGAACAGCAAGCAATAAATGCCTACTTTCCCTCATTCGTCTGCATATTGCAACTTTTATTATTCAGAGAGATGTTTCTTTAGAAATAATTGTATCTAAATTTCTAATTCTCCCCATAATCTCAATATACAAAATATTGCTATGGACAAGAAAGGATGATCTCCCAATTTGTCAGACTAGGAAGCTATTACATGGGATCCAGGTGACCCAAGTTTTAGATTGTTCCTTGTTCTCTCCTGCTCCAGCCTTTCTACCTTGAGTCTTCAATGGGCCTCTGCCTTCCTTGAGCTCCTTCCTTCTGTTCTCCTGACAGCCAGCCCCTAACTGCTGGGTTTTCCCCTCAGTTGCCAAGTTGTAGTACAGTCCACAAATCTCTGCCTCCTCGTGGGCATAGTCTTTACACAGCTTCCTGAATCTGGCCTTACCCGCTTCCTCCTGACACATGAATCACAGCTTTGTTTTTAGACTTCTTAGCCTCTCTCAGACTTTTCAATTCCTCATGCTACCTCAAGCTTATCTGCTCTCTCCCCAGACAGCAGTCACCTGCTGGGCTTTCCTCCTCTTAAGTCTGATATCTGCATAGGTGAGATTGGGTGTGGCTAGCTAAACAGGTGACAGGCCTGAGGTCTCTTGTTCCATACAGGGGGAGGCTGCCCTGTTACACATATGCTTTTCATTTTGGTTTTTGCATTCACATGAGCAAAGTTTGGTTCATATGAATAAAGAAAAGGAGTATTGTGGCACCTTAGAGACTAACAATTTATTTGAGCATAAGCTTCCGTGAGCTACAGCTCACTTTACTCCTTTTCTTTTTGCGGATACAGACTAACACGGCTGCTACTCTGAAACCTGTTCCTATGAATGTTCAATGATGTCAAATTTTAGTATTACCCGAGATTTGTTTGTTTGAGGAGAACATGCGTGACAGGAGGAAGATAAAGTTATTTCCAGAGGTTAAGCCATTGAGATGGGGAAGAGAAACAATGCCTTGTGACTTAAATGACAACTCACAAAGTGCAAATATTGATATGTGAATAGTGCCTACTTGAAACAATATTTCCTACAGAGAGTTCATAAACAGTTTTAGTCTTGTTCTCACAAATTCTTTATCTGACAATTTGAAATCATCAATATGTTACTAAAAATCATGATCTAGTCATAGGCAAAGCATACAGTTAAATTTACCAACTAAATTGATTGCAATGAGTCTTCAACAGCTTTAGTGAAGTTGCTATAGTATCTATACTTTCCTTTTCTATTTCTGTCTTGCTTTTTCAATATGAGCATTACTATATTCATATTTGCACTGATTAAAGTATGCCATAAAATGCACAACGTGAGTATCATGGCCATGCTAACATTACTCTGCACCAGACTGTGGCCCATCCTGTGATTGAGGCAGGGAAATAGCAGGCAGAAGATGAGTGTGCAGAATGAAAGGCACCCCTTTATTCTCCTGCATTGGCTGTTCATACTATGTGTAGCTATATGAGGCAGCATGGAGTAGCCACTACTTTCTTCACTCCCTGTACATATTGGTGGGAGGGCAGTGAATAGAGAGAGCCTTTGCTGCACCCTCTCAATGCGCTCTGATGCCAGGGGGTCTATGCTGTGCTCTGGATGGGATGTACTGGCATAGGAAAAAAACAAGAGGCAAATATGACTCTGAGTCACAATCTCTGCTCCTGGGGTAGTGGAACAATGTGATGCCCCTTGCTCAAGCCTCATGGTAAAGCCACAATGAAACCCTCTGAGAAATTTAGCGTTATTATTATTATTGTTATTATTATTATTATTATTGCCTGATTTTTGAGTGTTTTAATTCAAAATCTTAATCTATTAAGATAATATTGAATATCTGCTAGGGTAAGTTTATAGGCCAAGATATTTAAAAGGGGCTAGTGATGTTGGGTGCCTTGATCTTTGGGTGTTCAACTTGAGATAGATTATAGAGAGCCTAAATAATGGAGGACAGGTGCTTACCACTTCCTGAAAATCAGACCCAGCTAATTCTATTCAGTTTTGGCCTCCAAAAATTTAGGAATTTAGGGCCAGATTTTTAAATGCTTCAAGATGCATAGAGAGACCTAGTGGGACTTTCAAAAGTATCTAGGCATCTAATTTACATGGTGCATAGGCTTCTAGTTTGATTTTCCAAAGCACCTATCTGCATCCATAGGAGCCTAAATACATTTACAAATCTGGCCCTTAGAATCACTAGTGATTTTTCAAAATGTTGCCCATGGTTAACAGGTATCCAACTCTATTTATGCACATCCAGAATAATGTCATTTATGCTTTCATTTTATAGTGAAGTTCTTGAGAAAGAGTTGTAGGAATTATGCATCCAACTCAAAGAACCTGCATTAAAAAGATTTGGTTTGGTCCTTGGGTTTTTTTGTTTTTTTTTAACATGTAGTAATCTCTGCAGTATTAGACACCCGCCTGTACACTTTTAGTATGAATAATGTGATTATGCTAATTAGTTACACAGAGAGAACCCACAATGTTGTATAACAATTTGTTTCACTTGTTATATTCAAAACGTTAACTTCTGAAGACTTGTCATGGGTACAGTAGTTAGCTCTCCTTTGTTAACGTAGTCTACACTTAACCAATTAGTGCAATGTCTTTACCTGTGCCATAAATTAGAGAGATCTTTTAAATATATTATAAATTGGTGATGGATGCTAATTTCAAGACAGTGTTTGCACTAATCAGTTAAAGAAGATGGGTTTATAAAGAGATTTGAGTTCCTTGAACTTGGAGCGGACATAATTAAGTATCTTCTGGTTTTTAATTATAATTAACCTCTATACAGGTTTTGCTTGCCCTCCATGTCCTTGTTCAGAAGATCATTAAGTTAATGCCTTTGTCTTTAATCCCTTTAATAGAGCAGCTTTCTTTTCCTGAACAGTTGTAACTGGGGATACTAAGCCACATAAGGAAATGCCACAGCATACTGAAGTTGGTTCATAAGCAAAAATATTGTAAATAATTCAAACTGCACTATTTGTTACCATCATTCTTTAAGCTCATAACTTAATGCTAGGGATGTGCTAAGGTCATCACTTTTACACCTTGTAAGAGTACATTCTCTGTAGTTGAGCAGCAGGGCAAAATATTATTTTTAATACTATATCAGTGTTTTTTAAAACATCAGGGCAGCTCCTCAGATGACATAAACTGATGTCGCCCCACTGACTTCAGTGAAATGACTCTGATTTATGCCAGTTGAAGATCTACCTCTAAACCCCCAGCACATAATCAAGCAAGAATATATATTCTCATATATGTATGTAAAGATTAACATAAACCCCACACAAATTGAATGAAAGCAGAGTTTTGACACTTGAAAGGAAGAACTGCCAAAGACTCCATAAAGTACGCAAGGGACTTCACTTTTGCAACTGATTTTAAGTGAAAGACTCTCCAAGGTAAGCTGATGGGTGACTGTTAAATATAAAGCCTAATATAAATTGGAGAAAGAAAGAAAGAAACCAAACTGCAGAGATGCGGACCTTAAATTTAGCATTGTTTTCTGAATTTGAAATGCATGTGGGTTTAATTTCTCCCATAGATACAGACACTGCAATGAAGGATACAAACACAACCAAACCCAAATTTAGGAGTATGCCATGTGATCACAACATTTCATGAGAAGCGGCTGGCTGTGCACAGGAGCAGCATGGCAGAAGATGTGCTCCCCTCATATGCCTGCGAGCTCCAGGAAGCACTGCTGATGAGGCTTCTTACTGTGCCCAGCGCAGAACTGGCCACAATAGAGCCTTAATAATGATATTGAATAAGACTAGTGTCAGAATGCATTGTGCAAAGAAACCCCGCAGGACCAAACATACAGAAACTGAAGAGAGGAAGTATTGTTAGACATTGTATGGCTCCCCTTAATTTAAACAGATATCTCAAATGGTTTATTTATGTTCACATCTGTCTCTTTCCTTCTTTCGTCCTCTTTGGGAAAGGAGGGAAATTAAATATGGTAAATTAAACATAACCAACTACAGGCCAGATTCATATCAGTGCAAGTGAAAAGCCTGGCACAGGATAAAGGGGATGAAGTGTGACGTTGGCAGACCAGTTGCCAGCTCATCCCAAAGTCCCCATGTTTCAGCTAAACACTGTCAAAAACATAGCTGTGATCAGTTGGCTGTATGTGTTAGAATGGTTAATAAAACAGGTCTCTGAATTATAACAATGTGTTTAGTGTTTAGACTTTATTGAATACTTGTGTCTTACTGCATGCTTTAATCTCACTTACAGCATCTCTATATATTTTAAGGTAATATTTGACTAGTTGTATTGTGAGACTCTGTGACTGTATAAATCACAAGACAGGAGAGAGAAATTAAGTAGTGTGAAGTGCTGATCTTTGACTGAAAGTGTTATGTTATGTCCAACAGGAAAGGTCCATCCATACCAGATGGTCTATTGTGGGACAAGATGACAAAGGACTCTGTTGTTCTTTTCTCCCCATCACTTTAAGGTTAGTCATGCAAGTGGATTCCTCCCATCAGCTGAGACAGCAGCTCAGAGCACATGGCAAGAAGGAACTAAAAACCCCTTGCAAGAAGGAACTGGTTATCTCAGTGCTGCTTAGACTCTGAGGGATGTTGACCCCACAGTCACCCCAAAGGGGTTAATGGAGGCCAGATAGGACAATTCACCTATCAGGCTACAAGAGGGGGAAATTAAGGCTGAGAGGAAGGCCATAATTAGTGGAAGCTCACCTGTGCAGGAACAAGCTGGGCTTATGTAAAGACAGGGATATGATTGCAGAATTGGCCTTTAGGGAAGTAGTCTGTAGTCACTTCCTGGGGGAAGGGAGGTGTGATTCTGGCTATAGAAATTAGTTTCCAGTTACTCCCTGGGAGGAGGGAGTTTGGGCTGGCAAACCCCAAGAAGGGGGTGGAGCCAGAAGGAGTAGGAGAGGCTCAGGGAGGTGGCAGCAAGGGTCACAGTTGTACAGACTTTGGCTGCTAAGTTGAGGATATCTGAGCTGGAGCCCAGAGTAAAGGGTGGGTCTGGGTTCTCCTATCATCCACTGGGGAAGTGGAACCATAGATGCAGTAAATGGGAAGACTGCCTAAGATTGCTGGTGAGGAAAGACTTCAATACACCAGAAGGGGGGAACACGCATAGTGACCTGACTAGAGGGCCAAGTCATGAAGAGGGTGCACCTGGAGTCACAGAGTGAGAGAGCGAGAACAGCAGGAAGCTGTACAGTGAGCAGCAAAAGGGGACCTCAGACCTGGAAAGAGTTGAGTGTCTTGTTTCCTTTTCCTATTTAATAAATCTTTATATAGTTAGTTAAAGGATTGTCTATAAGTGTTGTTTCAGATGTAACATCTAAGGTGCAATTGACTTGGGGTAAGTGGTTAGTTCTTTGGGACTGGAAGTAACCTGAATATTGCTGTGATTCTTGGTGTAAGAATACACAAAGGTATGCTCATCTGGATGGAGAGATAGATCCAAGTGCCCACTGTCTGTTGCTCCATGTTAAATCTGTTATAGGGCCTGAGGAGTTTACGCTTCACAATTGGTTCTTGAAATCTAAGTATAGAACTCACAACCAATGTGTGGAGCTCTGGCTCCTAACAGTCTACCTGAGGTTGGTACCCATGCCCTTGAGTCACCACAGGCAGCGTTGCAGCAGCATAAACCCCCACTAGCCTGGGAATAATTGCTGGGGTCAGATTAGCCCCTGGAAATTTAGCAGTCCTTGAACACTGCCCTAACTTGTGTCCCTGCTGAAATGGCTCCCTGAAGCATTACAGGATAGCTGGAACATTCCATGGCCACTCCTATCAGTTCAACATGGAATTTTGTGAATATATGTCTTCTTTGGGAATCATAGAACTAGATCAGCTGGTTCTATATCTACCAGGGAGGACCTTTATGCCAGGGGGTATTTTGGGGGATGAGGGACATCTTACAGCATTTTAATTTGACTGCAGCAAACCTGTGACTTCCAGCTATACCAAAAATAAGGTTTGTTTGGGCGAGATTTCTTACAGATTTTCTGGTTTTAGTTTTTATTTGCACTATATTGAATTCCTGTATGGTTTCCCCTGTGCAAAGATACCCATTGTTATGCCCAGTGTGTATAGTGCCCTGCAGTATAAATTTTAAAACACAAATGTGGCCAAATGGTTAGTCTGATATTAATAATCTAACATCTAATAAGTTTCCATCAAGGTTAGTGTAATGATATGGTGTGTTAGGATATAGATATTCAGGCCTGTCTGTAAAGGCCTATACTCTAAGAATTTAGGTGTATTCTTATCACTTGGCTAGTTAGGGGTATAAAAGAAAGAATCAAAATCACTGTCTGCCGGTGTAAGGTCCTTCTTGCATGAACAGAGAGCAACAATACCCGAAGTCGAAAGGTGCAAACAATTCAATGTTTATTGGGGTGAACTTCCAGCAAGCATGATTCCAGTTTCCTTCCTTAGTGTCCCTCTTCCCAGCTCTGACACCACAGAGCCTTACACCTGTGTCCCTGTTCCCATTCCTGCCCTTAGCAAAACATGATTCCAATTTCCCCACCCCTATTCCCTGTTCCCATTTCCCCCCCACTCCCACTCACTTCCTGATTGACTGCAGACTATATAGTAAAACTTGAGTTCTGCTTAGCTATACCTTAACCAATCATTTTCCTGAAATTTAACTAACCAATCCTAACATATTGTAACATGATTATGTAACCAATTATATCCCACCACCTTAACCAGTTTACAGCCAGCAAAATTAATTATACAGCCGACAGAAACAATCACAGAACCAGACAGAGATTATACAGACAAACAATAGCAAAGTGGGAACTATGATGACAAAAAATACAGAAGTGAGGATTTCACATCCCAGCTATTGATAAGTGAGTTCTTGCCAGACAGGATGCTATCAAACTAAGTTTCCTTTTACATCTTCTAGGCACTTCCCTTTCTCTGGAGGCGATAGGCATTATCAGGACAGGATTGTATTCCTAACAGCCCAATAGCACCTTATTTCAATGTGACTATTTCGGAATGTGAGGATGTGACCTTTCACTTCCCAGCTTATGGCTGCCTCTGCTGCTTAGCCAAAGATCTTAGCCTAAGGACAGGGCCTCAGACTGTCACAGTAAGAGAAGGACCTTACACCGGCAGACAGTGATTTTGATTCTTTCTTTTATACCCCTAACTAGCCAAGTGATAACAATACCCCTAAATTCTTAGAGTATAGGCCTTTACAGACAGGCCTGAATATCTATATCCTGACACTCCACCCTTTTTTTTTCTTTTCTTTTTCTCCTGCCCAGATATCCCTGGAAAAGCATAGGACATATGGCGACACATTTCCTGATAGGGCCAGGCATCAAGGTGGAAGGTGTCAATATTCCATTTGTCCCACTGCCCCTTGTGTAGTATAGTGCCCTGCACCTTCTCTCGTACGGGCATACCACACCTATTCCAATTAGTGTTCCAGACTTCCCATTAGAGTGGGCCCGTGAAGGTTGGGTCCAGGTTGTCTAGTACACTGCAGGGTTTGGAGGGCTTATTACTTACTTATAGGTTATCTCCCTATGCAACGTAACACAAGTACAGTTAACAATACAGAATCCACAGCAACACCAAGTCCTGACCACTGCAGTATGGTCCAACATCCGAGACACCCCCAAAACACTGCCTCTCCTCCTTCGACAGGGTCACAATCTGATGTGTCCAGTTGCTGGCAGTTGCAACAAGCTGCCCCTGCAGATTTTGCTTGCTTTTGTCCATATCATAAGTCCATTGAATGTTCACAGAGAAATGGGATATTGTCCAAACCAGCTTGACCACTTGGTATGGAATCAGGCAGTATGCCCTGGTTTGATTATTCACAGCAATAAGATTCACAGATCCATTTGTGCACCAAAGTCCAGATAGCAGCATGTAGATGTGTGTAGTTTGGTTATGGGCTGGTGTAATTGTGCCCCCAGTCATATGTACATTCCCAGCAAAACATCTTATACACAGTACACCCAATTGTCCACCCCTTGCATAGGCCATTGATCCTGCTCCTCCATAGTCACAGGAGAGGGGCACATCCAAACATCTTCTGTTGATTTATACTATTTTACACACCCCTCCATTGATTCCCAGTGAGCTCCTCCCCTTCTCATTATTTCCACAGGGCTTGTGCGGAAGCCGTTGTTGCCGTTCCATTTCCAGGTACCACGGTAGCTATTACACAGGTGCTGGCCTCCTAGTTGAGCATTTTGCGTTCTCATACAAATCTTCCCCCCAAGGTCAGCCTTTTGAAGCCATCCCCCACCCACATCATGAGATTTTCTGTTCATTAAAACACAACAATGCTAGCAAGAAGACAAACACCACAGACAAACAACACAAAACATAGATCCATGGTATTCTGAGTTATTCTTCCGCTGGCACCAGCTTGCTTGTAGAGTGTCTGAAAAACAAAAGAAACAATTTCCACCCTCTTGGTGGGGACAGACTATTGCTTAATAATAATACCACTTTCTTTTACAAATTTCCTTGCTAATTGCAGGAAAAACAGAAGAATTTCCTCCAGGCTGTCCTTATTTCATTCTATAGTCAGGCTAGTGAATTACCCCATTCACTGGTCATTTATGAAATTCATGAGGTAGTGTACCTCAGTTTCCCCTCTTGTACAACAGACCATGTTTGCAATAGTATCTCTGCTGTACCAAACTTTACGTTTATTCTCAGGTAATAGCTGAGACACAGCTTCAGATTTTAGCATTGTACACACACACAAAATTCTCTTTTGCCTAACGTCCCTTGCACTGTGGTTACAGGGACAAACCATCCCGATGAGTCGAAAGAATAGTAAATATGGCAGGCGACCAGCTTGGCTTAATGGTGAAATCCTAGCGGATCTTAAACATAAAAAAGAAGCTTACAAGAAGTGGAAGGTTGGACATATGACCAGGGAAGAGTATAAAAATATTGCTCGGGCATGTAGGAAAGATATCAGGAGGGCCAAATCGCACCTGGAGCTGCAGCTAGCAAGAGATGTCAAGAGTAAAAAGAAGGGTTTCTTCAGGTATGTTGGCAACAAGAAGAAAGCCAAGGAAAGTGTGGGCCCCTTACTGAATGAGGGAGGCAACCTAGTGACAGAGGATGTGGAAAAAGCTAATGTACTCAATGCTTTTTTTGCCTCTGTTTTCACTAACAAGGTCAGCTCCCAGACTGCTGCGCTGGGCATCACAAAATGGGGAAGAGATGGCCAGCCCTCTGTGGAGATAGAGGTGGTTAGGGACTATTTAGAAAAGCTGGACGTGCACAAGTCCATGGGGCCGGATGAGTTGCATCCGAGAGTGCTGAAGGAATTGGCGGCTGTGATTGCAGAGCCCTTGGCCATTATCTTTGAAAACTCGTGGCGAAAGGGGGAAGTCCCAGATGACTGGAAAAAGGCTAATGTAGTGCCAATCTTTAAAAAAGGGAAGAAGGAGGATCCTGGGAACTACAGGCCAGTCAGCCTCACCTCAGTCCCTGGAAAAATCATGGAGCAGGTCCTCAAAGAATCAATCCTGAAGCACTTACATGAGAGGAAAGTGATCAGGAACAGTCAGCGTGGATTCACCAAGGGAAGGTCATGCCTGACTAATCTAATCGCCTTTTATGATGAGATTACTGGTTCTGTGGATGAAGGGAAAGCAGTGGATGTATTGTTTCTTGACTTTAGCAAAGCTTTTGACACCGTCTCCCACAGTATTCTTGTCAGCAAGTTAAGGAAGTATGGGCTGGATGAATGCACTATAAGGTGGGTAGAAAGCTGGCTAGATTGTCGGGCTCAACGGGTAGTGATCAATGGCTCCATGTCTAGTTGGCAGCCGGTGTCAAGTGGAGTGCCCCAGGGGTCGGTCCTGGGGCCGGTTTTGTTCAATATCTTCATAAATGATCTGGAGGATGGTGTGGATTGCACTCTCAGCAAATTTGCGGATGATACTAAACTGGGAGGAGTGGTAGATACGCTGGAGGGGAGGGATAGGATACAGAAGGACCTAGACAAATTGGAGGATTGGGCCAAAAGAAATCTGATGAGGTTCAATAAGGATAAGTGCAGGGTCCTGCACTTAGGATGGAAGAATCCAATGCACCGCTACAGACTAGGGACCGAATGGCTAGGCAGCAGTTCTGCGGAAAAGGACCTAGGGTGACAGTGGACGAGAAGCTGGATATGAGTCAGCAGCGTGCCCTTGTTGCCAAGAAGGCCAATGGCATTTTGGGATGTATAAGTAGGGGCATAGCGAGCAGATCGAGGGACGTGATTGTTCCCCTCTATTCGACACTGGTGAGGCCTCATCTGGAGTACTGTGTCCAGTTTTGGGCCCCACACTACAAGAAGGATGTGGATAAATTGGAGAGAGTCCAGGGAAGGGCAACAAAAATGATTAGGGGTCTAGAGCACATGACTTATGAGGAGAGGCTGAGGGAGCTGGGATTGTTTAGTCTGCAGAAGAGAAGAATGAGGGGGGGATTTGATAGCTGCTTTCAACTACCTGAAAGGGGGTTCCAAAGAGGATGGCTCTAGACTGTTCTCAATGGTAGCAGATGACAGAACGAGGAGTAATGGTCTCAAGTTGCAATGGGGGAGGTTTAGACTGGATATTAGGAAAAACTTTTTCACTAAGAGGGTGGTGAAACACTGGAATGCGTTACCTAGGGAGGTGGTAGAATCTCCTTCCTTAGAGGTTTTTAAGGTCAGGCTTGACAAAGCCCTGGCTGGGATGATTTAACTGGGACTTGGTCCTGCTTCGAGCAGGGGGTTGGACTAGATGACCTTCTGGGGTCCCTTCCAACCCTGATATTCTATGATTCTATGATTCTATGATACTCTTTTACACAACTGTACCCTGATTACACTTCCATCTTGTACAACTAGACACAACCAGGGGCAGCCAAGTTAAGTTCCAATAGAAACCCCTTACATCCTTTAATGATTTTGATTACATTACCCAATAGTCAAATAATTTTGATCAGATTATCTCTCCACCTGCTGCCGGCAGCAGTCCCTTATAGACCATTTCTGTGGGAAAAGGACCCATTTTCCCCTCAGAATAGCTGTAAAGGCTTCTGGGAACAGAAGCATAGTGGTGGGAGTAGCCACTCTACCTGACCCCCTTGGATAAATTAATTACCAAGCTTCCATCCAATGTGACTGCACAGAATTGCACATACAGTTACATTTATATAACTGGGTTTTACCATTACACAAAAACTTCTTTCCTGTAACACCACAACTGCTACCTTTTACCATTTCTACAACTCCCAAATGTTTACGTTCCTGCAAACCCTGTATCATCATTTTTTACAAAAGCTATTTGTAAGTTTTCACTCACTTCTATTAAATCACATACTCCTACATTTAGTTCTTTAAGTAGTGCAATTTGTCTGTAACAACTTGACCACCAAGTACAATTATTGCCACACAGCTGCCTTAACCTGTGCTGTCTTTACCTTGAGGCTGTTCAAAGAGGCAGTAAAACATTTGTGTCTCTATGGCTGCCCATGGATCTTTTACTCCAAAAATTCCAGTGGAATACAGCAGACCTTCATCATACTTTGTCCAAAATAACCAAAAACATCTCACATAAGTATCCAAAGTACCCTCCATTAAAACTTCAGAAAAACAAAAGTGTGGAAATTGCACTTTTGGACTTCGGGTATTGTTGCTCTCTGTTCATGCGAGAAGGACCAGGGAAGTAAGTGGGTGAAGGAATAAGCCCCCTAACATGGTGCAATATGCTGAAATAAGTCACAGCAGTTAAGAGTGAAGCACAGACTTTCTGTTGCTCTAGTTTTTCTGGCAGTTCTTACTGATTGTTAATCTTTACAGTTTAGTATCAACAGCACTTTTCCTTGGTTGCTGCCGCTTAGCATTAAATCAAATAATCAGCCAATACTATGACAGATAATGGTACAGTTATATTTCCTACATAGAAATCTCAAATCTCAAAATTTGAGTCACTTACTGTGCAACCTTTCCTTTGTCAAAATTTTACCAATCACCCACCATCCCAGTATCTAGTGTAAATTCTGTTTTACAATCCTTTCAACAAGCTACAGTTTGAGAGGCAATTCTAGTTAAGTGTTTCATGACAGATGCTATTCCAGGAAGAGGTCACCTGTCTCTAACCACTGTAATTCTCATCCTGCAATGGCACTGGTTCAAAAGATTTCAGAAAAGAAGGAGCTCAGTGCCTTAGTTCTGATCTCATTTACTTAGTCTAGTATGTTACAGTGTAACTCAACTGACTTCAGTGGGCTACTTTCCAAATCATACTGGTGGAAGTGGGACCTGAACTGGGCACTAAGTGTCTTGTGAGTAGAACTGAGTGACATTTTTTGACTAAGACGTTCACTGAATTCATGTAGATTACACCAAACTGTTTTGGTCAGAACAAATTCCCCTAAAAAATCAAAATTTCACCTTGAAGTTTTCAAATTGAAACATTTTGATGTTTTGTTTACACTTTTATTTTTTTAAAAGGAAATTTTGAATGTGTTCACAATTGAAACAATTTAGTTCAACACAATGTTTTCTTTTAACCTTTTTGATTTACTAAAGATTTGCTTTGGTTTGATGTGAAATGATTTTTTTTATTTTTTATTTTTTTCCCAGAATTACCAGTGAGTAGAAAAATCCATTATTCACCCCTGGACTAGTACTATTATTTATTTGTATTGAGTTAGCACCGAGGATCCCCAGTATGGATCAGGATCCCATTGTGCTAAGCATTGTACAAACACACTACAAAAATATGGCACCTGCCCCAAAGTGTTTATAGTCCAAGTAGCCTTTTTCCCATTTTTTAGATCTGATTCTGATCTCTCTAATGGCTACCCACTTGTGTGGCTTCATGGATTTCAACTGAGTTACTTTTAAATTATACCTGTGTGCGATCAGACTCAGGCCCTCTTATAGTCTCTGAAAAAACTTTCCTTTTTTATCGTGACATGCACAGAAATTCTCCACTTCTATCTCCCATAGCTGCTCCACACACACATGCTGCTTTACCACCTTTTCTCTTATCTCTAAGTGCTATTAACCAGCACAGAGGCGAATTACAGTTTTGTGGGCCCAGGGCCAGAGCAAGTAGGGGCCCCTCCCCACCCCTTCCACCTGCAGTCACTCCCCCAACCCCCCTGGGAAATGAGGTCAGGATATGGGGGCTTGCCCCGCCCCACTCCCCCATCTATCACTCCAGTTGGGGAGCAGAATTAGGGCATGGGGGCTTGCCCCGCTCCACCCGCCCAGCGCTCCTGCCGGAAGTGGGGGAACCCACTCCCCAGCAGGAACGCCAGGTGGGTGGGCAGGTGGAGCAGGTCAGGGTCCATTAGGGGTGCCCATTTTTCCAGGGCCCCCCCAATTGGCAGGGCCCATAGCACGGGCCCTGTTGGCCCAGTGGCTAATCCACCACTGCATCAGCATCATCACTTTTGCTAGTAAGAGACTTTGCAATTTTTGTTAGCACTATGACAAGGTTAGAAGAAATAAACTAAACTTATAAAGATTTCATTTGAGCGCACTGTAAAACTCCATATTTAGGCCAGAGGGATGTGTTTTGCAACAAAATCATAGTATAATTATAACTGAGTGAAAATGTTACTCTTTTGTGCTTTCATTATATTTGGGAAAGAATTCTATATTTTTAAAAAAATGTTATGTAATTTGCAAATTTTTAAAGTACATTTTAATGATCAAAATTTATCATAAACAATGTTACTGAAAATATATTCTCTTAACATATGAACAATTAGCAAGTTTTGAACATAAATTCTGGGGGAAAAGAACTCTGAATTTTCCATTGGAAGACTAGGCTGATTTTGTTTAATATATACAGCAAACATTCTGGTTGTGTGTATGTGTGTGTGTGTGTGTGTGTTTGTATATATATATCTGTGTGTGGGGTGGGAGGGAGGATAAAGTCATAGGGCCATACAGCATTAGTTGGTATAAATCAGCATAGCTCATAGAAGTGAATGGAACTTCACCAGTTCATACCAACCGAGGATCTGTCCTATGCTATGGATTAAAACTGGTCAATTGCACTTCAGAAAGGTAAACTGATTGATTGAAACAATTCAAAATAGAATTATAAAACATTTAGATAACCATGACTGACAGGGATTAACCTTGTCACGAACAAGGCTTATACAGAAAAAATCATGTCTCCATAATCTATTATAATTATTTGATCATATCAACTAACATATAAAAGGAGACTGATTCAATTTATTGCCATGTCAGGTCACTGAGAAATAATGTAGCTGGATTTTTTAAAAAGGCTGTATAATTTTGTGACAATTTATAAGATGCAATTCCAATTCTTCAACATGTAAACTGTTTACTTCAAAGAGCAAAAGGGATGTTTTCTCACATACAGAATTACACAGGCTTTACTTTCAAGTATAGTTTCCACCTGGAGGTAGGATACAAGACTTGGAACCCTTTTTTTCCAAAAAGTCTGAGCTCTCATTTGGACACCAAAATAAGTGACTGACTTTTCAAAAGAGCTCAGCACATTGGGTCACAATGGAAACTGAGCTCTTGAAAATCTGGCCCCAGATGATCTGAAGGGCTGAACCACATGGCAAATCCTATGTAAATAAATGCTGATAGTTGATTAATGTAGATAGACATACATTCATTCTGTTTCTATTTTGCAGCTTTACAGCCATGCAAACTAGATAACATTGAAAATTCCATCCAAAGGCTTAAATTTAAGCTTAATGTCATGTTAAACCACGGGAAACGTACACTCTCTCTCATGTTGTAAACTACCATGACAAATAAAATTGAAATCATGGAGTGTTATATATCATAATGTAAGTGTGACAACTCAGAATATGACAGCTAAGTTATGATGCCTAGTTATTCACACATCACTTAGTTTCTTGAATGACTGCCTCTGCAGTTTTACTACAGCCAAAAGTATACACAGGAGTGCACAAAGAGAGCTAAAATGGCAAGCATTATATTTATACTGTTGAATGGTAGTGAAAATTTCAGTCCTGTAAATTCCAGAAACTATTTTATCAAAATAAATACAAATATTACTCTTTACTCTGATATACTGCTATTTCCTTCAAGAGTAGATGTTCTTATTCTTAAAAACACTGCAACCATACGTTTTTATAGTATTGACAATACTGTGAATCCTGTGCCAGAGTACAGGGAGAATATAAAAAAAAAATCATTGTGCAGTTTCAGTGGACCAGAGTAAATAGAACTCAAGGAGTACAGAGTAGGTAGTGGGTGTGTGGAAAGAATAAATGGTGAACTGGTATATGGGCAACAATCAGCATGAAGGGAATCTATTCTGTGTCCTCCTGTGGTGCTCTTGTAGTGAAGCCAGACTGGACACCATGCTGTTACTGGCTGTTGACACTACTCCTACACTCTTGCTCCACTAAAGGCATCACAGAGCATGAAGCAGGAAGTAATGCTGCCTTAGTTGGCATAAACTAAGTTTCATAAACAGTCTTGAAGTTTGGAGTGAAGTTTTGAGGCGGGAATATATGGACTAGTGCAGCTCCTCCTCGCTACCTTTGGCCTAACCACTTTCCTCCTGGAACCAAGGAGAAACATACTCTTCAGAAAAGGAGAAAGGAGGTCTCAATGAGCCACTTTATCTTTTTCATCCTCTTGGGCGGGGGAGGGGGCTGCAATAGTTCTTTCATTAGATTCGCTCTCTAACACTGGTTAAAATCATGGACTATTTAAGTTAATGGGAGTTTTGTCATTGACTTAATGCAGGCAGAATTTCATACACCATGCAGCTAGAAGGAGAATGCAAATGGTCTACAATTCTGCCCAGAGACCCTATTTAAACTAGTATTTTTCTCCTATTAGCCACTGCTGCTGGTGGCATGTCTTTTCATTTTAGGAAGGAGGGCCGTGTAAACTAATATATTAGAATTCATTTACACAAGAGAGAAAAAATCATGTTCTTTTTAAAGGCCAGTTTTATCCATTTTCATAATTCATCTCTCTGAACAGAGAACCCATTTTCATCTTCTCACTGGAGTTCCTCCCCTGAAGCATTTCAGTGAGAGTGAAACTACATGTGTAAGAAAAGAAATAGAAAAGAAAAAAAATGTAATACAAACTATCCTTAAGGATTCCAGCACAAAAGAGGGGAGCTTGGAGAGAAATGGGTCGCAAGACTATCTCCCCCACAACCAACCAAAACCCAGGTTTTATAAATTCAAGAGACTCAGCACAAAAGGGTAGATTAGAAAATAAGAGGGAAGATTTTGTTCTTAGTTATTCCAGTGCAGCCCTATTCATTTTCAATGAACTTTCACAACTGGAACTGGAAGCTCCCCCTATGCTCCGTGGAAGGTGCTTCTAAAATTGCCTTTCACATGCGAATGTGGAGAGTGGCATTAGGAGGTGTCCATGGGATAGGATTAATGGATTAATGAAAACCTAAGTATCTATGACTGCTATCCCTGCCCATAAACTGGAGTAGTAGCTATGTGGTGGCTGTGCTACAGCCTATGTCTTGATCTAAGGTTTGGGAATAAATGCTTTCTTCCCAATATGATACTTCACATCACCTAATAAATCCCATTGAAATTAGAGGACTACTCATCTACCTAATATTAAGGACATATTGAACCACTATGATGGATCAGGGCCAGAGTGCTCAGCATATTGTATAATTGAGCCCTAGATGGGAATAAACCACATTTTATAAGGGGGAAAATTCTTTTTGGGAAAACAACATCGAGTTTTATAAACCTTGTGAAAACCTCTACCTATTCAGCTGCCCCTACATTATGTGAAAATATGGGTAAAATGAGTTATTTTTCCCCCCCTGCCATAATATTAACCATAGTTTTTGGTGTATAAATTGACCAGGGAGGGCTGAGATAATCTCCCAGGATCCTTCTGTAATTTTGATTAGCATGCTTCAAAGATGGCCCTCTAACAATTTTCTCTTCTCCTCACCCTCTTTGGTGTATTACTGTTGTTAATCAAAATAATGACATTTGCACTGGGTAGGGAGAGTCCACACGAATGATTAGAGCTTTAAAAAGTGTCTTATGGTGAGATATCTGAGGAGTTCAATCTGCTTAGCTTACTGAAAGGAAGATCAAGAGGTGACTTGATCACTGTGTAAAAGTACCTTCACAAGGAGAAAGTAGCAGGTATTAAAGGGCTCTGTAACTTAGTGGAGGAAGGCATAACAAGAACCAATGACTGGAAGTTAACACCGGACCTATTCAAATTAGAAACCAGGCATACATTTTTAACAGTGAGGAGGACTAACCATTCAAACAAAGGTAAGTGGTGGATTCTCCATCTCTTGATATTTTCAAATATAATTGGATATCTTTCTGAAATATATGCTTTAATCAGACATAAGTTATCACCTTCTGTACACAGATAACTGACTGAATTTTTTTGGCCTGGGTTACACAGTAGGTCAAACTAGAACAGTCTTAAAAAATCTATGAATCTATGAAAATGGCTACAAGGATAACATTTATTTACCGAACAGGTTGTTTGTAAAATATACAAAACTAGAAAAAAGAACTGAAACAACCTTCAAAAAGTAAAAATAGTAAGATCAATCGCTATAGGAACCAACACTATTACATCATATTTAGATCTGCTGATGTCACGGATCTTTGAGCATTACTGAGTTTTGTTTTTTTCCAGACATTGTTAAAGTTCTGTGAAAAGTGATCACCAGAATAGGATTTGGCTTAAGGAGAGGACAAGAAACAGCAAAGGCAAGTTTGGTAAGTTCTTGTCAAACAGTATGTTTTTCATATTGCTCAGATTTCATGTCAATTGACATGGTTGTGCATTGAAGCTGACTTATGAAAAGGCAACTTGTTCTGCTTC
The DNA here is from genome assembly GCF_015237465.2 of Chelonia mydas. Classification (NCBI taxonomy): domain Eukaryota; kingdom Metazoa; phylum Chordata; order Testudines; family Cheloniidae; genus Chelonia; species Chelonia mydas. The sequence continues at coordinate 102,120,927 of NC_057852.1, forward strand.
CCATATACAAGTAGAATGCTCAGAGCTGAGTCAAGCTATTGAGAGAAAAAAAATACAAAATAAAATTGTGAAATAGAGCATTGGATTGGGGAAGAAAATAAAGTATGTGTGTTACCTCTGAACTATAGCAAAATGGTGAAACTGTCATCGCCAATATCCTCTAGAGATAACCTTTAATCATGGCTCAGGATCACCTGAACTTTGAAAATGTCAGGAAACAAGTACTATAGCCTTTTCAGAACAGAATCCAGATGACTGTAGCTATATTTTGGACAGTTTTCAGGAAGCCATGACCGCGTTTCCCGGCAAAATGCTTTTAAAATGTAGAACTGGATTTTTCTTTAAGCATAGATATGCAACTGAAATTCTATCCATGCAGAATTGTTAAAACTTTACTAGATTTATGAAATTGGAGGGGAAAAAATACATAACCTGCAGTGTAAGCATTCTCAGAAAGGTTTAGAAAGTTAATATTTTAATATTGTGCACTATTATATTATGACCGTAATGATGACAAATTTCTGAGCGATACAGTAGATTCTCTATATTTGTGGAGCAGATCATTTTGTGATTTGAAGACATTTTTCAAAAGAGCATTTAAAGTATGATTATGTTATCATGCAGAGACATACATTCTATTCTTCTCCTGCAAAAGTATGTCACGGAATACAAATACAATATGAAATGCATTTTCGATAGCATTTTGTTTTGTTTGATTGAACTGCTATCTGGAAACACAAGCAAATGAAACCCTTAAGATTGTTTTTGTTGTATACAAATTCATGCCTTTTTGTAATGGGAATGTGAACACAGTGTATTGTTGCTACATCAACATTGCATAGCAGCGTTCACTTAGAAAAAACAGATATTTTTAAACGAGACAGTGGCAACACTGAAATCTTGCACTGTACTTTTTATTCGTGAATCAATAAAAAGTTAACTTATTTTAAAACTTGTGTCTGGGAGGGAAAAAAAGACACTCCCTGCTTTAAAAACATATATAACATTTTAAGCTGCGGGGTGGAAAAGCAATATCTATGAAATATTTTAAATGTGAAGATATGGTTGGTGGTTGGAAAAGCATTTTCTAACAAAACATATTTAATATTAAAGTCAGACAGTGACAATGATTGAATCTGAACACCAAAGTGTTTACAAATTATCTGGAAAAATACTCTCACCGAATTTAAAATCTATTTCTAGAACTTAGATGGCTCTAATGCTTAGGCTCTGTGTGTCTGCCTAAGGAAAGGATAATGAATTGCACACAACTAATAAACCTTCATGTTGTGTAGCATAATATCTTCTCTGATATTAGTCTATCGTACATTGGTTTTCAATAGCTATGCATTAAGGGACATTATTTACAACACTGCTTGTCATATGACCAGCAGCCTGCATATGGACAAGTAAGTTTTATATGCTTCTCTTTCCATGCCAACACAGACTTGCCCCATCACTGGACCCCCGGTTGCTAACCCTCAAGGCAACTAGGACGTGCACCTGTGTGCATAAGAAAAACAATCCTGTGCCTACAGATCCACACCACTGCCTCCATGCCTGGTCTTCCAACATCTGGAATGGAATCACAGGCACATTAATGTTGACTCATGACCTGAGGTTGCACACGCATATTGCATGCTTCTGAATGCCAGTGCCCACTTGTCAGAATTGCCTGTGCCCCCGTATCCAGCTGTACCGCTGCTATTATGGCAGAACCAAGCTCACAGCCTTTCCGGAAAATAACTAATGCTCCCCAGCCTTCTTGATCAGTTATTGACCATCACAAGTTTAATATCCCTGCTTGCCCTTGCCAGTGTACATCACAGAATTCCAAGCCTCCCACCCCGCCCTCTCCCCGACAGTGCCCATGCATAATTCAGGCATTAGCTCGCTAATCCCAAAAGCACCAACATTGTTTTTAAGAATGCTGTTCTAAGCAAGGCCGCTTAGATCCCTGAGAATGTTAACTGTGATGTGCCTCCAAGACTGCTGCATGGGGCCACTGGAATACAACCACCCTGCCAGCAACCTTTGAGTTAAGACTGCTGTGTGGATATGAATAGCCCTTTAGCTTCAGCCTGCTCCGTGTGAAAGGGAAGCTGCCCCTTTTAAACCCTGCATTCCTAGGGGATGAGTCAGTGACCATGCTGACCCTTTTGCAGCAGTTTTCATCTCTCCCCTCCCCCCCAGCCATAAAGAACTGTTCCCTTCATTCAGCTAGCCAGCCAAATATTCCCCCCAGACCACCCAGAAAAGGTGCAGGGTGGTCAATCTCCCGAAGGCATGGAGGCTTGATGGTTCAACTGGTTCATTTTACAGAGGTTTGCACAAATTTACATGACCAGATAGGCAGATTATCAGCACTGACATCAGGCCCGTTCTATCTATTAATTAATGTTTGTAGATGTAAACCACTTTATAAACGCTAATTATTATTATTATTTTCTACATTATCCTTTTGGCAATGAGGCTCTTTTTCAGCTGTACACAGTTGGTCAATTTGAAACCTAAATGACTTGCCTGAAACCTTGAGAACAGCAAGTCCTAAATGCATTTTAAAAATAATCTTTCCTCCACTGTATTATCACTTTATAAAATCTAACATGCTGTGCTTTCATAGAATGAGTTCTAAAGATGCTACTGAATACTATGCTGTACCTTATTGATCCCATGCACATCCTTATTTTACCTTAAATTAAAGCATTGCTATTACAAAGATACAGTACATGGTATATTGTATATGAAAATAAATGTTATAAAAATAACAAAGAAGTAAAGAGGCAAAGGATAAGAAAAATCTAAAGTATGTTTCAATAGACCGTTTGTCTGAGGTAACCTTTAGGACAAATTCTTCTCTTAGAAACAACAGCACCACTACCAATGGAGTTGATGAGAGTTGAATCAAATTCTTCTTCAAAAGTGATGGAAGCATTTGGGCCTATCATCTTTAAATGGTTATATTAAGTAGGATGACAGTTCATAAATTCATAGTTTCATAGGTTTTAAGGCCAAAAGGGACCATTATGATCTTCTAGTCTGACCTCTTGCATAACAGAGAACAAAGACTATCACTAAGTGATTTCTGTATCAAGCCTATAGCCTCTGGCTGAGCTAGAGCATATCTTTTAGAAACTCATTCAGTCTTGATTTAAAGACTTCAAGTGATGGAGAGTACACAGAATCCCTCGGTAAGTTGTCCTAATGGTTACTTATCCTCACTGTTAAAAATGTGAGCCTTTTTTTTTCTAGTCCGAATTTGTCTAGCTTCAGTTTCTAATATTGGATCTTGTTTTGTTTGTGCTCTACATTAATGAGTCCTCTATTATCAGAAATATTTCTCACATGTAAGTACTTCTAAGCTGTGATCAAGTCACATCTGAACTTTCTCTCTGAAGAGAATGAGGATCTTCCAACTGAGTAATCTGTTAGGTATCAATATATTTAAAAATTAATTACAATACCTATATAAAATCATTTTTTTAGCTAAACAGGTTTACTACCTTTACAAACACTCTCTGTTCAGAATAAGACTAAACTGTTTTGAACAATATTGACCACTGTTTTACTAAATGAAAATATTAGCTATTAAAAAAAACCAGATAGGTAGACATGATAATACTCCAATCTGAATAATTCTGTATTTGAAAAGCTCCACTGAAAAACTGAAATAGGTAGAAATGTAAGCTGAGACTGAAGATGTCTCGTGTGTTTGACATACTGATCATGTCATCTTAAATGGTGACAGGTGGGATCTCTGCTGTAGAAAGTATATCTTATTTATCATGTACATAACCCTGTCTGATAAGTCACCAGCCCTTTTAAATATCTAGTGAAAAGAAAATTGTAAAAAAAAACCAACCCAGCTTGTTGGTTATCTATTGTATTATCGTAAAACCCCAGAAACCAAGTCATGGGTTAGGACTCCATTGTGCAAAGCACTATACAGTTGAAATGGTTCTCTTTCATTGCAAAGATTGTTGAACAAAATAATCGATGCTAGTATAAAATGAGCTAAAGATTATCAAAGATTGATAATCATGTTCATCTCCCACTGCTGTAAATTTCTGTAATGTTTCAACAAAAACAATTTGTAAATAAAATATAGAATAAACTCTTTTGGAGCTGATTCTCATTTATACCAAGGGCTCTTTACATTACTCCTAGCAGTAAAATTTCAAGGTGAGCATAAATGTGACTCCTATACACTGCCAGTGGGGCTTAGTGTAATGAACAACATCATGGTCCTGCATTTTGACGTTTGTATTTTTTTCCTCTTATCTGCATCCTTCTTTCTCTGATTTTTTTTCCAATAGCAGACCAACAAATCATTTCCAAATATCCATATATCTACACTTGTCAGTTATAAAATACTACAAAGTGCTGCTTCATTTATATGCTGTAAAATAAAAATATAATATCATTGGGTTTCTAGTGATAAAAACGGCAAAGAGTCCTGTGGCATCTTATAGACTAATAGACGTATTGGAGCATAAGCTTTCGTGGGTGAATACCCACTTCGTCAGATGCATGTAGTGGAAATTTCCAGAGGCAGGTATAAATATGCAAGCAAGATCAGGCTAGAAATAACGAGGGAGGATAAGGCCCTCTTCTAGCAGTTGAGGTGTGAACACCAAGGGAGGAGAAGAACTGCTTTTGTAGTTGGCTAGCCATTCACAGTCTTTGTTTAATCCTGAGCTGATGGTGTCAAATTTGCAAATGAACTGAAGCTCAGCAGTTTCTCGTTGAAGACTGGTCCTGAAGTTTTTTTGCTGCAGGATGGCTACCTTTAAATCTGCTATTGTGTGTCCAGGGAGGTTGAAGTGATCTCCTACAGGTTTTTGTATATTACCATTCCTAATATCTGATTTGTGTCCATTTATCCTTTTACGTAGGGCCTGTCCAGTTTGGCCGAGGTACATAGCAGAGGGGCATTGCTGGCACATGATGGCATAGATTTCATTGGTGAATGTGCAGGTGAATCAACCAGTGATGGTGTGGCTGATCTGGTTAGGTCCTGTGATGGTGTCACTGGTGTAGATATGTGGGCAGAGTTGGCATTGAGGTTTGTTGCATGGATTGGTTCCTGAGTTAGAGTTACTATGGTGCAGTGTGTCATTGCTGGTGAGAATATGCTTCAGGTTGGCAGGTTGTCTGTGAGTGAGGACTAGCCTGCCTCCCAAGGCCTGTGAAAGTGAGGGATCGTTGTCCAGGATGGGTTGTAGATCACGGATGATGTGTTGGGGAGGTTTTAGCTGAGGACTGTATGTGATGGCCAGTGGAGTTCTGTTGGTTTCTTTCTTGGGCTTGTCTTGCACTCACGAAAACTTATGCTCCAATACGTCTGTTAGTCTATAAGGTGCCACAGGACTCTTTGCCACTTTTACAGATCCAGACTAACATGGCTACCACTTTGATACTAGTGATAAAAAGAAATCTGTGGCCTCTGTCCTTCACATACTTCTTGCTAGTGTATTGGTGTCAAGGTTCCTCCCCCACTCTGAACTCTAGGGTACAGATGTGGGGACCTGCATGAAAAACTCCTAAGCTTACTTTTACCAGCTTAGGTTAAAACTTCCCCAAGGTACAAATTAATTTTATCCTTTGTCCTTGGAATATCCACTGCCACCACCAAACTCTAACTGGGTTTACTGGGAAACGTAGTTTGGACACGTCTTTCCCCCCAAAATCCTCCCAACCCTTGCACCCCACTTCCTGGGAAAAGTTTGGTAAAAATCCTCATCAATTTGCATAGGTGACCACAGACCCAAACCCTTGGATCTGAGAACAATGAAAAAGCATTCAGTTTTCTTACAACAAGACTTTTAAAAGAAATAGAAGTAAATAGAAATAAAGGAATCACCCCTGTAAAATCAGGATGGTAGATACCTTACAGGGTAATTAGATTCAAAACATAGAGAATCCCTCTAGGCAAAACCTTAAGTTACAAAAAGACACACAGACAGAAATAATCATTCTATTCAGCACAATTCTTTTCTCAGCCATTTAAAGAAATCATAAGCTAACACATACCTAGCTAGATTACTTACTAAAAGTTCTAGGACTCCATTCCTGTTCTATCCCCGGCAAAAGCAGCATATCGACAGACACAGACCCTTTGTTTCTCTCCCTCCTCCCAGCTTTTGAAAGTATCTTGTCTCCTCATTGGTCATTTTGGTCAGGTGCCAGCAAGGTTACCTTTAGCTTCTTAACCCTTTACAGGTGAGAGGATTTTTCCTCTGGCCAGGAGGGATTTTAAATGGGTTTACCCTTCCCTTTATATTTATGACACGCCCCCCAAATCTCAGCTAGGGTGAAACACTGGCTGGGATTTCTTCCTGGAGCTCTAGGAAAAACAGAGTTAATAAGACACATGCATCTCTAAATATACTACCAAGTACATAAAGACAAACAATATTTTCCACATCTCAAGGACAATTTTAACCAGTTGATTCTGGGAAACTTTCACGGGAGAGTGCATCAGCCACTTTGTTAGAAGCTCCTGAGATGTGTTGGATGTCAAAATCAAAATCTTGGAGAGCTAAACTCCACCGAAGAAGTTTTTTGTTATTTTCTTTGACGGTGTGAAGCCACTGTAGCGCAGCATGGTCGGTTTGCAGGTGGAAACGCCATCCCCAAACATATGGGCGTAGCTTTTCCAGAGCGTAGACAATGGCGTAACATTCTTTTTCACTGACTGACCAGTTGCTTTCCCTCTCAGACAGTTTTTTGCTGAGAAACACTACAGGGTGGAATTCTTGATCAGGTCCTTTCTGCATTAAAACTGCTCCCACATCACGCTCGGACGCATCTGTGGTTACTAGGAATGGTTTGTCAAAGTCTGGGGCCCTTAGTACAGGGTCAAACATGAGTGTCGCTTTAAGCTTGTTAAAGGCCTTCTGACGCTTTTCTGTCCACTGAACGGCATTTGGCTGTTTCTTTTTGGTTAGGTCTGTCAGTGGGGCGGCGATTTGGCTGTATTGCGGTACAAATCGTCTGTAATAACCGGCCAAGCCTAAGAAGGATTGAACCTGTTTCTTTGACTTTGGGACAGGCCACTTTTGGATAGCATCCACTTTGGCCTGTAGGGGGCTGATAGTTCCTTGACCCACCTGGTGTCCAGTAAGTCACTCTGTTTAGGCCTATTTGACACTTCTTAGCCTTAACAGTTAGCTCTGCCTCCCTTATGTGCTCAAGGACTTTTTGTAGATGTTCCAGGTGGTCTGCCCAGGAATCCAAAAATATGGCCACATCGTCAAGGTAGGCGACTGCATATTCTCCTAATCCCTCTAGGAGACCATCTACAAGTCTTTGGAAGGTGGTGGGTGCATTTCACAGCCCGAAAGGGAGTACATTAAATTCATACAGCCCAAGATGTGTGGTAAAGGCTGACCTTTCCTTGGCAGATTCATCTAGCGGTACCTGCCAGTACCCCTTGGTTAAGTCCAAGGTAGAGATGAACTGGGCCTGTCCCAGTTTCTCTAATAGTTCATCTGTGCGTGGCATTGGATAGTCGTCTGGCCGAGTTACAGCATTTAGCTTACGGTAGTCCACGCAAAAAAGTATCTCCCCATCTGGTTTGGGAACTAGAACCACTGGAGATGCCCATGCACTTCCAGAGGGGCGGATTACACCCATCTGTAACATATCCTGGATCTCCCGTTCTATAGCAGTTTTAGCTTGAGGAGACACCTGGTAAGGTTGGACTTTAATTGGGCGAGCATTACCTGTGTCAATGGAGTGGTATGCCCGTTCAGTCAGTCCTGGGGTGGCTGAGAACGTTGGCGCGTAGCTAGTGCACAGCTCCTTGATCTGGTGTCACTGCATACGCCCAAGGGTCATGGAGAGGTTCACCTCTTCCACACCACCAGCATTTTTCCCTTCGTAGTAGACACCTGCAGGCTACTCAGCATCCTCTCCTCCCTGGGCTGTAAACTGACAAACCTTTAATTCTCTGGAATAAAAGGGCTTTAGAGAATTAATATGGTACACCTCAGGCTTTCGGTTGGAGGTGGGGAATGCTATGAGATAATTAACAGCTCCCAGGCGCTCCTGGACCGTGAATGGCCCTTCCCACAATGCTTCCATTTTATGGGCCTGGAGCGCCTTTAAGACCATGACCTGGTCCCCTACTTTGAAGGAACGCTCTGGCATGTTTATCATACCAGGCTTTTTGCTCTTTTTGAGCATCCTGAAAGTTTTCTTTAGCAAGGGCTAAAGAGGTTCGGAGGGTGTTTTGTAGGTTGGTTATAAAGTCCAGAATGTTAGTTCCTGGAGAAGGTGTAAATCCCTCCCATTGCTGCTTCACCAACTGTAATGGCCCCTTAACCTCACGGCCATATACAAGTTCAAATGGTGAAAACCCTAAACTGGGGTGTGGTACAGCTCTGTAGGCAAAGAGCAACTGCTACAACACTAGGTCCCAATCATTGGAGTGCTCATTTACAAATTTACGTATCATGGCCCCCAAAGTTCCATTAAACTTCTCCACCATGCCATTTGTTTGATGGTGGTAAGGAGTGGCAACCAAGTGATTTACCCCATGAGCTTCCAAAGGTTTTACATAGTTCCTGCCAGGAAATTAGTCCCTGCATCTGTGAGGATGTCGGAGGGCCAACCTACCCTGGCAAAAATGTCTGCTAGTGCCTGGCACACACTTTTAGCCCTGGTGTTGCTTAGAGCTACTGCTTCCGGCCATCGGGTGGCAAAATCCACGAAAGTCAGTATGTACTGCTTTCCTCTGGGTGTCTTTTTCGGAAAAGGACCCAGAATATCCACAGCTACTCGCTGAAATGGAACTTCAATGATGGGGAGTGGCTGGAGAGGGGCTTTGACCTGGTCTTGGGGTCTTTGGCATACTTCACAAGACTGGACATAGATAGAAACATCCTTGCCCATTCCCTCCCAGGGGATGACCCCCCCAAACGGTCTTTGGTCCTGTTCACCCCAGCATGGCCACTAGGGTGATCGTGGGCTAAGCTCAAGAGCTTGGCCCGGTATTTAGTTGGAACTACCAACTGTCTCTGAGGATGCCAGTCTTCCTGGTGTCCACCAGAAAGAGTTTCCTTGTATAAAAGACCTCTTTCTACAACAAACCTGGATCAATTAGAAGAGCTGAGAGGCGGTGGGTTGCTCCATGCCGCCGTCCAAGCTCTCTGGAGGCTTTCATCTGCTTCCTTTTCGGTCTGGAACTGTTCCCTTGATGCTGGAGACATCAGTTCCTCATTGGATTGTGGACCTATGCTTGGCCCCTCTGGAAGCGATGTAGGGGATGGGGCTGTTTCCGCTGACTGTGAACCGCTCTCCGCTGGGACACTCTGTTGGGGTTCAGGCTCTGGCTGAGCCTCTTGTGTAGGGTTATGGGCTGCTGCCGGTTCAGGTTCTGTGGGGCCCTCTGGTGTTGAGGTTGCAAGTACTGGATTCAGTGCTGGCAAATGGTCTGGTGCTGGTTGTTCCGCTGGTTCCGGTTCTGGGACTGGTTCCATCTGGGTCTCTGGGACTGGATCCACTACTGCTGTTGCAGAGATTGGCCTGGGGTCCGGGTCCATCACCTCTGACTGGGTCCTGATAGAAGTTTCTGGAACAGAGCTAGGTCTCACGGCTTGTTTAGCCTGGCTACGGGTGACCATTCCCACCCTCTTGGCCCGCTTCACATGATTGGCCAAGTCTTCCCCCAACAGCATGGGGATGGGATAATCATCATAGACTGCAAAAGTCCACGTTCCTGACCAGCCCTTGTACTGGACAGGCAACTTGGCTATAGGCAAATTGAAAGAGTTGGACTTGAAGGGTTGAATCGTCACTTGGATCTCTGGGTTGATTAAATTGGGGTCCACTAAGGAAGCATGGATAGCTGACACTTGTGCTGCGGTGTCCCTCCAAGCGGTGACCTTCTTCCCGCCCACACTCACAGTTTCCCTCTGCTCCAAGGGTATCTGGGAGGTATCTGGGCCTGTGGACCTCTGGTGTGATTCCGGTGCAATGAACTGTAATCTGTTGCGGTTCTTGGGGCAGTTGGCCTTCACATGCCCCAGCTCGTTACATTTAAAACATCGTCCAGCTGACGGGTCACTGGGGTGAGGTGGGTTGCTGGAGAACGGGGTGGTGGGACGATAAGGGGTCTGGAGGGTTCTTTGGGAGGTAGGTGGGGCCTTGGGCAGCCCCCGGTAATAGGGTGTGGTCTGGGGTTGTCCCTTCTGGTCTCTGCTCCAACTGCGACCAGTTTTCTTCTTCTCTGCCACCTCCACCCATCTGGCTCCACCCATCTCCTGCCTCGATTACAGTTTTGGGCTTCCCATCTAGGATGTATCTTTCTATTTCCTCAGGAATCCCCTCTAAGAATTGTTCCATTTGCATTAGGAAGGGCAAATTTACTGGAGATTCAACACTTGCTCCTGATATCCAGGCATCCCAATGTTTCACAATGTGGTAGGCATGTCGAGTAAATGACATGTCTGGTTTCCACCTTAGGGCTCTGAACCTCCGACGAGACTGCTTGGGTGTTATCCCCATTCTGACTCTCGCCTTGGATTTAAACAGTTCCTACTTGTTCATGTGTTCTTTAGGCATTTCAGCTGCCACCTCAGCTAAGGGTCCACTGAGCTGCGGCCTCAGCTCTACCATGTATTGGTCAGTAGATATGTTGTACCCAAGGCAGGTCCTTTCGAAGTTTTCTAGGAAGGCCTCAGTATCATCTCCTGCCTTGTAGGTGGGGAATTTTCTGGGATGGGGAGTGGTACCTGGAGAAGGATTGCTAGGGTTTGTTGGTATATTCTGCTGAGCCTTTACCTTCTCCATTTCCAGTACATGCTTCCTCTCTTTTCCCCTCTCCTCCTCCTTCAGCCGCATGAGTTCTATCTGTCTTTCATGTTCCCTTTGTTTTTCCACAGCCTGAAATCTGGCTAATTCCAGCTTTTGTTGAGTCGTGGATTTTGTCATCCTAACCTCTCTGTTTTTAACTAACTTTACACCCGAGGTTTAGAAATAAACAAACAAAACTTGGCTGTAAAATTTTTCTGTGCTGGAATAGAATACCTATTCTCTGATAGTGATTGTCAGCCTACATTAAAAAACAATTCCCTTGTCTCTGCTCTGGCCCCAAATCAAAGCAAAAAACCTCCAACTACTTGGAAACCTGCTTACCAACAGCCCAAAGGAAAAAAGAAATTCCTTTTCAAACTTGTGCTCCTTGTAAAAAAATCAAAATCCTAAAAAAAAAAACCAAAAAACCCTGCCACTTTTGTCTCCAGGCAAATGGGTAGAACACCCCCCCCCCCCCCCATTTACTTTTAGGGAAAAAAAACTTCTGGTTTACCAAGACTGTGAATTTCCCTGCAGGAGGTTAAATATCCTGCCTCCAGGCAAAGAAAACCTGCAATTCACAAAGATAATTTCCTTTTGTCTCTCCTCTGGCCCCAAAGCAGAGAAAAAACAAGCTGCTTTCAGTTTCAGCTGCTTTCTGGACCTCCTTTCCAGCAGCCCCAAAGGAAAAAAAAAATTCCTTTTTAAAATCTGTATTTCTGGTTCAAAAAATCTCAAAATGATCTCAAAATGATTTCAGGTTAATCCCACCACTCTGCCACCATGTCAAGGTTCCTCCCCCACTCTGAACTCTAGGGTACAGATGTGGGGACCTGCATGAACACCTCCTAAGCTTACTTTTACCAGCTTAGGTTAAAACTTCCCCAAGGTACAAATTAATTTTATGCTTTGTCCTTGGAATATCCACTGCCACCACCAAACTCTAACTGGGTTTACTGGGAAACGTAGTTTGGACACGTCTTTCCCCCCAAAATCCTCCCAACCCTTGTACCCCACTTCCTGGGAAAGGTTTCGTAAAAATCCTCACCAATTTGCATAGGTGACCACAGACCCAAACCCTTGGATCTGAGAACAATGAAAAAGCATTCAGTTTTCTTACAAGAAGACTTTTAATAGAAATAGAAGTAAAGGAATCACCCCTGTAAAATCAGGATGGTAGATACCTTACAGGGTAATTAGATTCAAAACATAGAGAATCCCTCTAGGCAAAACCTTAAGTTACAAAAAGACACACAGACAGAAATAGTCATTCTATTCAGCATAGTTCTTTTCTCAGCCATTTAAAGAAATCATAATCTAACGCATACCTAGCTAGATTACTTACTAAAAGTTCTAAGACTCCATTCCTGGTCTATCCCCGGCAAAAGCAGCATATCGACAGACACAGACCCTTTGTTTCTCTCCCTCCTCCCAGCTTTTGAAAGTATCTTGTCTCCTCATTGGTCATTTTGGTCAGGTGCCAGCAAGGTTACCTTTAGCTTCTTAACCCTTTACAGGTGAGAGGATTTTTCCTCTGGCCAGGAGGGATTTTAAATGGGTTTACCCTTCCCTTTATATTTATGACAATTGATAACTGCTGTAAGAAGTCCCATTGCCTATAGAGGACTTACTCTTACCTATTACTTAATCACATGCCTGAAAGTTTCGGAATGAGATATATTCTATGACATGCCTTTGGTGTATATTCCATTAAACCCATTAGATATTTGAAATTAACAAAAAGTAAAACCAAATGTCACAGTCAGAGTACTTCAATGTAATCTAGTTTTACAGATTCAGCACATTTCCCAGAAGGTAGATTTTTCCATTAATCTTTTAATCAACTATTTGCTACATTTTTTCAGCTATTAGCTGTCGTGGCTCCTGTCACTATTACAATAACAATTTCATGCGATGAAATCAGTCTTTCCTCCACTAAGTGTGCACTGTGGTATCTGATTCTCCTTTCAATAAAGGATCTTAAATTGCAACTGCAACACCACAATTCAGTGAAATTGGAGCATTAACTTGGGAACTGTGACATGACAGGAGTTTTCTTGTTTGTTTTTTTTTTTTTTTTTTTTTTTTTTTTTTACAAATGAGAAATACAAATGTTAAATGTAGCTCAGTTTCTGTGAGCTGTGAGAGATGGAGAAAATCAGTCTGCAGAGAGGTGACTCGTGGTGTACGGGGAGACTTTGGCAAACCAGTAAAGTGCCTGAAACCACTATGGCTTATTGCTAAAAGCAGCCAAGTCAGCAGGCTGTAAATTAGCCAAGTCAGCAGGCTTAGCTTAACCAAGGCAGGAGAGGAAGGGGGGTTTTGGGTGCCACAGAGTGGGCAGCTTGACCCCCGCGTCCTTCCTGATAAGAATCGTGTTGAAGTTGCTGATACATGCATCTTAAAAGAGCAGGATGTGCCCCAGGAATGTCTATTGGGGCCTCAAGGTTGCAAACACTGGAAAAAACCCACACCTGGTTAATCGATAATCAGAAGGAACCTCTCACTTGACCATTGAAACTGCTTACTTAACAAGTTTGCTTTAAGGGACATGTCATTCTATTACTAATATATAAATAAGGGGAAAAAGTTTGAAGCAGGGGGACTCTTCAGAACTGGACTCTCCCTCTGGATTCATTTTGTGTTCCCCACTAGCAGATGGGCTGCCATTGTGCCACTTGAGAGCCACACTCAGCTTCGGTAATTATCGAGGGTTGGCGGTGTATTACTAACCTATTGTGGACGTGTGTAAGTGCTTGAGACTAAGTTTAGCTTTAAGTAAAAGCACTTCTGTGTTGTCCTGTTTGTGCCAGCCATCTATCGGTTGGACAGCCGTGTCTCCCCTGATTTATTTCCTGACACCACCTCACACAGAGTAAAAGTTACCAAGAGCTTTGGGTTGAAAGAACCCCGGGTAACAGTGGCTCATGACTATGTTTCATTGACTCAAACAGACATAAGTGTTCCAGTTATATCTCAACAGTAGCTTTTTTGTGGCTATGGGTTTCTATTTATTTCAACTGATGAAGTGACCATCCAAAGCGCTAGGACCTGCAGATGTTTGGAAAGGACAGAGTTTTTACACTTTTAAAGGTGACATACAAATCTTTTTTTTTTTTTTTTTGTATGGACTTAGTCTTATTGTGCTTCTCTGTGTCATATAAAAGAAGCCTGGGAGGTATTGTTTTGTTTTAGACTCTCTCTTCTCTTTGTGACAAGCCTGCTTTTGCTAGAGGTTTCAGAGATGCTTAATGTGAGTCCCCACCTAATTCAGCAAAGCATTTGCCCATGTGCTTTAAGCAGGCCCTTAAGGCTCAATGGAGTCAAAGGAACTTAAGCACTTCACTGATTATGAATGCTGAAGCAGGATCTCACACTTTATCTATCTAGCATGGCCCTGGATCTATCCCATGGTGGTTGTTGTTTTTTTTTAAATACAGTGTATTTTGTTTTGTGGGGAAGGATGGTAAATTGAAAGTATATGTACATAGTGAAAGATAGGCTGTTGAGAGATTAGCAAATAATTACAAGATAAAGGAGAAGTTCTAAAAAGTAAAATGATAGAAAGTCTAAGAACATTGGGGCCTCAAGGGATCCAATGACAAAACTTGGCCCTACAATTTTATAAAAGATCTATGGAAATGTTTCAAAATGCTATAACCCTTCAAACTGATAACTATGAACATTCTGAAGTTACAGGCTCTGTTCTAGTTTTATATATTACTTAGTCAAGAGAATGAGGAACAATCTGTGTTCAATTCCTTATTATACAGAGTCAGATAAAATTGTCTTAATTTTTTAGGTAAAGACTTGTGCTGAAAATCAGTGGTTCACACCCATTTTATATCCATGTTTAAAACAAGGAATAATAAAAAAGCAAAAAAAAAAAAAATTAAGGAGATAATTAAGGAGATAATAGCATCTATATTTTCAAATCCTCTCCAAAGTGTGTTTAGTAGCAGCAGCCAAAAAAATAATTTATACTATCTAGGCTGATGGAGAGTGAAATTGTTCCCTTTACAGATTGCAATGATAAAAACTCCTTAGGGCTCTATTCCTTGTTATAAATGTTATGTGTGCCTATCTTTATTTTATCTTAATGATCTGTGTTTCAGGATGGTCTAACAGTCTTCAGAGATACTCAAAAGAACATGACCACGTACTGGCTCCTTGATGAAGTTTGGCTGACCATGTACTACTTGGTTGCTCAATTAAAATATGGGCAGTGAGAATTACTTTACTCTAGCCACATAAAAGAACTGTGCAAATTTTAAATGAGAAGTACATAGTGTGTGTTCTTCAACAAAGCAGGAGACTCATTCAAGGCTAGTCCATAGAAGTTTTCTGTTTTCATAACCTATGTTTGATAGGGCAGGGGTATCCAAACGTTTCTTTTTAATGTGCACGACTTTGTAATATAAAGATGGCTGGCTGGACCTTCTGACTTCTCATCAGGGCCACTTTTAGGGGTGGGCAAACAGGAAGTCTCCCTGGGCACAAACTTCCAGGGGGCACTATCAAGCTATGTGTTGCCCTTCTCGGCTTTTGGGTTTTTTTCGTCTTCCGGATTGGCTGGCTATTTCAGTCTTGGTGGTGGTTGGTTGGGAGGGCGGAGGGGGGAGGGGTTGAGAAGGGGTGGTGTGCTGGAAACATTTTCTGCCTTGGCTGACAAAGCGGCTAAGGCTGCTACTGCTTCCCAGTCATATGAGGATATTACGAAACACACAACTATAGCAACTTTTGACTTCCATGGAAAAAAACCACTAGGAAAGTATTCAATGCATTTCAAAAGCTGAAATAGGAAGAAACGGTCATCATGTGACAAGTCAAGTTTTATTGGACCCCCTTTGTAAGCCACCAGTGGTCCCAGCATCACAGTTTGGATATCTCTATAATAGGGAATACTGACGGAAGGGGACAAAATTCCAGAGTCCTGAGTCTTGCCTCTATGTGTGCATACACAACTTTCTGCACATACATTATTTCTTTATGCAACCATGCATGCATTCAAATGATAAATGTAAATAGGATTGTCTTTATACATTCTGAGTTGCATGTGCAAACGATTATTTTGTTGGTCTTTGACCAAAATTAATTAGTGCTCAAAATTTTGTGTTTGAGTGACTGCAATGCCCAGGCCATGGGCAGTCAGTCCTAATGATCAGAGCAGATGGTAAAAACCCAAGACAGCATCAGATACCAGGCCAAAGGTCAGAGACAGAGTTAGGTGCCAGGCCAAGGGTCAGAACTGGAGACATGTCAGGGGTAAGGCAGAGGTGCAGGGGCCTGGCATAGGGCAGGACAGCAGAAACTGGGAGTAGAGAGGGGTCTGGGAGGACAGGAACTGGAAGCAGGCAGGAATGCAGGGCTTAGGAGTAGGGTCGCCAACTTTCTAGTTGCACAGAACTGAACACCCTAACCCTGCCCCTTCCCCAAGGCCCTGCCCCTTCCAGAAGCCCCACCCCCCACTCACTACATTTCCCCTCCCTCTGTGGCTCTCTCTTTCACCCTCACTCACTTTCACTGGGCTGGGGCAGAGGGTTGGTGTGTGGGAGGGGGTGAGGGCTCCAACTGGGGGTGCAGGCTCCAGGGTGGGGCCAGAAATGCAGAGTTCAGGGTGCAGGAGGGGGCACTGGGCTGGGGCAGGGAGTTGGGGTGCAGGCCGGAGTAAGGGCTCTGGATGGGGGTATGGACTCTGGGAGGGGGCTGGGGATGATGGGTTTGGGGTGCAGGAGGGGGCTCCAGGTTGGGGGTAGGACTGAGGGATTCGGAGTGCAGGAAGGGGTTGCAGGTTGAGGCGGGGTGAGGGTTTCAAGAGGGGGTGAGGTCTTTGGGGTGGGGCTGGAGATGAGGGGTTCAGGGTGTGGGAGGGGCCTCTAGGCTGGGTCAGAGGGTTGGGGTTCAGTGGGGGTGAGTGCTCTGGGCTGGGCGTGGGGATGAGGGTTTGGGGTACAGGAGGGGGCTCCAGGCTGCGGCCAAGGGATTCAGAATGTGGGAGGGGGCTGCAGATTGAGGCAGGGGGTTGGCGTTCAGGTGGGGGTGAGGGCTGCAGGGTGGGGGTGGGGATGAGGGATTCAGGGTGTGGGAGGGGGCTCTGAGCTGGGGCAGGGGGTTGGGGTGCAGGAGGGGGTACAGACTCTTGCCTGAGTGTGTGGGCTCTGGGATGGGGTCAAGGATTAGGGGATAGAGGTGAAGGAGGGGGCTTGGGGTTCAGGTGCAGGCTTACCTTGGGTGGCTCCCAGTCAGCAGCACAGTGTGGAGGGTAAGGCAGCCTGTCCTGGCACTGCACTGCATGTGCCCTGGAAGCAGCCGGTAGCTCCGGGTTCTATGCAGGGGGCGGCATGAGGCTCCATGTGCCACTCTCACCCACAGCTCCCATTGGCCACAGAGGCAGTGCTTGGTGCAGGGGCAGGACACGGATCCCTGCCCTCCTGCTTAGGAGCCGGACCTGCTGGCCGCTTCCAGGGCGCAGCGTGGTGTCAAAACAGACAGGAACTAGCCTGCCTTAGCTCTGCAGGACTGTCAATGGGACTTTTAACGGCCCCTTCAGCCGCCATAACCCAGTCCCTTCCATTCCATGACCCAATTCTGGGTCGCGATCCATGGATTGAAAACCACTGCTCCTAGGGTGTAGTCCCATTGCCTGGTGAGAGGAGTGGAGGCTTCCCTCCCCTCATCCTAGTTCCTTTGTAGTTGAGGAGTGGGGAAGGGCTGGGATATGGTGCTCTGCAGTCCTTATCCAGCCTGAGATTAGTTGACGTGGGGATCCTGATTTGTCCAAAGGACCAATGGAGGAGCTGAACAAGTAGGCATTCTGTATCAGCTGCTAAATTACCTCTCCTCTTTGTTCTTTGTTTTTACAGCCATAGTTTGATGCTAAAATTCCGGGAATGCCAAGGGGCTTCTGCCTCTCATATTCCTGCCCCCACCACACAATGCAACATTGAGTGTCCCCCTTTCCCTTCCACCCCACAACATCCCCTCATCATCCAGGAGAGATCTGGTGTTTCTAAAGTCCATGCTAATGTCCACAGTGCAACATTTGCAGAAGTCCAGTGTGGATGTTGAGCTTTGTAAGGTTCATCTGATATCCTATTTAGGTTGCAGATGCGTGGGGGCTTGGTATACCTCCTAGGACTTATGCAGCCTGGATCTCCTCTCATCTGAGCTCTTAGCACTCACAAGAAGTAAGGGCAGAAGGTGAATTTATCTTGAAAATTTTGAAAGAGCAGCTGGATAGTCTATAGCTTTGATTACTTATAGGAATCAACACTTTGGGTTGCGGTCCAATACTGGGAACCTGCACTGGACAGCTACCGGCTAAGTAGTTAAGGTGATTTAAGCCTTTTTTGGCAGTTTAAATTTCATAGCATTATGGCCTATTTTAATTATTGTCCGGTATCTTGCTCTGTGTGTGTGGGTTAATTTATGATGACCATCCACTCACAATTTATGGTCCCCTATCCTCATCCTCCTGCCGCCCCCCACCTAAAATGGTTTCACTTGGCTCTGGAGAAAAGAAACACCAATAGTTCACGTCTAATCCCATTTACTTTAACCAATATTAGAAAATCAACAATAACACATGTTGAATTGCAGACGTGCAAGCACGCATTATATGCTGGAACCCTTCTCCTTCATGCCTTAGGCTCTTTCTAACCTACAATTCCTTTGAAGGATAACAATGACGTGTACCTTTATTCTGCATATTTCAAAAAAATTAAAATTTAGTAAAGCAGCTAAGTGAAGCAATGTGATTATGTAGTGATAGAGGCTCAAGGGACCCTTTTTTCCCCTGTTAAAATAATTTGCATTTTCCTTCCTGTAACCTGTAAATAAAATTGAATAGTAATAATGATGGAATCATGCACTCTCTATTGGGGTTTCTAAAGAAAGAGTAGTGACAGAGGTCTGAATTGCCTGTGTCTCCGTACCCAACTGTACCGCCCCATACATAATAAAGTGACAGATTCCCTTCAGACCTGTGTTTCTACTCTTTCTAGCACATATCTACCTACACATTCCCAGCTACAGCATAGAAATAGAACCAATGAATTGGGCCCCTGAAGGTATCACTGCTTTGTGCCAATTAAGTGTTGAAAAGCAGTCAAAGTGGGTCCAAGATCTGAGCCCTTGTGTTTCAGAAGAGGAGTCATTAAACGTCAATGATTTCCTTTTGTGTTGCCAATGCAGGTGCCCCAGCTTCAGTCTATGTGATGTAACACTTGGTCCCTGTCTATATGAGAGACTTTTACATCAGTGTAATTAGATCAGTGAAGTTACAACAGTGCAAATTCCTAATGTAGATGACCTGCAGAGATGTAAAGTGAAGTTTATGCATTCATGAGTCTTACTCTGGTAACTTATTGAATTAAGTTGCATTAGTGTGACTTTTAAGTCAGCTGTATATTTTGTGCAGCACGTCTATGTTAGGGGTTTACTCTAGTGTTGGCGAAAATGTATCTAATGCTGACAGGGCCTTGGCTTTAGGGCATGTATAGCAACTTTCTGAACAAAAGCTGTGACTTTGACAGATTGAAAATACAACTATTTGCACATTACAAGTACTGCTGGTGCTTTTGCTGTATTATTGAAAGAACAACATGCCTATTGCAAATGGAAACAGAGTAAGAAAGAATATTCTTAGCCTGTATCTACTCATTCTTCTCCCAACAAAGAACTCAACCACACCAAAAGTCTAAGTCCTCCCTGACAGCTAAGAAGTTGGAACAGGTATAGAGTATATAACATGAAAATTATAACATGATCCAAAGTCTGTAAGTTAAAACTAGACAAATTCAGATGGGAAATAAGGTGTAAATCATTAATTAGCCATTGGAACAATTTACCAGTGGTCATGGTGGATTCTCCTTTACTGACAATTTTTAAATCAAGATTGGATATTTTTTTCTAAAACATATCCTCTAGGAATTATACAGGAGGTCAGAACAGGTAATCACAATGGTCTCTGCACCTTGAAATCTATGACTCAATATCACTCACTAATATTGTCAGACAACATTGGCTTGGGGGTGGGGGTGGGGATTACTGACATAGCAAATTTTTTTAAAAAAAATCCACCCCTCAGGACCCAATTAGAACCCAATTACACATTTTTACTTTTAGGATAACCTAGGAAGCCAATGTTTATGTTGGGATAAATACAGTGCTGACCCTACCTATGGGAATGCCAGAGGTATTTCCTCCTATCCCTGTATTACTTCTGGTACCTCAGTAGTTTCATATCTGTCTCTCTTTTGCTGTAGTACTAAACTTTGTCAAATTCCATGTAAAACAGTCTTCCAGAACTGTTGATATTGTCAGAGAATCTGAAATTCTTAGAGTTGCTGGGAGAAAAAAGTTGGTGAACTAGGGCCTAATCCAAAGTCCTCTGAAGTCAATGGGAATTCTCCAAAGCTCAGTCAGGACCATATTGAAAGCAGTGGCTCTGGCAGAGTGAATCATGAGCCCTAGTTTTAGGCCAATGACTATTTTAAATATTAATATCCTATGATACATGAATGACAGAAACTATTGCTACACTCCACTGAAACTGGGGATTCAATTGTCACAGTAGGTTTTTCTAGCATAGGTAGTTCGTGAAATATCTGACCAAAGAATCACATAATTATGACCACACACCTTGACTACAAACTGATTTTAGTGGCTGCCCTCTCTAGAACTGTTATAAGTAGAACAGGTGCCATATAGCTATACATTCTGAAAGCTTGTAGTCCCAATTAGAGCTCTGCAGGAACCAGAATTTCCATTCTGTGAAAAGTTACAAGATTTGAACACTTGTTTTTATTCTGATTCAGAATGCAGGCCAAAAACGTCCTATTTTTTTCTGCATACCAGACTGGGATGGACAGACTGGAGAAATTGGAATGTCCCACTCCATTGCTGGCTTTTTAAAAATACATTAATGAAAAATATTCAAAACAAAAAATCAAAATGGTTGGATAGTCAAAATATTTCAACTTCATCAAAATGCTTTTTTCCTTTTAAAAACGAAATTTCAATATCTACACATTCCTGCTGAAAGTTTTGATTTTGACAAAACAGAATTTTACAACAAAAAAATATTCCATCAGAAAATGTTTGACCAGACATAATCCAAATTTTGAAATGGGAAAAATATTAAAGTTTCAGGGTCTTATCAAAAGCTCGTTCAGACCATAGGTCATCAGAATATTGCATTTTTGATTTCTAGAATCAAAATGACCAAGGTAGTAATCAGAAGGACCTGATTTTAACATGTGGGTGTCATCTAGTTATTAGAATACTTGTTCAATAGAGTCATACATCTAATTTAATGTTATGTTTTATCCCTTGGCTGTGATTGTCTCCCCAACATAGAATCATAGAATATCAGGGTTGGAAGGGACCTCAGGAGGAGGAGAAGGAGATTCCACCACTTCCCTAGGTAACGCATTCCAGTGTTTCACCACCCTCCTAGTGAAAAAGTTTTTCCTAATATCCAACATAAATCTCCCCCACTGCAACTTGAGACCATTAGTCCATGTTCTGTCATCTGCTACCACTGAGAACAGTCTAGATACATCCTCTTTGGAACCCCCTTTCAGGTAGTTGAAAGCAGCTATCAAATCCCCCCTCATTCTTCTCTTCCGTAGACTAAACATCCCCAGTTCCCTCAGCCTCTCCTCATAAGTCATGTGTCCCAGTCCCCTAATCATTTTTGTTGCCCTCCGCTGGACTCTTTCCAATTTTTCCACATCCTTCTTGTCGTGTGGGGCCCAAAACTGGACACAGTACTCCAGATGAGGCCTCACCAATGTCGAATAGAGGGGAACGATCAAGTCCCTCGGTCAGCTGGCAATGCCCCTACGTATATATCCCAAAATGCCATTGGTCTTCTTGGCAACAAGGGCACACTGTTGACTCATATCCAGCTTCTCGTCCACAGTAACCCCTAGGTCCTTTTCTGAAGAACTGCTGCCAACCATTCGGTCCCTCGTTTGTAGCGGTGCATGGGATTCTTCCATCCTAAGTGCAGGACTCTGCACTTGTCCTTGTTGAACCTCATCAGATTTCTTTTGGCCCAATCCTCCAATTTTTCTAGGTCCCTCTGTATCCTATCCCTACCCTCCAGCGTATTTACCTCTCCTCCCAGTTTAGTGTCATCTGCAAACTTGCTGAGGGTGCAATCCACACCATCCTCCAGATCATTTATGAAGATATTGAACAAAACCGGCCCCAGGACCGACCCTTGGGACACTCCACTTGATATCGGCTGCCAACTAGACATGGAGCCATTGATCACTACCCGTTGAGCCCGACAATCTAGCCAACTTTCTATCTACCTTATAGTCCATTCATCCAGCCCATACTTCTTTAACTTGCTGGCAAGAATACTGTGGGAGACAGTGTCAAAAGCTTTGCTAAAGTCAAGATAAGTCTAGCAGACTGTTAGCAATTCCTGCTTCTACATTCAAAAGGAGCTAAATGGGCTAAATAAAGTAAAATGGAGAAAATATATAACTAAAAAAAAAGAAAAGATGATGAAGATGTTGAAATGAGATTTTTCTCTGTTTGAGTTCATTGGCCATGGTAGCTGCCAATGAATGGGGAAAGAGGATGTGCTTGTGATGTTAGTATCAGTATGGAACCCAATCATCCTCTCAAACTTTGCTGGGTGAGGAACCAGCCAAGAGACTCAAAACTTTTCAGATTGTGCACAGATAATTAACACTTAATAAAGATAAACATTAAAATATCATTAAATAAGTTATATATCACCTACAACTTATTGACTATGGTTTCACAACTTGTTCATAAACACTTTTCGGCGGGGAGGGGGACAATACAAATGGTTCAGGACCAGTAAACTATAAAAGAACTGATCCTAGAAACAATGATCAGATAGGAACATTTACGGAACCTGACTCCTGTGTTAACCACCCTCCTGTTCCTCACCACATCACTTCTCACCAGCTTCATTCACCTGCACTGAGCCACCACAAACCTGCCATTTATCTGCATATAGCACCATCCACCACAATCATGACTTAAGGTGAGTGTATATGCATCATGGGGGAGGGGGAGTGTCAAAGAAAAAAAGAGAGAGTAATTGTACATAAGGGTCCAGCAAGCCCAAAGGGGGCAGAGAGAAGTGGGAAAGAGGTGGTAGATACAGCTGGACATTGTTTACACTATAGTGACACCCCTGCAAAATTTCAAGCCCTTGTCCCAAAGCACAAGTGCACCAGATCTTCTCAATAAATTTGTAGTATAATTAAAAACAAACAAACCACGGGCAAACTAAATTATTGTCCTTGTTCACAGAAATCACCAAACCATTACAACTAAAAACTTTCCAAAATATCAGTCTCAGGCAGATACCTGGCATGGCAGATTTCAGACCAAACAGCTTGTCAAAATTACAAACAACTGAAAAGAGCACCTTATAATGGAAAGCACTGGGCAGCTTTACCTATAGGCATCACTACCTTCACAGCTTTATATATTCAAGGAGATTTGAAGCAAAGATTGTAACTATTTATAAACAAAGTGTATTAATATTGTTCTCTCTTATCTTAGATTTATTATTTATTAGTTATTATAATGTTAATAAGTGAGGATACGTTGGCTTCTTATCTTTCTTTCCCCTATGTAAATGTACGATCAAAACTGTTATTGCAACTATTTAGAGCAAAATTATTACTTGTTCGATGTAGCCATACAGGAGAGTTACTGGGACAGAAGACTTTCACCTTATTATCTTGTTTAGTCTTCCAAAATCAACATGTGGAGTGGACACCCAACTCTGTAGAGCCACTAGTCCGCCCTTATTTTGGTGGGGTTTTGGTGGAGATAGTCAGAGAAGAAGGAGATCCTCAATTCTTCTTCCCCTCCCAGTCCAGCAGCCAATGTTTCTTTACCACTAGAGAAGGGGAAATAATCAGCTACCAATGTCTTTCTAACAAGGGTGTCAGGCTGGCTAGAGTGTCTCAGGAGCATGGGTACCAACCTCAGGACAGACTGTTAAGAAGCAGGGCACAAACCCCAAATTGGTTGTGAGTTCTACACTTAGATATCACCAACCAAGTGTCAACTCCTCAAGCACTAGAACAGCCTAACCATGGACTCAGACAGTCCTCTTAGATACTCCACTCTTTCTTGCCTACCAGGTAAGTCTGCCTTTGTAATAGATGGTACCTTAAATAAAAACTCGCAACAATATTCAGGTTACACTCACTCCCACGGGACTAGTCATTTACTCCTATTCAATTGTACCTCAGACTCCACATCAAAGATGCTTGTAACTAAGAAAAAGAAATAAGAGTTATTTCCAAGGTTAAAGCAAGTGAACACACACAAAATGATTTACAGTGGTAGATTTCAAAAGTTGATATAGAGCTTGTATATTACAGCAGCTTCTAAGTTCTCTAGGGCTAACTCAGGCTAAGCAGCTGGAGATCCCTTGCTTATGCTTAGAAATCTTGTCCTCCCAAAGTCTAAACAGCACAAAGACCTAGTGGTCTTTCTTTCTTCTGGTCAAAGATTTCTATTCCCTTCCCCCAGAGTTCAAGCTGATGGGATGAGTCCTCAGAATCATAGGACTGGAAGGGACCTCGAGAGGTAATCTAATCCAGTCCTCTGCACTCAAGATAGGATCAAGTATTATCTACACCATCACTGACTGACATGCACATCTCTTCCTGGGTTGCGGGGGAGGATGCAAACTAGCTCATTGAACAGCTACTTGGACCTATTCATCCTAGGAGAAAGAAAATGGATTACACTAGAATGTATTTGGCCCCATTTACCCAACATTTTATACCATATTTGTTTGAAAGAAGAAATATCAATAAACCCAGTCCCTAACATCAAGCAGATATTAGTTGGCTTTTATAAATGGCATTAAGTTTGTTGCTACTAATAGTGCTCTTAGTAGGAATCTTTTGGATGGGTTCCTGATATTTATGGATTCCTTGATAAATTAACTTGTTGCTAATTTTAAGAATCCCAATGGTGTAAATTCATTCTGCTCTAATAATAATTTGATCCCATTGTCATTTGTGCAGTTCCATAGCGTATGAAATAAAGACCCAGGTCCTGATTCTGGGTCTTCTCACTTTTATTAGTTTTACACCAATGTAACATCATTGCTTTTTGGAATTACATGTGATTTACACTAATGTAAGATCAAAATTAAGCCCGAACAATATGTACAATACTAGCCAGCAGAGTGCAATCTGGTAGACTCAAATGTGTGCTTTGGTTAAATGAGGTTATTATTTAAGGTCAATGATTAATTTTGGATATTCACAATTATGGGTCTGAGTAAAAATTGACCTTTTTGCTTTTAAATATTTTTGGATAAAAATATACCATATCTGTAGACATTATAATTATAAATGGAGTTGAACTCAGCCCTGGCAGGGACATAGGTGTCCCTCCAAAAGCGGTGAAATTTAAATTCCTGTGCATGCCCCTGGAAGGGAATATCCATACTTGCAAACTTTCTACTGTAGGCAAGTCTTATATACAACTTAAGAAGGGAGTCTGATAACCAAATCAGCTGGAGCACTACAGTGTATCAGTCAGGATTTGTTGGCAGGCCAACAGCAAGAAGATATGGCTGCTGAGGTTGACAGTATGTTCCAAACGGAGGTGCTTTCTGCTCTGTCTTGGAGCTTCTGGAAGGGACAGAAAAATGGATGTTGCCCTCCTTCAGCTATCTTGTCCTTCACAGGCAACATGGGTCTAGTTCTGGACACATGTCCAGCATCACACTATAGACATTCTCTCTCTCTCTCTCTCTCACACACACACACACACAATCCCACCTGAGACATTTTAATATAAAACAATTGTGAAGTTTAGATTTGTAGACAGCTTATTCCAATTAAATTCTGTGGATTTCAGAAGGCCATATCTCTTTTGTAAAAAGAACCATAGATGTGACCCTGTTTGACCATTAATCACTTATTTTTGTATTTCTCTAAATAGCATAGCATTATTATTTATGATGGACAGTTGACTAGTGGTGGCAAGGTCTTTTTAAATCAGTAAGCCCATATGAATCATCTTGTAAGACTATTCCTTTGCGCAACCTTTGACCCTGAAAGTGGGCTTTGAGAAAGATCTAGCTTTTTGAACTGGCAAGGATTTGATCCAAGCAAACATTCATGTCCATTAATAATAATTAATAGTGCAGCAAAAAGTTACCTCTGCTTTACACATAGTTTACCTAACAACTTAGTTACTGGTTAAGTACAAGAATGGATACCGATGTATTTTTAACAATGTTATTAACTGATAACAGTATTACAATAGTAATTGGAAAAAAAACTATTGAATGACAGGTATGCCCTTTAGAAAACAAAAACAGACCCATTGTACAGTCAGACATACCATATTATCCCAGTGTTCATTAGACTACAGAAGAATCATTCTAATGACTGGGAGCATTCTTGCTTCCAGTTTCTGACTGATCATTTTTATGATGAAAAATCTAGCATGTTTGCAGTGGAGAGCAATCTATTCTTATTAGCCTGTAATCAAGTTTTTCTTCATATATATAGATCTAGATCTAGATATAGATACATATAAAGCCTGTCTGTGCAGGATATTATTACAGTTAGTACATGGAGGAAATAATCACTTAGTGCAAATGGAAACACTCTAACAATGCTGTACAGAAGTCATTATGGAGATTTTCATAGCTTCATTTTCTGAAAGGTATCTGTTCCCTCAGATTCAAACTGTATATTGCATAGCACACAGTGATGAAGTTAAGGAAGCTATATTTGCCTCTTCCTCATAAACAGAAAAAGCAGCAAGCTAATTTGCATTAATGAACACCTCCCACCCTTGAACACTATCTCAAAATCAGAGCTGAACTTGAAGGAAATTTGAGATTTAATTAATTTTTTGGCATTTAGTAAACTTTACCCTGCATCATTTTCCACGTATTCACCCTTTGTTTTTCAAGTGTGGGACACTCAACTGGAAACTGAGATGGAAGACCTGAAATATGACCTCTTATAAGATGAAATTTACATACCCTAGTTCAAACTACATGTGCTATGAATAATCTCTAATATTAGCTTAAGGTTCACTTTTCCTTCAAATATTTTCCGTCAACAAATTCATTTGCTAGAATATTCTTATTTATTTTTATTACAGTAGCACCTAGGTCCAGCCATAGCCAAAACAAGGCTTCATAGTACTAATCACTGTATAAACACATAGGAAACAGTGTCTCCAATCTGAAAAGCATACAATTCTAAGTAGTCAACATCGACAATTATTCCTGCTTTATAAATTGGGGATTCAGGTACATAGGGCTTGATCCAGCTCCCATTAAAGTCAATGGGAGCCACTCTACTTTCCTTAATTTGAGCTGGATGGGGCCCAGAAAGATTAAGCAATTTATTTAAGGTTTCATTAGAAGTCTGTGGCATATCTGGGAAACGAGCCCAAATTGCCACTATGCCATTCCAGTGCCACAGCCACATGACTGTTCTTTGCCTCGATAGCTCTAAATTAGAATATTATACTATAACACAGTCTAGAACTATACAATTCTCAGAAAACAAAAAGAGGCAAGAAAACAGCTAGACATTTTATTCAAGAGAATATGGAAATTGTACTGAAGTATTTGACCAACTCAATTTCAAATCTCTTTGGCTCTCCTATGGCAAGATTTTTTTATTTGTTTTTGTTAAAATGGTTCTTGCTACGTACAGTCAGTTGGAGATAATAAATGCCCATGTGGAGCGCCATCACTCAACATCCAGTCTACATTTGTAGAAAAGTCACTGAACATGGTGCCTGAGATTTATAAAAATAAGTGCCTAAAGTTAGAAGCTAACTTCAGAGTTAGGCATCTAACTACTCAGCCTGATTCATCAAAATCTACTGCTCTCCTAACCATTCCTTAGGGCAGCAGAGGTAACTGGCAATGAATCCCAGAACTTCTGTTTAAATGCATTGCTATGTTGTGTCTTTGTCTTCTGTAATAATATATACGGTCTGATATAGACTCTAACACAGCTACAAGTTGTATCTTATATACAGTATTGTATTTTCAAAGTAGCTACACGTTCACCAGCCCCCCACTAGAGATAAGTTAGGCAATTTATTTAGGTGGCAAAATGTGGATTTAGGAGTCATTTTGAAAGTGTTGGCTAATGTTTCACATCATGCCATTAGTGTTTTAACTCTACTAATGTTCATAGAATCATAGAATCATAGAATATCAGGGTTGGAAGGGACCCCAGAAGGTCATCTAGTCCAACCCCCTGCTCAAAGCAGGACCAAGTCCCAGTTAAATCATCCCAGCCAGGGCTTTGTCAAGCCTGACCTTAAAAACCTGTAAGGAAGGAGATTCTACCACCTCCCTAGGTAACGCATTCCAGTGTTTCACCACCCTCTTAGTGAAAAAGTTTTTCCTAATATCCAATCTAAACCTCCCCCATTGCAACTTGAGACCATTACTCCTCGTTCTGTCATCTGCTACCATTGAGAACAGTCTAGAGCCATCCTCTTTGGAACCCCCTTTCAGGTAGTTGAAAGCAGCTATCAAATCCCCCCTCATTCTTCTCTTCTGCAGACTAAACAATCCCAGCTCCCTCAGCCTCTCCTCATAAGTCATGTGCTCTAGACCCCTAATCATTTTTGTTGCCCTTCGCTGGACTCTTTCCAATTTATCCACATCCTTCTTGTAGTGTGGGGCCCAAAACTGGACACAGTACTCCAGATGAGGCCTCACCAGTGTCGAATAGAGGGGAACGATCACGTCCCTCGATCTGCTCGCTATGCCCCTACTTATACATCCCAAAATGCCATTGGCCTTCTTGGCAACAAGGGCACACTGCTGACTCATATCCAGCTTCTCGTCCACTGTCACCCCTAGGTCCTTTTCCGCAGAACTGCTGCCTAGCCATTCGGTCCCTAGTCTGTAGCGGTGCATTGGATTCTTCCATCCTAAGTGCAGGACCCTGCACTTATCCTTATTGAACCTCATCAGATTTCTTTTGGCCCAATCCTCCAATTTGTCTAGGTCCTTCTGTATCCTATCCCTCCCCTCCAGCGTATCTACCACTCCTCCCAGTTTAGTATCATCCGCAAATTTGCTGAGAGTGCAATCCACACCATCCTCCAGATCATTTATGAAGATATTGAACAAAACCGGCCCCAGGACCGACCCCTGGGGCACTCCACTTGACACCGGCTGCCAACTAGACATGGAGCCATTGATCACTACCCGTTGAGCCCGACAATCTAGCCAGCTTTCTACCCACCTTATAGTGCATTCATCCAGCCCATACTTCCTTAACTTGCTGACAAGAATGCTGTGGGAGACCGTGTCAAAAGCTTTGCTAAAGTCAAGAAACAATACATCCACTGCTTTCCCTTCATCCACAGAACCAGTAATCTCATCATAAAAGGCGATTAGATTAGTCAGGCATGACCTTCCCTTGGTGAATCCATGCTGACTGTTCCTGATCACTTTCCTCTCCTCTAAGTGCTTCAGGATTGATTCTTTGAGGACCTGCTCCATGATTTTTCCAGGGACTGAGGTGAGGCTGACTGGCCTGTAGTTCCCAGGATCCTCCTTCTTCCCTTTTTTAAAGATGGGCACTACATTAGCCTTTTTCCAGTCATCCGGGACTTCCCCCGTTCGCCACGAGTTTTCAAAGATAATGGCCAAGGGCTCTGCAATCACAGCTGCCAATTCCTTCAGCACTCTCGGATGCAATTCGTCCGGCCCCATGGACTTGTGCACGTCCAGCTTTTCTAAATAGTCCCTAACCACCTCTATCTCTACAGAGGGCTGGCCATCTCTTCCCCATTTTG
The DNA here is from genome assembly GCF_015237465.2 of Chelonia mydas. Classification (NCBI taxonomy): domain Eukaryota; kingdom Metazoa; phylum Chordata; order Testudines; family Cheloniidae; genus Chelonia; species Chelonia mydas. The sequence goes on from NC_057852.1 coordinate 102,150,558, forward strand.
TGATGCCCAGCGCAGCAGTCTGGGAGCTGACCTTGTTAGTGAAAACAGAGGCAAAAAAAGCATTGAGTACATTAGCTTTTTCCACATCCTCTGTCACTAGGTTGCCTCCCTCATTCAGTAAGGGGCCCACACTTTCCTTGGCTTTCTTCTTGTTGCCAACATACCTGAAGAAACCCTTCTTGTTACTCTTGACATCTCTTGCTAGCTGCAGCTCCAGGTGCGATTTGGCCCTCCTGATATCTTTCCTACATGCCCGAGCAATATTTTTATACTCTTCCCTGGTCATATGTCCAACCTTCCACTTCTTGTAAGCTTCTTTTTTATGTTTAAGATCCGCTAGGATTTCACCATTAAGCCAAGCTGGTCGCCTGCCATATTTACTATTCTTTCGACTCATCGGGATGGTTTGTCCCTGTAACCTCAACAGGGATTCCTTGAAATACAGCCAGCTCTCCTGGACTCCCTTCCCCTTCATGTTAGTCCCCCAGGGGATCCTGGCCATCTGTTCCCTGAGGGAGTCGAAGTCTGCTTTCCTGAAGTCCAGGGTCCGTATCCTGCTGCTTACCTTCCTTCCCTGCGTCAGGATCCTGAACTCAACCAACTCATGGTCACTGCCTCCCAGATTCCCATCCACTTTTGCTTCCCCCACTAATTCTACCTGGTTTGTGAGCAGCAGGTCAAGAAAAGCGCCCCCCCTAGTTGGCTCCCCTAGCACTTGCACCAGGAAATTGTCCCCTACGCTTTCCAAAAACTTCCTGGATTGTCTATGCACCGCTGTATTGCTCTCCCAGCAGATATCAGGAAAATTAAAGTCACCCATGAGAATCAGGGCATGCGATCTAGTAGCTTCCGTGAGTTGCCGGAAGAAAGCCTCATCCACCTCATCCCCCTGGTCCGGTGGTCTATAGCAGACTCCCACCACTACATCACTCAGTGGTAGACAGTGCTATTAATAGTCATGAGGATCTCTTTTTACCAAACCTCATGGGTTGTAGGTGCTTGTTAAACAAGGTGCTATCCGGGCATTCTCAGATCCACACAGACTACGGATTCGTGAGGACAAACATTGGGAATCTATTCCACCACTAATGTTCATTTCACAATTTCCAGGATGGGCAAGATCCACAAAGGGACTTAGGCCCCTAACTACCATTTTAAGCACTTAAATCCAACATTTAGATGCCACTGAGCTCCTCAAGTTTCCTTAGCTGCTACCCAGCCCTGTAAGCTCCTACGTTCCCTAGGCATCAAAAGTTTCTGCTGGTACACCTACCAAGTCCCCTGGGCACCTACATTTCTGTTGATGGGCATGCACAAAACTGCCAAAGTCCTGGCACCTGCTTGGTGCCAAACTCATGCCTACATCCTAGCAGGACTCAGATTATCTTCCCTTCAGGACTCAATCTAATAGGCATATGCAGAACATGCCAAACTGACTCAGAAGACAGCAGAGGGGGTGCCATGGTCTCCCCCCCACACACCGGTATACCCAATATCCCAGTAGTCACAGCGCTCACCCAGGATGTGGGAGACTCTGCTTTAAATCCCCAGTATCTTTTATTTAGAGCAGGGACTAGAACCCAGGTCTCCCACATGGGCTGGGTGATTGCTCTAGTCACTGGGGTCTTAGGTACAAGAGGGTCCTGCCTCCCTCCCTCTCTCTTTTTTTTTTTGGAGGGGGGCATGTGAGGAAGCTTTCAGGAGAGACTTCACAACTGAAAATGCCAAGCAGACAGATGCTCCAAGCTCTTAAAGAGGCCCCACCCTTCTCCTTGGCATTTCCTAATGGCTATCTTAGTCAGTTCTTGGCTTAGCTTGCCAGCTTCTATGAATAATTAAGTGTCCAACTCTCCCCCTTATACAGGGGACCTCAGTACTTAACTCAGTGCTGTGGATTCCAGTAGGCAGCACGATGCCTAAAAGTTAAGTAGTACAGCATAAAGACCCATTGTGGATCTAGCTCCATGAATCTCCAGTTATGCCTGATTATCTCAGTCTTCCACAATGGTCTAATGAGACTACTCTGGGACAACTAATCTTTCTCTCTCATCTGTGTCTTTATTCAAGGGGTTTTATAGCCTGGTTGAATGTGATCTCTGGCATGAATGGGCAGATTTAACCCCTATTTTTGTTAAGTGAGAACTAATGATAATCTGGCATCAATAAAGGTATTAACAGCTAATCAAGGAAGACACCTGTGGTCTATTACCTAGCAGATGTTTACTGAATTGGAACCTTAATGGTTCACCAATCAATAGAGTGGCATAAGAACATTTCTTCTGCAAATCCAATAGGAGCAGATATATTAAAACAGAAATGTGAGTGCATAATTACCAATTCAGTGTGACTAGCAAAACTTATCTGTTCCCAGGACAATGAAGGAAAAGCTGTGGCAAACAGTCAAGCTCTTCATGAGCTTGAATCAGATACAATAGCTAACGATTATTGTTCAGCTAAATGTGATCTCTCCTGGTGAGAATACTTCAGAGTAGCATGTGCAAGAGTATACCCAGCAGTCTGATTGCAATGTATTTTGACAGTCCAAACTACTGAATGATTTACATTTTAGAACTTTGTACAAAAAGTATGTCTTGTTGGAATGATGGGGTATGCACCACACCAGGAGTGCGGTTATAGAAGATGTAGGCAATTAAGGTCTTAGAATCTAGCCCTAAATCTAACATTTAGGTACCACTGGCATTCACCACTGTCCATCTGCTACCTAACTTCCCTAAACATCTAAATTTCTCAAAAAGAAAAGGAGTACTTGTGGCACCTTAGAGACTAACCAATTTATTTGAGCATAAGCTTTCGTGAGCTACAGCTCACATCCGATGAAGTGAGCTGTAGCTCACAAAAGCTTATGCTCAAATAAATTGGTTAGTCTCTAAGGTGCCACAAGTACTCCTTTTCTTTTTGCGAATACAGACTAACACGGCTGTTACTCTGAAACCTATCTAAATTTCTGTTGGTGGGAATGCACACAGCTGCCTAACTCCCTGCATCACTGAGCTGCTCAGTGCCTAACTCACACTTAAGTTCTGATGGGATACTCAAACTAGGCATTCTCCTGCACATCTCATCCGTGGGACCTGACTTGGTAGCTGTACTCAAAACATGCCTAATCCTCACAAAAAGATAGTCAAGGTAGCCCTTTTTACCCAATAGCCCATTGTGTAGAGCACTCAGTAACAATATAGGAGACTCAGGTTTAAATCACCATTGTGCTTAATTGGTGAAAGAACCTTGAACCCACCTCTGTACTTTGAGAAAGATTTTGGGATGATCAGTGATCGGGAGGAATTCACAGAAAGACAACTCTTAACATGTGGTCCCCACTTGAGTGCCTGAGGTATTAACGTTCTGGGATCCAGGCTGACACAAGAGCTTTAAACTAGGACTTAAATACTAAGATCTCCTAAATGAGTGACCTGACTGTAATTGGACTATTGTCTACGGGGGGGAGGGGGGGAGGGTGTCTCTGAAAAAACTGTTCTACCTTCTATAAATAATTAAATATGGGAAGAGACACACAGAGAGAAAACTTTAGCCCAGGAGTTAGGAAACCACTATCACCCTGTTTTTTCCACAAGAGAGGGCTGACCTAGCTTCGGGATCTCCCAGGTAGAAGGGAAGCACCTGCCTCTACTCTGGGTTCAAAGTTGTGAAATCTCTCATGGGGTTGGGTGCCTGAGTCCATCTCCTTGGACTTTCCTACTGGCTAGCTTCCACTCCCTACTCAGTGTGTTGGCTTTTGTGAGCCTTTGACACCTATAGAAAGGCTGACTCACTGCTGGAATACCATCTTCTTCCTGGGTAAGGCATAGCTAGCTCTCCTCCTCTCTACCACCTTCTCCTGACAGTTGCTCTGTTCCTGCAGTGATCTGCCTCTTATGACTTGGGCCTCTGGCCCGATCACATTTTAGTCCCACCCCTTCTAAGGTAAGAGCGTCCAACAACAGCTCAGTGTCCTTACAAAATGCTTTCAGCCCTGTGTGCCTCTTAATCCTCACATTCTTCTCTCACTGATCCTTATTTCCTTTTCCAGGCTTCATGCCCTGGCTGATAGGGGAACCCAGTCCCCCTGTCTATGTTGAGCCCTGTCTAGGGACCTCAGGACAGACAATGAAGGTTCACTCTGCTAAACTCCTTGCTGTCACTTCCCTGGACTACTTCCTGAAAGTAGGCTTTTCTCACCACCTCTCTAAGTTTACCCTGTTTTTTAGGGCCAGGACTCTTCCTCAGAATCCGCCAGTAAATCCCAAACCACAAGAGAAAATTTAAACCCATTTCTACGCTCCTCAGGCTTGACCTTTCTTCCCTCAGATGAACACCTCCCAGGACTCTCTCCCAGAAGTCTAGAACCTTCTTTATTATCAGACCTCACCACCAGAGCTTCCTCCACCTCAGTGGCTAACTATCTCTTCTAGCTAGACTTTACTACTCAGTAGAGGACTCCACCTTGACCATCCTGATCTTTCTACTTGCTAGTCCCAAAGAACAGCTGTAGAATTTCTCTCCCTACAGTGCCTTTCTGTTCCAGGCTTCCTGCCTTTATAGAAACCACCCAGTTCCTTTCTCAGCTGGGACTCATCTTTAATTGGGGTTGCCCACCCTCCAGGTGCAGCTAAATGGGTAAATTAGCCTCTCAGTCCCACAATACCTCTTTTAAAGACAGGATGAAGTATATACCCCATTACAGCATCTAACTCTCACCTTGCATTTATGGGGCCCCTAATTCAGGGTTGTAAATGTCGCTAAGTGGCACAGTACTTAAAAGCTGGGCATTGCACTGCCTAACTCCCCCTTATGAATCAAGTCCTTAGAGGTCAATTTGGAGGAAGGTGACTCAGTAATGCTCTATGATGCAGGACATAGTACCTCCTCAGCATTCAGGAATTTTCAGGAAATCACTATAGGAATGTCAGATTATGAAGTATGACAGAGATGGCAGAATCCCAGAAGCTTGTGTACTTTGATTTTGGTTTTGTTAGGGCTTCTTCTTTGGGAGTCTACTGCCTAGGATGCATTCCTTTCAAAGGCCACAGATGGAAGCATAGACAAAGCAAAACAAGGTATAAACTTGAGGTGAGCAAACGGGCACAATTTTCAAACACCTTATTTCCCATTATATAGATTTCACCTACCCAATTTTTGGGAATCTGTAGATTTTTAATCTATTCAAATATCGTGTGTCTAATGAGCACTTGAATACAAATTCTACTGAACATACTGCTTCACACTGCATTTATAATTTCAAGGAGTAGTCCATAAATCCATCTGATTTATTGTATTTGACAGATGCTATATCATCTGGGAGCAAAGGTATAAAAATATCTCTATGGAAGAGCTTAGGATATACACCTGTCTTTTGTCTGACATAATGTGTTCTGATCTGCACATCCTTTACCCTTGAGGCTCTGAAGAGATACAAATATGGAAAGGCAGACATTCCTTCAACACTTCTGGTGTTGCTGGTGGCTAGAAGACACTTGTTATCTCACCAGCATATAGGTCACCTTTATTGTAGGGACTTGCGTTGTTGTTGATTTATGTTTTTGGAGTTTTATTCCCATGTGTACCCATTTCAAGGTGAGAGAAATATGTTGTAGTTCTTAATTGCTGCCTTGTACACACCATTTTAATCCTATTTCATTACATCCACTAATGAGCAATTTTAACATCATGTGTTTTGTGTGGTTTTTGTTAAATTGCCCTGAAGAGTCTGAGTGATGGAACAGTGTACTCAGGACTGAAGAATAGCATTCCTCCCAAGCTTCTGCACTCCAATTTTTTTGGCCTACATTATTAATACAGTGCATTAACATTCAGTGTATAATCATCTTTGACATCCATAAACTTCTTACCTTATTTTCTGGGTCTTGTGTTTTGTAGGGTGGACAAAGTAGTGGCTGACTTAAATATAGCCTCTTTTAGGAATATTTTGGGATAATCAAGTTCCAAAAGTTACTAATATCAGATAATTCACAATATCTTTATAGGAGTCCTTGATTAAATAAAGCTTTTCCACCCTCTTCCTATTTCACTCTTGTACACATTCGTCCTTTAAACTGTTTTAGAAACTACTCAACAAAATAGTGTTTAGCTTTGTTTTTTTACAAAGAGAATATTTAATACACCCATTGTTTAACTGTGATATATATAATCTATCTTTTCTCATCGCCCTTTATGCTATTAGATTTACTGGGAATGGATCTGTTATCTAACAAAGTTTCAGTTGTTTACTTTATGGTTGGAAAGTCTGAAATGGGAGTATCTCTGGATACAGAAATTATTTCAGCATATTGATACAGTGCAGAGGGCCTTGAAACAAATCCCAAAATCCAAACCTCTTTCTGCCAGAACTCAGGGGGAGGTTCAAAAACCAGATATGAATTTCACAAAGGGCCTCTTTCCATGCATGTCAAACCAAACCTGGAGATTCAAACACCCCAAATGTTGGAAAATGATGATGAAGAAATGGATTCAAGTGACAAATTCTGTCACTTGAGCCAATCCTTAAAATACAATAAGCAAAACTTGGAAGCAGATGAGAACAAAATGTATTAGCTATCAATGATTGTGGGATCATTGTTTCTGTATAGAAACAGTCTTAATAAAGAAGAATGCATTTCCGTATTAAGTACACATTATACCGTTAAAATGAAATAACAAGGATGACTTTACAGAACAAGCCATTTGTTCTAGAAGACTCATCAAGGAGGTTAGCTATGAAAAACCATAGGATTTTTGTTTTTAAAAATTCTGTAGTAAAGCAAGGGAGGAAAGTTAAACTGATTTAATACAAAAAAATGAGAGAGTAGATCATTGACAGATCGCAAATTAGTTTTCCCCTTCCTCTGACTTTTGTCCTGGCTTCTGTATGACTCCACAGCACACTATAAGTCCTACAAAAATTATATAAGGGCTTGTCTACATGGTGCAGTATTCTGCATCAGAGTAGTGTTAATTCTAGTGTGCAGTAGCATGTCATGCACGAACTGGCTCATGTGATAAAAACATTAATGTAGTCCCGTTTCAAAAGGTACTAGTTAATGTGCACTAGGTAATTTTTACTGTGTGCCAGCAGAATCCATTTGCATTGGTTAGTGTGTGACACACTCGTGCATACCAGAATTTACACACCTCTCGTGCAGATGAGCCTTGGGAAATCATCTGTAAAACAACACATTTGTGCTGAAGACGTGCATCTGATATTAATTCTTTAAGACTTAGAGAGAGAGAATTCTGTGACATCTGAAGATGCATTTGTGCAGAGAGCAGTAAAACATTCAATACTCAGATGTCAGGAAGTGAACTGGAATGTTGTCTCTGGTCATCTCTGGACTGTTCAGATTTTGTTTTGAAACAAGAATAAGAAGAGATATTAACATTCTTTGTTCCAAGTCTCCAACTATATCAGATAAGTCCAGTTAATATTTGGAGGGGACACTTATAAGAAATATAAAGGGAGCTGTAAGAAATACTATTAGTGATTTAGTACATTTTGCCTTTACTTCTTACAGAGCTGGCTGATTTGGATAAAATTTGAAACTAGATAAAATGCTGGTGCCATTGAAGTCTATGGAAGTCTTGTGGTTGAATTCAATGGAGGCCCAGACTTCATCCTGGGTTTTGATGTGACTTGTTCATATCTACTTGTTTGTTTCAGAGCATTAATGGAAGCAAAGTTTCCATGTGAGTATTTGAACAAAGCAAACATCTATTCCCCAAACAAAGTTTTAATCGCAAAACAAAGTTTGTTTAATGACAAAACTGAATTTTTTCACATGAAAGCTGAATTAATTTTAGGTCCTCCCATCAGTGAACCATGTGATTTAGATGGCAGGCCACAAAATTTGATCTCTAAATTTTGCATCGAAAATAATCAACTCAATATTCATTATGAACAATTCCTAGATGAAATATGTTAATTAAAATTGTTCATTAACTGGTTTTGAAAAACAAACTTGTAATCATTATGATCTGTATGATCAATCTGAACAGAAAAAAAGTACTAAATTCATCTCCTATGATAGCTATCACTGGTTATAATTGGTGCTGAACCAGTGTCCCAAAATGGCATTACCGTCCAATTTAGGCACCCTGGCAGTTGATGGGTAATGCTTATTAGTGAGTCAGAACTATCTTATCCCACTGTTTTCATAAGTCTTCAGAATCAATTCAGACTCTTTTTAAGAAAGCAGGTTGATCCCTTTTTACCATCATTTTGCAGCTCTAGTGTCAAAAGAGGTAAAATTTGCAAATTGAGAGACTCCTAAATCATGACTTAGTTAAAGCATTTGCTATGAATATTATCTCATGTAAGGACTTGACTTAAAACTGCCTGAGGGAATCTTTTGCCATTTTGATACTATTATCCAAGGGACAGATCACCCCTTCCAGAGAGAAACCAGCAAGAGGCAGCCAGAGGAAATACCTGGGTGATGAGCTTTGCAAACTTACTTACTTATGAAACGTCCTCTCAAAATGCAAGGTAATGAATATTGAAAGCAATCATTTGGACTACTTGTATATATTGCTGGATTCTAAATTAACTGTAACCACTAAGGACATCAGTGTGGACAGCTTGATTGAAAACCATCGTTCATTATGCAGTGGTGGAAGTTATTATTATGATTACTTATTTGTATCGCAGTAGTGACTAGCAGCCCCAACTGAAATCAGGGCCCCATTGTTCTAGATGCTATATATAGACATACTAAGGGAGAGTCCTTGCTCCAAAAAGCTTACAGAGTAAAAGACAGGCAAAGGATTGTGGGGGAAAAAGAAAGGCACAGCATGAGGTGTTTTTGCCCAGAGTCACAAAGCAAGTCAGTGGTTGAGCTGTAATTAGTACCGAAGCCTCCTGATTCCCAAAACATTGTTGCAACCACTAGAAAATGCTGGTAAACAATGCTGGGATGCAGAAAGAGTGGGCTATAAGTAAAGATAAAATTATAATTCCAGTATATAAATCAATACTATGTCCTTGTCTGGAATATTATGCTCAGTTCTAATCAGCCCATCTCAAAAAAAACAAACAAAAAAACAACAAAAATCAATGGAGTTCATCATAGTAATAAGAAATATATAATGTAATCATTTTTTTAATCTCAGAAAGAATCCTGTCTTTCTTAGGGTATGTCTACACTACGAGTGCTACACTTGTGGTGCTGCAGGTACACTGTTGTAACACTGTAGTGTAGACATTTACTACAGCAATAGAAGTGGTTTTACGTCATTGTAATAAATCCATCCCCTTGAGAGGTGGTAGCTAGGTTGACAGAAGGATTCTTCCATCACCCTAACTGTACTTACAGTGGGTGTTAGGTCGAACTAACTATGTTGCACAGGGTGCAACATTGTTCACAGTTCTAAGAATTACAATTTGGTCAACCTCAGTTTTAGGTACAGACCAGGCCTTAGACTGACACCAGGCTGACAGTAATGGTTGGATTGTACAAAGGTCTGAGTGCTTCCTGAAAGACACTCCACACTTTCCATTGACCCTAAAGTTAAAGAGGGCAGATGGTCTTTGGCCCCTTGTAAGATCAGTTCCTAAAAAAAGCCAAATTTTAGCCCTGGATATTCCTGAAATGGGGGTTATATATTTAGCTTTAGAAGACAGAATTTGTCCCAAAATGTTCATTCATTCACATTATCATCATCATGGCAAATCCCAAAAGGACAAACTCTCCCTGCAGATCCAGCACACCAAGACCAATCTCTGGCTAGCTCCTTAAGAATAATTTTGGGTTATTAATTATTCACAAAACAGTAAAATGCCAACTGAGACTAGAAATTAAAATGCAAACAAATTTATTAACTGAAAGTGAAAATGTGGCACTTGTGGAAAACCACCAGTCAAAATAGAGTATCTATTTAAGCCAGCTGTGTAACAAATCTATTGCGGCATTAGGGATCCCAGCTTTATTTATTTTTCCACTAAACAAAAGTTGCTCTAACATTTACATTTCAAATGGGAAACTCTTCTAGAAAGACATTGCACTGTACATTCATCAATATTTTCTCATATAAGGGCTATCCTAAAAAAAGAAATTGACATTCTTGACAGAGCGCTTTAGAAGTGGCAGGGGGAGGGGAAAAAGCCAAAATGTAGCTCCCAGCACAGGAATCTATTTACAATATCCCTGTTTGTGAAAAGTGTATATCTATATTAAAATTTTACAGACTCCACAGCTCAGATTCCCTCTCCCATTTGCTCCTGGCTCCTTGCTCCTGATTTTGGCCATGTTGCTCTGCCCAAGCCATCTGTCTGGATGTCCCCTGCATGTCCTTCTCCATTCTTACCTCTGACCCTTCTTTCAGGCTGCCCCATCAGCCTGGAGATGCCTCCTTGTGAGTTTGTCATGGAGGTCATGGAAGTCATAGATTCCATGACTTTCCATGACCTTCATGACTTCTGCAGTGGCTGGTGCACCTGGCTCAGGGGCAGCTCAGGCAGCCTGTGCACCAGCTGCTTCTATGGCAGTCTCAGGCCACTGCTTTCCCCCCACCTCCAGCAGCCATTTGGGTGTGGGGGTTGTGGCATGGGATGAGGTGAGGTGGGCTCTGGGCAGCACTTACGAGGGGGGCTCCCCAGAAGCAGCAACATCCCCCTTGCTTTGCTGCTAGGTGGAGGTGTGGCCAGGCAGCCTCCGCTCAAAGTGCAGTCTTCGCAGATCCCATTGGCTGGGAACCACAGCCAATGGGAGCTGTGGGGGCGGTGCTTGTTGGCAGAGGCAGCATGGAGAGCTTCAATGGCCATGCCTCTGCTTAGCAGCTGAATGAGGAGGACGTTGCTGCTTCTGGGGAGCCCCCCAGGTAAGCACTGCCCAGAGCCTGCCTCACCCCATCCTGTGCTCCAATCCTCTCTCCCCAAACTCTGCTGCTGCTGGAGGGGGAGGTGCAGAGCCAGGTAAGGAGCTTACCAGCCCCGCCAACCCCCCCGCCCCTCCCCCAAGCACTACCAGGCATTCCGCCCCCCCGCCCCCCGCAAGCAGCCAGGCTGCCCTCCCCCAGCACCCACAGGACCCCTGGGCAGCCCCCTCCACATTTTATTCACTGGGATTTTTAGTAAAAGTCATGGACAGGTCACAGGCTGTGCATTTTTGTTTACTGCCACGGACCTGTCTATGACATTTACAAAAAATACCCGTGACTACAATGTAGCCTTAATCGTGTCCTTTATGTCTTTTCTCCAAATCCCACTTCTTCAAGCTCTATAGCTCTAATTCCATGGGAACAATTTATATTAACTGACACAGAAACAATAACCAACAGGGCACATGCATTAGCCTTGTATTTAACCACATATCATCCCCATCACCCTGCTCCTTTCTCATCCCTTTTTATGTTTTCTTGTTGTTCTGATGTCTTATGATCTTGCAAGCACAGGTACATGTGAATAACATTATGTATAAGTATAGATTCACTGAATTCCAGATTTAAGTAGCATCATGGACTCAGTGGTACCACACATGCATAAAGCAGTGTTTCTAATTCTTGCAATTTTATCATGAGTCACATAATAGCATATGGTTTACTTAAAGCCCCAGCTCCTAGAGGCAATTGATTATGTAACAATCCTACGTTTTATTTTTAAAAGAGAGTTAAGTTTCTAGACCTCAGCACTGCAGAGAGAAGCTTGCCCCAAGTGCAGCCTGAATCTCCCAAAACCAAAAGGGCAATGAAAGAAATCACATTAGGGTTTGGGGTTTTTTTAATTTCATTATTTTTAAGCCAACCTGAATATTTTTGGTTACTTGGCAGTTAAGCCTAACCTTGTTACAAACACTTAGAATGTATATTTAGAGTGGCACACACCGTTTCAACTTTCGTTAGAAAGTAAATGGCTTTCCCATCCTTGAATATAGTCCTCACTCACTTCAGTAGTCAAATTACATTGCTAGAAATACAAAATACCTTTTTTACAATTATATTAAATGTAAAATTTTTCAGTCAGATGGTTTTTGATGTTGAAATGTATAAAGAGAAGACAGTGAAAACTATAAGATTAGTATTGCGCATGTCTCCAGAAGAGTTTTCTTCGTGAAAGAGCAGCAGAGTTGTTCTATCTTAGTGTTTCTTATCTATTTCATATGGTTTGCTATTATTTTAATTAAGGGCTGTCGATTAATCGCAGTTAACTCACGAGATTAACTCAAAACAATTAATCATGATAAAATCACAATTAATCATAATTTTAATTGCACTGTTAAATAATTTAATACCAATTGAAATGTATTAAGTATTTTGGATGGGTTTTTTGGGTTACTTTAGCCTATTTTTAATACTTTCCTTATCTTGTTTTAAAAGATGATTTGAATAATAAATCCCCTTTCTTGATCAGTGGTGTTGGGATCTAAATTATCCCATTTGTCTATCTTTAGTTGGTCAAAGGGAAAATGTTTGTATTGGAAAATGCAATTAGAAAAGGATTATGTTGTGGGGGCAGGAGACAGTATCAAACTGTTTTTGTTTTGAAAATATTGGTGCACTTTTTTTTTTCTTTTTCAGTGCATTTCAAAGTGCTCGTGTTCTACCCCCCAGTTTTTCCACTCCTGGTTCTTCAGTACTTGAGCTGCCACCAAATATAATTTCCTGATGCTTCCTGGTGAGAGTGATAAGTAAGTATAATATTGTAATTATGATAAGATTTGTCAAGAATATCAGAATCACTTATGCCCATGAAGTTTATAATTATCCTTCTTTACACAAAGATTGTATAATGATCACATTTTATTCAGCAAATGCTTTACCAACTATCACTGTTCTCTTTGTGGAGCCTATGGACCCCCATATAATAATTCATACCTTAAAAAGCTTGCAAGGCTATCCCTCCTTGACCCTTTATTGACTCTCATTGATCCTGGACTGAAAGGATTAATGTGATACCCCACAAATACTCCCTTAATGTGTGCTGACTGAGTACTGATATACATATCTCAATAATTAATTCCAGTGCAATACTAACTTGTACAATATCCCTTTACTTAATCATCACTAACACTGTCTCTTTGACACTTAGGAGAATTTATTGAATTATTTAAAAAGATTATGCTTATTCAGCCTTTGAATTCAATCAAGTGTAAATACTGTGTCATAAGGGAATGAAAATGACCTAATTTAAAAAAATAAAAATCTGTTTTATATAAACCATTTTATGAATGGCTTGTAATTCTGGCAAATAATAAAACTTGTGTATATTTGCTTTGAATATTGATCATGAAATTGAATCATAATGTGTTTGCCATGTCCTACCATATTGGAAATATTTTAGATATCTGGAATGGATATGAACTCAAGACAGATTCACTAATGGAGTTAATTTAATGTATATTTCAGGAACAGTTGTTTCTAACAATACCTGAAAAAGTGAAAGGATTACATTTCATTTCAATTAATTTACTGAAGCTATTGAGTAAAAGTAGATTAAAATGTTGAAGAGTTACTATAATTTATATTGCTTTCAAAATACAAGAAGTGGTCAGGAAAAACACCTCCCCCCCCATCCATGTCAGAATATTAAAATTCCAATTGTCCTTGTTTATTTTTAGAGAGGATAAAGACTTGCCACATCTTAATTATTATCTGACATACTATGTTGTGTGGTCAAGGTCTAGAAAAAAGATTAGAAAATTCTTCCTTTAATTATAGGGGATGAAACTGTCACCACCGTCTTTGCATTGCATGTAACTGAGGCAGTTGATTAATGATATATTGTAATATTGCATATGATACATATTATATGTTTTGTGGTATATAACCCCCTAATCTTGCAATGGGATAAAATAGAGACAGATAGTTGATGAGATTAACATTTTTAAAGACCATTATCACACACATGTATAAAGCTGGAACATTACATTACTTCTCTCTAGATGTCTGACCATGGCTATCCCTATCAACAGTAAACAATCAACTCCAGACATCTTATAATACATTGGAAGATTTGAAGTCAAGGTTTTTCAGAAATAGGAGCTTAAGTTCTTGCTTCAAATATAATTATCTTTCCAATCCAGAAAGTGAAGGTGGGGGACAGTAGGACAGATTAAAGTAGAGGACCACGTGGGTGCTTGCAAGTGGAGGAGGTTGCATACATTGCAACACCTGCTTTAAATAACTTCCCTCCAGTTTACTAACTTTTGAACCCTTTAACAATTGGTCCCACCATATATTTAGTTTGGACATTCTGGTTATCTTCCCCAGACATGAGGAAGACCTCTATGAAGCTCAAAGCTTGTCCTTTCCATGAATAGAAGTTGGTCCAATAAAATATATTACCTCACTGACCTTCTCTCTCTCATATCCTGGGACCAGCTCAGCTACAAAAATACTGCAAACAAGATTGAAGATCAAAAAGTCTCAAAAGAGCCTGAAATAAAAACCCAATTGGTAAAAATTGCATCACATCTATCAAGGTATTTTTATGGCTGTCATCACCATAATATCTGAGTACATTACAATCATCCACAAATATATCCTCTGCAAGTTCTTCCCTATCTATCTCCATTTCACAGATCAGGAATTGAGGAATAAGATAGGATGAAGTGATTTGCCCAAGATGTCACAGGAGGCCTGTGGCTGAACCAAGATCTTCAGAGCTCCAGTATAGTTCTTTAGCCATTAAACCATTCTTCCAGGACAAAAATAAACACGTAGGAAGCAATAAAGCACATAGAAAATATCTAAAACAAGTCATTTTAATAATGAGGAGGTCTGGAAAGAGGCAGGTGTTTGTCCACATGCATCATTAATAAGCAACTTGAATCAAAACAAATCCAATAACTTCATTATGTGATATTTTTCTCATTAGCTCCAAATGACAGCAGCAATGAAACCTGCAGTTTGTTTAGAAAAAGTGTCACTAGCAGGGAGGAGGTGTATACATTAGAACGTCTGCTCTAAATAACCCCCCTCCAATTTTGTCACTTATAGGTCAATTTGCAAAGTACAGAATTGTGTGGGTTGTAGCTGTGTGAATCCTAATAGAGTCAGTGGGAATTGTGCAGCTGAAACACTGCAGAGCAGTTTGAATTTTCAACCCTAAAGTTAGATAGTAGACATCCAGCTTCCCAGATTCCATGGTTCAACTTTTAAAAAACTGTTGATGCTTAGCTGTTGCTCATCCACTTTACAGTGTGTGGAGCTTTAAGAACTGTAGGTAGTTATAGCACCAATAAGATCTGCAGTATTCTGTGTGGTAAAGTTAAAAAAAAACGTGTCAATTGAAGCTGGAGATGGTGTTAGCAACTTGTCAAAACCTGTCAGAAGCATCAATATTTATGGAGACTATTTAGGGCTTGTGCTTGTCCATTAGAGGCTATTCAAGTCTAGCTATTACCCATCCGAGAGAGCAAGATGCTGGGAAAACCATTTAGGGCCTGATCCCTTCCTTTGCTAACTGCCCAGTGGCTGGAACCCAATCACCACTGGAACCCAAGAAAGTAACCTCTCCATCTGGGAAAGGACATGGATGAAGCAGCCATCTTATTTCTCCAATTTGTGAAGTCCAGTGACTGCATACTTCTGTCCTTCCCACTCAGTCAGAAGTGGGGGGGGGGGGAGGCAGGGGGTGGAAATTCAATAGGCAAGCATAAGAACACAGGGTCTTGGTGGGGGGGAGGGAATGTAAGGCTTAACCACCTATAGCAGTGCAGTTTCTGAAACTGATTGGGTTAAGTAACTCTTCTCACTCTTGGCCCGTTACAAAATCTAATGTAATGAAAATCCTTATGATACCATACATTCTGCATTATAGTTTCATTTCATGAAAAGTAGGAACAAAGAATTGCTGAGACAAAGTTTTTAAACAAAAATATCTTTGTTAATTAGGAAATGTGGAAGGAAGACACATAGTTTTGATTTTAGTTGAATGTATATGACAGAATTTCCACACAGCCCCCTCCACCCCTTGGGAAATTACTAACTGAAGGAAGAAGGGACACAGGATTCAGTGAAATAGATCATTATTTATTAGAGCACACTGGCAAGCCACGTGCGTGCTAACAGTAGCTGATGGATTAACTTCAAAAGCAGAACTACAGTAGGTGAACAATCTCCAACAAACTATTTACATAGGTGCAGATTCTCTCACCTGTACTCTCAGTGTGTAAACCCAATTCTACTGCTAAGCAAGAAAAATATTAGAGTCACTGTTAGAGTGAAAGGGGAAAAGGGCTGTTAGAATCTGTTTACATAGGAGAAATAAGGGCACAAATAAGAAAGGGATGTGTATATTAAATAAACATAAGTGTAGTGATCTGTGTGAAATTATGAGCACAAAAAGATTTCTGTAAATTATATTTTTTTGCTCAGGGTAGTCTCAGTTGGATACATAATTGTGCATGTAAATTCCCTATTTCCAAATACACCATTCACTTAATTTAATCTTATTTAAACATTTCTATTTCCTATGCACTCGTACCTTTTTAAGTACTTAAAATGCATTCCTTGCAAAAATCAGACGTTGTCATAAATATAAAGGGAAGGGTAAACACCTTTAAAATCCCTCCTGGCCAGAGGAAATATCCTTTCACCTGTAATGGGTTAAGAAGCTAGGATAATCTCGCTGGCACCTGACCAAAATGACCAATGAGGAGACAAGATACTTTCAAAAGCTGGGGGGGAGGGAAAAACAAAGAGTCTGTCTGTGTGATGCTTTTGCCGGGGACAGAACAGGAATGGAGTCTTAGAATTTAGTAAGTAATCTAGCTCAATATGCGTTAGATTATGATTTCTTTAAATGGCTGAGAAATTAAGCTGTGCTGAATAGAATGGATATTCCTGTCTGTGTGTCTTTGTGTAACTTAAGGTTTTGCCTAGAGGGATTCTCTATGTTTTGAATCTAATTACCCTGTAAGGTATTTACCATCCTGATTTTACAGAGGTGATTCATTTTTACTTTTTACTTCTATTAAAATCCTTCTTTTCAGAAACTGAATGCTTTTGCATTGTTCTTAAGATCCAAGGGTTTGGGTCTGTGGTCACCTATGCAAATTGGTGAGGATTTTTACCAAACCTTCCCCAGGAAGTGGGGTGCAGGGGTTGGGAGGATTTGGGGGGGAAAGACGTTTCCAAACAACACTTTCCTAATAAATAAACCCAGATGAATGTTTGGTGGTGGCAGTGGAAGTCCAAGGGCAAAGGGTAAAATAGTTTGTACCTTGGGGAAGTTTTAACCTAAGCTGGTAAAAGTAAGCTTAGGAGGTTTTCATGCAGGTCCCCACATCTGTACCCTAGAGTTCAGAGTGGGGAAGGAACCTTGACAGACCTATATGTATAATTCTACTCTAAGAGGTTCTGAAGCCTGTATTAAGTAATCCTTCTTACCTTCAGAACATATTTTAGTAAAATTTCTTTTTAAAAGTTCAGAAAGTAGGTCTGATTGAAATAAATAGCTCTGCTTACAAAGCAAGGTACTACTCAATATGAGTAAGAGGAGCAGTATCCATCCCTCAGGGTATTCGGCCATTTCTCTTGTTTGTGAATTGTCCAAGAATAGATTATCCAGGTACTCAGGTGATGTAAAGTGGCACAAACCCATTGAGGCCAATAAGCTATGCTTATTTACACCTGTTGAAAAATATAAAATGTTCCCATTAATTTACACTATTTGAAATGTTTCAATGAATATTTTCTACAAAACACATTTCAGCCTGTGGATTGCTCATGAAACTGTTAGCTTTGTGAGTATTGCTTTGAGTATTCAGCATACATAGTTCAACACTCTTGTGATTCTAATTGTGAATATAGGTCACATGGGACATTTCTGTTCCCTGATTGGATAAATGAATCTTTTAAAATGAATAATTTTCCTTGTGATTACAACTTCAAAATTCACTATCAAGGCTAAATTCACTTTTCATGTGAAGAGTGGGAACCAGTACCTCTATTCCAATTAGGCTTTTTTTTTTTGTAGGGTCAGATGCTGAGTGGCTTAATGGTGGTGCCTGCACACCAGCTGCATGCAGCAAAACCGGTTACTGTGCCAGCCTATGTATGCTGGTTCAGAAGAATAACGAGAGGTGGAAGAGACAAAGATGTTTACAGGGTGAACTGGGGGAGGATCATGGATTTTATGCAAAACCAGTGACACTGGTGACCCACTGAACCAAAGGAAAGGAGTTGTGTCTACCGTTCCAGCCCATAAGCTGCAGTAGTAGCCAGAAGGGAGCTGCACAGAAAACACATAGATTGGACATGAGTTGAAGAAGTTAATATCATCTCCCATCCTCTCCACATTCCACACAGATTCTATGCAGATGTAGTTAATTCCACCGTCCATGGATATTCTATATCATTCTCTAAAAATTCTTTTCTAAGAGACACAGGGCAGGTTTACACTTAAAACACTGCATTGGTGCAGCTGCACCGCTATAGCACTTGAGTGAAGACACTCCTACACCAACAGGAAAGCTTCTCCCATTGGCATAGTTAATACACATTCTTGAGAAGCAAAGCTCTCCCATCAACATAGCACTGTCTACACCGGGGGGTTAGGTCAGTATAATTACGTTGCTCAGGGGTGTTGGTTTTTGATAACCCTGAGCAATGTAGTTATACAAATGATCAGTAATATAGACCTGGCCTTAGACACTATTCATGTCTAGTCTATTTGTTGACATTGTTCACGCTTTGTGTGTGCGTGTTTTTCAGTTTAGGTCAATTATTGAAAAAAGTGTCTGTAAACTATTGCTAATTCATTTTTGCTAAATTTACTAGGCACTAAAATAATGTAGTGTCTGAATTTGGCCTATTTGTATAACATTAAAGACACTGATGTGTACTATAAAGTAAAATAATCTCAAATCTCAATGAAAATTAGTAATAGAGGAAATAAATTGCAGAGAAAAAATAAAGGAGAATATTTGCAGTGATAGCTATTTGGTAAAATACTCATGTTCAGTATTTGTTAATTTACATCTCCAGAACCACTGAGTGATAAACACCGAAGACTTCAGGATGAGTAGTTTATGCATCACAGGAGATGGATATTGCTCAGTACATGCTCCCCTGCCATGTAGTTATTCCTGTGATTCTGGAACTGTTCAATTAAAACAAAATTAAATGAACAGAGTTGCATAATAATGTTCTACAGTAGACAGCTCTGTGAGTTAGTATTGTGTAGAGCAAGGTTGCAGGATGGGACCCATTCAGAACACAGGATTAGTGCATTGTCTATTCATCCTCTCTTGTGAATAATTTTATTGCATTTGTTTTAGTAATTATAGTATGGTCACTGAATGTAATTTTGAAAAAGGTGATACAGCTTTAATTTAATGTTGGACAACAACAGATGTTTCTCATGCAAATTGAAGAATTAATATTTTGAATATATTTAAAGAGAAATGAGAGAAGTATTCATGGGATTCTTTTAAATGATTAACTATGTATTTGTTGGGATATTGATCTATTTTCATAGAAACAGTGAAAGCCAAAGTAACTAATTTGTTTAAATAACACTGAGCTGTCCAGCACAACTACATGATAACTAGAAACCAAGTGATTATATCCATGACAAAATGGTCTACTTTTGAGCTAACTGAAGTACTGTGAACTATGTCAATATATCAGATAGTTTCTAAACATATATTCTAAACAACTGTAAGAAGATTAATTGCTTAAATTTCCAGAAACTAATTATCCATCGTGAAGGCCTAGATGATCAGTTTGCGATCTTATCCGTCATACGAGGTACTATGAAGCAGCCTGGGAAGGAGATTATGATTCCCCAAGTAAAAATGTCCCTGCCAGTCTCCCCGCTGCTTCGAAGATGGAGTACACTCCCTGGCATGGCACTTACCTACACTGCAAGATATGTTGGGGGAGTAAAGGATCCATCCACTTCCCACCACCCCATCCATCTGTGCAGGATGGGCACACATAGCACCAGTGTAGAGCCTGTTTCTGCCTTACCCCTTGCCACGTTTCCTTGCCCCAGTGTTCATGTTTGACCACAATATGAGGCAGACCAAAATACTTTTTTATTACAAACCATTTGTAACAATGTATTTAGACTACATGGAGCTATGCAGATTTACACCAGCTGTAAGCCCAGTGTATGTTTAGTATTTTCTCTTTGAGAAAGAAAACTAGAGTCCAGATTAGCCTAAAATATTGGTTTTGTTTATTTTATCTTTTTTTTTCCTGATTGTAAATCATTACGACTTTATGTATTCATTTGTAACAAACAGGTCTGATTACAGTAGGGATTGGTTCACTCAGATGTTTCCCCATTAGAAACTTCAATTAAATACGAAATTCTTTATTCTTTTCTGTAGAAACTACTTGGCAAATAGAAAACATTTTGTTTAAATACACCTGATACCATACTAAACAACAATAAATTACCTCATTTTTATGCTCAGCAGACAAGCTAAAAGGTCATTCCGTTTTTAACTTGCATTAAAATGGGATGAAGTAACTTTATCACAGTATAGTGTAATTTAAGTTCTCTTGGGTTTTTGTTGTTGAAAGAAAAGCCTTCCAGGCTAACATAAGGACAAAAGAATAATCTTTTAAATTATTGATCAGATATCTAATCTCAACCCCAAACTGCTGACCTTATTCAACTGACAACATAGAAATATATTACATAGTGCACTCTATTCATCAAATTCACATTTTTTAACATTCACTAGTAGTGCATGGAAGGTTGGGAATGATTAAGAAAGTAATTAACTACAATCTACTAACAATATCACTATAACTTGTCAATAGAGTATTGAATATTGAACCGGGCAACTCAAGCAGGGTCAGCTAAGCCTTTTGGGAGGATGAAAAGGAGGGCAAGTTAAATAGTCACATATGTGACTTTAATTTAATTAAACCAAAATTGTATGTTGTGCTCCTTTTGTTTTAATCCTGATTTTGTAATACAAGATATGATGCTGTAAATAAAAATACTTCACATACTTTTGTATCCATAGACCTGAAAGGCCTGGTAATCATTATCCTTACTTTAGAGGTGAGACACTAAGAGGTTAGGAGGCTTTCTCAAGATCTATACTGTGGTTTAATGGCAGTTGGGAATAAAACCCTGGTCTCTTAGCACAACATTCAGTCCAGCGAAACAGATGCCCTAGTTGAATCAGCAGGGAAAGTGGTACTTGCACACCTGTTATGTTGTGACAGGATGGAAAGAATTCTGTTAACTGGACTTTTGCATCTTTCCTTTCCACAAAAAGACCTATCTGGCTTTAAGATTAGACTCGGTAAGTTTATGGAGGAGATGGTATGATGGGATAACATGATTTTGGCAATTAATTGATCTTTAAATATTCATGGTAAATAGGCCCAATGGCCTGTGATGGGACGTTAGAGGGGGTGGGATCTGAGTTACTACAGAAAATTCTTTCCTGGGTATCTGGCTGGTGAATCTTGCCCATATGCTCAGGGTTTAGCTGGTAGCCATATTTGGGGTCGGGAAGGAATTTTCCTCCAGGGCAGATTGGAAGAGGCCCTGAAGGTCTTTCGCCTTCCTCTGTAGCATGGGGCATGGGTCACTGGCTGGAGGATTCTCTGCTACTTGAAGTCTTTAAACCATGATTTGAGGACTTCAATAGCTCAGATACAGGTAAGAGGTTTTTTGCAGGAGTGGGTGGGTGAGATTCTGTGGCCTGCTTTGTGCAGGGGGTCGGACTAGATGATCATAATGGTCTGTTCTGACCTTGATATCTATGAATCACCAAAGCCAGGGTGAAGTTAAAAATCCTGGTGCACAGCTGTTGTAGTGGGAGATGTGTTGAATAAGCTGTCAGACAGACCACAAAAGGGAGGAAAGAAGCAAACTGTTTTTCCCCTTATTGTATTTCCAAGGGTGGTACTATCAGAATAGGCAAGTAAGATAAAAAATTTTAAAAAGAGGCTGCTGTAAAATCAGAGCACTATTTTAGTTACTTGTGAGTTACATCCAAAAGAGATTTTGACATTTGATGCACCTCTCTTTTATAATCGCGAATATTTCTCAAGTGACACAAGTACTTCTTATGGCCACAGTCCATTCATGTACTTCTATAGTAAATGCTCTTTTCAGTGTTCCTGTTTGGTCAAGTAAAAAGAGAATTTAATAGCATGGGGAATCAGAGGGAAAATGATGAAGGATTGGTGAAAGTGAAGTAAATCAGTTTCAGTACTGGACCATCATGATAGATGAATCAGGATACTCTCTGATGTACACTTTTATTTTTTCCTGAAGAAATAATTCCTGTTACAGAGGGAGAAAAAACCCTCATCAATCCCTTCCCCTGTTAGCAGAGAGTACTGGTACATTAAACTTCAATAACAGGTGAAAATTACAAACTGCATGTGGATGTTTTTAATTGCATAAACTAGGGATTCTTGCAGTGGGAAAACTAGAATCTCATCACTTTCCTTGCTGCTGTACATTTTGAATTATTTTATGTAAATTCATTTGGCTATATGCAAAAAGTGTGACATCATGGAAGGCATAACAAAAGCAAATCTACTTTTTTTTAAAGCTTTCAAAACTTCATTAGATAAGCAAAGAATAACTAACCAATTGGAAAAGAGGGGCCAGGTGGGTGAGGTAATATCTTTTATTGAACCAACTTCTGTTGGTGAAAGAGACTAGCTCTTCAACTACACAGAACTCTTCATCAAGTCTGAAGACCTGAAGCTTGAAAGCTTGTCCCTTTCACCAATGGGAGTTGGACCAGTAAAAGCTATTGCCTCCCTATCTTGTCCCTCTAGTGTTTTGGGACCAACCTGGCTACACCAATATGGCAAACAACTGAAAAATAAGTGTTTAATGAAGCTCTGATTAAAAACTCAGGCCCCCATTCTGCAAACATTTAAACATGTATATATCACGTGAGTAAAGATACACATATGCTTCAGGTACTGATCCTGCAGAGATTTAGACACAGAGCTTAAGGTCAAAAGGGAGCATTACACCATCCATTCTGACCTCCCGCATACCCCAGGACATTGTTTCACCCATTTATCCCCATACTGAGCCCAATAACTTGTATTTGGCTAAAGCATATCTTCCAGAAAGATGGCCAGTCTCAATCTGAAGACATCAAGAGATGGAGAATCTACCACTTACTTTGGTAGTTTGTTTCAATGGTTAGTACTGTTATTTTAAAAAGTTGGGTCTTATTTCTAATTTGAATTTGTTTGGCTTTACATTTCAGCCCTTGGTTCTTGTTCTGCCTTTTTCTGCTATATTAAGAAGCCCTTTCATAACCAGTATTTTCTCCCTATGAAGGTACTTATACATTGAATTCAAGTTACCTTTTATTATTTTTTTGATAAAACAGATTGAGCTCTCAAGTATCTCAGTGTAAGGCATTTTCTCCAACCCTTGAATCATTTTTCTGCACCCTCTCCACCAGAACTTTACACAGTATTACAGAATTGATCTCTCCATGTCATATACCAAGGTAAAATTATCTTCCTCCTCTTCCCCCCTACTCGCCTGTTTATACAGCCAATGATCACATTGGCCTTTTTTGCCACAGCATCACATTGAGCGTTCTTGGTGAATTGCATCTCCACTATGACCCTAAAATCATTTTCAGAGTAACAGCTTTCCAGGATACAATCCCCCGTTCTGTAGGTGTGGCCTGCATTTCTTGTAACTAAATGCCCAAATGTACCATTCTGCCAATCTTTGTGTCACCCACAAATTTTATGAGCCGTGATTTTATACTTACTTTCAGATCGTTGATAAATATGAAATTGATGAAACAGTTGAAGAGGACTGATTCCTGCAGAACCCCATTAGAAAAACCTCCATTTAAGGTTGATTTACCCATTGACGACTACTTTTTGAGATCTTTATTGATACTGTACTGCTAATTTCTTTATCAGAAAGTTGGGTGGTAATGTGTCAGATTCCTTACAAAGTCTATTGAATTACACAGTTATCTTTCTCAGCCAGACACATAATCTCATCAAAGAATGAAATCAGGGTGTTTGATGAGATCTATTTTCCATAACATCATGCTCACTGGTATTAGTTATATCTCTATCCTCTAGTTCTGTAGGAATTGAATCCTATATCAACTTTTCCATTATTTTGTTTGGAATGGATATCAGGCTAACTGGTTTTTTGTTACTTAGGTTATCCCACTTGCCTTCTGGAGTTTCCCTGGTATTCCAAGATTTATTAAAACATATCAGAAGGGCAGAACTTTCCTCAGGCAACTCTTTTAGGACTTTTTAGTATGTTTTATGAGGTTGCTGTTTTAAAAATCTTTATCCCTAGTAGATCATATTTCCAGTCCTCAGTTACCAATGGACTGGAAATACATAACACAAACATCTATTGAACACTTCTGCCTTTGTTCCATCATTATTATTAAAAATGTTACTATCTCCATCTGTCATGGGTCAGGTATACCCCATCGCCAATTTGGGTTCTGTAGCCCGCAGTCAAATTCAAATAACTGCTTTTCTTCTCACTGTGGGAAAGCCAAATGGTCAGAGATGATAGGACTGTCCTCGGATTCAGGACAATATGGCCTAAGGGCTGGAGTCGATGGGGCCACCCAGGGGTGGGTCAACTGCCTAGGTTGGGAGACACAGGCCTTCCCTACACCACTGGGTCCCAGCCCAGGGCCCTATCAGCAGTGAGTGTATTCACCAGTGGGTCAGCGGGGATCCCTCTGAAATATGCTGACTCTTTTCCCAGATCAATGTCTGGTTCCCTTGGGCTACTTCCTACACTGTCTTCCTGCTCCATAGACTGTGGGATCTCCGGTTCTCCAGGATAATTGTCAGGCAGAGGTCCCAATGACTCCTTCCCCTCATGGGGTTCCATTGGCAGCCTGGTATTTGCCTGGGTCTTGGGGTGCCTGGTCTCTGAGAACTGGGGCTCTGACACCTTCCAAACAGAAGCCTGCAACGCATGCTGTCTCTCCTCCACAGTGAGCCCAGACTAAGCTGAGCTGCTCCCACTTATACTGTGGTTCCAGTTGGAGCATGCCCAGCACAGGCGATGGGGCATGGCTTCTTCAGCCCAAAGTATAGGATTATCCTCTTCCTGTGCTATATGGGACAGGTATATCTTGTCACACCATCCAATAATTGACGTATACTTTTGATGGGATTTCCTTTTATTCCTAATATACTTAAACTCCTCCCCATTGTCCATTTATGCAAATATATTCCCTTATACTCTGTGAGCAGCCCCACTGAAGTCTTTCTAGGATTGTGGATTTAATATCTAATAAGAATTAATAAGCAATCACTTTTGTATTCGTATCTTTTGGACTATGTTTTTCTGTTGCTAACTTTTCTCAAAAGGGATTTGCATTCCTTTCTAACTATACAACCATCATTCATATTCTTTATTCTGACGTTAAAACTCATTGAGCATGCAACAGAGAAAGGAACATTTTGTGAAATCTATTTTAAGAGACTTGTCTGTATCAGACAGGAATGCCTCTCCAAAATTCAATTTAAGCAACCATGTAGATAGTCACAAGAAGAGCATGGCAGCAATGGAGTAAAATTTAATGACAAAAATAGATCGGTCAAACTGGACAGACCATAGAGTACTACCATGTCTCCCTCACATTCATCAGAATCTCTGTTATAATTATCTTGATCTTTTGACATTGAGGAAGAATGGTTTTCCTGGAAACCATAATGAGAAAGCTGAGTATTGTTCAGGTTATTTATACCTGGTCTCATTCATACAGTACTAATTAGTTAGAACTTAATCTGATGTATAATCCCACTTAACAGCTGAATAATTCCCCCAGTCTCTGATTTGGTGTCTCAATTAAGAGGGCATGTACTTGTTTTACTATTGTATATCTAGTTTGGGGGGGAATTGATTTATGTCCATTTTAATTGATTATCTGATTTAAGAGTACCTATCTCAAGTTGAATGCACTATAATTTGAAGGATATCCTCTCTGAAGCAATTACTATACCATCAATAACTGAGATTTTCATACAGCTGTTCCACAGCAAATAAACAATTTAGGCTTCACTTTATTTATAATTCAGTGGTGTCAGGAACAATGACCATGATATTCATCTCCTGAGCAGATCTCATTGAAACACACATTTATGAAATACAGATTTCATATCTGCACTGTATAATAGCAATATGCACTCCAGAATAAACTATTTGAAAGACTATTGCATTATAATCTCAGTCCTCTTGAGAGTTATTTAATCAAAATATCTCAGTTTAAATGCAAAACAAGAGGAGACACATAAGACTTTCAGAGGATCAAGGAGAGACAAAGGACTAGAAATTTTTACTTAGGAAGCTATTTAAAGGAAAGATTTCTGATATGTTGTTTTGTCAGGCTGGGATGATAAACTAGAAACAGAACTGGTATTGCAGTTGGGTCAATGATGTTCTCTGGGTATGGTAAAACATTTCTTCCCAATTCTAACTAAACCATTATATGTGCCAAATTTGAAAGTGAAGCTGACTAGAAACTCACTAGAAACAAAAAGAACAGGACTACTTGTGGCACCTTAGAGACTAACAAATTTAGGGAAGGGCGGCCAGCACATCCCTCGGCCTGTGCTGCTTTTTGCAGGCCCTATTGGCCTGGAGCAGTGAACCGCGATCGGCCGAACCTGAGGATGCGGTAGGTAAACAAGCCGGCCCGGCGTGCCAGGGGCTTTCCCTGAACAAGTGGTAGACCAGAGTTAAGAACCACTGCACTGACCCAAACAAACAAGGAGAGAAAGTATAGGGAAGGTGGACTCTTCAGGAACACAGTTTAGGGTTCCCAATGGCAGCTGAAAGACTGGCCTATCGGAAGGACTGTACCATTCAAAGACTGCTTCTGACGTTGGTAATTATTGATTTTTGGGGTGTTTTACTAACCTGTTGCAGATGTGTGTAAATGCTTGAGACTAAAATAAAGTACAGCTTTAAGTGAAAGTACTCTTGTATTGTACTGTTTGTGCCAGCCACCTATCGGTTGGATGGCCGTGTCTCCACTGATTTATTTCCTGCCACCACCTCATGAAGAGTAATAGTTACCAAGAGCTTTGGGTTTTAAGAACTACAGAAACACTCATGAAAACTTCAGTCAATCCAAAGGAAATTTGACAGCATAACAATTGGGTAGGGACCTAAGAATATGACACACATTTCTTTTTAAATCAACTTAAAGTATTGTGCTTAGAAAGAACAGAAAAACTGGAAGTTCTGATTTTTGTCATCTTATACTATGTCACATGATTGTTCTTTGCATTTAATGTTTTACTAAAAGAACCTCCCATCACACTTTGAGTCTCCAAGTCAATATTCTTCAAACAGTTATATGAGCTAAGGTTTACCTAAAACCAGGATGTACAGTAGTAATGTATGCTCCAGACCAATGATTTGACCTGATTGATTCCAGAGGCTTGCTTTCAAGCCAGCAGGGAGCACTTCTCTACATTTCAGAGAAGAAACAGGGACTCTGTTTTTTCCAACAGTTTCCTTTTTGACAAGATCATCTGCAAAGTACCTTAAGAAAAAATGCCTTGGTGCTACACAGTTTGTGCTAATCCAGTTACTGAATAGGCTGGGAAAATGCCTCAACCACCGTATGACACTCATCTGTAATACAGAACAGGAATGATGGATGATTTGGTGACACACAGGCTCTCCCAGCTGCCATAATTCTTTCCCATGAGATCAGTCTGAAGAAAAGGGACTTAAATAGCTAGTCCATTTTTGGCATTTCGTTATTGTACTGAGAGAGAAAAAAAATGTTCCTGACTCCATGGCCTCTCTTAAGAGTAGCAAGCTGTGATTTGAGATTTAAGTCAATTCAAATCCTTGACCCAACATGTTTACGTGAAGTAAGCCTAAGGGTTTCTATGGCAGTTTATTCTTTTGAGCACCATTGGAAGAGTGCAGTGGTAAAAACCCTAAAGGCATTGTGGAGAGTATGTTAAAGTGCCCTTAATTTGATGTCCCTGATGTCCATGGTGTAGGAAAACTTTGAGTTTGATGTGAAAATAACTACATTTGGGTTTTGTACATATGGACTAAAATTAAATCAGAGGTAAAAATAAAGATGAGTAATAAATACATTGTCATCATCACTGATCATTAGTAGCTCACTCTGCCACAACACCTACAGATTCTGAAAACTGTTTTGTTCTTAAAAGTATAAAAAATGTCTTTAATAAATCCTCTGTGTACAGCTCAGTTTGTTTTATTTGTTACGACAACTTTTGTAAAAGCAGTAAGTGTTGTTGATTTCAATGGCCTTTGGATCAGACTCTAATTGCACACATCCACTACAGAAGCTGAAAGTCCTTTCCAATCCAGAAGCCAGGTCACAAAGACAAATCTGTGAATACTATGAGTCCTTGAATAAACTAGGGAAAAATGTCCCTAACCTGATATGGTTTCTCTCAGGTGATATTCAGACCTTTTATAAACAGATGGAAGGAACAACTCTCCCAAATGGAATGGAATTGTACCTGTTTATACCAGACCTCAGTATGGCCCTTCACGAATAACCTGGATTAGCTGATCATTTCTCTGAATCTATGTCTGGTATATTTCTACCAAATAAATCAGTTTTGAAATTATTTTACTGTAATTTGTTCTGTTATTTCAAAATGCAATCCAAGTGGGATCTAATATTTACTAATCTTATGTAATCTTGATTCTTTCCCCTTTTCCTATTAAAAAAAATGTGCATTTGAATATAGATAGGCACATTCTATAGGAAAATAAACTAGTTGCTGATACAAGAACTCTGCTGACTTCATGTTAGATAATCTTGACTTTGATAGTTTTATTAAGGTTGACCTTCTTTGTTAGTTGCAATCTCTAATGAAGCTGAATATTTGTTTATGGGTCCAGTGGAGCAGAACCATATGTCTTCAATTCTTACTCTTCCCAAAGGTACTGCTCATTTAATCATTTAACCTTATTACAACATCTTGGTTAAGTAACATCAAAAATATATGTAAGAAAAATACTTTGCCTTGATTTTTAAGACAGGTGAATCTCTTTAGAGGAGAGTGTTATTTATTTTTCAGTTTGTGGTTATGCCTCGGCATCTTTAAAATAGAAATTTGTGCCAAAAAGCTTATGTATCCAAAAACTTGATGCCAAAAAAGTGTTCTCTCCTGCAGTTAATTTTGCGTAAGTGTCTGCTAAAGTATGAGAGTGACAGGGTTGGTGAGGTAATATGTTTTATTGGACCAACTTCTATTGGTGAGACAGACAATTTTTTGAGCCACACAGAGCTCTTCTTCAGGTCTGGGAAATGTATATAATATAACTTTGCCAAAAGCCCTTTTTATGGGGTACTGGACAGTTGTGGTGTCCCTGGATTAGACCCATACCTCCCTCCCCCAATAGGGGATAACATACACTGTTAGTGCTATACCAAAACAGTACATACACTCCTGCAGTTGCTCTGGCTGGAGTCAAGGTTCCACCATTACCTTTCCCCTTCCTACTCACCTGCAGGGAGATAGTGAGGAAATAGTAGGCCACTATAGCTTGCTTTCCCTTCTATGCTGCCACCCCTGACCCAGGTGAAGCACTTTCACTATGGAAAGCACTTAAACACATGTGTGATGCCCATTGACTTTAATGAGGCTTAAAGCACATGTTTAAAGCTCAGCACATGTATAAATAGGGATGCTTTCTTGAATCACCAGGGATACCAGAAATCACTATTGAAATTTTAACACTCTCTTTCTACTTTTCCATTGCATATTACTTATACAGAAAATGAGGAAGAATAAGAATGCTCAGAAAATCAAACAGCAGCATATTAAAAAGGTCAGGGTAGTGCAGTCTGCAACCAGATTTTGCAGATTAGGGCATTGAAATTCTGGTTTTACATTTCAGTGACAATAACTGTAATGAGAACTGAAAGTGACAGAACGTGAAACCATTCTTGTGATAATATCTGTAAATGAGAAGAGGAATGCTAGAAATTTAACCTGATCTCATGACAATTTCTGGTGGATATAATTTGATTGTTATCTTGTGGTCTCCTTTTTGATGCCATACTCAAAATGGAAGCTTGAAATCGAAACATTTTCCATTCAGCTATGTTTGTATGAAATAACATTGACATGTATATATTCTCTCTATTCCAGGTTCTATTAACTGCCTCGTCTAAACATACTCAATACATGTCTATAGCTGTACTGAATAAACTATGCCTGTTTTTATGGGTGCTTGTAAATATAACTCACAGAAGCCATCCCGGCACCTAGCATGGAAATGTCTTGTGTCAGCAAATCCCTCTGCATAACTTCTTTCAGTATAACAAAATCGCAGTGGATGGATCCATTTTTCATGATCAAAAGAAACTCCAATTAAAGAATTTCTTCAGGTTGCATGGATAATGGATTACAACAGAGTGTGCCGAAGGCGTATTATCTATTATGTTAAGACCGGATTCTCAGGAATTAACTGTCTTGATTGTTAAAACACAGTCCTTCTGAGAGTATTTTATTACTTCTATATTAAAACTTGAGGCAGAAATAGTCCACAAGATGCATGCTCATCTAGAAGGACCAATATTTTAATATTCCTTGAGGGGATGCTGGAACTCAAATGCTGAAAGGTATTTAAAACTGAATACATTGCATTTTATTACTTTAACCAATAAAAAGTCTTTTCATTAAGAATATGTTTTAATAACTTAGTGAGGATTTGAAAGGTTATAACAGGCTCAGTTTATATGAGATGTATAGAGTAGATTAATCTTTCAAAAAAGAGTTTTTAAACCAATTTATAGTATTCTTTAACAGGAATAAATATTAAATATCTATTAAATCCTATATGATATTTAAAAATATATAGAATCATAGAATTGCAGGACTGGATAGGACCTCGAGAGGACATCTAGTCCAGTCCCTTGCACTCATGGATCGAATTCTGTTAAATTATATGTTTCAAAGTCTTTTCTATAGAACCCTGTCATTTCTAGTGATCTTATTCCTATTAAATCCTAATGGACTTTATATATAATGAGGTCAGAGTTAGAGATATGTTGCTAAGAGTCACAAATGGTAGATGTACTCTAGTGTTTCTCTGATTTTCTTTGTTCAACACTAAAACATAGTCTGTGAAAAACAAACGTGTAATCTTTTGGCAGCTTCCAATCTTTCACTGTAACATTTTAATAACACATTTCACACAACACTACTGTTCTCTCCTTGTATATGAAGAGCAATATTAATCTGGTGGATTTGCTTTTAGGAAAAGTGATTTGCCATAACAATTTTGAGGGAAAATGCTAGGGCAAATTGTTAGAACATTCATTTAAATCTGCTTGGGTCCTTATTTAGTTTGTAGATTTTCACTTGGGCAAATAAAGTGAACATAATAGGATGTTAGTGAGTGTTAAAATTGAAAATTTGGTGTACTCACATTTTATGGGGCTTATATTTTTGTTATGACAATTTTGATTGATGGGTGGTTTTCCAGCTGCTTCTTGTACTGCCCCATCCCTGGATGTCTTTAAATCCAGAATGGATGTCTCTTGTTTGACCACAAAGTTATGACCTGTGTTTTACAGGAGATCGTACTAAATGACCTAATGGTCTCTTCCAAACCATAAATCCATTAATTAAAGTATCAAAAATGGTATATAACTGGCTAGGTGGTAGTTCAGCGGAAAAGGATCTGGGGGATAGAGTGCATCACAAATTGAGTAAGTCAGCAGCATGATGCTGTTGTGAAAAAGGCAAATGTTATTCTGGGATTTATTAACATGAGCGCCATATGTAATTGATCTACTTTATTCAGCATTACCATACTCAGCTGGAGTATTGTGTCCAGTTTTGAGTACTACATTTTAAAGAAGATGTGAACAAATTGGAGAGTGTCCAGCGGATAGCAAGAAAAATTATAAGAGATTTAGAAAACATGACTTATGAGTAAAGCTTGAA
This sequence comes from Chelonia mydas, assembly GCF_015237465.2. Taxonomy (NCBI): domain Eukaryota; kingdom Metazoa; phylum Chordata; order Testudines; family Cheloniidae; genus Chelonia; species Chelonia mydas. Next base: position 102,182,436 of record NC_057852.1, read on the forward strand.
GGACTTGGGCATTTGTAGTCTAGAGAAGAGAAGGCCGAGGGGGGACATAACATTCTTCAAAAATGTAAAAAGTTGTTATAAAGAGGATGGTGATCAATTGTTCTCATGTCCATAAAAGTAGAACAAGAAGTAATCAGCTTAGTTTACAGCAAGGGAGATTTAAATTGGATATTAGGAAAATCTTCTGGCTATAAGACAAAAATCTCTTGATGAGCTTTTCATTACAAGATTTCTGTCCTCTTAGCCAACATCTAAAACTAGATGTAGAAAATGGGCACTTTCTAATTTGTAGTCTGGCAGCAAATCACAACCATGATGTCAAGTTCAGATAGGGACATTTGCAAATGTCCCTGACCCCCAGGAAACTTAGGAGATTTGGAAAAAGGGTTCCAGTTTGGTCGTTACACATACACTAATTATCGGGACAGATTCTCAAAAGTGTTTAACAAAGGAAGCTGCTGAGCACTTTTGAAAAATCTGGCCACTTCATTTAGATGTTTAAATAGAAATTGAGATCTCTTGAAAATCTCATCCCAGTTGTGGGAGCTGAGCACTTTTGAAAATGTGTCCCATATAGTATAGGTACTGAGTATATTACATTTATAGGCTTTTATAACCTTGTATTTTAAAGTATATTCTCACAAGCTCTCATGATAAGTTTACAAAATATGATATCACAAACTATAAGCATCTACCATATGATTACAGAAAATGATGCTACATCAAGGCCATGTTGGAGGCAATATAGATCATAGACAAAGGAGTTAATGAGAAATTGCAGAGGTTTAAAACATAGGCTAGGGAGCCTCGACGGAAACTCTTGTGGGTTGTTGTTTTTCAGAACATTAATATTAAGACTGATTTGATTAAAATGAGTATTGTACATATGACCTACCCAGAGAAGCATACAGTCTTTATACAAAGGCGAAATGATAAATCTTCATTTGTGAATAAACTGAACTTTTTCCTGCTGCACAGCTTTGCAGAACCCTATGGAAATATGGTTCCCCATACCTGGAACCAAATGCTGAACACCTTGAGTACCTTTTTCCTATCTTTTGCCTCTCTGCAAACAGCAGAATTTGTTTTATTCTTCTCCAAGAGTGGCCCACAGATTCTGTCGCAAATTATCTTTACAAAAAAAGTAGTGTTTTTGAAACATCAAAAGGGAAAAGAAAAAGTAACGTAATCTCTATGCTCAAAGTTGCATCATTTTAACTATAAATTTTTACACCAATGTAAAGAGTTACACCAGTGAAAAATCCCATGTAAGTTCTAAATTGGTTTAAATTTTTTCTCCGTGACTTAAATTGCTATGAGCTCACCAGGCTCAAATCCCTCCCCTGGCTCCCAGTAAACTTCCCATGTTCAAGGTTTTGGTCCTAAGTTTCAAAGCAATTAATGGATCAAGCCCCAGTCACATTAAAGACCAAATATTGGTACTAATTAGACTTTAGCCTTTCAGTTTATGAACCACTGTAACAACTGCACTCCACTGGGAAAAAGCAGATCACAAAGCCCAGGACAAAGCACACAATTGCTGGAAATAAAGCATAGATAAAGAGAGGCTCTGGCTAAGAAACAAACTTCCAGAGTCAGATAAATTCTGATAGGCTTTAGAAAATGGTGCAAAAATTCTGCCCAATGAACTCCTACTACCACCAACAAAATCTAGAAGAATCCAAAATGCACACTTTACCCCAAGCAGAAATTTTACTCCCAAGAAGTGCCAGAGATTCCATGAAGTACCATGTGGAATTTGCTATTACTATTTCTTTTACTTGGAAGGTGCTCATATACTTCAGTAATGGGAGGCATTATAAAATTTTAAAGGTATGTCTACACTGCAAAGAAAAAGGTGCTACACCAAGTCTCAGAGTCTGGGTTCGCTGACTCAGGCTCACAGGGCTATGGCTGCAGGGCTAACATGCAGTGTAGAAGTTCCTGCTTGGGTTGGAGTCCAGTTTTCATGACACTCCCTAGTTGGTAGGTTACAGAACCTGGCCTCCTGTCCAAGTAGGAACATCTACACTATTATGTTTAGCCCCATGAGCCCGAAACAGTAGACCAGAGCTCTGAGAATTGGTTCCATGGGTTTTTCTTTGCTGTGCAGACATATCCACCAATAGGTAAGGAAAGATAGACATTCTTAATTTAGTTTAAACCTGGTTTATATTAATTTAGGTTAATTAAATAAGGAATCTAGTTCAGCTAAATCAAATTAAGAATGTCTACACACAATTTTGCACCTGTAACTAAACCAGCTTAAAATAACCTTTGTTAAACCATTACAACTTTCAATATAGACAAGACCTGAGATGTATAATAATCATATTTCATAGGGTGAAAGCTTGTTGTTATAAGCTTGTTTAAACATAACAATAAAATCCTTACATTCATAAAGTGTGTATGTATTTTAGTCTTTCTGGTTGGCAAAGCCCCGTTTCCCGCAGGCCAAACAAGCCTCTCAGTTATGCTATTAGGTAGTTGTGGAATTTATGTGAACAACTCTTATCTCACAACTTCTAATAAACCATAGGTTTTGAAATTATCATTGGGATTGATACAATGTAAAATGATATGATGCACATCAGCCAATACTGAATTGAAATCCATAGCCCTAGATATTTCATCTTCTGTCACTTCAGATATCACTTCAAAAGCTCTTTTGAGCCTTAGGTGGAGATGCAATCTTTTTTGCATATCCCTTCAGGTCTCACCTGCCAGAGCCTTCACCATACACAATGGTTTCTTCATAACTGAAAATGGTCCACTGACACTCATATACTTGTCTTTTTTTAAAAAAAGTATCTTACCCTAAGATAGCTCTGCTTTCCCTTAACTGTCAGATTAATCTGTAAGAAATACCCATACATCCTAAAATCCCTTCATTTATTTATATGTGTATAATATGATTTACTTTTGGACAACACTTGCTTTCACGGTGAATTAGTATGATTACAACAGATATTTCAAAAAGAAATGTAAGAGCCCTAATATTTTTACAGTTCCAGCTACAAAATTCAATAACTATATCCTCAACTATATTCTTGCTATCTAAGTTTCTTTCTCACAAAAATGTTTTCACTTATTTGAAGAAGACGTAGAGCTAGATAAACTATATGATATTGAACCAGACCAAGAAATCATCACAATTTAGTTTAAAGGCTAATTTAAAACTCAGCATGTCATTTTTATTTTTAAAGCTTTCCTTCATCATCATCCCATGAGGCTTTTCATAAAAGTAAACTATCTCAGAACACAATTTAAAGCTTTCCACAATAATACTTTACAAGCAACTCTTGTTTCCAGCTGTGACATTATTGTCATAATCTGGGACCGTATAGATCACTATTGCAACCAAGGTCCTGTAGTGGCACCAAATCTTGTATAAAGGGGATCAAATAAGGTGTCTAAGACAAGGTTATGGTTTGCTGGTTATGATTATGCTGTCTATATGTGTATATTATTTTTGTAGTTAAAATTATGGATATTGACACTATACTGTCTGTATTTCAAATGTATGCTATGCGTCTGGGTGACACCGCAGACAAATTGGGGTCAGCTCTGCCTAGCCTGCTTGATGGCCTATTAAGGACCATCAGCTATACAACTGAACCATTGAGAGAAGGCAGATTCGCCTTGTGACTCAGCAAAGTATGCAGGGATTTGCCCATGTGACTCAAAACTCCATTTTGCTGTAATTTTCCACAGTAAGAAGAAAGAGGTGTTCTTACACCTGGAAAAGACTATAAAAGGCTGATGCCTCATCTCCATCTTGTCTTCAATCCTGCTTCTTACCTCTGGAGGGACTTTGCTGTACTGAAGCTTTGAACCAAGGACTGAAAGACCCATCCAAGCTGTGGATGTACTCCAGAGTCTTGATTTGAACCTGCAGTTTATTCTATCACTTCTACAACCCTCAACTAAGAACTTTGCCATTACTATATGTAATTGATTCCATTTAACCAATTCTTGCTCTCATCTATATCTTTTTCCTTTTATGAACAAACCTTTAGATTTTAGATTCTAAAGGATTGGCAACAGCATGGTTTGTGGGTAAGATCTGATTTGTATATTGACCTGGGTCTGGGGCTTGGTCCTTTGGGATCGAGAGAATCTTTTTTCTTTTACTGGGGTATTGGTTTCCATAACCATTTATCCCCCTAACGAGTGGCACTGGTGGTGATACTGGGAAACTGGAGGGTCTAAGGGAATTGCTTGTGTGATCTGTGGTTAGCCCGAGGGGTAAAACCAAAGTCCTCTCTGTCTGGCTGGTTTGGTTTGCCTTAGAGGTGGAAAAACTCCAACATTGGGCTGTAACTGCCCTGCTTTAAGCAATTTGTACTGAATTGGCACTCTCATTTGGGTCCCACCAGAACGAGCATTGTTACACCAGCTGTCAGAGTTCTTTCCCCACTCTGAACTCTAGGGTACAGATGTGGGGACCTGCATGAAAGACCCCCTAAGCTTATTCTTACCAGCTTAGGTTAAAAACTTCCCCAAGGTACAAACTTTACCTTGGCCTTGAACAGTATGCTGCCACCACCAAGCGTTTTAAACAAAGAACAGGGAAAGAGACCATTTGGAGATGTCTTTCCCCAAAATATTCCCCCAAGCCCTACACCCCCTTTTCTGGGGAAGGCTGGATAATAATCCTCACCAATTTGTACAGGTGAACACAGACCCAAACCCTTTGATCTTAAGAACAATGAAAAATCAATCAGGTTCTTAAAAGAAGAATTTTAATTAAAGAAAAGGTAAAAGAATCACCTCTGTAAAATCAGGATGGAAAATACTTTACAGGGTATTCAGATTCAATACACAGAGGATCCCCCTCTGGGCAAAACCTTAAAGTTACAGAAAACAGGAATAACCTCCCTCTTAACACAGGGAAAATTCACATAAAACAAAAGATAAACTAATCCGCCTTGCCTGGCTTACCTATACTGGTTGCAATATTGGAGACTTGGATTAGGATGGGTTGGAGAAGATGGGTTTCTGTCTGGCCTCTCTCAGTCCCAAGAGAGAACAAACACGTAAACAAAGAGTACAAACAAAAGCCTCCCCCCCACCCAAGATTTGAAAGTATCTTGTTCCCTTATTGGTCCTTTGGGTCAGGTGCCAACCAGGTTAGCTGAGCTTCTTAACCCTTTACAGGTAACAGGATTTTGCCTCTGGCCAGGAGGGATTTTATAGCACTGTATACAGAAAGGTGGTTACCCTTCCCTTTATATTTATGACACCAGCCCATCTCATCTTTTCCATGATGGTAGTTGGATCCAAGTTTTCCTGAATATTCTGTGTAAATTAACTTGCGGTTGCAGAGGTTTGCACAACTGATAGAAATACTGAAATGATAATTTGCAGAATGGGTGATTCTTATTGGAAGGTTGCAACATAAGTACAGCATGCAGGTATAGTTGATACTTCAGTAAAGACAAAAATGGAGTAGGAAACCTAGGAAGAATCGAAGTTACAGACCTCTTATATTTAAATTAGCAGTGCAGAATAAAAAAATTCCTATCATAATGGCTAGCCCTGGAAAGTGTTTGATTGTTAAATATTTCCAACTGTAAGGCTTTCTGCTGAAAATCTAGGTATATATTAACATTTCAGTGGCAACAGTAAGTCCGTAGGGTTGGCACAGTAGCTTCTTCTACCTTGTTGGAAGTGTGATTTGTTTAGAACAGGTTCAGTGTTTTCCCATTTGTAGGTCCATTCTTCATACCTGCTTTCAGATGTCATCAGCATCTAATGTAAATAATGAAGATAGTTCTGTGCTATCCCTACTGTACTAGGCGCCTGATCTAAAGCTGTATGATTTCAATGGGAGGTTTTTTCCATTGACTTCAAGGGGCTTTGAATTAGGCCCTTACTGTGAACGGTATATAAATTTGGTGCATCTCTGAATAAATAACTAACTGTTGTATGTGCATTTTCACACTCTCTCTACCTCTCATTCACTGCACAACACTGTCACATTCACAGTTGTGATCATGCAGGGTGGTGAATCTTGTCAACAGTACACTGCAAAGAGGCAATTTTCGGCTTAGAATCTTTTCTGTAGAGAAGAGAATGGCAGAGTCCTAAAAAGAGATACTCATTACCAGTCTCAAGAATACTGATGTGTTATTAAGATTGCTGTCAAACAGAAACCACAACATACAAAAACGTTTCCATCAGCAGTATAATCAGCAGAAAATGAGGAAAACATAATCAGAGAAAACACAGTCCAGCAAAAAATAAAAAGAAAGAAATCTGACATAGCTGACAAGCAAGCAGAATTAAACGCATTTCTATCTTAAAAGACTTGCTTTCGGACAGATAAGGACTGAATATCAGCAAAATAGCCTCCTCCAGTCTCTCTTGCAGGATTTCACTGTCTTTTATAACAAGAGTGATTGTCCTAAACTATGTTTGTGGAGATTACAATATTCCTTTATATGCTCAGGAAGAAGAAAAGGGTCAGACTGACAGCACAGCAGTAAGATACACCTCCAGTACAGAGAGGGTTTAGTGAAGCATAGCAGAGTCTATGCACCCTCCTATTGTACAATAAATATTTGACACATTAACAAGATGACAAAAGCCACACATTGATTTTCACTGAAATGTATTACTCAAGATTAGGGGGTCTTCTGGGCCAGGGTACACATTGACATGAATGAGAGCTATGTGGGCATCAAGAAAGGAGAATTGACCTCTTGCTGATTTTTAAACAACAATTATGCAGAGGAGATGTGTGTTAATTGTATAATTATCCAGAGATGATGCAGTAGTGGTAACACAGGTTACTATGTAATTACCATTTTCTCCAATGGAATCATTGTGTTCTTTTGGAACTCCACCAGACACAGCGGTAACAACTGGTGCCACTCACAGATCACAGCCCCATAGGAAGGAGAAATAGAGCTATCACCTACATTTAGGACTTGAAGGCCTCCTCTGCCCCATCCACCCCAAAAACCTACACAGGAAATTGCAGCAGATATTCATTAACTGAAAAATACATGGAGTGGCAATGTTATATATAGTCTTAATGTCTGTGTTCTTTCAATGATAATTATATGGGTTGGAATCCTCCTCTGCTTATCACATTAGTGTTTTCACCCAAGCTATTTTATGTTTGCTCGGCTCCTGCCTTTGAACTGCAAGTATTCTGGTGGAACAACAGGAGGTGCAAACAGCGACAGCAATAAAGTGAATCCTGGTCCAAAACCTTTTGTTAGGTACATCACCTTTAACATATTCATATAGCCGTTAATAGCTTCAAAATTAGAAAAATATTGGGGAGAATGTTAATTGTTATTTTGTATAATCTTTTAATTTATTGGCCTTATTAGCACTCAGTTCCAACTGGAGATTTTAAATTTTGCCTATCAAGCACAATTCCTGACCTTTTTGAACCTGCTAGAGTTAATAAAGCAGCCCTTTTTAATAAAAATGGTAAGAGATCATTATTTTCCACCTTAATTATCTTGACATCCCCCACCCCAAATAAAAGCAGCATTTCTATATAGTTTATTTCTTTCCAAAACTTTGACTGCTTGAAATAGATCAGCACTAAGGGGGCGGGGCAGAATGTAATCAATCACTTGTTGTGATCTGATTTAGTGGAGAAAAAAAATGGAAGGAGCACCGAGAGTCAATGGAGGAGGGGTCTTCAAAGTATTAGCCTCCTGTGCCGCTGATTTACATTCTGAATATGGACATTGGCCTGGATCCACAAAGGGAGTTAGGCATTGTGATAATGTATAGAAGTATCTTCCTGTGGTATGAACTACATAGCAAGCCCTACATCATCAGCCTTCTGGCCTTAGTGTTGGGAGCAGGTGGTGGGAAAAGGAGATGTGGCAGGGGCATCCCTTAGCCTCAGCAATCCATGGCTGCCATAATTTCCTCTGGGGGTTGTTGGAAGACAGCATAGATTAGGGCAACTCAGAGGATTCTCTAACCTGTGGTGGCAGCAGGCCAGTGCCGAAATGGTCATTGGATTAAGGGTGTAACTAGGCACAGCCCCTAAGCACGCCTTCTTGCATCACAGGATGGTCCTGTGAGTATTCTGCCTGTTTCCTCCCACATCCTGTGGCCTATCAGGCTGTAACAACCGCAAGGCCCTGAAGCCAGGTTATCTCCTCGTGTCCAACCCCTTCCAGGGGAAAGGAGTCTTCAAAAATAAAGTCCCAAAAGCTACAAAACAAAGGAATCTTCCACACTGTTGGGCTCTATCTCCAGTCCCTGTTCCTGTACAGTCATTACACCTTGGCACCACACATCTCAGACAGATAGTTCCGGTTAAGTCACCATCTTCTGGGTTAAACTTTCATTTTAGCAACCAGCTCTGACCAGCTATAATCCACAGACAATTTCTTATCCCCTAGCAAGCTACTAGGTCCTGGCAGGAATTCTCTATCCTCAACTCCTGGACTTCCCCCTTTTAAAAAACAAATCTAGCACAGGTGTAGCTACTTGAGCCCAAGTATGCCCTTTAACCTTCTCTACCCTAGGATGGAATTTCACCCCATCACAAGGGGGTTGCCATGGTATCCCAAGCACAGCTTGATTGGAACAGAGGATCTGGCCCATTATGTGCAAGGTTAACAAAAAGAACAGGAGTACTTGTGGCACCTTAGAGACTAACAAATATATTTGAGCATAAGGTCTCATGGGCTACAGCCCACTTCATCGGATGCATGCAGTGGAAAATACAGTAGGACGATTTTATATACACAGAGAACATGAAACAATGGGTGTTATCATATACACTATAATGAAAGTGATCAGTTAAGGTGAGCTATTACCAGCAGGAGAGAAAAGGAAACCAAAACCTTTTGTAGTGATAATCAAAAAGTTGTCTTTTGCTCACTTAATAGTTGGTTCCAGTTTTCATTTGATTTCTTCGTTCACTAACACACTAAGGTATGGATTAGACAGGAGACTTTATAAGAGTCTGCTTATGCCCAGAGCTGTCGCCTTCACTTTTAGCAGTTCAATGACTATTTAATTTTAATTGCTCCCCAAGCATAGGCCAATTCTGGATGGCAAAAGCCAGCAAGAATGATTCACGGCTCCTTTGAAGTTTGAAGAGCCTGTATTCACGTTGCCTCAGGCTTTCTTTCTTACATTCTCAGGTAAATGTAAGCACCTGAACACCCTTCCCGTACATCTAGGACATAACTTAACAGGAAATATCTTGTAGAGTGCAGAGGAATTGTTTCCGGTGGACTTCATGTTAAGGATCTTAAACAGATGTAATTGCAAAATTTAATAAAAATTATTTAAGGAAGTCTAAGTTAATAAATTTCAACAGGGGAAGGCTTCAAATCGCATTGCACAAACCTTTCATGCAACCTTTTTTCCAGAAGGGTGGGGGAGGGTTATTACATCTGTGAATAGCCCCAAGTGCACATAAGTAAATCATGCCTGTACCTATTAGCATGCAAAAAGGTTCACACAACGCAGAAGTGGTAAATGTTGCCTTGCTGACTGTTTTGTAGATAGGTAGAAGAAATCATTTTCCTCCTGTTCCCCCACTTCTCTTTTTTCTTTACTGAAAGCAAAATTCAGATTTCATCAACACAATCTCTTTGAGCTTTCTGAAAATTAAATAAGTGAATCACTGGAATGGGTGAGCTGAAGTTAAAGGGGGCACAAACAACAACATATTTGCCTCCTGGCTGTTTCCTGCTGGGGATTTCCAATAGTCAGACTTTTTAACTGGAAAAAGGGAAGCAGTTTGAAAGGGTATCTGTAGTCTAGAAAGAAAAAAAAAAAAAGAGTGTTTTAAAAATATAATTCCCCCTGTCATTGACACTAAAGATAACAGGAAAGAAGGCAATAAAGCTGGAAGGATGCAAGTTTCTCTGATAAAGCAAGTTTCTTGGATAAAGTTATTGTAGCCAAAATACTGGAAATTAAAGCATAAATGATGTCACCAAATGAAATGTGTATTTCCTACTCTCTTGTAAGCCAGTATTTGTTAATGTCTGGTTTGCTGAGCTCAATAGATAAAAATATAGACAAAGGCCTGGTCTACACTACACACTTAAATCGACAAAAGGCAGCTTATGTTGATCTAGCTGTGGGTGTGTCTAGACTTAAATGTCATGCCCGCCGACATAACTAGCCCACTATGCTGATATAATAACAGCACCTCCCTAAGCGGCCTAGAGTTATGGTCAATATACTAAGGTTGACAAAATGTCAGTGTAGACACTGCGTTACTTACATTTACTATTACCGGCTTCCAGGCAGCGTCCCACAATGCCCTACCTGACCACTCTGGTCACTGCTGTAAACTCCGCTAGCTAGGGGCCAGATGGACAGGAAGCTGCCCCTCCTCTTTGAAGCCCCGCAATTTTAAAAAATTCCTTTTCCTGGTTGAACACCTAGCAACTCTGTAATGTTGTATGCATCTGCCCAGCTGACCATGCCGAGTACATGCTGCAGAAGTGCTCCTGCCTGGAATACACAGGAGGTGTTAGATTTCCTGGGTATGTGGGGAGTAGGGCTATGCAGGCACAGCACCAATCCAGCCACAGAAATGTTGACATCTAAGAGCAGATTGCTTGGGACATGCAGGAGAAGGGCTACAACAGGGATCAGTGGTAGTGCCACATGAAAGCAAAGGAACAGAAGGCAAGGGAGGCCAATAATTTATCTGGTGTGGGGCTGCAGACCTGCAGCTTTTACAAAGAGCTGCATGCCATCCTCAGTAGAGACCCCAAGAGTCCCATGGATACTCTGCTATCTGCTTTTCCTTTCCCTTTTCAGAGGCAACCATGTGGAGCAATTTATGTGCACTGGGATGTCCTCTAAATTCTCTGTAGAAATCTCAATTAAACTTTCATGGGGTACTCTGCAATCCTTTGCCAAAGGTTACCGGGGAGGGCTGCCTTATTTCTTCTTCTGTGGGAGAACATTTTCCCACACCACTCAGCAATTACTTCAGCAGGCATCATTGCAGTACAAAGACTAGCAGCATAGAGACCTGGGCATGATTGGGATGCGAGCAGCAGTTGCGCTCTCTCTGTGTGTGCCACCCTCAGGAGTGAGATATCAGCTAAAATAATCACTGCTTGTGGAAAATGGTGTGAGTATTCAGTGCCATTGCTCTATACACATATATTTGTGCCTGTGAGCTATCCCCAAGTATCCCTCATTTCACCAACCTCACCCAACCCCGGGCCATACTTACCATGGCTGGTGCTCTGACTGGCACCATGTGTATCAGCCCCAAGGAGAACTGAGAATGTAGTGCTTACAACTTGTGTGGATGAAAGGGAGTGAGTTCAGTATCCTAGGTTTTTATTTCTGTCATGAATACACTGACATAACTTGATACCTTGGTTTGTTGTATCCTCAGCTGCTGGTATTGTGGCCTTGAGGGTTCCCCCTCTACACCAGTGAAACACTTGAGCCAGGTAAAGAGAAGAAAGAAGAGGACTCGGGATAATATGTTCTAGGAGATCCTGCAAGCCAGTGCTGCACCAGAGAATGAGCACAGGCACTGGAGGATCACCCTTGCAGACAGCATGGACAAGGATAGAGAGGAGAGAAGAAAGGCACAAGAAAAAGGAGAGTGATGTGCAGCAAGATATGCTTGTGCTTCTCATACAGCATATAGAGATGCTGTAGACTCAGGTGAGCCTGCAGGTTCAACATCCCATGCTCGCCTCCCTGTGCAACCCATAGAGAATTCTGTATCAGGACCTCCCTACACCTTCCCTCAACATTCCACCTGGCATCATGGGTTGGTACACTACCCTTGCCACTGCACCCAGGGGGACATTAAAGAAAATAACACCAACCATGTCTTTCACAGATCAGAATATATGTACCTGAAATAGAAATGACTGTTCTTTCCCCTTCCTAAGCTATGTTCCCTTAATTTATTATGTTTCATTTTTTTTTAATGGCCTGGTTCATGTTACAGAATAAAATTATATTTTTTGAATAAAATTCATTCTTATTAGTTCACAACATATGCTGTCCAATGCTGACAAGATCTGACACTCAGTTTCCTGTAACTTCATTTTGTCACAGAATCCATACCATCATTCAGATAATATTAATAGGTGCATTGGCAATGTTATATTCCAACACACAGCACTCACTACAAGATTCATACCAGAGTATGAGCAAGGCCATGTAGAGCACACTACAGCAAGACACACTACTCACTATTAAAATGGCCTATCAATGCCTCCCTGAGCTCTTGTATCTGGTTGTTCAAATTCAGCAGACAGCCATTCCACCTCCACCCCAGGAGAAACTTTTCCCTCTTTGCTTCATAGATATTATGCAGGACACAGCAGGCAGCTATAAATTTGGACTTCAGTGAAAAAAAATCCCAATCTTATAAGAAGATAATGCCAGCTACCCTTCAAATGGCCAAGAAACACATTGTACTGTCAATCTTTGCTGAATGCCAGTAGCTGAAGCTCTCCTTGTTGCTGTTAAGGTGGCCAGAATATTGTTTAATGATCCATGGGAGCGAGGATGGGTCTCTCAGGATCACTACTGGCATTTCAACATTCTCAATGGTAATCCACTGGTAGGGAAAGTAAGTCTCTGCTTGCAGCTTTCTGAACAGTCCTGTGTTCTTAAAGATGCATGCATCATGCATCTTCCCTGACCAGGCCACAATGATGTCAGTAAAGTGCTCCTGGTGATCCACCTGTGCTTGCATTACCATTTAAGTTAGCCCTTTCTATGGATGTACTTTGTGGTAAGGTGGTTTGGTGCTAAAATGGGGATATTTGTTCCATCTATCAACCCTCCCTCCCCAATCCCCTGCAGCTTGGGAACCCCATTGCTGCAAAACTATCCACTGTGTCCTGCACATTTCCCAGAGTCATAGTCCTTCATGGCAGGAGACAATTAATGGCCATGCACATGTGCATCACTGCAGGCCCTGTGATTGATTTCCCAGTTCCAAATTGATTCCCAACTGACTGGTAGAAATCTGGCATTGCACATTTCCACAGTGCAACCACCACTCACTTCTCAACTGTCAATATAGCTCTCATTTCGGTGTCCCGGGGCTGGAGGGCTGAGGCGAGTTTGGCACAGATATCAAGGAATTTGGCCTTGAACATCTGAAAGTTCTGCAGCCCCTGCTCATCATCCCAAACCTGCACAACAATGCGATCCCACCAGTCAGTGCTTGTTTCTTGGGCCCAGAACCAGCAGCTGTTCCATTAATGCTGTCAGCAACTTTGAATTGCTTCTTTCTATGTCCCACAGCAAACTAGCCTACAAGGAATCATCACGTTTCCTGCGGCTCCTCTTGCAGCTCTGAAAATACTGCAGGATCAGGTGCCTCATGCTTGCAATGCTCGTCACAATAGTGCACAGCTGTTCAGGATCTGTGCTTCTGCCACAGATGGTGAACAGCAAGGAAAGATTCATGGGTTTGTGGGGATTTTTAAATGAGGTACAAAATGTTATGAGATGAAGAACACTGTATTATGGGATGTTGAATCAATGCTCCTAGTCACCCCTGCATGGCTCATTTTGGCCTCATGAGGCATTGCAAAAGTTTCCCAAAACACCCTGCACTGGATGGTAATTAGTTGCACAGTGGGATAGCTACAATGCACTGCCCTCTGCATCAATACAAGGACTCCTGGTGAGGACGCGTACTGCCGACACAAGGAATGTAGTCTGGACATTCACAAACGATGTAATAACTGCAGCCGCTGTATGCCAGCGTAATTTAGGTTGACATAATTTTGTAGTGTTGACATGGCCAAAGAAACAGGGAAGGGAGATAAGTAGGGGTGGATGGCAAGAAGGGAAATTTGTCTGCAATATTTTGGTACATTAGGGTTTGACCCTACACTTATTGAAGTCAATAGCAAAGGTCTTATTATTTTTAATGGTGGATGACCAGAAACTAATTGTGATCTGATATTTTATCTGCTTTTCTACAATCACAGTGAATCACTTTACCACTTGCTTGATATTCCCTTACTGTGATAGAAGGAAAGGGAGCGTGCAACATACCAAAGCATCATCTACCATAGAAGCACCTTCCTTTGTGTCTGGTCCCTACTCTCCCTCTCTAGTACACATTTGCCTTAATATATTAACTTATTTTCCCAGCATGCCTTCATTGAGCTAGCCCTTTAAATATGGCAACCTTAGCTCTAAAGTGGTCATTACACCTCTAGTTTTCCTTTACTTATTCTTGAGAAAACAGCAGACTTACTCTAAAATAAAAGGTCATTAACAATTGGTAAATTTAGGAACAGATGATGAACAGTTGGTAAGTTCTTTCAATATAAGAATTACATCATTTGTGTGTGCGTGTATATACAATATGATGTAATTATATACATCATACATGTATACACACACACACACACACACACACGACATAATTATATAGTATATATTTGACTATACTCTCATTTTCTATATATCACTTGTTTCTTAGGTTGTTGTAAACTCTAGATTAGTGGTTCCCAAACTTGTTCCGCCGCTTGTGCGGGAAAAGCCCCTGCCGGGCCGGGCCAGTTTGTTTACCTGCCACGTCCTCAGGTTTGGCTGATCGCAGCTCCCAGTGGCTGCGGTTCACTGCTCCAGGCCAATGGGGGCTGCCGGAAGCAGCGTGGACTGAGGGACGTACTGGCCACCACTTCCAGCAGCTCCCATTGGCCTGGAGCAGTGAACCACAGCCAGTGGGAGCTGCGATTGGCTGAACCTGCGGACGTGGCAGGTAACCAACCAGCCCGGCCCAGCAGGAGCTTTCCCTGCACAAGCGGCAGAATAAGTTTGGGAACCACTGCTCTAGATCAACAAGATGCTGAAGCAGTATATATTGTTTTAAGAACATGAGCAATCCCACTGAATTTGCACTGAAGTCAATGGGGACACTCAGGATCTTAAAGTTAAGTATGAACTTTAATATTTTGTGGACTCGGGCCAGTCTGTGTTCTACTTTGGTTGTTTTTCAGTTAAGATATGTGATATCTATTGATACCAAAACATATAATTATCTAACTTATTGATTTATTACTGTACTCATCACTGTGGGATATGATTGCCTAACAAGTAGTTGCATTAGCCCAAACAGTTGCCAATACCAAACCACTAGTATTAGCAAACTGTTGCAGGATTGGTTCCAAAGGTGATTCATGTTCCTGAATTGGAAAGAAGAAAAATCTACTTATATTAAGAGTGTATTTGATGTGCATAAAATGAGTTTCTACTTGGAAGTTGTGGCTCAAGTATTGCTTTTTAAAAACAAATTCAAATGTCTGCAGATACCACTAAGTAGTGGCTGCAAAGAGATTTGCATAGAAACACACTTTCAAAACTCCTGTCTATTTCTTCAATCAAATAAAAATAAAAAAAGGAATTTTAGTTATATGAGAGGGGCCAAACCACAAAATGTAGGCTTGAATACAAACTTTCTGAAACCTTAGAAATAGCTGGAAATTCAGATCTGAATTAAAAAATTTCTCAAAGTTGTAGATATCGTATATACTCATTCATTAGCCCATTCGTTTATAAGCCGACCCCCCAGCCCCCAAGATGGATAGGTAAAAACAGTAAAAACTGTATGACCCTTTCATAAGCCGACCCTATATTTCAGGGGTTGGAAAACTTTGGCTCCCAGCCCGTCAGGGTAAACCGCTGGTGGGTTGGGACGTCTTGTTTACTTGGAGCATCTGCAGGCACAGAGCCCCTCACCTCCCAGTGGCTGTGGTTTGCCGTTCCCAGCCAATGGGAGCTGCAGGAAGTGGCGCCACTTCCCGCAGCTCCCATTGGCTGGGAACAGCAAACCACGGCCACTGGGAGCTGAGGGGCTCTGTGCCTGCAGATGCTCCAAGTAAACAAGACGTCCCAACCCACCAGCGGTTTACCCTGACGGGCTGGGAGCCAAAGTTTTCCAACCCCTGCTATACATTTTAAAAGCATCACAAGAAACACTCTAGAAAAAGTTTTGCTATAATTATTTTAATGTAATCTAATGAAAAACCTGTTGTTATAATAACTGAACAAATATGTATTCACCTTCAAAATTACAGTCAATATTTAAAATCAGTAAATGGATATTTAAAACAAAATATGAGACTTTAAAAAAGTCTTAAAATCCTTCAAAGTCTGAATCAATCTCTGATTCACCAAACAGTTCATTAAATTTGGCTTCAGTCACAGCTGCACCTACATTGTCATCGCAGATGTTGGCAGTGTTTTCTTCAGACTCAGATTCCTTCTCATCATCAGCCTCTGTTGTGTCATAATCAAATATGGCATCATCTTCTGACCCGCCAAGTGCATTGCTGATACAGCATTTCCTAAATTATTTTTCTATCATTTCTGAGGGAATGGACACCCACACGTCCTTGATCCACTGGACGACAAGATTGATTTTGGGCTTCATAAGATTTCTGCCTTTTGTCAACTTTGCCATGCCTAACCACATCCATTCAGACCACATTTTGTGTAGCCTGTCTTTAAAGAGTTTGTTCGGCAGTTGTAGAACCGAAGTTAAGCCTCCAGGTATTACAGTCAAAGTAGTTTACATATTTTTGGACACATTTTTCACTTCATCCGTCTTGTGTGCCCTGAACATGTCCCAAACCAGCATAGCAGGTTTCTTGAAAAGTGCTCCTGGTCTCTTATTCACACTTTTTCCAGCCATTCAGTAGTTCCACTTTCATCCATCCATCCCTTTTCATGTGCACGTACAATGATACCAGCAGGACATTTCATGGTTTTAGGCAAGGTTTTTCTTTTAAAAATAACAGGAGGGAGCTTTGATCCATTTCCCAGACATGATAAAAACACCGTAAAATGTTTTTTTTCTGGCCAGTGTTTAATTAAAACTGTTTTTTCACCAACACTGGTTACGTTCTGTTGCTCGGGAGATCGAATGTCATCAGTGTTTCATCCATATTTCCTTTTTGTGACAGTTCAAATCCATATTCCTTTCGATATTTTATAATAAACCTTTAGAAAGATTTGACTTTTTCTTCCGGATCTCTCAGCAGCTTTTGTGCCATCTTTGTTCACTGACAAAGACAGAGACCATGACAGTTCATGAAGCGAGTACACCTACCCGCTGATACGACAAACATTGATGGCTTTCGACATTTGCAGAGAATGCAGACGAACTCCAGTTCTAGCGACAATGTACCCATTTTGTCAACATTCAACAACCTAATTATTGAGATCTTTCTCCAGCTTAGGAAATGAAGCACAACTCATTGGACATTTTTTCTTGCTTCTTGGCATGTCTTTTAGTGTTTTATTTTTTCACCATTCTCTTACTTGCTTCTCATGGATACAGAATTCATGAGCAGTGGCACAATTATTGTTTGCTTCTGCATATTCAACAACTTTAAGTTTGAACTCTGCGTGATAAGTAGACCTTTTTCTTTTGCAAAAAGAAAAGGAGTACCTGTGGCACCTTAGAGACTAACCAATTTATCTGAGCATAAGCTTTCGTGAGCTACAGCTCACTTCAAGCTTATGCTCAGATAAATTGGTTAGTCTCTAAGGTGCCACAGGTACTCCTTTTCTTTTTGCGAATACAGACTAACACGGCTGTTACTCTGAAACTTTTTCTTTTGATTTCACTATTGTTCATTTTAAATACTAGTATGAAAATAGATTATTATTGTAGTTATAGATTTTGTAGGACTTTATATAAGAATGTCACCTGCTTTATCACTGTCAAATTATTATTGTTCTTTGTTTATTTGAAAGCAGCCCTGTAGTTTGGCATATCTGTGGGGATAACAGGCTATTTTAATTTTATTAGAGATTCCATTGATTCTGCACATTATATTTTCATATTGGCTCGAGACTTATGAGGTCCATTGGTAGAAAAGCATGAAGAGATCAAATTACACAGTAGCAGACTGACACCAGTGCTATAGTACTATCATTCATTGTATTTTTCTGATTGGCTTGTAAGGCACAGCATTTTGTGAAATGCATGGGTCAAATGTCATGCAGATCTGCAACACTGCTCTTTTAGTATTCCTTTCAAGCCAATCTAGTCCACGAAAAAAAGCCTTTGTAACTTTAAAAGGCTGCAGTATTGACATCAATAAATGGGTCGGCAAACTTTGGCTCCCGGCCTGTCAGGGTAAGCCGCTGGCACACTGCTTCCCACAGCTCCCATTGGCTGGGAACAGCGAACTGAGGCCACAGGGAGCTGAGGGGCTCCATGCCTGCAGACCCTCCAGGTAAACAAAACAACAAGGTATTAGATATTCAATTCAATGATTCCATAGAGTTTAAAATCATCAAATTTTGATGTAGACCTGTTTATAAGCTGAGCCCACTCTTTGATGCATCACTTTACCAAAAATATTTGGCTTATTAACGAGTATATACGGTACTTGGTTCTTGGATTTTGACTTAAAATGTCCAGATGTTAAGAACCTCAAACTAGCTCATAAGGTTTCATCCATCTCCACCGAAGTTAACAGTAATTTTGACATTGACTTCAGTGGAAGCAGGCTCTTGTCTATATTCCCTAAATCAAACATTAGGAAAATGATCATGTATTTTAATATTCTTTTCACTAGAAAGATATGAATGTTTTTATAATATCCTAATAAATAGTGTGACAATAATTATTTTTAATGTTCTGCTTAACTCTTTTCCTCTGGCTTTATTTTTTTTTAAACACTTTGGGGATATATTGTATTATAAGGTGTAATTGTTTTGCCTCCTGCTGGGACTGGGGCTTAAATTATGCAGAAATTTGGTCATTAGTCCGTGCAGTTATTTCACACATGAGAATTATCATTTTTAATTTGGCAGCAGCGAACTAACACCCCAGCAAGTTTTCACAACAGTCACCTCAAAAGAGCAATAAAAAGAGTTGGCTAAGTTGATTAAGACAGTAAAACTATCAGGATAGCTTTAGGGCAAACAAAAATGCGTATCCAAACCCTTTTACTGTTTATAATTGTTTGTACTTTTTCAATTTTTTCCTAATGACAATAATGTGGGCTACTAATTCAAGTAGTAAATTAAAATGAACATAAAGTGATAATGCAGCCCATAAATTTAAGATATCACCCTTTTGAATTCTAATTATCAAAATATTTCCCTGTAAAGTGCAATATGACAAGTCACTGAGTGCATTTATTCACTTAAAGTCGTTTTGTCTCCATAAAAAGATTGCCAAGCCTACCAGAAATGAAACTGTAAATCAGTAATGCACAGAACTTCAGTGTTTCCAAACTGAGATTTCATATTTCATTTCAATTTATTTGTAAACATTTTGGGCTCCATTGTGGAAATGAGAGCCAGTGATGTGCTTCAGGGGATGTGAAAGAGTATCACCTTAATGGCAGTTATCTGAATCTTTCTGCTTGGGAGAAGAGAAGTAGATATAATGGGTGAAATCCCCTCTTCATTGGAGTCAATGGCAAAATTCCCATTGATTTCAATGGTGCTAAGATTTCACTTCTGGAGACAGTAGTGAAGCTTTCTTAGAAGTGAAAACTACACCATTTGAAAGGGTACTTAACCGTTCTCCAGCTGCTATTGTTTGTACTTGGGATGTGATCAAATTTTAAGCTACACTATCTTATTCTCACTACAGGGGTCCTGCATAAAGCCCATATGCAGCAGTTAAGTCCTAGTTAAATTTTTAGCATCGGGCTTATGCATGGTTTTCTGCAGACTGTCACCACAAGAGTGAATTTCACCCTTTGAGTTCAAACAAAGTCATTCCAGCTGCCCCGGGCACATGTGCATGAAGGGGGCAATTTCCCCACACCCTTTCCTGTATTTTGCATCTATGTTTGAGCTGCCAGAATTTATTCCTATGGACCAAACTCTGGCAAAAAAATCAGCGAGGGTTGGATCTGCAAGGCTGTACACTATATCTTGGCATGGTTCAAGTTGAAGGAGTCCCACTAGAAACTCCCATGGATATAGACACTTTAGATTCAATAGAAGCTGGTTTTTGCTTTTAGCAGCAAATTTTACCAAATCAAGACAAATGGTCCTTCTATCGATTAATGATTTGTCTGCCCTGTTGGTTTGTCTGTTAGAAAACTTTCAGTTCTCTTTCTTAAAATAATTCACAAGAAGTATTGTCTAGATTTTTTTGGATATACGGTAGTTTTTTTTGGGGGGGGAGGGGCGAAAGAGGGGTATTTATTTTTTAATTATTATTAGCGTCAAGGAGAGTTTTGCTGGAGTAAGGACTGAAAACATGGATTCCTGTTATTTCCTGCTTAGTATACTGTAGCAGATTAAAACACCTGTTAAAGCATTAGACCTGGTAAAATAAGTAATTCAATTTCTGTGCCCAAATCTAAGACTTTCTAGTTAAAATTTCGTAAAAGATTAAACCTCAAACAAAAAAAAAAAAACAAAAAAAAAACGTAAGGGTAAACTTCTACCATGCCCAAAGAAAGTATAAAATGAAATAGAAAATGTACCTGAAAAAGAATAGATCTTTTAAATACAGTTGTCAATGCATTACTACAATGTATGGGCCATATAGGAACAGCAAACTAATTATCTCAAAGAAGTAAATGTATAAAATCTGTTAAAAAGTTTATAAAGAACAGCATGCATGCGGAACCTGTCTTGATGACTGTGTCCCAATATTCACTGAAGTCAATTGGAGTCTTTTCCTTGACTTCACTGGGCACTGGATTGAGCCCTAAATGATTATGACTGTCCACAACAATTACCTATCAACGAAACACTTGAATTATTAGCCCCAAGTGTGAGAATCCTGAGTGCAGGGTGCCGGGGATGACTGTGACTATGAAACTCACCGTCTTCTGAACACATCAGAACAAGTATAGCTTGTATAGATTTCAGAGAGACATGTAGAACTCACTAGTTTGATTTAGCCCCCACCCCCAAGAAAACACACACACACACAATATCTCACAGCTTTCAGTAAACATTTTCAAATTCCATCATGCCAACGCCTGCAGTTTTTAATCTTAAATCTCATGCTATTTAGGGGTTTCCTTAACATCCCCACTCTTAGAGCCATGTGATTAGATACACATTTTAGATTTCATTTAAAAATCAAAGTAAGTTTCTAATCCCCACCATTGTGGAAAAAAGCCTGAAAATGCAAACAGGAATGGCTCAAAAGACAGAGGGTAAACTAAAAGATCAAAATATTTATTTAAATTGCAAGATTTTTAAAGCTCAATATTCGGGGCCAGACTTACCATTTTTGTATATTTGGGGTCACATACTGCAGGCCATACTAAACCAAGAACACTCAAACAAGATGGAATTCAAATTAAATCTATAATTTATCAATTTATTACAACGTACCCAAGAGAAGGAGGGAAGACCACATCAACAATACTTTTCTAATATGCCTAGATGCCTCACACAACAGCACCTGTTCCTGCAGAGCTGGTATTGGCAGCATCACATTACAGAGTGCTTTCTTTTTCATTTGTTCTTTTCCTGATCTTTCTCAAATGATACCCCATTTGGGAGACCTGCATTCAATCCCACGCTTTGCTATGAACCTCCTATGTGATTCTTGGCAAGTCATCTCGTCTGCCTCTCAATTCCCTTTCTATAAAATGGAATAATAGTAATCCTTACCTCACAGGGGTATTATGGGGATATATACATTAAAAATTGTGAGCCTCTCAGCTACTAGGATGATGGGGACACATAAATACCTAAAATAGATTAATGGACCTGAGCACCCATTGACTTCAACGAGAATGTTGATGCATTTAAGACTACAGAACCTGGCCCTCTATAATTAACCAGTGACAAGACTACTTTATCTCCAATACCCCAGACTCTACAAGTTCATCATTAGAAACAAGCTCCCCACAGACCAGGACACATCAACTCAAAGCAGCCCCAGACCCTGCCAGAACAGAAGATGCAAAACATACAGACATCTCCACTGCTACAGTGATCAATACCCCTCACAACACACCTTTCAGGATCCATGGATCCTGCCCTTGCCTATCACAACATGTGGTGTACCTCATCCAGTGCACTAAATTCCCCAACAACACCTGTGTGGGTGAAACCAGACAATCACTATGATCTCAGATGAACTCACATAGGCTGTTTTTGTCTTTTATCAGTTTCTATCTCCTGTGAGTGAACACGTTTCACAAAGCATTGACTCCATATCTGACCCATCAATCCTCATCCTCAAAGGAAACCTGAACAACATTTTCAAAAGACAAGCCTGGGAGTTTTAACTCATTACTTTGCTAGACACTAAATATCATGAACTGAACAGAGACTCTGGATTTATGGCTTATTACAGACGTGGCCAACCTGTGGCTCGTGAGGCACATGCAGTTCTTTTACAGCTAAAGTGCGGATTGCGGAGCTCCTCACGCACCTCACCCCTATTCTCCGCCTACCAGACTGTGCAGGACAGGAGTGAGCTCAGGGCTTATGCCTGCTGGCGGGGTGGTGGAACTAGGGGCTTCTGTCCTGTAGGGAACAGGGGTCTAAGGGCTTTAGCCCTGAGCTCTGGCAGGTGCCTCCCTGCGGGCCAGGTTGTTCATGTCTTGAGGCTCTTGAACTTCTGAAGATTATTGTATGCGGCTCAGAGGGTTATTAAATTTGGCCACTCCTGGCTTATTATAACAATCTATAACACACAAGCCCCCCGGTTTTTTGTCCTATGACTGCAGAGGTGTTAACAGGCCACTCTGCCTTGCAATATGTGCAAACTACTTATGCTAAACAATCTGTTCTATGAATCTTTGAATCTATGTTCCAAATTGCATTTTGCTGTGTTGCTGGAAGTGCCCTTCCCAGACCTGAAGAAGAGCTTTGTGTGACTCAAAAGTTTCTCTCTCTCACCAACAGAATTTCCAATAAACAAAAATTACCTCACCCACCTGTCTCTCTACTTTATCCACAGGAAGACAAGAAGTGAAAACAAATCTATACTGCAGGATAAGTTTACCTGCCTGATCAGGACACAATCTTTTTTCAAATCTTTTTGTCGTAAGAATGTTTGTATCTTTGGTGGAGAATTTTTTTCAAAATGTAACCCTTCTTCCAGGTGATGTCAGCGGTAGCAGCAGCAAGTTCAGGTATCTGGGGATCCCTCTTACAAGTAACAAAGACCACCAGCTCAAGCCCCCACCCAGAATTCCTGGGATCACTAAATGCCTTTCCTTGGTGCCCTTAACAAGCAATAGGTCTCACTTGCAAACCCTCAGTCTCTCTATGAAACAGACAAAATTTTACTGGGGTGGAAGGGAACACATCATCAACTAGGGAAACATAGCAAAATATTTCTTTGTCTATGAATAAATAACACAAACTTTGGCAGGAGTCCATTACCTCTGTTCCCCCACCCACAGGTTTGAGTGTCCAACAGGCAAATGTCTCTTTACAACATCACTTTTCCCTTTCTCATCCAGTAAACCCCACTTACAGTTTGTGTCAGTGGGTCAAGTAGCCCCAGAGTCCTGAAGTGGATTCAGTCAGGCTTGCCTCCAATCCCTTGGGAAATTCTATCTGGTCCTGAGGCTCCTCCACCTATCCCAGCTATAGTGATTTCAACCTTATTTAATGGCTGGATAGGAATACTCTCATCAGAGTTCACTCATCTCTTCTGCGGTCCTCTGTGGCTTCAGCAAAGAGCCTTCTCTACACTGCAACCTGCCAAAGAGCTATTTTTCTGTCATTTCCTATTGCAAAGTCCTCAGTATGCATCATTTTTTGCTGCCGAGTCCTCTCAACAATGTAAAATCCTCAGAAAAGGAGAACTAGTAGCATATTCATTCTTGAGGATTCATAATAAGGTAAAAGCCATTTCCCCCCTCTCTGTTCCCTTCCACTACCCAACCAATTCCGAGTTTGTATACATTTATGATGACTCTCAAAGTGTCACTGGAGGATGTCTAGGTAGAAAGGTTATTCAAATGAAGCTCTCTTTGTAACCATACTTCCCTTCCCTTCACCAATACATGGACAGAGAGCTTCTTCCTCTCTTGAACTTCAGGCTACAAGGTTTACAAACACAAGAAGAAAACGGGAACCTCTGTTATAGGGACTGCAGTGAAATACAAGATTCATTGATGAACAGCAAATCAAGTACAGTTTAAACTAAAAATACAAGAGTGGAATATGAACATCTGTAATGTCAGATAAAAGTAAGAACAACTTATATAGTATAGGAAGGTCATAAGGAAAAAGTGTGCTACACAGCAATTCCATGTGAAGCTACATGTTCACTTATTTTTGGCCATCAAAATTCCTAAATCCCTTGTGTCTTCTGGAGATATTTCCATGATGATTCCAGACTCCTGGAAAAGTTTTTGCAATGCCTTTATGCATCAAGGAGAATAAAGTATCTAAGGTTATGTATCTCACAAGCATATACTCACGGTCTCATTGCATTTATTTGTGAGATCATGCAAAAACAATAATTTAATATTGATATACTATTTTCCCCTCAGGACACTATGGTATTCTTGGAGAGAGAGCTGAAACCTGGATACCAGCCAGTATCTACCCTGTTTTAGTATGGTGACACTTTGAGCGCCATGAGGAGAGGGATTAGAGAAGGGACGCCTGGAGCTTAATTTCCTGTGCTGTCACTCATATTTACTGAGAGAGCAGGGTATATGACTTGAATGGCTCATTGACCTCCTTCCTCATCACAGGCCTGTGGGATATAGGATTCCATGAGCTGAAAGGAAACCATTCCTTCATGAACAAGAGTCCTTTGCCACCTCCCCACTTTCTTTTTTGCCTCTGGTTTGATTAAATGGTGGGGTTGCTTATAGTTATATTAACAGTACAATAATATTTAAGTGACATGTGATGTTTGGGTCAATTTGGGTTCATGAAATGATTTTTCCTTTGTTGCAGATTGGTTAAGGCAGCTTTTTATTCCTTCTTCTTCCCCCTCACTTTCCTCTAAGCACTTCATAGGCTTGACCAAGTTATTAGGATTATACATGGAATGGATATTGAGCAACTACTAAAGTATGGGTGGGAGAAATCCAAAATTATAGCAGTGTACCAGTGTGGCCTTAATTCACCCTAATCCCAAGAAAAGGGCTGGGAGTGAGTTTAGCCATGATATGATGTGAAAGGTGGAATGAGGAAAGGGGCTTCCACATAAAGCAAAATTGAGACATCTCTTGTCAGAGCCTAAATTTGAGGAGAGAGAAGGTTTGGGATTTCAGTTTGAGACTGAATTCAAATGGTTATGAGGTTTAAAAGAAGCCTTCTTTGGTTGAGGGAACTATGATTATGAAGAAATAGAGAAGATTGCATTAGTTTGGTTTAGCTTTCAGGTTACAGTTTGGGTAATTTTTGCATAACTGGATCAATAAAAATTGTAATAATTTACTCACCATAATCAACTGTGTGGTACCTTTATTTTCCAGACTCATGATAGCCTCACTGCTGTATTTACAGATTTAGATACTGTCAAGGTATTAAGAAACAAATTAAGCTTTATGGGCTTTAGGGTAAGAAAACAATTAAGAATGAATAGCAAGGATGGATGCACATATCAAACATTCAGTTGATTCTGAGTGGAGAACTGAAGTTTTATTGAAGATTTAAAAATTACCACACATATACAAAACATGTCAGCACAAGTGGAAAATTTAGTGATTAGGTCCATTTGGACTGTTTTAGCAGAGATCAATTAAAATACTGCACACAATAACTGTAAGTTGATTGTATAAACATGAGCCACTGTGAACACAAACATGAATTATTGCGTAACTCAGAGTCTATTTTTGCACATCCAATGTGAACTGTTAATCAGCATGAAAACAGACATTTCAAATTATCATAGAACCTCTAAGAACCTATTGAAAGGTGTTGACCTCTACAAAAGGAAAAGAAAAAATTATCAGTCGTTCAGTCTTGAGTGGGCCAACTTCTCATTATATAATAACCTGTGACTAAATTCTGCTAGAAAAACTGAGGTGCTTCTGGGTAAAAAGTCCTCTGTCCCATATTTATGATTTTATTATTTAGGGGTTATAATTGTTCTACTTAATTCCAATTTTAACTTAGTTTCCAAGGTCAGGAAACTTGGAATCCCTTTAATTTTGTTTCCACATATCCAATGTTTGTAAATCTATCCACCAGTACTTCAATTATATTGCCAGGATTCACCTTTACATTAAATGGTTCGTGGCTGAAATCATATTACCCTCTTGTCTCTAGAACTGTAGGAAAATTGGTAGCAGCTTGAAGAGTTTGGGCAAATTCTATAACTTTCAGTTCATATAGATTTCAAATGTTTGGTTTGCTCATACACTGAGATAAAAATGGCACTGTCAAAAGTATAAGATTCCACCTAGACTTGAATCATTTCAGCAATGAATTTGATTTTGATGCAATATCTTTCAATGAACTAAGTCTAAGGCTCTGATCTGGAACTGCACATGTTCCAGTGCAAATATAGTTGAAGGGTTTAAGTTTGTAATTTAACACACTATGAGGTTCAATCTCCAGGGTTTTCCCCAGTACGTTCCACCATGTCAGTCTACACAAGGCCATGGTGAAGACCCTTTAGGCAGTGTACAACTCTACTTGGTCTCTCCACCTATGCAATCACTCCTATAGGTACTGCATGTGAAGTACAGAATACTTTGGTGCTCTGCTGTACTCCACAAGCCAATTTCACCAAGAAACAGTAGAAGTAAGCTAATATCAGAGAATATTCATGGACATTGATTTTTAAACTCATAAAATATCAGTATTTGCACTAGAAACCTGATTCCACATTAAATGGATTCTAAGAATCAGATTAATTGATTGGTTCATTATATTCATTATACATTGGTTCATTACAGTGTCTTAAACTGATTGGTTTCATTCAGGGAAAATAGCCTGTGGCCTATGTATCTAATGAAAACTAACCCAGGCAGCTTGAATGTCAAATACTGAATTCTTGCAATGAACTACTTGCAAATGATTTTCACAGCAAAAGTTATTCACAGAAATTATTTGCCAGATAATTTTGGAGGAAGGAAAAGTTTAACACAACTGTAAGATGCTCAGAAACAGAAAAAACTGTAAGATGCTTCATCAACAGAAAAAAGTAGGCTAAATTCAGCAAATAAATTATTGGCTACAAATTATTTGCTCACTGTGTGAATAATCTAGAACATGTACGAAGATGGCCAGAACAATACAAAATCAACAAGGAACAAATTGAATGGGTTAAAAAATGGCTAACAGATAGGTCTCAAAATGTAATTATAAATATGGAACCATTGAGCCGGTTTGTTTCTAGTGGGGCTTCTAGATTATTTAACATTTTGTCAATGACCTGGGAGAAAACAAAATCATCACTGATAAAGTTTGCAGATGACATGATTGGAAGATTGAGGGAGTGGTAAATAGAGAAAAAGACAGGTCACTTATACAAAAAGATCCTCATCACTTGGTATACTGGGACCAAGGAATATGCTTTTTTAATATGGGCACATTTAAAGTCATATCTCTAGGAACAAAGAATGTAGGTCATACATACACAATGGGAGACAGTATCCTGGGAAGAAGTGCCTGAAAGAGACTTGGGAGTCATGGTGGATAATCAGCAGAACCTGAGTTCTCGGTGCAATCCTGTCACCCAGAGGCCTAATGTGACCCTGGAATGTATAAACAGGAGAATTCTGAGTAGGAGTAAGGAGGTTATATTATCTTTGTATTTTGCAGTGGTGCAATTTGGACACTGTATTGGTGTTCAAAATTCAAGAGGGATGTTGAAAAATTAGAAAGGGTTTACAGAAAAGCCACAAGAATGATCAAAGAGTTGGAAAGCATGTCCTTGAACTCCTTTAACCTATCTATATCTATATCACTATATCTGTTTAGAGAAGGTTAAGGCGTGGCTTGATCATAAACTGGAACCGGGATAGTCAATAGCCAAATCTGGACCACCAGACACTTTTAAAGGACCTCAGAATCTTTTTATGTATTTATTATCATTATTGGGGCTTTCTCTGGAGTCTGGACCTTGACTATATCTTGACCAAGAAATTTGGACCTGGACAAAAAAATAATTGACTACCCGTGGACTAGAAGTACCTATATGGGAAATAGAAATTTAATAATAGAAGGCTCTTCAAATTAGAAGACAAAGGAATAGTAAGATCCAATGTTTGGAAGCTGAAGCTAGATGGATTCAGACTGGAAATGAGGCACACATTTTTTTTTTCAGCAAAGGTAATTAACCATTGAAACAACACATTAAGATTTGTGATGGATCCTCCATCACTGGAAAATTTTAAATCTTGGCTTACGTTATTTAGGGGTTCAGACTAGATGATCACAATAATCCCTTCTAGATTTATAATCTGTAAACAAATAGATAGATTAGATGTTTGTAGACATTAACTCAGAAAAAGAAACCCAAATGGTCACTTTACATAGACTTCTCATTCGCTTCCCCAGTTCCTCCATCCCCCACTCACTCACCCTACAAAAGCTGTTATCAGCTTGATTCAAAATCCGTTGAGCACAATGGTATTCCTTGCATTGACTTCAGTGATCTTTGGATGAGGACTGGTAAGAGTTTGTCTCATAATCTCATTAATATAAATATTTTAGAACTGTTTCCAGCCTCTACTTCTCTTATTGTCAGTTTAATTTGAAAAGTAGAAGAGAGGCAGAGCAGCATCAGTGAGAAAGTGAATACCTGAAATCAGATTTCTTTTAATGCAATTTGGCAGACAATTCTTTAGTGTAATGCTTGAAGCCCAGTGCAAGTGACTGATATAAAATGTATAAGAGTTCAAAGATCTGCTATGCATGTGTTTAGGCATCATCTGTAAGGTCGGTAGAACTTAACAGTGTTTTAAATATTTTAATAAAGCACTTACTAAATTTGTCATTTTCTCCCCATGAATGAAAATAAACAAGCACTGTAGAGTTGAAAAACATTGTGAAAAACATGAGCAATGTGGCTTATAATAATACCCAATATTCCAATTGCTCACTTTACTCTTCACAATGAAATTGAAGAGTAGCTTTTAATATTGTTGTTTTTCTTTATTTCAAGAAAGGCTACAACAATATTAAACACATGTAGGGAAACTGATTTGTAATTCTAATATGTCACACACATACACACTGCCCTGGTACAGGTCCTCCTGGCTGGACACTCAGCAGGCTGTTTTGTTTGCCCACCTCACTGGGCCCAATATGCTCTTTCAGCTTCCTGAGCCTGAGACCATGTCTACACTTACCGGGGATTGACACTGGTGCGATCGATGCAGCGGGGGTTGATTTAGCAGGTCTAGTGAAGACCTGCCAAATTGACTACAGAGCACTCTCCGGTCGACTCCAGTACTTCACCAGAATTATAAGATTAAGGCAAGTCAATGGGAGCATGGTGTAGACGCCACAATAAGTCGACCTAAGCTACATCGACTCCAGCTATGTTGTTCATGTAGCTGGAGTAGCGTAACTTAGGTCCACTTACAGCGGTAGTGTAGACAAGGCCTGAGGGGAGGCTCTATTTCTCACTTTTGGGTCTCTTGGCACACTTGAAACTTCTCTGTCTAGCACTCCCTTCTGAGAGCTGAAACCCCATAATTCAACTTCCCAGCCCCGGGACTAGTTTTGACCCCTCATTCTCCCATATAGCATAAACACATCTTCTCCTAGAACTCCAGCCACGGAGCATTCTAGGTTTACAGTTCAACTCCTCAGGAGCACATGATAATGAAGCAAACAGACATACAGCCTTATGCAGAATCTAAAACTAGTTATTATTTACTTAGATAGCACAAGAGATACACAAATCTGGACAAAATAACCACCTTTGAATGCTTTACCCTGCCTCAGTTTTCTTTCACACTGGAGAGTTCTTTGGGCTTAGGGGAGAATCCTCTGAGTCATCCAGATTCCTTCCTCTTCCCCTTCCCACCTGCACATGGCCCCTCCTCCAGAACATCTAGTCTTAGGTCATCTTTTCTTTTTAAATTATTGCTGAGAGACTCTTTTTATAACCTCCAGTCCCCTTTGTTAGGTAACTCCCTGATTAGCTTCATCAGCTGTTTGTTGCTTATCTACCTGCAAGAATTCAGACTTGAAAAAAACTGGTGTGTCCTGGGTGGCTGTATCTTTTTTTTCCTGATTGAGTGCCATTGCAATGGATGAACATTCAGCTTAACAATCTGCATTGCCAGCCCTGTGTCACCACTCCTTGGAATTTAAGTCCAACACGGAGGGTAAAAAAAACCCACAGAGAAGGCAAAGAACCTGCGTATTCAAAATGGAGATTGCACCTTGACAAAGATACATACAATGAATTCATAATCTCACACAGAATTAATAAATTGTACATATACAGCTTCCCCAGATCATTCCATAATAGAAATAACATTTCCTTGGATGCTGCTAGTGTAAATGTAAATATATACAGGCATCTTAAGGAATCCAGATAAACAATAATTTGACATTTGCTACTTGGGTTTAAAATAAGTGTTTCATTTTAATCTGACTCAAAACTTTTCATTTTGATTTGAGGCATTTTGACAACAACTAAGGAAAATTAGATTCAAGAAACAGCCACGGGGGGATATTGCTTTATAATCTGTATTCCTATATATTAGCCCAGGGTTTAGCATATTAACCAAAGATGTAGGAGATCCCAGTTCAGTTCCCTCTTCTGTCTGATGAGGAGAAGGGATTTTAACATGTGTTTATATGTCTCAGAGAAGAGCTGCTATCAGTGGGCTATGGGATACTCTGAGCTGGGAGTATTCTCAATCTCTCTTGTTGAAACTCTTTATGTATAATTAAACACTCATGGGGAGGTTGGGTAAGGACTTCAACCAGGATCTCCCACAGCTGGGGTGAGGGGCCTAATGACATGGCTACAGAAAGCTTCTCAGTCTCTTACCCTAGCCCAATGACTATTGTCATTCATAGTGGCAATTCCTAGTTATTCATAAGGAAGATTTAGACATGACCTGGATGTCATGTTCTAGGCAGACAGCTGAGTCAATAATAACCTGAATGGTGTAACTAAGCCCTAATAATCCACACATACATACACAGACTGGTGACTAGCCACAGGATAGGAGGCCTAATTCTGTTAAGTGATGAGTTCTAGGAAATTACAAATTTAGTCCAAGTGCTTAATATTCTAGGTAATAAGTGGCTGATGAGTAAAGACTGACAAATCGGTTCCTAGTAAAAATATAAACTTATTAGAAAAAAACTTACAAGCTATTTTCTAGAGCATTGACTGTGTGTTCAGGGTACTGTATGGATGACTAGTTCTGGTGGATCAGAACGGAATGCTCAGTACTGAATATTCCGTGGTCTTTACCACTTCTGTAAGGACCAATTTTTAACCAATCAAGAAGCTATCATTGTTGGTGAATGATCACAAGCCTGTTCCTGCACCTTTTACTAGTGGTGAAAGCTTTTCTTTCTTATCTACTGCTGATACCCCTTGTGATGAAGTGGGAATGTTCTTAATGTTTTCTCTGAATACTGTGTGGGTGCCTCCGTTTCCCCTAGGCATTTCTTAAGTATTTAGGTGGTGGGATAAGGGTATGTGATTGTTACAGAGCCCTAGAGGGCCAGTGTGATGGTGTCTGCACAGAGAATGGCCAACACCCTGTCTCCTGACAACTGATGGCCTGGGCCCCTCCTCTGCAAAGGTGGAGAACAAAGATCAGGTGGCCTCCTGGCCCGGGAAAGGGACAAAGGCGAGAGGAGGGGCTGGAAAGTTTCAATTCAGAGCTGGCTGGGGAAATGGAGGGATGCCCAGATGAGGCTCTGACCTCCCTGTCACCCAAGGACCTGACTGAGGGGTCCTGTCCTCTGTACCTACAAGCTCTGTTTTAGACCATGTTTCTGTCATCTAATAAACCTTCTGTTTTACTGGCTGGCTGAGAGTCACATCTGACTGTGGAACTGGGGTGCAGGACCCACTGGCTTCCCCCAGGAGCCCCTCTTGTGTGGGCTCTCTGTGGGAAGCACACAGTGTGGAAGGGGATGCTGAATGCTCACCAAGGTCAGGGTGAGCTTCTTGCCCTGGAGACAGTCTGTTCACAGAGAGGAGGCTCCCCCAGAGTCCTGACTGGCTTCGTATGGAGTAATTCCAGAGCATTGCCTGGTGACTCTGTGACACCCCTTAATCAAACCTGGAGGACCGAGGAATGAGAGGAGTTTAGTCTCTATGAATATTGCATTGTTGGAAAGGCAAAATAAGCAAAATTCAAAAATTCAGAGAAAATCAGTCTGTGTAAACTTCAAGACATGAAGTTGCTGGGTACTCTTCTCTGTTGTGAGAGTTTTATAATAGTCAAGTGAAATATGTAATAGCTGACATTTTTATTAACTAATTATTAATTAATTTATTAATTAATTAATATGATAATGACTCCTGCCTACTATCACCAATTCTTATGACATAAGCCTGTTCCTGCACCTTTTACTCATTCAGATAGCTCTTTTCCAGGCAATAAGTCTTGATTTAATATGTCAAAACAGACACTTAGCATCCTGCTGGATAGAACCCTTGGTACCCACAGCAAGCCTGGGAAGTCATAACCCCATAACATCCTGAGCACCCTCAACTCCCATTGAGTGTCCAACACTTAGTAAGATACTTTACTGAGACTCCTTACAAGAGTCACTTACATGAGTAAGGGTCAAGGATTGGATCATATATATTTTGTCATGATACAGGAAACTTGAGGATGCGAGGAATCATGCTGGAGATGCTAACCACCAGGTAGAATCAGGCACTTAAAAGAGCAAATCACCTGTGTTGCATGCTTAAGTCTGTCAGTTGTCCATAGCATATCTTTGGTTTGAAAATGCAGTAGGGGCTTAATGGATCTTCTGAAATAAACATTTGTGCATCAAATTTCACTTGAGATCTTCAAACACATTCTTCATGCTGTTATCCAGCATCTATTACAAGGAGGGCTAGTAGTTTGAAACAGTGTAAAAATAAGACCCACAGCTTTTTTTCATTGCATGTTGTTTCTTAATTACAAGGAATGGGGCCTTATCCAGCTCCCATTGATTTCACAGGGAGTAGGACTGGGCCCATGATAATAATAATTATATTAATGAGCACAGTTAAAAGTGAACTTCAGATACACGTACTCCTACAGATACAATACTGTAAACCCATGCAGCCCCTTGAAAACATGATATATAAAAGTCATCAACTGCATTTTAATTCATAACAAATATCAAATAAAGAAAAATTACTTCCATTCTCTCTAAGTGTCACCTGGTCCTTCTTTATCTTAGTCTTATTTCTTTCTTCTTACACACTTGGGAGACAAAGATAGCTCCCTCTTATTACTCATTATTATATATTGATGATTTCTCCTCTTTATAGGAAACATGGAATTCTGATTTGTCACAAATAATTGAAAACTTCAAAATCATATAGTCTGATCAGTGTTCTATGAATGATTTATTGATATGATGCTGCCATTACTAGGGGTCAGATTATGAGCCCTGTGCTCATACTGGCAAACATTTACTCCCATGAGCAGCCCATTGATTTCTGCTCAGCATTGTGAGTAAAGGGGTCACAGTCTGTCCCTGTGTTTTCTTACTGCATTTAAAAGTAAAAAATCAGTTAGTTAAAAATGGTCCTGCACTGAAATACACAAGTTACAGACAAACAGAATCTTGTTTGTATAACATCTGGCCATCTCTAGTGTTGCTTTCAAATTGTAAACTCTTTCCAGAAGAGACAGTCATTTACTTATGTATGTCTATACAGTGCCTAGCATCACAGGGTCTGGTTGAGTCTTCTAAGGTGCTATCTGTGACACGATGGCCGATGTTAGTCCGGTGGGTCATGCACTTCTCTTGGAGCTAAGATGCAACCCCTTACCCCTGTTCTTGGGGTGTCAATGGCCCCAGAAGGTGGTAATGAATGGAAGCAGGGGAGGGGTCTCGGTTTACTCCTCACTCTGAGCCCCAGCCCCTCTCAAACCCTGTGGATTTTTACCCTCTTCCCCCTTGGGTGGGGTACCTGCAGTCCTTAGATGCTGGGGAAGGGGGTCTCCCTCCCCTACTGGGCAGGGTCCCCCTTACTTCAGTTCTCTAATTTTCCAAGTCTCACAGCACACCTCCAAGCTCCAATCCTCTCTCCTTCCTCCTCCTCCTCCTCTGTCTCCCTGAAGCAGGGGGTTTTATTAGGTTCCTAACAGGGCCTTAATTGACAGCAGGTGCTCCAATTAACCTGCAGCCACCTTCCCTAGTCTACAGGGAACCATGCTTTAATTAGCCTTGAGCTTATATATTTCCCCTCTAGAACTCTCCCACTGCTCCCTGGCCCTCCTGTATCGCATACCATAATATAAGTGTTAGCAACAATAGTTGTTGTCTAGTAGACTGTACGCAGGACTGGAAGACAAGTCAGGACACCAAGCTTCTATTTCCAACTTTGCCACTGCCTTTGTGTTTTGTATAACTCATGTACATTCTCTGCACCTCAATTTTTCCATCTGTAAAATGAGGGTGAAGATAATTACCCATTTTTTAAGGTGCTTTAAGACTTATACATAAAAAGTAAGATGTAAGTGCAAAATGCACAGCTGTGCAGCAACTGAGAAATTATTGCTACTTAGGCAGCATCATTACAGCAGATGGAAGAGCGGATACTGAAATCAGCATCAGAATAACAAGAGTGAGAGAGACATTGTGGAAGAACACACATCTGATGAGAAAGAACATAAATCTGAAGACTAAATTTTGACCCTGTTAAATTATGGCTATAAAACATGGATATTCAAACAATTGATAAAAGAAACTACAATCCTCTGAATTATGGTGTTATAGAAGAAGTCTGAAAATATCATGGATAGGCTGCTTAACCAATGAAAAAGTATTGGAGATTATTGGAATTTAGCGGTCAGAGATCTTTTGAAAAGAAAGACTTGATTTGCAGGGCTCTTCAAGAGGTTTAGTGGCCATGTATTTTACGGAGACTGAAAGAGAAAGTTGATGGCAGAAGAACACAAGGCAGAAAAAGAAGATCTTAAGTGGACAATGTGGTATCCTGGATAAATCAAAAGGACTTTTCATCCACAAAGAGATTAGCAGAAGATTATACAGAATGGGCTACCTTGATGGCAAACCTCCAGTAATGTAGATGTCACATAAGAAGTAAAAAGTACTATCAATCATTAAGTATTATAAAACTTCTGAAAATAGAAATTTGTGGGCATTACTAGTGAGGATGACAAAGCCACAGAGGACTCTGCCACATGGTACCTAATACCTGCCCAAATTTGTCAGGACTAATCCACTCACCTCTACATTTCAGAAGTTACCTATTGGGAGAAGGCATAGTAAAATGTTTAGATGGTTGTTAAAACAATCTGCCTGAAAACAACCCACAATGATATAAATATGTCTTAAAGTACCCCAATTCCATTTGAGTTTATAAGACCAATTTTGTGACACCAGTGGTCACCCTTTCTTACCTTCTCAGTGTGCAAATACAGGTTAACTCCACCACCTTGCTCTGTTAGTCTGAATATTACTATCCTCTTCTGAAACTTTTTAGGCTTGTCATCTATTTGAATGCTGTTTCTTTAAGCCTAGTTGTGAGATAGACTATGACTGACTTCATTTCTGAATAACAGTTTCCTGCTGAGGGGGAGATGAAAACAGAGTTGATGAACAGAAGGCCTCAAGAGCTTACTTAGTAATCCACAGCGGTGGCATCAGAAATATTAGTAGCAAGGGCAAGTGTGGTGAACAAAAACTTGGAAAAAAGGTCGGGAGGCCTCACCTTTTGCAGCAAGGTCAATGGTTTCAGAAGAGCTCAGAGAGCAATGAAGGAAACTTGAAACAGAGAAGTAGGCCTGGAATTCAGGAGGAAAGGACTGAAAAAAAGAGAGTAGGACCACGGTTCTTCCCCTCTGCACTCTTGCATCTACTGTACTCAACTGTACTAAAGCCTCCTATTTATTCTTTGTATCCTAGTCCCTGCCAGAAGCCTATCTGGCTCCTGTCATCATTTACAGCAGACTCAGAGCCAGTTTATGGATCATGGGGAGCAGGGAATATCGAAATTGCAGCATCCCTCTGGCCACACTGTAAATTCTAAGGCTCAGAGACTTTTTCTTACTGTGGGTTTGTAGTGGTTGGTATTTTGGGGGACCCAGATCCCAAGCTATCTGCTCCTGTCTTCTTGTTCCACAGAAATCTGCTCAGTCTCCACTGGTTGCATTTCCTCACCATGCTGTTTATGTTCCCTCCACCAATACCTTTGCAGTCCCATGCTGCACTCCTATTTACAGCATCCCCTGTGTTTTTGGCTCTTTCCCCAGGACCTGAGAGGAGAAGAGGTCTCCCCTCTCAGAGAACTCACTAACATTGAACTCAGCCAGCCCTGTTCCTTCCCCCTCTTCATTTCCTTCCTGTGACCTTCTTATCAGACTTGATCTGATGGGCTAATTGGCTTTTTAGTTTACCCCCCACACACCACCCCCACCTGAATAAGCAATTAACTTCAATTAACCAATCAGCCTTGTTAGGGGACTAATTGGTGGCGGAGTGATCAGAGTGCAGTGTCACCTGCTAACTCCCTTCACTCTGTCACAGCCCCCTAAGCACTATTATAATAATTAATATTACATATTCACAGGAACATGAATACTGACAAAGTGCATTCAATCATTTAATTTGCACAAATAATTATTTGCAATATTTGGTGTATTCAACCAGCTCAAGCAAGAGATTCTGTGTGCAAAATTGAAATTATAGATAAGGTACAAAAGCAGGAGCCTGTGTAATACAAATTTAACCTTGATAGGTCATTCCTGGCCATTATAGCCCAGCACGTGAAAGAAAAATCCAATTTTCTAACCAATGCTTTAGCAAGACTGCTAGTTAGGAAAAAAATACATCAAGTGTATATGCAAGTCTGGGGATATATACTACTAGCCAATACAGATTACACTAAAACCATCAGAGTCACTACCCTGCAAACCTCAGGCTATGTTTCAACTGTGATTTCAGAGGTGACTAGCCAATTCTCTGACATCTCTAACAATTTGTAGGAAAACAAATGTTAGGTCAAACAGAGATGACTCTTTTGCATTCTGAAACATGGACATACCACCCTGAAGGATCTATGAACTAAATTTTTTGCATTAAATAAACAAAATGCAGATTTCAATGCTAGCCTTGAACTATCATGTTTATAATAGGGTGTTTTGCTGTATGTCTTAACACTCTTGCTTGTAAAAATTGCAGACTTTTATTGGTGTGCTGACCATGCATCCTCTACATTGCATTTGCTGCTCCGGGGGAAAATGTTAGCTTGCAAAACTGGAACTTGATTTCACGCTTCTTGAAGAAATTCCACATACTACAATTTACAGCTAACACATATAAAAGTTTAAAGTGAGAGCTACAGAGCTGCAACTGTAATCAAGGCTAAAGAATATAAAGCACAAGAATTTCTCCTAAGATTAGAAGAAATATCTTTTAAATGCTTTGATATTTGCAAACTATAAAGTAAGGAGATAGAAAAATAATGAGTTTTATTTTGCAAAATTTATTTTACTGTTTGCTGACATCAAATCATTAGTAATATACTGCTGTTTTGATAGAATTTTAATAAAGAATATGCAGTTATATCTTTTAATTATTATTATAAGATTTATAGTCACAAGCTCTGTGGCTGGACAATGACTCTTGGGGTGAAATTCAGGCCCCACAGAATTCAGTGAGAGTTTTGTCATTGACTTTAGCATGGCCAAAAGTTCACCCTTTACGTTTATAGGCCTTCCAAATGAAAAACAGTACAGTAGAAACTCAGAGTTATGAACACCTCGGGAATGGAGGTTGTTCATAACTCTGAAATGTTCATAACTCTGAACAAAACGTTATGTCTATTCTTTCAAAAGTCTACAACTGAACGTTGACTTAATACAGCTTTGAACTTTACTATGCAGAAGAAAAAAATCTCTTAACCGTCTTAATTTAAATGAAACAATCACAGAAACAGTTTCCTTACCTCATCAAATATTTTTTTTTAACTTTCCCTTAATTTTTTTAGTATGTTAAGTTTAACTAGTACTTGTTGTACAAATACACTGTATTTGCCCTTTTGGGGTGTTTTTTTGTTTTTTGTTTTCGTTCTCTGCTGCTGCCTGATTGTTTACTTCTGCTTCCAAGTGAGGTGTGTGGTTGACCAATCAGTTCATAATTCTGGTGTTCATAACTCTGAGGTTCTAATGTAGATTTGAAAAATATCCTTACACATTCAAAAATTTGCAGGTATTCTGAATTGTGTTTCATGGCTTCAGGAGCTCTAATAAGCAATTTGCATTTCAAAGGACACAAAATAAACACCAACAGTGAGATCTTAAGTTGTTTTGGGGAAATTTACACAGAACAAAATTATTAATAACTTGAAACAGGCTTTCTTATTAATTGTTAACCAGCTTCTCTTTCTGTGATGTTGGACAGGAGGTGGATCACATGCATAAGTTGGTGGCCAGGTAATTTAAGGAAAAAGCCCATCACAATACAATTAAGGATAATAAAGACCTAAAAGAGCAAATTTCTTCCTTTTGTACTTTAACTCTGGAAACATACATGATTGTCCATTGTATGAGTTCATTCAAATTAAATCACATCTGGACTGATTATAACAGAGAAAGAATAGCAATATTTTACTCATTTTAATCTACAAAATTTTCAAAGCAAACACATCAGTAACGT
Source organism: Chelonia mydas (assembly GCF_015237465.2). Taxonomy (NCBI): domain Eukaryota; kingdom Metazoa; phylum Chordata; order Testudines; family Cheloniidae; genus Chelonia; species Chelonia mydas. The sequence goes on from NC_057852.1 coordinate 102,221,121, forward strand.
CTCTTTTAATGATTGATGTCCTATTGTTCTATTTTCAAATTAATTTTTCAGAGGTATCTTGGAAAAAGGAATAGAGGAAGTTTTCACTACAATTGAATTAAGATTCTGTATGAAAATAAAGTAATATGCTATCCCTTGAAACCGTATATGAATGTTTTCCATCTCACCATACAGAAGTTTTTGATGGCCTTTTCTAGTTTAGGGCTGCCTATCCATTGACTTAGTGGGTACTTTGTCAAGTCCTTAATTGTTTGAAGTCTTCTGTCTCTGACTGGTAGATGCTAGTTATTTTGTTCCTGCATCTGTGTCATGTGGTTGAATCGCACTCTAGGACATGACTAGCTATCAGTATTCAGAGCCTGGTCAGTGAAGAACATATGGGTCCAGATTCTCCAGCGTATTTTAGATACTTGACTTGCATTAATTTCAATTGATTTCCATTGATGGAAATTAAGAGTCTAAATACCTTTGAGGATCTGGGGTTCATGGAGATTTTCTATTCTAATCAATTCTGTTCTATTCTGGTTCTTATACTGAGTCCATCACCATAGTGTCATCGTATCCACTTGTATACAAAGCATTGTGGCTATTGTATCTTATGTCTTTTTCATGTAGTTTCTATTATTATTTTTTATTACTTTCCTATCTGTTACTTGTTTCTGCATGAAAGTCGGACACTGCCTTCACCATCCAACCCAGTCTGACTTAGTCAAAGCTACTAAAGACACTCTCATTGTGGAGGTTGTAGGTAGTGACTGGCAATTCCTTTGTCAAGAGGTGACTTCCTGGTCCTGTTAACAATGTTAGACCCACATTTTCCTTAGAATATTGTATCCATTTTCCAGCTGCATCAGTGGTAACTATAGTGTGAGTAACAGCAGGCTCAAGGCTCAGTCAGGGTGCAACAAATGCTTGAGCCTGGTCTAAACTACAACTTACCCAACTGCAAGCACTGGCTACACATTTTTCTGGTATAGAAATAGCCCTGGTGTGGCTGTTGCCTTGGAAAGGACTGGTTTAATTAGCATAGAGTAGGAATTTCCTGCTTTTGCTTGGAAAACCGATTTACTGTTTCTAGAGAATCTAAGTATAAGAGGCCACTGGATAGTGTCAGAGGACTATGCTTTAGGTGGACAGGCCTACTGGTCACAGCACGAATCAAACATAGTTGTTGGAGTACAGATGCCAACTCCCAAGGTCAAAGCAAAATCAAAGCCAGTGATCAAAACCAAAGGTCAGAATTCAGAGTTGCAGCCATGTCAGTCTGTATTTGCAAAAAGAAAAGGAGTACTTGTGGACAGTCAGCACCAGGAAGAGGAGGAGGAGAAGAAGGAGGTGGTTTTGGAACAAATTGATAAACTAAACAGGACCAGATGGTATTCACCCAAGAGTTCTGAAGGAACTCAAATGTGAAATTGCAGAACTATGAACTGTAGTTTGTAACCTATTATTTAAATCAGCTTCTGTACCAAATCATTGGAGGATAGCTAATGTGACACCAATTTTTAAAAAGGGCAATTACAAGCCCGTAAGCCTGACTTCAGTACTGGGCAAACTGGTTGAAACTATGGTAAAGAACAAAATTGTCAGACACATAGATGAACATAATTTGTTGGGGAAGAGTCAACATGTTTTTTGTAAAGGGAAATAATGCCTCACCAATCTATTAGAATTCTTTGAAGGGGTCAACAAACGTGGACAAATGGGATCCAGTGGATCCAGTGTACTTAGATTTTCAGAAAGCGTTTGACAAGATCCCTCACCAAAGGCTCTTAAGCAAAGTAAGCTATCATGCAATAAGCGGGAAGGTCCTCTCATGGACTGGTAACTGGTTAAAAGATAGGAAACAAAGGGTAGGAATAAATGGTCAGCTTTCAGAATGGAAAGCGGTAAATAGTGGTGTGTCCCCAGGGGTCTGTACTGGGACCAGTCCTATTCAACATATTCATAAATGAGCTGGAAAAAGGGGTAAACAGTAAGGTGGCAAAATTTGCAGATGATACAAAATTATACAAGATAGTTAAATCCCAAGCAGACTGTGAAGAGCTACAAAAGGATTTCACAAAACTGGATGAGTGGGGAACAAAATGGCATCTGAAATTCACTGTTGATAAATGCAAAGTAATGCACATTGGAAAACATAATCCCAACCATACGTATAAAATGATAGGGTCTAAATTAGCTGTTACCACTCAAGAGAGAGATCTTGGAGTCATTGTGTATAGTTCTCTGAAAACATCCACTCAATGTGCAGCGGCAGTCAAAAAAGCTAAAAGAATGTTGGAATCATTAAGAAAGGGATAGATAATAAGACAGAACATATCATATTGCCTCTCTATATATCCATGGTATGCCCACATCTTGAATACTGCATGCAGATGTGGTCACCCCACTCAAAAAGGATATATTGGAATTGGAAAAAGGTTCAGAAAACGGCAACAAAAATGATTAGGGGTATGGAACGGCTTCTGTATGAGGAGAGATTAATAAGAATGGGACTTTTCAGCTTGGAAAAGAGATGACTAAGGGGGGATATTATAGAGGTCTATAAAATCATGACTGGTGTGGAGAAAGTAAATAAGGAAGTGTTATTTACTCCGTCTCATAACACGAGAACTAGGGGGTCACCAAATGAAATTAATAGACAGAAGGTTTAAAACAAACAAAAGGAAGTATTTCTTCACACAACGCACAATCAACCTGTGGAACTCCTTGCCAGGGGATGTTGTGAAGGCCAAGACTATAACAGGGTTCAAAAAAGAACTAGATAAGTTCATGGAGGATGGGTCCATCAATGGCTATTAGTCAGGACGGGCAGGGATGATGTCCCTAGCCTTTGTTCACCAGAAGCTTGGAACGGGCAACAGGGGATAGATCACTTGATGATTACCTGTTCTGTTCATTCCCTTTGGGGCACCTGGCATTGGCCACTGTCGGAAGACAGGATACTGGGCTAGATGAACCTTTGGTACAACCCAGTATGGCCGTTCTTATGTTCTTAGGAATCAGAGTTGAGTGTCAGAACTGAATTAACTGGACTCACAGAAGCACAGAAGCCAGAGTCAGCTGGAGCAGGTTCCACAGCTGAAGCAAGGTTAGGATAGGACTAGAACAAGACTGGATGGAGGGCAGGGTTTAGACTGGAGCAATGGAGAAACAAAGCAGGGGTTGGAGTGAGACATGCACAGGGAGGCAAAGACAACACAGGCATGCACATTGAGCAGCCAACAAATTGCTGCTGGGCTTAAGAACCATCCTGCTATCTTCTTCTTCCAATCAGACCGTCAGCCCTGGAAGGATATACTAGTTGCAGAGACCAACAGACTAAGAAAGGATTTTTTGACAAATAGTCTGGTTTTAAACAGGCTCAGGGGCTTCTTCTCTATGCAGCAAATGGACATAACCCCTTGTCTATGAAGGGCCCAATCCATACGGAAGAGTTTGAAGGACTTGGCCTTCTGAGGCCTCATAAGACTCAGAGATTGTTCTGAGTTGAAATTGTGATGAACTTGAAACAACAAGCAAACCCCTTGGGTGGGATATTGAAGGACTGCTCTTGCCACTGATGTGAGGGATTTTGAGCTGCTTTGAGCTGTTTCCTAAGCACAGCACTGAAAACATTGCTTTGCCACCATTAGAAGAACTAAAATAAATTAACTAAATTGGTAAGAAATAGGGTGGCAACAGATCTTAACATTAAGATGCATAAATTAACAATTGGATACATTTTAAAAGTAGGCCTATCAAACAATTAAAAAAATTAATTGTGATTAGTCATGAGATTAAAAAAAGTAGTCATGATTGTAGTCAGTTGTTGCCTGTGTGTGTGTTCTCTCTGCATGCTGCACTGGTTCTGGCCAGATAGTCCATATAGCTGACTCTGATCAAACTGCCCAAAAAATCCACAGACTCGGTGCCATAGCGAAGACACGTGGCCAAGTTTAGTGTCGATGAAGCACAGTCCTAGCTCCCCAGATCAATGCCTAAGTTACACTAACACCTGTATGCCCATGACAGTGGATAGGGTTCAGTAAATGGCGGGATTTTCCATTCCACTCTCGGTCAGACAAAGACACCCCCTCTTGTTGCCGGCACCCAGTGCCGAGAGGCTGAACAACAGCTTGAGTTGGTTCGTTACCCGGTGTGCTACACCCAATTATCACAACGGGGTGGAGAAGCAGAAAAGTTTATTTGCAGCTGCAAAAAGGTACAGGGAGAATAAAATCTCAAATCCTGCACCCAGAGCAGGAAGTTACACAGGCTTTTATACATCCTTTTTCCCAGCATACTTATCCAATAGCAAGCTGCCCCAAGTATCCATATAGCCAGCCAATCCAGTTCCCAGCTAGTTCCCTGATTCTCTGTATCATTTGTTAAACTATACATAAAGCTGCTTTATTCAGCATTGTTCTTCCATATCTGCCTTGTTTGGCCTTGCTTAGTTTCAGGCAATCTGACTCTGCAACATATTGTTGCAGATCCTCAGCATAACTGCTGCGATTGCCTCCAGGCGGGGGAGCCAAGGACACTTGGGCCTAGTACGCAGAGCTGCTGCGAGTGCCTCCAGGCGGGAGCGGGGGCCAAGGACACCTGGGCCTAGTGCAAGGGGCTTCATCGATACTCATGGTCTTCCATCCCCTCGAGTTACCTAGTGACCATGCCCCAGTGTCCCCAACACTCTGAGATCCCTCTTTATACAGTGATACAAACAAGTTACATATTACCCCTCTGATGTGATTAGTTACCACCCTTTACCTTGTACATGCTGGTTAGATCAAAACATCTCTATCCATCATGCTGTCATCCTGACCTTATATTTAGGTGGGGCCAACGTGACCCTATTATCTTTGGGGAATGTGCTTATACCATGCTTGGAATCGGTGTGTTCTGGTACTACCCTATTGGAATGTGTTTACACGAGTGTCCTGTGCATACCACTTCTTTGCGTTTTTGCAATGCCAATCCTGTTCTTCCCAGATTGTGTGAACTTGCAAGTAGGCATATTTTACTACAGTGCCTGACTTCTGCTCACAGCCTGACTTTGATCATTTTACTTTATATCAGCAGGGCCGGAGTTTAGTTCAGGCCTTAGGCCTCACACCAGGCCCCTCATACTCGGCTTAAGTTCTCATGTCTTAGGCTCTCTCTTTCTATAGTTTTAATTTTCCTCTGAAACAATAATATAATACCATTTATTTAAATATTTTTGGTGTTGGGGGGAAATGTGTGTGTGTGTTGGGGGAGCGCTATCTCTTTCAGCAGATGACTCAGGAGCCTGGATGCTTTTTCAGCCAGTAGCAGCTGCTTTTGGCAGCACTCACTCCTTAGCCAGTAGCAGGAGGCAGGCTTTGCCTGTTCACTGACCCCAGCTCAGCAGCAACTGGGTACATGGGCAGGGGGAGGGGGATACCCCAACCCTCAGCCCCCCAGTCCCTGTTCTGCACACCAGACAGGAGGGAGGTTCCTAATCCGGAACAGCTTGGCCATAGGCAGGTCCAAGGAGAGGGGGAGTGGAGTGAGAAGTACTAGGCATGGCATACTCATGCAAGCACATTCCAAAATGGTGATACCAGAACACCCTGATACAGGGTTACAGTGTAAACGCTCTCCCTAAAGATGATACAGGGACACACTGACCTGCTCTTAATCATAAGGTCAGGATGACAGTGTGATGGAGAGAGATGTTTTGATCGAACCAACATATACAAGGTAAAGGGTGGTAACTAACTATGTCAGTGGGGCAGTAACTAGCAATTTCAGTATTAGCCTATGGCCAGCATGTTCATAGTCAGACAAGTGTAGACTGGGACCAAGTAAAGGTCACTTTAATACTGCAGGGAGGGGGTCATTCAGGCATGCTCAGTAGCAAATCAGACCATAATAGTAGACAGACCATAGTACTAAGACTTGTTGTGTAACTGCTTTGATTGACAGATTTAGCAGTTGGGATTGGTCTATAAGTATGGACCAATCAGAGAGCATTTAAAGGTGACTGGGGGATAGAGTATGCTAATATCCGGCTTAAGAAACAAGCCAAACTGAAGGGGCCCAGTGGCTGGAAACAGACAGGCAGTCAAGATAGGGAGCCAGGAAAAGATCAGAAACCTAAAAGAGTGAAGAACAGCAAAGAAGAAGACCTGAAAGAAGAAGCAGCAGCTACAGCAGCTGCAGTACCAGTGGGAGAACAGAAAGAGCCATAGACAGAACAGACGGCGAGAAGCCTATGGAGATTAGGCATGCTAGTTATATTGTATGGGGAAACTTTGGCAAACCAGTAAAGTGCCTGAAAACACTATGGCTTATTGCTAAAAGCAGCCAAGTCAGCAGGCTGTAAATTGGCCATTCTGCACTCTCAGTTTGACCAAGGCAGGAGGGGAAGGGGGAGTTTTGGGTGCCACAGAAAGGGCAGCTTGTCCCCGCATCCTTCCTGATAAGAATTGTGTTGAAGTGGCTGACACATGCATTTTAGAAGAGCAGGATGTGCCCCAGGAATGTCTGTTGGGGCCTCAAGGCTGCAAACTCTGGAAAAACTCACACGTGGGTTTCAATCAGTCATCAGAAGGAACCTCTCGCTTGACCATTGAAACTGCTTACTTAACAAGTTTTCTTTAAGGGACATGTCATTCTATTACTAATGTATAAATAAGGGGGAAAAGTTTGAGGTAGTTGGACTCTTTTTGGACTCTCCCTCTGGATACATCTTGTAGTCCCCACCAGCAGACGGAAGATTTGCCCACCAGAAGCCTGCCGCTGTGCCACTCGAGAGCCACACTCAGCTTTGGTAATTATCAAGGGTTGGGGGTGTTTTACTAACCTTTTGCAGACGTATGTTAATGCTTGAGACTAAGTAAAGTTTAGCTTTAAGTGAAAGCACTCTTGTGTTGTCCTGTTTGTGCCAGCCATCTATCAGTCAGACGGCTGTGCCTCCCCTGATTTATTTCCTGACTCCACCTCGCACAGAGTAAAAGTTACCAAGAGCTTTGGGTTGAAAGAACCCCGGGTAACAATAGTATAGGGTATAGAATAGAATAGAATAGAATAGAATAGAATAGAATAGGGTGACAAGACAGCAAGTGTGAAAGATCGGGACAGGCGGTGGGGGGTAATAGGAGCCTATATAATAAAAAGACCCAAAAATCGGGACTGCCCCTATAAAATTGGGACATCTGGTCACCCTAGAATAGAAATAGGATTAATGAATGTATATGTTTGGTATAATAAAGATGGGTGTCTGTGGTGTGTATGTCTATGTTACTATGTATAAAGTTTAGAGTTTATTAAGATTACTGTCAGTGTCCTGCATATGACTGATCACCATGTGCAGAACATGGAAATTCTACATGGGTGGGCCTCCTCCTTTCACCTTCCAAGACCAGATAAATAGGTTAACATCTGGGGAACCTGGAAGTAAGCAATAGGAGAGCTACTCTAAGATTCCTGACTGTGTTCCTGGGGTAACACCAGAGCCTATGTTAGGATCAGAATGATTCTCTGGTAGATTTATTAGCATTAATGCAGATTCTTTTGTTGTTTTCAGTATGTTTTCTCTGTAATACTTTTTACCTTAAGATAAAATAGACTTTCTTTAAAAGAACTGTGAAAAAACTTGGAACTGTGAGCGGTGACCCTGTTGACTATCTCAGAAGAGAAAGCAACCAGTCTTGTTTAGACAGCCTGTCTCTGCTGAGCATAACAGAGTGAAGGCCAGGAACTGTTGAGTCTGGTGCCTTGATCAGAAAGGAGAGAGACATGGATCTCCATCCAAGACATGTGATGTCCAGAGGAACCGAAAGCCTGAGACTGGCTGCCCTGGCTGGACCACTTAGGGGAAATACAGGTGCAGTTACCCAGAACTATGACAACCGGTATGACAGCATCCACATTAGAAAGTTGTACTACTTTAACTGTATCAATTTCTAAACACTTGTAGCTATCACAGTACAAGCCCTTAGTAAATTACTCTCATTTACCAGGGAAACCCGGGTGCCCTGTGCAAATGTATCATCTAGTCCTAATTGTTGTTTTCTCAATATTCATACGGTCCTGTGGTTGTGACAAAATATTTCCTATTCTTCTCAACTACTCTTATAGTAACTTTTGCTTTGTGGTGGATCAAAATGTGTATGTCACACTGATCTGCACCCAGAGCCAGATTTCCAATTAGGCACAGTAGGCACATGCCTAGGGGCGTTAGCATTCTAGGGGTGCCTAAAAGTTAAAAGTGGGTTAAAAGTTACAAAGTTAATACAGAAGAACCTCAGAGTTACAAACACCTCAAGAATGTTAAAGAAGTATGGGCTGGTTGAATGGACTATAAGGTGGATAGAAAGCTGGATAGATCATCAGGCTCAACAGGTAGTGATCAATGGCTCCATGTCTAGTTGGCAGCCGGTGTCAAGTGGAGTGCCCCAAGGGTCGGTCCTTGGGCCAGTTTTGTTCAATATCTTCATAAATGATCTGGAGGATGGTGTGGACTGCACCCTCAGCAAGTTTGCAGATGACACTAAACTGGGAGGAGAGGTAGATACGCTGGAGGGTAGGGATAGGATACAGAGGGCTCTAGACAAATTGGAGGATTGAGCCAAAAGAAATCTGATGAGGTTCAACAAGGACAAGTACAGAGTCCTGCACTTAGGACAGAAGAATCCCATGCACCGCTACAGACGAGGGACCGAATGGCTAGGCAGCAGTTCTTCAGAAAAGGACCTAGGTGTTACAGTGGACTAGAAGCTGGATATGAGCCAACAGTGTGCCCTTGTTGCCAAGAAGGCCAACGGCAATTTGGGATGTATAAGTAGGGGCATTGCCAGCAGATCGAGGGACGTGATCATTCCCCTCTATTTGGCATTGGTGAGGCCTCATCTGGAGTACTGTGTCCAGTTTGGGGCCCCACACTACAAGAAGGATGTGAAAAAATTGGAAAGAGTCCAGTAGAGGGCAACAAAATGATCAAGGGGCTGGAGCACATGATTTATGAGGAGAGGCAGAGGGAACTGGGATTATTAGTCTGCAGAAAGGAAGAATGAGGGGGGATTTGATAGCTGCTTTCAACTACCTGAAAGGGGGTTCCAAAGAGGATGGATCTAGACTGTTCTCAGTGGTAGCAGATGACAGAACAAGGAGTAATGGTCTCAAGTTGCAGTGGGGGGAGGTTTAGGTTTGATATTAGGAAAAACTTTTTCACTAGGAGGGTGGTGAAGCACTGGAATGGGTTACCTAGGGAGGTGGTGGAATCTGCTTCCTTAGAGGTTTTTAAGGTCAGGCTTGACAAAGCCCTGGCTGGGATGATTTAGTTGGGGATTGGTCCTGCTTTGAGCTGGGGGTTGGACTAGATGACCTCCTGAGGTCCCTTCCAACTGTGATGTTCTATGATTCTATGAATGGAGGTTGTCCATCACTCTGAAATGTTCTGTAACTCTGAAGAAGAAGTTACAGACTTCGGCCACATGGGGCTTCAGCCAAAGGGTGGTGGGGGTCATGGCTCTGGACGGACGGTGCGGGAGTCAGGGCTTCTGACCCTTATGGCACCAGGGCTCCAGGCGGGTGGCTCAGGGCTTCTGCCCCCTGGGAGCACCAGTGCTCAGCGCTTTAGACCTGGGGGAAGTGCTAGAGTCGGGGCTTCAGCCCCACAGCTTTGCTCCTGGTATGAGCCTCGTGGAGGGCACTGGGGCTCAGGGCTTCAGCTCTGCACCCAGCTTCAGCCCTATGGGGGTGCTAGGGTTCAGGGCTCCACATGGGCTCTGCTCCCTGTTTCAGTGTGGGGGAGGGTGAAACTAGCGCTCCCTTCATAGTTAAAGCCCCAGAGCCCCCACAGGGCTAAAACCAGGAGCAGAGCCATGGGGCTGAAGTCCCAAGAGCCAGTGCTGCTCCCCGTCTAAAGCCCTGAGCCCCGGTGCTCCCGAGAGTCAGAAACCCAGAGCCCTGCCCTCCGCCCTCTCGTCCCGCCATGAGCTGCAGCCTCAGCCCCCTGTGGCCGAAGCCCTGAAGACCTGAGTCTTGGGGCTAAAGTCCCGAGACAGTATAGTATTTGTTCTTCTTCTTCTTTTTTTTTTTTTTTTTTTTTTTGGTCTGCGCTGCTGCCTGATTGAAGACTTCCAGTTACATAGGTTGTCTGCTTGACCAGTAAGTCCGTAACTCTCGTGTTCATATCTTTGAGGTTTTACTGGTTCTACTGTATTTAAATTATCGTTTATATTTCTTTTCATTTCATTTTTTATGGAAAACACGAAAGTTAGCTGTAGGCAGGGGAGGCGCTGAAGATGCTGTGCATAGGATGCATAAAGTGTAATTCCAGCCCTGTCTGCACCTCCAGTTTAGATCTGCTCTTGCAATATTTTGGTCCATAGTTAGTGAAAATAGTAAAAGATTATAAGATCTTATGATTTCTCCATCATCATGAGCTGAAATATCCCAAGTTCTTGTGTGATTTCAGTTATATCTGAATTAGAGTTGGAAAGCTTTGGAACCAGAACCCAATCTACTTTGAATCTAGGTTGAACGCCTATCCAGAATTTGAGGTGGGAAAGGGTAGGTCATTTTAGTTTTAATTATGTCTCACCTATAATAAGCCCTTTAAATATTACAATAACAATATATAAGAACCATAAGTCCAAATAAATCAATTAAAAGCTTACTCATTAATGATAACACTACAATATGAGTTGGTTACAAACAGAGGACATTAAGATTCCAATTTGTTTTTACATTTATTTTAAATAATATTGTAAAATAGTTTTAAAGGTCAAATATGTTACTTTAAGCAAACTTTTGCCAACAGATCTTTTCAGCTCCAGCTGTTCTTTTATTGTATGTGTAGCTACTGGGCTCTTGGATCACTTTGAGCTCTCCTTCACTTACTGTGGTAAAAGACAGCTTGAGGTCAGCTTCAATACTTTATAGTAGATTTTAGCATTGATGTATTTACATCAAAGGGAGGAGAAGTTATTTATAATAATATAATAATAACTAATACTTCATAACCTTCATCCAGAGACACCAAAGCACGGAATAAACTGTATTAGTGAATTACAAATTCTTTAGAAAAGAATCATTTCACCCATCACTGAAAGGCAGCCACTTACAGATGGAAGTTAGCATCTTTTTAAAAAGTCCAGTGACACTCCAGGTCATTTCAAGAGAGAAACTAAGAGACAGCTTCTGCAATTGAATTGCATAGAAATACTTGGTAGCACATTATCCCTGTGTTAGACAAAGCACTGCAAATATCCATGCAAGCAAAGCATGGAGATCAGCATGTTCAGTGTCTGTGCTTCACCCAGTTACATATTCCTCCATCTTCTAGAGTTCTGATGAGGTGCCAAGCAAAGTGTCTTTAAGGGAAATCTCACACATTCATTATAGTTAGGGAGAAAGTGCTAGATTAAATTATCAAGTGAGGCATTCAAAGTTCTACATGTCACATGTAAATATATATGCTTAGTAGTAAGGTTGACATTAAAATCATAAGTGCGAGAGTGATGTTTTGCAACTGAAACATGTATAGAGGATAGAAATCTAATTTTTCGTATTATTGCTGTTATCAAAATATACAAATGTGGTAGGTATCATACATTGCTCTTGTTGGCATTCTAGACTTCAGGGAAGAATTGGTGCAGTTGATTATTGTCCCTTTGTTCATTTGTTTTTTCTCCTCCAAAGTGCCTATAGAATTAGGAAACCTACCAATGCTAAGTTCAGCCAGGAGTTACAGGTTATTTTCAGGTCAGACTACTGGCTGCAGCACTGAACTTTCCCTGGTGACACTGACAATATATTCACCTTCACTTACGACTCAGGCTGTCTTTGCTAGGCTCACCATTGTCTCTTCAGAAGTATCTTCTATAGACAAGTCTTTCCTAAAATCCTGTGAAAAATATATTTTTAATATGCCCCTTTAATGCTATGGTGTTTTCTGAAGATGCAACCCCAGACAAACCCAATTAGAAGGAATCAGGTTTGGGACTATCTACAGCTGCAATGAGTAGCGCATAATTCGGATAGTAAGTTTGGGTATCCTCCTCATTTTGCTCCTTGGATGTGCCTGTGTTAGTCCCTTAAATTTTTCCTTAAAGAAGATTGGGCCAAATGGTACCTCTTTTAAAGCTCAGAAATAGTGGTGAGGAGATGCATAATATAAGTTGGTGCTTGGAGGCATTATTTTTGGACATGGTTTTTACTCCTGGACACAGGAGAAATTACAGTGAAAATTAGCTCTTGTTATGCCTTTAAATAGGTGGAATTTTCACTGATCTGAGTATCACTCTGCCAGTATCTGGAGACCCATGGTCTTAGCCTCATCTAACTCAGAAACAGCACCTCTCCCAAGTGGCTGCAGTATCATGGCTTACAAAATTGTTCAGGACTATTTTTCTTAACAAGTTTGAATACTTTCTCTAGTAAGGCTATCTAGCTCATGCTCTAAACATTTCTAGAAGACACATCACATTAGTGTCTAAGGACCAAATATATGCTAGAAGTTAGAGTTCCCGACCAGCCAGAAGGAATTTGAAACTGGCAAGCTCAGCATAACAGCAGCAGTCTAAATAGTGTTCACACAATAAGATAGTAAATAGAGGGTCTGATTATTTTCTTTATTTCTGGATTATAATGGTATTTTAGGCTGGTGATCTTTTGATGAAGTATGGTTTGATGGAGTTTTCTAATGAACTGTGATAGAGGTTGCTGTCTTCAATAAATTTCAATCAATAGAGAAGCAGAGTATATTTGAGGAAATGGCTTTTTGAATGATCTTGCCTCTATTATTGTGTATACCTTCAATGTACTAAAAGGCCTTCTACTGTAGTAAAAATTGAAAACAAACCTTTTTCATATTTCAAAAATATAATGAAAAAGACAGAATTCTTAGTGTAAATTATTGGAAAAAAGTTGGGTGGATAATTATGCACAATAGAATTGACAGAAATAATGAAGCAAACACATTTGGCATTTGAAATGTAGTTGTGCATCTCATCTTTATTTATTTGAAACCTCCACAGGGAGCCTGGGGCATACATGGTTGGTGGTCTATTATTTATTTATAAAGTAATACATAATTTTTATTTTTATATTTTGAATAAGATTAGTTGGTTGCACACAACTTAAAAATAGTGCTTGCAGAATTTAAAAACTAATAGGCTGAGCACCTCTCAGGACCTGTCCAGAAATGTGTAAAATTCCAATAGTGTAGGAGAAAAACAGAATGGTATCGAAGGAAAACTATGAAATTAGATTGTTAAGATTGTAACAAGAAGTTAAGTTTCAGCTCAGAGCATATTTTTTATAACTGAGTTTATAAACCCTTTGCAAAACAGAATTTATAATGGAAATGCTAACAGACTAGAGGCTTAACTATTGCAATGAGGACAGGAGTGATTATAAAAATGCATTTAAGAAAGGGCAAGTTCATGGATTCATAGATGTTAAGGCCAGAAGGGACCATTAAGATCATAGAATCATAGAATCATAGAATATCAGGGTTGGAAGGGACCCCAGAAGGTCATCTAGTCCAACCCCCTGCTCAAAGCAGGACCAAGTCCCAGTTAAATCATCCCAGCCAGGGCTTTGTCAAGCCTGACCTTAAAAACCTGTAAGGAAGGAGATTCTACCACCTCCCTACGTAACGCATTCCAGTGTTTCACCACGCTCTTAGTGAAAAAGTTTTTCCTAATATCCAATCTAAACCTCCCCCATTGCAACTTGAGACCATTACTCCTCGTTCTGTCATCTGCTACCATTGAGAACAGTCTAGAGCCATCCTCTTTGGAACCCCCTTTCAGGTAGTTGAAAGCAGCTATCAAATCCCCCCTCATTCTTCTCTTCTGCAGACTAAACAATCCCAGCTCCCTCAGCCTCTCCTCATAAGTCATGTGCTCTAGACCCCTAATCATTTTTGTTGCCCTTCGCTGGACTCTTTCCAATTTATCCACATCCTTCTTGTAGTGTGGGGCCCAAAACTGGACACAGTACTCCAGATGAGGCCTCACCAGTGTCGAATAGAGGGGAACGATCACGTCCCTCGATCTGCTCGCTATGCCCCTACTTATACATCCCAAAATGCCATTGGCCTTCTTGGCAACAAGGGCACACTGCTGACTCATATCCAGCTTCTCGTCCACTGTCACCCCTAGGTCCTTTTCCGCAGAACTGCTGCCTAGCCATTCGGTCCCTAGTCTGTAGCGGTGCATTGGGTTCTTCCGTCCTAAGTGCAGGACCCTGCACTTATCCTTATTGAACCTCATCAGATTTCTTTTGGCCCAATCCTCCAATTTGTCTAGGTCCTTCTGTATCCTATCCCTCCCCTCCAGCGTATCTACCACTCCTCCCAGTTTAGTATCATCCGCAAATTTGCTGAGAGTGCAATCCACACCATCCTCCAGATCATTTATGAAGATATTGAACAAAACCGGCCCCAGGACCGACCCCTGGGGCACTCCACTTGACACCGGCTGCCAACTAGACATGGAGCCATTGATCACTACCCGTTGAGCCCGACAATCTAGCCAGCTTTCTACCCACCTTATAGTGCATTCATCCAGCCCATACTTCCTTAACTTGCTGACAAGAATGCTGTGGGAGACCGTGTCAAAAGCTTTGCTAAAGTCAAGAAACAATACATCCACTGCTTTCCCTTCATCCACAGAACCAGTAATCTCATCATAAAAGGCGATTAGATTAGTCAGGCATGACCTTCCCTTGGTGAATCCATGCTGACTGTTCCTGATCACTTTCCTCTCCTCTAAGTGCTTCAGGATTGATTCTTTGAGGACCTGCTCCATGATTTTTCCAGGGACTGAGGTGAGGCTGACTGGCCTGTAGTTCCCAGGATCCTCCTTCTTCCCTTTTTTAAAGATGGGCACTACATTAGCCTTTTTCCAGTCATCCGGGACTTCCCCCGTTCGCCACGAGTTTTCAAAGATAATGGCCAAGGGCTCTGCAATCACAGCCGCCAATTCCTTCAGCACTCTCGGATGCAATTCGTCCGGCCCCATGGACTTGTGCACGTCCAGCTTTTCTAAATAGTCCCTAACCACCTCTATCTCTACAGAGGGCTGGCCATCTCTTCCCCATTTTGTGATGCCCAGCGCAGCAGTCTGGGAGCTGACCTTGTTAGTGAAAACAGAGGCAAAAAAAGCATTGAGTACATTAGCTTTTTCCACATCCTCTGTCACTAGGTTGCCTCCCTCATTCAGTAAGGGGCCCACACTTTCCTTGGCTTTCTTCTTGTTGCCAACATACCTGAAGAAACCCTTCTTGTTACTCTTGACATCTCTTGCTAGCTGCAGCTCCAGGTGCGATTTGGCCCTCCTGATATCTTTCCTACATGCCCGAGCTATATTTTTATACTCTTCCCTGGTCATATGTCCAACCTTCCACTTCTTGTAAGCTTCTTTTTTATGTTTAAGATCCGCTAGGATTTCACCATTAAGCCAAGCTGGTCGCCTGCCATATTTACTATTCTTTCGACTCATCGGGATGGTTTGTCCCTGTAACCTCAACAGGGATTCCTTGAAATACAGCCAGCTCTCCTGGACTCCCTTCCCCTTCATGTTAGTCCCCCAGGGGATCCTGGCCATCTGTTCCCTGAGGGAGTCGAAGTCTGCTTTCCTGAAGATCATCTCATCTGACCTCCTGAATAATAAGTAGGCTTGGAAGGATTAGATTTTTATTGGTAAATGTTCATAAATGTTGATTTCACCATACACACAAACCGATGACAAACTATTTGCATTGATGATCATCAAAATTTACAGATAGTCAAAATATGAAAAACGCTGCTTGAGAACTTATTAGTGTTTAATTTGAGAATACTGACTTTTATCATGTGATACTGACAATTTGTGTTGTAAATGTTCTGAAACTTTAACTTTTTGAATCTCAGCATCTACTGTCATTAAATAATTATCTAACCCACCTATAATTTCCCACAACTGTGAAAATTTAAATCAATAACAATGTTTTAAATGCTTAAAAATAAACACTGATATTATCTATAAAATAATACAAAAACAAAAATTGAATTCGGCCAAGCCTAGCAATAACACGAGCCAAAGAATTTCACCCTGTGATTTCATCCAGTAACATGTGGAGTTGCATATTGTGAGCTCAGTTTTCAAAGTTGGACACCTAAATTCAGGCATATAGGATGGGATATACAAAGGTACGCAGGCACCTAAACCCCAGATTTAGCACCTAAGTGTGTAGTTTAGGTGCCTAAATCCCAGTTTTGGCTCCACTGCAATCCACTAAATCTTGTCAAATCCTAGTGGCACCTAAACACACTCAGCACCTAAGTTTTTAAGAGGAAAACTTCCTTTAGTGCCTATGTTTCTGCCTCTAGACATATGCACTACTATCTCCCTCTGGACACTATCTCCTTCCTAAGCCCCAGAGTGATTTACGAAGCAGGGGAAGAAAGGCATTTGGCCACCTAAGGCATGTGTGTGGCTTGATCTGACAGATGTCCTCTGAGGTCTCCTACTGGACTGGGTAACATTCAAAATCCAGCCGGAAGAGAAAGTGCTGTCAACCTTATAGACCAGTAGTTAGCTCTTTCACCTGGGTTGTGGGAGTCATTTGAGTCATTGACTCACCACTGGACTACAGAGTCATTCCCATTTGCTCCTTTGTCTATCTGTCTGTCTCTGTCTCTCTCTCTGGCCCAGTGACTGTTCAGCTGTGGACAGATACTTAAATAGTCCTTGGTCCAGAGAGATAGAAAATGGGAATGACTCTAATCCAGTAGTTAGAGGTCCAGTCTCTCTGTTTCAACCACTTTTTCATTATTTATCCAAAAGTACATCATATTCAACAGGAGAGATTGAGGGACCCCTTGATCACATTAGCCCATAATTTAGTGATTCCAGCACTCTCCTCAGAGGTGGGAGAACCCTCTTCAAACCTTTTCTTCTCCTCTGGAAAGTTGGTGAGGGGATTTAAAGCAGGGTCTCCCATATTCCAGGCAAATGCTTTTACCACTAGCCTAAAAGTTATAAGGTGGGCACCTCCTCCTCTGGCTCTTTTATGTAGAGAGAGGCAACTATCTAATTCTTTCCTTTAAAAAAGCAGCTTAGGCTCCTAAGCTGCCTGACTCCAGCTGGTGTGATCATATCTGTAGATAGGCATCTCTCTGCAGCCTGCACTTAGGCCTGGTTTACACTACAAACTTATGTTGGTATAACTATGTCACTCACAGGTGTGGAAAATCCACATCCCTGAGCGACATAGTTATACTGACATAACTCCCACTGTAGACTGTGCTCTGGCAATGGGAAGCCTTACCCCGTAAATGTAGCTACTGCCTCTTGGGAAGTTGGAATACCAATGGAAGAAGCTCTCCCATCAACGCAGGTAGCGTCTTCACTAAGTGCTACTGTGGCGCAGCTGCACAGGTGCAGCTGAGCCACTGCAGCACTGTAAGTGTAGACAAGCTCTTAGGCATCTATCTCCAAGAGAGAGGCAGAACGTAGGATATATCCCACTGGTTGGCGTCTCCCATTGGGCTAGCCTGCTGTGCATTCTAAGGTTCCTATCTCTCCCCATTCATTGTAAAGGGAGCCTAAATGCTTAACTCTGGATTATGGATTGTTGTGTTGTTCCCATAATTTTCAAGACACAAAAGTTAGGTGCAGTGACGCTCAGTGTTGCAACACCTAAGTCCCTCCAGGGGTGCTCCTCTAGTTTCTAAATATTCAAATCAGCATTCAGGTGCTTGAAAAATGTATTTTGGGCATTTATTATAAGTGCCTCTATGATAGATATATGCACTTTGACTTACTGCCAGATAGGCACAGGCCAGTGTTGGGAGTAGTGCGGACCAGATTTATCTAGGGTGGGCTCCAAGGGGAATTATTCCACTAATTTAAGTAGGTGTAACATCTTTCTTCTAGTATTCCCATCTAGCTCTCTTGGCAGGAATGGTGAGAGGGATGAGGCATCACTAGTGTAAAGTGACCAGTGTGAATCAAGCCGTAGCTCTGTACCTATTTGGACTGCTCTGATTTTTTGTCCTCATTATACAGAAGAAGTAATTGAAGTAAAAAAGGATTTGTCCAAAGCACAGAGAGAGTCATCATCAAGGCAGGTGTATACTACAAACTTGCATTAGCTGTAGCTTCTGGTGAAGATGCACTGAGCTAACAGGAAACAGCATTCCTCTCTGCTTAATAACTCCACCTCCACAAGAAGCAGTAGCTATGCTGGTGTGAGAAGCTTTCTCACCAACATAGTGCTGTCTTCCCAGTGGGGTGGGGGCAAGATTGGTATATCTATATCGCTCAGGGGTGTGGATTCTTCACAAAGTACGAGTCTAGTGTAGACCTGGCCTTAGAGTCAGATGTGAAAAATTTGCAGCATGACTGCCCTGATTCAGCAAACACTAAGGCATGACAGAAGTCTATCCCTTCTCAGAAACCACTTTAGTATGTGCTTGAAACCCACTGAGTTCAATGGTAGTGCCTACATGCATAAAGTTAAGAATGGGGATAAGCACTTTTCTGGGTCTGGCCAGACTGCTCAGCCCTTTCAGATCCTAAAATATTTGTGGGTGTCTTTTTCTCAAAGGTTCACCTTTACTGATGTTCCTGCAGTCTTTCAGAATTTCCTCATGAAAGTCAATTGGGATACTACACTATTAATATTTGACAAGTCCTATATTTCTAGTGCAGTAAGTGCACAGTGCCTCATTCAGCACAATTTTATAGTGTCACACGGCTACTAAGATTAGGATAGGACATAGTGCAGAAAAAACACATCAGAATGTATCCCTGACAAATCAGACATTACAAAGAAACCAATTCTTTCTGATCTGATACTCACTATAAATTGTGATAGCAAGCGTGTGATCCAGGCTTAGTAAAACAGATAATAGATGAGAAAACAGCATAAATGCCAGGGTGTCCTATCAACCAACAAATATCAGAGTGTGCCAGAGTATGCATATCTTTGCAGCATTTGACAAATCTCTAATTATCATTCATGGAAAAAGAGAACAGAGAAAAAAGAAACAAACAAAAAAAACACACACAGTGCTCTAAACATACAATCAGGATTTTTTTTTTTTCAATGTTTTTCTCGGGGGGGAAGAAATCTCCTCAAACTGACAGATTGCAGTTCAACAGAATAGCAGTGAAAGGAAAAACTCAACAAACAGCATAGTTCTAAAAGTCAAGCCACTTATCCAGCTCTAATAGGAAAAATCCTTCTAATGAACTATTTGCGTTTAACAAGACTTTATAGCTAATCCTAAATGCACCAACAGGAAACCTAAGGCCTACACTCAGCGTTAGTTTTGTTCCCTTTGGATCTCGCTCATAATTACAGTTCACTCTTTAATTATTCTTCCTTGTGTTTTCAATTTATGAATAAGACCAACAGCCTGCCCTGGAGGAAGAAAATGCTGAGGTGGACACTGGTGAGTCAGTGGAGAGCAATTCCTTCAGCAATGTGAAACCACTCCGAAGCAGTCAAAAAGCAGATTTTCACTCTAATCATGATATTTAGAGCTCAGGATGAGGGACTGCTACTTCAGGAAGAGAACAAGCTCTGATTAATCTTCTCACTCTGGAGAGTAAAGTGCCCAATCCATGGCTTTCACACAGATATTATTGTATTTTTTATTGAAGAAAAATGTTTTCTGTTGATAATTAGAAGCATCACTTTATACATCTTTCATATTTACTGCATTCTCATGCAATCTCCAATTTACTGCAGTTCCTAGTTGCATTTGTATTTTTCCCTGCTTAAGTACAGGGTCCAGTATTGCCTAACTGAATGCCCTTTCTCCATAGCTGTATGCAAAGTAATCAAGTAAGAAATTAGGTATTTTATTAACTCTTTTGTTTGGTTGTGATACAGAACATGAAGGGACCACTTGCATAGCTCTGAATGTTTGTGTATAACACAGCATAAAATAACATTCCAACTGTACTTCATCAGAGTACTTTTATAATAATAGGTTTTCAATCCTTGCCCATGCACTGATGTATGAAGTGGGAGCATTAAAAACACCCAACAAACAAATACAAGGTGTGTGTCACATACTTCCTTAAACCCTTTGTATCTGTAATTTAGGTTTTTCAGTGCAAATTCTCAACAATTGATATGGAACTGTTGCTGACAGCATTGCAAGGCTATGGAATGGGTTAAGTGTATATTATGTTGATTTAATGTCGTAGCTTTATTAAAACATTTTTTATTTAAAATAACCATCGATGAGACCAGCATGGTGCTCTGATAACCTGATGATGGCCTTGATAGGAAACCCTGACTAGAAAAGACTATAAAATAATAAAAAATAATGGTTGGGCTAGGCAGTGATATATGAGAGATACGAGACCCAGCTTCAACTTCTCATCTTTTACTCTCCAGCCAAGCAAAACTTAAGCTAAATGAATGGTCGGTTGTTAAGAAATTGGCTGTGTGGCCCTCTACTGGCAATAAACTAGGTTGATAAAGGACATTAAAAATGAAATTATAAAGTTGTTCCCCATTTAAATGAATGGGGAACTGAAATAAACAGCTGCACTCCTGCAAATATCTGCTTAAAAATTAAAGCAAAATCAAATTATTTTAAAAATTGTACTTTGCTTGTTTCTGATGGCACATACAGAGAGCCTTCTAAGTTTTTCCCCGGCTACCATTTACCCTCAAAACAGGGTTTCTGCTTATTTTTTTTTACACTGAAAGTGTCCAATATTCATTTCCCTATCTTCGCTGGAGAACTCTAGTACTTTTGGAAGATCTAAATGGCAATGTCACATGAGGACTGCAGCTCTCACACTTACAACTGAATGACAGGTGAGACTGATTCCTCTTTCATTGTCCTAGGGTCTGATCAGAAGAAGCAGATAGCAGGATTTCAGAAACAGAACAATTTCAGAATTGTACGATGGTTACTCGGGAGACCCAAGTTCAATTCTTTACTACAGGCTTCCTGTGTGACCTTAGGCAAATCACTTTGGGTGATTTCCACAAAAGGACTTAGTTGTTGCAACATTGAGTCTCACAGCACCTAACTTTTTGGTGCCTAGAAAATCACAGGAACAACACTGTGATACACAAAGCCAAGTTAGGCACGTAGGCTCCCTATACAACAAATGGGGAGAGACAGGCATTAAAGAATGCAGCCCACAAAAGCCAGCACACTAGGGAGGAAAACATCAGATAATGTGTAATAGGTCCCTCCCCTCTCTTGGAGATAGGTGTCTAAGTCCAGGCCAGAGGGAGGCCTCTATGTTAGCTTAGTGATCCACAAATGGGAACCAGCTGCCTGGAGTCAGGCAGCTTAGGCACCTAAGTGTCTTTTTGAGGAATGAGTTTGGTGCCTACTGCCACACAAAACAGGCCAATGACTATTTAAGTATTTATTCACAGTAGCAAAGTCATTGGACCAGAGAAAACAACTCTGTAACCCAGTGGTTAGGTCACACACCTGGGAGACTCTGGTCCAGTCCTCTGGCTCCAATCACTCTTTCATTACCTAGCCACATTAGAACAGCTTTGACTGGAGAGATTCTGGGAACCCCGCATCATTCTATCCCACAGTTCAGAGGTTAGAGCCCTAACGTAAGGGGTGTCCACCCCTATTCAAGTCCTTTCTGTCCCTTGGCAGAAAGGGGAAATTGAACTTGGGTCTCCTAGAGCTCAGGCAAGTGCTTTAGACAATGGGATGAAAGCTATAAAATGGGCATTTATGCCTCCTCTTCCAGTTGTTTTGAGTGTAGGCAGGCACATAATTCACTCCCTCAAGAAGCCTGTTAGAGTATTTCTGCACTGCAATAAAAACCCACAGCACTGACTGGGTCAGCTGACTTGGCTTGTGGGGCTCAAATGTCTACACTGCAATTTTATAGCCCTGCAGCCCAAGCCCAGGTCAATTATCTGGGCTCTGAGACTTAGTGCTGTGGGTTTTAATCACAGCGTAGACATATCCTGCTGTGCCTAAGGTGGCTGGTTACCATCTGTGGATCTCTAAGCAAAGATAGGCACCTCTCTGCAGCCCGGCCTTAGGGGCCTGTCTCAGGCAGGGGGCGCTTAGCACACACCCTGCTGATTGGCATCTCCCATTGGCTAGCACAGGCAGCTTCCCACTAGCGTGCTGGCTTATGTGGATCACATTCTAAGGTGCCTGTTTCTCCCCTAACCTGGCCTGAGAATTACAGCATTGTTTAATGATTTTCTAGGTGCCTGAAAGTTAGGTGTCATGACACTAAGTGTTTCAATGCCTAAGTCCCTTTATGGAGCCCACCCTCCGTACCTCAGTTCTCAATCTGTAACATAGGGATAACAAGAAAAGGAGTACTTGTGGCACCTTAGAGACTAACCAGTTTATTTGAGCATGAGCTTTCGTGAGCTACAGCTCACTTCATCGGATGCATCCGATGAAGTGAGCTGTAGCTCACGAAAGCTCATGCTCAAATAAACTGGTTAGTCTCTAAGGTGCCACAAGTACTCCTTTTCTTTTTACGAATACAGACTAACACGGCTGTTACTCTGAAATAGGGATAACAGTACTCCTTGACTTCGCAAGATTGCGAAGATGAATACATTAAGATAATGGAAGTCATATAACTACTTTAAATAGACAATGAAACCAAATGAAAGTTTCTTCTTTTCCTATCCCCACCTGCTCTTGGGGCAGAATTCAAACAATACCACTAACCAGGGGTCTCCCAAAGGACCCACAAATTTACTAGTGTATTTATTACCCTTTTCATACATTTTTGCATTGTGTTCTTGTTATTACCATCTAAGTTTTATTTTCTCCTGATGAATCTGAATCATTCTGAATTTCTTTAGATCCTTTTATGGAGAACTTTAATTAAAATTTCATAGGTATTTTCTTTTGAGCTGCGTGAGTGATAGTTCTGATTCTTATCACCTGGTCACTATTGACATTATTGTGACATCTCTAAACAGCATCATTGCACAGAATTATAGTCACTCACAAAAAAGAAGAGGAAGATAATGTAAGATAGAAGCCAACTCATAAAATTCAAAGCAGTAGCAATAAGCAGAGGAAGCTGCTGGAAAGGTTGGTGGAAACTTCTAAAATTTTATTTTCATTATTCTTTCTCCTTTATGACTCGGAAAAAAGATCCCTTCTGTTCCAAATTACATTGTGCATTGTCTGCCAGTTCAGTCATTGATTAAGCTTCATGTCACACATTTGACTGGTTAAGAGAGGGTCAAAAAGTTTATCATCATTTGCCCTCTCAGTCTGTACTTACTTCCTCTTTATTTACCATGGTGCACATATTAGAAGGAGAATTAGGTGGCCTTTCACATAATAATTAAAAATACATTCCCCCCTTCCCATTTAATGCTAGCACAGTGTAATTTGTAATTTCATGGAAAAAGAAATCTAGAAAGGTTTTAGAAGATTTTTTTTTACCAACCCCTCACATTCAATAAATTCCTCTAAGAAGAGGTATTTATTAACTCTCAACCCTCTCCTGTTTCTCCTTTATTTCTTTGTCTGTGGCCAGAAATAAGGAAGCACACGTCTCAATTCAATTGTGTTTATTGAAGGAATTGGTAGGAATTTTAATGCAAGTAAGGAAAGTGCCTAGTTTAGCATCTCTTTACTGCCATATAAATATATATTTATAGAGTCACAGAGTTTAAGGCCTGAAGGAAACATTAGATCATCTAGTCTGACCTCCTGTATATCACCAGGCTACTAGCACCACTCACTACAACCAAAATTAGACCAACATTACATATCACACATGCATAGCTTTACTTATTCTAATAATCCCAATGAACTCCCTTGGTCTGACTCACTATTGTCCTGTGGCCCCTTTGCACTAGCCCTAGGGCAGATGTAATTGGAAAATATTCTCCAAACACAAAGTGTGTCATGTAAGGTGTTAATGAAAAAATTACAATATATCTAATATGATTATCCTGATTAAATTCATGTATCACCTTTGTATCTAAAGCTATGAATATTGTCTAATATTGTATTTGTATGTCCAACTTGTGTTTTGTTCCCGGCTTTTTTTGGGGGGAGGGGTGTGGATTTTTGATAGCCAGGAGCCCAACAACATGTCTAGACCACTGCCAGCAGCTGGAATACCAATTGTTATGCTTATTCCTGAAAGCAGCTAAAAGGAGTCCTTTTTGAAACATTAGCATAACTAATAGACCAGAAGTAGAGGGGGGAAGTGAGTGACCACGATGGGTAAACATGACCCATTGCCCGCCTGACTTGAGCTTTGCTGAAGCACAAGATTTTGCAAGATGGAAATTCTGACAATAGCTAACTATTGCTATATGAAATACAACTGCTTAACTGATAGAAAATTCCCTGCCTGACAGGCTGGGAAACTCCACACACAGCTTCTGCTCAGAAGTTTTTTTGTTTTGCTTTTTTTGATGAACAAGCTATGTAATACTAACAAATTGGGTATAAAAGGAGGAAGAGATCTGAGCTCACTGGACACTTGAACACCTCTCAAGTTCTGCTGCAGATAGAAGGCTGGCCACTGGACATCTACAGATATCTACTCGAGACCTCCTCAAGAACTTGGGTAAATATTAATAGGGGGTTAATTTGGAGTCCTCTACTGACCTGTTGCAAACATGTGCAAGTGCTGTAGCCTAAATAAAGTGGAAGTGTTGAGTGAAAACACTTTTGTTTTCCTGCATGCATCAACTATCTATAGGCCAGATAGGTCGTGTCCCCATTGATTTACATCCTGCCACGAGCTCACAAAGAGTAAAGACCTCACAAGAGCTTTGGGTTCCGCAAAATCCCGGGTAACATGACACCCTCCAGATAGATTTATATCAGGACTAGGCAGCTATGGGTTAATGTCCCATTAAGGACACTCTGCTCTTACAATGGGCCATTGAAGAAACTCATCCCACCCAGATAGCTCTCCCTGAGGATGCCTCAGACAGCAAAAGGGGCCAATGGCCACTCCTGTGATTCAGCAAACTTGTAAAGGCATGGGGGTGTGTGGACATGTGACATTGGACTCCATCTTGGGACAATAAATTTACATGCACATGGCAAAAGATATAAAAAACCTCTAAGACACCTCCATTTTGCTTCTTTCCTGTTCCAGTTCTCTGGATTATGGATTTACAACCAAAAGGGGTATTTTGAACTATGGACTGAGGACTTTGAAATCTTCTGGAAGTTACCAGAGAGATTTTTGCAAGCCAGCAGTTTATTCCACCACTTCTACAAACCTGATATAAGGACTTTGAAATAATTTGTATGTATATGATCAATTAACCATTTATAATTCTCTTTTATTTTATTAAAGCTCTTTATTTAGTTTACTAAGGATTGACTGAGAGTGTGGTATTTGGGCAAGATTTAAGATACATATTGATCTAGTGGTAAGTGTCCTGATCTTTTGGGATTAGTAAGAACCTTGCATATGTTGAATTAGGTTATCAATAACCCCGCACTATATTAGATCTGTTTGTCTGGATGGGAGGCAAGATCTGGAACACCTAAAAGGGACTGTGTTTGGCTTCTGTTTAACTGGTGTGGTACTACAGAAACTCTTTTGTTTCTGGCCTGGTGAATATAATTATAGAATAAACCACTAGCTTTGGGGATCGTCTTTCTTATTGCTTGAAGTGTGCCCTGAGCATGGCATTCTCAATGTGGTCCATCACGTGCACCTGGTCACAGTATCTCTGGAATTTTATTTTGCAGGACTGTGCAAACTTGAAGGGTTTTGAGACTATTGCATTCAGATGCCATGATGGCATCATTTTAGCTACATTTATTTTTTTTTTAAATTATGGCAATGGTTGGAAATTAAAAAAAAATATTTTCCCACCTCAGTTAGTACTTTACACATTGTGAGCACCCCTCCTATAAAGAGGCCAGTATTACTGCATGAGACATCAAAGGCCTGATTAAAATTTCATGGAAGTCATTTGGGAACATGTGTGTATTTACATTTGTACACAGAAAAGAACAGCTGGCATAAGTTAATAATATTTATATTGGGTTTAGTGTGCCAGTGCTGGGTGGTGTTGGTGGCCTGTGATAAACAGGAGCTCAGACTAAATGAACTAGTGGTCCCTTCTGGCCTTAAACTCTATTTAGCATCAGTATAGCTCTTTCCTCTTCTAAAAGCTCAGCAATCATTAACTAATTGTCACAACACTGCTGTGAGGTAGGTATCATCTCCATTTTATAATGGAGGAAACTGAGGCAAAAAGCTTCAATGCTTTGCCTAAGGCCACATTTAGAGTCAATGTCAAGAATCAGAATTAAAATCAATATTAGAACTCTGGAGTTCCTGTGCTTTTAGGATGGGATTTCCAAAGGTACTTTCAATTGGAGTTGAGTGCCTGCCTTGCTTAGGCCCTCTGAAAATCCCACCCTTACTTCTGTGCTCAGAAAAACGGGCAACACCTCTGTCTTAGGGAAGAAAATAAAATTGGTCCTACTTCCCAGACTGCAATGGGTGATGAAGATAAACAGGATGGTTGGTCATAACACGTTTATTTATAATGACAATTCAGAATCAGAATCAGAAAAGGATGAGGAAAAACCCTGAGTCTCTGCTGCCTGAGAATTTCCTTCAGCTCCTATTGTGAAAAATGGAAAACTGCTGAGGTGACATTTGACCATTGCAAAGCACATCTATATTGCAAGCTTTCATGATGTCTGTTGCTGTAGTACAAGAAATACCAGCAGTGATAAATTGTTCTCTCTTTAAAAAATGTAAATCAAGACTAGCATTTTGCTACAGGACTGAAGATTTTCTCAGTCTCAACCTGTTTTCTACAGCTGCTGATGTCAACATTTAATAGATACATTTTTACTGCAGAGAAGAAATCTGTGTAGCTTTTTGTTCTCTCAAAAAGGGAGAAAGGATAGTCTACTGGTTAGGAGTCTTGGGACTGGGGAGACCTGGGTTCAATTCCCTACTCTACAATAGATTTTTTTGTGTGACCTTGGCAAAGCACTGAGTCTCTCTGTGCCTTAGTTCCCTATTTGTTACATAGGGATAGTACTACTCTCCTGCTTCACAGGACTCTTGTGAGGGTACATGCACTAAAGATTGTGAAGTGCTGAAATGCTATGGTAATGGGGTCTACATAAATATCTGAAGTACACTTATGAAGTTTGCAGATAACTTATGAAGTTTGCAGATAAAAATTAGGGGAGTGGTAAGTAATGAGGAGGACAGGTGACTGATTCAGAGTGATCCAGATTGCTTGGTAAATTGGTGTGACGGGTGTCGGTCGGTCCTCCGAGCCCCCAGGGGCGATGGAGAGCCGTGGTCTTTGTAGCAGGCCTCGGCCCCACCTCCCGGGCGTTGGGGAATTAGTGGGGAGGTGGGCTGGCCAGAGTCAGTAGCGCGTCCCTCAGGCAGGGGAGCGCCGGCAAAAGTCAATAGCACGCCCCTCGGGCAGGGGAGCGCCGGCAAAAGTCAATAGCGCGCCCCGCGGGCAGGGGAGCGCCGGCAAAAGTCAATAGCGCGCCCCGCGGGCAGGGGAGCGCCGGCAAAAGTCAATAGCGCGCCCCGCGGGCAGGGGAGCGCCGGCAAAAGTCAATAGCGCGCCCCGCGGGCAGGGGAGCGCCGGCAAAAGTCAATAGCGCGCCCCGCGGGCAGGGGAGCGCCGGCAAAAGTCAATAGCGCGCCCCGCGGGCGGGGGAGCGCCGGCAAAAGTCAATAGCGCGCCCCGCGGGCGGGGGAGCGCCGGCAAAAGTCAATAGCGCGCCCCGCGGGCGGGGGAGCGCCGGCAAAAGTCAATAGCGCGCCCCTCGGGCGGGGGAGCGCCGGCGAGAGTCAATAGCGCGCCCCTCGGGCGGGGGAGCGCCGGCGAGAGTCAATAGCGCGCCC
This sequence comes from Chelonia mydas, assembly GCF_015237465.2. NCBI lineage: Eukaryota > Metazoa > Chordata > Testudines > Cheloniidae > Chelonia > Chelonia mydas. Next base: position 102,248,945 of record NC_057852.1, read on the forward strand.
CTCGGGCGGGGGAGCGCCGGCGAGAGTCAATAGCGCGCCCCTCGGGCGGGGGAGCGCCGGCGAGAGTCAATAGCGCGCCCCTCGGGCGGGGGAGCGCCGGCGAGAGTCAATAGCGCGCCCCTCGGGCGGGGGAGCGCCGGCGAGAGTCAATAGCGCGCCCCTCGGGCGGGGGAGCGCCGGCGAGAGTCAATAGCGCGCCCCTCGGGCGGGGGAGCGCCGGCGAGAGTCAATAGCGCGCCCCTCGGGCGGGGGAGCGCCGGCGAGAGTCAATAGCGCGCCCCTCGGGCGGGGGAGCGCCGGCGAGAGTCAATAGCGCGCCCCTCGGGTGGGGGAGCGCCGGCGAGAGTCAATAGCGCGCCCCTCGGGCGGGGGAGCGCCGGCGAGAGTCAATAGCGCGCCCCTCGGGCGGGGGAGCGCCGGGGTAGGGGAACGCAGGCCCACCCAACTCCACTGCGTTCCAGCCCAGGGCCCTGACAGTGGCGGGAGGCGAAGGTCCCGCCGCTGGGTCAGCAGGCAATCCGCACCCGCTGACCAAACACACCCACCCCACGGTGTAGTTGGGCCCCTGGGCTACTTCCTACCCGGTCTCTCAGGCGGGTCGCTCCGGTCCCTCCATCTCCTCCGGGTATTCCGCTGCGGGCAGCTCTTGAATCTCCATCTCCTCTGGGTAATCTGCTGCGGGCAGCTCCGGTTCTTCCGGATAATCCGCTGTGGGCAGCCCTGGTTCCTCCGGATAACCCGCTGCGGGCAGCCCCGGTTCCTCCGGATAATCTGCTGCAGGCAGCCCCGGTTCCTCCGGATATTCATCGGCCGGCAGCCCTGGTTGCCACAGGCCTTCCCCCTGGTAAGGCTCCTCCTTGCCCAGGGGTTCGCCTGGGTCAGCAGCAGGCTTGCGAGGGAGCAGCCGGCAGCCTGTGTCTGTCTCCCTCCCTGGTGCTCTCCTCACTGGGCAGAGGGCCCCGCCCTTTGTACTTCCTGTCCCACCCTTCCCCTTCCGGGGATTGGCGGAAGCTTGGCCTGGCCCCGCCCACTCAGGCCCAGAGGGTGGCTCCTTACCCTCTGGTTCGAGGGGAGCCACACTGGCTCCCTACAATTGGGCACAAGCAAAATATATATGTTTTAATACAGCTAAATGTAAATGTGTACGCCTAGGAAAAAAGAATATAGACCATGCTTATAAAACGGGGGAATCTGCCTTGGGAAGCCGTGACTCTGAAAAAGATTGGGGTGGTCATGGTAGATAATCAGCTGAACATGAACTCCAAGTATGATGCTGTGGCCAAAAAAAATAATGCAATCCTGTGATGTAGAAACAGGGGAATCTGAAGTAGAAGTAGGGAGATTGTTTTACCTCTGGGTTTGGCACTGGTACAATTTCTGCTAGAATACTATTTCCAGTTCTGGTACCCACAGTTCAAGAAAGATGTTGATAAAGGGTTCAGAGAAGAGCCACGAGAACGATTAAAGAATTAGAAAACATGCCTAATAGTGATAGACTCAAACAGCTCAGTCTATTTGTCCTAACAAAGAGAAGCTAAGGTAAGAAGACTGATTACAGTCTGTAAGTATTTATAAAGGGAACACATATTTAGGAAATAGGCTCTTCAATGAAGCAGAGAGAGATATAACATGATCCAATGGCTGGAAGTTGAAACTAGACAAATTCAGACTGGAAATGGGGAACATTTTCACAGTGAGGGTAATTAACTATTGGAACAATTTACCAAGGGTCATAGTGGACTCTTCGTCACTGGCACTTTTTAAATCAAGATTGTATGTTTGTTTTTTAAAAGATATGCTCTAGGAATTATTTTGGGGAAGTTATGTTGTCTGTGTTTCACAGGAGGTCAGACTAGAAAATTAAGAGTTTGGATTAGAAATGTGAAAATGCAAGAAAAAAAAAAAGCATTTGCGTTGATTTTTCAGTTGAAAATCTGACTTAAATTCAATTTTGTTCAGGTCCCATAATTCGAGTCCTTTGTTTTCATGATGAATTTTGAGGGATCGCTCACTCTCAGAATGAGGTGACTGTATTTTCGAGTTCTGCTGCAAGTGATTAGGAGAGGGCAGGTTGCCCCCACTCCTAAAGAAAAAGGATTTTTTACTGGGGAGAAACTGGACCTACATTGTTGGTCTCCTATTTCCTCAAAGGCTGAAGTTGAGAGGAGTGAGCTAGCTGTAGATCAGGGGTCTCAAACTCAAATGACCATGAGGGCCACATGAGGACTAGTGCATTGGCCAGAGGGCCGCATCACTGATACCCCCACCCCTCACTGCCCCTGGCCCCGCCCCTACTCCACCCCTTCCATGAGGCCCCACTCCTGCCCCGCCCCCATTCCAATCCTTCCTGCCTGCCCTGGCCCCGGCCCCGCTCCGCTCAGGGAAGCAGCCGGAACCACGTCCCTACGGCCCCGGCAGGGGTGGGGAGGAGAGAGCTCCGTGTGCTGCTCTTGCCACTCCTCCAGTTACCTCCCCTGAAGCTCCCATTGCCCGTGGTTCCCTGTTCCCAGCCAATGGGAGCTGTGGAGGGCGCTGCCTGGAGGAGAAAGCAATGCACTGAGACCTCTTCTCCATCCCCCGGCCGCAGGGACTTGCTGCCGGCTGCTTCAGGGAGTGGTGCAGGGCTCGTGGCGTCACAGGGGGTAATCCAGAGGACCGGATCCAGCCTGTGGGCTGTAGTTTGTCCACCTCTGAGCTGGGGGCAGGCACAGGGATCTTGGCGGGCTGCAGGAAATACCTGGGCCGCATGTTTGAGACCCCTGCTGTAGATCCTGAGATGGGAATAATGACAGTTAGGAGTGCTGGGACAATTTTTATAGTGTGGGTGCTGAGAGCCATTGAACCTAAACCCTGTATATAATGGAAACTACTTCAAGCCAGGGGTGCTGCAGCACCCTTAGTTCCAGCACCTATGATGACAGTTGGCTGCCCCTGATGATGTTAACAGTATGGGAATGCAATTTGTAGTGTATCTGCGCCTCCCTTCATTTTCCCCAACAAAACATAATAGGATAGCAGACCTGTTGAAGGAAGGTATCCAGGTAGAAGATGTTCATGACTTACGCTTAGAGGTGTGAACCATGTGAAATAACGTAGTGATTTCAACTGGACCTGGTTGAAATTTATTCAAAACTTCAAAGATAAACTAAAAATGTCTTAATAAATTTCTTTGGGTTTTTTAGATGTGTGTGCACTTTGGGTTTTTGGTGGGTTTTTTTGGTTGTTTGTTTTTTGGCAACTTTTCCAACCACTCTAGTTTGGACTGAGAATCTGAATCAGTTTTTATATCAAGCTGAACGCCAATTCAGAAAGAAACTCAGACTTTTGACTCAATTGAAAAAAGTTCCCTGAGGAGAAGCTGAGTTTCACACAGCTCTAGCTGGAATATCTGCTTCATGTTTGCCACACAGAACAGTAGACACTGATTCTACGGAGAAAGCAATACTATTGCGAGATTTTCTACATCGCCATTCACAGGACAGGGGAAAGCTTGAGGCTGGAGTAAAGGTCATGAAGCCATTTAAGCTCCCTGTTTGGGATCAGATCAGGTATAAGTCAATTTTTTCTATACTAGAAACCTCTCATCAGCTATTTTTAAAGTAGTAAGTTTGAAAGAACCACCCTCCTGACAGAGTTGGATAAGAAACCACAACTAAACCACATATAAAATATTCACATTATATACACATTGCATATTTGAAATGAAATTCACAATAGATAGATAGATTAGATAGATATTGCCTTTCTTTACATTTTCTTCCATCTTTAGTTTAGTGTGTGTGAATTAAGTAGCTTATTCCTACCTTAAGGATTCTTTCCAACTGAAATATCTGTCACTGCTGAAACTGAACAGACACACAAAGTGCTGACATTAAACCACAGGAGCCAATTTTCATAGACAGCTGCTTAAGCCTTCCAGAGCAGCATTTTCCTATCAGCCAGCTTTAGAAGGTATTTGTGATTTGTACAATTTTAACTGGAAAGAAATGTACAGCAGATAGCAAGGGTGAATGCAAAGAGCAACCAGAAAAGATTTGCAGAATAAAACTGTTATTATCCCTCCATTTGTTTGTTTTTTTTACAGTTAACACCAGAACTATAATTCTAATCCCCCAATATTCTTTAAGGGGTGGTTGTGCTTCTAGAACATATGAAATGACTCTCAGGGTAGAAATATTTGAGAGGGTGAACTGCTATGAAATGTAGCTTTTCATAAAATGCTATGAAATTTTAAACCAGCTGTGTCCCTTTTGTCCTGTACTTGTCAATATCAACACTAAGTAAGTTGCTTTTCTATACTAATTTGCTAATGTACTGTGACAATATCTGATAATATTGTATTTTACTTCTTTATCTCAGTGCCTTGGGGGTGAGGGTGGGAATCGTTTAGTCTTACATTAAAAAGTTAAATCAGATAAGTGCTAGTGAATGGTGCCATACAATGAATCCTCTAGTTTCCTGCCAAGAAAAGGTGCAAGTAGTGCAAGCTTCTGACATGGATCTACCAATGTGCCTCAATCCTGATCTGGAAGGATCACCTTTAAGGAATAAGAGGGTAGCTTATTCTCTATGCTGACTTCATCTCTCTGATAATTCTATTCTATTCTATCCTATTCTATTCTATTCTAGAGTCTCTAATCTAGTCTATGTTCTTATACCATGTTCCTCATAGTAATATCTGATTGCCTATTCAGGTAACACTGGAAACAAAGGTACTGAGATTCATATTTTTTTTTCTGATGTGCTACATAAACTATTTTAAAGACTAGAATCTTTGGGTTGTATCCATTTCTGGTGTAACTGAATTGGCTACACTAGAACATACCAGAGGCACCGACTTTCTAATGTGCCGGGAGCTGCTCGACCGCACTCTGCTGCAGGTCCCGCCCCGCCCAACCCTCCAGCCTTGGAGCACCCACGGAGTCAGCGCCTATTAAAATATCTCTAAATATGTAAAGGCCCAAGCATGGCATGCAGTGTGTGACAAAGATCTAAAACGAGAGACAAAATAATAATTCACAAAATGCTGTGCGATTAATTCCCCCCTTTATTGTTAATCATACTGGTACATCGTTTTCAAAAAGGAACCCAATTTTGGGGGAACATAGGTAACTTTGGGACTAAAATGAATGGCATCCCTCAAAAAAAGTGACACATGACTGTACAATTACTAGAATAACACCAGGGCTAAATTTGGCCTATTATACTTAAATTATAAGAATGTGAGTTACACTCGCAATGGTCAGGACATTCATAATTATTAAAATTCCATCCTTAATTCTCCCAGTTTTTATGATTTAATACACAAATGTTACTGATTATACTGTATGATGGGTAGAATCAAAGTGTATGTGATTCTGTGTGTATGTTTGTGTGTGTGGTGAGCAGTTGGCTGTATAATATCTGAACAACTGGTGTGCTGTCCACTCCCTCATTGTTAACTCAGAAACAGTTGTTAGGTCCCTTCATCAACCAAGTGTTTATTTTTCACCCCTTTGGTATTTGTGGTCAGTTAAGTTTCTAATTTTCCTTTAAAAATGTATTCCCATTTGTTGTAGTGAAGCAAGCTGATGTTGCTATTGCTGTGGATAACCAGTGTGTCTATGTAGGGCTGTGGAAGCACAAGGACACATTTTTAGCACCAGCATTTGTTTATGCTCTTTATATCTTTATATACTGAAGGAATGTCAAATTGTCCAAATTGAAAGTTAATATGGGAGTCAGTTCCAAAGTTGACTACTGGGGGAGCTTCTCATTGTGGCTCCTATTTGGCAGAATATGAGAATGGATGGAGGCAGACTGTGGAGTTAAGGGCAAATTAAGCCTTGGCTGAAGTCTGTATGGAAAGGAGAACCCTGTGCAGAAAAGCTAAGAAGTACCAGAGAGACAAGGTAGGTGAGGCAATATATTTTATTGAACCAACTTCTGTAGGTGAGAGAACAAGCCTTCGAGCTTACATAGAACTCTTCTTCAGGTCTGGGAAAGGAACTCCCAGTGTCACAGCAAAACTGGAACAGACACAGCTACAGCTACACTATATACAAGAAGTACCAGAAGTGATCCATAATGAGTGTTTGTTTAGAGTGCAACATTTCCATGTGTGGGTGTTTAGGGAGGGCAGGACATGTTTCTGCTGTGCACAGAAGCCGCAGTCTTTTATACTTTTTTGCCAGAATGGAGTTGATGTGTAGCAGGCCCAAGGAGATAGTTTGAGAGATGATCGCACATTTTTTCCCCACTTTTTCCAGTTGTTCCTCTGGCAGGTATTCTGCCTGCCAACATTTTATGAGGTTTGTTGTTGTTGTTTTTTGTTTCTGTTTTTGTTTATTTTTTTTAGAGGGATGCTAAGAAGAAGATATTTGCTGAGTTCATACGGGGTGGATAAGGGTCATTGAAAGAAGAGATAACGATAGGGAAGAACTGGTAAAAATAAGAGCCACTTAGGAGACGCAGAAAAATACACAAAGAATCCAGATTTGATTGAAGGAAAGACAGAACTGAAAAAAAGAGTGCTGTTATTTCTGTGGCTAGAACATCCTCACTCTCTTCTACCTAATTAGAAAGAAGTTTGGATGTTCAGAAAAACCCGCAACATAAACAGGCATAGTAGGTTGACCAGAAGGAAGATGTACGGTTCAAATTACATTTCAGCACCACATGAGAAATTAAGATTTTACCTGACTATAAAATGCAGTAGTGGAGGAACCACCTACTCAAAAAAAAAAAAAGGGGGTAAATTTGAAAATGAGCTGTCAGAGTGGAAAAAAAAATTGAGAATTGGAAGGCAAAGTTCACGTGTTAGAAAAATGTAATGAGAAAATGCAAAGGCTAATAGAATATCAGCAGGCTCAGGTTGACAATATGCAGAATTGGATGAGATGTAATAATTTCTGAATAATTGGCATCTCGAAGGGCATGGAAAGCTCTAACACGGAGGACTTTCATTTGCAAAGTGTCCTTTTGGGTATTCTGAATTCTGAAATTCATTAGTTATTGAAAGTACTTATAGACTAGGTATTATATTGTGTAATGTTAATACCAGGACTGCTCCATAGGCAAATAACTGTGAAGACTTTGAACTTGAAGGACTTCTAAATTTGGCTGGATTTAAAGTGAATATTTTTTCAAACTGCTAGGACATCCATTCAGGAGACATTCTCACAAGAAATTCAACCAAGAGAAGGCTCAGAGTCTCTCATATAGTGCAGCTACTTTGAGAGCATAGCAGGCTACTGGAGGACTGAATCAAGGTAAGGGGTCCCCTATGGGTGTAAAACCAACCTAATGGCTCATTCACCATCTCCCTGCTGCCAACACAGAGTTTGAGTGGACAGTGCAATGGGGATGTAGTTAGATCTTCTTTAGCACCACTTATTATTTTAGTTGGTAGCCAGTGTAATTTACAGCATTCAGGAGGCCCCAGGGGGCAAAACCAGAACACAGCTGGTCTAGATTTTTGCACCCACACCAAACCCTTCTGTCAACTCCTCAGCAGCAGAGGAGGATTTGCTCAATCTATTTTGGCAGAATTGTGAGATTTCATATGACAGTGCATTCCTAGAGTTCATTACGCAGCAAGATTACTTTGTATTATTGGTATTGCAATAGCACCCAGATGTACCAATCAAGATTAGGGACACACTGTTTTGGGGAGGGGGAGATATTGCAAATAACATAATGAGATATAGTTCCTGTCCAAATGATTTTTCACTCTGACTCAGATAGGAAGAAAACCTCAGTTTTTCTTTAATTCTGTAGATTCATAAAATTATGATGATCTTTGGTCTCAGTGTACAAGTATCAAAGTAGTTAATCTGTTATTACAAGGAAAGGAAGCACTTTAGGATTTTCTCCAGAGCAATCATATTGTGTGGTTATTGTTCAGGAGGAAACAATCAGGAAAATTCTAAGAAACCTGAATTTCAAATTGGAAGAGAAGAAAAGCTTCAACTAGGGAATGGAATTGTGGGGTTTTGTTAATGACTCAGGAGAACAAGCTGCTTTGAAAAGGAAGGAGCTGACAAATTGAGGCAACAAGTAAATTCTGATGACTCATGTATGGAGCTAATTTTTTAGGTTTTGTTTGTTTGGGGAATTTTTGCTTGCTTGGGGAAGTTAGGATATACAATTATGTAGAGTTTAATAGTAGTATGAAGAGTTAATTATGGATCAAGAAGAACTCAGTGAGAGATTTGAAGAAAATGTGTATTCAAGGAAATGTAAACTAGACTTTCTTTTATTATCAGCGATACACTTGATAAAAACAGGCAAAATTAGTTTGGGGAAACTGATGCAGCTTTCTTTTCAGCAGCTGTTTAAGATGCAGAAGTTATGCAAGGTTAATGGTTACTCATTAATGAAACTCATTCCTACAATAGAAGGAGATGAACTGTAATTTATAGGAAACTAGGAGTAGGACAAATATTGATGATCAATAGTTATGTTCCAGGGGTAAGATTCCCAGTTGATGTAAATTGGCATAGCTCCATTGACTTCAAGCTTACTCTGGCATCGGGTGTTTAAAATATCTCCTGTTTAATGGGAAGTCTGCTGGTTTCAGCTTTGGAACTGATTTTGTGAATGTGAGTGACAATTTTAATTGGAAATGAGGCGAGGTAGAACACAGAATCCAAGTCCTGCCCACGTGTTCATAGAATCATAGAAGATTACGGTTGGAGGTCATCTAGCAGGACCAACACCGACTAAATCATCTCAGCCAGGGCTTTGTCAAGCCGGGCCTTAAAAACCTCTAAGGATGGAGATTCCACCACCTCCCAAGGTAACCCATTCCAGTGCTTCACCACCCTCCTAGTGAAAAAAGTTTTTCCTAATATCCAACCTAAACCTCCCCCCACTGCAACTTGAGACCATTACTCCTTGTTCTGTCATCTGCTACCACTGAGAACAGTCTAGATCCATCCTCTTTGGAACCCCCTTTCAGGTAGTTGAAAGCAGCTATCAAATCCCCCCTCATTCTTCTCTTCTGTAGACTAAATAAGCCCAGTTTCCTTAGCTTCTCCTGATAAATCATGTGCTCCAGCCCCTAATAATTTTCGTTGCCCTCTGCTGAACTCTCTCCAATTTGTCTACATCCTTTCTGTAGTGGGGGGCCCAAAACTGGATGCAATACTCCAGATGTGGTCTCACCAGTGCCAAAGAGAGGGGAATAATCACTTCCCTCGATCTGCTGGCAATTCTCCTACTAATGCAGCCCAATATGCTGTTAGCCTCTTGGCAACAAGGGCACACTGTTGACTCATATCCAGCTTCTTGTCTTCTGTAATCCCCAAGTCCTTTTCTGCAGAACTGCCACTTAGCCAGTAGATCCCCAGCCTGTAGCAGTTCATGGGATTCTTCCATCTTAAGTGGAGGACTCTGCACTTGTCCTTGTTGAACCTCATCAGATTTCTTTCGGTCAATCCTCCAATTGTCTAGGTCACTCTGGACCCTATCCCTACCCTCCATCATATCTACCTCTCCCCCCAGATTAGTGTCATCTGTGAACTTGCTGTGGGTACAATCCATCCCATCATCCAGATCATTAATGAAGATATTGAACAAAACCAGCCCCAGGACTGACCCCTAGGGCACTCTGCTTGATACCAGCTACCACTGGACATCGAGCCATGGATCACTACCCGTTGAGCCCGACAATTTAGCCAGCTTTCTATCCACCTTATAGTCCATTCATCCAATCCATCTTTCTTTAACTTGCTGGCAAGAATACTGTGGGAGACCGTATCAAAAGTTTTGCTAAAGTTAGGATATATAACGTCCACTGCTTTCCCCATATCCACAGAGCCAATTATCTCATCATAGAAGGCAATCAGGTTGGTCAGGCATGACTTTCCCTTGGTGAATCCATGTTAACTGTTCCTGATCACCTTCCTCTCCTCCAAGTGCTTCAAAATGGATTCCTTGAAGACCTGCTCCATGATTTTTCCAGGGACTGGAGTGAGGCTGACTGGTCTGTAGTTCCCCGGATTCTCCTTCTTTCCTTTTCTAAAGATGGGCACTATATTTGCCTTTTTCCAATCATCCAGACCTCCCCCGATTGCCATGAGTTTTGAAAGATAATGGTGAATGGTTCTAAAATCACATCAGCCAACTCCCTCAGCACCCTTGGATGCATTGCATCTGGCCCTATGGACTTGTGCATTTCCAGAACCTGTTCTTTCACCATTGAGGGGTGCTCACCTCCTCCCCATACTCTGACTCCCACCAAGTCTCTGTTATTCCAATCACAAGTCTCTGTTATTCCAATTATGAAAGTATTCCTAACTGGTGAGTTAGATGTAGACTGTTCCTAGTGGTTATGGTCCAACCTCATTCCAAAGTCAGAAAGGGACTCTTTTGTTTCATTTTAGGAAGGAAGGAAGTAGGAAAACTCAGTGTCCTGCACAGAACTTACATAGGCTTAGCATAATTTGGTTTGTATTTGTTTTTATAATTAAGACAGATAATACTGATTTTCTACTTTTATCTATTTACATTTTCACATTTGTGGGAAATTATAGGGATTTCAGACAATTATTTAATAACAGTAGACATTGAGACAATTTAACAAACAGTTAAAGCTTTATGGCCATTAAAACACAAATTGTCAACATATGTAAACTAAATATCCTTAAATCAAACTCTAAGTTCTCAAGAAGCATTTTTTGGTAATTTCCCCATCTGTATTATCAATGGAGATATTTTTTTCTGAGTTTGTGTGTATCTAGTGACAATGACATTTACCAACATGTACAAATAAAAGTCTAATCCATCTAAGCCTAAATATACAGCAGTGGCAAAGTCAAAGCCATAAATGCTCTACAGAAACCAAAAGCAGTTGCATAGTCTGTGTCATAGCAAATTAAGAGAAGCATATGAACTAGTGATCTATGAAAATGAAAAAGGGAACCCAGGTTTGACTAAGGAAAGAAGGTAATGGGCCAGAAAAAGAATTTTGTCAGTGTCTATAACTGTCTCCTACCCCCAAGAAGACAACACTTGTAGTAAAGTGTAACGATTTTCCTGGGGAAGAAGGATTGTAGAATAAGAGTTTAAGGGCCTGGTTGAGATTATAGAATTTGCAAACTTGATCAGACCAAGCCCCTGGCAATGTACAATGCCTGAAGGAGGGGAAAAACACATCAAGCATTTACACCAACTGTGCTACACTATATTGGCAGTGGGGAAATGACCTTTCTTACTCCAGTGCCAATAAATTGATGCCCTGAAACATGGGGATGGATTTTAAAGTTTCAGATAAACTTTGCATATGCATTCAAACATTTATTTACCCAGTCTAAAAGAGTGTTTTAGAAAGCATGCAAACACTTGATAAAGCAAAATTAATTCATTTGTAGTCTCTGATGCACCATTGTAGAGCAAACCAGGACTTTGAGGATGACTGAAGTGTAGGGAGTTTAAAAAGTGGTACTAACTAAATTGCCAGAATTATATATAAAAGGTTAATTTACCACATTTGCTCCACTGCAAGAAAAAAATAAACTAGGAATTCATATTTATTTTAGTATCTTCAATGAGATAAATAATGCAGATTTTAGATGTGATTTTTCTATCTGTGCTGTAACTTCACTGTTTGACAAGTTAGATGTATGCAGTGTAGTTAATGGGCTACTCTTTCTTAAATGGTCCCTTAGAATATATGCTAACTATTTATGCTAAAAAATCTGTTCCATTTTGCATTTACCTGTGACACTTGGAGTACCTTTCCCAGACCTGAAGAAGAGTTCTGTGTAGGTAGAAAGCTTGTCTCTCTCACCAACAGAAATTGGTATAATAAAATATATTACCTCACTGTGATACTCTGTACCCCAAAGCAACACCCTGGCACCCCCCTCCCATATTTATTATGGTATGTTTTGTGTAAAGTATGCCTTGTAAGGTATCAATTTAAAAGTCTTAATCTGTTGAACATTAATTTCCTGTTGAATTGTATGTGCTATAATTGTATGTGGAATTATTAAGTTTTGCTATATGTATGTTACTGAAATATGTTGTGAAGTTGGAAACACCCACAACCAGCCTTTCAGATACAACAATGGGGTAGCCAGACACTGATGATGGCCCATTAAGGGGAATACACACTCACAAGGACTACCCCAGGAACTGTATACAACAGAGACCTCTCAGAGAGAGCAGGTAGACAGTGGAGACTGCTTGACTCATGTCATAGCAAAAGATCTTTCCAACAAACTGGAGGAACCTATAAAGGAGGGGAAATGGCATCATCATTTGGACTCACTCCTCCCACAACTCAACACCTGGAAACATGTCTGAAGAACAAAGACTTTGAATGGGGAAGGTGGTGCCAGGCTAAAAAGAGGAATCCAAGACTGTTTAGGAAGGAATTATACCAGCAAGGTGAGACACTGCTTGATTCAAAAAGGGTTGCCAACCCTCCCGGTTTCACTGGGAATCTCCCTGAATCAGATTCTATCTCCCGAAGGCTACTGAAGCCAAACCAGGAGATTTTTAGGCCGCTAAAATTCTGGTGGCGCAGCAGGGCTAAGGCAGGCTCCCTACCTGCCCTGGCTCCATGCTGCTCCTGCAAGTAGCTGTCCCACCCCTGCGGCCCGTGGTGGGGGCAGGGGGTCTCCGCATGCTGCTCCTGCCCCAAGTGCTTACTCTGCAGGTCCGATTGGCCATGAACTGCGGCCAATGGGAGTTGCAGGTCAGTGCCTGTGGGCAGAGGCAGCACACAGAAACCCGCTGATCCCCCCCACCTAGGTGCCACTGCCAGAGGGATGTGCCAGTCCTTTTGGGAGCTGCCCAAGGTAAGTGCCACCTAGCCGGACCTCACCCGCTCCCACACATCAAACCCTTGCCCCAGCCCAAAGCCCACACTCAATCTCCCTCCTAGATCCCACACCCCTCGCCCCCTACCGCACCCAGGCTCCCTCCCAGAGCCTGAACCCTGCACCCCCTCCCACACTCCAACCCTCTGCCCTAGCCCAGTGTCCACACCCCACACCCCCTCCCACACACAAACTCCCTCCCAGAGCCCACAACCCACATCCCCTCCGGCAATCCAACCCTCTGCCCCACCTTGGTGAAAGGGAGTGAGGGTCAGGGAGAGTGAGCGACAGAAAGAGGGGGGAATGGAGTGAATGGAGGCATGGGCTCAGAGAAGGGGTGGGGCTCAGGCTGGGACAAGGGGGTGTTTGGTTTTGTGCAGTTAGATGGTTGGCAACCCCTATTCAAATCTTGTCTAGTTTATAGAACTCAGATTGCGATTCTACTTTTATTTCATAGATAACCAACTTTGATCTGTACGCTTATTACTTATAATCACGTAAAATCTATCTTTCTGTAGTTAATAAATCTTTTTTATATTTTACCTAAAACAGTGGGTTTTAATCTGCTCAGGAACAAGAGCTGGTTCATGTCCTCTCCATATTAAGAGAGGGGCATACTGGGTAATAAACTTACACTGGTCAGGCTTCTGATCTGGGCAAGATAGTACATCTCTTGGACCCTAGGCTGGGAAGCTGAGGGAAGTGGCTTGAGCATCTCTATTGTTAATTCATGAGTGGCAGGAGAAGCATTCATGTAACTCAGCTGCATGTGTCCCTGCCTATTGATGTCTGTGCAAGTGAAGGACCTGGAGTGGTTTGCAGCTTGTCACAGCATCACAATGTGAGAGGGAGCCCAGGTTGGTAAGATGGAGGGCTCAGTGGTACCCAGTTCCAGGTTGCATCCCAGGGAATCCATCACACTCACCCACTCTGATGTTAAATGTAATCACTTGGCTGACAAGATTTGATTTTACACATTTATGCTTGTAATTTAGCCTGTTAAGCAATGCTGAGAAAGAGACCACGATGGAAATGGAAAGTGAAACTACAGCTTGATCAAATATATGTGCAGCAAGCTATTTACCGATAAAGTTTTCAAAAGCATTTAAGTGATCATAAGTCCCATGTTCACAGTTACTTAGGCACTTAGGGCAGATATTTAGGTATTTAAATGACGACCTCCCATTGATTTCAAAGGGCATTAGGCACCTAAATGCCTTGGGCCAGTTCAGGGCCAGTTCAGGCCTGTTCAGGGATCTGCCTTGGGCCAGTTCAGGGCCAATACAGGCCTGTTCAGGGATCTGCTGGCCTTTCCCTAATGTCACCCTGTGCACCAGCCTCTATGGGTATGTCTACGCCTCTTTATAAACCTGAGCTCAGACTCAGGTTTGAGCCCAACTCCCTACATACCCTATCATCCACATACAAATCTATCTGACTTGGGTCAGCAAACATGCACAACTCAGCTCCTAGAACCCACCCAGGGGGGTTGGTCTGAGCCCAAGTTCCACCGAGATGCTGGTTCAAGCCCTGTCATCTTGCAGTGTGGATGCAGCTCATGCTGAAGACCTGAATCAAAAGGTCTACGTAGTACAGTACAGATGCATTAGCATGGTTGTGAGACCTGGATCCAGCAACTGTAAACTCAGGTTTACAATACAGTGTAGATGCTCAGTCATGGGCTTGGAAACAATGAGTTCACAAGTACAGGTCTCACAGACCTGGGTTTACAATGCAGTATAAGTAAGGCCCACAAAGAGAACCACTCTTTATGGGTCTGGCACTCCACTGCCCTGATTCTTGTATAGTTATTTACATCTATGGCACAGAAATGTAAACTGGATTTAAAATGCCAGACCATTTGGATTTGGTTGTATTTACTCTCACTTTCACAAGCGTAAATAAATTGTAGAGATCAATACTGCATAGGGAGGTGAATGAACCAGGTGACCTAACAAGTCTTTCATTTCTGATTTCTGTGATTCTGTAATTGGGCTTAAATGCAAATGAAATAACATGGAAAAAGTAAAAAAGTTCATTACTTGATCTATGGCTTTATTATATGAGCTGGATGATTACATGCATGCCTGATGAAAAGAAAAGAATCACTGAGGGTAATTGGGGGAAATCAGAGTCCAAGAAGGTAATTTATTTAATTCTTTTGAGGAAACACATACAGTGTTTAAAACATTTTATGTGAATCTTTATAAACTCTCAGAGGAGGCAGATTACAAAGCTTAATTATTCCTTGGATCTATGAAATCTATCTAATTTATCTCCAGAGGATAGAGAAAGTTTCAGGATATTTAGTATATATTGGTTCAACTACAGATAGACTGGGGGAAATTACAAGAATAAATAGCTTAATTTCAAAGACCACATCCTTTTTTTCTTATCCTTGTGGATAGTCTTATTGACTTGTGTTGACTTCAGTGGGACTATTCACGTGAACAAGGTAAACAGGATGGACCTGAAATTATCAAGCTTTTAACAATAATGTACTTCATTTTTTCTGTAGATGCTGAGATCTTGCTCACTAGAGATTTAATTTCTGATGTTCTGGAGCAAACACTTCTAGTTTTAAATGCATTAACTGGTTGAAATATTTCCATTGCTCTACAAGTCTACAAGGATATGCAATAAAATTGAAAGGTGGCATATTTAAAACTGATGAAAGGAAATATGTTTTCACACAGTGAACAATTAGTCTTTGGAATTCATTCCCACAAGACACCATTGGACCACAATAGCAGTCTGTTTAGTCCAATATCCTGTCACCAACAATGACAGCTTCTTCATTCTTCAGTGAGAATGCAGGAAAACCTGTAGCAAGCAGCCACGGAATACCTTGCCTCCAGGGAAAGTTCCTTCCTAGCCCTAACCCCCCAGAGTTAGAGGTTAGTTTATGCCACTTAATCTTTTCCTGAAATTTAGGAGACTTTTAGCAGAAGTGTCCATCAGTTCCTCCTATTCTCTACCTGTGGCACATAATAGTCTAATCTCCTGTGGGCTGTAATATTTTGCTCTCATTTTGCTGGTTGGATTTAGTGCATGAGTACTGGGTGGTGTTGGTGTCTTGTGACATACAGGAGATCAAATTAGATGATCTAGTGGTCCCTTTTCTCCTTAAACTCTATGACTTTCTGTGGGCTTATATCCTTTCCAAAGCTCAGGTTTATTTATTTTAATAATTACTATTGTAACTCTGGATATTCTTGTTATATATATATATATATATATATATATATATATAAGAATCTTGCTAAACTCTTAACCTCGGTGATCTCAGTGGTATTTTACAGTAGGCACTCAATGTCTTGCAGGATTGGACCAATATTCAGCTATAACAAAACTCCATGTTTCACATGTTACTAGGCTATTTAAATAAAAAATCACTAGAAAAAAACTCCAAAACTTTTTTTGGTTTACTACGCCGCATATGGAGCTCAACACAAAATAAAATTAAAATAAAACTATATTTGACTACATTAGTTTGGTTCTCCCATAACTTGAGAGGTATGCCCACATATTATACAGGTTTGTTTTTAATTCCAATTTTTTTTTAACAAATTACTGCTAGGTTAAGAGCATTTGTCTGAGAAGTTTCAGCACGCAGTGGATTTATAGGCTTAGTCATATAATGCTTGAAAAAGAGAGTTGATAAAGAAAGAGTAAAAAAAAACCCTATAATGGCTGTAGCATGTGCTGCCATAATATCATATTTCCTTTTCAGAGAAGTTTATTCTTGAACATTATGACCTTAGTCCCATTCTCAGTGACAGTGATGCCAATCCATTCCAGTAGAAAGAAGTCTAATGTTAAAAGGCCCTAATCATAATAAATAAATAAATGAATAAATCACTGCTTTTGTGATTATGATATAATGCAGGAAGGGGGAAAATGTGTTATGCACTTTTACAGAATAAAATATGCTTTTCTGCAGATGACTCGGTGCAGATGACTTGCTCGCTCTCTACTCGCTCCACAGAGATATGAATAATGTCTAAAGCATGGTGGAACTGGAAGGCAAAAAAGGCATTCAGAAGTTGAGCTTGGAAAAAAAATTGTGTATTCATGAAAAGAAGAAACCCTTTGAAAATAGATGCAGTAATCTTGAGCTGCAGTTATTTTGTATCAGTCAGCTATGAAAAAAACTTGTTGGGGATTCAGAAATTATTTTGCTATTCCTCAATAATAAGTAATGAATGCTTGAATAAAGTCATCCTATATGCATACATACAAGCATTTGCCCTGGGGGCCGGATTCCGTTCTCCTAGGTACCTCAGTGTCAATCCAAAGTAACTTCACTGAATTTGGTGTAAATAAGACGAAACTTTCACACACAGAGATAGGAGCCAGTTGCAGAGGCTGTGACAGAAATTACAGCCAAACTACGTACAGAAACATCAATACTATATTTCCAAGTTATTTCTCTTAGTTAGATAAACACATTAACCTAACCTCTGCCTCAGCCATCACCGATATACTACAGAGTGAAAAGAGTCCCTTCCAGTAGATTCATAAATTTGAAGGCCAGAATGGACCAGAGGGATTATCTGACTTTCTGCATAACACAGTCCACAGAATTTCGTCCAGTAATTCCTACACCAGTCCCATTAATTTGGGGTGGAACTACAGCATATCTTTAAGAAAAGACATAACATTTTGTTGGGGGTTTGGTTGATGGAAATGGAGATGGAGGGAAAGAAGTGGTGCTGCGATCCCCTTGCACCAGGTTGCAATGCTATTTGCTGTGAGGGCCCTCTCAAACAGGGTACCCTCCGGGTTGTCCTGGATTTGACCTTAGTTTCAGGTTTCATGCTTGCTCACTGTCTATTAGCCTGGGAAAGATCATAGCAAACTTTTCTGCTATATTTTTGCTATTAACATTATTAACCAATTAAATTGGTCTCTAAGGAGAGTAAAATGATATAGCTCTTCAGGATGGTAAGAGTGCCTTAAATTTTAGGTTGTATTTAAACATATCTAAAAGCACACTCACCTCAAGAGCCTGGATCGGAGGCCAAGATTCCTGAGTCTCACCATTCCTCTGATGTCAACAAACATCTGTGAAACTCACTGGCAAAGTGTTTCATCCCCCTTTAGTGCTGGTGTACACAGAGGATGACAAACTGTTACTGTTACCAGTTACTCGGTTAGCTCAAGTGACAGAGGTCTGTGTGTTACCCGGGGTTCTTTCAACCCAAAGCTCTTGGTAACTTTTACTCTGTGCGAGGTGGTGTCAGGAAATAAATCAGGGGAGACACGGCCGTCCGACCGATAGATGGTTGGCACAAACAGGACAACACAAGAGTGCTTTCGCTTAAAGCTAAACTTTACTTAGTCTCAAGCACTAACACGCAAAAGGTTAATAAAACACCCCCAACCCTTGATAATTACCAAAGCTGAGCGTGGCTCTCGAGTGGCACAGCAGCAGGCTTCCGGTGGCCAAATCTTCCGTCTGCCGGTGGGGACTGCAAGATGTATCTAGAGGGAGAGTCCAAAAAGAGTCCAACTACCTCAAACTTTTCCCCCTTATTTATACATTAGTAATAAAATGACATGTCCCTTAAAGAAAACTTGTTAAGTGAGCAGTTTCAATGGTCAAGCAAGAGGCTCTTTCTGATTATCGATTAACCAGGTCTGGGTTTTTCCAGAGTTTGCAGCCTTGAGGCCCCAACAGACATTCCTGGGGCACATCCTGCTCTTCTAAAATGTATGTATCAGCCACTTCAACACAACTCTTATCAGGAAGGACGCGGGGTCAAGCTGCCCTTTCTGTGGCACCCAAAACTCCCCCCTCCCCTCCTGCCTTGGTCAAACGGAGAGTGCTGAATGGCCAATTTACAGTCTGCTGACTTGGCTGCTTTTAGCAATAAGCCATAGTGGATTCAGGCACTTTACTGGTTTGCCAAAGTCTCCCCGTACATGTGAGGTGGAGTTAAAAGTTTGAATCCTGCTGATAACCCATGTAGGTGTCAATGTGGTACTACATGATGGAATTTCTGTTTTTTTCAGTTTGCCTTTTTTATAAAACCTTGGAAATTACACACAAAAACTACATTAAAATAACTTTATTCAGGTTGCAAAGTTAAGCACTCAAAAGTTGCCCTTAGTATGGTCCTCTTTTGCACAGGCACTATTATACAGTCTTTAATTACATAATCACATACCCTTTTTTCAGAGGACCAGTGCTTCATTCAGTGCAAAGGACCTAAATGCTCTGGACATGAATTGGGATTGTGTAGTGAAGAAGGCTGTTGTCTACAGGACCTTTGTTTCATTCATTGGAGAAGTTAGAAGGCCAGTAATGAGTAAGGCCAGGACCCAGATTATATCCCTATTTCTGCCACAGAATTTCTATGTGATGCTGTCAAGTCACTTAAACAAAACTTTTCACTAATGTGGTCACTAATTGTGTGTAGTTCATTTTCTGGGTGTTCTGATCTGAGACCCTGAGGTCCATTTGCTAAAATGCTCAGTACTCACAGCTGCAACTGGTCAATGGGAGCTGTGCTTTGATCATATAAAGTGTTATATCATGCTAAGTACTCTGAAAATATCAGGTCCTAGGTGTCTCAGATCAAGCACCCAACATTTTGACCTTGATCTCTCTGTGCCTCAGTTCTCCATCTGTAAAATTGGGAGAATAATACCCTGAGGGGTATTGTGAAGCAATCATTTACTATAGTAATAAGTACCATAGAAAAGAGCATTATGAATTAATAATTTTGTCTTCAGAGTGTTCTGAATAGTGTGCAATAAATAAGGCATGGTGCCACCCTTTGAAAAATGAGGAGAAAACATATAGAATAGCTGCTGTTTAATTGAGCACCATACATATTGTGCATTGAATGAGGCAGGGGCCCTGTGGAAATAAATAGTATGTGGCCATATAAGTAAAGACTGTATTGAAATGCAACAAAAGGGGGATGCATTCAGGTTACAAATGCAACCTCAATGCTGGTTCCAAACTTTTGAGTTATGGATTTTGCAACCTTAATACTAGTCTTTTAACATAGTTATGGGTTGGGGTGTGTCTGTTTATGTGTGTGATAATATATTCAATTTCTACTACATCCTTCTTTCCATAGGATGAAACATGCAATTCCTGAGATTTTTTTTTAATATATTCAACATTTCAATTATTTTTACTGGTACTTCCAATTCATTATTTTTAAGATTGTATACTTAATTATTTCACACTACATCCTGCTTCCATTAAATTCAACTGCTAAATTCCCATTGGGTGAGATACTTATCCTAGCTCTGGCCGACAGTAAAAGTGCCAAGGTGCCATTAAGAAGCCCTAAAAGCTGTTGGTGGATTCCCCTGCACAGGAACTGATGGACAGTCTTCCAAGAACTCCCTTGCAAGCCCTGGTGCAAGGGGTGTGCTAGGGGTAGGTCTGCTAGTGGGAGGGACATGTCAGGGGTAGGGTTTCAGCATGCAACACTATAAGTTTCCAGGTTGTCAGGAGTGGGTCTGCAGCACTGAGGATTGCACAGATTCCAGGCAGCACTGTGGCCCACAGTGCAACACCAGTACGCTGCTGTAACTTTGACAGCCCACATACACTGTCTAAAGTACACCAGGAACCAATCCTACCCCGAAGATGTCAGGTATTGGAAGGACACAAATGTAGTTTAAAACTACTTTAGCCCACTCTTCTCCTGGAATGTGAGTTCTGTGCACAGAATCTCAGCCATTCACTAAATCAAAGCAAGAGAACAGACTCAGTTTTGCAGGTCTTTACTATTAAAATGCTTCCAGCCTTTACTGCTAATAATTGGCTTAACAAAAGTAAAATTATGCTGTGCTTTTGAAACACAAAGGTTTCTAACTCACCCCAACATTTTAAGTATGTTTTTATAGTGCACAAATCATGTTTGCTAATGTTTTCATTTTCTACTTTTCTACTTTGTAATCTTCCTTTTCTTGCTTTTATTGTTTGCTCTTAAGTGTTCTTTGTGCTTCCAGGTTTTCATTTGATTGTGTGCAGCAAAAGATAGTATGTCTTCTCCAAACTTTATGGTCTTCCTAGATCAAGAGAGAAGAAAGAGAGGTGTCATTGTTCTTGTTTGGTTCAAGATATTTCTGTGTTTGTCTTAAGTAAATTTTATATAAATTTTATATACAAACATATGTTGGTTTGAAAAAGGGATCAAGAAGAAGTAAGTTATATAAGCACTTTAGTCTTGTAAATAAATATTTTTATCTGTGCCTCTGTAGCTAATATACTAATATTTCCTATCTTTGCAAATAGATTATTTTTATACCAGATTGCTTCAGACTAAGAAATAATTGATACTCAAATACACTTCACAAGCAGGAGAATGAAATGTTTTTAAAAAATGGTTCCATGGGGGTTTCTTTTCTTCAAACATCTGTGCAATTTAGGGGATTTGGTTTTCCCTGTTCTTTTGGTTTGAAGCCCTGTTTGTTTGGAGATTGAAGCCTGGTTGTGTGACAATTAAAGTTTCCAGTGCAAATAACATAGGCATTGCATCTGAAGAACTTTTTATGATAGGTTTGTATTTTTTTCACTAGGTCCTTTGTTACAGAAGGTTTTTTTTCCCCCTCCAAGGCTTTGAGCACATATGCTGTAGCTGACATGAAAGAAATGTTATTTTGTATAACCTTGACCACTGGCTGAGTTCTTTCCTTAGTACTGTATAGGATTGTGTGTGGGGGGGAAGGGGTTCTACTGCCATTGCAGTTTTCTTATGGTTTAATATGCATATTCCTCCCCTCTCCCCCCACCCTCAGTGCTTAGGGCTCAATCCTGTCAACTGCTGAAAGAAAAGTGCAAGGGGGACTTAGGCTGAGTGATTCAAAACCTAATGTTTAGAGGCCCTGCCTCTGAGTGTAATTCAGAACCCTGACTTAGATGCTCAGGCTTCCTATACAATGCATGCGGAGAGTTGGGTGACTAAAAATGGGATTCCCAGAAGCCAGGACACTGAGGAAGAAGCCACTTAAACTAACCATAGGAAATGCCAAGGAGACGTGTGTGGCTTATGCCCCACCCTTCAAAGGGAATTAGGTGTTTAACTCCAGGATGGAGGGAGGCAACTACCTCCACTCTGGATTCACAGCTGTGAACCATCTGTTGGAGTTTAGAGTCTAAGCCACATTTGCTCTATTACAACAACAACAACAAAAACACAGAGGAGGTGGTAGTGCCCCCTTACACCTAATATCCCAGCGATTAGAGCCCTCGCCCCTAGTGTTCAGAACTCAATATTTGTTCAGCACTAAGGCCCTGAGCATGAAAACATTTACATATGTTCTTAAATCCATCCTCATTCATATTAAAACTTAGGTACATACTAAAGCTAAAAATGTACATAAGTGCCTTCCTGAGTAGGGATGCTTTCTTCAGGGTGTAGCTGCGAAGAAGCTTCTGCATTTATAGTGCAGTGAAATATGCAGCGTGGTCACGACTGTAACCAAACCTCTATGTCTACACTGAACTTGTGCACTAGTGAGCAGGAGAGGAAATGGATGCAATGAGATGAAAACAGGGCATAGGTGCTTTCATGCTAGCCACTGAAAGCAATATGATGTATGGAATAGCCATTTCTATAATTTTTGATTATTTAGACTGTCAGGGGGAAGTAGTGCCTCAACTGGAGCTGCACTGAAGAAACTGACAGCAGGATGAGCCACGAGGGCCAGCCAGAAATGTGTCCAGGACAGGATTCAAAATAAAGAGTACTCTTCACAGTCAGCTTAATATTTCCTGATGTACGCTGGGTTCAGTGTTCTTGCCATCTCACCAGTCTGAAATGCCTGCTCCTTCCAATTAATTACTGGATTGTTAACAACAAAGCACCATGCAGTAATTTTAGGTTCAAGTCTTTCAAGTTTTACCTCCGTGGTGTTTGTTAGGTTTGTGGTGATTTCTGCAATTATCTTTTCAATCATTCAAGTGTTAGAAATGTCTCCTGACAGAACTTTTGCCTCCTCAGCTGCTGCACCTGTGGAAGTCACTCTCCAGTCTTTTGCCAGTAGTTTTAGCATTCTCTTTCCCAGTTTTGATGATAGTTTGGTTGGGGACATGGTTGCTAATGATTTCTTATGTCTGGTTTTAGCCTAAGTATAAGCATAATTGAAAGGGGCAGATGGGATGCATCACAAGACCCACCTACTTCTGCAAAAAGTCTAGTCAAAGAGCAGAATTTAAATCTCTCATTCTCTCTCCATTTTTGAGGGTTTTCGCAGAATTGACTGCCTCTTTGTCTGAAAATGTGCAGATCTTCATCTCATTTCTACCAATCTTTATTCATGCTGAATAGCATTGCTAACAGTCATATTCAAATCAGTGCTGTGTAAGATACTACTCAGCATGAGTAAGGTTGACAGAATCAACTCTGACATAGGTTTAAAACTAGAAAAAAGAGCTAACTATCTAAGGACCGTTCTAGGATTACCTCTGATTTTCTATTCTCTATTCCTTCTCCCACCCATGAAGGTCCTGTACCACTGGAATCTTATCAACAACCGAGAGTGGCCAGAAGATGCTCTGTCCAGAGGTAATCAGTGCAGTTCCATGTCCTCTTTTTACCTTTACTTGGAGCTAAGCACATTACCTCTGTAGCTTTCCAGGCCATAACACTCCAGGGAGCAAGATATCAATCTTGGTCATGAACTTAGATCCCTATCCTGGCAGTATATTATTCTGTTACTCGAGGTCTGGGTCTGCCTTGGGTTGACAGTTTTGAGGGGAAACGAATAAAACCATATTAAGCCATAGCATTCCTGGTTATCTGTGTCTGAGAAAATCTTCAGCAATCCTTTTATCCTAAGAACAGAGAAACAATTATTTTAAATCACAGCACTTGTTCCCAATTTAGTTAATGACATTGAAGTTGTCCTCCATCTGCTGTTCCTATTGTCACTTCTAGTCCTCTCCTTTATCAAATGCCAGGATTCTAGTGAAGATGCAATTTCTCTTCATCAATCTGTTGTCAGAGGCATGCGATATTGCTGATGCGCCTGCCAGGAAAGTCAAAACTGAGCAGTTTACATTTGATACTTCTTACTTTACTTTTTCTTTCAGACAATGAGTATATCAAACTGAGGGGGTCTGTTTTTCCTGTGATGTGCATGCCTACCTCACTTTAGCACAAGGGAAAGTTACGCTATGGGCTTGTCTAGATGGACAGCTACTGTGAAACAAGCTGGGGTAAATTTACAGCTCACTAGAGTGCTGCACACTAGCTGGCCACATGGACCCTGTTACCCAGTAAATGTTCCCTAATGTGCCTTGACCTGCTTCTATTTCAAACAGTGGCATATCAAAGCACACTAGGGAGCTTTTAGTGCTTGATAGGAGGTTCCACGCTGCCAGTTAATGCACAGCACGCTTACGTGCTATTCATTTACACCCCAGCTTGCTGTGTACTAACTCACCATCTAGACATGTCCTTGGATATCAAAAGAATAGGTCTCTTAGGGTCTGTCTACACAGCAAAATAAAACCCGCAGCTGGCCTGTGCCAGCCAACTCAGGCTCACGAGGCTCAGGCTGCAGGGCTGTTTCATTGCTTTGTAGACTTATGGGCTCAGGGTGGAGCCCGGGCTCTAGGACCTGTGGAGTGAAAAGGTCCCAGAGCTCCAACAGTGAACACAGCACAGGCCAACTGTAGGTTTTTCTTTGCTGTGTAGACACACCCTTAGGCTCCAATCTTAAAAATAGGTTTCAGAGTAACAGCTGTGTTAATCTGTGTTCGCAAAAAGAAAAGGAGTACTTGTGGCACCTTAGAGACTAACCAATTTATTTGAGCATGAGCTTTCGTGAGCTATAGCTCACTTCATCGGATGCATACTGTGGAAACTACAGAAGACATTATATACACAGAAACCATGAAACAATACCTCCTCCCACCCCACTCTCCTGCTGGTAATAGCTTATCTAAAGTGATCATCAAGTTGGGCCATTTCCAGCACAAATCCAGGTTTTCTCACCCTCCGCCCCCCCCGACACAAACTCACTCTCCTGCTGATAATAGCCCATCCAAAGTGACCACTCTCTTCACAATGTGTATGATAATCAAGGTGGGCCATTTCCTGCACAAATCCAGGTTCTCTCACCCTCTCACCCCCCTCCAAAAACCACACACACAAACTCACTCTCCTGCTGGTAATAGCCTATCCCAGCAGGAGAGTGAGTTTGTGGGGGGGGGGGGCGGAGGGTGAGAAAACCTGGATTTGTGCTGGAAATGGCCCAACTTGATGATCACTTTAGATAAGCTATTACCAGCAGGAGAGTGGGGTGGGAGGAGGTATTGTTTCATGGTCTCTGTGTATATAATGTCTTCTGCAGTTTCCACAGTATGCATCCGATGAAGTGAGCTGTAGCTCACGAAAGCTCATGCTCAAATAAATTGGTTAGTCTCTAAGGTGCCACAAGTACTCCTGATCTTAAAAATACGTATTTGTGTGCTTAACTTTACTATAGTGATCAGTGGGACTACTTACAGTAGTGCGGTTAAACATATTCATAAGAGTTTTCGGGACTGGGGCGTTAGATTGCTAACATTGTGGGTTTTTGGAGGGTGGGAAAGGAGCAGGAGAGTAGAGGGATGGGATTAATTTGCTATTACTCAAATAGTTTGTTTTCAGGAAATGTCCTTGTTATTTGAGTCCCAAATCCTTGGGAAAAATAATTACCTCATTTGATCGTCATTTGCAAAATTATCAACATAGTCTACTGAGTCGGATAAGTATTGATTTCTAATGGAAATTTATACTTTAAAAATGGCAGGATTTGTGATTGGACCACAATTAGCCTTTTTCAATGAGACAGTCTTCCAAAGGGAATTGTTAATTTTATTTCCTCAGAAAGCTACTACATACTTCTTATAAACAAGAGCAGCCTGAAAGATTATAAACAGAAAAGTAATCATGTCATAGACAATCTGTGAAATGTATCTGAATGAGGAATGGACTGTTATTAACATACTCAGCCAGCCTTGGTCCCAAGGGGATCATAAAATTAACCACAGACTTTGGATAATTGAAAAAGTGCAAGCTGTTTTTTGGTATTCAAACATATTACATTTCTACTCTGATACCATAATTTTGCTTGGGTCTCAAAGTCCCATATGCTTATATGAAGTGTGTTCGTAACTCTGAAATGTTCGTAACTGAACAAAATGTTAGGGCTGTGTTTTCTATAGGAATTGCACACTATATAGGGAACCCATTAAAATATATATGCTTCCCGAGTTGTTTGCCATCAGATCTTTTTCAGATATTCTCTTGATGATCAAGAATAAAAACAAATAGTTTATTTTGGGTTGTAAGTCTGAGTAATGCATCTGTGCTTTTCTGTCTATCTGATTCCTCCTAGGTTTTTATGGTGCATGTATTTACCGAGCAGATTGTGTATCTACAACCACAGGTTGGGGTGGTACATGTGCTGAAAGATATTGATATTAACATTTCATTGTTATAAAGAAGAAGTGGGCCTATAATCTAAACAAGACAGGACTCACATACAATAGTGGCAGAGCTCCACTCTGGCAGTGTACAACAATCTTTAAGGCAGGCAAGTCTTTGCTTAGTCCACTCCTTTTGAATGTTTATGTGATCTGATAAATTCAGTATTCTTCAACATGTCAAATTACAGAAAGTACAAGAAATCATTGGGTTAGGGAACAAGAAACAGTCTCTAGAAGAACATGAAGGTTCTGCTTGCTTACTTCTCAGCTGTAAAAGTACCATCACTGTACTACAGACTCAAGGGACTACTCAGAGAAATTTTACATTGCTTCTTGAGTGCACCCTAGGTGTCTCCTAGCAGGCCAATGTTTGATGCTGTCCCAGAGATCTGCTATAGAAGTAGATGATAATAGGGCTAAATTATCCCAGTTCACCATGAACACTTTTAAAACATCACTTTTGAATTCATCAGAATGTGTGTAGCTTTTTTTAAAAAAAGGAACCGCGTGGTTCAATAACCAGGGCATAGGACTGGAAGTCAGGAGACGTGGTTTATTGTCCCTGCTCTGACACTGAGTTGTCATGTGATCCTGCAAAAAAGCCACTTTAAAAGTATGTGCTTCAGTTTCCTCATCTGTACAGTGGGGCTAATGATTCTTTTGTGTTTTTGTAAAGGACTTTGAGACTTATGGTTTAAAAAACACTCCATAAGTGCGATGTATTACTATTATTAGTAATAAATCAATATATTATCATAACAAATACAGAGAGACAAGGTGGGTGAGCCAACATGGCTACAACAACACTGCATATATAACAAATATAGAAATTGTTACTTGCCCTAAGTATTGGGAAATGAGAATTGAATATAATTCTTGCAAAGCACATGTAGATTTGCTACTTCCACCAATCAGTATAAATGCAAGCTATACCTGTTAATTTTATAATATAAAATAAACAAATTATGGAAATATTTCGAGTAGATTTAGTTTTTTCACTACTTAGATTATTTCTAGTTAGAATACTTAATTTTTTTTTATTTTTATGTTGGATTTTGGATAACTGTGGTATTGAAAATCAGTCATCATAACATGGAAATTATTGGGAAAAGACTGCTACCTTGAAAACTTAAAGATTAAAGCTACAACATCAAGTTAAAAATTAAATGGAAAATATTTATTTTCTTAATAACATTTCTCAGATGAAAGATTTTCTTTTGCAAATAAAAGGTACTCTTACTTTTTTGCTTTTTAAATAGTTGTAGGTAACTCAAGCTATTATCAGTTTCTTGTC
Source organism: Chelonia mydas (assembly GCF_015237465.2). Classification (NCBI taxonomy): domain Eukaryota; kingdom Metazoa; phylum Chordata; order Testudines; family Cheloniidae; genus Chelonia; species Chelonia mydas. The sequence goes on from NC_057852.1 coordinate 102,276,498, forward strand.
AATTTCATTTACAGGTTCTGAATGCTGTAGTATATAGGTTGTAAACAAGTGAGGGAATATTTATATATTATAAAGTCATGGTGTTTCCATGGGAATATTTAAAAACCATGAATATATGTCTCTTGGTTTTAAGTTTCATACAGGCTTCTTTTATACAAGCTGGCTTTTAAAAAGAAAATTGGGGCCAGATTTGTGTCCCTTTAATTTCTTATCTGACATTATTTAACTAGAAAGTAACTGTACAATGGATTAATATGTGCTATTGGGTAATTTAGTGACAACATGATTTTCTTTAAAAAAAACAATACAGAGTTAATTGACAGAAAACAGAAACAGAAACAGAAAACATACAGTAGCTTGCATGGCATAATTGTCAGGGTCTCACTAATTATCCTCAAAAAAAAAAAAATAGCCAGCAAGTTTCTTTACTCATACAAATGTAATATGCAAACATTTTTAATATAGTGGACCAAATATAGATGTGATACAGAAGAGGATGCAAGTTAGATTTCCTTACATTGATTTAGACTCTCTTACTTGAACCTATTCTACCAATTGTAATGGAGTCTAAGTTAGTCTAATTTACTCGCTGAGTGGGCTAAAATAAGGTTTAGGTTAAAGATTCTCACCTTGTTTTAACCAACACCTCATGGCTGCTCAGAATCTAAATTAGATCATCTTTTAAATGTCCTGGCTTTTTCCAGACTATGAAAATAGGTTGCTTTGAAAGACATGTTAGCTAGCATTAATTTAAACACCTTTAAAAATGTGTTAGCAGGTCATGACTGACCCTAGACTCTCCCCTAAGAAAGTGCACAGAAAGTGCACAGAATCATTAGGAACACCTCCAAAACTTGTGTTAGTGCTGGCTGTCAAGTGGCAGGCCAGGGAAAATCAGTCATTCTTCTGAACAAAACCAAAAGCAGATTTGTTACCCAATCCTCCCTCTACTCTTTTGCTGAACAAACTGGGAAAAGAGTACAAACTGTGAAAGAAAAGCTGTGCTAGAAATAGCAGGAGCTTAAAGAACTTGCAGCATCTGTTCTTCCTGATAGCAGCAGCAGTCCTGGTAACAGTCTAAACCCAGCAATCCCCATCTATTCCCCAGATTCTGAGTCTGAGGTAAAAACAAATGTTCCGTTGGAACCTTCTAAAAAGAAGAGGCATATGAAATAATGCCCTTATCTTCCTGCCTCCCAACCCCAAAATGCAATGAAATAAAAAAGATAGAAAGCTTTTGGTCATTCAGAAACTTGCTATAAGAACATCATAAAATTAAATATTTGATGTCTGGAATGTTTCAGATTTAGCAGGACAGATATGGCCAAGGCTGTTTGATATATATGATAAACAAAAGGGAAATATGGCAAAACTTGAAGTTATATTGCACATTTAAATGGGCTTAATTCTTCACTACATTTCACTGTACGAGGAAGGCTGAGCCTGTGTAAAGCTATGCCTTAAACCTCACTTCTAGTGAATGGCCCTAGTGTATACTACTGATGTGATTCCCTTCTTGTGCAAAAACCTGTGCCCCAATGATTCTGCACCTTTGCAGTTGTCCACCTGGGAAGCAATTTGATCTACCTCTAGATGAAATATTTATAAGTTCTTAATTTAAGTTTTAGAAGCTGGAAGAGAAGAAAGATACCACAGCCATTGTAGAGCTAAAAGGAAAAGCAGAAGTAGTCTGAGAGAGTGAATGAATAAACCAAATAAAATCCAGCCATAAAAACAAATAACTTTTTTTTGTCTTGAAAACGCTGAGTCTCTCATACTATAGCCTAATCTATGGTGTACACTCAGCTATCTTTTGTGTCATATAACATTTCTTTATTGCAAGATTGTTCAGGTCAAGAATCAAATTTAACTGTTTTGCAGAAGAGAATGTCCAGAAGCTAAGTACATTTTCGTACTGGTTTATCCAAACACTATTAAAAATTGCTTAGTGGTAAGCATTGTTGCCTTAGGATTTAAGTTTTTCAGGGTTTATTTCTCTCTCATTTTCAAATCTAACTTGACCAGTGGAAATTTCAAGGTTTGTGTTGGTCATGATGATGTAGTATTAATGCAATCTTGCTTCAGTTTCCAGATTTTTGTAGCACTTTTGCAAATGCCAGTAAAGACTGCATGCTTAGTGTTGTTTATACGAGAAAGAATGCTGGAAATAGCCAACTTATTTAGAAGTGTTTACTCAAGATATGACACTGTCGGTATTTTGAAATGTCAACTCACTGATGTAGAGATGCCTGCAGCAGCATTCCAGCACTGATGTTATTTATTAGATAAGCAATAAGAGAGAGACATTGGTTATTGAAAAATAGTCATGCTGTGTGCCTAAGAGCAATATAAAATTATGTAATTCAACAGGCATTTATGACAGATTACTTTACCCCCATATTCTTTCTTTTAATTAAGTATATTTACGGATCAAGACTTCATGATGGGACCTTAGTGGCAAAAAAATGGAGCACCAAACCTACATGTATATGTATTAAAAGGAAGTGATCACATTGATCCTTTCACCTGTATTTGGAGTATTGTCCTCTTCCAATGAGATCAGGATTTCAGAATAGGCCCATCTACATTCCTGGGCCACCATAGGAAAGTGAAAATGGTGCTTGTTAAAATTTGTTTTATCACTGGCAGCCTGATAGTCATACAATATGCTGAGATCTGAGGATCAGAGTTTGGGACCCAAGCTTTATTCCTATCTCCTAAGATAGCAAAGGCTGGGATTTCTACAGAAACAGTACACCCAGAAAAAGGAAGAGCCTCATGCTATACACAAAAGCCCCAGGGTGGAGGATATTTACAGTCACACCAGAAAGCCAAAAAATGTGTATCTGTAATGCATGACTTTGAATAGCAGAGAAGAAAGAAAATAAAATTGTCCCTTTGTTGAATACCGTTGTCCCATTCTGATACCAAGTGGTACAGATATTGGGGGCCTTGCAGCCGCAGGTTGACTTCTCAATGGAGGAAAAATCACTGACTCAGGATTTAGGTAAATTCTTAAGTGAAATACACACCAAACCTGAAATGAGATGAATCACAGAATCATAGAATATCAGGGTTGGAAGGGACCTCAGGAGGTCATCTAGTCCAACCCCCTGCTCAAAGCAGGACCAATCCCCAACTAAATCATCCCAGCCAGGGCTTTGTCAAGCCCGACCTTAAAAACTTCTAAGGAAGGAGATTCCACCACCTCCCTAGGTAACCCATTACAGTCCTTCACCACTCTCCAAGTGAAAAAGGTTTTCCTCATATCCAACCTAAACCTCCCCCACTGCAACTTGAGACCATTACTCCTCGTTCTGTCATCTGCTACCACTGAGAACAGTCTAGCTCCATCCTCTTTGGAACCCCCTTTCAGGTAGTTGAAAGCAGCTATCAAATCCCCCCTCATTCTTCTCTTCTGTAGACTAAACAATCCCAGTTCCCTCAGCCTCTCCTCATAAGTCATGTGTTCCAGTCCCCTAATCATTTTTGTTGCCCTCCGCTGGACTCTTTCCAATTTTTCCACATCCTTCTTGTAGTGTGGGGCCCAAAACTGGACACAGTACTCCAGATGAGGCCTCACCAATGTCTAATAGAGGGGAACGATCACATCCCTCGATCTACTGGCAATGCCCCTACTTATACAACCCAAAATGCCATTGGCCTTCTTGGCAACAAGGGCACACTGTTGACTCATATCCAGCTTCTCGTCCCCTGTCACCCCTAGGTCCTTTTCTGCAGAACTGCTGCCTAGCCATTTGGTCCCTAGTCTGTAGTGGTGCATGGGATTCTTCCATCCTAAGTGCAGGACTCTGCACTTGTCCTTGTTGAACCTCATCAGATTTCTTTTGGGCCAATCCTCTAATTTGTCTAGGGCTGTCATAAATATAAAGGGAAGGGTAAACACCTTTAAAACCCTCCTGGCCAGAGGAAAAACCCTTTCACCTGTAAAGGGTTAAGAAGCTAAGATAACCTCGCTGGCACCTGACCAAAATGACCAATGAGGAGACAAGATACTTTCAAAGCTTGGGGGAGGAGGGAGAAACAAAGGCTCTCTCTGTCTGTGCGATGCTTTTGCCGGGAACAGAAAAGGGATGGAGTCTTAGAACTTAGTAAGTAATCTAGCTAGATATGCGTTAGATTCTGTTTTGTTTAAATGGCTGATAAAATAAGCTGTGTTGAATGGAATGTATATTCCTGTTTTTGTGTCTTTTTGTGACTTAAGGTTTTGCCTAGAGGGATTCTCTATGTTTTGAATCTGATTACCCTATAAGGTATTTACCATCCTGATTTTACAGAGGTGATTCTTTTACTTTTTCTTTCATTAAAATCTTCTTTTAAGAACCTGATTGATTTTTCCTTGTTCTTAAGATCCAAGGGTTTTGGTCTGTGTTCACTGATGCAAATTGGTGAGGATTTTTATCAAGCCTTCCCCAGGAAAGGAGGTGTAGGGTTTGGGGAGGATTTTGGGGGGAAAGACGTTTCCAAGCGGGCTCTTTCCCTGTTATATATTTGTTAGACGCTTGGTGGTGGCAGCAATAAAGTCCAAGGGCAAAAGGTAAAATAGTTTGTACCTTGGGGAAGTTTTAGCCTAAGCTGGTAAAAATAAGCTTAGGGGGTTTTTCATGCAGGTCCCCACATCTGTACCCTAGAGTTCAGAGTGGGGAAGGAACTTTGACATGTTCCTCACTCTGAACTCTAGGTTAATTTGTCTAGGGTCCTCTGTATCCTCTCCCTACCCTCCAGCGTATCTACCTCTCCTCCCAGTTTAGTGTCATCTGCAAACTTGCTGAGGGTGCAATCCACGCCATCTTCCAGATCATTAATGAAGATATTGAACAAAACCGGCCCGAGGACCGACCCTCGGGGCACTCCATTTGATACCAGCTGCCAACTAGACATGGAGTCATTGATCACTACCTGTTGAGCCTGACAATCTAGCCAGCTTTCTATCCACCTTATAGTCCATTCATCCAGCCCATACTTTAACTTGCTGGCAAGAATACTGTGGGAGACTATGTCAAAAACTTTGCTAAAGTCAAGGAACAACACATCCACTGCTTTCCCCTCATCCACAGAGCCAGTTATCTCATCATAGAAGGCAATTAGATTAGTCAGGCATGACTTTCCCTTGGTGAATCCATGATGACTGTTCCTGATCACTTTCCCCTCCTCTAAGTGCTTCAGATTTGATTCCTTGAGGACCTGCTCCATGATTTTTCCAGAGACTGAGGTGAGGCTGACTGGCCTGTAGTTCCCAGGATCCTCCTTCTTCCCTTTTTTAAAGATGGGCACTACATTAGCCTTTTTCCAGATGGTCATACAGCATGCTAGGCAATATTTTCTGCCAGGAATCACAGGAATCACAGTCCAACATCAATGGCTGGTTCCCAGGGAGCAACTCTGCCTGAAGAAATGACTTTAATCAGAGCCCAAGATGAACAAGAAATACTCCTAATACTCACACAACTCCCCTGATACCAAAGCTTCCTCTAAACAGAACCTTTCATACCCCAAGCTAACAATAAAATAGCATGTCATCCCAAGAGTCAAAACTTGCTCACACACTGTCAAAAAGAACTTGGAAGATTGTGTAACAGTGCCACTGGTGACATCTGTCACAACACACTTTCCCAAAAGTGGTTTGAGATCCTAGAACAAAAGGTACTATTTCTGTATCTAAACTACAACCCCTATATGACTAGGTACAATTTTATGAATAATTTGTATTAATGTAAGTAAAAGAAAATAAAAATACTGGATATTTCACATTGATAATTTTAGAAAAGTATGGAATCCCTCTCTCTCTTTTTAAATGTTGCTACCTTTTGCACCTAAAGAATATAACTGGAAATTTGATCCCACTTTATTGTCATTATGAACTGTGCTTTTCACTAATATTACATTTCCAGGCTAAATGTGTCAACATCATTTATGTTTATTTTTAAAAAAAAATATTTCATACAGTTTCTCATTGAGAATTTGTATCAACTGTGATTGAAATAATCTATGTTCTCTGCCTTTGAAAAGTGCTGGCACTGACCTCTGACAATAAACGGATTTAAGTAGTTGTGCCAAATGCCCTGTACTTGTTACTTAAGTAATACATTCTGGCCTTGTTCATACTAAAGCAGGCAGTGCCAGTTCCTAAAACATTCTGGCCAGACTCACAACATGGTCTGAAAGGGCTAAGTAGTGCTCATTTTCTATAGCCGTAACTATGTACAATTTTGCTAGCAGTATAATGATTAAAAGAGTAGTAAGTCAAATTCTGCCATTAGTTTTGCTGTTGGAACTTGACTGGTGTCAGCGGAAGTTGCATAAACTTAAGTCAGGACTTGATTCACTGATGTTGTGTCATGCCTGACTATTTTAACTGACCATGAATTTCAAAAATAGGTGCCTAAAGTCAATGAGAACTTCTGAAAATCAGACCAGTTATTGAGGTGTGTAAACATGGATTTAGGAGTCTAACTTTACGCATCCATTTAAAAAAGACTTGGTCTCCACATGTACTTTTCTATTCACATACCTTTGCTATTCATAATTTCTACAGTGAATTGAGCAGATTCTAAAAATTATTCAAAGTTTTGTTAAACCCTTCCATCACTACTTGTAGAGGCCTTAGTTAGTGGATACATGTCATTTTGTTGCTAAGGTACATTGCTGTAATTTTACCTATTTCAATCTCCCTCCCTGTTATCAAGTCAAGTCAATATTGAATAAACACTTCTGATGATTACTGTAAATCATTCAGACCTAATACTTTGACAGATATTACTATTTACAAAGCAAACAAAATATAAAGCCAGCAAACATTACATTGCCCTCTTATTTAAAGCTCTTGGCAATGTATGAGCAAAAATGAACTATGTAAGTGCAAAAGTATTATTGAGCTACATACTATGGCAGTAGTGGAAAATTATAATAAGAAATGCATAGATTCCTTAACAGATGGAGGTTATCTTGAGATGGTGTGAGTTAGAATGGAAAATCTGGATGAACCTAGCGCTCTCACCGCATCACCACTCAGGTACCCTTGTTGTTCCTCTTACTTGGAGTGGTGGGTCCTCTCCTCTCTCAGACAGGCAGGGGAAGCAGCACAGGAACTTTTTTTACCCTCCCAGGAGTGATAACAACCCCCACCCCCACCCCAGCCACAATGTGACAGATTTGTTACCAATTTGCCTGGGGCGTCAGGTGATTAGGCTGAGGCCACAGGATTTTTAGGGAGGAGATAACAGAGCACACCACGTAACTGAGTTTTAAAGCTTTATTGATAAAATAATAAAATAACAGTGGAGAGTGATGGGTGCTCACCACGTAACTCAGAGGCAGGAAGAAAGCATTAGTGCCCCAAGCCCTAACCCACTTTCATACTCACACCCGCACTACCCGAGGCTGGCAAGGCCTGGGTGTAACGTAAGAAGAAGGAATGGGGGAAGGGTGGACGGGAGTTCTGTCCTGTGTGCACAGGTCGTCCAGGGTCCGCTGACAATCTCCAATTTGCTTCAGCTCTTAGGACGGTTTTAAACCTTAGGGTTCTTTGGGGGCATATCGGTCTGGGACTTCTGCCCCCCCGTGCTCTTTGTACCAGGCCAAGCCGGCTGTTCATGGCTTCTTTGGTTTTCCCAAAACATCCTGGCTTTAGGGATGCTACATCAGTTGTTTTCCCCCTCGTCGGCCTTCACTGTCTCACTCGGTTTTGGAGCTGCTGCAGGTTTATGCAGTTGAATCTTCTTTTCTCGTGGCTGGTCAGAGTTGGAACCCAGGCCCCCCCCCCCCCCCCTTTTTTCTTGGCAGGCCACCAAGCCTCGGTTGTGTGCTGTGACCTTGAGCTGGAGCCAGTGTCTTATCTTCAGACCGAGCTAGCCGAAGTGTTGAGTTAACTCGTTCTCTGCTCTCTCCCTCCCTCTTTGGCCTTTTGCAACCTGCAAAGGAAACTTTCACCCACACTCACACCTTTAAGCCTTCCCAGAATACTTTGAAATGCCTACAACAGCGTTAGCACCATACAGTGCTGATTTGCCTTCCCAGGGAACCCCCGGGGATGTGTTTGTGTGTGTGTGTGGGGTGACGTTCTCTCCCTTGACCCCGAATCAACATTTTGTTGTAAGGGGTCATCGCTTAGGTTTCTACACTCCCTCTGATATGGTGGCAAGGGTTACTGTTGGTTTTTTACATAAACAGCAATACAGCATGCACAAAATTGTTAGGACCACAAGAATTGCATACTCTAGCCAGTAGTGGTTTCTGGCTTTATTAGTAACATAGCATAACACATTTCCCTGTTGGCATAGATGCCCCACTCGAATGGCGGTGGTAAAGGCAGCTTTCTCCAGATTAAATGTATGTTGCAACACCATGAAGGAGGAGGCATCTGTCTGGAATACGGAAAGTTGCTCTTGGGTGTGTGCCAATGGGAGAAATACATTGGGCGTTATTTCTGAAAAATTAAACAAGACATAGTTAGAAACATTAACAGTTTGTTGCAGAACTGTGGGCCAATGCACTGAAAAATTTTGCGCCTGACACTGTAACAGCAAATCAAGGAGTCAGAGGTCCTCCAAACACACGCAGCGGTATTGGTAAACACATGGGCCTTAGTGTGGGCATATCCTGATGCCTCCCCTTCCCAGCAGATGTGCTGACCCACCTCATAAAAGCGGCCTGGGATTGCCTTTTCGCTACACATCCTTTGAGGGCGCTCCATAGGCCACAGCTGCTAAGTGTTGCCCTCTGCAATCCATATGTGCTGATAGTCAGAAGACGTGGTCAGCACATACCGGTTAGCCATGTCTTTGGGGGGAGCCACCTCCCACACATTGCGATGGACCTCCCAATCCCAGATAATACTTGATGCCAAATTCCCAGGATGCTAAGCCACAATTCCCCCCACCCCCTCGCCAATGGATAATTGACCTTTTTTTTTTTACCATGGCCAATTTTGAACAGTGGTAAAATTAACAAAGGAGGACAAAAGCTTCAGACACCCGAGGATTCCCATAGAAAAATACCACCATGCATAAATTGTTTTGCCCTGATGAATTTTGCAGGCTTGAAGCAGCAAGAGTGGTCCCACCATTCCTGTTTGGGGTGTCCCTGGGCTCTCACTATTACTGCCTTGTTCTGTTAACAAAGCAAGAGGGAAAGAAAGAGAACAACACAAATGTGCCTATTGGGGAAATTGAGACACAGATTAAAAACTCCCTAAATTATTAATTGGGTAGCATCGGGGCAGCCAGTACTTACCTGCAGCCATGGTGTATCTGTTTGGATAGGTGGGTTGATGGTCCAGGTCTGCTTCATACTTCTCATGCCACACACAGGAGGGTCTTGGTGGGGCCTCCGAGAGTAGTGGTTGTCAGACTTAACGTCCCATTGACGTGGATGAGTCATTTCACACCCCTCAGAGTTACAGTTTCAGGCTGTCCACAGACTCATTGCTACATCTGTTCATAGAATACCCTATGTTTATGTCTGCGCTTTCATTCATAAGAATAAGGGTTGACATTCTGATGTAATCATGTGCTCTAGGACCTGGGGCCCTAGGCATGGGTTTATAATGCTTGTGCCCTAATCCAGCCCTGAAAATAATTATCTTTTTGGGCCCTGATCTTGCAAATGGATTCACACAGAACTGAATGCCCACATGAAGCCCTGTGGTCTACACTGGGGCTTCACATGGGTGCAGGTGTTTCCCCCATTCTGAGCTCATTGTGGGATCAAATCCTTGAGCTATAAAAAATCGATCAATGGCTTCCCATTTACTGACTCTGGATAGCTGCTGTCTGAGAGTTGTCAATTGTGTTTTGTTTTGCTACCTAATATCCCCATTCATATGCTGCAGAACACGTATAAACAGTACATAAAAGTCATTTTTGGATTTGTTTTTTTTCCCTTAACAAAGAAATAAGCTGTTGATTGCTGGAGTTCAAAAGTGAGATTTTAATCAGCTCTCCGGTCTCTTTACCTTGGATAAAAGGGCCAGAGTAGTGTAAAGGGGCCCTAAAACCCCAGCAGAGTCCCTGGTGCAGGGATGGTAGAAGACAGCTTTAAGGATATTCTCTGAGGACACCACAGCATTGGATATCCTCTGTACAGGAGACATATTGGATATGGTATTGGGAACAGGAGGAGCATATTGAGGATGGGGCTTCTGTAGAGTTTCTGGAGAGTGCTGAGGCCCATACGGCAGCCCAAGGAGACTCCCACAACTTAGACAGCCCCCCAGAAAGAGCCTAAATTAAGCCAGAGGCCTCTCCGGCCCCCGGAATAGCCCAAGATAAAGGTTAAAGCCACCATAGCCCCACCTCACCTGTCCTATGAGTTCTGTGCTGGGCCCCTTAGAGAGGCAGCTCAGAATCTCACCCCAAACTTTCCTAACTGTGCAGATGTTAGGACAATTGAACCTGTAAGAAATTGAACCTGTGTGAAAGGTAACGAACATGAGCTCAGAATATGGTAAAAGCAAATGTCTATATGGAAGCACAAGGAATGCTGCTCCTTATATTTGAACTTTAGAAACAGAAAAAGAGTTGCAATCATTTAAAGCTACTCAGACCGATTCTCCACTCCCTTGTGCGAAGTGGGTGTATGGTGGTACCACTGGGATTTGGAAGTGCTTTCCATTCATTGTGTACAGGTGTAAATGATGACACCAAGTGCAATGCAGAGGAGAATCAGACTAATGTTTTGCAATATGTATTAAATATTGGCTCAAACCTTCCTCTGTGGACATGGAACACTCAGGCCTACCTAAAGAGCAAGTGCAAAAATGACTTTCAGGTGTTCCAATTTTACGGCCAGTCTGATTCCATTGAAGCTTTACAGCTGTCAACAGGCTATGTGGCTTCTGGGATAACTGGAGTAGATCCCTGGGTTGGAGAACCCAGCCATGCTCCCTTTTCTCCAACCATGCCCCTTATACTAGCTCTACATCTCCTGGTATCCCATTATGCAGTGCAGAACCGCCAAGCACCAGATCTATTAGGTGTAGGCCTGCTGTGTGCTAGTAGAGGGACACAAACTGTTCAGATTACTGGTCAGACTTGGAGCCAAACAGTCTATTATATCTTTACATCTTTCTATTCCTGAATCCTACAGCTCTTTTCATCCCCCAAACCTTGAATGTTTTACCATGTCTATACAAATTAAGAACTACTGAGCTACTGATTCTAGGAAAAATCCTAAGAGGTGCTAAGAACCTGCAAACACCTACAACTTCAGCTGAAATATAAATGATATCAGAAATTCCTGCTGGCTACCTGCCTAGTCACTTCACTTTGAATTACTTGCTAGCTGTACACCTGGTACTTCCTAATGTCCCATCCATCTGAATGACCATGCCATATGACATTACTGTTAGAACACATGCATGTTCCAGCAGCAGAACAAAAAGGTAGTTTAACAAGCTGGAACAGCTGGGTTTAATTTATTATGGACTCTGATGAATCATGCAAAAACACAAAACAAAACAACCCTTCCACCAAAAAGGAGCACTGCCAGTTCAATACAGGCGAGAGTGGATACAAAGATAGAGCATAAGTCTTTATTATCATGCATGTTGGCACTATCTGAAAAGTATAAATACATTAAAGAGTTATAGATTGAGTAGAATTTTGATGTAACATATTGTTCAAACAAGAATTGGGCAACTCATGCAGAATTACTGGTAAATTTTGCAGCACAGTTGGGACTACTGAATGACTGGCAATTCTTAATCTTTATGAGAGATTAGCTAAACCTGGTCTATGATTGTTAGGTGCCTTGTTTCACTGGCCCTGGTTCTATAAATCAGAAGTAACTCAGCTGAACTCAGTGGGATGATATCAGTGTAAGGCTTGTGGAAGGATGGAATCAGTGACAATGTGTTTAAAGAAGGTGTATGTCATTTTGTAATGCTGCTGTTATTTGATTATACAGGACCTTAAAGCTACAGTGAATGGTTCCACTTGCTTAGAAGCTGCTTCCATTGTTGTTTCTTTGTTTTGGAAGTCATCTTATTCTAAGTGTGAGTTGGACAATCTCTATGAACTGCAACAGGGAAGAATGAAATATTAACCTGTACACAGTACTTTTTAAAGGATGTTTTAAACATGCTAAAGTGTATGTGGAGTTGTATTTGAAGAAAGAAAGAAAGAAAGAAAGAAAAGCTCTCCTCTCCCTCCCTTTCACTCTTTCTTTAGGCTCCAGTCAGCAAGACACTTGAAGGGTGGGAGTGAAGCTTGAGGGAGAGAGGGGTGTGAGTCGGGTAGAACAGAATATATACTGAACGCTTTAAAAAAGATATTGTTAGTTTTGCTTTTTGAGATTTTGTGTTACCATGGATATTTTTGACTGTATGTCAATGGGCTGAATATTGTCTGCTGGAATGTCTATAGGACACAGCAAACAGTATAGCAGTGTGCTAAGTGGAACTGTTTTATTTCATACATCATTTACAGCTTGCTTCTGTGATTCCGAAACCACGTACAATTTTTTCTTAACATTAGAAGGACTTAAGGTTTTAACTGGTTTTTAATCTTAAGGAAGTTTTTCTGTCTGAGAAGTTGAATTCTCAAGGCATGTATGCTAATAAGAGAAGGGCCTCAATTTCTCAAGTGTTTGGACCTGAGGTTTTGGTGTGCACCTGTCTTTAGTTAATACTGCTGCTGTAGTTTAGGAATGAGGGGCCCAATTCTGAGATGTAAGCCTGAAATTACATAACAAATGTCAGTATGCTTACTCTGTCTCTCTAACTATTTTAAGTACTTACATGGCCCTCTATTACCATAGTATTTGAGCACCTCACAATCTTTAGTGTAGTTATCCTCACAATAGCCCCTTGAAGTAGATAAGTACTATTTTCCCCATTTCATAGATATTCTCTGTCCCTCAGTTCCCTTCGTCTATGTAGCCAACCCCATCTCTGCCACCAACACCCTTCCTCTCCCCAGACTCATCACCTGTGTCTACAGACTTGGGATTGCCTAATGGCTCTAAAAATACCTGTGTAGACGTTCTGTCTCAGGCTGGAGCTCAGGCTCTGAAACCTACCCTCTTCCCCGGGTTTCAGAACCTGAGCTCCAGCCTGAAACGGAACCTCTACACAACTATTGTTAGTGCCATAATGCAAGCCTGATTTTATAGACCTGGGCTCTGAGATCACTGCTGTGGTTTTGTGGGTTTTTTGTTGCAGTGTAGACATATCCACAGAGGCTATGGGCCCAATTTTTAAAGGTGTTCAGGCACCTAAAGATGCAGATAGGAGCCTAGTGCAATCTGCATCTTTAGGAGACTAAATACCTTGAAAATCTGGCCCTAAGTGACTTGCCTAAAGTCATACGAGTCGGTGGTGGAGCAGGGACTTGGTCCCAAGTCTATTAAATTCTAGTGTAGTGCCTAGGACCAACTTTCCTCTGATTTACCAGTATATCTAAGTTCAGAATCTGGCCCTAGATCTCAGTGTGTAATCTATGTGACGGTTTACTCACATAATCCCCATTGTATATTGCACAAAATATTGAATGTCATGCACTGCCTTTATTCTACTGTATATTTACATAATCACACAATTTTGTGTATGAAAGAATATTTGTTTGAATTAAATGGGTCTGTTGTTAAGGTTGGGAAGTTCTCTGTGTTGGGCTCAGCGAACCGCAGATACAACATACTGGTTTCAAGTTTTGTTTTGGCCAGCATTTCATGAAATCTTGCTTAAGTTTCTAAATGTTTTTACAGTTTTTTACAAAGGCCAACAATTATAGCATCATATTTTCATGCTTAGCGTTATTTATGTGAGGGAGGATGCAGGAAATAGCCAATTTATTTTAAAATATTTATTGTTAACTCAAGATATGCCACTTCGCTTTTGTGCTGAAATGTCAACTCTCTGATGTAAAGCAGCCTGGAGCAGTGTTACTGCATTGATGTTACTTATTAGATAAGCAACAACACAGAGGGCATGAGGCTCTGAAGAATAATCCCTGCTGAGTGCCTCAGGACACTGCAGAATTATAAAATTCAACATGGCATATGTGATGGGAGTGGGTGACTCCTTTTTTATTATGTGTGGTGTTAGATCAAGACTGCACAATAGAACCCTTAGTGATAGAAGTTGGAGCACGACACCTTCAATCCTAGGACAGAGAGAGAATTCTGTTGACACAGCAGGACCGTAGAGAATCTAATATGGACATTTGTATCCTGTTCCAGTTATGAAATCGGGGGCCAGACTCTCAGCTGGTGTAAACTGGTGTAGCTCCATTTACTTCAATTTGCCTTAAAATATCAGCCTGTTTTTCAGTTGGGCCTTATAAATGTGGCTTTAGATGCATACCTTTAGTCAATCAAGTGTTCAAAGTTTGGAGTAAATTAATTCCATCTCTGTATAGTCCAGATGAACTGTGAGAGTGTGGGTGGGGGAAGGGTATTGGGAGGTGAAATCCTCTCCCAGTCTGGAGCCGGGGCACTGAAGAGCAGCACAACCCCACTTTTTGTGGTTGCCACTGCATTACCTGGGCTGGAATAGAGGTTGTAGTCCCTCTCTGACCCTCATATAGGGTCTGAAGGCCAACGGACATATGTAATCAAGATGTCATTGTCCGTCCCTTGGTCCCTTTCAAGCCCATATCCTTCATGGGATATAGAGGCTGTAGGGGCCTCCTTGTTCAGCTACTTAACTATAGCATCCCTCACCCTCCAGTGCAGATCCACAACAGAATGCTGCCACCTTGTGGGGTCCTCTGAAGCCAGTTAATTGCATCCGGTGTGAACAAACACAACAAAAAACTAGCTTAATATATTTCAAAATCGATTGTCTCCATTAATTTGACAACTGCAGTTTAAATATTAACTATCTGATGGTGCTTTACAGTCATATGACAAGCACTCAAGTGCCAGCAATATGCAGATAATACACAACTCTGACTATCCTTCACCACATACGACCACACCACTACCACCAAGATGGCCAAGTGCTTGGATGAGATTAGCTCATGGACGAAGAACAGCTGGCTGAAGCTAAACCTGAGCAAAACAGAAGTAATGTTGGTGGGCAGAGAACAGTATTTTGAGACGTTTGCCGCTGCGGTGCAGTCTTCTTTAATTGAAAGTTCCCATCCACAATAGGTCAATTCAATCTATATTCTAGGAGTACTTTTGGATTGCTCGCCAACAACTGAGCTCTCACATTGGCAATGACTTTGAATAATGGTAGGAGACTTCATCCCATCCTGGAGGACTCAGACCTAGCCGCAGTTATTTATACCTTTGTCACCTCTCGGCTGGACTATACCAATATGATATACCTGACCATAAAAACTTCAGCACTCAGGAAACTATAACTAGTACAAAATGCTGCAGTACATCTCTTCAGAAGCACAGACTACCATGAGCATGTCACACCTTTCCTGTGCTCTCTGTGCTGGCTTCTCATAGAACTTTGAATCAAGTTCAAGATCTCGGTCCTTAACTTCAAAGCACTCTATGGCTTGGGCCCAGGATATCTTATAGATCATGTATCAAGACTGTGTTTGATCTTTAAACTCTTCTGACACAATGAAACTGTCAACAATTAGAGTAAAGCTCATCTCTGCAGGAGAGAGAACTTCCTCTGGCAGTGGTCTGAGAGTGTGGAATGAATTTCCCCAGGTACTAAAGACCATCATAAACCTCACCACTTTCCACTCAAAATGCAAGGTGTATTTATTTGACCTTGGCTTCTCTAATATAAACACATAGCGACAGGCGGGGTGTGTGTGTGTGTGTGTGTGTGTGTGTGTGTGTGTGTGTGTGTGTGTTAAATAAACTAACAAAACAAAACACTCCACTGCATATGCTTTTCCTTCGAGGAAAGGATGAGAGAAGAAATAACACATGACTGATGTTAAGTCACATTGCTTAATGCACTACTGGAAGTCACTCAGACACTACATTGATAAGCATGGTCTGTAAGTATTATCTCCAACTTACAGACAGGGAAAGTGAGATACAAATATGTCCAGTGACTTGTCCAGGACCATACTCTGACTTGCTGATAAAGCCAGGAATAGAACCCAGAAATCTTGATTGCCAATGCTCTGCTTCAATTCCTTTCCCTCTTTAATGAAAAATGCAAACAAATTGTAAGTTCTGTGCTCTCATAAAGTTTGACAAATGTAATATTGCAGTTTTAATCTAGCAGTATAGTTAGGTAAAAGATAGCATTAGTTATTCTATTATGGTGGCTAAATATTGAAGGCTTTTTCATATGCAGACTTTACTCCCTTTCCAGTCAATGAGACTACTCATATGAGTAAAGTCTGCAGTATCAAGCCCCAGGTTGTGTTTATTGTATAGAAATCCGTTATCACAACAATGTGCATATTGAACTTGAATCTACATTGCCTCGCACCTGGCGTGGTTAATGCCAGCTAAGCAAAATGAGAGCAAAATGAATGTAAAGTATGAGGTGGAGGCCCTAATCCATCCTTACTGGCTAATGAAATAAGTTGGGTTTCAGATGGTTATTCACCTAATAAACCACTAACTAATACATCACCGTAAACTCAAGGTGAATCCTAGTTCAGTACCAAAAACTAGCAATAACTGGGATAACCAGGAGGCTACGTCTATCAGGGAGATCTGGGATGATGAACTTTTCATTTCCCTCATCTGATGATTCAGCCCAAACATCCAGATTTGTTTAGCGTATACAGGAAACTGCAAAGGATATAGTGGATATAATTTAACTTCTTTTTTATTGGTTAGCAAAGGTATTTAAAAACAAATAATTATGGAGACTTGATTCAAGAGTTTTAAAGAAAGAAAAAGCTATTAACATCAAATCCTTCTTTCTCAAGATATGAATTACAGGTTTAGTTTTTGCTGAACAAAATCAATAGCCTTTTTTTTTGGTATATTTCTCTGTCATTATTAATCACTTCTTCTGCACATATTATGTGGAACTAAACTTGAAAGCAAATAAAAAAATTGGAGTGAAGATTCCAAATGTTTTGATTATTTGTATGTGTCTATAAATACAATATGCTGGTGATGAATTCTGCCTGGCTTGTTAAATGAATGAACATTAAGAACATTGTAAGAAAGAATGCATATTTAATCAAAGAAAGCAGCCATTTCTGAAACTGGACTGCTGTCCCTTTACACTTAAGAAGATTACAAAAATTAGACATCCATTCCTTGAAACCAGAGTTAATGAATTACTTAATCCCTCTTTCAATAGCTACTGTGAGCTCCTCTAGTTTGTTCCCAAGTATCTAAACACATGCTGAGATTCAAAGCCAATATCAGGAAAGTGAGTGTTGGAACTGTTGTTAATACAAAGTTTCAGGCGTTGCCCTTACAACTGAGAAAGAAAAAGACAAATGCCATTAGAGTTAATTGAAAAGGGGATGAATAACAAAGCGTTTTAGTGTTAATTCCCAAATTTCTGTACTTATAGCAAACTCTCTTTTCAAATGTTGAACTGGGCTGATTTCTCACTATTTGCCAATTTCTAGAAATATAACAATACTGTGTCTCAGATTACAAAATGGCCTTGGGGCAGTCTATCTACAGAATTCACCTCACAAATTTGTCTCTCACCTGGTGAGCTGAGCGGGAGCCATGAATCATAGCCTTGGGAGCCCAAACTCATGGCTCCTCAACAGCCCAGGGTCCACTGCTCCAAGGTCTTGAAGGTGGGGCTCTGAATGGTAATTCTGTTTAGCAGAGAGCTTTTAAGTGTTTTGGTTTTCATTCCAAAACCCTCCACAAAACAGAATTAACAGTTTCTTTACCTAGTTTGACTTCTGCTTCATTAATATACAGTATCTCATTATTGTAACTTGGGGACCCAAATACCACAACAAGCTACATATGGTTGGGTCTCTACACCTGTGCAAGGTCCCATGGGACAGAGTCTGTCCCCATAGAACTCATTGCAATAACAGGGCCTATTCTGTCTGTTTCCCACAAGCCCTGCCTAACTATTGGCTATCTCACATTACCTTGCAAATAAAAGACTATGGTATTATACAGTGTAAAAATTCTTTTTTTTTTCCCATTCAGTCCGAACAGCTGTAGTAGTTACAATTCATTATAGGCTGTATGCAAATCCAATTTAGGTTATTTACTTCCTAACTGAAAGTGCAATAAGAGACTAGGAAGAATGATATACAGTGAGGGAACTACCCAATAATAACACTAGCACTAATCTTCGCCAATTAACATTATTTTAATTGGAGTCAGTCTAAATTAGTAAATCCAAATGGGCTGTTCCCCCTCCTGATATAGCCAATGAGGTCTTCATAACCCGTCAATTAATTCTGATGTTTGGGGCTAGACTGAGACTTACCCTTGCATGAGTTTCTTGGGGAGAGAGTAGGATCAAAAGAACCTTCCCACCCCTTTGCACACCATTGAAAGGACTGAGCACAACACAGAACATAGAGACCACTTCCCCCTAGAGAGGGCTCCCAGGGGTCTAAATCATCCCAAAGGCCCAGACTGTGATTTCCTTACTCTAAGTAGTATCTTACTCCTTGAATAGTAAGAGTGAGATTCTGTGCTGTACCTCTGAGGGGACCAGCACAGAGCTAGACATAGAGGGGTGTGGTAAGGTAACTTATACAACTTTTGCACCCTTCCACTTCAATTCTGGGCTGCTATAGCAGAGCCTCTCTAAATTACAGCAGCCTGTCCCCAGCTTCCTAGATGCAGTAGGGTTGCCCAGAAACCCCAAAGTAGTACCTATTGAAGCCCTGCTCTTGATATATCCCTCCTGAGACATGCCCTCAGGTTACCACCATTCCAGAGTTTATGAGGGCGTCCTCATAAATCAGCCTATGGCTGTCTTTTTCAGTTCCTGCTCCTGAGAAATCTCCCTTCGCTGGATCTGGGGCTTATAGTTTTAGACCCCTTTTATGTCACTTTGGCCCTTTCACCCAGTATATAAAAGCTATCCCAGGGGTGCCCTGCCCCCAAATTAGCCAGATTGTAAATTACACAGTCCGTCTGATAAAAAATACAGGAATTACATATACAGAAAAAGAATAGCTCAGCATTTTCTGCTAATGCACACTACACTGCATAGGCAAACTGACTGTACAAAAAGTGCAAAAATGAGGATGGACCTTGCCACATTAGTATGTGCTATGCTACAGCAGCAGTGAATCCACCACTCACTATGCACGAAGCATTTTAGAAGGGGGTGTAGGATATGCTACAGTGCATTTTGAGAAGCGGCATGTGATAGCGTAGTAACAGATTGCATCATAAACAACATACAAGAAAATTAAGGTAATGCATTCAATTTTAAGTTTTGCCGTTCCTGATTTACAAGACTTTTTGTAACGTTAAACCATCTCTTAACATAATTGTTTGATGGAATTTCCTGATTTTTTTATTATTTTATTTTTAATTCCATAATCCATGACTGTTTGGCTGTTTGCCATTGGAATGTTCTGTCTTGCAGAAGCAACACACTCATCAAGGAAAGAACTTGTACCGAGCACTGAGTTGTTCTTAGCACACCTAGGTTAGCTGCATAAACATGTACAACTCAGCCTCATTTCCTTCAGAATATATTAGAAAGACATTAAAGAAATGGAAGAAAGTTTATATATATATTTGTTGGAAAGTCTGATCAAAAATTGTTCACCATTTTTAAGTCCCAGGACAGTGAAAAGTAAATACAGTTTTCCTGCATAAATGGGAAAACTGTATTCACTTTTTACTGTCCTTGGACTTAAAAATGGCTGAACTATTTTTGATCAAACTTTCCAGCAAAAATATACCTCGAGGCGGAGACCAACCCCAGAAATTTTAGCTTTGGAAAATTGAAAAATGTGGAAAAATTCAGTCCAATATCATTTTTTTCATGTCAAAATCTGAAATTTTAAAATAAAAAAAAATGTCAAATGATAGTTATGAGCAATTTAAGCAAGAGTTTATCATGAAAACTCAGATGCTATCTTAGTTATAACTACTGCTAATTATCCAGATACATAATTGAGAAATTCATAATCTATATATTTATTTGATGAGATATTCGGTATCCAACATGACAATGGAGAAATGTGGCCTGATGCTGTACCCCCATATAAGTTGCTGGGGAATTTGATGCAGGTGTTTGTAATCATGCAAGATATACTCTCAGAGACAGGATAGTTATTTTGATTATCATGCATTTATTTACTCAAATGTATGACATTCATCATTCCTTGAAACAGTGCCTCTAAAAGATAAATACTTCTGCGACTGCCTTTACAATACTCAGAAACTTCTGTGATTTGTTTCATATAATTAACTTCCTACAGGGTCATCTTCTGGATGTGACAATTTGGGACTGTTTATCAGTCACAGTCAAATGCACTGGGTTAAAGGCAGAAGTGGGTATTTTAATATCCATGCAGCTCTAATTGATATGTAGCATCCATTATGCAAAATAGCGTGTTTCTCACATCTACTCTTTTGTGATGTGACTTGCCATAATTTTATGTAATAAACTACATTGTGTAGTGGTGCAGATAATTTGACATAATTCATTGTGAAATATCAAAATATGTATCAGAAGCCTAGTCAGCAACATGTCAGAAATAAGTATCTTCCTTAAGTGGATCACAATATATGTCTTTTCAAATCAATTTTGTTTTGTTTTTTTCAGAGATAAGCCAGGTCCTCTGGTCATTTCATTCCTGTATGTTTTTTTTTCCCCCTGAGAACAGCTAAAAATAAAGAGAGCAAAAATGGAGTAGCTGCACTCCTGTTGCCAGAAAGAAGTGGAATGAATCAAAAGAGCTCTTCTGTTTCAATGTTTTTACTACACTACTAATGCTGAGATGCTACATCATTTAAAGTGATAGTCACAAGTACATACAAAGGAATAGTAGGAGATTGTAAAATTATTTCAGCTATGCAAATGTTTTTCTTTCATCGTTGCTTTTGTAAGGATGCAACTGGATTGGCAGTGCAGTGGATTAAGATTGTTAGTAAACCTGCTCTTGAAACCTCTTCCCACTTCCCAGTCAAGTGATCCTCTTGTGTACCCTGTTCAATCTCACAGCTATGAGGATATTTACCCCTGGGAAGAGCAGAATGAGGCTCTCTCCATCCAACCCCCACCCAAAAAAAAAAAAAAAAACAGAATCTGTTGGCATTCTAATCTGTCTCTTCAGCTCAGCAGTAGAAAATACAAACCCTTTGTAATCACCAGTTTCTGTTAGAGAAGATAATAGCAACGCTTGGTTAATGGTTCAAAGAAAACAAAATGAACTCTGTTGAACTCTGCTTTTATTTATTCTGCTACTTTATAGCTTGCAACATCATTTATGGCACCATTTTTCATCAAGTAATATACTATAATTGATGTCATGGAGCCCTAACTAGTTGGAAGATGTCAAATATATTGGTTTTGTTTATACTGACTTCAGCTGGTCAATTGGAATCTGGTTCAAGAGGAAGGTCTGAGCCTATTCAAGGATATTTTAAAAATGTATTCATCTGCAATATAGAATAAGAACCAGATCCTGATGTCCATGGGCATTTGGGACCAGATTCTGATTTCAGTTACACTAGAGTTACTCTGGTTTTGTACTGGTGTAACAGAGAGCCACTTTTTCTGCCTTCAGACTAAGAATTTAATATAATGGTTTAGAGGCAGTGGCTTAATACTACAGCCAGATAACTGCACGCTTTATATGTGAACAAGTAATAACTTCTTCCCCCCAAAAGTCACACGTTATAAGTCACCTAGTCCCAGTGATGCATGGTAGCTCACTCTTAATGCTAAAGAATGGCAGTTTTCAGATGAATTGTGATTTGTACTGATAATGTGATTTTATTTATTTTTTAAGCTCCGTTTGGAAAAAAAATCTGTTGCTGTTAGAAAAGGGTAGCAACAAATTCAAGTCACAGGAGGATGCCATGCATTTATATATCAGACAGTTTCAATTGTGAAGTTGTTTTATTAAACAAGGGGGAGTGTAGGGTGTCTCCGGCTTTCGGAGTCCCATTACAGTAAAGCTCATCCATTCTGTTCAAAGAGATTGAGCTTTTAGTCTGTTGTCTGTCATTTCTTTCTTTCTTTACTTATTTATTGAGAGCCTACATTTTGAATCCAGCTTTGAGAAAAGAGATTAAGTCTTCTCTTTCTGGCGCTTGCACAAGCCATCAAGAGAACAGAGACTTCATTTGGCAGGGGTTCAAAAGTTATTGGCTTTAAAAATTGCTCAGGAGTAATAGGCCAACAATCAAACAAGTTCTGACAGTCCGAAGGGGAAACAAGTGTAGGAATGGGCATCCGACACCGTTTAGCAGTAAAGCTCTGGTTTTGATCTGAAGCATATGTACCACAGCAAGAACTGCGCAAAAAGAAGACAACTTGAATATATTAAACTCGGCATATTTTTGGCATCCAAAGTGAGACCGTGCAAATGTTTGTTTCCCTCCTCACAGCTGCATGACCACACTCCCTCTGGGATGAATGAGGCTCTTGCTCAGCCATGACACTGCCTGAAAAATCTTTCACACAACTGCAGCTGGACTGAGGAAGAAACTAAGAGCGCAAGTTTGATGGCCAGACTCTTAGTTGACACACTGGCCCTTGAACCAGAGGCTTCCATAGCCAAAAAACATGAGCTGCCAAAGCTTGAACTAAAGCATTAAAGCACCATGGTACACACTGTAACAACTCGTAACCGCTGCAGACTGGCACCAAGGGGAACCTGTAACATATTCACCAGTTGGTTACACAAACTCCTTAGGTCTAATCTGTCTGTGGGTCCAGTAGGGCTCCCAATAGAAGAAACACAATGGAGATCCTCTACCTCTACACCTAACTCTTCCATCTACTCTGTGTAGGTGTGGGTGTGGTCGGTCACTTCTATGCCAAATGGAGACTGGGATTGATTTAAATATTCACTACCCCCCGCCCCCATCCCTGCAGTGCTTTGTGCTAGGAAACTCTCTCAGGAAGAACCATTATCAGTAGGTGGAATTTGCTGGGGGCAGCTGCTTGCTGCGGATTTCCGAGCCACATGATTCTACTAGAGCTGTACTGCCAGAATGGGAACAGAAGCCTTCAGAGCTAATGTAGAGAAAAGGGGTCTCTATGTGAATAGCCCTGGTCACATATGAAAATACCATAGGTTCACTGGATTCCAATAAACTGATCCCAGAATAATTCCTCATGGAATTTTCCTCCCATCAGAAACCCTTCTCATGGATATATCTGTAAATGCTACCAGTGTGGGCCTTTGACACTTACTTGCTTTGTGGCCTTGGTGGAGTACCTTTGGTCAGATCATTAAATATACTTAGACATTGCAGTGCTGAATTGAGCAATGCCTAACCCCCAGGTATCCCTCTATCCACAGGAACTTTCATCCCCCAGGTAGGCCCCCAGACTCCATACAATGAATGGGGAGAGTTAGGCATGTAAGAAAGGGCTTTTCAGAAATCAGCAAGCTGAATGGCAAGCCACACAACCTCACGGGGTGAAATACAAAGGAGAGGGTCATAGCTGCCTAAGAAGCCAATCTGGTGCATCTGGATGATGGGCCAGAGATAGATGTCTCCACTCAAAATCTTCTGCCACAACTCAGCTCCTGGAGTTAGATACCTACACTAGGTCAGCTGCTTAAGTAGCCTATGCCCAAGCAGCTGAACCCCCCCCTCTCTCTCTCTTCTGGTCACACTCAGTACATCTCTCAGGTTTGTGCTATGTGTCCCTGTACCCCCAGTTTTCTTTTGTGCTGAAGCTATTTTGCCTCCACTTATTGGTGGTTTGCAATGGGCATCCTGATGAGGGGGCTGGCAATAATAGGTGTTAGGTAGGACAGGGCCTGCAGGAGAGTCAGTCTCCAGGCAACCTAATGAGTGTAACTGGCCTATAGTAGGCTGCCTGATTGGCTACACTGACTGATTTGCAGAAGAAGTCCGCAGATCAGTTGATCTTAAGACCAATGGCAGCAGTAGTTTGGTAGCTGCTTGATGCATTTGCTCATGGCTATGGTAGGTTTTGCTCCAGTCTTGTTCATAGTCCTGCTCCTGTTTTGCCTTAGTGTAGCTAATCCCTCTCTTAACCTTGGCTCTGACTCTGTTTCTCACCCTGGGCTCCTATTCCTGGCTACTAATTCCTGCTCTGACTACTGGATATGACCACCTATGTCCCAGTCTCTGACAGTTAGGTGTTCAATGAGCATACCTATTGGATTAGGCCCTGCTGGTGAGATAGGCACTCCCCCACATAGTTTGAGAATCCTGCTCTGGGGCTTTGGCTTGAGCTAAGGCTCTGAGTGACTTGTCAGCCATAGGGTGGCATCAGCGCTTAGGTGGCTTTGGGAATATTGAGTGATGTATGGTGGGTGTGTATCTACACACTAGCTGGGAGACAGATTCACTCTAGCTCAGCTTGAGCTAGAATGCTAAAAATAGAAGTGTGAGCATTGCAGCACTGGCAGGGGCTTGGGCTAGCTGTCCAAGTTCAAGCCCACCTAATCCCTAGATCCCAGCTCAGGCAGCTAGCCGGAGCTGCTGTCAGTGGCACAATGTCCACACTACTGCCTCTAGCTTGAGCTGGTAGCTGCAGTATAGACCTGCCTTTCAGTGCCTAGGGACTTAGGCACCTGTGTGGTCAGGTGGCAGCCGAGCAGCAGATTTGAAGGTATGAATGACTCTTAAGTGTTGGACTTTGCTACCAAAAGAAGCAGGTGCCTAAGTACCTTAAGGAACCGGGCCTTCACCTCTCTGTGTCACTTTACAAAACTGGGGAGAATAACATTTAACAATGTCATTGGGATGCTGGGAGTGTAATTAATGTCTGCACAGTGATTGGAAAACATAAAATAAGTTGCTAAGCTTGGTATTATTAACTCATTATTTTGTCTTTTTATGCAGAGCAGACTTTGCTGTTGAAGCATTCAGCTTTTGTTACTTTAAAGAAATATTGTGGAAATATAAGTGTTTTATTATGATTACACAGAAAACAGATATCTGAATTAAGCAATCTTAAATTAATGGTGCTAGGAATTATCTTAACCCTGCAAAGTTAAACTTCTTATTCAGGCTAAAGAACAGATGACTGTCATGTCTGTAATAGAGAGATATTTATGCAATAATGAATGCAGCCTAAGGCATTTCCTGGGGATTAATGAATTAATGTCCATTTGGAAGGGTAAGTTGCTTGAGGCAAAGCTGCTCATTAACTCCCCAGAAAATATCCAGGGCTATGGGTGTTATAGGATTTTAGATTTTTTTACTTCACCACAAAGTAAACTCCTTTACATTTTCCCCAGAAGCAGCAGACTCATTCTTCACGATTGCCAGAAGCACATTCATTCTGAATGGATAGTACCCCTGTATTAGGCATGTATACAGAACAGTAAAGAACTATCAGAACTGTTAATATTTGATCAAGGATTCAAATGATAATGGCTTTCCTGAAAAGCATGTTCCTCGCTTAACTGCCAAGAGACTGTACCATACAGTAGTGTATCATATCTTTTGAGTTCAGTAACATGTCTAAATAAATAGATTGGGTCACAGTACAAAGCCGTAAGGACCATCTAAGTAGGTACCAAAGGGGAAATATGTCAGTTTGATTAACAAAATAAGACCACAGTTGTTGAAGCTGAGGGCAAAACATTTGTGGCAGGAATGAAAGGCTGAGTCATACAGAGATTCCTCAGGTAGTAAACTCAATGGGAACAAAGAGCACACAGTAGGAGGTAGTTAAAATTGATCCATAATTTAGGATTTTTGTATCCTTTTGCTGAAAAACTCGCCTCTTCCAAGAAAGAAAAGAATCTATACTGAATGACATAGTGGAGTTTTATTTTTTTATTATTATTTTTGGTTTGGTTGGGGTTTTTTGTGCCTTGCAGTGAAGACCATGGAATGTGATCATGATATAGTTCTTGGTAATAATCTCAATAATAAACAGATATTTATTTTTGTTTAATTGGAATTATAATTTTAAAAAGAATATGTTAATAATACAGGC
This sequence comes from Chelonia mydas, assembly GCF_015237465.2. NCBI lineage: Eukaryota > Metazoa > Chordata > Testudines > Cheloniidae > Chelonia > Chelonia mydas. The sequence goes on from NC_057852.1 coordinate 102,302,464, forward strand.
CAGATTCATGAATACACTTACTGGTTTTGTGCAGTGCTGTTGATGCGAAGCAACCATAAACCCTACATAACTTGGTAGATAAAGTTAGTTCACGGCTGCTTTGGGTCACCCAAATAGTGCAAAATATCCAAATTTTGCCTATTTGTGTGTATACTGTATACCTAAAAGATTTTAAGCATCCTTCTGATCTTACTCCAATTAAGTTATGCTGGTTTAGCATTCTATAAGAACATGCACACACAGAAAGTTTGGGAAAAAAATCAAGACAGCCATCCTGAAGATTCAGCCTTTACTCCACCCATTGATCAATTAACCTCGTTGGTTTCATTATTTTGTTCAATTTCACAGTTTTGCCTAAGTGACTGTTCTGCACAAAGATCATCAGCAAAAATATATAAAAAGAATCCTACATTTTGTATTGCAATGTAAGGTAAGGTGAACTAGATGCTGAAAGAAATCACCATCATTTTATCCCCCTGGTTCAGAAAAAAACAACAACCCTAAATAAATCCTTTGCAGTAAAGTATTTGGAGATTTATTGAGAGAGGTTTTCATTCTTCAAACTTCATAACTGTAAGCATAACTCACTGGACTGTTTCAGGAACACATGTTAACCATTACAGCTCTTTCGCTAATTTCCCACCCTAAATATTTTGAATCACCAAGTAAATTTTGGACACAATATAACGACTAATAATGACAAACCTTGATGGTGAATCAAAATGTTAGTTTATTACAAAATTACTTAAACTCAGAAACCAAGAGTATTCTGTGCAATGAGAAAATCAGAACATCTCCTTCCTGTGATTTGGTGAATAGCCAGAGCCTATGGAGTTGCAGCTGCCCATCACTTTTGAAAATTAGACCAAGAGAGCTAGATCATACCCTCTGTTTAGGTTTGTGTTTGCACTGGAGATGATGCACAATAAAAGGTTTTCCCCAATCCTAGCTTCTGCCCCCTATTCTGCCCAAACACCTGTGGTCTAGATAATATTTAGTCCTGCCATGAGTGCAAGCGATTACACTAAGTGACCTCTCAAGGTCCCTTACTGTTCTATGATTCCACATACATGGGATTTTTGGGGACAGAACAATCTCTTCAGGGCTTGGGAAGATGGTTCTGAGGAGGTGACTAATCCCCTTATCCTTGGGGAGTGGGGAGCTCCATTCAGAATTTCTCCTCTGTTTGAGGTTTCCAAAGGCATGATTTGGCACAGAGAAGTTTTGAGTAGGACAAGGGGACCATGCAACTAACACACTAGCAAAGTTTCCTTTAATTTATTTAAAGTAGTTGTGTGAGTTACTTGAGTTAATGAGCCACATGAGTTTAAATAAAATTCTGGTTGAAAAGAAAACTAAGAACCAATAATATTTGGGTGTTCAGAAAACTTGAGTAAGTTGAAATCTAAATCACTTAATTGTTTGTGGTTATGGAACATTTTTGTACTCTAGTGGGAAACCCTTAAAGAATATAAAAGGGGAGAAACCAATAGATAGTGTGGAAAATGTAACAGGGTTTATACAGAAATTATTCTTAAAAATAATTCTAGATTGTTATTGAGAATGAGATACTTTCTACTGGTTTTATTGAACCATACTATATAATTCTAATGTGGACACAGATTCTCTATTTAACCATATACAAATTAATACACCAATAGAAAGGATATAGAATTCTATAGCAACAATAACTTATTCTATATCCTTTCTATTGGTGTATTTACCTATTAATGGATATATATATATATATATATATACTACTACCCAAACCTATTTGCCTACGCTTTGTATAAATACCACTCTTTCACTGTAGACCATACACCACACCAGGCTCCTTCCCCTGAATTGGAACATCTGCTTTCCAATCCATTAGGAAGAAAAAGAAGAAGCTGCTTACATGTATTTGTTTTGTCATGGTTAAGTCAAGAGACAAGATGGGTGAGATATTATCTTTCATCAACCAAAGTTTGTCCAATAAAAGAGAAGCTCTGAAGTTATACAGACCTCTTTCAGGTGTGGAAGAGGTACTCAGAGTGTCACAGCTAAATACAAGGTGGAACAGATTGTTTAACATAAGTAGTTAACACATTCTAAGGGACTGTTCAAGGTGAAGTGGCCTGTTAACACCTCTGCAGTCAAGGACAAAAAAGGGAGAGGTGTTAGTGGGTTACAGATGGCTATAATAACCCATAAATCCAGTGTCTTTATTAAGACCATAAATTTACTAGACACTACAGTCATAAATTTAAGTTCCCAGGCTACTCTTTTGAAGGTGTTGTGCAGGTTTCCTTTGAGGATTGAGGACAGAGAGGTCAGATATGGAGTGATCATTTTGTGAAGTGTTTGCTCAAGGGATGATATGGCTTTTTGTCTTTTATCATTTTTCTGTGTAAGTTCATGAATCACTATGCTCTCAACTGAATTCACACAGAAAAATGATAAAAGGCAAATAACAATATTGCCCGCAGGCAAACACTTTCCACAAAATGATCATTCCATATCTGACCGCTCAGTCCTCACCCTCAAAGGAAACCTACACAACACCTTCAAAAGAGAAGCCTGGGAGCTTAAATTAATAACTTGGCTAGACACTGAGATCTTGTTTTTTTTATATAAAGACACTGGATTTATGGCTTATTAGAATCATCTGTAACCCTGTTTGTTAGGATATAGATATTCAGGCCTGTCTGCAAAGGCCTGTACTTTAAGAATTTAGGTGTATTCTTATCACTTGGCTAGTTATAGAGGTAAAAAGAAAGAATCAAAATCACTGTCTGCTGGTGTAAGGGCCTTCTCTTACTGTGAGAGTCTGAGGCTCTGTTCTTAGGCTAAGGCCTTTGGCTAAGCAGCAGAAGCAGCCATTAGCTAGGAAGCGAACAGTCACATCCTCACATTCCAAACTAGTCACATTGAAATAAGGTGCTATTGGGCTGTTAGGAATACAATCCTGTCCTGAATACAATCCTGTCCTGATAATTCCTATCACCTCCAGAGAAAGGGAAGTGCCTAGAAAATGTAAAAGGAAACTTAGTTTGATAGCATCCTGTCTGGCAAGAACTCACTTATCAATAGCTGGGATGTGAAATCCTCACTTCTGTATTGTCTTGTCATTATAGTTCCCACTTTGCTATTGTTTCTCTGTATAATCTCTGTCTGGTTCTGTGATTGTTTCTGTCGGCTGTATAATTAATTTTGCTGGCTGTAAACTAATTAAGGTGGTGGGATATAATTGGTTACATAATCATGTTACAATATGTTAGGATTGGTTAGTTAAATTTCAGGAAAATGATTGGTTAAGGTATAGCTAAGCAGAACTCAAGTTTTACTATATAGCCTGCAGTCAATCAGGAAGTGAGTGGGTGGGTGTGTGGGTGGGTGTGCGTGGGGAAAATGGGAACAGGGAATGGGGTAAGGAAATTGGAATCATGTTTTGCTAAAGGGGGAAATGGGAACAGGGAATGGGGTAAGGAAATTGGAATCATGTTTGGCTAAGGGCAGGAATGGGAACAAGGACACAGGTGTAAGGCTCTGTGGTGTCAGAGCTGGGAAGGAGGACACTAAGGAAGGAAACTGGAATCATGCTTGCTGGAAGTTCACCCCAATAAACATCGAATTGTTTGCACCTTTGGACTTCGGGTATTGTTGCTCTCTGTTCATGCGAGAAGGACCAGGGAAGGAAGCGGGTGAAGGAATAAGCCCCCTAACACTGTTAACCCCCTTTTTTGACCTGTGACTAAAGGGGTGCTAATGGGCCACTTCACCTTGAATGATTTATCAGAATATATGTTAATTAATTATGCTAAACAATCTTTTCCATATTGTATTGAGCTGTGACACTGGATACCTTTTCTACACCTGAAAGAGCTTTGTGTAACTTTAAAGCTTCTCTTTTATCAAGCAAAGATGGTCTAATAAAAGATAATACCTCACTCACCTTGTCTTTCTAATATGGTGAGACCAACATGGCTCCAAAAACACTTGTCAGGGTAAAGTCAGCAGTCATGTCAACGACCCTGTTTCTTGGGTCTTGGAGGCAATATCAGACAGTGGGGACTGATATTGGTTATCATCTATTTTGCTGATTTAGGCCTTGCTTGCATGTGAAAATTTTACCAGTTATACAGATATAGTTATACTAGTATAACAATGGAATATAAAAGTGTCCCTTTCAGTTTAGCTTAAATGCTCTCTCAAGCAACATAAGCTAAACTTAGGGGTCACCAAATGTAATTAATAGGCAGCAGGTTTTAAACAAACAAAAGGAAGTATTTTTTTCACACAACGCATAATCAACCTGTGGAACTCCTTGCCAGAGGATGTTGTGAAGGCCAAGTTTATATCAGGGTTCAAAAAACTAGATAAGTTCATGGAGGATAGGTCCATCAATGGTTATTAGCCAGGATGGACAGGGATGGTGTCCCTAGCCTCTGCCAGAAGCTGGGAATAGGTGACAGGTGATGGATCACTTGGTTATTACCTGTTCTGTTCATTCCCTCTGGGTTACCTGGAATTGGCCATTGTTGGAAGACAGGATACTGGGCTAGATGGACCTTTGGTCTGATCCAGTATGGCTGTTCTTATGTTTTAAACCAAAAAAAGGGCATTCATACTGGAATAAGAGGTTTTCACGTAGGGGTTCCACTAGTATAACTATAGTGGTTTAATTTTGTGCATTAAGCTAAACTGAAAAAAAATGCAAAAAAAACTTTCCTGTAGAGGCAAGGCCTTTGGTGTGATGGTGGTGGTGAACTGACGTGCAGGATATAACTCATATTCAGTGGTGTATGCCACTAGACATGGAGGGGAATGAATGAGATGAGGATGAAAGAGGAGGTGTGGGATCTTTATGGGTAGGGCAATCCAAAGCCCACTGAATTGAATGAAAACAAAAGACTCCTATTGACTAAGCTCTAGTCCAGGCCCTTGGTGAATAGGATATTTCTATTACTGTTGTTATATAAGTAGTAACAGAACATCAGGAAGAGGGAGAAATGTACTCTGTTTACATTATACTGGATGAAGAGAAAGGGTCAAACTGCCCATGAGTTATATAACAAACAAACAATTGGGAGGAGAAGGGAAAGTTGGAATGGATTTAAAACCAGTATGTCAAGTCAGTTAAAAATTAAAAACACACACAAACAGAGAGGTTAACAACATGTTTAGGTTGGACCCATTCTGCCTTTAACTCACACCCTTTTGTATTTAGAGTTCAATCCTCCAACTTTTATTCACTGTTAGTAGCATTACTGATGTGAACAGGACTACTTGTATGATTAAGTACTAGGTTTAACCTTTGACTGCAAGTTCTTCAGGGCAGCCTTTTGTACAAGTTCAGAATAGTGGGAGCTGTAATGATGGATGCTGAGCTGTTCTGAAATCTGTTCCGAGTTGTGGTTGCTGAGTATTTGATGATTTCTGGTTCTGAGCAATTTTGAAAATGTGGTACCTGCTATACTGGTACTAATATGCCACAATACCTACTAAGGAGGTGTTCTAACATGGTAACTTTCCCATTATGAATAAAGATCAAGCAAATGGTACTTTCTGATGTTCTTACTGAAACACTTGCCCACAATGTTTCATAAACTTTTACTATAGTTACAGTGTGACATCCATCACCTAGGCAGGAGTTTGAAGGTGGCGGTAGGCTCATGTAAATCTAAGCAGTGCTCACTGGAAAGTCTTCTTTCCCCCCTTTTATTACCTTCTCCTTCCCTACACAGAGGAGGCACATCATAATGATTATCCTCTGCTATGGAATGCTGATTGTTGCTCCCTACCCAGTTTAGTTAATGTGACTGCCATGACAGTGTTGCTGTTCACTGATGCAAACCTCACACTCTGCCTTGGATGTAAACGTGCTGTCCCTATTGTTTTGGAATTATGTTCCAAAGGAATCATGAAGCAGTCACTGTATTTTAACAGTTTCACTGGCTTCCATAGGATTGGAGCTGCTTGATTTTTTCCCCTTTAAAAATGGTGTAATTTTTATTCTACCCCACACACACACTTGATGAAGAGTGAGTTGCTTATTATGGGATGAAACTAATAGGCTGATCCTCTCTGATTTTATCCTGATGCTCTCCTTGTGTTTTGGTATTCTTGCATTTGTGTCCATCAGCCATTTGGGCCTGATTCAGAGCTCACTTATCCCTGTGTACATCAGGAGTAAATCCACTGTAATTAATGGATTGCATAGGTCAGATCCTGAATCCTACTACTGACTTTTAATAATATGCTTCATTCAGGGTTGCAAAGTAATCTAAAAAGAAAAGGAGTACTTGTGGCACCTTAGAGACTAACCAATTTATTTGAGCATGAGCTTTCGTGAGCTACAGCTCACTTCATCGGATGCATACTGTGGAAACTGCAGAAAACATTATATACACAGAGACCATGAAACAATACCTCCTCCCACCCCACTCTCCTGCTGGTAATAGCTTATCTAAAGTGATCATCAAGTTGGGCCATTTCCAGCACAAATCCAGGTTTTCTCACCCTCCGCCCCACCCCAAAAAAATCACTCTCCTGCTGGTAATAGCCCATCCAAAGTGACCACTCTCTTCACAATGTGTATGATAATTAAGGTGGGCCATTTCCTGCACAAATTCAGGTTCTCTCACCCCCTCACCCCCCTCCAAAAACCACACACACAAACTCACTCTCCTGCTGGTAATAGCCTATCCAAAGTGACCACTCTCCTTACAACGTGCATGAAAATCAAGGTGGGCCATTTCCAGCACAAATACAGGTTTTCTCACACCCCCCCCCCTTTTTTTTCCAAAAAAAACCACACACACACAAACTCACTCTCCTGCTGGTAATAGCTCATCCAAAGTGACCACTCTCCCTACAATGTGCATGATAATCAGGTGGGCCATTTCCAGCACAAATCCAGGTTTTCTCACCCCCTCCCTCCCCCACACACAAACTCACTCTCCTGCTGGCAATAGCTCATCCAAACTGACCACTCTCCCCACAATGTGCATGACAATCAAGGTGGGCCATTTCCAGCATAAATCCAAGTTTAACCAGAACGTCTGGGGGGGGTTAGGAAAAAACAAGGGGAAATAGGCTACCTTGCATAATGACTTAGCCACTCCCAGTCTCTATTTAAGCCTAAATTAATAGTATCCAATTTGCAAATGAATTCCAATTCAGCAGTTTCTCGCTGGAGTCTGGATTTGAAGTTTTTTTTGTTGTAAGATAGCGACCTTCATGTCTGTGATTGCGTGACCAGAGAGATTGAAGTGTTCTCCGACTGGTTTATGAATGTTATAATTCTTGACATCTGATTTGTGTCCATTTATTCTTTTACGAAGAGACTGTCCAGTTTGACCAATGTACATGGCAGAGGGGCATTGCTGGCACATGATGGCATATATCACATTGGTAGATGTGCAGGTGAACGAGCCTCTGATAGTGTGGCTGATGTTATTAGGCCCTGTGATGGTGTCCCCTGAATAGATATGTGGGCACAGTTGGCAACGGGCTTTGTTGCAAGGATAGGTTCCCGGGTTAGTGGTTCTGTTGTGTGGTATGTGTTTGTTGGTGAGTATTTGCTTCAGGTTGGGGAGCTGTCTGTAGGCAAGGACTGGCCTGTCTCCCAAGATTTGTGAGAGTGTTGGGTCATCCTTCAGGATAGGTTGTACATCCTTAATAATGTGTTGGAGGGGTTTTAGTTGGGGGCTGAAGGTGACGGCTAGTGGCGTTCTGTTATTTTCTTTGTTAGGCCTGTCCTGTAGTAGGTGACTTCTGGGACTAGCCACTAGCCGTCACCTTCAGCCCCCAACTAAAACCCCTCCAAAGCATTATTAAGGAGTTTGGGGTGGGGGGCGGAGGGTGAGAAAACCTGGATTTGTGCTGGAAATGGCCCAACTTGATGATCACTTTAGATAAGCTATTACCAGCAGGAGAGTGGGGTGGGAGGAGGTATTGTTTCATGGTCTCTGTGTATATAATGTTTTCTGCAGTTTCCACAGTATGCATCCGATGAAGTGAGCTGTAGCTCACGAAAGCTCATGCTCAAATAAATTGGTTAGTCTCTAAGGTGCCACAAGTACTCCTTTTCTTTTTGCGAATACAGACTAACACGGCTGTTACTCTGAAAGTAATCTAAGGCTGCCCTAAAATTCTCAATCAGAGAAGCTGCTTCCCCAGAAAATGTTGGTTGATTGCTGTACTACTCAAAGGAATTTGGGGGGTGAGGGGGGGAATTGTGCTGTAGAATGTGTAGGGAGGAAAAACATGAAGAAAACACAATTACTCTTAATTCATTATTCTTGTGATACAAATGAAATTCCCATAGTTAACGAAATCATGACTTCTCAGAAGTGCAATAAAACAAAGGAGAAGCTCATTATCACTTGTTTCAGAATTTATTTTGAGTTGCATTGAAAACAAAGTGTCCTTCATTTCTACAGAGTGATTTGGCAATTATCAAAGAAAAAAATAGGATGTGCGTTGAGTATGGTGTCACACCCCAATGGCCCTCCCTCCCTCAGGGAGTCTCCAGGGAAGGCAGATCAGCACTGTATGTGGCTAACACTGTTGCAAGCATTGCAAAGCATTTTGGGGAGGGTCAAAGATGTGTGAGTGGAGAGTGGAAGTTTCCTTTGCAGAATATGAGAGGCCGGGGGCGGGGGGGGAGGTGAGAATGAAGAAGAGCAGAGAACGGGTTAACTCAACACTTCAGCTAGCTCCATGTAAAGAAAAGACGCAGGCACCGGCCCAAGGTCATGGGCTTGATGAGAAATCAGCAACTGCCCAGCCATGAGAAGAGGAGAACTAAGTTGAGCGGAGCTGCAGAGATAGCGGCGAGAACAGTGAGAGCAAATGAGACGGCGACAGCGAAGGCCAATAGAAGGGAAAACAAAGTCTCTGGAGCTGGGATGTTTTGGGAAACTGAGGAGGCTTCAGCAAGCTGGTTTGGACTGGCACAAAGAGCACCAGAAGCAGAGGTCCCTGGTGGAATACCCCACCCAAAGAGCCCAGGACTTAAAACCCTCCTGAGAGCTGGAGCAACTCGGATAGCAACAGCAGACTTGGACGCCCTGGGCCCAGGACAGCACTCCCATCCACCTTCCCCCTGCTCTTCTGATGTTACACCCAGACTCGGCCAGTCTGCATGCATGAGTATGAAAGTGGGTTAGGGCCTGGGGCATTAACACTTTCTTTCTTCCCCTGAATGATGTGGGAGCGTTCCCAGCACTTTCTGCTGTTATTTTATTATTTTATTAATAAAGTTTTAAAATTTAGACACTTGGTGTACCTCATCATCTCCTCCCCAAAAAGATCCTTTGGCCCCAGCCTGATCAACTGTGGCCCAAGGCAGATTGGTAACGAAAATCTGTCACAATGGGGAAGAAAAAAACCAAGTGGACAAATGTAAACTTGGATGGTGAGTATAACTGGTGAGCCAAGCAAAATCCCTATGTACCCCATCTCATCCCAATATGCACAGTGAATTGCCCAGAAAATTGTACAGAAAACTGAAATTGCACACTTTCCTATACACTTACCTACAGTAATGGTTGCCAACATATCAGGATGGGAGGAATGCCATGGCATAGATATGGTGGTGATCCATTGCTGAAAGGAATATAGCAATCAGAGACATCTCCAGTGCCCATCAGTCAAATGACTGACCACTATGTAGATCATGGATAGCACTTTCAAAGTTTAGTTTTATGCATTTTCACATATGTATCTGCATACACTAAATATGTGCACCAAGAAAGAGGGCCACAAACTGTATCTTCCAGGATGTATCTGCCTGATTTTTTCCCATTTGCTTTGTGACACTTCTATTACCACATACAACTTTAGCTCTGCAGATTTGTCATGTCTCCACAGCTGCTGTAGCTCAGCCCAGAATAGGAATATATTTTTCACCTGACACTTTTTCCATTTCAGGACAGATTTGGGTTGGAAGGATTTGGAATGGGAAGCACTGATGCATAAATAACCCTCTTTTGCCTAATTATTTCTTGCTTTTCAAAATATTTGGCCCCTAAAACCATTACACATCAGTACTTGAAGCATGGAAGTCATTAGAGGAGAATAATTTCTGTTCTAAGAGTGGTTTGGCACCATTTCTGCTGCTGATCTCATAGAAGAATTTTCCCATTTTCAAGCCACTAATCTTCAATCTCTTTAGACTAAATATACATTAAGACCAACATTTTCTGGCATGTTAACTAATTTTTGTGTCTCAGTTTAGTGTGTCCAACATGAAGCATCTTATGTTTAGGTGTTTAACTAGTCTCCTTAATCCCTAATTTGAAGCATCTAAATTTGGGAAAAAAATGTTCTAAAAGTTTAAAGGGTGGGGGGGTGGGGAGGACGTGTCTGAACACAAGTAATATTTTCCTGGCAAAAGTTTTTTGAGTGCTGAAGACAGGTTGAGAATACTTCTGTTTTGTTTTTTTTTAATGGAGTTCATGCAAAAGTTACTGTGTGAGGTTATTTAGCCTGTGTTATTACAGGAGGTCACCCTAGATTATCATTAGGGTACCTTCTGGGCTTAAAAATCTATTATTCCTTGTTCTGCATGTCTGGCTAGTCAGATAGTCACACTTTATTTGCCTAATCATGTGGGAAGAAGAAAAGACTACTGACTACTTTTCCCCATCACAAAAATACCTCTATTGTGCCTTCCATAGGGAAAATCTTCTGGCTTCCCACTCTGCTGGTAACCTTTTGCAAAGAGAAAGGGAAAATAGGTTCCTCATGGCTCCCCTCTTATGAGAAGGAGTGGAAGGAAGGTCTCCTGGTGCACCTCCAACCACTGTGGGGAGGCAAAGAAGAACCCATACCTTCTTAAGGGTTAAGGTGACTAGCACACCCCCATGTATGTGCCCTCCAACCAATGCAGGGTCAATATGTGAACATCCTCATGGCAGAGAAAGCATGTAGGTCTGAGGAGGAGGGGAAGGTAAGGTGGCTGACAGTTCCATTTGGATATTTGTTTTAAAGGTCAGTATTTCATTTGTATAATAAGATTTAAGATGAAACTTGTCCAATTTATAACCAGGGTTACCTGCAATAGCCAGGGACTAGACTTGAGGATCCAGGAGGTCCCTTACACTCCTCTGTCATTCTGTTGACCCCTTATCAAAGGGCATCGTTGTCCTGTAGCACTCCCTACTGGCCACTGTTGTTCTGCTGAGGTCTGTCTCAGTTTTCCCTCCACAGAGGTTCCTTTAAAAAGTCCACACAGTTATTCAAAGCATTCACCTTCTGAGCACCGATGTGTTAAGTCCTGCACAAAGTCTTTAAAAACAGAACTGAGACCTGGAGAGTCTTCATGCCCGTTTCAGCTGGGCCCAGCCCTTCCTTCCTGCTGGTCTGTCCTCTAGAAAGTTCATTTCTTTTACCTCAGTCCCAAGCTGGGCACAGCCCTTCCTCCTCTCTAAACACTTCTTGCCTGGAGTGTGGCCTTTTCCACAGTTGTTTCCTCCTGCTGACTCAGGGCTGTGCAGCAGCCTTCTTACTGCCTGCCATCTGCCAACCACCTGCAGCTGTTTGACGACTTGGTCCAGGCACTTTTGAATATATGGGCCATGCTGCATTGGTACTAATATGCTACAATATCTACTAAGGAGATGATATAACATGATCATGTTCCTATTATGAATAAAGATCAAGCAGAAGGTAATTCCTGCTGTTCTCCCCTTTAGTCCAGTTGAACAGCAGGAAATCAGTCCAGATGCACTGGACCCTGATTCCACTTCAAAGGGCCAGTCACACTGTGACATCCCTAAGTATTATTATCATCCTTTGTACGTATCCCTCCATATCTTACCTCATGTTCACATTCTTGTCAGGACTGTAACTTATTCAAACTGGAAATGCTGATTTATAAAAATAAGATTATTGAAAACATTTTCTTGCAAGAAATAATTTCAGGTAATTTCAGGCTTCTTCCTCTTCTAAATTTGGTTTGTCTCTGACTTTGTCTTCTCCTTTAGAGGACTGCATTCCAGTGGGCACACTTCGAACACCGAGGTAGGTAAGTACTGCTTTAGATTTTGGTCAACATCTGGTACAAGGCTGGTGTAATTCCTCCCTGAGACCTGTCTCAGTCGGTGGGTTCCCCCCCCCCTCCCCAGTCAGCTATTACAGTTCAATTGTTCAGTTTAAAATGCCAAATTGGGGGGGGGGGGGAGGGGAGACGATTTATTGGTATTTTTGAAGCTCCAAGCTGTGTGATTATTTAACAATGGAGCTTATTTTAATGACTCATACACACATAGGCCCTACAAAATAGTCAAATACAACTGAGGATGCTAAAGTATTTTGTAAGGATACTTTTTTTTAAAAAAATGATTGAATTTGATTTCAAGGGTTATTCAAATATTGGGAGGTGGCAGAACAAAGCCATAGGCACTCATAATATTCCACCTAACTTGCGCCCTGGTCAGGGCTCATGCTGTGTTTTGATTGGAAGCCTAAATGAGTGCCCAGAGCACTGGGTTTATCCTTGAATATTTCTAAACCTACAAAAACACAGTAAAAATGCATTTATCTTTAAAATCATTGATTGCCACATCTCAGCACCATGCCTTTCATAGCATGAAGGGGAACATTTTCTATGAGGTCATCGGGTATGAGGTCATTTCTACCAGGTCATCGGGTATGTGCACTATATTTGCACAATAAATTGATATTCTAAGTAATTTCAGAAGACTCCAAAGTCTACTATAGAGTTTTTTGTAGTTATAACTCTTAGTACATCATTCTTCTAAATTACATTTAGTTAATCTGTATGGCATATGTGTCAATTATAGACCTACAAAAAAAATAGGTGTTGTACTTTATACCATATTAAAAATGGCGGGAAAAACTGAGAACTGAGTCATTACAAAAAATCTTAAGAATATTGCCTGCTGGCCTCCTAGATGCAAGATCTCGGTATTCATTATATTGATTTTACTGTAGTAAGTGCCATCAGCCATTGCCACTGCATAGTGACAGAGATAGCACTGCTTACCACCTCTTACAAGAAGATATTGCACACAGTGTGGTATAGTGTAGTAATATTCACTCTTTCTGACTCAAAATGTTGAGTTTTTAATGGTAATAACTGCATATTAAATGTGGGAAAAATACATGAATGCAGTGTTACTGCTGGAAAAGTTCAGGAAATTCAAACCCACAGAATTCATAATACTGACTTTTATTATGTTTATTTTAATGTGTACTCACTCACTTTGGGTGGGTTTAGTGTTTGTTTTAATCAAGGGAATTAAATGAAAAGGGGCACGGTGTACTAGTTGACATTTTAAAGAAGAAAATTATGAAATTTTAAATTCAAGTGATGGTTCCTGTAGCAACCATAACACAATCCTATTGTACTAAATAGAGTGGTAGAAAAAAAATAATCTGAGAGGACAAAATACTTCATTCATGTATATGTTAAGGTAAACAGGAAGAATAAGCTGGATCTGGGATTTTGGTGAGTAGCCAGTGTCAGGGGCTGGATTTCACAGGGGAGCACTTTAAGGGCACTTGGAGCACCTTCTTTTTAACATGGAAGGCAAAGACAGGGCTAGCATACTGGAGAAAAGAGAGCTTGGGTGGTTGACAGACTGGTAATGTTAAGGAGTTAACATTCAGCTACCAGAGGGAAGATGCCCTCATGTAACTCACAATCCTGGGTACCCCAAGAACTATCATAGAGCCACTTGTGGGTGATTATCAGATAAACTCATCTGAAATCCCATGGCAAACAAACAGTGATTTGCAATATATTATTACACAGTGTGTTGTGCAGCAGGTCAATTTAAATGGGTGGGTGGGTGGAAAGTATTTGACAGGTTCGGTCACAGAGACCCTCTTGGGACTGTCACCTGACATGCTGAGACTACCTCTGAGCCCGTTTTCTCTGCCAGTTTGGGCCTCCAGAACCCTGTCTTGTTGAGCCAGACACGTTAGCCTGCTGCAACACAGACCTGGGTCTGACCCACGCCCCAAAAGTTGCACACTTAACTGAAAACGGCTTAGCAAGTATTCCTGTCTCTAGCACCCAGACACCCCGCTCCCAATGGGATCCAAACCCCAAATAAATCCATTATACTCTCTATGAAGCTTACACAGGGTAAACTCATAAATTGTCCACCCTCTATAACACTGACAGAGAGAGATGCACAGATGTTTGCACCCGCAGGTATTAATTACTTACTCTGGGTTAATTAATAAGCTAAAGTGATTTTATTAAGTATAAAAAGTAGGATTTAAGTGGTTTCAAGTAAAAACAGACAGAACAAAGTTATCAAGCAAAATAAAATAAAACATGCAAGTGTAAGCCTAATATATTAGAAAACTGAATACAGGTAAATTTAGGACTCCTTCCTAGTTTGGGCCCAATCCTTTTCTGACCAACAGTGGTTTATGGCCTGAGTCCAGCAATCACTCACAACTCCGAAGTTACTGTCCTTTGTTCCAGTTCTTTCAGGCATCTCTTTGGGGTGGAGAGGCCATTTCATGAGCCAGTTGAAGACAAAATGGAGAGGTTTCCAGGGCCTTTTATAGTCTCTCTTTTGTGGGCAGAAATTCCTTTGTTCTTCCGTGCAAAAATCACAGCAACAAAATGGAGTTTGTAGTCACCTGGGGAAGTTACATGTCCATGAATGTTTCAGCTTTTTGCAGGCTGACACCATTGTTTATATGTTAGTTTGAACATTCCCAGGAAAGCTCAGATGTGGATTGACGTCTCCCAAAGTCCATTGTCAGTTAAGTGTTTCTTGATTGGGCACTTACTGAGAAAAGTCCTTTCTCAAGAAGCTGACCAAATGCTTCACTGAGGCTACTTAGAATCAAACACACTGAGATACAAGTACATAGCCAATATTCATAACTTCAAATACAAAAATGATACACACGCAGAAACAGCATAATCATAACCTTTCCATAGACACCTTACTTGACCTCCTTTGTACAAGTTTTGGTGCAACTATAGGACCTTGGTTGCAACAATGATCTATACAGTCACAGTTCATGTCAATAATGTCACAAAGTAGACCCTAAAAAGGAGGTAATCTCTACTGTTTACTTCAGACAGATCAGCAACGGCTTTACACCAAGGGCAATAAAGGATGTCAGTGATTTCAATGTTTCTTTTGTATTCTAGTTCTTGTATTTATTGCAGTTGGCATTTAGATTCTTGATTTGTTATATTCTGTAGTGCCTAAAAAGCTATTCATGGATTAGGACTCCATTGTGCTAGGCAGTGTACAAACAACACAAAAAGACAGTACCCAGCCCAACGAGCTTACTATCTAAGCATAAGGCAAGAGATAACAGTTGGACCAACAGGAATGCACAAGGAAACAATAAGACACTACTGATCAGCATAATCGGCACCTAAACTGCCTAACCACTGTCAAGTCATTCACTCCTTTCCAGGGAGTGTATCTTGACTTTGTCATTTTTTCTCCCTGTTATTTTACTGTTTCAGTCTGTTGTTTTTCTGATAGGGTTTTGTTGGGAGAAAAAAAATGTTCCTCAAAAGGAATGTGTACAAAATTGTATTATAAATGTAAACATTACACAATGTTGAAAATGTTTTATATATCTTTGTTTTAATCAATCTGAGTCTTTTCATGCTATTTCTCTTCACTTCCATGGTGCAATATCACCTGAAACATTTAAACAGGACTGGAGGAGGGGCGTGCCTTAAAAGGTGGACTTAACAAAGAATATGCTCCAAAATACCCAGCTGCATATGTTTGGAATAAGCACATTGCAGAGTTGATTGGAGACTAATGTTTTGCCCTTTGTCATGGTTTCCAGCAAACCTTTCACTACATTCAAGGCTGATTTTTGGACACCCATAGTATGATAATATTCCTCTTCATTTTCAGATGTTCTTTTGCAGAAATGCTCGTGCACAGCTTGATGAGGCTCTGCAGACCCAAGTAATACATGATATCAGAGAAACTGAAGGCGGACAATCCCATAACCAAAGCTTAGATACTACAGTGGCATCAGGGCTAGAGAGAAACCTAATATAAATGTAGACATGATTGCTTTAATAAGCTTAACTGGTCATTTATTGGTGTATATACATTATAACTAGGGATACAAACAATATCTAATTCCCATTTAATCTAGACACTAACCCAATCTCTCTGAAATTATGTGTAACTGCTTGGATTATATATTGTAGCAAAATGGCCGATGTTGGTATGGTGGGTCCCGTGCTTTTCTTGGCGGGGGGCTAGGATGCCACCCCTTACCCCGGCTCTTGGGGCGCTGACAGCCCCGCTAGTGTCCCGGGAAGGTGGTAGAGGAGGGAAACGGGCAAGAGGTCTGGGTTTACTCCTCATTCTGAGCCCCAGAACCTCTCAATCCCTGTGGGTTTCTTACCTTCTTCCCCCTTGAGTAGGGTTACCCTCGGTACTTGACTCTGGAGGAGGGAGTCTCTCTGCCCTACTGGGGCAGGGTCTCCCTTCCTTTGGTTCTCTGCCCTTTCAATCCTCAGAAGTTACTCATTATTTTCACCACCTCTGCAGGGAGATATTGACTAGCTCTCACTTTCTCTAGATCATACTACTCCAGTTATCATGCCATTAAGGCATTTGTCTCATTGAAGTCAAGGACATACTCACTTATAAATTTAGGGGCTTGGGATTTGCTAATCTGTGGCCATATATATGCAGTTGAATAGAAAAAAATGCATATGCTGGCAATAGCGCTACATCCTAGACAACACAAGTGAAATCACAGGGAATTGAGCACTTCTATTGTTTCTATTACTTGAGTAAGGAATGTTTTATTAGTAGCAGGAAACAACCAGCTATGGAAATGGATCAGATATTTGGTGTGCCCCATATTGCTACATTTAACAACATAAATTCATATTTTTATAGGAAAAACCCCACTATTTTATACAATTAAAATATACCATGTCTGGAATTAAGGAAAAAGAAAAGGAGTACTTGTGGCACCTTAGAGACTAACAAATGTATTTGAGCATAAGCTTTCGTGAGCTACAGCTCACTTCATCGGATGCATTCAGTGGAAAATACAGTGGGGAGATTTATATACACAGAGAACATGAAACAATGGGTGTTACCATACACACTGTAACGAGAGTGATCAGGTAAGGTGAGCTATTACCAGCAAGAGAGCGGGGGCGGGGGAAAAAACTTTTGTAGTAATAATCAAGGTGGGCCATTTCCAGCAGTCGACAAGAATGTCTGAGGAACAGCGGGGGCGGGGGGGGGGGGGGAATAAACATGGGGAAATAGTTTTACTTTGTGTAATGACCCATCCACCCCCAGTCTTTATTCAAGCCTAAGTTAATTGTATCCGGTTTGCAAATTAATTCCAGTTCAGCAGTCTCTTGTTGGAGTCTGTTTCTGAAGTTTTTTTGTTGAAGAATTGCCACTTTTAGGTCTGTAATCGAGTGACCAGAGAGATTGAAGTGTTCTCCGACTGGTTTTTGAATGTTATAATTCTTGACATCTGATTTGTGTCCATTTATTCTTTTACGAAGAGACTGTCCAGTTTGTCCAATGTACATGGCAGAGGGGCATTGCTGGCACATGATGGCATATATCACATTGGTAGATGTGCAGGTGAACGAGCCTCTGATTGTGTGGCTGATGTGACTAGGCCCTATGATGGTGTCCCCTGAATAGATATGTGGACACAGTTGGCAATGGGCTTTGTTGCAAGGGTAGGTTCCTGGGTTAGTGGTTCTTTTGTGTGGTATGTGTTTGCTGGTGAGTATTTGCTTCAGGTTGGGGGGCTGTCAGTAGGTTTCCGGTATAGGGTGGTGTTTATATGACCATCGCTTATTAGCACCGTAGTGTCCAGGAAGTGGATCTCTTGTGTGGACTGGTCCAGGCTGAGGTTGATGGTGGGATGGAAATTGTTGAAATCATGGTGGAATTAAGTACAGTATCTGAAAGAGATCAAGTCTAGTATTCTGATGTTTCTAAATAAAGTAGAATCAATCACACTTCGGCCAATCATCCAGTCTCATAACTGCCTGAATGCACTCCTGTGATCTGTACATCAGAAAATGATGTCAAGGTACTCTTTGCACTGGTGGCTGTGCATATATACCATTATGTCCACATTGCATAATGCAGGCCATCCACCATACTTTGACTTCCACCAGAATAGCCAGTGTATTTAAAAAGTTAGGAGATTAATATAAAATCTGTGAATACGTGATATTTAGCTTTGTTTGGCCCAAGCAAGAAAAATCCTAAACCAATTTCAGAAAGGATTCCGTTCTCCAACCATCAGCAGCAATAGGTTATTTCAATGGTAAACTCTACTCCTGGATTGAAGGAAGATAGAATTTAGTAACCTGAGTATAAGGTTTGAAATAGCTAGATTCCAAGGAAAATGCATTCCAAACTAGAAAGAGTATATGTACATTCAGGTGATATCTTAAGATCTAAGATCCCATGTAGTTTGCATAGGCATTAAATATCCCATGTCACTTATTTCAGCATCAGAGTTTACCCCGGCCATATTTTCCCATCTGCTCCACATCTTGTACAATGTGGTGTTTGCAATCCTTGCCCCCCAGAAGTGGTAGCATTTCTGCAATGCCATGTATCATGTAGATTGTCTGTGAAGCACTTTTGGGGAGTTTCAGGGTGAAAGGAATTATCTAAATGGAAATTTTCATTCTGCTTCCTACTAAATGTCAGGGAGGCTTCAAAAACAAAACAAAACACTCTACATAAATATATTAGCAATTGCTAGATAGGAAAGGAAATATCTTCATCTCCAGCCACTGATTTCTTTTTGCTTGGGTTGGTTATCACCTTACGCCATTTTCAATTGCTCTCTCGCAACTTGGTGCTGATAATGCAAGTTTAATCCAGGTGCTGTCAATTACAAGGTATCTGCACATCAGGTTTGAACAAATGCAAACTGAATTTGGAAGCAATGAGGCACAGTGCTGTAGTAACCCTGGCAGAGGGCCTAGCTTTTAAGCTGTCTGCAGATTTTAACAGTGAAATGTTTGAAGGGAAAGAATATGTGCTGGCAAGTGTGCTTGATCCATGTTTCAGGGGAATAATTGAAACCATACTTCCTCCAGTGCAGACCAAGAACATCAGAAAGATGTTTTCATAAATAAAGTGCTGCCGGCCATGCTATTCTCTACCTTCTTCTTCCTCAGATCCCAGGAAGTTAAATACAATGCATGCAACAGATTTCAAATGTCTTGGAACATCCCAAAATACAAAAGAGACTAATAAAATAACAACAGCCACATTGGCACCAGTTGCAGGAACAGCAAAAAATGTTAGCATATCTGTACTGACTGCAAATGAACATATGGACACTGACAAATTAATCCACATGTTCCTGGATAGCTGTCTAGCAATGGGACCCTATAGACCAGGTGTGGGCAAACTTTTTGGCCCAAGGGCCACATCGGGGTGCAAAACTATATGGAGGGCCATGTAGGGAAGGCTGTGCCCCCCCAAACAGCCTGGCCCCCGCCCCCTATTCGCCCCCTCCCACTTCCTGCCCCCTGATTGTCCCCCTCAGAACTCTCGATCTATACAACACCCCTGCTCCTTGTCCCCTGACTGCCCCCTCCTGGAACCCCTCCAAACCACTCCCCCACATCCCACCCCCTATCCAACCCCCCTGCTCCCTGTTCCCTGACTGCCCCGACCTAACCACACCCCCACCCCCTGACAGCTCCCCCGGGACTTCCATGCCCTATCCAACCCCCGCATTCCCTGCCCCCTGACCGCCCCCTCCCACTTCCCACCACCTGACTGTCCCCCTCAGAACCCTAGGCACATCCAACCCTCCCCCCTGCTCTTTGTCCCCTGACCATCCCCTCCTGGGACTCACCACCCCAACCGCCCCCAGGGACCCCACCCCACCCTCTATCCAACCTCCCCTACTCTCTGTCCCCTGACTGCCCCGACCTATCCACACCCCTGCCCCCTGACAGGCCTCCTGGGACTCCCAAGCCCTATCCAACTCCCCCTATTCACTGATGTCTGACCTGCAGAACCTCTGCCCCATCCAACTGCCCCCTGCTCCCTGTCCCGACTGCCCCCCGGGACCCCCTACCCAACCCCCCACTGCCCTGTGCGTGCCACCACCTCCCCCTTACCATGCCACTCTGAGCGGCAGGAGTTCGCAGCCCTGCTGCCCGCGCCGTGTCATGGCTGTGGGGGAAGGGGACAAGCCTCCCGGGGTAGGAGCTCAGGGGCTGAGCAGGACAGTCCCGTGAGCCGGATGTGGCCTGCGGGCCATAGTTTGCCCACCTCTTCTATAGACCATGGTCCAGGAACAGAGACTATAGATTTGTGTTTCTAATGACCTTCCTTTATGATTAGAGCAGTACAAAAAAAAATCACACTGTTAGGAAGAGTGTTGAAGAATGTTTTCAACAGCTTCACAACATTAATAGTTGGCCTGAGTTTGCCTGCCTGTTTGCATTTTTAAACACCTGTTTAAAACAAAATGTAAGGGTTGCTGGCAATATGAGCAACTACTGAGAGTTATAGTTTATCCTATCCCGGGCAAAAGGTGTTGTAGAAGAGTGATGCTGATACCTTATTTGCATATCAAATTATTTCAGACAGCTTACTTCTCTGAAAGTTTTTCTTTGGAATATTTGAACAGCCCAAGTAGCATTCTTGTACAGCTCTATAAAGATGGCAAATCACCAACATTTTTTCCTCCTGATCTCCTTGTAGTTACAAAAAGTCTTGTTCAGACTTATCATCCATATGTAATCTTTCTGCATTACATACAAATCTCTCCTTACAGGACAAGCAGTCTCATGAGCATCTTGTTATGATCCTGGACTGGAGAATGGACATTTATGCAGAATCAGTTACTATTTGCACAATGAAAGCCCCAGAGGCTTCAGGAAAAAAAAAATTCTATTTTATTGGAAAGATGTTTCTAAAGTACAGGCGAGAGGTGCTTTTGAAAATCCTATTAGGTGCTTCTCTGCATCTTTAGGCACTTAAATAGCTTTTAAAACCTGCCAGTTGCCATCAGTAAAATGGGATAATACTTCTTTACCTCACAGGGGTGTTGTGAGGATAAAGATTCTGATGCACGCTCATTGGATACAATGACCCTGCGGGTCCTAAGTCCCAAAAATGCATGAATATGCCAGATTTGATTAAAACCAAGGATAACTTCAAGGACTTTGCTATTCAGTCAAAACTTGGATTGATGCAGGTGATCTCAGAGATACTTCTAATATCAAAGGTGAGAGGAAGTCAGGAGAACTCTGATAATGGACACTAGAGCTGGGTGAACAATTCATAATGAACAATGCACTAAACAAATTTAGACCTTTGTCCATTTGCAAATTGTCCACAAACAAACTAACTTTTACAAATGTCTTCACTATTCACAATTGTACATTTTTTTGTAAACAAATTTTAGCTGATAGCTTATTTGTAAACTTTTTGGAGACTATTCTTTCAATAATCAGACTGTGATTGTTATTATTTCAGTTTCTTGACTGGAAATTATATATTTGACTTTGAATATACAACCATTTTACTTTTGTTATCATTTGGAACAATTTTTGGCTTATCGTTCCAAAATTCACTTTCTGGAAACATTTCTATGAATAAAACTTACTCACAAAAATGTTTGGAAAAAAAAAATTTTTTTTAAAGGAATGAATACTGTTAAAGGAAAAATTCTATTTGTAGGTCACCAAAATGTTTGTAAACAATTTTCCTAGCCATGTTCCTAGTTCTACTGAAGGCCAGTTGTTGCATGTACCAAAGGTGGAGAGAGAAAGAGAGTGGATTTGAAGAACATTAAAAGGGTGATTGTTTGAATTCACCCTAAATGATCTCATCTTAAGCAGATGGGCTACCAGCTTCCTAGGTTTCATAGGCAAGCTTTGTCTTATATAGAATAGCGGAGAAGGCAGCCTGTACTTAACCCAAATAACATGACATGCCTTTCTACCAGCATACATAAATAAAGTGAAAGATGGAATAATTGAGAAACAAATAACAATAAAAGTATTAGTTTTCTAATTAAACCATCAATTTAAATGCAAGGAGTATGGGAAATAACCTAGATGTGTTACTGATATAATTTAGTGGACATAAGTATGACACATCATAACTGAAATTTAGAAACTTTGGACCAGGTCTTTGGCTGCTGTACTTTCGTCTATGGAACTATGACAGTTTACACCAACTGAGGTTCTGGCTCAATGTCTCTGTTTCTATCTGTCTTTCTTCTTCCGCCAAGTCTCTTAACTCATCTGTAAAATGGGGAAAGAGCTAATGAAATAATAACTCCGATCTTCAACTAGCATACCATCAGTGCAGATGCTCTGACTTCAGTGGTGTTATGTTGACTTACATCAGCTGAGGATCTGGACCAATGTTTCCAAATTACTACATACAGTAAGTACAACATAAATGAACCCTGATATGAGAAAGAGGTAGAAAAACTGGAAGGAGTTCAGAGAAAAAGAATAAAGTTTATTAAGAAACTGGAGAGATTAATTTATGGAGATTAAGATAATTAAATAGGTGTAACCAACCTACATGGTGACTAAAGCAAAATATGATAAATACCTATATGCATAAAAGAAAAAAAAGTATTTAGGATTAAATTAGAGGCTAAGATGTTTGTGGCAAGAAACAGGTCTTCTTATGTCTTTGTTTCATGCATAGCGTAATGTGGTGTAACAAGGCCTTCCTGTTTGCCCTCGCACTATGGGACCCTGCACCCACAAATCAGCCAGAGACCTCTTCTGGGTGCAATCACCAGTGCCTTTTATTTACAGCATCATCTCCCACCTTCTATTTACAGACCACTCCAAACTAGCAACGTGGGGGACAGCTAGCTTCTCCAGCAAGCCAGGATGCCCTGCCCTTCCCTTCCCTTCCCTTTCCTGCCAGCCCTATATAGCCCCCAGGCTATGAGGCCCACAGGTGCTTCCCTTTTATCAGTTAGGCATGGTGTACTCAGCCAGCCCCAATTAATGCTTCTTAATTGGAGCTGGGCTAACGGAGGGCTGGCTCAGGACCTCCTTATGAACTGCAAGATCTGACCGACCTTGGCCTCTCCGCCCTCTGTCCAGGGGGCTCCTCCAGGGAACTTTCCCACTCTTGGCCAGGGGAGCCCTGGCATCCTCTCCTGGGGTTTTCTCCCTCCCCCACCCACAAAATGTACGGGGTGGCTTCCCCATAGTTCTGCTTCTGCCCACAGGTCGTCACACCAGTCGCACCCCTGCAGACGTCGCATCTCCTGTACCCCCTTTTCTTTTGGTAGGGGGTCAGGATCCATCCCACCACCCTGCAGGACCCTGCGTGCCTCAGTTTCCCCCACACCACCCAGCGGGTTCTGGGTCCCCTCCCTGGGGAGTGGTATTGTGGGGTGCTCCAATTGCCCCCTCTCCCCTTCCAAGGGGCTCAGGCTGGCCGGCTCCCCCATACACCCTTCCCCAGGTCTGCTTGATCTGGGCTCTGTTGTCTAGGGTTCTCTGTTGTCTAGAGTATTTTTGGGACTTTGCTCGTCTTCCCCACTTGGCATCCTCGGTCTAGGGATATCCTATGGGGCACCTCCCTGCTTCTTCCTAGGTAGTGGGCCCCAGTCCCTACCTAACACAACCGGGTATGGTAGCCCCTTTAGCATCCCAACCTGCTTCCATTTGAAGCGGCCCCTCACTTTGAGGGGCACCTGGGCCACCGGGCAGGATCTCTTGTCACCATGAATACACTTGAGGGCCATCCTTGCCCCCGTGATCAGCCAGTGCGGCTTCACCAGCTCCCTCTGTACGAGTGAACAGGCTGATGCAGTATCTATCAGGCCTGTTTGGGGGTTCCTCCCAATCCTCACCGGGATGGTGGACAGTTTCTCCCCCCTTTTTTGCCCCCCAACCTGAGTCTAGCCACAAAACTCAGCCCAACCACACTCCATATCAGGGCAGTCACATTTTGTGTGTCCAGGTCTCCCACAAGGCCAGCAAACAAGCATGGCAGGCCTCTCAGGTGCTCCTCGGGGCTCCCCCTTTCTCTCCAGGCCTTTCCCAGAAAAAGGTTCTGCCTCTTTGTGTCCCGACTCCTTGTCTTTACGGGGTCGGTCCTCCCTCCAGGGACCCTCTGCCTTGATATATTCCTTGGTCAACCGGACCGCTGCCTCGATGGTGACATGCTGGTGATGCCTCATCCAGATGCTTATGTTCTCGGGGAGGTTCTGCAGCAGTTGTTCTAGGACCAACATGTCCATCATTTTGCCCACCATGCGCATCTCCGGCCTCACCCAGCGTGTGACCCAGTCCATTAGTCTCTGGGTGTAAGCCCGGGGCCACACTGCCACCGTCCATTGGGCAGCCCAGAACTTTTGGTGGTACCGTTCTGTTGACAAGCCCACCTGGTCTAGAATGACTGCCTCCGTCGCCTCATAGTTCTGGGCTTGGTCGTCGCTCAAGGCCATATAGGCCACTTGAGCCTCTCCCATCAGGTAGGGAGCCAGTCGGAGGGCCCAGGTTGGCCTCTCCCACCCAGCACCCATGGCTACCTGCTCGAAGGTCCCGAGGAAGTATCCAGATCATCCACCGGGCTCATTTTACAGAGTCCCCAGCCTGGCAGACAGGTGCCATCCCCTCCTGCAGGACTCAGCACTCTTTGCAGGAGCTGTTGTTGCACATCGGTCTGCTCCCATATGAACTCTTGCAGACCCTGCTGTTGCTCTGCTTGCCAGGTCCGTAAAGCCTGTCTCTTGGCCTGGTGGGACTGCTGAAAACTTTGCAGGGCCTGCTGCATCTGCTCCTGCTGTTTGACCAGCCATTGCAGGGTCTCCTCTATATCCGGGCTGCCAACCACATTTGCAGGCTCTTGGATCCCGGACAAGCCCCCACATGTAACGAGGGCTCTTTCTGTTTGCCCTCGTACTATGGGACCCCTGCACCCACAAATCAGCCAGAGACTTCTTCTGGGTGCAATCACCAGTGCCTTTTATTTTCAGTGTCAGCTCCCACTGCCTTCTATTTACAGACTACTCCAAACTAGCAACCTGGGGGACAGCTCTATATAGCCCCCTGGCTAATGAGGCTTCCCTTCTATCAATTAGGCATGGCCTACTCAGCTAGCCCCAAATAATGTTTCTTAATTGGAGCTGGGCTAACAGAGCCCTGTTACATGTGGCCTTGGTGTTCTTTGGGGCCTCCAGATTCTATCCTAATACAAATAATAATAATAATAATAATAATAATAATAATAATAATAATAAGGGTAACCCCAAAGGGTGCCCTTAGAAACAAGCTGAGGAAACCAAACAAAAGAAAAATAAGGCTGGATATCAGGAATGAAGTCTGTAAACAAAACAATTGAAATTCAATATTGTTCCTGCACTTAATTCAATAACAGAATTCTGCATGAAAGTTATACACCAATATTACATTATTTTTTATAAATCTAAGAATTATCTTGTTAATGCATCCTGCTACCTAAGTTTTTTTTTTTTTTTTTATTCAGCAAGTTTCTTCAAGAACAACAAAGGCGGCAGTTTCAGAGCAAATGAAAGTATAAATGAAGAGCCTAAGTTCCAAGAGTCAAGGCACACTGGTTTAATGCTGAAAAGGACAGCAAAAAAGCTGTTCTTTCAGGAAAAACAGCAGAACCTCCAGGAGACAGTTCCACTCCCACAGACAGTTACAATGGTAGGAACAATTTCTCATTAAAATTGCATTGCATCTGCCATTGGTATTGCATATACTTGGCAGCCATTGCTTTCAATGTGCAATTCTATGCATACAACCCACATGGTCATGGAAATTACACATATGCAACAATTACATTAGGCAGTTAACGAAAAAAAATGTTAAATTATAGTAGAAATATTTCTGGCAACAGAGTTGAAA
Source organism: Chelonia mydas (assembly GCF_015237465.2). Lineage (NCBI taxonomy): Eukaryota > Metazoa > Chordata > Testudines > Cheloniidae > Chelonia > Chelonia mydas. The sequence goes on from NC_057852.1 coordinate 102,328,325, forward strand.
TAGTCTGTAAGATTTTCCTTTGAGCAATGAATACAATCATAGACAAGGCCTATAGCTATCTGTAATTGTACAGTTGAAGAATTGTCTACTGAATGCTTTGTCTGAGACATTTCACTAGATCAGCATAAGGTCCAGGCTTTCCTTTTTCTTCTGATGAGTGATTTTTATGTGGAAGTATCTATCACACTTTTTCACAAGCCTTTACCATTTCCTCAGGATGAAAGGGACATTATGAATTAATTTAATTAACAAATGTATTGTTCAAAGATCAGTGTCCAAAAGAAATCATTACATATTAATAGCCACATTAAGTAACCCTTTTACTGGAGCATTTAAACAGTTATTTTTGCTGCCAGGGACTTCTGTGCTGACTCAGCATTCTCCTGTATTTATGTAACATGGACAATTCTAGAAGCGGTGGTAATGATTGTGGGGCTGGTTAAGGAAAATAAGTTTGTTTTTGTATTTTATTTTATTTTTGATTTGTTGTAGGATCATATTGTTCCAATTAGCATTTTAAGAGATGTGCTCTAGAAGCCATTGTTTTGCTTTGCAAATGATCATGGTCTTGTAAATCCAAGCCCCAAGCCAAACAGTGGTTTAGAGTTTATTACTATTTTGTCTAAATCTTTGCAGTTCAGGAAATGTAGGCTAAAGATTTTAGGCTTGGTTCTGCCTTGTAAGTTGCATAGTGATTTTCACCTGTGTAGAGCATACAAGAGATGTAAAACAATCAAATCAGAATAGAAATGTTTTACACCTGCTTTGCACTGTAGGTGCAAATGGCTGCAAAGTTGCAAGACAGTGGAGACTCAGACCCAATGCTTTTTTGTCCCTACTGTATAAACACACGAGGCCATTTTTATTTTGTGAAACATCACTTATACAAGTTGTTCTGATTTGAGTTTTATTGTATTTAACTACCAACAGAGCAGTTTCATGAAAGAGAATGGATTTAATCGTCCTTATCTAGTGCTAATGAGAGTTACAAGGCAATACTGAAAGAAGATACACCCCTAGAAATATGAGTGGAATTGAGAAAGTGTAGCGGAATTTTTTGCAATATACCATGTTGTACCTTCGTTTAAAAAAATCCACTTTCACTAATGCATTTTTTGTGTAAAACATTTGAGCTTTTTTGATAAGGGCCATATTCTCAGAGCTGGTCCTTAATATTTTGCTTGCAAAAATGCAAAGGCACCTGCCTATGTGAGAAATGCTTCCTTTGTGTGCTTTAACACAATTGTCATGGAAAAAAGTGAATTTGTATGGACAAATTAGAATTGAAAATCTTATTGATCAAATTCATATGCACATTTCTAAATCCAGTACATAGGCAAAATTGTCATGCAGATGTTTTGCATATGGCATTAAGTCAATTTGTGACCAACTTTGAGATTGCTATATATTATAGCTTCCTGCATATTTCAGACTATGACACAGAGAAGACAGCTCTAATACTCAAAGAAGCCATCTTCATGGCAGTAGCTTGAAGCCACATCTTAGTGATCATTGTGCTTATCCTCTCTGAATATTCTGACATAGCCAGTGAAAAGACATTATTGTCCTGTCTATATGACATAGTTGGAGAAAATAGTACAACACTACAGGGACTCTAGTAATTCATCTCCAATAGGATCCAAAGAGAGCGGATAGGCAACTGCTCTTTTTCTCACAAAATCCTCATCTGTGGAGTTCTGCAGGAGTCCTTCTTCACTCTCCTTCATTTCAGGTTACCATTTGGGGAGGTGTTGAAACTCAAACCAGGCAAGACTGAAACTCAAGTGATTAGTTTTATCCTATAAAATCTGAAGTGGGATTTGGCTACATTAGAGAATGTCTGTATACACAAGCAGTAAATACATGGTCAAGATGACAGATTTCTTAGGTTTAATCAAAAAGAGGGCTGATGGTAGGCATTTTTGGTAGAGAGTCTTCAGTTGAGGAACTTTCTTGCTCATTGGTCTGTCAGAATCCAGATTTGCTGAGCTTCAGGCATGTGGTAGAGACATAGTTATTATCTCAGGCAATTTCTATTGTGATGGGCTGCTTCTCTGGGCTCAGAGTGGGAAGTGAAGATTTTATTTGTGGCTTGAGAGTTTGGAGGATATTGGGCCATCAGAATGTTGTATATCCTGAGTCTTTGGCTCAGAGAGTTTGTGTAGTCCACAAACAGTAGGGCTTCAGAAGGATCCCTGAAAGAGTGGAGGAATATACACGACTAATCTGCTACATTAGAATATCATTCTCCAAGATATAACATTCCAGACATGATACTTCTAGAAATAACAGGGAAGAAAATTGTGTTCAGAGGTAAATAAGGACATTGCTGTGGGAGAAAGGGGGTAAGGGGAAATACCCACAGATCAGTATTTATCTAATGGGTCTGGAAAGTCCTGATTTTTTGCAGAAGTAGTTGTGCCATATATAGATGGGTACTTTGTTTTCAAAAACAAATGTATCTGAGGCATACTCAATCTAGCATAGCTCTTGGTCCGCCAATTTGTAATTTCTAACCTTTTGGCTGCCCTGTTGGAAAAATACATATGAGAAAAAAACATTGAAATCATAAATGAAAACATTTTAGTAGTACACTTACAGAAATTAGTTTTGAATTATTATAATACAGAACATTAACTAGATTTCTTTATATTGAGACTGGCAAGGTTGTTTCAACTAGAAGTGAATCTTTGTAGCAAAGTAGTCCTGGGAAATGGATGATTACAGTGAATGAAAGACACACACACACAAAGGGCATATAAAGTTTAAGTGTCAAGACCTCACCAGTATTCCACTGTGTACATAGTTGTAATCAGAAAGTATACCACACTATGTATATGCAAAAAGAAAAGGAGTACTTTTGGCATCTTAGAGACTAACCAATTTATTTGAGCATGAGCTTTCGTGAGCTACAGCTCACTTCATCGGATGCATACTGTGGAAACTGCAGAAGACATTATATACACACAGAGACCATGAAACAATACCTCCTCCCACCCCACTCTCCTGCTGGTAATAGCTTATCTAAAGTGATCATCAAGTTGGACCATTTCCAGCACAAATCCAGGTTTTCTCACCCTCCGCCCTCCGCCCCCCAACTCACTCTCCTGCTGGTAATAGCCCATCCAAAGTGACCACTCTCTTCACAATGTGTATGATAATTAAGGTGGGCCATTTCCTGCACAAATCCAGGTTCTCTCACCCCCTCACCCCCCTCCAAAAACCACACACACAAACTCACTCTCCTGCTGGTAATAGCCTATCCAAAGTGACCACTCTCCTTACAACGTGCATGAAAATCAAGGTGGGCCATTTCCAGCACAAATCCAGGTTTTCTCACCCCCCCACCGCCATACACACACAAACTCACTCTCCTGCTGGTAATAGCTCATCCAAAGTAACCACACTCCCTATAATGTGCATGATAATCAAGGTGGGCCATTTCCAGCACAAATCCAGGTTTTCTCACCCCCCCCCCCCCCCCCCCCCGCCCAACACACACACAAACTCACTCTCCTGCTGGCAATAGCTCATCCAAACTGACCACTCTCCCCACAGTGTGCATGATAATCAAGGTGGGCCATTTCCAGCATAAATCCAAGTTTAACCAGAACGTCTGGGGGGAGGGGGGGTAGGAAAAAACAAGGGGAAATAGGCTACCTTGCATAATGACTTAGCCACTCCCAGTCTCTATTTAAGCCTAAATTAATAGTATCCAATTTGCAGATGAATTCCAATTCAGCAGTTTCTCGCTGGAGTCTGGATTTGAAGTTTTTTTGTTGTAAGATAGCGACCTTCATGTCTGTGATTGCGTGACCAGAGAGATTGAAGTGTTCTCCAACTGGTTTATGAATGTTATAATTCTTGACATCTGATTTGTGTCCATTTATTCTTTTACGTAGAGACTGTCCAGTTTGACCAATGTACATGGCAGAGGGGCATTGCTGGCACATGGTGGCATATATCACATTGGTGGATGTGCAGGTGAACGAGCCTCTGATAGTGTGGCTGATGTTATTACGCCCTGTGATGGTGTCCCCGGAATAGATATGTGGGCACAGTTGGCAACGGGCTTTGTTGCAAGGATAGGTTCCTGGGTTAGTGGTTCTGTTGTGTGGTATGTGGTTGTTGGTGAATATTTGCTTCAGGTTGGGGAGCTGTCTGTAGGCAAGGACTGGCCTGTCTCCCAAGATTTGTGAGAGTGTTGGGTCATCCTTCAGGATAGGTTGTAGATCCTTAATAATGCTTTGGAGGGGTTTTAGTTGGGGGCTGAAGGTGAAGTTTGTGAAGTTTAACCCAAATCATTCCAATCTAGAGCCTGCAAGAATCTGAGCTCTTTGCCCTCAATCCTGCAAACCACTTGATCTTGTAATTTATAAGCACTTTAATTGCTCAATTGCGTTCAGTGGGATGACTCACAAGTTAAAATTGCATTGCAAGATTACAGCCAAACTGATCAGCATTTGTAGGATCCAACCCATCATTGGTGGGAGTTGGGGGGCAGGGACTAGTAGTTAATTTCTCCAAATCTCTGTATTCTAGGGCCCTCTTTGCTAGCTGCAGATCCCATTGATCTTCCTCAAGCTCTATCAGAAGAATTTAGAGGAATATGATGTATGTTCTCTATTTAGCTGGCCATTCAGCAGCCTTCCTGTACTCCAGACCTTGTTCAGCCATTTCTCCAGGTTTGACTCCATTAACCTACGGGGTCTTCGGGGTACAATGGAGGAGGAGGATGCCACAAAGGTGAGTGATCATGCCTGTGGTTTAGAGGAGGGATAACCATACTGTGGAGTTCTTCTGCTTCCCTAGCACGGACACTGGATATCTAAAATATTACAAGTAAAATAGTAGGGAATACAACACAATGCCTCTTCAGAAACTCAGGCACTCAGAAGTAAAGACATTCCAAAAGCCAAGCTTGGCTGAATAATCTTAAAATAGCCATCTTACATGGTAGTATTTTCCATTCTTATTTCCCTTTTTAATTGAAAGCTTTAATAAACTGCTGTTATGATACTAAATACAGCTAGTTGAATTATATTTATAGGATAAAACTCTTGAAGAATTTCAGTCTTTTTTGGTTTGGCAACACTGAAGATATATTCTTGGATTTCTGCATATGTATTCATTATTCATAAGGATTAGCTGGATAATTTGGCTGAATCACTTTCAGAATGGATGGTTCACAAACTGTTCAGTACAGCTATTCATTATTTGTGGGCGGTGACCAAACTAGATGACCTAAAAAAAATTTAAACTAGGAAAAAGAATGATAAATAGTAGATAAAGGATGGCAGATAATGAATACTGGGTAACAATATACTTTGGGCACAATTTTTTGAGAATTTTATATTCTCAAATACTTTGATGGATATCATTAGTCATCCAAATTGTAATGGGCAATAATAGCATGGCCCCATGAACTGAAATGTATTATATTTGAACTGCTTATATTTCTGTTTTTTAAATTCAACCAGTACTAATATATTCCATCAAATAAAAAGGATATACATACTGGCTAACCCAATTTTAGAAGAGAGCCTAACTTTTGAAAATTCCTGTCTTTTGAATGTTTGATTTTGTAACCTTAATTCTGTTTGGTAGATTAGTTCTCATGCTCTTGATTGGATTGCATTGAGTCCACCAGATGTCTTATGTGCCTCCAGGATGTTCTATTATGAAACAAATTTATTGCATTATGGGGTAAAATGACTGTGAGGGACAGGATTCTCTTGATGCCATCCAGCCATTGGTTTTCTAGGGGGTCTTTTCCATCCTGCTTTCATTGGGTCAAAGTCAAAGATAATTCTTGCAGAGAAATTGGTAGGTATTTGGAATAGATGACCATATGACATTAGAGAGTATTGGGTAACCATTTGAGAGAGCAGGACATATTTACTTGGAAAATGGACCTCTTCATTCAATTTGAAATCATACTATTCGATGTATTCGATCATTTGAAGATATTTCATTAAATAATAGAAATTGAACACCACTCTTGAAAGTGAGGGAGCCATTTTTAAATCCCATAAGTCAGAATACTGACTAGCAAAGCATTCTATTATGCTCAGCTTCTCTCTACTTATATCTCTACTTATCCAGGGTCTTTGGTTTGTGAAAGACATTCTTAATGAAGTACCCCATTACTGACAACGGTTTAGCAGTATGATCTTCAGGTTCTTTCCTGGTACCACCTATGTTATCAACAACAAAGCCAAAGAAGATGAAATCATTGACATTCTTGAATGTGCACTTACCCACTAAGATGTCTGAGCCTGCAATGTCTTCAAAATCAATGACCAGAAGAATTTTGGTTTTATCTCAATTATTTTCAGGTCTGTGTTTGCCGCTGAGTTTTCCAGGGCTTTAAATGCTCAAACTAGTGTGTCTGTTGATTTGACAATTAGCAGTATGTCATTAGCAAAATCAACATCAGTGAGGTTCTGATCAAGGCATATGCCTAAAGTGCAGCTACTTAGTGTTTGGTCAAGTACTTAGTCTGTAATGCCACTGAAGAATTCTGTGGCAGCAACACATCCTTGTTGTATGCCCAGCCTAATTTGGAAGAAGGTGGTTCTTTTCCCATTTACAAGAACACGGCTTCAGTCAACATAAAGAAGATGGAACATATTAGAGATTGTCAGGAAGGCCTCAAATTTCAAGATCAGCCAAAGTTATTCCCTGCCAACAGAGTTAATTGCAGCCTTGATATCCGCAATACACTGTGTGCAAGGGACTTGCATTCTCATGTTGTCTCAATAAGCTTTCACTTTATATATTCTACACTGTGTGTGTGTGTAAGTGTGTGTATAAAAATAATGCAGCCACACATTATGGAAATACTGGCATTCAGATAGATGAGAAGGCAATTATAACCATACCTGGCTTCAGGACATGGAGATGCAACTGACAGCAGAATCTATAATAGGATAAGTTTGGTTTTACTGTATTTATAGAGAATCTTTCATACTCTCAGTAAAGTAGCATAAGATCTCTATTAAATAGTGAGTAGATACCAATAATTCATGCAATTATATAGCCAAATGCTGCATCCATTAAATGCTCAGCAATAGTTCACATATGGCCTTGCACGTTACAGTCTGTTATTGAAAAAAGGTAATATTAATCAGTACCTCAAATTTCGCCACTAATCTTTTTGAAAAGTCTAATAGGATTTTAAAACTACTAGAGATGAGTAGAAGAAAAACATCTGACAATTCAGCATCCTTCAATTGCACTGCAACGTCAGCACTGTGTACATGCCCCAGTCTTAGTACGAGTGTCACCATTCAGGTCAACTGCACCTGTATTTCCCCTCTATAGTCCACCAAGGGCACCCACTCTCAGGCTTCTGGCTCCCCAGCCATCATCTTTCTTCGATGCAGATATTCTGACTGGAGTTTGTCCATGCTCCATGCTCCATGTCATTCTCCTGTCTACACTATGAATCCTTCAGCAAGTTAGACTATCTAACCAGGCTTGCTTTGCTTTCTCCTCAGAAGTCATAAACTGAGCAATTGCCCATAGGTATTAGTTACCACCCAGCTTTTCCTAAGCAAGTACATTTATTCTTAAGGTGAAAGCATTGCTAATAAAATATATTAAAGACAATAAAAGAACCTACACACATACTAACAAGCTTATCAGAGATTGCCCCAACTCCAACAAGGCCTCTGGCCAGTGAACAGTTCTTCATATCCCACAAAGGGGTTTTTCTGTGCTCATAAGGTCATAACAGCTGTTAGTTCAGAACAAGCACACTCATGAAACATTTAGTGCCTTGTTTATACAGCCTGGGTCTTTGTTCTGAGGATAGAGAATTCATAGACAGTGGATGTCACGTCAGGGCATAGCTTCAAAAAGCTGGGGGTGGGGGAGAGTTGGTTGATTGTTTTGGGGGGGTGGGGTTTGCATAACCAGAGGAGTTACATTTGCATACATCTCCCCCTAGGGATTTCCTGGGAAACCCACTTCACTTTAAGAGTTCACTTTCTTCCAAATATTTTTTGAAGCTCATAACGCTTCCCAGGGTTTACATTAGTCAGGTCACTCCCCCACCCCCAGCAACATTACATATAATCCCACAATAATATTATGCATCTGAAAATACTTAAACTTACTTCAGTAAGTTTTAACTTAATTCAGTGAAGTTTTTGCAGGACATTGCAAGAAATTGCCATATCTGTCACAATGTGTTCTGTAATATGTATGCATGCACATATACACACAGTTTAAATTACATATATTTGGTCTTACTGTGCCTGTGGAATCAGGCTAAAAAAAGGACAAATTTTAGCCATTATGTTCTTTGTTAGAGGGAAAAAAAAGTAGCAGGCTACAGACAAACTGTGGGACAAATTTTATGGGGACTGACATCTGAGGTATCCTTAATAATGTCAATGGGATTGAATGAGGAGTAAGTCAGGGCAATATTTGTCCATATGTCTTTAAGGGCACATATAACACCTGACATCTCAACTAACGAGAGAATCATTAAAAAAATTATTTCAATCTCTATCTAATTCTCCTTCATTTAATAACCTATTTAACCAGCAATTGAGTTACCCACAAAATATCTTTTAAATGGCTTCAAAAGCTGCTGCCACAGTGAGAACCAATAGGGTGGAACAATATATTAAAAAGACACAGCACAATACTTCAAAGAATGCTATTATTATGTTAGATACAGTGCTTTTTATAAACACTTTTGACACCCTGCTGGCTGAGCCATCTATATAGGCTGAGTTTTCAAAGAGTATTATTTCTTCCATCTTCAGATGCACCATTGAATTGTCAGTTGGAGCCTGAAGATTTGTGTGGTTTTTTAATCTATATGATGTTTTTACAGAAGGAAGCTAAAATAATTTAGCAAGAAGAAATATACCTTAATTATTATATGGCTTCCCTCTCCTCATGTCTTCTGTTCATATCACTTTTGTGACAAATGTGATCTGCTTGGTAATAGTTTATGAATACTGAGTGTTGACCTAGTTATTGGGAAGTTTACTGTATGCCTCTACTGGGTGAAATTGACAGGGAAGCTGGGAAAACAATAAAGAAGGGGAAACAATAAAGAAGGGGAAACAATGGGTCAAATAGTGTAGAAGGGAGGATTCAATGTTACTGATCCCTCTTGTGGTGGCAGTTCTTTCTAGCCCCCCCAATCACCCATTGCTGATTGTTATGGTCCTGTGGTGGCCTGTTCTTGAGACTTGGCCCTACAGCCACATCAAATTGTAGTTACAACCATTCTAGGGTGACATAGTTTAACAAATAGTCCCAATCATTAAGTTTGGTCTTTGGTCCTGAAGTCTAGTCTCTGAGGTCCTCACAACCTTCTTTTAGGTTTAAATTGCCCTTAACCCTTATATCAGGGGGCTTTGTGCCACTTTCCCCACTGGCTGGTAAGAGAACCCAGGCCCACCCTGTAGCCTGGGTTCTAGTCCAGGGACTCTAGCAAAAGCAACCAAGGTCAGTTCTGTCAGATACTTTGCTGCTGCCTTCCTACCATTAGCCTTTTTTCAGGCCTGTTCCCCAACCTATTCCTGAGTTTTTTGTAACAAGAAAGACCTTTCACAGCTTCTCTTCAGGAGCCTAGGTCCTACCTCTGTGTCAGGGTCAGACACAGGAGCTTACTCCATTCCTGTGTCTCCCAAGTATCTTTCCCTCACTTCCAGGTTTCTTCCTTGTCCTAGAGGAGCCTTCCTGTTCCCCTCAGGTCTCCTCACTCTCTGCTACTAAGAGAATGACTGCAGACAGAGTTCTTCCTTCTCATTCTGCAGTCTGTCAAATTTCAATTCAACTGCTCCTTCAGCTTTACAATCACTGCTTCTTGGGACTGCCTCTCGCTTCCTCCTGGCACAGGACAACCTTGTTCTGGCCCCAGGATTCACTCAGCCTCTTCTTAGCTCCAAACCCTTTGTTTTTGGCTCCAGGCTTCTCACTTCCTTTAGCCCAAGAGAGGAAAGTCTTAGCTATCTGCCTCATGACTCTCCTCTTTGGTCTTTTTCGTACTGGACTGCACTCCTTCATTTATGAAAACCCCGCTTCTCCACAGTGAGTAAGATGGATTCCTTCATAGGCTGTGTGTGTATGTGTGTGCACACATTCCACCTTAGCTGCAATATTCTCTGTCATCCTTCACCATTAGAGAGGGACAGTGTTTTGTCTAGAATTTAGCTAGATCTTAGATTTATTTTAATACTTTGCACCTCCATGACTAAGACTATATCCAAGCTCCTTGTTATTTCTAAACTAACTTTTGGTATCTCAACAATATTTGAACTGAAAGAGGAGAAAGATGAAACAGTGTGCTCCTATGCAAAATCCCTTTTTTCCATTTTCCTTACATTTGTCAGTCAGAGTTGTTTTTGACTAATAATGAGGGAAATGAGAAAATCAGTCTGATACATTAATATCTATAGAAGCGGCAAAGAGTCCTGTGGCACCTTATAGAGTAACAGACGTACTGGAGCATAAGCTTTCTTGGGTGAATACCCACTTAGTCAGATGCATGCATTGGTATTCACCCACGAAAGCTTATCTCCAATACGTCTGTTACTCTATAAGTTGCCACAGGACTCTTTGCCACTTTTACAGATCCAGACTAACACAGCTACCCCTCTGATGATTAATATCTATGTGTAACAAACTCCATTCTGAGTAACTGATTTTTAAATACGTTAAATGTATAATTTTCACATTTGCACATCTACTTAAGGAGATTTGTGTGCTCAGTTACTTGATTTATACATGGAAATTAGGTGCATAGTTGCCCCCACAATGATAAAATGTAAGTGCAAATGTGACTACTGTACTTCTAACTATGTAATTTATACCCAGCAACCAGGTACTTAGAGTTTTAGGGTACAGTTACTTTAACTTTGGTTCTTAAGTCATTAATCATTTTTGAAAATTTTAAACCTCATCTAATTATTTATTGTTTATGACAATATATTGTTTGTGAAATTTATTTATATTTTTGCATTATGGCAGTCAGGGCCAGATCCTTAGAGGTATTTAGGCACCTAACTCCTGAGGATCTCGCCCTTAGTGACCCAGAAATTTCACTCTCTGCAGAATTGTTGAAAGTGGTCAGATATTAAAACTGAACTTTCTGAATTTTGAAATGTAAATGTTGAGGTTGCCTTTGAAAAACAGGATCAGTTTTCCTGGACATTGGCATCATTCACACTCAAAATTCTTCCAGTTGTTTTAAGTTTCAAGCAGTCCCCAGCACAAAATTTAATAAGTTCATACATTGAAAGAAATATTAAATTGCAGCACGAAATACTGCTTTTGTTTGTACGTGTTGGAAATAGAAGCTTCAAAAAAGGATATTGCAGTTTTTCCTCCCATTAATTAATTTAAAATGAAGTTTTAACATTTTGTATAGAGGCTATATATAAAATTTTGGGTATACATTTTCAAATGTTTCTCTATGAAGAAGTTGTGCAGTAAAGATAGGAGGTTTTTGGGATTAAGCTACCATCTGAGTGTTTCTTCTAATCAATTCTTCCACAGTTGTAGAATTTTTCCTTTAGCAAATACAGCGAGAAAGTGTCTAACTTGTAGGCAAATACTGAAATCCTAACATAGTGTATTATATTTAATTCTCAGCAGTTCACATTTCCTTAATGTTGTGCCCTGGAGGTAAAATTGAAGGTAAAATTTTGCCCCCTTTGAAGTCAATGGGCATTTGGCTATTGACTTCACTGAGGCCAGAATTTCACTACCAACGTTTAACCACCATTTGGCATCCTATTGTTTAAAGTTAGCATCAGCCTGTTCCGGAGGAAAATCTGGTATGTGGGAAATCAATGTGGGTACTACACTTAATGAACTGAATGCCCTTTTCCACATTTGCAGAGTGATCTTTAAGACAGGATGTAGTTTACTACTCCTGAGGAAGCAATAGATCAGGTTGGAAAGAATAAAAGAACAATATGCTTATTTAGTTCATTATGTAGGACTGTTTTGATTTTCTGTCAAATGTAACCAATTACAAACATTACATTGAATTATATAGCTAATATTTTATTTTGTTTTCTGTCTTTAGAGCATCAACAAACTGATTCTTGATCTTTTTCAATATATCTGAAATTACTGCATATTCTAGCCAGGCATATTCTTATTTACACGAAGCAGCTATAAGTACTTGTAGATTGGGCTGGAAATACAACTGTCAAGGAAGGACATTTGTTTTTGCCAAGTTGACTTAAACAAATATAGATAGTGGCTAGTTTATGACATATGATGTATGTCAGAGCTTAGAGCTTCAGATTTAGCATTATTTGTTTAGTTAAACTGGGTAATATTTGTCCTTCTGGATGGGTGAACTAAGGTATTGCCTCTGACTTGATCATATTTACATGAAAACTAGATATAGTTCTTTAGGCCGGTAAGGCTTCTGGTGTTTCACTGAGATAAAGCAGAAGTTTTTATGTTCTTTATCAAGGATTGTGGGGCCCTGAATCTCTGGAGTGACTCTGATAGTTATTGCAAGTAATTCAATGTATAGAGCAAACAGAAGAGGAGAAAAACCACCCTTGCTTTGTGCTGCTCTTTAAGAAGAAAGTCTGATTGGGAGTTGTTCAAATAAAAGAGTACACATGGAAAATTGAAGAACATTTTGGCAGGGGCTATAAATAGTTGTCTGAAATTAAATTTCTCCAGTTCTATAAAACTCGGTCACAAAGAATTCTATTGAACATATTCTCTGCATCTAATGCTAGAAAGCTGCTAGTATTCATTTGCTTAATATGGTGAATGGTTTTTAGTCATCTATGACTATAATGATTTGTGGCTGTCCAAGGAGTAAAGCCAGTGTGAATTAGTAATGATAGGGTTAGGCATAAACAGCTTGCTAAGATTTTTTGCCAGTATTTTATAGTCTAGATTGATTTAACATTAGTCATTTGTCTGTTTTTTTTTTACCTTTTTAAAGCAGTGTTGTTATAACAGCTTCCAAACTATCAGTTTTCCCTGTTCAAAAGAAGGACACAACGTTTGAAACATGCAAGGCACCAGAAACACCTGACAGGATTTTGGAATGCACTGCTTCAGCCTACCAGCCATGGACATCAGTCATTTGGAATGTCCCTCTTAGCATTTTGAACTTTATCTGTTGACATCTCTTGCTTTAAAATCTACCCTTTCTTCTTCAGTGATCTGTGGGATTTCTAAGCCCTGGTCTACAGTACAAGTTTAGGTCAAATTTAGCAGCATTAGATCGATTTAACCCTGCACGCATCCACACGACCAATCCTCTTTTGTCGCCTTAAAGGGCTCTTAAAATCAATTTCTGTACTCCTCCCCGGCAAGGGGAGTAGCGCTAAAATCGATCTCGCTGGGTCGAATTTGGGGTAGTGTGGACACAATTCGACGGTATTGGCCGCCGGGAGCTATCCCAGAGTGCTCCATTGTGACCACTCTGGACAGCGCTCTCAACTCAGAAAGACAGGAAAAGCCCCGGGAAATTTTGAATTTCATTTCCTGTTTGGCCAGCATGGTGAGCTGTTCAGTACAGGTGACCATGCAGTGCTCATCAGCACAGGTGACCATGGAGTCCCAGAATCGCAAAAGAGCTCCAGCATGGACCGAACGGGAGGTACTGGGTCTGATCGCTGTATGGGGAGAAGAATCCGTGCAGGCAGAACTCCACTCAAAAGACGAAATGCCAATATATTTGCCAAAATCTCCAAGGGCATGATGATCAGAGGCTACAACAGGGACACACAGCAGTGCCATGTGAAGGTTAAGGAGCTGAGGCAAACCTACCAAAAAACAAAGGGTGCATACAGTCGCTCTGGGTCAGACCCCATACATGCTGCTTCTATGATGAGCTGCATGCAATTCTAGGGGGAGCCCCAACCACTTCCCCAGCACTGTCCATGGACACCTGCAAGGGGGGAGTCTCACGCAACAGTGATGAGGATTTTGTGGATGAGGAAGATGAGGAGGAGCTTGAGGATAGCGCACAGCAGGCAAGCTGAGAAACCGTTCTCCCCGACAGCCAGGAACTGTTCATCACCCTGGAGCCAATACCCTCCCAACCCTCCCAAGGTAGGCTCCTGGACCGTGAAGTTGGAGAAGGCACCTCTGGTGAGTGTATCTTTGTAAATATAATACAGGATTTAAAAGCAAGTGTGTTTAATGATTAATTTGCCCTGGAGACTTGGGATGCATTTGCAGCTAGTATAGCTACTGGAAAAGTCTGTTAATGTGTCTGGGGATGGAGCGGAAATCCTCCAGGGACATCTCCATGAAGCTCTCCTGGAGGTACTCTCTGTGTTAGCCTCAGGAGAGTGATATCATTCATGGTCACCTGGTTGAAATACAGGACATTTGTTTAAGGGGACATTCAGAAGTGCCCGTTCATGCTGGGCTGTTTGCCTTTGGCTGAAAAGAAATCATCCCCACTGTTAGCCGCGCCGTAGGGGGAGGCCTGTTCATGCTGAGCTGTTCGCGTTTGGCTGAGAGGGATCTTCCCTGATACTAGCCACATGGTGGTGGGGGGCAGGGTGAAGCAATCATACCAGAGAATTGGGTGCGGGGGGGTTGGGTTGTGCTGCACATTCACCCTAAAACCACAGCCCCTCCTTTTAAATGGCCAACCCTACGGGTTTTGCTTGGTATGGGAAAGGAGGGCGCTGCTGTTTGAAACCGTTTCCACATGTTATGAAGGTTGAAGAAGCCGAAACTCTTTGCCTTACCATGGCTGCCTGCAAGCCGAATTCTGTTGCCCAGCCGAGCACATGTGATGTCTCACACCAAACTGGCAGGCACTCAATATAAGAGGCAAAATGCGACCTTGTACCAAAAGCACATGTGCTATGTAATGTGAATCGTTTGATTCAGTGTGAAATAGTCTTTCCTTTGTTCTCTAAAATGTATCTTTTCAAATACTACTGTCCCTTTTTTTCCTCCCGCAGCTGAAAACGTTTCTACGCTCCCCCTATCATCTCCATCCCAGAGACTAGTGCAGATTAGAAGGTGAAAAAGAACGCACTTACGATGAAATGTTCTCAGAGCTCATGCACACTGAAAGAGCTCAGCAGAATGCATGGAGGCAAACAGTGGCAGAGTCCAGGAAAGGGATTGCACTATAGTACTTGTATGAGGTGAATTGAAAAATACTATTTCTTTTGTTTATCATTTTTACAGAGCAAATATTTGTAATAAAAATAATAATATAAAGTGAGCACTCTACACTTTGTATTCTGCATTGTAATAGAAATCAATGTATTTGAAAATGTAGAAAAATATCCAAAATATTCAATAAATTTCAATTGGTATTCTATTGTTCAGCAGTACAATTAATCGCGATTAATTTTTTTATTGCAGTAATTTTTTTTTAGTTAATTGCATGAGTTAACTGTGATTAATTGACAGCCCTAAATAAAATTATTGCAGGATAAGTTCCATATTAATTAATGTATAATTATTGAAGCTAAGCACATACCACTGAAGTAATGAATAATTTAAGTGTTGTTCATTCAACAAATTATCCTGACATTTTAATTACTTACTAGCATTAATTTAAACACAAACAAAATCTTTTCACACTCTGAGTATTTCTTCTCTTGAGTCTGCAAATTTCAGATCTTCAGGTGTTTTAAATATTTAGGTTAGTTTTCCTTTAAATTTGATTTATTGGGTTGGGGGTGGGCGTGTCAGAATTTTACTTTTTGTCCTCAAAGTTACATAGCTGTATAATCAGAAGTTGGGGGTAAGGTCAGTCCCTTATATGCTTGGTGTCTGAAGAACTCGTAATTGTTAATTTATTTCATTTTACCTGCAGATCCAGTAGATCTTTAGATCCACAAAAAAAAAAATCTCTTGGTGGTTTGGGGTTCTGCTCCTTTAGGAAGTCCCATGAGTCAGACATTAATTTTGTAGCATCTCTTTTCAATATTTTTCTGCTTTGTCCTCTGTGTGGTTGATTTTGTTTTTCTGGATCTGGAAACGTTCTATGAGGCAGTTCACACAGTGATATTGTGATGCTGCTATTTTGGCCAACAAACTGGGGACAACTAGAGCTAAAATATACATCTGGGGCATTAAAGTAGAACAGGCACAGAGGGGGACCTGTAACACTTGCCAGTGGGACATACTACATTTTGTTGCAGTGCATTGCCCTGAGTTGATTTTAAAATTCTAAAGAGGTGTTTAGAGACATTTTGATTTCTGAGAACAATTGGGCAAGAGATCTTCAGCTGGCATAAATAGTCATAGCTCCATTGACGTCAGTGGAGCTATGCCAAATTACACTAGCTGAGCATCTGGCCCTTTCTGTCTTTTATTGTGGTCAAATTTAAGATAGTTTTTGAAGGCCAGATATTGAATTATGCATATTTCAGGGCTCTGTCATTTTGAAAGTGTCCTCTCTTTTAAAGCTATGAGTATTAACAAGTTTAACACATAAGACATAAGAATGGCCATACTGGGTCAGACCAAAGGTCCATCTAGCCCAGTATCCTGTCTTCCGACAGTGGCCAATGCCAGATGTCCTGGAGGGAATGAACAGAATAGGTAATCATCAAGTGATCCATCCCCTGTTGCTTATTCCCAGCTTCTGGCAAACAGAGGCTAGGGACACCACTTACTTAGTGCTGGAAAAGGATTCTAGAGATTTAGAAACCTATTTCTGCAGCATAATAAGTGAGCAAGCCAAAATTAATGTTTGAAATTAGGTTCTTAAAAAGATTCTGCTGGAATTTAAGAAAGACACTGCTTAAGTGCTGTGTTGCATTTTGTCACCTCACACACAGCCACTTTTTAAAGAAAAAAATGCTTCTTCCCTTTCCAAAAAATAAAAAAAAACCTAGTATGTTTATATATTGTTCATTAGTTTAGGAAGTTGTACTTAACCATATACAATAAAATTGTTAATACTGGTTAATATTTATCTTTATGACTGGAAAAGTAAATTTCCATTGCTTCTGTTCTTAGCTACGGCTCATTATTAAATGTTCTCAGCACAGAAAGAAAATTTATTAATCAAATATGTGAAATCCTGGTTAAGTGGAATGATGCATGTGCAACTGATTCTTTATACTAGCTAAGTTCAGTATCCATTATGTGGGAATAAGAATAATCAAAGAGTTAGTGGACCTCAGTAGGTTTTGGTACTAAAGCATGAAGGCACTAACCAGAGATGGTTATAGATCTGTCAACATTTTCATTAAAACGTCCCATTTCTGAATGGTTTATAATTTGGCCATTGTGGCTCACATAAAATTGAAACTTGTTACGCATATTATTAGCCAGGAAGTGATTATTTTTATGTACAAATTTTATTATATTGAAATACAAGAAACACTTGATTCATACAGTGCTAAATAAGCATCATGACAATGCCACATCATGACACACCAAAACACATACACTAATATATATTCAGGACATAAAGAAGAGAGAGAAAAAAAGGGAAAAAAATACATCGTTAACTCCGTGCTTACAGAGGTGGGCAATTACTCACACAGTATTATTGCTGCAACTGCTCACCAATGTAAGTGTCTGACTTTTAAATAACGTGCATTATCTTGTCCTTTTAAATTACCACAGCCATTTAACAGATATTAGTTAGATAATTTATTATTAATAATAATTATTATTATAAAAAAGTTCATGATTTTAAAAAATTATCAAAACCTTCAAAATAGAGTGTTTATATTAGTGCTCAAAACATTTTCCTGTTATTTTAACAAAATACTGTTACAAATGCAAGTCAGTTTAGTCTCTTATTTGAATCAGACTCTTTACACTCTTAAAATGGAACTAGCCTTTTAACTAGTTTTACATTTTCTCGGTATGAAACTTCAAATGCCAGTGAGTGTGTATTCACAACAGGGATTCATTATGTAAATGATATAGGCTAAATCATGTGATTCATGATGTACTTACTCAAAAGTTGCCTATCAAAAATATGGGGTGTACCTGGGTTGATTCTAGTTGGTGAATACTTTACTCACGTGAGGTGTCCTCAGTGATACTTCAGTAGGATCATTCACATGAATAATGACTACTCACAACAGCTCATAGGCCTGGGCCCATAGGCTCCAATATTGCAAGGTAGACATCAGTGGTGCTAGAGAAAGGGGCAGAGGTCTGCCTTTGAGCATGAAATGGCCGGACTGAGGCCTAGCTTGGTACTACGCCATCCACCTCTGCTTAACTTGCACTACAGTTTTAAAATTTTAATAAAAAGAAGGTCAGGTTGACTGCAAACACAGGTCGAGTCAGAGGCTGGATGACAAACCTAGATTATCCACCTCAAAAAGAAAGGTGAGAATTAACAAGGTAAGGAGCAGGATCAAGCTTCAGTGGTGTATTTTGATATACCTGTATACAAGCTCCAAGGTATGTATCTCTGTCATGGGACATTGTAATTCTGCCATTTTTGTGAACATTTCACCAATGTTTAACTCTACATGCATGCACCTATGAAGAAAATAAGGCAATTACCATAATATTGTAGTAAAAGAGATAATGTATGATAACATGCCTAGTTCTTACCATATATAGGCTAGGGGAGCTTGCATTTTGTGTTTGCTTGTCTGTAATTTGTTATTTATTCCATGTTTTTCATCGCTATAATTAATCCCTTTTGTTTCTTTTCAGAGTTGGGAGAGATCCTTCTGAAATGTACAGATAGGACTGTCAAATCTGCATGTGTGAAATTTTGCTTAGAATTATAATGTATTTTGCAAAGCACAATCTCCAAATTGCTAGAAAATCAGACACACTATAGTTAAAATTTTGAAGATGAAGATGAAGACAGAAAAAAAAAGTGTAAGTAATATGTAGTTGTGATTTCATTGTTAATTTTTATAGAATTCATAAGATGATGAGGATAACTGCTTCAGAGGGAATAACAGATTTACTTTAAGGAACTTGTACATATTAAATTGTTCTGTTCCTGCCTTTTCAGTTGTTCCATGACCTAATGGTTAATATAGATGCACTCCACCCCCGTTTGTTAAAAACTAAAATTTGCATATTAAAATTGTACTTTAATTTGTTCCTGAAAGACTTTTTCCACAAAGAAATAATCAGCCTATCAATAATGAAGGAATATGTGCAATTTATAAAGAAGAGAACCTGAACAGCCCTCTGAAGTGCACCAAGTTGCATGTCTGCTTGAGGGGGTGGTGATCAGACCTAAAATAAGCATGTCCAATTCCTTTATTCTTAAAAAGCATTCATGACTTTTTTGTGGCATTTATAACTTACATAAAAGACAAAACATATCTGCCATTTTGCTGAATATCCCAAGGGTGCACTTGCAGGACTCTATGGATCTGTGGGATTTTACTCTGATAGGGAAATAAATAACCAAACCAAAGAGTTTTGCAATCAGTTATGTATAAGAAATCAGCACACTGATGGATTATAAACTGTGGGACAAATCCCACCGGCATTACTCAGGCAAGTGGTCCCAATGCAGTAGTGTCATTTTGCACCGACTTCACACACTGAATACAAAAAGTATAAGGGAGTGGAGAATCAGGCCCTCCATCCTTAAATGCAGCTGTGACAAAAAGCAGTATCAACAAGGTTAATGTAAGGAAGTAAAGGTGGGGTTCTGTGTGGGGCTTCTACCAGCTGATGCTCTTGCTATATAATTGTGACATGAAGGGTTCTAGTTCTGTATCTATGTATGCCATTATATCAAGGGTATTTTTTTTAGGTTAGAAATAGAGATGGAACCAATCCAGAACGTCATAACTACACAACCTTACACTGTGGGTGGCTATAAATCTAGATTTACATTCAGGTTCGGGCTTAGGCACATCTTTAATTCT
This sequence comes from Chelonia mydas, assembly GCF_015237465.2. Lineage (NCBI taxonomy): Eukaryota > Metazoa > Chordata > Testudines > Cheloniidae > Chelonia > Chelonia mydas. The sequence goes on from NC_057852.1 coordinate 102,348,136, forward strand.
AAATTTTCACAGGGAGAGAAAGAGAGAGAGATCTTGCAGTACTGATAAGCACTTTGGGACATAGTTACTCCTTGTAGGCCTTGCAGAGGCCCTAGGCATAACTAGCAGTATGAACCAAAGGCTGTGAACCAGAGTAGGCCTGGCTTTGGCAGAATAGTACCACACCAGGTGTTGGCTAACCAAGTAAGCACATTCCTGACAGAGAGAATGGTACAACACCCAGAGTTCTCATGAAACTACATAAGCAAATTCCCAAGAAGCTGTATAGGAACACACCAAAACCTTGTAAGATAAGGATGGAATGACAGGATAATGGTTGAGGATGTTTTGTTTGAACTAGTAGGTACAAGGATAAGGGTGGTAACTAAAAACATATGGAGTATAATACATAACTTGTTTGTATCAATGTATAAAAGGAGAAGCCATAGGAGGGGCATCTTTGTACTTTCTGAGGGGAAGGTGCAGGGCACAGTACTACACGAGGGGTAGTGGAACAGATGGAATATTGACACCTTCCATCTTGATGCCTGGCCCTATCAGGAAGTGTGTCGCCATATGTCCTAAGCTTTTCCAGGGGTACCTGGGCAGAAGGATCCCAAAAGGAAAAAAAAAAAGAAGGGGTGGAGTGTTAGGATATAGATCAGGGACTAGCAACCTTTGGCACGCGGCTCATCAGGGAAAGCTGCTTGCGGGCCGGGACGGTTTGTTTACCTGCAGCATCCGCAGGTTTGGCCGATTGCAGCTCCCACTGGCCTCAGTTTGCCATTCCAGGCCAATGGGGGCTGCGGGAAGCGGCCGCCAGCACATCCCTCGGCCCACGCCGCTTGCCACTGAGGCCAGTGGTAGCTGCAATCGGCCAACCTGCGGATGCTGCAGGTAAACAAACCTTCCCGGCCTGCCAACGGCTTTCCCTGATGGGCCGCGTGCCAAAGGTTGCCAGTTCGATCTCTGATATAGATATCCAGGCCTGTCTGTAAAGGCCTATACTTTAAGAATTTAGGTATATGTTTATCATTTAGCTACTCATAGAGGTATAAAAGAAAGAATCAAAATCACTGTCTGCCTGTGTAAGGGCCTTCTCTCACTGAGGCCCTGTTCTTAAGCTAAGGCCTTTGGCTAAGCAGTGGGAGCAGCCATAAGCTGGAAAGCATACGGTCATGTCCTCACACATTTCAAACCAGTCATATTGAAATAAGGCAATCTGGGGCTGTTAGAAAGGTGATCCGATCTATCACCTCCAGATAAAGGGAAGAGACTAGAAGATGTAAAAGGAAATTTAGATTGATAGTTTTCTGTTTGGTAAAAACTCATTTATCAATAGACATAGTTGGGAAACGGTTATGTCTTTATAGATGTAGTTGGGAAATCCTCACTTCTGTATTGTTTTGTCATTATAGTTTCCACTTTGTTATTGTTTATTTGCATGGTCTCTGTCTGGTTCTGCGATTGTTTCTGTCTGCTGTATAATTAATTTTGCTGGATGTAAACTAATTAAGGTGGTGGGATATAATTGGTTAGCTAATCATGTACCAATATGTTAGGATTGGTTAGGTAAATTTCAGTAAAATAATTAGTTAAAGTGTAGCTGAGAATATTACTATATAAATTATGGGCAAACAGGAAATAAGTTGGGATTTGAACATAAGGAAAAAGGAACTTGGATTTAAGCTTTCTGAAAGTTCACCCCAATAAACATCGAATTGTTTGCACCTTCGGACTTTGGGTATTGTTGCTCTCTGTTCCCACGAGAAGGACCAGGGAAGTGGGAGGGTGAAGGAATAAGCTCTCTAACAGCATCTAGGTGTGCTGACTGAGCAGGTCCCACTGTGGAGGGCATACATGTGTTAGTGTATCTGTAGCTTCTATGCAGTGTTAGTACTGTGCTTTGTTGACAATAAACCTGGCCAAGCACCTTATTCAGAGAACCAAGCCTGTGGTCTTTCTAGTGAATAATAATGAGGTCTGCTGAATTAACATGCTGCACTGGCAGTCAGTGCAGCTGGCATCAGAGCTCCAAGAACCACAACACTGGCAGCAGTAACAATGCTGCAGCACCAGCAACAACATTCCACAGCACTAACAACACTCCTGGGTGTCACTCAGTGTGAAAGTAGAAAATCAGTGGGCACCAATAAAAGGGTTGCTGCTTCCTGCTGCGCTAGAGGTAGGGAACAGGCTATCTGACCCTTCACAGAAGATGAGGAACCAGAATAAGAAGAACAAACCATCCATGAAAAATAGAGGCCAAGCCTGGGTAGAGCAGCAAGGTTCCCGATCATCCCTTGAAGACTAATGTCAGAAATAACTGCAGCTGGATTTTCCCATAAGACAAAATAGCTGGTAGGAGCCAGACCTGCCATGTGAGAGAATGTCACAGAAAGTGATAAGAGAGTGAGGGTAGGCTGATATGTTTTGGACTAGATCTTGGCCTCTGGTTTGACCTCTTTGTACTAACTCTTTGCCAGACTCACAAACCCTAGCATAAAGGGTATATTTCAGAGGGAGGGGAAGATGCATGGATGGAGAGTTGCTGCTCTCTGACAATCTCCAGCTGGTGTAATAGAAACAGCATTGTATCTTAGGCCTGATCTATACTAGAAAACTAGGTCAGCATAACTACGTCACTCACAGGTGTGAAAAATCCATACCCTAGAGCAGCGTAGTTAAGCTAACCTAAGTCTCCATGTAGACAACACTAGGTCAACAGAAGAATTCCTTTTTCTACCTAGCTCCCACCTCTCAGGGATGTGGATTACCTATGCTGATGGGAGAACAATCTGTGTAAGTAACGTATACACTAAAGCACTACAGAAATGCAGTAGTTTGCTGCTCTAGCGTCTTAAGTGTAGATGAGCCCTTAGCTACTGCTGTTATTTCCTGTTCTAAGAATGAGGAAATATTGCAGTATATGCAATGTGGTAACTTGGTAAGATCTGTAAAACCCTCCCCCTTTCCCCCCTTATTTTCCAGATTCGCTGTGAAACAGAATTTTTAACATATTCCATAAATACAGATGTTTCCTTTTCAACTCTCTCCAGGACAATTTGAAACAGCAAGCTAGGTGCAAGCACTAACAGTTCTTGCAAATGGTGATTCTTCATCAGGAAAATGTCAGAGACCATTCGGGTACAGTATGTTGGAGGGTATGTAGAAACTCATATCCATTCTTTGTCAGATACAGGATACTGAAGCCCCACTAATGGCAATGCTCTGTCTTCAGAGATTAATAATAATATCTTGTTTAACAATCATTCCAACTCAGTCATGTTTTATTTCCTCCCTGGAGGAACAATTGCTTATCTCATCAAAAGGAGGATGATTCCCTCTCTCTGTCAGTTGATATGATCATTATCTGGACACACTACATCAGCAGACTGAGCTGAGCTTCTAGCCTTGCTGGTGGTAAAGGGATTCAAAATTCATGTTTATCATATGCAGAAGATTAATGCACTAGCTAGCTTCAAGTGCCACATTAGCACTAAAGTCCATTAATTCTAATTATGTTTTGCATATAGAGAATATTAAAATGTTTAAATTAATAAAGGAGAAGGGCCAGCCTCTTGGCGCAGCTACTGCATGTTAATGCAGTTTACTGTGCAGGAGGTGATCTGTGTGTGTAAAGAGCATTCCTCAGGCCAGTGGAGTTTGAGCACATAAAGCAGTTTAGGGGACATGTGCCAGCCACAGCCAACTCACAGCATCTCTCTTCATTAATCCATTTGTGCCTGCTTCACAGGAGGTCAAGCTCATTAGCTTGCAGAGAAAAAGGTGGAATGTGGGGGAGCCAGCTCATTTGTGCACATCCTCTGCCTGGGTGTGCAAGGAGAGGGTGCAAGAAACCTAACAAGGACTAATTGTGTCAGTGACAATTGTGAGCAATAGCCTTCTCCAAAGACACGGGGAAGGGTCAAGGCCAGGGCCCCAATTCCTTTGTAGTAATTATACCTTTCAATCTTCATCTGAGCTGTAGCAGGAAGGTCTGGTGATCAGCAGGCCTAGTGGCCTTATAGGTTCTGCCAACCTAGTTTTCCCTGTGGGAGTCCAAGCTGCAGCCTCAATTGTCCCATTATGTTCCAACTGCTCCCCCAGAGCTCGTCACTACAAAGAGTAGGGAAACCCAGGCCAACCCACTCACCAGCTCACAACCCAAGGCCCCAGGGCATTTTTCAAAGAATCTAGCCCTGTTACTGAGCCACTTCAAATTCTGTTATCCCCCTGGGTCACTTCCTACCAGCCTAAGCTCCTCAGAATGGGGCATGGTCACAGGCTATTTAGACTCTCTTCAGACTCTCCAATTCTTTAGACTCTCCAATTCAGTTAGTCAATCTCTCTCAGGGTTTTCAATTCCCAAAGTGAGGGGTACCTTGCAGCTAAAGCAGCCTTCACAGAGCTGTTGCTCCCCCCTCAACCTGCGCCGCACATCTCCTCACATCACCCTGGCTTCCTGGTGCCACATGGAGATCTTTCTCCCTTCTCCTGGGCTATCAGTCTTCTTTTTAAACTGTCCCTTCATCGGGAACATGTGTTGCACCTACTGAGGGGCAGGGCCTGTCTAGCCCAGTTTTGTTCAGCTCCCCACTCTGGTTCAGTGTGGGGCAAGTAGACTCATTCCATAAGCCCTATTCACAATGCTAAAATATATCTTTTAGTTTGTTTCCCCTTGTCCTGATTTTGGCCAAGTTATCCTGTGATAATTGATTTATTTGGTGGAGACAGCATGCAAAATTTTCCCCCCATCAGCACAATTCCCTTGCTGCTAAATCCACTGGTTCAGCTTCCATCCCCACAGTTTATAACAGTCCCCTACTCTTTACTTATGGGTGTTTCAGTTTAAAAAATTAACTGTTCCAATCTTTTTATTGTTGTTGATGGAGACAACAAAGCTTCATTTCAAGTGAGTAGAGTTTATGGGATTGCTAGCAACAATAAGGAACGAGCAAGATCAAACTATTGAATTTGTCACGGGGAACTATCATTTTGGATGTTCAACCTTGAAATCTTGGTTGAATACCATAATATTTGGTAATGAGTAAGTGGACGCCATGAGATGGCCTCCAAAACTGCTTTAAAATAAAGGGAGAGGCTTGGGCCTAATAAATGTTAAATGAAAACTGCAGAAAGTGGTATTCAAGATGCACAAGGAATTACTAAAAAAAAAAAAAAAAAAAAAAAAGGTAAAACCCTTCCAGCCATTCTTTGTGAAGAGATACACACATCAAGCTCCCACTGAAGTCAATGGGCTATACGTATATGATGGTAGAGTGTGGCCCTTCATGTTTAACTTGGAATACAAATAGGCCAGGTAGTCTATTAGAGGGTGGTATTGTAATAGAGCACCAAAACAGTCAATCTAAATAGGTTACATAGTTTAGAATGTTTTGAAAACGTTCAGATGTCAGTCAGAAACATTATGGATTTATCAAGACTTTTTGAGTCCACTCAACACTACATGGTTTGTGGTACAAAAGTAAATTGCTTGGATATGTTGCACAGATCCTCCCCTCATCAAGCACTGCTTGTTCTTTCAGCACAAAACAGGCAAGCAGTCTTGTGACAGTGACAAGTTAACTATATCTTATTTTTCCATTGCAACTATGTTTTTTTAACCCAACAGCAGTCCTTTGTCAGCTCAGGCACATCTGTGTTAAGACTATATTTTTCCTGCTGTATAATAGGCATTCAAGATATTTAATTGGTCTCCAAAACCCACGATATGTTCTTCCTTGCTAGTCAAACCCAAGTCTCCTTAAAAAACAGGTGTCTCCCCCGACAAATCACTTCACCTGGCTCCTGCTCATGCAAATAAATAATATTCATATTCAGTGTTCCATAGGGATAGTATTTTAGGGGGGAAATGCATTGGAAGCCGCCTGTTTCTCCATCAATGTGAGCTTGGAAGATTTACAATTACTCTGGGTGCTCTCTGTCACACAGATACTTGCCTGGTTTGCACTGAAACAGCAAGCCGTGCTTGATGAGGGAAGGGCTGGTGCAACATATCCAAGTGATTTACTTTTTTATTGAACTTTATTATACCATCTCTGTCACAAACACAACACTTTGTCCTGTGAGCAAATGACTTCACTCTCATTTTGCTATTGAGGTTATATACTTTCTTGTCTTCTAAAAGCAGTGTTGTCAGTTAAAGAATTCAAAATGAATTCTTCCTTCTCGCTTTCCCAGCTGCTTACCAATCTCCCATTGCTACTCCTGCATGTACTGTTTATGCGGGACTGCAGGCAATCCTGGACAAATGGAAGGACATGCCAAATGTCCAGTTTAGCGATGTAGTTCTGAGGTATTGAAGGTGACTAAAAATGGAAAATGTGCAACAAGAACTACTGCAGGGACTAGAGCCTCTGTGACAGCAGTAAACTCAATAATAATATTAAATGAGTATATTTCTTGTATGGGTTTAATACAACTGGGAAATTGATACATCAAAGGAACAAATTTAATATTTCAAATGACTTGTTTGCCAATGATTGGCTAATGTTTCTCTGCAGTACTACAGTAATCCTAGAGAAAATGTATTGGAAGGAGCCATCATAACTTATTGAAGACTGATTATAACTTTCAACTAAATATAACTTTATTCCAGAAAGAATGTTATGTGTCATTGTAAGCTTCATATGCAATATATCAAAATAACAACCATGCATTGCTAAAGTAACTAAAACAGGCTCTTCACACACTTAAGTACATATTTCCAAGATATGTACCCCTAAATCAACATATCAGGCTGCTCCTATATACTGTATCATTTCCTTTATATAATCAGAGGAAATATACACCTCAACTCTTCACTTTTGTTCAATTTGTTTCTAACCAAATTGAACAAGATATTCCTGGCTTGTCTTATTCAGAGGTACCCTAGAGGAAAATGCAATGGCAGCCATACAGCTCATCTACATATTCAACTAGGAATTTGGCACATAGTTTTAAGAACTGCTATGTACACCAGCAAAAATGCCAACATTATAGAAGCTAAAGATGGGGCAAACCAAGTGAAAAAAAAATTGACATGATGTAATTCAACAGGATTATACTACTTAGAGGGTAATATATGCCTGCACATGACAAAAGATTATATGAGTTATTTTTTCTTTCATGTTTTAGATATGAGGATGCTTAAAAATCAGATGTAATCAGGTAATAAAATTAAATACTGTAATTTTTTAGAAGTAAGGAGGACTGTCGGGGTAGGCAGAAAGAACTAAGCTTTCTTGTTTCCAAATTAATACAGTAATACAAAAGAAGACTTCTGTCTCCTTAAATAATAGTACTTCAAAGACAAGGCTTCCAGCACTGAAAATAGCTTGCAGACCGATTACACTGCATCACTTAATTTATCTAAGTAGTTTCCCTATTTTAATATCTTTAAAGGCATGCAGTCATATGATATCAGCATCACAATAAAAACAAATGGTTACTCTGACTAACATGCAGACTCAAGTATTGTTTACATTCTGACAGCTCTTCTACCTATACGTTTTCAGAAGGTACTGACAAGAAGGGGGGAAAAAAAAAAAAACACATGCTTTTTACCTTTTTTAAAATATGACCTTGCTGTTTGGGGAGCTGAAAAACAAGCAGGTGATGTATAATACAACCAAACAGGACGACACTGATGCACAAAAGAATTAGAAAATATCAGAAGTTATCAAGTCTTGTGGAATGGTCATATATAGAACAAGAACATGGGACACAGTACATGACATTACAGGCCAATAATATGCCGATGCAATTTAGACATTTAGAGCAACACTGAATAAGCTTTTCTTCACTTTTGTGAAGTTCTCTGTCTATAAACATTAGCATGGCTGTTATATCAAAACCCTCAATTGAAAAAAAATGGTTCTGAAGTTATTTAACCATACGAATTAATAGTAATAGTTCCCAATCCTCAGGCCCTGGGGAGAGTCCAAGGGTGACTTTATCTCTGTGTTCCCCCTCCCACAGGGCTGCTGGAAGCCAGTTTGGCTGCATCAGGATATTGTGATGATTGGCATAATGTAAAAAAAATCTTGGCTAGATAGAATCACAAAAAGTAACTTTTTAGCCAGAATGCTCAAATTTTTGCCAAAAGTGTATTTCACACTGAATAACTAACCAAGTGTAAACATTTCACATTTATTAATTACAGATTTTGAATTTTATATCTGAATGTTTAACTTGAAATGTGCACTATTTTTAGTAAGTTACATAAGTCATCCAATCAGAGAACAGAAACAATACCCTATGACCAGCTGATCCTACGTTAATTCAAATCAGTGGAAACTCACTGACTTGAGTTTTGAATCAAGCCCTAACAATACAAGACAAATTGTGAATATTTATAATTCACCATCAGTGAACATTATGCAGACTAAGAATTATTAACTAAAGAGATCAGTATTCGAAAACATAATAATAAATTTGAAAATTTTGAAATCAATTCACTGACAAATTGCAAACCAAAAAGAAGGCAACATTCATTAAATAAACAATTTAATGTGAATTATTTACAGAAGCTCTAATGTCTCTCTGTCTATAGATCACATACTTCCATACATACTTAACTTACATAAAATCATGTATCTATCACGAATGGTGGAACTGTAATTATTGGAAGAAGCTCCCCTCCTCCTTGCTCCTTGACTCTTCTTCCTCTCTTTTTTCTTCTTCTTTACTTCCCTTTTCTCATCGGTTATTCTGTGATTGGCACATTCATGAGTGGTGGGATTGTGGCCTCACACCACTCAAATATTTTTTTTTTGCAAAAATTATCTATGTGCTTTCCATAAAAATGTCAACCTTTCGTCAAACAAGGACACCCAAGCCTGCAAACGTTTCAGTTAAAAAATGCTGCTATGGTGCACCTGGGGAGTGAAGTTCAGCTTCTGCATTCTCCCATTGAGCTGGATTCACCGGGGATGGAGAAAATGAGGACATAAAAAGCAGACATTCACCTCTGTTTTAATCTATTTTAGAAACTTCCTATTTCTAGTATTCACCCTGTCAAGGCAAAACCACAATTGTTTAAATTTTTAAGAGATCTCAAATTGAGTGAGACAATAAAATACACCAAAGTAGTAATCTTTAAATCAGAAATTAATTACTTCAACATAAATAATTTTTCCATAAGTATAGTTTATTGATTAAGCATGTCTGAGGTAATTAAATTGTACACAACTGTAATAAAAAGTGGATTATCTTCATGCAAGACGGAGGTACGTTTTGGTCTAAGATGAGGGTGTAACTTACGAAGTCCAGCTAAGTGGCTTCCTTGAGCTAATTTGGCACAGCGATTATTCTTTCATCAGGAGAGGCATCATGCATGAAGGCAGAGGTTTAGGTTAGAACAGGACTAAATTTATTGTTATGGATGGAGAAAGTTTCATAATATCTGCCTATGTACCACAGGTTTGTGCCCGCAAGCCTGATTCACATGAGTACTCCTGGCTCAAATGAATATTCCCTTTTCTATTAAAGATAAGGTTTCTACAGCAGGTCCAAGATGCTTAACTGAAGGTGGCACTAACAAGCAGCTCTACTTTATAATCATGAATAAGAAAGCAAAGCAAATTTATGCAGAAAATGTAAATTAAAATAATCCAATTAACCAGTCAATGTTTGATTATGAAAGAATGTGTTGTCTCTTCATGATAAAGGCTGAAGCTACGTCCTTTCCGTGGGCTTGATCTTTCACCCACTGAAGTCAATACAAATGTGCCATTTATTTCCATAGGTGTAGGAATACTTCAGGATGAACAGGGGAATAATAGTTCAGGGGAAAATATATATATAGCCTCTTCAGTCCTTCCCAGACCTACCCCCTACCCCTGTGCCAAATTCCAGACCTCTGAAGAGCGCTCCATGTGGGCAGAGAGAATGTGGGGGACTATTGCCATGGAAACATCTGGCCCTCCTTTCTGTGTTGAGAAGGGCCAGATCACAGAGGCATGATTTGGCCATCAATATTATAAATATAAAATATACTGTAAAATGTTAGACATTCAAAGCTGGGAAATTGGCCCACAAAAAAGTAATAAATATATTTTGAAGTAACTTCCCACCAAATATTTTAAACCTCATATCATACTCATATATAGCTCCCTAACTTCAAACATTAGAAAGAAAGGAAATGTGCATTTAAGGTACCCAGACATGTAATAAATAAATATTCACTACCAGTGGTCATGTACCCTTTGACTGTATATAAAACAATTGTTCCCCATTTTCTCCATTCCTGTTTTGTGCCTTCTGTTTGCTTGTTACACCCATTTTTTATGTCTTACCCTAGATTGTCTTCTCTTTAGGGTAGGAACTGTGCCTATGTACAAGTGCCTTTGTACGGCACCTAACACAATGGGGCCTAATCCTGATTGGATCTCCGGGTATTATTCTAATATAATTGTTATTAATAGCAGTAGTGGTCATAATACCCAATCTAATATCTTTCACCCACTTAACCTTAACTTTGGCTCGTTGGTGCCTTAACTGAAAGGGGGCGGGACGGTTATTGCATAGCTATTAGCATGTGACTGTTTGTAAAATGAATATTGTAGGTTTTAAAAGTAATATCGTCTTAGGATACATTCCTTCTGCCATAAAAGTCAATGGCAAGCTCCCACTCAAGAGCAAGCACTGAGTATCAATAAATTATGTAATATTTGTTTGAATTTTATTATGGCAGGATGTCTATCCAGCAAGAGAAGGAGTGAGCGCTCTCACTTCCTCGTCCTGTCAAGATGGCTTCAGCTTCAGCTGGTGGAGTTGGAGGAGACTTTTTAGCTCCAGCATGTTCTCTGGATGTGATTTTGGAGGAGTCCATTTGTTTGCAGACTGATGGAGAAGTTATTGTGTGTAGACTGGTGGATCCTGCCAAAGGTGCTATCAGCCGTGTTCCTGTGGTGCCTGGGGGCTGTGCCCTAGGCCCAAATTTACTTATGGGGAAGCTGATTTGGAAAGTGCATTGGAGGGTGGGAAAGGATTCTGGGTGAAGGGATAGGCAGTAGGAGTATGTGTTCAAAAGGAAAAAGAGATTGCTACAGCTTCCTGTGGTGGGGAGCAGCTGTCAGAGGGAGCTCTGTGTACAGAGGGGGTGGAACTAAGGTCCCTGACTGTGAGAAATGGTTAGTAAGGCACGTTCTGCATTTCAAATACTGCATGGGGGCTTGAAGAGAGGAAGGAATATAGGCGAGCTTTGCCACAGTCAGGCTGCATCAGAAACGCAGGAGTAAAGGGCAGTTTAGCAGCCATACCTCTGACTTCCCTTTCCTCGGTAAGTGGAGAGGGGGCTGTTACTGTTGTCTCCTCAGTTGTAGGGGCTCCATTCACTTTAAGGGATTCCAATCAGAGGATTATTAAGGGTAGGAGTCAAACAGAGGAAAAAGTGGCAGAAAAGAGGCATTTTTTAAAAATCCGAAGTGAGGTCTTTTGTTTTATTTCACCCTGAGGTTCCCAGCAACAGAAAGAGAAAGGCCAGCGCTAACGAAGGAACACAAAGATCTGTCGTGAGTGAGCAGCTGAGCAGTAGTGACAATAAGGAAGGACCTGAGGTACGTGTTTCCAGCCAGGAACTCCTGCAGTGCCACCAAGGGAGAAATCCTATGCAGCAGTCATAACCAGTCAGGATCAGGCTTCTGGGCAGGATGCTTCACAATGGAAACATTATGTTAGGATGCCTTGGCAGAGGCATGTTATTCAAGTGCACTACACAGGGGACATGGACAGATGTTCCACTAGGAATTTTGCTTTGGGGCTCTTTTGTTAAAATCTTTTGGTTTCTCTCCAGCACAACTGAAAGCTGTGATACACCTGACAGGTAGCAGATAATTTGATGTCAGCTTTTACTTTTATGGTGAAGTAGAATTTTTGTGGGAACAGTTTGGAATTAGGAAGGGGGTTAGGGATTGGGATGATATAATAGCCATTTCTTTATTCCAGCCTGCTATTGTTGTTACACTTTGAATAGCTCCAACCACAATGGGGCCCTGGTCTAAGGGTTACTATAATTTAAAATAAATAGCTAATAATAACAATTAGTATGACAATTATGCTGCAAAAGACCCAACTGTATGTGCTGAAATTAATAGGCTATTGGGTCTAATCCGAAGCCCAGTGTAATAAATAAGGATTTTTCCATTAACTTTGGGTGGCTTTGGATAAGACCCTTGGTGCACATACCACTGTTGCAAAAATGATTAGGAGGCTAGAGCACATGACTTATGAGGAGAGGCTGAGGGAACTGGGTTTATTTAGTCTGCAGAAGAGAAGAATGAGGGGGGGATTTGATAGCTGCTTTCAACTATCTGAAAGGGGGTTCCAAAGAGGATGGATCTAGACTGTTCTCAGTGGTAGCAGATGACAGAAAAAGGAGTAATGGTCTCAAGTTGCATTGGGGGAGGTTTAGGTTGGATATTAGGAAAAACCTTTTCACTAGGAGGGTGGTGAAGCACTGGAATGGGTTACCTAGGGAGGTGGTGGAATCTCCTTCCTTAGAGGTTTTTAAGGTCAGGCTTGACAAAGCCCTGGCTGGGATGATTTAGTTGGGGATTGGACCTGCTTTGAGCAGTGGGTAGGACTAGATGACCTCCTGAGGTCCCTTCCAACTCTGATATCCTATGATTCTATGATTGTGAGGATTGAGATTAAGTGCCTTCAGTCACCTCAGCAAGAGGCCAGTAGCTTACTAACGTAAATTATGCCTTCTCAGCAAGAAAGACCCTCATGCTGTCTTTATTATGAGGAGTAATGGTCTCAAGTTGCAGTGGGGGAGGTTTAGATTGGATATTAGGAAAAACTTTTTCACTAAGAGGGTGGTGAATTCTATGATATTCAAATTTCTCCTGGGGATCCACTTTTTCCTGTTAGCCCATGAATATAAAAATGAAAAAGTTATTAGACTAAAACTATATCTTTCATCCTCTGTGGGATGCGCCTTGTGATATCCTGTCCCTTTAAATGTTCAGGGGGCTCAGTACTCTTTCCCTTTCCAGTGCACAGCCTCACTTTCCTATTAGTTTCAGTTTTGCAGCCAGACAATAAAACCATCACAGCAGACACCTGTGTGTCTATCTCCTTCTCTGCTTGCTTCAGGAATACAGCACACCTAGTGTCTGCATGGCTCCTCTCTGATTTCACTTAGCCCCGTTGACTTCACTATGAAGGACTGGGACTATAAATTGCACGCTGTCTTGGTATTTGTGTCTTGTACAATGTCAGATACATTGTAGACACTTAATCCATACATGCATTATTATTTCCTGGCATTGTTTATTGCTATTCAAATACAGTTGAATAATTTTACATTTCATTTTAAAAATCCATTAAAAAAATTGGATGCACTGCAGCATTTACGGTTCATGGAGTTACTAGGCACATTTCCTTCTGTCTCTTTGCCTCCCCACAAGCTGATTCGATTCACCGTGGCCCCTCATTTGTCCCATTTGCCCTTTTCCCCAAATCTAAACTTCTTTAAAGTTGTAATATTCTTAAAGACCAACATCTAAGACTTAAACTAGCTCCTGGTTCAACCTTTCAAGTACAAGTTTAGTCAGAAGCAGCTTGGCTACCTTTGTTCAGTGTTTTCCTTTTCAAGTGCTGTTATTAACACTTCTCCCAGGCAGTGGTTCAAAGAGAAACTGCAATTCCTGTCTTCCAACTGGCTGCTGTGCTCATTTTTCAGTAGACCAGAATCATGTTTAAAATTATCTTCTTTCAGAGTTCAAACACTGATATTGCAAAAAACAAAAACAAAAAGAGTGTGGTATAATGCAAACCATTTTACTTCCCTTTTAGAGGTTTAAAAATAGAAATGGATACAATGCCTTAAAGACTGTCAGGGGGCAAGACTAAGCCCAGACCTAAGAATGGATCTCACTTTGCTCCTTGTTGTAGCTACTGTACATAGGAACTCTCAGTGCTATTTTGAAGTGTCAGTGGCATATAAGTTACTGGGTGCAAGTATTTAAGTGGACTGCAAAAGGGTACAATAAACTGGGGAAATTCACCACCAATTTTGCATATTTGTATAGTGTTTCTGGCAGCCCTGCCTAGAATTTTCTACTAAGTTGCAGTATGTGAATGGCCATTGAAAAATTTGGGGAAAGTATTTTAAAAGATTCCCTTAAACTGAAAATCTCTGCTTAGAAATAAGGAAAATCTTTGTTAAATTTCCACAAAACTGGTAAAAATCCACAGGGCATTCCACAAACTTTATATATTTCCCCCCCTCAATTTTCAGCTACGGCTATTCTTTATATCATGTGCTTTTAATCAATTGTTTCACTGACTAACTGAGAGAAATACAGGATAAAATAATATGACTTATAATTCCCTAAATATATGGACAAAAATTCCTCTGGTACCAATGGGAATTCAGAAAATTGACTGAAGGAGATAAACAGCCCTTTAAGTTAATCATATATTATATATATATAATCAATATATTAGCAAAGATACTTTTAGCACTGCTTATCCCCTTTTGAGTTTATGTGAAATTTCACATGAGATTTTTTTGATTTTGAAAGTTTGACTTCTTTTCTGTAGTTTAATTATCTTTTACAGAAAGCTTTCTTCCATGGTATTGTATATTGTTATTCACTACTAGTTTGTCATTGTCCTTATCTTTTCATAATTTAAAATGTGTATAGAAAAGCACCAAGAACGCTTGTATTCGGGGAGCTGCAATGTCAGAGTGGATCCACTGATTTGTTTTTTTTTTTTTTTAATTTATTTATTTATCTATTTTGATATTGCTTCATTGTTGGGAGAAAGCCACAAAATGGGAGCTACAAGTGTTGATCTAAATTCTGATACACTGACTGACCATATGACTGACTGAATGCCTATGTAGGTATAGTCCAAGCTCTGGTGTGCTTCAGCAACTGCAGTGGGAACTACAAGTTGTTGACTACCAACAGTAAGGTGTTGGAGAACTTCCTGTTTCCTGCTAGGAACTACCCTCTGCCCTTCCAGAAGGAAGTTTCAGCACTGACTAAAGCTGAGAGCATGAGACAAGCAAGCAGAGAGGAGGCTGCTGTACTGTTCTGTGTTTCTTTTCAGAATAAAATCTTGTTCCTCATGGTCTGTCTGAGTCTGGACTAAGGTGAACGCACACAGACACATAGCGCAGAGCACAGAGAAGAGCCTCAGGCCTAGTTTTCCAAAGTTGTGTAAAAAGCTTCAAGGCAGACTTCCCCTATCTTGAACAACCTCATACTGGGCCAGTGAACAGGCAGCAGGCGGTGGTGGTGGTGGTGGGGGGTACATGAGGACTAATAGCTCTTTGATAGGTTAATTAATTCCAGTACCAACATTCCTTATTTATTATAGCAGAGCAACAGCTTTACTATAGTTCAGATTAAAACCAGCATTATGTTTAAAGCTTTCTCCTTCTAAGTGATCTAAAATCAACAAGGTTAAGTTGATTTCCTTGATGTTTAGTGCACTTCATGAGGTCACAGTGTTCTTGTAATTATCCAAATTTGGAGTCATTTGACCAAAGGGTTCCTGAGATACAGGCCTGAAATAAAACAGATTCTGGTAAATTATTTTTGCTTAGATCATCTCACCAGACTCTCAAATGCTCAGCAGAGTAGGGTATCCCACCAGCCTTTGGGGGAAATCATATTAAAATGTTATTTGAAAAAGATTTTGCTCTTCCAATTAGACATGCTAAGATGCACAAGCTTATTTGTGCACCTAATGGAGTATATTGAACATGTACAGAAAGAGTAGTTAACAGGATTGTTAGCCTTCAAAGTCTCCCAAAAGATGGATAGCTCAAGGGGAGAAATGGTATTCTTTTGAATTTCACCCACCAAGCCATTGTTAGTGGGCAAAAAATTGGAAAAGGTTGGATGGTGTATTTCTAAAATCTGTCTGTCAGTTTGTGTTTTTTTGTTTTTCTTTGTATGTTTGTTTTTGTTTTTTAAAGACTCAAAGATGTTAAGGCCAGAAGGGACCAATATAATCACCTATTCTAACCTCCTGAGCATTGTATGCCACAGAAGTTCACCCACCCACTCCTGTAATAGGCCCATAATTTCTGGCTGAGTTAATGAAGTCCTCAGATCTTGATTTAAAGAGTTCAATTTATAAAGAGCCCACCATTTACTCTGGTACAAACAGGTAAGTTGTGTGCCCCACACTGAAGAGGAACATGGGACACACACACCCTGCACCCCTGTGAACTTTATCTATCTGAATGGGGGTGGTGTGTGTCGGGGGATAGAATTCCTTCCCAGTTTTGTTTGTTTGGGTTGCTTTGGGGTGGGAGGGTGTAAGCAAAATGTTTTTGTAAAAAGAAATTAGATACGTGAATGCTTGCTGGCAGAGGGAGGATATTTTAGGTAGTAGAAGACTGGACAGAATAGAGGTGAGAGGGATTCAAGGGTGCACCAAGGGGATAAATGGGGGTGGTTGGTAGAGTATCTGAGAAGGGTTGGGGGAACAAGTAACTGGGAGGGACACATCAGGGAGGATGGTAGGTCAGCCACATACTCTCCCCTTCTGATGGATGCCAGGATCTGGAGTTGTCCGAGCCTCCGTATATATGCTGGAATATGGGGTTTCTTACCTTCCAGGAGTGTCTAAACCCCATTCCCTGCCCTGCTGCATGAGTGCCAGGATATGGGAGGGCCTTTACGCACACATTGGGGTCTGACCTCCTGAGTGTGACTTATCATGTGAAACCAGGTTCTGGGGGGCTTGCCATTCTGGGAGGGTCTGAGCCTTTCTCCCTCCCCTTCCCTCCCCTCATTTGAGCTGGGATCTGGGGGGTCCCTTATCCTGGGATATGTGAGCCCTGCTACCTCTCTGTGTGCCAGGATATGGGGTCCCTTTTCCATCTACAGGAAGGGTCTGACCTTCCTCTCCCCCCCATCCCCCGCATGAGGGCCAAGTTCAGGGAAGCCCAGCCCCCCTGGGAGGAGAGCTTAGGACAGACATGTACCAAGAACACACAGCTCCTCGCTACCGTGTGAGCAGAGTATGGGCATGTTTGACAAATATCAGAAATACTCCAGCCCTTTAAAGGGGATGGGAACACCCACTGACATGAATATTGCACTTCACATCTCAGAGCTATTTCAGGCTGTATTTATCTCTTGAGGTGCTCTCATTCAGATGAGACCATCATACTGAGATGAATGGGCTACTTCACACCTCTCTGAGCATCCTATACTTCAGATGCAGAGCTGTGTGTTGCTCCTACCTGAGAATACACAGGGTGGGGGGATGAGAAGAGACATCTGGACTAGCCAAATAGTGCACAGAATATAGCTTCTTTTTAGAAAATGATGGTGGTTCTCATCATCCACAAGAGGGAAGTTGGATTCCAAGGTGAGTCCAGTTGGAAGCCTAGGTACATTGCCATCGAGATAAGTCAGGCACTGTGACGTTATTTGGTTAAAATATGACCATATAGATCACTGTTGCAACCACTGTTATATATTTGCAACAAATCTTGAATAAAATGTGGCGTGTAAGATGTCTGTGGAAAGGTTATGATTTGCTGAATAAGAGTATGCTATTTGTATGCATGTATCATTTTTGTATTTGAAGTTATGAGTATTGGCTATATACCTGCATTTCAAATGTTTGCTCCTCGGGTAACACCCACAAAGTAGTTAGCCAGCACATCTTAGAGGGACTATTTAAATTAAGTGGCTCATGAAGAAATGCTTAACTTGCAATGGACCATGGGAAACACCCATCTTCGCTGAATGGACTGCCCTGTGGATATTCCATCTGAAGTACAGGTAATGGCTTCCTGCAATGACTAGGCAAAATGCATGGCCATGTGACTCCAACCACCATCTTGTTATGGTACTTTTCCTCAGTAAGAACAATGGAATGCCCTCCACATGGCAGAAGATATAAAAGGCCCTGAAAAAGCCTTCATTTTGCCTCTGTCCTGCTCCAGCCTCTGGACTATGAATTTATATTAATGGGAGCATTCTAACCAAGGGACTGAGGACCTTCTGATGATTTGGAAGCAGCCAGAGACTTGACTTAAGCCAGCAGTTTATTTCATCACTGCTACAAGCCTGAAGCAAGAACTATGCAATGCAATTATTGTATGTATTTGATTCTTTTAACCAATTTTAACTTTCACCTTTCTTTCTTTCTATAAATAAACATTTAGATACTAAAGGATTGGCAACAACATGATTTTTGGGTAAGACCGGAGTTATATATTGAGCTGGGTGTGTGGCTGATCCTTTGGGATCAGAAGAACCTTTTATTTGAAGAGACTGGTTTTAAAGAACCCCTCATCTCTAAGTCTAGTGTTTTCGGTGCTAATACAAGCACTGGAATGCCTAAGGAAACTGCTTTTATGACTTCTTGTTAGCCAGTGTGGTGAAGCAGAAGTTTACTTTTGTGGCTGGTTTGGTATATCCTAGGTGGGATTAGCCACCAGTCTTGGGGTGTATCTGCCGTATTTCTCAGCAGTTTGTCCTGAATTTGGCACTCTCAGTTGTGGCCCACTGAGGAACGGTTACAGGCACATGCCCCTCCCCGCCACCATCTGGAGTGGGGGAAACCTGGGGAAAATATTGTGGTGGGAGTCAGCTGAGAGGGAGGCTGGACTGGAAGGGATAGGGCTTGTTGTTGTGGGGTTGAGCTGCGGAGAGGAGAAGGGTGTAGAGCAAATCCATAATCCACTTGGCCTGCATGCTACCTACAACTGCCACAATGGTAACTAACTCCTACCAACAAGTTTTATTTCTTTTTTTTTTTTTTTACTCCTGGGGGTATTCTGGAGGACTGCACACCTGCAGAAAATGCCTCTCCCCTCCCCGCCGCCTGCAGATTTCCTGTGTTTCCCTGCTGAAAGTGTCTGGGAAGCTGTATGGAGAAGGGGGGAGACCATGGGCACAGGTTTTTGGGGGGGGGATTTCCCCCTTCCAGACAGAGGTGAGGCATGGAGGGCACACAGGGTTACATGCCACTGCCCCCCTCAGTCTGCCAGCACAGAGCCACCCAGCCAAAGGAGGCTGTGCCTCAGCTCCACTGACTCTGCAGCTGAACCCCACCTCCTGGGTCCTAGTGCCAGTCGTGCTCCCCTCCTGTGTACTGAGAGCCTTCCTGTTTTCTATTCTGTGCAACAGTGAGTGCCTCTGGTGGGGATGGCTAAGCGGGGGTGGAGAAAATGAGGGCAGGGGGGTGAGGGAAGAGGCACTAGGGAAGGAAGGGGCAAGCTGGAGCCTGGCATGTGGCATCCCCTCAGCAGCAGCTGGAGCTACCCCGTTAAGGCTGTCATAAATATAAAGGGAAAGGTAAACACCTTTAAATCCCTCCTGGCCAGAGGAAAAACCCTTTCACCTGTAAAGGATTAAGAAGCTAAGATAACCTCACTGGCACCTGACCAAAATGACCAATGAGGAGACAAGATACTTTCAAAGCTGGAGGGAGGGAGAAACGAAGGTTCTCTCTGTCTATGTGATGCTTTTGCCGGGAACAGAAAGGAATGGAGTTTTAGAACTTAGTAAGTAATCTAGCTAGATATGTGTTAGATTCTGTTTTGTTTAAATGGCTGATAAAATTAGTTTTGCTGAATGGAATGTATATTCCTGTTTTTGTGGGTTTTTTTGTAACTTAAGGTTTTGCCCAGAGGGATTCTCTATGTTTTGAATCTGATTACCCTGTAAGGTATTTACCATCCTGATTTTACAGAAGTGATTCTTACTTTTTCTTCAATTAAAATTCTCCTTTTAAGAACCTGATTGCTTTTTCCTTGTTCTTAAGATCCAAGGGTTTGGGTCTGTGTTCACAGATGCAAATTGGTGAGGATTTTTATCAAGCCTTCCCCAGGAAAGGGGGTGTAGAGTTTGGGGAGGATTTTGGGGGGAAAGACATTTCCAAGTGGGCTCTTTCCCTGTTATATATATTTTTAGACGCTTGGTGGTGGCAGCAATAAAGTCCAAGGGCAAAAGATGAAATAGTTTGTACCTTGGGGAAGTTTTAACCTAAGCTGGTAAAAATAAGCTTAGGGGGTTTTCATGCAGGTCCCCACATCTGTACCCTAGAGTTCAGAGTGGGGAAGGAACCTTGACACAGGCCCATAAACCCTCACCCTAATAAGCCCTATCCCCCTAAATCTGGACCCCTACTACAAGCCCCCTGCACGCAGACCACCCCACTGATCCCTAAACAGCTGCACCCACACTCCATCAAGCCCCAATTCCCTAGCACCCAGATCCCTCCACTGAGTCCCCCACACCCAGACCTGCCCACCAAGCCCCATGTCCCAACACCCAGACCCCCCTGCCCTGAGCCCAAACCACCTTCACCTGGATCCCATGCAGTCACATTGCCCCTGCACCCAGAACTCCCCCATGAGCTTCTGTGCATCCAGATCTCCCACTGAGCCACCTGCACCCAAACTGCCCCACACAGAAACCTCCACCCCACACCTGGATCCCCCCACAGTAAGCCTCTCCACACTTGGATCCTGCTGGGCTGAGCCTGCCCACCCACACCTGGTGCACCTGGCAGAGAAGGGTAGTGCCCTGGAGTGTTTCTGGGGCAGGCTTAGCCCTTGCACTGTGTCAGGGTCAGGTGCAACCTCACTGCCAAGTCCCTGTACTGGGGGAAGTGAGTGCCTCAGGGTGATCTCCCACATCAGTGCAGCCAGTGGCCTGTGCTCCCTACTACCATGCTGGGTCAACATTTATTTATTGACAAATAAAAAGTGCAGAGTTATAAAATAGTGTGCATAATTTTGAACTTTTTGGAACAGAATTTTAAATTTTTTGGTGCAGAATTCCCTCAGGAGTAGGTTTTTTTGTTTTTTTGTTTTTTTTAACAAGTTAGGATTTTAAATGCCAAAAAGGATTTTTATGTAGAATTGAGCTTTCCCAGTGACAGCTTGTGTCCTTCAGGAATATCAAGTTCAGAAAAACTCAAGCATCAGAAAATACAGAGTTAAGGTACCTGTGCACAAAACCTTAACTCTGCCCTCTGAGCGATGTCCCAAAACACCCATAACTCATATGCTGCCTTTTCACTGAACAGGAAAGGAACTACCTGCCCTAGATCCAAACACGGAGCCTCCTCTCCTGACAGAATACCGCACTTATGAAATTTCACAACCCATCACCTTACTCACAAGATTCCATCTAAACATATGCTTTCCCCCACCCATCAGTAACCCACAGACTGCTGTCCTATCCCACCCTCACACTGACAATGCCTCTTGCAATACACTTCCCCACACGCACACAGTGCCTTGCTATTGACACAACCTACACAATTTTGCAATAAAATAACTTAAGCTCTCTCTTCCAGGTACAAAGGCTTCCACTGGGACATTGCACACATTAGGTAGGCGCAGACCCTGATCTCCTGATATCAAAATCACGTTTTACTCCTCAAACTAATCTCCATCTCCTCAACTTACAAACACATATCGACCATTCAAAGCATCCAATACAGCTACAACTCACACACTGAATGCAGCGGCAGTGCATGCAGATAATTCCCAGTGTCTATTGATAGCTGTGGGGAGCAGAGGTAAGGTTATATGGACATGTACCTTAACTCTGTATTTACTGCTTTTCTGAAGATTGAGCTCTGTTGAATTCAACATTCTGGAAGGACAGACTGTCACTGGGAAACCTTATCTCTGTGTTAACTGTGCCATTTTACTTACAAATGGCTAGATCCTAAGATAGGATAAATCAATGTAGCTCCACTGAAATTAGTGGGTCTGTGACAATTCACCCAGCTGAAACTCTGGCCATAAGAGCATAACTTCCATAAATGCTACCTGAAACAGTTTTTAGAGATCCTATCCTGATTCACATGCAACAAGTTTTTAAAATGCTGAATCATATATGGGAGTTGTTCATAAACAATGTTCAGAGTTAGTTTGCTACATGATGATGATGGTGCATTCATATATTTTTCTAATGTTATGAAGGTACTAAAATAGTATTTTTAGAACCAAACTATGACTCATTTTATTCTATATGATTTTCATTTTTCATGCTTCATTAGGGTAACCCACTAATTTTAATCTATTCTTGTATATTTTTCCATAGTATGGTTAGGTTATCTTGTTTTACATGGCAATTTTCTACACAATTTCAAAAAATGTTAATCAATTTCAATTCTAATTAGATCAAGACACCACACAAATTGTTGCCATGTTCTGAAAACATTGATCAATTCTGAAAATTTTAACCAGCTCCTGAATTTGTAATAACTCTGGGATTATATGAATACGAACATTTACAGCATTTTTCAAAATTTGCCCAAACTGGGAGTCAAAACCTGAAACCCTTATATAGGTGAACAATTCTTATTTACACAATTGGCCTATGATGGGGCGTACAAACCCCACACCTTCAAGGAAAGGGTTACATTGTTGCTCTGGATTTGAGTGGCTCTGCCTTGATGGACCAACAAGTTATGTCAAACATAGAGGAAGAGTTCAAAAGGAAAGAAACTCAGTTCAGGAGCAGGCAGCTGTGGAGGACAGATTGCTACTTTCCCCAATTCCCAAGGAGACGCGTGATAGAAGACAGAGCTTCCTCCCTTGCCTATTGAAAGTCCAAGCTCCATGAAGTGAAGGTAGGCAGGATTATACTTTTTCTGGTGGCTAACAAGCACACAGTGAGCTGGACTGAGACTTGACTAAGGTCCTTCTGACAGAAGAGGGCCAGAGACTCATCTAGGACTGTTTGTCTTCCTTTCCTTCTTTTATTTTTCTAGTTTTGTTCTTTTATTTGTTCCCCCGAACTCATGGAATCAGTAACAAACTCCAGGGATATCTTCACACTGAAGCTTGGAGGTGTGATTCCCAGGGCAGGTAGACACACTAACAGTATCTGTGGTTAAACTAGCATGCTAAAAATAGCAGTGTGGACCTTGTTTCATGAATGGTGGCTCAGTTGAACCACCCAAGTTCAAGACTTGGACTGTCCTGTCCGCATAACCTTAACTCTGCTCTTTCTGAGCGATGCCCCAAAACACCCATAACAAACATACTGCTTTTTCACTCTACAGGAATAGAGCTACCTGTCCTAGATCCAAATGTTGAGCTTACTCTCCTGACAGAATACCGCACTTGTGAAATTTTACAGTACATCACACTAACTCACAGGATTCCATCTAAACATATAGTTTCCCTCACCCAACCGTGACCCACTGAGTCCAAGCTTGGGTGGCTAGCCCAACTTGCTGCCCATGCCACAGCATCTATACTGCTGTTTAGCAGGCTAGCGCTAAAAGAGCTTGTTGAGTCTGTCTACCTACTCTGGGAATCACACCTACTAGCTCCAGCCATATCACAGAGGAACTCAGCCAGTGGGATGAGATTCCATCCCTAGCCCATTGCTTCTAAGTGCCTCAGCCCAAATTACCAGAACATGAGCATAACCCCATCACACCCCAAAGCGTGCTGCAGAGAGATTAGAACCATAACATGTTCCTAATGATGCCATGGAGCTAATTATGTGAATAAGAAATATTCACACAAGTAAAGTCTGCAGGACCAATGGGAAGGCTACATTAACTTAAATAAGAGCTGGATTAGGCCATTGGTCTCTGGGTACATATTTCTACACTGTGATAAAAGACCAGTGGCATAGCTTCAACTGGCCCAGGTCAGCTGCCTTGGGCTTGTCAGGTGGGAGAGTCTCAGATCCCAGGCGCTAGGCCAAACCTTTATGTCTACAGTGAAATTTTATAGCTCTGCAGCCTAAGCCTCATGAGTCTGAGTCAGCTGCCCAGGTTCTGAGACTTGGTGCTGCTGCCCCCCTCCCCACAGTGTAGACCTATCCTAAGGCTCTGATTCAAGAAAACATTCGTGTTCAGGAAAGCACCTAAATACATCCCTAACTTTAAAGATGTGCTTCAAACCCATGGAAGTCAATAAGGCTTAAGCCTTTGCATAAAGTTAAGCATGTGTTTAAGCCCTTTCTTGAACTGTGGCCTTAAGGAAGAAACAGGAAAGAGGGCATGCTCTGAAATAATAAAGCAGACCCACTCTTGAAATCTTCATTCATTCTTTACTGAGAAATTCCAAATGAAATCAGTGGAAATTTTGGCTTAGTAAAGACTTCTACACTGCTTGATGTTGTTGTTGTTCTATTAGAATTAGTGTGAGAATTAGGTTTCAGAATAGCAGCCATGTTAGTCTGTATCTGCAAAAAGAACAGGAGTACTTGTGGCACCTTAGAGACTAACAAATTTATAAGAGCATAAGCTTTCATGGGCTCATCGAAAGCTTATGCTCTAATAAATTTGTTAGTCTCTAAGGTGCCACATGTACTCCTGTTCTTTTTGTGAGAATTAGAAGTCTGAAGTTCCTAAGATTCAGTTCTTTGCTCAGGCTACTAGACCACACTTTTTTCTCACCTAAATATAGAAAAACAATTATGGCATCTCGGATATGAAGTTGTGATAACTTTTAGAGAACTTTGAATTTCTAAGGGTGACAACTGTCTGATTTCCCCCCTGTTACAGATGAGATGTTGAGTAATTTGGCCAAGATTTCACTGGAAACCTGCTGCAGAGCCAGGAACAAAATAATATATCCTCACTCTACATTTTAATAATTCTTCCTCTTTTAGCCCCTGTCCTGCAAAGATTTATACACATGCCTGAAGGAAGCAGCCAATCAGGCCAAGCAGGCCCAAATAAAAAGGGAAATGCAGGACAGAGGAAGGCAGTTCTCTGCTGGGAACCCAGGTAGGAAGGACTGTGTCTCTGGAGGGCTCAGAGAACTGCCAGCACCCTGGACAGAACAGTGCTGCTAGCAGGGATCGGGGAAGCGAGAGACAGCTCCTGGTGATAGCTGGGGTTTGCAGGCCGAGGCCCTGAGGCCAGGGCAAAGAGGATGCTGGTGCCATGAGCAAATGGCCTGGCAATTAAGTGCAGTAGCCACTAAGGGAAGTGGCTGAACAACGGACTGCAGGTCCCCTGGAACGGGGGAGCACAGTGTATGGCATGGCCGGAGGGCTGCGTTGCTGGAGAGGATGCCGTGGTCCTAGGAGAGATGTGGGTCCTACAGTAGGAGTGATGGTGGTGAGAGGCTCTGAGCTAATTCCCAAGACAGCGAGCAGGAGGCACCACTGTGGTGGGGGAACCCTGTTACACTCCCCCAAAGGGTTTATCTTGACCAGCTAATATATTAAAATACAACTTGTGGTAACCACTCTAGAATTTAAAATAGTGTTAGAAAATAAACTTTCATCCTAGTCTATGCATAGGGATGGTTCTAGGTATGGATGATCTGGGAAGTCACCACCCTGGGTACCAGCTTTCAGGGGGCGTAATACCATTTGGCTGTTTGGTTTGTTGGTTTTCTCTGCTGATTGGCAGGCCACTGCGGGATGCCCAAAATATTTTCTGCCTGGTCTTCAACATGGCTAGGTCTGTTCCTGTCTCCAAATACCCTCAGATAATATTGAGCCAAGATAAGCTAGTCAGCACCTCACTCTCCATTCTCAAAACTGCCCACACATGATCAGGAAACTTCCTTTCAGTCCCTCTAGTATCACTTTTTCCTTTTACTAGAATCTAATCTGCTTCCAGTCTAAGATGATCATGTTACATATTTGGCAACAATCCACCTTCACTTTTTTCCTTATGATAATGAAATCTATCTTTAACATACTTTATCCTTCAAGAGCCAGGAAGATAAGCATGAGGCAGCTCTGGCTCCTCCTGGTCCATTTCCTGTTGTCCAACTATTTTTATTACTGCTATTTAATTACTGCATTTACAATTTTAGTACTTAATTTTCTGAAGACCCTAATTTTTTACCCTTTCCTCTTTGGAATTCACCCTATCTTTTAAGTGAATTGGCAAAAAAGAGTAATTGAGACTTTAAAAAAATAGTATTCTCTCTCATTAGGTAGGTTTGGGTTTCTTCCCACTGCCAATAAATTATAAAATTGCAGAACTGCCATGAATCATAATGTATTAATAGGAACTATTTAATGCAGCACAAACAGATAACATTCAAACTTTGCAACTCAGCGATAGAAAGACAAATTTGCTCAGTAGAACTTCCTGTGCAATAAACTTTCCAGTGACAAGTCACCTATTAAGAAAAAAACTGATTTGAATAGTTTTATTAATGCAGAAATGGCCGTGTGGCTCCTGAGAAAGATGCTACCTACAGATTGACTATGCACACACAGACAATACAAACTAAAACTTCCAGCATGTAGTGCATCCAAAGAAATGCATATTGGGACCAATATCTTCACAGGACATACTTTGAATAATTTACAGTAATGATAGTTTCCCTTATTTCATAGAAAAGTAAGTATGACCAGACAAATTGGGCTCCTGTCAAAATGACAGTGCAGCCTTTGGCTGGGCAAATTTTGGATACCACTATTCTAAGTTAATAACAACAAGAGTAGGGGCAGAAGGTGCATTCCTGTAATGAATTATGAGTCTCTTCTTATGCAATTTTCAGGGGTTAAAATTACAGCTTGTTTATACACACTGTGTTCTGGGATTAATGAAAGCAATTTACTGAAGCTTATTTATGTTATTATCTGAACTAATACTTTTATTGAAAAAGTTGCTGCTTGACATTTTGTGTTTTGCCTGGCATTTGTTAGTTGCCAGATGTCATAAAGAAAGGACTGCAACACATGCCGTTAGCAGCATATGCCTTTTTGGGCACTGGATAGCCTTTTCATACCAAAAAAAAAAATCAAATGATCCAGAACATATTATGCTTTCATTTAATAACAGCATCAGAACTGAAACATTTTTCATGCTCATAATAAATTTTGTTCCCCAAGGCTCAATCTAGCCTTTTCTCACAATGTTTGGAAATTTAATGAGAAAAACATTTATTCTATTAATTGGCACTACTGTTTTTATTCAGAATGCTAATGGTTTTCTCAGAATACAGGTTTTAAGCAACATCTCTGGGAAGGCTTTGATTTTCAGCTTTATCCTTCTCTACCTCATTGAAAGAGTCTGTCCTGTTTTCTTTACCATCCTACCTTCTCAATTATTTACAGTAGTGACAAGTGCTTATCTTCAGGGATAAAGGAGATCGGATAGCTGATCTGTTATTTTTTAAAGGGATACAGCAGATTTTATCCACAGAAACTGCAATAGTTTTGTGGGCAAATGAGGTAATCATTAATCACTCCTAATCAATAAAACTGTTGTGATAAAACTGTTAGTTTCTTAAAGAGACAATATTAAAAATACAACAAAACTATTCTAATGGAAAGGAAATATCTGAAAAATAGAAAGGGGCCAATATGGCTCTATCTGGAGTTCTTTAATGACCTGATTTTTTTAAAAAAAAATCTAACAAAAAAGTGGAAATATAGACAAAGTGATAAGGATGAATTCAAAAGAATAATTAACCATGTAGGAACAAAGAAAGAAAGGCTAAGGCACTAAATGAGTAACACATAATAAAGGACATGAAAGGCAATATGAAGGGGTTCTATAAGTACAAGAGAGCAATAATAGGAGCAAGAAAAAGGAAAAGGAGAGTAGGTTCACTACATAATGAGGAAGGAGATCTAATAATGGATGATATCCAGAAGTCTGAGGTGTTCAACGCCTATTTAGCTTTGGACTTCACTGAAAGGGTTATATAAGGGGACTTGGCCCTCTGCAGGGTGGTGGGATACCACCCCACCTCGCTACACCCTCTCTGCGGGGTTGAGAAGTACTCAGTCTATGGCCCAGAGCTTCAGGCAGGGCCACGCAAGCAGTACAATATAAGCCCAGGCCCTGGATCAGGGCGGGGCAGCAAACAAACAGTCAGTAGCTCAGGCCCTCAGGCAGGGACTGAGCAAATAGTTCAACAGCAAACCTCAGGCTCCTGGCTTTGAGTGATCAGGGAGAGATGGAGACTGCTACCTGTGAGGTGGGTGACAGAGGGGACACAGGCCTACCCACTCCACTGCATCCCAGCCCGGGGCCCGAGCAGTGGCAGAAGGCCCGCTGCTGTGTCAATGGGGATCCTGGCCGCAACACACTGACATTGGCTCTGGCAGTGCTGCAGCCAGACTAGGGTCGGCTCCCCCGGGCTACTTCTGGACTCCCCCTTGTAGGGTACCTGGGTCAGTGTGGTGTCCTCGGAGGGTTCCAGCACCATGGGTTCCTCCGGGTAGCTGGCATGGGGAAGGCTTGGCAGCTCCTCTGTGCACCAGTCGGCATTAGGCATTGGATGGTCCGGCCAGTCCTCAGGTTGGCCGCGGATTGCCGGGGTCTCCCAAGCCAGAGACAGGCCACATGCATCTGGCCTCTCCAGTGGCTGCAGCCCAAGTGAGTTCTGGGGTTGGGCTTTTATGCTTCCTGTCCTGAGCCTTGACCTCTGGGGGGGGGGGGGGAGGGATCCACTGGCTCCGCCCACTTTGTGTCTAGGGAGGTTCTTTCCTCTGAGGGCTGGTGGGGCACCACACCGCCTCACTACAGGTTAATTTTGACCAGATATTTAGCACAATTATTATTAATAACAAGGGGGAAGCCAGAACACAAGCCAAAATGGGGAAAGAACAGGTTAAAGAATATTTAGGTAAGTTAGATGTATTCACGTCTGCAAGACCTGATGAAATTCATCCTAGGGTACTTAAGGAACTAGCTGAAGCAATCTCAGAACAATTAGCAGTTGTCTTAGAGAACTCATGGAGGACAGGTGAGGTCCAAGAGGAGTGGAGAAGGGCAAACATAATACGTATCTTTAAAAAGAGGACACGAGGAATTATAGATCTCTTAGCCTCAGTCTGATACCTGGAAAGATACTGGAATAAACTATTAAACAACCAATTTGTAATCACTTAGAGGATAAAAAAGGTAAAAAGTAATAGCCAACATAGATTGGTCAAGACCAAATCATGCCAAACCAACCTATTTTCCTGCTTTGACAGGGTTACAGGCCTAGTGGTTTCAAGGGATAAAGTAGATATGATATATCTTGATTTTTGTAAGACTTTTGACACAGTCTCACATGACATTCTCATAAGTAAACTAGGGAAATGTGGTCTAGATTAAATTGCCATAAGTGGGTGCATAAATGGTTGAAATAACTTACTCAAAGAGTTATCAATGGTTCCTTGTCAAAATGGATGACATATCCAGTAGGATCTTGTGGGGGTCTATCCTGGGTCTGATACTGTTGAATACTTTCATTAATGACTTAGGTAATGGAATGGAGAGTATGTTTATAAAATTTGAGGATGATATTGAGCTAGGAGGGATTGCTAGCACTTTGGAGGACAGCATTAGACTTCAAAACAACCTTGATAAATTGTAGAATTTGTTTGAAATAAAAGATTTAAAATTCAGTAAAGACAAGTGTAAAGTATTACACTTGGGAATGAAAAATCAAATGAGCAAATACAATGGGGCAATAACTGGCTAAGCAGTAGTACTGTGGGAAAGGATCTGGGTGTTGTAGAGGATCACAAATTGAAAAAGAGTCAACAATGTGATATAGTTGTTAAAACTGCTAATGTTATTTTGGGGCATATTAATGGGAGTGTCATATCTAAGAAGCAGGATATAATCATTCTTGAAATCATTCTGCTTTACTTGCCACTGGTGAGACCTCGGCTGCAGTATTGGGTCCAGTTTTGGGCACCATGTTTTAAGAATGATGGAGACAAATTGCCAGAGGAGAGCAACAGAAATGATAAAATGTTTAGGAAACCTGACTTATGAGGAAAGGTTTTTAAAAAGACTGGTCATGTTTAGTCTTCAGGAAATAAGATTGAAAGGGGACCTGAGAGAGTATTCAAATATGTTTAGGGCTGTGATAAAGAGGACAGAAATCAATTGTTCTCCATGTCCACTGAGGGTAGGACAAGAAATAATTGACTTACTCTAAAAAAGGTAGATTTAGGTTCAATATTAGGAAAATCATTCTAATTATAAGAATAGTTAAGTACTAAAAGAGGCTTGTGGAATATGATCACTGGAGGTTTTTAAAAACGATTTAGACAAACACCTGTCAGGGATGGTTTAGGTTTATTTGGTCCTGCCTCAGTGCAAGGGGCTGGACTAGATGACTTCTCAAGGTCCATCTTAAGGTTCTATGATTCTATTAAAGCTGCATTATCCACCCCCCCCACCCCGCTTTTTTTTGGAGAGGGGACAAGGGGGGGAAGGAAGAAAAAGTTTCTTACAATTTCTCTTCTAGTCACTTAATTCTTGGCTAAAAAACACTTTTAGGGATGGCAGTTATTCCAATAATGTCATTCAATATATTGGCCTTGAACACCTCACACCTATAAATAGGTCTGCTATGTGTGCTGTATATAGAATTGCTGTCATTAAAAACTGAATAGTTACCACCGACAGTTGTCAAAGATCTTGGTGTATTTACCATTGTAAGTACTGTATTGGTGGTCCCAAAAATGCTGCAGTAATTGTAATTAATATAGTGTGGAGTAAACCCAATTAATGGTATCCAATGATCTCTACCTAGAATTAGAAGAACTGGGTACCTCACAATATATTATTCCCAAACTAATATACCGTAACCTTCTTTATTTTATTAAATGACTTGATGGTGATGCTTCTGAGATTAAGACCACACAAGGATAAAATCTGCCATTTAAAATGATGTCTGAGAAAAAAAAACATGAAATATATTTTCCAGCAACTATCCTATGATAAATACTGCTTTTTTGGACAAATTAGTTGCATAGTTTAAAACAAAAACCTCCCCATATCTAAAAGAGATTTCAATTTTGTTTAATGTTTTTTACTAGTGTTTTAATATAATTAAATGAAACATTAATTAAAAAGTGGTATCATGTACATTCAAAGAAATATCCACCTAGATATCTCCATATAGTTTCATGTGTGGAGAAAGATAGCTATATGTAAGGTCCAATTCAGACACAGACACTGAAGGGTGAAACCCCAAAAGGATATTAGTTAAATGGCACCTGCCTCCTTTTGCTATAATATGGAATCCCAGGGAATAAATGAGGAGCCAGCCTGTAGAGGTCACATTACACATATACCAGCTATACTATAAAAACATAAATCTTACCATTGGAAAGCATATTGAAAAGAGTCAGTCTGCTCCAGTGTTCTGGGACCCCTCTGGAACCAGGGTCAGTGAGGAAGCCAGAAGTAAGAAGAGGGAGAATTATCTGGTGCAAGTCTGTTCATGTGAATTTAGCTTTATTTTATTTAAACTGTATGTCTGCAGAATTTCCAATAGACAATCTTATGTTTAGCTGCTGTACTCCTTATTTGTATGCACAGTATTTGCCAGATAGTGGGGTTTCTTTGATGGTGAGAGAAGATGGGCAGGCTGTTTAAAGACAAATGGATCACTTTGATTATTCACTGTTCAATTTTTATGGTGTACGAATGATCATCTAAGTCACATAGGTCTACAGAGCTAGGTAGCCATTTTGTGTTTATTTCAGCACATATACTGTATGTTTAGGGTAACCAGATAGCAACTGTGAAAAAATGGGGCAGGGGGTGGGAGGTAGGTGGCACCTATATAAGAAAGAGTCCCCAAAAATGGGACTGTCCTGATAAAAACGGGACATCTGGTCACCCTATGTATGCTCCCAGGTAGACTTTATATTATTTATCTTTTTCTGTATGTTTTATTTTTTATCTAAAATAAATGTTAGATTTAAGTATATATATTTTTCTTATGATTGGAAAAATAACTCATGAACAATTGGCTCAGAAAGTGGGGAAAAAGACAAAAAAGAAAAGTGGAAGAATTAAAATGGCCACTTACATAAATGTAGACATTTCCCATGTAATAAAAAAAGATGTAAAATATGAAATAGAAAGTTAGAATTTTAACTGCAAATTCTATTAAAAATAATGGTAACAAATCAACTCTGATTGGAAAAGTGAACATTTGCAGTACTTAACTTGTTTTCCACGTGAGCTGGGTGAAATAAAGTATAGTAATTTAATACAGGTATTTAAAAAGCATTTTTCACCAAAAAAAGTGTTTTAGTTGAAAGATGCTTCATCTAAGAAGATAATTGTAATATATCTGTGTATTTTAGCCAGTTCCCATGACCTCCCCCCCCCCACACACACACACAAAGAAGAAGCTTCACTCTAGCACCTGTAGAAAATGTAGAAAGTGTGTAGAAAGTTAGCAAAGTCTTTAGAGGTCATTTTGCTTTTGGGATAAGAAACTGGAATTAAGACAGGCTGAGTGAGTTTCATACAAAGGAATTCACCATGGATGAAACCATGGATACATTATGATTGAGTCCATGAAGAAAAATGATCTTCAACTCATGAAAGCACCTATGTCAACTTGGAACATGTTGTTAGAAAGGGACTAGTACTTGGGCAAAGAAGATGATGCCACCCCACCCCCCCCCGGACAGCCATGGAGCACAAAGCCGAATTTCCCTCAGATGTGGAAGAGTGTCTAGTTTGATAAAGTCAGAAGAACTCACTGGAGCATAACCACCACATACAGGGAAGTCTCTCAAATTCTTTCCGACAACTTCATTAATACAGAGTTAGTATTGAATGTTGCAGTTAAACTAACAGTCAGGCTTCTATTATATACTCATTTGTACATGCTTAAACTAGAACTAGTCTAATGGTGATATATATTATTAATATTTCAACGTTATATTTAATTATAATATTAATTATACATTACTAAATATTCTCAAATTTGTTTCATGTAAAAAAGCACAGAATTTGGTTTACTATGTTCTGTAGCATCATATTATTTGTTATTCATAGGTATGTGAAATACGACTAGGAATTAAAGGCAGTGTTCTAAATACCAAAAGTTTCCCAAATGTTTAGCACAAGTTATTATTTATATGAAAATTTGCACCAGAAAGTCACTATTCACCTTTCCTTAGTTTTCGTCTTTAAAATGTTCAGTCATCAAATCTGGAAGCAGGAAAAATGTCACGTGACTTAGAAGACCAACCACACAATATGAGTATGAGTTGTGAACAGCCAAAGTGAACAGTTTGCAACCAACACAATAGTCTGGAAAATAATTTGTCCAAACTGTTCAGCAAATAACAAATGGATTCAAATGAAATTGTGATTGGTTTGCAAGAACCTCCAAATTCTGATGGTGTCAGAGGGGTAGCCATGTTAGTCTGTATCAGCAAAAATGAGGAGTCCTTGTGGCACCTTAGAGACTAACAAATGTATTTGGGCGTAAGCTTTTGTGGGCTAAAACCTACTTCATCAGATTTTTCACTCCATGCATCTGATGAAGTAGGTTTTAGCCCATGAAAGCTTATGCTCAAATACATTTGTTAGTCTCTAAGGTGCCACAAGGACTCCTAATTCTGATGCTTACTCAAATTGGCCCATACCTTTATCAATCAGACCAATGGGACTAAAGAGCTGATCCTTTACCCATTGCATTCAGTAACACCACCACTGACTTCACTGGATGCTGGATCACACTCTAATTGCACAGTAATTTAGTACTCAGAGTAAGAGTGTCAAAATGACTATCCAAGTGAATATCATATATAACAAAGAGTGTAATCAGCTCTATGCTGATCCTGGGGCCTCAGGTAACTCCTTGGGGACTGCTCTTCCGGCTATGGCTTTCCTGGCATTCTCAATGATCTGGGTCCTTGGGGTCGGGACTGGTTTCCTGAAACACCATGTTCCACCTCCTGGGATTTCGAACAGTTCACGGCTGCCAGTTGTCTCTTGATGAGGGTGACCAGTTCATCATAGGTGGAGGGGTCATTCTGGCCTACCCAGGCTCAGAGGCCCGAGGGTAGTCCCCTCATATAGTGGTCCAGCACCAGGAGCTCCATCATTTTCTCTGAGCTGAGAGCCTCGGGTGTAACCATTTCCAGGCTAGGTGAATTAGGTCAAATAGTTGTGATCATGGTGTCTTGTCTTCGCAGTACTGCCATTCATGGAACCTCCAGGCTTGCAGGGCCATCGTTACCCCTGCCCTGGCCAGGATCTCTGCCTTCAGTAGGGGGTAATCTGCTGCCTCCTCTGCGGTTATATCATAGTAGGCTTTTTGGGCCTCCCCGCACAAAAATGGGGTGAGAATGCCTGACCACTGGTCTCTGGGCCAGGCCTCCCACAGGACTGTCCTCTCAAAGGCCAGGAGGTATGCCTCCACATCATCCTTCCGGGTCATTTTCTGCAGACAGTAGCTGGGCCATATGGTCTGCATCCCATCATACCCACAGCTCCTCTCCATAAGGGCCTTCACCTTGTTCACTAGTTCCTGCAGCATGGCCCAATCTTGGATGGCCTGGGTCATCAGCAGGAGATTGGTCTCTTGCTGCAGCCGCATGGCCTCCTGCTGGGCAACTGCCTGGACCCGGGTAGCCTCCTGCTGGGCCACAGTGGCTTGCACCAGCGTTTTGACCACATCCTCCATTTTGAGGCAGGGTGGTTGTGACCTCCCTGGACTATGTTCACGTCGCAGAAATCCCACTCTCACACCACATGTGGCAAGATGGCCAATTTTAGTTTGGTGGGTCCTGGGCTTTTCTTGGCGGGGAGCTAAGATGCCACCCTTTGCCCCTGCTCTTGGGTACCGAAGGCCCTGCTACTAGCCCAGGAAGGTGTTAGAGGAGGAAAGCAGGGGAGGGGTCTAGGTTTGCTCCTCGCTCTGAGTCCAAGCCCCTCTCAATCCCTGTGGGTTTCTTACCCTCATCCCACTTAGGTGGGGTTACCCTCGGTCCTTAGATGCTGGGGGGAAGGGAGTCTCCCTGTCCCGCTGGGCAGGGTCTCCCTTACTCCAATTCTCTGGTCTTCCAAATCTCTCAACACACCTCCAAGCTCCAGTCCTTTCTCCTTTCTCCTCCTCCTTCTCCTCTGTCTGCCTGACACAGGGGGGTTTATTAGGTTCCAAACAGGGCCTTAATTGACTGCAGGTGCCCCAATAAACCATCTTCCCTAGTCTACAGGGAACCACACCTTAATTAGCCTTGAGTTTATCTATCTAGCACTCTCCCACTCCTCTTTGGCCCTCCTGTATCACACTGACATTTCTGAAATGACTTGTTTCTGATGACAGCTACAGGCTAACTTACGAAGTATTTTAAATGATAGAAGATTTGAAAATCAGTTTTGCACATGCATGTTGAAATTTCCCTGTTCATTTAATATGTACAG
Source organism: Chelonia mydas (assembly GCF_015237465.2). NCBI lineage: Eukaryota > Metazoa > Chordata > Testudines > Cheloniidae > Chelonia > Chelonia mydas. Next base: position 102,383,206 of record NC_057852.1, read on the forward strand.
GACTGTGAAACAACGTAAATGCATATCTGTTATTCATGTAGATTTTACATTGCTATTTCAGTTTGAAGCATTCGTAAACACTGAATTAGTTTGGTCATGCATTCAGTAGAATAATATCTACCAATTTAGCAAGGTTATGCCAATATAACAGAAGGTTCATGTAGTTTTTGCTTATTTTCTAATATATGGTCCATAATGTTCAAGAAACTGCTACAACTCAGTTGGGGATCAGAAATGTGTTGCCTATTTCTATTGTAAAATGCAGAAGTTGTGGCTATAGCTGTGTCTGATTTGCTCTTTGTAGTTCTGTTCATTGCCCAGTTAGACAGCCTTCCGTGGGATTGCTAGTCGAAAATCACCTGTGGGCAGCATTCTCATTTTGACATCCCATATGGTCTGCGCGGGTTTCCCAAATGACCACGGCAGCGCAACCCCTATTTTATTTTTGCCAGCCAGACATGCCTGTAAACAGTTTTACTTTTCTCATTGTTTAAGAATGATTCTTTTTTGAACACTTTCTTCTTGTTCTTTTTTTGGCATGCAACTACGAACAGGTGTCACTAAGTGCAAGCAGGCATGTTGTGCCTCTGTGGGGGGCTGTCACAGAAGATGGACTTCCCTCCTCTGTTCCTATAGAACAGATGCCCTATGTAGCATTCTGCAGGCCTGCCCATCTTAAACCCATTGTTACCTGGCACCTCTGCCTCGTGGCAGGGGTCCTACCAACATGTAAGTGGGCATCTAGCCATCCAAACAGATGGTCCTCAATGCAGGCAGCCAAAACAACATTTATGTGGATGTAATATGTTTTTAAAAAGCCATAATCCCAGCTGGGGACATTGACATGGCTGCCCTTCATCAGCTTTGGTGCCATTGCTAAAGTAATGTGCTGTTGCTAATCCGTTTCTGAGATGGATTAACTTTGCAACTTAAAAAAAAATAATGTCTTTTTCCAGTCACATAAAGCCATGAAGTCTTGTAGAAGTGGGCAGAGTACTGTGTGAGGACCGAGACAATTATTCAAGTAGTAATAATATTTAGCAATTATATAATGCTTTTCATTTTCCTACCCCTTAATACATTTCAGCTCATGCATTCATTAGTTGATCCTCAACACATCTCAAGCTAGGTATGTAAGAAACAGAGGCAAAATGAATAAGGGCAGAATTGTCAAAACACTGTTTGCAGACTCGAATGCCTACACTTGTAGAAAATTCCTATGGAATTTAATAGAAAATCATAACTGTTCCATAGTTGTTTGTGTGTGGTTTTTTATCACACTATAGAATTCAATAGAAAATTATAGTCCTGGTATGGAATTCTACAGGATGGTTTCATTCTTTTGAAAATCAATAGGGAAACTTTTATAGGGTAATTTTTACATGCACTTACTGATATTACCTGAAGTAACTGTGCATGTAGATCACATATGTGACAGGTTTCTCGGGGTGCAACCTAGCACTGGGGTACTGCTGAGCCCTCTGGCATACCAACCTATAGTATTACAGCATATACTACTATATATCCCAACAACAGCACACTGTGATATGTAGTATATGCTGTAATACATTATAAGCCATATGGGCCTAGTATAAATGCTGTATGCTTGACATGAGTGTGTGAGTTGTGTGCTGGCAACTGAAGCAAGTGTGATAAATGAAGGTGGGGGGGGGGGGGGTAGCTCCCTTTTATGGACCCAGCAAGCCAGTTAGATATAAAATCCCAGTTAGTAGCTGTTCTCTACTTGCTTTACCTGTAAAGGGTTAAAAGTCCCACTGTGATGCATAGGTAAAAGGAAGTGAGTGGGCACCTGGCCAAAAGAGCCAATGGGAAGGCTAGAACTTTTTAAAATTGAAACAAGATTCCCCTTTTGTCTGTCTGTTGTTGTTCTCAGGGAGAGGCAGATGGCTGTAGTTATGATGTAAGAAGCTTTAGGCAGGTATGAAAAATCATCAGTATCATACCTAGATACTACTCATTTGAAATCCCGGATATGTAAGTAGGTCAGGAAATGTCTAGGAAGATGCAATTAGGTTTATCTCTTTTTATATCTTTATGGCTTGTGGACTCCTCTGTGCTAACCCCAATTGCTTTTGTTTTGCTTATAACCTTTAAACTGGACCTCAAGAACGTTATTCTTGATGCTTAATCCTTGTAAGTGTTTTGTTTGTTTGTTTGTTTGTTTGTTTGTTTTTTTAAATATAGCAATAGCTTGAGTTTCCAGATATATTTTCTTTCTTTTAGTTTTTAATAAAATTTAATTTTTTAAGAACAGGATTGGATTTTTGTGTCCTAAGAGGTTTGTGCAATGTTGTTTAATTAGCTGGTAAACAGCTGATTTCCTTTGTTTTCTTTCTCAGCTCTTCCCTAGAGGAGGGTGTGAAAAGGCTTGAGGGTACCCCACAGGAAGGAATTCCCAAGTGCTTGTTCCAGAGTCCTCAAAGGAGTTTGGCACTTGGTTGGTGGCAGCATCCACCCATCCAAGGTCAGAGAAAAGCTGTAACTTTGGGAGTTTAATACAAGCCTGAAGTGGCCAGTATTAATTTTTAGAATCCTTACGGGCCCTCACCTTCTGCACTCAAAGTGCCAGAGTGGGGAATAAGCCTTGACAGCAAGGATTTAAGCTTATGAGCAGTCAAGAATTGTCTGTGCAAAACAAAATTTGTCATGTCCATAAGAGGAAATAGAATGTCTTGGATTATGGCGGCCTGCCCAGAACTGCTCTCCTGGAGTTATGGAAGAAAGGCTTAATAAACAGACAAAGAACTGATGACATGACAGACTGATCTATAAAAATGTTGCTGAAGTCAGAGTTAGATACCAACACAGAGCCCTGAAAAAGAAGAGGTGTGTAATGTGGGGCTCTCACCACTTGTGATCGGACTGAATTTCGACTGGCCATCAGGATTTCCTTTGGATCTTCAAACTCTGGTGTAGTATGAAAGGAGTGTGAATGTGGAGGGTGTGGGGTTTATATTGTAATCAATAAAAATATTTAGAGTATTATATACCAACACTGTGTCCGGTATCTGCCTGCTCCCCCATCCCATAGGGAGGCCTCTATCAGAGCCTAACACTGTGACACACTGCAAACCTCTCCAGGTACTGCACTTAGACAGCCATCCACAGGCAGGGACACACCCAGCTGAGTTACATGAATGCTTTGCCTAGCCACTCATGAACTAACAATAGAGAGGCTCCAGCCAATTCCCCACAGCTCACCAGCCTAGGACCCAGAGATGCGCTGTGTTGCCCTGGTCAGAAGCCTGATCAGTGTAAGTTTGTTACCAGTCCCCCCTCCCTCAATGTGGAGAAGAGATGCACCAACTCTTGTTCCTGATCAGATTTACAAGCACTTTAAACAAAACACACTATTTTAATTCAAATATAAAACATATTTATTAACTAGAGAAAGATAGATTTTAAATGATTATAAGTTATAGGTATGCAGATGAGAGTTGGTCACCTAAGAAATAAAAGTAGAATAGCAATCTGAGTTCTGTAAACTAGACAGGATTTGAATCAAGCAGTGTTCCTTCTCGCACAGTCTTTGTCCTCGAGATGTGTTTCCAGGTATTGAGTTGTGAGGGGAATGAGGCCAAATGATGATGTCACTCCCCTTCTTTATAGGTTCCTCCAGCTTGCTAGAAATATCTTTTGCTATGACATGAGTCAAGCAGTCTCCATTGTCTACCTGCTCTCTCTGAGAGGTCTCCATTGTATACAGATCATGGGGTAGTCCTTGTAAGTGTGTATTCCCTTTAATGGGCCATCATCAGTGTCTGGCTGCCCTATTGTTGTACCTGAAAGGCTGGTTGTGGGTGTTACCAACTTCACAACATATTTCAGTAACATATATATATATATATATATATAGCAAAACTTCATAATTCCACATACAATGATAGCACATACAATTCAACAGGATGTTAATATTCAACAGATTAAAACTTTTTAAAATTATACCTTACAAGTCATACTTTTCACAAAACATATCATAATCACCATGGTAAATGTGTGTGTGTGTGTGTGTGTGCGTGCCAGAGTGTTGCTTTGGGGTACAGATTATCACAACATAACTGGTCATTTACATATGCATCTGCCACTATTTCATGTGCACTTATAGCAGCTACATGTGCTTATTAGGTATGCAAATATATGTGCAATTGTATATGCAACTTTCTGAAAATTTGGCTCTTAGTAATATACCCAAAGACACAGAGAAAAGTTGGGGACAAGTTAATAGCCATGCCAGAAACCATGTCTCCAAATTCAGCTTTCTTCCCCACTGATCTTTCTTGAGAAACCTATAAAACTTCATTTAGACTTTCAATGTTTGTTTTTTTCAGGAGATGAGAGAAGTTCTGCTTTCCAATATTTATGACTCTGTTGGAACTAAAGTGACAGCTGCAGCAAGCCAAAGTAAAGAAAGGCGCTGTGAGACTCCCTTTGAAGAATGCAAAATCTCCATTTTCTATAAAATAGTAGAAAGTAAGAGGAGGAAGTTATGTGCTGTGGAAAATCAAGGCTTAAAGAGAATTGATCCAAAACCACTGCTTTGAATCTACTTGATACGTAGAGCTGGTTGGAGCATTTCTGATTAAACAGTTCTCTGATGGAATACAGTGTTTCATCAAAATGGAAATGTTTTGTAGAACCAGGTAGGTTTCAATTAAATTTTCATTGGGAGGAGAGAAAGAGATCTCCCACATCCCAGGCTAGTGCCTTAACCACTAGGCTATAGAGCAGTGGTTAGCAACCTGCGGCATGTCATGGTAATCTACTGGTGGGCCGCAAGACAGTTTGTTTACATTGACCATCCACAGGCATGGCCACTGTCAGCTTCCAGTGGCTGCCATTTGCCGTTCCCAGCCAATGGGAGCTGCGGGAAGCCGCACGGGCTGCAGGGATGTGCTGGCTGCCACTTTCTGCAGCTCCCATTGGCCAGGAACGGCGAACCGTGGCCATTGAGAGCTGCGGGCAGCCGTGCCTGTGGACGGTCAATGTAAAGAAACTGATTGCGGTCTGCCAGGGGATTATCCTGATGGGCCACGTGCGGCCTGCAGGCCGCAGGTTGCCCACCACTGCTATAGAGTCAGTCTCTCTCTCACTCCTTCTCCTCATTTCACAAACAATTAAAAAGGTCTCTATTGCATTGTCCATTGGAACAAAAACAAAACCTTGAATTGTCAAGAAACAGAAATGTTGTTTTTTGGCCAGCCCTGGGATATGCTTTTGACATTTCTGAAAAAGGCAAATATTTATGTCCATTAAATTGTACTATGTATACTGAAATAACAAGAAAGTAGTTAATGTTTGTTTATTTCTTTTGTTTCTAGTAATAACAGACTATGTATTCTCTGTTCTTGTTCAAAGTTCACTGAAGAGTAAGTCTCACCCATTTATCTTCCTTTTAGGATGCTGGCAAAGAACCAAGTCAATTATAGTAGTAGATAAATATAAAGTATGGCTTTGCCATTGTTTTTGAACATAACAAAGTAAAAATATGATGTCATATTCCATTGTATATTTTTGAGAATGGCACTAGTAAACTCAACATAAAGTGCACCTAAATGAACCAGTGGATGTGGTCTCATTTCAAATTGTACAAGTATCTGCAAACTAGACATTTCATGACCAGCTCCATGTGGTTTGGCATACTTCAGATTTAGCAGTCAAAACCAATTTTCAGCTTTTTGTATTATCAAAAATCTTTGGTTGTAACAAAATAGCAGGTCTGGAAATGACCTAAATATTATTGAAAAGTAAAAATAATCAAATTGCCTACTGTTCAATTTTACTTCCAGTCTGTAAACAATGCAAGCAAATCACCCTTCGGCAAGCGCAAAACACTTTTTTTTAAAAAAAGCTGAAATGAATCAATAATGTTTCCTGGGAGAAACAGGGTTTACAATGAGCTCAAACTCAAACCAGTGTTCCATGTATCCAAATAATCATCAATCTAAATAGCCTATCTCAACACACACACAAAAAACAAAACAAAACAAAAACCCTATTTGAAAAGAGGTTGGTTTCAGTTTTTGAGATAAGAATTCATCAGCTTTCAAGAAGGATTGGATAATCAGCATTCACAAAAATTCTATTTTTATACCCAGAAAAGCATAATATAAAGCATGCCTTCCCTTCCTTACTGTTTTAATGCAGCTATAGATTGTGACTATCTATTTCAAATACAGTATCTCATCACTAAACCCCCTCTACACATCATCTACTTTTTCACCACTGAGCTTAGCGCTCCATTTAGGCTTGCATTTTGGTCTCTCCAACATATCATCCTGTAGGTCCCACTACCAGTTCAAACATAACATGATGAACATTGAAATCTTTTTGGGGGGAATTCTGTTTTAGCTCTCAACTTTATTAGAATTGAACCTTCTTATTCCATGAATAAATCCATTAAAGATTGTGAGGAGCTCAGAAACAGTGATAATGGACATCATATAAGTACCGTTAGGCATTAGCTAGACATGGATTAACTTGGTCCCTCATCTTACCTGCTTAAATCCTGGGTTTTCCATCACTATTGATAAATCAAAAGTCATCCTTTTTCCCAAATGCATAACCTCAACATATTTAATTCCTCTCTCTTTCTCTTCCCACCTCGAGACTGTCACTAAATCCTGTCACTTTTTCCATAAAAAAATATTATTCTTTATTATTATTTGTATTATGGTAGTTCACAGAGACCATCTCAGGATCTGGACTCCATTGCCAGGCATTATCTAAATATCTAGAAATATATGGTCCCTGGCCCAAACTGCTTAGAGCTTGTCTAAGACAACACTTGAAAAACAATACAAACCTTTGACAGGCAAACATGCGGGGACATCAGTTATACATCTTGTTGTTTCTTCTCTCTCTCTCTCAATCTTTTTTTACCCCTTCACACTTTGTAGTTGTCCTGTTACTCCTGTCAGCCTATGTCAATGGTATCCTGGTATCAATTCTTTCCACTCTACCCTGTTGGCATAGTCATGGGGATCATTCATTGATTTCATTCCACCCTTACTGCTAAATACCGCATTAAATACCATTCGATATAGTTAGCCTTCAGTTAATCACCATTGGTTTCACAGGTTTCTTAGAAGTATTGAGTCAGATTCTTTACTTATGTAAATGGCGAGACTCTCTTTGTATCAATGGAGCTTCATAAACTTACATCAGCAGAGAATTTGGCCCATTATTTCAGACTGCCTGTAGACTCAAAGGCAGCACTGCATTGACTTCCATTGGAATCATATTTAGAGATTAACTTCACTATTAATAGGGGGTAGAAATTACGCAAATAAATAAAGATTCATAGATTCATGCACAGAGTTTAAGGCCAGGAGTAATCATGTTAAATCATCCAGTCTGACCTCACATATATCCCATTATATTTCACCCAGTTATCCCTATATTCAGCCACATAAAGTGAGTAAAGCATACCCTGTTTGGCTAAATTATGTCTTCCAGGAAGGCATCCAGTCTTGATTTGAAGACATCAAGAGATGGAGAATCCACTACTTCACTTGTTAGTTTGTTCCAATGGTTAGTCATTATAATTGGCAGAGAAAGGTTATTCTTTTTTGTGGATGATTTCAATATTTTGAAATTTGGTTTTGTTGTGATTTAGAACTCTACTGTTTCCTGAAAACAGCACCTGGTAAAATATTATTTGATGTAATGCAAGCATATTTTCTTTGTAGATATCATTTTATCAGTGACTATTGACACCTAGCTCAGTACACTTTGAAATAGCTGTTTCATAGCCTTTGATTCTAACTGGTTCAAGGAAGTCAATGCATCTGTGTTTAGAGACCAGTAACAAATGGTGTTAGAAATGAAAGACCTTGCATTAAGGTCTTAAGGTTATTTGTTATACTGATGCTTCTATCTCTCAATAAGTAGTTAAAGTCTAGTACCGACTGATGTACTAATGTTAGTAACAAGACAAACAGAATGTTCAGATACAATAATTAGCACAGAGCACTTTGGGTGTTTCATAGTGATATGGCTTTCACATGCTTTTGGGGAGGAATAGCATGCCGCTACTGAGATTTTTATTGGTCCTACTGGTGATCATTCTGCAATAGTTACTGTCTATTCAGCAGCTAAATATTCTTGCTAGGATTTCTGATATAAATTCCTGAAACAGCAGGATTAATTCCTTGTCTGTGGTTCAGGAACAATTGAAATGAAAAGAAGAAACCTAATTTTCCTTTCACTGCTCAGGAGAACAAGTTATTTTTACAGCAGGTTGTACAGTACTATGACCTTCTGTTGGGGAAAGTGATTTTAAAGAGGAATCATGCCAAAAAGTATATGACTTGGGACTCAACATCTTTGGGGCTTTAATTTAATACTGAAATATAACTTAATAAATTTATGTTGTCACTGAAAGTAAGAAGCATATGGAAAATCACTGTGAAAATTGTTTTAATTAATATCTCCCCTTGTAAAGATTGAGGCTCTGTGACTGCAGAGAGAGCACACGACCTCATTGCCTGTATCCTGCAGCACTGATTATGAAATTTTACATCTTAGGGGAGCTAGCATCATATGGAATAGCTTCCCTGCATATTGACACTTAAATCATGGAGTTGGCTCAGTATTGGTGCCAAACAATCCATTTTAGTAAGAGCAGGACTTTTTTAAATACACAGTATTTGGAAGATTGGGAATTCTTCTTTGGACAGGTGAAAATGCATGACCACAGATAACAGTACAAAGGAGCCAGACATCATCAGAGCTACTTCAGAGTTAAGAAAAAAAAACAAACAGAAAAAATGCTGTGGATTGTTCTGAATATTTTATCTTCCCCAATTTCATCTGAATACTATAGTTCTCCTAAAACATCATGCTCTGAAAACATAGCCCAGTGTCATTATATTACAATGCCTTTTGGCCAAAAGCTTTATGGTTCTTACTCCCACAAAGCAGTGCTAATGTTTAACATTATTTAAATCTATTGCAAAACATTCTCCTAAATCCTCATTTCTCTTTCCCCCTGTGCTTTACATGACAAAAATGGATGTTTTATTCTTTTTGTCCTTTCTTTTATAGTTCCTTGTACTTAGGAAAGACGTTAGAAATAACTGAGTTTCAAATAAATTAGCCATTTGTGTTGCAATGAGCAGTGCAAAATTCACTGAAAGGTGTACAGAAGTGAATAGGGCTGTACTGCAGCCACAAAGACAAGAGCTACTCTCTCTCTGCTTCTTTATTCTTTTACATTGTCAGTGGATTCCATTTTTCAGTAATTGATCCTCTGGATTGTCTTAATCTCAAGCCTTTCAATTAAACTTAATTTTCAGAATCAAGGCAAGACCTGCTTGTTATACAACAGTTGTTTTCTAGCTGATCTTTTCAGTAACCTAATGTTACGTACCACTGTATGAGATGAAAACAGTAGGCAGTATTTTCAAACGTTTGTGAGCAAGTCATTCTGGGCTAGATTTCGAAAGTATTGCATATGCCTGTCTTGCATGAATATACTAGCACCTAAAAGTCATGATAGCTTGAAGAATTATTCCATTATATCCATTAGTCCATTATTCAATTAATAAACTCCTGCATAAGAGTCTAGGCATCTGGGATCAATTCCTGGATTCCGCACCAGGCCCAGATAAATGGTCTATATAATGGGTAGTGTAAGGCAGCTGTGGGTGGAGACTATTGAATGGCAGCAATGCTGTTTTCTTCCATTACTTTAGCTTTATTATGCCAGTAGCCTATCTGGTTTCTGTATTCACCCAATATTTGGGGGTGGTGGGCAGGGAGGTAGAAGAGAAGGTACCAGCATATAGTGATGCTGAGTAGATAGCAGAAAAGAAAGAAGACAGCATCCTTCAATAGATAGGAGCCCAGGGCTACTGGAGATGGGGTGTGAAATCTATGAGAATAGACCTGGATAGAGCAGGCCCAGTCAGAACTCACAACCAAGACAAGCCCATCTTTGTGATATGCTTTGTACTAGGTTAAACGAATCTTAACAATTCCCTAGGTGAGTTTTGTTGGTTTCAAACAGTTGGTCCTGAGGGGACATATAAAATATGCAGTCAAATGTAGTTTCCCTAGGATACTGTTTGAGAACTCAGTGCTTTGAAGAGATGGCAGCAAGCATTTGGTTAGCCAGCCAATTTTCAGGGAAACAGAGAACACTGGTAGCCTAATCTGTCTGCCAGGACCTCTGCACGCTTCATCTTATCCCTTCTATGGGGCAGTAAATCACCTGACAACTCCCCTTCCTCTGGGACTAGGTGTAGGTGTGAAACAAAGACTCGTCTCCACCCCGTATCAACAGTTCACAGTGTCAACCAGGTCCTGCAACATCCTCCCTTGAATATAAGGGAGGAGAATGAATTTCATTCCACTCAAGTAGCTCTAGACAGTAAATTTCCCACTGAATGTATAGGAGGAATAAAGAACTCAGGAGGGGTGGGGTGCTTGGAGGCAGAGAGAGGAGGTTTTATTTGGGGAAGGTAGCTGGCGTGAGGGGGTGCGGTGAAAGCAAGAGGGGTGGGTAATGGTTGATATGTGATTAAACAAGTTGATTGGGGTAGAGTCAAAGCTCTATATGGCTAAAAGCAGTAGTGTCTAGAACATATAGAAAAGTAGCAAGGCTTACTAAAATTCATAGGTGTGCTATTTCCATTACATGGAAAGAGGAGAGCAAGTGAGGCCTGATTCTGTGAGGTGCAGAGTGCCTTCAACTTCCATGGAAATCCATGGGAGTGAAGGACACTGGACATCTTTCTTTTCAGGGCCCGCACTCACTAGCAAATTACTTGATTTTCCTTAGGAAAATAAATGACAGTGTCATAGTGTTAACATGTTGCTAAAATGTTATGGCTTCTGTCATCTTTACCTTTACAGGTGGTGTTGGTGAGAATTTTCCACAATTCAATTTTCTGAGGAAATATTTACAGTTTTGGTGGTGGTTGTTGTTGCTGCTGCCATTTTGGGCCAATTCTAATTAAAGGTAAAGGACACCTCATATGACTCTGATGTTTTTAAATGTCAAAATGGTTTGTTGTCATGTTGTTTTTTAAATATTGGTCCTCTTGGAGTACCATGAGGGAACAGCTATTTTATGGGTCCTGACATTTGATTTCATAGAACTGAATTGTAAGGAATCTTCCTCCTTTCTCCTCATAATACTAACCTCTAGAAGCATCTTAGTAGTTGAAAGTGAGTAAGAAGAGGTTTTCCTGCTTTTATTTACATAACCCTACCACCAAGTGCAGTCAGCAGCAACAAGGGCCAGTTTCAAATAAATAGGTGTCCCTCTTAAACCTAAGAAACACCATCAGCTTGAGCCATCACCCAGAATTTCTGGAGTCATAAAATATCTTCCCTGGGTGTCTTTAATAACACTACTTCCCATTCACAACCACTGAGTCTGTATGAAAGAAGGAAAACTTTACTGGACAGAAAAAGGATCACAGCACCAACTTGGGAAACACAGCAACAATATATCTAAATGAATTTAAAGGGAAATTATGTGTCACCAATCTATGAAAATTCTCAGAGGGCATCAGCAAATATGTGGATGAGTTTGATCCAGTGGATATAGTGTACTTGGACTGTCAGAAAGCCTATGAGAGGGTCCGTCACCAAATGATCTTAACCAAAGTAACCCAGTCATGGGATAAGAGAGAAGCTCCTTTCCTGGATCAGCAATTTATCAAAAGATTGGAAACAAAGGGTAGGAATAAATGTTCAGTTTTCAGAATGGAGAGCAGTAAATAGTGGTGACCCCTGGATATCTGTACTGGGACCAGTGCTGTTCAGCATATTCAGAAATGATCTGTAAAAATGAGTAAACAATGAGGTGGAAAAATTTGCAGATGATATAAAATTATTCAAGATAGTTAAGTCCAAAGCAGACTGCAAAGAGTTACAAAGGGACATCACAATACTGGGTGACTGGGCAACAAAATGGCAGATGAAATTCAATGTTGATAAATGCAAAGTAATGCACATTGGGAAACATAATCCCAAATATACATACAAAATGATGGGATCTAAATTAGCTGTTCACACTCAAGAAAGAGATCTTGGAATCATTGTGGATTGTTCTCTGAAAATATCCACTCAATGTGCAATGGCAGTCAAAAAAGCTAACGATGTTAGGAATCATTAGGAAAGCTACAGATAATAAGAAAGAAATTATAAGAACACTATATAAATCCATGGTATGCCCACACCTTGAACACTGTATGCAGTTCTGGTTGTTCCCATCAATAAAAATATATAGTAGAATTAGAAAAGGGCAACAACATTATTAAGGGTATGTAGCAGCTTCCATCTGAGGAGAAATTAAAAACACTGGGACTTTTCAGCTTGGAAAATAGATGACTGAAAGAGGTATAGTAGAGATCTATAAAATCATGAATGGTATGGAGAAAGTGAATAAGGAAGTGTTATCTACTTCTTTATATAACACAAGAACCCGGGGTCACCCAATGAAATTAATTGGCAGCAGGTTTAAAACAAACAAAAGGAAATACTTCATAGAATGCAAAATCAGCTTATGGAACTTGTTTCCAGGGGATGTGGTGAAGGCCAAAAGTATAACTGGGTTTAAAAAAAATTAGATAAGTTCATGGAGGATAGGTCCATTAATGTGTATTAGCCAACATGGTCAGGATGTTCCTAACCTCTGACTTCCAGAAACTGGGAATGGACGGCAGGGCATGGGCAGCGGGTATCAAAGGCTGGGGGAGGCTGTGCCTCCCCAAACAGGTAGGCCCACGCTCCACTCCTAGACCTCCCCCACACACTTCCTGTTCACTGCGGCTCCAGTCTCCCTGTGGGGTGGCCCCAGTTCGAGCCATGCCACACACCCTTCTGGCGCTCCGGGGCTGGGCGGGGCTGTGACCATGCTGCCCTCCCTACCGATGCTCCAGGGCTGCTGCCGTGCAGCCCGCTCTTCCATTGCTCTGGGACTGGGGGAAATGTGACCATGCTGCCCACCCTCCCGGTGCTCCAGGACTGCGGAAGCTGCAGTCTCAGTGCCTGCCCTCCTGGTTCTCTGGGACTCTGGGGGCTTCAGCCGCACCTGGGGAGCTAGCCTGGGGCTTGGGGCAGGGGTCAGCAGCTGTGGTGGGGGGTACTGGGCTCCGGCAGGGGAACACAGAAGGGGCGGGGCCTCAGGCAGAAGGGTCTGGGCTGGGCCTCCCTTAGCCCGCAGTTCACATGCCACCCATGCAGCAGGGGACGGATCACTCAATAATTGCCCAGTTCTGTTCATTCCATCTGAAGCACCTGGCACTGGCCACTGTCAGAAGACAGGATATTTGGCTAGATAGACAATTGGTCTGATCCTGTATGGCCGCTCTTATGTTTTTAACAATAAGTAACATACTTTCTCACAATAACTTTGGCAGTGGACAATTAACTGAGTTTCCCATCTGCTGGTGTGAACATCCAAGGGGCAAATGTCTCCTTACCTCACCACTCTCCCTTTCCCCATCTACTAAACCCCACTCGCAATTAAATGTCAGGGGGTAGTGTAGCCCCAGAGTTCTCAGACACATTCAAGCAAGCTTGTCCGAGTCCCTAGGGATTGAGGATCCTCCATCTAACCCAACGTAGTGATTTCAACTTCATTTATTGGCTGGATAAAAGGGGCTTCACCAGAATTCACTCATCTCTGCTGTTCTTCTCTGGGGCTTCAACAAAGTGCCACATCTGTGTCATCTACTATAGTAAAGTCCTCACTCTGTGTCATCTCTCATTGTAAAGATCTCTTAACAGTGCAGGATTTTCTGTGGAGAGGAGTCATTAGCATACAGGACCCTGGAGCTGAGTTCTTGCTCAATCCCTCCCCCACTTCTCAGTTTCACTATCTGACCAGTTCTGAGTTTATGTACAGAAAAGATGGCTCTGAAAATATCACTCAAGGAATTCTGGATAGAAAGATTATGCAAATAATTTTTTCTCTAAGGCTGTACTTTCTGCTTTTCGCCAACAGATAGTGACAGAGAGCTTCTTGCTCTTTAGACCTTGAGGTCATAGTTTTTTTATAATTATGTGCAAAAAATAACTCACTCCATATGATTCTTTCTTTTAAAATGAATCACTGAGTGAGATGATTTTCTGTTACACATGTACCTATTTTATCTTCTAAGTTTTGAGTCTGGTTCTTGCTGGCCTTGAATAGATGGGCTAGAATGCATAGAAAACCCATCCAACTCCTAGCACACCCATATAGGAAACAGACATAACTCAGGAATCTGAGCTGAGGATCTCACTGCTGAAGCAGGCAGCTAGTACAGCCACCAGTACTAGCTAACCCCAAAAGAGCCATAACTTGGGCTTCGTGTCTGTCACGGAGGTCACAGAAGTAATGGATTCCGTGACTTTCTGAGACCTTTGTGACTTCTGCAGCAGCCAGTGTTGCTGACCCCAGGGCTGCCCAGCAGCTGGTTATGGGGACAGCCACTCAGGTTGCCCCAGGGACAGCCACACCAGCCACTGCTTGGGCAGCTCCCAGAAGCGTTCCTGAGGTGGCCGGAGCAGCCGCAGTCCGCTGGCCCCAGCAGCAGTCCCCCAGCGGCTGGCCAGAGCAGTCATGGTTCACAGCTGCAGTCCACTGGCCCCTGGCAGCTGGTCCTGCTGGCCCTGGGCGCCCCTGGGTGCCCACCCAGTACTGGCCTACCCAAACATCCCCCTCTAGCAGTAGCACCCGGACGATCCCCCACACCTCCCACCCAAGATTTAGTCACAGATATTTTTAGAACAACTCATGGACAGGTCACTGGCCATGAATTTTTGTTTATTGCCCATGCCCTGTCCATGACTTTTACTAAGAATACCCTTGACTGAATCGTAGCCTTAGCCATAACCGAGCAAGGGACCTGCTATGATCCATCTCATCCTGTGCATTGGCAGAGCTACCCTGGAGAAAGCATTAACTACCCATTTTCCACAGTAGCAACTGTCCAGCTCATTCTCATAGTGTGTCTGGAGATATTACGTCTTATAAAGGTATCAGTGCTTGGGAGAAGTGAAGTGACATTTCTTCCTCTCCAGAGACTCAGGTTCTTAGTGGCCATAATTGAACTCTTTATTTGCAGTTCACATTAATGGTTTTGAACTCTTTTGTGGAAAAGTGCCTGGAATGGAGACATTGGTACCATAAAATAAACTGTATTCTATCCCTGATATTATCATTTGAATTAATTATGCATATTATTATTTTAATGTTCCCTGAAATTATTAACTTGCCCACAGAATTTTCTGTGGAAAATAGTAAACATGTGAGTATTTCTTGTGCTCACCATCTATTTTTTATGCAGTTCCACAATATTTATATGTGTCAAAAGTTGAATTCTATTTAAATATGCCAGCCCTGTCTAATTCCATGTGCTTGCCTGCATTTGCATGAGGCAGTCTCATTTGTTGATTATATTAACAACCCCTGGCTTAGAAAGCATTCAAAATTGTAGCCCAACATTGCTAGACAATTTGAAAAGCAATTGCTCTTGATTTCCAGGAACAAAGATTTTGACATTTTGACTGTGTTCACTCTCACAAATTAAAAAAAAAAAGTCCTTTGATTCTGCTGACACTGGAGGGGTTTGTCGTTAAATCTGCATAGTTCATTTGACCTTGTCCTCTCCACAGCTATTCTTTATCTAACTTTCAGTAACATCCACTTTATCACCTTACAGAAGTAAACTGCTGTTTTTGTTTCTGTATTTGATTCTTTCACTTTAGATTTAGTTCTCAAAATATATACATAAATTGAGTGTATAGGGAGAATGCTTGACCTTGCAGTATTCAGTTCTTAAACATGCCGTGCATCTATGACTCTTCAGAGGGCAGGGAGATTTTCAAAGACACAAAGGGGAGTTTGTCACCCTACTACCTTTGGAAATCAGTGTCAGTGGAGCATTTCATAGAATCATAGAATCATAGAATATCAGGGTTGGAAGGGACCCCAGAAGGTCATCTAGTCCAACCCCCTGCTCGAAGCAGGACCAATTCCCAGCTAAATCATCCCAGCCAGGGGTTTGTCAAGCCTGACCTTAAAAACCTCTAAGGAAGGAGATTCTACCACCTCCCTAGGTAACGCATTCCAGTGTTTCACCACCCTCTTAGTGAAAAAGTTTTTCCTAATATCCAATCTAAACCTCCCCCATTGCAACTTAAGACCATTACTCCTCGTTCTGTCATCTGCTACCATTGAGAACAGTCTAGAGCCATCCTCTTTGGAACCCCCTTTCAGGTAGTTGAAAGCAGCTATCAAATCCCCCCTCATTCTTCTCTTCTGTAGACTAAATAATCCCAGCTCCCTCAGCCTCTCCTCATAAGTCATGTGCTCTAGACCCCTAATCATTTTTGTTGCCCTTCGCTGGACTCTCTCCAATTTATCCACATCCTTCTTGTAGTGTGGGGCCCAAAACTGGACACAGTACTCCAGATGAGGCCTCACCAGTGTTGAATAGAGGGGCACGATCACGTCCCTCGATCTGCTCGCTATGCCCCTACTTATACATCCCAAAATGCCATTGGCCTTCTTGGCAACAAGGGCACACTGCTGACTCATATCCAGCTTCTCGTCCACTGTCATCCCTAGGTCCTTTTCCGCAGAACTGCTGCCTAGCCATTCAGTCCCTAGTCTGTAGCGGTGCATTGGATTCTTCCATCCTAAGTGTAGGACCCTGCACTTATCCTTATTGAACCTCATCAGATTTCTTTTGGCCCAATCCTCCAATTTGTCTAGGTCCTTCTGTATCCTATCCCTCCCCTCCAGCGTATCTACCACTCCTCCCATTTAATTCCCATTTGTGCCTTTTAATTAATCATTTTCCCTATACTGAGTAATGGATGCTTTATTTCAGAGTAATTTACACCCTCTTCCTTTTGCAATATGTTCAAGATATTGGAAGAGGTATCTTGCTATTACTGTAACTACTAAAATACACAATCTGCAAGAAAATTTCAAAGCTAAGTCTGCCTTGTTGAATTTTTTGGCAATATTAATTGCCTTTGTTGCTGCTGAATAGACTAGAAATATGGATTCTCACTAGCCAAGAATAGGAAACAGTAATTCTTGCAACATGGGAAAAGTAGAGCTGTTGGGGAAGATTACTGTCTACAACAACTGCTCAGCAGAGGGTCATCACATTGAAAAGCCAAATAGAGAGCGGATATGAGGTTCCTGAAAATAGCTAATTTGGCAGGGTTCTATAAATGGACATGATTAAAATGAACCATATGGAAAGAGATTGCTGTGTTGAAGTTTCTGTGGAAATTGTCCCAGTTTTGAACTCCTGGACCTCCAGCCGAATGAACCCTCCCACTCGTTCAATTGTACAACCAGTTATAAGCATGTTTTCTCCAAAGTCCATCCAGCAGCAGGAGGAAACTTTGGACAATGAGTAGGATAAACCACAGCAATACTAGGATTTAACTAAGAAACACACAGGAAGAATGCCACATTCCCAAATATTAAAATTCACATTAACAGCCAAAATACTTATCTGGTAAAATAATTGTCACTATGCAAAGCATACAGAACTAACAAATTAGAACCAACCAGCAAAATGAAATTGGCATTTAAGATTTTTTTGTACAGATTATTAACTGTGCAGACAGAATTGTGATATGACACATAATACATCTTTTTTGTAAACAATGATTTTCAATGCTGTCCTTTAAACTTACTCTAATTAAATTGATTATGCTAATCTTTACTATGTCACTAACAATCAGCTCCCAGTTCTTCTAACATTCCTTCTGCTCCTCTGACACCTGAAAAGAAGAAAAAGGGAAAAGACAAGTTATTAGTTTGCTTCATTCTCTAAGATACTTTGCCCCTTAGGTCCTGTGACCCTGAACATCAAATTCTGTAAGTTTAATTGGGTCGCACTTGCAATATTCCCCCACTGATCCAAATCTATCAAGTCATCAGTACCCCTGAATATTTATGAAACCCATAAAACAGGCTTTAATACCTTAATACTGTTTGTCATTTACATTATAGTCTTCAGCAACGTATCTTTATGCCTGAAAAGTCTTTTGGTATTCTTCCTCAAGTGGGAGGACATGCTCAGATTTTAAATAATATTTCTCCCAGGAAAAAGGCTAAAGGATTCTTTGGATACTTCATATCAATACTACTATAGAAAACAATTACGGCAGAGCAACGGTGGTGGACTATGTTCCATAAAAGTATGGTCTGGGAGATATCAGGCCAGATGTTCAGTTAGAGTAAATTGACATATTTACACTCTGCCAGTTTATGCCTGCTGTGGATCTTTCTCAATGCTCCGGTCTCAAAAAAGTGTAGCCTTAAGCAAGCTCTATAGCAGGGATCGGCAATGTTTGGCACACGGCCCGCCAGGGTAAGCCCCCTGGTGGGCCGAGCCAGTTTGTTTACCTGCCGTGTCCACAGGTTCGGCCGATCGCGGCTTCCACTGGCCATGGTCCGCTGCTCCAGGCCAACAGGAGCTGCGGGAAGCAGTGGCCAGCACATCCCTCAGTCCACGCCACTTCCCACAGTCCCCATTGGCCTGGAGCAGCGAATCGCGGCCAGTGGGAGCTGCAATTGGCCAAACCTGCGGACACAGCAGGTAAACAAACCGGCCCGGCCGGGCAGGGGGCTTACCCTGGCGGGCCACAAGCCAAACGTTGCCGATCCCTGCTCTATAGTATTGTTCACAGATCTAACTGGCTAATTAATTAGCTAACAATGTACCCATTATGGAATCTAGGTGTCTCTACAGTATCAACAATAGGCCCAAGGGTGGGATTTTCATAAGAACCTAAGTGGCTTGGAACCAGAGGCCCAATTAATTTTCAATGGGGCTTGTGCACTAAAACACTTAGGTGATTTTTAAAATTCCACTATGCAAAAAAAAAAAAAAATCTTTTCAAGAATGTTATGACTCTTTAGCATAGCTTTTCGGTCACTACTTTTTATGCAGAAGGAAGGAATAAGCCATAGTGTGCGGAATAGAAGTGCTACCCTTATATGAAAAGCTGGTATTTTACTGTGTGAAATCAATGTATATTCAATTGATTGATTGAAGAAGTGGGCCTGCCTCAGTCCATGAAAAAAATTCTTGAGTGCCATCATCATACCTGTGACTGACATGATTTACAGTTGGTGGGTGAGGTAATGTATTTTATTGGCCCAACTTCTGTTGGTGAGAGAGATGATCTTGAGTTCACACAGAGCTCTTCTTCAGGTCTGGGAAATGCACTGAGAGTGCCACAGCTAAACAAGGTGGAACAGATTGTTTAGCGTAAGTAGTTAACATATATTTCAAGGGACCATTCAAGGTGAAGTGACCCATTAATACCACTCCTATCATAGGGAGAAAATGAAGGGAGGGGAAGAAAGAGGGTTTGGGGTGGGGGAGGGGCAGGGTTGTTAGTGTGTTATAGGTTGTTGTAATAAGTGTGATACAGCCTGGCCAGAAGGCAGCATGACAGTGATATAGGAGAGATATGTAAATGGCAGGATGAGGAGAAGCCTTATTCCCTGTAGAAGGAAGAAAGGTTTCTACAGATTAATTAAAAGCACCTGAAGCCAATTAGAGCACCTGATGCTAGTCACCTGATAAAACCCCCCTGCTTCAATCAGTCAGGGGAAGGAGTTGGAGCAGAGTGGTTTGGAGTTGGACTAGAGACCAGTTTGAAGGAGTTGAAGTAGAGGAGAGTTTGGAGAAGTGCCATGGCTGGCTAGAAGACCAAGACCCTAGGTAAAGAGACACGTGGCTTGTGCAGAGAGAGAGGGCAGGAAGCCCCACAAGCTGAAGAGCAGGAAAGGGAAGTAGCCCAGGGGAAGGAAGCACTAGTTCAAGTGGTTTACCACTATCCCTAGGGCCCCTGTGCTGGGACCTGGAGTAGAGGGCTGGCCTGGGTTCCTCCCTCTCCACTACCCTTCTCTGGGTTACTAGTGGGATAGTAAATACCCTAGTTCAGGGGTAGGAAACTGTGCCCTGAAACCCCCCCCCCCCCCCAAAGAAGAGGAAGCATGGGACCCATCATAATTGTACTGGCAATTTGCCACAGAAGCAATAAATCCAGTGTCTCTATTCAGTCAATGATTTTTAGAGTCTTGCAAAGTTATGAATTTAAGTTCCCAGGCTCCTATTTTGAAAGTGTTGTGCAGGTTTCCTTTGAGAATGAGGGTTGATAGGTCAGATGTAAAGTGATGGTTCTGTGAAAAGTGTCCGCCTACAGGTAATATGGTAGTTTTGTTTTTTATCATTTTTCTGTATGAGTTCTTTGGAGAAAGTAGTAATTGTCTGATTTCACACACTTAGTTGCTATTGGGGAATTTGATGCATTGGATGATGTACACCACATGTTGTGATAGGTGTGTGTAGGACCAATGGATCTTTAAAGGTGTGTTAGGGAGTGTTGATCATTGTAGCAGTGGAGATATGTCTGCAGGTTTTGCATCTGTTGTTCTGGAAGGGTCTGGTGCCATTTTGAGTTTGTGAGTCTTAGGTCTGTGGGGAGCTTGCTTCTGATGATGAGCTTGGAGAGGTTGGGGAGGTTGTTTGAAGGCCAAAAACGGGGGTTAGGCAAATATTTATTTCAGGATGAGCATATCTGTGGCTGTTTGATGATACCCTGTATGGGTTCCAATATGATGTTGTGGGGGACATCTGGGGTATGCGGTCAGAGGCAGTTTCATTTTCATATTGAAGCAGGTTCTCTTGGGATATTTGGGTGACCTGTTCATGAGACTATCTACTTTTGTGGTGGAGTGTCCTTGTTTGGTGAAGACAGTTTGGCATGTGTTAAAATGTATATCCTGGACTTTCTCCTCAGGGAATATTCTGTGGTATCTAAGTGCCAGGCTATAAATAACAGAATTTTTGGCGTATTTGGGGTGGTTACTGGCTTTATGAAGGCAGATATGGCAATAAGTGGGTTTCTTGTATATAGTTGTCTGTAGGGTTTCATTGTTGAAGCTGATTGTAGTGTCCAGGAAGTTGATGTTAGTGTTGGAGTGTTCCAGAGAGAGTTTAATGGATGGGTAGTGGTTGTTGAAGTTGCAGTGGAAATCTATATGGGAGTTTAAATTGTCCATCCAGAGGATGAAAATATCATTGATGTATCTCAGTTATATCATTGATTTCGTGATGATTTGTCCAGAAATTCATGGCTGCTCCCATGGTTTGGACAAAGTGTTTGTTATTGAATGTAAATTTATTATGGGTAAGGATGAATTGGATGAGTTTGGCCACGTGTTTGGGGTGTACATCTGAAGGTTGTCCATTATCTTGTAAATATTTGAGGTAGGCAGCTATGCTGTCATTGTGAGGGATGCTAGCATATAGGGAAGTGACAGCCATTGTGGCAAGGATGGTGTTTTGTGGGAGGTTGTTAATGTTGTGGAGTTCATGGAGGAAGTCATTTCTGTCCTGGAGGAAGCTGGTCTTTTGTATGGTGAGGGGTTTGAGGATGATTTCTATGAGTCCCAATATTCCTTCAGTAAGAGTGCCAGGGCCAGATGTGATGGGTCTGCCTAGGTTCCCTTGTTTGTATATCTTGGGAAGCATGTAAAAGGTTGCTGGGGTGGATTCTTGGTGGGAATGAATTTGTAGAGTTTCTCTTGGAGTTGTTTGGGGAAGGTTTTGATTATATCCTTAATTTTTTGGGTCATTTGTGGTATGAGGTTTTCTTTGAGTTCTGTATAGTAGGTTGTGTCAGAGAGCTTTCAGTTGCCTCATTAATGTAGTCATCTCAGTCGATGACTATGTACTTTTCCCAGATCTGGAGAAGAGCTCTGTGTAAGCTTGAAAGCTTCTCCTGCTCACCAACATAAATTGGTCCAATAAAAGATATTACCCCCCTTGTCTCTCTAATGTCCTAGGACTGACATGACTACAACAACACTGTGCATATGATTTACAATTCACAGATGGGACATCCCTCACATAGACTATGAAATGTACCCATTGGAGATCTTTGGAAAAGTTGCATCAATAGCCACTCAAACAATGACACAAAGCCATTCTGGAGCATTTGGAGATGCTATTGGGGCAGGAGAAAGGGGCTGTTCCACCACTTCCAGAGGAAGTGCCAAGCTGTCAAATGAAAGCCAATTTAGTGATGAAGAGGCCCACTTGAGAGACAACCACTGGAAGTGATCAAGGAGGAGAAGAAAGCTTCAGCAGAGAGAAGGGAGAGAGAAAATGATGAAAAAGAAGTGCAGAGAGGAAAGGAACAGGAGGAGCTAGCATAGGAGAGAGGAAGAGCAGCATGAGTAAAAGTGAATGGAATATAAATATCTGGGAAGAAGAGAGGGGTGATGTTAGAAGTGTGAGCTGAAAGAGAGATTGAACTTTGCAGGTCATGGATCCAAGAGTTAGACAGAGAAATGTTATGTAACAAACTGCAAAATATTATATTATAAGGCTATAATTCCAATTTGGGATTCCAGGGAATGTGTAAAGCAATCTGGTTTTACTGTCACGGTTTACGTCATTAGAACCTCTCAATTGAATATAGTCCCATAATTCAGTTGCTTGTAATCTATTTCATATGTATTTATTTGATTCTCTTACTCTATCAGTTATATCTCCTTAGCAAAGAAATCCAATACCCTCTCTGGCATATTGCTTTGGCCTTTCTGTTCATCAGTCCTTTCCTATTTTTTTTCTTAAAAGAAGTGTGTGCATGTTTATGTGTGTATAAATATATTGGAGATGATTGATATGGCCAGGTTAATTGGGAACAGGAACATCTTAAGCACATGACATACTTTGCAAGGCAAAAATTGAAAAACCTCACTAAATATGCTGACACAGTGAATATATATATTACATTGCAGAGAATGTCTTTCACATTGAGATACAAGAGTGAGCTGCACTGGGCTGGCCTTACTATGAGGTGAACTGAGGTGGCTGTCTTAGGTGCCAGACTGTGGGGGCAGGGAGGCCACTAGGACCCAGAGTGTAGAAAATTCTGTCTGCTGCTGGTGCATATGTATTCTCTCTGCTCTAGATGCATAGAGATGGAGTGCTGTGCTGGAGGAAGGAGGGCACAAGAGATATAACAGGCAGGCAGGAGAAAAGGTGAGAGGGAATAACAGAAAGCAGCAGGAGCTGCAGGAAGAGAGAGGAGGAGGAGCCTCTTATGTACCTCTCTAACATCCCCAGGAGCCTGGGCTGATTAACACCAGCTTCTCAGGGAACTTCCTGTTTCCTGCCGCTTCCCTGAACCCACTTGAGGAGAACAGGCAGTCAACTGAAGTAGTAGGAGACAGTTAGGCCCTTAAGACGCTGATATCTTCCCTCACTCAGGCCCTGCTACCAGCCTGCTTATTTGTCCCCTTCAATTGAGTGAGAGCCACTATACCTGGCACAGAACAGCAGTCAGGAGTGAAAGAAGAAAACTCCCCTCTGGGGCAGCATTCAGAAAAAGAAAGAAAGCAAAGGAAGCTTTTCTATCTAAGCAGGAAGGAGCTTTCCTGAGATACATAGACACAAATGTTCACAGTGAGCCTTCCAGCCCCAGTGAGGATGTGAGTGGTGAGGAGATGCCTGATCTTCCAGTTAGTCAGAGTGCAGGTGACCTGGCAGCTACTGCAACATCCATATCTCCATCTCAAATGGATTTAACCATGCACATTCCTGAAGACAAGCGCAGATCAGAGTACGGTGAAAGCGGAAGAAAAAGCTGTTGCTGAGTTTAGTTTCTTAAGTCTAGATGATCCAGGACTGTGGACCCAGCTGAGCAGTAGCCTGAGGGACTTCCCTGTACTGCATGGGCCACAGCAAGTGAAAAACTTCACATTCCCCAAAGACAATGAAAATAGAAGTTTCCATCCAACATGTTACTGGCATGAAATCCCCAATGGTGACAAAGTGGAGAGGCCATGGCTTGTGTACTCAAAACCTCAGAATGCTGCATACTGTTTTTGTTGTAAACTCTACCGGTCTAATGTTCCAGCCACATTGGGTTCTACAGAAACAAAGGACTGGAAAAATCCAGCTAGAAATCTGGCATGCCATGAGAAGGCAGCAAATCACCAGAGAGCATTCCATAGGTGAAAAGAGCTTGAGATGAGATTATGGTTAAAGGCCACCATAGATGATCAGCATCAAGAGAAGATTGCATCAGAGTCTCTTTACTGGCAAAATGTTCTGAAAAGGCTCATTGCCATTGTAAGAATGCTTGCTACGCAAAACCTAGCGCTGCGTGGCACTTCAGATCAGCTGTATGTGCCAAACAATGGAAACATCCTTAAAATTGTGGAGCTGATGGCTGAGTTTGATGCTGTATTCCAGGAGCACCTAAGAAGAGTCACCACCCAAGAAATGTACACACACGACTACCTTGGAAAAACAATTCAAAATGAGATCATACAGTTACTGGCAACAAAAGTCAAACAGAAGATTGTGGCAGATCTGAAGTCAGCAAGATATTACTCTGTTGTTCTGGACTGCACGTCTGACATCAGCCATACAGAACAAATGACTTTAACGGTGCATTTTGTAACAACAACAGAACCTAGTGAAAATGTCCCTACAATGGTGACTGTCAGAGAATTTTCTAGAATTTATTGGCATTGATGATATTACAGGAGCTGGTATGACGAATATGCTTCTTAAAAAGCTGGAAGATACGGGAATTGTGATAGCTGACATGAGAAGTCAGGGCTATGATAATGGTGCCAACATGAGAGGAAAGAACAGAGGAGTGCAGACATGGATCCGAGAGTTAAACCCTTGAGCTTTTTTTGTTCCATGCCATTCTCATTAATTGAACTTGGTGGTCAGTGATGCAGCATCAGCGTCTAGTAAGGCTGCTGAATTTTTTAATGTAATTCAAAGCATCTATGTATTTTTCTCTGCATCAACTCATGAATGGTAAATTTTGAAGCAACATCTAGGAACATCCTCTCTAACACTGAAACCACTGAGTGCAACACGATGGGAAAGTCGAGTGGAGACAATAAAGCCTATCAAACACCAAATTGGGAAGATAGATGATGCCATAGTTGCCATTATGGAGGATAATGCTATGATAGGAATTGTTCGTGGGAGAACAGTGGCAGAGGGAAATGGAATCACCAGAAGCAAACATAACTTCAAATTTCTGTGTGACTTAGTGTTGTGGCATGACATACTGTTTGAAATAAATGTTGTAAGCAAGAGAGTCCAAGGTGTTGACCTTGATATATGTGGAGCAATGGAACAACTGAACAAAGCAAAGTCATACCTACAGTCTTACCAGTCAGATGAGGGATTTCAAAACATTCTGAAGAGTGCACAGAAGTTGGCAGAGGAGCTTTACACTGAAGCTATTTTCCCACCCATTCAAGAATACAAGAGTCACCGAAGAAGAAGATATTTTGATTATGAGGCATGGGATAATCCCATAAGAGACCCCAAACAACAATTCAAAGTTGAATTCTTTAACCAGGTGCTAGATTGTGCAATACAGTCAGTTGAGGAAAGTTTCATGCAGCTCAAGGAACACAGCAGTATATTTGGGATGTTGTATGATATTCCAAAACTCCTCACTATACCTGAAGAAGACCTACACCAGCAATGCAGGGTACTAGAGACAGTGACACATGATGACATGCGCGATATTGATGCAAGTGATTTAGGTGATGAACTGAAAGCCCTTTCAAGATACATTTAATCAGGAACAACTCCAAAGGCTGTTCTGGAATATATGTGCGCAAATAAGATGATCACCCTCTTTCAAATTCTTTTGTTGCTCTGCGCATACTTCTAACACTTCCTGTAACAGTTGCCAGTGGAGAACGCAGCTTCTCCAAGCTGAAGTTAATAAAAACACATCTACGCTCCACAATGACACAGGAGGGGCTAGTCACCCTTGCAACCATCTCAACAGAGCATGAGCTGTCCAAGACTGTGGACCTTCAGGAAGCAGTTCAAATCTTTGCAACCAAGAAGGCACGGGAAGCACCACTTTGATTATTCAAACAGATAAATATGCCAGTGTTTACTATGCAGACAAAAAAAGTTACATTTGCTGTACAGGCATTTCAAAGATAAGTGTTAAATGTTTTGAACAAGTCATTTTAAGTTGTTATTTCTCCTTTATTGGGGTAGGTAGCAGAGCAGTACCATGAGAGGAGTGGAACAGGAAGAAGGCAGAACTGAGACCTTTTAAAATTTTGGCCCAAGCAAGCGGGTTTGGGGGAGTCATTTAAGCTCCCCGCCTCAGGTGCCAAAATGTTGTGGGCTGGCCCTGGAGCTGTATTTGAAAATAGTTTCTGTGAAATGGAAAGATTCAGAGCTGGCATCATAAGTCATCTTTCCTGAGGAAAACTCTCATTGTCCATATCATACGATTCAATAAATCAGGAAATATATTGTGATCATCTGAGAACTAAAATAATTCCATAATATAATACAAAAAGTATTCTCATGTGCATACTGTCTCTACCAATCCACTCTCATAATGTCATTGAGTTGAGGCATCTGTAAATTATTATGTGGTCTTTAAAGCCACAGTCATTTATCACCTGAGGTGCCTAATGTTTGTTTAAAATGCAAGTAGCTGGGTAAATATACTGTGTTATTATGGGAAATACATAATTGCATACATAAAAAAAACACCTCACAGCATTTTTTTAAATTGATGACACAATGTAGTGCACACATCACGTTGCATCAGGTCTTGTACAAAGTTATCAAATTCAAAAGCTATTTTTGAGCACTCATTGCCTGTGGGTTATTACCTACAAGCAGTGAGTCTTTTACAGTTATCCATTCAAAGAAGTCTGTAGCAGGTGTTCTGCTGCTGGCATATCTCTGCTTTAGAATTTATGGGGCTCTTTCTTTTATCAGAGGATCTTTAGTTAAATGCTATTATGGCCCTATGTGCATAGTCAATAGAGACAGAGTAAAATATCACAGAGGAAATCACTTTCCTTGTTTTTCCCTACTCTGTAGAGTATGACCAAATCTACTATTTTCTCCTAATAAACATATTTGAGAAGTATTACACATAGTACACTGCCACTAAGGGTTATGTCTACACTTCGAAATTAGGTCGATTTTATAGTAGTCGATCTTTAGAAATCGATTTTTTACAGTTGATTGTGTATGTCCCCACTAAGAGCATTAAGTCAGCAGAGTGTCCTCAATACCGTGGCTAGCATCGACCCACAGAGCGGTGCACTGTGGGTAGCTATCCCACAGTTCCCGCAGTCTCCATTGCCTGTTGGAATTCTGGATTAAGCTCCCAATGCCTGATGGAGCAAAAACATTGTCATGGGTGGTTTTGGGTACATGTCATCAGTCTCCCCTCCCCCTCTTCCTCCCTCCCCCTATGAAAGCAATGGCAGACAATAATTTCACGCCTTTTTTCCTGGGTTACCCGTGCAGACGCCATAGCACAGCAAGCATGGAGCAGCAGTGAACTGAGCGGTCCCACCAGTCTATGCTTGTTTGCCAGGCCCAGAATCGGCATTCCACTGTATCAACCGGCCCCACTACCGCCATGATGTCCCAATTGCCACATCGTGTGCTTTCAGGAACGTCTGTGTCCAGCATTGTAAACACCTCGCACATTATCCTGCAGTATGTATGGAACCTGACTAAGAGACACCAGCACGAGGACGATTGTGAAGAGGACATGGACACAGACGTTCCTGAAAGCACGGGATGTGGCAATTGGGACATCTTGGTGGCAGTGGGGCTGGTTGATACAGTGGAATGCCGATTCTGGGCCCGGCAAACAAGAACAGACTGGTGGGACCACATAGTCTTGCAGGTATGGGATGATTCACAGTGACTGCGAAACTTTCGCATGCGTAAGGCCACTTTCCTGGAACTTTGCGAGTTGCTTTCCCCTGCCCTGAAGTGCAGGAATACCAAGATGAGACCTGCACTCACAGTTGAGAAGTGAGTGGTGATAGTTCTGTGGAAGCTTGCAAGGCCTGACTGCTACCGGTCAGTCGGGAATCAATTTGGAGTGGGCAAATCTACTGTGGGGACTGCTGTGATCCAAGTAGCCAATGCAATCACTGACGTTCTGTTATCAAGGGTAGTGACTCTGGGAAATGTGCAGGTCATAGTGGATGGATTTGCTGCAAT
Organism: Chelonia mydas; assembly: GCF_015237465.2. Classification (NCBI taxonomy): domain Eukaryota; kingdom Metazoa; phylum Chordata; order Testudines; family Cheloniidae; genus Chelonia; species Chelonia mydas. The sequence goes on from NC_057852.1 coordinate 102,411,270, forward strand.
GGGGTTCCCTAACTGTGGTGGGGCAACAGACGGAATGCATATCCCTATCTTGGCACTGGACCACCTTGACAACCAGTACATAAACCACAAGGGGTACTTCTCAATGGTGCTGCAAGCACTGGTGGCTCACAAGGGACATTTCACTGACATCAATGTGGGATGGCCCGGAAAGGTGCATGAAGCTCGCATCTTTAGGAACTCTGGGCTGATCGAGCAGCTGCAAGAAGGGACTTACTTCCCAGACCAGAAAATTACCATTGGGAATGTTGACATGTCAATAGTTATCCTTGGGGACCAGCCTACACCTTGCTCCCATGGCTCATGAAGCCATACACAGGCAGCCTGGACAATCGTAAGGAGCAGTTCAACTATAGGCTGAGCAAGTGCAGAATGGTAGTAGAATGTGCCTTTGGACATTTAAAAACTCGCTGGTGCTGTTTGCTAACTAGGTTAGACCTCAGTGCAACCAACATTCCCATTGTTATTGCTGCTTGCTGTGTGCTCCATAATATCTGTGAGAGTAAGGGGGAGACGTTTATGACAGAGTGGGAGGTTGAGGCGAATCGCCTGTCATCTGATTTTGAGCAGCCAGACACCAGGGTGATTAGAAGAGCACAGCAAGGCGCGCTGCGCATCAGAGAGGCTTTGAAAACCAGTGTCATGACTGGCCAGGCTACAGTGTGACAGTTGTGTGTGTTTGTTCTTGCTGCAAACCCGCTCCCCTTATTGACTTTAATTCTTTGTAAGCCAACCACCCTCCCCTCTTCGATCACAGCTGGCAAAGGAAATAAAGTAACTATTGTTTTGAAACCATGCATTCTTTCTATATTAATTTTAAAAAAAAGTGAGATAACTGACAAGGTAGCCCGGGTGGGATGGGGTAGGGAAGGAGGGAAGCCTTATTGTAGCCACACCAGAAATCAAAACTGTTTGAATGACAGCCTTCTGTTGCTTGGGCCATCCTCTGGAGTGGAGTGGCTGGGTGCCCAGAGCCTCCCGCCCTCACCCACATTCTTGGACATCTGGGTGAGGACGATATGGAACTTGGGGAGGAGGGCAGGCGGTTATACAATGGATGAAGCAGGGATCTGTGCTCTCGTTGGCTTTCCTGGAGCTCCACCAGATGCCTCATCATGTCTGTTTGCTCCCCCATTAGCCTCAGTATTGCTCACACCTCTGCTCATCGTGGTCACTTAATGTTTTCCTAGCCTCTGCCACTGAATGCCTCCATACATTAAGCTGTGCCCTATCGGTGCGGGAGGACTGCATGAGCTTGGAAAAAATGTCATCACAAGTGCATTTCTTTCGCCTTCTAATCTGTGATAATGGAGATGATGGGGGAGCATAGAAACATTTGCACCTGCATGGGGGACAAAAAGGGAGAGTAAAATTTAAGGTGAGACATTTCTGAGAACAAAAGGGAGACTCTTTCACAGTGAATCAAGTAATTCACAGCAGACAGCACATGTGCTTTAGATACAAGGTCGCATTTTGCCTTTTATATTGTGCTCCTGCCGGTATGGTGACACATCACACACACCTGGGCAACAGAATTTTGGTTTCCAGGTAGCTATGGTAAGCCAAAGGGTACGCAGGGTTGGCTTCTTATGCCTTCATAACACGTGGGAATGGTTTCAAATTGCAGTGCCCTCCTTTCCCATAGCAAGCAATGCCGGTTGGGTTTCACATTTAAAAGGAGGGGCTGTGGTTTTCAGGTGGATGTGCAGCACACACCTCCCGCCACTCCACCGCGTGGCTATTCTCTGGGATGATCCCTTCACCCCTCCCCCTGCCACATGACTATTCTCCGGGATGATCCCTTTTAGCTAAGTGCAAACAACCCAGCATGAACGGGGTCCTTTTACTGTTCCCTTACAAAAATTGCCCTATTTCAACCAGGTGACCATGAATGATATCACTCTCCTGAGGCTAATACAGAAAGATATAGACCTAATGTTGCTTGAATGCGACCAAAACCCAGGACCATTCGCTGCCATGCTTTGTGCTGCAATGATTCCAGACTACTTGCTACTGGCTTGGAGTGGTAAAGTGTCCTATCATGGAGGACGAAATAAGGCAGCCCTCCCCAGAAACTTTCTGCAAAGGCTTTCAGAGTACCTTCAGGAGAGCTTCATGGAGATGTCCCTGGAGGATTCCCGCTCCCCAGACACATTAACAGACTTTTCCAGTAGCTGTACTGGCCATGAATGCAACCCAATTCTTCAGAGCAAATCAAACATTAAACACTATTGCCTTTAAACCCTGTAGTGTAGTTACAAATGTGCACTCACCAGAGGTTCCTTCTCCGCCTTCAGGGTCGGGGATCCTGCCTTGGGAGGGTATTGGCTCCAGGGTGATGAAAAAGTCCTGGCTGCCGGGGGGAATGGATTCACTACTTGCCTGCTGCACATTCTTCCCCTCCTCCTCCTCCTCCTCCTCTTCCTCATCCACAAAATCCTCCTCCCTGTTGCGTGAGACTCCCCCCTTGCAGGTGTACACGGACAGTGGTGGGGTAGTGGTAGGGTCCCCCCTTAGAATGCCATGCAGCTGATCATAGAAGTGGCATGTATGGGGTTCTGACCCGGAGTGACCATTTGCCTCCTTTGTCTTTTGGTAGGCTTGCCTGAGCTCCTTAACTTTCATGCGGCAGTGCTGTGTGTCCCTGTTATAGCCTTTCTCCACCATGCCCTGTGCAATTTAGGCATATATATTAGCATTTCTTCTTTGTGATCGGAGTTTGGCCTGCATGAGTTCTTCTCCCCACACAGCAATCAGATCCAGTGTCTCCCTTTCGGTCCATGCTGGAGCTCATTCTGGGGGGACTGCATGGTCACCTGTGCTGCTGAGCTCGCCACGCTGACCAAACAGGAAATGAAATTCAAAATTTCCTGGAGCTTTTTCTGTGTACCTGGCTAGTGCACCGGAGTTCAAAGTGCTGTTCAGAGCGGTCACATTGGAGCACTCTGGGATAGCTCCCGAGGCCAATACCGTCGAATTGTGTCTGCACTACCCCAAATTCAACCCAGCCAGGTTGATTTTAGTGCTACTCCCCTTGCAGTGGAGGAGTACAGAAGTCAATTTTAAGAGCCTTTTTGGTCAATGGAAGGGGGTTGGTTGTGTACACGCATTCATTTTTAAAACGACATAATGCAGCTGAATTGACCTAACCCTGTAGTGTAGACCAGGGCTAAGGCTTATATCAATAAGGCATACTGTTCATTAGTTTGCCGCTTACTGCTATACTTAGAAGCACACAACAGGGTGCTGCTGCTAATTCTTCAAGACTTTTTTAGTCTTTGAAAGAAGCAGGCAATGTCCTTTCAAAAACTCCTGCCAAGTGAAATACTCATGCCTTAGGAAAGTATATGAGGCCTATAAAATGAATATGTTGTATATTATGTAGATATATATTTAATATTTTCCCCTTCTGATGAAAATAATTTTTATGTTTCCATTTTTCAGATTTTTTAAAGGGTTTTTTTCCCAACCATAAACATTTGATGAATTTGACAGAAATTCTCAGAATATTTGGGTTGATCCAAATCACTATTTTTGGTGAAACAAGTTTAGGCTGAAACATGCCCAGCTCTACTCCCTGTGCACTTATGTGTAATATAGAGGTCTTACTTTTTATGAGTATCTTTCTCTTCTTACCTCACCATTCACTTTGCTCAAATGCCACTATTTAAAACCATCAGTAGGAAAACATGCCCTTATTTTATTTTCATTATAGCAGGAAAATAAGCAACCAGCTAGTCACCTCTGTCAAACATGGACACTAATATTAATTTTTGCAGCTGAATGACATTAATATCAGGTTACTCCACAATGACAATACAATTTAATTCATTATCATACATGAAATTGACAATTCTTTGTTAGTAATTGAGACTAAGTACGAATTTAATTAAGTAACTGATTGAACTGATGCTGTGATAATGGCAAATAAATGTAGGAAAATAAAGTTCTAATGTAATTTTGTTGTAATATGAATTACCTACTCAATGTTGATTTGCCTTAGAGGTTTCTCTTGTGAGGGAATTGTCATAGAAATAACAGCTAAAAGATGAAATTCCAAAAGCTATATCAATTTCATTACACACAATGATAATTATGATATGCAATAAAAATATACCTATGTCGATCATACAAAAATGCGTCAAACAGAATTTTTAAAAATGCATTCAGGATTATATCTAGTGTTCTGTACCCTGTGTACTGTAGTGACCAATCTCTGCACTTGAATTTCCAAGACCATATATATGGCAATAGACAATTCTTTCTCTCTCTCTCTCTCTCTCTCACACACACACACCCTACATTAAGAAACATGATTATGGTTGCAATGTCAAAAACTTAAAAATTAGGAAATGACAGAGTTAGGGTTCCCTGCACAGCTCAGATAGGTCTTAGGACAAACCTCTTTGCTGGAGATAAAAGAGCTGCCTGTCATATTCGAGCCCTTGGAGATGGCAGAGGAAGGAGTACCCAGCAAGCTCCATGCCAGACTAACTGTACTATAAAGAAGTCCTTGCAGGGCTTTAAGGCAGAACACATGGACCTGGCTATGGATGCAGACCAGGCTTTGTCCACCCTCCCAGGAGTAAGCTCAGGAAATTCCCAGAGTCCCAGTACATCCCCAGCCAGTAAAGTCCAGGATCTTATTCTGGAGGCTGGCCACAGTCCCTGGGGAGAGGCACAAGGTGTTGAACTGCTGCCAGAGTATGGACAGGACTAGATGGTTAAGCACTGGCACCCTCCCAAAAAAGGAAAGGCGCCAGAGTGGCCCTGTTTATCTCTGCAACTGGTCAGTCACCCTGGCCTCTAGATCAATCCAGTTCTAGAGTGGGGAGGGATCAATGGCAGAAAGGTACACATCCAGCTAGAGAAGAGGACCCACACCCTACTAGATGGCAAAGAGAAGGGGTGGGAGGGAGCTCACCTGCCACCCATCCCTGACCATCCCGCCAAAGCTTTTGACCTAGTTGACCTGGGTAGAGAAGGCTGCTGAATTGATAGCTTGACAAGAACCACCCATGCCAGGTCTCTTTGGTCCTGGATCATGAGGAGCGCATTGTCTGCATACACTGATAGGACTACCTGCATTCTGTCTCTCGAAGCATCAACTCTGCCATCCCCTTACAGTGGGCTCAACAGCAATGATATACAGCTGGCCAGACAGCGGGCAGCCCTGAAATACTCCCACATGTACTAGGGAATGAGACAGGGGTTTGCAAGAAGAGAAAGGATGGTCTCAGTGTTAAGGCAGTTGAATTGTTACAGATTTAGGGTACCCACAGATTTGCTCATCTATTGCTCCCTCTCAGGCTTATTAAGGATTCCTTCAAAACAGACCATGTATTAACCAATCTCTTCTCTTTAGGTATGGGTCTCCAGGGTGGCTAAGGAAATACCTGGAGGACACGGACACAGCCTTCTGATAAATGATTGACACAAGCAGTGTTCCAAAACAAGGCACCCTTTATTGATACTAATAACAATTCCTTGACACAATAACAATTTAAACACAAATCCCTTATAACAAGTTAAAGAACACCTCAAACAACATTGCCTAATAGTTTGAAATGATACTAAGTGGTTGCTCACTGCTTATGGTGATCAGTCATTCACAGTTAGCTGACAGCAATTTTTAGATGTTCATTAAGTTCATTATAACCCTCTCATAATCAACACACATACATATATCTGTATTTACCCCCTCCCCCATATATCTATACTAGCTATGCTGTAACTATAACTAACTATTCCTTTGTCTGATAGAGTTACTCAGCTGACAGCACAGTATCTTCCCTTGTTTCCTTTCTCACTCCTCTGCTGCATACTCCTCTTCTTCTGCTTGCTTCTTCTTCTCACCCTCGGCCTTCTCAGCTCTGCTCAGCTGCATTCTCAACCTCTCTGCTGTCAGCTGCTGCTGCTTTTTTATACCCTACTTCACTGGCAGTTATATGTCAGTCATTCCATTTGACCATTATTTCCGTTATCTGTCAATCGTTGTTTACCTCAGATTTATGATCTGCTAACCTTTGCCCTACTTTGGTTTTCCCACCAATTATATTTTTAGTGCTATGTGACCTACAGCTTCCATCCAATTGTGAAAAGACTCTTGCTCATTCAAAATAAAAGCCAGGAATCCAAAATGGAGTCTTGGGAATGTCTCTGGTATCTGAATGCTGCCCTGGGGAATTTGATTCTATCATTGCCTCTGCCACAGAGTTCCTATGTGATGCTGGACAAGTTGCTGAAATCAAAATTTTCACATCTTGTTACTGATTATGTGTTCCTCATTTTCTGTTTTCTTGACTTAACACCAGGTAATCTAATTTGCAGAAATGCTGAACATTCACTGCACTGAAATCCATGGGACCTGTGCTTGAATATATAAAGAGCTATATAACACTACAGTCTCTGGAAAATCAGGTTCTAAGTTTTTTTCTAATTTGGCACCCAAAATTAACGGTTACTTTAGACCTTTATTTGTCTTTGTGACCATAATACCTCATCATTTCTCAAATCTGTTGTAAAATAAATTAACTAATGTTTGTGAAACATTCACATACTATAGTTATGAGTGCTGTAGAAAAGCCCAGGAGAAAATTAATAATTAACACATTGAACAATGAGAAGAAAACAAAATATTGAATAGCTTCTCACTAAATGAGTACCATCCATTCAGTCCACTGAATGTGGCTGTGGTACTATGGAAGAAAAGTATGTGATTATTTAATTGAAGACTATACCATAATGCATATGCATAAGGTGTTACCATAGTTCTTAAAACCCAAAGCTCTTGGTAGCTATTACTCTTGGTGAGGCGGTGGCAGGAAATAAATCAATGGAGATATGGCCATCCAACCGATAGGTGGCTTGCATAAATAGTACAATACAAGAGTGCTTTCTCTTAGGGGTGCACTTTATTTTAGTCTCAAGCACTTACACACGTCTGCAACTGGTTACTAAAACATACCAAAAATCAATAATTACTGAAGTCGGGAGCAGCCTTTGAGTGGTATAATGACAGCAATCCAATTGGCCCATATTTCAGCTGCCATTGGGAACCTTAAACTGTGTCCATGAAGTGTCCCTGAAGAGTGCACCTACCTCATACTTCCTCCCCTTATTTATTTGGGTTACTGTAACAATAACATGTCAATAAAAAAAACTGTTAAGCAAACAATTTCAAAGGTTAAGCAAGAGGTTTCTTCAAACCATTAGTTAGACAGCTTTGGTTTTTTTCAGGGCCCGTATGTTTCAGGATCCTGACAAACACATCCCAAAGGACAGCTATAGATAAGCTTCCTGTTTTCTAAAACACATATCTCAACAATCTCAGCAGAGATCTTATCAAGAAGGACATAGGGTTGGCTCCCCTCTTAACTCCCTTCCCTCCTGGTTTCTTGCTTACATATGCTAAGGTTGTTGCGGAGGCCTGTTAAGATCTACTGATTTAGCTGCTTTTGGCCATAAGCATGATAATCGATATTCCAGTTACCGGTAATGGTCCAGATATGTTACTGGTCCACCAAAATCTCCCCGTACAAAGGAAGTCAAATTAAGATCGCAGAGGCAATCATCATTTTGGCATTTCCTAACTTTTGAGTGCTTGGCTTTCCAACTTGAATTATGTTCTTTTAGAATAGTTTGTCATGTAATTTACTAGGTTTATAAAAAAGCAAACTGAAAACAAACAGAAAAAAATCATTCAATAATGAGGTATCATATTGAAATTCACATGGTTGATCAGCAGGGTTGCATCCTTTAGATCGACCATGCAGACCTATGCCATTTGAACTTATGAAGCAAATATTAGCAATAGGAGGTGGTAATCCTCTTTGTGGATCAGGACTAGAGGGGAATGGGACACATTGTCAAAGGATTTCACAGATATTTGCTGTCAGAAGAGGAATGGTGAGAGTCAAGAATCTTGGGTTCCATTCCAGACTCTGCAAGGGAGTGTTCTTGAGTGGCTACAGACTTTTCTGTCCATTTACCCCAAATTTGAGCCCTTCTGCTCCTTCCCCTCCAGCCTGTTTCTGTTCCAGACCTGTCTGTTCTCCCCTACCCCATTCCCCATTCCAATTTAATTCTCCTCATTTAGCAAGTCACAGTTTCTATTCCTCAGGCTTCTCGTGGCAGTTTCCTCGCTTATGTTGTCCTTGTCTTCCCATGCCAATCCCAGGCTCCTTGTTCATCCAGTTCCAATTGCCCCCTCCTGACTCCTCATATTATGTATGCCTTCACCCTTCACACCCATATTCCCTCTACCTACTGATTTCCAGTCCTAGTTTCCCTCCCTGGGCTCCCCATCCAATCTCAGTGTCCTCCTCTTCACCTTCTTTTCTCAGTCTTTTTGCCAAGCCAGTACCATTTCTCCCCCATACTCTGGCTCCTCATCAGATCTCACTTCCTTACTGCTGCCCTACTGGTTCCCAACTACAGTCTCCTTGCCCATCCAGTCCCAGTTTCTCCTCCAACTCCCAGTTTCAGTTTCCTTCTCCCCACCCAATCCCCACTGCAGCCTCCAGACCCAGTCTTCCTCTGCCATCCATCTCAATTACATTGCAGTGGATGGATAACATGATTAGAAAAAGCAGAGACAGTCCTTTTCCTGAAAAGTTTGATGCAGATACTGATATAATCAATCACGGAAAATCATTCATACCTGGTTACTCTAACTTGGATAGACACAAGCAGTCCAGTAAAACATAGAATGCATGTTACAAAATTATTTCCCTCTATACTAAGTATTCCGAAATGCAAATATCAGGCACAATGACAATCCCTAAACTTTCCATTTTAGTTTTTGCCAAATTATTTCTTTCAATTTTTTATAATATCCACTAAGGAATTTCAGTCTATAGTCATCAGGGTATTTCATTTTCAAGCTGCCTTTTCAGATAACTACCGAAGATAGAATTTACTTCTACAGTTTCCAGCCATGACAAGGGTATTTCATTTGGATTGATTAACAAAAAATATATATACATTTCCTGATTAAGTTTTGTGTGTTCCTCTGAAGCAAATTAAAATCTACATAACAAAGGAATCATAACTGGAAAAGATGTGAACCTAAAGGATCCTAAAAATAGGATCTCTTAATGCATGTGTGATTGTGTTTGTTTGTGTGTGACATTTGCTGTCTAACAGGAAAATAGATTTTCTTTACAGTTCCAAGGCTAAACTTTTAACATTTTAATTAAAATAATTTTTCCAGTTATGATTCTTTTGTTATGCATATTTTAATTTACATCAGAGGAACATACAGAAGAGCAGAGGTAATCAGAAAATGTTTATTTTTTCATGATAATAAATCAAAATGAAATACCCTTGCCTTGGCTGAAAACTATAGCAAATTCTATCTTGGATGATAATCAGAAAATATATTCTTACACAATCCATCATTCAGCTAGAGGTCCGTGAAGAAAACAAATTCTTACCAAACACCACCTAAGGGCAATCCCTGAAATGAGAGCTTCTAGTCTCACATATTTCATTGATAAGTCTTTAATCAAAAATAAGGAATCCACATACCTCTTTCATCAGAGAACCATATGAATATGAAAAGACCTATCCAAATATAAAGTCTATCACCCTATTGTTTCTACTGTAAATTCTCAAGTGCTTTGTCCCCTCCACTTTTTAACAACCCTAGGGGGTTATATTACAATCAAATAGATCTCACTCTCTGTATTGTTTTCCTGCTACTGAGTCTAAATTTTCTTTTACTCAAGTTCATCACATTACTGCTAGTTATATCTCCTTGAATCACTTTAAGTATTGATGCATCTTTGAGAACATCAGAATGGCCATTGGGGGGTCAGTCCAATGGTCCATCTAGCTCAGTATCCTATCTTCCAACAGTGGCCTGTGCCAGACTCTTCAGAAGAAATGAACAGAACAGGGCAATTATCAGATGATCTATCCCCTATCATCCACTCCCAGCTTCAGATAGTTAGGGACAGCTAGAGCATGGAGTTTTGTCCCTGACCATCTTGGCTAATTGCCATTGATGGACCTTTCATGAATTTATCTATTTTTTTTTACCCAGTTATACTTTTGGGGTTCACAATATCCCCTGGCAATGAGTTCCACAGGTTGACTGTGGTTGTGCGAAGAAGTACTTCTTTACGTTTGTTTTAAATCTGCTGCCTATTAATTTTGTTGGGTGACCCTTGATTCTTGTGGTATGCAAAGTGGTAAATAACACTTTCCTATTCACTTTTTCCACATCAGTCACAATTTTATAGACCTCTATCATATCACTCTTTATTCATCTCTTTTCTAAGCTGAACAGTCCCAGTAAATTTTAATCTCTCCTCTTATGGAAGCTGTTCCATATCCGTAATAATTTGCATTGCCCTTCTCTATTTCTTCCAACTCTAATATATCTTTTTGGAGATGGGGGCGACCATAACTGCACATAATGTTCAAGGTGTGGGAGTACAATGGATATATAGAGAGGCATTATGATATTTTCTGTATTATTATCTACCCCTTTCCAAATGGTTCCTAACATTCACATAGGTTTTTTTGACTGCTATGCACACTGAATATATGTTTTCAAAGAACTATCCAGGATGACTCCAAAATTACTTTGTTGAGTGGTAACAGCTAATTTAGAACCCATCGTTTTATATATATATAGTTGGGATTTTTTTCCAGTGTGCATTACTTTGCACTTAGCAACATTGAACTTCATAGTGTCGTTTTGTTGCCCAGTCACCCAGTTTAGTGAGATCCTTTTCTAATTCTTCACAGTTAGTTTTGGACTTAACTATCTTGAGTAATTAAGTATTGTCTGAAAACTTTGCCGCTTCACTGTTCTATCCCTTTTCTAGATCATTTATAAATATGTTGAACTGCAGAGGTCCCTGTAAAGATTCTTGGGAGACCATGCTATTTACCCTTAACATTGTGAAAACTAACCTTTTATTTCTAGTCTTTGTTTCCTAACTTTTAACCAGTTACTGATCCATGAGGGGACCTTCCCTCTTATCCCATTGCTGCTGTCTTTGCTTAAGGGCCTATGATATGGGACCTTGTCAAAGTTTTCTGAAAACCAAGCACCCTATATCCATTGGATCACCCTCGTCCAAATGCTTTCTGACACCCTCAGATAATTCTAACTGACTGGTGAGACATGATTTCCTTTTACAGAAGCCCTGTTGACTCTTCCCAAACAAATCACGTGCATCTATGTGTCTGATAATTCTGTTCTTTACTATAATTTCAACCAATTTGCGTGGTTCTGAAGTTAAGCTTACGGGCCAGTAATTGCCAGGATCGCCTCTAGGCCCTTTTAAAAAATCTGTGCTATCCTCCATTTATCTGGTAGAAAGGCTGATTTAAGTAATGTGTTACATATCACAGTTAGTAGTTCTGCAATTTCATATATGAATTCCTTCAGAACTCTTGGGTAAATAACATCTGGTCCTGGTGAATTATTGCTGTTTAATTTACCAATTTGTTCCAAAACCTTCTCTACTGCTAACTGAGTCTGGGGCAGTTCCTCAGATTGTCACCGAAAAAGAATGGCTCACATGTGGGAATCTCCCTCAAATCCTCTGTAATGAAGACTGACACAAAGAGTTCATTTAGCTTCTTCACAATAGCCTTGTCTTCCCTTAGCATCTTGGCTGTCCAGTGGCCTCACTGTTTGGTAAGTTTCCTGCTTCTGATGTACTTAAAAAAATTGCTGTTTTGGGGTTTTTTGCTACTTGCTCTTCATATTCTTTTTTGGCCTGCCTAATTATACTTTTACACTTAACAGGGTTTATGGTCCTTTCTATTTTCCTCAGTAAAATCTGAATTCCCATTTTTGAAGGATGCCGTTTTAACTGTCTCTTACTTTCTTTTTGGTATTTACATGCTTTGGACACTTATGCATGATTCTCAGAACTTCTCTTATATGTTGTTTGGACAAAGTATGCATATATAGTACTTCTAATTTTTTCTCATATTTTAATGCCCCCAGTTCATTAATCAATCATTTTGGTTGCTCATTTCTAAATTATTTCCAGTCTATTCAATTCTGAATACAGTATGCTAACTGTGGTCTCCACAATGTTGTAGAAAGTGGAACTTTAACTTCCCTAACTGAGAGGTTCTGGCCACAGAATACACAGCCCAGGGAAACAAAGGTCAAATGTGGCTTTCCCTTTTATCCATGTTTTCTTCAGGTTCTCAGATGCTTTAATGGCATGTACATTTGCTGGCATAAAGTAGGCCTGATTATAGGCTGTTCTGCACTTCCTCTTTATCTCTGAAAACAGCATGGGTGGGAGCCAGGAGCCACTACCACTGTATTCTTGTGGTCAGCAGGAGGTGGGACTTAGGTGTCACTGCTGCTTTATGTATAAGGCCAGCAGGAGGTGGGACCCAGCTGACACCACCTTATCACATAGTGCTATGGAAATTCCCCTTCTAGACCCAGCTCTGCCCACATCTCCACTGACCCAGGACTTGTGGATAGGCAGTATATGACTGCTTATGCTTTTACAACAGAGCTTGTCAAATTCTTCCCTATTCAGATTCAGGGGTTTTTATGGCCCCTGTAGTGCAGGTGATAGCCCACTGGAGGCCCTAAGAAGAAATATTTCCCCGCCACCACCACAACACAAACTAATAATTAAGAGGGGGCCCCCTTGAGCTGCTCAGAGCCCTAAGCAATTTTTTAGTCTTCTTATGCCTATCACCAGCTCTGAGCCCCATATGCTGAATATCACATTACAAACTCATATCTAATTTGCTGTTCACTATCCTTCCTAGGTTTTTTTCAGCATCTTACATCCTTGAGTAAATCCAGCAGTGAATACAAATCCTATAAGTATTCTGCATATCTTCTGGTTTTCCTCTACAAAACTTTCCATAATGTCAACCTTATTATGAACACTCAAGCTTTCGAGTAGCCTAAATAGCATTTGTATATTAATAGCATACATAGAAACAAAGTGCTTCAATTACACTGAAAAACATAAAGAATAAAAGCCTTGTGATAATGAAATGCTGTTTTTCTTTTCATTTTGACAAGGTACTGTAATTCCCAGAGTTGATAGCAGAGTTTACTTTCCAGTGTTTTTAACTGTATGCCATCAGTTTGTATGCCATTCATATACAATGTTCACCATTAAAATATCCACAGCTACTATAAACTTAGCACAATTGTTTCCTATTCTCTGATTAGGGATGAAACAACTATCTCTCAGTTATGGTAACTATTGGCAAATGTTATCTATTATATACTAAAGACTCTCTCTTTACCTCCTTAAACAATTTTGCATTGGTACAACAGGACATTTTGAAACAGCATAAACAGGCTATGCTAGTGTTGCCGACTCTTGTCATTTTATCAAAAGTCTCATGATATTTGGTGTTTCTCCTAATGTCCCAACTACCAGAGACGTGATTATGTAAAAATGTCAGCTTTCATTTTAGAAAATAGTGTCTGTCCTTCAAGCTTATGGAGAAAACCTTGGAAAGATGAAGTTTAAAGGCTCAAAAACCAGAAGGCATATAAAAAGATCCCAACATGTATTAAATTTAAATAATCTCATGATTTGAAGACACTGTCATGGGTTTTTGGGGGGTGTGACTCATTTTTTTGAACATTTGGGGTTGGCAATACTAATATTGATTATCCCAGTAAATGGCCAAAGTAGACTTTATTTGACAGAATGCTTCAACAGTAATGAAGGTCCTGTTAATAATTTTCAGAGGTGATGGAAAGCTGACTGAACTAGTCACAAAGGGTGGATTTCAGTTTACACCCATTGAGTTTGAAGAATTTCTGAAACAAAATAATAACTGACACAGACGTGCTTCCATTTATTATCCTCAGGTCCATGATGAAATAAAACATTTGTATATAATTCTGAATTACTTGTTGCAAAAAGTTGACCTGAAAGAAAAATCACCGGTCATAGTTTTCTTATCAAGCTACCAAACAACTCAACATGCAACAGTGCAACATGTCTTATATAACAATGGTAAGAATTCACAGACAGTCTTTTGTAACACTTTGGGTATGACGCTCCCCCCCCCCACGCCGAATCTCCACTGGATGTCCTTTAAGCAGACCCCTTTCACCCGCATGGTCCCAACTTCCTCTCTGAATCTCACAAGACGCAATTCAATGGCTATGGCTCTGTCTAGAAGGCTAAATGCAGTGGCCACATTATTCACAAAAAAAATTGTACACATACCCCTTCTCTTAGTAGCTCATATGGACTTTGAATGGTCCCAGACAATTTTTCTATTTCCATGAGAAAATTTCCCATTCCTATTTTTCTGGGCTGCTCCAACTTACAGCTAGATCTCCTCTCCTCTCCTTTACAAATCAATCATTTCTGGATCTGAATCAATTTTAAATTTAATAAACAGTATTTCAAATATTGAGATTCAGAGTCCCAAATTGTTCATGAATGCTGTCTTTGAATAGAGATGCTAGGTACAAGGCATGTCTCACCCTTCCTTAGGCTATCTTCCTTGTTCCTGTGCTTCAAGATATGCTCACATTATTCCTTTTTTCCCCTTCCATTTCTTATGTTTCTGCTAGTTTGACAGAATTTATCTTTCCTGTGTTCTTTCTTGCCATACATGCCACATGTCTGGCCAGGGAAATCAGTGCCATTAAGAGGCATTTTAATGGTACTTATTTTTGCTGCATGGGAATTTTTTCTTTCATATTTCATGCACTGTGCATTCACTAATTCCTTGTTAAGTCACTTACCTTTTCACTAGCTCAGACCCACATGCACATTGCTCTTGATTAGACAAGCTCTTATGTATTCTCTCTTACTCATATCAAAATTTACAATGTTTTGAGCCTCAACACTGAACCCAAATAAAGGCTTCAACACTTTATCACAGCCTTTATCCTTTTTGGTGAATGCACAAATATTTGTGTGTAACATTCCTGTTTACAATGAAATGTTCATCAAGTTTTTTTAAGAATAGTGTCAGAGTTATTGTTATCTTCATCCTCAGCAAAGCTAATGATATACTGTATAAGCATTTACAGCTTCACTTCCTGTTGCATAATTTAATGAGCTGACCTGTACTCCAATGCTTTCTGCATTAAATTTCATTGTGGTTCAGAACCTGGTTAAGAGCATATCCAGGCAGGCTATTCTATGGTTTATCATACTAAAAGGTTTGTGCATGGCTGAACTGGAGCATATTCTTTATCTGTTATTTATGCTGGTTCAAAACAGGTCAGCTTCTGAAACCATGTGATATGGCTATGGTAAAGCATCATAGAAAGTCATTTACTTTTTACACTGAATAAAGAACTTTATCTGAATGAGGCAAACACCATTACTGTAAAAGCTATTGCTTTTCTCTCTCCCTCTGCTTCACTGCAGATCTTTAAAACTGTCCCAAGCCTGTTCCTACCTGCCATCCTGTTACCAATTTAAAGAAAGAGAACACATGACCTCACAGATGGCTGTTCAACAATTGTTGCATTGGAGGCATCATCAGGCCAAGGTAATTGTTGAAGTTTTAAAACTCTAGATAAAAATGGAATTCTCCTTTATTTTCTTTTTATAAGTCTCTGTTTACAAATGAACCACATTCTGGCTTGGGTGCCCTGTTCAGTTTGTTCCTCATTAGAAGCAATTTGGTAGCATGCTTTCCTGGCCAGGACAAGTCCATTGTGTGTTTCAGTTGTCCTCCTGCTGTCCTGGCAGTGTTTGTCACACTGCTCCTGCTAGTGTTTCTTACACTCTTCCAGCTGCTTCACTATGGATGTAGTTTGGCTACAAACCATTCCCCACTTCCCATCCCTAATTGAAGATGATCTTCTGTTACAAGGACAGTAGCCCATTCTCTTGGATCCAACACCCTGTCAGAGCACAATGACCACTTCCTAGGCTAATGTCCAGTGTCTAGGGTACCCTGGCTGCAATAGCCATATTCAGGCTCCTGTCCCTTTAGGATCCTGGGCTGAGTGCTAGCTCTGTGTCTCTGAGACTTCCCTTCAAGCCCCTTTCTACTCAGCCTCAGCTGCCATCTCTGCTGCCTCCCATAAATTCTTCATGGACCTGTATCCAGCTGTAATGTCTGCATTCACAGTCTGCTACACATGAAGCTTCTTCTCCCTTGGTTTGCTTCTTGCAATGCATGTGATTTCTCAGATTCCCTGGAGCCTGCTTCTTTGCTTTGTCCCCTGCACACTACGCAGACCCTCCAGCAGCCCTTCAGCTCCTACTTCCCTGCTCACCATGCAATTCACATCTGTCCTGCTACATCATTGCCTTCCCAAATACAAGGAGAGGTCACTTATTGGGGCTGAATCTTTTCAAAGAGTATCTACACCCTTCCAGTACTCTCTGGAAGGGGGGACTGGCTCTGCTTTTCTGCCTTTTAGGGTCAACAATCACCAGGGAAGGGGCTGATGTGAACAGTTGTTAATTTCCTGCTTAGCGGATTCATTCCACTGTTTAATGATGCTTTTGCTCCCTTTTAAATTGCAATCCATAAAATTCTGTACTGTTCTACTTCTGCACTTCTTTCTCTGTCTATCATTTGCCTTATTTCTGTGGTTCTCATCACAGTTTCCTCTTTCTTATTCTTTCCACCGTTCCCTCCAGCTCCCCCAGTTTTCCCCTCTCACTGAACACTTTTAAGTATGAACATGCTCCTTATGTCCCTTATGAGGCTCGTGGCTCAGCCTGCAGCCAGCCATTCTAACGATTGTGTGTCTGTGCAGCACCTCCTGATTTTACAATAATGCAGCACAATGAGGTTAGAGAAACTGCTTAAATAAGGTACATAAATAAGGTACTCTGCAATGCTTGATCTGCAAGCCCACATCTTGCAGGATCACATTTCCTTGCAGGATCAAGATTCAGAAGATTATTTCCCCAAAGCAGCAAGCTGTGACATGATGACAGCCAGATGTGGAAGATTTGACACTTATGATGTAGGGTATGGAATATAACCCCAGAGTTCTGAGGATCCTCCAGTACTTAGGCTCAACGGGGTGAGTCAAGGCCACAAATGCTAATCCTTACCTCTGATGTAGTACTGTGTGTAATAACTACTTGGTGTTACACAGTAACAATAATAACACATTGGGTTTATATTCTATTCTGACATTGTGACCCAGCATCCTGTTTGCTTTCTTTGTTACAGCTGAACATCAGGCTTGAAGCTTTAGGGATTTTTATACCACAACTCCCGAACCACTTTCCTGGTCAGTATGCAGTATTTCTTTCCATTTAACAAATATTCCGTCTTCTCATGCCTTGCTATGAGAATCATTATTCTGCATTTATTTGCATTGAGTTGCATTTGCCATCTGTTACTCCAAGTATTTAAAAGATCTAACTCTCTCAGTGTCTAATTGCATTGTTCCTCATAATTTACTGGGCCTACTGAGTTAGCACCATCTGCAAAATTGTAAAAAGAGAAAAGGCTTTGCTTTTGGGATTGTCACCCAACCAAACCACTTACTGTATAAAAGGATTAAAAAGATAAGACCTTGTCACCGATTCCCATGGTTCCTCTTCTGTGGGTTCACTTTTCCTTTAAACCATTCTGGTTATAGTATTGTTTGCTTCTTGTCCATTAGGCAGTATTTAGGCTATGAATTTACCTTTATTCCAAGAGTATAGGGATTATTCTTTGATGTGAAATTTGTTAACTGCTAACAGAAATGACGTGCAGTTGTCTGTAGTATCCTCACAAAATTTTAGTGATCAATTAAATTTTCCTATTGAGATATTTAAGCTAAAACTCTTTTCCCCATTTTTTCCCCAGAGTGGTTCCCTTCAGTATTTTAACAAATGTGTAGCCACCTAGGACTTCAGTTGACATTCTGCTGTAACAATTATCATACTTGCTGGGGTTTAAATGTAGAAACTGAATCACAAATCCACCCAATTTGGCCTTATTCAATTTTTGCCTTTATTTATATAAAATCGGACAAAATTATTGTCACGTATTGCGTCTGAACACACATTTATGGCAGACAACAAAAACAGACAAGACAGAATTGGTAAAGGGCTGAAGTTACCACATTCCAGGGCACTGGGAAGTCCTCCTATACTTCTTCCTTTCAGTTTTTCACCTGGTGTTTTTCCAGTTTGGGCTTTGTTCACGTAGGTCTTTTATACGTTTCTACAATACAGATTACACCGAACATGGAACAGTTAACAATAAGCAAGTGCAAAGTCATATTAACTGATCTATAATGTGTCACTTCCTCCTGCCTCTTTTTCCAGTTTCAGGGCTTGACTACACATAAAATGCTACAGTGGCACAGCTGCAGCTGCAGCTGGTTCAGTGATTCACTGTAGAAACTATCTACGCCAATAAGAGGTGTTCTTCCATCAGCATAGATAAACCACCTAGCTAGGTTGATGGAAGAATTCTTCTATTGACTTACATGGGGACTTAGGTCAGCCTATCTACATCGCTCGGGGGTGTGAATTTTTCAACCCCCTGGCCAACATAGTTAAACTGACCTAATTTTCTACTGTAGACCAGGCCTCAGATATCCTTCCAAAGGATTATGGGCCAGATTATGTCTGACCCTGCATGGGTGCATACGAGTGGACTGGGAAAGCATGCAAGGAGCCTACTTAGCCGTAATGCCCTTCCTCAAGCGTCAGCTAAATGTGGATGGGAAAGAAAGCCACTTCTCCATGTGAATGCTGGTGGAGGTACTACCTCCCCAAAAGGGATCGAAATAGGCATTAATTGCCCCCATTTCCATTTCCCTCAGTCCAGCTGCCTAGGTGCAAGGGAGATCACACACTACATCCAAATAAAGGGTGTGCAAGTTCTTACAACAAGGTGAGCTCACTAGCAGACTCAGACAGAATTCTGAGTGAGGAGTTGTAACCCTTATGGTATAATTCTGTGCTTGGTTTCACACAGTTTGTTTTCACTTCTGTATTTTGCAAGCTCTTTTCCTTTCATTTCTGAATGTTTTCTGCTTTTTTTTTTCTTTTGCTCCCCCCCTCCCCCCCAGCTTCTTGCTTCTTCTGGGCACATTTTTTGTACTGAAAGAAATTGCACTGGAAAGATATTCATGATATCATGAGCATGCTTTCATAACAAATGGTCATTTCATGGTTAATCCATTTTTTATTTTTTATATGTTAAATTGAACTGCTGTGTTACGATGTGTGTTACTGTACATGTAGAAAAATGCTTTGATCGGTATGAATATTCCACATAACTTTCTTGGATTATATACCTACCTTCATTCCTCTTCTTGGCACCTATTCCTTGCATTCTTCCCAGGCTTACTGCAACACCACCCCTTTTTCATCTCTGAGCCTAAACCTACAAAAATACAGTGTTCCTTGAGCCTTGTACATTGCTCAAGGTATCTACCAGAAACCCTCTAGACTTGAATTATGGAAACTTGAGACTTGTGTTGCTTTATATGGCATGCAAGAGGAAATCATGTTTGTTGCTGTCATGGTGGAATTAGACATTGCCTACTTTATTCAATAGAATCAAGCTTTTTTTCCTTGGGTTATATGTTCAAAGCTGCACAGGTCTTAAATAAATAAACAAACAAATAATAACCGAAATTTAGCCCGTAAATAATGCTGTTCACCTCAGCTCTCTGTTAATGGTAAAGAAGTACCATTTTGTAGACAAGGACTACAACATAACACCATTTTCACAGGAAGTTCAAAGTAAATGAATGATTTATTACATTCCAGACTGGGCAAAAGGTTCATGAAATATATATAGAGAGACCTAGATTTTAGCTTAAGAGACTTCATCTGGAAGTTAGAGGTGTGCCAGTTAAAAATATCTGACTCGGCTAACTCATAGATTCTGTGTTCTTACTTGCCACTAGTTTTGTTTTAGCTTGTTTAAGGGAACCAGTAAAATAAGTTTTTAAGATCAAAACATTCTTTGAGAGTTCCTTTATTAAGTCAGGAATTACAATGCAGTGCCAGGGAGTAAAGTAATCTGCCATATGACCAAATATTTTTGTTTCAAATAGAAATGGGCCAGGACTTGAGTCAGATCCAAATACACTTGATTTTGAAACTTTTGCATCCAGAACAGAATTGTATATTTTCATCCCATCTTTCATTTAAAATTACAGGTTTGCTGTGGCCAGAAGCAGGCAATGGGTATAATCTGTGCGCACATATGATTAATCAAGGTGAGTTCTTTTGCTTAATGATTCAATGTACAGCTCAGCAGTTCAATTAATCTCTGTAAATATTACAGAGAATGGGATAAATGCAGAGGATAGCTGTTGGTGGTGGAGTGCAGGTTGGAAAGGCTTCCTCCCAGGACTGGCTGTTGAAACCCCAGGCAAGCACTGGTTGCAAGACAGGTGGGCTGCAGCATTTCCTGGCCTATCCCTCAGTCAGTTGGCACTTTGGCCTTGCTTCCTTTCCTCTTCATGTGCTTCTGGAGTGTCATCAGTAGGGTGTGCATGTCCCTTTTGCATGGCTTGTGGTGCTGATGGAAAAGAAAGGAGGGGCTATCCCATTGCAGCACTGTTGTGGCTGCAACAATGGCAGGAACAGCCCTAGTGCATCCATTGGCTTAATGAGCAGCAGACAGCTCAAATCTCAAGTCAGTTGAACTCTGACCATTTTAACAAACAGAAGCGGACTTGCAATTTTGAGTGAGCCTACCAAACAATATTCACTGCATCACTCCCCACCTGATGTAGCCAGTTCCTCCACACCATGAACACACCACTGTGTAGAGGGCCAGACTAAAAAGCGTAACAATTTTGAGGAGGGTTGGTAAATTAAGTCTTAGAGACGCACCCCACATGTAATGATTACTTTACATTAAAAATATGTCCCACCCAGTCCTGTATCATCCACTGGTCAGTGTGTGTTACATACCCAATCTACAGAGGATATAAATCTATCTCATGTTGTAGAAACTCATGTTTTTATCTCTGGTGGTTCCCAGTTCCGTCCCTGAAATGATGGCCATATTGGCGGCTGTCACACTTGCAACCCTGCAGAGAAGTTGCGTACAGTTATATTTCCTTTGTTCTTTGAAGTGAAGGGACTGCTCCCTCTGTGTGCTCCCTGGATGCAAGACATGGTAAGGAGGGACAAGAAAGGCCCAAGACCACAGCCCAGTCCCAATCCACTGAACGGTGGAGCAGGTTGGGGATGCAAACAAGTTTCTGCAACCCATGACAGGGTATAGTCTGCAGGTGTCCTTCATATGCATGCCCAGTTAGTTTCTGGAGGAATTCTGGGGATTATACCATTCAGCACCACAATGCTTGTCACTTGTTTAAATGGCACGGGAGAATCCTTAGTTAGAGAAGTGTATTAATGGCAGGTTGCCATTTATTTTATATATATATATATATACATATATGTTATTAATTTCCAAACAGTTCAAATTTTGAATGTCCCTTATGTAAGTCAGGTCTGTCAGATCACAGATGTCAACAGGTGAATTTGTTATGGTTGTCTCCTTGTGTATATTGCAGAAACTCAAGGAACTAACAGTATCTCACTAGCATTTATTGTTCTCTCAAGGTCAGAAGAAGAAAATGGTCAGCTAGAATGAGAGACATATTTTACCCAGTCTCCTCAGACACAGTGATTTTATTACAAAATTTTAATTGGGGCTGAGAAGAGCCCTAAGAGAATATTGCAAATGACATCTTGAAAAAAAATCAATTGCTCTTGAATTTGAAATTATAAATACTTGCTCTGCATTATTCTGCAACAGTAGGGAAAGCAAACATAACTCTGCCTGTTATTAAAAATTCCTGTTTTCTATTTATTTTCTGACTTTGCAGCTATTCATTTGAAGTGGCATGCTATTGTGTTTTACTCCCTGGGGAATAACCTTATATTACAGTTATCTTCCATATTCAGCTTTAATACATGAAGAGTTAGTTGTACAGGCTCCTTAATTGACTGCATTTATTTTTAGTTTTCATGAGGATTTGAACACTGCATCTTACACTTCATTAGCCTGCTGTTTTCAAGAAGAAAATATGTGTTTTAAGAGGTTACTAATAGATGATTTTTTTTTACTTTTTATGGGTAGATAGAAAGACTTGAAGTTCTTTCAGTCAAATTTCTAAATAGCTTCCAAATAATAACATTAAACAACCTGTCAAATGTCATAGGCTACAGCCACAGGTATTCTAATAACTTAGTGTTTTAAAAATTTAAAACTGAGCAAGGTTCAAAATAATACTTGTACTTTATTAGTTCTACATCTTTACTTTTTCTTACTATGCCAGCAATTCAGCAATCATAAAATGGCTATCAACTGGCAAAACAATATTAACTAGGTCTAATATATATATATATATATATAAATCAAGCTGCAGTTCATTGTTTACTGTGGGACAAATGTCAGTTGTGACAAAGTTCCTCTTCTACCTTGGTGGATCCTGCACTTTTTGGCAGATTTGCTCACCTCAGAGGTTCGCGGCAGCCCTCAGTTTGGCTGCTTCTGCTAGAGGCTCAAACCTGCTGTACACTCAGCTAACCTCATCACTGGCCAGCATGGGGAAAATGGAGAACAATCTCCAGTCTCTGTTGTCCCACGTAGTGGGTCAGGGACAGGCCAGATCCCTTTCCAAATTAGACCTTCCCTTCTGGTGTTGCTCACAGACCAGGTCAACTCCTCCTGTGTCTGATCAGGAGTTGGGAGAATGGGGGGAACCCGGGCCCACCCTCTACACCAGGTTCCAACCCAGGGCCCTGTGGATTGCAGCTGTCTATGTCTCCTGTAACAGCTGCGTGACATCTACAGCTACAACTCCCTGGGCTACTTCCCTATGGCCTCCGCTTAGCACTTCTTTATCCTCACCACAGGATCTTTCTCCTGAAGCCTGATCACGCTTGTACTCCTCAGTCCTCCAGCAACACGCCTTCTCATTCCCTGCTCCTTGCATGCCCCCCACTAACTGATGGGAGGTCCTTTTTAAACCCGATGTCCTGATTAGTCTGCCTGCCATAATTGATTCTAGTATGTTCCTAATTGGCTCCAGGTGTCTTAATTAGCTTGCCTGTCTTAACTGGTTCTAGCAGGTTCCTGGTTGCTCTAGCGCAGCCCCTGCTCTGGTCACTCAGGGAACAGAAAACTATTCAGCCACTGGCCAGTATATTTGCCTTCTACCAGACTCCTGTACCCTCCTGGTCTGGGTCTGTCATACAGTTTAAAAAAATAAATCTCCCGAAGGCTTCCTAGAGAATCCACCGGCTGACATTCACTTACTAGACTCAGGATGAAAAGGAAGACTTGAATTGTACAGTATGCTATACAGAAGAGAGGGTGATCAAGTTGTTTTATCTGGAAGTGAAGCCAGAAATGCAAGGAGAAGAGTATTGAGAACCTAGTCAAAAATTTGCACATTTAGGACTCAGTCTAGCTTTGTTATACTATTATATACATTTAAAAAAAAAGTATTTTGCTTTCCCATACTTGTACAGTATCTATTCTATCAAGATAATAGCAGAATAGTCCATAAAGTTATGCACACTTATTGAAACACTGTATTTACATTTTCTTTCATGGCTGTATATCCATTGACTTTTACCAAGATCTCCTTGTGATTATAGTCTTGGGGTAGGTACGGGTGCGTGTTCTAAGGCAAAAGCATTTTTCAGACACCTTCTCTCTCTACCCTTCACAAAACAGCTTTATTGTTTCTTTTGCAGAACTTCTGCAGAGTTCTTCAGTAGGGAGGCTAACTAGAAATTAGTCCACTACAATCGTATGTATTTACTCAGAAAAATTAAATGACACACATTTTGAATAAAAAACCATTCTTGGTGCAATTATCAATATTTCTAATATTTAATTACAATTTTCTTACCCATAAAATAATAAAACTGGACACTTCTGCAAATACTAAACATTTGCACTATTGATTATAGACAATATGTTACTGAAACTCAAAGAAATCCAATTCTAATTTCTTGTCAGCCCTGATTTCTGGAGCCTTTATTAAATGGCAAAGATGATACGAGGCTTCTAAATATAATGAAATTAGCAGCATGCATGTCAACAGACTTCCTGGTGCCTTCTCAGGAAAAAAAAATATTAGCTAGCATGTAATTCTAACATTGATGATATAGACTCAGTTTTGCCCAGATTGTTAGATGTGTATCTGTTACGGTCAATACAAGAACAATTTTTTGTCTTCCATTAGAAATAAAAGGCCAGATAAATTGAGTTCAGAGTAAGAAAACATAAGCTAATTGTATTACCATTACATTACACTTCCATTACATTACACTAAGATTTAAAAGGCATGAACTTCAGTACAAGTAAGTCTGATCTTAGACCTGCATTTCATGTGAGATTTCCAGAAGGCACCAAATCAGTTAGGTGCCCAGTTCCTGTTGCAAGTGTGAATTTTGCACCTAATTCTCTTGGGTACTTTTGAAAATCCCATCTGAAATCACTCTTTGCATAGGGAAAAAGAAGTGCAAATGTAAGGATATAAGAAGCAGAAAGAAGTTTAAACACTGCTCTAGAAAATTTAAGAGAGTGCCATGAAAGATCATTTTTAATGCCTCGATTTGTGCCATGCAGATAGCACACAGCTGCTGTGTCTTAAAGGGAGACCCTGGAAGCTTCTTGCCTTATGGGGGTAGAATGTTGCCCAGGGTTCCAAAGCATGCATAGCCTGCAAGTGTACTGCTACACACTTTTGTGGAATTCTGCTCAATTTCATCTGCTACACCATTTTGTAGAGTGTAGTTTACTTCCCAAGAGCCAATCTTACTAGATAGTGTGGAGCCATGGCCCCAGTCTCTTTTACATTCTCTTTGCCTGCTTTGGGCCTGTCATTGGGTGTATCTCCTCACCTGCCTGCTCCTCGCAGAAACAGCAGTGGTTGTGCCTTCCCCATATTCTTTTATTTTAAGTTCCCTCTACCATTTCTACAACAATCCCCATGCAACCGTCTATTTGCAATGCCAGCAACACCTCTGGCTTTCTCCCCATCACCTGAGGGGAACAGAGGTCTTCTTCCCTTGATGCCTCTGTTACTAAGCTCAGCTAGTCCCTGGTCCTGGTCCCACCCTGGCCCCTCTTGGCACTTCCTTCCTGACTCTTTATCAGTCTTGGACTGATGGGATAATTGGTTTCTTAGACCATCCAGCTGATCAGAGTGCAGGCTCACCTGTTTGCACCCTGAATTGTGTCACAGGGCCACAGTCTACTCCAGGGGAAAAAAAGGACTGGAATCTGTTTGGCCATTACTTGTTCTGGGGATGGGGTGGGCACCCGCAGAAGGGTAGGCAGAATGTGTGATGGGCAAGCGATACTCAGTTTTTGGACACAATTGCCACTGCCATGTTCAAAAAACTTAATTGGCTTTCTGTCAGTTTTTGAATCCACTACAATCTCTCCATTCTGCATTGTGTCTGTAAGATCCTCCACTGAGTTTCTCTCCCTCTCACTTCTCTCAGTTTAACCTTAATCTTAATCTTCCATGTTCCTTCCACTCATTTGAATGCCTTCCCTGTTGCTTTGTACAGAAATAAAAAACGTATTCTTTTCACATGCTGTCTCAAGGCCCGACTTTTCCCCTGGGCTATTAACCCTCTGTCCAATAAAACAATAACATCATAATGCCCTGAAATTTCACCTTGGGTACACTTAATTCTTTTTTGTCATGCCATAATGTTATATCTTGCATACTCTACCTATATATATATATAAAAAGACAGAATCTCATCTGAATTACACCAGGGTAGCTCTGGAATAACACTAAGATAACCGAGTTCTTCAGCATGTGACCCATATATTGGAGCCAGCTAACAAAAGCGCTGGGAGTTTGTTCAAACATCTAAACTTACTTGAAATGAAACTCTGAAACTTTTAATGTTCACCTATCACTAATTCTAAACTGGACTGAGAACTGGAATCCTATTCTTGTTTTATTATTCTAATAAGAAAAATGAGCATAATGTAAAGATACTTAGAAATATAGAAGTTTAGAATTTATATATTTTTTTTAAAAAAGAAACAACAATCATGTTATTGTTTTCAGTCTATGTGATTGACAATCCAGATCTTTTGCAATATGTCATGGTACAGTAGGTAAAGTGACAGTCTTTGCTTCTACTTTCTTTTAGAAAAAAATTGATTATATTTCTGATCACACCACTCATTTGTTCCAAAAAATAATGAGGTTTAGGTTTTTTTAAGCTAATAGACCATTCTAATTTTTCCAGCTAAAGATACTGAATTTGTTATATTTGCTTCTATCCTATTGATTCCATTGAGAACACCAATTTCTTCCTTCCGTTCTAATTAAACACCATTGAAGCAGCTTTTTGACATCTTTCTTCCGCATAACTAGGCTGGGGATGGAGGAAGAACAGTGAAAAAAGATCAGATTAAAAAAGAGAGAGAGAGACAGAGAGAGCCTATTAAAGAACTCTAGTTTGAAGTATCTGAAGCTTGAAGAACTGAGAATTACTGTGAGTGGGAAGATGGATCAAATAAAAAGTGTTGCAGTCCCAAAGTCATCCCCAACTGACATTTATCATTCTTGTTGTCTCAGTAAGGCAAGAAAAACTTAAGGACCCCTGAGAGAATGGAACAAGATATTGATCAGAGCTGTGCAAGCTTTGAAATACTGTAGTGGAATCTACAGTAAGTCCTTTCAAAAAGCTGGGTAAGCTCAAAACTTGTCTGTGTTGTAATAGAAGAATAGAACCTCAGATGTCAGTATGTGGAAACTCATATTTGAGTTTTCTGGTTATCAGTTAAGTAATAAAACCCAGAGTCACTGTTACACTATAGAGAAGGCCCATTAGAATGATAAAGACGACAACAGCTCTGTCTTTATTATAGGGTGATAAAACTGGCAGAAGTGATCCCTTGTTATTTTGATGCTTAGCATCACCTTATAGTGCAAGTCCTATTGACCTCAGCTGGACTACTTCTGAGAGTAACTCCCCATTAATGGAATTAAAGGGTTCACAGTTATACCCTTTGAGATAATTTTCTGAGGTAAGGGGACCTGACAAGCATCTTTTCATGTGCATTTGCAAGTTTGATCCAGGACAAACCATCTGTCTGTAAACATAGCTTTGTGTAATGAAAATGGTACATTTCTACCCTTGGAACAACAACAACCAAAAAACTCCCAGCAAAAACAAAAAAGATTTTTCATATCGTCCCAAGCAAGGAAAAATTATTACACAGAGAAAACAAATGCCAGGGCCTTTTACTTTTTTCTCTCTCTTTGCCTGTGAGGACTGCCTTCAGTTTCTGTGAAAAATTTAAGGCAAAACCAACAACAATAAAGTGTTTTGTCTTTTTCCCAGTTTTGTCAGCAGTAGGAATTTTAGTATAAGTCTCTGTGGCATGTATAACTCTGAGATATTTGAGTTTCATGAATCATTTAGGATATTCAAAAAGTTTTAGATGGTTTGCGAACTAAGCAACTTTTAGACCATTTTTTGAGAAGGCATGACTTAGTTGTTTCAGCCCAGGAAACTGTTCAAGGAGCAAAACCACTGTGTTTGTCTCAATAAAAGTATTTAACTGGTATTAAAAATGAAGAATCCCACTAAAGTTCTCCATTTGATTGTTCAATACGTCAGCGATAATTTACATATCTGTTGCTCTACTGGTCTGCAACTTTTATTTATATTATATTTACTGTTCCAGGTATTTCAGCTACCTTGGAGATGAAAATGAATATACAATATCACATGTACTTCATACTCAAATATATATGTTTAGGAACATCCAAACCACCCAACCGCTCCTCTCCTAACACATATATGCAGCATATTCTGAAAAAGTTGCCTTGGGACCAGAGAGTCAGAGGTAGTAGACAAAGAGTAACATCTTCTAGTGTTGAAGGTGTGTTCAAGTATGGTTCGAGCCTAAGTCTCTTGGGGATGAAAATGAGTTCCAATGTAGTGAAGGCACTCCCTTTGGGGGAAGGGGAGCTTTGAAGAGATACAAACTGAAATAAAATCCAAAGGGACAATGGAAATTAGTTGTTTACCGAGCAAAGGTGCAAACCCGGAGGTTCCTGGTCAGCTGCAGGAAAATCTCTTTCTGATATGTTTTGAACTCAGTGCAGGATCTTTTTACTGGGCACAATTTCAGAATCCAGTGATGTCATTCCAAAGATTAAAAAATACAATAAATCAGATTTTATTCATGTGTTGTTCACAAAGCTCCTAATTTTAATATAAAATCACAAAATATTTCCACGGGAACACTTTCCCAAGCTTCTTTCTCTTTCTTGAGAATATTTAATCTTTGTCCTATACTGAAAATTGAGCCTGCAAATGTCTGTGTGACAGGTCAGCCATGTCAAATCTGCTTTGATTTTTTTTTAAAAGCCCTGCTGCTGAACAATCAGTCTGTGGGAAGGATAGTGAAAATAAATGGAATCCATCAAAATCACAGCTGTACAATGAAAAAAAGTTGGTAGGAATAAATGGTCAGTTTTCAGTATGGAGAGAGGTAAATAGTGCTGTCATGCAGGGGTCTGTACTGGGACCAATACTGTTCCACATATTCATAAATGATTTGGAGAAAGGGGGCAAACAGGGAGGTGGCAAAATTTGCAAATGATACAAAACTACTAAAGATAGCTAAGTCCCAAGCAGACTGTGAAGAGTTATAAGGGGATCTCACAAAACAGCTAACAAAATGGCAGGTGAAATTTAATGTTGAAACATGCAAAGTAATGCATATTGGAAAATATAATCCCAACTGGGATGTATAATGCTAGTGACAGATAAATTTGTTTAGATAAAATAATATTTTACAGGTGTCGCGAGGTGCTGCTGTTACACATGTTATTTTTCCTTAGGGGTTGAGCAAATGTTTAGCCCTGGGAAGACTTGCAGTAATATTGCTAGGTTAGTTATGCAAGGTTTTAGGTAGAGGGAGCTCTATGTATAGCAGGAAAGTTTGCTTTCTCACCTGGTCTCTGATTGGAGTCAGTTTTTGAGGCAACACTAAGAATTAATCCAAAATTTTCCCCCTTAAACTTCTGAGGACATTCAAACAAATTTGGATAACTTAATGTTCTTCTTGATTTTGTCCAGAAGTAGAAATGCCAAAATACCACAGGAAATCTTGTGAAAAAAAGAAAACTGCAAAGACCCAATAATTGATTTAGTTTGGATGAAAATATTAAACAATAAACGTTTTAGGTGCTCATCCAAATTGATCCTCAAAACTGTGTTGGTCAAAATTATTGACTGCAGCCATACTTTTAAATGTGTGGGTGTGGGTTAATTATAAGCAGGCCCACACTACTTTGATTAGCAGCAATATATATATATATATTTGCAGTGCTATATTCTATTAGTGTGTAAGTTCATGTACTGGGGAGGAACATAAAAAGTTCATTCTGGATCTAGAGATATCATCAATTCTAGTGATATTCTCCATTTTCACTGTATGGAATATTTCTGAAACTTGTAATATCTCTAAAACTGGAGTGAGCTTTTTTAAGTGCACACACTGTAAGAAAGATAACTTTAAAATCTTATTTTCTGTTTTTTAAAAAACTGGATCTTGAGATTGTGATATTTTTTCTGATCACACAATTTTCAATAGTGCTTTGGAGTTGCTTTACCATGTCAGGAGATAAACAAATCCAAGGAACAGTGATAACCATACACTCCAAGTGTGATTGTTGGCATGCATGTTTATTATTTAAAGCACAACTCCCCCTCTTCATCTCTGCTTCCCGATAGTAAATTGTACATTGCTATGTTTTCATTATTGTGCATCTGTTCTATTCTTTTCTATCCAGGTTCCTACACTGCCCCTGAGATCAGATATGCCCATTCAAAGACAATAAACTCCAGTTAGAACAAATATCTGCACATTTAAGGACTGTCCAGAGGATTAGCATTTACCATGAAAGAAAAAGAAATGGACATAAATTCACCCTGCTGTTTCAATTGGATATAATCTTTACTTTCTGTTTTAAAGTGTTGTATAGCTTTACTGTTTTGTACCCAAAAGTAATTGAACTATGTTATATGTGTTATATGAATGAAGAACTATGTTAAAAGAACATTATTAAGGTTGAAAAAGCAAGAACTCAAAAGTTAGAATATACCAGAATTAAGGTTGCCTTTGTTTTCTCCTCATTTTTCAGTTTGTTGCCTCTGGCCTTACCTAAGGTGAACTATTGAAACCCTGCCCTGAGGAAAAAAAAATATTCATTTCCTCATGGGCTTTCCTGTGGTGCTCATCACACAATTAGTGACCAGTCTAAAAAGTTTGGTTTAAGTGACTTGCCCAACATCACATGGAATTCTGACATAGGCCAGGATAGAATCCAGTTCTCTAGAGCAGTCTTAACCATGAAACCTTTGTCTTTCTGCAATCCCTTGCTTCATTTACTAAGTGAAGCAAAAGTCCTACAGAAAATAGTCTCCGTCACTAAACAACCCTAATCCAAGTCTCCTTCACTTCCACAAACCCGGGCTCCTGTGAAAAAAATGTTTCTTTTTCCAGTCAGTCTCAGTCTTCTTTACGCCTACTCCCAAGTCACACTCTTCTCCCCACTCGTATCTTTGTCCCAGTCTGTTCCCTCTACCACTCCCATCCAACTCAATTCTTGTTCCCTCTGCACTCAATTGAGGTTGCTTCCTCTCTATGTTGCCTGAGCACCAGAAGGGGAAGCATTAAGAGCATAGGAGAGATAGTTTCCCTTCTCTCAGTTCTGTTGCCCTCTGCCTGCAGCAATTGCAGCGAAAGTCCTGCTTAACCCCTACAGTATTGGAATGGAGGATGGTCAGTACAGACAGACTCTTCATAGAATTTAGCTGCCAAACTCTACTGAGCAGGCGCAAACTGGAATTTATCGAAGCTTTTAACATAGCCAACTTGCAGTTGTATGAAGATGTATTTTGTTATGTTTTTTTAAAACCTGCTGCCTATTACTTTAATTGGTTCTTGTGTTATATGAACGAGTAAATAAAACCTCCTTATTCATCTTCTCCACACCATTCATGATTTTATAGACCTCTATCCTATCCCCGCCTTAGTCATCTCTTTTTTAAGCTGAACAGTCCCAGTCTTTTTAAACTCTCCTCATATGGAAGCTTATCCATAACTCTGGTCATTTTTTTTGCCCTTCTCTGATTTTTTTTCCAATTCTAATGCAGCAGCCTTCAGCCACGGACACACACACTGCTGTATATCCTTTATTTATTTATAGCAATTATTACAAACGGGTTTCCATTGAGAGCATTAATTCTAGAGAAAGATCCAAGAGAATTATTGTGACTTTCTCATATCAGCTGAAATCTTAACTGTCTCTTTTGTGGGACTCTTGTCGTTCAAAAACAAACCCTTAGCAGGGGCCCAGATATTCCACTGCTAATGTCATTGTCAGCAGACACTGTGGAAGAAAAGTACACAAAGCTGTGTTAGTGAGGATGATGTCAAAGGTGGTAACTCTGCTAGCTTCAACAACACCCGTCTCATTTGCAAAGCCATTTAACCTTTCAGCGCAGTCAGAATCAGTTGGTGCTTTCAGTGGCAGTGTTGGATGACAGGATGTTAGATGTCATAACAGGACTGATGTGCTTTAGGAAGCAGAGCATCTGTCTCTGCTTAAACTATTTTTTTGTAATATTAGTTACAGATAGTATGAAAAAAATCACATTTCCAAACAAAAAAAAATACATATACTGCACAAATGGCTGACCCTTCCTTTGATGTTGTGAGGCCCATTTCAGGGTTCTTGCTGATTGTTGGTGCATCAGCTAATTTACTAAATTTTCACCAGCCTCTAAACTCATGCTATTGTGATAGCAGTAGGTAATATGATGATTTTTCTTAAACTGTAGGTGACGAGTAACTAAGTTACAAGTTATGCCAGTTTTTCAACATGCATTGCTCTTGAGCTGCAATTGAGGACCATACATGCGGGAAGATCTGCATATTCAGTTGATGCTACACTTATTCCGCCTGGATCCAAAATAAAGTGACCAAGACGTCAGAGTCAGGAGCATTCCCAAGCTACCTGACCTATGCACATCAGGCAGAGAGGGACATTCTGAGTAAATTGAACTAGAAGGACAGGAGCCACAAACATCACTAGTCATCCACCACCCCAACCCCATCCTAAGCGATGAAGAGAAAGGAAATGGTTCTGAAATGAATGTCCAGCTTGCTTTGAATGGACATGAACGATGGGATGGAGCTTTCCATATTAATACAGCATTACTCTGATGTCCTTGGCCAAAATTAACAAATTAACAAACACAAGATCCATCAATTTTGGGATCTAAACTCTATATTTGTCTCTCTTTTATTGTTGCTTACAAGTGTTTGTCACTTGATTGTTCTCGGGATTTCACAGTGAACTTCTTTTTCAACATGTCACATTAATTACCATTAAAAATAATGCAAAATTAAATATCCGCCATAGGCATAATACAGCTCCTATACCAGATATGCAAATATGTTGTAACTGTTACCACCACCACGTGTGAATATACCTGAACGATACCAAAATGCAAAGTATGGCAAGAAGTCACAGAGGCTTTAAGGCACAGTGTAGGTAGTTCAGAAGATGGATTCCTCATTGTGGTATCTGGAGCCTACAAATTACAAAAAAAGTGTAATAGGTAAGGTATTTGCTGTTGTGCTACTGCACCTCAACAGGAATGTGGGGATACCCAGAACTGGTAAAAGCAATCACAAATACAAGATTGTTTTCCCAAGTTCCTTCATAAAACAGTAGTTAAAGACATCATCAAACATTTGTAATGATATGGATTTGAATACTGATAATGAATTCCACTGTTGCCTTTTGTTTATTTATGAAGAAGATGAGGCCTTTGAGAATATAACCAGGTGACCTGGAAGCCTAATTCAGAAGAGAACACAACTCTTATCCCTGCTGACCTAGTTTACTTTGTTTTGGTTTTTTATTTTGTGAGTCATTTCCATCACAAAAATATGGCTATTTTTGAAGTCTAGTATAACTGTAACCATGAACTGAGATGGGAACAGATTATATAAAATGGGTGGGGGAATAGATTCACTTCTTGTAATGCTTTATTATTCATACTGCACATGGGGAAAAGAAGACTGGTACAAAATGGATTTTATATATTTGAGAATAAGAAAGG
The DNA here is from genome assembly GCF_015237465.2 of Chelonia mydas. NCBI lineage: Eukaryota > Metazoa > Chordata > Testudines > Cheloniidae > Chelonia > Chelonia mydas. The sequence continues at coordinate 102,444,371 of NC_057852.1, forward strand.
AAGAAAATTGCAATATTGCTTTCCTACAGACTTCATAATACAAATCAATCCATCTTTCAAGTGTAGTGCATAAAGGACTGGGGAATACGGATTTAAACTTGCTTAAAAGACTTCTAAGGACAGCAGATGGAAGTTTTTTAAAAGCTTCAGCTAAAGTTGTTTAGACATATTGGGTCCAATCCATAGTTGCCTTGCAACTTGTGTAGCTACTCACATCAGTGCAAAATGACTGAAAAGTAAATATAAAATGCTGCCAAATCAGAATGGTAGTATTTTACACACCCTTTGTGCACATTTTTTATTTGCATATTTGATAAAATAAGAGGCCTGATTCTCTTATATACTAAGGCCACTTTACACTGCTTTGTCAATTTAAAGGCACCTTAAAATGGGCATAAGTTTCATTTACATGAACTTCATGCACTGATCATGACAGGGTATTTTATTTCTAGTGAAAAAGTTTGTGCATACCAAATGGTATGGCTGGACTTTTTCAGAGAAACCAACTTGAATGTGTTAGAGTGCTATTTCAGTGCTATTTCTTCTCTGGTTCACCTAGGATTCTTCTGAATCCCCACAGTAGAATAAACCCAAACAAAAAAAAGGTTAAGTGCATCCATGGTGTCATAAATATAAAGGGAAGGGTAAACACCTTTAAAACCCTCCTGGCCAGATGAAAAACCCTTTCACCTGTAAAGGGTTAAGAAGCTAAGACAACCTTGCTGGCACCTGACCAAAAGGACCAATGAGGACACAAGATACTTTCAAAGCTGGGGGGCAGGGGGGAACAAAGGGTTCTCTCTGTCTGTGTGTTGTTTTTGCCGGGACCAGAGCAGGAATGCAGGTCAGAACTCCTGTAAAAAGTCAGTAAGCAATCTAGTTAGATATGCGTTAGATTCTGTTTTGTTTAAATGGCTGATAAAATAAGCTGTACTGAATGGAATGTATATTCCTGTTTTTGTGTCTTTTTGTAACTTAAGGTTTAGCCTAGAGGGATTCTCTATGTTTTGAATCTGATTATCCTGAAAGGTATTTACCATCCTGATTTTACAGAGGTGATTCTTTTACTTTTTCTTTCATTAAAATTCTTCTTTTAAGAACCTGATTGCTTTTTCATTGTTCTTAAGATCCAAGGGTTTGGGTCTGTGTTCACCTATGCAAATTGGTGAGGATTTTATCAAGCCTTCCCCAGGAAAGGGGGTGTAGGGCTTGGGGGGATTTGGGGGAAAAAGACGTTTCCAAGTGGGCTCTTTCCCGGTTATATTTGTTAGACGCTTGGTGGTGGCAGCAATAAAGTCCAGGGACAAAAGGTAAAATAGTTTGTACCTTGGGGAAGTTTTAACCTAAGCTGGTAAAAATAAGCTTGGGGGGGGTTTCATGCAGGTCCCCACATCTGTACCCTAGAGTTCAGAGTGGGGAAGAAACCTTGACACATGGTAAAACATTTTTAAGTAGAAAAACGCTGATGATTGGTTACAATAGCTTGCCATGCAGTCAAACCTGATGCTAGTCTTTTCCTTCCAAGGTCGACCCTGCCACCCATAAAATTATGTTCCTACAAATGGTTTACAGAATGAAACCACATAATGCAGGTGACCAATCATGTGAAGAGAAATTTTGAAATATAGCTAAGAGTTGTTAAACAGGGTACCGAAATATTTTCATGTGTTGAACTGACTTATAAAGATGTTAGGTTAACAGGGTATTCATGGGAAGGAATGAGGAGTACATAATATTTCCATCCTTTCTCTGTCACTGTATGCTTGCAGGATGTTTCTCTTCTTGACTGTTGGTTGTATTTTGGTTAGCATATTTCTGAGACTCCAGTCGTGTATTCTCAAATGTACCAAATATATTGCCTGTGCTGTAATATTAATATATTAGTCAAGATTGTGTAATCCTTCCAAAACAACACTTTATTAGTGGAATTGCTAGCTCCTGTACTGAGATGGCAGTGTACTGCAACCAGAAGGTGTCACTTGTATGAATTGTGCCCCAGTACTAAATGACCTAAATGTCTATTAATGTTGTATTTAAAATTTTCATTCTGTGATCATTTAAGCATGAAAGCTTAAAATTTGAACAGGAATGTTCACAGAAAGTGAAAACAATTGCAGGGCAACCATGACCAGTATGACTGGAGTACTGTCATGGATGGTTATAAACTGTTCAGGAAGGACAGGCAGGGCAGAAAAGGTGGTGGAGTAGCACTGTATGTAAGGGAGCAGTATGACTGCTCAGAGCTCCGGTATGAAACTGCAGAAAAACCTGAGTGTCTATGGATTAAGTTTAGAAGTGTGAGCAACAAGAGTGATGTAGTGGTGGGAGTCTGCTATAGACCACCGGATCAGGGAGATGAGGTGGATGAGGCTTTCTTCCGGCAACTCGTAGAAGCTACTAGATCGCACGCCCTGGTTCTCATGGGTGACTTTAATTTTCCTGATATTTGCTGGGAGAGCAATACAACGGTGCATAGACAATCCAGGAAGTTTTTGGAAAGCGTAGGGGACAATTTCCTGGTGCAAGTGCTAGAAGAGCCAACTAGGGGGGGAGCTTTTCTTGACCTGCTGCTCACAAACAGGGAAGAATTAGTGGGGGAAGCAAAAGTGGACGGGAATCTGGGAGGCAGTGACCATGAGTTGGTTGAGTTCAGGATCCTGACGCAGGGAAGAAAGGTAAGCAGCAGGATACGGACCCTGGACTTCAGGAAAGCAGACTTTGACTCCCTCAGGGAGCGGATGGGTAGGATCCCCTGGGGGACTAACATGAAGGGGAAAGGAGTCCAGGAGAGCTGGCTGTATTTCAAGGAATCCCTGTTGAGGTTACAGGGACAAACCATCCCGATGAGTCGAAAGAATAGTAAATATGGCAGGCGACCAGCTTGGCTTAACGGTGAAATCCTAGCGGATCTTAAACATAAAAAAGAAGCTTACAAGAAGTGGAAGGTTGGACATATGACCAGGGAAGAGTATAAAAATATTGCTCGGGTAGGAATGAAATCAGGAGGGCCAAATAGCACCTGGAGCTGCAGCTAGCAAGAGATGTCAAGAGTAACAAGAAGGGTTTCTTCAGGTATGTTGGCAACAAGAAGAAAGCCAAGGAAAGTGTGGGCCCCTTACTGAATGAGGGAGGCAACCTAGTGACAGAGGATGTGGAAAAAGCTAATGTGCTCAATGCTTTTTTTGCCTCTGTCTTCACTAACAAGGACAGCTCCCAGACTGCTGCGCTGGGCATCGCAACATGGGGAGTAGATGGCCAGCCCTCTGTGGAGAAAGAGGTGGTTAGGGACTATTTAGAAAAGCTGGACGTGCACAAGTCTATGGGGCCGGACGAGTTGCATCCGAGAGTGCTAAAGGAATTGGCGGCTGTGATTGCAGAGCCATTGGCCATTATCTTTGAAAACTCGTGGCGAACGGGGGAAGTCCCGGATGACTGGAAAAAGGCTAATGTAGTGCCAATCTTTAAAAAAGGGAAGAAGGAGGATCCTGGGAACTACAGGCCAGTCAGCCTCACCTCAGTCCCCGGAAAAATCATGGAGCAGGTCCTCAAGGAATCAATCCTGAAGCACTTACACGAGAGGAAAGTGATCAGGAACAGTCAGCATGGATTCACCAAGGGTAGGTCATGCCTGACTAATCTAATAGCCTTCTATGATGAGATTACTGATTCTGTGGATGAAGGGAAAGCAGTGGATGTATTGTTTCTTGACTTCAGCAAAGCTTTTGACACGGTCTCCCACAGTATTCTTGTCAGCAAGTTAAAGAAGTATGGGCTGGATGAATGCACTATAAGGTGGGTAGAAAGTTGGCTAGATTGTCGGGCTCAACGGGTAGTGATCAATGGCACCATGTCTAGTTGGCAGCCAGTGTCAAGTGGAGTGCCCCAGGGGTCGGTCCTGGGGCCGGTTTTGTTCAATATCTTCATAAATGATCTGGAGGATGGTGTGGATTGCACTCTCAGCAAATTTGCGGATGATACTAAACTGGGAGGAGTGGTAGATACGCTGGAGGGCAGGGATAGGATACAGAGGGACCTAGACAAATTGAAGGATTGGGCCAAAAGAAACCTGATGCGGTTCAATAAGGATAAGTGCAGGGTCCTGCACTTAGGACGGAAGAACCCAATGCACAGCTACAGACTAGGGACCGAATGGCTAGGCAGCAGTTCTGCGGAAAAGGACCTAGGGGTGACAGTGGACGAGAAGCTGGATATGAGTCAGCAGTGTGCCCTTGTTGCCAAGAAGGCCAATGGCATTTTGGGCTGTATAAGTAGGGGCATAGCGAGCAGATCGAGGGATGTGATCGTTCCCCTCTATTCGACATTGGTGAGGCCTCATCTGGAGTACTGTGTCCAGTTTTGGGCCCCACACTACAAGAAGGACGTGGATAAATTGGAGAGAGTCCAGCGAAGGGCAGCAAAAATGATTAGGGGTCTGGAACACATGACTTATGAGGAGAGGCTGAGGGAACTGGGCTTGTTTAGTCTGCGGAAGAGAAGAATGAGGGGGGATTTGATAGCTGCTTTCAACTACCTGAGAGGTGGTTCCAGAGAGGATGGTTCTAGACTATTCTCAGTGGTAGAAGAGGACAGGACAAGGAGTAATGGTCTCAAGTTGCAGTGGGGGAGGTTTAGGTTGGATATTAGGAAAAACTTTTTCACTAAGAGGGTGGTGAAACACTGGAATGCGTTACCTAGGGAGGTGGTAGAATCTCCTTCCTTGGAAGTTTTTAAGGTCAGGCTTGACAAAGCCTTGGCTGGGATGATTTGATTGGGGATTGGTCCTGCTTTGAGCAGGGGGTTGGACTAGATGACCTCCTGAGGTCCCTTCCAACCCTGATATTCTATGATTCTATGATTCTATGATTCTATATTGCAGAAATAAAATACAACATTTTGGTAAATAGATTAAAGGCCAAAGACACACCTGTATTGATATTCAGTAAATTGCAGGAAGGAGGAAGGATGCTTCAGACATGAAGAACCTAGGTTCAATTCCCTGCTCTGCCACAGACTTCTTGTGCAACCTTTGGCAAGTCACTTAGCCTCTCTGTGCCTTAGTTCCCATCTGTAAAATGAGGATAATAGTACTTCCCTGCAGGTAGTAATGTAAGCTGCTCTACTTTAGGGTGTGGTCGTCCCTGCCCACATGAGCCTCAGGTCCAACTGACCCCTGTCTCTTGTACCTGGTAAGGTCCCAGCTCAGGGTAACCAGTGAAGACCAACGATGGACCCAGTGGAGGAGGGCCACATTTCTCAATGGTGATGAAGGTGGATGATCCACATCTGTGGGTGCATGGACCACATAGGGCAGAAAAAGGAGCTAAATCTTCATAACTGTCATCCAGACCCACAAGAATCAATGGCATCTGGCAGAAGAGTGCCTGGAATGGTGTTCCCAAAAATAAAACCCCTTTATGTCTGCCCAGTCCCAAGAAGGCAGAGTGAAATGAAGGGGCAACTTTCATATTGGTACCAGTGTAAGAATGTGCATTGGTACAGGGCCTTTACCATGTTTCTGTGCCACCTCATGTGTGCAACAGGGATGCATTATTGTCCCAGCACCATTCTGGCAAGTTATCCATTGGGTGTTAGCACTTACTGTTCAACACATTGGAATCAAGGTTGGTCAAGAAGTGTTTACTGACCAAGATTACACTGATGGCATCACTTTGCTTGTGGAGAAATCAGAGAATTTTAGCCCCATCCTCCAAGGTCTCCAGGATGCCACCCACACAGTGGGGGTGAATATCTGATGACAGAAGACCAAGGTCCAGAACTTGCAACGCAGGTGTGGACAGCATTGATTAGTTCATCTACCTGGGCTGACAGCAGAGTTCAAGTGGTCACAGCAAACTGGGCATTTTTCATCAAATAGGTCACACAATCTCCTGCATGAAGTCTATGTCTTGCTTATGGGTGCATAAACATCTTTCTGCTGAGACAAAGTTCAGGATCTAATATACCCATGCCCTGCTGTATGTGTTAGAAACCTGGATCCAGGTAGATTTGGAGCAACTAGTAACATTCATGCACTATCAGTGCCAAATCATGAACATAAAGTGGTTTGACTTTGTGTAAAAGGTCACAATTCACAAAGTTCTGGCTTTCTTTTAGTTGCTCATTATATTCAGAAGCTGCACTGCATGCTCTTCAGCCATGTCACCCAGCTGAACAAAAATACCCAGCACACTATACTCTCAGATTTTCAAATAAACTTTTTCACAAATTGCTTTTGCTTTTTTCACAAAGAAAAGAGATTATTTTTTCCAAAAAAAAAAAAATCCCACCAAAAAAACACAAATGTTTCCAGGTTTTCAGAGAAAACCAAACATTTTGATTCAGACTCTGATCCATAATGAGAATGGGTTTAGGAGACACTCAGCTACAGCTCCCAAGAGGAACTTAGTGGTATTACCTATTTAAAAAGTTTTAGTTTTCAGCCTAACATTTTGGGTTTTGTTTTTTCACTGATGAGTTGTAATTTTTGTGAACAAACCCACCATTTTTCAACCAGCTGTAATTAAAAAGATTATGAGGTACTCTGAGTTACCAAGGTACTTACATGGCCATTCTATCATCAGGGTAAGCAGCCCCTGCAAACTTCCTCACAGAAAGGTCAAATGAGGCTCCTCATTCATATTTAAATTCTAACTAATATGCATGGATAAGGTTTTGCATTATTTTATCCAGATCTAATTAATAACATCTGCCCATCCAGGAACAAATTTAGAAGTGCTATATGTTCAACAGTGAAAAAATTCATGTGCCAGATGAGAGAAGTAGGAAAAAGAGTAGAGGTACTCAGGAGAATAGGAGAGATTTATCAAAGGAGCATTTCATGCCTTATTTCATCCCACAAAGGTGAGGCAGCAGAAAAGGGAGCTGTAGTGAAGCAAAGGGGAAATTTAGTTCTTGATCATCCCCAGATACATTGTGACCAGGCTCAGAGTCCTCAGAAAAGGGAACAAAAGGAGACTGCAACATGAAAATCAACAGTGTAATTGCAAGACAGAGACTATAAGAATCAAATACTGTACAAGGGGGGAAAAAGTGGAATGAATGCGAAAAATACCATGATGTCTGTGCTAGAAAAAAGAAAGAGTTGCCATGAATGGAAGAGACAGGCTAAAAGTAGAGTTAAAAACAATAGCTCTGTGACAGGTGGAACTCATCCTGCACTAGATGGGGAAGGGTAAACTCCTCACTGTGGGCGGAGGAAGCCATGCCCCCACGTCCCTACTGTGCGTGCTTTGGGTGTATAAATATAAGAGGGAGAAGTCCAGCTCAGTCTGGGCTGACCACAGAAGAGGAAGGACACTCTTTGCTGGCTCCCAACTGGGAGCAGCTGGAGCCCCGGACTGCGAAAGTCAGAGGCACCAAGACCCAAGCAGACATCCAGCTACCTGTGGACACCGTAGGGAGGTCTGAGCTAGAGGAAGTTGCAACTGACAAGGAACCCAGAGACCCTGAAGATGCACAGATCAGCCCCGCGAGTATCACAGTAGTAAGTAGCCCTGGGAGAAACTAGCCACTGTCCCAACAATAGTCAGCATGTTGCAGACAGATCCCTGCTGACTCAGTGGCAGACATACTCGCCATTGACAGGGCCCTGGGCTAGGACCTGGTAAAGCAGGGAGGGCCCAGGTCCCCATACCCTGACCACCACCCCTTGGGTGGTGGCCCACACACCCCAACTGCCCAGTAGTCCATAGAGCCCCACCCCAGAGAGTAACTCTATTGACTGTGGCCACTAAGCCTTACTGCCCTGTGAATCCGAGGTATCCCAATTGACTCTGGCCACTAGGTCTCACTGCCCTGCAAGCCCAGAGGAGCTCCACTGATACTGGCTACAGGCCTTGCTGCCCTCTGAACCAGAGTAATTCTATGGCCTCTGGCCATTAGGCCTCACTGCCCTGTGGAGAAGGGCTACCCCATTGACTTGGGCCATGAGGCCCGACTGCCCTGTGGATCAGGGGGATTATATAGACTCTGGCTGCTAGGCCTTACAGCCTGGCAGATCAGGCTTTAGCCTTTAGGTCCTACTGCCTAGAGACGGAGGGCAGCTCAAAGGATGGGGTGAACTCACCCTGCACTGGACGGGTCCCCCCCCCACCCCATCACAAGCTCCAACCCATGATAAGTAAAGCCAAACTAATCAGTTTTTATGTGAGAAAAGTGGGTAGGTGAAGCTAAATTTACCTCAAGCAGCACATGGGAAAAGAAGGGAGTAAATGAAGGGAGTTGGTGTGAATTCTCTGTGATAAGAATATGCCAAGTAAACTAAACATCAAAATGTATAGAATCTTGATTAGGCCAGCCATGATGTATGCATCAGAATGCTGACCAATCAGGAAGAGAGAATAACATCTACTTCACACAGCTGAAAGTAGGATGCTCAAGTGTACATTGGATGATATGCTAGGAAGTGAATGTTATGAGCCATTATGCAGATAACCATCATTATAGAAAAGTTGAGGGAGTATCAGCTGAGATGGGAGGGTTGTCTGTTGTGGCAAGATGTGGGAAATGTTGGTCAGAGAGCACAAGAGCTAGTAGTCATGGGACAAAGAACATGAGGATGACCTAGAAAAAGGTGATTCAAGATGCAGAAGAAGGACATGAAGAAGGTTGGTGTCAGCTTGGAAGATGTACTTGACAAGAACACTTACTTGGAGAGATGAAAAACAAGAACCACTGACTCTGATTGATGGGACAAGGTGAAAAAGAAGCTACAGAACATTGAAAATTCATATGGCTGCAGGTGCAGCCCCACTACATCACATGTCTGGGATATTAGAATCCCATTGCCCCTTCACTGACCTTTCTCAGGTCCTTACAAAGCCAGTGGGTCGGGTGACCAAATGTCCCGTTTTTATAGGGGACATATTTTTGGTACTTTTTCTTATATAGGCGCCTATTACCCCACCCATTTTTTCACAGCTGCTATCTGGTCACCCTACAATGGGGAGACCCCTTTTACTGCATAGTGGGAGTGCCCATAGCTTCCATTGCAGCTCAAACAGGGATTCAAACCACATGGAAGGCACTGTGACAGCCATCTTACCCAAAAGCCATTGACACCCAAGGAGAATAATGATAGGAGTTTGAGATTTCAGTAATCCGAAAGGGCAGTGGTTTGTCTTCCAGACAAAATGAGACAGCGTAAAGTGATTATATGCTACATATAGTAGGTTAATTCAGAAAGAAGGGGAGGAATTGCTATTGTTTTTGAAAGAGTCTATAAAAGACATGAACTGATCTCAGGTTTGGAAAACAAAGTTGAGCCTGGAGCCTAATGAAAAGGAGATTAAAACAATGACATTTTTGACTGCACAGTTTGGGGCAGTGCAGTGTAAATGTGGCATTGTCTGGTTATTTATACGAAGCAAATGCTGTAAAATCTGTGTACAATAGAATGAAGTGGAAGTACAGCACCAATGTGGTAGAGAAGCAGATTGGCTGCATCTAAAAAGAAAAAGAGCTGTCAGACAATATTTACTTTGTTCCCCAAACTGACAAGTATAGTGATTCTTTTAATGGTGTGTGCATGAGTGAGATATCTTTCAAGAAAAAAACAACAAAAGAAAACAGCACCCCACTACACATACCCCATAAAAACATATATGAATAGAAAATGTGCAGAACCTTTTGAGCTCATTCAAGGAGTTAACCAGCTAGCATTAAGTTTTATATAAACGGGATAAATCCAGCCATGCAGGAGAATGGAATCTATAGAACAGAGAAAAGTATGTCTAAAAGAAGAAATTACATCTCCAGACTGGATTGAGGAGAAGGGACAGCCAAAAAAAGAAGTGAAAGATAAACATGCAGATTAATACTGTCCTGGGAAATGCAAGTCCTAGAGCATTGAACACGATAGATTACGAAATACTTATTCAAATAAAGGAAGTTTGTAAACTGACTACTGATCATCACAAAAGTGCAAAAGAGTAAATATTCAACAGAGTGCAAAAGGATTTAGCTGCACAATTAAAGAAAGGCCAGTCTTCCAATGCAGTGGTATGGCATTGGCATCTCTTTCAGTTACAGTTATTTCTATACAGTGACCCTTAGATCCATTGTAAAACATAGATTCACCTTATAGAGTTGCTGTAAATGACTCCTGCATTCAGTGTATAGTAGGAGCTGGTGCCTACTCGAAATCGTATTTCTATATGAGGGAATACAGCTGACCTTCAGCAAACAATTTAAAAAAATTACTGTGAGGCAGCCGTAGAACAAGCAAAACATTGAAGACAATCTTATTAGATCTTAACATTTCCCAAATCTCATCCCACAAAATGACACATTTATTTGGGTATAAGTGATAGAGCATTTGAATTAGAGGTTAACAGTATGCATCCGATGAAGTGAGCTGTAGCTCACGAAAGCTTATGCTCAAATAAATTGGTTAGTCTCTAAGGTGCCACAAGTCCTCCTTTTCTTTTTGCGAATACAGACTAACATGGCTGTTTCTCTGAAACCAGGTTAAACAATGGTATAGTTAATAAAAAAGGAACTCAGATCCCTTAAACACAGCTGCAATGTTCTTAGAGTTCTTATCCCTCTAGCAAGCTTTATTTTGTACAACCAACTGACACATCACTATTACCTTTATCCCCAGGAAATTAGCAAACTAAAAAGGTCTTGGTGTTAGCAAAATTCAGGCAATCAGAGCATGAACAAGAGCAGAACAGTCAGCTCTAGTGCATTGTTGTGGTGGCACCAGTAAAAAATTGGAAAAAGAGAGTTGTGGCTATTAAAAAGCTGCTGTTGCAGTGAAGAAGCACCAATATTCACTATGTAACTTCCCAGGAGGTGAGAAGTAAGGGAAGGCTGATATGAATGGAGACACTTGAGCACAATCTGAGGTATGCAATGGTCACTAGTAACAGCCACACTGCATTCAGAGAGGGGAAGTCTCAACTGCACTGTAATGTTGGGTCTGTTCCTCAGTGCATGTCAGCTCAAAGTGGGATGATAGAGAAGTATATGGGACCATCTCTTTGTTCTTTGTTTTGTACCATACCTAGCACAATGGTGTTGTGGTCCATGACTGGGGATTCTAGGAGCATCTGCAATGCAAACATATCAATATATAGATATCTGTATTTATCTATTTATCTACATGTCTTTTTTGTTTCCTTTAATGATTTCTTTTAATTTTGAGACTGAGTCAGATTTCCAGTTGGTCTCATGTCTAAGGATAAATAGAAAATGTTTAATATTTAATAAAACACATGCCTTGCTATTACAGTCAGACAGTATAGCTACTTGAAATACGTAATGCTCCAATACGTCTGTTAGTCTATAAGGTGCCACAGGACTCTTTGCCGCTTGAAATTTGATGTATTTCTAGTAGACATTTTCCTCAGAAAAATTTCTGTAAATTATTTTGGTTGAAATAAATCTGCTGTTAAGAAGTCTACGGACTTTGCAATTTTTACCATTGAAACTACTATATATTTCCTGAGTGTCTGACTTCTTGAATCCCTTGTGAAATACAAAATGTCCTGTTTGTTGTATCTACATGTAAAATCTGGTTTCTGTGTGCGGTTTTCAAAAAGAATATTTCTGTGTGTTAATTTGCCCCATGTGGGAGAGTGAGTTCTGATTCTTCTAAAGATCCTTTTTCTAATTCAAACCACAGAAGCATTTTAGCAGATAAAATATGTAATTAAAGGCATTTCTGTTTTAACTCATCTAGATATAAAACATCAGTATCAATTTAGTCAACCCTTTCTTTAGTCCAAATTTGCTGAGGCATAGAAGGTGCTCACACAATTTTCCACTGAAAATGACAAACGTGCACATATATTATAAGATATAATAATTCTACCTTAGATGTTAGAGATAGGGGAGTTCATCATCTGCACAGTTCAGGATTGTTCCTTGTAGCATATTCCATAGCATCATCCAGCCTAACGTAAAGGACTGGATCCTGCAAGCTCTTATTCGGGTCAGCAGCCATCCTGAAGTCAATGGGACTGTTTATGAAGTAAGGACCACTTACTTAGTGAAAGGTTTGCCTTATTGAACCCTGAAAAAATAAGTGTAAGGTATGGGTCAAAATCTGGTCTGAAATCTGGCATAATCCAATTAACTTTGGGTGGGTTACTTAAAATTTACACAACTGAAATTGATGTCAGCATTTGGTTCTATGTGCCCAATCCTGCAAGATGCTGAGTGCCTGTTGACAGGTGCTTAGAGCCTGAAACTCTAATTTAAATTGAAAGAGGCTCACTCAGGATGCATTCAGTATCATCTGTGGTCAGGACCTATGTCTCTAAGAAGGTAGCCAAAGCATACTTCCTTGAAATGACATTTACTGTTTTTTTTACTCCTATCACTCTTCTAATTCCCATAAAGAATTTTTCCCTTAAACTGCTCAGTGTCAGGCTTAATACATAGCTTTTTTTTAGTATTAATAATCCCAAATAGTGCTTAATGACATAGACATTACCATCTTGTTGAAACAATGTGGACAACGTGGCCTGGCTAGCCTTGAACTCCAGCAAAGAAAATTAATTCAGGGATGGAACATAATGAAAATAATAACCCAAGGTCATTAAGGCTAAGTTTACATTAGAGCTAAGTATGTGATTCTCAGCTCATGTGCACATACTCTTACTAGCTCTGATCAAGCTAGGATGAGTGTAAATAGTAATGTAGCCATGGTTTCTGATGCAGAAACTACAGAACCCGAACCACCAAAAAAGAAAATCAACCTTCTGCTGGTGGCATCTGAATCAGATAATGAAAATGAACATGTGTCAGTCTACACTGCTTTGGATTGTTATCAAGCAGAAACCATAATCAGCATGGATGCATGTCCCTGGAACGGTGGTTGAAGCATAAAGAGACGCATGAATCTTTAGCAAATCTGGCAAGTAAATATCTTGCAATGCCGGCTACCACAGTGCCATGAGAATGCCAGTTCTCACCTTCAGGTAACATTGTAAACAAGAAGCAGGCAGCATTATCTCCCGGAAAAATAAACAAACTTGTTTGTCTGAGCAATTGGCTGAACAAGAAGTAGGACTGAGTGGACTTGCAGGTTCCCTGTAAGCTGTGCAGCAGCCTATTTAGTACTGTGCAGGCATTTAGGGAACCCAGCTGGGGACCTGCAGTGGCTGGGGCGGGGGGGAGGAGCACCTTCCCCCGCAGCCCCAACTCACCCTGTGTCCTGCATCTGCTGCAGCCAGAGTGGGCAGGACCCAGCCTTGGCCAGATTGGGCCCAGGTGCAGCCCTAGGCACGGCCGGAGCAGCATGGACCCAGCCACAGCCAGATCAGGCCCAGGCGTGTCCGATGTGAAGCAGCCTGACCCTGGAGTGGCCCGGCCCAAGCCGGGTCCAGGGCAGCGCAGAATGACCCAGACCCAGGCATGGCCTGGGTGGCTTTCCCTGCTCCCCCCTGCATGCAACCCTCTGACCCAGCACTGAGCTCTTCATCCCCAGCCCCACCCCAGAGCCCACAACCCCAGCCAGAGCCCTCATCCGCTTCACCCAACCCTCTGCCCCAGCCCTGAGCCCCTCATCCCTGGCCCCAACTCAGAGCCTCGCACCACCAGCTGGAGTCCTCACACCCCTGCACGCCAACCCTCTGCCGCAGTCCTGAGCCCCCACCACAGGAATTCCTTGACCCCACCCCCACCACATGATGTTTGTTATGTGCACCATTATGAAGGCGATGTGTCACACATCACCTCCATATTGATGTACATAACAAAATTTATTCCGCACATGGGTGGGAAAAATTAGAGGGAACACTGATCGGGATTAATTTTTAAATCATGTGATTAATTGCTTGACAGCCCTAGTTTAAACCAAATACGAAGAGTGCCAGATATAAAGCTCAGACATACCAGTAAGTATGTTTTCCCATGCCAGTTCTACATGTCCTCTTTTCTCTTTGTTCTAGTTTTCAGTTTTGCAATCCTCACAGCAGCCTCAGAGCGATCAGAAGAAATGTGAACACATGCAGAAAAATCTCAGGCAATATCTGGTTTGTCACATTAACTCTCTTCAAAAGAATCAGAAAATTTAAAAGAACCAGAGAAAAACAAATAAAAGGGGCAGCCTAACCTCACTGAGTACCTGGCAGTGATTAAAAAGTTATATTAAATAGCTAAGTAGTCACCCTAATCCACATAACTTGTTCACTCCTTGACTAGGAATGCCAGAACCAAAATGTAGCACAGCTTCCCCAAGAGATGATCTGTCCCTCTATATAATCAGTGTAGGTTCTTATGCCATGTCCATCATCATAGTATCTAAAGCCAACACAAAGGTGTGCTTGCAACTTTATGGACCAACTGGCCATACCCTCACACAGAGGGGCTGAGGGGCAACAGATATTCATATACTCCATAGCCTGTGGTAAGGATTCCATTGCCCCTGATCCTTGTAGAGATAATTCTGGACAAAGCCCACTTATATGGGTTTTGTGCAGGGGGGAATCAGGATTTCTCAGAGAGAGAAAATGCACCACATTGTTTTTTCACTAAAGTTTTCAGACAGCTTTTTCTTAAAGCAAGCAGGAACAAAGAACCCTAAATGTACCATAACTGTTATACCAGTGTAGTTCCATTGTCCTCACTAGAGTTACTCCTCAATTACACTGGCCTAAGAAAAATCAAGCCCCTTATTAACTTATTTTTTTCTATCAAGGAAATATAGAGGGCTTGGTTTTCATGACACCTACATTGCAACTACTACAGCATCCAAGTGAAAACTACTATTTGTGTAAGTAAGTGTTCAGGGATATGAGTGAGGTCTATCCCTAAATGATTACACAAGAATGGACAATAAATATCACACATGTGTATGTTTCTAAACATTTACAGGAATAAGAGGTATTCAAATTCTCTTTAGAGTTAAACAAGTGAACGTTTATGTAAGAATCATTTGCACTCATTTAAGAATCTTAAATTAACTCATGCCCTGCTTAACTCATTTTTCAACATATAAAATAATCATCTGCTATGGTTAGGAAGACATTATCCCCAGAAACATTATTGAGAAAATATGTATTATTAGGGTTTTAGACTTTCTTTTGAAGCATCTGATGGAGATCACTGTTGGACACAAAAGACTGGCCTATATGGACAAATGGCCTGATCCAGTATGGTAATTCCTATATTTTAACCATCAGTATATAGCCATCTATCAAAGATTCATTATTATAAACATGTGGCACTATTGGGTTGAACATTTTGCCCTTCAATGATGGTACAGTCTGGCCATAAAACTATCTTCAAATGGCTGGGGAAGTATCTGGAGAAATAGAGTGGAGTTCGGTGTTTTATGCAACTCATCCTCCATGGTGCTGTTGTGGCCAGGACACCATTGTGCTATGAGCTTTCGTGAGCTACAGCTCACTTCATCGGATGCATACTGTGGAAACTGTAGAAGACATTATATACACAGAGACCATGAAACAATACCTCCTCCCACCCCACTCTCCTGCTGGTAATAGCTTATCTAAAGTGATCATCAAGTTGGGCCATTTCCAGCACAAATCCAGGTTTTCTCACCCTCCGCCCCCCCCCCCCCCCCCCAACTCACTCTCCTGCTGGTAATAGCCCATCCAAAGTGACCACTCTCTTCACAATGTGTATGATAATCAAGGTGGGCCATTTCCTGCACAAATCCAGGTTCTCTCACCCTCTCACCCCCCTCCAAAAACCCCCCACACAAACTCACTCTCCTGCTGGTAATAGCCTATCCAAAGCGACCACTCTCCTTACAACATGCATGAAAATCAAGGTGGGCCATTTGCAGCACAAATACTGGAAATGGCCCACCTTGATTTTCATGCACGTTGTAAGGAGAGTGGTCACTTTGGATAGGCTATTACCAGCAGGAGAGTGAGTTCGTGGGGGGGGGGGGTGGAGGGTGAGAAAACCTGGATTTGTGCTGGAAATGGCCCAACTTGATGATCACTTTAGATAAGCTATTACCAGCAGGAGAGTGGGGTGGGAGGAGGTATTGTTTCATGGTCTCTGTGTATATAATGTCTTCTGCAGTTTCCACAGTATGCATCCGATGAAGTGAGCTGTAGCTCACGAAAGCTCATGCTCAAATAAATTGGTTAGTCTCTAAGGTGCCACAAGTACTCCTTTTCTTTTTGCGAATACAGACTAACACGGCTGTTACTCTGAAACCTGTCATTGTGCTATGTTCACCTATGTTTTTGACCCTTAGTGGCTATTGCAGTCTGGCATAAATTAGAACATCCCTAGGGCTGTTTTAGTGTGGTGCAGAGGAGAATAGGACGATCGGGAATGTGTACAGGAGACTTGCAAAATACCCCCAGACCTGTACTCTGTGCAATTGGGCCATTCTGTAAGATCTGACCCATTACATTTAAAATTGTAAACTTAAAAAAGTCTGCAATTTGCAATTGGATTTTTGCCCCTGCAAAATAAATTACACCTGAAATCAGGTTGCTAGAGGTGCCACGACCAAGATTCATACCTGCAATTCAATTACAAGTTGTAAAAATGTGGTGCAAATTTTGCTGGTATCAATTACATCTGTAAATGACCGCCCTGCACCTTTATGCGGGGGCAGGGGGTGTTTGGCTGGCTGGCTGGCTGGCTGGGTGACAGGAATGGTGCTTTATGGCTGGTGGCAGGGCAGGGGGGATGAAAACTGCTGCAAAAAGAGGTCAGCACAGTTGCTGACTCATCCCCTGGGAATGCAGGATTTAAAAGGAGAAGCTTGGTGCCTAAAGCCTTCCTTTTTACAGGTATACATCCATCAGGCTGGGCATGTTTGCAGATTACATTTTGGGGCACATGCAGGGTGTTCATGCCACAGCGGTAAGGGAAGGGTTTTAGGGGAAACCAATATAGGGGTTAACTAAAGTGCCACCCATACGCTGGCAAGGTCACCATTTCTAGTTCAGAGGGAGGTGTTAAGGTTGCTCATTTGCAAGTACCTTAATAAAGCAAATGGGGGCAAATTTCCATCGGATTAGGATTGTTTCCACAGCTTTGCAGGCCATACAAGGTGTGATGGTTCACCCAGATCTAGGACATTCTTTTCAGGTGATTGCAGGAAAGGAGGGAGACACCGAGGGCAGGCGTGAGTTAAATCAACAACAGAAAAAGGTTCCCAATTGCAGGGGTATTTGACTCTGCTTTGGGCAGAGGCTACAGGAGGTGGTTGAGGTTCAGGGCAGCATTAATTTGTTGTAATCTCATTACAGATATTGGACCACCGGCCATGCAGACAGTGGTGTGGATCTGCTTGCATAGTACTGTATTTTGGGCACATAGGCATGCATCCAGGTTGCCTGAGGGTTTGCAGCTGGGCTTTGGTGGTGAAGCAGTATTCAGCTGGCATGCAAGGAGGGGCATGTTATAGAATCAACTAAAACCGCTGCTGTATGCTATGCGGGCCTGTCAGCAGCCACCAGATATAATTGTGGTGCATCTTGAAGGAAACAATTTGGGAATGCTTAAAGGGGTTGAACTAATGCTCAGAGGAAGGAGGGACTTGGGGCTGATCCTTGAACTTTTTCCAGGAGTTAGTATTGTTTGGTCAGACATGCTTCAGCACAGGCTCTGGTGGGGAGCCATGAGCCCCCCCCCCGAGTGGACAAGGCAAGAAAGTATGTGAACAGGGAGGTGGCCAAATTCCTTGGGACCATAGGAGGGGCAGTAATTTCACATCCTGGCATAATATATGGGGCAGCAGAGTTGTTTTTGGAGGATGGGGTTCACCTGTCCGACTTAGGTGCTGTCATGTTTTTAACGGATATAAAAGATGGCATTAGGAGATGTCTGGGTGAGGGGAGGAGACAGCCAGGGTAATTGCTGGCACCTCCTTGTCATGGATGTCCAATGCAGGTATCCCATAGGAAAGGTATACAATGACAGGATAAATGGCTTGGGAAAGGACTTAAAAAGAAGTGTTCATTAAAAGAATGAATGGGGGGCGGTTGGGGACTCCTATGATTGGTGCAGCAGGGAGCCAACCCCCCACATTCTTATAGCCCACCTTAATACTCCTACGGGATGGGGGGATGGTAAGATCCTGGTAATAGATTTGTTGGAGGGACCTAGAGGGAAAAAGAGGGGGACCTGGTGGAAGCCCCCTACCCGGGTATGGTAAGGTCCCAGCAGTGGATTTTCTGGATGGAAAAAGAGGGGGAGCACCCCGGGTAATTACTGAATAAACATGGGTTTACCTGCACTGTACACTGTTATCTGCTGGATAGTCCCAAACATCTAATAATAAAGTTGCAGCCTGATTAAACTCATGTCAAATGTCTCCTGTCCTTCTTTTGGCATAGCCAGACAAAGACATGCTGTCTTTTTTAAACTCAGCCATGAATGGCCAAATATTAAGTAAATTGCGAGGACAATTTGGTTCTGAAATATTGGCCTAATTCGATGAAAGCTCCACATTTTCTTAGAAATAAACAGATAAGGAAATTATTTGCATACTGTATGGTGTTATTTTCACCTAAAGTTTAAAGTAATTAGTAATGAAAATGCAAGCAATGATGGATAAAGTTAGATTGCCTCACTTGAAAGAGATTTTCCTGCACCAACTCATCAGCATTTGATTGTTATGTTATTGCACTAAGATGAGTTAGTAAAAAACATTAAAAACTTTTGCAAGTTTATGGTAATTGAATCTGGTAACAGGAAACCTATTTAAAAAAATTAAGTGACTACTTCTACAAGCCATATAATGCATTTTATAAGTACTAGATCTGAATGATTAGAGCAAATGTACTTCTAGGAAAACCCCTGTTACCAATAGCAACATTTTGTATTTTTAAACAAAGACACGTACTCAGCCTCTTCTTTGCCATGATGTTCTAAATATTTTTTTTTCCAGGTAGCTCCTTTAATAGCACAAAAGTTTAATGAGACTGCGAACTTTCCAGGAAACTCATCAGGTTTAGTATAAGCAAGCATATGTTTCTATAACTGATCATCTATTGTTCCAAAGTTTTAAAACACAATTAATAGCATTATCAGTGTACCAGTAATTTAAGAAGCTGGAAGATCACTAGAGCCTTGAGGTGAACATCTTTTGTCTCTGGCAATAATAGTGACATTGTAAACATAAATCAGTAGGAGAAACCCAAAGACACCTGTTTACTTGTTTTGAAAGCTAGATTAATTTGAAGGATGAGGGCATAATAAATCAAACAAGGCATGGTAAGCAAGACCAGATTTCAAATGAAAGGCAGAAAGGGCCAAATTTTCAAAAATAGCCTCTCACATGGCACTGCTAGTTTTTCACACACAGAACAGAATATCTGACTGCACAAACTGCATTTTCATTTGCAAGGCAGATAGAGGTCTTACTACTTTGCATGGGAAGGTTTAGCTTGTGCACTCAGATCGAAAGGTTTTGCTCATGCAAAACAAGAGCATGCGCCATTGTGTGTGCAAACTCAGGGATGTATAATTTAAGAAAATGGATTGGAATCATTTAAATATTCTGCCCAAAGAGCATGCCTACAATACTGAGAACAGGCTAAAGCTACTAACTGTCCAATATGACAAAATATCAGACTATTATACTTAGTGCATACCTTGGTTAATATTAAAACGTACATGATGTATTTTAGTTCATTTGATGCTACTCAGTCATTTCTTACGATGTAAGGCATACTAGCTGTTTTATAGTGAAATTCACACTTGAAATTAATCCTATGCACAATAAATTAAATACTACATGAAATGATTCCTTTCCTTTGGGTATTTAAAATAAAATGATTGTTTAACCTGTAGATGGATAATATTCATATTGAATGTGGACATATAATTATTTAAATTGGGTGAAAGCCACTCCAGTGCAGATAGCCAGCACAAGATCTGTGTAATGCTATTTTCTGAGCTTAAATGGGACATAGATATAATTTAAATGGGACTTAGACATAAGCTTTACGCTCTCTATATAGGGTTACATTTCACTCATTAAAACCAGTGGAGCAATGTTGTTTTACACTAGCAGGAGACCTGGCCCATTGAAACTTATATTGCAACTGTTATGTGCTAGATTATTGCATAGTATATTTCAACAACGAATAAAGAATTTTTAAGGCAACAATTCTAAGGAGTGCTAAAATCATGAAACGGGCTTATTTAACCTTATTTATGACAACAAATGGACATTTTGGTTACTAAATTGAAATAATGTATATTTCACCTACATAGCTCACTTTCTGTATGAAAATTTTTATAGATTGTTATTTGCTGTTTATATTTCATTAGCATTTTAACAATCACACTATAAATAAACCCCACACGCTCTGTTATTACAGTTAAAGTAAGTATAGTTAAAGTAAGTAAGTATAGTCACAAGAAAATGTCTGGCAACCATGCATATGTGGATACCTCTACACACAAATGTTTTGGCGTAAACCTTGTTGATAATGCATGTTTTTAGCAAATGTTTCTTAAAAGCTGAGCACAGCTTTTCAGAATTCAGATACTGGAATATAAAACAGCAGGTTGCTTGCTATTGGCATGATACAACTTGACTAACATTAGACTCCATTATGAGTTTTACCAATGTATCAACACAAAACATTTTAGGCATCTGCTGTGTCACCATCTCTTATGACTTTGTCATGAGTCTCTCAATATATGTATCTAGTCCTCATGACTGCATAAAAAAAGCTTGAAAACATGACCCAAAAGCAACCTAAAGTCTCAAAAATCAGAAGACCAATACAAAGAATGAAAAATGTTTTCTTGTTTTAAATCTCATGGGGTCTGAATCAATTTATGAAATATTTAGAAGTTGGCAATACCATACCTCTCTATCTTTCTGTGTTTTATGTGTAATCCCTATGTTTACTGATAAGTATCAGTTTTTGCACACTTGTTCTGTGATTTATATATTGGGGGGATTCTATGATGTGCCTCCCAAGGACACAGGATAGAATTTGCACCCCAAGGGGAAGGGAGCTAAAATGGCTTTAAGCCACCTTTGCTTCCTCTTCAACCTGGGCTGCTCTGGAACTGGACAAGTCCCTGCCCCTGGAGACCCATCTAATTTATTCCAGAGGCCTTTCCAGCCCCAGAGCAGCCCAAGTTCAATAGGGATTCTGTCTAAGTTATGTCAGCCCCCTGTGACTGCTGTATGGTCTACACCACTGGCCACAATTTCCATAGCTTTGTGTGTGCAATCATTTTCAAAACTGGACTAACCTCGCTTGAAATTTGGGCCAACAATCAGATTTGTGAACCTTAGTTAAACATTTAGCAAAGATGGTCTGAATACAAAGTTTGTAATTAAATACAAAAGTGGTCAGGCTTTTCATGGTTTCCTGTTTTGCTGCCAGAGTTTCACACAGATCTGTTCTGATGTGTAATAATTAATCTAGTAGATAATGAGTTATGTGAATATCACTAACAGCTAATGATTATTCCCTCCCACTGTCCTGTTAGATAAAATCTCTTCAAGTTAAAATGTGTCCAGTTCTAAGGAAATCTAAAGCCTTGTCCTGCCTTCTAGAAATCTTAACAAAGGAAACCAAAATGTTCAAAAAAGAGAAACAGAACATAGGCCACCATTTTTTTAAAAACGTGTTAAAGTTAGGCTTCTAAATAAATGGTTAGACATTTAAATAAATGGCCTGATTTTCCAACATGCTGAGCTCCCAAAGATTCACTGCCACCTCTCCCCCTTTTGAGAAAACCTTATTTTCATTTTAGTCATTAGCAACATTTTGAGTGATATTAACAATATATTGTAATAACAATAAAGACAAACACTGAGCTCATTCCTCTCAAGTTGATCTTTTAACTTTACATTTCATGTATGGGTTGTACTACTGGGGTGGTCAAAATATGAAACATGGGCCAAATGTAGCCCAGGAAGTTCAATACCATAGCCCACAGTCATTCTCATATTTTACAGTGAAATGAGGCTCATATAGTCAATTCCACAGTGCAATACCCCAGTTTAAGCTAATCATCAAGTTAGGATAAAGAACAAGTACTTCATGCTGAGACCTGTAAATATATCTACTGATTAAAGATTAAACAATTGAAACCTGCTCAATTTTATGAAAAATTGGATGCAGCCCTTGGGCAGCTCAGAAATGGCCAATGCCACTCTTTTTGGCATAAACTATGGGTGGCCTCTCATGTTGTAGTGGTATCCTCCACTGAACCAAAGTAGTAGTAAACCTGTTAATGATGTTACCGGTATTGTGCCTGTGGGAAGAGGATGGGATATTAAGGTAATGTGTAGGGCCTGACCTTACAATGAGCACTGTGTTGCAGAAATCCCTATGCCTGCATGGATCCTCATTGAAGTCAATGGGGCTTCACATGAGTACATAGGTGTGCACTGAATTCATGGCAGGATTCACGCATGGACTAGAAGATGATGTGATGTTTTTCTCATTTATTTCCATTACACATGGATTGCTATTTTTCTTTTGCCATAAGACCTCAGTCTGTACCTAATTTTAATCATTATAAAATAGCATATATACAGCTGATTTGTTAGCCTAATTTTACTCTGAAGTGCCCTCTCTCTCTCTGCTCACACTTGCTCTCTCTTTCGATGCTACAAAGAAAAAGTGTGAGAAAGGGAGTGTGAGCATTTAGAGGTAAAATCAGGACAGCTTTAATGTCCCTCTCATTTTCAGTGATGAAGGCCTCAGTCGGGAGCCTTATGCTTAACAGTGGACAAAACAGTTTGGTAAAATTCATTAGAACTTTCAATATTAACTATATATTTTAACTACCTTCTAACAAACCTAATGCGAAAAAATTGTATTAGAAATTGGTGAATTAACCAAGCAATCTCAATCCTATTAAAAGGAACTCCGAACTCTTATCTTATCAATGAGTCCTTATTATAGCATGGTTTAGACTAAGAGAGCAATGTGATTAGATCCTGCACACATAGTGTTTACACAGTAAGACACTGGTTATCAGAATTTATTAAGCACATTATTGTTACTCTTTAAATTTTACTCCAGGAAAGGGTGAACACATTAGTGGGTGAAAATTTGATTCCACTTCCTCCCATAATTATAGAACCATAGAAATGTATGATTACAGGAGACCTTGATCTGGTCCAAGGGTGAGCAAACTACGGCCTGTGGGCCGCATCCGGCCCGTCAGGGCTTTGGATCCGGCCCGCGGGACTGCATCCCATGGTTCTGCACGTCCCTCCAGCCAGGGGCAGAGGGGAGAAGGGGACAGAGGTCTCCATTCGTTGCCCTTGCCTCCAGGCACCGCCCCCCCCGCATACCTCCTCCCATCCCTATTACCAGCTGGAGAGTGGGATGGGAGGAGGTATTGTTTCATGGTCTCTGTGTATATAATGTCTTCTGCAGTTTCCATAGTATGCATCCGATGAAGTGAGCTGTAGCTCACGAAAGCTTATGCTCAAATAAATTGGTTAGTCTCTAAGGTGCCACAAGTACTCCTTTTCTTTTTGCGAATACAGACTAACACGGCTGTTACTCTGAAGCCAAGGATAGTTTCAGCCCTTGCTCTTTGATGAACTCCCTTCATTTGTCCACTCAGGTCACATATCATACCAAAGGAGGAGGTGGGTAATGGTTGTACACCACTCCTTTGCACTGGCCATTAAAGCTGACTGACAACTGAATGGGGAGCTTGCTGCACCATCCCAGATTTACCACAGTATGTGTGCTGTCCCTGTACTCCCTGGAGTTCCAGTATTGCGTGTGCCTCTGGTACTCTGCACCACCTCTCATTCACAGCTATGCCTAAATTTCAGCCCTACTGACTTAAAGTCTCTTCAGAAATCTAAAGCATATTGAAATGTCTGACATATCAGCTATTGCTATTCTGAGGCCAACTCTGTACTAAAGGGAACAAAAATATAACTTAATTTTTTGGACATGTAATTTCCTATTAAAAAAGCAAATAGAAAAAAAAACAGATTCCATCAAGGGTCATCAACAGGGTATAGACCTCTGCCACCCCAGGTAACTGATAGCAGTAGTAAGTTGTTATCCTTGATGTGGCCCAACACTAGCAGGGAATGATGCACAAATTTTTGCAGTGGTTTTCATAGATATTTGCTAACAGCAGAGGAATGGTGAGACTCAGGAATTTTGGGTTCCATTCCAAGCTCTGGAGGGGAGTATTCTGAAGTGGACATAGACTCTTCTGTTCATTACCACTAACCTTGACCCTTCACATCACATCACCTCCATCCTCTTCCCATCCTAGTTTTGTCTCTTTCTCACCTCTGGAACTTTGTGACAGTCCCATTATATCCTAATTTAGCCAGCCACAGTCTCCATTCCTTAGGCTTCTTATCGCAGTCCCAGTCTCCTTGCCCAACAAGTCCTAGTTTTACACCTCTGAATGCCTATCTCTGCCAGTTTCCCCTATCTGGTAGGTCATCAGTTCTGTCTCGGACCTCCTCACCTTCTGTTGTCCCTCCTGTCCCTGCTGGCTGCCAGTACCAGTCCAATTCCCTAATCTTCTTGTCCCATCTCAGTTTCTGCTCTCCTGGCTCCCAATCCCACTCCCCTTATCCAGCCAGCCAATGTCTCCCCAAGTTTCCAGTCCCATTCTCCCAGCTCAACCAGTCCCAGTCTCCCCCCTTGTCTCCCAATAGTTTCTGCCTCCAGCTCTAGTTTCATTGTCCAGCCAGTCCCAATCTTCCATCCCATCCTACACTAACAAACAGTCCAAGTTTTCCTCTCCTTCTCTTCCCTTCCCAGTCTCCAGTACTGCTCTCCTGCCCAGGCACCGTGTCCCAATCAATTTACTTTCCCATGCCCCCAGTATTGGCTCTTGTCCACTTCTGCATTGAAATCAGTTAACTTCATCTTCCGTGCTTCCTGGGCCCAGCAGGGAGATCATTGAGAACATAGGAGAGAAAGCCTTCTTACACTCAAGTGCCCAGCCCCAAACCAACCCACAGGAGCCCAGAGTTGCAATTGCAGGGAATGTCCTGCTCAACCTGAGGCTGGGACATGCCCAATGCAGACAGACTCTTCAGGAAATTTAACTGCAAAGCTCTGGCAACTCTCTGCTCATCATGTGCAAATGGTCACAGGACATTTTTTAAAGGCTTATAACTTGGCCAAACTGCAACATAGTTTCATGAAGTAAAAGGTACATTACTGACACAAAGGCCACCCCTCTCCTCTCTGCCAAATTTCAAGGCCCTGCACCAAAGCATTGGAGCCATAGGGTTCCTCAAAGAAAAGGGCCACAATTTTTTTAACAACACAAAGTAGTATATGGACAATACAATTTTACCTTAGTCATTTAAGAAGATGTCTTTTCTTGCAAAATTATGGGAACTATAGTAAATGAGTTGTTCTTTAAGAGGGGGAATCCTTTATCAATGATAAAATAAACCTCTAATGTATAAGATAGCATTCAGGACCAACAAGAGCTCAGGGAGATGATTTTGCTTCTAAGCCTACAGGCTTATTAACTCTGTTAGGAGCATCGTCATTATATTTATTTGTACAGTCCTGTAGAGCCCACAGTATGCTAAGTACTTTCCAAACATAAATAAACATGATCCTGGCCCAGCAGAGCTCACAGTCTAAAGACATATGAGATGACAAACAGCAGGCGAGAAGAAGGGGAATAACACATATGCAGTTGTGTTAACAAGTAAATATAAACAGGAAAAGAAAGTTAAACTCAAGCATGACAAGGTCAGTAACTTAAACTCAGAGCTTGTTGGAATAGAGAAGAGACAGAATTTCTGAATCTGTCAGTGTCAATATGATGGCTAAGCAGACAATTTGTCCTAAGAAAAACTTTGCTCAGATTTGGGTATGTAGACTCAAGCTGTGCTGTTTTCACTCTTTAATAGGTATCCATCTCTGCTCAAAGTGAAGGAACTATACACTCTGTAAATAAAGGTAATATAATTAATTAATGTCACGTCCTTGTCCATTAATTTCACTTTATATAAGTATCGGGAACTCCATACATTTTCCTGACTGTTCATAGTTAGTGACAATATTTAAATAAGAAACAAGCAACATTATTACCATAAGTATTCACTAGCCTATGTTAAATTGTTTTTGTGGTCTCAGTCTGTTGACTTTTTACTATATCATAAAAAATGGACATTACCACTATTGACAGGTGAGGTCGATACATGAAAGGATATGACTAACACAGGGGTTCTCAAACTGGGTATTGTGACCCCTCAGAGAGTCGCAAGGTTATTATGTAAGGGGTCGTGAGCTTCTAGCCTCTACCCCAAAACCCCTCTTTGCCTCCAGCATTTACAATAGTGTTAAATATTAAAAAAAAATGTGTTTTTAATTTATATAGGGAAGTCACACTCACAGGCGAGCTGTGTGAAAGGGGTCACCAAAACAAAAGTTTGAGAACCACAGGACTAGCGTGTACACAGGACCAAATCAAAATAACTATTGGGGCTCCAGGTAACAATCTCATTAGCTAAGAAGGACAAGCCTTGACACTGTATGTGTGAGGAGGAACTATCTAAATCAATAAGTAATAGTCATGGGCTTAAGTAGCATTTTATATATATATATATGCTGTGGGGACCTCTCTGTACATGAATTTTCCCAACTCTCACATGTATCTGAAGTAGAGGCAGCATCATAGTGGGAAGCAACTAGCAGTGGTTGGGACAAGTGAGTTGTGGCTAGGGAACGGAGGAGCCAGAAGGTACATGTGTTGAATGTCGTTCAATGACAACACAAGGCCTATGTACTGCTCTAGTTCCATTTAAGTCTTACTGGGAGGACTTAAATGAGATTTAAGTGGTTCATGGGCCATAGCTCAATAGACACAAGGAGAATAGTGTAGAAATATAAAGCAACAAGAAGCTATAGTACTTTCCAGGTCACCCTCTGTACAGCATGTAGTCACACTGCTGGAGAATGGTGTGGGTGAGAACTCTACTAGAGGATTTACAGGACATTCACATGGTTGGCCTTCTTTCTTGCAGATCCCCTTGTATTTGTGAAGCTAGTGAGACAGACCTGTGGCCTATTCTGAAAAGGCAGCAAAGCCTTTTGTCCTAATTGCAATAATAATGGAGAAAATCCCTTCAAGGCAAGGAAGCTCATGGAAATCTCCTCCCCCTTACTAGCCTGTTGTGGGCATCTCTTTTTGAAGTGTTGATCAGGCCCAGTATATGTTAAATTTGAAAAACAAAATAATTGAATTAAGGCATTAGAATGCATTTGCAATACAATATACATATTTTTACATTAGCTTCTACATTTTCAAAAGCTCCTACAAAATTAGAGTGCCCCAATTCACACAAAAATTAAAGCAATCAACATTTGGGGCATTTCTGAAAGTTTGGATGCAATAGTGATAAGTGAACTTTTCTCACTGTAATTTGGTTCCAGACAACACAAGGAAATTTAAAGGCATGGGGAAAAAAGGGTTTAAAAAAAACAACAACGAAGTCCACTATATATATTTGAATGTCACAGTTTTAGGTTGGGTTCATCTCAGCCTTTCAATAACATTTCAGATCACTGTCTTTCTTCCTAAGCAATTCACCCACCACTACAGAGCGTTCTGCCTGTTGTATTTCTTCCCATAATTAGGTGCTTTTGGAATATTTAACCAGTCAAATGTGAGTGGTGAAACATTGCTAAGTGCTTTGTTAATATGATATAGAATTCCTTTGGTAACTCCTTCCTTTCAATTGAGTAAAATAATAATTCTATTACATTTGGAGGTGTCACAACAAGTTGCTATTTTTGCTTTTCACACCTGTTTTTCACAATTATTGTGATATTGTTCACACAATATGGCTTGCATATGCCAAGTTCCAGTGTTTGATCTGGGATTGCTCTAATCCCAGTTGGCTACACCTATTCTGAACCAGTACAGCTCTATATCAGTATAACTGAGAATTATCCACTTTTGTTCAGCAGAAAATAGGTATTATTTTAAGTGGCAGAAAACATAGCTGTTGCTGGGGGTTTTTCAGGGGAGAAAGCTAATGTAAGACCTGAACATATAAAATCTTTAATAGATGTATTAGCTTTGAGCACATTTTGAGAAAACAATAAAGAGTAATGATCTTTGTCATAGTAATTTAAGAGGTGTATTTTTCCTTTTACAACATTTAATCTCATAATATAAAGGTATAAGCAACAAAGTCCAGATGGTTTGGTTCTTTGGGCTACTCAAACTAGAAACTACAGGATGTACTCACAAGTGTTGATACCAAACAAATGCCTGCATATTTCTTTTGAATTTGGGATTCTATAGAACCCCATGTCCTGGAAAACCTGCCTTTCATTCCCCAGGATACGTCATAAAACTCCAGTTGCCTCACCTCAACCTAAGTCCCCAGTACCTTCTAACCTTATCTTTGTTGTCTTCAAGAGCAGTGGACTCAGTCCTCAGGAGGTTTGGCTGTCCAACCCCACAGAGTAGAGAGATAAAGGGCATTACCTACCATCCATAGGGTGTTCAAATAAAGGATGGTAGAAAATGCTTGGGAATTTGCATGGTAACCATCTGATTTCCTGAATGGGAATTTGGCACCAAATCAAGGTTACATTACTATTCTTACCAAATGTCATGGGTGCTCTAAAGATCATACTGGTTTTATTGTGTCTAATGTGAAATATGGCACTTCCAGCAGCACAGTGGCTATTAGCACAATGCTGGGACAAGAGTTCAGCATGGATTCAGGGGGAAGAATACATGTTACTGAGAGCATATTGTGAACAAACAGATATTTATTGCAATATATTCATTTGGGCCAAAAAGCTTTCTTCAGTGAAAAAAAAAAATTCCTCGATGTTCATTCAAAATCAGGTGATGTTATATATCTCATGATATGTGGTAAGTATGACCGCCTATGCATGACAATTCAAAAATAGATAAATACATGTATTTTTCATATGAGGAAAAACCATAGAAGTCTTCGACAATATCCATGCCTCCAGTCTCTAGTCAGATACTCTAATATTCAATGGTATGAGATCTAAATTACCAGCTGATAATACTGCCTATTTTGGATGTGTGCCACTTCAGTTTATGGGCACAACCTTCAATTCTGTTCATTATTTTTTTCTTTTTCAAGGGACTGTACTTGCAGTTTGGTAAGGAACATTTTATGAAATAGGAATGGAAGTACTGTACGGTATGAATGCAGACTCTGGTAGTGATACGAAAAGTCCCATTTTTGTATTTAAATTGAATTCTAATGTTGACTTCTTATGCTGTCTTTTTTTTTCTCCCTTGGAACATAATCCCTAAATTTCTGACTTTCCAGAATAAAAAATCCCCTCAAAACAGCATTTGGTAATTGGGTATTTAAAGTCCATGACTCACGCACTGTAAGTCTAGTATTCCAGTCTACTTTGATTTGTTCAATCACAGGAGGAGTTGTAATGCATTGAAATCATTGCATTGTCTGTGTTATTGGTGCAGCTAGTACGAAAGAAGATGCCTTATAATAATTCCAGCATTGCAATGCTTCTGTCATTTTGAGTTGGAATACAACCAAATAACCTACCCAACCACCTGCTGCCAGACTTTAAAACAGCAACAAAAAGTGGTTTTATTGTTTTATTTATTAATGAAAAAGGTTTAAAGGTACCAACTGGTTATTATTTAAAAAAAAGGTCATCACAAATTCTATGAGCACATAGGAAGAAAGCATGTTTTATGGAGAACTGATCCACATTTCTGGGTCTTTCTTTTTTTTTTTTTTTAAATCTGCTATAAGCTTAATTTTAGGCTAATTAAACTGATAGGCCCAAATTCACTACCACTGTAACTTTTCGGGCTTCAAAGGAGTTGTGCCAGCAGAGAATTGAGGCTGTAGAATATTGCAAGCAGAACAATTGCAGGTGTCACTAAATATAAGTCTTAACATGCCCAGTGTGTCTATTAGTTTTTTTAGAAGTGCTTTCTCTCACAGAATTTGATATGGTTGGGAAGCAGATGTGTTCCCTATTTTATATGTACAAGAAGTATTTTTTCCCATACTTGTGCTGATTCACATCCAAGATTTCAGGCTGTGTATTTGCTACATCACAATGCTAGAGGTGAGGTAGGGGCAGCTTACTCATGTTACTATTTTAATTCAAAAAATGTGCTACCAACAAACATGTTGTAATTTATTTATAGTTATTGTGCCTTAGCATACAATGGAGTTTGTTGTAACTAACTAAAGTAACTAAGCATCCATATAAAGAATTAGCTTTTATGGGAAGATTTGGTGAAAAACAGTTTGATTGATTTTTGATCATAACACTTTAGGGTTATACGTATAAAAAAGAGTCATTGCATTACAAAATATGTGTATTTACATAGTTTTATAACACGCTTGTCAAACACGCACACAAAAGGGAATTATTTTGTATTTTTCTGGTGCACAACTGATGCTATTGAAGTGAATGAGAAGTTTTCCTTTGGCGTCAGTGACCCTTGTGCATCTTTATCATTCTAGGTCCTTGGTTCTCAATCTGGGGGTGGACCCTTGCCTATGAACAAGTGTAGGGGAGTCATGACCACTTCCCTTTGAGGGAGGAGTCCAAAACTTTTTTTTTCCATTTGTAACATGGGATCATAGTAGGAAATGTTGAGAATCACTCTTCTAGGTAACCATTAATACATCTCATATTACTGCTGTGTATCAAGGTTTGACTACCACTGTTTATTGGCCTGTTGACACAAAACCTCTGTGGATGATCTCTAATCATTGAACAAAGCAAAATCCTTACTCCAGTGTAACAGCAAACATTTAATATACATTTCAATAAAATCTTGTTACTAGTTGTTTGGAGTCTGGACTGCTGTTCATACCATGATAAACCCTCACATTCAAGCATCATGGCCAACAAAAATTAATTGAATATGCAGGGGATCAGGTTAGATGTATAACTTCTCTAACTATTTATTTTCTCATCACAGTCACAAACCATTTTTGTTACTTGTCACTTAATTGTTTCCATTTTATGAGTAAATTTCTGGTCAGGAATTGCCCAGAACTGCATATAATGCATTTTATGCCATCTTATTAGAAATGTATAGAGAGGAGCTATCAAAACCTTATTATTTAAAATGATGCCTCTGTATATGCATTTTGGCATTTCACTGGCCTTTTTTTCTGCAAAAATGCATTTGAAACTCAATGTGTTCTAAAGTGTGTTTTCAGTAGTACTGTTCTCCAGGCTTCTCCATCCCATTGTGCATCTATGGTCTGGATTATTTGTCCCCAGATGTTCTAGCTTGCAGTTTTCCAAAATTAAACTCACTTTTTTTCTGCTAATGCTTCTAATCTCTATGTATTCCTTTGTATTGCTATCTTCAGTGGTGTTTGTAAATTTTCTCAGTTTAGTATAATCTCATCTGTGAATTTAATTCACCTATTTGTTTCCTCTTTCCGCTTTCATCTAACACTGAAGAGGAAGTTTATTAGAATAAGGAAAACAGTATTATCCCTAAAGTCTCTCTGTCTCTTCTTCACTGTAGATCTTCTGCAGTGAATCTACATCAGCCCTCCTCATATCTGGTTTTCCGCTACAGATTTAAAGAAACAGAAAATATATCCCATTTCTTCCAACATCAAGATCTCATCCTGCCTTTTCCCACAAGGATAATGAGGTGCAGTAGATGAGGAGGCTCCGACCTATGCCCTAAGTATGCTGACTATATCAAACCATTCACCTAATCAGTGCCCTCATACCAGCTGTGTAGCAACTGACCAAATTCATGTGGCTGATGAACTTTGAGTCTCAATATCACAAGCTGGACTACATATGGCAAAATCACTGCCCCAGACCATGACAAGAGAACTTGGGATAAGGTGTGGTCCATGGGCAGGGAACAGGGAGGAGCAGAAGGGAAGAGTGTTAGCAAAACTGCAGGAAGAAACATTTTAAGTTTTTACTTATATTTAACTATATGGTTAAACTCAAAGCCCTGAAGCATTTTTATTCAAAATACTTCAGCTTTGATTTCAAAATATTTTAAATGCTAAAAATCTTCATTGTTTCTTTATAAAAGTTAATACATGTATTTTCCCATGCATTTTACTGGGCAATATACTTCTCTTATTTACTTAATTGGCTAAAAAAGCTGCAAAACCAATTAGTCTCCGTATCACAATAGCATCTGTAAAATGAACATTATTGTACAAGATTTATAGAAATCTGCTTTGAATTTGGGCAATGAGATTGTAGGTTATTACAATGAAATTTCAAGCCAGCACTTACTGTACTTATTATATACACCAAGATACAAAAGAGCATCAATCACTGAGGGAAATTTTCTGTCATTTTGAAGAATGAAATATGATTCCATATTAGTCACCAAACACTACTATTCAGTTTCCTTACCGAATTTTTGGGCTCCTTTGTCTGCTTCCATTTCTAGACAGTTGTTCTCACCAGAAACACAGTTTGTAAATGGGTACAGCTATGAAGACCTCTGGGGCTTTCCTCAGGAAACAAAGTGTGATGTATCAAAAAAGGGGTGCTGAGTTTTTAATCACACTCTCCCCCCAGGGCCGTGACGCATGTGTGTTTCCTGGAGGATGGTGAAATAAATGGGAGTTGAACACTTTCATGACCTCCCAGGAGGAACTCAGCACCATCTCATCGATCAACCCATAGGCTCTAACATCTTAGCTGGTGATAGTGATTGTCAGTGATGTTATCTACCTCAACTCTGCTGTTGATAATATGGGCAGCATCAAGAAAGAACATGAACCTTGCACAACAAAAGCATTGTCAGTAATGGGGTGCCTCATTAAGAAATCTTTCTCAAACAGAACACCCTGATAAGTAGAGAGATGAAGCTGAGGCTAAATAATGCTTCAGCTGTCAGTATTCTGACCTATAGGACTGAAACATGGCCCCTCACTGTCAAGACTGAAAATAAGTTGGCCTCTATTCAGATGAAGCATCTTTGAATGATCTTTCTGAAACATTAAATGGTACAAATTCAAGACAAGAGATCTGTTTCCTTATTAGGCCCCCCCTCCCACCCCAGACAGTATCTCAGCACTCTTTAAAGTGGTAAGGTCATCTGCTCTGAATCCCTACCAACTTCCCCAGAAGTATTTTATGAGGAGTGGTTGAGGGAACTAGGATTGTTTAGTCTGGGGAAGAGAAGAATGAGGGGGGATTTGATAGCTGCTTTCAACTACCTGAAAGGGGGTTCCAAAGAGGATGGATCTAGACTGTTCTCAGTGGTAGCACATAACAGAACAAGGACTAATGGTCTCAAGTTGCAGTGGGGGGAGGTTTAGGTTGGATATTAGGAAAAACTTTTTCACTAGGAGGGTGGGGAAGCACTGGAATGCATTATCTAGGGAGGTGGTGGAATCTCCTTCCTTTGAGGTTTTTAAGGTCAGGCTTGACAAAGCCCTGGATGGGATGATTTAGTTGGGGATTGGTCCTGCTTTGAGCAGGGGGTTGGACTAGATGACCTCCTGAGGTCCCTTCCAATCCTGATAATCTATGATTCTATGATCACCTTTGACTTTGACCCAATGAAATCAGGATGGAAAAGACCCACTGGAAGACCTAAAATATGATGGCTGGATGGCATTAACAGAAACCTGCCCCACACAGGCATTCTATGCTATAACACACCAGATTCGGCTCAGGGCAGATCATGAGAAGGAGGAGAGTGAAAAATTGTTCTCTTTAACCTCTGAGGATAGGACAAAAAGCAAGGGGTTTAAATTGCAGCAAGGAAGGTTTATGTTGAACACTAGGAAAAACTTCTTAACTGTCAGGGTGGTTAAGCACTGGAACAAATTGCCTGGGGAGGCTGTGGAATCTCCATTACTGGAGGTTTTAAGAACAGGTTAGACAAACAAACACTTGTCAGGAATGGTCTAATTATTACATAGCCCTGCCTTGAGTGCAGGGGAATGGACCGGATGATCTACAGAGGTGCATTCTAGTCCTACATTTCTATGAATCAATGACCAAACATAGCATGTTTGGTGGCCTCCATGTTGTCCAACTGCCAGCATAAGAACTAACCATTATACCATTAGAGATAGAGAGAGAACTACTTGTGCAGTAACATTATTTCATTGCATTTTCCCCCTGATTTCTTGTGTGCCTATTTTCTATTCAGGGCCAGAGGGTAGCAGGCTGCTCAGGGAACAAGTGTGCAAGGATAGGAATGTCAGAAGGGAGCACTTTTCCCAAACATTATACCTCCATGCACAGCCCAGCCGCAGTTTCACTGCTTGCCCTTCCTCGATTACAAGGAGGCAGTGCTGATAGCAGATCTACCTTCCCTAAAATGGGGAGAGTAGAGACAAGGTGGGGCAAGGCCCTACACCCCCACACTTTTGACACTTTTGAACCAGCAAGCAGTGATTCACAGATTCACAGATTCAAAGGCATGACAGGATCATTGTGATCATCTAGTGTTACCTCTTGTATTACACAGCCCATAGAATGTCCCCAAAGTAACGCCTAGAGCAGGTTTTTTTAGAAAATTATCCAACCGTGATTTAAAAATTGTCAGTGATGGAAAATCCACCACAATCCTTGGTCAGTTGTACCAATTACTGTCATCTTTTTAAATGTACACCTTATTTCCAGTCTGAATTTGTCTATCTTCAGCTTCCAACATTGGATCATGTTAGATTTGTTACACTGAAGAGTCCATTATTAATTATTTGTACCCCATGTAGATATTTACAGACAGTAATTAACCCCTCAACCTTCTCTTTGTTAAGCTAAATAGATTGAGCTCCTTGAGTATGTCAATATAAGGCAAGTTTTTTAATCCTTTGATCATTCTCACAGCTCTTCTCTGAACGTTCTCCAAATTATGAATGTCAAAATAATTCCCACTAAGTGGTGCAAGTGAAAGAAAATAATTTCAAAACTCATTTCTTTAAACTTAGCTCTCCCACAGAAACTTCAACACTCATGTTCCTTCCTTTCCCCTCCCCTTCACACACCCCACCCTCTCCTCAAATAATCAAGCTATTTATCCTACAAGCTGGAAAGGAAGAGAGAGAAAAAGATGTCTGTCATTTTAAATACCTGTGGGCTGTTTAGATGCTATAGTATTAAAGAGCCTCATGAGAATCTAGATAGATAAATAGAGGAGAATGCCTCCTAGAACTCCCACTGAAGCCTCATGACATCTCTGTTTAAGAAAGAGAGTCAGTCTCGGGAAGAGATGGAGGAGTAATGATTATGCACTCCTTTATGTAAAGATCTTGTGTCCTTATTGGCTTGTAAAGTATCTACCATGCTATGTGAACTACACAAATAATGATAAATAATGGACAATTATAATGCATCAGCATTGTATTTTTATTTCTAAATTTAGCATGTGTATTATTCCTCTCTGTCGCTTCCTAAGCCTAAGTGACAAACACAACCTATGTTATCTGTGGTAATTATGCACTAGATTGTGGCCTTGGCCTGGAGACCATGCAGATCTGTAAAAGGAAGAAAGATTTTCCCTTAAGTTCCTCATGGTCTGCCTGTTGATCATCCAGTAAGCCTCCTGTTCAAGTATTTGGGTGGGTGGGGAGGGAATGGGTAGAGGCCTCGCTCCATTACCATTAATGTACCAGCTCAAAGGGTAGTAAATGGCTACTGGTATGGGGCCTTAGGAGATCACTACCTCACTGGAATAACAGGGGAGTAGGGTGGGAATCATGCCTCTGAGTCCAAGTTACTTGCCCGGGTTGCTCCTAAGGTAGTACAGCCATGTCAGAGTCAGGACAGATTATTACCACATATATTGTGATTAGCAGGAGAAAGGCATTCAGAATTAGAAAAGTCTGACTTCAGAATCAGAGTTTAAAATGTACTGTAACTCATAGACGCTTTCACAATGGGCTTTTGTTGTTGTTTTCTATCATGAATTTTTGTATCTATAATTATTTATTCTTGTGACAGCTGAGCCCAGGGAAAATGCAAAGTGTGGAGGAACCAGGCATTTTGTGGATTTATATTATCTCGCTCATTTCAAGTCAACATCTGTCACATCTTCCATTCTGGAATATGTGACACTTCTTTTCCCACAATTTCTATGCTCATAACACAGGGAGTTCCTATTAATTGTGGCTGGTGAAAACATTCATCTCTAGACAGATGCTGAGCCATGGATGTGCAGAGCTATGGAATAACAGATGGCATTCACAAGTGGGCATGGGAAGGCCACACGGCAGTGGCATGAGATAGGTTGCTCCGATCTGTCACAAGTATGTGTACGATTACTAAAGAAGATCTTGATTGTACACAATGGACAATGCAAAGCTTCTCACCTACACTCAGGGAATAGTCACTGTTACTATCACTAGACTTCCCATAGGAGGTGGGAAATGGCACGAGAGGGATAAGTCCACTTCCTTATATCAAAGCACATTCCAGCAGAGCTTGACCCTTGTTCTGAAAAACTTTACATTGCATTCTGTCAAAATAGATCCTCCTGAGGTGTTCGCCAAGATACACTTAACCCCATATTATCCAAACATGATCAGAGAATTGACATGTTGGTATAGCCATATTGGTTCATCAAGTCTAATATCCTGTGATTAACAGTAGCTAGAACCAGAAGCTTCAGTGGAAGGTCTGAGAAACACTGCAACAAGCAAAAAGAAGGCAAGTCAGAAGTGTAACTTTTGGACAGGGATTCAGAAGTATAGTCCATGAATGGAGGATGTATAACCCATCATTTTATTTACATAGTACCCCTTCTTCATTCTCTAATATTTGTTGAACTCTTGTCACATATTAGATACTAAGCACACCCTCACCATGCATTCTTAGTCAAAGTTAAGAACTTTGGAGAGGTGGAACTCTTGAAATTGTATTCGGTAGCAACAGTAAATGAACATTTTAAAAGAATAAAATGCATTCCTAGAAGAAGATAAGACAGCCTCTCATTGCTTGGTTTCTTGTACAATTTAAGTAAACTTCAAATTTCATGGCTTTTCCCTATTTGTTTGCTAGCTACAATGATCTTGTAAATATTTATGTATAAATTATTTAGATATTCTCTCAACATGAACTTCAATTTAACAAACTTTTTTTCTGGGAATTTCATGAGATTTTTAAATAATCCTAACATGTAACTGGAGAGAAAACATGTGGCGGGGAGAAAACTCCCTATGCCTTTCTGGTTTCCTAAGAAACACAGGAAGGGTTTGCCTTTCACACAGATCACAGGAGAAGCACAAAATTAGGGCTTCATCTCTGTAAGTGCCTGATCCCATGACAAACCTTATATGTTCTAATTTATGAAAGGCTTGTCTGATTAACATCAGTTTTGGCTGAAAAACTCTCCTTTTTGTTTTTACATGCCTCCCTAGTGAACAGTTTACATTTTATTTATATCTGCAAGGAAAAGAGCTAGAGATTTTTTGTTTTAAATGAAAGCTTAGATTTCTAGCAGGCATTTGGTGGCATATTTTAAACTCAGTGGAGACAACAAGCCATTCTGACATTACCAATTAAAATAGTAATATATTTTAAAATGAGAATTCTATCAACTAAAGTTAGGTCTGGCACACTAGATTCTAACTAGATGTGCCCAATAAACTGAATGTTCTCACCTTCGTTTCACTTTTTTTGCTATAAAATAGCAAGACAATCTAGAAAACTTTTTGGATTTTATTGAACGCCTCTATTTTAAGCATGTCATATTTTAGGAGACCCTTGGCCTAATCCCATCAATTCCCCCTGCCTTGGAACCACAGTCACGCTATCAATTTTAAACCTGAGATATTTTTGTTGATGGATTTTAAAGAGAAGGTCAAAGTCAGATTTATAATGGCAAGTCAGGATTAACCTTAACCAAGGAAAGACTACTCTGACCCAATAATAATTTAATAGGAAAAACTGATAAGTGGAGTACCATAGGTCAAACTCCTATCACTGCAAATATTCCAAAATAGGCTAGCTGAGGAAACAGTGGGAATGATGTAGGGGGTAGAGCTGGGCAGTAAACATTTCCTCATTCTGCAAATATTTTCACAACTTCATTTTTTTCTTGTTCTGCATGGTGAAAAAAAACAAGACTTTTGAAAAATTTTCATAAAAAATGAGAATGAGGGTGTCCCAGTGGTTAAGGCATTCAGGTAGGATGTGAAGACTTAGGTTAAAACTTTACTCTCTCTGGTTCAGCACAGCAATTTGAACCTGGGTCACACACAATCTAGCTGAGTGCCCTGACTACCAGACTATTGGGTATTTTGGGCAGGAACTCTCACTCTCTTATGGTTTCAGAATAGATGAGTTAAGTCAGTGGTGGGCAACTTGCAGTCTGTGGGCCGCATGCGGCCCATCGGGGTAATCCACTGGCGGGCCGCAAGACAGTGTTTACATTGACCTTCCACAGGCACAGCTGCCCACATCTCCCAGTGGCTGCGGTTCTCCATTCCTGGTCAATGGTAGCTGTGGGAAGTGGCACGGGCTGCAGGGACGTTCTGGCCGTCGGTTCCCGCAGCTCCTGTTGGCTGGGAATGGCAAAATATGGCCACTCGGAGCTGTGGGTGGCCGTGCCTGCAGACAGTCAATGTAAACACAGTCTCATGGCCTGCCAGTGGATTACCCTGACAGGCCGTGTGTGGCCCGCAGGCTGAAGGTTGCGCACCACTGACTTAAGTGGTCTTTTTCAGACCCTTAAATATATGGGCTCTAAGAAATTCAGTAAGTTAAATTATGAAGCTGATAGTTATAATTTCTTCAGATAATGAAATGAGTAAGAAGGTCTTTCTGAATTCAGAAGCCAGTGTGAGAAACCTTAAAATATTAATATTTAAGTTTAGTTGCACTTAGACACAATCCCTTTGAATTTGATTGAATCATAGAATATCGGGGTTGGAAGGGACCTCAGGAGGTCATCTGGTCCAACTCCCTGCTCAAAGCAGGACCAATTCCCAAATTTTTGCCCCAGATCCCTTAATGGCCCCCTCAACGATTGAACTCACAACCCTGGGTTTAGCAGGCCAATGCTCAAACCACTGAGCTATCCCTCCCCCCGACTCTATGCACCTAATTCTTCAAATTTTTACTCATGTAAGTTGTCTCCATTCAGCAAGTAAACCGAAGTAAACTATGGTGACTACTTATTTGAGTAGTGACTTGAAGAATGAGGCCCTGTGTTTTCACTCTGAACTTCATTTAGAACCTAATATGCACTTTTGTGCGTAAGCATTGATATTAGGAGGTACCATGTGACTGGTAATGCTCAAAGATTTTATATGGAATATATAGCACCCATGAAAATATTCAAAACAGAGACTTGCTTTCCATTGAGCTGAAGGATTACCCCTTCCCCCAAAGATCATTTCAGAAGAGATTACCCCTCTAGTTATCACTTCCATTTTAATAAGTAACACCAGAAACAGTTCCATACTCCTACCCATAATGTGCCAACCAATCAAAATATTTTTGCTCTCTCCATGACAACAATCAGAAGGACAACATGTCATCAGGCTATCAAAAGTTCGATAATCTCATCAGGCTAACAATGTTTGGAAAACATTCCTGTTGCCTACGACAACAAATAATTTATTGTTGCTCAACTACCACTAAGTCTTGTGCCGTGCTGCATTGGGAACTCAACAAATGCAAACAGGTTTAAGCACAGTCATTGGAAATTAAAAATGTACAAAATAATATGCAAATGTACTGAAGTCATTATGCTAAATGAAGTGCCCACTAGCTAAAAACATCTGGATGGGTTGTACCATAAATTATTGGAGCACGGTCTCTGGTCCCCCCCACATTTTTTTTTAAAAGAACTTTAAAAAAATGATTTTTGGATAACTGAGGCTTTAAAAGGCTGATACTAAGCAATTGTCTAGAGTTTTGTTTAGAGTTTTTAGTCCAATAATGTAGAATCTGTCCTGAGGACTACTCCACAGGAAACAACTCTGCAGTGGTGGAAATGAAGCAGAGTCTTTAATAGATTTTTCAAGTAATTTCTCTGATTACTTTGTGAGCAATTGGATTGCATAAAACAATGAAAGATAAGGAAGTACAAAGCCTTAATTGAGATACATGTCAGATGGAGTAAACATATCTCAGGTGAGGATGTTCCCTTGGACCCTGATACAGTAAACCATTGAAGAACATGTGGAACTTTATGCACGTGAGTTAGGTCTACTGAAATCAATGGACCTATTCACCTGGCTAAAAGTATAAGGATTTGCAGAATCAGGGTTTTAAAGGTGATATGCAAACAAAAGTAAAGGAGTACTTGTGGCACCTTAGAGACTAACAAATTTATTTGAGCATAAGCTTTTGTAAGCTGAATGCATCCGATGAAGTGAGCTGTAGCTCACGAAAGCTTATGCTCAAATAAATTTGTTAGTCTCTAAGGTGCAACAAGTACTCCTTTTCTTTTTGCCAATACAGACTAACATGGCTGCTACTCTGAAAGCAAACAAAAGTATAAACCCTTGCTTACTTCTTCAGGCTATATAAAGAAGTTGTGGAAAGTTTAGTTTGTTTCTGTTGTTTTTCATTCATGTATTATTTGTTCATTAGAAATTCAGAACTCCTTGGAATACTGTGGTTGGCTGGAGATGTAGGACAACTGTGACATTAGATGTATCACGGAAGTGCTACCTGATGAATTGAGAAGCAAAGTGGTTTTTACTGTGACTTCTTAAAATTTTGGGTTTTCTCTGAGTTTCTCGAAACCTGTTCTACTCAAATACCTGTGGACAAAAAGCTCTCTGGCAAGGATTCAGTTCACCTTCCTCTTCAATAAAAAACAGAGAAAGCTCCCAATACAAATTTCTCATACCCGATGCATCCTTCAGCAAAATCAGATTTCACAATCCTGATATTTTTAAAAGATAAAAATAAGGAGAAAAAATGCATTTACAAATATCAGGCCATCTTTATGCATCATAAAGAAGCCAAAAAAGGGCACAGACCCAATTTGTTTTCTCCATTTCAGGTCACTTCTTAAAAATATTTAATAACTTCTGAGTTCAGAATCTGACCCTCAAAGTTTGCCTCACAAGATACACCACTTTTTCAGGCACACTACATTGTAAATTTGTATTGATGTCTTTTACAATCATTTATGATCAAAAGAAATTACAATTACAGTAAATCAGATAACTGTGATTGGGTGGATGCATCCTACACATATCCTGGCCAGTGCAGCCAGACACCCCTACAAGTGCTGCCAGAATTATAGAAAGTAGCAATCACTTGAGGCTTGAGTTGCTTGCAGTCCAACAGCTAGCCTAATTAAGAATAAGGGGTTCAGTCAGGGGATGTTAATGACTGTATGTTAATTGGTAAAAAATGCCTGGTTTTCAGAGAGTGGAGGATATAAATCAGCTTCTTGAAAGGCCCAAAAAGTAGGTAGTTTGATTAGGTTGTTGTATTAAATCTCTTTGGGTTTAGCCACACCTCACCTATTCCTTAGGGCTAGATTCACAAGGGGGACTTAGGCACCCAAGTCCAACATTTAGGCACAATGGCATTCATAACCTCTCTCCATCCCCCACTTAGCTGCCACCTAATCCTGTAGGTGCCTAAAGTCCCTAGGCACCTTTGTTTCCATCAGTTACGTCCCTTTGGTGCCTAAATTTCTGCTGGTGGGCATGCACACAGCCTCCTATGTCTTGGCACCATGGAGCTGCTTGGCACCTAACTCACATTTAAAACTCAATGAGCTTCACAGATTATGTGTTCTCCCACCTAAAAGTTAGGCATTCCAACATTCAATGTTTCAACACCTTGTTAATGTAGCCTTTAGAGTATTGTAGCCTGGACTCAATATTTAACACAGAGTATTCTGCTTTACTTTGGCACTTGAACTAGCCATGTATTTCTGTGATGTGGGCTACTCTCCAAGTCTACAGCTGGCTTCTTTTCCCTGTGCAAGTAGCCACTGCATTGCCAAACTTGTGGCAATAATTCTTTAAGATGCAGCTCTTCTTGCTAACTTGCCACAGCAGTATTATTCCCCACAGTTCCTTTTCCATTTTTTAGTTTGTGTGACTTTGAAAGGGAAGGAACTTAAAGCACTATCTAGAATGGGAACTAGAGCTATCTGGAAAACAACAAAACTTTTTGATGAAAAAAGGACATTTTTGGCCCAGCGCTAGGCTTCACACTTTTAAAAGAATTATTTCTTAATACTTTGGACTTAACTGCTTTTTAAAAATACATATAATTGCTTTTGTTGCTATCATCACAAGGCTTATCACTTAT
The DNA here is from genome assembly GCF_015237465.2 of Chelonia mydas. Taxonomy (NCBI): domain Eukaryota; kingdom Metazoa; phylum Chordata; order Testudines; family Cheloniidae; genus Chelonia; species Chelonia mydas. The sequence continues at coordinate 102,486,520 of NC_057852.1, forward strand.
GCTCTTAACTAATTTCTGCCCCAAAGCCTCTGTGCTCTTCTCCTTGTTAACTTAAGTTTAAGCCCCTTTCTCCTTGTACTTCACAAAACTCAACATAAATTATTCAAAAATTATTATTTACTGTTGCAGCTTATACGGAGTTCCTTTTTCCACAGATCTGTAACGTTGTACTTGAAAGAGAGGGCTTGTCATGAAACACTATTATATGTTGATCATTGGCCTATTTGCTGTATTCTGTGTACTGATTTTCCACTGTCAGGAAGATTTCTGTAGATTAATTAGATCTCTGCACATGAGCACAGCAGCCCATTATAAAACCATTTCTTCTATTTAACACATACATACTCCTGCAGTAAGATCCAAACATTAGATCCACAAAACATCTCTACAGTTGGATCTTACCTCCCATTTGTCCCTTGGCATCCATTTGGTTTGTGGGTGGGTGTCAGAGCCTGTTTTGTGTCCTTCCCCCTTGGCAGAGAAATTGACCAAACCACAGCCTACCCCTAACGATGATCTTAACATCATCTCTAGCTCACCTCTAATAGAAATTAAACTGGAATTAAAATATCAATCCCTTCCAAAAGTAAGCACAGTTCTTCTAAATTCTTAGATCAATCGGTTCAATAGAAGTAATTCCTCCTACAGTACTTTCATTGAAAAAGTTACAAAATGTAAAGTTCTTGCCAAATGATACATTTGTATCTTATATTTGGCTTGTGCCAGGGTGATGAGAAAGGTAACTTTATAGATATCCAAAAAAAATAATTTATTAACCAGATATGTTGCAAATGATATTTTCATAGAATTTGTTTATTCTAGCAAGTGTACTCCTTTCATACACTGTACATCTGTGTACTTTGTGAAAGCCAGATGGATGTTTTTAAAGGTTGATCCATTATTTTCAGCACAGCAGAAACAGGGTGAGTATAAATTCAGGGCCATATGAGAGCTGGTGTGTATGGTATGTGTATATTGTGTGTCGAAGGCAACTGAAGAGTTAACATAGGCTTTCTTTTATAATTAGATAGGCATTTGTTTTGCACAAGAGAAAATCAATTCTCTTTCGAGATTTGCTCATTTGAGTAAGGTAAAAAAAAGACAATAAGCAGAGTTGAAAGGCTTTAAAATGCATTATGAAATAAATGTCAGGAGCATTGATTTATATACGCTACCCATATGTTAATTTACATACGGCAGGGGTGGGAAAACTTTTTGGCCCGAGGGCCACATCAGGGTTGCAAAAAGGTATGGAGGGCCGGGTAGGGAAGGCTGTGCCTCCCCAAACAGCCTGGACCCCGCCCCCTATCTGCCCCGTCCCACTTCCCGCCCCCTGACTGCCCCCCTCAGTATCCCTGACCCATCCAACCCCCCCCACTCCCTGTCCCCTGACTGCACTCTGGGACCCCTGTCCCTAACTGCCCCCCCCAGGACCCCAACCCCCCCTGCTCCCTGTCCCCTCTGACCCCCCGAGACCCCACCACCACCCCCATCCAACCCCCCCTTGTTCCCTGTCCCCTGACCGCCCCCCCAAACCTCCGCCCTATCCAACCACACCCTGTCTCCTGACTGCCCCCGGGGCCTTCTGCCCCTTATCCAACCCCAGCCCACCCCTTACCCTTACCCTTACTATGCCGCTCAGAGTGGCAGGACAGGCTTATTTGAAAGCCTGGGAGGTGGGTGGGTGCAAGCTGAGCTGGGGGACAGAGGGGGAGGGCCCAGGGGTTAGCCTCCCTGGCTGGGAGCTCAGGGGCTGGGCAGGACAATCCCATGGGTCGGATGTGGCCCGCGGGCAGTAGTTTGCCCACCCCTGACACATGGTATTGTATAATGTATAAATCAACATTCTCAACATTTATTTCAGGATGCATTTTAAAGCTTCTCAGTACTACTTCTGGCATTAGATTTGAATGTTGTCAGCATTATATTGTGAACTCTGAATGGAACAACTGCAGGAAAATCACTGCAAGTTATTGGGTTCCTACTCCATTGCTATTGCATGGAGTTACATATTTCTGCATAGTAGTGTTATCCCTCATCAGTAGCAGATAAAAATGGTGACACTGAAACAAATGAGATATTAAAAAAATCTGTATAGTGCTTCTTGTTCCTTTGTCAAATCTCAAGGTATACATGTATATCAATAGCAGACAGCAAAAAAGGGGGGAGGAATTAAAATGTGAGTTACAGTTTCTATAAAGAAATTCTCCATTAATTGGAAAAAAAAATTCTATATTTGAATGACCTTAGTCATAGCCTATTTTAGATTTTAATAATGTGGATGCTTTAACTTGTTCTTTAAAAAAATGAAGATCATAACAGGAAGTCCTGATGTAAAATATGCAGTAAAAGCTTTCAAATTTCCATTTGTGGTTCATTGCATTTCATTGAAAATGATGCTGCTTTTGAGTTATGGGAAGGCGTGGGATTGGGGGGAAAGTGCTCCAGCGTAAATCTCTCTTTTCATTCCCTTTCCTTCAAAAATGGACAAACTGTTTTGAAAATCTGTTTTTGTTGTCTTTTTAAATAAATATGACTGTCTTCCCAGCTCAGACCTTATATGCCAATTTTCATCTCTAAGCAAAATGTTTACAATCACACCATCAGCTATAGGAAAGTGTTGCTTGTAATAGAAGTGCCACAGCTGAAACAACCTTAACTATATTGACATGAGTAGCAGCCCTATAATTACTTAGCACACTTCATATTTATATCCTCCGAGCCAGCCACTTCCTCAGTTTTACAGTTCTTTGTGCCTAATATAGTGTACAGATATAGAGGAATAAATAAACTGTACTCTTCAGGGATTAGCGGTGGGTTTAAGTGTTAATACTTTACAACACTCCATAGTCTGCGGAATTCACGTTTAAATTTTAAGAACTGTGTGAGCAGCATGGAGTGTGTTTAAGGAAAGAGAAAAAACAGACAGTTTTTTCTCAGGGGTGTAAAATGCAGCACAATAAAGTACTCTGTGAACAGCAGAGGATTATTTTTTTACATGATCAAATAAACTATTTAATGAACAGAATTCAGTTCCCATAAGTAGAACAATTGTCAATAGCAGTGTCTGATGTCTATTTTAAGGGTATTTTTAAGTTATATTATTTTCCTGATCACAGACAATAGTTGCATAGATTCCAGTAGGTATGTAGCTGATATATGTTGCCCCCTGTATCTTTCAGTGTTATAGGTCAGTTTGCATTAGTGCATGTGTAAATGAGATAAGTAGTTTTTTCCCTTCATATATGAGGTTGCTTAAATTGTTTCTAGTTTGGAAGCTTTATATTTGCTAAGTAGTTACTATGAAAACTCATGTACCTATAAGACTGTCAAAAATTGGATTCTAAATTCTGAGGATTCTGCCAACCCCCAATACCATTTTATTCTCTCCTCATTCATAAATCCTGCAGTAAATTACAGCAAACCTCCCATCAAAAGGGAGAAGTGGACACGGCTGCCCCCAGAACATGTCAGCTCCACTCCAGAAGGGGTCATGGAGAGTAAGATGCATCACTCCTCCAGGGATGGTGTGTTCTGTGTTGCTCCGTGTTCCTGCTAGCCCAGGAAGCTGGGTGTCTGCCATGCTGACTTTAGGCCTTTGGCTCTATGGGGAAAAAATAAGCACAATAATATCCACAAACTGCGGAGTCTATTTAAAGAAAAATCTGAAATATATATTTTCTTAAAAGAGTCTTCCATGTGCTAGGGGCAACAGCAAAACAAACAAACAAACAAAAAACCCAACAACAACCAGATACTCAAAACTTAGCACAACACTTAAAAGACACATACACAAGCAAAAGAGGAAAAACTAACATTCCATTTATCATTCCTGTTCATGAAAGGCTGGCTTATAACTTTACAGTCTGTTACAATCTGATCCATGCTTCCCCTTTTCTCAGGGAAGGGGCAATCAGTACAGCTCCCTTTGCTGACATAGTCTACATCCCTTTCTATGACAGCTCAGATGTTTGGCTCAGGGTGCTTGGGGGTGAGGGGGGGTGGGGGCAATGGGGAGAGCGAAGTTTTTGGCCACTCCCTGATTACCTAAGCAGGAGGGGGAATAGAAAGCCAATGGCAATGCCAATAACACTTGCGGGTGATAAGCAGGACTCCTTACACCCTCCAGCTTCCAACGAAGCTTAAACACAGATCTCCCAGTTCCTCAACAAATATCCTAATTACTGGACTATGGGCTCTTCCTCTATGGGGCTGTCTCAGTCTTGCTTGTTGAAGCTGTTCCACTGGGTATAAAGTACTTGAATAGTGACTGAACCAGTGGTTGGGCATGAGAGTCATTCTGGAGACCAATGGTTAGGGCTCTCACCTAGGATATGAGAAGTTCACGTCCCTGCTCCAATGACAACAATCAGAACCATTTTTTTTTTAAATACATGGGACTACCAGGGAACCAAAAAATTTAGTTAGTCACCCAGCTCTAGTTGAGATCATTTGGTGGATGTTATTATGAAAGTGCAACTAATAATAATATAGTTCATCATGATGTCCAAGGGAAATAATTATATTATTCTCATTTAAAAACAAACAACTCAAAAATCAAAACCATTGTCACAGAACAGAGGACTAGAGACTTGAAAAGTTACCTCTGACTTTGTCTTGTCATTACATTCCTGCTGATAGTTGCTCTGAGCTGCCTTTTCAACTAGTATGACATTTTCCTTTGATAATCTCTGATTTAAGCATGCACGCAGGTGATAACAATTTAAAAACTGACAATCACTGTAATGTTTGGGACATCATTACCCTGGTATTTGCAGCATTCCACATTATTTCTCATTCCAAGGACATTAAAAATGTAGGAATGCTGTAAATAATTAAGAAAAGCTATTTATAAAATAGTAATTATCAAGATTTTGGAGTTGACCATTGTCATTCACCAAGTGAAAACAAAGGAATGCTCCCAACTCTGCACATCTTCCCATTTTAAATTTTTTTTTTTTTTTTTTTTTTGCTGATTGTGGCATGGCAAAAATCATATAAAAGACAAAGAATGCTCCAAAGGGCAGTATACTTCATAGCAGAAATATTGTTATTGCCATAGAACATGAAGTTCTCATTGCTGAAGAGACATAGTATGTGATTCTCCTGGCCACGCCAATACTTCCTGAGCTCTTTTGTTGTGCACTCGCTTTCTTCACCCATTTATAAATCATATCTAATCATTACACAATAGGATAATAATTTGAAGGAAGGTTAATCTGAAATGCAAAATAAGCTTAACACAAAATGAATTTTAAATTAATACCAAGTAATAGGTTAGCTAGATGGGTTTGAGAGGCAGGTAAAAGTTATAGAAGTATCAATCCAGATATGGTGGGTGAGACTTGGATTCCCATTCTAACTAGAATGCAAAGGAATCTGGTGTCGATTGTGACCAGAAGTTAATTTTGATACAGTACCATGAACAAATGCAAATTGAAACCGTGCAAAGATACTTTATAGAGTGTATTGTTAAATCGTTTGTTACAATTTTTCCTGCAGTCCCATGTTCTGTTCCAATGGTTCCTGTCTCAGTTACCAATCTGTGAGATGTTCAATATTTTTTGCACATTTAATTGAAAAATTGAAAACTGGCTTTTTTACCAAAGGATTTTTTTGTGAAATTGTTGACATTGTCACAATCTTTAGGTTTTCACATAAAAACGTTCTTTGTTCAAGTTTTTTTTAAAATGTATTGAAAACATTACTAATGTGGTTATTGAAATGATGTATTTACCTAAGACTTGATTTTAGTAAACAAACAATTCCATTTTGATAATATTTTCAAAACTATGTATCCATTCTGAAAGCTTCAAAATGAAAAAAAAATCAAGTTGAAAATGTTAAATGTTTTGCAAAAAGAAATTTTTGGTTATCAGCCAACTCTATCTCTGTATTACCATCTCCGACAATCCCTCTCCATAGAATCATAAATGTGTAGGGCTGGAAGGGACCTCAGTAGGTCATCTAGTCCAGTCCCCTGCACTCAAGAAAGGACTACATAATAACTAGGCCATTCCTGATAAGTGTTTGTTTAACCTGTTCTTAAAAACCTCCAATGACTGAAAATCCACACGCTCCCTCAGGAAATTTGTTCCTGTGCTAAAACACACTGACAATCAGGAAGTTTTTCTTAATGTCCAACATAAACCTGCCTTGCTGCAATTTCAGCCCATTGCTTCTTGTCATATCCTCAGAGGTTGAGGAGAACAATTTCTCACCCTTGTCCTTGTAAGAACATTTTATGTACTTGAAAACTGTTATCATGTCCTCCCCCCTTCCCAGTATTCTCTTCTCCAGACAAAACAAACCCATTTTTTTTCAACTTTTCCTCATATGTCATGTTTTCTAGATCTTAAATAACTTTCGGTGCTCTTCTCTGGACTTTCCCCAATTTGTCCACATCTTTCCTGAAATGTGGCACCCAGAACTGGAGATAATACTCCAGTTGAGGCTTTATCCATGCAGATTAGAGTGGAAGAATTACTTGTCACCCATCATGACTGGAATGCGGGGGAGCAAATTTGAGAAAGTGGTGTTGCAACCTGGCACATAGGGTCACAATCCTCGAATCCTGCTGATCCATTGCTACATAGAGGCATGGTGTTTTACAGGTGACAATGAGGAGTCAAATCAGATATGGAATCAAACATGGACATTTGAATACCTTTAAGGCAGGTATATCCACAGACCATGGACATTTGATTACTTGCCTTGATAATTATTTAAAAAATAATAATTTATTTTTGAAATATTATTGAAACATTAAGGTCCAGATTTCCAAAGGCAATTAGGAGTTAGGCACCTATGTACTTTTGAAAATCACATCAGGTGCCTATTAGCATCTTTAGGTGCCTAAATGCCTTGGAAAAATTTGGCCCTAAAAGATTTTCAAATGTTAAGATTCTGTCTGGAAGACATCAGTAGAAAACTAAAATAGCCTCTAAGCACACTTAAATATCCATCCATTGACCTGCAGATAAAAGCTGACCGTATTACTTTTGGAATGAATTAGACAATTTAGTCCAATCTGGAACATTCCTGGTAACTTGTAGATGTCTCTACAGGTTAGACCCAGCACATCACTTTTATGGGTAGATATTACCCTTCATGGATCACTGAATGTACCCATATTCTACAATTAAGTATGTTTGATAAAAAACAAAGAAATCCAAGCTATTTTCAGATGACTCGGCATAGCACAGCTGTATTTTTAATGGCACACTATTGATCTTGTATGTCTAACTTCAAGTAAATCAAGATGTAAGATAAATTTTAACCTGATATTTTCTAAGGCAGCACTGCATTTTGTTGTTTCTTTTTTTCCACTTTGGTTTCCTTTCTGTCTTTCTATAGAGCCTTTGGCAGAACACCTCATGGTGCTTAACAATATAAAATAATGGCTTCAATAGTAAAAAAATATTTCAAGTGTTACCATAATGATTGAAAAAACATACACAGAGCAACTGAAGAACACAAATATTTCCTTGGGGTCTTTTACAAAATACAAGAAAGGAGAGAGACAAGAGAACAAACAAAATCAGAGTTGTGTTTATCTGAATGTGTGATCGCTAAATCACACATTCTGATGTTCTCTGTAGACATATGTGATCTACTTAAATAAACACATGCATTTTTTTAATGTGCCACACATTAGAGTGGCCACACATTGAAAGAAAATTATTTCTACATTAAATAAACATATCACTGTTTTCCTGTAGCCACAAAGACAGTGATCTGAGTTGAAAATAAGAGGAGGTGTTATCAGATACTTAAATAAACTCACTATTGAAACTATGGGCCTGAAATGAAAGTGTGATGTTACAATACAATATACAAAATGTGCTAATTAAAAATCTGCAAACCAAACAGCTTATAGTATGTGTAATTTTTAGTACTAATATAAACTAAGAGCACTTAGCAAACATAACTGTTTTCAGATAGCCAGAATTCATTTCTAGGAGCTGCCACCTTTTTAGAAAAACAATGAGCACATGACAGAACTGTCCATCTCTGCAGGACAGTGTTGAGGTGTTTTTAAAAGGAGCAACCTATGTAGACCTTAGAACATGCTTCTTGTAGTCTGGGTCCTCTCTGCCTGAGACACCTCCTCTTTCTCTCTGGTTATTGCAAGCCAGAAAAGGCCAGTTACCCCATCCCAGGAGTCCAGGAAAGTGTATGAATCAGTCAGGGGGAGAAAGGAATGGGTAGCACCTGGGAGATGGAAGGAATAGGGTCATTCCAGACTATTGTTCCTTTAAGGGACTGGTCCCAGGAGGCTTTTAAAGTGGGCAGGACATGGCTCCCCTTTCTTTCAGCCAGCACAAACAGATTTTGGGGGTTAGTAGACCCACCTGAAGAGGATCAAGAGAGCTGAAACTCCGCTAGGACAGTCCCTAGAAGGAGAGCTGTGAAACGCTAGACTTAAAGGGAGAGTTTGCAGGCAGGGATCTGAAACTTACTGCCACACGCAGGAGGATTTGGGAATTCCTGAACTTGACGGGGTGTCTTTAGGCTAAGAATCACACAGGACCCAAAAAGAAGGACTGCAAAGACCCTGAATTTGGGGAGAGAGTCTGCAGACTGAGAAGAAAAAATAAGAAGAACATCCACAGCCCACAAAAGGGAGGGTTGTGAAACCCTGAATCCTAAAAGGAAGTTTTGGGGGGCTGCTGATTGATCTGAATATATTAGATCCCAAGAGAGGGGGAATATTGTTTTAAAGCAGGGGTGGGCAAACTATGGTCCGCGGGCCATATGCGGCCTGTGGGACTGTGCTGCCTGGTCCCTGAGCTCCCGGTCAGGGAGGCTCACCCCCGGGCCCTCCCCCATTGTCCCCCCTCCCCCGCAGCAATGCCTCCGCATGGGCAGCATGTGTCTGCCCACCTCCCTGGCTTTCAAATAAGCCTGTCCTGCCGCTCTCAGCAGCATAGCAAGGGTATGGGTAAGGGTAAGGGGGAGGGGGTGTTGGATAAGGGGCAGTCAGGGGACAGGGGGTGGTTGGATGGGGCAGAGGTTCGGGGGGGGGGCAGTCAGGAGACAGGGAACGGGGGGTTGGATAGGGGTGGGTCCTGGGGGGTTGGGGGGGATAGGGAGCAGGGAGGATTGGATGGGGGTGGGGTCCTGGGGGGGCAGTTAGGTATGGGGGTCCTGGGGGGCAGTTAGGGGACAGGGAGCAGGGGAGGTTGGATAGGTGTGGGAGTGCCAGGGGGCCTGTCAGGGGGCGAGGGTGTGGATAGGGGTCAGGGCAGTCAGGGGACAGGGAGCAGTGGGGGTTGGATAGGGTGTGGGGTCCCGGGGGGGGGGTTGGGGCAGGGAGTCCTGGGAGGGGGTGGTCAGGGGACAAGGAGCAGTGGGGGTTGAATGGGTCAGAGGTTCTGAGGGGGGCAGTCAGGAGGTGGGAGGTGGGAGGGGGTGGATAGCAGCGGAGTCCAGGCTGTTTGGGGAGGCACAACCTTCCCTACCCAGCCCTCCATGCCATTTCGCAACCCCGATGTGGCCCTCTGGCCAAAAAATTTGCCCACCCCTGTTTTAAAGACTCGGGATGTTAATGAATTATTTTGAGAACTGAGGGAAACTAAGTCAGGGTACCTGAAAGACCATTCCAGGCCATGAGGGAGTGTCCTGGGGTAGTACTTGTCTACAGTTACCAACATTGACGTTCTCATGCTAATATTCTTAGATTTGAATGTCGGAGGGCTGTTTGCAAACCTTTATATGAAGAAACCGTAAACTCTGGAATTTGTTTGGATGTGACAGTATCAGAGTTAATTGTTTGTGGTGTTATGGTCAAGTGCAAAGATCGTGGGCAAAATCCTGGCCCTACTGAAGTTGATGGGAATTTCACCATGGATTTTAATGGGCCACAAACTTCACCTTTTCTGTTTATTTAGAGTCAGAATCTGATATCCTTACTCATACTGAGAAGTAGCTTTGATTTCAGTGGGACCATTCCTAGGGTATAAGCATCTGGTCTTTAGGCTTTCTTATTAATTCTTGTATCTTAAGATCTATAGTTTACGCAGAATCCGCAGAAATAGGTGCATTTAAAATGGAAAATATTTAGCTAAGTAAATAGGATAAAATCAAAGATTCTAAAGTTGTTCACATACTTCCTGTAAATGTAGTTCATAAAAAAAGAAAAAAAAAACATGTAAATAATGGTATTCCACTGTATTAAAACCAAGATGATATCTATCCTTTCAGGCATCAATGGAAGAGTAATTGACCCAGGCTTCAGTTATATGCTCCCACTTCAGCTTGGGTTGGCTCACCTCGTAGCAGTTATGTTGCAGTACTTCTTGCAACAGTGTGGGTATTGCTTAATTATGCAGCATCTAATGTACTGTATCACTAGCTAAGCATTTATTGTCAAATCATATAACCTCCGTTTTTAATTAAACTTCTAATGATTTTATAATGATCTTTGCAACTCCTCATGCCTATTCTGCTCTCACTCACTTCCATGTTGCAGGGCAAAGAGGACAGAATTTGGTCTTCAGTGTCAACTTAATAATATAGAAAAATTAGAACATGCTACAACCTCCTCCTGTCTGGTCTCCCTTAAAGTACATATTGCATTTTGCAATGGATTGGAGGGTGGGAGAGGTTGCTACTAAGATCATTTTCTTTACCTGTGAACCTGAACGTGTCATGAGCCTTCTCTTTGACATTTTTGACCTGGCTATTTCTCCTCCTCTACCTAACAATGGTGGAGCTCCTTATCCTTGCCTTGGAGGCCCTGCTTTGCTCTGCCCTTCATTTGTGTGGTTTTGGGTTGCCTCTCCTCACCAATAACTTACACTCCACCAAAAATGCACTGTTTGTCACTTCATCCACAGATTTCAGTGTGCTTCCTTTCCTTACACAGGGAGTGCTCTTTTGTGAGATGATCCAAAAGAACACTGTCCCAGGTCCCCCCACCCCAGTCCCTCCTGAAGATTCACTTCTACCTTTCATATATTTATATATATATATATATATATATATATATATATATATATATATATATATATATATATATATATAAAGGCCAGAAGGGACCACTGAGATCATCTAGTCTGATCTCCTGAGTAATACACCGTGGTACTCTGTACTTCAAAGCAACACCCCAGAACCCCATATTCACTACTGTCACATAATTATGATATGTTTTGTATGCCTTGTGAGGTATCATTTTGAAAGTCTTAATCTGTTGAACATTAATATCCTGTTGGGTTGTATGTGCTATCATTGTATGTGAAGTTATGAAGTTTTGCTATGTGTATGTTACTGAAATATGTTGTGAGGTTGCGAAAACCCACAAAGAGCCTTTCAGGTACAACAGTGGAGTAGTCAGATGTGCTGATGACAATTAAAGGGAATCCACACTCCCAAAGACCATCCCCGAAGAATTCTCACAGACTGCACAGAGATAGTGGAGAATGCTTGACCAGTGTGGGCAGACACCCCCCACGTCACAGGCATAGATCTTTCCAGCAAGCTGGAAGAAATTATAAAAGAAGAGGAAGTAACATCATGACTTGGCATCACTCCCCCACAACTGAACACCTGGAAACACATCTGAAGGACAAAGACTTTGAACTGGGGAAAGAGACCTGAGCTGGAGGACAGTTCCATCCTGTATTTTGAGATCTCTGACCTGTGATCATGGTGAGACACTGCTTGAGTCAAATCCTGTTTAGTTTACAGAATTCAGACTGTGAATTTCCCTTTATTTCTTAAGTAACGAACTTTGATCTCTATGCTAATAATTAAGGCTGCGAGTTTGCCATGGAGGTCACGGAAGTCATGGATTCCATGACTTTCCAGGACCTTCGTGACTTCTGCAGCAGTCAATATGGCTGGCCCGGGGGCTGCCTGAGCAGGAGGGAGTAAAGGCTCTGGGCAGCACTTACCTTGGGGGGCTCCCCTTAAGCAGTGACAACCCTCAGCTCCTGGGAGGAGGCATAGCCAGGCAGCTCTGCATGCTGCCTCTGCCTGAAGTCACTGCTTCCCCCCAGCACCCGTGGTGCCCTGGGCCACCCCTCCAAGATTTAGTCGGGGTACAAGTCATGGACCGTTCACGGGCCATGAATTTTTGTTTATTGCCCATAACCTGTCCATGACTTTTACTAAAAATACCCATGATCAAAACGTAGCCTTACTTATAATAACTTAAAATCTATCTTTCTGTAGTTAATACATTTCTTTTATATTTTACCTAAAACAGTGTGTTTTGGTTGAAGCGCTTGGGAAATCTCAGTTCAATTTACAAAGGCTAGTGCATGTCCTTTCTGTAGCAAGGGAGGGGTGGACTGGATAATGAACATACACTGGTCAGGCTTCTTACCAATGCAAGATGGTAGAGCTCTGGGGTGGAAGGCTGGGGAGCTGGGGGGAATTGTCTGGAACCGCTCTACTGTTGGCTTATGAGTCACTAGGAGAAGCATTCATGTAACTCAGTTGGGTGGTGTACCTGCTTGTGGAGGTCTGTGTAAGTGCAGTACCTGCTAAGATTTGTAGCTTGTCACAGCATCACAGAATGAGAGGGATACCCCAGGTTGGTGGGTTAAAAAAGCTTTGTGGTCCCACCGTCCAGGTTGCACCCTAGGAACCCCATTACATACACACCATATGACATCTCTGTTTTAAATCCTTTTTTTAAGTCCAATGCCTGTGCTTGAGCTGGGGCATGAATATCTTTTAGAAAAGCATCCAGTCTTTGGCTAAACATTTCCAGTCATGAAGAAACCACCAGAATCCTTGGTAAATTCCAGTGATTTGTTATTTCTACAAAGAAAAAATAATTGGTGACTAATAATGATGAGATTAAGGAATGATTTGGGATAGTCAATATCTCTAATTAAATAAACCACATTTAGTATGTACACATTATGTATAATATATCAAACTATTGTATGATTAAAAATTGACTAATCATTGTCTTGACAACTTTGTATCTCCTTCCTTTGTCTGCTTCTCTGTGTGTTTTGATTATTTGGGACAAAGACCCTGTCTTCTGTTTTTGCAGAATCTAGCACATTGTGGGCAGAATCTGAATGAAATTAATGGTAATAAAATAGTAACACTAATAATATTTTCATTCTTTGTTATATTCTTTGTACCCTAATCAAAGCTGACTGCAATAATTTATACAAACCTATTAATTTACTAACAGAATTCTACGGCATGTTCAGAATCATGCAGTCTGGTCAACTAAAGTACTTTTGCTTACCATAAGCAATCTGTTATAATTGCTGCAATTTACCTTAATAAAACACCTACTGTAGCAAAGGTATATTCTCCAGCACACAACCTACACAAGATATAGTTTGCTGTTAATGTTGAGAGAAAAGAACAATGTTTTAATCAAACCAAATATGCTAAAGCATGATGTCTTACCACCATCAGGAAAGTTACAGGTCACAGTGATCTGAATACACTATGTAGCTAATGCCCAACAGCTGAAACAATGCACAAATCATTTTAAAAAATTTCTACTTGATCCTGGCATTCACAGTATGAGATTTTGCTCATAACATTGTTTCCTGCTATCTAACATCTGGTTAGAGTCTCAGTAGAGGTCCAAGCTCTCAGATTTGGATACAATAGTAGTGCAAAGAAACTGAGCGAGCAGCATCAGTTCCATTTCTGAAATTCCAGGCAACTGTCCAAACACTGTTACAGCTTCAACATAGGATGTCACTAGAGAGTTCGAGTTCCAAAGTAAACTATGGATTTATCATCCCATTTAGGAAGGAAAAATAGCAATAGCTGAAAAATGGCAACACCTTTTACATTCTAATCTATCCCATACCATTCAATTCTGCTACAGCCTCAGGGGATGTTAGGGATCTCTAAATGTTAACATTAATGTTAATATAAATAATACAATAATACCAATAATAAAATAGTATCAATAATAAAAGTTGCCATTTAAAAATATACTATACTCTTCTGATGCAGACTATCCATTTTTTGTAACATCACATAAAGCAAGGTAAGAAAATGAAAAAAAGTCCAATCCAAAATGAAAAGTCACTTATTAATATTATTGCGAGTGACCTAACGTGATTTTCATAAGGCAATTTATCATATAGCCAGCAGGCTGTATGAAGTATGTGACTGGATTAAAGGGGTGGTTGCAGACTGGAGAATGTGTTCCAGCATTCCTCAGCTACTACTTAAGAAGCAGTTTTCCCACCTGAGCAAGACAACACTTCTGTTTTTGTGCTAAATTTTCTTTGTTTTACTGTTACCCATTCTTTCACTTGTATGTATTCTCCATCTGCTGTATCCTGTCTAACACAGAATCATAGAATCATAGAATATCAGGGTTGGAAGGGACCCCAGAAGGTCATCTAGTCCAACCCCCTGCTCAAAGCAGGACCAAGTCCCAGTTAAATCATCCCAGCCAGGGCTTTGTCAAGCCTGACCTTAAAAACCTCTAAGGAAGGAGATTCTACCACCTCCCTAGGTAACGCATTCCAGTGTTTCACCACCCTCTTAGTGAAAAAGTTTTTCCTAATATCCAATCTAAACCTCCCCCATTGCAACTTGAGACCATTACTCCTCGTTCTGGCATCTGCTACCATTGAGAACAGTCTAGAGCCATCCTCTTTGGAACCCCCTTTCAGGTAGTTGAAAGCAGCTATCAAATCCCCCCTCATTCTTCTCTTCTGCAGACTAAACAATCCCAGCTCCCTCAGCCTCTCCTCATAAGTCATGTGCTCTAGACCCCTAATCATTTTTGTTGCCCTTCGCTGGACTCTTTCCAATTTATCCACATCCTTCTTGTAGTGTGGGGCCCAAAACTGGACACAGTACTCCAGATGAGGCCTCACCAGTGTCGAATAGAGGGGAACGATCACGTCCCTCGATCTGCTCGCTATGCCCCTACTTATACATCCCAAAATGCCATTGGCCTTCTTGGCAACAAGGGCACACTGCTGACTCATATCCAGCTTCTCGTCTACTGTCACCCCTAGGTCCTTTTCCGCAGAACTGCTGCCTAGCCATTCGGTCCCTAGTCTGTAGCGGTGCATTGGGTTCTTCCATCCTAAGTGCAGGACCCTGCACTTATCCTTATTGAACCTCATCAGATTTCTTTTGGCCCAATCCTCCAATTTGTCTAGGTCCTTCTGTATCCTATCCCTCCCCTCCAGCGTATCTACCACTCCTCCCAGTTTAGTATCATCCGCAAATTTGCTGAGAGTGCAATCCACACCATCCTCCAGATCATTTATGAAGATATTGAACAAAACCGGCCCCAGGACCGACCCCTGGGGCACTCCACTTGACACCGGCTGCCAACTAGACATGGAGCCATTGATCACTACCCGTTGAGCCCGACAATCTAGCCAGCTTTCTACCCACCTTATAGTGCATTCATCCAGCCCATACTTCCTTAACTTGCTGACAAGAATGCTGTGGGAGACCGTGTCAAAAGCTTTGCTAAAGTCAAGAAACAATACATCCACTGCTTTCCCTTCATCCACAGAACCAGTAATCTCATCATAAAAGGCGATTAGATTAGTCAGGCATGACCTTCCCTTGGTGAATCCATGCTGACTGTTCCTGATCACTTTCCTCTCCTCTAAGTGCTTCAGGATTGATTCTTTGAGGACCTGCTCCATGATTTTTCCAGGGACTGAGGTGAGGCTGACTGGCCTGTAGTTCCCAGGATCCTCCTTCTTCCCTTTTTTAAAGATGGGCACTACATTAGCCTTTTTCCAGTCATCCGGGACTTCCCCCGTTCGCCACGAGTTTTCAAAGATAATGGCCAAGGGCTCTGCAATCACAGCCGCCAATTCCTTCAGCACTCTCGGATGCAATTCGTCTGGCCCCATGGACTTGTGCACGTCCAGCTTTTCTAAATAGTCCCTAACCACCTCTATCTCTACAGAGGGCTGGCCATCTCTTCCCCATTTTGTGATGCCCAGCACAGCAGTCTGGGAGCTGACCTTGTTAGTGAAAACAGAGGCAAAAAAAGCATTGAGTACATTAGCTTTTTCCACATCCTCTGTCACTAGGTTGCCTCCCTCATTCAGTAAGGGGCCCACACTTTCCTTGGCTTTCTTCTTGTTGCCAACATACCTGAAGAAACCCTTCTTGTTACTCTTGACATCTCTTGCTAGCTGCAGCTCCAGGTGCGATTTGGCCCTCCTGATATCTTTCCTACATGCCCGAGCAATATTTTTATACTCTTCCCTGGTCATATGTCCAACCTTCCACTTCTTGTAAGCTTCTTTTTTATGGAGCCTGTGATCCAATACCATCTGAAATCATTGAGTACCTTTCAGTGACTCTAATGGGCACCCTTGCATTGACTTCAATTGGCATTAAATTGTTACCCTAGGTGGCAAACTTTCTTAGGCAGGGACTGTATTCTTTCCATCTTCTCTGTACAGTGCCTACCTTAACTAAAGTTCGTAGGTGCTACCATCATCATCATAATTATTAAGTAATAATTACCTGCGTAGCTAAGTTTGCACACAGAGATTCATAAATTATAAAGCCAAAAGGGACCATACTTATCATCTATCATCCTATCATCGTCTGACCTTCTGTATAGCACAGGCCATAGGGCTTCCCTGAATTAATTTATTTGAACTACAGTGTGTATATAATTGTCACAACCTATGGGCCTCAAACCCAGGTCTAAGGAGCAGCCACACTTTGAGCCTCCAATTGGTAGACTGCTGACAGAAGCTGATCTCGGACTCATGAAGCCGAGCCCCAGTTTGAGGCTCCTCCCCGACATTCCATTGGTGGAGTCCCAGAGCAGCCGATTGACTCATTGGCCATACTTAAGCCAGCAACAGGAAGCTGTCTGAATAACTGGGATCCACCACCTGTTTCTGCAGATTGATTTCCTGGTGTCCTGTCCTCTGACTTGTAGTTCTGATCTCTGGTTTGTCTCCTGCCTTAAACCCTCTGGTTTTCTGACCCACCCTGATTCTGGTTACCAACTAGTGGTTCTGATCTCCTGATATCCTGACTCAGCTGACTCTTGACTCCTGACTGTGGACTCTCACTCTGACCACTAGGTCTGGCTGTCCACAATCTGGCCTTGACAAATTTAAAAAATCATCCAATCTCAATTTTAACTTTTCTAATGATGGAGGATCCACTACAACACTTGGTAAGTTATAAAATGGTTAATTATCCTCAGTATTAAAAAAAATTGCCTTTTTTCTAGTCTGAATTTGTCTAGCTTCAAATTACAGGCATTGGATCTCATAATACATTTGTTAGATTGAAGAGCCTTTTGTTAGCAAATTTCTATTGCCCACATACATACGTATAGATTGTAATCAAGGCATCCCTTAATTATGTTAAGGTAAACAAATTGAGGTATTTGAGTCTATCACTATAATGCCTGTTTCCCAATCATTTAATCATGTTGTGACTCTTTCCTGAACTCCCTCCAATTTATCAATATCCTTCTTGAATACTAGATATCAGAACTAGGTGCAGGATTCCAGAAGCAGTTGCACCAATGCCAAGTATGGAGGTCATATAACCTCCTTACTCTTACTCAATATTCCTGGTTTATACATCCAACGATCACACTACCCACTGTAGTCACAAACCGCATTGTGGGCTCAGGGTGGATAATCAGCTAAACATGACTCCCAAAACTTTTTCAGAGTCACTGCTTCCCAGGATTGAGTCACCCATCTGGTAAATATGCCCTACATTCTTTGTTCCTAGATGCATACATTTACATTTAACTGTATTAAAATGCATATTGTTTTCTTGCACCTAGTTTACCAAGTGATCTAGATCTTTCTGCATCAGTGTCCTGTCTTATTATTTACCACTTCCTTAATTTTTGTGTTGTCTGAAAATTTTATCAGTGATGATTTTATGGTTTTCAAGGAAGGCATCTTCATCCTCCTCCCCCCTCACCAGCTGATATGTGGTGGTGTCATTGTTTTGCATGAAACAGCTTAGGTGCATGACAGCAGGACAGGATTCCTGGCTGTGAATCACAAGCAGAGGTCACCTGCAAACTTTATCAGTAATTATTCTGTTTTCTCCCAAGTCATTGACAAATCCCCATGGGACCCCTCTAGAAATACACCAGCTTGCTGATTCTCCAATTACAACTACATTTTGAGACCTAACAGCCTCTTTTTAATCCATTAATATGTGCCATGTTGATTTTGTATTCTAATTTCTTAATAAAAATATGGTGCAGTACCATTTCAAGTGTCTTACAGAAGACTAAGTATATTACATTGACACTACTACCTTTATCAACCAGACTTATAATCACCTAAAAATATAGGATGTAGACACCACAGTTGAAAACTACAATGCACCCCCTTTGTCTGTTGACTTGATCACTCTCTGGTGGTGTCTGAATTGCAGATACTGTATAGCTGTCCTTTCGGTGGTGAAGAGATTGTGGTGGGTGAAATATTTGTTAAGGATGTCATTCAATTTTTTTTCCTGAAGAAGTCAATGTAATGTTCAAGTGTGTGGTTTCATTCACTATGGGGTGCCCAGTCAGATGATTCTTTTTTCTTATGGCTATCAGTGGCGATGTGGTAGTTATGGGTCATTGTGAAAGAATTCTTGGAGGCAAGGCTAGTGAAAGAATTCTTTGCTTTCTCCACATGGCAGTAACTTTAGCAGCTGCTGTTTAACATCCTCCACAGTTACTGATGATTGTTTTCTATTCCAACGCCATTGTATGATATCACTACATCTGATTTTTCCCAAATATGGAACAGAAATATTTATTGAACACTTCTGCATTACCAGCATTATCATTGACAAGTCAACCATTTTATTCTAGTAATGGAACAATTCCATTGTTAGGATTTGTTTTATTTCTAATACTCTTGAAAAATTCCTTTGGATTGTCCTTAATTCTGGTGGCCATAGGTTTCTCCACATGTTCTTTTGCTTCACCTGTTCATATTTTACAATTCCTAGCTTCTGATTTATATTGACTATCAGCTTCCCCTTTCTTCCACTTGTTATATATATATTATTTATTTCTATAGCTTCTTGTACTTCTCTTCTAAACCAGGTTGGTTGTTTAACCAGTTTGGTCTCTTTTCTCAGTTGTGATAGGTTTTGGGGGAATCTAGTAAAATATTCTTAAACATCTCCCAATTATCAGTCACATTTTTCTGTTTAAATTCTTTCTCCAAATTAATTTTTCACACCTGTATTCAGCTATGTGTCACTGGCCCTTTTAAAGCAAAGTATATACATTACTGCTTTAGACTTTTCTGTTTGCACATAACAAATATAATCCAATCATCATGATCACTTGTACCTAAACTACCCCTGACTTCTAATTCTCATTTCAACATCTCTTTCAGTCAAGATCAGATTATGTAGAATTCCCGCTGGCTGAATGCAACACTTTTTGAGTTAGAAAATTGCCAACTATAATTTTTTGAAATTCCAAAGGTGTTTTCATACTGGCAGTATGAGACTCAGCAAATGTCACTGAGACTGAAGTGCCCCATGATAACACAGCTTTTTCCCCTACGCATTATAGAAAGGTGTTAGTCATCCTGTTCTCTAGTGTGGTGGCTTGTAGCAGACCTTAACTAATATCTGATCTTCTGCTTTATATGGTAGAATATTAATCCATATGTATTCAAGATCACATGCTTCTGAGTTGTGTGACTCAAACAGGTAATGCCATAGATCAGTGGTTCTCAAAGCTGGTCCACTGTTTGTTCAGGGAAAGCCCCTGGCAGGCCGGGCCGGTTTGTTTACCTGCCGCATCCGCAGGTTCGGCCAATTGTGGCTCCCACTGGCCGCGGTTCGCCGCTCCAGGCCAATGGGGGCTGTGGGAAGCGGCGCGGGCTGAGGGTTGTGCTGGCTGCCCTTCCCGCAGCCCCCAGTGGCCTGGAGCCGTGAACCATGGCCAGTGGGAACCGCAATCCGCCGAACCTGCGGACACGGCAGGTAAACAAACTGGCCCAGCCCGCCAGGGGCTTTTCCCTGAACAAGCAGCGGACCGGCTTTGAGAATTACTGCCACAGCTGACCTAAAGTGCCACTCCCCCTCCCCTTTTGCCCACTCACTCTTTCCTCAACAGATTATAATGATTGACTTTAATATTCCAGTCATTTGAATCTTATCGGGTTTCAGTGACGCCAACAACATATACTCGTATATGAGCAATTTCAATTCCTCTTGCATGGATATAGGAAATTAAAGAATTTCTTCTCTTCACGTCCTTTGATGTCTTGATTCATTTTGTTTCCAGCATCTTGATTTTATGCTAAATGAGTGCTTATTTGTTCCCTCTTCTCACCCATCTCTTTTTACTGCCCTCCTGACTACTCTAGCTGGCCTGTCCCCCAGAAGACTGATTCTACTGAGACAGAGGCCATCCAAACTTTGCAGCCTCCTCTCATCATAAAAGGTGGACCAATGTTCCACAAAAATCAAACCTATCTACTTTTCATTACTTTATTAGCTAGTGGTTCTTTTCAAAATCTTCTGCCTTCTGTGTTCCTTCACTCACGGGTCAGGAAGGATCTCCAAGAAGATCACTTGAACATTCTTCTCCTTCATCACCCTTACAAATTCTCTGAAGTCATCTATAATGTGTAAGGTATCCTACAAGGCAGTTTTGTTAGTGCTGACATGCAGTATTCTTGCCCTCTAACTTCAAAAGCCTATCCAATATTAGAGTCAGTCACATCTTATGTCTTGGGTCTGAGAGGACATCATACCATCCTGTTCCCTGCCTCTCCCTTTCAGAATGTTCTTTCCATTCTTTTTAGTATAAAACCCACAACAAGGATTTTCTGTCTTCCTTTGACAATTGGTGATTTCCTTTGGGGCACTCTTGATTTTTCTTGTGGGTTGGGCTGAGCAGTTATCCATATGTGTGTCTCATACACCTCTGACTCTTCTGTAGTTTCCATGAGGAGCTGCGGGTAATGATTGGAAACTTCTAGCTGTGTAGAATTCCTCATGGTCCTCTTCTGTCTGGTAATCACAGGCTGAAGCTGTGTGGAATGCCACCTCATCCTTTTGCTTTTATTGGTTATGAAATGCCAGATCTACTCTGATTGCTTCTGTCTCTGTTTCTGTGGTGACCTGTTACTTTCTTCCCTGAATCTGGGTGGCGGTGCTTCCTGAATCTGGTTGTCCAAGAACTTCTCAGCCTCTCTGATGCTCTGTAATGTATGTACTAGGCCTTCCACTCTAAGAATCTTTTCTTCAAGCATTGCCATTTCATCCCACAAGAGTTGAAATCTATGGAGCAAGATTAGGCGTACAATTTCTGTAGGCCAACAGCCATTGAGGGCAGGGTCCATTAGAAACTCCTTTTGGGAGGATATAAGCATACAAGTGGATCAACATTTTAGCACACGGGCTTCTAGAAGCTCGGCTAATGAATACATTGTTTTAAATTTTCAGATGTACAATGAGCTTGTGGAACCAGGACTCAGCTCTTGGGAAAAAAATGAAGCTCCTTTTTCCATGCAAACATCACTGGTGAGGGAGAAATGCAGAAATTATACACTATATTGTTATAAGCAGAATCAGAATTATCTCTAAAGACAATACTTTTCCACGTTGCCCTAGAAGTTTCAGCAGGTTTTTAACATTATACAGCAGCATTCAAAATTCCATCCAAATAATAAAAGTATATTTTTAACATATCTGGGAAAAATCAGTTAACAAGGTAACATAAAAAGCATAAATCAATACTGAATTTCAGAAATTCTTGATATTTCACACTTCTTTGAAACCTGCCAAGAGCATTTTAAATTACCTAAGCATTTTATCCTTATTTTGTTTAAGCAAATAACAAATATAATGAAATTATTCAGAGAGCTGTCAAACAAAAGACAAACTGATTCTACTAAAATGGGAGTGGGGAAGACTAGAGAAGCAGCACTGACAAACTTATAAATACTAAAAACAAGTAAGCTGGCAATTCTTTTTATCACATATAACACTTTAATATTAGTAAAATAGAGAAGGCTTGAAATTAATTTGTTTTTTTAAAAAACTTAACAGGTATATAATATATAGGAAAACATGATTGGCATGATCTTAAATTTCACATATATCCCCCTGTAAACCCAAATACCCCAGTTCAGTTAAATACATTGTTATACAATTTTTAAAAAGAATATTATTTACCCAAGACTGGAATGGCTCTTAATGAGCTATTCTGATCTATAATATTGATGGATAAACGTCAAAAGGTTCAGAGGTTTGGTTCACATAAGTACACACAATTTAGAACTTCTTGAATCTGCAAAATTGAGCTAGAACTCTTACTAGTCTTTAACTTCAGGAGATGTGGGTTCAAATCAAGTGACTCGGTTATTGCATTTTTACTTTTACCAAAAACAGTGCCTCTTGAATCACCAGAAAAATCTATGGTCTACAACAAATCTGACGTAAGATCAGACACCAAAGGGATATAAGGGGACATTTACATGTCTCTTACAAAGCAGGATAATTCAAAAATTGCCTAACTTGACTCAGTAAGAACATGTGCTAAGGAAATTATTTGATACATATTTGGTCATATAGATAACATTATGCCACCTCTATAAATTCAGAAATTCAATACAAAATGTATATGTTTGCTGTGGTAAACCCCTATCTGCTTGACTGTAGCAAGGGGCATCAAAAGGGTCAACTGTTTGGGGTCAAAGAGCCCTGAAGCTATTTCTTCAGTATAGAGAGTGTATTTTTTTTCTTCTCACTAGGACAACATGATGTGGGACAAGTTGTCACAGATTCAGCCACTCCTTTCCAATCACCCACTTGGGTCTGTGTGGGGAATCCAAACCTTTGTCCTTTGATCCCAAGCTGTTTTAAGCAACAGAGCCTGAACAGAGTCTAGCCACTGTCCCAGTCTTGGTGTTCCTATGCATTTAGTATAGACCTGCAGTTTAACATTCCCTCTTGAGAACCATAACCCAATGCCTAGTTGCCTATTCCCTCTGGGCACAGGGCTGACCCTTCAGACTCTCCATGCTTAAACATATCCCCTCCCAGAACAATCCCCCAAAGATATGAAAGTTCCGGTTTAGAATTTAACGCCCTCTGGAAGCAACCGGTAGCACCCCACACACTTTGCCTGGAGTTGAAGGCATTTTCTCTTTTTATACTTTATTGTATAAAGCACAAGAAGTATAGATCATACAGAAAACAATAAACACTACATGCATTTCCCTCGCCCTTCCCTGGGGAATCCTTGGGGACCATTGTTGTGCAGGATAGAAGGAAGGCTGGCAAGGTGTCCCCTGTCTCAAGCGGGCTCTTACATGATGGGTGGTCTCTCTCTCTGGGGTCCATTCCCCAGATTTTGTGACCCCTCTCTCTCCTGTGCAACACTTTTTCTTCCTCTTTAGCTCTCTGTTCCTGTGTTTCCTTATTTAAAACACTCCTGGTCATTTGGCTTCCTTCATTTGCCTATACATTTCCACTGCTTCTACCACCCCACCGCACCTCGCCCTTCAGAGGGATAAACTAAAACTGGATTTCCACAGTATGAGCTCACTCATTGTTTCCCGGTATTTACCCCTGAATAGGGTTCTTCATTCCTAAGCACCACCTGCTGTATCAGTGCTAGGAGGACCTGATACAATCCATGCCAGCAGAGGTGGAATTCACATTCTCAGAAGCATTCAGAAGTAGAGCAATTTCATAATACACTTTCACAATATCAGACAGAATTCATAAGTTGTACAGACAGATACTCAAGTTGACTCAGTCCTTAAATAGATTTGGCCATGATTTCTTCTGCTCTGCCATAAAATGCAGTCTAAAATCTGTTCAGTAGCTAAGGGCCAGATTATGGCATGGCACTATGTTACTGCTAAGGAACATTAAGTGGGACTAAGATCCTCCATGGCTTCTCAATATCTCAGCTGCAAACATTGGAGTAAAGTGGGAACTACATTCCTGTTACTTATAATCCTACTAGGTAGGTGGAGAGAGGGCAAAAAGGCAGGAAATGGGAATGGTGCTGACTAGAGCCATATAAACCACAAATAGATAAATCAGACCTGACAGATTACAATTTTGCAAACTGGAAACCATTAAATTAGGCTTGAATAAAGACTGGGAGTAGATAAGTCATTACACAAAGTAAAAACTATTTCCCCATGCTAATTTTTCGCCTACTGTTACTCACACCTTCTTGTCAACTGTTTGAAATGGGCCATCCTGATTATCACTACAAAAGTTTTTTTTTCTTCTGCTGATAATAGCCCACCTTCATTGATTAGTCTCATTACAGTAGGTATGGCAACACCCATTTTTTCATGTTCTATGTGTATATATATATCTTCCTACTGTATTTTTCACTGCATGCATCCGATGAAGTGGGTTTTAGCCCACCAAAGCTTATGCCCAAATACATTTGGTAGTCTCTAAGGTGCCACAAGTACTCCTCAGTTTTTTTGCTGATACAGACTAACACAGCCACTACTCTGACATCTAAACCCTGTATTTCTGCCCCTTCCATATCTGATATTTGAAGGGCAGGAGCTTTTTCTTAAATGAAGGTGCCCCTCTGTTGTGGCTTCACTGTCCTGCATGGAAGCTGCTTGCTGCTGTATCCATATACTCATGTACTCAGTTGAGTATAAACCTCCCCAGATTTATCCAGGGATGAAAAGATCCCTCACAGAACACAGTTCCATGGGGGTGCAGATCTCATGCAGTGGCTCCCCATAATACATTCCTCACTTTGCCCTGCTCAGAAGAATATTGGTCCATTGCATTCAGGGCTTTTCAAGTCCCCAGTATGTTGGGTGAGAGTCAGGATTTTCCCCTCACAGAATGATTCTTCTTCTTTGCAGTAGCAATTAGAAAAAGTTGTAAGAAAAGAAAAAGGATTACAAGTTCCTTATTTTTTATTATTTTGGGGTATAGTCTTATTTATAAATGTCATAACTGATATTCTTTCTTAGATACAGGAACCTAACTCTCCTACTTTCTTCTGGTGCTTTATGAAACTGTACATTAATAAAGTAAGAATGGAAGAATTGGTGTAAGAACTACTGAAATCCTCTATCTGCCTAAATATATCTCTAGCAAACATAGAAACATATTTGCCTCAAAGAAGAGTCAATGCCTTCTCAAAATAATCCTGGACCAGCAAATAATTAGACAGATATACTTTTACTTGTCAGTACAATGATTCTGCTGATCCACTGAAGGATGAAAAAACACTTGACACATTCCTTTGCACATCACTTGGGAGCAGGCCATGGTAAAGAGAGAGGGCAAGGCTAGTTGCTTTGCCATGTAACTGACCTCACCTGGCAAGAAATGAAGAGCCAGAGGGCTGCTGCTCCATTGCCTAGGGGGAGGATTTCTTCAATTGCACGTGTATGCGCACACGCACGCACGCACACACACACACACATATACTTCTTGAAAACAAAGATTTGGATAAAATGTGGATAGTCACATTTACAAGTTTCCCTATTTTTTCAGAAGAGAGGTATTTTGGCCACAAATCAGCAGATTTAGGAAATAGAAAACTTCTTCCTATGCTGCTCTCTAGCATAGGCAGTTGGAAGCCAAATTACTGAGCATAAATTATGGCTAATCCTAGCAAGAATAATTTACACTTTTGAACCTTCTCTCAGTAGCATTTAGGGATCAATGAGCATAGAGTGA
The DNA here is from genome assembly GCF_015237465.2 of Chelonia mydas. NCBI lineage: Eukaryota > Metazoa > Chordata > Testudines > Cheloniidae > Chelonia > Chelonia mydas. The sequence goes on from NC_057852.1 coordinate 102,512,152, forward strand.
AACCTGATATTAGTGATCACTCCAGGGACTGAAAGAAAGTGGTATTTTAAGGGAAATTGCCTCTTAATAAGTGTTGCTGAGGATTTTAGCAGCAAACCTGAAGTGAATCCAAAAGAAGATTCAGTTATGATTTAATACAAAAATATATTGTTTAGAAAGCACTACATATTTTAATAATATGTAACCCCTTTGGCTTTACATTTGTTGTGTAAAAAGACAACAGTAAGACATGGTCCTAGGAGAGAAACCCCATGACTCAAAAAGATCACTCTGCCTTTAATAACATCCACCTCAAAACATCTCTAGTACCTCTCTAGGAACTGAAGATTCAAGACTTTGATTATTTCAACTGTTCTCTGCATATTCCTTTAATTAGAACGTTAATCTCTTTTCTCTAAGGTTATAAACCGTTACAGAGAAAATTTTGATATTTTTTCCACATGTATTAAATCTTCCTTCCAAAACCATTTGAGTAGATATCTCTTCTTAAAAATTCAAATATTTATATTCCTTTTAAACTAAAGGGCCAGATTCACCAGTATACTCAGGTGTAGCAGTGTGTGGCAGGGCCCCCATGGCTTCTGCCTCTGCTAGGCTCACAAAGTCACTCTGAGACCCTGGGTTTTGTAACCACTGGTGCTCTTTATTCTCAGGCTTGTTCCCACCACTGTTTCACCATGTACAAGTATCCCTTCACCATCTGCAGGGAGGGACGGAAGAGTTACCTCCCTGCTTCTATTCCCTGCCTTTTCCCTTTCCTCCTGCTCTCCCCTGGCTCCCTTATCCTGAGGCTTTTATGCAGCTCTATGCTAATTAGGTAGCAGCTGTTTCTGCCTCCCAGTTAAGGCCAGGTTAGCTCCAGCCTGCTCTAATTTGTTCCCCTAACAAGGAGCGGGCATGACAGAGGGCTGAATCTGCAACCCTTTGCCCAGCACCCTGTCACATCAGGTTTCAGATTACAGTGCAGCTATTTAAATCTGGCTATTTAAAATATGTCTATATCTGCTTTGCATCACTGGAGCAATGCAAGTGAGCCAAAGCATACACGGTGTATCTTTTAGGCACCTTGCCACCCAGTGGAATCCCACAGCCCTAACATAGGTGCAAAGTCTCCCTATACCGCGCATGGGGAGAGATAAGCCCTTAAGAATAAGATCCACAAAAGCCATATAAACAAGCCAGTAGGAAATGCTGCTGAGAAAGATGTGGTCTAAGCCCCATCCCTCAAAGGGAGCTAGCTGCCTAAGTCCAGCTCAGAGGCAAGTGCCTATCTTCACAGCCATGAATCTCTCCTAAGTTAGGTTCCTAAGCCCTTTCTTACAAAAGTGGGGGGAGAAGATGGTAATGGTGCCCCCTTTATAACTTTCAATCCCATGATTAGGGCACTTAGCTAGAGTGTGGAGGACTTAGGTTCAGTCCCCTCCCCTGCCCAATATAGAGAAGAAATCTGAACTTGAGTCTCCTACATTGAAAGAGAATGCCTTTAAGTCTGGGTATGGTGTATCCTGAGGGATTGCTCTCTCAATTTCTCCTCAGTATGTATGTATTTTAAAATAATTACAATGAAAGCTGTAAATCAATAGGAATAAAGTGTTAGTGTTTGATATTGACGTGGTCCCTGTGACCCTCACAGACCAGGTACCAGTTCTTGCCAAGGCTTTTGGCCTCAGCCAAGCACAAATGCATAGCTGGAAACCAGTCTGTTTAATCTCTGTGTTAGTATGATTCAGATGGGTATTGGATTTACAACAATGTTTAGTGTTTAGAACTCATGAAATGCTTGTAAATTGCTGCACCCATTAATCTTGCTTATAATTTCTTTATCACGTGCTATAAGGTAATATTTAAGTTCTTGCTCTGTACATGCAAAAATGTTCGCTCTGAAACTGTGAACCCAGTCAGGAGGAATCATCTGCCCATCAAGAAGGTCTATCAAAATTAAATGGGCCTTGGTGGGACATCACAATACAAAGGCTTTAGTTGTCCCCTTACATCCATGAAGAGGCTACATGCAAAAGGACTTGGTCCATCCGCTTGAATTCTCGAAGAAGGAAATACATTTTATCAGCTATTTTTAAAATAGTTTTTGCTGTTTGGACTCTCACAAGGCCAGAGCTACAAAACAAAAGCAGATATCCCCCAAGGTCAAACTGCATTAGCCCTTGTCAAGGTTCCTTCCCCACTCTGAACTCTAGGGTACAGATGTGGGGACCTGCATGAAAACCCCCCTAAGCTTATTCTTACCAGCTGAGGTTAAAAACTTCCTCAAGGTACAAACTTTGCCTTGTCCTTGAATCCTATGCTGCCACCACCAAGCATGTTAAACAAAGAACAGGGAAAGAGCCCACTTGGAGACATCTTCCCCCCAAAATATCCCCCCAAGCCCTACACGCCCTTTCCTGGGGAAGGCTTGATAAAAATCCTCACCAATTTGCATAGGTGAACACCGACCCAAACCCTTGGATCTTAAGAACAATGAAAAAACAATCAGGATCTTAAAAGAAGAATTTTAATTAAAGAAAAATTAAAAGAATCACCTCTGTAAAATCAGGATGGTAAATACCTTACAGGGTAATCAGATTCAAAACATAGAGAATCCCTCTAGGCTAAACCTTACCCTTACGTTACAAACAGACACAAAAACAGGAATATACATTCCATTCAGCACAGCTTATTTACCAGCCATTTAAACAAAAGAAAATCTAATGCATTTCTAGCTAGAATACTTACTAATTTAACAGAAGTTCTGAAGAGCATTCCTGATCTGTTCCCGGCAAAAGCATCACACAGACAGACAGACCCTTTGCTTCACCCCCTCCAGCCTTGAAAGTAACTTGTCTCCTCATTGGTCATTTTGGTCAGGTGCCAGCAAGATTATCCTAGCTTCTTAACCCTTTACAGGTGAAAGGGTTTTGCCTCTGGCCAGGAGGGATTTTATAGTTCTGTATACAGAAAGGTGGTTACCCTTCCCTTTATATTTATGACAGCCCTAAAAGACATTCAGAGCTGACAGATTGCTACAACTCTGTCACCTTTTGAAATCATAGATTGTAACTCATTTATGTATATTTATGTTTGCTGGCTTTAACCTTGTAATAACGCTCTCATTTCTTTTCTTAGCTAATAAATCGTTAGATAGTTTACTATAGGCAGTGATGAGCTGCCAAAATCTTAACAACCAGTTCCCTCCTCACTCCACGAGGGACCCCTTGACGCCCCCCCCAGAACCCCTGCCCCATCCACCCCCCTCCCCTGACTGCCCCCACAACTGGGCAGGAGGGTCTCGTGGGCCACTGTAGTGGGTGCCCACCCCACCCCTAAGAACCAGAGGGACCTGCCGGGGGCGAAGTGGGGAGTCCTGGTGGTGCTTACCTGGGTCAGGTCCCAGGAAGCATCCGGCAGGTCCCTCTGGCTCCTAGAGGCAGGGGAGCATAGCTGGGGGGAGCTCTGCTTCTCTGCGCCCCCCCACTACCACTTCCAGGGAATCAGCTGTTCGGCAGGAAGCCAGGGAGGGCTGAGGAGCAGGTGGCGGCTTCCCGCTCAGGCCGAGGGTGGCAGAGGTGAGCTGGGGCGGGGAGCGGTTCCCCTGTGCGCCCCTCCGGGGTTACCTGCTGCGGCGCGGGCGGCCCTCCTCGCGGCCCCGCCACCCCGGCTCACCTCCGCCTCCCTGGGCCTGAGTGTGAAGCCACTGCCTGCTTCTCAGCCCGCCCCGCCTTCCCGTGCGAACAGCTGATTCGCGGGAAGCCGGGGGGCGGGGTGGACAAGCAGAGTGCTGGAGCACCCATGGAGTCAGCGCCTAAGGCACCACTTTTGGACTGTTAAATTTAGCGGAACAACACGTTCTAAAAGGGCTTCTAAATTTAACAACTGGTTCTAGCGAACCGGTGCGAACCAGCTCCAGCTCACCGACTATAGGATTGGCTACCAGCATTGTCTTTGGTGTGAGATCTAAAGTACAGATTGACGTGGGGTAAGTGACTTGTCTCTTGGGACTGGAAGCAACCAGAATATTTTGTGATCTTTGGTGTATAGCAACCATCTATCACCGAGTCCAGTCTGCCTGAATGGTAAGGTAGACTGGAATGCCCAAGGGGACTGTCTGTGACTCTATGGTTAGACTGTTATAGTGCTTTAGGAGTTCACACTTGTTACTGGGTTGGTGAAATCTAATTATAGAACATACCACCAGTTTGGGGTTTCTGCCCTGGTTCTTGCCAGTCTGCCCTGAGGCTGGCATTCATGGTTGTGAGCCACTCCAGTCCCTGGATAGGCTACCCCATATGACACCCTTCTCTAGTCCCCCGAGTGCAGCCCTTTCGAGTTACAGGCCTGCTCTTCTATTTCAATTTGGGATGGGATCCTGCAATCCAATCACTCTTCAACTGCATCTTCAGGCTACACCTTCCTGGGTACCGTCCACCGTCCTTGATACCTAGCAGGTCCAACTGGGCTTTGGACCCTGACAGAATTCTCCTTAATAATAGTATGCAGTGACATAGAAGCAGTTTCTCCAAAACAAAGTATGATTTATTTTGCCCAAATTGTACACAGAGCTGATAGAAATAGATTTATAAATAACAAAGACTGATGCGCATATTGTCTTACCTATGCTTGACATTTCCGTCAGGCCCTTAAATAGACATGACTCCAAGTTACAGCTCGCTTGCTGCAGACCCTGGCTCTCAAGTCACTCTGTATGTCAGCCTCCTGCATGCTGACTTTGTCTCTGTCAGCTTCCAATTGAGCTGCCCACTTCTCCACTCCCTTTCTGCTGGGGCACTTTTTTAACCCTCCATGGTCTTTTGATGTCAGCCTTAGCCTTGGGAAGAGAAAACTATCCTATTTGAATGGTGCCAGCCACATAGGTTCCCCCTCCCCTTGATGACCCAGCCACTGTTGTCTTAAGTCCCTTCAAGTGGGTACCTGAGAGGCTGTCTAATCTGTGTCATTGTTTTACCCTTTCTGGTTACTTTAACAATCCCCCATTACAGCCTCTTTTTGATTTAACTCTGTGCATTCAGTCAGGCAGCAACATAAAATTGAACAGGAAAACCAAGATGTAAATCATGGTCAGAATGCTTGAAACCATTAGGCAGATAAAAAAAATACAGGAAAAACGCCAAGATGTTCAAAGTGTGGGGCAGCCTTGTAGGCCCCTATACAATGCATGGGGCAGGGAGATGCTTACAAAGTGATGCTCAGAAAGAAAACCAGCTGTGGCTGGGTGTCAGATTCTCAAAGGTATATAGGTTTCTACAATTGATGTCAATGGATATTAAGACTAAATACCCTCATGTAGGGCTGGAGAGTGCATGGCTCCTGCATGTGCAGTAGTGAGATCATTGTGTAGCACCTCATATAGGTACAGTAGTGTGTCTGGATCCAGGCAGTAGTGCTGCATACATGTTCACCATGAAAAGCCCATGAAGTTGTGGCAGAGTCTGTAGGTTTGACTGGGACATGTGGCCAGCTGCCCCAAGCCTGGAGCTCAGGTTGGGGTGCCTCTGCCTTCATTCATTCTCTTGGTGCTGCTGGCAGAGAAGGTACTGCAGCATAAATAAGCTGTTTTTTATCGTTGGTGTATATTCCTGTTCTCCAGCCACCCCATCCCATGCAGTATTAGTTGGGGAATTAAGTACACAAAGAGTAGCCTGCCCAGCAGCTGCTCCTTCTCCCCCATCCTTTTCCATCCACAGGTGTCCCTCCCCATTACCTATCCTGGTCCTGACTCCCTCCCTGCCCTGGCTATCGGTGGTTCCCCTTTCCTGTCTGTTTACCCCAAACCTCTACTCTGTCACCCACTAGATGCCTCACGAACGAATCATGTGCTTCACTAATCTGATCCGTATGCTGATGTCTACATTCTGCTACTCACATCTATGCTCATTTGCTCATGCTGGACACCCCTCTCTCATTCTCCGTACACTTCTCTGTGGCTCCCACATGGTTAGTATGCATGGACTATAGAGCCATGCACCATCAGTGCTCTGCATTCTGGCCCCTGGGCTGGGGAGGAGGATGGCATCTGGTACTAAGCGTGGTCTGAGCGTGCCTACCAGATTCAGCTCTGTAGACATGATAGGTTTGTGCATGCCTATCCCAGGGGCTTTGAGCATCACCCTGGGCCTGAGGCATGAGATAGGCATCTGCACACCTGGAGTGAGATAGCTGTACCCATGCCCACAGATGGAAGTTGAGGCACTGAGGTCACTTTACCACTGAAAACTTAGGCACTTAGGGAAATTTATCCATGAAAATTAGTTGTTCAGTGACTTTAAGTGCCTACAGGGCTTGGCAGGAGGTATTGGGAATCACAGTGGAGCCAAAAAGTGGCATTTGGGCACCTAAAATAAGTATTCTTAACAAATAATACAGAAAAATTTGTCACAGATATCACAAATTCCCCATCAAGTCCAGTCCTTTTAGAAAGCAGTTGTAGTATTCTTTCTAACTTGACCTCTAACCAGAACCAGGTTTCAGTTTCTGGTGGTCACAGGCAATCTGAAAAGTGCCAAGTGCTTCTCCTAAGGACAACATCTATTGAAGTCAAGGGAAGATGAGACTGCTCAATAGTACCTTGGAGAAGATGAAACAGCACCTCACAATGGTTCCAGTTCAGCCCTATTCAGCAAAACATTTAAGCTTTAAATACTTGGCTAAATCTCATTGACTTCAATGGGACTTATATATGTGCTTAGATACTTGGCTGAATTAGGAATAGTAACAGAACTTCTACCACATATTCAAACTGAATCTTTCCTTCATGTATTATAGACAGATTTTTTTCATTTGTTCCATTATAATCAGTTAACTCCAAGCCCTTGTATGCATGGTTCTTTGCTGTCATCTTCAGCTTTCTCCCCAGTCTCCATGAGAAGATCAAATGTCATGGAGCTAACCCTCTCTCTGTCAGCTGAAGATTTCTTGCTATTTTATGTTGCACACATCTTGTCCATCTTGTGTGGTGTAAGTTGGAGTATTAAGTGCACAAAGAGCTATTAATTATGCTTCCCTGAGCGACAACAACCCATTAACATTTTTACTTAACATTGATTTGAAGAATTGTTGTATCATGTTAACCCTTACAGGTAGCTGCATAGCATTTGTCCTAGACTATAAATGAAGCTCAACTAATTTTTGCTGAACCCTTTTAGAGACTGCAAGGGCAGGAACTGTATCACAAAACATGTCCAGAAAAGTCTTGGGAAAGTGCAAGATAATTGCCGAAATAGTAATTACTCATGAAACATTAGCCTGGAAAATTTAAAATTAAAATGACTTTAATAGGAGGACACATGTTCAGTCATATTTATAAGCCACAAGTATAATGTATTTGTGGATAACCCTATGTAGTGGTAGTTCCCCCCCGCCACCCCACTCCTCCCACAGTATTCTATCTCAAATCAAAGTGAATAAAATTAAAAGAAACCCCCTGAAAAGAATGAAGCTATTATCAGGCATTGAGCTCATCTGAGTGCATTGGGGACAACAAATAATGCTATCTAATTAATTAGGATGACAGCAAACTGTGTGACACATTTCTTATGGCTGGCTGGTTTAACATTCTAAACCCTCTTGTTGATTAGAACTTGCATGTTTTAAATAGAAAAGGATGTTAGACATCCCATCTGTTGTGTAGCACCGCTTCAGAAAAAAAAATACATTGAAGTCTTGATAAGTTCACATCACCAGCACATGACAAATGCAGCATCTTATCTAAGATGCAGTGTAACAGTTCTAATTGTTTCCAAAATTCTATTGTTTTAATCAAGCTAATCAAGCACAGAAATGAATATCAACATGATCCTATCAGTATCTGACCCTTGATGTCTGCCAAAAAAAATGCCTCACTCACTTTCAAATATTCCTTCTTTGTGTGTGTGTACCTGTGTGCAAAATGTTGAAATAGGATTCACACTGAGATGGCACATCTTGTTTACTGTGTAGTGGTTGGCATATAATGATATAATCTAGACTATTATACAGAGCTTCAACTCTAATTATGTGCATATTCTGAAATAAATTTGTTAGAAAGCAATGTTCTTAAATATCTATGATTCTATTTCATGCCTGAGAACACTGATGAAAAAGTAGTGTACTTTTAGTATACTTCAAGTAGATTTGACAAGTGTATGGACGGACAGTATATCATTCATATATCATTTCAAGTTCATTAGAACTAAGCTTTTATAGTTACTTATTTCATACACTAGCGGTTGTGCTGTTTTGGGTTATTTCCATATAGTTGTATAGTGCTTTACAAATATCAGTATGCAGTTATAATTCCCTGCAATCTGACTGGGTCAAAAAGAAGTGACTTATTTTCACCCTCATGTCACAAATCAGTATTATTTTAGTTTGTGGTGTACCTCTTCCAGCTGCTAAGATATGGGATGTAGACCTGAGGTTGAAAAGGATCCTAAAGGGAGCAGGAAAGAATCCCCTAATTATCCTTTATGTGGGAACAAATGATACGGGTAGATTCTCGCTGGAAAGTATTAAGGGAGACTATGCTAGGCTGGGGAAGACGCTTAAGGAAATCGAGGCTCAGGTAATCTTTAGTGGGATTCTGCCTGTTCCTAGAGAAGGGCAACAAAAGTGTGACAAGATTATGACTATCAACAGATGGCTTAGGCAGTGGTGCTATAAGGAGGGCTTTGGGATGTATGGCCATTGGGAGGCATTCATGGATAGAGGACAGTTCTCTTGGGTTTCAGAGTAACAGCCGTGTTAGTCTGGACTTCATCTGAGTAGGGAAGGAAATAGACTTCTAGGATGGAGGCTGGCACAACTGATTAAGAGAGTTTTAAACTAGGAATTTGGGGGAGATGGTTGGGAGATGTCCAGGTAATCTCCACGCCAGATTTTAGCATTGAGAGGGAAGAAAACGAAGTAAGAAAGGATACAGCCGTGGGTAGGAGAATGTATATAAGGAGGAAGGGCAGTGTGGATACCAGTCTAATAGGTTATACTGGCTGTAGAATGACCGTGCCTAAAAGGGTACAGAATGTGAACGAGGCCAAACAGCAAAAATTAAGATGTTTCTACACCAATGCGAGAAGCCTAGGTAACAAAATGGAGGAACTAGAGCTACTGGTGCAGGAAGTGAAACCAGATATTATAGGGATAACAGAAACATGGTGGAATAGTAGTCATGACTGGACTACAGGTATTGAAGGGTATGTGCTGTTTAGGAAAGACCGAAACAAAGGTAAAGGTGGTGGAGTAGCATTGTATATCAGTGATGAGGCAGAATGTAAAAAGATAAGAAGCGATGGAATGGATAACACAGAGTCCATCTGGGCAAAAATTACATTGGGGAAGAAAACTATTAGAGCCTCCCCTGGGATAGTGCTTGGGGTGTGCTATAGACTGCCGGGATCTAATTTGGATATGGATAGAGCCCTTTTTAATGTTTTTAATGAAGTAAATACTAATGGAAACTGCATGATCATGGGAGACTTTAACTTCCCAGGTATAGACTGGAGGACGAGTGCTAGTAATAATAATAGGGCTCAGATTTTCCTAGATGCGATAGCTGATGGATTCCTTCATCAAGTAGTTGCTGAACCGACTACAGGGGATGCCATTTTAGATTTGGTTTTGGTGAGTAGTGAGGACCTCATAGAAAAATTGGTTGTAGGGGATAATCTTGGTTCAAGTGATCATGAGCTAATTCAGTTCAAACTGAACGGAAGGATTAACAAAAATAAATCTGCAACTAGGGTTTTTGATTTCAAGAGGGCTGACTTTCAAAAATTAAGGAAATTAGTTAGGGAAGTGGATTGGACTGAAGAATTTATGGATCTAAAGGTAGAGGAGGCCTGGGATTACTTTAAATCAAAGCTGCAGAAGCTATCGGAAGCCTGCATCCCAAGAAAGGGGAAAAAATTCATAGGCAGGAGTTGTAGACCAAGCTGGATGAGCAAGCATCTCAGAGAGGTGATTAAGAAAAAGCAGAAAGCATACAGGGAGTGGAAGATGGGAGGGATCAGCAAGGAAATGTACCTTACTGAGGTCAGAACATGTAGGGATAAAGTGAGACAGGCTAAAAGTCAAGTAGAGTTGGACCTTGCAAAGGGAATTAAAACCAATAGTAAAAAGTTCTATAGCCATATAAGTAAGAAGAAAACAAAGAAAGAAGAAGTGAGACCACTAAACACTGAGGATGGAGTGGAACTTAAGGATAATCTAGGCATGGCACAGTATCTAAACAAATACTTTGCCTCAGTCTTTAATAAGGCTAAAGAGGATCTTAGGGATAATGGTAGCATGACAAATGGGAATGAGGATATGGAGGTAGATATTACCATATCTGAGGTAGAAGCAAAACTCAAACAGCTTAATGGGACTAAATTGGGGGACCCAGATAATCTTCATCCAAGAATATTAAAGGAATTGGCACCCGAAATTGCAAGCCCATTAGCAAGAATTTTTAATGAATCTGTAAACTCAGGAGTTGTACCGTATGATTGGAGAATTGCTAACATAGTTCCTATTTTTAAGAAAGGGAAAAAGGTGATCCGGGTAACTACAGGCCTGTTAGTTTGACATCTGTAGTATGCAAGGTCTTGGAAAAATTTTTGAAGGAGAAAGTAGTTAAGGACATTGAGGTCAATGGTAAATGGGACAAAATACAACATGGTTTTGCAAAAGGTGGATCGTGCCAAACCAACCTGATCTCTTTCTTTGAGAAAGTAACAGATTTTTTAGACAAAGGGAGCACAGTGGATCTAATTTACCTAGATTTCAGTAAGGCGTTTGATACCGTGCCACATGGGGAATTATTAGTTAAATTGGAAAAGATGGGGATCAATATGAACACTGAAAGGTGGATAAGGAACTGGTAAAAGGGGAGACTACAACGGGTCCTACTGAAAGGTGAACTGTCAGGCTGGAGGGAGGTTACCAGTGGAGTTCCTCAAGGATCAGTTTTGGGACCAATCTTATTTAATCTTTTTATTACTGACCTCGGCACAAAAAGTGGGAGTGTGCTAATAAAGTTTGCAGATGATACAAAGCTGGGAGGTATTGCCAATTTAGAGAAGGACCGAGATATCATACAGGAGGATCTGGATGACCTTGTAAACTGGAGTAACAGTAATAGGATGAAATTTAATAGTGAGAAGTGTAAGGTTATGCATTTAGGGATTAATAACAAGAATTTTAGTTATAAGCTGGGGACACATCAATTAGAAGTAATGGAGGAGGAGAAGGACCTTGGAGTATTGGTTGATCATAGGATGACTATGAGCTGCCAATGTGATATGGCTGTGAAAAAAGTGAATGCAGTCTTGGGATGCATCAGGAGAGGTATTTCCAGTAGGGATAAGGAGGTTTTAGTACCGTTATACAAGGCACTGGTGAGACCTCACCTGGAATACTGTGTGCAGTTCTGGTCTCCCATGTTTAAGAAGGATGAATTCAAACTGGAACAGGTACAGAGAAGGGCTACTAGGATGATCCGAGGAATGGAAAACTTGTCTTATGAAAGGAGACTCAAGGAGCTTGGCTTGTTTAGCCTAACTAAAAGAAGGTTGAGGGGAGATATAGAATCATAGAATCACAGAGTTGGAAGGGACCTCTGGAGGCCATCTAGTCCAACCCCCTGCCCAGAGCAGAACCAATCACAACTAAATCATCCCAGCCAGGGCTTTGTCAAGCCTGACCTTAAAAACTTCTAAGGAAGGGGATTCCACCACCTCCCTAGGTAACACATTCCAGTGTTTCACCACCCTCCTAGTGAAAAAGTTTTTCCTAATATCCAACCTAAACCTCCCCCACTGCAACTTGAGACCATTACTCTTTGTCTTGTCATCTGCTATCACTGAGAACAGTCTAGATCCATCCTCTTTGGAACCCCCCCTCATTCTTCTCTTCCATAGACTAAACAATCCCAGTTCCCTCAGCCTCTCCTCATAAGTCATGTGTTCCAGTCCCCTAATCATTTTTGTTGCCCTTCGCTGGACTCTCTCCAATTTCTCCACATCCTTCTTGTAGTGTGGGGCCCAAAACTGGACACAGTACTCCAGATAAGGCCTCACCAATGTCGAATAGAGGGGAACGATCACGTCCCTCGATCTGCTGGCAATGCCCCTACTTATACACCCCAAAATGCCATTGGCCTTCTTGGCAACAAGGGCACACAAGGGCACACTGTTGACTCATATCCAGCTTCTCGTCCACTGTCACCCCTAGCTCCTTCTCTGCAGAACTGCTGCCTAGCCATTTGGTCCCTAGTCTGTAGCGGTGCATGGGATTCTTCCGTCCTAAGTGCAGGACTCTGCACTTGTCCTTGTTGAACCTCATCAGATTTCTTTTGGTCCAATCCTCTAATTTGTCTAGGTCCCTCTGTATCCTATCCCTACCCTCCAGCATATTACCACTCCTCCCAGTTTAGTGTCATCCGCAAACTTGCTGAGGGTGCAATCCACACCATCCTCCAGATCACTAATGAAGATATTGAATAAAACTGGCCCCAGGACCAACCCTTGGGGCACTCCGCTAGATACCGGCTGCGAACTAGACATAGAGCCATTGATTACTACCCGTTGAGCCCGACAATCTAGCCAACTTTCTACCCACCTTGTAGTGCATCCATCCAGCCCATACTTCTTTAACTTGCTGACAAGAATACTGTGGGAGACCGTGTCAAAAGCTTTGCTAAAGTCGAGGAATAACACATCCACTGCTTTCCCTTCATCCACAGAACCAGTTATCTCATCATAGAAGGCAATTAGATTAGTCAGGCATGACTTTCCCTTGGTGAATCCATGCTGACTGTTCCTGATCACTTTCCTCTCGTCTAAGTGCTTCAGAATTGATCCCTTGAGGACATGCTCCATGATTTTTCCGGGGACTGAGGTGAGGCTGACCGGCCTGTAGTTCCCAGGATCATCCTTCTTCCCTTTTTTAAAGATGGGCCTTTTTCCAATCTTCCGGGACTTCCCCCGATCGCCATGAGTTTTCAAATATAATGGCCAATGGCTTTGCAATCACATCCGCCAATTCCTTTAGCACTCTCGGATGCAACACATCCGGCGCCATGGACTTGTGCACGTCCAGTTTTTCTAAATAGTCCCGAACCTCTTCTTTCTCCACAGAGGGCTGGCCACCTCCTCCCCATGCTGTGCTGCCTAGTGCAGTAGTCTGGGAGCTGACCTATATGATTGCTCTCTATAAATATATCAGAGAGATAAATACCGGAGAGGGAGAGGAATTATTTAAGCTCAGTACCAATGTGGACACAAGAACAAATGGATATAAACTGGCCACCAGGAAGTTTAGACTTGAAATTAGACGAAGGTTTCTAACCATCAGAGGAGTGAAGTTTTGGAATAGCCTTCCAAGGAAGCAGTGGGGGCAAAAGATCTATCTGGCTTTAAGATTAAACTCGATAAGTTTATGGAGGAGATGGTATGATGGGATAACATGATTTTGGTAATTAATTGATCTTTAAATATTCATGGTAAATAGGCCTAATGGCCTGTGATGGGATGTTAGATGGGGTAGGATCTGAGTTACCCAGGAAAGAATTTTCTGTAGTATCTGGCAGGTGAATCTTGCCCATATGCTCAAGGTTTAGCTGATCGCCATATTTGGGGTCGGGAAGGAATTTTCCTCCAGGGCAGATTGGAAGAGGCCCTGGAGGTTTTTCGCCTTCCTCTGTAGCATGGGGCATAGGTCACTTGCTGGAGGATTCTCTGCTCCTTGAAGTCTTTAAACCACGATTTGAGGACTTCAATAGCTCAGACATAGGTGAGGTTTTTCGCAGGAGTGGGTGGGTGAGATTCTGTGGCCTGCGTTGTGCAGGAGGTCAGACTAGATGATCATAATGGTCCCTTCTGACCCTAGTATCTATGAATCTATCAATCTCATATGTGCAGAAGAACTTTCCATTTTAAATGTACTTAAGCAGAGATAAAAAAATAAATATTGTCCTATGTTTATGGTCCTTACCAAATTGTCAGTTTTCTCAGTTCTTACTCAAGCAAAATCCCTTTAAAGTCTGAGGTTCAAGTGAATCTAAACATCTCACAGTCACGCTTAGTTGAAGTCAACCAATGCAATCCTGGCCTCATTGAAATCGATGGCAAATCTCCCACTGACTTCAGTGGGACAAAATTTTACTCACTGAATTTTCCAAGTACTACATCAATGAGTCATAGTAAGTACCCTAACTAAGGGCTGCAGCATAAACAGCTGCAAAGACAGAATAATGAGAACTGAAAGGAACAACTTCAAGAGAAAACTCTGTAAAAGACTCTTTATTGGAAAAGTTAGCAAGACCAAAAAGAAAAAGAAGACTTTGCTTAAGCAACAGTGCAACAGATTGTTAAGGCTATAGAGATGAATTCTGGCAGTTCCAGAGGAAAATGTTGTCTTTAATATATAGTTTTAATACCTTTTGCATATTTGATTATTATTTTGACTAACTGAATTAATAAGAGAAACCGTGTAGACATGTTTTTATATTTCTTGTTTCTAAATCATCTCATGGTCATTATATCCTGTCTCTCCCTGCAGAGGAAACAGACAGTAAGTATGAAAAGGATTTTTAAAATAAGCCTTATGAAGAAGATATTATGTTTTTGAAGACATTCAGTATTTTTAATTGCAGCAGATATAGCAACAATGAATGCTAGTGCAGCAAAGGAATAGCTCAGTTCACTCAAGAGTCAAGTCTATGCTCTATGTACCCATACTTCTGTATTCACTAAGCTATAAATCCATATTGCCTGCTCAACAGTGTAATTTCAAAATAAATAAGCAGTTTGGCTCTATTTTGAGGGACATAAGCAGGATCTGAGTGGAGAATAGGTTGTCTTCTTCTCCGATGGGAAGTGGGAAATTTCATCTTTGCTGAGCTAGAGTCCACAGGGTCTACAGTTATCCCAAACAAATTTAGAAAACTGTACATGGAATTCCATCAAAATAATTGTCTGATTATAGAGCTGATAAAAAAATCTAATTTTTGATGTTTTCCAATGAACCTGAACAAATTCTTTGTGATACTTTTTTTTTCTCAAAAATTATCCCATTTTTGAAGAACTCTGTTGTGAAGTTAAGAACAATAGCAACCAAATGTGAACAAGTTTTAGTGTTAAACTAATTTTCCTTTATCTTTTCTCAGTTACATTACCAAATACATATTGATTGTTTATGGTAAGCCAAAAACTAAAAAGTTTAAAAGGATTAAAAATTAAACAAACTTGTTGGACTAAATCCTCAGAAAAGACACCCTGGACTATTTAGGGAAAGACATATTGAACAGCTAGGATGTTCAGAAAACAAATAAATCTATAAGTTTAAAATGTGTTGATCTCTCTCATGTGAGAAATCCTTAATCGATGGAACATTCCACATGGGTAAGGATGTCTTGTGCCCAGGGCCAGCTCCAGGCACCAGTGAACCAAGCAGGTGCGTGGGGTGGCAAATGTAAAGGGGCAGCAGGAGGTCGGGCTCTGGGGCGGCAATCCGCCCTCGGCGGCGGTGGGAATTCGGCCGCTCCGTCACAGCACGTTTCGCCCTCGGCGGCAATTCGGCGGCGGGGACGTGACTCTTCTTCAGTTGCCATCACTCTGCCTCTGTGTTTGGTGGCAAGGTTCTTTTTTTTTTTTTTTTTTTTTTGCCACTTGGGGTGGCAAAAACTCTGGAGCCGGCCCTGCTTGTGCCTGATGCCTTGCATGATTGGGCCCTATGCACACAGCAATATACAACCATGAAGTACCATACTTCTGAGCATAATGAAAATGCTAGGACTAAAGAGAAAGGTGCATTTTACAGAAATCATATCACAAACCCTCATCCCTCATTTCCAGTCAGTGGAAAGCACAGTTGCTAAGATCATGTCCCTTTCCTGTCATCCTGACGTTGTACAAATCCTACCAATATCTCTCTTTCCCCTGAGAGAAGGAGGTTTAAGCTTCTTGCACTCACCTCACAGAGGACTTTCAGAGCTCTGCCACACTTGTTATTGACTTCAACAGAACTACCTGTGTGAGTATAGGGTGACCAGATAGCAAGTGTGAAAAATAGGGACAGGGTGGGGGTAATAGGTGCCTATATAAGAGAAAGCCCCAAATATCGGGACTGTTCCTATAAAATCGGGACATCTGGTCACCTTATGCGAATAAGACTTTCTTCTATTAGTGATATTTTCCAGATATGACCCATGTGTGTCACTGATATTAAAGTAGATATGATTTTCCACTGGAATGCCCTTGTGGAGTTGCAGAGCAGTATACAGCTTCCTTTGTGGAATTGTATATACATATCAAAAAATCAAAAGATTTTTTAAGGGTTTAGGTCTTTGCCTTTGCCATTCTCTTGAGCACTCTGCTTGAACTTTGTGATGGTTATTGCTACAGTCAGCCATACTTTATAATGGCAACAGCCACTTAAAATCCAGCCAAGTACCTGGGGTATTAACACAGACACTAGGTTGAGGGAATCAAATGCTTCCATGGAACTAAGTGGTTGTAGGTAGCATTAGCCATGTAAGTAGAAGTCAAATTGCAGTACAGTTTGAATCACCACATCTAAAGGAACAAAGGAAAGCAGTTGGTTTTGCTTTTTCTTCAAAAATCTATGCTCTAAAAAAGTACCCAATTTTGCCCTAAGATTTCTTGCCAAGCCTTACTTACAGTGCGTTTGTTTTTGTTTTTTTGGGGGGGGGGGGGATCGTTTAGCTGAAAGCATACTTGTCAGGCTTTCCATCCATTTACTTGAAAATCTCCTGCTTTCATCTCACATGTATTGGCACCATTTCATGAAGTAGACATACATTCTGAATGCTGACTCGGTTTAGCTACAGCAGCTCTCTGAACTAAAAGAATGAGAGGAAAAACAATATTCACATTGTCCTGACTCCTTTATATTGGGCATTTACTAAAGCTGGTTTAAAAAAAAAGGCAAGAGGAAGTTGACCATTTTTTTCAAAATCAGCGCCTCCCCCTCCCCACACATTTATTTTCAAAATTGAAAATCTCTAAATTTCAAACATTTATTTTTTAAAATTCTGATACATTTCTATCAGCTTAACAGTTGGCTGAGAATGAAAATTTTATTTTTTGAGATAGCAGCAGTTTATTTCATACCGTTTTATACTTCTGTATTGTGACTTGCTGAACAGTTAAATATGAAACTCTTTAGCAGATACATATTATATCAGAGACGATGAGACAATGACCACAAAAAGTTCTTGCATTTTAATCATGTTATGAGTATATAGTGCATCTCAAGGAGCCAAGTTACCTAAAAGATTATGCATACTAAACACAGATATATTTCTAGCCCAAGTGAAGCAACAGGCTGTATTTGAAACACAGATTCTGTTGCTTATTGAAATCACCTGTTCATGCTAATGCAGGTTCCTAATGTGTAGCAGAAGTGTATAATCTTGGAAGTCCCTGCAAAAAATCAGGCTGAGTAAACAAGGTGACTAAGAATTTACGATATTACAGTCATTTACTGAGTTCAGCTGTTTGTTAATGTTACATAAATCCACAGTACAGTGTAATTCATTTACTTAAAGCAAATTGCGTTCTATAAGATGCTGAGTGGATGAAAAGACTGATCGTTATCTCAGTAGCAGACCATACAAAACCCAGCAATAAATAACCAAACTAAAATACTTCTTTTCTATGTTCTTCAACTGACCACCTTAATATCAACACTCACCGCTCCTTTTACCCAACTAATGTATCTGGGGAGAGCAGACTCCAGATGTGGATCCCATAAGGCCTTGTTTCTTTAAATATATATATAATCACATTCTCACTTTGAGCCCTTGGTTTTTGCATATACTCTAGCTAGATTTCCCTATATGGGTTTCTGTGAAGCTTTCCCACCAACTGTACAGAAAAAGAAATAGAAGAAAGAGGAAGGAAGAGCTGACCAGTCCACAGAAAAAGAGTTTTCTGTAAAGTATAGCCAATTGCTTGACTACACTTGTGCTTCCATATTAAAAGTGTTCAAGAGACCAAATAACCAAGCCTAGCCAATTTATTGTCTAAAGACAAACCAGTATAATAAATAAAGGGGAAAGTAAATACATTACCAACCCTAGAAAACAGTACTCACAGCATTCAGTTCACCTTACACAGGTGTGCTACCAATTATGCATTCGAACTAACTATTTTTATATTATGATTGTTTGAAAATTAGCGAACATGCTATACCTCACCCAACATTTAAATCCACCAATCAGATTTTTACTTTGCTTTTATGTGTCATTTTGTTTTGGATACCATATTCCAAGACCCAATGCACTGGGGAGGTACTTCTCAACCTGTACCAGGACAAAGAACAAATGCATCTTATCTCTGACAGGTTTTATTTTCACTTGTGACAATTCTGAAGTGTTCCATTGTAGAGTATTGTGACCTATATATCTTGACATAAGTGAACAGGCTTCTAGGAAGAGCATAATACAAAGTCAGCTAGCATATCTTCCCCATATACGTATAATGTAGATACTATACTAGTATCATGCATAGTACATATTAACATGGTGTGTGTAATGCATAATAATATAGGCTCCGGTATGTATAACATATACATCTTGACTAACAGTCCCCTGCTTAGTGCCATAATTGCTATATCACCTCAACACCTTTGCTAAATGTATATATGAAGCAGAGGTCAGAGAAGTCATGTGAGATCTATACTGTTTTAGCAAACTGTGTAAGTGGCAGTATAAGACTAATACAATTAAAATTAATACACCCTATAACATAATCAAAGCTTTAAATATAACTTCTATTCAAAATAGGATATTAATATTTCAAGATTACCATTCTGGGTACGATCATTCAGGGCTTCTTCTGCTATGCATGTCATTGCTAATGTGAGTGATCTAGTAATGTTTTTCAATCAATGTGTGTGTTAAAAACTGGTTTGTATTTTTAAACTTTATCCTGGAGCAGAGGCTTACTTTGAATCTTGGATTCATTTTGAAAAATGGAATAGGCATTATTATAGTAAGACTCACAGTGCTGCATACATGAGGAATAAAAGAGACATCTGGAGTAGAGACATTACATATGAAGTTTCCATACATAATTTAAAAAAAAAATAATTAGTTACTACACCGCACTGTGCATCCATATTACAACTCACCCTTACTGCTGGACATTGCCATTTGGTGAGTTTCAGAGGACAGGAGACCAATCAGCTCGCTTTAGTCTCATTATAGTGGTCCAGAGTGGTGTGGCCACCCCCTGGAGTCAAGATGGCAAAAACATGACATCTACACATGTAACTTAATGGAACAACAAGCTGAATGTGATGCCCTCCAGGTTTGCGTTGCTGAGTGATACATCAGTAGCTGAGGCAGATCCAGGTATTCCCTAATTCAATAATTATGGCAGTTAATACATAATTCCCATAAGTGGTGCAAATAATTTTGCTACCTACACAATTTACCCTCATTTTCTTATTGTTTTCTGTAATCAGTTCATTATTTTTTACTTGTGTTTGGTTAAACAGCTTAGCACATTATACATATACTGTTTCTCAGTACCCAGACCTTCAATGCCATGAATTATGGGTTTAGAAATTGTTTTCACTACCTGATGCTCAAAATAGTTAACATGCCTTTTTATATTTTCCATATCTGCCCTGTTCCACATGAATATTTCGGTCCAAATAGTCATGAAATGGAACCAATATTTACATCAAAAATTTGAAGTTGCACAGTTTGAAAGATATCAGAGACTGTGAAATATTCTCTTCCCCAGGTATTGGGTCTTGTAAATGTTCCTGATACAATGCTATTATATCAATTAACAAAGAACTATACAAGAATGATACATTTGTTTTTATGCAATAAACAAATGCAGCCATATTCCAATGAGAGAGATTTAAAACAACAGGTATATGCATAAACTCACTTGGCTTAATAATGTACAGTTTAAATAGTGTTAAACCTGACCAGCCTCGTGATCTTTATAATGTCTCTATAGGCAATTGCATATTTAAATGTAGTTGACTATTCTGTTGCTTGTAGATTTATCTTTTTTCCTTCAAATGCCCAGGGGGTTTCTTCACTGTGCTCTGACATATTCTAGTATTTCCACTCTGTGTGATGCACCCTTAAACTGCTTAGTTGGTTAACATGAGAAATTTCCCCACATTTCTCTTGTTTTCAGCAACCTGAATTTATACACAGATTTAAAATATAATACAGACAAAGTAATTTATTATACAAGTTATGCTTCAGTACAGCACATGACAGAAGCATGACATGTTTTTCTATTTACATATTTACTTTGTTAAAATATATGTTTGCTTTTTTTCTGAATGTCCCAATTGTTTAGTTACATACAAATGTACCTATTTTGGACGCTTTTGCAGTTTTTGCATAAAGAAAGCCATTTTTATTCCCTTACCATGTGCATTACTAGTTCTTCATAAGAAATACATAATAATACATAAGGCTAACTGCTAACAGAAGCATTCACAGTCTTATGCAAGAAAATCCAGTGCTCCCCTGCTTGAGTTCTCTTTTTAGCAAGAGTGCCAGCTACAGAATTTTTACCTGATCTTTTGGAGTTACTTTTTTTGTTATTGCAGTTAACTGTTATTAAATATTTTATAGAAAGCACAAACTTTGTAGCAGACATATATTTAAATGTAGCACAAAGGAAAATTGTATAAAAATTACAGCAAAATAAAGTTTAAATGCAGGTTTGTATAACACTACTAGTGTTTTATGAAACTTGCTTTTGCTTGGGAGACAAAGGTAGAAACCTGTTCAAATTTATTTGATTAGCTTTAATATTTTTGCCACATAACCAGACATAATATATATTGTTATATTTTTAAATATTTTTGCTATGACATTCGTATAACTATATATTTATAGTTAAAAGGCACAAAAGTTTACAATAAACTAAAAAAATATATAATCGTATTAATATTTTACATCGGTACTGAGGTCTTACCATTACAGTTTTTCTTGGTGAAATTTGCCTCTGGACAGAGGGCCAGGATAAGTAGGGTGACCATATTTCCCTATGCTGAACACAGGACACCAGTTAAAATTACTCGTATTCAAGCGAGTTCAATGGCAATCAGTCAGAACTATGCAGTACAAACATTCAAATTAACATCAAGTTGACTGAGCCCTGTTAAAAAGAAATACTGTGTAGTTGGATACTTTTTATTTACTGTCTTATCTTTAAGGCTTTAGGATTCACATGGGGAGAGGTGATACACACACACACTCCTGTACACCTCTCTCACACACGGAGGGTGACTGACTGACCCGACCATCCGTGCAGGGCACTCTCCGCCCTCCATGCCTGGCTGGGCCCCAGGGACAGACCCACCTCTCCTGGTACCTGGTGCTACATCTTCCCGAAGCAAAATGAGGGGGGGGCACGTAGGATCACATCCTCCCCCCCCCAGATTTATGCTAGGGTTCACACCAGAACATGGCCAGCAGCAGCCTTTCGGCACTGTGCGGGAGGGAGGGGATGGGAGCTGCTTCCACCTGCAAGGGAGGCCGGCGGGTGTGTGTGTGTGTGTGTGTGTGTGTGTGTGTGTGTGTGTGTGTGTGTGTGTGTGTGTGTGTGTGTTAAGGTATGACCTGGCCCATGGTTTTGCAGAGCTCATCTCTCCTCCCTGCTCTCCCTCCTCCCCCGGTGTCTGGAAACAGTTTGTCCCTTCCTGCCCATACAGTGTCAAAAGGCAGCTAACACCTCCAGGCTGCTGCTGGCCACCTGACGTAATCCAGCTGCCTCCTGTCCCTCGGCTACAGCACAGGAAGGAAGGGGTTAAGCTCTAAGGATGCATTGTGCACCAGGGCCCAGGGAACCTGACTGCAGGGGCTTCAGAGAACCTGGCCAGAGAGATGGCTCAGCAGGGGAGGATACCTAGGGGACGGAGCAGCCCCGCGCTCCCTAGGGCCAGGACCCAGGGTGCGGAGGCAGGTGAAGAGGGTACTAAGGCCCTACCTGGGGGGCTGCTGTGGAACCTGAAAGGCTGGGGTGTGAACAGGCTGGAAATCACTTCTCCCCACCCCACCACTCCAGAGTTTAGCTGAGGGGCAGAGAGGCTTCCCTATGCCAGCGTTATGCGTGGCTTTGGCACATGCAGGGCTCGCCTCCTCCTGGCCAGTGCCTTGGGCTGGAGGGTCTTGGGCTTTCCTGGAGAACCGGCCCAGCCAGAGGCAGTGGGGGAAGGAAGGAGCCGGTTGGCCAGGCTGTTCGTGAGCTGAGCGCTCCGACCAGGGGCTGGCTCTCTGCACAGCACAGGGAGCGGGACGTCCTCCACCGGGGCAGTATGGAGGAGCAGCGGAGCTCGGGGTGGTGGTGAAGGGGCAAAGCAAGGAGAGGACAGTGAGAGGGGGAGCACGTAAAGGGCAGATGGGTGGGCAGCAGAGCCGACACGTAACTTGCCGCTGCCTGGAACCTGCCCACACCAGCCGCTGCAGCTCACAATGTGCAGCCAGCACCCGCCGGAAAGGGGACAGGGGGCGGGACCCTGCTGGCTGAGAAGCAGCACGCAGCAGGATCTGCACTGACGGATCAGCAGGGGGAGCGGCCAGCCCCGCGCGCTGCATCTTCACCCCCGCAACAGCTTTGCACACCCACTGACGGTGGCTGGCAAGAGGCTGATGGGTGGCTGGCAAGCAGGGATCTGTCAGTACTGATGAGGGGGAGACAGAAAATATGGGAAAATTTGCCTGTTTTTAAGAAAAAGTCGGGACACGCGCAGGAGGGCTTAAATACAGGACGATGCCTTTAAAAACGGAACGTCTGATCACCCTAAGGATAAGACCTATTGCACTACTTAAATTCCCTGGTAGCTCTAATTTTTGACTGACCCTCATAGGAGGATTGAATTTCAGAACTTTCCCAGCTCAAATTGCCCTATAAATTGCTGTCACTCTCCTTCCAGTGACCTTAAAAAAACACACAACATATAATTTCCAAAAATGCTTGTACTAAAAATCTTAAATAAGTAAATAGCAGAACAGTTTATATTTTAAAATGTATCGCTTCAAATTGTATTTGTCCACGTTCTTGTGGAAGAATAGCCACATTCAGTAGAAAAAATTAAGAATGTCTATTTCAAAATCATTGACTTGGCTGAAAATTAGAGACACTTGGGAAGCACTTTACAGATTTAATACACACTAGATGTTGTAACTCAACAGGATTATTATACCAGACAGTCCCAGGAAAGCAACCAAAAATGAAAGCAAGATAGGGAGCTCTCTTCTTTTTAAAATAAAAAGTGTTTACTTTTTGAAGGCTTAGACTCTTGCAGGAATTTTTGGCATGGTTCAGTGTTCAGTTAACTTCTCTTTATGTTCTTCAGTCATTCTTACACGACTGATTTATGGGAGCCTAACATAGACCAGAACACTAAAGGGACAAGAATATCATTTGTAGTGCCAGAAAAATCATTCAGTTTGAAATTTATGACAAATTTCTGTGACCATTAGCTAATGTGCTGTAATTTAGGTAAATTTGGCCGTGTTTCTGCTACACAGAGCAACAATAAATGGTAACAAAGTTCCAGGGAAAGAATTTGCAGAAAAACAGATTGAACTATGTTGTGTGATTTTACAAACCACCACTACATGTCACTAGGAAAAAAGCCACAGATCATAAGGAACCAATAAACCCCAACCAAACAAGGAGAAAACAATCAGCCTTTTCTAGGAGATTGAGAGAGAAATTATAAAAGTCCATAGTCCCAATTCAGAAAGCCAGTGAGCCAATGAGCTATATGAAACTACTCATATGCTTAATGTTACACATCTGCTTAAAGTACCTTTCTGAGTCTGAGTGGATACATTATGCAACTTGGTGCACAGAAATACTATTAAAAACCTGGCATGGCAAGAATGCAAAACATAAAGAAAGGGCAACAATATGGGGTGTTCATGCTTCCATATATGGCAGCTTGCATCTACAACTTCTGACTAACACAGGAGAAGAGGCCAAGAAATGGGAGAGGAGCCAACAGCTCTAAGCAGTTTTGTCTACTCAGAATTAAGTCTGCCTAAAAATGGGGTTATCTTCATGAAGGTCATAGCAACATTAACTAGCTATGCACACACATACTTTGATTCTATCAGCAGACACCCTGACCAGAAATGGTAGACATTTCTTTTTTGTCAAAAGAGTTTTGACAGAAAAATTGTTTTTTTTATCAAATAAAACCTATCACATAAAGTTTCTGCTTTACATTGAAATTTTAACTTTTTGATAATCTGAAAATTGAAGAACTGAAAAGTTTTCAGTTTGCACTTTTTGGCTAAAAACATTTGACATTTTGGGTTGTTGATAAAAAGTCAAAATTTTCCATGAGGAAAAAAATTCTGGCCAGTTCTACAAATGACAGCATGGCAATAAGCCAGCAACAGATTCACATAGCTATGATGTAGGCATTCTGGTGCATAGAAGGGGTTTCCATTTTGAATGGTTTGAAGGTTTGAAAGTTTCATATAGGTCATTCTTCCTCCGACAAGAATCAGTACAGGAGAATTTTGATTTCTTAAATCCATCAGAACTGCATCTTCCTACCTCATTCATGGTCAGCCTCATGCTCTACTTCTTTCGACCTTCACTCTATAAGCCTTATGTAAAATGTACTTTCTTCTGCACATTGGATATGACCCCACCATAGCAGTCATCTTGTTCTCCACTGGTGCAAGACTAAAACTTGCTGGGATCATCTAAGTATTTCCTCATTTGTGACAAAATCAAACCAACAGATGTTAAGAATATGCCAGAACTTTTGACACTGAAAACTGTTTACTTTCCTCTCCTCCTCTGTTTTTAACCGCCATGTTTTGCTCCACATAACAGAGTTGTCACATTGAACGCTGATATCTTAGGCGTCACACAGACATCCTGCCACCCAAACAGAGGCCTTTGAAGATGCTTAAATCCCATAGATGCAAGACTAATAAGACATGTTACTTTTTCGGATATAAAACCTCCTGCAGTCAACTGACTACCCAGATAGATGAAATTCACCCATTCAGTGTCATTGCCATATACAAGTAGCATTGGCAGGTCATTCTTTTCCATTGTATAATAAGGATACATAGCTTTGTTATTTTTCACCATTGATCTTAAGTCTGATAGAGTCTGTAGTTTTTCAGAGCTCTCCCAGAATTAGCTGTAACTGATCTGTAGTATTTCCAAATAAGGCAATATCACCCACATACTGAAGATCCTCTAAAGATTAATCTTTTAATTTCACTCTTTTTCTGGATGATGTAGTCCCTTTTCCAATCTTTTTGGAATGTAACTAGTTTCCCAAACTTGAAAGACAATTCTGTGAAGCCAGTGAATTAAATTTGGGGCTCTACTCATTAGCAAAGATGAAATATTGTCATGACCATGTACTTTATCATTTTGTAACTGTTTACTGTAAGTCTCACTTCCTCTAATGTCACCGACCTGTTTTCTCCTGGGTTCATTTTTGGATTAACTTATAGATTACATTTTGATGCAAATCTGTTCATTAATTCACAAAAATGAACAAACAAAAATGCACAGAACAAGACCTAAATTGTACATCAATATCCTAGAATTATTCTCTGTTTAATAATTAAAAACCAGCATTGATATCTCTAATAATTTTAATCATTTAATATTTGTCCTGATTTTTTATTTCTCTTAAATCAAATCATTACATAATGGTTCTTATTGTTTTTGATTTGTTTGCATTTGTGAGTTTGAATTATTTGTGAGTTCAAGTGTGGTAGCCACTGCCTTAGTGTGGCTAACCCCTTGTCTCACTGGAGGCACTTCCAAGTAGCTTTATTCTTTAGCACACTAGAAGGAGGAGTCAGGCACCTACCAGTAGCATCAGGAAACTTTGGAACCGTCCAAAGAGTGTGAGGTGCCCCTTTCCTATTTGCACATCATACAGGTATAAGCCAGTTCCAAAAGGAGGATAACACACATAAGAAAAAAAACACCGTTCAGGCCCTAAAGTTCCATCTTTCTAGATTTTGTTGTTGTGGTTCCCTTCAGCCATTCTATTCCATTTCCTATTCTTTTCCCATTTCTCCCACCTTTCATTTCTCTTGCCTTTGCTCGCTCTTCTTTGCTTCTGTTTTTTCCCCATCTTGATCGGTGTCTCTGTCTCCACTCTTTCATTTCCCTATTTTTTCCCACCCATTTTTTCTGCCCACATTTGTTAATTTGTTTCCTTTTTCTCCTTTTCATTTTTACATGCAACTATAACTCTTTCCTCAGACATTCTTTTTAAAAATGTTTTCCCTATCCATTCCTAAGCAGTTACAGTAATTATTCTGATCATCCACTTCAGTTCCACTGCAAGTTTCTGTAATGCAGAGCCCTGCCAACAATATAATTGATCCAGTAACATGTGCTATCAGAACAAACAAGGTGACTGGTAATAATGATCCCTTTCTGTTTTTCCATGCTGCAGGGATATTCACTGAGTTGCACAATCCATCTGTGTATGAGTATTTGAAGCAATTTCGTGAGATCCTGACATTCAGTTACTGCTAACACCACTGATGTAGAATATTACATTTTGGGATTCTGAAAAAAAATCTGCTAAATTTCATGTTTCATTTGCAAGGATAAATGTGAAATTTCTACTAAGGACACACATATGGTACTTTGGGATTTATGTAACAAATAGGGACACAAGAACAGTATAGAAAGCAAGCATATTCACCGTGTTTTCCAATCATCATTTTCAAAGTCAGGAAGGAATTTTCTCCCAGGTCAGATTATCAGAGACCATGTTTTTTTGTTTTTCTTTTTTGCCTTCCTCTGTAGCTTGAGGCATGAGTTGCTTGCAAAGTTAATTTGAGTATATGTCACCAAATCAATTTTCTGCCATTACTGGGACCAGAGGCATTGGTGCACCTCAGCCCCTCCATTTCTCTGCCTGTGACACCAAGATTTTAGTCTCCAGAGGCCTGTAATACTTTAACCTAACCCAGGTTAGTGGGCTCAGTGCAGAGGTAACTGGGTGAGGTTTGGTGTGGCTTCTGAAACAGAGGTGGTCAGACTAGATGATCTGGTGGTCTCTTCTGTCATCTTCTCCTCAACAAACTATCCAAAATAGCATAATCTTAACTGCAGTATTCCAACTAGGTAATGTGTGCCACTGCCTGCTTATTTGGGATGCTGTGGTTTGTACGTGAAGAAAAAAAAAACATAATGAGACTTATTAGACACAAGGGAAGAGGTTTTCTGCTGTCACCAATAGGGAAAAAAAAGAACTCTTAATTTGACTTCAGTCTTCATTATTCACACTTGTCAATAGAAAGGTGAAGAGCAAAGGAAATATTAAGTTCCCCAGTGGAACTTAGCTAGCAATCATGCCTGTCTGGAGAAAGTGTTGTAAATATTGTAGCTAACCCAGACATTTGAAAAAAAAAAAAGAATGCACTGCTGGCTATGTACATGATTCTTACAACTGTTATTAAATTGATTGTGTTCACAGATGAATTGCACACACTTATTATATTATTTCCTCTTTCTATCGGACTATCTATTATTTACAGAAATGATAAACTATACATAAGTATGCTTGCTAAGTGCTCTAAAAGGGCGCAGAAGGATTTCTTTCTGTAGTTTTCTGCTGTTTTGGAGAGATGGTAAAGTGCGCCCACAACCCTGTATGAATCATCATGACTTCTACAAATTGCCTTAAACCTCATGACACTCTTACTGTCTAATTGTAATACTACTGCTTGCCAATTCCTGAAATGAATTAATGTCTGTGAATGCTAATACTGCATATCTTCACCTGTTTCCTTTAGTCTTGATATTACTGATAAATCAATTATACCACACCAGCACTTGGCACAGCTGAGGGCAGGCAGTGGCTTTCCAGTCTTCTCCTAGTCTTCAGGCTAACCAGGGGGCAGTTCATTCCACAGTACAATGTAGAACATCCTGAGTCTTACTGACTGTCCAATAATGCATTTGCACAAAGGGGCTAAATCAAGGTTGCACAGGCACATGGACAGTCCAGTCAGCACTAGGAGTGTTGAGAAGCTTAAGCATGCTAAGTGCACGTGGAATCTTCAGAAATTTTAGGTGTTAAACTTGAGCAAATCTCTACTGAAAATGTGGAAAATGATTTTTAAAGGCTTATAACTTGGCCAAATTTCAGTGGCTTTTTCTCAGGGATGGCAAAAGGCACAATGCTAAATAAGACTGACCTCCCTCTGAAATTTCAAGTCTATGCTTCAAAGCATATGGTGCTCGAACCTCTCACAGAAAAGGTCTCCAGAAGTTATTTTTAAATATGGATAAAACAATATATTTTCCCCTAGCCTTGTTCATAGAAACAGCTGAACCATTTTGCCTAAAATAAATAAATAAATAAATAAAGCAACCAAAAACAGGTGGAGGCAAACACCCAGCTTGGAAAAATTCAACCCAAATGGTTAAAGTTTCACAAAGTTACGCAAGACGGAAGTGTCAGGCAGCACTATCAGCACCGCCTATAAATGTATGTGTGTGTGTCATATATTTTTGTGTGGATAGTGCACAATTAAGTAAGAGAATACAGTCTTAGATTGTCTGTTCATATGGTCCAGTATGACACTTTCCATATTCCTATATTTTAATATTATTTAGTCAAGCAATAAAATTACTGATAATTATATTTTGTTCCAGAACAGATTCTCAAATTCCCATTTCCCTCCAGGGGGAAAGATTCGGATTTCAGATTAGTAATCCTTGATAGTTGTACCTTTGGCTAATCTGTACCTTATTTTACTCACAGACTGAAATTTAAGAATTGCTTCCTTTGCATTATAGCAATTACATGGCAAAGCAATCAAAGATAAATAACCATTATGATCATAATTGGATTAATTGGCTAACGATAAAAATGCTAAAAACTCCTATGCTTAAACCATGAGTTTATTGTTCCTATCCTCTCTTATGAATGACTTTGATACCTCCAGTTTGTAACTACTACTGTGTACTTTATTTGTGTTTTTATCAACCACCACCATCTTACAGTCCTGTGCAGCAATTCTATTAACTGTGTCATACAATTATAAGAAACAGAAAAGATCTCTCTTTGCAGAGATCTCCCTGCACCTTGGCTCTGCTTGACTGACTCACTGACACACTCACTCACTCCTGTCCTACCCCTTGCTCTTCCTTCCTGTACTACTTTTCTACTCTTACAGTTAATAGGTGAATTTGTTCCTTAGCTCTCCCCAGTGCAGGGTACCAAGTAATTAGCCATTCCTTCCCTCAATTAGGCCCCCTCTCAGGGAACTAATTGGATGAAGAGTGACCAAAGTTCTGGTTCAATTGCTGGTTCTCAGCACTCTGTCACAGCCAGTTATACTATCCCTTAGAGCTGGTCTACACAGTGGTCTTACATCACACTGATTTTTTGTACACTAGATGATGCGTATTAGTCTGAAATAATGATTTCAGTGTAATTCCATTAACCTCAGTGGATCTACTTCTGATTTACCTTGGTGTAAGAGAGAAAAATCATCCATAGAGACTCTAAAATACATGCTAGAAAGAAAGGACTGCTTTTGCTGCCTGGAAAATTTGCAAACATCATGAACTTCCAGTGTAGAATATACCACATCCCGTTCAAGGCCTGGAACACCTCTTGACCACCCGGAACTGACTGTAGAGGGCAGAACTTTCAAGATAATATAGATTAATTGTTGGCTGTCTCCTTTCTGATGCTTGGCCGGCAACTTCTTCTCAGAGACCTGGCCCTTATCATCAGTCACTTGAGCCATTCCCTGTGAGAAGGAAGAATTAAACGTGCTCAACCAATCCCGCTCTACGTGGGGAGTAGGCTCATCAGTGCCCCAAGCATGTGTCCTCTCAAAAGAAAACCTGCTGCCATGTGGAGAGTAGGCTTCCTAACAGGCTCCACAGGGGACCTATTCAAAAAACTGTAAATATTAATTGTACATGTCAGGGTCGGCTTTTCCCGTGATGTACAGGCATTTCAGCCTTCTATTAAGGAGAAAATAGCACACTGGGTCTTGAAATATGTATCAGCCCATATGTTTTCCATGTAATCATCTTTTGATTAGAGATTAGAAGGCTGCAACTGAGCTTAATGTAATGCTGCGAAGACCTGGCTTTGTATGCTTGTCAACTTCAAGTATTACAAGGATGTGACATTAGTTCAGAATCATAGAACAGGCATAACATTTACAATGGAAAGCTATTATCTGCTTAGCTTTGTCATATATCCCTTTCTTTAACTAAACTGATAAACTCATAGTATGGGATTTTCTTCCGTTTATATTTATCAAAGCTCTTTTCAATCAGGTTTCACTGACTGGCCTAAGTAGGCAATGAGAACAATAACGATCTTGCTTTTTTCATAGCACCTTTCATCCCAAAGTGTCCCGAAGGCTTTCAGAACTACTGTATAAACAGCAGTATGCACAGGGACCACTTCATCCACAAATGAAATGCAGCCAGCTCAGCACTGAAACCTGGTAAATGTTTCACAATCTACAATACTATGTAGTGGGTTAAGACCGGTAGTGAAGAATAGCTTTTCTATTACAATCTACAGGAGGAAACTAGATAAGTATTAGGCAATTGCCTGAGCTAAATTGGAATTTGGACAGGACATCAGGGTTAGCATACCTAGGGTGAAATCCTGGCTCCATTTATATCAATTCCAAAACTCCCATTGACTTCTATGAGGCCACAATTTCCATCTTTCATCTTTAGAAAAATTCCATGGAATCTGGGATGGCCATGAGTGATTTTATCTTATTTCTGAAAGACTTTTATGTGTCATACAGAGTTACAGGGTTTCAGCATTATTCTGTCTTGACAAGTACGCAGGAGAAATATGGAAAGGTTCAGTTATAGTAGAAGATTTTTTAAAAAAAAGGTTTTACATTTCATTTTTATTAAGTTAGGTATCATTATAATTGGAAACTATGGACCAATGGGAGCTGCTGGGTGCTGACACATTTGAAATCTGTTATTCTTAAGGTTGGTTTTTTCATGAAAATAAATCTTTTTAAGCTGTTCATAAAGTTCAGAAACAAATTATACTAATTCTAACATCTTCTTGGTCTCAGCCTAGATTTGATTTTTTTGTTTGTTTGTGTGTTTTGGAAAGGCTGAGAAAAATATAATCTGACATTTTTGAGAGGGAGAAAAAATTTCTGAAGTACATTCTGATTAAGAATTGCAGTCGTGCATACCTCAAAAATGACCCCAAATTTTTTCTTCAACTTAGTAGATCCTATTGAGATCTAAGAAAAAATAAATACTTTAAGGGAATCCATTCTGTAGTTGTGATTTTTATGCAAATGCAATATAATTTGCTGGGTTTTTTTCATTGACTTCAAGCTGTAGAAGTTTAGAAATTTGGGAAATTCTGCAGTATTTTAGTGTGAATTAAAGTTGCTATGATTTTTTAAAGACTACTGTAATATCTATAGTGCAGCCAGGAGAAATTGACTGGACCCCTTATGATCTAGAGGAAAGAGTACAGGGTTAGAAGCTAGGGACTCCTACATTCTACATCCCGCTCAGCCACTCACCATCCTTAACAATATTTTGAATGGTATTCAACATTTTTCAAACATTATACAACTATCCCCACAATACCACTCAGAGGATCCAATCTGCAAGTGGTTAAATAACAAACTCAAGGTCAGATGCAAGTCATTATCAGAGGTAGGGCCTCCTGATTCCCAGCTCCACACTTACAATATTATGGTGGCCAACAGCCAAGTCAATTAACCTCTCACAGTCTCAGCTTCCAAAGTTGACAAGGTAGGATAAATATACTTACGAACCTGAAAAAAGATATGCACCCCTTGGCTCTTCTATTGAATGCAGAGCTGGAACTTACTTTAGTGGCATTCTTATTTGTTGAGATGGGGAATTATGTGTAAAAGACATTTCACATCTGACATGTGAACCAGTTATCAGACAACAGACACTATGTGTTAGCAAAAAGAAAAGGAGTACTTGTGGCACTTTAGAGACTAACAAATTTATTTGACCATAAGCTTTCATAAGCTACAGCTCACTTCATCGGATGCATGCATGAAGTGAGCTGTAGCTCACGAAAGCTTATGGTCCAATAAATTTGTTAGTCTCTAAGGTCCCACAAGTACTCCTTCTCTTTTTGCAGATACAGACTAACACGGCTGCTACTCTGAAACCTGTCATTATATGTGTTAGCACATCCTCTGTGTCTGCCTGGGAGACATAAATTGAATCAGAAAAAGGAGGAGGGAAAACAATACTGCTGCAGTGTCCAGCAAAATCTCATAGCATATAAGTACAGTTTCCCAAACTCCACACATTGTATTCAGTTTACTCAGTAGTATGACTGAAGGAAGGTGATAGATCAATGCCAAATTGATGGTCTCAGAGAACTGGGACAATCAGATACATGTAGTACTGGATTGAAATTGGAATTGAAAATTGAAAAAAATTAAGCACTGGGGTCTAATGGCTTAGGCAATAATGCCAAACTAGTTCAGGGATAAACTGTGCTCTGTTCTCCCATTGTAAATCCACTTTTAGACACCACAATAAATGCCTGATTTTCTGAGGTTCTGAGCACCCATATATTCTATTGACTCCAAAGTTGATAAACATTGGTGAATATTGATTTCAGTGGAAGCTGTGGTGCTTAGCCCCTCTGAACATAAGGACACTGATTTATCATTGTAGAATCCTAATCGTATGCACTGGAGTCAGAGGGCCAAATTCTGCTCGTAGTTGCACCACTTAAAAACAAGGGTAACTTCATGGAAATCATGAAAAGACAATGTATTAAACAAATACTTTATTTGAGAAGCAACTACCATATTGATAACTTGCACTCAATTAAACAAAACTGATTGTAGGTTATTGTGTTGATAGATTTAACTTTATTTAACTAACTAGTTAGCTGTTACTTCTTTAGATTTCTACTCCATTATTCAACAGAAAATCTAGGTCTTTCATAGTTCTTTGGATACATTGAAGCTGCCATTCAATCAATGGTGTACTTGAACCAGTCCTTGAGAGTAATAAATTTCACTTTTATCCCAGCTAATTTGGTAATTGACCCTGGGCGCAAATTCTTCCATCATAGTTGTATTTCTAGTGGACTCCACACCGTTTTCTCATAGATTAGATTTAGTCTCACTATTGCTATGTAAATAAGCTTGATATAGATCATTAAACGATATTTTCCTGCACAAAGAATGATATGAGTCTGTGATGGTTACCCATTTAAAAATAAAGTATGGACTATTGACTTTCAGTTCTGCTGCAGATAGTACTTTCTTCGTCACATTAGAAATTTTGGCTGAGGCAGTGGTAGTAGTAGCAAGGGACCAGAGTTACATAAGAAATAGGAGTATAATACATTTTCTAATTAGTGCATACTATGGTATTACGCACTGCAGTGCATTAAATTGATGATGCATCAGTTTACGACATCATATGCTCCTCTTGAGCATTTGTACTTGGCGTCTTAAAAAATGAAAGATTAGCATTTTGCATTTTATAACAATATCTAACATGTCTCTGTTTTCTTTTCATTTGTCTTGTATTCTGACAAGCAGAGAAATTGTCAGTGCTCCACAAGAGACCTTTTAAGTCTTGCAGTATCTTTCCTGACATATATATATATATACACACACACACACACACAAGCATGAGAAGTTTAATATTAGAATGGAAATGTAGCAAAGCCAGGAACTCTGCTGTTTTGCTCACTTTTTTGTAATAATTTAACCAAGCAATTGTGCATCAAACATATTTTAAAGGCCTTCCTGATCACAAGTAGCTCTTGTTAGCTCACTACCTTTAGACAGCTTGTGGACTCTGCATAGAGTTACAAAATTGTGCCCCTGTATCTGGTCAAGTTATTCAAAAGAAATCTGCCATGCAGTAGAGTCATTCAGGACTATTTTTGTTGGTTCCACCAATGGAAAGCTGCACAAAGGTGGACCTTTTATGCAAATGTATTTCTCTGTGCCTTTGGACCTTTTCTCTGGTTTATTATATTATTAGCTTGATGCCCCCTTTAAAGTAGTTTTGTTGTAGCCAATGGATAATGTGGCCAAATGCTGCATTAACTGCCATCTGCATCAGCAGCTTGTCAGCCAGGTGCAAGTACTCAGCTGGCAAAGCTGGCAAACTTTCTTCTGGTTTAATTCAAAAATATGGGGTCTTTCTCCATTTGACAGAAGCCCTCAATCAATATTTCAACATTTTAAAAGTTTTGAAATGGTGCTGGCACTGTTTCCTCCCCTGGCTTCTTATACACATGTGTGCATTTCCTAATCATATTCAATGGAATCCACATGATATTTACCATATTGTCCATCACACATACATAACTTTCAAGAGGAAGTTAGGATGGCACAGTCCTTGAAAAGGGAAGGGAATAGGGTAATGCTAAAATCCAGAACTGGCATTCAACATGACAGGTCAAGAGCTAATATTTGTATCTTATTAATAAAGATTTCATCTCAAGTGTGCCTATTCTGTGGGTGATCTACAAACAACATTTACAGAATTCACTTTTAACCCTTCTCTAACAAAAATGGTTATTTCTGGAGTTTCCATGTAGCAACATTCTTGTTACAGATATCTTTTGAAGTAATTGATAACTTAAAATATATTGCAAAAATTCCAAGGAATATAAATATAGCTCTGACAACATGCTTCATGTTTCTGTAGTAGAGAGGGAATGAGATCATAGATATTAAGATAATTAGGGAAGGAAGGATTTTTTTTCAATATAACTATTTATGAAAAGCAAATAAAATATTTGGAATGAAGAAAATATAGTATACAATTCAGCTGTTCCAGATGACATACTGGCTAAAATTCACAGAGAATAAACAGATTTATTTACCAAACTATAGACAATTCTTTTTTAAAAAAAAAGTTATGGGAAATAGAAATGCCTTTTGGACTCCTTTGCCTGTACAGAGATCCGTGTAAGGTTAGGTTGGATTGGATAGAGTTAGGATTAGGGAAAAATAGCATATTAACATTCCCCCAAATAGCAAAAACAATAGTTCTGGGATTTACCATCCTGTGGCCTTTATTCTTTATGTAATATAAAGTAGGTGTAAGAGAAAGAGTAGGTCTAAGAAGTCCATGGTTTCTAGTTTATATGTTTGGTTAAGTTGTGTATGAGGTTTTATGATTGTGAAAGTTGGACTCAAATTGTGAAGTTTGGATCGGATTTCAATCACCCCCAGATTAGTAGATATTTTAAACCTGGTTTTAATTTAACACATTATAAAAGTGACAGATGTTTACAAAATTCAGATACACATCATGATGGGAGTTCAAGTCACACACACGCAGAGTTTATGAGTGAGATTATATGACTGGGTTCCCTGCTGTGGTGTGGGGCTAGGTTCAGTAGTTCTGGTGGACCCTTTCAGTTCATGTATTACTTTCCTAAAATCTCATGCTTTAAGGTTTCAGGCGGTCACCTGCAGGGGCCAGGAAGGGAATATTTTTTTTCCCCGATGTGCTCTGGGGGTTTTGACTCTTTCCTTTGAAACATCAGAAATGGCCACAACTGGAGGTGAGGCACTGGATAAGGTAAGTCAGTGCTCTGAGGTGGTGCTGAGAATTCTCTCTCTCAGATGGTTGTATGGTGGGCCTTGCTCACATGCTCAGGATCTAACTTTTTGTGATATTCAAAGTTGGGAAGACATTTTTCCCTGGTCAGATTTGCAGGGACCTTGGATTTTTTTTCTCTATCCTCTGCATCATGGGCCATAAGTCACTGGCTAGGATCATCTGGAATGCCTGCCATTGCAAAGGCTTCAGGCATTGATGAACCTCAGTCCTTCCTGTTCTCTGCCTGTGGCACACAATAGTTTAGTCTCCTTTGGTCTAATTTTGGTTGCTGGGCTTGATGTGGGGGAAGCTAGGTAGTAGCTAGTGGCCTGTGAAATAGAGAAGGTCAGGCTATATGATCTGGAAGTACCTTCCTGCCTTAAACTCTATAACTCTAAAGTAGTCCAAGGTGGATGGAATCAGGATTTTGTTTTGGGCCCAACTCTGAAATCAGTGGGAGCGGGGGGGGAAAGGGGGAGGAGAGAGGGTGTGTGTGTGTCTTGCTTGTTTACACAGAACTTTGAAGAACACTATGTGTATTATTTGTTGTTGGACATCCTTCCACTGTTATTTATTACTTGAGATAGTTACTTAAAAACACTATTGATTCTTAGGGTTTGTCCCTCATACTTATTTATGACTTTAAGTCTTAATTCTCAGCTTGTGACATTATCTTCCTCTCCAATTATATTATTGTTTGGATGGTAGAAGTTCCTAGGAGCCCCAGTCATGAAACAAGAAATCACTGTGCCACAGTTTGCAATTGTAAGGTCATCAAATAATTGTTATGATTTCAAGTGGTATCCCCTGCAGCAGGAGGAACTAGACATGACGCAGTTGAGGAACAAGGATCTTCTGATTGGGAAATTACCCCTTTCAATACACCTGGTAGGAAGTGGAATTGAAATATGACATATAACTATTATCTGTACATGCAGTTTACTGTAAGGAATCAGTGACTTTTTCCCCCAAAGAAGAAAAATTAAAAAGCAAAGTTACCTTTTTATGGTATTTGAATATTTTATACTTTCTCATATAATAAAATATTGCAAAGTAAAAGAAGAGAAAGGTGAAAAGGGACCATGGCATTAAACAAGACAGGTGAACAGGGATATTTCCAGATGTCTCCAGCATATAATGATAGATTTTAGGGCTGTCCATCAGCAGAGAATTTTAACAGTCCAATGCAAAAGGCATAAATGTGTATCACATGGAAGTGGCAGCAACAGAATCATCCAAGCAAGAACAGATAGAAGCCAAAGTCCTTCACTGGCAAAATGTAGCTCTAGCACATGCAAAATATGATTTTTAGAGCTAAAGCAGAATCCATACATAACCCAATATTATAAAACACATGCTCCAGTGTATTTTTATTCAGATAAAATACCAAATGGAAATTCTGCACTCTAATAATCCTGATAAGAGCCAACGATTTTCAATCAGAAAATAATAAAATAGTCCCCATTCCTGATCTCTATTCCCCTAGCCATGAGCTTCATACTGCTGCTATTCAACATCTACATTTGGAGCTGGGCTGCCAGCTGGAGGCAGTCAGATCAGGAGTAGTGCCAGTAATTGCTGAAAAAGACCAGGAAAAGGCTGCTGTAGAACAACATACAATACCAAACGTACTCTTCCATTTTTTTTTCTTTAGCTCAAGCCTGTAATTATTCAAATAGCATCCAAACTAGAAAAAGGATAGCCAACCCAGGGGCCACAGGAAAAGCCAGCAGCTATAGTGAAGGGTGTGAAACTTGCAGAGGTCCAATTTGAATAAGTTCAGATTCTTGTCCAAACCATCTGAATCTTCAGTCTTCAATCTCCATAATTGAACTTGTCATCCCTAAGGATGAGTCTCTCCCAAAAGTTCACTTATAAATATAGACAGACATCACTGTGTCTTCAGAAGCAAGTGCCTCAGGAAAATACTAAGTATTAAATAGAATGACTAATCTCAGCATTTCTTATAAATTCAGAAAGTTCAACAATTTGTTATCTCCAGAATTATTCAGAAAAAAAAATGGAAAGATCTGGGACTTGTGTTATGAATGAAGCCAGAGCATCTGTCATGCCAGGCATGCCATTTGGCAGCGGGAGGAACACACAAAAGGAGCCCTGAAAGAATCCCTCCTCTGAACATTACTCAGAGAGCTAAAATTTATGGGACTAAAAGACATAGAGGAAATTCAAACAGTGACCCGGGGTAGGCAGGGATGGAGGATCCTTGTCCATGCCCTGGCTTTGGTCTCCTGTGATGCTCATGGGCATCCCTTAACCACATCGACACAAATCATGGCAGAAGTGGATACTTGCTGCACAAATGGAAAGTTAAAGACTGTCCAGTGTGTGACTGTCATCACCGAGAACAGACCATGGAGCATATAACAGCCCAATGCCCGATTCACAAATATGAAGGAGGCATCACAACCATTCACTCTGGTACTCCCAACACAATTGTCTGGCTTAACCACTGGAATGTACAATTATAATTGTTGCTCTACATCTACATCAGTCATACAAAGAAGAAGACTGTGTAGGACAAGAAATACCCTGCAAGACAAGAGTAATTTCAAGACTCATATTCAAGACTACACATATTCAACAGTTGTCAAGTATGGTGTGTACCAACTGTCTTTTTGTCTTGCTGCACAGCATGTTTGAGATGGCTACGTTTCAGTAGTGAATGTGAAGCATTTGTAAGAAGCTTGGGTTCCTTTGCAATGAAAGATGTTACACTCCGTAATTGTGGATTATTACTTATTCTTCTATATTTCTTGCCATTTGGCTTAAATACATTCAGCCTGTTTAGCAACAGCAGAAATCTTGTTAAATCTGTTTTGTTGTGCTTCAAAAAGAGTGACTAAACATATTTTTGTCAATTGATCAATTTATTGAACCCCAGGGGAAGAGACTATATGTGTTTGTTGTTATTTGCCATATGTAGAGATACCAGACCCTACTTTGCATGAACCCTTCAAATGCTAGTCACATGCAATCCTGCCAATATTGTGGTTTACTTTTATGGAGTCTGTAATTTAACAAAATAACAGGACACCTTAGAGACTATTTTCTTTATTATTTTCATTTGCCTAAAGAACAGACTATAAAAAGAGCTTTAAATAGCATCATCATCTATTTATTTAACTATGATTAGAACTTCAAGTGTCTATAGAACTCGGGTCCTAAACACCACATATAAATAATCATCTAAAATAGTGAATGTCTCCTACCTAGACATCTTGTTTTAGCCTCAGCAAAATTAAGGACTGTGCACTTTCCTTGTAACTGTGATTAGCATCCATAGCCATATCTAAAGTTCAGATATATTATGGTTGTGCCAAATACTATATAATTCAAAAACCCAGCAAAGGACAGCATTTGCTGTAGATTGACTACAATCCTGAGTTACTGAAACCTTTGCTATTTATAATACCTGATTTTCAGAGTTTTTTGACATTTCATATAATTAAATATTACCATTTTCTTGAAGTTGAGTTGGCATCAATAAAACCTAGTTATTAACTTGTTCAAAGTTCTCCCAAACTGTGGCAGCCTATGATCCTTCAGAAAATTTGCATTGCTCCTGAATTTACTATGGATATGTATTTTAAATTGGGGTTTAGAAAGCCTCCCTCACAGTCAACCCATCTCAGATTGTGATCTCAGCAGATCTCACCAGCTAAGAAGAGCAGGGGCCTCTTTTATACTTGGAAGGGAGGGTGTTCTGGAGTGGCATGATCCCTTTTAGGTGCCACAGATTATCTCCCAGAGATGGTGGAATTAGTGTGAGCTAGGGCTAATAAGAGAGATCTGAATAGTAATTGGGGCATAAGTATCAGCTGAAAGGTTTTTGCCTATTTGATGCCTATCATCTGTGGAGAATGAAGTTAGGAAGACAAAGTGCTAGAGCTTGAAAAGGGAAAATGGTACTGAAAGAAAGAAGCCAGGAACAAAGATAGTTGGAGGCATATAGAAAAGGAAGTTCTCTGGATGACCCGCCTTGAGAGATTGAAGGTAGTTAGACTGTAGGGGAAGTAAATTCCCCTGATTAGTGGGACCTGAAAAAAGGGAAGGACTAAAGAAAAGATATGGAAACCAAACATTCCTGTGCAGTGGGATTTGGAAGGAAAAGGTCAGGATTAATGTTAATCAGTCTCTATGGGGCAAAGGCCTGGGAGAGGGGATAAGGAGGCCAGCATGAAGAAGCAGTGAATCAGAGACCCTAGTGGCTGAAGGACTGTTCCAGTGGTGGCCAAAGGTTGGATTGATGAGGTAAGATACTATAACACTGAAAGGGTCTTGACACTAGCAGGAGCGTGATCAGATGACCAGGTTTCAATAAAAACTATGGACCTGGTGAGCCATTAGGGAGTGATCTGGGACTGTTATGCTTTGTGACAGAGCTTCAAGCAAACCACATACTTCTGCAGGAACTGTCTTCTGGGTCTGTAATTAATTAATCAGTAACTCAGTGTGATGCCATGAGTCACTCTATAATTGGTTATGCCACCTTGCACATAAGATCCAAAACTGAGGTCCCTGACTTCATAAGAACATTAATCGTGCTGTGGGATTTTGCAGCAGAAAAGGGGTATTAATTCCAGTGCTGTGGCCATATGCCATCTTAGTTATATTCTGTCAGCCTAATTTCCATCTTGTGGATATGGGATTCAGATTCACTGTTTCCTTTCCTAAACTACTAAATAGTACTGCTTTGCACTTTTAGATATTGTTAGATTGTTGTGACTTGTCTGGAGTTCCCTGTATTTCACACAAGAAGGCTTATGTCCTTGACTTAAATTTTCTGAAGTGACTAGTTGGATGCATAATTGGTGGGTGCAAAATTTAAACCATACCCAATTTTCAGAAAGTGCTGAGTATCTGCACACTAAAAATCACTCTTCTGTCAGGAGTATCATCAGTGCACCTAAAAACTGAGGAATCCAGAATCACTAATTACTATGGGGGTTTTGTTTTGGGTTTTCAAATTGCCTAACTGCCATTTACTTTTGATGAGACTTAAGTTTCTAAGTCACTTAGGTGTCTTTGAATTTATTAGGAGCTGAATAATACATATAGTTATGAATAGGGGTGCATATTATCAGTTATTTATACATCTAAGGGTAAGATTTTCAATCTATGGTAAAAATGGAATGATATAACTTTACACTACTGTAAAATTACTAACCTAACCAGCTTGAAAGAAATATATGGGGTTCAATTCCTTTCTTTTGTTTTGTGTGGGCATTTGTTACTCCTGAGGGCATTCTGTGCCAAAAAAATAAAAATTCTGTGCACAATACTTTAAAATTCTGCAAATTTTATTTGTTAAATAAATGTGGAGCCTCCAGCATGTCATTGGGGACGCAGGCCACTGGCTGCACAGAGGTGGGAGATCACTGTGCAGTTCCCCCGGGACATGGACTCAACAGTGAGGCTGCACCCAACCCTGATGCAGAGCAAGGACCGGGCCTGTCCCAGAAGTACCCCAGGTCCCTTCCCCTCTGTGCCAGGTGCACCAGGTGTGGGCAGGCAGGCTTAGCAAAGCAGGATCCAAGGGGCTTCGTGTGGGGGATCCAGATGTGGATTGAGAGGGTTCTATGTGGGGAAATCTGGGTACGGGTGACTCAGTGGGGGATCTGGGTCCAGGGGGGAACTGGATGCACAGGGGCTTGTTGGAGGGTTCTGGGTGCAATGGTTATGGGACTCTGCAGGGGGGGTCCAGGTGAAGGTGGTTGGGGCTGAGTAGGGGGTGTCTGGGTGTGCAAAGGATAGAGCTCAGAAGGGGGTCTGGGTGTGGGTTGCTCAGTGGGGGGGTTCAGATGCTGGGGTAGTGGGGCTCAGCAGGGCGGGGGATCCAGGTGCATCTGGTTGGGGTGAGGCTTGGTGGAAGGGTCTGGGTATGAGGGGGTTTGGATTCATGGGGGCTGGATGGATGGGGGACCAGATCCCTATACAGTCATCCCTCCCCCTGCAGCTGAGGAGCGATCGGTGCAGGAAACGTGGGGGGTTAGATGGAGGGAGTTTGCAGTGTTTCCGACTGCCGGGAGAGAAATCTGGTGGTGGGTCTGACACAGCCCCAGATGCCATGCAGGGGGAAAGGAAGTCCTGTCCTCCCCAGCCCACCTGGGACTAGCAGCTGAGCCTGGCGCAAGGGAGGAGCCACCAGTAGGGTCTTCCCCAGTCCCACCTGCACCCCACAGTGATTTACCTCTCTACTGGTTGCCTGGGCACCTGAAACATACTGGTGGGGTGGGTTGCATGACTGCTCTTATGGCGTCCCTTTGCTTCCCCATTAGAATTTCATTTTTCTGCAGGGAAGCAAAGAAAATCTGCAGGGGACATAAATTCTGCACATGTGCAGTGGTGTACAATTCACCCAGGAGTAATTTGTGGGCCAACAGGCTGGGATTTCCTAGGAATGACAAGATACAGGCAAGCCATGAAGTCAGTCTGTTTTCAGTTGAAAATTTCTACCTATAATACTAGTTTTAAACAAAATGCATCTTAAATAACGTATATTTTAAAAACTGAAAATAATGTCATTAAAGATCTGATGGATGATACTACATTTCACAGGGCAGAGATGCCTGGTACAACACAACATGGTAGTACGCCAGAAAAGCCTACAAAATCTTGTGGGTAGAAGACCATATTTACTCTGAAGTTAATTTTAGTTCATCTTGTCTATAAAGTGAATCCTGTAAATAATGGGAATCAATAGAATACCATTGTTGCATATTTTCATTATGTTTTACTAATATGAGGCTTCTTGCAACTACATAGTATCATTGAATTATATGTGAATTACACATTCTGTGTTTGGACTAAGACTACTTCTGCATGTGAATCTTACCTGCTCAAACCTTACTTTGGGTTACATTTGTGTCTTGGTACTGCCTGCAAGGTAATTGATATAACGTATGCATGGAGACCTCTACCATAGGAAGACTGATGACAGAGGTTGCCATTGAGTCAAACACACTGGCCATTTATATAGGCTTATGTCAAGGTTCCTCCCCCTCTCTGAATTCTAGGGTACAGATGTGGGGACCTGCATGAAAACCTCCTAAGCTTATTTTTACCAGCTTAGGTTAAAACTTCCCCAAGGTACAAATTAATTTTATCCTTTGTCCTTGGAATATCCACTGCCACCACCAAACTCTAACTGGGTTTACAGGGAAATGTAGTTTGGACATGTCTTTCCCCCCAAAATCCTCCCAACCCTTGCATCCCACTTCCTGGGAAAGGTTTGGTAAAAATCCTCACCAATTTGCATAGGTGACCACAGACCCAAACCCTTGGATCTGAGAACAATGAAAAAGCATTCAGTTTTCTTACAAGAAGACTTTTAATAGAAATAGAAGTAAACAGAAGAAAAGGAATCACCCCTGTAAAATCAGGATGGTAGATACCTTACAGGGTAATTCGATTCAAAACATAGAGAATCCCTCTGGCAAAACCTTAAGTTACAAAAAAGACACACAGACAGAAACAGTCATTCTATTCAGCACAATTCTTTTCTCAGCCATTTAAAGAAATCATAATCTAACACATACCTAGCTAGATTACTTACTAAAAGTTCTAAGACTCTATTCCTGGTCTATCCCCAGCAAAAGCAGCATACAGACAGACAGAGACCCTTTGTTTCTCTCCCTCCTCCCAGCTTTTGAAAGTATCTTGTCTCCTCATTGGTCATTTTGGTCAGGTGACAGCGAGGTTACTTTTAGCTTCTTAACCCTTTACAGGTGAGAGGATTTTTCCTCTGGCCAGGAGGGTTTTAAAGGGGTTTACCCTTCCCTTTATATATATATGACAGCTTAACATACACAGCCACACTTAAAACAGAGGTTGCAATGAGATTGACTGCAAAAAAAAGCTGCACATTTGTTATACCCACAAAAACCCACATTACATTTGAAAAGTACTACCTGCTAATCAGAAAACTGATTAGCATATATTTAGGTATGCATTTCCTGGCTCTTATGAACAATTTCCAAGGTGCCTTTGTAAATGCAGGCTTTTTTCAATGCATTTATTACTCTTTCCTTCAGATATTTGATTAATACAGTGTATGAATAAAATCTGTAGGTGTGTTATCTCCATACCACAGCAAAATTACTTCTAAAAAGGAAAAACTTTTTTTTTTTAACCATTAGGAATGGTAACATGGTAAGTACATGTAAATGGAATCACGCCTGCTGAGGAAATAAACATTTTTCAATTTAAAATGCAGCAGTAAAGTTTAATCAACTCCTGCTGCTCCAACAAAAGGACTCTTAAAAGAAGGAAATGAGGTATGTAACTTGCAAAAAATCATG
The DNA here is from genome assembly GCF_015237465.2 of Chelonia mydas. Lineage (NCBI taxonomy): Eukaryota > Metazoa > Chordata > Testudines > Cheloniidae > Chelonia > Chelonia mydas. The sequence continues at coordinate 102,556,061 of NC_057852.1, forward strand.
TTTCAAATGTGTCTGAGTCTGTGGGCAAGCCATTTGTTTCTAAAATATTGACTTCCACAGTGTACATGGAGTTCATTGTGCATGACTTCTTTCATAAAATAATGTAGCTCTCACCAAAGTAATGGTGCCAATATGTTCAACAATATCTATAAGCTCCTCTAGCCACCATATTCCTAGTGCAATTGAACATAATATATTTCATTCACTTCAATCAGTAGAATGAATACATTTTTGCATTTGTTTAATTATGCCATAGTTGATTTTAAACACTAGCCAGCAGCAATGTCAAATTATCTAATGCGGCTTATAAAGTGTTTTAACTCCATATCAGAAAGAATAACACATCTGATTTAAAATGGCTTTTCTAAATCAGCCACCTTTTAGAAATAAGCCCAGAAGCTCTAATGTGAGTGTTAGGATATAGATATTCAGGCCTGCCTGTAAAGGCCTATACTTTAAGAATTTAGGTATATGTTTATCATTTAGCTAGTAATAGAGGTATACAAGAAAGAATCTGTGTAAGGGCCTGCTCTCACTGTGACAGTTTGAGGCCCTGTTCTTAGGCCAATGCCTTTGGCTAAGCAGCAGAGGCAGCCATAAGCTGGGAAGTGTATGGTCACATCCTCACACTCCAAACTAGTTAATTTGGGGCTGTTAGGAAGGTGATCAGATCTATCACCTCCAGAGAAAGGGAAGAGCCTAGAAGATGTAAAAGGAAATTTAGTTTGATAGTTTTCTGTCTGGTAAGAACTCACTTATCAATAGACACAGCTGGGAAACCCTTATGTCTTTATAGAGGTAGTTGTGAAATCCTCACTTCTGTATTGTTTTGTCATTATAGTTCCCACTTCGCTATTGTTTATTTGCATGGTCTCTGTCTGGTTCTGTGATTGTTTCTGTCTGCTGTATAATTAATTTTGCTGGGTGTAAACTAATTAAGGTGGTGGGATATAATTGGTTAGCTAATCATGTTACAATATGTTAGGATTGGTTAGGTAAATTTCAGTAAAATAATTAGTTAAAGTATAGCTGAGAATATTACTAAATAAATTATGGGCAAACATGCAGTAAGTTGGGATTAGAAAATAAGGAAAAAGGAACTTGGATTTAAGCTTGCTGGGAGGTCACCCCAATAAACATTGAATTGTTTGCACTTTTGGACTTCGGGTATTGTTGCTCTCTGTTCATGGGAGAAGGACCAGAGAAGTGGGAGAGTGAAGGAATAAGCTCTCTAACAATGAGCTAAGAGAGGGGGTTGAGGGAAACTAAGCTCTATAGATAGACTCCACCAGCAAAAACAGATGTAAATCCATCTCTTCCTGCAGAGATGATATTCTTAGTATATGTGAATCAATACTGGTCACTGCAGTTTCTGATACCCAGCAGTGTAAGTGCCATTTTAGTGGTTAACACTTTGTACCCACTCAGCCAGACCTAACATTCCTAGACGGAGAGGTCTAACTAACTGACAAGAGATCAACAGTTGGATTTGTGTTCTTTCTGATTTCGTAAAGTTTTTTTTTTTTTTTTTTTTTTAATTATTCAGGTCAGACCCTGTGAGCTGCTGAGCACCACATACAGTTCTGCCCATAATACTTGTCATTTTAATATGTGAGCCAAAACTGTAACCTTTACTATCCAGCAATTCGATAGGACTGATTTAAAGGGGAACATAAAGTTATAACTGACTTTTTTCATGTGGATTATTTTAATGGCAGAACACTGCATAAATTGTCTGGGATTCATTGCAAAAATCTCTGGGCCATATGTACATATATGAAAATACTTAATTACTTGTAATTTTAAAATGGCTGAATCAACTTTCTTCAAATTTGGCTTTTTCTTAGATGCACTGAGATTTATAAAAACAATTAGAAGATCTATATAAGCCAAGAGTGGAGCAAAAATATTAAGGTATTTTGCATTATGATTGCACATTTTTGACCGTATTGTAAGTTTCTTAACTTTACACAAATAATTCAGAACTGTTTGAAGTATTTTGCTGAAATTTAACCAAAATCTATGTTAAATAGGTTGAACCTGAGTGTTAGAGAAAGGTCACTTGTTCTTGATGAAAAAAGTGTTAATTTATGCTTCTATTTAAATAATAACATTTATGCTTCTATTATGCATTATTTCTATTTATTATTTATCTATGTATTCTGTTACTTATGCATTATTTATGCTTCTGTTTTAAAACAACAACATTATGAAATAACAATCCCACAAATTGACAGATGGGTATACTGAAGGAAAGAGACAAATATTTGTAGAGACTTCATATAGATATATATATACTTGTACACTACCCAAAACTTAGTTAAAAAACATCCTAATGAGCTAAATTACATGTCAAATATGCCCTAGTCAATAGTCTCAGGATATCCTATGCTCTTGTATAATTAAGCTACAAACCATTCTAAGACCACCTGACATGAAGATAGCTCAGGCTCCTGACAACACTGCATTTTCCACTGGAGATGACAAATTTTAGCTTTTCAGACCTAAGGATTACAGAGAAATGTATACAGACTCACTGTTCAAACAACATGACCCGCATTTCATCGTATCAGACCTCACTCCTGTTGGATTATTTGTAGCATGGCATCTTTCAGAAGCAAATCTGTAGAATTATTGGGCAAAAATCAAAGACCCAAAGATGATCCCCCTGCTTTTGGGAGAAATACTTGTAACAACTTTGCTCCTTTCTTCCCTCTTAGCCTCAGAATTTCAATTTACCAGTCTCATTCATGATCATCTAGTGCCTGATCATCACCCACTGATAATGGAAAGAATCCCATTCACATCAGTGGTTGGACAAGATGACCTCTTGAGGTCCCTTCCAGCCTTACATTTCTATGATTCCATGAAATCAAAAAAATAAGCATTGAAACAAAACATTTTGATAATCCCTTATCAGAATTTTTGTTTTGTGGGAAATTTAGAAATGTAAACTTTTCATTCCCATTTGGAATGGGGATAAAAACAAATCTCAGAATGGAATTTTTGCTTTCCAGCCACCTCTAATACTTTCTGTTGCAATCTGTCAGGCTCTGTGTAGAGCACGCTTTTAAAATGATGACACTTAGACTATTTAAATATCTTGTTTTACAGTATGTTTCATTATAGTTTTTTACTGCACTATCTCCACATATGGTGTGGGGAAATATGATTATATTCACTTCCCACATGGGTAAACTGTGGTATCAAGAAGTTAAGTGACTTGCCCAAGGTCACACAAGTCACTGGCAGAGCTGAGAGCAAAACCAAAGGGTCCTGACTCCTAGTTCCCAGGGGTGGCCTTACCATGAGGTGAACTGAGGTGGCCACCTCAGGTGCCAGACTATGAGGGGGCACCACTAGGACCCAGAGTGTAGAAAATTGTGTCTGCGCTGGTGCATATGTAGTCTCTCTGCTCTAGATGCACAGAGATGGTGGAGTGCTTGGCTGAAGGAAGGAGGGCACAAGAGACATAACAGGCAGGCAGGAGAAAAGGTGAGAGGGAATAACAGAAAGCAGCAGGAGCTGCAGGGAGAGAGAGGAGGAGGAGCCTGGGCTGATTAACACCAGCTTCTCGGGGAACTTCCTGTTTCCCGCTGCTTCCCTGAACCCACTTGAGGAGAACAGGCAGTCGACTGAAATAGTAGGAGCCAGTTAAGTCTTTAAGACACTGATATCTTCCCTCACTCAGGCCCTGCTACCAGCTGGCTTATTTGTCCCATTCAAGTGAGTGTCGAGAGTCACTATAGCTGGCACAGAATAGCAGTCATGAGTGAAAGAAGAAAACGCCCCTCTGGGGCAGCATTCAGAAAAAGAAAGAAAGCAGGAAGGAGCTCTCCTGAGATACATAGACACAAATGTTCACGGTGAGCTTTCTGGCCTCAGTGAGGATGTGAGTGGTGAGGAGATGCCTGATCTTCCAGTTAGTCAGAGTGCAGGTTACCTGGCAGCTACTGCAGCATCCATATCTCCATCTCAAATGGACATAACCATGCACATTCCTGAAGACAAGTGCAGATCAGAGAAGGCACAGGAAACAGCTGCTGCTGAGTTTAGTTCCTTAAGTCTAGATGATCCAGGACTGTGGACCCACTTGAGCAGTAGCCTGAGGGACTTCCTTGTACTGCACGGGCCACAGCAAGTGAAAAACATCATGTTCCCCAAAGACAATGAAAATAGAAGTTTCCATCCAACACATTACTGGCATGAAATCCCCAATGGTGACAAAGTGGAGAGGCCATGGCTTATGTATTCAAAACCCCAGAATGCTACGTATTGTTTTTGTTGCAAACTCTTCCAGTCTAATGTTCCAGCCACATTGGGTTCTACAGAAACAAAGGACTGGAAAAATCTGGCTAGAAATCTGGCATGCCATGAGAAGGCAGCAAATCACCAGAGAGCATTCTGTAAGTGGAAAGAGCTTGAGATGAGACTAAGGTTAAAGGCCACCATAGATGATCAGCATCAAGAGAAGATTGCATCAGAGTCTCTTTACTGACAAAATGTTCTGAAAAGGCTCATTGCCATTGTGAGAATGCTTGCTACGCAAAACCTAGCACTGCATGGCATTTCAGATCAGCTGTATGTGCCAAACAATGGAAACTTCCTTAAAATTGTGGAGCTGATGGCTGAGTTTGATGCTGTACTCCAGGAGCATCTAAGAAGAGTCACCACCCAAGAAATGTACACACATGACTACCTTGGAAAAACAATTCAAAATGAGATCATACAGTTACTGGCAACAAAAGTCAAACAGAAGATTGTGGCAGATCTGAAGTCAACAAGATATTACTCTGTTGTTCTGGACTGCACACCTGACATCAGCCATACAGAACAAATGACTTTAATGGTGCATTTTGTAACAACAACAGAACCTAGTGAAAATGTCCCTGCAATGGTGATTGTCAGAGAGAATTTTCTAGAATTTATTGGCATTGATGATACTACAGGAGTATGACAAATGTGCTTCTTAAAAAGCTGGAAGATACGGGAATTGTGATAGCTGACATGAGATGTCAGGGCTACGATAATGGTGCTAACATGAGAGGAAAGAACAGAGGAGTGCAGACACGGATCTGAGAGTTAAACCCTTGAGCTTTTTTTGTTCCATGCCATTCTCATTCATTGAATTTGGTGGTCAGTGATGCAGTATCAGTTTCTAGTGAGGCTGCTGAATTTTTTAATGTAATTCAAAGCATCTATGTATTTTTCTCTGCATCAACTCATGAATGGCAAATTTTGAAGCAACATCTAGGAACATCCTCTCTGACACTGAAACCACTGAGTGCCACACGATGGGAAAGTCGAGTGGAGGCGATAAAGCCTATCAAACACCAAATTGGGAAGATAGATGATGCCATAGTTACCATTATGGAGGATAATGCTATGATAGGAATTGTTCATGGGAGAACAGTGGCAGAGGGAAATGGAATCACCAGAAGCAAACATAACTTCAAATTTCTGTGTGACTTAGTGTTGTGGCATGACATACTGTTTGAAATAAATGTTGTAAGCAAGAGAGTCCAAGGTGTTGACCTTGATATATGTGGAGCAGTGGAACAACTGAACAAAGCAAAGTCATACCTACAGTCTTACCAGTCAGATGAGGGATTTCAAAACATTCTGAAGAGTGCACAGAAGTTGGCAGAGGAACTTCACACTGAAGCTATTTTCCCAACCATTCAAGAATACAACAGTCACCAAAGAAGAAGACATTTTGATTACGAGACACGGGCTTGATTTCTCCAAGATTGAAGTTAATAAAAACACATCTACGCTCCACAATGACACAGGAGAGGCTGGTTGGCCTTGCAACCATCTCAACAGAGCATGAGCTGGCCCAGACTGTGGACCTTCAGGAAGAAGTTCAAATCTTTGCAACCAAGAAGGCACGAAAAGCACCACTTTGATTATTCAAATGGATAAAAATGCCAGTGTTTACTATGCAGACAAGAAAAGTTACATTTGCTGTTCAGGTGTTTGAAAGTTAAGTGTTACTTAAAATTTTTGAACAAGGCATTTTAAGTTGTTAATTCTCCTTTATTGGGGAAGGTAGCAGAGCAGTACCATGAGAGAAGTAGAACAGGAAGAAGGCAGAACTGAGACCTTTCAAAGTTTTGGTCCAAGCGAGGAGGGATGGGGGTGTCATTTGAGCTCCCCGCCTCAGATGCCAAAATGTTGTGGGCCGGCCCTCCTAGTTCCCCATGATGACCTCTGGACAATAATTTCTGAAACATCCACAAAAATGATATTTTTCACACTCAGATGTCCAAGGATCAAGATTCCACCCCCCCCGTCTCCCCCCAGCCTCTTCCCTTCTTGGCAGGGACAGTATCTAGCTTTGTTGTACAATACCCCCCAAAACAATTTCTGACCCAGATCAGGGTGCTCCCACAATATTAGTAACTACATACAAAAAATTAAGTTAAAAGAACATTGAGATTATAAAATCAGGCATCCAAAAGTTATAAAATAACCAAATTAAGGTTCCTGGTACAAAGTGATGAGCAACTGAAACCAGGGTCTTATAATGGGAAGTGGCTTAAAGTGGGTACCTTAACTGTAGGCAGTGTAACCATTTTTCCTACAATAACTTGAGGAAATTGTGACTTTCATCAGAATGGCAATCATGAGTTCTACTAGAAACCAAACTAGGTCAACAAAAAGAGGGAAGACAGGTATTTATTTTCTCTCTCTCCCTCTTCCCCACCCCCATCCTCCACCCCCCACCCAACACACACACAAACACCTTAACATTGTATTTCCTCACTGCATAGCACAGCAGGTACTTCATATTCACAATAAAGTACAGAATGCCACATGTGCCAGAAAAGAACAGAGGAAAAAATACAATTGAGTATCTAATATATTCAGCGCTGAACCTGTTATGTGAGGTTACAGTGCTTTCCAAGTTTATACTTGACTAAATTAGCAAGGCCTACAGCCACTCAAATCTAATTTGAATTGTTATCTGCAGCCCTAATTGCCAGACCCTCTACACCCAACTAGTGAGTGACTTCTGCTTTCATTACCCCACTCTTACTGCTGATAGTAAATTAAGTACTCAACCTAGGATGATTTTCTTCTATTAGGACAAAACAGAGACATACTGATTAAATTTAACCTGTCAGATCTTATTTCATTTATCACTATTACCATTCACTGGAGAGTATAACTAGTCATTTTCTTTTGTAATACTTCAATTTAAACTTTTGTCATCAGATGCAAAGGGTAGCAATAGCTGAATTTATTTTTTCAAACTATTACATTTTTATGGATGTACCTAATGACTGCCTGTAATCAGCATTTTATAAATCACACTTAGGGACTTATGTAGCTTTGAAGACAGTAGTGATCACAGCTAGCTGAAAAAAATTGTTGACAAAGATATATCCGAGAAACTAAAATTTTCTGAAAAATTGTGTCAGTTGGGTAAATTTTCATTTAGAAGAAAAAATGGGAAATTTCAAGTGTCAAAATATTCCATTCCAACAATTTCAGAATGAAAAGTATTGATTTTTCATTTTGAACTGATGTTTTGTTTTGAAGTTTACATTATAAAAAAAGTATGTCAAAATCAAAACAATGTTTCAAATTTACAAAAAAAAAAACAAAAAAGTTTTGCCTGAATACGTTAACTTCATTTCATTTAAAAAAAGAGAAGGTTTTTCCCCAATTCGGTATCATGTCTTTCCCTCCTCCTCGCCCCCCTCCCCCCGAGAATCCCAATTTTTGATCAGACAAAAAAATCCACTTGTTCACCAGTTCCAATAATCAAGGTCCCCCTTGATTTCAATGGAGTTTTGACAGGCCCCTTCTGTGGTTATTGCACCTTATGGCCATCCCTTAGTCAGGGCATTCCTTATGGTGGAGTTCAAAAAACACGAGCGAGATATAGTTGATGCTGTAAATGAAGAAATAAATAGGAATTGGATGGGAAAAGGGAAGGGCTACTCCTAACTGTTTCACTTCATTGTTTATTTTTTGTTGTTCTGATCCACTGAAAATACCTTAAGAGCCACAAAAAGCATGATTTGACTGAATGATTATTTTGGGAGACATAGTAACAAATGAAATGATTAATTAATTCCAAAAAAGAATTAGAGCTCAATAGAAGGGGAAAGGATTAAATGGGTTCTTAAGGACATTTAATGTAAACTTTTTTGCAGGCAATAATACTCTTTGTCTTGGTCAGATTTTTGTTTATATTTTTAAGATCATTTGATTATATTTAATATCGGCTGCTTGCTACTGGTAGAATCATAGACTATCAAGGTTAGAAGGGACCTCAGGAGGTCATCTAGTCCAACCCCCTGCTCAGGGAAGCAATCATGCTGAAAAATGAAGCCTCAATGGAGTAGCACATTTTTTCAGCTTACGTCAACAAAGACTGAGGAAACAAATGATATTTACTAAGGCCTTTTCATCTGCGAGTGAGGTATAAATTGTACAGTACCTGACTTGCAGAAACTCTTTTATTTGATCATCAAGAATAATTAAATATTGAATAAAAGATTAGTTTCTCTTCAGAAAACTCTCTTCCACAAGGGAGGTATTTGAGAAGTTTGACATGTTTTGCAAGATGCAGGGAGAAAGTCCATCTCCTAGCTGGACAGGGCATGACAAGATTTATTATTTCAGAGGTAAAGAAAGAAAATAATAAAAATAGACAAACTTAAAAAAATAATTTCCTGATAAGCATATATAGGAGCATATTTGAACTTCTATACCTCTTAGACTCCCCCCCCCCCCCCAAAAAAAAAAAAAAGTTAGGCTATTCATGATGATTTGGCATTATTGGTATTGTTGCTAAATTGTATAGTCAATTGCTTGCCCACACTTTGGTTTGTTATGAAATATAGACAAGAGACCAAATAACCAATGTCAACCATGTTTATTAATATAGTACAGGGAAAAAGCTCTATATGTTACTAGTCTGAGAAGTTTCAGAGTAACAGCCGTGTTAGTCTGTATTCGCAAAAAGAAAAGGAGTACTTGTGGCACCTTAGAGACTAACCAATTTATTTGAGCATGAGCTTTCGTGAGCTACAGCTCACGAAAGCTCATGTTCAAATAAATTGGTTAGTCTCTAAGGTGCCACAAGTACTCCTTTTCTTTTAGTCTGAGAAGCCATCTAGTGCAGTGATGTTACAGTCGCCTTTTGTATGTGTGTTCCCCGAAGTTACACACTTCAGCTGGTATTATTTATATGATGATTTTACAAGTTACACATTTCTTTACACATCATTAAAATCCAACCTGCCAGTTTGTCCCTAACTTCCTCTGTTCCTTCCTTATCTTTGTTTTGGATGCTAACATTCCAATATTGGTCTGTGAAGGTATTTCCCTAGCTTGTACGAAGACCTAGAACAAATGTATCTTGATTTTGACAAGTTTCCTATCTGCTTATGCCAAATGCTTACTTTCACCAAATGCAAAGCGTTATGGGATGCTTGGCATAAGTGAACAGGATTATGATATAGGCCAACTACACTGCTACAGTATTTGTGCTTCATGCATACTAATGTGTGTGTGTGTGTGTGTGTGTGTGTGTGTATGTATATATATATATATAATATGGTGTGGATAATGCATGTTATTAATTTGATATATACAATATGCTAGGCAGCATATATTAGCAGCCATAATTATTATTTATATCCGTGTATATTTATATATGTGGCATCTAGGGGCTCTGATCAGGGATCAGAGCCCCAGTGCACTAGGCACAGTGCAAACACATAGCAAGCAGATGCTGCTATAACTATTGCTGTCAGTAGCTAAGAACCAGTTAGGAGACCAACAGTCCTGGAGCCTTAAGAGTCCACATTCCACTTGTTCTACATAAGGTAATGTCCTTATTACAGAAAGTCGATGGAATTCACCCCGCAGGGTGAGAAATCTTACGGGACAAGAGGCACACTCCCCTTTTTTCTGCCCAAAGAGTTCCCAGTGGGAGCAACAAGGGCAGGGCTTGCCATAGGTTTTGTGAGGCCCTGTTCATCTGTGGAGGCCCCACTGAATTTATGACCTGGTTTCCCCCCCTTCCCCCCACCCTGCCACAGCCATTCATACCCCCTCCTGACCAAAACTTTCCTCAAGATGTTTGAGAGTTGGTGGCCTCTAGTGAACTACCAACTTTAAATGTATCTCAAAGCCATGTGAAGTCACAGTGCAACTTTCCAAACAGTGAGTGAGAAATGGTTAACTTATTCCTTCTGTTACTAATATCAAAATGGCTATAGACTATGAAATGGTGCTTCAGCTTGTAAGCCAGGTGTATGTATATGATCCATGGTCTCAACACTACATCTGTCCTATCCCCACAAAACATCCGGATAGGTGTGTAGGCTAGCCAGCTATTTCCAGAAGATCCTGAATGGAATTACATGGGTCTGATGACCCCCACAGAAGCTGGAAGGCAAAGCAAAGGGAAAGCATGGCACAGGACTGCTTCCGTGGATGACAACACTGGCATAAATATCATAGGAGTGAGGGGCCTGAACTGCTTGAATAAGGGATGAAGGGTTAAGTTTCTTCCTTGAGCCCAAAATGTATGAATCATATAGTTATCCCGGGCCAAGAAAACCCACAAGCTACTTCTAAATTGATGCCCAGCATTTAGTATGTAGTCATTAGCAAGTAAAATGGAATTTATACCTGCAAATGGGATCTGTACTTGCTTACTGAGAAGCCAGATATCGTAACTACCAAATTTTGTTTAGGGGAAACAATAGGAGGCAGAGGGGGTATATGATCCTTCTTCTGATGGTCTGTTCCTGATGTTTATGGCTCAGTCACTATTTAGGATCCTCTGATACCTCTATGTGACCATACCCATCACTGCATTGTTTTTATTTACAGGTAGCACAAGACTAACAATTTCTTTCTGAAACAGAGCTTGACACATGATCTTTGACTTTGATTACCATAAAGTGCTCTGAGAGGGGCTACATTTCAAGACTGCTTGAGAAATTCATTTAGTTTAGAACCCATTTTCCCATTTCCTTCGATGAGCACAGAATGCATCTGTACAGGGAGTCTCACACATGACTGCTCCATAGTCAGCAATGGCTTTTATTTCCAGGTGCAGTAGTTTTGATTTAGAACTTCTGTTATGGTTTGGGTCCTAAGTACCTAAAAACATTCTCTCTTAATGCCTAATAATTAAACCAAGGTAGTCAATGGATTTTTATATTGCTTTTAGCAAGATCAGTGTTTCAACCCATCTACTGAGATCAATTAGGATGCATTACTTGAAGACCCTGCATTTTTATATTAGGAGATGTAGACTGGGAATTCTTGGCCTTTGACTCTGGAATATATTTCTATCCTTGCCTGCTAGCACCAGAATGTAAAAACCTGGCTCCAATGAAATCAATGCGAATTTTGTCATTGATTTCAATGCAACCAGAATATCACTCAGAATCTGTTCACCTTTTGGGCAAACTACAGATCTCTTCTGTTTACTTAGTCTTTTTGGGAGGCGATGGAGTGAGAGGGTAGGGTTATGTTTTCTGGGTGGATTTAAACGAGTTTACAAGGGCCTTCACATCTTTTCCAGTTGTGAATGTTGATCACTGGTTATATACCATTTTAAAATGTACTTAAAGATTAGTTTATAGGCTCTGTAGATGTACAAAAGAATAAATGCATAAATTGAATTTGAATATTTGCACAAGTAAGTGTTTATACATGCAAAACTTCACTAAAAACCTTGAGGTTGAAGGGAGCCCTCTTTAAAATTCTGTTCATACAATAAGTGTTGGAAATTAATCCAGTTTTCTGGGTCTGCAACTTATTTGGTATAAATCATTAACCATATATCCCTTGAGCAAAGTGCCAGAGTTAGGGAATTTGTACAAATAAGTTTGGATATTTAACAAGAACTGAGTTTGGTTATCCTTGAGACATACCTGAAGATAAAAGCCCACAGCATGTTCAAAGTAAACTTACTGGGAAAAAATAGTTATTGTTCAGGGACTAAGAAATAAGGAAGAAAGAGCACAAAGAGGGTTGTATATACCCTTCAGGATGTTTCACCTCCAGAAGCAGAAGTACAAAAGGAACCACGGGCAGTCGTCATATTTCAACATCATGATGAATGAGTTTCTTGTCCACATGTTTAAAAGACACAGCCAGACACGCAAACCAAAAAATGTTAACACCCTGAATAAATATTAAAACAGCATGACTGTTAATTCAATTTGCTGTGATTAAACAATATTATGTCAGTAGTAGGGGATGGATTAGTCTTTTAATCAGGCTTGTTAAGAGCTATTTTGTAGCTTTAAACCACAGTTAAACCATGTTAGGGGATCACATGGTAGTGCAAGCCCTTTGAGGGGTGCTAGGACGGGGAAAATACAAGTTGTCTATTGAGTTTTCCCACACTATTCATTTTATTTATCTATATCATAAGCCCTTTTACTTGCTCCCATTCTAAATTATGTCATTTGATGATGAAATCCTGGACCTAAGGATGTCAATGGCAAATCTCTCAGGACAGGACTTCATCTCAAGTTTTTCTCCATACCTTCCCCTCAGGAAGCTTTTGCATGCCTCTACATATACTCAAAAAGAAAAGGAGTACTTGTGGCACCTTAGAGACCAACCAATTTATTGGACCATAAGCTTTCGTGAGCTACAGCTCACTTCATGCATGCATCCGATGAAGTGAGCTGTAGCTCACGAAAGCTTATGCTCAAATAAATTGGTTAGTCTCTAAGGTGCCACAAGTACTCCTTTTTCTTTTTGCGAATACAGACTAACACGGCTGTTACTCTGAAATCTACATATACTAATCACATGATCATGGTTTGTTTTTTTTGAAAAACAAGTCTCATGAAATCCAATGAAGACCTATAAAATCTGTGTTAGAAATACTGACAGAAATAATAGACACAAAACAACTGACATGAATCAAAGCTTTATCAGAAACTTGCATTAAAGAGACTACAAATATGAAGGCACAAACCAGCATTCATAATTTAAATCAAATTGATTTAACATTGTCAGTGATAAGCATGTAAGTTCAGATACCACATGCTGCCCTCAATAACTTTGCACATTAATTTAGCACCTGCTAAAATTTCATCTTTGTTTCTGAATTTATGATACTTTACATTATTGTCCAATTATACTTACTTCAATAATATTAACATTTACAGAGGAAAATCATGCCTTCAATCTATTACAATTTTTGGGAGTATTAGCAAAACGGTGCATAAACAAGAAGCAGTCAATATTTGTTTGGACTTTGACCTAATAATCGGATATGGTGATTGGTATTTCTACAATGCTATACAACAAAACACGGTAGAAATGTGAAAATGGTCTGGGAAATCAGGTTAAAAGCTTTTTTTATCCAGGAAGGAATTAATTGAAAAGTCAACAAATGACTCTTCTCTTCCTGCCCAATCAGGACATAGATAGGAACCATGGAAGGTTCTCCACCTAGTCCCACTGAAAATGGGAAGAATCTCCTGCCTCCTTTGCACTATGTTCCACCTTCATGGGACCCTATAGCATGTCTGGAGCCTCCAGAATCTGTTCCTTACAACCGATAAGATAGGGATGAAGAGTGTGGGCCTAGATTAGGACATTGAGGAATTACGCATTTTCTGCCCACATCCCTGCATGAAGCCCAACTGAAAAGGGAGAAATTCCTGCCATAACCACCTAAGTGGCATTCCCTGGCAATGTTCTGTTGGAGCCACATTGCCTGGATGTCCGAGTAGGATCACTGGCCTCCAGTGGATCCCTTAGACCAGGGGCAGGCAAACTTTTTGGCCTGAGGGCCGCATCGGGTTTTGGAAATTGTATGGAGGTCTGGTTAGGTGTGGCCCAGCCCCCGCCCGCTATACCTCCCCCTGCTTCTCACCCCTTGACGCCCTCCCCCTGGGACTCCTGCCCCATCCAACCCCCCCCCCCCCGCTCCCTGTCCCCTGACCGCTCCCAGAACCCCCACCCCTGAGTGCCCCCCGCCACTCCATCCAACCCCTCCTCTCATACCTGACTCCCCCCCCAGGACCCCTGCCCCATCCAACCACCCCTTCTCCCTGACTGCTTCCGGAACCCCTGCCCCTGACTGCCCCCTGCCGCCCCATCCAACCCCCCACTCCTTCCTGACTGCCCCCCCGGACTCCTTCCCCCATTCAACCCCCCTGTTCCCTGCCCTCTGACTGCCCCGACGCCAATCCACAGCCCCACCCCCAACCACCACCACCCCAAACTCCCCTGCCCTCTATGCAATCCCCCCACTCCCTTCCCCCTTACTGCGTTGCCTGGAGCACTGGTGGCTGACAGTGCTACAGCCACACTGCCCGGCTGGAGACAGCCATACCACCGTGCAGCACAGAGCACTGGGTCAGGCCGGGCTCTACAGCTGCGCTGCCCCAGGAACTTGCAGCCCCACCACCCAGAGCATTGCACTGGTGGCGCAGTGAGCTGAGGCTGTGGGGGAGGGGCCAGGGGCTAGCCTCCAGGGCCAGGAGCTCAGGGGCTGTGCAGGAGGGTCCCGCAGGCCAGATGTGGCCCGCGGGCTGTAGCTTGCCCACCTCTGTCTTAGACCCCCATAGAATTCAGAGAACCTGTTGACTCTGATGCCAGACTCCCTGCTTCTTCCACAAGAGAGAAGACAACCATCCCACCACTTAGATCTGGAGAAAGCTCTCTAAGATTCCCCTCAGATATCTTCCCCTGCCTTTCAAGGTTTTCTACAAAATGTAGGTTGCCCCAGTATAGTTATTGAATTTATTTATTAAGCACCAATGATGCTATGCAAAACACAAATGACGATTCAGTTCCTGTCCAGAGGAGAATACATTCTGAAAATGCCTTCTGGTTGAATACACAAATAAGGTCTGATTCTTTCTTACACTTCAGCCTCTTTGTGTAACACTTCCCAAATCACCAGATTAATGGGCCAAATACTAGACCTATATTTTCCTTTTCATCCACACTAACTCTGATTTCCTCCTCATTACATACTGTAAAAGCAACACTCTGAACGATCACCCTGGTCTAGGTTAAGTGATTCCTATTCTTCCTTCCTCACTCTGGCTCTCAAATAGTCGTTAATATTTCCACCGCGAGATCTCAGCAAGACTTGAGTTTAAGCCTACAACTGTTTCAAACTTCATGCATCCCAAGGCTTCCCTACAGCATAGATGTATATCTGATACTAAGGAAGGTCTACAGAGCATGAGATACCAACATGGTAGCCAGATTAGCAAAGCCGTCCAAACCTGATAAAGTTTCATGATTAATTTGTCTGCACAATTAGTTCAGATTGTTGTGGGTAAAGCACATTATGCCTCAGATACAGACAAGGGTATTTATTCAGACTGATCTGTACCATTAAAGAGGTTTAGTTTCAGGTCTATTTAAGTTCTGAGCTGATTTAGATTAGAAATTAAAAGCCTTATTTTGAAGCACTGGAATAATTGTGAAGACAATAAAGCCTAATGATAAAAATGAATTCCATTGCCATAAAACTCTTTTTAAATGAAAAATGTCATACCTCTTACTATTAACTCCTTAGATTATTATGAATAATTAAAAAAATATAATTTACATTTTACTACTTAAATTGCTAGTTAACTCTTTGCATCAGATACCACGTTGAGGAGCATTGTATAATGCATTGGTTAGATTTGATTAGGCTGAATAGATTCAGCTTGGTTAATGAAAACAGACTGCTGAATATCACTTTTGTTTATGATCAATATATAGTCACTTTCTAATTCTCAATAGTACAAAGTTTGACTTTAGAACTTTACAGAGCATTGGCTAAATTATGAAACTTGAAACCTGTTTAGTATTTTTTCTTCAGCTTAAATTTTGTAAAACTTTTATTAAAAAATCAGAATTTTGATCCTAAAATGCCTCTCTTTTTTAAATCGAGCAATTTAGCTATAATACCAAATGAGCTTGATCCTGTGCAGTCATGACTTCAGTGAAGCAGGACCAGGCCAGTAAAGCATATACACTAATTTCCTCTTTCCAAGAGGCATAAAAAAACAGACTATTTCAGCTGGTGGACACCACTTATTCTATAGGATAACTGGTAAATTCAGACATTGCACATAGTTTCTATCTTTATTTATTTGGACCACCATACTTCTTCATGGCTAAAGTATGTGGCTAACTTGGCCACCATCTTTACATATTGCATATTGACAACGTACATATTTTTTTTGCAGAATCCTGAAATAGCTGCTGTGCCAACTATGACTTAGACAGGAAGGTTTTTTTTGTTAGGACAATGTACTGTCTATCCCATTTAAATGTCTATCCCATCTGTCCTGCAGAAAGGGAGCTTCTCTTTCAGGAGTTAAATGGAATTCAATAGAAATCACCCTGCAGGACACAAAATCTCACACAGTTTAGGCAAATTTTAAGTGGACTTCACTCTAGACATCCTTATGCAATGAGTCGTATAGCTGCACTATTGAAAGAGGAACATTCCTTAGTTATTTTTATTTTTAAAAAGCCATCCCCAGGTACCCCAGCTAACAGGCCTGAAAGGACAGCTCCTTTGCATTACATGTACTGAATAGTCAGCATTAAAAGGCAGTTTCCACAGTATGCATCCGATGAAGTGAACTGTAGCTCACGAAAGCTTATGCTCAAATAAATTGGTTAGTCTCTAAGGTGCCACAAGTACTCCTTTTCTTTTTGTGAATACAGACTAACATGGCTGTTACTCTGAAACCTGTCATTAAAAGTGGAGCATTTAAAAAAAAAAAATCTGTGATAAGCCACCTAGTAACTGCAAAATGGCCTCTTTTAAAATTGGTTATATAATCATGTTCATCATCTATGCTGCTAGGTGAAAAGTGTCTATCGCTATAGTACAATTGGCATTGGGATCAGAACAGTTTAGCCTTAAGGGACTATTTTCTCCTCACCTTTGTATGTGTACTATTACTTTTTTTCACTATTGGAAAGCTGTTAAAAGATACAATGCACAGTGAATGAGAGTGATTTACTGGGAAATGAAACACAGACATTCTTCTTATGCACAGCTAAATTGAAGTAGCTAAACATGTCTCTTTGCATCCTGCACACATATACACACTTCAGATGCACTTTCAGACTTTCCTCAGATCTAGTCTCCAAAAACACCTTCTCTTCAACTCCCTTTTAGTGAATATGTTTCTGTCAAAGTCTAATAGTCCATCTCTCTTCAACAGACAATATCATTTTGGTCAAAGTGCAAATGTATCATTGGATATAACTGTATATTTCTTTTCTCTTACATATTACCTGTAAGTTTGAAGGGTTTTTTTTTTTGTTTTTTTTGTTTTGTTTTGTTTTTTAACTAATAAAAATTTGGAAGTCATTAACTTTTGCATAAGCAAAAGCAGTTTTGAAACAATAGTAGATAAATGTGTATAAGGAGGCAGTTTTAAGGTTGTGAGTTTTAGCTGTGCAACCATAAAACTGCATTAACGTGCGGGTTAGGTGTTAAAAAATACAATCAATGTTTATTATTTGAAAGAACACTTTGGATTCATGCAATACAGATATTATATTGTTTTAAAGTATTTCTTCTGATATATCCTGAAAAGAATGGAAGGAGTGGAATATGTATTCCTTTAGACCAAACCCTGTCAGAAAAAGAGGAATTAAAGTCATACTGTATTATTCTTCCAACCCAGTAAAAATCCAACATTTCACTCTGTATAGCCAAGCATGCATGGCTTTTGGAAGCTTAGGGCTAAAGATGGAGTTTGGAGAGCTACTTTCCACAGCATTATCCTTTTGGAAAAAACCAAGGCGCTCTCCTGAATAAACAAATTGCTTTAGATGTCAGCTTTCATTTGCAGGAACTTTCACTCCGTGCCTTCAAAAACCTGAGTGTGGAATAGGTTTGACCGGGGTGAACTGAAGACTATGGCAGATCAAGCCCAGGAAATATGACTGATGAGCCAAATGTCCTTCAAGGAGATCTGCAGGACTTCCACACAAATATTAGAAAATCTGCAGACTAGGTGGGCCATGGACTGTCTGTTCTGTGCATATCCAAACCTGTCGTCAGCATTTGATGTGATGGATATAACTTTTCAGCTTTGTTTTGGTTTTCAAACAATTTTTTCAAGGACGTAGCTGGATCTGATTTGTTTTCTTTTTTTACCTTGTTTTCCTTAACCTCTGAAGTTCAATGTTGTGAAGAACATATTTTCCAACTATGATATGATTAGTTTTGATATTAGTCACAATATCATTGAATTAATTTGCTCACATTCACAGAATATAGCTTTTAAAGATCATTCATTCACTGATTGAAGTTAATTAAGTTAACTGACTTTCACTGAGCACAGAATCAGGTGTCTCAAGCAGCAGGGTGGTCATACATCTATGGACAGGTTTATTTAAAATTTAACTCAAAACAGTGCATGGTTTTCACAAGAATGCACACTAAACAGGTTCAGAGGAGGAAGTAAATGGTGAGAACCCAAGTGCTGCATTTTCTTGACTGTCCCATTTATTCCCTTTATACAAAACTAACATAATAGATGTTAGTGTTGCTAAAAATTCCAAATAAACAGGAAACAAACTGAAAATAAGCATGAATACATTACACAGTTGTTATATTTAATTTATTAGTTATTCATATAGTTCAATGGATGTTCTGTGTACACATTTGTACTGTGTGAATTCATACAAGCCCAAATAAATGCTCACTCAGTATGGGTAAATGCTGAGTTTTAAAGTGCTGAACAAAATTACTTCTTAACTATTACGGATATACCAAAAGTCACCACTTGAGTTGTCTAATATTAATTAAACTGAATATCTCATGTTGTGAGTTGATAGTTTTGCAAACATCAGATCTAATAATTTAATACCAACCTATTGCTTCTTTCAGTGAGCAGTGACTATTCCAAAGTGAAGTTCAGACATGCAATCAACTTGCCATATACTTGTCTCAAAGGGTTAATGGACATTTATTCTTTATTTCAGCTCACTACAAGGCTTCTCTTGATTTTTCTAACATAAAGCTTCTTCTATAATATCACTATATTGATATTTTAAAAAAAAAAATACAAAAGGTGAGTGCTTTCATTTGAAAAGCATGGAATGTTTATAAAGTGTAGGTGAAATGAAAGTATCAGAGAAACCAAGGAGGTATAGAAACAGAGGACATATCTGAGAAATGAGAGATGAAAGATATAGATGAGTTCTGGTAACACTCGCTCTCTGCTAGTTGAATGTAATGGTGGTCATCTCCTCCACAGCATTTTAATCATATACTATTATTTATGAACAAGTACAGCAATAGTGTTCTGTCAGGCAGTCATATTTTTCATTACTCCAGCCTCTCCTGGCCATTTTATGATCATCTGTGAAATCAACTGTGTCTGAGAGAAAGTTGTCTGCAGTAAATTTATTTATTGAAAAGTGGAGGCTAGTCGTTCTATAACAGAAGAAGGATGAGAACATAAAAGGGATCAATTCAGTGAAAAAATATTCCAGATGCTGGGATTTTTTTAAAAATAAAAACCAAGCTTTTTTCAACGTGCAGCCTAGCAAAAATGAAACCTACGGGTACTCAAGATATTTACCACTGAGTTGTTTGACAGCTGCAGTCTGTAACCTCTATCATACATCGCACAAAGAAGATACAGGACATCTAAACAAAATCTAGAGGATATAGGCTCCCTTTGGCATCTGCCCTAGCAGAACACAAACTGGCTTTTTATATCTGGGCCTATTCATTCAAGTTCAGCCTGGGACAAAATATCAAATAATTTACAAAATATATTGGAGAACAGAAGAGTGACCGGGGAAGGAGGGCTTCTGTGCAATTATTCTTCTGATCACAAGTGGGCTGTTGATGGATTTAAAAATTCACAAGCATAGAAATCTTCCAATCTTTCAAGGTATCGTTGAAAGAAAGACAGTTTAAAGATGCAGTTGAAAGACACAATTTTAAAAAGCTTCACCAAACAGCAAAAAACCTTAGTAAAATCATAAATTCATTTTCACATTACTGTGTCAGGCATTGACAGTTCTACATAGTTTGTTATTTTTGTTTTGTATTGTTTTGTTTGTTGTTTATTACTTTGTTGTCCGGCTATGCCGAAGGAAGGACAGGAGACATTTGATGTGGGTTTAATCAGGCTGCAACTTTATTATTAGATGTCTGGGACTACCTGCCAGATAAAAGTGTACAGTGTAGGTAACCCCATGTTTATTCTGTAATTACCCAGGGGACTTTTACCAGCTCTCCCAATTTTTCCATCCAGGAAATCCATTGCTGGGACCTTATCATCCACCCCCCCTCATAGGAGAGATAAGGTGGGCTATAAGAATGGGGGGTTGGCTCCCTGCTGTACCAATCATAGGAGTCCCCAACCGCCCCTCCCCACCCCTCTCGTTCCTTTAATGAACACCCCTTTTTAAGTCCTTTTCCAAGCCATTTATCCTTTCCTATGGAGTACTTGCACTGGACATCCGCCACAAGTAGGTGCCAGCAATTCTCTTGGCTGCCGCCTCCCCTCACCCAGTTGGGTTCCCAGACATCTCCTAATGCCATCTTTTATTTCAGTTAAGAACATGACAGCACCTACGTCAGACAGATGAACCCCATCCTCCCAAAACAACCCTGCTCCTCCATATACTATGCCAGGATGTGAAATTACTGCCCCTTCTGTGGTCCCAAGGAATTTAGCTACCTCCCTGTTTGCATACTTCCTTGCCCTGTCCACCCTGGGGGGAGGGGGAAGGGGGGGGGGGCTCATGGTTCCAGACTAGACCCTGTGCTGAAGGATGTCTGACCAAACAATGTTAACTCCTGGAAAAAGTTCAAGGATGAGAGCAGGATCCATATCATTAGTCTTATTACTGGAACTGGTTGAAACACAAATTTTTGTTTTGTGAGGAAATTCTGACATTTTGAAATTTGGTTATGTTCCAAAATGGAACAAAATTAAATAATTTTGAAACTTTTCAGGAAACAAAAATCCCTTCCCCCCTCAAAAAAAAAAAGTGTTTAGACTCTTTTCATCTTGAAAAAACTCAAAAGTTGATGTTGAAATTTATTTAGTCTTATTTATTGTATTTTTATATTTTCATTTAATATTTATATTGTTCCATAACAAGTCAGCAGTAGTGTGATTGAACCCCGCTTTTGATTTACCAAAAGTTTGTTGAACCCAAGATGTTTCTGTGAAATATTTTAGGTTCTATGAATCAGCATTTTCTAATAAAACTCTGTCCATCCTCTGGTTAATTCTGATTTGTTGATTTTTCTCTATGAACATAGCTCCTATACTTTGGTTTTCCTATATGACCTTCTCCGATCAAGGGTTCTTGGTGTTTATTTATATCTGTTATTTTGCTTTCCTCTGAGTTGCTGCATTCTCACAAATTTACAACCTGCCAGTACCAAATCATTGCTACAAGCTTCACTTGACGATTCATTTTTGTTACTCACCCAGATAGGATTGAGGACTTTGAACTGTCACAGACAGTGGTTCAAAGGATTGCGTATGAAAGAGAGGCCAATCCTGATGTGACAAAAAAGAAAAAGGAATGCTCATCAGTTACAGAGAGATTGCTTCAGAGAGATTAGATTATAGATGTCTAATCTTCTATATGGAAAAAGGACCCAAAACAAACACAGAAAGCTCTACCCTTAAATTTAATATCCTAATTTATCTTTTGTCTGGACAAACTGTGTCCTGAGAAATGAGGATGACACAGCAGCCTGAGCTTCTTATGCTCCGCATAATGTCTAGTCTTTCTTTCTTTTTCTTTCTCATGCTAATATTACAAACTCAAAGTACTTATACGATTTTAGTAGGTGCTTGTATAAATATATATTGGAACAATAGTCATATAACCCTCCATTAATAAGAGACTTGTCTCCCCTTTGGAAACTACTCAACTCACTTCTTCATGGAAGGCCCTTCCAGTGTGCCCTGAACATCATTAAGTAGAATTCAGTTAGCCAATGGGGTAAAATATTGTGTAAGGGACATAGGTATTAATTCAAGGAAAGATCAAAAGGGCTCTAAAATACTGTATGTATTCACCTGTGTCTTTAAGGAAGAGTTTTGTGACCCTGATGCAATTTTGATAACATAAACCAGCTCTGTATATTTTTACAGATTTTATTATAAGAGTAAGCAAGCAAATATAGATCTAAATAAGCATATCACTTAGCTAATTAGAAACAAACAATACAATGATGAAATCAAAATCACAATTAAAATGGAAACAATAAATCATTAGGTTCTAAATATCCAATTACAAAATCAATACTGCATGAAATTAAATTACTTTTCTTGATCCTGAAATGGCAAAACTTAAGCAGGAGCCAATTTTATAGTAATTGTCCATTCTTGTATTAGGCCTTTGCAAATGGAAATGGCTCACGGTAGGTAATCTTGTCTCGGTTTACCTTATGAAAGTACACTGATTAGGGTATCTCTTGGTATCCTCAGTTTAATACTTCATTTTAAATTTCAGAGTCAAGTGTTATGATTTCGCTGACTTTACTTACACCTTTCACAGAATAGCATAAAATTATTTTTTTTGCAAATTTAACACAAGGATAGGTTAAATCATACACAAAAGCAGTTTTCTATTACACTACATTTTAACCTAGACTGCGGGACTGCTGAGCCCTCTGACCCACCAACCTGGGGTGTCCCTCTCACTCTGTGATGCTGTTGCCAAGCTACAAATCTCTGGCGGGTACTGCACTTACGCAGACATCCACAGACAGGGATATACCCAACTGAGTTACATAAATGCATCTCCCAGCCTCTCCCAACCACAGAGAGTCTCCAGCCAATTCCCCCCAGCTCCCCAGCCTTGCACCCCAGACCTATCCTGCACTGGTCAGGCTTCTGACCAGTGTAAGTTCATTACCCAGTCCACCTCTCCCTCGATGTGGAGAGGACACACACTAACCTTTGTAAACTGATTTGAGATTTCCCAAGCATTTCAACCAAACTTCATAAATTAACATCCAATGGTAGCACATAGTATCCAACAGGATATTAATGTTCAACAAAACAGGACTTTTAAAATGATACCTCACAAGACATACCTTGTGTGAAACATATCATAATTATATGACAGTGGCGACTAAGGATGTTCCAAGGTGTTGATTTGAGATACAGAGTGCCACAGTGTCATCTGCAAATTCTGTAAGCATACACTCCTGTCAAGGTTCCTTCCCCACTCTGAACTCTAGGGTACAGATGAGGGGACCTGCATGAAAACCCCCCTAAGCTTATTTTTACCAGCTTAGGTTAAAACTTCCTTAAGGTACAAACTATTTTTCCTTTTGTCCCTGGACTTTATTGCTGCCGCCACCAAGCGTCTAACAAATATATAACAGGGAAACAGCCCACTTGGAAATGTCTTTCCTCCCAAAATCCCTCCAAGCCCTACACCCCATTTCCTGGGGAAGGCTTAATAAAAATCATCACCAATTTGCACAGGTGAACACAGACCCAAACCCTTGGATCTTAAGAACAATGAAAAAGTAATCAGGTTCTTAAAAGAAGAATTTTAATTGAAGAAAAAGTAAAAGAATCACCTCTGTAAAATCAGGATGGTAAATACTTTACAGGGTAATCAGATTCAAAACATAGAGAATCCCTCTGGGCAAAACCTTAAGTTACAAAAAGACACAAAAACAGGAATATACATTCCATTCAGCACAACTTATTTTATCAGCCATTTAAACAAAACAGAATCTAACGCATATCTAACTAGATTGCTTATTAACCCTTTACAGGAGTTCTGACCTGCATTCCTGCTCTGGTCCTGGCAAAGGCAACACAGAGACAGAGAGAACCCTTTGTTTCCCCCCCCCCTCCTCCAGCTTTGAAACTATCTTGTCTCCTCATTGGTCATTTTGGTCAGGTGCCAGCAAGGTTATCTTTAGCTTCTTAACCCTTCACAGGTGAAAGGGTTTTTTCCTCTGGCCAGGAGGGATTTAAAGGTGGTTAGCATTCCCTTTATATTTATGACAACTCCACTCCAATATCCAAGTCCTTAATGAAAATATTGAAAAATACCAGATCTAAGACAGACCTCTGTGGGGTTCCAAGAGATATGTCCTTCAAGTTTGATAGTGAATATTGATAACTATGCCCTGAGTATGGTTTTTCAAGCAGTGTTACACCCATGTCCTAGTAATTTTATCTAGACCACATTTCCCTATTTTGCTTATGAGAATGTCATGTGAAACGGTATCAAAAAAACCTTACAAAAATCAAGATATATCATATCTACAGCTTCCCTCCTAGCCACTAGGCCAGTAACCCTGACAAAGAAGGAATGTAAGTTGTTTTGGCATGATTTTTTCTTGTTGACTATTACTTATAATTCTGTTATCCTCTAGATGCTTACAAACTGATTTTTTAATAATTGTTTCCATTATCTTTCCAGGTAACCAAGTTGACTGACTGGTTCATAATTCCCTAAGTCCTCTTTGTTCCCCCTTTTAAATATATTTACCATGTGTGCCCTTCTTCATTCCTCTGAGACCTTGCCTGTCCTCCAGAAGTTCCAAAAGATAATTGCTAATGGTTCCATGATTGTTTCACACAGTTCCTTAAGTTCATCAGGCCTTGTTGACTTGAATACATCTAATTTATCTAAATATTCTTTAGCTTGTTCTTTCCCTATTTTGGCCTGTTTTCTTTGTTGTTAATATTAATTGTGTTAAGTATCTGGTCACCATTAACCTTTCAGTGAAGACTGAAGTAAAATAGGCATTGAACACTTCAGCCTTCTTGATGTCTGTTATTAACTCTCCTCCCCTGCTAAGTATAAACCTATACTTTCCTTTGTATTTTCTCTTGCTCTTCCTACACTACGAAATTAGGTCGAATTTATAGAAGTCAGTTTTTTAGAAATCGTTTTTATATAGTCGATTGTGTGTGTCCCCACACAAAATGCTCTAAGTGCATTAACTCGGCAGAGTGCTTCCACAGTACTGAGACTAGCATCGACTTCTGGAGTGTTGCACTGTGGGTAGCTATCCCACAGTCTCCACTGCCCATTGGAATTCTCGGTTGAGATCCCAATACCTGATGGGGCAAAAAACATTGTCGTGGGTGGTTCTGGGTACATGTCATCAGGCCGCCCCCCCCCCCCCCGTGAAAGCAATGCCAGACAATCATTTCGTGCCTTTTTTCCTGAGTTACCTGTGCAGACGCCATACCACAGCAAGCATGCAGCCCGCTCAGCTCACTGTCACCGTATGTCTCCTGGGTGCTGGCAGATGCGGTACTGCATTGCTACACAGCAGCAGTAACCCATTGGCTTGTGGCAGAAGATGGTACAACAGGCCTGAAAACCATCCTCATCATGTCCGAGGTGCTCCTGGCCACCTCGGTAAGGTCAGTCAGGAGCGCCTGGGCAGATATGGGTGCAGGGACTAAATTAGGAGGGACTCGACCAGGTCATTCTCTTTAGTCCTGTAGGCAGTCCTATTGTACCATCTTATCGTGAGCAGGCAGGAAATGTGGATGGCTAGCAGTCCTATTGTACCATCTTCTGCCAAGCAGCCAGGAGATGTGGATGGTTTGCAGTCCTTCTGCACTGTCTGCTGCCAGCCGAAGATGTAAAAGGTAGATGGAGTGGATCAAAAGAAGAAATAGACCAAATTTGTTTTGTATTCATTTGCTCACCCTCCTTCCCTCCCTCCATGAAGTCCTGCCTGAAATACCAGAGGGAGGGATAGCTTAGTGGGTTGAGCATTGGCCTGCTAAACCCAGAGTTTTGAGTTCAATCCTTGAGGGGGCCATTCTGTGTGACAGTTGTTTTTGTTTCTCCTTGATGTAAAGCCACCCCCTTTGTTGATTTTAATTCCCTGTAAGCCATGTCGTCGGTCGCCCACACAGGCAGCCTGGACAGTAGTCAGGAGCTGTTCAACTACAGGCTGAGCAAGTGCAGAATGGTGGTAGAATGTGCATTTGGACATTTAAAAGCACGCTGGAGCAGTTTACTGACTCGGTTAGACCTCAGCGAAACCAATATTCCCACTGTTATTACTGCTTGCTGTGCGCTCCACAATATCTGTGAGAGTAAGGGGGAGATGTTTATGGCGTGGTGGGAGGTTGAGGCAAATTGTCTGGCCGCTGGTTACGCGCAGCCAGACACCAGGGTGGTAAGAAGAGCACAGGAGGGAGCGATGCACATCAGATAAGCTTTGAA
Organism: Chelonia mydas; assembly: GCF_015237465.2. Classification (NCBI taxonomy): domain Eukaryota; kingdom Metazoa; phylum Chordata; order Testudines; family Cheloniidae; genus Chelonia; species Chelonia mydas. Next base: position 102,582,257 of record NC_057852.1, read on the forward strand.
AACCAGTTTCATGACTGGCCAGGCTACGGTGTGAAAGTTCTGTTTGTTTTTCCTTGATGAAACCCCCCGCCCCTTGGTTCACTCTACTTCCCTGTAAGCTAACCACCCTCCCCTCTTCCCTTCGATCACCTCTTGCAGAGGCAATAAAGTAATTGTTGCTTCACATTCATGCATTCTTTATTAATTCATCACACAAATAGGGGGATAACTGCCAAGATAGCCCGGGAGGGGTGGTGGAGGAGAGAAGCACCGGGAGGGGCGGTTGAGGAGGGAAGGACAAGGCCACACAGCACTTTAAAAGTTTAAAACTTTAAAACTTATTGAATGCCAGCCTTCTGTTGCTTGGGCAACCCTCTGGGGTGGAGTGGCCGGAGGCCCCCCCAACGCGTTCTTGGGCGTCTGGGTGAAGAGGCTATGGAACTTGGGGAGGAGGGCAGTTGGTTACACAGGGGCTGTAGCGGCGGTCTGTGCTCCTGCTGCCTTTCCTGCAGCTGAAGCATATTAGTTGGATCCTCCAGCAGCCTCAGCATTGAATCCTGCCTCCTCTCATCACGCTGCCGCCACCTTTCATTTTCAGCCCTCTCTTCAGCTCGCCACCTTTCCTCCTGGTCATTTTGTGCTTTCCTGCACTCTGACATTGTCTGCCTCCACGCATTCGTCTGTGCTCTGTCAGTGTGGGAGGACAGCATGAGCTCAGAGAACATTTCATCACGAGTGCATTTTTTTCGCCTTCTAATCTTCACTAGCCTCTGGAAAGGAGAAGCTCTTGTGATCCTTGAAACATATGCAGCTGGTGGAGGAAAAAAAAGGGACAGTGGTATTTAAAAAGACACATTTTATAGAACAATGGGTACACTCTTTCATGGTAAACCTTGCTGTTAACATTACATACATAGCACATGTGCTTTCATTCCAAGGTCGCATTTTGCCACCACGTGGCTAGCCCCTCACCCTTCTCCCCTCCCCGTGGCTAACAACGGGGAACGTTTCTGTTCAGCCGCAGGCAAACAGCCCAGCAGGAATTGGCACTTCTGAATGTCCCCTTAAGAAAAGCACCCTATTTCAACCAGGTGACCATGAATGATATCACTCTCCTGAGGATAACACAGAGAGATAAAGAACGGATGTTGTTTGAATGCCAGGAGTCAAACAACACGGCTGGGGTAGTGGTGGCTGAACCCCCTAAAATGGCATGCAGCTCATCATAGAAGTGGCATGTTTGGGGCTCTGCCCCAGAGTGGCCGTTTGCCTCTCTGGTTTTCTGGTAGGCTTGCCTCAGCTCCTTGAGTTTCATGCGGCACTGCTTCGGGTCCCTGTTATGGCCTCTGTCCTTCATACCCTGGAAGATTTTGACAAATGTTTTGGCATTTCAAAAACTGGAATGGAGTTCTGATAGCACAGATTCCTCTCCCCATACAGTGATCAGATCCCGTACCTCCCATTCGGTCCATGCTGGAGCTCTTTTGCAATTCTGGGACTCCATCATGGTTACCTCTGCTGATGAGCTCTGCATGGTCACCTCTGCTGATGAGCTCTGCACTCACCTGCAGCTTGCCACGCTGGCCAAACAGGAAATTGAAATTCAAAAGTTTGCGGGCCTTTTCCTGTCTTCCTGGCCAGTGTATCTGAGTTGAGAGTGCTGTGCAGAGCGGTCACAATGGAGCACTCTGGGATAGCTCCCAGAGGCCAATACCATTGCATCCACAGTACCCCAAATTCGACCCAGCAAGGCCGATTTCCGCACTAATCCCCTTGTCGGGGTTGGAATAAGGAAATCGATTTTAAGAGCCCTTTAAGTAGAAAAAAAGGGCTTCGTCATGTGGATAGGTGCAGGGTTAAATCGATTTAACGCTGCTAAATTCGACCTAAACTCCTAGTGTAGACCAGGGCTAAATATACTTATAGAACCTCTTCTTATTGCCTTTTATGTTCCTTGCTAGGCATGCCTCATTTTGTGCCTTAATCTTTCAGATTTTCCCTGTATTCTATACAAAGTCCTGTTTCCCTGAACACCATAGGAATCAACAACGGGAGACAATTGTATTGCTCAGTATTCAAAGCCTCTTTTTTTCTTCCAGCACTTCACACAAAAAGATCTCTCTCTTAGCTTTCTTCCAGGGTCACTATACAAGTGCTTCTCTGACTGTCCTTGCCATCTTGGTCTTCTTCTGTGTTGTTTCTGGCTACAGACACAGACATAAACACTCACAACTCCACCAAAATATACCCAGTAATCTGTGTTTGCATTTAGCTCCCCGTGTAATGCTTCCACCCATTTAGCTCAGCTCCTGACCGACATTGCATGTGGCCTGCATTTTGAGTGTTGGCTGCTATTGTTTCAGCTGACTTATTTCAAAAGGAGCTTTACTGCTTCTTACATTTATCCTAGAGGAATCATAGAATCATAGAATAACAGAGTTGGAAGGGACCTCTGGAGGCCATCTAATCCAACCTCCTGCCCAGAGCAGGACCAATCCCAACTAAATCATCCCAGCCAGGGCTTTGTCAAGCCTGACCTTAGAAACTTCTAAGGAAGGGGATTCCACCACCTCCCTAGGTAACGCATTCCAGTGTTTCACCACCCTCCTAGTGAAAAAGTTTTTCCTAATATCCAACCTAAACCTCCCTCACTGCAACTTGAGACCATTACTCCTTGTCCTGTCATCTGCTATCACTGAGAATAGTCTAGATCCATCCTCTTTGGATCCACCTTTCAGGTAGTTAAAAGCAGCTATCAAATCCCCCCTCATTCTTCTCTTCCGTAGACTAAACAATCCCAGTTCCCTCAGCCTCTCCTCATAACTCATGTGTTCCAGTCCCCTAATCATTTTTGTTACCCTTCGCTGAACTCTCTCCAATTTCTCCACATGCCCACCAGCTTCCATGACCCATATAACAATATGTTCCAGTATGGAGAACTCCTCACCTTCCCTTCTCATTTAAACAAGAGGGCTATTAGCTTGAGAATTTATACTTACGGCATTACCTAGGGGAAGTGGTAGTCACTAAGGTAGGTTGGACCAAAAAACTTTATCTAGAAACCAATTGGAAGCCAATCTACACTATGGAGCGGAGTTATAATGTGCATCCTCTGATAAACACTGCTTAATATGTAGTCAGCTGAATATTGCCCTAGTATAGTTTACTTGCGGACTTTCCAGTCACAATATTGGACTGACAGAAATGAATCAACTGTGGAACTGGGTTTTTTGTAAGCTATCAGATCAGTATTTTTGGAAAAATCTTCAATTCCAAGTTAATCAATGAGATAGGTCTCAGATCATGGTCTCTTAGGCACATTAAACAAAGTACTGATCTCATTAAGTGTTAAGAAACTTTATCTTCACCATGGTGGGGAGGAGACTTCTGAAAAACAGAACAAGTTTGAAAACCAAATAATTTATAAAACAGGGAGGGAAAAATATCTTTCCCTTATGATTTACTAGAATCCAAGCTTTTAAGAGATCCATTGATCTGCTCAAATGAGATGGGTGTTTCTAAATATTCCTGTCTAAATTCTCAATGGATGGGAAGGGCAATTATGAAAGTTACATGATTTACTGCTTCAGGAGGTGCAATAGACAGAACTATTGAGGCAAAATAAAAATCACAGAACTGAAATATCCAATTACTTAGACAGACAAATCCACCTTCAAGACTTTCCTATTGTGGATTGTCTTAAGGGATTATTAAGAAACAAATTTAACAGCAAGTACTGTAGTTTTCCATCTGCTTCCTCTGTTCATAATATTTCTGACACTATCTAAAACAAACATGCTGTATTTGGCTTTTTGTTAAATAATTGAAAGCCAATTTTGCTTTTGTTATCTGCTCCCTGGGGGGTCATATCAGTAAATAGGTTTTGAGCTTTGCCTTTAATTCCACAATTACTTCCTCGCTTTCCTTTAAACAATTTACCACAAAGACTAGTAATATGTATTTGTGATGAGACAGGATTCCATCCCAGCCAGGAAGGGTTTAATGAGCTCCTTTGGTGGCAATCAGCTCAAAGTGGGTGTATGTATGATGTGTGGGCCATCTAAAGAGGCGTGGTTCTTTGTAAGGGAGGATCCAAGCATAGTGAGAAATAGCACATAGAGCAAAGCAGAGTTACAGAACAGAGATTCTAAAAGCCAGAGTGTGGAGATGGCTGGCTAAGAAAGCTGCTGAAGGATAATCTGCTGCCTGGACTCTCTAGGTAAGTAAAGGGACCTTCTTCACTTTGTTTCTTTTCTCTTTGAGCTTGGTACACTCATAGTAGAAAGGCATTAGCAACCCATCCCTTGCTCAATGACTATTTCTCCGTAGCCTTACAAGTGTCATGGGGTGAAGTCAAACTGAGCGGTGGACAATGAGACTGACAAATTGTTGCCCTTTCCATTTGGACTACTGAAAAACACCAGAAAGAGGAGGAAACTGCTCCTAAGACTTGTTTCTGGAGGGACATGTATCTGCAGCAGACTATTCTGTGGTAATATTGGCTACCAAAGCCAGTGTGGGAGACAGAGTAAGTGCACATTTGTATCCTAGGAGGTGCTTTAGGGGCATAGCCTATGAAGTACGTAGTATCAGTTTCCTTTATATGCCTTCCAAAAAGTCATGAGAAAGGAGACATAATCTGTGTTTTGTTCATGGAATAATCTTAAATTCTGTACCCCTTTTTAATAGTTAGCATCTGGATCTTTTAGCAGATTGAAGTTATAGCCACACTCTGGTGGACAATGGAACTGGGACATTAACAGTGAAGCCAATGAAGCTGCATTGGGTCTGAAATTGCAAAAAACATTGTATCACAAGATAAAATGTCCTGCAAGGGAGTTTGGAACACCAAATACAGGTCCAAATGATAAAATAGCATATGGGTCTGAGTAAATACGCTCATTCAATGAGCAGAATAAACGTTCACATATCATGGTAACATTCCATCCCTCTCCAGGTATGTATGGAACTGCTAGTGTAGCATATTTTTAAATAACTTCCACCTATACTATAGGCCTTATACCAGCCTCTCAAAGAGCAATTAGAGCTGCATACGCCCCCCCACAACACTCTTCCTTTTTGAAGTCAGAAATCCCACCCATTGCCCCCAAGACACCTTATGAATGTTGTCTGGTACCATTCCTTTTAATTCTCTTGAATAACAGAACTGTGGAAGGCAGTGGGAATTACCTGTTTATGAGCCAGATTTTACCCTCAGATGTATGTGTGAGAAACGTGTATTCATTTGAGGATAGAATGTAGCCCTTAATATTTAAAAGGATTCATCACATGTGGCTGAATGAATATTTTAAAAGATTCTATGTTTCAGAAGATGAGTATTTTTTAATATTTTGCACAGTTAGTCTGAGATATTGGGATGACAGCTGTCTATCAGTCAGTATATCCCATCAAATGGAAATTATGCAAGAGAAATATTAATTTTTAAAGTTGGAAAAGTATTTTACATTTCATTCAATAAGGGTGATTTAATACAGAACAAACTGATGATCACATCTTAGCCACAAGAAAAGGGAATAGATGTATTGTAGTAGATGAATAACAAAAGGTATAGGCAGGGAAATAAATAATCAGAAAAGAACAGTGGATGGGGGAAACAAACAACCAGTGCCTGTGACTGGGAAAACCATCATATCAAAAAAAATCAAACCCCACATATTTTATCTTGAAACAGAAAGACCAGCCTCTCTCTCTCTGGTCATGATACCCAGAGGAGTATCAAAGCCTTTTCAAAGTGTCCCAAGACAATATCCGATTGGCATGTACAACCAAAGCCTAGAATAATAAAGTACAAAACAAAAACAAAGTACAAGCAGCTAAATGATTTGTAGTCTGTTGGGGCTAAGCATATCAGTAGCTACAGAAAACACATTTAGTCTTCACGACTGCATGTCAAAATAGCATTGAACATTGAAGTCAGTATTATCTCAAAAGTGAAAAATTAGATGTTGGGGCAACATTGTACACTGCTAAGTACAGTTGTAGGGAAATAGCCTATGTAACCCAGTCATCTGTCAAATTCTCTGTAGGTAAACTCTAGTCAATCATGGATGAATAAATGGCTCTAAATATAATTGCACCAATGCAACACCATCTATGAAAGGCTTAATGCCTATAAGGCTACTAGCAGATAGCAACAATGTCAGCGCACCTGATCTGCCAATAAGACTTTGTATTAATGATGTAATATTTGTAGTTAGATATCCTGCAGGGGAGATCCGGAGTGTAAAGTTTCATGAAACCAGACAGGACTGGAATCTTCCCTCTCCAATTAAACCATGCAGTTTCAGTGGACCTAACTGCTCTCTAAAAACATTCAGCTATTATTTTTTCTAACTTGTCTTCAAACTCCTAAATACTGCTAGTTGACATACCACAGTGATGAGAGAAGGATGGAAAAACACCCAAACAAAATGCTTTAATATTAAGTGACTTTGGATTGGAATGTGAAGTCCTCAAAAGCATATATGAGAGGCTAGAGTGTGGCTGGCCTTACACAGCTGTATGTATGTGGAGAGGGGGGAGGAGGAGGAAAGAGGGAGGGACTTTGCCTTCTCTGTAAGGACCAGCTATGACTCAGTGTGGAGAGCGCAGGAATTATGCATAGTGAACTCTGTCAACAGCACTAGCCTCCACAAGATGCAGGAGGTGAAGGTGGAACTACAGTTTCACTCCCAGAACTACAAAGACCAGCAGAATTGACTGAGTGTGGAGGATGCCACACCCTCTGCCAGGTTGGTAGCACTGCCAGCCAAGCAGGCACTCCCCAGAAGGTATTCTGGCTGGCTCCACTTGTTGCAATTCCCCACTAGCGTGATCTGCTGCTAAGTCTCAGCAGGCCATAATAGCAAAACAGTGGGCAACAAAGGTTGCTACCCATACAACGAAGAGCAGAACCTAGCCTTAAATGTGCTACATAAACGGGCACAATATGGAGCACACTTCCCACGAAGGTCTGCATTACCAGTTTGTCAAGGTTCCTCCCCCACTCTGAACTCTAGGGTACAGATGTGGGGACCTGCATGAAAAACCGCCTAAGCTTATCTTTACCAGCTTAGGTCAAAACTCCCCCAAGGTACAAAATATTCCACCCTTTGTCCTTGGATTGGCCGCTACCACCACCAAACAAATACTGGTTACTGGGGAAGAGCTGTTTGGACACGTCTTTCCCCCCAAAATACTTCCCAAAACCTTGCACCCCACTTTCTGGAAAAGGTTTGGTAAAAAGCCTCACCAATTTGCCTAGGTGACTACAGACCCAGACCCTTGGATCTTAAGAACAATGAACAATCCTCCCAACACTTGCACCCCCCCTTTCCAGGGAAATGTTGGATAAAAAGCCTCACCAATTTGCATAGGTGACCACAGACCCAAACCCTTGGATCTGAGAACAATGAAAAAAGCATTCAGTTTTCTTACAAGAAGACTTTTAATAGAAATAGAAGTAAATAGAAATAAAGAAATCCCCCCTGTAAAATCAGGATGGTAGATACCTTACAGGGTAATTAGATTCAAAATATAGAGAACCCCTCTAGGCAAAACCTTAAGTTACAAAAAAGATACACAGACAGAAATAGTTATTCTATTCAGCACAGTTCTTTTCTCAGCCATTTAAAGAAATCATAATCTAACACGTACCTAGCTACATTACTTACTAAAAGTTCTAAGACTCCATTCCTGGTCTATCCCTGGCAAAGACAGAATATAGACAGACACACAGACCCTTTGTTTCTCTCCCTCCTCCCAGCTTTTGAAAGTATCTTGTCTCCTCATTGGTCATTTTGGTCAGGTGCCAGCGAGATTACCTTTAGCTTCTTAACCCTTTACAGGTGAGAGGAGCTTTCCCCTGGCCAGGAGGGATTTCAAAGGGGTTTACCCTTCCCTTTATATTTATGACACAGTTACTTTAAAAATGAAAACTTCATTGCCATAAGGAAAGATATAAAAGAGACTGTGATTACACTGTAGTTTTCCCCATAAGCATTAGAATGAGAGCATATCATTTTAAAGCATTTAAGTCAGCATTAACCTCTAGCCAGCTGAGAATGAGACACAGTACAAACTTAAGTTTGAGTGAAAAATCTCTTTAAAAGAGAGTAATGACACCTCCTTAAGATGAAGGGGAAGATCAGACTGTTCTTCTCTAGGCATTGCTAAAGCTGTAAAGGAGCAGTTGTTTTAGAATGGTGGAGAGATTCTATCTCACCCTTCAAATATCAAATTCAGCTTAGACAGACAACTTATATTTAGAATAATTTCTGTAGGTGCACACAAAGGGCCAGATTCAGATCTCAGTTACATTGTGGACTAGCTCCAGATTCATACTAATGAAGTCAACAGAATTCCTCAAGATTTACACAGCTGTAACTGATTGGCTCAGGTAGCCTATAAGGTGAGTTCATAAGCAACTATCCAGCAAAATGGGAAAATACAAAAAATGTTCAGTCTTGTTCAGGTTGCTATCCTGGATAATTAGCAGCAGGGCTTGGTACTGTCATGTATCGGTGGGAGAGGGTATAAAATCCTGTTTCTGGTCTCTTGCTCACTGGGGTTCAGTCACCTCTGGGTCCAGAGGTTGTCTTTCATCTCTTGGCTCTGTCAAATGAAAAGGGGCATTATGGCTTGTGAAAAGAGCCCCAAACAAAAGTATTTGGTTTTAATGTGGGTCCTCAAGGGGGGATGTACACAGGGGAAGAATGAGAAGTCCTTGCTTCTCTGACAGGACCACTTGAGGAAGAAGAAAATGATTAACTTTCAAATGCCTTACCCTGGTATTTTTACACCAGTCCCTGAAAGTTAAATTGCCCTGTGGTCCCTTTGCATACATGAGGAGCCAGCATGGCCAGCTCAGTGTAAACCCTTTTAGAACTCTTTGTTGAAGGCGTTCCATGGGAATTTGGGGAATGGACAAGGTACATCTATACTCTGGCTATTCTGCTGTACTACAACAGCCCTCAAGGGTCATTGCAGAAACCCTCAAGGTTTCCCTTCATGTTCTCTACCCTGGGCTGCTTACAGGCACAGGCATAAATTTAGTCTTACAGCAGTTGAATTCCTTTCCAGATGCTGACTTGGGGAGAGCCAGCATAGTTATTAATGAGATGTGCCACTTTCCAAATAAGTTTAAAGAAAGAACCAAGTCTTAAACTCCTCTGAAAACCATGTCTAAATTGGCAACATTCAGAAGGGAGCACTCAATCATACCTTTCCTCCATTCAGTTTGGAATGGAACAATGAGAAGCTGGGTCATACTGCTTCGGTGCTGTCTACAGTATAGACAAGATGATGAAAGAGTTCCTCTGAGATTCATACAGTGTGATGTCAGGAGAGCACAGACCTCACAGATGTGGTTATGTGAGAAGGTTTTCACAGGCAATGTGCAAACAGTAGGTTGCAAAGTCATTCACTGGATTGTTCAGGGAAGTTAACCTTAACTATTCATACAGATAAAATCAGATAAGAACATATCCAAGCCAGCACAAATGTTAAACAATTTAGCTTCCTTACACTGTAGTTGCAGCAAAAAAAGGGAAAATAGCTAATATTTTCAATAACTGCCAATAATATCAGAGAGGTCTGTAATATATGGAATGCAGTGACAAGCACATTTTGAGCCATGCAGATCAGATCTCTTAATTCACAGCTATAAATGACAAAAAAGATACCAGTCATGTTCACAGTGAAGGCTCTCTGAAAAATGACCAAATATTGCACAACATTTCTCAAATATTCCTGTGAATCACAGTGAATGTGTTAATGGACTGTTTTGCCTTATCTGCTTTTCACGTTTGTATTCTAACAAAGTATATTAAGAATTCACAGAAACTCAATTATAGTGAATACTGCAGAATACTCAACGTAATTTTTGAATCATAAATGAGTATTTGCATCAGAAACCAATCAAAGAGCAAGTTTCCATCAAAACTAATAATCACAACTCAAATGTAGAATTTTGATTATCAAATGTTTGCAACTTGCTCCTTATGAAAAATTACCTAGTGACAAATTATCTATAACAAATAAATTCAAGGAAGTCAGTCTACGTGTGGACACTTTGCAAGTGGAAAAAGGCAAAAAGAAATAACACCAACACTGCTTCCCTGTCCCCACCTCCTATTGTCCAGGTAACTGAGACAGAAAAGTGACTGGCATCTTTGAATGTAAGATTGGGCTCTCGGGTTGCACATCATATGGACAGTATGACTCTATAGGCCACAAGTAGTTAAGGAAAGGGTGACAGCCTCACACATTCCATCGTCTCTGTGCTGAGCTTGCTAAATGTCCTCAACCTCAGTTCAACTTGCCTCATGCATAAGTGCTTTTTGTCCACGGAACTATGGCAGAGAATTTGAGAGTAGTGTTTTTGAAGTAAATGGCATATCCTGGTCTCAGAATCAGATTTTTTTTTCTGGTATCACTTCTGTTCTCCTTGCACACTGTAATGGAAACAGCGAAGTGATCCCAGTGTCTTTCAAAGAGCCACACTGTCAATAAATGTTACACAATTCAGTATGAACTTTTTGCTATGAAATATCGGAACAGAAACATAATATTATAGTTCCTACTCCTTTGAAGTCAATGGGATATTATTTCCACTGCTTTAATGCTGCTACTTCTAACTCAAGATACTGATCCTTGTACTATTCATCTAGGTCACTGAAAGGAAATTTGTATTTCGATTGTATGCTACATGTGTTTCAAATAATTGAATAGTTGTCTTGATCTGACTTTTCCTGATAAGGTTAAAATGGAGTTGGTGTGATAAGAACAGTGTTTTGTATCCTGTTATATATTATTAAATCTCTGTCATAATGGTGAATCTGTATCTTATTAAAGGCTCTGTGGTATGCAGAATATGTTGAAATATGAAAACTAGCTGAAAATACAGCCAAAAATTAAAAGACTGTGCAAGAATTGATGTTTTTGTACCACTTGGACTTTCAAAATTTCATTGAACAAAGCTGATCATTTGCACTAACCTTGCTTCCTATAAATGCATGCCCCAAATTTATATTTCAAAAATCCATTTTAAAACACTTACGCAAGTTAATCCCCCCCAAACACCTCATTTAATAGTTTTATACACATTTATTGTGTAAACAATTATATTAATAAGCAATGGAATAAAATATGCCTAAATATTGTCTCTGAAGGTAAAGCTATGAGGGAGGCCTGTTCAGAAGTTACTGCAATAGCCTAGAACTCAAGAAACCCAGGTTCAGCTCCCTGGTCTGCCACAAACTTCTTGTGACCTTGAGCGAGTCATTCAGTCAGATTTGAAATCTATGGGAGTTAGGTGCTTTTGAAAGTCCCATGAGTCACTCATCTGTCTCTAGGTGCCTAAATACCTCTAAAAACCTGTCTCTTAATCTCAATGTCTCAGCTCTTCATGTATAATGAGGATAATAGCAGTTCCCTACCCCACAATACCTCAATGACTATGAGGAGCTCAGGTACAAATGTAGTGGGGGACTATACAAGTACCTTAAATGGATGAGGTTTTGTGTATTCTTCACAAAAGGAGATGGGAGGTGGAGGACATGCAAGCAGCTGGTGCAGGAGGAGGTAGGGCCTTCCAAAATGAGAGCTCTGAGAAGGGTAGCAGAGGTACCAGAAAGACAGGGATGAAGCTGCAGCAAAAATTGGTTTTAAATGTGGGTTGCTCTGTGTTGTAATTGATTTTAGGAGCATTCTGAAGCCTCAGAAATTGTTTTGAATTGGTTTGGGGAAGGGGAACTTTGATTTGGGAGAAGGGATAGATTGGGGGGAAAGGGTGCAGAAGGGAGGGAATTTTAGAAGTTGTGGAGCTTGGGATGAAGCCAGAGGAAGGACCAAGAGATTTGGAGGTCAGGGCACATTCCTGGTAGCATTGGGTGTAGAAGAATGGAGGGCTGGTTGAAGAGGCTCCTGGAGAAGGAAAGAGGGTCCAGGCTGTAGAAAAGTGGTTCCAAAGGGTATGGGTTGAAGGAAGCAGAGATGTGTTTCAGATGAATGGAGCACTAAAAGCAGGACTCGAACAAGGAATCCACCACTTTACACTTTATCCCAATCCCAGATGGGTGTGCTGAAAAAGTAGCTTTGAACCTAAAAGTTGGGTTGTGGACATGTGCTAGGAGCTGCATGTAGACTCCCAGTTCAGATTCTCAAGGAACTATAAAGGGGGGTGGAGAGGAATTACCAAAGTTTAAACTGCTTAAACTGCTTCTACCATCCCAGTTATGGCCCCTTCCCATTTTGAAATATTGCTTTTGACACTGGGGCTGAAAAGGTGGGACACCACTAACCTAAAATATATCCTACATAGGGATACACGGGGTGGACTCTGAGATTATTTGAATTTATTATACACTACAGAACCACAATATTTTTAATTTTGGTATTTAATGTTGTGTTATGTAATATACACTTAGTGAGAATCAAGTGCTTTAGAATAGTGAAACCTACCAAAACACCTGTGTGGAGGAACATATCTTCATTTACAGGTAAGGAAACAAATGTGTAGGGAGTTATTTGCCTAATGGCCCACAGTAAGAAAATGTGAGTCAGGAATAGAACTCAGTAGAACTGAGTAAATGCCTCATATTTAAAAAAAAATCAAATCACAGTCAGCTATGTTTGGCGCTTTCATTTTCTGTGACTATGCCAGTTAAATGCTTAGAGAAGCAGAGAATTTTTAAGGATTTTCAATTGCTGTCAGCATTGGCCATCCTGCTCCCATTGAGGTCAACTTCCATTGACTTTCTTGGGAGCAGAATTAGACCAATCCTGAATGCTTTTGAATATCCCACCTCAATGTTCATTAGCAAGTATTTATGAAAAGAAAACTCAATACTTAATATTTATATTGAAAATTTTATTACCGATTGAACCACGAACAAAACTGACCAGTACCTTGCAGAGTTTGAAATATTTGAAATTAGCTTCTTTTGTGAAAGCCCTAGTTAATCACTATAATTATTTGTCACATAACTTTGAATAATAAATTCACAAAAATCACAACTCAATTCATGAACAGAAAGAAGATGAAATTAATTGAATAAATTATTCATTGTGAATAATCTCAGCTCTAGAACCCAAATTTCTTGGTTTCCAGTCTGTGATTTAAGCACTCCCAGACTTACTCCGAATCTATATTTTAGAATTAGAGCTGGTGGAAACATTTTGAAATTTTGAGATCATGTTCACAAAAGGTGTCCACATCCAGATCCACATCCTTCTGTGCTCAAGGGAACTGCACAGACTGCAGCGTTCTCCAGAGTCCACACCAATACTACACACCATTTTAGGGGATGAAGTAAGAAGGGATATTGTCTCATTAAATTGCATGGAAGATGTAGATAGTCAATTTCCAAACTGCAGTTTGGTCAGGACACCTGGGCTAATATACCTTCTCTTACAAAAAGTACTATGGCTCCAAGTGACCAGGACTTCAGCATGTTTGTCATCTAAATGACAATTCTAACAGTGCAGTGTCCCCTATCATTTTGCAAAAAACATTGGTTCAGTACCAACAAGATGGACAAGGATGACCTATTGATTAGAGCTAGGTTAATTTTTCAAACACAAACTTTTTTTCCATGAAAAATGCAGATTTGGTGAAACTGAAACATTTAGCAAATGTATGTCATTCACCTGAATGCTTTTGGTCAAAGGAGGAAAACTACAAAAATATGGAAAAATGAGACATTTTTGTCTTGATATTTTCAGAATGAAACATTTCAATTTGTTTTATTCAAAATGACTTCTTATCTTGAAATGTTCTTTAAAATTTTATTTTTAGAAAAGTAAAAAACAAAATGCTTGAAATCTAAATTGTGTTGTTTGGGGTCAAATGATGTTCCGTTTTTGTTCAAACTAACTTTTTGATTCACAGAAAACTTTGAAAATTTTTGGTTCAACCCAAAGTATGTGCCTAGGCCTAACCCGCCTTAGATTATAAGATCTGCCAAGTTCAGATTCTGAAATGGTATGAGTATGCACTTGTAAAAGATCTTCAAGTACATGACGTTCACAATAGGCTTAATTATTGCCACTCATTGGGTCAGATCTTCTGTTGGAGTAAATCTGATTGCTCCTCTGAAGCCTATGAAGCTATGTCAAATTCACAGCAGGTGAGGATCTGACCCATGATATCCAGGAATAAAGCCAAACTCACCAGTGAGGGTCTAACATGAAACACAGCAGTCTGTCTGCTTTTTTAGACATTCAGGTTGTTATGAATTTATCACCGCCATGCTCTACTCTCTGCACTGGCTCCTCACTGAATATAGAGATATGTTCAAGGTCTCTATCCTGATACGCAAAGCCTAAGGAAGGATTGGCAGTAGTAGCCTGGAAGATTGCTGTCTCTTCTGTGACTGACTTCTGCCAGTAGCTATATTGTATTGGAACAATGAAACTCTAAGCCTATATGGGGAAAGACTGAATGAAAGACAAAGACCTGTGAAAGAATGGACACCTAGATCATGGAACTCACTCCCACAAGAGATAAGAATAACCAGAGTACTAACCACTTTCAGAAGTAAATGCAAAACTCACTTTGTCTTAGTGTCCTCTCAATACATTCTTCACACAATACACCTACTCAAATATTATCTAAGGCACATATTTTGTCCCCATTGCCCTAGTATCTGAACACCTTTAATGTATTTATACATACAACACTTATGTAGGAAAGTACTGTTATTCCTAATTTATAAATGGAGAATTGAGGCCTAGAAAAACTAAGTGACTTGTCCAAGGGAAAACAGGAATTCTGGTATGTCAGGGAATTGCCTGGAGTTTGAGAGGTCTGCATTCTAGTGCCCTAATATATAAAGTATATATACACAAATATAATATAAATATAATATAAACACAAACAACAAAAACTCTCAAGTATTCAAGCTGTTTTCCTAGAGCCTGGGAAGAAGAAAAAATGTTATTGATATTTTTTATATATTTGGAAGGAACTGAACTACTAAGATGATGGGAGGGTTGGGGCTATAAGAAGATAGGGTAAAAAAATTGTACGGCATATAACGTACCTGCATACATTCTTATTCTATCTAAAGTGTGATGATGAAAGCTTGAACCACCTTTAATTCTTTTGATTTAGGAAGAAACTTCTTATATTTGAAGCTTGTTGCAAAATTGTCCCTTATGTTTCTTATATATACTCCTGAAGCCTCTGATACAGACCATTTTTGGTAACTGGAGCCTGTATTAGATATCTGATCTGGCAGTGTCTATGCTGTAATGTAGAATTTGTTGATAGCAGGATACACTACCTGCTTCAACCCACAATTAAAGGAAGCAAAATCTCTTCAACCACCTAAGTGTCTAGTGATTCAGGCTGGCACATTGCAGCAGGTATATATGGGTGGTAGGATTGATTCTTTTTTCTATAGACCTCCATTTTAACTGCATATATTAAATCTGTGTTTTGGAAACAATTATTTATCTAAGCATTTCCTAAAAAATGGTGTAAGAATTAAAAATTTTCTTATAGATTATCCAGGTTAGAGTTTATGGGTTATGTGAACTGTTTAACTATGTGCTTAAGTAAACCTGATTTCAATACAGGCTTGGGAATAATAATAAAACCCTATTCTTGCAGTGCTGACTTTGTGCATCCTATCTACTTGGCCATATGAAACTTAGGTGTCTGTATAGACAGGATAATAGCTAATCCTCTCTGCTATTTAGCTATAGTTAATCCTTTCTGGTACTTATCCTATTAACACTTTTTTCTTTCTCCTGTATTTAAACACCATTGCACTGTACTCAAACTACTTATACTTATTGCCATCCTTGTGAAATATTTACTTCAAAAGGGAGTACTCCCAGAACGTTCTGACAGCTCAACAAAGAGAATGCATCTTTGATTCAATAATTATCATGGTATTCTTAGATTGACCATCGTTAGCTATTTGCTATTTTTGGCAGCAGGAACTCAGGTGCATGTAACTTAATGGTGGTTCAAAAAACACAGAACATATTCCTCTTATTCAAGGTACATTGTTAAGGGTTTTGACAACAGCTCTGTGACCAATGCAGAATTAAAATCAATGCACCCGATGTATCTATTTATGAAAGAAGGCCATCTCTGACTTTCATACTGAGCAAGATCAGTGATGTCCACTAATGCAGAAAGCCTCTTAGAAGCTGACTTACTACATCACTATAACACATCATCCTGAAAATGAAATGCACAGGCTGCTTTATACTAGACTGTGCTGCACTTAAAAACAAAAATCCATAGCCTGGCCAATGTTTTATCCCAGCCCAAGCTATTAATCTACTCCAGTTAATTGGCAATAGTAGAAAGACACAGATGATCTATTTCTGTTCTTTCTTCTTCTTTGCCTGTCCTCTATATTATCAGGGCTGTTTCCAAGCAGAGAGAACAAAGGTTTTTATTTTCTTTTGCCCCATAGGAAAAAGAATTGGATGCTCTCTTGTTGGCTAACTGCTGTCTTCAAGCAGCAATTACACAATTTGAGACTTGCTCTTTTTTTCAGATTCACTTATTTGTGGTTCAGTGTGTCCCCAGGTGCCAGGGCTGACAGAGGTTTCCCTGTAGCTCTACCTTCCACATACATATATTTTGACACAGATAATCATTGTTTGTCACAAGCATCTCATTCACTCACATTAAATAAAACTTGTTTTATTAGAAGATCAGAACTACCCATAACTTCCTTTTTTCCTCCCTTCCATTTCTTTCTGCTCTTCAAGTGTTTTCTTTTCCTATATACAGTAAAGGCCATAATTTCAAAACTGGTGTCTGATTTGTGCATGGAAACCAAAATGAGTAATTGGGCATGTAGAATAGGCACTTGTTTATACACTACCCACTTTTTGTATGTACACATTTTAGGTGGTGCAGCTTTTGTAATATAGGATGGGACCAATTTATGTCCCTGGTACTGGTGGTGCTTTGTGTCATCTGGTGTGATTATCATATATTTCAATGGAAATGACTTTGTTAGTGAGTCCAGGTTTTAAAAAAAAAGCCTGAATAGGCTTATAGTCTCAGTTCCCTCTGCTGTCTGGTCAGATATGTTATCACAACGGGTGTATAAGGGAGCCAACTTACCCAGAATAAGCTCTGGAAAAAAATAAATCATGAGATGGAAACATGTTCCCTGGATTTCATTGGTGAGACCCTGGTGTAGGCTGGTATTACTTGTAATTATACTGGATTGCTCTGTCCCAATGGGATTCATTTTTCAGACATTGTATTCAACATGTTTATCTTCGATAACCAGACCTGGCTAGATGGGGAGCTCAGCTGAATGATTTGGTGGGATGCCAGCTAAGCAGTTGAAAGTGGGGTCAAATGGCAAGGGACTTCTTACAGGAGAAAATTCAATCCAACTGGCATCTAAGCTTTGAGGGAAATGCTATTGTCTTTCTTCTTGGTAATTGGAGATGTTCCAGAATAGTTTCAGAGTAACAGCCGTGTTAGTCTGTATTCGCAAAAAGAAAAGGAGTACTTGTGGCACCTTAGAGACTAACCAATTTATTTGAGCATAAGCTTTTGTGAGCTACAGCTCACTTCATCAGATGCATACTGTGGAAAGTATAGAAGATCTTTTTATACACACAAAGCATGAAAAAATGGGTGTTTACCACTACAAAAGGTTTTCTCTCCCCCCACCCCACTCTCCTGCTAGTAATAGCTTATCTAAAGTGATCACTCTCCTTACAGTGTGTATGATAATGGCCCAACTTGATTATCATACCCATTGTAAGGAGAGTGATCACTTTAGATAAGCTATTACCAGCAGGAGAGTGGGGTGGAGGGAGAGAAAACCTTTTGTAGTGGTAAACACCCATTTTTTCATGCTTTGTGTGTATAAAAAGATCTTCTATACTTTCCACAGTATGCATCCAATGAAGTGAGCTGTAGCTCACGAAAGCTTATGCTCAAATAAATTGGTTAGTCTCTAAGGTGCCACAAGTACTCCTTTTCTTTTTCCAGACTAGTGAAATCCATCAGTGATGGCCAGGGATTTCCCTGCTGATACTCAAACCCTCTCTATAAAGATAGGGTGCTGGCTACTGTATGGTTTTAAGTCAGTTGGACAGGGCATCATAGGCATTATGGCATATCATTCTGAGGACTTCCCAGCAGAAATATTGGAGATATCATGACTACCAGCTGGAACAAGGGGCAGCCAGTGGACCTTAAATTCAGCAGATATCATTTCAATAATCAGTGTCTTTAAAGTTTTCATAACAGTGATGTACTGTTCAGTTCTGTGTAATCAGAGCAAAATTCACAGCAGAATTCTTCCAGCACTTTTACAGTTTTAGGTTTGCCCAACAGCTAGTAATACAGTACATTAAAAATAAAAGCTATGTAACAGTTTGCGGAAGACTTAATGATATGATGTGTGTCAAACTCTTCCTCAGTGGTCCTGAAAAAAGGACACAACGTCAAGCATATTCTACAAAATATTAGAACATTCCCTGACTTTTTATCCAGTTAGAACATTTGTTTTCATTTTTCCACTGGCTCTGGCTATCATTACCACCTCAGATGGACTCTTTATATTTTTATTACAAATCATAGGATAGCAAATACTATCAAATTCAAAAGCATCAAATATTTATTATACTCCAAATTTTTGCCAACTCTCGCAAGAAGCTTGCTGAAATTTTAAAGTGCCTACTCAATTAACTTGTGTTATACTGTTGAATTTTTCTGGAAATAAACAAATATTTTAGTAGAGACAAAAGTGGATCTTTACAACTTTCAATTTATGAGCTTGCAGTCAAGAGGGCCCTCAACAATATTTTCTTTTCTTTATCAGTTGCTAATTAGGCCACTGAACTTGTCCGTCTGTATCACAGCTGTCACACTTGAGTGCTTTTGAGAAAATCAAGGAACAAGCATATATGTTTGATAATTGGATAATATTGTTCTCACATGGAGTAATTGGTTGGAAATACATAATAATTTGTCATTCTGAAACTGTTGGAGGTACTGAGTCTAAATGCCAGTTTCTCATGCTTACTTAGTAAGTTGGAATTCAGTATACCTAAAGCAATGAATTAAACCCCAACAAATTCAACTCCAAACTCATGTCTTAGGAGCAGGACAATAGCAAAGCATTAGCAATGTATAAAGAGATGCTATGCAACAGTATTTCTCAACGTGGGGGCTGCGACCTCCCAGAGGGTTGGGGGCAGGGTTTACGAGGGTCATAAGCAGGGCTGGCAACAGGAACTGCTAGGATGCCCTTTCCCTGCCTGGAGCTGGTCTACACTATACAAATTCCCTGGCAGCTACTTAGAAAGACTTATGGGGCATGTCTCTTCCCTAGTTCCCTGTGAACCAGTAGCAGCAGACAGGCTGATCCTGCAAACACTGACAGCAGTGGCAACATTTCCATTGACTTCAATGGAAGCAGAATGAAGCCCAGAGAGTGACCATTTGTAGCTCCCTGCTGAGAGAAAAGTCTTTCACCTGAAAATCATCCAGCATTTGAGGCAACAGTGGGTCCTGCCTGGTGGGCAGCCATATATACCAGAGCAGTGTGGTCACTAAAGATGTTAGAGAGGATGATCAGGCTCCTAAAATTTATATACAAGAGTACTGATTTATTAGACATTGAGTGGGAAAAGTCACACTATATAAGTGCTTCTATGGGAGCCTCGCAGTCATTAGGAAAGCAATTGTGGGGACTATATTTTGTTTACTGTTTGCAGCATACTATTAAATTATACCTTATGCTTTTTTATTAAAGTAAATAGTTCAGGGTAGATTTACACCTCAGCTTCCCATGAACTAATTGTTCATGGAGATGAGCTCTAAGCCTTCTAGTTCTGAGACTTACCCATATATTAGCTTTAATAACCTAAATAAACTAAACTAAATGATTCCTTGGACGGGACCACAGAGTTATGATGGTTCTTTACTAACATGCCAAATGGAGGAGTAACTTAAAAAGCCAAGATATACATGCTATTATCCACATCTGAAAAACTGCAGATAAGCCTATGGAAGTTAGATTCTTATACCATTCTCTGATCCAATGAATTATGTTATATATCAATCAACAGGTACACAGCAAAGCAGAATAGGTGATTTTATTTTTGGGGTGGGGGGAAACCTGCCTGAGACATAAAGCTCAGATGAGTTGAATGTTATACAGAGACTACCAAAGGTGAAAAAGAAAGTAGATGTGTTACCTCACAATGCATTAATATTCATAACATAAGGGCAATGATTTCATTTCAAAATAAGCTTAGCATTTGGATCCATTGCTGTATAGCAAGCCAAAAAATATATGTTATGATGCTTCTTCATACTTCTATATGGCAAAAGTCAGCTGTTTTAGTGTAACTGCATCTTAAGTAACTACATTTGTTTAACACAGATAAACTAAAAGGTAGTAATCATAAATTTATATATATATATATATAAATAAAGAAAAATCAGAACAGAGATCAGCAAAGACTTTTCTAACCAAATTATAAATTTAGACTAGCCTACTAGCCAAAGTAACAGAGGCAAAGCACTGACAATTTTCATGAAAACAGACCGCATTGAGAGGGATTGAAGTACTGAAAAGGAAATGGCTAAACGGCCTTTACTTGATCCTGACCTGAACACTTTCTTCCATTGGGAGGTTGATAGAGACTAAAGGACTCAAGGACTCCCAAACTGAAAAGGGCTTCAGTGCCACTGATTCTCTTCTTTTATCTATCGAACACATTACACATTGCTGCAGTACAAACGTCTGTTTAGCAATAGCTGGAATTCTGAGTTGCCATTATGCAGCTCAAAATACACCTGCAAAATTTGACCCATGTTGAAACAGTGTTTATACAATCATCTTGACAAAAGACTCGTTACACACACACACACACACACACACACACACACACACACACACACACACACACACACCCAACAAAACAAACAAAAAACAGTTTTAAGAGGCTGATTTTGACCAGCTTCAAGGTATAGGAGGGTGAAATATGCAAGAGGTTCACAGTGTGAATGCACATTTTCTCCTGTAATTAAAAATAGGGGGGAATGGGCTTTTAAAATAACAATTGGTGCTGTGAACTCACTTTTTCATCTGAAAATAAAAATCCAGATTAATTTACTTCACTGATTGTATTTCTCAGAAAAATCCAGCTTCTGGCCCTGATTAAGGAAAACATCCCTATTCAGTTAAGCACATGCTTAAGTGCTGTCCTGAATCAGGGATTATAAAAGCACCCTATAAAATAATAGAAGATAAGATTAACATTTTACCTTGATAGCCTCATCTGTAGTATTAGCATTTCAAGCAATTCCCGTTTATTCCTCCATTTATGTTAAATGTGTTGGCAATAAAAGTGATTGGCGAATGACTAACAAATGAATATCATTGGAGAACTGGATGGTACAGTAAGTATATGTATTTCTAAAAATTCCATGACAGATTCTCTTCTCATTTTCATTCATCAGAGGTGCCATTTTAATGCACCACTTAAGTAAAACAAAAATATAAAATGTTGCATTAAACATTTCAGTATCTAAACAAAGATCTACCTTTTCCAAAAGAATTGTATCTATCTAGGTATGTTTAGGCAATGTTGGCAACCTCAAGAGATCCAAAATATGAGTCTAGCCAAAAAGATGTTTCATTTTTTAAAAAAAAATGACAATATTGAAGTTTATGGTCTCTCTTGATTTCTTTTAAACTTCCCTGCCCATCCCCAGAATGTGTGACAATTAGTGTTGCTCAGTCTCCTGAATTTATTGAGGTGATTTTTTTTTTTCATTTTGGTGGAGAAGCTCTCATCCCCACATCTCTCTATCAATTAATTCTGACCCCACCTAGCCACCAACCCTATAAATTCAACCCCTACCTATCAGTTTGGCCGCTCCTGCTAAATTTCTTCATGCCCCTCTCCTGGGCCTGGGAGAGCTACAATGGGGGTCCCTTCTCTACTTTTTAAGCTATGGGGGAAGGTCTTCACACACCCCTGCCCAAGCCAGATGCTGCAAGGATGGAGAGGGGAAGAACAGAGGCATCTTCCTTTCCCTGGTGCTCACAGGAGGGGAGGGTGGAGGAGTGAGAAGAGTTACCTTAAACTGCTGGGCTCTTTAATTCCCTCCTCCCCTCCCCTTCCCTCCTGTGAGTATGTTTTTAGGTTGCTATGGGGAGGGCAAGAGTTTTTCCTGTAGCAGCTCTGACTGATTATTCTGCCCCAGGAAATGGGAAAGTGAGGCAGGCAGCCTGTCACAGGGCTAAGATTCACTAGAAGGCTGGAGCTTCTCACATAATCAGCTCCTGCTCCAGCCAAAATCATGTCACTGGTTTAAAAAAAAAATCATGAGAGTTCGCAACACTTTTTCCCAATATTATGAAGGGTAAAGGGTGCCCTAAACATCACCTTGAACTCTCCCTATCCCATTACCTTAGTGGGCTATGCAAATATTGATATAACTAGTGGAATCCAAACATAAAATTCTTAAATTCTTTCAACTACTCTCCACCATTGTGGGGGTAAATATTCAGAATGGCCTGTTAATCTGTGTATGCAAGTCTTGTATTTACATATGAGTAAACAAGCTTTTGTGCATGCAAACAGGTAAGCGTGTTCTGTGGTCCTTTGTATGTGCAAATTCAATGCTTGCATGTGAAGAAAACTTGTCCCTTGTGTCTTTTATACTTTACATAGCAAATTTAATATGAAGGAACCAAACGGCCTAACTTACTATATACAGTACAAAAATCTATATATTGCCTTGCTGATGTATTAAGAGTTCAGGATGCTTCTGAAACATCCATGACAGTGAGGACCAATAGAGGATTTGGAAACTAATTAAAGCGATATTATCCAATTCTTATCCACTACAGACCTGTACACTATGTTTCTTTTGTTGTCATTATGACTGACAACATCATGCAGTGTAAGTGTAGCCATGTCGGTCCTAGGATTTTAGACAGACAAGGTAGTTGAGGTAATATCTTTTATTGGACCAATTTCTGTTGGTGAAGAAGAATTCTGTATGGCTTGAAAGCTTGTCCTTCTCACCAACCGAAGTCAGACCAGTAAAAGATATTACCTCAACCATCTTGTCTGTCTAAAATCCTAGGACCGACACTGTCTAAAAAACCAAGTTCAGTATATAAAAGTCATGCAATATGTTAATTGTATCAGACACTATATATGATGATATATTTAATGATGACATTAACGTTGCCCTTCTTTTCGTGCATACTCTTCTTCCTTCTTTTGATGCATCTCATTTACTTCTGTCTTCATGTAGCTAATTTCAGTGTATGGATTTTTTTCTTCTGTTCCCATTCTATTGTTTGCTCATATCCATTTTGTGCACTTGGACCCCAACCAGAAACATCAATATGACTTAAGCTGATGTAAAGTTAAGCACATGCGTGAGTGCAGTCCTGAATAGAGATAGATTTAAGCACATCTTGAGTCTACCCTGAACTGAGGTCTTGATCATTATTACCTGGATTTTTGTAATAGAGTTCAGTGCATGCATGCCTCCCTCACTTCAGCACCTTGTTTTAGGTAAGTAGATGCCCTCTTACCTGATAGATATTGATCTATTTATAGAGCTGGCCAGAGAATGACAATTGTTTCTCAACAACTTTCAAGGATTCAAAATTTGTTTTTATTCCACTAGAACAAAACCAAAAGCTTTCAAACACTTTCACAAAACAGAATTATCTGTAAACATCTGATTTCAGATTGAAAAGGTCAGGCTTTGATTCAGCTCTTTTTTTCTACCAAAATCCACCCATCTCCTTGAAACATTTCAGCTGTGACAAAAACAAAAACCCATTCTGACCAAAATGCATTTACTGAAAAATGTTCTGACCAGTTCTATGTACTTATTTGTATTACAGTAACACAATGTATTTTTGTGTCCTACTATATTATGAGTGGTCCACGAATTGTGTGAATCCCATAGAGCATCTGAACCTAATCTTGTCAAAATTTTGTTTCTAAATCTCACTTAATTTGCTCAGCTAGAAGAATCCAAGATATACTCTCCTTTTTAAATTTGCATTTTTTTAAACAATCATCACAGTTGAATATGAAATTTCAGAACAGCAATTAATGTTTCAATTATTAAAAATGCCTTGCAGGCAGTTTAGAACAAAAATTCCTTCTTATCAGTATCAGAGTATATTATATACAGTGATAAATGTGAAATGTTTTGATTCCTAATTTACAGAGTTTGTCTTGAGAAGTTCCATCCTCCACGTGTAAGAGAAATTCCTTTTGTTTTCTTTCCGCAGCAGTAGGGGTTGCGTATGAGTATGCATGCAAATGCAAGATAATCAATTCCGTGCGTATCTGTACAGAAATCTGCCAAAGTGAAAAATTGTACTATTGTTCCTATTGGAAGCTCTCAAAAGTTTCACAGAAATGATTCCATTACTTCTTTTCTCTCCATGTTTATATTTCCTTTCCTTTGAAAGTATATGCAGAACACACTGACAAAAGGCAAGGATTACAATAGTAATTGTCTCCACAAGTAGCATAGCCTACATCTTCAATGATTTCCAGTATTTGGGCAGGGGAGGGGTGCAAAACTGAAACAGCTATGATCTCATGCAAAATTTACAATTTGAAGTAAAAGATTGTCTCATTGGGTTAAAGCACTGGGTTGGGATTCAGGGTATGAGTTCAATTCTTGGCTCCATTACTGATTTATGTGGTCTTGGGCAAGTCACTAAATGTTTTGGTTCCTGAGATCCCCATCTGAAAAATGAGGATAAACCAAGGGGTGGCGGGGGGGGGGGGAGGACAGTCTATAGTTGAGGACCTCCTCCCAGAGGGAGTAGAAAGAAAACCAAATACAGAGGAACCAATAGAATAGGACCGGAGAGTAGAGAGAACACCCAGTTAAAAACAAACAAAACCATTATGTACATTATGTATTTTGGTGATGCCCATGACAACAGGTGGTACTGATAACAGTCTTCCAAGTCCTCCTGCAGGCACAAGCAAGTTTTGACACTTGGGAAGCTATGAATGTTGTGGGGTTTGCAGGGTTATACAAGGGTAGAGGCAGCTTCAGGAGTGAGGTAGCTGTGCAAGCAGCTGGAGAATTTGGTCTCTACCTTGTTCTCAGCTCAGAATCAATTTTTGAGGCAGAGTTGTGTTTTGGAAAGTAGACATTGGTGTTGGGCTGAGATTCCTGGAAGAAAGGATTGCCCAGTATGCGGTGTGACCACCTCTGATCCAGAACTGGTGTGGATGTTGAAATAAAGCACCTTACATCACAAATTTCTCCTCCACTGGGAAGTGTCCTGTAAGACCTTGGCCACCGGCTATAGCTCAACAAAGGAGCAACACTGATGTCAGAATGGTGTCAGCAAAAAGTGACAACAGTATTAAAGAAGACACATTTAAGAGGCCATGATCTATGCCCCCCCCCCCCCCCCCCGAGACACACACACGCACACTTCCTTTAAAGCATAGACTTACCCAGAGTTGGAAAAATGTTTGTCCTTTAACTGAATCTCCCTTATGAAAATGAATATAAACTACAGGAAATGTGTCAACTACAGTCAAAACTCAACTAGTTTTGCAAACCTAATTTTTTTTTGAGAAATTTGCAAACTCCCATGAGCTTGTCCATCCTTATACATACATAGTATCAGAAATGAACTGTGGATAATAGCACCAGAGTCTCTGTTGCATAAAGCTGCCACTGTCATGCAACTGGTTATGCTCCCTGACTCTTTGCCAGGCCCCAGACGCAGTTTAGAGCAGCCTGGACCTTTTGCCAGCCAGGAATTGCCAGAGCATATTGTGCTGGTGAGTACGGGACTCTGCCAGCTCTGTCAGCTGGGGACTCCCTCATGATGGGCATAATCTCCTATACAGTGGTTAATGGACAAACCTTGTTTCCCTTGTCTTAGCTGGGAGGTTCAAAGTGAGCAGTGCATTGAAATTGGGAACAAAATCAAGCTCTCCATGGAACTTAAATGTGAAAGAAATATTGACTGTAACTAGAGAAGTTTTAGACAGAAGTTTGATCTTTATCTTCCAGCTATTAGAACAGAGAGGTTCAGATGCACAGGTTCAGATGCACTTGATTTCTATAAGACCTTTACAGGAAGACAAGAAATGTATGAAACAATTATTACAAAATGTGAGGCACATTGTACTCCTGGAATATTAAAGGTGTAAGGTAGATTTACTTTTTAAAGATCCAGAGAGTCAAAAATATATTAAACAATTCAATTTGTTTGACAGATCTCAGGTTAAAAACCCAGTCTTGTAATTTTGGCACAATCATGAAAGCTCCCATAGTAATGGGGGTCAGTTATAAGGATACCAAGCATCTGCTTATAGATAAAATAAGCTCAAAGAAGATGTAAAATACTACCATTCTGATGTGGGCACATTTATAACCATTTTGCACTCTCTCTGCCTAGCTGTGAGGTACACAAGTAAAGAAGCTAGCCCATTGTATTAACACTTGAAAAGCCAATTTTGAACATATGGTGGACACCTCTAAAATATAAAGTTACCACACCAGAGTATCTGAGGGCAGCTCTACACTGCTGCTTAAGTCAATCTAACTTACGTCACTCAGGGGTCTGAAAAAGACACCCCCATGAGCAATGCAAGTTACAGCGACCTAAGTGCTGTCCAGACTGGCGCTATGTCGGTGGATGATGCTTTTCTGCCAACATTGCTTCCACCTCTCACAGAGGTGGAGTAATTATGCTGACAGGATCTACACACAATTCTGACTAATCTGAGCCTAGGCCCTTGGACCCGATGGGGGTGGAGGCTTCAAACCTGAAGGGGCTCAGGCCCAAACTCCATTGTTTTGCAAACTGAGCATGGGCCCAGGTATCACAAGACTCAGGACCTGAGTCCACCGATGCTATCCCACAATCCCATGGAACAGTGTTATTTCTCCTTTTTATCCTAAAACTGGCTGATGGACACCCGAGAAAGTGAACCTTCTCATTCATTTGTAATGGTCACTGACATGAAAAAGTCCTTTGCCAAGTGGACTGCTAGCTGATCACAGGAGCACAGCCAGATTTAACTGTATAACTTTAGCAAGAGTATTAGGACTGACCATGCATACCAGCTAATAGTGAGGAAGCTGACAGCATTGGGGGATTCACCAGGCCGCTGACCAGTGCAGGGAATGAATTAAGCTGCTCACAATTGATGATTGGAAAGCAAGGGAGGAGAACCACACCTATGGGAACTCATGATCAGCCTGCCCCTTTTACGAGGCATATAACCTGCACAGGGCACTGAGCCAATAGCCCTTCATGATAGCCTCATCATCAGGGATGGTGACCTTCCTACCTCTGAATCCTGTATAGGAGTGGAAGGAAGACAACAAGCGCTGGATGAGGCTGCTGAAGTGATTCTTGTACTCAGACTGGACCCTGAGGAGGCTTTGCTGCCGGAGCAGCTGCAGCACATTCTGGATCCCTACTCAAAGGAGCTTTTTTGATGCTTCGCCTGGAGGTGCTGCCCACCACAAAACCAGCATCAGAAATACAAGAGGCAGAAGTAACCCATGAGCCTGGTAAGTTTCTAGCTTCATGTTTGTTATTAATACAGAGATGGGAGCGATTTCTGATTTATTATGCAATGCAAAATTTATTGTACCATGGGTAGGAGTGTGTATTCGCTAATGGCAGATTGTATGCCAGCATCCTGGCATTGCCCACCACCACAACAATGTGGAATTCAAAATGGAGACTGGGAAGCACAAACAGTGAAATAAGCACTTAAATTCAAAAATTTTACTAGAAACTCTCACATTCTGAAAGATTTGCTAGGGTGTTTAAAGTAACAACCTTATATTGCCTTCCCTTTTAATATGCCATGCTATACAAGTCAGGCACACTACAACATAATGATCCACCTGCAAACAGAACACTATCCAGGGTATGTGGAAAATTAAATATAGTCCATGGGTGACAAAATTAGAGTCCAGAATATGTCCAGCTGGTTGTTTGCAGTCCAGAAACACCCCAGGATAGGGGAGGATGACTGTTTAGTTCTTTGAGAGTCTATATTATCGTGTGTTTGCATATAGTCTATGGGTAGATGCTCCTGACATAGGATGCTCTGAAAGCCATAGGGATGCAGTCATCCATGTGGATGCTAACATAGCATCCTGTTCTACTTGCCACACCCTTGCCCCCATGAATTTTGAGCCAATCCTGGCTCTGATAGCTGCAAAATTTTCCCTTAGTAGGAAGTCCAGATAGGCAGTCAGATTTCCCAGGCCCCCTTCTGCAGGTCACCAGTCCACTCCGCTCAGAGATATGCTGCTCTGTCACCATAAGTGCTCTCTTCTCCCCACTTTCCAAAAAGCCGAGGTGCTCTGCAATTTTTTAAAAAGATGTAAATTGTACCTTACCATTGTCTGGGTTGTCTTCTCACTGTGATTAACTGAGATTTGTCCAAGGTGCTTCTGGGAGCTGAAACATTCCTCTCAGTATATATTGAAGCTCAGTTTCACAAATTATCATTTTTTGGCTTTAGATTCCACAAAGCTCTTTTGTATGGGAATGCACTGAATCTGTTGTGAAGCACTGAAATGTTGTCTGATGTCTGCTTTTAGGACGTTCAAGCTCTGATATTTCAACCTCTGTGATGGTTCTGAATTCCAGCAACTTTTCCTGTGCAGCCCATGTTGGCATCCATAAATCAGTGTGGTCCACAAGGGCATGCATCAGAGTAAAGTATATAAAATTGCAGTTTGTGTACTCATGTGGTCCTCGATGAGGGAAAACTTTGGACTCATGAGTCCTATCAATGGCCCCAGTGAGGGTTGGAAACCCCATTCTCTTAAAACTGGCAGTTACTTCAGGGATATTGTTTATGGCCACCGCCTATGGTAAATCACACAGCTGATTGCTCCCAGAACCATTTTAGCCATGGTTGACTTTCCAAAGATGAACTTATTAGCAATGGAGCTATAATCGTCTGGTGCAGCCAGTTTCCAGATTGTTATAGCAACCCACTTCTGTACTGGTGTGGCCATCTCATGCATGTGTAGTGGCACTGGAGGGTTGGAGTAAGCTGCTCACAAAGCTCCAGAAATGTATCTTTCTTCATGTGAAAGTTCTTCTGGGTGCATGACAATGTGATCCCACCACTCTATGCTTGTGCTCTACATAAGTTGCATCAGTGGCTACACCAAGAGTCATAAGCAGTGTCAGCAAGCCTGCATCATTGTTGTCCATTGGTAGGTCAGAAGCCACCTTTGGAATATCCACCAGTGTCTCATGGAGGGTCTGCCCATTTGCTGAAATAGGGGTGACAGCACTAGTAAGAAAAACTCTTCAAATGATGATTCCTCCTGGCTCTGGTTGCCAGGAGCATGCAGACCCAAAAGTTTGATACCTTCCCTTAGAGACCAGTGTCGGGAGCTGTTGCCTTTTTAAATTTATGGTTTGATTATTTTACCAGTTTTATTGTGTACTGCACTTAGAACACTTAGTGTGACAGAAGGGATTTGCTTACATACTGCTCCTAGCATAAAGGCATTCTAAATTAGATGGAGTAGCAAAGAAATTCTCTTAAAAGCTCCCCAAGCAATATATTGTTATCTCTCTCACTCAGTAATGAGAGCTAATCCACAATGGAAGATTTATGAAGATATTAAGCATAACAAGTGAGGATAAATTTCTCTTATCATATGGTCCATACTATTTAGCATGTTTGGTTCAACCGGAAGGAAAGAAACATTCCCCTGTAGCCTCTCAGGAGAATGAGAGTACAGTACCTCTCTCTCTCTCTCACTCACTCACTTCTACATAGTTAGTGATAGAGGTGCTGGGTATAATCAGAGTCCCTGCTCTCTGTGAATGCCTGGATGTATATATGTGTGTGTGTGTGTGTGTGTCTGAGAGGCTGTCATCCACCACAGTTTTAGCCTCTCCAAAGATGTCAGGGAATGGGATGTGCAAGGAGAAGAGCGTACTTATTCTTGAAACAGATGAGCATATTGGCCATAGTCTTCCTGTGCACCTCACAGTGATGGGTAGCTTTGTGGCTGCCAGAAACTCCATACACACCATGTTCCCACTGGGGCAGCGTTCCCTTTGCACCACCTCCCAAAACAGGCTGTGCCTTAAAGGCTCAACCAAACCCGGTAGATTTTAAGTTTATACTACTCACTTGCCTGTATTTCCCTAGTAAAGTATCCTCCGTGACAAGTAATCAGTGGGAGGTTTGCCATTGACTTCAGTGGGGCCAGGAGTTCACCCCTGATTTTTGTAAGTGCTGAACACAGATAACTCCAGCTGAAGACAATGGGGTCTGTAAGTGCTCACCACATCTGAAAAGCAGACCCTAAGTGACTTGCCCAAATTCACACAGGAAGTTTGATGTACACTTGGGAATTAAACCCAGATCTCCTGACACCCAGTCTAGTGTCTCAACTACACAATCTTCCTAACAACCAGGAATTTATTTTTGTCAGATAGGTGTGTATGTAATCTACCATAAAGGGTGTTGCCAAGTAATTGATTATAGTCTTGTAGTAGCAATGTTAGAGTTAACATCAAGATGTTTCTTTTATATCAGTCCCTTACTTTCAGTTGCTTTTAACTTCTTAAAAAAATATTATTTGGGTTGCTATGTCTCACACTAGGTCTCATCCCACCCTGTTCATATGAAGCATGATTTTGTTCCAATTGTTTCATTTCAATTCTCCCCTTGTAACGATCTCTCTCCCAGTGTTCATCTCCCCTTATTTTCCTCCCTTGTCCTTGTCCCCTACTTCTCAGTCTCCAAAATTACTTCCTCTCCCCTATTCATCCCTTCCCCAGAACTTAAAAAGGTCTAAAAAGTTTGACAGTCTGTTTTTTCAGTCAGCAATGAAACTGAATGAATTCAAAATATGTTGGGAATCAAATAACTTATTGCATTATAGGCATAACTGAATACTCTAAGGGAGGTAGGAAAATGTTCTTGACTACTTGAAAACAGAATTAAAGTGGAGGCCAACATGGCTTGGTCTGCCTCTATGTTTATATTATTGAAGACTATGGGTCAGATCCTTATTTGGTGTAAATTGGCACAATTCTATTGATATCCAGGAGGCACACTGATTTACACCCGCTGAGAATATGGCACCATATATATTGTGTAATGAAAGATCTTTGGAATGCATGCAAAAACCAGAATTCAGAATGATGTAGAAACCTTAAACCTTAATATAATCACTTTGGTATCATTAGATTTTCAAACCTCACTTTTTAATAACTTTGAGTTTTTTTGATTTTTCCTTATAAGCACTTTGTTACCTCTTCTGTTTGTATTTGAACTTCTTGTAATACTAAAACTCCAGCACTATGAAACCAGTCACTTCATTAAGATGATCTCTCCAGATTAGATTATTTTGAATACATCCTCTTTTCCTAACAAGCAGTTTTTGCTAATTATCTCACTGATTGTGTGTGTGTTTATTAAAATAGTCTTAATTGTATTGTGCAATTGTTAGATAAGCAGTTACGCCAGAAATTACATTAATTTGTACCTTTATTAGCTGCATTGGTAGATTTACCAAAGGTCGAATTGACACGTAGATTGAAATATAAGAGTCATCCATATGGGTGTATCCTCCAAGTAGGGATCAGGCATATTGGTAAGGCAATGTGAGAGAAAGCTGCCACTGTGCATAGTGTGTCTGTTCTGTGAATAAATATAACCTCATTTGCCATGACTGTTAATCAGTCACTTTTCATTAGCACTAAATGAAAGGTATACAGATATTAAATCTCTCTTGTTTCAACTACAGAAAAAAATCTAAGAAATTCTACCAGAAATTCTGGGCTATAATACTTTTTGGACTTATCTTGGTGGTTAGATTTAGGGTGCAGATGCTGGGTGGTTGTTGGTGGACTATGATATACAGGAAGTCAGATTGGATGATCTGGTGGTCCCAGTATGAATAATACAAACTCTGTGAATAACACAAACACTAGACTTGAAGCTATCCTTTCATGTGCACTTTGTCATACTGGACTATTAAATCATTTAATTCATATTTTAAAAGAATAATCATGATGGGCATTTACAGGATTGTCTTAAATAGCCACATAAATCCATATTTTTTTTAAAAAAAAAAGAGACCAGAGTGCTTTTTATCCAGGGTTTCAGAGGTGCTCTATAAAATTCTTTATCTCATTATAAAGATCACTTTAACCACCAATATAATGCAGTTGCCTCTTTTGTATGGAACATCTGCAATTTAATCACATCCCACAAGGCCAAAAGTAAAGAATTTGTATCCGGTTGAAACAGAAGGGGGAATGTAGGGAGGCAGAATATAATCACTCAATTAGAATTTAGCCAGAATAATGCAATGCTGCTGCTAATTCTCCTACTCTTGCAAAAAGTGTGATTAGAACTTTAATGGCCACATGTGGCCAGAACACTACAGTTATACAGAAGGCAGCACTTCCAACAGTACTGTTCTCCTGACACCATGCTGTTGTATTGGCTCAGGGGCCACCTATTGAATCCTCAATCACAACTTCTCTTTAAAAGTCTCTCATATAATTCAATACGTCAGGTCTCATCCTGCATAGTTAGAACACTGAGCAATCACAGAGCAAAGTGATATGACTACAGGAATAAGTGAGCTATGGCAGTGGTTAATATATTCAGGTCATGTGTTTGGAGTAGATTTAGGGCTTATCTGTGTTTCTCTGAGTGCATAAATCAACTCTAAAGATGGCATGTCCCATCCTGGGGAGGATAACAGCTGCTGAGGAGAAGAGGTGGTTACCTGATAGCACTGTGTTGTCATAGTGACACAAACCTTACTCCTTGCACCCAGAACAGAAAATGTGGCCAAAGGAAAGGAAATGTGGTTCAGGCATGACTTTGTCCTGGCAATCTCAAACTGGTGCAATGTCCCTTTGGTGTCAATAGCAGGCAGAGTAAATTACAGCACTAAGCTGTGGATCAGGAGTGAGGGGGCATAAAAATGGTTTAAAGCTCCCTTTTCATGCGCAAGCATGCACACACACGTCCTACACCATGGATTCCTCAGCTGCAGCTGAACAGTGGGGCCTCCTAATAAGAAGGTGCCTCATGCCAGGATTACAAGCAAGGTATAAAAACAGATAGAGTCTTTTATTTAAAGGAAGAAATGGAGTCATGAGTGTTAAAGATCTTGTAAATACTGCTATAAACTATGTTATTGCTTGAATGTGTTGAAAGTTATTGTGTTCTGAAACACTCTTAATAGCTGTACCTGTTCTTAGCAAGTAATAGTGATTACAGTTTAAATGTGCATTACCTACACAGAATAATGATTCTGACACACAGGAGCGCTTCATAGAGTTAGCACTTTGGCAAAGCTTATAATACTGCAGTCTTAGCACTGTATGTAAACAAAACAGTAATGCATATTTATAAAAAAAGGGAAAAATGAAAAAGCATCCCTACGATCGCAGATTGCCTGAAAAATGCAATTGCAACAAAGAAACACCTTCAGATTCTCTTTATTGATAAGACACTGCAACCAAAAGCCATTAAAATATCTCACAACTGGGACTCCATTAAGTCAGGAAAGAGCCTGAGGACATTCATTGCTGTATCCAGTCCTACACACTGCATGTACATAGCTACTTGGTTGCCTATCTTCAAGCCCACCCATTATGTACACACCAAAAAGTTAGTCTATATCACCAGGTGCAGGGGCTAAGGTCCAATCTTTTTTTCCCTTCACAGTAACATCTCTCCTTCCAAGCATCCAGGTACAGTTTCATTCACATACACTGTCCCTCCTGATCCCAAGCGTGTCACTTTGTTAAAGTATTTTCAATCTACCAGCTATTTCTCCAGCAGGAAATCCACCCTCTGACTCTTAGTTCACACCCATAGATTTTATGTGCCAAAATAAGTAAATGAACAACTAACCATTCGTGAAAAGCAAGACCCAAAGTGCCTCCTTTTCTTTTATTGCTAAAAAGACAGGTTGAATTGCAATACGTGCCTTAAATGTCATAAAACGCTGAAAACATGAGCCCAAATCCGACAAAGTCCTTGGAGTATGTGCTTAGCTTTAAGCACCTGAGCAGTCTCATTGAAATCAATGGGACTATTCACATCCATAAAGTTAAGCTTGCAATCAGAGCCTTTGAAAGCAATGTATAGTGGCTTGATCCTGTAAGCACTATGGCCCCATCCAGTAAATCAGTTAAGCACATGCTTAACTTTAAGCCCATGAGTATTGCTATTGAAATCCCATGCTTAAGTATTTTGTTGGATCTAGGCCAGAGAGCTTAGCAACTTGCTCTAAAAGAAGAAATGAAGATATCAGTTCCATGATATAAAGTGACACAAAGGCAAAAACAAAACGACTAGTATCCTGGCAACTATTTATTGTACCTCATTCCTGAGAAGAAGATCACTTTTTTGAGGTTTTTGTGGGGCTTGTTTTATTAAGCGTTTTTAAATTTTTTGAGGTGGATTGTCCCTAGCACAATCTAAGCAGTGCTTCTAGTCTGACTTTAAATTAGCTGCTATTTTTGGCCACCAACATAATTTTTTAAAAGTTTTTAGTGCTTTTTTAAACTTAGAGTGCCCTTCTGCCAAGCTTTTATGCACCCAGCTTAGGAAAGCTGTCCGACCCCCAACACCAATCCACTCTGCTTCTATTCCTTCCCTTGTCTGATTGGAACAGGGGAGGTTATCAGGTTACTGGCTTCAGGTGCTCTAATTGGCTTCAGGAGCTTTAATTGGCTTCAGGTGTTTTAATTAATCTGTAGCAAACTTTTTCCCTCTACAGGAAATAAGGCTCCCTTCTAACACTCTCCTGCTGCCCTCTGGCCATGCTGTATCACATACCAGATGATAGAACAAGGAGTAATGGTCTCAAGTTGCAGTGGGGAAGGTCTAGGTTGGATATTAGGAAAAACTTTTTCACTAGGAGGGTGGTGAAGAACGGGAATGGGTTACCTAGGGAGGTGGTGGAATCTCCTTCCTTAGAGGTTTTTATGGTCAGGCTTGACAAAGCCCTGGCTGGGATGATTTAGTTGGGGGTTGGTCCTGCTTTGAGCAGGGGGTTGGACTAGATGACCTTCTGAGGTCCCTTCCAACCCTGATATTCTGTGATTCAATGAAAAGGTTTGAATAACACCAGAACTTACTAAACCACATCACACTAACAATTGGGCACATCTTGAATCTACTAGGTATCCAACCTCTACAAACTACCTAACCTGTGGATGAGAAAAATCAAAATCCCTCCTTATAGTCACACTCCCTATAGGGACACACCTTCTTTATGTGCATTTATTGAACACATGAAACATCGACAGCTGGGAGGGTGGAAACCCCAGATATGACTTGGGCTAGCAGTCTTGTCCTTTTCAACTTCCCTTTTGGAATCTCTAAGCCCCTTCACTTTTTCATATAATAGGTCCTTGGCTGCAACTGTGGCATGGCATTTTTAAGCTGATTATTCAAGGAATCAAGTCTCTTGCACAAACTCTGCCAATATGGATGATTAGTGCTGGTACACCCAAGTCTGTACCCTCTCAGGCAGTACTGTTCAGTTTTCTCATTGTCCTTGGCTCATGATTGAACCAATGAGTTGCCTAATTCATCAAATGCTGTATGAAGGTGTGCACATCTGCCCCCATAGGGAATAGTTCTTACTTCAGATCCTCTATCGTTGTGTCTCTTCTGAGCTCCCCTACAGGTCCAGGACAGAAGCTTTGATGGTTCATTCCAAGGCCTGATATAAAACTGGTGCCTTTCCCATTTAAAATAAAGAGCCATATTGATGGTCCATGTCTTCTTATACCACTGAGTAGTAAATGGCTACCTGTTTGAAATTCACCAGAATGGTAATTGTTGGACATAAATTTCATTGGGCATGTGTTGGTTAGAAGCCTACAATCCAATAAAGAAGGTGATCCCTCGGAAGGGCTGGGTGCAACTTTGACCCTACGCAGGGCATATGGACCTTGCCTTAGTGCAAATGGACAATGACCTTTGATCATATAGAGCCAAAGTCACATCCTGAACTTCCTAGCATTTGACTTTTGTTTTTTTATGGTTCATTATAAAGTCCAGTACATATCTTCTTCCTAGACTTAGTTGTCCCAAGAGACCCTAGTTCATTATTTTTATATATAATTCAGTAGTGTCTAGAGGCCTGAACAGGGTCAGAATCCATAGGCTAGAGATAGGCATGGTGCCAGTCTGGAAGAGCTTACTATCTAATAAAATTAAGATCCATTCAGAGCAGCAGTGGTCTTTTTCCTTTATCAGTAGGCTCCAAAGCTTTACACAGACTCCCATTTCAACTTTCTTAGAAAGAAATTGGCGTAGCTTTTTGTTTTCGGGAATGTATCCATCTGTAGGATTTTGCCTACTCACAAAGTAACATTGCAGCTGTAAGAGCCATAGAACCCAACCAAACAGAAATTTAGATATAGATAGAGGTACCAACCAAATGGAGTTGTTGTCTAGATCATAAAGTGAAACCTCAGCTGCAGAAAGATCATCATAATATGAAACAGTATCAAATATTGGCAGAAAGGAAGGATGGGCCCATGGTTCGGGCACTAACCTATGACTTGGGAGAGGTCAGTTCAAATTACCCTTATCTGTTACAGACTTCGGGTGTGACCTAGGGTCAGTCACTTAGCCTCTCCATGCCTCAGTTTCCCATCTGTAACATGGGATACTAGTACTTCTCTGCCTCTCAGGGGTGTTGTGGGGATAAATGTATCAGGGCATCTCATAACCTTAAATATTACAATGATGAGTTCCACATATATACCTGAGATAGGTAGACTGTTGGTGCTTATATAGGCATTATACCACAATTCAATCTCTGAGTTTCTTTTTCTTCCCCCCGCCCCCTGCCCCAGCACAACTTTTTCCATGTGGGAAAAAATGTATATACTTTTTGTATCTATTAATAATTGCAGGGTTCTTTATATCATGGGATAATTGTCTTGACGTTTTCCATCCTCTAACTGTACGTGCCATATATATAATAAGAAATACAAATGAACCCATTGAATAACCATATATATACCTACCTACTTACATGCCAATCATACTAAAAACTTGCTTCTGTTTGGAGAGATATTAACTGTTCCAATAGCTCTCATCATTTGAAGTATATGGAATATCTGTCCTGAAGATATAATCTATCAAAAAAGGTGGTTATGGGGAAATGAAGTATACCTTTATAAAAGAGTAAGGGGGGGGCGGCATAGGTTTGGGTTTATCATCCAGAAAAGGAATATGCCAGACTCTCTCCACACTTTTGGTCTCTTGCCTCTCTAACCACATTACCACAGGTCTCTTTGCCTATTAAAATTGTTTTAGACCTCATTTCAACTCTACATTGTCCCTCACACTGAAGCACCCAATTTTCCAAGAACTGTAGTTTCCTTTAAAGTGGATTTTTGAATAGTCTCCTTTTTAGGATTAAACTGCATGGTTGGCAGCTATAGAAATGGAATTTCTGTGACACAAAGCCCATAATTATGACGTTGCTTCTTATTTACACTGATATAATCATGGCTTCTACTTACTTTCATTTCTATTAAAAAGTTCAGTATAATAAGTACACATCAGTATCACAAAGCTAAAGTTTAGCATAGCATTCATCCTAGCTCTATCGGTTTTGCTTTTCAAACAGTTGGATGAAAACTTTTCAGTGTGCTACCTTAGTTCTCCCTCTTCCTCTCCCCGTAGTCTTTGAATATTAGCTGCTTGTGGAGTAGTCTGTCTTTGTCAGCTGTAGAGAAAAAATTATGTTTGTGTCACATTATTGGTAACTGCCATAAATAGAAAAGTGACAAGAAGGAGAGAGTCCTATGGAAATTGTTTTCAGTGCACTGCTGCTGATGAGATTCTATTGAAATCAAAGTGTGACTCACACCTTTTGACTGTATGAAAGTGTGAGAGATCTGAGACAAATAGCATTTGCCTAGGTATTTCTTAGTAATAGAGTACATGAAAGGACAATTTATGGAAGCAGCGTAAAGTTTGAAAAAAAAACCCTGTTCAGAACATACAAAAGTAAAATAAGAAAGAAGGCTTTAATATATTGGTGTATCTGAACTATTGTAGAGGTGCCTTCAGGCCATTACTGTTAAGATTGTGTCAGCACTTACAGAAATAACCTCACATTTTTCAAAGGTTTTATATCTCAGCTGCAAAGGACTGTGTGGAATGTCCCAGCCGAGGAACAAATGTGTTTTTCCGAGTTCGAAAAAAAAATCATTTATGAACTACTTGGCTAAGTCGGAAAACAAAATGAAAACAGAACACATTTTTGTGTTTCTGCAAATCAAAACCAAGTTTGAATTAAAGACTCAAAGCAAGATATTCTGAGTCGAAAATGGAGGTCATCAGGAGTGTATATGTGGGAGGAGATAAAGAACATTTTAAATATTCTAGTAATGCAATACGTCCAATAAAAGTTTTTTCGGAGGCTTGTCTACATGGCAATTTGGTAAACAGCAACCCATGGCTCTACAGTGCACTAGCATATCACACATTAACTCACCATGGGGGCCCTTTATTACACACTCAAAATTCCTTAGTGTGCCCTGAAATTTAATACATAGTAGCAGGGCCCGCTTGGTGAGTTAGTAAGCATCATGTGAGTACACTGTAAATTCACACCATGCCCTATGTCTCCCTGCAGAGAGGCCTTGGCTTCTGTTTTGTTCTTTAATGAAACATTTCCCTTCATCAGAGGAAAGTATATAGCATATGATTTCTGATTAGTCTGCGTCCTTGAAGCTACTAAATGTAACATGTAAATAGTGTCTTGTATACTTACATCCTTTGTTTTGAATATTTAGGAAGCAGATATTTACTTATTTATTTACTCAGGTTTACACAAAAAATAAAAATTGGCACTATCCAAAGTTCTATCATAAATTGTAAAAAACAAACATAACTAAACTACTGGCAAAACACAAAAAGGGCACAATGCATTAAAATTAAGAGCACTTCTTTGAGCCAGAATTCAGGTGGCATAAATGGACATAACTCTGCTGAGTCAATGGAACTGTGCCCACTTACACCAGCTAAGAAACTGTGCTTTTGCTCTTAACTTGTAAGGTTGTATTGCTTTTAATCCATTTCAGTAGTGGTCTGAATTAGGGGAAAAGGGCTCTGTTCTCAAGAATAATGATTATATTGTGTCCCCCAAATCTTCTAAATGAATGTTTTATTCAGTTATTTGAAAATTCTATGAAATGGGTGATAGGTGCTTAAGTGTCACTTTAAGCACCATATGTAATATATGGGTGCACAAAGCTATTCCAAATTGTCCATTTTAACTGAATTTTCAGGCTGTACAATTCATACCTAAGTATGCTAACCTTAAGCACACGAGTAAATCCATCTTTATTCAGCAAACCATTTAAGTGTGTGCTTAACTTTAAGCATGTAAGTCGTTCCATGAAAGTCAAAGGATGTGCTAATGTGCCTAAAATTAATCATGTGCCTAAGGGCTTTGTTAAAGAGAGTATGCAAAGTGCTGAGATCCTGAATTCCTCAACTGAAAGTCAAGCACAAAATGTTATTTATATTAATATCCATATGTAATTTCCTACTACTCTTTTACTACTATATCTAATAAAGGCCTTGCCATGGGTACACTAAACTAGTTATCAATCTTTGATTCTTTAAGGGTAAATAAGTGTTTCTGACATGTTAGCCTATAGTCTAAATCAGTGGCATTTCTTTGATAAGCACCAGGGCTTGATGCACACACACATTAGGGTGAATGGTCACTTGTAGAGTATCAAACACATTCCACAAGTAATGGGAACACCTCATAATTCAGCTGAAGCCAGCATCACAAGCGAGTTATAAATGTCTTTGTTCTCAAGTTAAATCGATTCCACACAGTGTTACACATGCTTATTATGTATTCTGTTTATTCCACAAGGAGGAAAATAATAGTTCTTTTTTCTAGCCTGTTAAAATGCCAGAGAGCAATGTAGCTTATTTGGTATCAGCTTAACTGTTCCAGTTTCACTTCAGATCAACTTCTTTGTGATGTCTGCAGAGATTTGCAAGCTGCTGCTGGTTACTGATAAGTAATATTACTAGCATTTATTTAAAAAAGAATTAATGTTAGCAACACATTGATATGATATAATATTATGAGATGAACACCAGTTTACTTGCTGCATAAGAAGTGTAACTACACATTAGTTATGAGCATAGAAATTATATAATGGGATATCTATTATTGGATACAGTGCACCTGTGTTTAGAGTACTATGTGCAATAAATTGTCGGTTTGAATGCAGCTCTTAAAGGACAAGTATCCGTGGCAAAAAAATGATGCTAATTGTACTTTTCTTGGCAGTCTCTCATCAGATGCTAAAATACTGAGTGAACTATGGAGACTGAGTGTCCTCTCACAGTAGTCAGCCTAAAGCCTTGGATAACTGATTGTTTTAAATTAAAAAAAAAACACAAAGAAACTAACAAATTGATTCTGTTTCTCCAGAACAGGGTGAATACATGTGATGAGGAATATAGAGAAGTGTCATTGTTTCTGTGTGTACCTGTGGGTTAATGGAAGACTATAATTTCCACAGCTATCAAGGAAAGAACTGCATGAGGATTTTGTTTGTTTTAAATGGACCATTGGTTGCCCTGAACCATTTTAGACAGGAATTAAAAGATACATACCCCATTTCTACCCAGATAGAATCCAAACAGTTAGCTTGCTTGCTTTTTAGCTAGTGTCACAAGGGAATGATGTCACTTAAGTGCATTATATATCATGGTGAAGATTAGCTCATATATGTGGACTAAGGACAATTTCAAAGTTTACATTCAAATAGAAAGATGTGGAACGAAATAAATATTTAGACCGTAAGGGACAGATTTTTAAAGGTTTTTAGGTGCCTGAAAATGCCGATAGATCTCTAGCGGGATTTTCAAAAGTCCCTAGATGCCTAACTCTGATTGATTTCAATGGGACTCAGGCCCTGAAGTACTTCAGAAAATTCCATGTAGCACCTATCTATATCTTTAGGTGCCTAAATGCCTTTAAAAATCTGGCCCTAAGCTCTCTGGGGCACGGACTGTCTCCGATTATATGTCAGCTGTTTATCGTACATGGAAGCCCTGATCTCAGTTGGTGCATCTAGGTGCTACTATAATAATATTGATATAAAAACTTCATTAAGGAGAAAAATTCACTGGAGTAGATGACTTTTCACTTTTCAGTACAAATAAAGGCTGACAAATTGTTCAAATATCTTTGCTGTAATTTTGGATGAGGGAGGGTGGTTTGAGTCATTTTGCCAAGGTTAAAATTTTGCAAATTTGGGTAGGTCATCACCCTGGTGTTGGATTTTCTCCAGGCACTGTGAATATTTTGCCAGTTTTTAAGCTGCTTTTCCAATCCACTGGTGCTGCTCATGTCTGCTGAAGTGTTTGGCTAGAACTTCATCATTTGTGCAAAGTAATGGGTAAATACAATCTCACTGCTGCAAAAGTAACAAATAATCGTGCAGTCAACAAAATAATGAAAAGTAACACCTTTGGCATGTTCACACAGAGCTGCAGTACACCTGTTTTCTCTTATGCAGAGTGCAGAAAAGGATGAGGCTCCTTCTCTGTACCGTTCTACACAGCCACATCATGTAGCTAAAGATCTGAATACAGGGGTAGTAGCGAATGAATGAGACACTAAAAATATTTTAAATATTAAGGACCTTACTGTGGGACTAACTAGCCGTTCTAAATATACTAATAGACTTGGGATATTCTAGAAGCATAATAGAGTTTTGGACTGTATTGCTTAAACTATTGTAGACACTCTGACAAGCCCTAATCTGCAGCAGAGCTTGTAGGAACTACTTTATTAATTAGACAGTCTTTCCTTGCATTAAAGTATCACTAATATTTACCTTGAAATATTTGCAAACAAGATTCTGAAGGTACAAATATCCTCTCAAATGCCAGAAGCCAATCAATCAATTCATCAATCAATCTCAGCATACCTCAACTCC
Organism: Chelonia mydas; assembly: GCF_015237465.2. Taxonomy (NCBI): domain Eukaryota; kingdom Metazoa; phylum Chordata; order Testudines; family Cheloniidae; genus Chelonia; species Chelonia mydas. Next base: position 102,624,265 of record NC_057852.1, read on the forward strand.
CAGCTAATCAAAGGCCTCTTCAGCCCATATAATGTTGGCCATACTAAATACATTGGCAGGACTCTCAGCACACTAGACCAGTGGGAGTTAATGAGTGAGTGATACTGCTAGATGAATCTGCCTCTTCAATGACTTTATCATCAGGGATGAACCTCCCAGGGATTACTGATCCTCTTGATACACTCAGGGGTTCCTTGTCTGTTTTGTTTCCACTTAGGCACTGAGTAGGGAGCAGTCTCTCTTCCACTTCTGCCTCTGAGCATCCAATATCGTCAAGCAATTAGTGACATTCGGTTATTATCCATAATTGTTTCTGGAATTTTACATGGCACAATAAAAGAAATGTCTTCTTATGAGCCTTATATACTATGATGCAAATATGCATGTTTATTTTAACCTTTCATAACCTCAGTATGTGCCAAGTGGAATTTCAATATTTGTAGTGACGAAGAAGTAAATATGATAAGCCAGGCATCTTACAGCAAGAGAAGACTACATATTTGTCATCTTATGTAAGGGTCGGGGCTGGGAGGGTGGACAGCAAAAGCGAGGCATGGAATTTCAAGTCACATTATCCTCAAAACTGAAATATTCACACAAAACACAATGCTTGGGGAATGGAGGGAGCCAATAATTAATATATGCACCCCTGCCTTTCAGAATAAATAAATGCCACCAGGCTCATGACAGGATGTGACATTAGATACTTTATAAATAAATTAACTCAAAATGGCTGCATTCACATGATATGAACCCTGTGACATAAGTTGCAAAACCAAGGGATATAAGGCTCAATCACCATCCTTTATAAAGCAGCTGCCAATTTTATGCCAGAGCTATAAACTCTGAACAAGTCCTGAAAAAGGTCACAGACTGCCTGCCCTGTGAGCTTATTCTTCACAGCAAATGGGCTTGGCTGAAAAGTGAATTAAGGATCACACTGAATAATCATACCTATGAAACATGAAAGAAAACTTTAAAACTCCCATTTGCCACAAAGCATACAAAAATTGACAGTAGTTAGGCAGCTGGTGCGCTGAGGTTGTTGCTTCTCATACTGTCCAATATTGTCTCATATTTCCCTTGTGCTCCCCCATCTGTGTGTATCCACCTGTTGCCTTTTCCCTTACATTTAGATTGTACACCCTTTGTTCTGTGCATAGCAAAATGGGGTCCATGTCTATGAGAGGGACTCTTAGGTTCTACCATATTATAAGCAATACTATCAGAACTCCATTGTCTGAACTCTTACTTAGAATTTTGAGGCAGAAAAAGTCAAAGTCTTGTACTACATTTGTTGCCACATAAAAGGATACCCTAATACCCTATATTCCACAGTGACTAGCTCTGCCCCATGGATTGTGAAGTGAATCCATGTGAAGTGAAGAATGTGAAGTAAATAGGGTAAAACAAAACAATAATAATCTTGCGTCTGGCCTTTCTTTTAGTTTAAACAGGCTAAATAAGCAAGTAAAAGAATATAAGTGAAAGCACAAGGCTGTACCCACACTCCTTCCTCACAGTTGGTAGCCTTGAAGATAAGCGGCTAATCGAGCAAGGGGTTGCAATGGTTACCAAGTAGCTGGAGGAGAGGGAAGGGTGTAAGGAGAAGACTCAGAGTCTGCAAAAAAAGTAACCATGATCAAAAGAAACCCCGCTCCTTACCCCTCCCATCAGGTATAAAAGAGGTATCGACTCCAGACTCAGGATCCCTAGAACGGAACATGACCATATATTGGAAGGGGTGATACCAGGGGAGGGGCACTACAAGTATAATTAAGTTTTCCAAGAAGAGGAGGCAGAAGAGGAAGCTCCGTTGGTGTGCAAAGCTAGGGGTTAGGAGGAGAAGAAGGCAGTTATATCAGCATATAGAACTGTAGTTGTGGGAGGGGAAGAGGAATACTCTATCAGCATATAAAATAGCCCAGCTGGTGTGAAGGGCTTCAGAATATGCTTGCTTGTTTAGCCCCAATAAACCCACCAAATTGCCTGCAAACTGGACTCTGGACTGTTATTTTCTGGCAAACTGTGTCTGGGAAGTAAAAGGGGGGAGGGAGCTGGACCCCGACCAACATCTTGGTGCCGTGACTCGGATACATTTCGCTGGGTGGGTAAGTAATACAGTAGCAGCCAGGTAAGTCCCCCGCGTTAACTGTCCGTGCAGCTGTTTGATGTGGGTATGGCAGGCTCTCATGAAGGGAGTTGCAGGTTCTCACAAGCTGGGGTAACGGATTTTTTAAATGGGTAGATATGGAGGAATCAGGGCCCATACCAGGTACAGGGGTCGACATGGAACGAGATTGAGAAGGAGGTGGGCAAGGTGTTAGGGGACTCCAAGGGAAAGGAATATTAAAAAAAAAAGTGATGGTGTTACCAAGATTATGCACTAGGATAGTGCACTGGTAAACCGGGAGGTTGAGCTCCTCCAGCATATTAAGTCTCTGGAGGAGATAGTGGATCAGCAAAGAATTCTAAGAGAAAAATCTGTACTTGCAGCAGAGGTGCCAGATTTAAAGACATGGGACACTGCATGGGCAGAAAAGTCCTGTAAGGAATTCAGAAAGAGAGGAATGAACTGGTGGGGAGAATGTCAGATTTAGAGAATGGATTGTCGCTATGTAAGCAATTATGTATGAGAGTGGTGGGCGAGGGGGCCCTGAGCCGTCTGTCCCACTGATGGCATTTAAAGAAGTATCCCCTCCCCCTTACCCTGAGACTATACTGAATTCACAACCAGTAGACGTTGCAAGTCAGCGATCCACAGTTACAATTCCTGCAAGACAAGCAGGAGCTTCAGGGGGTGGGCATAGTAGACCCTAAAGGTGGTTGAGGACAGGGCCAAGCCCCACCAATAGTAGTACAGGTGGAGATTCGCCCCTTTCCCTTAAAGTACCATAAGGCTTTGTTGAACCAGCTGGGGAAAATACCCCAGGATGACTGGGATCAGCTTGTGCTGTGGCTTGTGCAAGTGAGCATGGAGCTGGAGGGTTTAACTCGAGAGGATCAGGTGGCCATATGGCACATCCTATTGGGACGGGGCACATTGGGTATCAATGTGGCAGGGTTGGCAAATACATTTCTAATCCTAGGGCAGGTGGCAAAACAGTTGTTTAGGGTGTATTCCTGTAGGGAAGGCATGAACAAAATGAAGAGGATCCCTGGAGAAACAGGGCAGGATATTCTCAATCGCATACAGGCATTCATAGAATCATAGAATATCAGGGTTGGAAGGGACCTCAGGAGGTCATCTAGCCCAACCCCCTGCTCAAAGCAGGATCAATCCCCAACTTAATCATTCCAGACAGGGTTTTGTCAAGCCTGACCTTAAAAACCTCTAAGAAAGGAGATTCCACCACCTCCTCAGGTAACCCATGCAGCGCTTCACCACCCTCCTAGTGAAAAAGTTTTTCCTAATATCCAACCTAGACCTCCCCCACTGCAACTTGAGACCACTACTCCTTGTTCTTTCATCTGATACCACTGAGAACAGTTTAGATTCATCCTCTTTGGAACCCCCTTTAAGGTAGTTGAAAGCAGCTATCAAATCCCCCCTCATTCTTCTCTTCCGCAGACTAAATAATCCCAGTTCCCTCAGCCTCTCCTCATAAATCATGTGCTCCAGCCCCCTAATCATTTTTGTTGCCCTCCGCTGGACTCTTTCCAATTTTTCCACATCCTTCTTGTAGTGTGGGGCCCAAAACTGGACACAGTACTCCAGATGAGGCCTCACCAATGCCGAATAGAGGGGAATGATCACGTCCCTCGATCTGCTGGCAATGCTCCTACTAATGCAGCCCAAAATGCCATTAGCCATCTTGGCAACAAGGGCACACTGATGACTCATATCCAGCTTTTCATCCACTGTAACCCCTAGGTCCTTTTCTGCAGTACTGCTGCCTATCCACTCGGTCCCTAGTCTGTAGCAGTGTATGGGATTCTTCCACCCTAAGTGCAGGACTCTGCACTTGTCCTTGTTGAATCACATCAGATTTCTTTTGGCCCAATCCTCTAATTTGTCTAGGTGCCTCTAATTTGTCTAGGTATCCTATCCCTACCCTCCAGTGTATCTACAACTCCTCCCACTTTAGTGTCATCTGCAAACTTGCTGAGGGTGCAATCCACGCCATCCTCCAGATCATTAATGAAGATATTGAACAAAACCAGCCCCAGGACCAACCCTTGGTGCACTCTGCTTGATACCTGCTGCCAACTAGACATGGAGCCATTCATCACTACCCATTGAGCCCAATGATCTAGCCAGCTTTCTCTCCACCTTATAGTCATTTAGGATATTTATATAATATCCTAAATCTAACCTAAATCTCATTTACTGACTTTAAGCTCATTGTTTCTCATCGTATCTTCATTGGTCCTGGAGAACAATTGATTCCCATACCCTTTATAGCAGGCCTTAATATATTTGAAGATTGTTATCAGATCCTCCTCAGTTTTGCTTTTCTCAAGACTAAACATACCTAGTTTTTTAACCTTTCCTTGTAGGTCACGTTTTCTAAAGCTTTTATCAATTTTGTTGCTCTCCTCTGGACTCTCTCCAATTAATCTATGCCTTTTGTCCACACCTTGGAACTGGACACAGTACTCCAGTGGAGGCCTCACCAGTTCAAAGTAGAATGGAACAATTACCTCCTCCATTTTACATACAACACTCCTGTTAGTACAGACCAGAATGATATTTCCCTTTTTTGCAACTGCATCATATTGTTGGCTCATTCTGAATTTTTGATCCACTATAGCCCTCAGAGCTTTTTCTATGCAATTCTACTTCCTAACAAGTACTTCTTTCAACCAGTTATGCACCCACATTAAATCATTTTCATCTTGACTACATTTCTCCAGTTTGCTTTTGAGAATGGTCTGCCCTGAAGATAGGGACTGAAACCAGACTACCCCATAACATCTGCGGGTAATATCAAGTCTGATGTGGAGTGGCGAAAGGGGAGGGATTCCAAATGAGGATAATAAAAAAGAGATGAAGCAGGCGTTGGAGGCTGGTGAGAGATTTGTGCATTGAGTCAGAGAAATAATTTAAGTAAGCAGCTCTGAGGTAGGAACCCAGGCAACCACACCAAGGGAGATGACTTGTTTTTGTCATATTGATCATTTGTTTGTAATAAGGTCAAATCCCAGGAAGGAGTGACTCTATAGAAGGCTATTGGGTCAGGTTTTAGACCAGGTGGAACAATCACCTCCTGAAAGGACAAAAAATGCACAAAAAATGTCTGCTCACTGGGGAGTTAGGTCTGTTATTCTATTCTTATGGAGCAATTAGGTTGTTTTTTTCTTTATGAAAAACCAACACAGTTATACAATTAGTTTTAAATTTTCCACTGTTACACAAATATTCTTGTAAATTTAAAGCATAACAGGCCTCATTCAGTTAAGAAGTGCAGCCAGACCATTATTTTTCCCATTCAGCATTAATAAATATTGAAGATGCTTTTCATTAAGGCTAAATACCCAAAAAATAACAATTGTGGCAAAAGACACTTTATGAATTATCCATGAAGTCTGAACTTACATTTATCATTAGAAAATCTGCCTATTTTCTCTGCTATGTAACGTGGTTTTCTTTGGAAAAAATAATACAAAAGCTTTTTTTTTTTATTCTGCTCCTTTGCTCCTGAAAAAGGTCACTGTTTAACCCTATGTGTTAACACCATGGCCCCAGCATGATATCTTTGAAAATAAAGCACTTGTAATGAAAGGGGCAGTGAGTGCACTGTATAGGATCCTGCTGTACAAATGACTCATTGATTAATGTCGCCTGCATCTACCAAAGCACTTGTAGACTTACTCAATTAACCACAACTGCAAACAAAGACTTCTTCATGTTGTTTCCCAGCCACGAGTGTTGTTTCAGAAGGAAATGAATATTTATGAGGATAAATGATGAACAAATAGAAAAGAAAATTGCAGTACTTCAATACTGGTATGAAATTTCACCTTTTTTCTGGGACATGAAATTTTCTGCTTACATTTGCTTCTTTAAGAAATTTTATTTTTTAAATGCCAAAACTTGCCATTTCTAAACTGTTTACTTCAAAACAACCTTATCATTAGATGCTGTTGGTTGCTTTACAACTGCCTTTCTGCAGATCAGAAATGTCATCTAGTACCTTGCCAGGTTGTTTGCAGATATGTCCTATTTTCATGAATTCCAGAAAATGTTGCCTTCTTTTCATATTTAAAGGCAATTATTTAACTTGGATTCAGATACCAAACACCTGCAATGCTTATCACATCTCTAGTTCTGAGGAGTGTTCTCAAAGAATGTAGTAGTAGTTACTTAGATTTGTTTTACACTTTTAACATAGTCATTAATATTAGGGGACAGAAATGGATTAAGGCTGAACACAGCAACAATGCCACTGAGAAAAAAATTGGTTGGATGGAAGGCAGATGAAACAAGCATAAGGGGTGAGAATGCCCTCTTTCAAGCACAGGGCTAATTCAATCATGCTTTAATCCATAACCGATGAGGGTCAACTAATAATTGCCTGCCATATACATGTCTTGATGTCTGTCTCAGTTGATTAATTGAAAAAGTAATTCATAGTAAGTCATCATGCAAATATATTCATTAGGTTGGGTGAATTTGTCCGGCTGAATTTCAAACCCACTTGAATATAATAGAGCATTTCTGCTTACAAGAAACTGTGAAAAAGGGACAGAGAGTGGACAAAGAAAAAAGAGCCAAGGAAAGAATAGTGTGAAAAATAGAATGGAGAGTGGAAACCATGTGCAAAAAAAAAAAAAAAAAAGAGTGAATAAAAGACCAGAGTTGGAGGGAAAATGTTAATGAAAAAATACAGGATGTATTACAGATTGTCCAAAATTAAAACCTCAGGTCCAAACACCTTCATATGTCAGGCATGGATGGTTTGGGATTGAGATCCCTAAATCTATGCCCATCTCTTTGGTTTTGGTTGCAAACTGGATTTAAAAATCAAAAGGGGCCATTTTTCTGCTTCCTGTTAGGAATAAGCCAAATGTAGCAAGATTTTTTAAAATCGTTTTGTGAGATCAGATAACTTCACATGACAGCCTCATTTGCCATCCATTCTGTGCAGTAAATGAGGCAGGGATCGAAATGAAAAAATAGCATGTGATTATTTGTAGACTTTAGGGCCAAAATGAACAATTAGATTTTTGTAATCTGACCTCCAGTATAACACAGGACATAAAATTTCACCAAGGTACTCTTACTGAGCCCAATAACCTGTTTTTGCCGAAAGCATATCTGTCAAAAAGATATCCAGTCTTGATATAAAGAGATGGGGAATCTCCCTCTTCCCTTAATAGTTTTTCCCAATGATTTTCTCACTCCCACTGTTAAAAATGAGTACCTTCTTTCTAATCTGAATTTGTCTGGTTCTAACTTCTAGCCACTGGTTCGAGTTAAAGTATCTGCTATTTTCTCCCCCGCTGTAGTATCTGCTATTTTCTCCCCCTCACGGTACTTACACAATGTAAACAAGACACCACTTGATCTTTTTTTTTCATAAGCTAAACAGTTTGAGCTCCTTAACTTCCCTGTAGGGATAGTCTATACTACCTGGGTTTTGCCTACACAGCTGTACAGGTATAGCTGTACCAGTAGAGCCCTTAGTGAAGATGCTGACTATGCCAATAGAAGTTTTTTGGTCAGTGTAGTAACACCACCTCCTTGACAATGTCAGCTATGCCATCAGAAGCACACTGGAGATTTTGCTGTCCAGCAAAATTTTGGAATATAAACCTGGAATCAGACATTTTTTCCAGCCCTTGATTCATTTTTGTGACTATACACTGCACTCTTTCCATTGTTTGACATCCTTTTTAAAATATGGTCTCCAGAATGGGATGTACTATTTAAGTATACAGAATAAAATCACTTCCTGATACCCACTCACTTCTCTCCTGTTTATACATCCAAGAATCACATCAATCCCTTTTTCCGCAGCATCACACTTGGAGCTCACATTCAGTTGTTTGTCCACTATGACATCTACATAGTTTTCAATGTCACTGTTTTCCAGGGTACAGTTGCCCCATTCTGTAGGTATGGCTGGCATTGTTTGTTCCTAGACATATAACTTTGCATTGGGCAAATACATTTTGTTTGGATGGGCCCAGCTTACCATGTGATCTGGATTGCTCTGTGTGACTGCTTTCTCTTCATCATTATTTACCACTCTGCCAATCTTTGTATCATCTGCAAATTTTATCAGCATTAAATATTTAAAGACTAATTTATAATGCATGCACATGAGGGGACAGTATTCAATATTGTGGGCAATCCCCCTAATTCTGGTATTCCCTGACTTTTGAGTATTTGACTTTGCCATCCAACCTGAGGAAGGAAACAAGCATGGAACATGTCAGCCAAAAAGATTACAGTTTTTTTAAAGTTCCAAACAACTGAAAAGAGAGGTTTCAGAGTAGCAACCGTGTAGTCTGTATCTGCAGAAAGAACAGGAGTACTTGTGGCACCTTAGAGACTAACAAATTTATTAGAGCATAAGCTTTCATGGGCTACAGCCCACTTCATCAGATGCATAGAATGGAACATATGGTAAGAAGGTACATATATACACATACAGATAAGTTGGAAGTTGCCATACAAACTGTGAGAGGCTAATTAGTTAAGATGCACTATTATCAGCAGGAGAAAAAAACTTTTGTAGTGATAATCAAGATGGTCCATTTAGACAGTTGACAAGAAGGTGTGAGGATACTTAACTTAGGGACAGAACGCCACTACCTGTCACCTTCAGCCCCCAACTAAAACCTCTCCAGTGCATCATCAAAGTGAAAAATGATTCCTCACTCTCACAGATCTTGGGAGACAGACCAGTCCTTGCTTACAGACAGCCCCCCAACCTGCAGCAAATACTCTTCAGCAACCACACACCACACAACAAAAACACTAACCCAGGAACCTATCCTTGCAACAAAGCCCGATGCCAACTCTGTCCACATATTTATTCAAGTGATACCATCATAGGACCTAATCACATTAGCCACACCATCAGGGGCTCATTCACCTGCACATCTACCAATGTGATATATGCCATCATGTGCCAGCAATGCCCCTCTGCCATGTGCATTGGCCAAACCGGACAGTCTCTAAGCAAAAGAATATATGGACACAAATCTGACATCAGGAATCATAACATTAAAAACCGGTTGGAGAACACTTCAGCCTCTCTGGCCACTCAGTAAAAGATTTAAGGGTGGCAATTTTGCAACAGAAAAGCATCAAAAACAGACTCCAACAAGAAACTGCTGAGCTTGAATTAATATGCAAACTAGATACCATTAACTTGGGTTTGAATAGAGACTGGGAGTGGCTGGGTCATTACACATATTGAATCTATTTCCCTAAGTTAAGTATCCTCACACCTTCTTGTCAACTGTCTAAATGGGCCATCTTGATTATCACTACAAAAGTTTTTTTCTCCTGCTGATAATAGCTCATCTTAACTAATTAGCCTCTCACAGTTTGTCCGGCAACTTCCAACTTATCTGTATGTATATATATATTTATCTATCTTCTTACTATATATTCCATTCTGACAGGTTTCAGAGTAACAGCCGTGTTAGTCTGTATTCGCAAAAAGAAAAGGAGTACTTGTGGCACCTTAGAGACTAACCAATTTATTTGAGCATGAGCTTTCGTGAGCTACAGCTCACTTCATCGGATGCATACTGTGGAAATTGCAGAATATCATTATTATATACACAGACACCATGAAACAATACCTCCTCCCACCCCACTCTCCTGCTGGTAATAGCTTATCTAAAGTGATCATCAAGATGGGCCATTTCCAGCACAAATCCAGGTTTTCTCACCCTCTGCCCCCCCACAGACAAACTCACTCTCTTGCTGGTAATAGCCCATCCAAAGTGACCACTCTCCTTACAACATGCATGAAAATCAAGGTGGGCCATTTCCTGCAGAAATCCAGGTTCTCTCACCCCCCCCCCTCCCCACACACACACACAAACTCACTCTCCTGCTGGCAATAGCTAATCCAAACTGACCACTCTCCCCACAATGTGCATAACAATCAAGGTGGGCCACTTCCAGCATAAATCCAAGTTTAACCAGAATGCCGGGGGGGGCGGGGGGGTAGGAAAAAACAAGGGGAAATAGGCTACCTTGCATAATGACTTAGCCACTCCCAGTCTCTATTTAAGCCTAAATTAATAGTATCCAATTTGCAAATGAATTCCAATTCAGCAGTTTCTCGCTGGACTCTGGATTTGAAGTTTTTTTGTTGTAAGATAGCGACCTTCATGTCTCTGATTGCGTGACCAGAGAGATTGAAGTGTTCTCCGACTGGCTTATGAATGTTATAATTCTTGACATCTGATTTGTGTCCATTTATTCTTTTACGCAGAGACTGTCCAGTTTGACCAATGTACATGGCAGAGAGGCATTGCTGGCACATGATGGCATAGATCACATTGGTGGATGTGCAGGTGAACGAGCCTCTGATAGTGTGGCTGATGTTATTAGGCCCTGTGATGGTGTCCCCTGAATAGATATGTGGGCACAGTTGGCAACGGGCTTTGTTGCAAGGATAGGTTCCTGGGTTAGTGGTTCTGTTGTATGGTATGTGGTTGTTGGTGAGTATTCGCTTCAGGTTGGGGGACTGTCTGTAGGCAAGGACTGGCCTGTCTCCCAAGATTTGTGAGAGAGTTGGGTCATCCTTCAGGATAGGTTGTAGATCCTTAATAATGCGTCGGAGGGGTTTTAGTTGGGGGCTGACGGTGACGGCTAGTGGCGTTCTGTTATTTTCTTTGTTAGGCCTGTCCTGTAGTAGGTGACTTCTGGGAACTCTTCTGGCTCTATCAATCTGTTTCTTCACTTCCGCAGGTGGGTATTGTAGTTGTAAGAATGCTTGATAGAGATCTTGTAGGTGTTTGTCTCTGTCTGAGGGGTTGGAGCAAATGCGGTTGTATCGCAGAGCTTGGCTGTAGACGATGGATCGTGTGGTGTGGTCAGGGTGAAAGCTGGAGGCATGTAGGTAGGAATAGCGGTCAGTAGGTTTCCGGTATAGGGTGGTGTTTATGTGAGCATCGTTTATTAGCACTGTAGTGTCCAGGAAGTGGATCTCTTGTGTGGACTGGACCAGGCTGAGGTTGATGGTGGGATGGAAATTGTTGAAATCATGGTGGAATTCTTCAAGGGCTTCTTTTCCATGGGTCCAGATGATGAAGATGTCATCAATATAGCGCAAGTAGAGTAGGGGCGTTAGGGGACGAGAGCTGAGGAAGCGTTGTTCTAAATCAGCCATAAAAATGTTGGCATACTGTGGGGCCATGCGGGTACCCATAGTAGTGCCGCTGATCTGAAGGTATACATTGTCCCCAAATGTAAAATAGTTATGGGTAAGGACAAAGTCACAAAGTTCAGCCACCAGGTTAGCCGTGACATTATCGGGGATAGTGTTCTTGACGGCTTGTAGTCCATCTTTGTGTGGAATGTTGGTGTAGAGGGCTTCTACATCCATAGTGGCCAGGATGGTGTTATCAGGAAGATCACCGATGGATTGTAGTTTCCTCAGGAAGTCAGTGGTGTCTCGAAGGTAGCTGGGAGTGCTGGTAGTGTAGGGCCTGAGGAGGGAGTCTACATAGCCAGACAATCCTGCTGTCAGGGTGCCAATGCCTGAGATGATGGGGCGCCCAGGATTTCCAGGTTTATGGATCTTGGGTAGTAGATAGAATATCCCAGGTCGGGGTTCCAGGGGTGTGTCTGTGCGGATTTGATCTTGTGCTTTTTCAGGGAGTTTCTTGAGCAAATGCTGTAGTTGCTTTTGGTAACTCTCAGTGGGATCATAGGGTAATGGCTTGTAGAAAGTGGTGTTGGAGAGCTGCCGAGCAGCCTCTTGTTCATATTCCGACCTATTCATGATGACAACAGCACCTCCTTTGTCAGCCTTTTTGATTATGATGTCAGAGTTGTTTCTGAGGCTGTGGATGGCATTGTGTTCCGCACGGCTGAGGTTATGGGGCAAGTGATGCTGCTTTTCCACAATTTCAGCCCGTGCACGTCGGCGGAAGCACTCTATGTAGAAGTCCAGTCTGCTGTTTCGACCTTCAGGAGGAGTCCATCTAGAATCCTTCTTTTTGTAATGTTGGTCGGGAGGCCTCTGTGGATTAGTATGTTGTTCAGAGGTATTTTGGAAATATTCCTTGAGTCGGAGACGTCGAAAATAGGATTCTAGGTCACCACAGAACTGTATCATGTTCGTGGGGGTGGAGGGGCAGAAGGAGAGGCCCCGAGATAGGACAGCTGCTTCTGCTGGGCTGAGAGTATAGTTGGATAGGTTAAAAATATTGCTGGGTGGGTTGAGGGAACCATTGCTGTGGCCCCTTGTAGCATGTAGTAGTTTAGAAAGTTTAGTGTCCTTTTTCTTTTGCAGAGAAGCAAAGCGTGCGTTGTAAATGGCTTGTCTAGTTTTAGTAAAATCCAGCCACGAGGAAGTTTGTGTGGAAGGTTGGTTTTTTATGAGAGTATCCAGTTTTGAGAGCTCATTCTTAATCTTTCCCTGTTTGCTGTAGAGGATGTTGATCAGGTGATTCCGCAGTTTCTTTGAGAGCGTGTGGCACAAGCTGTCAGCATAGTCTGTGTGGTATGTAGATTGTAATGGATTTTTTACCTTCAGTCCTTTTGGTACGATGTCCATTTGTTTGCATTTGGAAAGGAAGATGATGTCTGTCTGTATCTGTACAACTTTTTTCATGCAGTTGATAGATTTCCACTCCATACGGCTAAATGCAGTGCCTTGCAAAATGACAGGTTTCAGAGTAACAGCCGTGTTAGTCTGTATTCGCAAAAAGAAAAGGAGTACTTGTGGCACCTTAGAGACTAACCAATTATTCCATTCTATGCATCCGATGAAGTGGGCTGTAGCCCATGAAAGCTTATGCTCTAATAAATTTGTTAGTCTCTAAGGTGCCACAAGTACTCCTGTTCTTTTTTTGAAAAGAGAGGATTATAATAGAAAGTGCGAGTCAACCTCATCTATAGGTATCACTGTTGCACTAGCTATAACAGTTTGTGCATCCTAACTTTCTAGCCATTCTTCTCTAATGTCAATGAGCTTTGAGGTTAGGTCCTAAGAGGGGAGAGATGCTCTTATATTTAAGGTGCAGGAATAGGAGTTGGGATCTGGATTCTATGACTAGCCCCCACTACAGATGTACTGTTTGCCATAGGCGCCGACTCTGTGGGTGCTTCAGGGCTGGAGCACCCACAGAAAAAAATTAGTGGGTGCTTAGCACCCACTGGAATCCAAGCTCCCCCTACCCCCCAGTGCCTCCCGCCCACCGACAGCCCCGCCGATTAACACCTTCCCCTCTCTCCCAGCATCTCCCACCCACTGCGAATCAGCTATTCTGAGGCGTGTAGGAGGTGCTGGGAGGGAGGCGACAGAAGTGGGTGGGAAGAGGCAGGGCGGGGGTGGTGGTTTGGGGAAAGGGGTATAGGGGGGTTGGGGAAAGGGGTGAAGTCAGGGTAGGACCTGGGGTTGAGCAGGGGTTGAGCACTGCCAGGGAAAGTTGGAAGCTGGCACCTGTGCTGTGTGCCCTTACTCTGTAATCATTTCTAAAGCCATCGGCTCAAATTTACATTGTGGACATGGTTCAGAACCAACATACACTGGGAAGAATACATATCAGACTCTTTGTGCATTTATCTATTACTCCATATACATTGAACTATCTGATTGTAGACAAAAAAAGTCACTTTAATAATGTTTTAAAAATAGAGAAATGGGCAATACCCAATTATATTTACCCTCCTCCATTGCTAAGGGATAGATGTATTAGTGCACTACAGGGACTGATCCCATACACCTACGTGACCACTTGTTGAAGTCAGTGGGATTCCACATGCACTGCTTTATTTATTTATTTTCAACAAGAAGCGACTCCATTCAAAGTGCAGTAAATGAAGAAATTATTACAGTAACCCATTTAAACACCACAGTATTTTTAACATCTGGTTGTAATGTAATGCATAAATAGCCATTTTCAAGCTGATTCCACAAAACGCAATTTTAAAAATATTATAATTACGATACTTGATACTAACAATACATATTGCACTAACTGGACATTGTATCTTTCTTCCAAAGTTCTCAGGCCATTTTTTTCTCAAAGATGAATTTAGTCTCACAGCTCTATGATAGGTAAACAGACTACTATAGCCATAATTGAAATGGAGACAAAAAACAATCTCAATGACTTGTCCAAGTTTGCATAGTGAGTCCATAGCAGAATCTGGCATAAAATCATAGTGAACTGAATTATACTATTTTCAATGAGTGAGGCAGAAAACTGTCAGGATTTCCCTTCAAAAATACCCATATTTTGGAATATACATTATATGGTCAAAGGGTTGCAAAGGGCATTTTTTAATATTTGTAAATAAAGTTGCTCACAACTATCCCAAAGAGACTGTGTGGCTGTTAGATCAATAGCTCATGTCTTGTGTTCATCACTACCCTTCAACAGTTCGTGGACTAAACTCCAGATGAACTGTTCTTGAACTTCCTTGATGAAATACCATACGAGTTCTCATTTTTCCTGCTTTAATCTCCTATACAGTAGCTGCTGGGCTGTGTATAAATCCAGCGCTAAACAGTGTACTAAATGGTCTGAAGATTTTAGATTAGACAAATAACAGCTCTTCAGTATGTCAGTGCATATTGCTAAGTAAATGAGCTTGACGTAATTGTGTACGCTTAAATGTAAGCTACATAGCACATACAATTAATGAAGCATATAATGCAAAGCATTAGCAGCACTAAAAGATCTGCATCAAATCATCTTTTCCTGTTAAAATACTGGCATCCCATAATAAATATAAGCCCTTTTTTTAAAATAAAAAAAAACACAACAATTTTCTGGGTTGTCATTATAATGTTAATGAAAGCAACACTCAGGAAAAAGAGAGAGAGAAAAAACAATTGTGAAATATGTATATTATGTTGAGTTATTTTCTTTTTTAATTAAGCATTGCTTGAGTTAGATCATACAGAAAAATTAATGGATGAAATAATTATCTTTTTTTAAAATCCTCTCACAATTTAATTTACATGTTGATTATGTAGCTGGGAAAAAAATTCCCAAGTTAAATTTGATTAAGTAAGGCAGAAAGTGCCTTAAAGTAAATAGATATCTGAAATTGGAGAGTGCACTTTGTCTAATTGTATTAATGGATGACACCAGTGAGGTTTGTTTAGTAACAAAAGACCCTTGTGACCTGGTGTAAAGTAGACCACTTATTATAGCTGGGTTTTTTAACAACATTCTCATTATGTTCACTAAAATCAAACACTTTTATAGGGCTTGGTCACGCTGAGAGAATAATGAAACTGTTAAAAGACTTTTAAATTCGTTGAAGTCTCAGTGAAATATAGTACTTGTGAAGCTTTGTTCTTTCTGTTGTGTTTGTAATGCTATGTGCATTGTCCAAATTGTAAATGGGAACAATTGTAATCTAACACTCTCTCTCAAAACCATCTGAATCTTTTTTTTTTTTAATTTATCACCTGCTGTCAGGTTTGTGATATTTAAGAGCTAATATAGTGTTTGCCTCCACTCCCATTGAAATCTGTAGAGTTTTGCCATGGATTTACAAAGGGGCCTGTCATGATGCCATGTATTACTGAGCACTCTAACCACTTTAGGGAAGATCTTTAACTGTTGTAAAATGTCAGAGCACACTGAGTCAATTGACATAATATATGAGGTTAAAGGTTGTTTGTGTGCTCTCTTTCTCTCTCTCTCTCTCTGGCATATACACCAAATCCTCGCTTCAGAAAACATATTCTCCTGAAATTTTACATGTTACATCTCACTTCAAGGTAGAATTATTCAGAAAGGCTTGGAAAAAAAAATCAGAGAAGTGGTTTTAAATTTATCGCACCTAAATCTAAGGGTTGCCCAAATTGTGCTCAGTACCAGATCCAACTATGGAGGGGTGGGAAGGTGGGGAGATTGTTGTAAAATTATTTCCAGATTTTTAAATAATTGGGTGTATTAGAGAAAATAGTTTTGAACAAAAGCAACAAAACGGCTTCCCGTGTGACAGAATTTTCTAGTCTGAAATAGGTTTTTCTATTTTATAAGTACTACACAGGAGAAAAGTTAAAATCTTAGAAAACTATCAGAGACTTTTACTCCTATCCAGGTTGTCTCCAACTCTTGCCAATTCTTCCTCAACACCATATGGAAAATCTAGCCCTTAGTTTCTATCCAAACATACACAGACTTTCTCTGAACCCTACCTATCTTCTGTTATGATTACTGCAACCCATCTCACTGATTCCCTGATTCCCTTCTCCATCCTCTCCAGCTGTCCAAAATACAACCATTATAGCTATCCTCCTTGTCTGTCAATCAGACCATATTATTAACTCTTCAGAATTCTTACTGGCATACTGCTACCTGTCATACTGAACTTCTTTACCTTGTCTCAGTCATAGAATCATAGCATATCAGGGTTGGAAGGGACCTCAGGAGGTCATCTAGTCCAACCCCCTGCTCAAAGCAGGACCAATCCCCAACTAAATCATCCCAGCCAGGGCTTTGTCAAGCTGGGCCTTAAAAACCTCTAAGGAAGGAGATTCCACCACTTCCTTAGGTAACCCATTCCCGTGCTTCACCACCCTCCTAGTGAAAAAGTTTTCCTAATATCCAACATAAACCTCCCCCTCTGCAACTTGAGACCATTACTCCTTGTTCTGTCATCAGCTACCACTGAGAACAGTCTAGATCCATCCTCTTTGGAACCCCCTTTAAGGTAGTTGAAAGCAGCTATCAAATCCCCCCTCATTCTTCTCTTCTGCAGACTAAATAATCCCAGTTCCCTCAGCCTCTCCTCATAAGTCATGTGCTCCAGTCCCCTAATCATTTTTGTTGCCCTCCACTGGACTCTTTCCAATTTTTCCACATCCTTCTTGTAGTGTGGGGCCCAAAACTGGACATAGTACTCCAGATGAGGCCTCATCAATGCCTAACAGAGGGGAATGATCACGTCCCTCGAATGCTCATACTTATACAGACCAAAATGTCGTTGGCCTTCTTGGCAACAAGAGCACACTGTTGACTCATATCCAGCTTTTCATCCACTGTAACCCCTAGGTCCTTTTCTGCAGAACTGCTGCCTAGCCGCTTGGTCCCTAGTCTGTAGCAGTGCATGGGATTCTTCCATCCTAAGTGCAGGACTCTGCACTTGTCCTTGTTGAACCTCATCAGATTTCTTTTGGCTCAATCCTTCAATTTGTTTAGGTCCCTCTGTATCTTATCTCTACTTTCCAGCATATCTACCACTCTTCCCAGTTTAGTGTCATCTGCAAACTTGCTGAGGGTGCACTCCACGCCATCCTCCCAATGACTTTTACACCTCCCTCTCACCTATCTCATGGGCCATATTTCTTATTGCTTTCTTTTGTTCCATCAGCAATGCCATCCTCACTTCAACTTTTATTGCCTTCTTCCATTGTCATGCCTTGTTCTCTGCTACATGGAACAACTCTAAATCCCAGTGCAACAGACCATCAACCCCATCCTCAAGACTGTTTTCATGAGCTTCTCATCAGTCAAATACCTTCTCCCTCCCAACATGGAGATCTTTTTAATTAAATGGGCCTATTTTTGAACAAAGATAGCTACACATAGGAAATACAAAATTACTATTTTCTCCTCCGTTTTTTAGAACAGTCTGTTATCTCTCCACATTTTCCTCAGTTAACTTGTGCCTCAGGAGTAAAATGCTTTCAATTTCTTAGATGTTATTTTTATTGAATAGCAAAGCTTTTATCCAGTGGACTCTGATAGCGTACACACCTACAGGAAAAAGTGAATTTAAGCGACTCCACACTTATCCAAATCAGACCAGAATGATAGAATTGTTCATTGCAAACATAAATAAGGAACCCTATAGGCATATAAATACACAACGCCTACAGCTAAACATTGTTATATAAAATATTTCTTGCTGCATTTTTGGTATTATTGATTTGTGTTATATTGTTTACACTGTTACGTTTTGAAAATCAGCATGTCACTTCATTTTCAAGGGCTCCAAATTTATATGAAGCAAAATCCTTCCTTTGCTGGCGGGAAGTGCAAAGGTGCCAAGAGAGTTAGAATCTTGCTGAAGCAATGCAGGGTGGCCCTGGGTTGGCAGCCACACCCTCAGTGCAAAATATGCAACAGCCAGTAGAGAACCTGGTTCTACCCATCTTTTCAGAAGACCATGCCCCCCTGGAGTTACACTGTGCCACGTGGCATCATAGCAAGTTCCTTTCCAGGATGCTCTCCTGAACACAAGGTTGAAATTCTGTCCTTCTTCATGTGAGGATGTGCAGTGGTCAGTAGCTCATCTGGTTTATTTCCCATACTTTTGCAATTTTAGCATGGATTCCTCATCCTTTTTCAATACTTCCCCTCTCACTACCACCATTCCTTTCAATTCAATGTTTTCAGCTAAAAGGAAAGAATATTCTTCTTCTCCGTGATTCTCATCCTTTTGCGTACTCTGACCCTATATTACAACAGACCACATGTTCCACCTCCCATAAAGAAACTGTGAGGACCCAAGAACTGATACTTTTTGAAACTGGTTCACATGGTTTATATGTAGTAATAATTTTTAGGGCGGTCAAGCATTTAAAAAAATTTATCACAATTAATCGCATGATTAAAAAAATAAATCATGATTAATCACACTGTTAAACAATATTAGATTTATTTAAATATTGTTGATGTTTTCTACATTTTCAAATATATTGATTTCAGTTACAACACATAATACAAAGTGTACAGTGCTCACTTTATATTTATTTTTGATTGCAAGTATTTGCATTATAAAAAAACAAAATATATAGTATTTTTCAATTTACCTTATATCAGTACTGCAGTGCAATTTCTTTATCATGAAAGTTGAACTTATAAATGTAGAATTATTTACTAAAAAAATCTGCATTCAAAAATAAAACACTCTAAAATTTTAGAGCCTGCAAGTCCACTCAGTCCTACTTCTAGTTCAGCCAATCGCTCAGACAAACAAGTTTGTTTACATTTTCAGGAGATAATGCTGCCCACTTCTTGTTTACAAAGTCATCTGAAAGTGAGAACAGGAGTTCGCATGGCACTATTGTAGCCGGCGTCACAAGATATGTACATGTCATATGCATTAAAGATTCATATGTCCCTTCATGCTTCAACCACCATTTCAGGGGACATGTGTCCATGCTGATGATGGGTTCTGCTTGATAACAATCCAAAGCAGTGCAGACTGACGTATGTTCATTTGCATAATCTGAGTCAGATGCCACCAGCATAGGTTGATTTTCTTTTTTGTTGGGTCGGGTTCTGTAGTTTCCACATTGGAGTGTTGCAATTTTATGACTTCTGAAAGCATGCTCCACACCTTGTCTCTCTCAGATTTTGGAATTCACATCAGATTCTTAAACCTTGGGTTGAGTACTGTAGCTATCTTTAGAAATTTCACATTGGTACCTTCTTTGCATTTTGTCAAATCTGCTGTGAAAGCGTGCTGGGTCATCATCTGAGACTGCTATAACATGAAATATATGGCAGAATGCAGGTAAAACAGAGCAGGAGACATACAATTCTCCCCCAAGAAGTTCAGGGCCAAATGTAATCAATGCATTATTTTTTTGAATGAGCATCATCAGCATGGAAGCATGTCCTCTGCAATGGTGGCCGAAGCATGAAGGGATATACAAATGTTTAGCATATGTGGCACATGAATACCATGCAATGCCAGCTACAAAAGTGCCATGCACATACCTGTTCTCACTTTCTGGTGACATTGTAAATAAGAAGACGGCAGTATTATCTCCTGAAAATTAACACACACTTGTTTGTCTTAGCGATTGGCTGAACAAGAGGTAGGACTGATCGGATGTGTAGGCTCTGAAGTTTTACATTGTTTTGTTTTTGAGTGCAGTTATAGAACCAAAAAAGTCTACATTTGTAGGTTACACTCTTACGATAAAGAGATTGCATTACAGTACTTGTATGAGGTGAAATGAAAAATACTATTTCTTTTGTTTATCATTTTTACAGTGCAAATATTTGTAATAAAATAATATACACTTTGGTTTCAATTACAAGACAGAATACAATACATACGAAAATGAAGAAAAACATCAACAATATTTAATAAATTTCACTTGGTATTCTATTGTTTAACAGTGAGATTAAAACAGCGATTAATCACAATTATTTATTTAATTGTGATTAATTTTTTTTAGTTAATCATTTGAGTTAACTGCGATTAATTGACAGCTGTAGTAATTTTGAATCTAGGTTGAATATTTACTTTCTGTTGCATTTGTATTGTTTGTATGGTTTTGTTAATACTTATATAAATTGTTTATTTTGAGAAATGAGATCAGATCTTTACGAATTGGGTGGAGGCACTCAGAGCAGTGTGTGCTGATGTGTTGGGAGTTCAGCTTTAGCTGGGGACTGTGAGGACTTGGCCTGCAGGAAGCTCCTAGGAAAGATTAGATTTTCAAGAATAAATAGTTTTCTTTTTAAAAAATAAGTCTTGTCACTGAAGGTATAAACAAATGGGAGGGCAAGAAGTTGCAATTGCAACTCCTTGGACCCAATTACAGCCCCCTTATGGATCTCAGTCTCCACCTTGAAAACAAATGGTCTTTCCTACTATTTTAATTCCTATTTAACAATCCCTACTGGTTTTGAATCTAGCAAATTTGTAACCCATCTACTTGAGCAAAGTCGTATGTAATCCTAATGGTCTCCTCTCATCAGAACTAATTTTAATGTGGTATTGCCAGTGCTAGGCATTCAAATATCATGAGTCAGGCCTTCCCAAAATCATAAGATTAATTTAAAGACCATGAGACTTTTTTAAAAATAAGCAATAAATGTTAGGTTCTTTTTTTATTTGTCTTCTGGTTACTAAGCCATTAGGATGGACTCATTTCTTGTTTTTAAGCTTTGTTCCCTAACGTTAAAGGTAGAAACTTACTGTTTTTTAAAAAATGAAAGCTGTGATTCTTTTGCAATCTCTTAATTTCAGCTGCTGGGGCCATAAGAAAAAAAAAAGAGACTCGCAAGCAAAGCATGACAGTTGGAAACACTGTAACATGTCAAGAATTCAGACCTTCTCTTTTATATCATATTAGCATATGTATTAGTCTTCTCCTTACTGTACTGCCATTTGAAACAGGAAGGATCTCAAGTAACTCACCTGTGCTAATTTCATCTCCAGGTTTCTTCCTATGTTCCGTAATATGTCACTGGGAGAGATTTTCAGGGGCATAAATGACAATTGGGCTCCTGTTAATGGGAGTCAGGGGCCTTAAAAATTTTGTCACCATTGGTTCTACATCAATTACTTCAGGCCAAATTCTGTTTGGGTGCAACTCCACTGGAGGCAATAGATACCCTGATCTGAATTTGTCCCACTAAATGAAAATTCCTTCATGTTCTTCAGTGAAATATAAGTGAGTGTTGTTGCCCTTTTTATTTCTCTTCCAATTGTGCAGTGTTCCATACTATTTGAAAAAAAAAAAAAAAACCCTTCCCTTCCACCTCACTGTTAGAGTTCCTTCAAAATAAGAGTACTCTGTAATTCTGCCCTCTGTCCTCCCCACACACCTTTCCCCAGATGCCTGTTTGTTCTTTTCATAATAAGACTTCTAATGGATATGTACAAGAAGGTGCAATTCAAAGCACTGAATCAAAAGAGTGAGAATCACAACTTTTTTTAGTTATAAATAATTTTGTTATAATCCAAAAATATGAGCTCATTTACGGTTGCAGTAACTTCTAAATTGCTGGAGCAACTGCATCATTATTGGTAAACACTTTGTAATCTCTACAGCAATTTATCACTCTGACACTGTATTTTGATTGCAGCTCAAGACACGCAGGTGCTATGTCGTGAACTGTTGTGGAAAGGTAGGATTCTATTGTTTCAGATGAGAACCCAGACTTCTGATTCCAAGCAGTTCATAATTAGGTTCAGCGTGACTTTATTTTGAAAGCTTTCATTCACATGTCTAAAAAACTGCCAATCAAGAATTCCTGATTCAAAATTGCAGTGAAAAGAATATGGGCCTCCCTGCTATGTTACAGCTGCTTTGCATCTGCAGCTCAAAGCAGCTGGAGTATACAAGTGAATTTGGCCCACCAGTGCTGGAACTGGAGTGGTCGGGGGCCATAGCCTCCCCGCTTTTTAACAAAAGGAACATATGTGCTGTCTGTGGGATATTTAAGTATTAATTACTCCGCCACTTTGGCATCTCCGCCCCCCCCCCCCCCGATTCTAAAAAGGTTCCTGCACTTAATGAGCCATTCTGCTACACCCCTTAAAACCTAGCTGGGAGTGAGCATACTTTGACCTGGCCCAATTGGCCAGCACCTGGGTCCTCCTATGCATTGAGCCACACATGCTAGCAGGTGGTCCCTCATCTATTGGCTACCAAAATTGCAGTGGAAATTCCTATCTGTGCTGGGGACCCGCCAGGTCTGGGAAGCAGGAAGGATCCATCACCTGAGAGCTTTGGGCTGGTCAGGAGGGAGAGTAAGAGAAGGCGAGGGAGAGGGAGTGCAGAGGCTCTGGCAGGGTGGGGCTGGTGAGAGGGACAGGGGCTCCAATAGGGTGGGACGGGGGGAGAGGGGCTCTGGGAGGAGGTCCTGTGGTGGCAGGGGCTCTGAAAAGGTGAGACTGGGGTGGGGAGGTCCGGGAGGTTCGGGCCATGGGGTAGGAGGGTTTAGCCACCCCACCCTTGCAGTCCTACCATCGCCCATAATTTGGCCCATAGTTGACAAACCCCTTAAAGGTAACAAAGATAGAATAATGACCATGGCTTAGGTATTAAGCAACACATTGTTACATGAGATACGATGTACACTTTAGTACAATTGTATACTCATCTTTGTTTTAATTTTGTGAACCATATGCAGACTATTAATATTCATCTCATTTAGACAAAGTGACAAAGTATCTGTTCCAGTCTTTTGAGTCCACTTTAATCCATCCATCTTCCTTAAGGCTTCTCTATCTTCCTCACTTAACACTGTGAGAAATTTGCTATGTTCATCCTCTTGAAGTTTAAAAAACAGACATGTCTTCATTGCTGTTTTGGACCAAGTACCTATTTTTTTCCTTTGATCATTCTGAGGTGGGGCATTTTTTACCTCTTTCCTCCTCTCTTTTATTCCATTGAAATAATCACTGACTTCATCTCCTCCATGAACAAACAGAACTCCTCAGACCCCTTCAACCTCTCTACTTTTTATCACCAGTCATCAATTATTCCATCTCTATAGGCTCTTCCCCCGTCTCATTTAAAATTTATTTCACCCCGGTTAAAAAAAAAAAATCCTTCTCCCTTCCTCTCCGAATAACTACTCTCTCATTTTCTTCAGCAAGATTCCAAGGAGTTGCTTTTTTTCACCCTTATGACCACATTTTTTCAACATATTTTCCTTAATTGCAATCCCACTTATTTTCCACAGTCCTTTTTGTGGATATTTAGGGCGGGAGCTTCAGTTCTTGGCCTTGTACATTTGTCAAATTGGGTGTGCACCTATTTGTGTCTCCAGTACACCATCTAACCATTTAAACAATCCATCACCTGTGTACACACAACTGTTATGCCATTTATACCTGACCTATTGGAACCAAATGATAGATTCCTTAATAGGTGCATGGAGTATTAGGAATCAGTAGCAGGTATTTGCACCTGAAAAGTGCAAGTGCAAAAATGTACTACACAGTTTTGTATAATTTTAATTGGAGGTCAGGTAGAAAAATGTACCTCTTCATGCTGTAGAGACAGATTGTCCCTGGCCCTTGCATCTCCATATCAGCAGTTCACTTATAATGTGTCAGTCTCTACCATGAAAAATACTCCGAAGTCACTTTACCTTAATATGCGGAAGAGATACTTACATTTATTCTGAATTAATGCTGTTCATATCAGATTCATTTATAACAAGTAAAAACAACATTTTATTTCATTTTATTTTATTTTTGAAGATCTTAATAATATCAGAAAATCCATCATATCTACAACTGAGTGAATAATTTATACATAATCATATATTTGATTAATTTCATTCTTTTTCTGGTAACAACTCCTCAGCAAACAGATGTTTTTAATATGTATTCATCATTCTAAACAATTCAGCAGTTAGGTCCCAATCCTGCCTCTGAACACATAGGTGTAGACTCCCATGTCGCCTAAGATTCTCAGGTATCTCTAGTCCCAAGTACTAGCCAGTCCTAGGACTGCTTAGTGTCTGAGTGCAGACAAGAACAAGAGCACACAGGCAGACTCTTGTGTACTCACATAGCCCTATTTATTTCAATGGGTTTCTACACTCTGCCGATACAATTGCAGGCCTGGAGCCTTCATTTCTGAAAAGAACAATGCTTTATGAGCTATTCTGAGTATTTAGTATTCAAAATTCAAGCTCTGACTGAACACACGAGTGTCACGGTGTGTGTTTGTTTCTGACTCACTAAGGATCTTAGAATGAGGTTTGTGGTGTGATTACAGAGATCACAAATTCAGAATTTGCCTTCCATGACTACCCTGCAACCTTCATTTAAAATTCACTGCTTCAGTGAATATTGCTGCCCCTAACCTCATTTGCAAGCATGTTTGGCTAAAGTGAACATTAAAGAGATGCAAACATTGTCAAAATGAATTCATTTAAAACTATGAAGAATATTTACAGAATTTAGTTTATTGTAACCCTTCTGCCCATCAGAGTTGGCAGCAGCAAGGGCCGGGTTCAATATCTAGGGGATCCATTCCAATAACACAATGCAAACCGGCTCGAGCCCCCACCCAGTGACCTGGGACAAATATATACCACCCCCGCTGGGCGCCTCCAAGAGGCAATACTTCCCCTCTCGCAAGCACATAGTCTGAGTGTAGCAAAAGCCTTTTAATAACAGAGAGAAACAATGTGGCATTATGTTGGGGAACACCACCAACAGGATTCATAACACAACCCATGAGCAAAAAAACCCACCCCAAGCAAATTGGGGCATGCCCCTTTCCCTCGGGTTCTTGAGTCCCAGCACCCAAACATCTCTTGAGTCCAGCAATCCACTAATCACCCAAAGTCCAAAAAGTCCAGCCCCTGAGTTCAAAAGTTCATCTGCATAGTGTTACTCCCCAGTCTGGCTAAAATGTGCCTGTGTGGGGGGGGGGAAAGGGGTAAGGGGCACCTTACGTGTCCTGAAGCTGACTGCCCCACAGGGCTCTGCTCTGCTACGCTGTCTCACGAACGGCTCTGCTCCACCACGACCGGCTCCGCTCTGCACAGCTCGCCATCTCACGAACAGCTCTGCTCAGCTCGCCGTCTCACGAACACACCGCTGTCTCACGACCGGCTCCACTCTGCTCAGCTCGCCGTCTCACGAACACACCGCTGTCTCACGAACGGCTCTGCTCTGCACAGCTCGCTGTCTCACGAACAGCTCTGCTCAGCTCGCTGTCTCACGAACGGCTCCGCTCTGCACAGCTCGCCGTCTCACAAACAGCACCACTGCACTCTAGATCTTCCGGCTCCCCACTACTTGACAGAGTGCTCAGTGATTTCAGCTCATAGTAGTGGGGGCCTTAGTGCTGGTGCACCATAAGGCCAAAGTGAACGCAGCACAGTACCTGCAGCAAGACTCTTAATAGACCCAAAATTAGCTCTGACATTCCACAGTGGAGAGAGACAGAGGTGCAATTGGTGCTTCAGGCCCTCACAAAGGGGCCCACACCACCAGATACTAATACCTGTCTCAAGTCTCTCTCAATTCACACAGTTTTGGAACCCATGACCCTTGCCTAGCGAGTGCTACTTAGTTGATGGTGAGTCCCTCCATCATAGCAAAAGGCCAAGTACAGTTCCAAGCACAGTTCCCATAATCAGGGTAATAACAATTTATTCTTCCTGCCCCAATAACAGAGACACTGGGGATCCCACAGCAGCCAAAGTGACCATTTGGGCAGCTATGGCCTCAGTCTAGGCGGGGTGGGTGTGCCTATGCAAATGAGATCGGCCCCTGAAGTTTTTTTTTTCACAACTTGCCACACCTCACCACCAGATGTCAGGGTGGAGCTCATCCTGACACTGCTTACATCATAATACTCAACCTCTACTCTTATTGCTCTGTTTGGGTTTTTTAAAAAATCATATTTTTCCTTGGTATCCAAGTCCTGATCATCAGCCTCGATCCCAACACCTAAAAATCAGCAGGTACTGTATTAAGATTCTGAAAGAAGAACTGCTGACTATTACAGTTGTCAAGGGATAAGGATGAACGGGATATAGCTACTGTGCAGCTACTGTGCTTTTCTACACCTACTGCATATTGGCTCTGCCATGGTGGCAGTAATGAAACTTTTTTTCCTCCTTAGTAAAGCAGATATGACTCAGAAGCTACATTCCTTAGGCAAACTTTTATGTGTAGTAACAAGGGGCTTGTTTTATAGACACATTTCTGACATAAGAATGGCCCTACTGTGTCAGACCAAAGGTCCGTCTAGCCCAATATCCTGTCTTCTGACTATGGCCAGTGCCAGGTGCCCCAGAGGGAATGAACAGAAGAGATAATCATCAAGTGATCCATCCTCTGTCACTCATTCCCAGCTTCTGGCAAAGAGAGGCTAGGGACACCATCCAGGCCCATCCTGGCTAATAGCCATTGATGGACCTATCCTCCATGAATGTATCTAGTTCTTTTTTGTACCCTGTTATGGTCTTGGCTTTCACAACATTCTCCGGCAAGGAGTTCCACAGGTTGACTATGCGTTGTGTGAAGAAATACTTCCTTTTATTTGTTTTAAACCTGCTGCCTATTAATTTCATTTGGTGACCCCTAGTTCTTGTGGTATGAGAAGTAGCAAACAACACGTCCTTATCTACTTTCTCTATACCAGTCATGATTTTATAGACCTCAGTCATATCATCTCCCCTTAGCCATCTCTTTTCCAAGCTGAAAAGTCCCAGTCTTATTAATCTCTCCTCATACAGAAGCCATTCCATACTGCTAATCATTTTTGTTGCCCTTTTCTGAACCTTTTCCAATTCCAATATATCTGGACTATAACTATTCTTTAATTATATAAGGAATGTCAGTCTTTGTCCCCCAAATGGCATGTTGAGATTGTCCCTGATATTGAGTTGTAATAAAGTCTAAGAAAACTAATGGCAAATATTCTCTCTCTATTAGTCAGGATCAGAAGGACTACTGTTTCTTCTGATTGGTTTGTCTTCTTCAGGCTCCCAAAACTGCTCAATGCTCATTGAATTTGACACTTCACTTCAAGATGGAACTGAAAATGTGGTTTCTGCATTGTCTCTCCTGTTCAAAAATGACTTGCAAATAAGTGAAGTCCTGTCAACAGTTAGCAATAGAGGTTTTGAGCATGACAGCATGTTTTACACACAGAGATGCCAATGTGACAACAAAGTCCCATGGAAAGCAGCATGGAAACCTCTCTGCATCTGTGTCAAATTAGGGAGTCTGTTCCAAAACAGTGATTACAACTTCATATTTTGCCTGTTGTCAGCTGAAGAAATCTGTCTGACTCATCTATCCATCTATTATTGCTTGCTGCTGGAGTGAATGTCATCCTGTCAATGGGTTCATCATCATTATATTCAGTTGGAAGGTTTGCAGCATCTTTCAGCTCTGTGAGAGAGCTATTATGGAGTTTATGGATGACTTCAATGCTAAATAACCCTTTTTGGTAGTGTCAGACTTCTTGGCAACCTGTCTCATAGAACAAAAGTGAATCCTTGCTGTGTTCAAGCCATGAATCTTATACACTGTGTACTGTACATTGCTTCAGGGAATGATTGTCTAATGATTATCTGTGTCCTGTTGAATGGTCCACTTATGTCCCTGATTGTAGTTGTACCCTCTTGGACAGTTTTTATCTACTTTAAAAGCTATTATTCAATCTGAAAATATTTCTGGAAGCCATTTTCCACACACATATAAAAGGCAAATACCATGAAAGAGCTTATATATCAGCATCCACAGTATCTAACAGAACTAATTAGCAATGTAGCCCTTTCAGTGTATTTTCTTCTGGACCTGTTGTGTAATGGGATAGATTGAAGTAACTCTTTTTAAATCTAATACAGATGCCTTGTCAAAACAGGACTTTCTACAAGCTGTAGCTGTCCCCAGGGGCATGAGTCTATTTATGTTTTATTGGTCAATGAGTTTCTCATGTAATGAAATTATTTTCCCTCCATGCTGTAGTGTTCAGTAATCACTCAGGCCCAAAGTCCTTGTAAGGAATCTTCTATATTCAGTGATGAAGTTCCCCAGTTGCCTTTGCATAAAAGAACCAAGGCTTCTGCAGCACCTCTCCCCTTGACTTCTTGTCTGGGAAGCTACACAACTTAAAGATACAGTTTCCAGCACTAGACATGCCAAGCAATAATTTGCCACATTTTCGAGCAGTTGCCGCATGCAGTCTTCCTATTTCTTTGTGCACATATGAAAGTAACTAACCGGTATTTCATTTTAATTTTTCACTGCATTCAAATGCAAGATATGAAAAAGGAGAAAGCATGCTAACTGTGAGGTTTAATTTGCATACATTGTGATTTTACCTTCCAGCAGTTCCACGCAGTATTTGGAGGGGGAGGTTGTTTGTTTTCATAGCTTATTCTGTTTTTAGGAAGGATATCAAACTGTTCATGGAACAACATGTATGAAATTATAAACTAGGAAAGATAGACCTTAGAGAAAGCTTTGCTGATGAGTGGTGGGTTTGGATTTGATAGTGAGCCCAAAATAAATGAGAGAAGCAGTACTCTGTATGAAGATCTTGCTGTAGGTTTCCTTTCATAGTTATGGATTCTGATGCTGCTGACTTTAGAAAATCATGACCATACT
This sequence comes from Chelonia mydas, assembly GCF_015237465.2. Taxonomy (NCBI): domain Eukaryota; kingdom Metazoa; phylum Chordata; order Testudines; family Cheloniidae; genus Chelonia; species Chelonia mydas. The sequence continues at coordinate 102,653,222 of NC_057852.1, forward strand.
GTAGCAGAGCTAGGGAGATGACTTTGTAACTCTAAACCTGGCACTATCAGACTTTGTAGAGCTGATTTAATTAAACCAAGGCTTAATTAGGATCTGACCTGGCAGCATCACGTTGCAACATAATCTAGTGGTGTGGATTTCACTGGGCTAGAAAAGATAGACTGAACAAAGCCACCTCCTGAAGACAATTGGTCATCACTGAATATAATTGGGTTCATGAATCAGATAATTAAGCACTGGAACAAGTTACCTAGGGAGGTTATGGAATCTCCATCACTGAAGGTTTTTAAGAACAGGTTAGACAAACACCAGTCAAGGATGGTCTAGACTCTAGATAACACTTAGTCCTGCCTCAGGAGACTAGAGTAGAAGGTCCCTTCCAATACTACATTTCTATGATTCTAGAGGTGGGTGAGGACAGTGTTGTAAATAAAAGATTTCTAGGACCCTAATAAATGGGCAATAAATAGCAAATGAGACTATGGAGATGGCCATACCCACTTCCTGGTTCTGCTATTTTTATTTTACTATGTAAATAGCTATTCGTCTTGTTTCCCAAATAAAAGGCATTTGTGTTTTGTATTGCCAAGTACACCCAAGTGCTTTGTGAGTAGGGAAAAAATACTTATAAAAGGTATCTCACAGTGTTTAATTTTTTAATTCCTAAAACCTGGCAGTGGATAAATGTTAGATGGGCCTCAAACCCAGCATTTTATTTGAATTAAGAGGTTTCCCTAAATATCACCAATCCTGACCCTTCTTACTGCTATTGACATCTGACAAAAGGGCTGTGTGTACTTATGATGGAATAAATGGGGATTAAAACTGGAATTAGAATGGCCTTGCCAAGTTTATTTTCCACATCAATGAATGAAAAGGAAATAATTTTCAAGCATGAGTATCTTGAAATTTCTGACATTCCCTTTTATGTTAGGATTCAATTTTATAGTGTATTCTGTTAGTGCCCCACTCCTGGAGAACAGGGGTTAAAAGCAGCCAAGCTAGGCTGATTGGGGAAGTTATAGGAGGCTTGGGGCCAGGAGCTGGAGCAGTCTCTCTCTAGCTCTGGAGAGAGAAAGACCTGGCTGCCTGGGAAAGAAGGGTTCCTGAGGTAGAGTAGTGCTGGGGAAAGGCAAGAGGAGCTAGGGAGCTCCAGCCTGGCAACTTCCCAGGCTGCAGGTCTTGTGCAAGGCCTAAAGAGAGGTACTGGGCTGCAGGGAAAAGCAGCAGGTCCTAACCCCTTGCCAATGATGAGTGGCCATTACAGACTGCAGTCTGCCCCAGTGAGCGGGGACAAGATGATGACTGGCAGTAGCCAGTGAGGCAAGGTGGGTTTAGAGGGTTGGGGTTTCCCCAGGAGTAACCCAGACTGGGGGTTACTGTGCTAGGCAGAAACCCAAGGGTAAGGGGCACTGGGGTCTGTGAGGGACATGGGGCCTGAGGCAGGCGAGACACCCGTTGGCAGAGGGTGCTCTGAAGGCTGGAAAGAGCTAATTCCCAAGATGACCAGCAGGAGGCGCTGCACCGGTGAGTCAACAGTTTACTACAGTAAGGTAATGAAAGGCCAAGTACCCAGCATGAGTAGTCATATGGGGCAAGTCTAGAGGCAGATGCATGGGGTAGGCAGTAAAGAATGAATGGTTTGGTTTGTGTTTCCCAGACTAACAGGACTTAGGTGAGAAGGCGATGACAGATATAGAGGCAGCAGTGGTAGTGACCCAAGCAGTGGAAGACACAATGAAGATGACTGGATGAAGAAGCTGCGGCATGTACATGATCCTGGAGGGGGTACCTGAAAAGAATTTTGTCTGCATGAAGTGCTGCCTGATAGAAATGATGGAAGAGAAGATCCGAGGACTGGAGATGCAGGTGGAGACTCTGGCTGAGTTTAGAAGGGGGTTCGAGCAGATCATTGAGCAAAGACATGAGGAGGCTGAAGGGAAAAGCTCAGACTTTCAAATGGAAGCAGGACCAAAGAGCTCTGAGGGGAGACTGCTGGGTGAGGAAAGTGGACAGTGGAAGCATGTGACTAAGAGAACCAGGCAGAGAAAAAGACGGGCTAGTGAAGGAGAAATAGAGCTCAGGAACAGGTTTGCGGAGTTGGAAAATGAAAAAAGGGGCACAGCAGGTGGTCACTGAAGGCGAGAGCGCAAGGAAGAAGAAAAGAGCAGGTAGTCCTATAGGAAGAAGGTAAGAGTCAATGGAGATAACAACACCAAATATGAGCCCCAGGAGGATATGGGATGGGTTGCAGAGGATTGCAAGGGATAATAGGAATCGAGAGGACTTGCAGCCAGAGGAACAGGGGATAGATGGGAGAATCGCACCATTGGCAGGAAAAGGCAGGTCTACATGCTTGGGGACTCATTACTGAGAAGAATAGACAGGCTTATAACAAGAGCTGATCCAGAGAACAGAAGGGTGTGCTGTCTGCTGGGTGCTAAGCTATGGGATGTGGACCTGAGGCTGAAGAGGATCCTAAAGGGAGTGGGAAAGAATCCATTGATTATCCTTCATGTGGGAACAAATGATACGGTGAGATTCTCACTGGTGCAGGAAGTGAAACCAGATATTATAGGGGTAACAGAAACATGGTGAAATAGTAGTCATAACTGGAGTATGGGTATTGAAGGGTATATGCTGTTTAGGAAAGGCAGAAATAAAGGCAAAGGTGGTGGAGTAGCATTGTGTATCAATGATGAGGTAGACTGTAAAGAAATAAGAAGTGATGGAATGGATAAGACAGAGTCTGTCAGGGCAAAAATCACATTGGAGAAGAAAGCTACTAGAGCCTCCCCTGGGATAGTTCTTGGGGTGTGCTATAGACCGCTGGGATCCGATTTGGATATAGATAGAGACCTCTTTAATGTTTTTAATGAAGTAAATACTAATTGGAATTGTGTGATCATGGGAGACTTTAACTTCCCAGATATAGACTGGAGGACAAGTGCTAGTAATAATAAAAGGGCTCAGGTTTTCCTGGATATGATAGCTGATGGATTCCTTCACCAAATAGTTGCTGAACCAACAATAGGGGATGCCATTTTAGATTTGGTTTTGGTGAGCAGTGAGGACCTCATAGAAAAAATGGTTGTAGGGGACAACCTTGGTTCATGAGCTAATTCAGTTCAAACTAAATGGAAGGATAAACAAAAATAGATCTGTGACTAGGGTTTTTGATTTCAAAAAGGTTAACTTAAAAAAATTAAGGAAATTAGTTAGGGAAGTGGATTGGACTGAAAAACTTGTGGATCTAAAGGTGGAGGAGGCCTGGAATTACTTCAAGTCAAAGTTGCAGAAACTATCAGAAGCCTGCATCCCAAGAAAGGGGGGAAAGTCATAGGCAGGAGTTGTAGATCAAGCTGGATGAGCAAGCATCTCAGAGAGGTGATTAAGAAAAAGCAGAAAGCCTACAAGGAGAGGAAGATGGGAGGGATGCGCAAGGAAAGCTACCTTACTGAGGTGAGAACATGTAGGGATGAAGTGAGAAAGGCCTAAAGCCATGTAGAGTTGGACATTGCAAAGGGAATTAAAAGCAATAGTAAAAGGTTCTATAGCTATGTAAATAAGAAGAAAACAAGAAAGAAGAAGTGGGACCGCTAAACACTGAGGATGGAGTGGAGGTTAAGGATAATCTAGGCATGGCCCAATGTCTAAACAAATACTTTTCCTCAGTCTTTAATGAAAATAATGAGGATCTTAGGGATAATGGTAGGATGACCAATGGGAATGAGGATATGGAGGTAGATATTACCACATCCAAGGTAGAAGCCAAAGTTGAATAGCTTAATGGGACTAAATTGGGGGGCCCGGATAATCTTCATCTAAGAATATTAAAGGAACTGGCACATGAAATTGCAAGCCTGTTAGCAAGATTTTTTAATCAATCTGTAAACTCAGGGGTTGTACCATATGACTGGAGAATTGCTAACACAGTTCCTTTTTTTAAGAAAGGTAAAAAAAGCAATCCGGGTAACTACAGGCCTGTTAGTTTGACATCTATAGTATGCAAGGTCTTGGAAAAAAATTTGAAGGAGAAAGTAGTTAAGGCCATTGAGGTCAATGGTAATTGGGACAAAATTCAACATGGCTTTACAAAAGGTAGATCGTGTCAAACCAACCTGATCTCCTTCTTTGAGAAGGTAACAGATTTTTTAGACAAAGGGAGCACAGTGGATCTAATTTACCTCAGTTTCAATAAGGCATTTGATACAGTTCCACATTGAGAATTATTAGCTAAATTGGAAAAGATGGGGATCAATATGAAAATTGAAAGGTGGATAAGGAACTGGTTAAAGGGGAGACTACAGTGGGTCACACTGAAAGGCGAACTGTCAGGCTGGAAGGAGGTTACTAGTGGAGTTCCTCAAGGATTGGTTTGGGGACCAATCTTATTCAATCTTTTTATTACTGACCTTGGCACAAAAAGCGGGAATGTGTTAATAAAGTTTGCAGATGACACAAAGCTGGGAGGTATTGACAATACAGAGAAGGATGGGATATCATACAGGAAGATCTGGATGACCTTGTAAACTGGACTAATAGTAATAGGATGAAATTTAATAGTGAAAAGTCCAAGGTCATGCATTTAGAGATTAATAACAAGAATTTTAGTTATAAGGTTGGGATGCATCACTGGGAAGTAACAGAGGAGGAGAAGGACCTCAGAGTGTTGGTTGATCACAGGATGACTATGAGCCGCCAATGTGATATGGCTGTGAAAAAAGCTAATGCGGTCTTGGGATGCATCAGGCGAGGTATTTCCAGTAGAGATAAGGAGATGTTAGTACTGTTACACAAGGCACTGGTGAGACCTCATCTGGAATATTGTGTGCAGTTCTGGTTTCCCATGTTTAAGAAGGATGAATTCAAACTGGAACTGGTACAGAGAAGGGCTACTAGGATGATCCAAGGAATGGAAAACCTGTATTATGAAAGGAGACTCAAAGAGTTTGGCTTGTTTAGCCTAACCAAAAGAAGGCTGAGAGGAGATATGATTGCTATCTATAAATATATATATAGATAGATATATAAATATATCAGAGGGATAAATACCATGGAGGGAGAAGAATTATTTAAGCTCAGTATCAATGTGGACACAAGAACAAATGGATATAAACTGGCCATCGGGAAGTTTAAACTTGATATTAGATGAAGGTTTCTAAACATCAGAGGAGTGAAGTTCTGGAACAGCCTTCCAAGGGAAGCAGTGGGAGCAAAAGACAAACCTGGCTTCAAGACTGAGCTTGATAAGTATATGGAGGAGATGATATGATGGGATAGCCTAATTTTGGCAATTAATTGATCTTCGACTATTAGAGATAGATATGCCCAATGGCCTTTGATGGGATGTTAGATGGGGTGGGATGTGAGTTACTACAGAGAATTCTTTCCTGGGTGTCTGGCTGGTGAGTCTTGCCCACATGCTCAGGGTTTAGCTGACTGCCATATTTGGGGTCGGGAAGGAATTTCCCTCCAGGACAGATTGGCAGAGGCCCTGGGGGTTTTTTGCCTTCCTCTGCAGCGTGGGGCATGGGTCACTTGCTGGAGGATGCTCTGCACCTTGAAGTCTTTAAACCACAATTTGAGGACTTCAATAGCTCAGACATAAGTTAGGGGTTTGTTACAGGAATGGGTGGGTGAGATTCTGTGGCCTGCGTTGTACAGGAGGTCAGACTAGATGATCATAATGGTCCCTTCTGACCTTAAAATCTATGAATCTATGATTCATATGGTGTGGAGTGACTCTGCGAACAGTCTGGAGACTCAGCCTCATGTCTGAAATAACCATCCATTACTGGATGCCCTGGTTGATTCCAACCTGCCCTCTGCATGCAGTTGTGAGCTGAACTGCAATTTTATAAACACATTCCATTGATATTTTCCTGTGTTCAGAAGAGGTGCTGAAAGGCTTGTGGTATAAGAAGGCAGCAGAACTGTACAGACACTGATGGATTCAGTGTAATTAATAAACTCTACAGTTCTGATTGCAAGGAGTTGGCTCTGAGCTAACTCCTTAATGTACATTTAGAGATTTGAATTCATAAATTCAAACCTCTAAGGGAAGGTCGCTTTCATGAAGCCTGTCCCAACCCACCAATCCCCCAATGACATCATTCAGAACAGGCAAGTGACTTCATGATGTGCTAGATAGCTGCTCTTCCATCTTCTCACTTTAGTGGTGCTGTCAGGCAGGGACGCTCCTCACCCAATTCCACTGGTTTCTTGTGGGCTGCAAGACCAAGAAAAGACCTAATAGTCTCCCAAAGGGGAGTAGAAAAGAGTTACTCTTGCTATTTTGCTGTAGCTGGGTCTATGTTAAATCTAATGGCAAGTATGACAGATTTTGCAATTGCATGCTATGATTTTGTGGACCATATTGCATTAAGTTTGAGTCACTGTGGGTGAGGGATTCTATGCAGTTCCACTGAGAGATGTTACTTTCAGCTCCTCCAGGAACTAAAAACAGTGAGTGTGTGTGTGGGGGGGGGAAAGGATTAAGGTGTCCCACCCTTGCCGCCCTGAGCCCTGGAATGATCGCCCTTGCCCCCGGCCCTGCCCCTGCTGACCGGCCCTCCACTTCCACCTCAGAGGGCTGGGTGCTCGTCTAGGGGAAGCGCGGCACAGGAGGTTCACGGGGTTGGTGCTTTGGGAGACGGAGCTGTGGCTGGTCCTGTCGGCGTACGCCAACTACGTGCTCCTCCTGGTCCAGGACCTGGACAACCTTGTCCGGGTGGAGGCCTGCCAGGCTGTTTACTCGGTGGCTTTCTCCCCCCAGGTCAACAGCTCTGGCCTGGTGGTTGGGGACGGGTGGCAGGCAAGCTCCCTCCCACCCGCACTTCAAGCCATCCTGGGGAGAGCGGGTCTGCTGCTCTATCTTGGCGTTTATCTATCCACCATGCATCCTTCTCTGCCGGAGAACTGGCAGGATTTGGAGGCTAGGATGGGTGAACGGCTGCGGAGATGGACAGGACAGTTCCGGTGTCTCTCCCTGCAAGGGAGGGCGCTGGTGTTGAACCAGCTAGTCCTGTCCATGCTCAACACCCTCAGCCCGGCCCCGAGGATCCTGGCCAGGTTCCAGAGGATGTCTCTGGAGTTCTTCTGGCCAGGGCTGCACTGGGTCTCTGCAGGGGTCCTGAGTCTTTCCCTGGAGGAGGGAGGACAAGGCCTGGTTTGCCTGCACAGCCAGGTCCATGTCTTCTGCCTCCAGGCCCTGCAGAGGCTCCTTTACAGTGCAGGTAGTCCGGTGTGGAGCACGTTGGCGCACGCCTTCCTCCGCCGCCTCCGAGGGTTCTGATAGGACTGGCAGCTCTTTTTTCTCCATCCGAGAGGTCTTCCACAAGACCTCTCTGAGCTGCCAGTCTTCTATGAGGACCTCCTCCGGACCTGGAAGCTTTTTTTGGTGACCAGGTCCTTTGTGGCCATTGAGGGGGCGGACCTCCTTGCAGAGCCCCTGCTACACAACCTCAATCTATGCGTGCAGGTGGCGGAGTCTCCCTCGGTGCATCGGAGGTTGGTCCTGGCAGAAACCACCAGAGTTGGAGACCTCCTGGACTACGACAGGGGGAAACTGGGTGGCACCCCGCATGCTCGGTCGACGCATGGGGCTTTCCACCCTTCCAACCCCTAGGCGCGTACTCCAGGAGGTGGAGGCTGCCTTGTCACCCGATTCTCTCGTTTTCCTGCGACGAGCCCTGCGAGAGGGCGCTCCCTACCTACCTCTCAACGCTGGCCCTCCGGACATTTTTCTTCGGCCTCTGTTCCGCGAGCCCCTCCCTTCCTCCCCGCTCCCACACACTGAGCCGGCTGCACACCCTGCAGCTGATCCGGTTTCAAATCGTGCCCAGAAACCATCTGTACACGCTCGTGCTCCAAACACTGCACTTCCTCACTCTCGCGTCCCGCCCCAACACCAAATGGTGGGACTATCTTCTACCTAAAGAGGGTGAGGAGCCCCAGTGGGCAAGCCTTTATTCCACCTTGGTCCCACGGCCAACCGGGGACATTGGTGGCGGCTCCTTCACGGAGCCATGAGCACAGGCATGCACCTGGTGCGGTTCACCCCTATACCTGAGGCCTGCCCCTTTTGTGGCATGACGGAGAACCTGGCACACGCCTATCTTGAATTCGCCAGGTTGCAGCCCCTATTCCGGCTCCTCCAGAACCTCTTGTTGAGGTTCTGGCTGCACTTCTCCCTGCACCTGTTCCTCTTTGCACACCCTATCCATGGCTCCACGAAGTCGCAAGACCTCCTCGTCAACCTCCTCCTGGCCCTGGCCAAAGTTTCCATCTAAAACACCAGGAGGAGGATGTTGGATGAGGGGATGCTCTGCAGCTCTGGGACCTATTTCTGTTCCTCTCTAGTTTCACGCATCCGGACAGAGTTCCACTGGGCAGTGTTCGCTGGCTCCCTTGACAGCTTGGAGGAGCAGTGGGCGCTGTCTGCGGTTCTCTGCTCAGTGTCCCCATCCGGTATCCTCGTTTTGAACCTATGACCTTCACTCTGACCCCTGTTTTTCATTCATTGTCCCCCGCAATCAGTTGGTCCCTGGGTCCAGTAGTCCCTCCCGCTAGGCTGGGGGAGGGGCCTTTAGCAGTGGGCGGGCTTGTGCCCGCCCACCTCCCAGGTTTTCCAATATGACCCCGCTACAGGGTCCCTAACCATTGTGGAAGGTTTGGAAAGACTTTGGCCTACTAGGGTCCCATAAGGCTGATGGGTGACTATGTTTAGTGCGTGTAAATCTTTTTAATTTTTTTAATTGTTTTCTGTATAATACTTTTACCTTAAGAATAAACATTCTTGTGTACAAAGAGCTGTGTGGTAAATTGTAACTTCTGACAATACACTGTTCATAGCCCACACCGAAAAAGAAAAGCTCAGATACTGGCCTTTAGGCAGATTGCATAGCCCCTTGCGCTACACTCTGATATCCTCAGCAAGCCAATCTTAAAACCCCTAGTTAGTAGGGAGAGAGATGCAGGTGTCTAACCACCAGAGGTAATGGCTGGGGGCCTGAAACCTTAAGGGACCACACAGGGGAAGATACAGGTTCAGTTTCCATGACTCTGCCACCATATTGTCAGTGTCTGTAGGATCTTTGACAGTAGAGAATTGCCAGTAAAGTGCCCAAAGCAATGAAAGCAAGTTTCTAGAAGAGGAAAGCACAGAGAAAAGTCTTTTAGTCTTTTGGGGAAAGGAATAGCAAAAACAGATGGGGAAAAATAAGCAGCGGACAGAGGCATAGCTCGTTGACTTGCTGTACTCTGAGGACTAGAAAATGAATGATGATCCTGAAAAAGAAAAGGAGTACTTGTGGGACCTTAGAGACTAACAAATTTATTTGAGCATAAGCTTTCGTGAGCTACAGCTCACTTCAACATGGCTGCTACTCTGAAACCTTTGAATCATGATCCAGTATCCCTCAGTGTCCTGGTCAAATTACACCCTCCTTTGATGAATTCCACATTGTTTAGTATAGTAAATATAAGACACCAAATTATGTTTAGGTTGAGCAACAATAGTCATTGTTTTTGTTGTTCATGTGGCAAGTGGTGGAAATATATCTTGCACAGTAGTTTACATAAGAGTGTTTGGTTCTTTTTCCAGGGAAAAAGAATAGGCCACGCCTAATATAATTAATTAAAACTCAATGTTTAATTACATTAAGGTGGTCAGTCACAATTATAATGATTTCTATCTATATATCAAGGTTATTCAAATGATAAAATAAAGAAAATACAGAAAGAAAAACACTGTTTAGTATGTGAGATACAGAAAGGATGGGAAAGGTTACTCAATAAACTGCATACTCCAAGGCATAAATTCATTACTTCTGTTGCAATACTACAGAACCTTATTAATTCACACTAATGACTTGTAAACCCATTGCAAATGGTGGATGTTTGTGCATAGAGGGTGAGGACCCAATTGAACTCAAATTGAAATAAATGGTAAAACTCCTATGGACTTGCACTGGAGTCTGATTGAAGCCAAAGAAAATGAACAATAAAAATAGCAGGGATAATTGATCACAACATGTCCTGTACATTTACTTTATAAGTAGTTTTATTTATTTGGTGGGATATTTATATTCTCTAGGGTGGTTTGTAAAATGAAATAGTATTGATAATATTAAACTTGTCTACATTATGGCCCTGTAAATTTTGGCTGAGAAGTTTGGAGAAATGACCTTTATTTGTAGGTGGGAATAACAGGGTATGCAGATGGGTGAAATGTGAATGAACAAGGCCCTATTAAATCACTGAAGCCAATAGTTTGTGCTTGTGAACCTAGATGAGAGAGAGAACTAATCTAATTATTTTATTTTTTTAAGTAGAAACAATGGGACATTATTAATTTCCAAAACAAAGTTGCACATATATTTGCAAGGCATTTCTTTAGCTCATTGAAATTGTTCTTTTATCTTTGTATCAATTAAATCATCATCATCTTGCTAATATCCTTCCCCACCACAAAAACACACTCCTTTCAAAGAATAGATACTAAGATCTAGTTACATGCTCACAGAATCAAGACAGTTTGAAAACCCAGATGTGGTGTGTGCAGGATGTAAGTTATATGACTTGTTTTCAGTGTACTGCACCTTTTTAATGGAGAGAAACTCTCCCTCCCTATTTCTGTGGCAGCTGCCATTTAGATACAGCCTTAGAGAAGAGGGGAGACAAAAACTGTGCTCTCTCATGGAGGCTCTACTTTGTTAATTCGTATTTGTGGTGCTCTTGATATAAAATAAAGGTAGTTCAGACTGAAATCACAGTGCTGTTCTTTGCAGATGGAAAAGAATAATCACAACAGGTGTGTAGAAATTTGTTAATGACAAGCTGCTCTGCTCAGTCTGTCAAATCGCCTTAGAATATTGCTGAAACTAGTCTGTCATTAACACACTGGCAAGTCAGCACTTGATTTCACCTTCCATTCTTCCGGTACTGTGCTTGGGACATCTGGAAATAGAACTTTCAGATTTAGAGTTTGTATATAGCCTGAAGAGAAATGAGTGAAGGAAAATAGATAGAAAAGTGTACAAACAAAATAAACTGAGCTAATGATGCGACAAAAAGAACCAATAGTGTGTAAAGGAAAAGACATCTAACTACTTGACTACTTAATGACATATGGTACTTCTGTCCTTCAATTCTGAAAGATGGAAAATTAGTTCATTCATACCATCTCACAAATGAAAAGTTGTTTATACACATTCTAGAATGTGTATAAGAAGCTTTTCCACATCAGTGCAATTAATTTTCAGGATTCTGGCAGCTGTCTCACAAACAAGAAGGGACTTCTAACCAATTTTTGTGACAGATGCACCAGCTTCTGATCAGCGGTACTGACATAGCTTCCAAGAAGTCAAGAAGATTTTTGGATTGAATTAAAAAAAAAACCAACAAACCAGTCAATCTTTTTACTCAGTTTATATGCATCTGTACCAGTTTTTTAAAGGTATTTAGGTCTGGCTCTGCTCATTATTGCAATACCTAACTGACTTAGGAGCCAAAATCTCATTTTCAAAAGGGATTTAGGAGCCTAAATCCATCAATAGTCAATAGAGTTCAGACTCCTAAATTCCTTTTGATAATGAGATTTGGGATCCTAAATCTGTTACCATTTGCAATGCTGAGCACAGCAATGCATAAGTACCTTTAAAATTCTGGCCCTTAGGCCTTGCAACACTGAGCGGAGCAATGTCTAAATACCTTTAAAAACATGGGCCTAAGAGGAAGGCCTTGTTAGAGCAGATTCTCTTCTTAGAGAATATCAAGCTAGACCCCCAACCCACCCTGCCTGTCATGCTCATCTCTCCCTAGTGAGTTAGCATCTTGTTGGGAAAGAAATGACTGAGTTGACACTGTACTGTATCACAGGTAACTTATTACAATTATGTACAGTTTTGAACAGTGATTTGAGACAGAAGAAGCAAAGTGATACCTATAACTCTTGATGTGCAGGAGCACGTCATTTTCAAAACTCTATCAATCTCTCCAACTAGACTGTATATCTGTGTTTCTCTTGAAGAGAGCGCCAATTGCTGTTCCGCTGCCAAATCTCTGCTCAGTCTTTAGCCCCCTCTTCATACCAAAGTAACACCACTTCAATTCAGTTTTCAATGATCTTCTCTTCCTTAAATACAAAGGATCAAGAAATGCTCCATTAGATTCAAAAATATCTACCATTCTTTCCCCAACCCAAAGAACTCAATCCAAGACTGAGCAAACAGTATTTGCTCTGCCCTTGTTTTGTGGGTTCTCCTCCCAGGTATGTATTCAAGAAAGTAAATCAAATTTTGACAGAAATGCTTGATGGGAAAATTCCAGCTATATAGTTTTGTTAAGTTTAGTTTAGTTACGTTGTCTTCTATTATTTTGTTAAATGGTGTATTGTTCATTTATTTTTACCCCTGAGAGGTGCTATTTTAAAAATTTACCTTGTAAACACAACTTCCTTTTCTGATCTGTGTTCCGACAGTCAGATATAGACCCCTGAAACATGTGTACAGACCCTAGACCCAAGGTAGCAAATAACTAAGATGCATTGTCTGACCGTATAATAACCTCTATTAGCAACATACATGTCAGCATTTCAGAGTCAAAATACAATTTATTTTTAGATAGTGTCCTCCCTAAGAAAAGCACAAACTGCTTTAAGACTGAGAAATAACAGTATGCAGAGTGAGAAGGGGCAGCAATCCTTGAGTAAACAGAAAGAAGAAAGTGCACAAAAATGAAGCAGGTAACAGAAAGATATAGCAAAAGGAATAGAGACATAAGCCGATTACAGTGAGCAGAAATACTAATCAAAACCATATTAAGTTCTTTGTGTTCACTGTGACTAGGTTATAATCATATCAGATTGCAATTGAAAGAATTTTTAAAGTCTGATAAACTTTTCATCATTTATGCTGTTTATTTAGTTTCTGAATCTCTCTCATCCTACACAGAGAACACAGGATTCTCAGTTTCACTTTGTCTTATGGTTAGATTACTGGTTTCAGCAGTACCTCCTTCTGGTTGTTACACTATGGAATATTGTCATCATAGTTTGGGTTCACAGTGCAGGGCAATGTTTAAGTTGAAAAAACAGTTGGGAAAAACAAACCTTCCCCTTTATCCAGTGAGATGGGGAAAAAAAGTATTTCTCTTCATATTGTATAAAGGGAAGCTAATGGTGACTTCTATATTAAATAGTACAACATTTTTTGATAGTAATGTGATAAAATAATACTTTGCACTTGTATACTGCCTGTCATCCAAGGAATTTAAAGTGATCTACAAATATTCACTAAATCCCATGTCCTTTACATAAGAATTATGATCCACAATTTACAGAAGAGGAAACTGAAACTTAGGATCCCAGGTTCCTTTCAATTTCTATGAGTGGAAGTCTGAACTCCACATTTTTGAGCTAAGAGTGACAAGAAAGTGCAGGGAGGAAGCTTCAAATCCTATTCCTCACTTTCCTGCAATCTTACAAGACCCAGATCTGCAGGTGGGGAATGGGTCAGCTGAATGAGGCTAGTGACCAAATATATGAAGAATCTGTGAAGGTTCTTTCCTATGAGCCCACAGGGCAAACTGACCCAAGTTAATGAGTCTGCAGTAACTTGTGTGAGTTCTTGGGTAATATTTTCAAAACTGCCTAAGGCCTGGATCCTCAAAAAAATTTAGGCACCCAACTCCCATTGATTTCCATGGGAATTCAACACCTAAATACTTCTGAGCATCTGCACCTAAGTGACTTAGGAGCCTAAGGCCACATCTACAATAAAGACTTCTGCTGGGATAGCTAAGTTGGTCAGAGGTGTGATCCCTGATGGACATAGCTGTGACAGAAATGCCCCAGTGGAAACAGCAAAACTGCATTTTTATAAATATAGCTTGTTTTGCTTGGAGCAGAGGTGGAATAAACTATACAATAAAAAGTGGAGCTTTACCCATATAAGTGCAGCCATGCTAAGAATGCTTTGCCAGTGTTCCCAGTATAGATATGGTCAAAGTTCCACGGGCTGTCAGTGGGACTTTACACCAGCTGAAGATCTGGCCCATGTTTGAGTAAACATCTTTTACAATTAATTTTAAGTTTAAACTTGTTGACTGTCCCACTCTATGATAAAAAGGTCATTTTTGTACAGCACAATGTTCAGAAACACAGCTGCTAACAAACACATTCTTAATCTAAAGCGATGCCTTGCATTGCCAAATAGAATTTTAAAAAAATATATAAAATCTGATTCCACAAACACAATGCACACTCATTCCTCTGGCGCACTTTTCATTACACAAGCGAAACCAAAAACACAGTTTGAAAGCCAACATCAATGAGTTCTATAAGCCAAGGTGAATTAGGAAAGTAGAAAGTCTGAGCTTGGACAGAAACAAAGAACAAGAAAGTAGATCTCACTTCCCTGTGTACTGCAAATCCATCTCTCTTTACCAAATACATCTTTCTTTAAAGGCAGTTTCTGAGAGCAAACCTGACAGAGAAAATGGCCATCAATAACAACTAGCAGCCAAAGAACATTGAGCTGGTCTCCAGAGATATGAAATCCAGTGCACAAATTATTTTACACTGGTCTAAAAAACTCTAGTTTTATGCCTTGATCACCAGATACTCAGCAAAGAACCCTTCTGCTGCTGCATCCCACTGCAGAGAACACGGAGATGTTTCTTTTGAAACATCATGTTTCCATCGGATTACTGGTCTTTACAAGTGATGTGCCACTGATGGTGTGTTTGAGCACCGATGTTTTGTTGCAAAAGTGATTAAAGAATATGTAGGGACCTTTTGAATCCACTTTTTTTTTTAAAGAATTACCAGCATTGCTGACATTTCATGGATTCTAGTTACAAAGCTGGATTATAAAACACAATGCACATACTTTGAAAATTACAAATTAAGAGTTTCACATATCCCAGCAGTGTTTTAAAAAATAATACACTTAAACTACAGAGTAGCACTTTACAGTCTCAAGGGGAGCTTTTCAAAGAGTGAAGGACAATGGGAGTTGGTACTTAACTCCGATTTGGTGCCTTTGAAAATCTCCCCGTTAGTCAATGGCACTGCTATGCAAGGAATTTAGCATGCCATACTAAATGCTCTTAGATACTGAGGTGGAAATCCTGTTCCCCTCACCAAGCCTGAGTACAGGTTAACTGCAAGGGAATCAGGTGAGGAATCCCATTTGTCTACACTTCAAAAAAAAACCCAAAAAACCACAAGGGCACCAAGTCTCAGAGCTCAGGTCAGTTGACTTGTGCTTGTGGGGCTTGGACTGCAGTGCTAAAAATATCAGTGCAGACGTTCAGGCCGGAGCCTGGGCTCTGAGACTGAACCTGCCCTCCAGGTCTCAAAGCCTAGGCTCCAGTCCAAACCCTATGTCTACACTGCTATTTTTAGCACCGCAGCCTGAACCCCACAAACCCAAGTCATAGAATCATAGAATATCAGGGTTGGAAGGGACCTCAGGAGGTCATCTAGTCAACCCCCTGCCCAAAGCAGGACCAATCCCCAACTAAATCATCCCAGCCAGGGCTTTGTCAAGCCTGACCTTAAAAACTTCTAAGGAAGGAGATTCCACCACCTCCCTAGGTAACACATTCCAGTGTTTCACCACCCTCCTAGTGAAACAGCTTTTCCTAATATCCAACCTAAACCTCCCCCATTGCAACTTGAGGCCATTACTCCTTGTTCTGTCATCCGCTACCACTGAGAACAGTCTAGATCCATCCTCTTTGGAACCCCCTTTCAGGTAGTTGAAAGCAGCTATCAAATCCCCCCTCATTCTTCTCTTCCATAGACTAAACAATCCCAGTTCCCTCAGCCTCTCCTCATAAGTCATGGGTTCCAGTCCCCTAATCATTTTTGTTGCCCTCCGCTGGACTCTTTCCAATCTTTCCACATCCTTCTTGTAGTGTGGGGCCCAAAACTGGACACAGTACTCCAGATGAGGCCACATCAATGCCAAATAGAGGGGAACAATCACGTCCCTCGATCTGCTGGCAACGGTCCTATTTATACAGCCCCAAATGCCGTTAGTCTTCTTGGCAACAAGGGTACACTGTTGACTCATATCCAGCTTCTCATCCACTGTAACCCCTAGGTCCTTTTCTGCAGAACTGCTGCCTAGCCATTCAGTCCTAGTCTGTAGCGGTGCATAGGATTCTTCCGTCCTAAGTGCAGGACTCTGCACTTGTCCTTGTTGAACCTCATCAGATTTCTTTTGGCCCAATCCTCTAATTTGTCTAGGGCCGTCTGTATCCTATCCCTACCCTCCTGCGTATCTACCTCTCCTCCCAGTTTAGGGTCATCTGCAAACTTGCTGAGGGTGCAATCCACGCCATCTTCCAGATCATTTATGAAGATATTGAACAAAAACAGCCCGAGGACTGACCCTTGGGGCACTCCACTTGATACCGGCTGCCAACTAGACATGGAGCCATTGATCACTATCCGTTGAGCCCGACAATCTAGCCAACTTTCTATCCACCTTATAGTCCATTCATCCAGCCCATACTTCTTTAACTTTCTGGCAAGAGTAGCGTGGGAGACTGTGTCAAAAGTTTTGCTAAAGTCAAGGAACAACACGTCCACTGCTTTCCTGTCATCCACAGAGCCAGTTATCTCATCATAGAAAGCAATTAGATTAGTCAGGCATGACTTGCCCTTGGTGAATCCATGCTGACTCTTCCTGATCACTTTCCTCTCCTCTAAGTGCTTCAGAATTGATTCCTTGAGGACATGCTCCATGATTTTTCCAGGGACTGAGGTGAGGCTGACTGGCCTGTAGTTCCCAGGATCATCCTTCTTCCCTTTTTTAAAGATGGGCACTACATTAGCCTTTTTCCAATCTTCCGGGACTTCCCCCGATCGCCATGAGTTTTCAAAGATAATGGCCAACGGCTCTGCAATCACATCTGCCAACTCCTTTAGCACTTTTGGATGCAACCCATCCGGCCCCATGGACTTGTGCTCGTCCAGCTTTTCTAAATAGTTCCGAACCACTTCTTTCTCCACAGAGGGCTGGTCACCTCCTCCCGATGCTGTGCTGCCCAGTGCAGCAGTCTGGGAGCTGACCTTGTTCGTGAAGACAGAGGCAAAAAAAAGCATTGAGTACATTCGCTTTTTCCACATCCTCTGTCACTAGGTTGCCTCCCTCATTCAGTAAGGGGCCCACACTTTCCTTGACTTTCTTCTTGTTGCTAACATACCTGAAGAAACCCTTCCTGTTACTCTTAACATCACTTGCTAGCTGCAACTCCAGGTGTGATTTGGGCTTCCTGATTTAAATTGTTCTGGGCTCTGAGACTTAGCATCACAGGTCTTTTATTGCAGTGTAGACATATCCTCAATCACTATAATGGCAGCAATGATATGTTATGGCTGTTATTACAGACTGAGGACTTCAGTGACCTTCACCCTGATAATGCCTTTAGGATGAGATATTCCACTAGATCCATGTAATCATAGAATAAGTCCAGGACCATATATGGCTATACAGGGAGTGGGGCAGGATTTGCTTGATAGAGGACAAAGTTTTGCACCTGTGACCAGAATAGCAATATATTCATGATCAGCCACTCAGCCAGTATACAGCTGGACAGAGCTCCCAGGAAAGGCATCATAGAAGGAGAAAGACATGGAAATCTGATTACATTTTGTTTTCACCAGTCTACACCATGAACTTTTTGGAGCACAGATGGCTCTGATACATACAGGGAAAGCTTCCTCTCCATGGTATTGTGATTCACCAGAGTCAGAGAATCATTGTAGCAACTTCCAGTGTACTCTAACTTTTATAAAATTCTCTGCCTCACCCCCACTTTTTATTCTACACTCTGCAGTTCTTGATTTTTCTGTTCATGGTTTTTCTTCTGCTAGCTTCAGTGTGGCAGCCGTCACAGCAGCATGGTGTGTCTCAGAAATGAGGTATCTTAAATGAGGGCCCAGCAACACAGGCAACTGTATTTCCCTGCTTTGTTTTAGAATGGTTGGATTTGTCTGCTATAGATTCCAAAGGCTTTATTCTGACATCTTCATTCCACAATTTACTCTTAGAAAGTCCCTCAGTTCAGACAAGGGGCTCACCACAAAAATGTAGGCCTGGCTAGAGCTAGTTTCATGGACTGGATCCTGGAATGGCTCCAAGACTTGAATTATAATCTCTGTAAGACTCCACAAACTGAGTCAATGGGTTGATACAAAGATCATCCAAAAAAGGCGGTGAGATCCACTTTATTTCTCAGAAGATTCTCTGGCCATAACATCCTCAATGAGCTGAGCAGCAGCCAAGACTAATTCTCTTCATTTGTCAGGCAGCCTAAGGACAGCAGGAGTGGTGGAAATCACAGATCAGTTTGTGGCCATAAGGTTTCTTCTGGAGAGCTGCTGTAACATACTCTTGAGGCAAAGCATTCCACACTGCATATATTAGTCATTAAACCATGTGTTATGTTAACTCCAACATACCTGGCACTCACAGGAACTATTTTTGGTGAAGTATGATTGTTCAGGTAATCCCAGACTTTAAACTCCCTCCACAGAAAAAATATTAACTAATCAGATGACTCTGAATCAAAAATCAAAGCCAAACCAAACAGACAACACACTGTTATTAAAGTATAATACAACAATGTGAAAAGAGCCAGGTATGCATTCAATTTAATTTTTCAGTCAGGTAAGCCATCCCATTTTTTGTTCGTATATTTTCTATTTAGATTATAAACTTCCTGGGGTAAGAATTATGTTTCATGCCTGTTTATAAAGCTTTTAGCATACTAGGGATACAACCCCCGCCCCCCAAAAAAGTAATAGCTGATAACAATAATGATGATTTTTCTTTTAATGTTGCTCACACTATCCTTTGTATAATGCGCCTATCCAATTATCTTGTCAACTCCAAAAATGACTGAGTGGTACAGGTGACTGGAAATTCAAGTACTGTCAGAGTTCATGGAGGCTTTTGAACTGTGGATTTCTCAAACAATGCTGGAGCTACAGATGGAACTCCTGTTCCCCTTACTTGCCCTGCTACCTTCATCTCCATCAAATCCAAGAAATGGCTACCATTCTATGGTGATGCAGTTCTTAATTGTTCATCATGTCTGCTTCCTTGACATGTATACAGGATGAATAAGCTATGTAGATTATGCCACTTTCTACCATCTCAATTTGGCTAGAAGACTATCACATCCTAGTGAACAGTGACCTGGCCTGGGTTTATACATGTCATTGTAACCTCCCTTCCAGACTACAGCAATGCAGTATATCTGGGCATTAAGTCATCAGCTCCCAGGAAACTCCAACAAGTGCAGAATGCTGCAACACATGTTCTCAGTAATATGGTCTATTGTAAACACATAAAACCTGTCCTTCATTCTGTACTCTGGCTTCCAATAGAATATTGAATGAAGTTCAAGAACTCCATCATTCTATTCAAAGTGCTCAATGGCCTGGACCCAGCAAAACTGATTTATCACCTAAAACCCTGGATGAAAACTATGATCAACTACTCTACTTCTCAGACAAAATGGAACTTTCCATCATACAGGTTAAGTTAATCTGTGCAGGAGAGACAGCACTTTCCCGAGGGCCAGTCCAAGACTATGGAACAAAGCCTCCCAGGAAGTAAGACCATCACAAACCTCACCCCATGCTGCTTCAAGTGCAAGGAACACTTCTTAGACCTTCCCTTCTCTAACACAAACAAATAGAAGTGTGTACATTTTTAAAAAGAACAAAAATGGAGGACTTCCGACAAAATGGTAGCCACAAGAGTCAATAATCAGACTTTCATTACACCTGCCTGGCTTGGTTCTCTGTTTGGAATGTTGAGATGCTAGTCGCAAGACTTAAAAGATTGGATATGTCATGCCATGGTCAACATCTCTCACAATTTGAAGGTCAGAAGGAAATATTGTGCTCATCTAGTTTGACTTCCCCCATCATATAACATAAACCTTAGAATTTCATGCATTGATTCCTTCAGCAAGCCCAAAATCTTGTATTTGAACTAAAATATTGCAATATCACCTGTTACCCACATTTTTGAACCACTAATGGTCTGTGTATGAATCAAATCCAAAGAAGGTATTTGTCCTGTCCCACTGTGGTGTAGTGAGAAATCCCTTCCATGATTATTTAAACTAGGCTATGTGCTGAGATTAGATAGTGGAGGCTGTGATTAATTCATGAAGGAGCTAGAGAGGTAGAGAGACTACAGGGGCTTCTCTATATTGAGCAGCTAAAACAAGGAATCATCTTTATATTAGTTGTTCTATGTATGCATTTTTAATTTGGAGCACCAAAGGCCTCCGTCAGGATCTGGGACCTTTAGTGTTATGTATTTTATACACATAATATTATATAATACCTGACCCAAAGTCTCAGGCCTTTATCCTTCAATAAGTACTGTATAGGTAGACTTCAGTAACTGAGGGGAAACCCAACTAATTCAACAGGACACTACACAGATACTATACTATGCTCTTTGCAGGAGCAGACCCTATTTAGGCTGAAACACAGTAAGAGAGAACAACCGAGTCTTGCCTTCTTTTCTATCCCAAGGAATGCTAAACCTTCTGACCTCTAACAACTGAACCACTGAGTTCTGGAATTGTGGGTTGTTATCTATCCCAAAACTAAGTTATTTAGAATTTTTTACCTAGTGTTCAAAATTCAGAAGCCTAAGTCTCATTGACTTTTAGTGGGATTTAGGCTCCTAAGTCATTTAGGTGTTATTTAAAAAAAAAAGTTACCAATTATCCTTACAACTCCCTACTACAACTCGGGCAATAGGCAAACTGTATAGCATCTTGCTTCTGTGTAAGCATGAGTGCCCTTTTCTTCTGTCCAAAGGTACAAATGAATTGGGGGGCAGCTTACTTCAAAAACTCATTTTGTATTTTCCCTCACTGAAAGTCAATTATGTGTGTATGTATAAAACAAAAGAATGAAGCAGTAATATATAATGAGAAAAGAATTATCGTTTACAACAAAAAGAAAAGACAATACATAGTATGACAAATAGAATTTCAAAAATCCATTGCATAATGGAACACATCCCGTTGTACAAAAATATACAAATGTAACATGTTTAAAACAAAAAGGAAGATTCAAAAACAATGGTGAGTGATCAATCAAAAAATTACATTTTAATTTCAGTAAAGGGCAAGTGAGAATTTGTTTAAATATAATTTTATTTCATCCCTCTTCACTGAAATCCTATGTAAATGCTTTCAATTATTTTGTCCCTACTTTCTTTGCACTGCTGTTAAAGATAATTTGGACCTGATGCTGCTCCCATTGAAGACAATAACAAAGCTCCCGTTGGCCTTGATCAGATTTTGATCTGTCCCCAGTCTTTGACTTTTTAATAGTCTTCTGTACCAGTTACTGCCCTGGTCTATGAAGTCTACCACTGTAATTTATTCAAATTAGCAGTAACACATCCTTAGGGATGAGCAAACCAGACTGGATAAATTAAACCTGTGGGTCAGAGGCTCAGTGGCTATAAAATGGTACAGCTTCATTGGTCCTTTATTATGAGAGTGGTACCATAAGTCTCTCTTTTACTGCTATGATCATAGCAGTGCCCACCATTTATGTAGCCTCACTATCACTGAACCAGTTCTGCACATCTCACATGTACCTCTGACTGCTGTTGTATTGATTTAGATGGAATACATGGGTCAAAGGAGATAACATGACCCAGTCATTGTCCAACATTAAAAAGTATTAACCAAGGTTTGGGGTTAGTATACAGAGATCTCAGCCTGCTGAGTACCATGGCAAACACACAATTAAAACTTATAATGGTGTATTAAAGACACCGTAAAAAAGGAGAAACGGTTAAAGCATTAGAATGTAAAGTATTAAATAAGGCTTTCATTTTAACATCCCATGTTCCTTTTCCCTTTATCTGGAGAGAGTTTTTAGAAGGAAACACCCCTTTGACTGACAGGTTTTTTAGATGGTATTAAAGATGGTAATAACTGTCCTTTTGGAGAAAAGAAGTTATTTGAGATGGGCAGGAGTAGGAGTTGTTGCTGCTATTATTAAAGTCTGACCCCATTCATCCCCAGTAGTGGTTGGGATTCATCTGGAGCTAATAAGAGGCAATGACATAATCTGGGTCTCTCTCTCTGGCCCAATCTTCTCAGGATATTCTCAGGATCAGGATGACAAATTCCCAGGGTCCCAGGAGGTGGTGAGGGTGGCAGCCATCATGGTGAAGCTTGCTCCAGTAGCCAAATTTTTTCCCCCCAAAGTTTTTCATTTCCCCACAAAAGGAATGGTGGGTGGAATAGCCCATCTTCTCATTATTTTGTTTACCAACTAGGCCTAGTTTTGACACACCAATTTTTGTTTACTGATTTTTGGTTCCACACTTTTTTGGTTTACCAAGCGTGATTTTAACACAGTTCTTATATCAGCAGGCCTTTTTGTCTGGATTAATTTAGGGGTTTTTTGTCTACCTTTTCATGTATGGTGAACTCACAATTAGAATAAATTTGTAGGCCCTATTATTACACCATGACACCCTGCTCTTGATCTCCTCTTTTCCCCAGCAAGGGAAACCCCCATATACCAGCATCCTGTTGTCCCTGGGAAGACTCAAACTAGCTTGCCAGCATCCTGCTCTTCTCTTCCTCCAGAGCAGGATATCCTCTCACCATAATGTACTCTGGTGTCTAGTTCTATTCCCAGGAAAGGGAAAGAAAAAAATAAATAACTAAAAAAAAATTTAAATGATAAAGTACAGGCGGGAAAAGACTTTTCCACTGAAGTGCATATCAGAAACTATTCCAGGCAGAATATTCTTAGAGCTTCATGCAGCTGCTGTAATCTCTGCCTTCTAGTTGCTATGCTCCTGCGAGGCTGGTGAAAGTAATGTAGGACCATAGTGGTGCTGTGATGAGACCTCTAAGAGTAGATCAAAGTACTACTGCAGAGATGCTTACTCCCTTAAGCAAAATATTCCTCTCCCAAACTCTCTTTTGCATGTGTGTGTTAAAGTTTTCCCCCTACATTATGATGTCTTATTTTGGAACCCCACCAAGCCTGCAGGTGGAACCAGATAGCAAAACACTGAGAACAGTCTTGTGTACCACCTTTCTCTGGTGGATTCAATAATAAAACTTCCATGGCTTCACTAATGCAGGACCAGCTTATTTCCCACTTTGCAAGAAGTAGGAAATGCCAGAAATCACATGAGATTTCTCACAATATTTCCAAACATGTTTTGAAAGTGTATGAGATTACAATGGTGGTCCCTAAAAACATTGGAAAGGCCTTTGTAATTAAATAACGTTTCCATGGTATTCTTCAAGTATTCCCTATATTAAGTCTAAAGAAGTTTAGAGAATATTGTGAATACCAGAGTAATGCTATCTACATGCCAAGGCATCAGTGAAAAATTGTGAAAGATGATGTTTGGGGCAGAGCTGGCCAACATATTTTCATTAATTTTTTTGGATGAAAAATGGCTTTCGCCAAACTGAATTTTTTTTAGAGAAATGTTCATTCTGGTTGAATTTTGTTCATTTTTCGATGAAAAATCAGAAACTGAATTTTCTACCAGAAATACTTCTGTAAATAAATAAAAAAAATTCCTAGCTTAGTTTTTACATTGAGAAAAAACAGCAGGGGCATATTTTTTTTTTAAAAAATGAGGATTTTATTCTAAATTTCTAGTGAAAAGTAATAGATATTTTATAATATATTTAAAATAGTTCAAATATGAAATGTTCAGACTTGAGTACTTATCCAAACCAAGCTTCTGGGCCCTTTGAGGGTCATCAGTCGTGATATAGAAATAAAGGGAAGAGGTGTTCAGCACTGGAGAACATGATATATCATGTTGGTAAACTGTTTCTAAACCTTTCACATTCTGGGATCTCCTATTAACTCTTTTAGTTTAATGCTGGCTGTTATGGAGCCATGCAACACTTCATTGTAAATCAGAGAATATGTGAGTTTAAAGACTGCTGATAGTTGCATAGTATTCATGGTAAATATATTTATGAAGTTTTAAGGAATTTATAACAAAGATGCTTCAATAAATGATTTACTGAGGCAGCAAAAGTTCAGGAATTGCTCAGATTGCATGTCAGAGCATACAAAATCCATACGTTTATGAAAACCTTGGCAGCCCCAAGGGTCCTTGCGTTTTTAAAACCATGCGTGGCTGCTAATTTTACTGCATTATATTTTCAATAATGTGCCAGCTCTTTTAGGAAGTGAAGTTACTGGGCTTAAGTAATATGCAAAGCAAAGGAATGCTCATTTTAGAGTGATCATTGCTCACATTATTCTAAATATTGAGAGATTTACAACATAAGGGAAAGTACAGGTTTACTTAGAAATTGGCTAAGAAATGGGTCAGGATCTGGATCGAGATTTGGTTTAGGCTACAGATCAGATTCAAGACAAAGCTTCAGGTTCAGATTCAAGTTTGTCAGGAAATCTCAGTTTTTTGAGGGAAAATAATTTGTCACAAAATTAAAAATTTCCAGGATTAAAAAAAAATGTTGCAAAAAAAAAGTTTCCATTAACAATATCAATGCCCTATTCTTCTTTGTGGACTAGCCTTCCTGGCTGGACTGTATCTCCCATGATGCACTGCAGTCTCCCCTTTGGTTGAACTGATGAGGTGCATTAAGAATGTAATGTGACCATGGTGCATCATGCAAGATGTAGTTCAGGTGAGGAACATAAGGCACCAGAAATGCAGCTCTCAGGAGGCACTGTGGCAGCTTGCAGGAACATATTAATATTGAACGAAGCTGAAACAAAACATTTCAATTGAGCAATGTAAAATGCTTTGTTACAATCACAAATGTCAAAAAGAAAGTTATTAATTAACATGTGTATGTGTTTTAGGAGTTCATTGAAAAACTTCATTATTTCAACATTTTGTCCCAATTCAGGATGAAAATATATTTAGTAATATCAGAATTTCCTGCAGGACAGAAATTCTGATTTTTTGACCAGCTGTAGTTCAGATGTGTTATAATTAATGATAGCAGAACCAGTAATAGTACTGGAAGAAGAGCAGAAGGTGCCTCTGTTAACCACTTCAGAAGCTGTAGGAGGGCAATCTGTCCCTTTCAGGGCCTGTGGATCCAGAGAGCAGCTAAGGAGAAGCCAAACAGGCAGGTATTGCAAACCAGCTGATCCAGCTAAGCAGCAGCTAATGATTGGCTTTGATTCCCAGCTGGAAGATATATGTGAGGACCCAGCTCTGTAAGAGAGGATAGGCTAGGAGAGACAAACACTTTCTGGAGCTGGAGGACTGGTTGGCTGGCAGGCCATCCAACAGGTCCTGTAGTCCCCCCCTGAGACTGCTTCCCCAATCAGCCATCCCTTTCTATCTTCTATCCCCCCTTCTCTACAGGGCTGCTTTTAACGCCTTCTATCCAGGAGTGGGGCAATTGCCCCAAAACACTCCGCCTTACCCAGAGCTCTTCGGTGTCCGTCATGCTGAACAAACCGAGCACAAAAACAATAGGAGTTGGCTTGCATTTGAGCCATTCTCTTTACCCACTTAGAAACTCCTGCCTTCACAGCTTCCAGTGCCTTGTCATTTCATCTTCTTCCCTAATTGAATGAGAGATCTTGTTGAGGAAGTACCTAGCACAGATCTCCTTGCCACTTTTGGAGACTGACCCACGGTGCCTACATTCTGGCCCCTTCTGCCCCTACCTGACTCATTGTATGTATGTGAACAGAATATGTGTCCCCTGATTTAGCAAAGCACTTGAGCACAATAGGACTCGTCATGTGTTTAAAACTAGGCATGTGTTTTAAGTGATTTGTTGAATTGTGGCTTATGGTATTATAACTATGTTTGCAGGAATGTCTCTACATGTTCTGTCCCTCCCTGCCTTTTCTTCAGAAGCCATAATTACCACAGTTGACTGATGCAGTATGTCCATACAAAATTTTGAAAGTCAATGAGCGTTAGATGTCTAACTCACACAGGTATTTTTGTAAATCCAAGTAAGCACCTATTAGCCTCCTTAGGCATCTAAATACCTTTGAAAATAGTCCATGCAAAAGCTGCATAAAATGGACAATTAGAAATGATACAGTTAAGGTTGCCTGCACAACCTTAATTCTGCCCTACTTGTGCATATGTATTATTTTATGCAGTCTTTTATTACATAGTCACATACTACTATTCTTTCCATGGGCCCCTGCCTCATTCCATACACACTTTGGAATTGTGTACGGAGAGGGTTGTGAATTGGTCTTGGGTGCAGTGTTCCTGAGTCTCATTCACTGCCTGTCTTGTACAAAGAAAAGGAGGATTTGTGGCACATTAGAGACTAACAAATTTATTTGAGCATAAGCTTTCATGAGCTACATGCTTATGCGTGAGCTTATGCTCAAATAAATTTGTTAGTCTCTAAGGTGCCACAAGTCCTCCTTTTCTTTTTGCGGACACAGACTAACATGGCTGCTACTCTGAAACCTCTCTTGTACAGTGTGTCTTGATAGCATTTCATGAAAATATGGCAGAATCTAGCCCTATATGTTTAAATAATAACCAAAATTCTATTGTTATCAGATGAAAACTATTTAGAAGATTCCAGTTAGGTCAAATATTTGTCTTCGTGGGGGAAAGAGAGGGGAGAAGGAAAGAAAAGGATGATACAGAATTTGGGTCTTAAACAGGAGTTGTTTTAAATATAGCTATACTGATGTACTGCTTTTATCAAATTGCATGCCTGGTTATTTAGGATAACATCCATTTCTGTGAAGGGGAACAAAAGAATGAAATCCCCAAAGACCCCCGTGATTTTTTTCAAGTGGAAAAATAGGAAGAAAAATACACAAAGATGTTTCCAGGATCACCATTTTCTACCTCTGAACATTATTTATTTAATTCTGAGGGCTGGTAACTGTCCTGATTGTATTTTTTTTAATCACAAAAGGAAACTTTTTTCTCTTTTTTAATGTAACCCTTCTGCCCGTCAGAGTTGGCAGCAACAAGGGCCGGATTCAATATCTAGGGGATCCATTCCAATAACACAATGCAAACTGGCTCAAGCCCCCACCCAGTGACCTGGGACAAATATATACCACCCCCGCTGGGGCGCCTCCAAGAGGCAATACTTCCCCTCTCGCAAGCACAGAGTCTGAGTGTAGCAAAAAGCCTTTTAATAACA
The DNA here is from genome assembly GCF_015237465.2 of Chelonia mydas. Classification (NCBI taxonomy): domain Eukaryota; kingdom Metazoa; phylum Chordata; order Testudines; family Cheloniidae; genus Chelonia; species Chelonia mydas. The sequence goes on from NC_057852.1 coordinate 102,680,408, forward strand.
GAGAGAAATAATGTGGCATTATGTTGGGGAAACACCACCAACAGGATTCATAACACAACCCATGAACAAAAAACCCACCTCAAGCAAATTGGGGCATGCCCTTTCCCTTTGGTTCTTGAGTCCAGCAACCCCAAATCACCCAAAGTCCCTAAAGTCTAATGACCCAAAAGTCTCTGTCCCTGGTCAGGGCAGCCCCAGAGTTCAAAAGTTTATCTGCAGCCTTTACCTCCCAACCTGGGTGGAGATGGGGGGGTGAGGGGGGAGAGAGGTAAGGGGCACCTTACATGATCTGAAGCTGACCGCCCCGCAGCTCCATAGGTCTTCGCTTCGCTCCGCTCCACCAGCCGCCCCATGAACTGCTTTGCTCGGCTCTGCTCCGCAGCCCACAAGCAGCTCCCACCGTCCCACGAACTGCTCCACCAGCCAGTCCACGAACTGCTCCGCTCCGCATCCCACAAGGAACTCCTGTCGTCCCACGAACCGCTCCGCTCCGCATCCCACAAGCAGCTCCCACCGTCCTATGAACTGCTCCACCAGCCTGTCCACAGGGCATTCCAGCCGTCCTGCAAACTGCTCCACAATATATCTTCAGGCTCTCCCACTACTTAACACAACGCTCAGTGATTTCAGCTCTTAGTCAGTTCAGCTCTTTGGTGAATTCAGCTTGTAGTAGGGGAGCCTCAATGCTGGTGCACCGTGAGCCCAAAGTGAACTCAGCAGCCTGTAACTAGATTCCTAATAGAATCAAAATTAGCTCTGATATTCCACAGTGGAGAGAAGAGGAAGTACAATTAGCATGTAAGGCCCTCACCAAGGGGCCCATACCAGTAAGTATTAATACTTGTCCCCAGTCTCTCTCAATCCACAGAGTTTTGGAACCCATGACCCTTGCCTAGCAAGTGCTACTTAGTTGATGGTGAGTCCCTCCATCATAACAAAAGGCCAAGTACAGTTCCACTGTCCTTGATTCCCATAATCAGGGTAATAACAATTTATTCTTCCTGCCCCAATAACAGAGACACTGGGGATCTGTGCAGCCAAAGTGACCATTTGGGCAGCTATGGCCTCATTCTAGGCGGGGTGGGTATGCCTATGCAAATGAGATCAGCCCCTGAAGTTCTTTTCCACAACTTGCCACACTTCACCACCAGATGTCAGGGTGGAGCTCATCCTGACTCTGCTTACATCAATATGGAACTTTTATGGAATTAATTTAACATAAGTACTTTGGGAGCCACGGGGTAATCAATAAGAACATGCAATCTCATTGTTGTTTATACTATCAGCATGATCCTGCAACCCCTTGCTCACGCTTCTGAGACTACTCATATGCATAAGGATAGCTAGTGTGAACAAGGGGTTGCAGGCTTGTGCCCCATAAATTCTAACTTCTCAATTTCCACCATTAGCAGAGATGCTCACAAATGCTGAATCCTAAAAGTGAGGTTATTGAAAATGGTAAAGAATTGATCCACATCATGCTAACTTTCCTGTATTCACACATTATTACCATTGTCCTTTTGTTTTTTTTTAAACCCATGAGCAAAAAAACCCACCTCTAGCAAATTGGGGCATTTGTTTTTAATGTTGAGTTTCCTCCCACATTTGAACTTTGGCTGATGGATATGTATGGTTGAAGAAATATATGTACAAATTCCTATAAACAGACCTAGGATTCAGTCAAATGTGCAGACATTAAATGGAAGTTACACTCTTTAATATTAGCCTTCTATCCAATTACCCTTTCAGAATACTTTTCCTTCTTCTTAATTTTTGTGTGACTGTGATGGTCACCTATAGCAAAAAAGTTACTCTTTGGTTGCTCATATGTCTTTGATTTAATAGAGATAAGTGGAATCCAAATAAGCCTTGTGCAAACTACCACATACCTTCAGTGCACCTTCAGCCTGATCTGCAACACTCATACTGTCCAAGTATTAGACCCTTTTGGACAGAACTGCCAATCATGCTAAATCATGTGCAGGGCTCAGTGATGTGGACAGATATTCACTCAGATTTAGAAAGAGACCACCAAAACTCACTCATTTGTGACCTTAACAGGATTTGGATCTAGGCCTCCAGAGGTGAAAGGCTTGTTCATTAAGCTGGTGGTGCTTTTTTAAAGATATTTTTGTAGCACTGGTAACAAAGCAAAACAAATAGATTCAGCCACATTCCAGCTGTCAAACTCTGTATCCACTTTGATGATTCTATGTAAATGCAGGAAACAGCCTTTCACAGTAAACTTTGAGCTGTTTCTCTCAAAATATCTTGTTACAGTGTGGGAGAAACATGACACTGAGGTTAATAAAGGATTAAAAATAATAGCTTTTAAAGAAGGGAAAGAGAATCACAAAGAAAACTACCTTGGAGCACAAAATGAAACAAAAGAGCACAAGAAGTGATTGACTGCCATACAATTAACAGATTAAAATATTCAGGTGACAAATATCTACATAAATCAGACTTTCCCTCAACTGTTGAAGTACTTAATAGCACAAAAACGTGGTGAAACAATCAAAAAGGTTTTACTACTAAGGCTTGCAATTTAGAAGGGGGTGCAAAAGAATAAAAATTATATGAAATCAAGAGTTAAGATATTTAAAGTTGTATAATATTTTTCAGCAAAAAGAATGAGGAGTACTTGTGGCACCTTAGAGACTAACAAATGTATTAGGGCATAAGATTCCAACGAGAAACTGCAGAACTGGAATTAATTTGCAAACTGGACACCATTAAATTAGGCTTGAATAAAGCCTGGGAGTGGATGAGTCATTACACAAACTAAAAACCATTTCCCCATGCTAATTTTTTCCCCTACTGTTACTCACACCTTCTTGTCAATGTTTGAAATGGGCCATCCTGGTTATCACTTACAAAAGTTTTTTTTTCTCTTGCTGATAATAGCCCACCTTAATTGATGAGTCTCGTTAGAGTTGGTATGGCAAACCCATTTTTTCATGTTCTCTGTGTATATATATATCTTCCTACTGTATTTTTCACTGCATGCATCCGATGAAGTGGGTTTTAGCCTATGAAAGCTTATACCCAAATAAATTTGTTAGTCTCTAAGGTGCCACAAGTACTCCTCGTTCTTTTTGCTGATACAGACTAAAACGGCTACCACTCTGAATATTTTTCAGAGAACCTGGACTCTAACCATATAATTGTTTATTCCTTACTGGCTGCAACGTCCATGTCTGGGATGATATCTTAGGCTATCTTGCTTTCTCAAAGGAATTCTGCAACCCCCGTTATTGCTCTTTTGCCTTTTATAAGGCTATCTCTACTCTAACAGATACTGCAACACAAACACTCCAGGATTTTCTGTGTTACTATTTATTTTGCTAGAAATTTTACAGAATAACTGAAACACAAATTCCTTTCCCTGAGGCACTTACACTCTAATTTTAGACGCAAGCCAGAGGATGAGGGGTGCAGCAAGCAAAGAGACACTTAAGCACATATTTAAGATAACAATCTCTGAGTAGTCACATTGTGTGAATCTGGACTCCACTGAAGTCTGTGGGAGTTTTTCTGTTAACTTCAATAAGGCCAAAATTTCACCCACTGACTTCATTATGGGACTACCTACAGAATGTAAAGGTAGGCACGCACATAAGACAGAACAAGGAACAATGGTCTCAAGTTGCAGTGGGGGAGGTTTAGGTTGGATATTAGGAAAAACTATTTCACTAGGAGGGTGGTGAAGCACTGGAATGGGTTACCTAGGGAGGTGGTGGAATCTCCATCCTTAGAGGTTTTTAAGGCCCGGCTTGATAAAACCCTGTCTGGGATGATTTAATTAGGGTTTGTCCTGCTTTGAGCAGGGGGTTGGACTAGATGACCTCCTGATGTCTCTTCCAAACCTATTCTTCTATGATTCTATTATAAGTCTTTGAATGATCAGAGATGGGGTGAAAAGAGGTGAAGAAGAACAAGAATTACAATTAAAAAGATTAATTCAAAATACTGTTTTGCAGGGCAGAAGTCTGGAGGTGGAAACTCTGCCTGGAGACCAAGTTGTGACAGCACAAGCAGCAGCAACCTCAGATATGCAGGGGAGTAAAATGGCTGCCAGGGGCCAATGCAGTCTGAAAAGTGGGTGGTGTGAGCTGGAAAAGGACCTTGGCCAGATAAGTACTAATTCAGTACCTGCCCTCAGATGCTCCTGTCCGTGAATATCATGTTTATCCTGCTGGGAAATAAAGCTCTCCCTCCAATTTACAGGCAGTAGAAACCCCACGCAATGGCAACAGAGACACTGTGTGCCCTTTGTTTGGATGAATGATCAACCCCTAGGGGCATAACAAATGAAGGAAAATGCTGAAATTAAAAAGTAGAGCTGGTCAGTAATTTTTCCATGAAAACACTGATCCATTGAAACTGAAACCAGTTGCAGGAAGGGATCAGTTTTGAATGATCTGGAGGATGGTGTGGATTGCACTCTCAGCAAATTTGCAGATGATACTAAACTGGGAGGAGTGGTAGATATGCTGGAGGGCAGGGATAGGATACAGAGGGACCTAGACAAATTGGAGGATTGGGCCAAAAGAAACCTGATGCGGTTCAATAAGGATAAGTGCAGGGTCCTGCACTTAGGACGGAAGAACCCAATGCACAGCTACAGACTAGGGACCGAATGGCTAGGCAGCAGTTCTGCAGAAAAGGACCTAGGGGTTACAGTGGACGAGAAGCTGGATATGAGTCAGCAGTGTGCCCTTGTTGCCAAGAAAGCCAATGGCATTTTGGGATGTATAAGTAGCGGCATAGCGAGCAGATTGAGGGACGTGATCGTTCCCCTCTATTCGACATTGGTGAGGCCTCATCTGAAGTACTGTGTCCAGTTTTGGGCCCCACACTACTAGAAGGACGTGGATAAATTGGAGAGAGTCCAGCGAAGGGCAACAAAAATGATTAGGGGTCTGGAACACATGACTTATGAGGAGAGGCTGAGGGAACTGGGATTGTTTAGTCTGCAGAAGAGAAGAATGAGGGGGGATTTGATAGCTGCTTTCAACTACCTGAGAGGTGGTTCCAGAGAGGATGATTCTAGACTATTCTCAGTGGTAGAAGAGGACAGGACAAGGAGTAATGGTCTCAAGTTGCAGTGGGGGAGGTTTAGGTTGGATATTAGGAAAAAACTTTTTCACTAGGAGGGTGGTGAAACACTGGAATGCGTTACCTAGGGAGGTGGTAGAATCTCCTTCCTTGGAAGTTTTTAAGGTCAGGCTTGACAAAGCCTTGGCTGGGATGATTTGATTGGGGATTGGTCCTGCTTTGAGCAGGGGGTTGGACTAGATGACCTCCTGAGGTCCCGTCCAACCCTGATATTCTATGATTCTATGATTCTATGATAAAGTGCCAATTTTGGGACGGGTGAGGGAAGGGAAAAAAAAAGTTTCAAAATTTTCAATGTCCCATTTCAACATTTTCAAAACAAAAAAATCTGCTTTGCCTTTCGAAGTGACTGTTTCAAAATTTAAGTTAATGATACTAGTCATAGTTGCCAACTTTCACGTGGTAAATAAGCACCCGACTTTCACAATAAGCCAAAAATCAAGCTAGTCCCATTTCAAAAACAAGACCAAAACAAAGCCAATCCCTAGAAACCCTGTCATAAATATAAAGGGAAGGGGTAAACCCCTTTAAAATCCCTCCTGGCCAGAGGAAAAATCCTCTCACCTGTAAAGGGTTAAGAAGCTAAAGGTAACCTCGCTGGCACCTGACCAAAATGACCAATGAGGAGACAAGATACTTTCAAACGCTGGGAGGAGGGAGAAAAACAAAGGGTCTGTGTCTGTCTGTATGCTGCTTTTGCTGGGGACAGAACAGGAATGGAGTCTTAGAACTTCTAGTAAGTAATCTAGCTAGGTATGTGTTAGATTATGATTTCTTTAAATGGCTGAGAAAAGAGGTGTGCTGAATAGAATGACTATTCTTGTCTGTGTGTCTTTTTTGTAACTTAAGGTTTCTCAGAGAGGGATTCTCTATGTTTTGAATCTAATTATCCTGTAAGGTATCTACCATCCTGATTTTACAGAGGTGATTCCTTTACTTCTATTAAAAGTCTTCTTGTAAGACAACTGAATGCTTTTCATTGTTCTAAGATCCAAGGGTTTGGGTCTGTGGTCAACTATGCAAATTGGTGAGGATTTTTACCAAACCTTCCCCAGGAAGTGGGGTGCAAGGGTTGGGAGGATTTTGGGGGGAAAGACGTGTCCAAACTACGTTTCCCAGTAAACCCAGTTAAAGTTTGGTGGTGGCAGTGGAAATTCCAAGGGCAAAGGGTAAAATTAATTTGTACCTTGGGGAAGTTTTAACCTAAGCTGGTAAAAGTAAGCTTAGGAGGTTTTCATGCAGGTCCCCACATCTGTACCCTAGAGTTCAGAGTGGGGAAGAAACCTTGACAAACCCCAACACTGTTCGTGACTAGCTCCCCCTGGCATGCATTCTGGGATTGTGGTGGGCCTGCTGTGCACCCCTGACTCTCTTCCCCCCTCACCCCTGCTTGCCTCTTGCCCCTGCTTGCCTCAAGCTGATCAAAAAAAAGAAACAACAAGGTACAAGCCATAAACTAGCCAACAAGCAACTCACAAGCCAATTAAGCCAAAAACAAGCCCAATTTCTGCGTTTTTTTCCCGGGATTGGCATGTCTGGTACTAACCATAAAATAAAAATTAACAAAAACAAAATGTTTTGATCAACAAATCATATTTTTTTTCCAGATTTTCAGTTCATGCTAATTTATGAGATTTCACCTTTCAGTCCCAATCTGATATGAGAAAATATGTTAGAAACCTCAAATTCTCATGCTGCAGGAAAAGCATTTCTTACCTAGCTCTAATTAAAAAGGTGTTCTCTCTGACTATAGACCCCTCTTCACAGGTTTTCTAATAAATAGTTCTTCCCTGTGTAATGAGCCAATCTACTAGAACACTATAGTTATAGAGAAAAGGTAGGAAACAATTTATTTTCATACCCAACTGAAGCCATTAGGGAAGCTAAAGCTATATACTGTATGTGGAAGGAATGCATTTACATACTTTCATTCCGAGAATGGGTTTCTCACTTTGAAATGGAAACAGTTTCCTAACTTAAAGTAGGTAATTACACACTCCATTAAACAAGTAATTAACAGATTACAATTTGGAGAAAAAAAAAACTTGAAAATGAGCAATTCAGATGCTGAACGTGAAGCACATTGTTATAATTAGCATAATACCTTTTGAATGGATTAACAAGTACACAATAAAAATGAAGAAAAAAATCTGTTTCCTCCATGCAGATCATATGCAACAAATACCATTTTATGAGCCTTACAAGAACATAGCTTAAGAAGAAACCTATCGTTAGTGACTTGTGCTAAATTACTCTAAAAAAACAAATAGATAAAAGTTTTTGAAGATTATTATGATGTGTGTGGCATATAGGGAAGAGTGAACATCAAAGGCCAAATTCTGCATTTGGACATGGAAGTGCCTCTCCTTTTGACTTGGAGCAGAATTTGTCCCAGAAGAATCACAGCCATGAAGTTTTACGTTGTGTAGTTCTAAATATCATGAAAGGTTACTATAACTGATACATCATCAAATATTTATATACCTTTTTATTTCAAGTTTGTTTGCTTTGTGCTTTGACTGTGCTTTAGACTGGATCCCCTGGCTTGCCAGAACAGGATTCATCTTGGGAAGCGTGGCGGGGGGCATTAGTGGTTATACCAGTCCCAAGGCTCCTACCCCTTCACTACAGTCATCTTAACCTTAAAATTACCCAGATATTGCTTTTCTTCATGTAATTGCCTTCATTTGAGGGGCCCAGTTAAAGAAAGGGAGACATAAAATATTAAATGAAATACAAAGATGAGGGGAAGAATGCAAAACTGAAACTATAGGAAGAAATTCTATTGCAGCTGAAACCATGGCTGTAATTAGAGCCCTATCAAATTCACGGCCAAGAAATATGCATCACAGAATGTGAAATCTGGTCTTCCACCGTGAAATCTGGTCTTCCACCATCAAATCTGGCCTTTTGTATGCTTTTACTTTACACTACACAGATTTCACAGGGGAGACCAGCATTTCTCAAATTGGGGGTTCTGACCCAAAAGGGAGTTGCAGGGGGGTTACAAGATTATTATGGGGGGGCCATGGTATTGCCACCCTTACTTCTGCACTGCCTTCAGAGCTGGGTGGCTGGAGAGTGGCGGCTGTTGGCTGGGCACCCAGCTCTGAAGGCAGCGCCCCGCCAGCAGCAGCACAGAAGTAAGGGTGGTAATACCATACCATGGTATGAGCACAGAGGGGAGCTAAAATGCCAAATCTTACACAAGAGAGTTGTTGAGGGGCTGCATAGACATCAAAGGTGGCTCTGTGATAATGCTATGCCTGCCCAATTGCTTCTTCCACCTTTGATTCCTACAGATGTTGTGATGAAACCCTTTCCCACAGAGCTAAGAGAGACGATTGTAAAGTGGAGTCCTTTCTCTGTATGCATATGGTGAGAGGTACAGGTGATTAATGTGCCAATGCTACAAAGAAAGGGTAGTTACCAGGAGACCCAAGAAGAGGCAGGGTAGTGCCCAACAGAAGGACAAGACTCCATGAGTTTCTTTCCTGCCAATCTCAGCATCACATCTTTGTTCTGACCATTTCCTTTCTTATATCCACTCCGCTGTTGGTCCTACCTACAAGAGCATGGTTCTAAGTTGGTCGTAGTTCACAATTTGTCTTCCCCCTTTCACATATTTTAAGATGTAAACAACTGGGTTTGATCCTGTGAGTTTGGGTTGGCTGCTGCAGCTATTATTATCCTGTATCAAGAAAGTGTAACTGAACTGATGGGCTGGATCCCCTTGCCACACCAGTGTGACTCCGTTGCCTTCAGTGAAGTTAGCTTTTTTATACTGTTATAATAGAGAAGAAAAATCAGGCCCCAGAAATCACAAGAGCTCTCTCAACTGACAATTAGCTGAAAGTAGTTTCATGCTGCCTTTTTGATCATATGGAGGGAAAAGTCTTCCAAACCAGAAATGGCAGCATAAAGCATTCTTCTCAGTGGTCCAACTTTGTGTCATGCAGTGCCTGGAAATGAAAAATTTGACTGCTGCTTTTATCAACATATACACAGTTGGCCTTCTTAAATCTACTTATAGCTTCCTTATTTGCTGATATTTTACTTGCAAATGAGTCTTCAAAATTTCTATGACAGAAACCTGCTGGGACTGCAACATAGTAATGAAGATTTGAAAACTGAATATGCTTATTAAGTTCACATTGTCAGATAATTTATAATAAAGTTAAAGACACAGTAATTTTTTATGCTGCTGTGGCAACTCCTTATTTATTGCCTGATATTCCTTGTAAATATTCTGGGCAGTGTCAAGCCTTCTTAGGAGATGTTTGTGAAATTATTACAGCCCTCCTCCCATGGAGGTCAATATGGGCACTGACTACCAGAAAGCAGGTCAGGTTCTTTGTTTGCAGAATACTTACTCCACAACTTTTCTCTTATTTGATTGTAGGAATGTCTGTTTGTTTTTACATTGTTTTTTTTTCCGAATGACACATCACAATCAAAACACCAAATAAAAGCTTGTTTAGAAATATATACATTTAATTCATTAACAGCAGTCACTGCTGTAGCACAGACGCAAAAGTCTAGAAAATCAGGAGATCAGCTATCCCAGGAATACTTGTATGTTGGGGGAGAGGGGCGTATGTTCTTATGCTACAATCCTATCTCACTGCGGCCAATTATTAAAATGGTCTGAGCACAGCATCATTTTCCCCTCTTACTGCATGTGTGCATCTCTAATCAAGCCCTCCCTTTGCCATATGCAATTAGCTATTAATAAAGCATTGTGAAATGTTTTTTGTATGAAAGATGCTATATATAACTATATACTACGTATTCTGCATTGGTACAAAAAAATAAAAAATCATCGGTGGGTACCAGCAAAGAAAAGATCTAGTTTATTCATGTATTTGTCATGTGTATTCCTGTTTCCATAGTTCACACATCAATGGTTTCTCATAGAAAACTACCATTCCACAGAATTTTACTTACTTTGGAATAAATTCATGGTATTCAAAATGAACATGTTCCTGTTTGCCTTTACTGTACCACCCATATGACCTATTGCAGGTGGACTGCACAATGCATTGTGCACCCCTTACATCCTACTTCAATGCTGATTTAAGGGTTGACCTGTGGATTAAGTGATGCGTAGGATCTTGCAGAGGCCTATTGAACTGGGAAAATTGCACCCTAGAAGCACAAAGTGCTAAATTGAGCCCTGGAAGTGAGAATAACTCCACTGAAGTGAGGGAGAGGAACTTGGCACAAGAAATATAAATTAGAGTTATTCAGGTTGAATGCTGAGATTCTGCTTGTTAAAGTTTTGCATGGAATAGGCAGCAAGGTTACATTCAGATTACTTAGGTGAATCAGGCCAATAGCTCTCTTGAGTTGTGCAAAATAAAACCAGCTTTAAAATGAATCCCGGCCATGGGTTAATTGTTTTAACCATTCAGAAACATATGAAAATAAACCTACCTAAATATAAAATCAACCCTATAACTACAAAGGAAAATAGTGGACAAATTTTGCTTTCTCTCATACTACATGCAACCTTATTGGCCTGATGTGATTGCTCTCCCCAAAATGATCAAGCGTTGCAGAAATTGTTTACCTTTTCTCACCCCTTCTACAATTGTCCCTACATGGGTTGCGCTCCCACCCGCCACAACAAATTAAGGTCTTACTACTTTTCAGTCGCTTCAAAAAAAATTACCAATTTTATCCAGCTTTGAGTTATTCAGTTTGATTATTTCCTGTACAATTTTTTTATTTCAATATTGATGACAGAAGTAAGTCACACTTTTAAACCAGGAATGACTGAATGATAGTACTGGTGTCTCTAATGAGCAGCCTCATGTTAGAAGATCAAACGCTAAGAATAATTTTAATTTTAGAAAAGTATTATGCAGCAACCAACTCTGAACCCCCACTCTCCCCTTTCTGTACCAGTCAAGACAAAAATCCCCCTCCTTTTCTATTTATGGATTATTTTTAGGATGAGTCCCTTTTCAGTGTCATACTATAGTCTGTTAATCAAAAAAACCAGCACCCTTGTGATACAAAACCATTCACAGGGGACACTGAACTGTAGCCTATATATAGCAATCGCTTTAGCTATAGTCAGATTAGGCAGCTCCCTAGGGTAGCGAATTCTGCCTGGGGTGACGGGGCCAAACCTGAGCAGTGCTTCAATCTCATGTTCCATGTTGCAGCAGCACTCACTCAAATTTGGCCTGGTCACTTCCCCATCACAGTGGAGGGGCAAGTAGGCAAAAACTAAGTAAATGGTGCTGAAACCTGGCGCTTGGCTCCCCCACTTCTATCATAGGCACCAAACGATCAGAAGGCTCACCAGGACCCCTCAGAAAATCTGATGGCAGGAGACGTCCTCTGGTTGAGAATCTCTGTTCTTAAGTGTGGGGGGCGGGGCACGCTAAAGTTTTGCCTGGGGTAGCAGATTGTCTTGAGAAGCCTCTGCAGATACAAATATTAAAAACCCAACAATTTTAGAGGATAAACCAACGCAAATTAAGGTGGAAATGAACCAAGTTGTCTTTCGGTATTCATTTTCTCTATGAAAATAAATAATTATCTAAAATATTTATGAGATGAAATTTATTTCTATTACAGGATTCAGTGTGACTCAGGTCATTGCCCAGGGATGTAGCACAGAAAACATAAAACTGGAGCACTTCGAGATTCTTCTTTTCCATGCCAGTGCAGATGATAAGGACCGGATCTCCTTGTCCTATGGGCTTTTAAGAGAGAGGTAAGGTGGAGGAAAACTCAATAGAGCTGTATGAAATTTTTCATGCAAAAAGTGTTTTGCTTTTGTTTTGCTTTTTCACAAAAAAAGATCTTTTTCAAAAACAAAACTTTACATTAAAACCTGTTGACATTATTGATATTTTTTGGATTTTTTTGCACAGTGTTCTGCAACATTTGTAATTGAAATTGTAAAAATGTATTTTATCACAATCATTTCAGAAATGTTTTGTTTGCCAAAAGGCCAGTTTTCAATAAGACAATTTTGATAAAAGAGTACTTACTTTATTGTTTTGAAAATTGTTTTGATTAGAATTTTAAGAAAAACAATAACTAAAAATGGCATGGAAAAATCACAAAAATGAAATATTTATCCATTTCAAAACCTGAAAAATGGAAACAATTCCAGAATTTCTAATTCTACCAGTTTTCAACCACCTCTCCCTCAACCTTCCCATTATGTAATTTCTCCTGTATCATTCCTTTAGCAGGTGGGGTTTTTCATCTTTTTACACCAGGCCAGGATTCTTCCCCAAAACCTAATGCAGTCCCCATTATCTTCAAGAGCCAGTGACCACATTCAAAATCTGTAGTGAAATCTTGCCCCCCCCCTAAAATCAACGGTAGTTTTGCCATTAACTCCAGTAGAACAGATTTCACCACTGAAGCTTAGGCCGGTAAGCTTAGCATTGTTATGACTTTTCCCCCTCCTCTCATGAGTAGAAGTTTGAAAGTGGTTGCAATTGTTGGCAGCTAATGTACATTTTCATTTAATTCAAGTGCTGCAACTGCTATTGTGCTTCAGAGAGTACATGGTTCAAGTAAGAGTCATATTTCTTGTATTGATCTGCAGTGTGTGTGCAGTTTGAACCTTCCTATGTGGAGCCTGATGAAGCCTTTTAAGCAGTAGCTAGGATGAACGCTAGCTTCATATTATGCTGGGAAAGCTCTCTCTATTTATTTATGCTCAGCAGATCCAATGGCTTGCTGAAGATGGGAGAAGTGTGTACTGGTTTTGCTCTTTAGAGACTGAAGGATTGAAAGAAGATATACAGTAAATTCTGCTACTACTGACAGTTGATAGAAATTATTTTTTAGCTGTAATAATAGCAGTGTTTTGAGACCCTGGTGTAGATGTACTTGGGGGGGGGAAAGAATTACTATTCTCGCCAATTATGCTAAAAGAGGTTCTAAAAGGAAAATTAGAAAAGCTATTGCCAAATGTAATTTACTGCATGGATCATTCATGCATATTTAAGTCCTTGTTGACCTTTGAGAGGGCCTATATACTCATTCTGTGCTATTATTATCAGCTACTTAACCTTGCTCATACTCTATCCACCCATCCATCTAGTCCTTATACTGGGATCTAGTACTGCAGTATCTGAGCAATCCAAACAGGAAATAAAGTTTTTCAACAATTTTCTATATTGACTTTCTATATGATTTCTTCTTGTTAAGTAAAGAAAAAAAATAGAGCTGGGCGGAAACTGGCAATCCCATTTCATGGTAGATTCCAAAATTTCAAAATTTGGTTTGGTTCTGATTCTGCACAATTTAAAAAAAATATCAATCTCCATGTAATCTCCATGAAATAGAATTATCGTTCTCCACCAAGCTCAGCTGGGTGCCCTAACCCAAAAGCCTGAGAGATTGGGAGCTGGGACTCTCAGAGTTTTCAGGCTACAGGCTTGCCATCAGACCCAAAGTGGACTGCCAAGGAACCTGGAAGTCCCAGGAGTCCAAACTTGTGAGAAGTCATGAATCTGGGAGTCAGGGCTCCCAAACTCTCAGCTCCTCGTCAGCCTACCAGACAGGCTGAGAAGCAGCTAGGAGCCTGGGCCCCTCAGTAGTCTGCCAAATGGGCTGCCAAGGAGATGGACAAGTGAGCTGGAAGGAAACCAGCCAGGTCTCTAGAAGAATTTTATTGAAACTGAATTGTCTTCACTCAGGAGAGTGTCCTAACCACTAAACTATAAAATTATTCTCAATCTATCTGGTCCACTGCATATTTATTTATACTATTTGGAGTGGTTTCAACAGGAGAGATTGAGGGCACTCCACATTAGAATACCTCATAGTCTAGTGGTTAGGACACTCACATGAAAGATGGGAAACCCCTGTTCAAATCCCTTCTTCTCATTCTGGGTGACTGCTCTAACAACTAGGCTAAAGGTTATAAGGGAGGTCACCTCCTTAGCCATTTTGTGTGATTAAGCAGTCTCCGCTGCCATTCTTGCAAGAAATAACTTAGGTGGCTGACTCCAGGAGAGCAGTGGGACTTAGGGACACCCCTTTCTCACTGGCACCTGCTCTTGGCTGTCCTAGACAGCTCCTTGCTTAGTGGCTGGTCTTTGTGGACCCCATTCTCAGGCACAAATATCTCCCCATGCATTGTATAGAAAGCTTAGGTGCCTAACTCAGACTTTGCGAATTCCAATGGGTGGCTAGGCACCTAAAGTTAACATTGCACTCAGCAAAGTCCCTTTGAGGAACTGGACCATAATGTTCTTCTATTAAGCATTCCATTAAAAAATGTCATTTTAAAAATGGTTGCTGTCTCCAATTGTTTTCAATAAAACTGAGGCCACAGGTGTCCTCAGTTGTTAAGGTGATCCAAGTCAAAATAGTCACTACCGTCTTACTGTTCCCAATGGAAAAGAAACCAGTCGGGGACTATAAATACTGTTATGCACTAATAGAATTCCATATTTATTAACTGGCATCAATTCATGACAGAGTTAAGGTTGTTTGGGTGCCTTAATTCTGCATTTGCATATTCTACATGTAATCATAAACAACCTAGGGCTGGAAGGGACCTTGAGAGGTCATCTACTCCATCCTCCTGCACTGAGGCAGGACAGGAATATTTGAATCATCCCTAAAAAGTGTTGGTCTGACCCATTCTTGAAAACCGCCAGTGACAGGGATTCTACAACTTCCTTTGGTAACCTGTTCTGGAGCTTAACTATCCTTACAGTTAGAGTACATATTTGGATTTCTTTTAAATTTAATTTTAATTTTCAACTTCCAGGCCTATGAATCTAATTTGGGGATAATTGTAACATCCCTGTAATAATTTTACCCTTATTTACTGATGTGAACTCTACTTTAATTTAATTTGAATGTTGTTTTTATCTAGAATATTTATTATGGCTGCACAGAGATTAAATGACGGACATATGTCTACAAATATTTGATAATTTAAACAAAAAATGAGTGATTTTTGAAGATAGTACTAGGAGTAATTTGATGAAATTTTAAATGAAGAGATATAGGCTGAATATCTGGAAAAACTTCCTGACAGTGAAGTCTGTTATGATACAATATCCCAAAAAAACCCTTGGGGAAGCCCTGACATTGGGACATTTAAAACTAGAATGTGTCTATTATATATATTATAAATAATTTGCAACACAACTTGCATGGGGTCATGCTATTTCCCTACAATTCCTCTGTCAAAGGAAGAAAAGACAAAAGTCACTGTTGTTAGCTCTTGCATCCAGGCTTATCAGGCAGTTGCCTATGGTAGCAAACTGCTTGGATCAGAAAAATGTGTAGTGACCCTTTGTTGTGTGAATGGCCATGCAATAAGGAATGCTGGCATTTTCAAGTATGTCTTGAGCAACAAATATCCTAGGAGGGAAACTTGAAAATAATGATCCTGATTCTCCACTGCCTTGCAGCTAGGGCAGTCATTTACAATTGTGCAAAGTTGGTATAAAATGTTAGCCAACCAGAAAGGCACATCCACATTGCACAGGTCTGAGTGACTACAGAAGGTGCAAGATAGTGGAGAATCAGGCTAATTCCATTTGAGGATAAACTTTTGGAAAGGAATTTGAGAGCCTGAGGGTATTATTTCAGAACTGTTTTGAAAAGAACCATAGCAAAAAGCATTTTTAACCTTTTGCGAAATAAATAGGTAAATTTATTTGTCAGATTGTCTTACCTTTCATTGTTCCACTGTGAATTACAGACTGAGTATTGCAGAAGGAAGGCCAAATGGTCACCAAAATGCAAACAAAAATATGTTAATAAAGGTTGTGTATAGCTTTCTACAGCTTCTTTTCTTAATTATTACAGAGGCAGAGAGACTGTCCGTCTGCCTCAGGGGACTTTTCACTTTATATCCTTGAAGCTGTAGGCAGAGCTTTTGTTTATGAAAACCGCACAGACAATAGTTTATATTTCTTCAAGTGCTGTATCTATTTAACTGTGATACATTCAATGATAAGGAGGCAATCTCTCTTCATTCGGTGCTCATCAGCATGTAGATACACACCTCTATGATGTATGGTACTTATGTGTGATGTATGTTTTCTAAATCTCAACCTCCTCAGTCAAAATGTGACAGAGTACCCTGAAAAAATGGAGTGTAACAGTGGCATTCATTACTGCTAACTAGGTATAATTGCTTTGTACACACCTCACCCATCCATCTGCTAATGTTTCAGTGTAAGAAATACATTTACAATGTCAATGTCAGCATTTTGTTACATAGAGTTGAAACCACCACTTTAGCTAAGATTCTCGATGCTACCTAAGAGATTTGACTGTCCAGTTCCCATCCAGATTAATGAGAGTTTGGTATCCACATTCCCTAAGCATCTAAAAATCTCAGCCTTTGACTCCTGTGAACCTTTTGAGAAATGGTATCGCCTTTGTCATTGTAAAGCTCAGAAGGAGTAGCAGTATGTGTAAATGTTCATCTACTGGCTGCAAATGTCTCAGATAATCTGCAAAAAAAGTGATAAGAACACACAGTAATGGGGAAAAATTCAAGAAAAGTTAACATTTCTGAGGTATTAGATATGCTTGTTAGTGATATTTGGAATTATTCTGACAGCTTTCATTACAATTCCTTCTCCCATTATTTTTTTTTAAAATATTTTCCCTCTACAGAAATGCACTCAGCTATGTTACAATTAACTTGGCTGCCAAAAGATATCATGTATCATCAGATGCTCACCGGCCTAAGGTAGTCACAGAGTGGCAGTAGTATTGTTCAGTGTTTAGGCAGGTCAAAGCAATGGCAACATTAATTATAGTTATTGTCAAGACACTGCTTAATGCCTTTAACAATAAACCTTGTCATATGTCAGGGCTTGCATATTTTCTTTTAACCTTGCATAGTGTAGGGGAGAAGATTTACTTTGAATGTTCAAATTGGCGAGCATGTTCCTATAATAAGTATAGATATAGTACCACTTACATTTTAGGCGGTTTAGACATTTAGTGTATGAATAGGGAATGGGCAAAGAGATCTAGAAAAACCTTTGTAACTTGGACAAACAGTAAGTAATAAACCAGAGCTGAGCAACATGGCCTAAAAGACTGGCTTAAAAACCCACCCTGCCCCTCCTGCACTCCACAACTTTTCAATATACATTAAATTACACACCAAACACTACATTAAAAGAATATTAAAGTTGCAAAATCAAGCATTCAGAAGTTAATAAATGACAGAATGTAGGCTGTCCATGCAGCTTGCTTGCATATATACATTCAGCCTTTAATTACATAATCACATTTTTTCCTCAAAGGACCCCTTCTCATTCCAAGGTTTTTTGACAAGCTGAAGGAAAGAAAAATAGTAGTAACTAATAATTAATAATTAATAATAATGAATAATTCCAGCATGTGATATAATATTGTCCCCCATGAGTCATCAGAAGGTCTGGAACATTTAAATCCACAGCACAGACTTCTACCACTTAAGATAACAGAATAACTGACAGGCTGACAATCTACTATTGCTATGTGGACTAGTCACTAGAGGGGAATGAGACAAAACACCTGAGTTGGTTTCACAGATATTTGCTGACAGCAGATGAATGCTGAGACTTAGAAATCTTGGAAGGGAATGTTCTGTAATGGTCACAGACCCTTCTGCCCCTGTCCCCTTTAGTCTGTTCCTGTCCCAATTTAAATCCTGTCTTTTCCTCAGATCCTCATCCCAGTCTTCCCCCAACCCTAGTAGCTTATGCCCATCCCTGTCTCCTCATCCAGCCAGTCCCAGTCTTCATGCCCCCCTCCCTCCAGGCTCTTTGTCCAAGTGCCCATCCAACCTGCGTTCCTCATTTCAGTCCCAGTCTCTGCTCAGTTAGTCACAGTCCATCCCCATGACCTCACAGGTCCTTATGCACTGCCAGGCCCCTCTCTAGTTTGCTTGTGCACTTCCAGTTTCCCCTTTACACACATACACAAGTCAGCTCCCAGTTGTTTTCCCAACACCCAAGCCCAACCGTTCTCAGTTTGCCCATTCTGCAATGCAGCTTGCTTCCCCCCACCCCCCGCCCTCACTTGCATGGACACCACCAGGGGGAGCCCTGAGAGCATGAAAGAGAGAGAGAGGGTCACCCCACTTCTGCCAGTTTCTGGGCCTGGTGCCACAGCAGCTTGCAGCAGCCAAGAACAGAAATTTCAGGCAAAGTCCTGCTCATGCCCTTCCTCCCTGGGATAGAGCATCCTTAGTCACACTGAGAGAACGGCACATGCACAGCCTAGTTAGCACCATGAGCTGCGAGGGGGCTGAAAATGTTTAGTAGAGTTACTATCTTCAGAGGATTTAGATGCCAAATTCTAATAAGAGTCGAATGTGCATATGCAAACTGAGATTTTTCAGATGTAACTTGTCCAACTTTGGGCATATTTTCACACAGACAGCAAAAGGCACGTCCCTGACACCAGACTGTGCCTCTGTGTATGCTGGGAGATAGTTGTGTGATTGGTTGAGTAAATGTATGATGTTGAGGCTCAACAATTCACTTCCTTGATTTTGAGGATTTATAGGGGAAATACCAGACTGTGACTCAAGGCCAAAAATCTTTGAGATCTAGGGGAAATCCAGCAGGTCTCACAGTAAGGAGCTAAGACCCAAGAACAAAAAAGATTATTCCTTTCAAATTGTTGTGGAGATTGTGAATACTCCTAAGACTTTCTCTGTTGACTTCAAACTACTTTGTAAATGTACATTTCCCACTGTTATAAAAACTGATGGGCCAATCACATCCTTGTGTTAGGAACCTTTATTTTCTTCCTAGTTATTACTTTACAAAGCCACAAGTTGTTACTGATTCATGGTCTACCGTAGTCACTACGCTGAATGGTTAGTAATTTAATTTAATGTGTTGCAACAAAATCAGAACTCTGGAAAGTTAACCTTAAATCACCTTTGAATGATTAAAGAAGTGTTTGATGTCCTGCAGCATGCCCTATTTCAGGTACCAAATGCTTTCTCCCTTTTATGATGATAACAAGCGCTGATTCACAAATTCATTAAAGCATCTGCTTCCCAGATTGATAACATGAGAAGAGAGAGGGAAGCAAGGATGATATTATGCTGCTGCTCACTAACATCCTGGCTGCCCTTTTCCATAGCACAGCCAGGACTTTGGGGGCACACAGCCTCAGCAGTCACCCCTTTCCCTTCCTAAAAGTATCTATTGGATGTAGTCCTCCAGACAATTTTACCGAGGAGGAGTGGCCTTTTAAAAAGGACCTATCATCTTCCATGAAGGAAAGAATCAGCAGAAGCAATGACATAGAATCATAGAATATCAGGGTTGGAAGGGACCTCAGGAGGTCATCTAGTCCAACCCCCTGCTCAAAGCAGGACCGATCCCCAATTAAATCATCCCAACCAGGGCTTTGTCAAGCCTGACCTTAAAAACTTCTAAAGAAGGAGATTCCACCACCTCCAAAGGTAACACATTCCAGTGTTTCACCACCCTCCTAGTGAAAAAGTTTTTCCTAATATCCAACCTAAATCTCCCCCACTGTAACTTGAGACCATTACTCCTTGTCCTGTTATCTGCTACCACTGAGAATAGTCTAGATCCATCCTCTTTGGAACCACCTTTCAGGTAGTTGAAAGCAGCTATCAAATCCCTCCTCATTCTTCTCTTCTGTAGACTAAACAATCCCAGTTCCCTCAGCCTCTCCTCGTAAGTGTTCCAGTCCCCTAATCATTTTTGTTGCCCTCAGCTGGACTCTTTCCAATTTTTCCATATCCTTCTTGTAGTGTGGGGCCCAAAACTGGACACAGTACTCCAGATGAGGCCTCACCAATGTCAAATAGAGGGGAACGATCACGTCCCTTGATCTGTTGGCAATGCCCCTACTTATACATCCCAAAATGCCATTGGCCTTCTTGGCTACAAGAAGGCTGCTTACAACACCAGACAGAGGCTGCTTACAACACCAAAATGCAAGGAGGAATAAGCTAGCCAAACCTCCTTTCCCGCTTATTACCTCAAGAGGCCAGAACTTCATAGGCACAGGACTCCATCAGATCCCCCTGCATCCCTGCAGCAGCACTGGGGATCACACATGTATGGCCTGAAGAGCCTTATGGTGTTAGTGTTCTGGATTGTGTGTCCTGATTTTTTTTTTTTTTTTGGGGGGGGGGGTGTTACGTGACTGGCTTGGGTGTGGAAATGTGGGGCAATTGTGTTGTGATTTCACTCAGTCATGTCTTTTAGGTCCCTACATATTACTTCAGTTACAGATGTCACTGAAGCTATATATTGTATAACTAAATTAATTAGCAAATCACTTTGAATATTTCCTTCTACAACTATGGATGGAATACAAGATTACCAGTTATGGTCTTTTGTCTGACAGATAGAACAGAATAACATGACATTGAATCTTATTAGCCACTGGAATGTTTCTATAGGTGATTCTCTCTCTCTCTCACTCTGACTGTAATTACAATCAAACATTAGAGGGACAAGGTGGGTAAAGCAATATCTCAGACTTGAAGAAGAGTTCTGCGCAGCTCAAAAGCTGATCTCTTACACCAACAGAAGTTGTTCCAATAAAAGACATTATCTCACTCACCTGATTTCTCTAATATCCCCATAGATCAACAAGGCTACAACAACACTGCAAACTGCAATCTAACATGTTACATTACATGAGTTTTGAAAAATAGCCAATAGTAGAATGAGGATGTATGTTTATTTATCAATTAAAATTCAGCTCATTTTCAGTAGGAACTCTGTAATGTTCATAGCTCTGAACAAAACATTATGGTTGTTCTTTCAAAATTTTACAACTGAACGTTGACTTAATACAGCTTTGAAACTCTACTGTGCAGAAGAAAAATGTTGCTTTCCCTTTATTTTTTTAATAGTTTACATTTAGCACAGAACTCTACTATATTTGCTTTTTATTCATTTATTTAATTTTGTCTCTGCTGCTGCCTGATTGTGCACTTCCAGTTCCAAATGAGGTGTGTGTTTGACCTGTCAGTTCGTTACTCTGGTGTTCATAAATCTGGGGTTCTACTGTACTGTATAAAAATATAAAATGCTATTTCTGGTGTGTAGTTTGGTTGTCTATGTTCTTTTCCTACTCACTGATCAGTTCTGGTGCCTTAGCTTTTACATTTTTAGATAAATTATAACAGAGGATTATGATGCAAATATCACATACAATAATTCAAATAAATAACACACGTTTATATAGCATTTTTCATCTTGACAGAATGCCCAGGTTCTGAATAATGCCTTGTTGTGTATGACTTCAACCCTAATACATGCCTCTCACATACTTTCCATAAGTGCTAATTAGTATTAGGCATGGTAATGGCTAGAGAAGCAGGATCTTCTCATATTTAAATAGGTTTCAGAGTAGCAGCCCTGTTAGTCTATATCCGTAAAAAGAAAAGGAGGACTTGTGGCACCTTAGAGACTAACAAATTTATTTGAGCATAAGCTTTTGTGAGCTACAGCTCACTTCATCAGATGCATTCAGTGGATAATACAGTGGGGAGATTTATATACACAGAGAACATGAAACAATGGGTGTTACCATACACACTGTAATGAGAGTGATCAGGTAAGGTGAGCTATTACCAGCAGGAGAGTGGGGGGGAAAAAAACCTTTTGTAGTGATAATCAAGGTGGGCCATTTCCAGAAGTTGACAAGTACTTCTGAGGAACAGCGGGGGGGGGGAATAAACATGGGGAAATAATTTTACTTTGTGTATTGACCCATCCACTCCCAGTCTTTATTCAAGCCTAAGTTAATTGTATCCAATTTGCAAATTAATTCCAATTCAGCAGTCTCTCCTTGGAGTCTCTTTTTGAAGTTTTTTTGTTGAAGAATTGGCACTTTTAGGTCTGTAATCGAGTGACCAAAGAGATTGAAGTGTTCTCCGACTGGTTTTTGAATGTTATAATTCTTGACGTCTGATTTGTGTCCATTTATTCTTTTACATAGAGACTGTCCGGTTTGACCAATGTACATGGCAGAGGGGCATTGCTGGCACATGATGGCATATATCACATTGGTAGATGTGCAGGTGAACGAGCCTCTGATAGTGTGGCTGATGTGATTAGGCCCTATGATGGTGTCCCCTGAATAGATATGTGGACAGAGTTGGCAACGGGCTTTGTTGCAAGGATAGGTTCCTGGGTTAGTGATTCGGTCGTGTGGTGTGTGGTTGCTGGTGAGCATTTGCTTCAGGTTGGGGAGCTGATTGTAAGCAAGGACTGGCCTGTCTCCCAAGATTTGTGAGAGTGATGGGTCGTCCTTCACGATAGGTTGTAGATCCTTGATAATGCGTTGGAGAGGTTTTAGTTGGGGGCTGAAGGTGACGGCTAGTGGCGTTCTGTTATTTTCTTTGTTAGGCTTGTCCTGTAGTAGGTGACTTCTGGGTACTCTTCTGGCTCTGTCAATCTGTTTCTTCACTTCCGCAGGTGGGTATTGTAGTTGTAAGAACACTTGATAGAGATCTTGTAGGTGTTTGTCTCTGTCTGAGGGGTTGGAGCAAATGTGGTTGTATCGCAGAGCTTGGCTATAAAAGAACATTAATTCTTCAAATGTCCTGCTGAAGGAGCCCTATCACAGCAAAGAAATGATGCCATTTCAATGGATAGGTGGGCATAACAGATCTATTTATAGAAAACACTGGTTGGGTTTGACATTTCAGAGTGGCCCAACAGTATGGCAGGTATGTGGTAAGAAACATTCAGAGGATGTGTGTGATGTACATTTTGCCATGGTATGGTCTTTGAAAATCTGTGTTTCTTTGCACATTTTTATATGCAGGCTAAAAGCAGAGCATTTGATCCTAGTCATTGAGGGAGTAGCTAGCATAGTTTGCCACTGCGGTGGGTGAGGGAGGCAGAGATTAAAGTAGACTCAGACAGGAGGGGAAGCTACAGATTTCTACAGGTATGTTAGCAACAAGAAGGTGGTCAGGGAAAGTATGGGACCCTTACTGAATGGGGGAGGCAATCTCGTGCAGATGATGTGGAAAAAGCTGAAGTACTCAATGCTTTTTTTGTCTCAGTCTTCACAGACAAGGTCAGCTTCCAGACTACTCCACTGGGCAGCACAGCATGGGGAGGAGGTGACTAGCCCTCTGTGGAGAAAGAAGTGGTTTGGGACTATTTAGACAAGCTGGATGAGCACAAGTCCATGGGACTGGATGCGCTGCATCAGAGGGTGCTAAAGGAGTTGGTAGATGTGATTGCAGAGCCATTGGCCATTATCTTTGAAAACTCATGGCAACTGGGGGAGGTCCCAGAAAAAGTCAAATATAGTGCCCATCTTTAAAAAAGGGAAGAAGGAGAAGCCGGGAACTACAGACCAGTCAGCCTCACCTCAGTCCCTGGAAAAATCATGGAGCAGGTCTTCAAGGAATCCATTTTGAAGCACTTGGAGGAGAGGAAGGTGATCAGGAACAGTCAACATGGATTCACCAAGGGCAAGTCATGCCTGACCAACCTGATTACCTTCTATGATGAGATAACTGGCTCTGTGGATATGGGGGAAAGCAGCGGACGTGATATATCTTGACTTTAGCAAAGCTCTTGATATGGTCTCCTACAGTATTCTTGCCAGCAAGTTAAAGTATGGACTGGATGAATGGACTATAAGGTGGATAGAAAGCTGGCTAGATTGTCAGGCTCAACGGGTAGTGATCAATGGTTCAATGTCTAGTTGGCAGCCAGTATCAAAAGGAGTGCCCCAGGGGTCTGTCCTGGGGACTGTTTTGTTCAACATCTTCATTAATGATCTAGACCAGTGTTTCCCAGACTTGTTCCGCCGTTTGTGCAGGGAAAGCCCCTGGCGGGCCGGGCCGGTTTGTTTACTGGCTGTGTCCGCAGGTTCAGCCAATCGTGGCTCCCAGTGGCTGCAGTTTGCTGCTCCAGGCCAATGGGAGCTGCTGGAACCAGCGGCCAGTATGTCCCTCAGCCCACGCCGCTTCCCACAGCTCCCATTGGCCTGGAGCAGTGAACCTCGGCCGAACCTGTGGACGCGGCAGGTAAACAAACTGGCCTGGCCTGCCAGGGGCTTTTCCTGCACCAGCGGTGGAAAAGTTTGGGAACCACTGATCTAGATGATGGGATGGATTGCACCCTCAGCAAGTTCACAGTTGACACTAAGCTGCAGGAAGAGGTAGATACGCTGGAGGGTAGGGATAGGGTTCAGAGTGACCTAGACAAATTGGAGGATTGGGCCAAAAGAAATCTGAGTTTCAACAAGGACAAGTGTAGAGTCCTGCACTTAGGATGGAAGAATTCCATGCACTGCTACAGGCTGAGGACTGACTGGCTAAGTGGCAGTTCTGCAGAAAAGGACCTGGGGATTACAGTGGACGAGAAGCTGGATATAAGTCAACAGTGTGTCCTTGTTGCCAAGAAGGCTAATGGCATATTGGGCTGGATTAGTAGGAGCATTACCAGCAGATGGAGGGAAGTGATTGTTTCACCTCTATTTGGCTCTGGTGAGGCCACATCTGGAGTACTGTGTCCAGTTTTGGTGCCCCCGCTACAGAAAGGATATGGACAAACTGGAGAGAGTCCAGCAGAGGGCAATGAAAATGATTAGGGCGCTGGGGCACATAATTTATAAGGAGAGGCTGAGGGAACTGGGATTATTTAGTCTGCAGAAGAGAAGTGTGAGGGGGGATTTGATAGCAGCCTTCAACTACCTGAAGGGGGGTTCCAAAGAGGATGAAGCTCGGCTGTTCTCAGTGGTGGCAGATGACAGAACAAGGAGCAATGGTCTCAAGTTGCAGTGGGGAAGGTCTAGGTTGGATATTAGGAAACACTATTTCACTAGGATGGTGGTGAAGCACTGAAATGGGTTACCTAGGGAGGTGGTGGAATCTCCATCCTTAGAGGTTTTTAAGGCCCAGCTTGATAAAGCCCTGGCTGGGATGATTTACTTGGGTTTGGTCCTGCTTTGACCAGGGAGTTGGACTAGATGACCTCCTGAGGTCTCTTCCAACCCTAATCTTCTATGATTCTGTTCTCTCACAGGACCAGCTAAGGAAGAGAGGGATCTGAGCTGGAATGCTGCTCGGCCAAACCAATGAGAGAAGAAGATGCTCTCCCTTTGCTTTTAGCAGAGAAAGGAAAGCTGGTCTCCTCCCCACATTCCCCTTACTTTAATCTTTGCACATAGACTTCCCCTTGCTGTCATTAGCAAAGCATAGATGTTAAAGCATCTGGATGTCCACTTGCTGCCTGTTGACTGCTACAAAGATTATAAGCTTTCTGTTCCTGATTCATGCTTGAATGCATGCCACTGGTGAATGAATACTTAGGTGCACATGCTCAGAGAGATCTTCTTATGCAACAATGCCTCACATGTCCGCAATGGCTTCATAGACAGCACTGTTTGCTATCACTTTCTAATGTCACCTTCAGCTGTAACATTTTTATTGTTGTTGTTTTTAATTAAATTGCA
Organism: Chelonia mydas; assembly: GCF_015237465.2. NCBI lineage: Eukaryota > Metazoa > Chordata > Testudines > Cheloniidae > Chelonia > Chelonia mydas. The sequence continues at coordinate 102,705,971 of NC_057852.1, forward strand.
TCCTGATGGAATACACAATAATGACATTACTTTCTTGATGGCCATTGGATCAGCGCACAGTTTTGCACCAGCATTCCACTGAAATCTTTAAGGGTACCATACATGCTGGTACTTCAGCAATGCACAATAAATAAGCTGCCATTACGAAAAACAGACTTTCATTTTCAGGTTAATCATAAAATAGAAATTCTGGCAGTAGACCCAGAGTTAAACATTACGTGTTTAATAGCTCTATCCTCTGGACAGTTTTATCTTTCAAATATCTTGGTATTTGGATTGATCAGTCACTTAAGCGTATGTACTATACATACCAAATAGTGAAGAATAAAAAATTAGTCTCTATTTTGAAGTTCTATAGTGAGGAATATACTTCTGAGGGAATTCTGCACCACTGTGCAATGCAGAATTTGTATATAATTAATGTTCTGCACAGAATTTCATTTTTCCCTGTAGAGTTGGTGCTGCAGAGCTGCTGGCCGATACCAGGGGCTGCTGGACACCACAGAGCCTGGCTCCTCAGCTCACAAATAGAGGACGCTGCCAGGGGTAGGGGGAGATTGAGGGTTCCTTGCAGCTGTAGTTCCCAACATGCCCTGAAGGAAGGAGGCGGCATGCAGGAAACGCTATACAAGCCTGGGATCCAGCATTAGGCTGTTTCTTCTTCTGGATGCCTGGGCTGTGGGGGGCAGGTATCTGGCCCCACAGCTGGGCTCTGGGGGGCAGAGGGAAGGTGTATGGGCTGAGGGGGCTCACGCAGCCCCCTCCAGTACTCCCCCAGTACCCTCTCCCTGTACACACAGACTCCTACAGCACCCTCCAAATACCTCCTCCAAAACACACACACACACACACACACACACACACACACACACACACCCCACTCTGGCACCCCCCAAATACCCCCTCCCAGTACACACATCCTTCCAGCACCCCAACTACCCCTGCCAGCACCCGCAACTGTACCGCCCCCTCCAGCTCCCTCTTCCCCTCCTTCCTCTATGTGGGAACCTCTATATGGTAACCCTATGGGGACAATGAGAAAAAACAAGAATTGACTAAAAAAACAGAGGAGCAGAGTTTTCCCCCAAAGTGTGCCCAGCTGGCACCTGTGACACATTTCGAATGAGGCTCCAAACAAAAGCAGAACAGAGAAACAGGAACTGGGTTGCCATGTTAACTCTCTACTCCTGGCAGAAATTTTCTTTGTTGCCTGTATTGTTGCAGACATACTAGCTGACAGGTATCTGGAAATAAATTACCAAAATATCTGATTATATTGTGTTATTTTGACAAAAATATGCAGAATTTTAAAAATATTGTATGCATAATTATTAATTTTTGACACAGAATTCCCCCCAGGAGTAAATAGAATAGCTAAATGCAAAGGTAGAAAAATAAGTGTTTCAGATGTCGTGTTTAACCATAATAATGCCTAGTTAACAGATGATTATCTAAAAGAGTGGACTCATCTTAGTGATGTTGACAAACAAGTAGAGTTTTTAATGAAGGACTTGACTTGTGCTTTTATTCTAGAGGTGGGATTTTCAAAAGTGGTTAGTATTGGCCGAACTCTGCTCCCACTGAAGCTAAGGGTGGAAATTTCACCATTGGCTTCAGTAGGAGCAGAGTTGGCCAATACAAAGCACTTTTGAAAATCCCACCTCTAGAATAAAAGCACAAGTCAAGTGCTTCATTAAAAACTCTACTTGTTTGTCAACATCTTTATTATCCACACAGTGACTTTAATTGCTGTTATATGAACAGCATTTTACTAGATCTATTTATTAGCTCCCAAATTATAAGCATTCACTTGTTATACAGGGTTTGTGGTAAGTAATATCAAGTAGTGCCATAGATCAGTGAATGTAGCTGATGTCATGCATTCTGAAAGTGTGAAACCACATAGAGCAATTAGCCTCTGTTGTCATTACCAACTGATAGCAATACCATTATTAATTCAGAAGTCGTAGTCACATGAGTAGCCTCACTATTTGCGTAAGTATGGTTAGGGACTTTCAGAGGTTATGCAAGCTGTACATTCCACCAAGGGCTGGCCTGCATTGTAAATGTTTGCTTCTTCATACATTTTAAGAAAGCCAGAAGCAACCATTATGATTGTACAAGCAGAAAAATTGAAACAATTAAAATAATTGTCATGTAATACAAAAACATTAATTCTTCTAGTTCTTTTTCAGGCTGTTTTTCTGTATACTTAACTTTTAGTGCTTCTTCATTTTTGGCATTTGACTTTAAATATTTAACAATGGGATTCCATATTAACATTTTCTCCAAACTCAGCATCCTGCCTCCTTGAATGTGCTATGTATCTGTGGAAACTTGCCAGGCACATGAAAGAAGGTCATATGTCCCAGCGTGATGAAGGAAATGGAAAAAGAAGAGCGAGAGGTTCACACAAATATATTTTCCAAAACACTCCTGAAATCATGGACATTTTAGATTAACTGCATAAGCAGCTTCTGTACATCTTTAACCTGCGCTGCTAGCACAGATGTTGGCAACATCATAGGGGTCATATTTTCAAATGGTTGAACATTCTTGGACAAAGTTCTCAGTGTACTGGGAAATGTCGAGCATGCACACCTTCTCTTTTCAGTCTTATTTTAATCAGCCCGTACACTGGTATTCTGGCCATTGAAAAATAAACAAATAATCTCCATTTATATTTAACTCTCTGTTCTCATTCAATACCACTTCAGTGCAGAATTTGATGCTGTTCTGCTCTTCTGGGTTCTTCAAAAGGTCTGGAGTGATAGTTGGAGTGGAGTTGTGGGTCTCTTCCTCCTTTGCACTAACTCTTTCACTGTTTCTTTGTATGCTGCAAAGAAACAAAATAAGTCAAGCTACATCCACTACACATAAAGCCATATTAAATCGAATGCTGGGGGCTCGTTCACCTGCACATCTACCAGTGTGATATATGCCATCATGTGCTAGCAATGCCCATCTGCCGCCAAACCGGACAGTCTCTACGCAAAAGAATAAATAGACACAAATCAGACATCAAGAATTATAACATTCAAAAACCAGTAGGAGAACACTTCAGTCTCTCTGGACACTCAATAATAGACTTAAAAATGGCAATTCTTCAACAAAAAAAACTTCAATACCAGACTCCAATGAGAAACTGCAAAACTGGAATTAATTTGCAAACTGGACACCATCAAATGAGGCCTGAATAAAGACTGGGAGTGGATGGGTCACTACAACAACTAGTTTCCCTCTGCTGATTCTCACACCTTCTTGTCAACTGTTAGAAATGGGCCACCTTGATCGCATTGGCCTCATTAGCACTACAAAAGTGATTTTTCCCTCCCTTGGTATTCACCCCTTCTTGTCAACTGTAGAGAATAGGCCACTTCCACCCTAATTGAATTGGCTTGTTAGCACAGACCCCCCACTTGGTAAGGCAACTCCCATCTTTTCATATGCTGTGTATTTATACCTGCCTACTGTATTTTCCATTCCATGCATCTGATGAAGTGGGTTTTAGCCCACGAAAACTTATGCCCAAATAAATTTGTTAGTCTCTAATGTGCCACAAGGACTCCTCCTTGTTTTTGTTAAATACTTTTGTAACCCACATACCACCTGGGTGCAGTGCTCTGTCCCCTCTAGTGGCACCGATACCAATTAGAGATTAATAAGTCTGCTACAGCCTTAGCTAACAACCATATGGCTTTTAGCTCATGCAGTAGAGCAGTGGTTCTCAACCTATTTGCCACTGTGGGCTGCATCCAATACTAACTGTGTGGCCCTGAGGCTATTACATGGGCAGCAGCTTTGTGCTGACTGGGCCACAAGCAGCCTGTGGGCTGCATGTTGTGAACCACTGCGGTAGAGGCTCATGCATTTAGCCCCAGAGGTCCCCAGTTCAATCCCACCCACCAACAACCAGCATCTGTCAGCATTACAAGTGGAGGCTCATCAGGGCCTTCAACTGGGAAGTCTCTAAAGCTTGGGATGTGTTTCCTTGGTTAGGGGAAGTATGTAACCCACACACCTCCTGGGTGTGGTGCCCCCTTCCCCACTAGTGGCACTGAGACCACTTAGAGATTAATGAGTCTGCTATAGCTTTAGCTAACAGTCATATGGCTTTTAGCTCATGCAATAGAGGCTCATGTATTTAGCTCCAGAGATCCCAGGTTCAATCCCACCCGCCAACGACCAGGGTCTGTAGTGTAACACTTTAGAACTCATTTCTTTCATAAAGCCCTGCAGAGTCAGAAACCCAACACTCCCAAGCAACCCTACGTAACAAACCAGTATGTGCACAATATGGATTTAAGAAAAAAAACAGAATTACACAGCTTTACACTGAAATATCTAACTGGGCCCTATTTTAGCTCTGCAAGACTTCCACTTTAAAATTTGAAATGTTCAGACATGCTATTTCATATTTGCAGCACTTCTTTGGAAATGCAGTGTTTCTTTGTACGAGACTTTCATCTGTTTACATTCCATTTTGGGGTACTACCTGAATGTCACTGAAAAAATCGGTGCAACTTCTTATACTGCATTTTTAATTTCAGGCTATGTAGGCTGAGTTTGATTATGGATGAAATCATAATTTTCTTCTTTTTATTGGCTGAACCTAGCTCATGTGATCATCAGGATCATCAAAAGCCACTTTGATCAAAAAAACTGTGTCTTTCCATTATGTTAGACATTCTATAGTTCTGTAACTGAAACTCCTACAAACTCATGTTCTCTGATATCTGCGATTAAGCAGTCCACTAATTTTATACTTAGATTTGGCAGAATTCAATTTTTATTTCTTTATATTTTGACAGATAACATCAGTGTTTATTTGTAAGCATGTTTTTAGGTTTTTATCAATTTAAATTTTCACTGTTGTTCAAAATTATGGGTTTTAAGCATTTTTTCCATCTTTATCTGTTTAAATATTCACAGTTGCAAGAAATTCTGGGGGAATCAGACAATAATTATTTAATGACAATAGACTTAAAGATTCGAAAAGTTAAACTGTATAACGATCAAATCACAAATTGTCAACATCACATATCAAAATATACAACATAAATGTCCTTAAATCAAATTCTACTAATTTCTTGAGCATCATTTTTCTTACTTTGCTTATTTGTAAATTTCTGTTATCAATGGAAATATTTCTGTTGGTTTAGTGAAATTGACATTTGCTGACATTTACCAATTAAAAAATCCTTCCAAGCCTATTAATAGTGTAGCAAAAGTGGTACAATTAGGCAATCAATAACAGGATTGAAAAAACACATTTGACAGTGAACTCACAGGAGAGGCTAACGGTTTCATCAGATACATATTCAGGACCACGGTTTCTGGTGCACTGACAGAGTGATGTGAAGTAAAGTGTTCTTGCGAGAAAGTTAGCAAATCTGGATCCAACAGGATCATCCCAGTATATGGAGATCCTATTATGGTGTAGAACCATTTCAAAGATTCCTCTGCCACCTCTTCTATGCTGGCAGTATAGTAGGCAGGGCCAGAGAAAAAGAAAGGGCAGCTGGGATGACTTTATATTGGACTGCTCGCTAGATGCTATTTTGGCCCTTTCAAAGTAATCAGCCCTGAACAGTATCCCAGCATCAGGAAATTACAAAGTTGAGCTTTCTGACACTAATTCACCACTCACTCCTGCCCTACCTCTCAGCTTGCACCATGTGCCCTTTCACCACAGCTTAACATCTGGCCCAGCCATTAGCTCACTAACAGGATGACCAACCATCAAGGGACACTTGAGGCGTTTTATTTAATAGACATGTTCACTGAATTTTGTTGGGATTCCTTTGGGAGAGAAGAATGGATGAAAGAGGACAACGTGCTTGCCCAACACCCACAGACATACTGACTGTAAGCTCAGGGAGGCTGTGTAAATGACACATGCCAGCTGTCTGGTGGGGTAGTGATTTTGACTGACAAGCCAGGCACATCTTCTAGCAACAATAGTTCAATCTGTTCAGGGAGGAATTAAGAAACACGGGGAATATTAAAATGGGCTGGAGAAAGCTGGTGGACATTCTTGTTTGTTTTTCTGAAAGGAGTGTTAATTCCTTATTATTGTTAATGTTGCATTTTTTTTAGCTGTCCTTATTCATGCTAAGAGGAACTATGTGGATGTTGTAATAAAACAAGCAAAAGACTAGGAAATAGTTCATACCCACTTTTTTCCTCTCTCAACTAAGAAGTAACTCAGTTTTAGAGTCGAAGTCTATCCTGGTTGCTCAGGAGCTCAGATATTTGTATACTATTTTAAAAAGAGGGAACAGCTCCCTAAGAATTTGTTCCTTTGAATTGTGACATCAGTGTCTGTCTATTTGTTGAGGCATTCCCTGACACGACTTGCCTCATTTATTCCCACCACTTGTACAGTCTGGGAACTGATTTTTTTCCACCTCATTATTTGAGAATTGAACTAAGCCTCATCTATTGCATATTAACAGGATACTTTTGTATAGAGAGAAGTCACCTGCAGGGAGATAAAGTTCTCATCTCTTGTGCCATTAGAGGCATTTTTTTACATAGGGACAAATCCTGCCCCTACATTCGTAGTTGCAGAGTCTTTCCTGGAAGCACAGTGGTGCTTACACTACGTGAAAAGAGAAGCTAGGGTTGCCAGGGACTGCACAAGGGATGAGCAATGTGCTTCACCTACATATCACAGTCCTTAGCTGGAACTGAAGCTGAGTAATGGTAGTGCTTGACTCTGACTCTGTGCAGTGCCCCTCCCAGCCACGCAGGCAAGTCACTGAGGAGAGGATTTGCTCTGCAATGAAGAGGCTTGAGCAGTAAATTTGGCCTTTCATAGACTGATATTTTGAACAAGAGTGGACTTTTGCATTTGCATTTTTCCCAAGGTGTTTTTTTTTTTTAATGTAAAAGAAAAGACTCCCAAACATTCACAATTTAGGAACATTTTAGGGGTTCAAAATAATCTGTGATGGAACAGCAAAATTTTGCAAAAGAACTCCCTGCTTTCACACAACTCTAGTTCCTATAAACAGCCAGAAAGTATGACGAGAATAAAAGTTGCCCCTTTTATAGTCCTTTTAATATATTCCTTAAAATTCAAACTGACTGCTGCTCTGGCTGCAGTTAAAATGCTCCCAGGTGGCGCAAGGAAATGAATCGCAGAACAGCAGAGTATGTGATAAGGTGTCAGACCCAGTATTATTCTTAATCAAGTGAAGTAATGATTTCCAACCTTGCTGGCAATATGATTCTCACCCTCTAGGGCCTTCTCCGGTGAGATAAGTGTGAGTATCTCAGAGGATTGGGTTCTTTGCTGTTTGGGATCACTTTAGCCAAAAACCATTGACAATTAACTGCATCCACTTCTGTAAAGCTTTTCCTAACATAGAATGGTAGCACACTTCATTCACTTATTGAGTCAGGGAAGTATCATGTGTTCTGTTCTATTCAGTTTCATGATTACAATTAGTGATTGCTAAAACTCAAATGATATAGTTTGGGAAAGGATCCAACAGTTTAAATTATTTTCTGATGTTTATCCAAAAAGCTTGGGCCTTTAAATTAGGCTGTCTCATAGGTTTCAGAGTAACAGCCGTGTTAGTCTGTATTCGCAAAAAGAAAAGGAGTACTTGTGGCACCTTAGAGACTAACCAATGTATTTGAGCATAAGCTTTCGTGAGCTACAGCTCACTTCATCGGATGCATACTGTGGAAAATATTTGTCTGGGGGCTCATAAAATGGAAAAACAAATTCAACTGAATTTTGCAGTCCTGGAAAAATAGTTTTGATAATATTTGGTTAGAATTTCTGAAACAAAGGGTTGAGTTTGTTGTTTGGGACCAGAAATGCTAGTTCTAGGTCTATAGATTCATTTTCTTGGCAACTCCTGAACTGATTTGATTTCTATCCACATCCACTTTTATTCTTCTGCTCCTGGACAGCATATATAAACTGCAGTTCTGACAATAAGCCAAAGTTCTGCCCTGTGGGTGGTCTTGTGTGCAAGGAGAGATGTCCCCTTCGAGGCAATGCTATGCTTCCCTCTGAAGCAGGCCAGCTTTATTGGTGGTTGTGAGGGAGGAAGGTCCATGACACGATCATCTCCTCCTCACTGTTCAGTCATTCTCCTGGGGGTAAGTGCTATTAGAAGAACAAAAATTGCAACTGTGGTTGGGTCCAGCACAGGAAGTACAAGTAGGGGTTGGGCAGGATGGGCTTCCTGGGTCCACTCAGAGTCATATACCAACATAGAGCCTGGCCACAGTCTGACTCTCAAAATGTACAGTCAAATTGTGGTGTCTGGCATAGCTGCACCACTACAGTGAGACCTTAGGAAGAATTTGCCTGTTTATTCAGGTACTTCTGTGGTCTCCAGGTCAATAAAATCTAAGCACCTTCCAAGCATTTATGGTTTTTATCCTCGTGTGAGATGTAGGGAAGCAGTATCCATAAAGTATTTATACTGCCATTTGACACACAAATGGATGTAGTGTATTGCTATATCGGAGAGACTACAACTGTGGGGAGAATGAAGGGGCAAAGTCTGCTCTTAGTTACACCAGTGTAAATCCAAAATGTCTTCAGTGAAGCCATTGGCAAATGAGAGAAAACATTTAAAAAAATAAATGACTAATACATTTTGATGCAGAGTAATAATATTGTATGACGTGCTAAATAACTACAGTAAATTAAAAGTATTGTAGCTGTATTGTGCTTTAAATTGGGGAACTAATTTTGCTATACCAGTTTTGTTCTGGTTTCAGAAGTGGATTTACTTCTGATTTTACACCACTGTAAATTAATCATTTTCTATGTGTTTTGTTCTTCGGAGAGTCTTGGGAAAACTGAAAACTAAGGGTTGCCAGGAGAAAACATGAAGGAAACTTTCAGCTGTGATGATTGGGATCATACTAACCCTGTGAAAGTCTGTATGGTATTGTTCGGTATATTATGCTGCTCCTGGGATTTGGAAACAATGTATATAACAATGGTTCCAAAGTTACAAATGAAAGTGTTACATACAAAGCTACAGAAATAAACTGCAAGCAACTTTTCAGTTCATGATTTTTGCAATGTAATACATTCTGGGAGAGTTGTTTTGGAAGTGAACACTGAAAGTTTAACACTGAACTCTAGAGTAAGAAATAACAAATATTTTGCATTTCTGATCCTGGATTTCAATTGTGTTTTGTGCGATATTAAAAAAAAATACTTTGTTCCTTCTTATTTAATTGATGTATAATATTTGGCAATGATACATAAAATTTAATTTGATATGTGTTTCTCTTTCCAAGGAGAAGAATGGTATTAATGGTTGGGGATATTAGCATGCTTATAGGCCTCTAATTTCCAAAAGTGGTACATGAACAGCAACTCCTGTGGGGGATGAATCAATTGTGATATAGCATGGCCAGAGGGCAGCAGGAGAGTATTAGAAAGGAGCCTTATTCCCTGAAGAGGGAAGAAAGTTTGCTATAGATTAATTAAAGCAACTGAAGCAGAGTGGATTGGTGTTGGAGCAGAGAGCAGTTTGGAGGAGTTGACGCAGAGTGGATTGGTGTTGGAGCAGAGAGCAGTTTGGAGGAGTTGACGCAGAGTGGATTGGTGTTGGAGCAGAGAGCAGTTTGGAGGAGTTGAAGCAGAGTGGATTGGTGTTGGAGCAGAGAGCAGTTCGGAGGGAAGCAGAGGAGAGTCTGGAGAAGTGCTGCAGTGGGGTAAGAAGACCAAGACCCTAGGTAAAGGGACACCTGGTTTGTGCAGAGGGAGGGCAGGAAGCCCCACAAGCTGAAGGGCAGGAGAGGGAAGTAGCCCAGGGGAAGGAACGGCTAGTTCAAGTGGTTTACCGCTATCCCTAAGGCCCCTGGACTGGGACCTGGAGTAGAGGGTGGGCCTGGGTCCCTCCCTCTCCACTCCCCTCCTCTAGGACACTAGTGGGGCAGTTAATACCCCAGTTCAGGGGTGAGAAAGGTGCCCTGAACCCTCCCCAAGAAGGAGACCCATCAAAGTAGTGTCGGCAATTTGCCACACAGTGAAAAGGTTGGTTAGGAAAACCTGGTTGGTTCTCCATGGAACGTTGTGCTGGAAGCAGAAAAGTTTTTATGGTGTAGCCTATGTTACTTTATGCAGTTCTACAACTGCTTGTGGGTGTGCCTAGATCTGTACAGTATTTATTGCCTTGCTTCAATTATTTTTAACTGCAAGATATTTTACATTTTCCCTCCCTGTTTTCAGGTGTAATTTTACCTCCTAAGCACTAGCTTCTGCCTTAATTTGCACAAGTATATGTATTTGGAGGAACTCAGTTATGCACTAATGTAATTCCGAGCAGAATCTGTCCATGGATAAACTGATGGTACTAATCTAATTCCTTTTGCATCTCTCTGGTTTGTGACTGCAGTGAAAATAGAGCTGCAAAAATGTAGGTGCAAGACTTGTAGGTGTAACTTAAATCTGCAACAGACACGGTGCCCTTCTGATAAGTTACCCCATAGCATAAAGGTATGTTAGCAACAAGAAGAAGGTCAAGGAAAGTGTGGGCCCCTTACTGAATGGGGGAGGCAACCTAGTGACAGAGGATGTGGAAAAAGCTGATGTACTAAATGCTTTTTTTGCCTCTGTCTTCACAAACAAGGTCAGCTCCCAGACTACTGCACTGGGCAGCACAGCATGGGGAGGAGGTGACCAGCCCTCTGTGGAGAAAGAAGTGGTTCAGAACTATTTATACAATCTGGATGAGCACAAGTCCATGGGAGTGGATGCGCTGCATCCGAGGGTGCTAAAGGAGTTGGCGGATGTGATTGCAGAGCCATTGGCCATTATCTTTGAAAACCAATGGTGATCTGGGGATATCCCGGATGTCTGGAAAAAGGCTAATGTACAGCCCATCTTTAAAAAAGGGAAGAAGGAGGATCCTGGGAACTACAGGTCAGTCAGTCTCACCTCAGTCCCTGGAAAAATCATGGAGCAGATCCTCAAGGAATTAATTTTGAAGGACTTAGAGGAGAAGAAAGTGATCAGGAACAGTCAGCATGGATTCACCAAGGGCAAGTCATGCCTGACTAACCTAATTGCCTTCTATGATGAGATAACTGGCTCTGTGGATGAGGGGAAAGCAGTGGACATGTTATTCCTTGACTTTAGCAAAGCTTTTAATACGGTCTCCCACAGTATTCTTGCCAGCAACTTAAAGAAGTCTGGGCTGGATGAATGGACTATAAGGTGGATAGAAAGCTGGCTAGATCATCGGGCTCAACAGGTAGTGATAAATGGCTCCATGTCTAATTGGCAGCCAGTATCAAGTGGAGTGCCCCAAGGGTCGATCCTGGGTCCGGTTTTGTTCAATATCTTCATTAATGATCTGGAAGATGGCCTGGATTGCACCCTCAGCAAGTTTGCAGATGACACTAAACTGGGAGGAGTGGTAGATACGCTGGAGGATAGGGATAGGATGAAGAGGGACCTAGACAAATCAGAGGACTGGGCCAAAAGAAATCTGATGAGGTTCAACAAGGACAAGTGTAGAGTTCTGCACTTAGGACGGAAGAATCCCATGCACCGCTACAGACTAGGGACTGAATGGCTAGGCAGCAGTTCTGCAGAAAAGGACCTAGGGGTTACAATGGACAAGAAGCTGGATTTGAGTCAACAGTGTGACCTTGTTGCCAAGAAGACTAACGGCATTTGGGGCTGTATAAGTAGGACCGTTGCCAGCAGATCGAGGGACGTGATTGTTCCCCTCTTTTTGGCATTGATGTGGCCTCATCTGGAGTACTGTGTCCAGTTTTGGGCCCCACACTACAAGAAGGATGTGGAAAAATTGGAAAGAGTCCAGCGGAGGGCAACAAAAATGATTAGGGGACTGGAACACGTGACTTATTAGGAGAGGCTGAGGAAGTGGGATTATTTAGTCTCCCGAAGAGAAGAATGAGGGGGCATTTGATAACTGCTTTCAACTACCTGAAAGGGGGTTCCAAAGAGGATGGATCTAGACTGTTCTCAGTGGTAGCAGATGACAGAACAAGGAGTAATGGTCTCAAGTTGCAGTGGGGGAGGTTTAGGTTGGATATTAGGAAAAACTTTTTCACTAGGAAGGTGGTGAAGCACTGGAATGGGTTACCTAGGGAGGTGGTGGAATCTCCTTTCTTAGAGGTTTTTAAGGTCAGGCTTGACAAAGCCCTAGCTGGGATGATTTAGCAGGGGATTGGTCCTGCTTTGAGCAGGGGGTTGGACTAGATGACCTCCTGAGGTCCCTTCCAACCTGGATATTCTATGATTCTATAAAGGTATCTTGAATTTATATAACTTTATTATCCATTCTTTCCAATATTTAATGGTGGTGTTTTGTTTTATTTTGGAACGCAGCTGAAATGTACATGGTTATTTTCTCTTCAATTGCATCTGCACTAAGTTAGCTATGTCTTCATTGTGCCAAGACACCATTATTTATACAGCACTGCCATTGGTTCATATCAGCTCTGGGAATAGTGTCAGTTGTTATCTTACAGCTACTCCAATGACAGTAGAGGCAGCACAAAACATTGCATTTTTACAGGGTCTACAAAAGGTATTCTGATGTTACTGCTCTTTTAACTTATTTATTGGCAACTGAGGTAGATTTAAAGTAAAATATTCATCACTTGGAGAATTTACCCATCGCATTACAACAATTTTAATACAGGTTAAATTTGTTGTGGTTTTAATCTCCAATGACCATTTAAAATAATAAAATAACTATACTGTATTTACCACCTCACCCCAAGAACTGAGTACTGTCACTGAAGTCAAGTTCTTTTACTCTTCAATATCTTTAATCCAACCTCCAATATTACTGCCCTTTTGGATGATCAACTCTCATTCTCTCTTTATTTGGGTATTTTAACACAACCACTCCTTCACTGCGTGTTCCAAAGCTTTTGTTAGTCCCCATCATTTGCACCTGCCTTCTATTTTGTTTACAAGGCAGTGCTGCCAAACATCTTGGAGGAAAAAATACTTTGGTTTCTATTGAAGCTGTGGGTGCTCAGCACATCTCAAAAGACATTTGGCACTACACAGGATTAGACCCAAAACTGGGAAAACTACACCCACAATAGAAATTGATTAGATGCTTTTTCTACCCAATAAATCTGGCAGACATTATGGCTCAGGTTTTTGCCCTACAGAATTGTGACAAAGCTGTCCAGCACAGAAAGTACTGAGTCTCAGGGTGCTGATTTACAAAAGAGTTAAATGAACAAAATACGTTGTTTGCATCAAAGCCCTCTAATTTCTAAGAAGAAATGGGAAAGTAGAGGCCAGTGACTGGATGTGTTTTTTAGGGTTTTTCTTCTTTCCTCAGACGTTCTTGTTAAACCCTGGATTTGTGCTGGAAATGGCCCACCTTGATTATCATACACATTGTAAGGAGAGTGATCACTTTAGATAAGCTATTACCAGCAGGAGAGTGGGGTGGGGGAAGAGAACCATTTTTTCATGGTCTGTGTATAAAAACATCTTCTGTATTTTCCACAGTATGCATCCGATGAAGTGAGCTGTAGCTCACAAAAGCTTACGCTCAAATAAATTGGTTAGTCTCTAAGGTGCCACAAGTACTCCTTTTCTTCTTTCCTTGTGTCACTTGACCTGATTCTGAATAACAGGGATTTAAGTACACTAACTATTGCAGGCATGGGAGAGGCTTTATAGCTGTGAGGATCCATTCTCAGGCAGGTGAAGGGGACCGATTGGCCAGAACATACTAGAGGATTGGCTCAGAAACTATGAAGTCTGTTGTAGCCCTAAGGGGCTCAGCCTAATTTGGAATTTTATTTGATAGGTGTCTGCTTTAACTCTAAGGCTCTGACTTGGTTTGGAATGCAATCTAGGCTGAGGCCTGCTTCAGTGATCAAGGTTTATTCCAGACTGGGAACTTAATATTGCATAGGAGCTCCTTTCAGCCTGGGAATATTGCATAACTCCGAAGCTCACTTGGGCTTGGAAGTCAGATTTAGCTCAGTTGCTTTCTGTATTTTAAGAGCTTACTCCAGTCTTGAGATCTAGCAGATTCCAGTTAATGGTTTCATTTAGAAGATTTCCTACCCATAATGAGTGGACTTGTTGTGATTAAAATCAAAATATTTGAAAATGTAGAAAAAACATCCAAAAATATTTATAATAAATTTGAATTGGTATGCTATAATTTTTAAAAGTGTGATTAAAACTGTGATTAATCAAGTCTTCTTTAAATCTTACAATTAATTGCAATTATTTTTTAAATTGTTTGACAGCCCTAATTTATATAGTCTCCAAAAGGTACTAGCCACTTTACAAAGCAACATCTGGAAGGACAATTGACAGAGTAGGGATGGGGTCTGAAAAAGTAAATGACTGAGAAATATTGATAGTCAGCATGTCTTCGGACTTTTTCTTTCTTCCTCTATTTTTACATTCTACTTGATCAGGACATGCAGCTGCATAAGGACAGATGAAGTGATAGATATAAGCAGCAGGCCACAATTTTATTAACTTTGTGGAGGGTTACTAAGTTTTCTTCCCTGTGTCCCCCAACTTGTGTGTACCAGGCATTTAAGTGGATCCAGTGCAGGTGTGCTACAGGGCTCCCACCACAACCCATAACTCAGGATAGACTCTCTTAACTCTATCCATAGGATTCATCTCACTCTAACAAATCCTTTCACCCTCCCTCCATAACCATCACTTCTTCCTCCCGCCCCCACCAAAAAAAACAAAAAACAAATCTCAGACTGTGACGGCTTCAAGTTTTCCTTTTTCCCAGACACACAAGGACCACCAGTGAATCCCAGGTCTCTCTTAATTCTGGGAGATGACCCTTTGGCCTTTTTTTTCCATAGTGTACATTAGCTACAAATGCCAATGAACTAACCATTCTTACCAATTACTAACATTATCTTCTTGTGTCACTTGCACAATTTGAACTGTGCAGGATTCATTCATGTCTAGTTAATACCCCTACTCTTATGAAAAAGACCATGGAACTTTAATTACCACAAGTGTCTGGAACCTGAGTTTAGGTCTCTGTAGTACCGTGATGATGATCGGCCTCTATTTTCCCAATTCACCCAGGCCCCTTTAAGAGCCCCCAAAAGTTCCAGTTCCTTTCTCAGCCCAAAATCTTCTAATTCACTCTTCAGCAAACTAGCAACAGAGCTAGTCCAAAACAGAACTCAAAAAAGTCCTAAAACAAGCACAAAATCTTTCATAGGTTCCAAGCTCAACAGAAATCTTGCTGACAGATCACCTGCCTTTGGCAGTTCCAGCTATTTCTCTCAACCCCATTCTCCTGGGCCTTCCTGCTTTTATATCTGAAATACCTGATTCCCCTCAGGTGGGGTTCATCTTGCAATCAGTGCTGGCTTACCCTGATGCTGTCCAGCAGGGTGAACACCTTTGGTGGATGGAAATAAGCAGGGGAAAGCCACACACAAAAAATAAGGAACAATGTTTTATTTTAAGGGACATTTCCTTTTCCATAGCATGTATTTTTCTCTCGAGTGTACCTTTCTACTGCCCTCAGATAGAAAATGCAATAACCATAAGCTTTATTTTAATGTTTTAAATGGTACTTACCAATATTCATATACCTCAATACATCTTGAAATAAGGGATGGGGGTCACCCTACTCTCCAGCCCAGGGATAAGACTCCTTATTACATTATACCCCATCCCCACCCCTTAGAACCATGCACACCCCAAGGCAAGTTCTAACAGAAAAATGTGTTTTCTCCATCTCACCCTGCCTTTCCCACCCCTTTTACTTATGTCACCAGCCCCATGAAAACACAGTCTGGGTCTATAGAGTTTCCAGCTCCCCTCAAGTTCACTAACCAATCACATGCAAGCAATCTTGCTCTTCAAGAGGTGCCTGGCATTAATCCATTAGCTGCTCCCATGCACCCTGAGGAGGAGCTTGGGCTATCCATGCTTCCCTTGCCATCCCAGGGGTCATCATTTGGGTGCCCACAATCACCCCACTGGGCATTGTCTGAAATCCAAACAGCTGGGTTCCTACTTCCTCCCTTGTGGGCTCTGATTATGTTTCCCCTATCTCCCAAATGAGCACCTGCACCCCAAGAGCTCCTTCCATTTGGAGTAAATCCAGCATCCTTAGCTTCCTTTGTCTCACTGATTTAGGGTGCTAGGTAGGCCCAAAGTTTCTCCCTCCTCTATGGAGTAGGCCAGAACCTCTTCCTGTCCCTCTTCCAGTCCCTTTCCTGATATATAGGAATTCACCAATACTTGCTAGCAAATTGAGTATTATGCCAGTATTCTCTGAACTGCTCTGTGGATTACATCCCACTCCTGATGCAACCCTTCTTCTGTCCTTGGCTCATAGTTTCTATCCCTCACAAGACCAGTCCATAAGAGGGCCAGAGTCCTGCTTAGTCCTCTTCTCCCACAACAAAAACAGAGCTCCGGGGTCATGTCCCCTCCCAATATAGATAACCTCTCTGGAAGGGACCCCAACCACCCCTCCTGGCTAAAATAGCAACCCACAAATTCACGCTGCTGAGGGGACATTTTCTTTGATGTTCTCTGCTTTTCTGCAGCAAAAGCTCACTAGTGTGGCCTTTCTACCATCCCCCCTGCACCAGGAAACTTTGCCCCTTAGTGAAAATAAGATTTTTAGTGGTCGCTCATCCAAGGCATGATAGTTCAGGTTAGCGCCTACCTTTTTGCTCTGTTGACTTCCCTGTCCTCACAGTATCCTAGGTACTGGCTTCCTTTTAATAGCAGACACACCAGATCTGGCCCATTGTTCCAGCCCCTTTGCCTCAAAATTGGCCTCTGCCACCCTTGAGTATCAAAACCATTTTATCCAGGATCGTGTCCCCCCAGGTAGATTGTGCAGGAGCTGCTCTAACACAAGTAAGTCCATTGCTGGTGTTAAAGAATCCATGTCCAGGCTCAGCCACCAGTCCCATAGTTGCCAACTACTGCACAGGGCTATGCTCCTTGCAAGAACAACTCTGTCCAAAGTGTCTGTTGGTACCCTCACTGTAAGCCCCAGCAGATCTAAGATGGCCACTTTTAGATCAGGATATGAGCTTGACTGGGTATCACTCAGGGCTCTGTATGCATCTTGGGCCTCTCCTGTTAAAAGTGGTACAGTCTGGTGGTCTAGGTAGATTCTTTGCAACCAGTAACCTGCGCAAGCCACTCAGAAGTACAGAGAAATACTTCTACGTTGTGCCCCAGGCCAAACTTCACTAGTACTGGGTCAGGTCTACCTTGTCCAATCTCCCTACCCACCACCCTGAGTTTCTGAGGCCTGTTTGCTCAAGTGTTGTAACAACTTCTCCTGTTGCCGATATTGCATCTCCTGCCACTGTTGTTGGGAGATAAACTATATTTCCTGTTGTGTCTGTTAATTTTGCAATAGTTGCAGGAGGAGATCTGAGTTTTCTGTTGCTGCTCCATTAATAGACAAATAAAGTCTTCCATCATCAGCCTTTTAGGGTTGGCCTCTGTGGGATTATTTGACTTCTTAGCTAGAGGGGGTTCAGAGATCCTGCCAAATATACACATTGTCATACCATAGCCACCACCCACCTCCTTTTCCCCTTCACCAGGGAGCTCACAAAAATTCCAGCCACCTTCTGAGCCCCAAATCCTTTAATTCATTCTTCACAAATCTAGCAACAAAGCTTGTCCAAAACAAACATTTTTAACAGTTCTAGCACCACACAATCTCTTGCCTAGTTTGTTGCAAGGCCTTCTACCTCTGACAATCTCAGCTACTTCTCTCTAATCCTGATTACCTACAGTTTCCTAATGTCTTTATATCTGAAATACCGGATTCCCCCTCAGGAAGGGCTCGACTTGTAATCAGGATTGGTTTACCTCTAGGCTCTCTAGCTCACATGAAAGCCACCCTGCTGCAGTTTCATTTAGAAGATTATTTACCATTGCACTTTTACATTCAACATCCTGTGCAATGTTTATATAGATACATGTCCTTTTTATAATCATTGAGGTTTAATTTGATTTCCTCATATCCAGTTTAAGGGAAAGTACTCAGTGAGACAAGATTAGGTAGGAGGGATAATGAGGAGATTCAGCAGCAGAACTGATATGGATTTGGGGCAGGGGCACCAGAACATTTTCAAGGTTTCATTCAGTCTTGCAGGATGACTGAACCAGAATATTGGATAAATTATAGCAAAAATAGTAGCGTGACCTAGGGAGAGAAACTAGCACAGATGAATGGAACACAGTCTGCCAAACAGTCCATAGATTAATTAAAGAAATGAAATTGAAAAATAAAAATTAGTCTGCTAAGTATTCCAAGCTCCAGAGGGCATGACTACTTTGCACTAAATCAGATGGCATCTGATGACCTTCTAAAACAGAACTGGGTAAATATTTACTTCTCTCTGTGTGTTTGTATTTAAAAAGTATGAGCTGAGTTTCTCTCCGTTGACTTAAACCAGCGATGAATTTTGGCCCTGTCTGTTCTATCAGTGTCCCTCATGAAAATTGTCATCAGATATGTCTGTTGAATTGTGGAGCCCTGTTATGCATTTGGAATCTGAAGACAAGCTTCAGTCAAAATTTTCAAATATGGCTACCAAAAGTTAGACATTTTAACTGAAGACATTCATGGGAGCTGGGCTCCTCTGAAAAAGCCACATACATAGGATCCTTGGTCTCTTATAATAGTGTTATGCTGAAAGGTGGCTAATGGCTGCCAGAAGCTCAAAGAAAATCACTGAGCTCACTAAAGTCAATGGAGAAAGTTTGGCATACCCAAAAAGGCTCAACAAAAAGAGCAAACAAGACCCTTTATACAAGTTTAAACTAATGCACATGATACTGGTGACTGCCCCAGGAAACAGACCAGATGGCAGGCAAGAGCTAGCCCAGTGAGGCTAAGAGGGATTTTCCTGGTGGCAAGTGCAGCGGCTAGGGTATTGGTTATAGACTGTGTGTGCTGGAAAACAAAAACCAGCAAAAGGTGGTGTGGGTGTGACCCTGAGTAGAAGCAGAGAGACAGAGTTTGCTGGAGTGTTAAACTTGTGGATTTCTGAGTAAGGAAGCTGTTTATTTCTACTGTGTCCAGGGAAACTGGACTTTGTAAATTTTTAGTAAATAAATAAGATTACACCAAGAATATACATGACTCATATCCCTAATTCCTTATCCTAACCGAAACAAACCTGCAAGGCCGCAAATATTGACAAACCACTTGGGCCAAGGCACAACAAGCTCTTATTAGCGATTAGTCCTGCTTCATTAAAAGAGATGACGCAGGTTTGTTAAAGTTGCATACATGCAAATGGAGTGACAGATCAGTCAATTGAAATGCGTTTTCAGTGGAATGATGTATTTCCAAGGTTGTGTCATCTCATGCACAAATATCTATATTTCTTATATTTTTGGGAGGGGTGAGAACACACTGGAGTTAAACATAGAATTGTGAAAAATTGCAAACACCTGTCTGGTAAGCAAACTATTTTTAACATTCTGTTAATTCACAAACCTCAAGAGAGCTTCATTAAAGATAATGGAGAATTAAAAAGTGGAGAACATGTGGGGCCAGGAATAAATAATGAAAAATTCTACAACATGAAAACAGTAGATGGAAAATCTCTAAGAATGCAAATATAAATCACTTATGCATTCTACTTGTTTTTTTTCCATTGCAGATTCATAAAGGCTTTTGTGCCTAAGACTGTTGTACAGTGAAATGAAACCAATTAAATATCTAGCATTATTCAGGTATTTATAAGGTTTTCCTCATTGTGGTCTCCAGGCACAGCTACATTTCTATGATTCAATGAAAACAATAACCTTCTCAAAATAAGGAGCATGTATTGTGTGACTCTGTGCAGCAATCAACCAAACCAGTTTCCCTGAGAGGAACGGAGTGGGTGCACAGCTGTCAGTAGGCTAATTGTCAGGGGATTCAAATGCCTATAGTTAGCAAAAAAGACTGAACAAAGAGATGTCTTGCTTCTCATTCTAAAGGTAACAAATCAAGCTGACAAACAAGAGTACACATTAAAAAAAAAAAACCTGCAAGGATATTTTCTGCTTTTCAGCCAGGTCTAGTGAAAACATTTGGGCCTGGATGTATATCAGGCAGGATGGAGTTCTAATGGCAAACTACTGAGAAATTCCATATCCCAGGAGGCAGATAGCTGAAGCATTCATTCTAAGCTTAGATGTCATAAAGCAGCATAGGCAGGTTCTGAGGTAACTTGTCACTTAGGATTTTACAGATAGTAACTAGTCACCTAAAAGTGAATGGGTAGCCAGTGTAGAGTACAGAACACAGCAGGTATTATTTGCTGCCATCTGTCTTCCTACCTAAAAAGCAGAATGAAGGCTGTGTTCAGTGGCACATCTTATTTTGGATTGCAACCCTGCATTCAGCAACCTTAAATTATAACTTAACAAAAATGTTTGCTTTCTTTAGGACCAGATTTGCTTTAGATAGCGCAAGATCCAGCTCATTAAAATAATAGAAAACTAATTTATTGAGAGCAAAAATGAATGCTGAAGTGCTTTTGAGATGCTTAAAAGAATCAAATATTTCAAAATATATTTCAGTTATATCAGTTGTGAGTTGTATTTTTGTGAGCATAATTTTTGCATTGAATATCACTTTATGCAATTACATGCTACTATTTCCCTCTCTCTGATTTATAGTTGTTGCCCCCATTGCTACTTCGAAGCATGGTTGTTAGATGTTTAATATCGAGGTCTAACATAATAAAAAATCATGTATAGAAACTGTGACATAGACTGTCTTGGTGGCTAGGTACATTTTAGGGCAGTATACTGTGGCCTAGTATGAGCTGACTTAGTTCTTGCAAAAGCAAAAATTGCTCTAGCGAGCAGCAATTACAGAACCATGATTGAAAGTAATTTTCCATCATGGTTGCATAATTGCTGCTAACGAAGTTCAAGGTATAGTATAGACAGATTTCAGAGTAGCAGCCGTGTTAGTTTGTATTCGCAAAAAGAAAAGGAGTACTTGTGGCACCTTAGAGACTAACCAATTTATTTGAGCATAAGCTTTCGTGAGCTACAGCTCACTTCATCGGATGCATAAAAGTGGAAAATGCAGTGAGGACGTTTTTATACACACAGATTATGAAAAAATGGGTGTTTATCACTTCAAAAGGTTTTCTCTTCCCCCACCCCACTCTCCTGCTGGTAATAGCTTATCTAAAGTGATCACTCTCCTTACAATGTGTATGATAATCAAGGTGGGCCATTTCCAGCACAAATCCAGGGTTTAAAAAGAACGTCTGAGGAACAGGGGGGGAGGGAGAGTAGGAAAAACAAGGGGAAATAGGTTACCTTGCATAATGACTTAGCTGCTCCCAGTCTCTATGCAAGCCTAAGTTAATTGTATCCAATTTGCAAATGAATTCAAATTCAGCAGTCTCTCCTTGGAGTCTCTTTTTGAAGTTTTTTTGTTGAAGAATTGCCACTTTTAGGTCTGTAATCAAGTGACCAAAGAGATTGAAGTGTTCTCCGACTGGTTTTTGAATGTTATAATTCTTGACGTCTGATTTGTGTCCATTTATTCTTTTACATAGAGACTGTCCGGTTTGACCAATGTACATGGCAGAGGGGCATTGCTGGCACATGGTGGCATATATCACATTGGTGGATGTGCAGGTGAACGAGCCTCTGATAGTGTGGCTAACATTATTAGGCCCTGTGATGGTGTCCCCTGAATAGATATGTGGGCACAGTTGGCAACGGGCTTTGTTGCAAGGATAGGTTCCTGGGTTAGTGGTTCTGTTGTGTGGTATGTGGTTGCTGGTGAGTATTTGCTTCAGGTTGGGGGGCTGTCTGTAGGCAAGGACTGGCCTGTCTCCCAAGATTTGTGAGAGTGATGGGTCGTCCTTCAGGATAGGTTGTAGATCCTTAATAATGCATTGGAGAGGTTTTAGTTGGGGGCTGAAGGTGACGGCTAGTGGCGTTCTGTTATTTTCTTTGTTTGGCCTGTCCTGTGGTAGGTGACTTCTGGGTACTCTTCTGGCTCTGTCAATCTGTTTCTTCACTTCAGCAGGTGGTTATTGTAGATGTAAGAATGCTTGATAGAGATCTTGTAGGTGTTCGTCTCTGTCTGAGGGGTTGGAGCAAATGCGGTTGTATCGTCGAGCTTGGCTGTAGACAATGGACCGTGTGGTGTGGTCTGGGTGAAAGCTGGAGGCATGTAGGTAGGAATAGTGGTCAGTAGGTTTCCGGTATAGGGTGGTGTTTATGTGACCATCGCTTATTAGCGCCGTAGTGTCCAGGAAGTGGATCTCTTGTATGGACCGGTCCAGGCTGAGGTTGATGGTGGGATGGAAATTTCTCTGGTCATGCGATTCTCTCTGGTGTCCTCCTGTCCCCCCCTTCGCCCCCCCCCTCCCCCCCGTTCCTCAGACGTTCTTGTTAAACCCTGGATTTGTGCTGGAAATGGCCCACCTTGATTATCATACACATTGTAAGGAGAGTGATCACTTTAGATAAGCTATTACTAGCAGGAGAGTGGGGTGGGGGAAGAGAAAACCTTTTGAAGTGATAAACACCCATTTTTTAATGATCTGTGTGTATAAAAACATCCTCACTGCATTTTCCACTTTTATGCATCCGATGAAGTGAGCTGTAGCTCACGAAAGCTTATGCTCAAATAAATTGGTGAGTCTCTAAGGTGCCACAAGTACTCCTTTTCTTTTTGAGTATAGGCAGAGTAACTCTGTCAGTACCATTCCAAACAAGATCATGATGTAGTTACAGCAGTGATTCCCACGGGTTTCAGCATTCAAAGTCATTTGAATTTTATGGCCCCACAGAGGCAAGTTTTGTGGTTTTTTTAACATGGTTTTATAAATTGTTGAACTTTTGCAAGTGATCTCACATAAGGTTATTCTAATCTCTGGTTGCCAGTTCACTCAGACTTAGCCGTGAGCATAAGCAATGCACAACATTTGTGTGTTCTCCTAATTAGACCTCCCAGCAGCTGAGCCAAATGGCAGGCAACAGTCTGCTAAACTCCTCTTGCCCCACAATTTACAGCAGTCTAGGCCCTGGCTTATTTCAGCCCTTTTTTGTTCTGAGCTCATACTGATCTGGTCAATATTATCTATAGGTTTTGAAGGTTTCTAATTAAACAGCATCAGGTGTAGGTAAAACCTACAGGAAAATCAGTAATTAGAAATAGTAGGAGGATTTATTTCTTGTGGTACCCAATTACCATTTGCTTCTGCATAAATGAATAGCACTTAGTTTATGCTGTATGGAAATTATGAAAACAGGATATTAACATGGTTCCAATGTTTAAAAAATACTAGCATAATGTTTGGCTATTACATATCATTAATAGTAGCTACTGAGCAATAAATTTTGTACCCTTGTTCTGTGTAAATATATGACAGTTGTAAACACTTAGCTTATTATGATATTGACTTTATTGTGATAAGTAAAGATATTTTCCTACACCTACAATGAAACAACACAGTGATGTGATCTATGCCATAAGATTTAGAGACAGATGCTACTTTGACTTTTACCCACACAACACTATTGTTTGAGAAGGGTTTAGTGTCATTCGCTCTGTGTTCAGACTGCACAACACAATCAACACGTGACTGAACTTGTGAGAGGAGGGTTTCTCCCAAATTCTGAGCAATATCACTGAAGTAATGGAAGAACTGACTCCATGTTGAAGATATAATTTGATTTATTTTTAATTTTGAAAATGCTCTATGGCAAGCAAAAAATTATAAATGTGTTACAACCACTGCTAAGGAGGGTGCATAGTATAACAGAACAGAATGCATGAGCACTGGCCCTAATCAGCAAGGCACATATTTCTAAATACCAACAGAAAGCTATTTTGTCCTGAATATGCAAGAGCGCTTGCACCAAAAGCACACTAGGAGTTAGAGGGAACTTCCTGTCACTGATGAAATTATTCAACGGCTGGATTTTGTCTCTGCCCTATGACGTGCAGCCATGGGCATTTATTATTCAGTATTTTCGGTTTCAGGCTTGAAACACTTTGCTGCTCTCTTGTCAATGCTTCCTACAGAAGACTAGGGATTTTTTTAAAAGCGGTGACTTCTGCTCCCGAGTCATAGGCACTTCTGATCATTTTACTCTGAGTCTTACAATTCCAGTTCCTAGCACAAGAAACACACAAGGTAGAATCCACTTGAACAATACTATGTATCTCTAATGCTGAGACAGTGGAGCAGAATAGATCAGGATATGCTCTCTTCTATCTCATAAGGTCTAGTGAGGTAGTTATGGAACTGGAAACACACAAGATTTTCTAACATTCCGTTGCTTAGAATTCTGGGGCCTTGTGGGTACCACACTAGGCTTTATGGTGCTTATGTATTCAGCATATGCTAATGAGGCTTAGTGTAGCTGTAGAAGGAGATCTTTTCTCACTCTCTGTCCTGTGTAGTGGCCAGTAGAAATGAGTTGCAGATGGCACTGCCTGGTGACACGTCAAAGGTGGTTGATGAGAGACGTGTCTAGTAGGCTCCTCCCCCCTCAAAAAAAAAATCAGGTAGGGATTAATGAATCTAGGAGGGATAGGGCCCAGTGGCTAGATCCTCATTCCCTACCTTAGGGTTTTCTACAGGGCCCAACACTATAATATCTAAGAACTTCCCACATAAACTAGATCAGCATATCTAGATCCACAGGGGTCTTTATATAGTATTCTGCTCTTCTCTCGTCCAGTTGCTAGCACATTCTGTCTGAAGTATATATTCTTTGCTTGGATAAGATGGTGATTAGACGAGAAAGGCAACACATTTTATCTTCCTAGTGTTGCCCTGAACATGCAGTGAGAAGTGGGGTCCATAGAGCTTCTTGGGCAAAGGGGGTGACTGTTTGGGGGAAACAGATGAAGGCTGACCAGCTAACTTTAGGAAGGGTGTGCTACTGGCATAACTTAATGTATACAGTGAGCAAAGTCACTTACCTCAGGATCACAAAACATACTGAACCTCACCCAGGCTCAGCTGAAATGGGTTCATGATTCAGTAAAAATGTTTCAGATTGATCTAGCTCTCAGCTCCCTCCCCCCTACTCAGCTAGCTAGAACATTGCCACCCACCCTCTACTTTTTCCCATTTGCTGTTGCTGTGCTTTGCCTTCCCTGTGTCTCTGCCATTCCCGATACAGCTGTCTCATGAAGAACACAAATTTAAAAAAAGAGGGGAAAGAAACAAATCTTAGTTCTCCCATATTCCTACTATTGTGTTGTTGCTGCAACCCTGACTCCCCTACCCATTGTGACTTATATTTTATCTTTATTATAAAGTTCTTGGACTTTTAATTCAAATATTCCAAATAGTTCATGAATACTAGGACAGCCTAATATGAATAACGTACAAATATTAAATAGCAATGTATGTCACCATCCCTGGACATGTACTTATGTACTTGTTAGAGAGAATATATTACATGCCAAATTTAGCCCTCGTGTAACTCCATTCAACTCTGTGGAGTTACCACAGAGTTGAAATTAATCCTGCTTAAGCTAAGATCTGTTGTATGGTATGTTTTCACTCCAGAGTTAACTAAGGTGATCAGCATGCAGGTTAGCCTAGCTCAGGTGTGAGCAGCCTCACTGCAAAGCCATGCCGGAGCTACTGTGTTCTCACTGGTGATGCACTGGCCTATGTCTGTTGCTAGAACTTCTGGGGGCCTATCCCATTGTTCTTTGTGCTTCAGTAGGCTCTACTATTCTCACCCAGTGAATTGTGGGACAATGTGTCTGTCCTTCTGGGCACCTGGGGGGACTTGTGGGAAGACACTGGAGGACTATTGGCACTCTAGTGATTTATCCTGCATTCTCACTGCAAAGTGGACAGGTTACCAGCTTGAGTGAAAGCAGCACTGGGGCTTTAACCTACAGCCCTACATAAGCCAGCTAGCCCAGCTGGAAAGCTCCACTAAACTAGGGTGAGTGGATTTTGTGTGAGGAGAGAATGGGATTAGGAGCAACACCTGAATAAGAGTCCAGGTTAACTTTTTCGTGAAGACATACCACAATAAAATTCATGCTCTCAGGCAAATGCAGGGGAGAATAAAGCTTCCTTCTTCCAGTAGGTATTAGGGTTGCCAGAGGTCTAGTTTTCAACTGGAATGCCTGATCAAAAAGAGACTCTGGTGGCTCCGGTCAGCACCACTGACCTGGCCGCTAAAAGTCTGATCAGCGGCACAGCAGGACAAGCCTGGATCCCTGCATGCCGTGGCTCTATGCAGCTCCCAGAAGCAGTGTCATGTTCATCCTCTGGCTCCTACATGAAGGGGCAGCCCAGGGGGCTCTGTACACTGCCCCGCCCCAAGCACCGGTTTTGCAGCTCCCATTGGCAGGGAACCACAGCTAAAGAGAGTGCGGGGGTGGTGACTGCAGATGGGGCAGTGCATAGAGCCACCTGGCTGTGCCTCTGCATAGGAGCAGGAGGGAGGATATGCCGCTGCTTCTGGGAGCTGCCTGAGGTAGGTGCCACCCAGAGCCTGTACTCCTGACCCCCTCCTGTGACCCACCCCCATGTCCCAGCCCTGATCTCCCTCCCGCCCTCTGAACCCCTCAATCCCAGCCCAGGGTACCCTCCTGCACCCCCAGCCAGAGCCCTCACCCCCACTGTACCCCAACCCCCTTCTCCAGCCCAGAGCCCCCTCCTGCACTCCGAACCCCTCAACCCCAGCCCAGAGCCCCCTCTTCCACCCCAAATTGCTCATTCCCAGCCCCATACCAGAGCCTGCACATCCAGTTGGAACCCTCCCCACCCCAAACCCTGGCCCCAGCCTGGTGAAAATAAGCAAGTGAGTGAGGGTGGGGAAAGCAAGCGATGAGGGAGGGGGGATGGAGTGAGCAGGGGGGGTGGGAGCTCGGAGAAGCAGGCAGGACCTCAAAGGAGGGGAGGGGCAGGAGGTGGGGCAAGGGTGTTCGGTTTTGTGCGAATAGAAAGTTGGCAACCCTAGTAGGTATCAATGCGAAGAAAAGACATGGACATTTTTACCAGGGCCACGAAAATACCCTTTAACAATGGCTAGTGATATAAATAAACTGAATTCTACCCCATTAACTTACAAAGGCAAGTTGATTGAGCTAGAAGTGACCCACTTAACTTGCCAACATTTGCAATAATTTGAAAAGGGATGTGGTTTTTTTGTTGCTGATGTTTTCCATTTTAGTTATTTGAAAGATTAGATTTTGTTTCAAGTTAAACCCACTAAATGGCAGTCTTATTGATAGCATCAAGAAACATGCTGCATTATTATAGGGAAACCCCTCTGGTAACACCATAAATTTGCAAATTGTGACTTCACTTTGTTGTAAGATAGATGCTGCTAGCTACTGAACAGAAAAGCCCTTTCTGCTTCACCTCTAGACATGGTGCTACCACTTTCACAGAAACAATGGTTTAAATCACTGTCTACTCTCTCATTCCTTCCTCTAGCTGGACATAAAAGTACCATTCTAGTCTGAACAATAATAACTTCAGCAGGAGTTCGTTGCTTCTTGATAGCTTTTGATCGCTCCTCAGGGACTGTGACCACCAATGCTTACTGCCCACAGGGTATGTCACAAACAAAAGCTACCCCGGTGACTGTGAAATTACTCAAATGAGATCTTTCTAAGGGAAGTGTTGTGAGTAAGGATTACAGCTTGCTTCGTATGTTACTCTGAGACTCTTGTGTGTATGTGGAGGCGAATAGGGGGACTTGAAGGTGAGTCTTTGGCACATGTATGTGGGTCGAGGGTGTGGGATTATATGAGGAAGGTGGCATACAAGTGGGTCTATGTATGCAGTGTGGGTTTGGGTCTATGGAGAGTAGGAAATTAGTGGGTCTCTGAGCATGGGGTGTAGACTGAATATTTATTATGGAAACGTTATTTTCTCTACTTAGCTCTTAAAGAGGAAAGAGCATTAACTCTACCTATGACTCTTCATGTATACTGTTTCCCTGCAAAAGCCTTCTTTGTAGCACTGTGTTTGTCCAAGATTTATATGATCTAGCTCCCTTTCTGGCAGAAACAACATGTAAGTACTCAGCAGGCATCTTGCTTCTGTTCAATTATTAGGCAATTGAGAAAGGCTGACTGGCCTATAAACTGTGTTAGCTGATTTGTAAGTCCCTCTAAGACACTGGATGGACAGGCTCTTATTACTACTGCTAATAGCTGGAATTACAGGTTTTGTTCTGCTCTTCTATGCTTTGCTCTGCATAATTAGTTTTACACATTCTTCACTTCTAAGGCTCTTCTGAAGAGGTGTCTGCCCCCTCTACAGGGCATCTCACTACATCTAAAACTGATTAATGTATCCCATCAACACTAACACTGAGATAGGAAAGTGTTAATTTCCCAATCTGTTAGAGCGTAGAAACCCCATTCTGCCACAGCCCTTAAGAGGCAGAATAGAATTCTCCCCAGCTGCAGTTAATTGGTACCAGCAACTGCTGGGCTAAGAGGCTGCAGCCCAGGCAAAAGAGTGTGGTTGAGCATTGCCCTGCAGCAGACTGAAAGAAGACCACCTAAGGAATGGGATCACAACATCCTGAAGAGAGGGATGAGACTGCTGGGGGACAGAGCAGAGGCCATAAGAAGGAACTCCTTTCCCTATACTCTGTGAGCTATATGAGAAATGGGCTCTTTAGGGTCCTGCTACCTGGACTGGGAGGAATATTACTGTCCAGTTCTCTGGAGTAGCTCATGAGGGTGACTGCTAGCCTCAGGGCAGACTGTCAAGAAGCAGGGCACAAACTCCAAATTGGTGGTGAGTTCTATACTTAGATTTCCAAACCAAGAAACAAGTGTGAACTCCTCAAGCACTATATCAGCCTAACCATGGAGTCACAGACAGTACCCTTGCGTACTCCAGTCTGTCTTGCTACGCAGGCAAACTTGCCTTTGTGATAGATGGCCCCTTACATCAAAAACCAGAACAATATTCATGTTACTTCCAGTCCCCAAGGACCAGTCACTTACTCCAAGTCAATTACACCTCAGACCCCACACCAAAGACAGTGCTTGCAGCCAATCCTATAATAAACTAACTCAAATGGGAAAACTCAAAGTGGAAGGTTGGACATATGACCAGGGAAGAGTATAAAAATATTGCTCGGGCATGTAGGAATGAAATCAGGAGGGCCAAATCGCACCTGGAGCTGCAGCTAGCAAGAGATGTCAAGAGGAACAAGAAGGGTTTCTTCAGGTATGTTGGCAACAAGAAGAAAGCCAAGGAAAGTGTGGGCCCCTTACTGAATGAGGGAGGCAACCTAGTGACAGAGGATGTGGAAAAAGCTAATGTGCTCAATGCTTTTTTTGCCTCTGTCTTCACTAACAAGGACAGCTCCCAGACTGCTGCGCTGGGCATCACAACATGGGGAGTAGATGGCCAGCCCTCTGTGGAGAAAGAGGTGGTTAGGGACTATTAGAAAAGCTGGACGTGCACAAGTCCATGGGGCCGGACGAGTTGCATCCGAGAGTGCTAAAGGAATTGGCGGATGTGATTGCAGAGCCATTGGCCATTATCTTTGAAAACTCGTGGCGAACGGGGGAAGTCCCAGATGACTGGAAAAAGGCTAATGTAGTGCCAATCTTTAAAAAAGGGAAGAAGGAGGATCCTGGGAACTACAGGCCAGTCAGCCTCACCTCAGTCCCCGGAAAAATCATGGAGCAGGTCCTCAAGGAATCAATCCTGAAGCACTTACACGAGAGGAAAGTGATCAGGAACAGTCAGCATGGATTCACCAAGGGTAGGTCATGCCTGACTAATCTAATAGCCTTCTATGATGAGATTACTGATTCTGTGGATGAAGGGAAAGCAGTGGATGTATTGTTTCTTGAATTTAGCAAAGCTTTTGACACGGTCTCCCACAGTATTCTTGTCAGCAAGTTAAAGAAGTATGGGCTGGATGAATGCACTATAAGGTGGGTAGAAAGTTGGCTAGATTGTCGGGCTCAACGGGTAGTGATCAATGGCTCCATGTCTAGTTGGCAGCCGGTGTCAAGTGGAGTGCCCCAGGGGTTGGTCCTGGGGCCGGTTTTGTTCAATATCTTCATAAATGATCTGGAGGATGGTGTGGATTGCACTCTCAGCAAATTTGCAGATGATACTAAACTGGGAGGAGTGGTAGATACGCTGGAGGGCAGGGATAGGATACAGAGGGACCTAGACAAATTGGAGGATTGGGCCAAAAGAAACCTGATGCGGTTCAATAAGGATAAGTGCAGGGTCCTGCACTTAGGACGGAAGAACCCAATGCACCGCTACAGACTAGGGACCGAATGGCTAGGCAGCAGTTCTGCGGAAAAGGACCTAGGGGTTACAGTGGACGAGAAGCTGGATATGAGTCAGCAGTGTGCCCTTGTTGCCAAGAAGGCCAATGGCATTTTGGGATGTATAAGTAGGGGCATAGCGAGCAGATCGAGGGACGTGATCGTTCCCCTCTATTCGACATTGGTGAGGCCTCATCTGGAGTACTGTGTCCAGTTTTGGGCCCCGCACTACAAGAAGGATGTGGATAAATTGGAGAGAGTCCAGCGAAGGGCAACAAAAATGATTAGGGGTCTGGAACACATGACTTATGAGGAGAGGCTGAGGGAACTGGGATTGTTTAGCCTGCAGAAGAGAAGAATGAGGGGGGATTTGATAGCTGCTTTCAACTACCTGAGAGGTGGTTCCAGAGAGGATGGTTCTAGACTATTCTCAGTGGTAGAAGAGGACAGGACAAGGAGTAATGGTCTCAAGTTGCAGTGGGGGAGGTTTAGGTTGGATATTAGGAAAAACTTTTTCACTAAGAGGGTGGTGAAACACTGGAATGCGTTACCTAGGGAGGTGGTAGAATCTCCTTCCTTGGAAGTTTTTAAGGTCAGGCTTGACAAAGCCTTGGTTGGGATGATTTGATTGGGGATTGGTCCTGCTTTGAGCAGGGGGTTGGACTAGATGACCTCCTGAGGTCCCTTCCAACCCTGATATTCTATGATTCTATGATTCTAAATGTATTAACTAGGAAAAAGGGATGCATTATATACAAGGCTGAAGCAGGTAAACATACACACACACAAATGAGTTACAATCTTAGGTTCCAAAAGGTAATAGAATTTGGGTTAGCTCTAGAGGACATACAAGCTTGCATATCACAGCAGACTTGGGGATCCCTTGCTTATGCTTAGATATATTGCCCTCTCCAAATTTGAAGCCACATCATGATACAGTTCCTTCTGGTAGGGATTTTTATTCCTTTCCCCCAGGGTTCAAAGTGATGGATGAGTGTTTGCACTCGCCTCCTTTTCATGGTTCATTTGGTTTCAATGGGCCTTCTTGTGTGTAGCACTTTACATTATTAATGGTTCTCTCCTGTTCGTTGAGTTACATAGTTACAGGGGTTTGCAATGTGAATGCTCAGTATAACTTTATACCATGGGATACAGATGTTATAAGTGAAATTACTACATGCAGCATCCTACAAGCATTTCATGATATCTAAACACTAAGCACATTTTTGTAAACCTAGCATCTATTTTAACAATACTAACACTCGGGGGGGAGGGGCGCGGAGGGGTGCAGACTGTTTTCCAGCTATGCATTTGTCAGTGTTTAGTGAGGGCCTTTGGCAGGAGCTGTCAAATGGTCTGCCAGTGTCACAGTGACACAGGAATTTGAGGACAGCTGAGGTTGAACTGGAAGTTTAGGAGAGCAAGGTCATAAAAGACTGGTGTATTTTCAAAGGATGTAAGGACAGGTAAAAGAGATGAAAAACCCACCCCCCATTTCATACAGAAGGATCAGAGGCACAGAGAAATTCAGTGATTTGTTCTAGGTCACACAAGAAGACTGTGGCTGAGCTAATAATTATATCCCGATCTCTGCAGTCTCCGACTAATGCCTTAACCACAAGACCATATTTCCTAAAGAAATTATACAAATAATCATTTCAAAGCAGCCCATTGGCCTACGGAACCATTCCTGTGCATGAGGAAATACAGCTACACATCTCAGGGATAACCCAAGGTAAGATAGGGTCTCATCCACACTGAATTACACTGAGTTAAGGCACCATGTCTAAACTCATTAAAACTGATTATGGATAAACTTGTTTATAAGGCCCTGTCTATGTTACCAAAAAAACCCAACCCTAAAAGAATGGACAAGGAAGGTGTGTGCTTCTTGTTATATTCCTTCCCACGTAGCTAATAATAAATTCAAATAACTGTGTCAGATATTGTCCCACAGACTGAAAGAAAAGATGAATGAAAAGTCACTCCACTTATATTTGTGGATAATGAAGACTGAAAACAATCCATATCTACCAATTATGTTGTCCAGAAGTCTGTACACTGGCACTACCCCCCCTTTTTCATTGTAGAATTATTATTGCTTAAAAGACTCTTTTTAACTCCCCATTGCAGGGAATTGACTATTGTGGCTTCTTCTTAGTGAACAGTTAATGATGTTTCAAAAGACTTCATCCCTCACTAAGTAGAAGTGTCACCTTCCCTGCCTGCCCGCTGTGCAGTGGCACAGGAAGCAGGCATCCTGAAGTTATTTGTGACGAATAGAGCCCTGCAGGTCAGGGCACTGCCATTGGACGTGACTGAGAGCCATTTATTAATGGTGATTAATTTTATAGTCACCACACTTTTGGAGAGAAGTTTAGTTTTCACCTCAAGTAGCACCTTGTCACATCAGCTTGAGTCACCGATATGTGCTACATTGTGTGACCTTAGATACGTGGTTGATACTGTGAGTAGATGGTTGAAATCATGAGGTCTCTGCCCAAAGTAATAATATTTTTTTATTAATTTAAGTAATCAGCTCTGCACAAGGCACAAATTATAGTACTCAAGAGGACAAGGTAAGCTATCAGTTCACTTTACAGAACATACAATGCGTCGTCATTATTTTTTACCTTATTGGGAGTTTAGGGGAACCATAGAGATAGCTGGCCAATTTCTTCTCTCTTTCTCTCTCCATTTGTCCAAGTCCCTCGAGCTGGTTGGCATGCACGGTCATGTCTACAGTGACTTTAACCATTCAGGCTGAAATTGTCCATGCTTGCTCCATGCATCAGGATGATTTTTTTTTTGAAAGTTTGAGCACAAATAGTTCAGCCATTTCTGAGAATAATATGATGGAAACATAAGTAGTTTTCCCAGAGTTAATGTTTTTGAATAGCTGTAGGGCTTCAGTGGTTTGGGTAGGATATTGAAGTTTGTCAAGGAGATCATCCTGAGGTCATACAGGTGTGTTTTTCCTCTCCCAGTGAAAATCTGTTGAGATTTGGTAATGTTATAAATCCCAGAAAAGTGCCACTTTTACATACCAGTGGAATTTTTCCTACCCTTGTTCCTTAATTTTCTGATCATTCTAATTGCAGTGGGAATGTTGCCAAGCCACAATGAGCTGTCTGTGCCGACCAGCTTAGTTGTTTTCATCCATCAAAATACAGTTTAGCCTAGGGGATAGCATACTGCACCAGGCAACACCTCTTCCACTGACTGGTGTAAAAAAAAAATTGTGCTTTCCACAACCCTTATTATTGAACAATGTTTCAAACACAAATCCTAAGAGTCAGGAAAATATGCACCCTTCCTCCCCCATTTTTCAGACAAGGTAACTGAGAAGTTGCTCAATGTCTCACTGGTAGGTCTGAATGGAACCCAAGTCTCCAATATAGCAGATCCAAGTCTCATTTACGAGCTGTTTCCTTTTGGAATCAATGTCCCAAACCTATATATAGTTTTTGGAATCTATGTCCCAAATCCATATAGTTGGCTATTCTGTCTGTACCTGCTGGCCTAAACTCCAGACCATACACCCCTTCCAGAACCAGAAATCCTGGTTCCCAACGTTCTACTGCTTCTCTAGCTAACAGTTGTGTAACCCACTAGTAATGTGTGTTTTGTCCTCCTATAACAGCGGTCCCCAAACTTCTTTGTCCATCCCCCCTTATGTGGTCCATGCCCCCCAAGGAGTGATGGTTGGGAGCTGGGCTGGAAGTGGGGCCACAGTCGGGGATGGGGGCTGCGATCGGGAGTGAGGCTGGCACTGGAGCTGAGGCCTTGGCTGGGAGTGGGACTGCAGTCAGGGCCAGGAGCCAAGGGCTGCAAGTGGGAGCGGGCCCACAGTCGGGGCTGATAGCTGGGGACCGTGGCTGGGAGCAGAGTCCCAGCTGGGAGTGGGGCTTGAAGCCAGTGGCTGAGGCCAGGGCTCAACCTGTGGCTGGGGGGCAGGACTGGGGGCAAGGAGGGGCTGCACGGAGCCCGCTCCCCACGGGGGCTGGCCAGGGCCCCCCACAACATATCTCCATGTCCCCCTAGGGAGGAGTTTGGGGACCATTGCCCTATAGTGATTGGTCTGAGTAGAGGACTACAGCCTACTACTGCTCTCAGTTGTTCCTTTAGCTCAAGTCTTTATCAAGGATAAAAGTCTGTGCTGTGGATCTGGCATGGGCTACATACTGAATTACAAGGTTTAAGAGGAAACACTGAAAAGCTGTGTCCACTGAGCAGCATCCAACCTGTGTACCGAAAGAGAGAGGCGTCCTGTGGGAAAAAATACTATGTGGCCATGTAATTAGACTGTATCATTATGCATATGCACAAGGAGACTGAATTAAAGTTGTGCAGTTAACTTTTTTCTGCTATTTCCTAACTTTTGAATGCTTCATGTTTAGCCATGAGCTTTTATGTGTAGTGTTTCAGTGATCTTGCTTGATGCATTTGGCTGCTTTTCAAATACAAATGATTTATTTCCACGTGGGTGGGTGGTAGTGGTTTCACTATATTCTTTTGCATGGGTTTATTGCATTAATTAGCCTTCTATTTAATTTATTCAGTCACTGTTACTTATTTTAGCAACCGTGCATGTGGAAACCTGGTAAGGAACAGGTCTGTCATAACTTGTGCTGCTGCTGCATGTGCGTGATAACTTGCTACAACATAGTTTCTCCTCTTTTTTTTTCCCCCCGTCTCCTTCCTTGTTTTCTGGGCCCTGTAGCTTAGGGCCCTTTGTTGGGACTTTGAACTTGTTTAACCTTTCTCTGCACTCAGAAAATGAGTT
Organism: Chelonia mydas; assembly: GCF_015237465.2. Taxonomy (NCBI): domain Eukaryota; kingdom Metazoa; phylum Chordata; order Testudines; family Cheloniidae; genus Chelonia; species Chelonia mydas. The sequence continues at coordinate 102,741,023 of NC_057852.1, forward strand.
TCCTGAGTCATAGCACTGGCTGCAGCTTTTATAGATTGGAGAGTGGGTCAGCTGTGTGTGCGTGTGCGATGGCCTATCTGGAAGCCTATCCAATAAACACTGGTGCTGGAACTGGGGTTGCTGGAAATGCAGACCTCTATTTTAGATCCTTGTCTATCAGTGTCCATAGAGCTAACTTTTCTTCTGTAGGTTTTTGGGTTTTTTTTCCCTTCTCCTCTCTGGCTCTAGTTCATAATTTTCATTTACACATGTTCTTGACTCATATCCTATCTCTACTACTCCTAAAAAGTCCAGTACCCTTCCTTATTGCATGTCCCTTAAAAAAAATACTTGCTGTGTCTGATCATAAGGATTCCACATCCTGGATCTTGTTGCAGGACCTGGTAGCACTAACAGACAATATAGAGTTCACATTACATCTCCGATGTCCTAGGTGCTCACTTTAGTGCTTACCTTTCCCACTTGACCCACTGAGACTGTACTGGGTTTAGCATCAGTAGTGATAATGGTGAAATGCATTAATTTAAAAAGACAGGTAACACACACTAAATACTAGTTAAAACACCTTGTAGAATTATTTGATTATTATAATTATTTACTTATTTATTATTTATTATTATGGTAGTGCCCACAAGTTCAAATCAGGATTGGGCCATCACTGTGCTGGCTGCTATACAACCACAGAGAAAAGTACCTGCCCTGGACATCTTAAAATCTAAAGACACAAGGAGAAGGGCATGGTGATAAAAATAGGGCTGTCAAGAGATTAAAAAAATTAATCACAATTAATCGCACTGTTAAACAATAATAGAATACCATGTATTTAAATATTTTGGATGTTTCCTACATTTTCAAATGTATTGATTTCAATTACAACACAGAATACAAAGTGCACAGTGCTCACTTTATATTTATTTTTATTACAAATATTTGCAGTATAAAAACAAAATAAATAGTATTTTTCAATTAATCTAATGCAAGTACTGTAGTGCAATCTCTTTATTGTGAAAGTGAAACTTACAAATGTAGAATTATGTAAAAAAACCCAGCATTCAAAAATAAAACAATGTAAAACTTTAGAGCTTACAAGTTCACTCAGTCCTACTTCTTGTTCAGTTAATTGCTCAGACAATCAAGTTTGTTTACATTTGCATGAGGAATGCTGCCTGCTTCTTATTTACAATGTCACTGTTGTAGCCCGCGTCACAAGATATTTATGTGCCAGATGTACTAAAGATTCATATGTCCCTTCAAGCTTCCACCACCATTCCAGAGGACATGCCTTCATGGTGATTATGGGTTCTGCTCGATACCTATCCAAAGCAGTGTGGACCGACGCATGTTCATTTTCATCATCTGAGTCAGATGCCAGCAGCAGAAGGTTGATTTTCCTTTTTTGGTGGTTCAGGTTCTGTAGTTTCCATATTGGAGTGTTGCTCTTTTAAGGCTTCTGAAAGCATGCTCCACACCTCCTCCCTCTCAGATTTTGGAAGGCACTTCAGATTCTTAAACTTTGGGTAGAGTGCTGTAGCTATCTTTATAAATCTCACATTAGTATCTTCTTTGTGTTTTGTCAGCTCTGCAGTGAAAACATTCTCAAAACCAACAACATGTGCTGGGTCATCATCCAAGACTTCTGTAACATGAAATATATGGTAGAATGCAGATAAAACAGACATACAATTCTCCCTCAATAAGTTTAGTCATAAATTTAATTAACACATTTTTTTAACGAGTGTCATCAGCATGGAAGCATGTCCTCGGGAATGCTGACCGAAACATGAAGAGGTATATGAAGGTTTAATGTATCTAGCATGTAAATACCATGCAATGCTGGCTACAAAAGTGCCAGGCAAATGCGTGTTCTCACTTTCAGGTGATATTGTAAATAAGAAGCGGGCAGCATTATCTCCCTTATATATAAACAAACTTGTTTATCCTAGCAGTCGGCTGAACAAGAAGTAGAAGTGAGAGGACTTGTAGGCTCCAAAGTTTTACATTGTTGTGTTTTTGAGTGCAGTTATGTAACAAAGCAAATCTACATTTGTAGGTTGCACTTTCACAATAAAGAGATTACACTACAGTACTTGTCTGAGGTGAATCGAAAAATACTATTTTTGTTCATCATTTTTACAGTGTAAATATTTGTAATCAAAAATAGCATAAAGTGAGCACTGTACACTTTGTATTCTGTGTTGTAACTGAAATCAATATATTTGAAAATGTTGAAAAATATCCAAAATATTTAATAAATTTCAATTGGTATTCTATTGTTTAACAGTGCGATTTAAAACTGTGATTAACCACAATTCATTTTTTTATTGTGATTAATATTTTGACTTAATTGCATGAGCTAACTGTGGTTAATTGACAGCCCTAGATAAAAAAAATACATGTAAATGAGTACAGTAAAGAATTGTCACATGAAAGGAAGAATGGTCCAAGGTTAGAGCATTAACTTTTGACTTCAGAGACGTGGGTTCAGTTCTTTGTTCTGCCATAGGCTTTCTTTGTGACCTTGAGCAAATCACCTTTTCTCTCTGTGCCCTGGTGTACCATCTGTAAAATGGGAATAATAATAATCCTCCACAGGGGTTTTGTGAGGGTCAATATTTCAGACTGTGATGTGTTCAGATACTATGGTATCAGGAGCTGTGTATGTACCTAAATGGGCAGATTTGTTCTGGAGGTGTTTTGGTTTTGTTCCTTTTGTAATTGCAGGTGGGCATGGGAAATAGAAAAAGGAAAGAAAGTTTTGGTTTGGTGTCATCCTATAGACAAATTTCTGGCTTCATGAATGTAAGTAACAGTGGCAGGGGGCACATAGCAATTGGAGTCAATGAAAGATAGCTTAGGGTAGTGGTTTTCAAACTTTTATTCTGGTGACCCAGTTGAAAAAATCTTTGATGCCTGCTACCCAACGGAGCTGAGGGGTTTGGGATGTGGGAGGGGCTCAGGGCTGGGGCAGAGGGTCAGGGTGTGGGGGTGAGGGGTGTGGGGGTGAGGCCGGGAATGAGGCATTCAGGATGTGGGAGGGGGCACTGGGCTGGGTCAGGGGGTTGGGGTGCAGGAGGGGGTCAGAGCTCTGGGTTGGGGGTGCAGGCTCTGGGGTGGGGACAGGAATGAGGGGTTTGGGGTAAAGGAGGGGGCTCTCGGTTTGGGGGAGGCTCAGGCCTGGGGCAGGGGGCTGCAGGCTCTGGGCTGGGGCTGCAGGCTCTGGGGTGGGGCCAGGGATGAGGGGTTTAGAGTACAGGTAGGGGCTCTAGGTTTGAGGGGGACTCAGGGCTGGGGAAGAGGATTGGGGCTTTGACTTACCTCCGGTGGCTCCCAGTCAGTGGCGCAGCCGGGGTGCAGAGGCAGACTTCCCGCCTGTCCAGGCACTGCGGACCACACTGCGCCCCAGAAGGGCCAGCAGCAGGTCTGGCTCCTAGGCAGAGGCGCACAAGCGGCTCCGCGTGGCTCTGGCCCGCAGGCACTGCCCCCCCCCCCCCCCTCCCCAAGCTGGGAACTGGCCAGTGGGAGTGCGGAACTGGTGCTTGGGGTGGGGGCAGTGCATGGAGCCCCATGCCCCCCCACACCCTCCCGCCTAGGAGCCGGACCTGCTGCTGGCCGCTTCCAGGGCACAGCATGGTGTCAGAACAGATAGGGACTAGCCTGCCTTACCTGGGCAGCATTGCCAATGGGACTTTTAACAGTTCAGTCAGCAGTGCTGACCAGAGCCACCGCGACCCAGTCCCTTCCATTCCGTGACCCAGTTCTGGGTCACAACCGATGGTTTGAAAACCACGGGCTTAGGGGCCCAAGAGGTGGAGTGGAACTGGAAAAGTTCTCTTTACTGCCACTCTAAAAGGCAATAAATAAATAAGTGTGTTCTCTCTGTGCATGCTGCTAACAGAGGAGCTAGTGACTTGGCCACTCCCCAAGCAGGATGAACAACAGTAGGCTTTGAGGCTCAGTTCATTAACTGGACCCTGTTATAGCACTGAAAGTGGCATGATGTTCCTTATCGCTTTGTGCCTCTGCAAGTATTGTGTATGAAGAAAAGGGGCTCCCTGTGCTGCTCCAGCACCGCCACGCAACACATGCTAAAATTTTGCACTTTGAGGGCAGGTAACTAGTAGTTAAATTCACCAGGCAAAGGTACCCCCTTTACCTCTACTGGCTAACAAAAGCAGAACTCATTTTACTTGAAACCATGGAAATCTACCCTAGAGCTGTCTCCCATCTTGGCCTTTAAAATCACGTATCCACAGTCTCCCCTTAGTTAGTTAGCAGGCCTTTATTATATTTTGTGGGAGAAATGAGTAATTTTAGAAATAACACCAAGTCATTTCCTTGTAGGAAATTTGTGTTCTTCGCCGTTGTGCTTTTTCCTTGCCCTTTCTTACAATAATGATGCAAATTTATTTTTCATTCCCTTGCAACATGTATAACGCAAATGGATTAGACTGATTTCTTTCCACGGTAAGTCTAACTCTATGTAAGTGTCTGTTGATACAGTCTGTTGCCTTAAAAATAGAGTTGGGTGGGGGGGCGGGGGAAGAAGAGCAAAAGACCAATTCTATTATCTGCATCACTAATGGGTAAATTTATTGGCACAGAAGGCAGGATATTGCTGACAACAACTTTGGTGAAGCCAGATCTGTTTAGTCTAGTGATTGAGGAGCTGGCTATATATGTGACAGGGAATGAGAAGATGCTATTTGATTTGCAGCTATTGCTTGACTTAAAAGACAATAGGTAGGCACATAAATAAAGACAAAGCATTACTGCAGAACAGCAACTGGACAGAATGGAAAAGACACCAACACAGAATTAAGCATTCTCAAGGATTGAAACATACGTTCCAAATGTTTTTTAATAAATTCTTTTTAGAGCTGGGCTTTCCTTTTCCCAAACATAATTTCTTTAAATTAGTTATATGGACCATTTTCCTTAGCAATGTTAAGCTAAGCAGTAGTTTTTTTATGTTGTTCACCCTCTCATTTTTCATGATACAGTCAGGCCAAATAAATGTCTGCTTCCTCAAGCAAAAAACAGGGAATAGAATTACAGAATTGACTCCTCTTTCTAGGTTAATCATTGGTACAAGCTATGACACCACATCTTGAAACACATGCAGTTGGAGAAAGCCTGTCTAATATTTCTAAGGGGATAAAGAATGCTACTGTTTAAAAATGACTTTTCCCCCCATGGGTTCAGGATACTACAACAAACAGACTCCTTGAGCCCCAAGCCAGAGATTAACTCAAGATCTGATGATTCATTTAAAAATGAAACTCAACAACAATTGCATCACTGGCTTTATTCCAACAATTCAATATCTTAAATAGCATTTATTTCCTCCCTCCAGGGATATTTTATATATTACATGGCTTCCTTTGAGAATTCACTGAGTAGTTTTGCTCAGTCTAGTTGAAAGAATGAAACAATATCTATATGAGCATACACAGATTCTGTTACCTTCAGTAAATGTACATTTGGCAAAGTAAAAATAAAAAGTATACGAGTCTATCTACTAGCCAGTCCAGCAGAGCTTGGGGAAACAATACCGGTATAACATATATAGCAAGTTTTGCTCACACTTACGCATATGCAACCCTCACTGCAATCATTGGGACTGCACCAGAAAAACTGAGAACAGAATTTGCCTCATCAACAACAGGGGGCAGAAAAAAAGAGACTAGATGTGGTTTCAGGATTTGTGACAGTCATTGTGTCCATGCCACAGCAGAGTGCACACCTTGTCTGTTTCCAGCTAGCAGGGCTATACCAAAACAAGAATTCTTCTGATAAGAAAATTGAGGCAGTTTTCCCCACTGCTGCTACTTGAGAAGAGTGTCTTCATTTTGCTAACCTCATGAATGTACAGTAAAATAAATCAAGTATGAATGCAGGAAGCAGTAATATCATTTTAGCTCATTACATTTACAACAGGATTAATCAGCTCTGCATTCTGGTTGGAGAGTTTACAGTGTCTTTAATTCCATCATTCTTCCCATGCAGTCATAAGAAATTGAACACACAATGCAGAACCAGTGAGGTTTATGTTGTCTCTTGTGTTGCAACTGGGTTTAAAAAAGCATCCGACTAGGTTAAGAAAAAAATATGTTCTGTGCAGTTTTACCTAGCACTGTTCAACAAGGAAAAGCAATTTCTTCCAGTAAATCTAACATCAGCAGTTTAAGATCCAGATGATTATCACCTATTCATGATGACTAGCACCATCGACCATGCGTAGTCCCGCTGACTTCAGTGAAGCCAATTGTGGAGCCAGGTGCTACACAGTGTGAGCAGAGGAATTGGAATTAGGACCTAAATTATGAGAGGAACATGCTGAGGACTGACCCCATTGACTCCACTGCCAAACCTTCCCTTGAGCATGTGAGGAAAAAAATTAAATCAAAATATCATCTCTCCTCCTCCTCCCCTCCTCCACCAAAAAAATGCATAAGTGAAAACCTCTTCTTTGAAAATTTAATTAAAATTTAAAAGCACATTTAAACTATAACGTGAAGACATTTTCCTTCTGGTTATCCAGACCTTAAGTATTTGAAATTAGGATTATTTTAAATTCACACAATCCCCTGACATTCTCATTTTCTGACTATCTGCTAGTCTTCCTGGAGCCATTCAGATAATTAGTTAGTTTATGTAACACAAACTAGAAAATGGTGGTCTCAAGGTAATCCCCATCTCATGCCATCAGTTTTTATTACCTGAAGTTTTTACATCAAGACTAGTTGTCTGTCTGGCAGAGCGGGGGCGAAGCTCAACCATAAAATTGTGGGTTTGATGCACAAACTACTGGGTGAAGTTCCATGGTCTGTGTTTGGCAGAAGGTGTGACAAGATGATTATAATGGCTCCTTCTGGCCTTAAAATCTGTGAAAATAGACTGGAATCAACGGAGTTCTAAAAAGAAGACTCATTATGGCCTGAAAAAGGCTCCAGGCAAAGTGGGGCTCTGACAGAGTAAGCAGAGAAGAGTCTGTGATGAAAGGGAGCTTGGTTTTGAGTGGGAGTAGAATGTCAGAGACTAAAAGCATTGGATTAGGATTCAAGAGACATAGGCTCAATTCCTGGCTCTGTCATAGAATTTGTATAGTGGTGGGTAAATATCTTAGAGGCCAGTTCAGCAAAGCTCTTAAGCAAGTGCTCAGCTTTAAGCATGTGAATAGTTCTGTTGACATCATCCTAGCAATCTCCTAGCCAGGAAAAAAAAAGGATACTGAGTGCACAATATTGGGAAAGATAAAACAAGGGAGTAGGTCTAATAAAAGAGTATCCTATCCACATATAAATTGGTCATGTGGCATAATGGCGTGAGGTTTAAAGAAGCAATTTTTCAACCCTTTCAACAATTGTTTCTGGTGCATCTATCTCTAGAACAGCCAGGGGAGCTTGCCAATGAGCTCTGCTATAAGACAGAAGTGGGACATGAGACTGGGGTTAGGTGAAGTGAGTTAATGAATCCAAAGGGTCTGTAAAGAGAATAAGAGTCAGAAATTCTCTAAATATATTGAATGTGATCAAAGAGTTATATACTCTGTAAGAGGAGGGACAGGGCTGATTGCAAGAAGCCCCTCTCCGTGTCTTTGAATGAATCCTGGCTGTGAGAATCCCTTCTAATCTTTTACTTGAAATTTGGCTGCAGGAAGCCCTTTTGATTAATTCTGAGGAACCCTGCCTGTAAAGAACTTTAATTTAATAAAATCTGGCTATTAGCATCCCTGTTATGTTTGCTTACATGAACTCCAAATGCTGAATTGGTTTTCTTCACCTGACTTTGGCTCCCCTGACCAGTCATGCTGACCTATTCAGTAACCCTATTAAACTATTTAGTAACCCTCACCAAGGGAATGGACACTTTTTTATGCTGTTTGCCATTTTACATATTATAGATACATTCCTGAGTGCTCTAAATGGAAGCCTTCTAGTAAAATTTCTTCAAAAGATACCTTTTCAACTAAAGTCTAATGTGATTCCTATTAAAAGGGATTAAAAAAACAGGATTAAAAAAACCCTCAAGGGTAGCTTTACGTGAAATGCAAAAGATTCAGAAATTTGGTTCCATTTGCTTAGGATAAGTACTAAAATGTTTGTTTGTTTGCTAAACTGAAGATCTTAATCAAACATTTGATGCCAGATTTCTCTTCCTTCACTGTGTTTTCCCTGATACCTTCTGCTCACCTACCTTCTTTTCTTTCTACTACTCAGCATGATCGTATTTGCCCTTTCTTTTAGTGCCCTTAATCTCATAGATTCTCACCATTCCACAGCTATCCCTCCTTCAGATCCTCTATCAATCTCCTTAACCTTCCATGCAGGTCTCCTAAACAGGCTCCAGGCAATACCTCAACAGGTAGCAGGGTCCCATTCCCTCCCCTGTCTAATCCTCCAATCTTTGTACATCAAGTTCCAAAGAAGCAGCTGCAGTGTCTTTCCACTAGGTCCCTGTGTCTCCAAATTCAAATTTTGCATGTTTAAGGGATTTCTAGCCAATGCTGCCCCAAGAATGCATTCATACTCCTATAGGAGAGGTTTCTTGTCTTAGTCCTGAGTCCAACTGAACATGCCTTAATATGATATCTTTATTATAAGAAACAATACTTCATCATTAATAATTTGTCTAACAATGCAACCTGGAATATCATAAATCCTTACACACAGTAACTTACAGTACAGAGAGTCATCAGACTTGGCAGGAGATCTATAAGACTTGCCCTAAATCTCTGCTGTATAGACTCTAAGGAGTTCAGAATAAAATGCTATTACACTGAAAAGACATGTGCCCTTATCATGTAGTGCACTATCTAGGAAGTTAGCCCTGGGTTCTCCAAGTCATGTTAAAAGATGCACTCCTAGTGTTCAAAACTGTGAGAGCCTTCCTCCATGTTACCTCATTTTCCTCACCCCTCCCTTCTCAGCTGGCCTTTCCACTTTTGTATCCCTTCCACATTTTGAAGGTTTAAGTTTTCATGAACTCAGACCTCTAAAACTGTCCTAACTTCCTTCTTAACCACAACCTCTTATGATTTCATGTAAATACTTGCTGTTCATTTTAGCATACGAATGACTGCCTTTGTATGTCTAAGTTATGATGTAGGATGGTAAAAAGATAATTGTATTGTACTTCATTGTGGGCTACACACAGAGTTACACCAGTCTCTATACAAATCTGCTGGGATACAAAGGTAATAGGAGTCTGGGACTAGCCTGCTAGTTTTTTTTTGTGATCTTATCTTTAAACATAAAAGTTGTATTTTTCTAGCAATAAATTAACATGACCCTGAAGTTAGGCTTTAGTCCTGTATATGGGTCCACAATAGGTTCCTTTTGTTATGTGTATTTTTTTCCAGTCACTGTTCTTTTCCTGCCACTGTGAAGTGATGTAAAAAGTCTGGCCTTCCAACACTATAGAATGAGGTACCCAGAGTATTCTGATATCAAGCATGTAAACCTGTTCCACAGTACTTGAGAGACACTGATTTTTAAAATAGGTATCATATAAATCTTCAGTCATGAGATAAGAGCTCTCTTTTGCAGATTCATGTTACCCAAGTCTGCTTTGAAGCTGTCCTGGGACTGTACTGATTCTTAGAGGCCCAGACATGTTTCTATATGCTCTCTGCCAAAAACTTAAAGTAATACTTGAATAGTTGGGAGATTTACTTAGAAAATCTATATAAATAAAGATGTAAGGCCATATAGTTTGTTCTAACTTGATCAGGTCTACATAAAAGTAATCTTTGAAGAGATGTAGCCAGTCTTCTAGCTTAACAGCTATCAGATTTCGCATTCACTTTTCCTTGATGTTTACAAGGACTACACTCTTTGCGGGCCTTCTCTTTTTCCCACTCTCATAGAACTGAGATTATAGATCTGCAACCTTAATGGATATGGAGGTCTGAACAATGACATATCTAAAAGAAACAGGCACATGTTTTGATGTAGATTTCTCTTCTTGCATGTGAAGTTTAAAAAAAAAAAAAAACAGGTAAAAGCTGCTGGCTATACTATACCCCAGTGAGTAATAATCTGAGAACAAATATAAAAAGAGGCTAGGTAGGTGAAGATAATAAAAAATATTTCTTTCATTTGAAAGAGTGGGTTTAAAAAAAACACCTGCATGGCATTTTTACACAAAAGCATTTTACCTTGGATTTATCCAAAAAATCAAGGGTAAATAGACTCCTCAGTAAGTAATAAGTTGCTTGCTAACTACAGAGAGACGGTGAGCACAGAATTTCTGTTTCAAGCCAGAATTAATGATCCCTTGAACCAGAGAAGACAAGAAAGTAATAAGACAAAACAGTGTAAAGTTATAATGGTGGCCATCTGATATCTTCAGTTCTCTCAAGGGTTTCAAGGCCTCCATTCTAATAACTTTGTCCATTTTTATCATATAACTTGCTAGGAGTGAACAGAGAAGGAGAGAAAAAAATAAGAACGAACTGATGACACCTTAGTATGGAGTATGTAAACTCATCATAAACTGTTTATATTAACAAAAAGAAAAGGAGTACTTGTGGCACCTTAGAGACTAACCAATTTATTTGAGCATAAGCTTTCGTGAGCTACAGCTCACTTCATCGGATGCATACTGTGGAAAATACAGAAGATGTTTTTATACACACAAACCATGAAAAAAATGGGTGTTTATCACTACAAAAGGTTTTCTCTCCCCTCTACCCCCCTCTATTACTACTGCTAGTAATAGCTTATCTAAAGTGATCACTCTCTTTACAATGTGAATGATAATCAAGGTGGGCCATTTCCAGCACAAATCCAGGTTTTCTCCCCACCCTCCCCAACAAACCCACTCTCCTGTTGGTAGTAGCTTATCTAAAGTGATCACAATCAAGGTTCTCACACACATTGTAAGGAGAGTGAAATACCATTTTTTGAAACACCATTAAAACTCATTTAAAAAAAATCTAGCTGGAAATGAGGTGTGATATGTGAAAATTTGCCTATTTTTGAAGACAAGGTGAAAGCTCATGATTGCTTCCCATTAAGCTTGGTATTAATCTACTGACATTCCATAATACAACTGAATTCTGATGAGTTGAGCTGCAGCTTGAAACTCCCAGCAATTACTTTGCCAGGTTGTTAGTCTAATTCTGGCTATCTGCATTAGCAGGAGTTGCCCTCAAATGTCTACATGCATTTTTAGCTAAAATATTGTGGGCTTTTTTTTGTATTTCCTAATTATTTGTTTTGTTTTTATTGTGGAAAAGTGAATAACAATTGCACCCAATATCCTGCAGTACACGATGGCATTTCATAAGGTGTTTCCCTCTAAGTCGTTTCTAGCATTTTTCACTCCTGACATGAGCAGAGACTTGTTTCATATAAAATTGTGCCAAGTGGTGTGGCATTTCAGTGAATGGATAAATAGATGTTGAAGACTACCAGAATCATTTTACATAGGACATAAGTCAGATTGAACTGGGATCTCTAAAAGTGCAGGGTTAATTTTAGTGATGTGTGAACGGTTTCCAATAAAATTTGAAGGTAGGCCCAGCTCTGCCTATTTGTATTCTTGCTAAGAAACCAAATCCTCTGAAGTTCACATCAACCTCTTGCCCACGAGGGAGAGCCTAGCCTACTCTTCTGGCTCCTGAAATGTTCTCAATCTGAAACCAGCTCTAGCTAATGCATTCATTGTTAATGCCACTTGGCCCCCATCTAGGTAATTTTTTGATTAAATGTATGGCATGTATACCTGGCTATAATTCTCTTGAATTTATCCCTTGGCCAATCTCACAATTGCTAATGAAAGCAAAATAGTGTCTCTTCTTGGGTTTCTTCCCCACTTTAATTCTACTCATTAAAAAAACTAATTCTTCTGATGTGAACAACAGATCAATCTCAGTGAGTCATTCATTTAGTACTAAGTACCAGGTGAAAAGTTCTGACAGGAAATAATTCTTTCATAGTCTGTAACAAAAAGGAGAAGCCTCTTGACTCTCATAGTACAGTCGCAAGGGTTGGAATTTCTAGTCACTTGCTATCTTATATGTAGATTGAAAACTCATTTTAGACTAATGTGATGTAAAGTGGTCTCACTAGGGTGTGCAGTTTTTCACTCATAGAACTCTGCAATCTCATTTACTTGCCTCGGTTCGCTAATCTGATTGTAATCATGTTACTTATCTTTTAATTTTGCATGTGGCAGATGTACATCAGAAATGGTATTCAGGTGGGACTGTCATAGATAAACTCGATTTGATTATATTTAAATGTTTCAGTGTTTGGATTCTGTTTAATGGAAACACAATGAAAGACACACACACCATCCAGTGCTAAAATGCTGCAACTTGATCAACACCCAGAGATAATATAATTATTGCACACTCTTATGAGCACAATTCATTGCCCACAATTAACCAGAACTGCTGACTGAGGCTCCTTAACTTGGGGTTGGATGACAGAATGTCTTGTTGCATTGGCTGGTAACATGATACAGATATATAATTTGTAACTCCCATTTGAAAAATCCTGTAATTTTTGTATTTGTCAAGTTCAGTTTAAGTCTCTCTCTCACACACACACATGTGGTAGATGTGTACTTTCTCTTTATTTTGATATACACAATTGTTTCCTTCTTTAAAAATAACCACACAAAACACCTGTACACGGAGGAGGCAAGGGACTGAGGCACAAGGCACAGATGTGCCAGCAGAAGATTCCCATGTGCCAATGTCTCTTGGTCATTAGCAGCCAGATTATAACCCCTTTGTGTAATCTCAGTGGTTAGCAAAGGGGCTGTATCGCAGCTAGAGAATCTTGCCCATGGAATGTGTGGCTCTTTTTGACTCCGTTCAGCACACTGGCTCTTTGGCTGAAGGTAAAGTCTACTAAGGGAATGTCTTAACTCGAGGGCTTTTACTCAGCTATTGTTTACTTCAAGCCCTACTCCTGTCCACGCTCAAAATCCTCTGACCTGAGTTTGATGCTTTCAGCCTGAACTAGCTGGCTTATCTCGGGCTGTGAGCTAAAAACCGGGTGCTGCTTACACCCAGGTAAGTAACCCACTCACTTTGCAGTGAGAATGTATGGTGAATCACTAGAATGCTGATAGACTTCTAGTGCCTTCCACACATCTCCCTGTGACATTACCCAGCGTACAATCTGCATTGCTGAATAGCCGTGTCTCCTCAGTTCTCCAACCTGGGATGCCTTTTACATTGCTTTACTGGTGCACAGCTACTCTGGCCAGTTTACATACAGCCCCAGCATGTAACTTGCTCCCAGCTGCACAGTATTGAGTGCTAATAGCTAGACACTCATAAATTACACTGCAGAAGAAAATTAGCAGATTCCTAGTCCCATCCTTGTCCCCCAGAAATGTGTGTCTTGTACTGCTCCGTTCACTAGTGGACTATGCAAGATCATATAAAGTCTGTCATTTCATCAGTGGAAAATGATATGCACCAGCTTTGTTATCCCAAATGGAGTTTCCCACACACTTTAATCTAAACACACTGGTTAGATAAAGCAATAAATAAGTTTATTAACTATAGAAAGATTTTCAGTGATTACAAGTAATGATGCATAGAGATCAGAATTGGTTACAAAAGAAATAAGAGTAAAGTGCAAGCTAATACTATCCTAAAAAGCTAAGTGAACTTAAAGGCAAAAAGGTTTTGTCTCACAATATATTTACAGCAGTCTGTACTGGCTGAAAAGCCTTCTAGCCAGGACCACTCCTCCCTACAGTTTAATAATAATTTCTTTGTCTTTCAAGAGTTGTAGCTGCTCTGAACAGATATGGGGAGAGAGAGAGACGTCATTTGGAGGCCACTATCTCTCATTCTTATGCCACTCTCCCCCTCTTTGAGGATTATCCCCAGCAGGCGACAAGTAGTCTCTAGTGGACATGAGGTCTGAACCGTCCCTGTGATGGAATGTAAATTTCTTATTCATAGCTTCCCATTGCTGGAGAATGGGGGATCCACTCCACCTGCTGTCCCTGTGGCTGGATCCATGACACTCCCCTAACATCCGGAGTAGTCCCAGCCTGGCCAGCTGGAGTCAGCTGAAGCCCTCAGCCCCCCATCCGCTCCATGGCCAGAGGAGTCCTGGCCAGAAGAGTCCAGACAGAGGCCCCCACCCCCAGTCATACCTCTTCTCCCCAGCCCTCCAGCCACCCCTTTGGGAAAGCTCTTCTCTCTTCCAGAAGAAGAGCTTTTGATATGTGCCATGCAGGTTCTGGGGACTCCCAGGAGATTACTGATGAACCCAGGAAGCTGAATAGCAGATACTGCCTCCTCAGCTTCCCAAGAACCTGCATGGCGCATAATAATCAAAAATTCCCCCCGCCAAACCCGCAACCGGTGGTGGCAGCTGTGCCAGAGCAGGCTGTTATACATGCCACCCATGATGGCTGCTTAAGCCGGTGATAGCTCTTTAATACCTGGTTTATCTTTGTCTCTGAAAACACAATTTGGTTTGCTTTTCTTAACCTTGCAGCATGTTATAACAATGTTATATAGGAGAATCTTGTTACTTTACAAACAATATTGATACAAATATTTTACCAGGACAATAATGTTCAGCAGATTAGGATGTTTCAAATGATACCTCACAAGACATACAGGGTACAAAATGTATCATAGTCTTGTAAAAGTGGTGATCATAATGGTATAGACTGTCACAACCCCATATGTCAAGAAGCACAGCTATATTGTCCCACAATTCACTGGGAAAGAATCATAGAAAGGCTCAGCATATTGTGCACAAAGAACAATGGAAATTGCCCCCAGGAGTCTTAGCAACACACATAGCACCGATGAGGAAAATAGTTATTGCAGGAAGTCAAAGAAGCTGGTTCTCAAACAAGCCACAGTCCTATATTCTTTATCCATGCAAAACTTCCAGTGATGTTCTTGTTAAGCTTAGATACTTTCCCCCTTTTAACATAAAAACAAATAATATGAGCCAAGCTTTTCAAATATAGGTACCTTAAGTTAGGCCCCTAAATTCTTATCTGGGCACAAAATTCTTATCTGGGCACAAAAATTAATGATCTGACATTCAAAACTACTGGGAACTTGGCATCTCCCACTGAAGTTACTGAATTTGGGAGATAGTCTTTTTTTTTTTTAATTGTAAAACCTGAAACATTATAACTCATTTTTACAGCTATTTTCCTGTATATTACACACATGCTTTCGTACTAATTGTCTTTCTTAAATGCTAACCTTCTTTGCAACCTTCAGTACAACATATCTGGAGGATATTTAAACATTGATTAGTTCTAAGAATTTATCATCACTACCTCATATTTAGTGTGACAGTGACAACAAGTGTCAGAGAGAACTTCTAAATGATGTCCTCTGGGATGACATTCAATGTTCAATTTCCTGGTAAGGTCAGTGACACAGATTCGCCATCAATAGTGTCCAAGAGTAACAGCCAAACAATGCAGCATAGCTTAGAGAAGGAAGGTTTGGAAAAGCCTTTTTACTCTGAAAAGGACAAGAACAAGCAATATTGGCAATCCCAAACTTTGCCCCTGTAGGAAATTCAGGAGTCCAAAAGATGCACCAGATCTGAACAAACTAGAGTCTATTTCTGGGTTGATTCAAGATGTGCAAGGTGAGGCACTGAGTAATGGCTCCACCATTCTCAGTAAAACTGAACAAAAAGGTACTGGGTCCTTAGACAATTTTGATGCCTTCCCAAGGATACTAGTATCCCTCAAATGAGTTATTTTGGTCCTCACTCAAGAAAACTTTGTTTGCTTTTTGACAATCTTGCTAACTATCATCTATTCTGTCTCCTCCTTTTTTGGTGACCTGAGGTGCCTCACTTCACCTGCATTTGATACTGGGGTTCCAATCTATTCTTTCAGTTGTGGACCTTCTGGGACAATGTAAGGCCTACCTTAGGTGTCAGGTGTTTGTCTGACAGTGTGAATAGGATATAGGCTGAGTCCATTCTTCAAGTTTTAGTTACCATATATTAACTAATTCTAGTGTTCTTTTAACCACTCTGTATTTGCCCAGATATACCGATGAACTTTTAAGAATTAAAAATAAATCAGTGTGCCACTGAACTGACTGTAGCCAGAGAGATTATGGGATTAGACATGCAATGGCCAATGGAGCAAGACAGAATATTGCAGCCTGGGACCTGTAGTTTCTGAAAACAGACCTTTGTATTAAAACTGAAGGCTGATGCAGGGAAAACTTTGGTGATGTCAGTATGAAGTAAGTTTTTGTTGTCATACAATTCTGATCAATACTTTATCTTTTTTTGTGTCTGGAAACCTAAGACAAACTTGACAAAATTTTGACAGCCAAATTCTGTCCCCTGCTCCAGCCCTTTCAGAGAGGCTTGGAAGGATTAGATTTTTATTCGTAAATGTTGATTTCACTGTAAACACACAAAGTGATTGGAAAAAAAATCCATTGGTTATAACTGAAATTTACAGATTAGGCAAAATAAGAGACATGCTGCTTGAGAATTTCTTAGAGTTGGATTTAAAGGATATTTACTTTGTACATTTTGACATGTGATGTTGACAATTTGTGTTTTGTTGATCATAAAGCTTTACCTTTATGAATCTCAAAGAAGTGAAGCAAGATTCACAGGGCCAGTCCTGTGTGGCACCACTTCTTGCTCTCCTAGTAAATGGACAGATTGGGGTGAGACCGGGGTAAAGTGTTCATGCTGATGATGAAAAGGCCCTGCACCTCAAAGGTATTTAGGGGCCTAACTCCCACTGACATCAATGGGAGTTAGGCACCTAAATACTTTTTGAGGATCTGGGGCACAGTGCTTTGCACAACAGCTATTCTGGGCTGCTGAGTAGCTCACAGACAGCTGACTGGAGACGGCTGTGAATTAAACAGAGGGCTTTCATAGAATCAGAGTTAGAAGAGACAGCAAGGGTCATCTAGTCTAACCCACTGCCAAGATACATGATTTGTTGTGTCTAAACCAGCTCTCCAGCCTCCTTTTGAAAATCTCCCATGAAAGCACAACCTCCCAAGGCAGTCTGTTTCATTGTCCTACTATTCTTACAGTTAGGAAGTTTTGCTGATATTTAATATAAATCTGCTATGCTGTAGTTTGAACCCATTGCCTCTGGTCCTGCCCTCTGTGACAAGAGAGAACAACTTTTCCCCATCATTTTTATGGAAGCCCTTCAAGTATTAGCCAGCCAGCATAATTTAATGCACCCCTCCTCCCAAAGCTGTTCTCACCTATATTGAAGGCTCAATCTTCCCCAGCTGCCACTTTTGACCCATCCTTTGCACAGTTCAACAGGACCAAAGGTCAGAGCCAAAGCATTTTAGTGGGAGCTTGGCAACTGACATTAAACCAAGTAAATGAAAGGAAAATGAACAACAGAAAATCCCCAAGGACATATTTAAAGTTTGGCATGAAAAAGAAAAATTTAACTGCACTGAATTGGAGAGCTGATCATATTTATTTGCTAATGCAGAAATATTTAAACAATTCCATTTACAATGTGGACAGCTGCCAAGCAAATGTAAAACACCCTTTCTATAGTTGGTTTACTTGGCATCTTACCCAAAACATAACATTCAAGTTTCAAAGCTTAGATGTTCTGTGGTATTTTATATTCACACATGAGGATCTCAATATAATTAAGTTTTTGTCACCTCTAGGTCACCATTTCAAATAGAACCTGAGCCAAAAGAGTCAAAGAGTTTTAACTATCCGTTACCATCTGCTGGCTGTCTGATTAATTCAGTTCAGTTCCCAATGGACCAGGTGTCCCCAGAACAATGAACACCACCACAATTAGCAGTAATTGTCACCCTTGTAGGCAATCTCCACAGAGAAGCTAAAGACTGAATGGGGCTGGGAGCTGAAAAGACATCCTGGATCTGCCCTGAAGGAAAGGAATATCTTTTCTTTAACAGAAGCCCATTAAATTAATGTAATTCACCCTGGAGGGTAGGAAATCCCCTGCAGACCAGGTGGAATTTTAAAACTCCAACAGGACAGTACATTCTCACTCTGAGGCAGTCCTTCCAGGATATTGTCACATTGTTAGAAAGTTTGCATTACCATTGTGTGTGCTGTTCTATGGATACCAAATCACATGAGGTAACATTTTTAAAAAGCACTTAAGTGACTTAGGTTCCTAAGTCTAATTTTCAAAAGTAATTTATGCACATAGAAACCAAAGGGCCACATTTTTAAAGGTGTTCATGGTATAGCTACACAGCAAGCAAACACACACCACAACAGCAAGCCTCTGAGCCCAAGTCAGCTGATATGGACTCATGGAGCTGGCCCAGAGGGGCTAAAAGTAGCAAGGTAAACATTTGGGCTGGGATTGGGGGCTGGGCTCTGAAACCCTCCCTCCTTGCTGGGTTTCAGAGCCTGGGCTACAGCCCAAGACCAAACATCTACAATGCTATTTTTAGCTTCACAGCACAAGCCCAAGTCAGTTAACCTGGGCTCAGATACTTGATGCCATGGGTCTTCTTTTTTGCTGTGTAGACATACCCACAGATACCTAAAGATGCAGGGAGGCCGTTTGTGGAGCCTAACTCTGGTACCTCTAAAAATCTAATCTCAAGTTGAAAATGGACTGTAGGCTCCGAGGTCCTGTGTACTTTTGAAAATTTTATCCACAGCTTCTAGGATTGTCAAACTCGTTCGTGCACAAGCATAATTCACAAATTTCACTTAATATTACATTAGATTTTGAGGTGTTTTTATGCAGGAATGTTTTAATTTGAAAAGGAAACTACAGGAATGTAAAGGTGAGCTGTACAAAGATCTTTGCAAATAATTCCCTGATGTTATACAAGCTTTCTCTGAGACAACAGATGGATAACAGGTCTTAGTAATAACATACTCCTTCTCACAACATTCTTAGCTTGAGGAGCTTTTTAACAAAACAGTAATGATTAAGAGAACTGCAAGGAAATTGTCTCAACGCTGTAACAAATGATTTACCTTTCATCCTGAATTTGGCGATGAAGTAGCTTTATTGTAACCTATCTTTAGCAACAAAAACAGAAAAGGGAAAAAACAATGGATTTAGTCTCGGGTGTTAAGGTGAAGAAATTGAACATTTTTTCTGTGTTTAAGAAATGTCATTGTGACTGAGCTTTTAAAAATCACTCCACAATTTCCCCCCCCTCCCATCAAATGTTAATGATTTTGGAGGCAATGTAGTAATAACAAAATCAATAATAATTAGACCAAGTCACTTTTTACCATGGGCAAAATGTTACAGTTCTTGTAACTAACAGTAGGCTGCAGCCCTGGAGCAAACAGGATTTTCTGAAGGGCTTGATGATGTTTGGTAAACATGTTAAAGTTGAAAACCTACTTCCCTGAGTACTTGTCTGCAAAATGCTGAATTGCAAGATAACTTTGACTGCATTTTTCCAACTTTTTTTGTACTATTGATTGTGCTCTTGAATCCGCTGTTTCAAGAACCAACACTTTCATACACAATATGTCTTATGCCAGCAAAACCTGCTGAGATGCTTTGGTGGTACAGACTCCTGTCAATTGCTGTGTTGCTTGCAGCCTGCCCTTCTGTTTCACCACCCTGGCACAACTAAAAGCAGCTGAGTAAACTTCACATGACTATGGTATTCAAATACACTATTTAACGGCATTAGACTATGGAAGCACAATTGCCAAGAAACGTTAAGCAGATCTTCAACATTTCAATTAATTATGTTTTTTTTTTCATGACAGTGTGACAGGGTCAGGCCAGGTGGCTACAGGAGAGTGATCCTATTGGGATCTGGAAAGTGGGAGGGTGAAGTCTGCCCACTGCTAAAGGATCCCCCCAAGCCTAAGATGGGGATCCACTGGACCTGGAAGCCAAATAAATACTGGAGACAACTAATGAAATAACAGGAACAGGAGTGTAGTCAAAGGGTCAAATGAAGGAAACCAGACGGGGACACCGAGCAGAGAACCCCAGACAGCGCCCACTGTTCCTCAAAGGCGTCAAGGGAGTCAGTGGACATCACCCAGAGGAACTCTGCCCGGATACGTGAATGGACGGAGGATCGGAAATAGGCCCCACAGTCACAGGAGACTCCATCGGCCAACCTCCCAACCCTGGTTTTATAGATGACCACTTTAGCCAGGGCCAGGAGGAGGTTGTCCAGGAGGTCCCGTGACTTTGTGGGGCCATGGATAGGGAGTGTATAGATAATGAGGTGAGGGGGAAAGTGCAACCAAAAATGTAACAAAATATTCATGAGGAGCCGGAATAGGGGGTGCAGCCTGGCACACTCCAAGTATATGTGTGCCAGGGTTTCCCTCAAGCCGCGAAAGGGGCAGGTGTCTGGGATAGGGGTGAACCGCACCAAGTACACGCCTGTGCTCGCGGCCCCATGAAGGAGCCACCAACTGATATTCCCGGCTGGCCTTGGGACCAGGGTGGAGTATAGGCTGGCCCACCGGGGCTCCTCTCCCTCCAGAGGTGGCAGGAGTTCCCATCATTTTGCATTGGGGAGGGATGCGAGGGTGAGGACGTGAAGGGTGTGGAGCATGAGTGTGTATAGGTGTTTCCTTGGCGCAGTCTGGAAGCAGACCGGCTGCAGATTGTGCAGCCGGGTCACGGTGAAGGGGCGGGGGGGTCGGTTGGGTCCACGGGGCAGGGGCCCGATAAGAAGGTCTGGAGGGCCTGGGGTGGAGGGTGGACGGGGAATGCCCTCGTGCAGGACCTGGTCGAGGTAGCTCCTGGAGAGTGATCCTATTGGGATCCGGGAAGTGGGTGGGCAAAGCCTACCCACTGCTAAAGGATCCCCCCCCCAGCCTCAGAGGGGGATCCACAGGACCTGGACACCAAATAAATATGGGGGACAACTAATGAAATAATAGGGACAGGAGTGTGGTCAAAGGGTCAAACAAAGGGAACCGGACGGGGACACCGAGCAGAGAACCCCATACAGGAGAGTAATAGAAGGCTGAAATATTAGCCCCAGGTTAAGTAGGTCCCTTTCCCCTGGGTAAGGTAACAGGGAAGGTTCCAGAACAATCAGGAACTTTCCAGAAACAATTAAGGGAGACAGGCTGATTAGAACACCTACAGCCAATCAAGAAGCTGCTAGAATCAATTAAGGCAGGCTAATCAGGGCACCTCGGTTTAAAAAGAAGCTCCCTTCAGTTTGTGGTGTGCGTGCAAGGAGCTGGGAGCAAGAGGCACAAGAAGCTGAGAGTGAGAAGGCGTATACTGGAAGACTGAGAAGTACAAGCATTATCAGACATAAGGAGGAAGGTCCTGTGGTGAGAATAAAGAAGGTGTTGGGAGGACGCCATGGGGAAGTAGCCCAGCGAGTTGTAGCTGTCACGCAGCTGTTACAGGAGCCACTGTAGAGAGCTGGAACCCAGAGTAGAGGGCGGGCCCGGGTTCCCCCCCCATCCTTCCATCCCCCCCCAACTCCCTACTTGATACCGGAGGAGTTGAATTGGACTGTGGGTTCCACCAGAGGGGAAGGTCTTTGGCCTGTTCGCCGATCCACTAGGTGGATCAGCAGAGGCTGCGGGGATTGTTCTTCTTCTTTTCCCCGTGTTGGCCAGTGATGAGACTAACTGAGTGAATGGCAGATTTGAGCCACGAAAGAAGCCAGACTGAGGGCTGCCATGAACCTCTGAGGCAAGCAAATCTGCCAATAAACATAGGACCCACCAAGGCAGAGGAGGAACTTTGTCACAACAGTAACTATTTTTTTTTTTGGCTTTAAGAAAAAAAGCTTTATTTTACCCTGGAAGGTCTGTATAATTAAAGTATTGTTTCATCTGCATTTATCCTCATCACTCTTTGGTTATATTAAAGGAAGTAGCCTAAGTTAAAGCCCTTCTTATTTCTGTTTAGACATACTTCAGTCATGACATGGAGGATATTTCTTAATTATTTCAGTTCAATAGCAAAAAGTTAGATTCTGACCTCAGTGGGACCTTAGCTCCTAAGTTACTTAGGGTTAGATTTTCAAAAATATTTTAGACCCCCAAAGATGCAGATGGACTCACAGTGCCTAGTGAGATTTTTCAGTGCACCTATATGACCTTTCAGGGCCTATATATCTTATAAAAATCTGTTCCTTAGGCATCTTTGAAAATCTTGCCCCTATATTAAAATGGTGAAAATCCATAATAATTAAAAGTGGAGCAACTTCAAATTTACATTGGGTTAAATGAAGCAGAAGTGACTGACCGTATATCATCATGGCTGAATATCCATTTACAAGAGATGTTATTTTTTAACAAATTGACTTCTCTTTCCATGTGCTATTTACGTGTACACCAGGGCTGAAATTATTTGGTATATGATGGGCGAGAGGAAATTCGGCACAAGTTGTTAGCAAAAATTTGCAGCTTGGGAGACCTCTAGGAGGCAGACCCTGGGCAAGAGCTTCTTTCTTGTCACTTAAGTTACTACCTGCCTCTTTGTATTATCTATTCATTTGAGCTGGGCCAATAAGTAATTTTTTTTTTATTTTTTTTATATATTTTTGTGGTGGCTGAACCAAATAATTGAAAATAAACTTTGTTTCATGTCCACCCATAACATAAAGGTTTTGATTTTTTTCAACAAACATTCAAATTGAATGAAACATTTTTTTGGACCTGAAATAAAACATTTCATTTTGTTTCCATGTATTTAATCTTTTCTAAACAAAAATCAAGGATAAACTTGAAATAAAAATGCATTTTGAGTTTAAATGTTTTTTGACTTTCTTGGAAATTTCGCCCCCCCCCCTTTTTTTTTTTTATTTAGCTGAAGTAGATCAGCAAATTTGACATGAATTCGTGAAATGTTTTAGTTGACCCAAATCAGCAATTCTGGGGGAAAAAATTAGTCTGAAAAATTTCACCAAGCTCTTTGTCTATATGTAAAATATGAAAATTTGATATTTATATGGGAAAACTGAGCACAAAGGGATTAAGGGACTTGCTGTCGATCCCATGAATGTCTATGACAAAAGTGTGAATTGAGCTCAAATCTCCATAAACCCAGTCCCATGAATGAGACCATCCTTTACTGACTGGGTGTTGATATAGGAAAGCTACAGTTATTGCCATCAACTGTTAAGCTTTAAATCTGAGTCTTCCTTTCTGAGGGTCAGTGGCATCTAAATGTGTGAGTTTAATGCCGTTGCTATTTCCAGAAATACATAATAATCCATATGTCCTTGTTTCCTGGCTTTGGACAACTGTTTTCTAGAGAATTAAAGGTGTCTTATTTGATGATACAAGAGATTATTTTTCTGGAGAATTTCTAATTCACTATTTAAAAAACAATAACATCCCAAGCCTTTAATAAACAGTGGTATGCTATCCACTTCAATTGACTCCGTCTCTGCCACATAGTTAGAGCACATAAATAAATATTGATTTTATTATAACCACATATTCAGCTGTGTCAGCACTTTCCATAAACCTTTATGCTTAAGGGTTTGGAAGTTGATCCTGGTAGTTGCTTGAAGCAAAAATTTGGCATGCAAGTTATCCCACAATTATCCAAATTTATTTTATCCATATATAGATATAGATATATAAAATATTGGGTCATTTTAAAAATTGTGTAAGTTTTTAAAGGAAAATATATTTATGCATGTGGGTACTTGTCAACATCTACTGCATCATTTCAATCTATAAAGTACGGTTTGGTAAATTAATGATATGGATTAATCTCTTTTAGTTACTTTGAAAATGAAGTGTTAGAGGTTTCAACCTCTAAAAAGCAGTTAATGTATATGCTCCTTAGGAACACAAGATTGCATGAGGATTATTATTCAAAAAAGTCTAAATATGCAAAATGTTTTCATAGGAGCTCATATGTGCTAAGTAACCATAAGGTTTTTTTAAGTGTGTCATTTCAATGCCGTCTGACCATCCTGGGGAAGGAAGCTGTATAGTTATTCATAGATCAGTATGACAGATAAGAAAACCAGTTTTCGCATGCTGCCCATTGCTAATATGCCCTGGAGTCTTCTTTAAGGGTGTGAGAAGGTACTGCCCATCCAACCATAGATTCCAAGGCCAGAAGGAACAAGTGTGATCATGTAGTCAGACCTCCTGTATGACACAGGCCATAGAACTTCCCCAAGATAATTTCTACAGCATAGCTTTTAGTACAACATCCAATCTTGATTTAAAAATTGCCAGTGACAGAAAATCCACCATGACCCCTGGTAAGTTGTTCCAGTGGTTAATTACTCTCCCAGTTAAAAAATTACACCTTATTTCCAGCCTGAATTTGTACACGTACCCCTGATTGAGAACCACTGGGCTAGATGATCTAATGGTCCCTTCTGCCTTAAACCTATGGGTATTTCTACACTGCAATTTAACACCCCCAAGTGGCCTGGGTCAACTGACTTGAGCTCACAGGACTCAGGCACCAGGGCTATAAAATTGCAGTGTGGATGTTTGGGCTTGGGCTCTCTTATTGCAGAATAGACACACCCTATGAAAGTAGGAACCTTTCTGCTGAGCTGGAACTAACCAAGTTATTTTCTATGCCAGTGGTAACAGTTTTCTGATATAGATTTCTGTAGGTTAGGAACTGGATGGAAACTATCAACTAACTTCCATAGATCACTGAACAGCTGTCATATAGTAATGAATTTTGGTCATGAATAAATAAAGAACTGACCTTAGGTAGATTAGAATGGGAGTGCTATCTACTGATTAGAGTAGAGAATTGTGAGTGAAGAATCCTATCTATCCTCATCTCTGTTACTAACTTGCTGCATAATTCTGGGCAAATCATGTACCCTTTTTTATAGTCCAGTAACCTTTGAAGTGGAGTCTTCTGAGGATTACCCCTCTAAGCAAAATTTATTCAAATAGTAAAGAAGGCAACATGGAGTCTGGTGGTGATGGAAGCTCCAGTTCGTTCTTCTCACCTGTATTTGCTGAAATGCAAATTTGCTTTGTTTCCTGCCATATCTTCTTCCTGCTGGCTCGAGGACCCTGTTTACTACTTATATGTAAACTGAGGTAAACATTTTTTCATTCAGGATATTTCTGACAGGGCAGGGCTGTGTGGGTTTTGAACGTGTTCTAAGAACACCAGAGAGGGGGACTTAATAACTTTACATATAATGTTGCTACATATATATTAACCGTGATATTATTGACCAGTGAGTTATTAGTTTTCAGATGATATCTCACAAAGCATATTTTGTACAAAGATTATTACAATATTGTGTAGGATGTGAATATAGGGATGCTTTTGGCCACTTGAGCAAAAGGTTCCTTGAGGTCAGAGACAGGGACAGGGTGTCGCCACCAGCCAGTTCTCAGTGAGCTAGTCTTGGCTTTATGCCACCCCCACTCAACTGAGGGGAGACTGGATTGGCTAATCTCAGAAATGACTTTTCAGTTTTAGTAATTAATAATTTCATTCCATACAACCTTCAGTTTACTGAACTGTGAGGGGGTGCCTCTTATTCATACTAAAAATGCTGCTCACTTAACTAGTAACACATACAAATATTAGTTTCTGTCTTCAGCTGTCATTGGTTAGTATCTTCTACGAGTACATTATTTAAGTATCTGCTGAAAATATACTATGGGTCAAATTTTGGACTCACTCATTCATCTTACAAAACCTTGTTGATATCAATGAAGCTAAATTGGGTATAAACCAGCTTCAAAATTTTGTTGTAGCTGCATTAAAATAAAAACAAAGTCCACTTGTTCCCATGTCAATTTAGTTCCCTGGAATTCAAAATTATGATGCCTTTAATATAACAATGTGGGCATCTGCAGCATTCAGTTAATATCATAAAATAATTAATACTAATAAAAAACCAAACCCACTGTAGCCATATTTAGAATCAATGGGAGGTAGGGGCCTACACACTTTTTAAAATGTCATGAGGCATGTATCTGCATCTTTAACAGGCATTAAGTTTAGGCATCTAATCCTCTGTGCAACACTCCTCAACCTCCTTTCCCTCAGAGTTTTTGGCTTGGCAAAATTTATATGTACAAATTTTGATTGATCACCTCAGTGTTTATTTTAAGCATTTTTCCTCAATTCAAAGTTTCATAATTGCACATAATTATGGGTTTTAAGTATTTTTATTCATTTTAACATTCACAGTGCTGGTAAATTATGCAGATGTTGGGGGTCAGACAACAGAGTCATAGATTCCAAGGTCAGAAGGGACTTTTGTGATTATTCAGTTTGACCTCCTTATGACACAGGCCATAGAAGTTCCCCAAAATAATTCCTAGACCATATCTTTTAGGGAAATATCCAATCTTGAGTTAAAAATTGTCAGTGATGGAGAATCCACCACAATCCATGGTTAATTACCATCACTATCAAAAATATTTCCAGTCTGAATTTGTCTAGCTGCATCTTCCAGCCACTGATTTTGCTTTCTTTGCTAGATTGAAGAGCCCATTCTTACATATTTTGTTCCCCATGTAGATACTTATAGACCAGGGGTGGACAACCTGAACCTAAGAAGGAGCCAGCATTTACCAATGTACATTGCCAAAGAGCCACAGTAATACGTCAGCAGCCCCTCATCAGTTCCCCCCGCCCCAGCTCCCAGTGCCTCCTGCCCACTGGCAGCTCCGCCGATCAGCACCTCCCTCTCCCTCCCCGCACCTCCCAATCAGCTGTTTTGTGGGGTGCAGAAGGCTCTGGGGGAATAAGGGGAGGAGCAAGGGCATGGCAGGCTCAGGGGAGGGGGTGGGAAGGGGTGGAGTGCGGGAAGGGCCTGTGGGAGAGCCAGGGGTTGAGCAGTGAGCACCCCTCAGCACATTGAAGTTGGTGCCTGTAGCTCCGGCCCAGGAGTCGGAGCCTATACAAGAAGCCACATATTAACTTCTGAAGAGCCACAGGTTGGCCACCCCTGTTATAGACTGTAACCAAGTCACTCCTTATCCTTCTCTTTGTGAAACAAAATAGGTTGAGTGCCTTGAGTCTGTCACTATAAGCAGGTTTTCTAATCTTTTAATCATTGACATGGCTGTTCTCTGAACCCTCACCAATTATCAACATCCTTCTTGAGTTGTGGGCACCAGAACTAGACACACTATTCCAGCAGCGGTCACACCAGTGTCAAATACAGAAAAAAAAAATCTTTACTCCTACGTGAGAGTCCTCTGTTTATTATTGTGGGAAATATTTTTTGTCTGTTTGTGTGTGCATGGTGAAAGCAACACTTGCCGTTAAAAATTTAATCCTTCCGTGCCTACTCATAGTACACAACTGTCTCTTTGTACAGTGTTTAACACACTGTGAGCCTGATGGGTGCCTCTGGGCATTACCATGATAAATAATTATAATAACAACACAAACCAAACACAGCAGCTCTCTGGTTTAATTTAGAAATGTGTCTACATCTTAGAATCACTGAAGCAATCATCTTCATCGTACCTCACTTGAAAATATTTTGCCTGCCCTTACATTAGTCTTGCAATTTCTAATTGTGGTCTTTACAAGCATAAAAAGATCTACCTGGCTCTGCTCTTTTGGTGGTTCAGTAGCCAAACATGGTTATTTTGAATCTTCCTTTTTCCTGCAGCCCTCCAATGAGATAAGATTTGAGATATGTATGCAGTGTTGTGCTTTAGCTGTCAAAAGCTGGGAGATAGGCTGAATTCTTTCTTTAATCTGACCTTCAAGCATGAGAGGCATGAAGGCTCCTTCTTGAACCACCTGAAAATCAGCCCTAGCCTATTTTCAAGACAGTTTGTGTGTGGTAAAGGAAAATTTAAGAAGCAAATGCAATTTTAACACTGTTTTTGGCTGACTTTGAGATCAAGAGTGATGTGTATGGCCGCCCTGAAGGATCAATCAGGTACAGGAGTGAAATTCAGAATTTCAGCTCATGTAAAGCCACAGAGCTCCACTTCAACTAATACAGCTGAGCCTTTCTACGCCAGCTGAGAATGTGGCCCTATGTCTGGCATTCTCAGATTTGCTCTTCAAGTTTTCCCAGGTTCAGCCTTTTTCTCAGTCACCCTTAGGGGTGGAATTGACCAGGACTTTGAAAAAATAACCTAAACTTGTATGTTCTTTATGTAGGCACACAGTTGTGTTTTTAAGCTACTTCCCTACAGTGGAAGTAACCCTGCTCCAGTGGGATTAATGAAAAAAAACAGTGCTGTAACTTTTTAACAGGGACAGTAACCAACTATTCTCCATCACTGACCATTTTGAAATCATGTTGTTCTAAAAGATGTGCTCTAGGAATTATTTTGGGTAAATTCTATGGTCTGTGTTATACGGGAGGTCAGAGCAGATAACCACAGTGGTCCCTTCTGGCCTTGTGCTGTATGAATTCTCAGTCATGCTGGAAAACATGTGCCTGATATTACATCTCTTGAGGTGTCTTACAGCCTATCAGGCATGCGCAAGAAGCTTTAAATGCACAGTTACTGTGAGTCCAGCTAGACTCCTGATCAAGCAATATATGGGGGAGGGGAAGCATCCTGCATCTGCTCCATTTCCACCCGTGTGCTTCTCCAGGGTTACATACAATCTTGTCTTATGTGTTCATCACTTTCTATCGACTATCTATGTAGGTATTGTCTGATCCCCATAACAATAGTATCTGAGTGCCTCACAATCTTCAATTTATTTATCCTCACAACACCTTTGAGGGGGAGGGCAATGCTATTATCCCCATTTTACAGATGTGAAACTGAGGCATAGAGGCCTCTTGGGCAGATTTTTTTAAAGGAACTTAAGTGCCTATAGACACACATAGTAAGATTTTCAAAAGTGCCTAAGCACCTAGATTTCAAGTCATTTTTTGAAGTGACTCACCCAAGTTTGCCCACATAGTCTGTGGCCAAATATAGAGTTGAACCCAGGTTCCCCAAGCCTCCAGCTAGCTCCCTAATCACTGAATCATCCTTCCTCTAGAGTGAGGACACACTTTGACAGAAGTTTATAATTTGAGGTTCCACACATTTACCACCAAATTTTATATCAGAGCTAGTTGTTGTTAAATCTGAATATCTTGAACAATGGTTGCAATCATGTTCCATGATCTTCCATGCTCACTAGTTAGCTTTCATCTCTTAAGAGCTTAGAAACTCACTAAGAACTTTATATTTGATCAATGACATTGAAAAGTGTAGAACTGTGGCAACTCATCCACATCTTTACACTTTATAATAAGCAGAAATACTGAGAATTCCACATATGACCTCAGATATCTGACTTTTTTTTTCTGTATGTGTTGTCAGGGAAAGGATTACTATAATTTTATGCAAATGAACATTTATCTAATAGTGTCTGAGAAAGCAGAAAATAGCGTATAATTTTATCTGACTGTGTGTCTTGGCACTAAGTAATAACCTATTTTGTCCTTGCTGTCCGTGCATTGAAATATATGTCTTATGATGCCTGCTTAGTTGTGGTAGAACATGTCACAGATTATGGGACATGGACATAACAATACCGGGTGTAGTGTGGATTCTGGAGATGTTCCTCCAGCAGCTTTGATCAATGAGTATATTTGTGGTCATGATTTCACTTTGTTCCTGAGCTCTGTTCTTTGGAGGCATAAAATGTCTGAATTTACCTCACAATGTTAATTCTGAATACTCTATCTATGCCAATATTTCATAGTGAAGTGATTGTGTTTTCATTCCTGCACACTTTCTCATTTTGCAAAAGGCCTTTAAAACATACATATTGTATATCTGATAATACTCTGCCATCCTCCAACAGGAATCACTATACTTACAATTATCATGAATAATGGAGTAGAAACCAAACAACCCATGACCATTTGCTACAAACATTGTGAAATATCAGATCATGGTGAACTGACTGATACCATGTACAATCCTTTCCCTCTGTGAAGAAGTCAAGTGCCTAAAACACAAAAGATAGCCTACTGGTTATTTCCTAGTGGATTAGGATGGTACGTATGGACAGAGCCCTACCAAATTCACGTCCATGAAAAATGCATCACAGACCAGGAAATTTGGTCTCCCCCCATGAAATCTGTATAGTATAGGGTAAAAGCATACAACAGACCAGATTTCATGGGGGGAGACCAGCATTTCTCCAATTGGGTTCCTGACCCAAAAGGGAGTTGCAGGGGGGTCGTCAAGTAATTTTAGGGGGGTCGCGATATTGCCACCCTTACTTTGCCTTTAGAACTGGGTGACCATAAAATGGTGGCTGTTGGCTGGGTGCCCAGCTCTGAAGGCAGCACCCTGCCAGCAGCAGTGCAGAAGAAAGGGTGGAAATACCATATCATGTCATCCATCCTTACTTTTGCTCTCCTGCCTTCAGATCTGAGTGGCCTTAGAGTAGTGGCTGCTGACTGAGGGCCCAGCTCTGCAGGCAGCAGTGCAGAAGTAAGGGTGACAATACTATACCATACCATCCTCTGCCTCCAGAGCTGGGCTCCCAGCCAGCAGCCACTGCTCTCCAGCTGCCCAGTTCTGAAGGCAGAGCAGAAACAAGGGTAGCAGTACCGCAACCCCCACTACAATAATCTTGAAATTGACCAAAATGGACTGTGAATTTGGTAGGGCCCTATGTATGGACTACATGTTTCATCCCAATATATTTAATTGATAGATAAAGTTCCTCTAAACCCATCTACAATATTTTGCTGTTATAAACTCACATAAATTATGAATAATTTTTAGGCATAAATCAAGATATTTTGCTATTTCTAGTCTCTTCAGAGTGCAGGTGAAAAACAGCCAGTTTCAGCTCTGTAATTCTGGAGCTAGTTTAACCAGCTCCAGACCCACTGGAGATCAGTACATCCCAAGAGCTGTTCTGAATTGCATCACCTGTTATCAGCTCCCAAAGGTAGGTGGTGGGTTGCCCAGAAGCGATCTATGTTAGCTTTATGCCCACATTGATGAGCTTCCCAGCTGGGACAATCTGGCCATTTTCTGCCCTCTTTGTACTGTGAGCAGAACAGTAGCTGGGATCTGGCCCATGGTGTATTATTATCCATGTCTTGTGATGACGTGGGTGTGGAACAGGGAGGTAACATGTTTCATATGAGAGAGATGCATGTGTGTCCATTTATGCAGGGGTTGCCATGTGTTGTATAGATAAATCTGAGCAAAAGTGAATGAATTACCAATTACACATAAGAAAATTTAGTCTCTAAGCAACCTTACTGTAACTTGCATTCTTTCTTCTTCATAAATTGACTGAGATTTTAAAAATAAATATGCAGGTTTTGTCAGCAAAAATACAGCATGTTTAATTTCATCTCCTGTGCCCCAATTTTTTATTATAAACTCCTTGGGCAGATCATGTTACAGAAATGTGGCCAGTTATATAACTCTTAGACTGTCTTGTATTTCAATGTACTGCATATATTTAGGACAAGTATTTGATGTAATATGGGGATTCTATATTTGCCTCACCCTACAGAAAAACAGATTGTAACATGACATTCTTTCCTCAACAAAAATACCATTCCTGTTTTGTCAAAGAAAGTTTAAGTGGAACAATGTACTTTTGCCTGGGGTCAAATAAAATTACCTTTAAACTATCTCCCCATGCTGTAGCACACCAGAAATCAACTGATCTTCATAAAGGCCAATGACTAATGACCACTTTATTGCTAATAGTAGCTGTAACGCTGGATCAGAAAGGCCAGACTGGGCAGATTCAGATGAATTCTATATTAAACTAAAAGCTAGGGAATGTGTGTCTTCTCTTTATTGGAGAGTCTGGTGCTTACTGACTTCATGGCAATGCCCCTGCTCTGTTCATCTTGCCTTGTTTCATCTGTCATTGTACTCCTACTGGTAGACTGCAGGAAGACATAGAACAATGGCTGTCTCCAAAAAACTGGATGAATAACACGGTAATGGAGATGGAGGTGTGCTTATGATTTGGCAACATGAACAATGGTCTATGAAAGTTCACCTCCAAGTCACAGATTTCATGACAAGTGAGAATACAAATTGGTCAAGGGGAGATGCAAATTAGAGGCTGGAGCTCAGCTGACTCCTAGAATGTATAATCACATACTGATATGTTACTGAATAAGAAAATTTACAAAATAAAATTAAGTAAAATTGCTAGTATTTGGCTAGATGGATGGTAGCACTATTTCTTAATTCATGAGAAACAGCGAATTGACCTTAGAAAGAAAATCCAGGGCAGTCTGGAAAGCAACCTTTCTTGAATGAAATTATAAATGACAATGTTGCAATGATGTGACAGCAATTACAAGAAAATTTGGATTGTTGAAATTTCTCTGAGTTGGAGTGTCCATAAAATGGTTTACAGATCATTTAATGGGCAACAGTGAGACTCCATGAAGGCCAAAGTTATCAGCCACAGCAGACTATAAAACCTGCCACAGAATATGCTGATCAGAAGCTACATGAAAATGAGTGACAACAAAACGACAGTGGGACGCAAAGATCAGCAATCCCACCACAGCAGGCCAGAAGGTAGTGCCTATGTGAAGGATACAATTAAAGATGATAGCTGACTGCCACTTTACAGTGCTTCAAGGGCCCCATGAAAGAACTGGTGCCAAGAATCCATATTCCCTATAGGTAACCACTATTGTCATAGTGCTAAGAACCTGCTTATTTGGTGTGCATGCCTAATTTCCCATTTGCATGCTTAATTACTCATTTTGAACATGCAGTTACCCACAGGTGAGTGAAAATGCAGGCTGTGTTTCTGCATGCCCACAAGTTCTCCCTTCCTTTGCAAATTGCATTTGAAAAATCAGATTTTCAGAGGTGTTGAACCTCTGCAGGGCCCACTAACTATAATCTGAGCTGTTGATGTTCAGCACTTCTAAAGGCTAGATCACTTTTAATTGTATACTGAAATATAGTTTTAGATGTTTAATGTTAGGCACCTGCACATGGAAATACTGCCCAGCATCCCTTAGTGTCTGATATGGCACCTTTCACTTAGATTTCAATTGCTGATCTCTCTTCCAATTACAGCTATGCTTGGTCCTTAATTGCTTGTATTCTATCTGTTTAATTTAGGTCTAGATTGTTAATGAGTTCTGGCTCAGGTGCAGAGCAGGGGAAGCACCTGCTATAGTTGCAGATCTTACACCGGGCAGAGAGCAGGGATTGCTCCCTCTGTGCTGCAAAAGGAATGGGGAGGAGAAAGGCAGAGGCAGGGTTTGGTCCTGCCAGACATCAGCCAGGCTGGGGGGAGTGGGTTGGTTGCACTCTGCAGAAGCTGGAGAGCAAGCTGCATTGTTCTACTGGTGAAAAATGCCCTGTACGCTGGCTCCTCGGGGAGGGATTTCAGTGGGAGCTGTAGGCGCACAACATATCTAAAAAACCAAACCTCTGGTTTTGGGGCCAATGCTGGAAAATGCCTCATGTCTCCACCTTGATTATAAAACATAATATGGGCCAGAACCTCAGCTGGTGTAAACTGACTTCAGTGGAGCTGTGCCAATTTATATCAGCTGAAGGTCTGATGCTGTGAGTATAAAGGGTTTAATATATATGTTCAC
This sequence comes from Chelonia mydas, assembly GCF_015237465.2. Taxonomy (NCBI): domain Eukaryota; kingdom Metazoa; phylum Chordata; order Testudines; family Cheloniidae; genus Chelonia; species Chelonia mydas. The sequence continues at coordinate 102,774,468 of NC_057852.1, forward strand.
ATAATGTTTAAAACTATATCATTTACCTGAGAGAGCATAGCAGCCTTTCTGATAATGTTGTGACAGCACATGCTACTGGCACACATTTAAGACTGTGTGTACTGAAAACATTAGGAAAAAGGGATGCGTGCCAAGAAATCCATTTTCAAGAATAATAACAGGGAGAACATCCTCTTCTTTAAAAAATAAAATCTACTAACAAACCAACTGTTTGCTACAGTTCTTAAATAGGAATTTAGTTGCAGTTGTCAGTAATGCAAAAAGCATCTGAACACTGTCAGTCAAATCCTCAGTTGATGCAAACCCATATCACTCCACTGACTTCAACAGAGCTATGCTGACTTGTACAAGTTGAGTATGGGGGTATGTGGCCAAGTTATCTTCATAAGACTCATTGCATTCTACTTGGTTACAAATCAACACTTTCAAATATCCATAAACAGCATGTTTTAATGAAATAGCTACTGTGAGCACTTATGATTACTCAGGGCCAGTATTTTCCTTCTTTGAAGTAAATTGATACCACTTCTGCTGATGGGTTGCTGTGTATTTTTATCTCTTTACAAGGAAGGGGAAAAAAGGCTATAGAGTTATTGGTGCCATGTGTGTCTCCAACCCACCCAGTGTTACTCCAACACAGACTGCTGTTGTTTCTTCTCCCTAGGAAGCACTTTTTAAGTGCTGTTCAGAGCAAGAGGATAACTAGCTCTGCAGTGACTTTAAAGCCAGCAAGCAAAAACAAGGAAGGTCCTGGAAAAGTTCAAGAGAGGATACTGTCAACATTTGTCAAAGGAAAATTGCTTCTCTCAGTCCACTGGGATGAGGCATCTCTTGGTAACATCCAGTAGTGCCTGAACACTGCATATTGATAAATAGTAAGGCTGAAAGCTTCTTAACAAGACTTTGATCCCTTAGCACCCATCAACCCTTAACCAGGGGGCCGGGCTACTCAGGTACTACTTAAAAAAGCCCACTCTAGCTGGATCGCTTGGTAATAGTGACCATAATAAAATTAAATTTAACATCCCTGTGGTGGGGAAAACACCTCAGCCACCCAACACTATAGTATTTAATTCCAGAAAGGGGAACTACACAACAATGAGTTAAATAGAAATTAGAAGGTACAGTGCAAAAAGTAAAATCCCCACAAGCTGCATGGAAACTTTTTAAAGACACCATAATAGAGGCTCAACTTAAACATATACCCCAAATTAAAATACTTAGTAAGAGAACCAAAAAAAGTGCGACCATGGCTCAACAATACAGTAAAAGAAGCAGTGAGAGGCAAAAAAGGCATCCTTTAAAAAGTGGAAGTTAATCCTAGTGAGGAAAATAGAAAGGAGCATAACCTCTGGCAAATGAAGAGTAAAAACATAATTAGGAAGGCCAAAAAAGAATTCGAAGAACAGCTAGCCAAAGACTCAAAAAGTAATAGCAAAAATCGTTTTAAGTACATCAGAAGAAGGAAGCCTGCTAAACAATCAGTGGGGCCACCGGACAATTGAGATGCTAAAGGAGCACTCAAGGATGATCAGGCCATTGTGGAGAAGCTAAATGAATTCTTTGCCTCAGTCTTCACAACTGAAGATGTGAGGGAGATTCCCAAACCCGAGCCATTCTTTTTAGGTGACAAATCTGAGGAACTGTCCCGGATTGAGGTGTCATTAGAGGAGGCTTTGGAAGAAACTGATAAACTAAACAGTAATAAGTCACCAGGACCAGATGCTACTCACCCAAGAGTTCTGAAGGAACTCAAATGTGAAATTGCAGAACTACTAACTGTAGTTTGTAACCTATCATTTAATGACTGGAGGATAGCTAATATGATGCCAATTTTTTTAAAAAAGCTCCAGAAGTAATCCTAGCAATTAAAGGCTGGCAAGCCTGACTTCAATAACTGGCAAATTGGTTGAAACTCTAGTAAAGAACAAAATTGTCAGACACATAGATGAACACAATTGTTGGGGAAAAGTCAACAGGATTTTTGTAAAGGGCAATCATGCCTCACCAATATACTAGAATTCTTTAATGGTGTCAACAAGCATGTGCTCAAGGGGGACCCAATGGATATAGTGTATGTAGATTTTCAGAAAGCCTTTGACAAGGTCCCTCACCAAAGGTTCTTAAGCAAAGTAAGCAGTCATGGGATAAGACGGAAGGTCCTCTCATGGATTGGTAATTGGTTAAAAGGAAACAGTAGGAATAAATGGTCAGTTTTCAGAATGGAGAGAGGTAAATAGTGGTGTCATAGATTCATAGATACTAAGGTCAGAAGGGACCATTATGATCATCTAGTCTGATCTCCTGCACAACGCAGGCCACAGAATCTCACCCACCCACTCCTGCGAAAAACCTCACCTATGTCTGAGCTATTGAAGTCCTCAAATCATGGTTTAAAGACTTCAAGGAACAGAGAATCCTCCAGCAAGTGACCCATGCCCCATGCTACAGAGGAAGGCGAAAAACCTCCAGGGCCTCTTCCAATCTGCCCTGGAGGAAAATTCCTTCCTGACCCCAAATATGGCGATCAGCTAAACACTGAGCATATGGGCAAGATTCACCTGCCAGATACTACAGAAAATTCTTTCCTGGGTAACTCAGATCCCACCCCATCTAACATCCCATCACAGGCCATTAGGCCTATTTACCATGAATATTTAAAGATCAATTAATTACCAAAATCATGTTATCCCATCATCTTCTCCATAAACTTATCGAGTTTAATCTTAAAGCCAGATAGAGCTTTTGCCCTCACTGCTTCCCTTGGAAGGCTATTCCAAAACTTCACTTCTCTGATGGTTAGAAACCTTCATCTAATTTCAAGTCTAAACTTCCTGGTGGCCAGTTTATATCCATTTGTTCTTGTGTCCACATTGGTACTGAGCTTAAATAATTCTTCTTCCTCTCCAGTTATCCCTCTGATATATTTATAGAGAGCAATCATATCTCCCCTCAACCTTCTTTTAGTTAGGCTAAACAAGCCAAGCTCCTTGAGTCTCCTTTCATAAGACAAGTTTTCCATTCCTTGGATCATCCTAGTAGCCCTTCTCTGAACCTGTTCAAGTTTGAATTCATCCTTCTTAAACATGGAAGACCAGAACTGCACACAGTATTCCAGGTGAGGTCTCACCAGTGCCTTGTATAACGGTACTAAAACCTCCTTATCCCTAAAGGAGATACCTCTCCTGATGCATCCCAAGACCGCATTAGCTTTTTTCACAGCCATATCACATTGGCAGCTCATATTCATCCTGTGATCAACCAATACTCCAAGGTCCTTCTCCTCCTCCATTACTCCTAATTGATGCGTCCCCAGCTTATAACTAAAATTCTTGTTATTAATCCCTAAATGCATAACCTTGCACTTCTCACTATTAAATTTCATCATATTACTATTACTCCAGTTTACAAGGTCATCCAGATCCTCCTGTATGATATCCCAGTCCTTCTCTAAATTGGCAATACCTCCCAGCTTTGTATCATCCACAAGCTTTATTAGCACACTCTCACTTTTTGTACTGAGGTCAGTAATAAAAAGATTAAATAAGATTGGTCCCAAAACTGATCCTTGAGGAACTCCACTGGTAACCTCCCTCCAGCCTGACAGTTCACTTTTCAGTAGGACCCGTTGTAGTCTCCCCTTTAACCAATTCCTTATCCACCTTTCAATGTTCATATTGATTCCCATCTTTTCCAATATAACTAATAATTCCCCATGTGGCACAGTATCAAACGCCTTACTGAAATCGAGGTAAATTAGATCCACTGCATTTCCTTTGTCTAAAAAATCTGTTACTTTCTCAAAGAAGGAGACCAGGTTGGTTTGGCACGATCTACCTTTTGTAAAATCATGTTGTATTTTGTCCCATTTACCATTGACTTCAATGTCCTTAACTACTTTCTCCTTCAAATTTTTTTCCAAGACCTTGCATACTACAGATGTCAAACTAACAGGCCTGTAGTTACTCGGATCACTTTTTTTCCCTTTCTTAAAAATAGGAACTATGTTAGCAATTCTCCAATCATATGGTACAACTCCTGAGAGTTTACAGATTCATTAAAAATTCTTGCTAATGGGCTTGCAATTTCGGGTGCCAATTCCTTTAATATTCTTGGATGAAGATTATCTGGGCCCCCCAATTTAGTCTCATTAAGCTGTTTGAGTTTTGCTGCTACCTCAGATATCCTCATTCCCATTTGTCGTGCTACCATTATCCCTAAGATCCTCTTTAGCCTTATTAAAAACTGAGGCAAAGTATTTGTTTAGATACTGGGCCATGCCTAGATTATCCTTAACCTCCACTCCATACTCAGTGTTTAGCGGTCCCACTTCTTCTTTCTTTGTTTTCTTCTTATTTATATGGCTATAGAACCTTTTACTATTGGTTTTAATTCCCTTTGCAAGGTCCAACTCTACTTGACTTTTAGCCTGTCTCACTTTATCCCTACATGTTCTGACCTCAATAAGGTAGCTTTCCTTGCTGATCCCTCCCATCTTCCACTCCCTGTATGCATTCTGCTTCTTCTTAATCACCTCTCTGAGATGCTTGCTCATCCAGCTTGGTCTACAACTCCTACCTATGAATTTTTTCCCCTTTCTTCGGATGCAGGCTTCCGATAGTGCAGATGACACTAAACTGGGAGGAGAGGTAGATACGCTGGAGGGTAGGGATAGGATACAGAGAACCCTAGACAAATTAGAGGATTGGGTCAAAAGAAATCTGATGAGGTTCAACAAGGACAAGTGCAGAGTCCTGCACTTAGGACGGAAGAATCCCATGCACCGCTACAGACTAGGGACCGAATGGCTTGGCAGCAGTTCTGCAGAAAAGGACCTAGGGGTTACAGTGGACGAGAAGCTGGATATGAGTCAACAGTGTGCCCTTGTTGCCAAGAAGGCCAATGGCATTTTGGGATGTATAGGTAGGGGCATTGCCAGCAGATCGAGGGACGTGATCGTTCCCCTCTATTCGACATTGGTGAGGCCTCATCTGGAGTACTGTGTCCAGTTTTGGGCCCCACACTACAAGAAGGATGTGGAAAAATTGGAAAGAGTCCAGCGGAGGGCAACAAAAATGATTAGGGGACTGGAACACATGACTTATGAGGAGAGGCTGAGGGAACTGGGATTGTTTAGTCTGAGGAAGAGAAGAATGAGGCAGGATTTGATAGCTGCTTTCAACTACCTGAAAGGGGGTTCCAAAGAGGATGGCTCTAGACTGTTCTCAGCTGTAGCTGATGACAGAACAAGGAGTAATGGTCTCAAGTTGCAGTGGGGGAGGTTTAGGTTGGATATTAGGAAAAACTTTTTCACTAGGAGGGTGGTGAAACACTGGAATGTGTTACCTAGGGAGGTGGTGGAATCTCCTTCCTTAGATATTTTTAAGGTCAGGCTTGACAAAGCCCTGGCTGGGATGATGTAGTTGAGGATTGGCCCTGCTTTGAGCAGGGGGTTGGACTAGATGACCTCCTGAGGTCCCTTCCAACCCTGATATTCTATGATTCATAGAATCATATTCTATGATTCTATGATAGCTTCTGCAGCTTTGATTTAAAGTAATCCCATAAATTCTTCAGTCCAATCCACTTCCCTAACTAATTTCCTTAATTTTTGAAAGTCAGCCCTTTTGAAATCAAAAACCCTAGTTGCAGATTTATTTTTGTTAATCCTTCCGTTCAGTTTTAACTGAATTAGCCCATGATCACTTGAACCAAGATTATCCCCTACAACCATTTCTTCTATGAGGTCCTCACTACTCACCAAAACCAAATCTAAAATGGCATCCCCTCTATTCGGTTCAGCAACTACTTGATGAAGGAATTCATCAGCTATCGCATCTAGGAAAATCCAACCCTAGTCCAGAGATAGGGCTGGATCTCAAGTCAGTCTAGTTTCAGAGCAAAGTGGCCTCTTCTCCTTCTGTGCAAAATGAACAAAATGGAAGACATTCTGTTCCAAGTTAGCCCTGTGCAAACCAGTTGGGGTTACAAGGGTATAACAGAGTAGAATTTGGTCTGTTAGTTCTAACGTATGTGTAACACTGTGCTGTATCATGCTGGAAGCAGAGCTGCTGCCTTAGTGTGGATTTTTAAATGTTTTAAGATTTCTCACTTGAACCGCCCTTTTTTTCTAAAAGGCTAATATCAAGGTGTTTTTTGTGTCACAAATCGGTACAAATAGATGAACAAATTATTAATAAAACACAGATAGTCAGGACCTCCTTTAGGGCCAGATGGTTCTTGTTCCTTATACAGGTACATAGTATGGAGCAAGGGGGTGGAACCTCACCACATTGCATGGACTGAAGGAGACAGGGCTATGGCTTCAGTCCCTCATGGCGGGGAGGGGCTGAGAATGAGAGTGAGTTGCACCCCACAAAGGGATGTAGTGAAAGGACTGCAGCCTCCCCAGCAGTTGGGCAGTTCCTGAGATGCGATCAAGTTACCTCTGAAGACCTGAGTAACCAAGCCTGTGATTGTCCTGCATAACTAACAGTGATAGCCCTGCAGCAAATGCAGTGCCCCCTGCTGTTCGAATGAAGGGGAGAGGGACTGCTCCTCTCCATATTGCAGTTAATGTCAGAACTCCCATTGACTTAACTGGGGACAGGAATGGGCACTTAGTGACATTATCAATGATAGCATGAGGGATTTAGAACAAGAATCAAACTGACTTCAGGGCTTGACAGGAAAAAGCCTTTCCCTTCATCTTTAAACTAAAATTCAGCAGAGAAATCAACTGTATTTCCAAGAAACAGCCTGTGACTCCAAGACCAGTAAGGTGGCCAAAGTCAGTGCTCTGTTTTCTTTGGAATCTATTTGATTTTGATGTCTTTTAATCATTTAAGTCCTTGGGCCTGAGTCTTCACTGCCTTGCACCTTGCACCTTACACAGTAACCTGCACCTTTTCAAAGTGATCCAGCTCCTATATTCCTGCAAAATGCATGTGGATCAAGACAGGAGAGTGGGTGAGGGTGTTGGGGGTAAAGATGGATTTAGACTGAGAACAGAAGGTGATCCTGTGTCCTTTAACTCATCAGGTTAAATAGGTCTGGGTAGTAGAGCATGTTTATATAAGCAGATCATCAGCTGGAGTAGCTCACCAGAGCCTCTGCCCGCAATTAACATTGCTAGAGCTAGAATATGCTGATATTCAGGAGCTAAGCAACTGGCCCAGTATTCCTAATGTACTACAATACAGTACCTTGGAATACCACGACAAGTTAAAAATGAGATATCAGCTTTAGCTTTGCATTTCCCTGACTTTGTCATCATGTGTCCTGACAAACATCATGGTACTTGCTTCTCTGCTCTGTTGTACACTGGCATAATGCCAACAACTTCAGTGGTTTGCGCCTGATTCATACTTGGGTTCTATACATTAAAGCAGACTTGGGCACTAAAAAGTTTGTCCATTAACATTAACATTAGCCATGTAACATTAGCCATTTGGCAGTAGATCTTAAAACAACAGATTTTAAAAGAAAAATAGTTTGAGCATGTGCATCTGACCAGTGTGCAATGCAGATTAATCGGAAAGATTCTAATCTCTTCCAAATTTAAATCCTGTTAATAAGAAATTGCTTTCTCTGAAAAAAATATTGCTTATTCACAGGGAATGCAAAGTGAAGTTCTAATTAAAATGCTTACACAGTCTGGCTGATTTTTAAATACAGGATTATCAAGAGCAAGACACCCAACATAGCTGCAGAGACTCTAGCCACAAAGCTGAGAAACCTCACTGCATGAAAAGTGCCATCTGACTACATTTTGATTTCCTACTGTGTTAATCAGATCACTTTTCCCACCTTCCTTTTCTGTTCAAGTTCAAACAAAGAGCAACTTGAAATAATACAGAATTAAGACAAAGTAGATGGAGGTTTGCTCACTACTCCAGTTTTCTGAGCTGCCATTTTTTTCAGCTCAGTTTTTCACCTCTCCTGCAGCTATTCTCACCCCACATCTTTACACTCACTAGGAGGTACCAGGGATATTGGCTTGTCCTATTGATGATGCTGGAACCTGAATGAGTTTAGTGATACAGTGCTCATAACCCCATCATTCCAGGATGTAGGAATCTCATTGGCTCTTCATGAATTCTAGCCCTTCAGAGCACAACTGCAGCTGGTTGGGAATTCTCCACTGAAAAGATTTTTAAACAAAAAATGTGACTTCCACAAAACTGGAGTTTTCCACATGGAAATGTTGATTACACTGCGTTTAAAAAAAAATGTTTTCCAATCCCAACAATCTAAGCCAATCATTTAGTTTTGGGTCAGTCAGCCTGAATCAAAACATTCCAGTTTGTTGAACCAAATCAAGACATTTCATTTTCTGTCAGTTTGCCATTAATCTGTATCTGCCTGAGCTGCTATGGTGACTCATGGGGGTTGTAATTTGGGTACCTCGTTCCCTTATTCTCTCCTGTGAGTCAGGCTCCTTGGCCAGACTACATCTCCCATGCTGTCCTACAGCCTCCTCTCTGGCTGAGCTGCTACAATGCATCATGGGAGCCCTAATTAGCCATAAAATGGGGGTTAAATATAGGAATAATCAAGTTACTTCACATTAAAGGGACACTTTCAGTGATGGAAGGCATATATGTCACATAAAAGTGTTAGGTAAAAAGTGTGGGCAGGCAGGTTAAGCTGGACTTGATTATTTCTTTTTCGTATTTACGGGCTGTGCATCAACTTTACAATTACCCAAGATGTTCCTATACTTACCTTTACTTGGGCAGGAATTAGAGAGGCAACATACACTGTTTTGCTATTAGAGGGTTGCAAGCATGTGGTCTGTTCTTTATCAGACAGTGATTTTGAATAAAAATATCCTGAATTTATCAGCTTTGTTTTCCCACCTGTAAGTGTCCCTTTAGTATTCAGATTCACCTTTACAGCAGTGGTTGAGGGCTTCTCACATGATTTAATGCTCCTTAAAAATAAGGATAGGAACATGCTGCCTGCCAGATACTCAAAGGTCAGACAAGAAAAGAATATAAAATCACCTAATGTTCTGGTGCTTGTGTCTGCTTCAGAATGAGGTGGGAGAAAGCAAAGCAGATGTCAAGTGGGGGGAAAAAAAAGTCAACTGGTGTTTAAAATATTCTTACATTCATTCCAGCTATTTATAGGAGTGAATTAGTAAGAGAAATGAAGAATGAGGCTGGATTGAGACTGAAGCTGTTTTTGTACAGTCTACATAGCTCTCCACCTATTCATCCTTCCTGTGCCTTCAGTGCGCCATGAACACGGTCTTTGAGCAAGCATCTGTTTATAGTACCACTGAGCAGTGTCTTGCTTGGTTTTTTAACTCTCCACAGACTCGATCCAATACACCTGACAAATATAATCTCTCTGGTCACCTGGCATTGCTGTTTCCACTCATCTAGCCTCATACACCTTCTCTTTCTACTTAATGCAATCTTACCACTGCAGGGATGGTGGGGTGGGGGCTTCCTCAGTGTCTTTGGCCATCTGAAAGAGCCATTGTGTATCTCTGCATGTCACTGACTCACCATCCTTTCAAAATCTCATCTTAAAAGATGTCTTTCCTTCCATGCCTCTTATTTTCTCTCCTCTGTGCAACAATTATTTCACTCTGACCAAATCACTTAAAATCTCTAAAACATTTCTGATAATTTGTATGAAAGTACCACCTTAGCTTGGCCATTGGTTCCTCCCAGCCTTCCTGATGCTGGGAAAGGACTGGGTTATTTCAAGAGCAGGTCGAAGGTTCAGAGAGGTCATCTCTGCAAAATTAGCTGTTGTTTCACTTTCAAACACACAGCATAACATTGGCTCCATATTTAGGACAGCTTCAAACAGAAAGATCGCGCAGCTTGCCAGATTTAAGTGAGCTGCAAAAATTAAACAATTGATTAAAAAAACAAAAAACAAAAAACGAACAATAGATCAAGTAGGGGACTTCTGACCGCTAGCACTTTTCTCGGTCAGAGGAAGAAATATGGATGGGGCTGGAATAGAGGGGCAGTTTGTGATTGCTGGGGGAGGGGGGGGAGAGAATACATTTAATTGTCTTGGAGACACTCTGTGTGTGTGTGTGTGTGTGTGTCAGGCAGGTGGACACAGTGTAACTCTTCAGAGTGTATAGATGAGCACTAGAAAAATGGGTTACATGATGGGGTAAGTGATAGGGATGTCTGAGGAGGTGGAAAAGGAAGAGTGGTGAGGTTCGTGGGGAGGGTCATGAACACAGAAAGACTAAGAGGAGAGAGTCTGAAATAACAGACACAGAAAAGGCAAAAAGAATGAAAGAGAAAACATACACTGTAGGAATACAAAATCTGGGGGAAAACCAGAAAAGGAAGGAAGAAAAATTAAAAAATAAAAATCTATGATGTCAAAAATCAATGAAGGAAAGGAAAAAGCAGAGAAGGAAGCACTTGTGTGCACACACAAACACCCCCCTCCCCCAATCTAATATTGGACCAGACCTTTGCCTCTGTCCCTTCTGGAAAGCTGGGTTAAATGGCCTTTTGAGAACTTCCCTTGCGTAGGGGCTTTATGGCACCTGCTGTGGGTCATTCCCTATTATACAGGATATTCCAGGGTCAGGAGAACAGCACTGGATTTGCTTGTGCTCTGGAAACCTTTGGCTGCTAGGGAACTGTTGCAGGCAGTGCAAGTTACAGCAGCACTAAGGTTGCTACAATTTGCACTGTGGGGGCTATGTTAGCCTATGGCTGCCTCTGTGATGAGAGCAACCAAAGATAGAATAAAGGCACTTCCACTTCTTTCCCATTCCTTGGATCCTGTTTAGAAAGGTCTTTTCTACTGGTAATTAGGGAGGGCCATAGTAAATAAGTAGTTTATAGCACAGGCCTCTCAATTTTGTTGCAAGGTTTTTAAATACATTTGAGATGCTAAGGTATCCATGATGATCAACACATTTCTTCCAGTTGTAACCCATGATTGCATATTCTTTCCGCTACTGGCTCAGCCTCAAACTTTTTTCCTTATCTGTGTGCGCAAGTACTGAACATCTTGCTTTACCAATTTCCCTGTTATATGATACATATTACCATACCATTGCAAGCAATCGCCCTCCCACCCCCCGTATCAAGTGGACCTTCCCTCCTCCCATTTTACAAGCAGTCTGTCTGAGATCATAGTGTGTTTCACTAGACAAACTAAACCTTCATGCCTTTGGTATAATTTTGGTGTTGATTCATCGATCAGTACAAGCTTGCACATTTATGAACTATTAAACATCTTCTACACACTCCCACAGAAAGCTGTGTAAGGACATAAAATTACTTCTGCCTAGGTCACTCATATTCAATTCAGTCACTGCACAAGATTTACATTTTACTGCAAAGCAAGAGGGAGAAATGAAGCCAGGGTTAAAGGAGAGCATAAATTGTTAGCTTTCTCCATTTTACATTCTCATCTCTTACCATTCCTTGCAGATCAGGAAATGTATTTTATCTTGCTTTAATCACCTTCCTAGATGCAGTTTGTAAGCAAGTTTTAGAGAAGAGTGAAAAGAAAAGACAAGATAAACAAACATAAGGTCATGCCTTGTGTATAGAATTAGTATAAACTAAACATGAAGGACTGATTGAAGCTACTCATTAAAATGATGCCTCTGGCGGGGGTTATGACTAGCTGTGAAAGAACCTTAGGATCAGCTTAAGGTTTGAAACCTTTTCACAAACACACACATTTTAGATCTCTGCTAAAAGGTAGACATCTCCTTGACATATGCACTTGAAGAGATAAGGCAAGGTTAGGGAAAGTACCATCTCAGAGGTCGATAATCACAACATGAGCCATAAACATTATGAGTACTATTCAATTTAGACTTAAAAAAATCTCAAAGCCTATTCTGCAGCTAAGGTAATGGGATTCATCTGACTTTTTTTGTATTGTTCGGTGGAACTCCACAGAAACATTTTGCAAGCTCTCCCTTGCAATATTATATTTATAGGAAAATGTCAGCACATTGTTTTAAAAAAATCACAATGTTTCTGTATGGGAGGATCAAAGGCAGAAAAACAAAAAGAGGAAAAATAGTAGGGGACTAATTCACCTCTCAATCAGGTACATAAGTGCACTTTTTAGTTAAATAGTTGGGAGTTGCATTGGTCAAAATAAAATGGGGGAGAGGAGGAGTTGGGACCTACCAGTATACCTTTGTTTTAACCACAGACTGTTTGATCCTGGTAGCTACAAGATCAGATTCTTCTCACTTTTCTGCTCTTCCTTCTTGAGGATGAGTTGTCTGTGATCCTAAGTGAGTATGCGTAGATGGAAGGACCTGGTTCAGACGTGGGAAGGAGCTGCATGTGCTATTGCATACTGCTCTGCAAAACCTTGGGTTAGCGCCGGCACTGCATCCTTTCTGATCAGACGTTTCATGCCAATTGTTAATGCTACTGAACTTTTTAACCAAGAGAACTAGGCCCCTCTTTTGACTCCCAAAGAGTAAATTGCTGTTTTACTGTGTGAATAAACACAGCTGTACTTTTACTTAGATTTTTTTTTTCACTTTAATGTAAGTATTTTCTAAATGCTTTAAAAAGGCAGGTCACTTTCAACGTTAAGGGGAAAGAAGTTCTGCCATTACAAGTACTTTATTTCTCCAGTTAAAACACACCACGAAGTAGTCAGAACTTGAAGTGTGGAATGTAACTAATCCGCAGTGTGCTGCACTACAGAGAAAAGTAATGCCACAGTTACGTTGCCAGCTGAAGTGGCCAGTTACCAGAGCAGCATTCTTCTTTTTCTTTTCTTTTTTTTTTTTTATCATGCATGAAATAAATCTGAATGTTCTGCTCAGACTAGCCTGTGAATTTGTTCACTATCTTCCTACCAAAATGAAAGAGCCTGTCAGAGAAAGTACGCTAGCAAATAGGCAACCATTTGAACATGTTATATTTTTAATTTGCAGAGACAAAAATGACAAGCAATTTATTTACATAAAACTGTACAAAAGCAAATTAAATTATGTAAAATATTTCATAAATAGAGGTGGACTAGCATTTAATACATTTTGCCATGTTTAGCATAGGTGCGTGCATAGTGACTCATAATAAACAATGATCAATTGTTCTCTGCTTCACTATCAACATCCAAGTTGCAGAACAATAGTCAATGATTAATATTACAAACAGATCGTACCACACTGAATGCAAGTGCTTTAAAATTTAGGAAAAAGTTGTTTGAAAGTGTACCCCAGGTAGCTGGAAAATGATGCCTTCTTCCATGTGTTATGCTCTTCGGGCAGCAACTCAGTTTAGTTGCTGGACTACACTCATTTCTACTGTTGTCCTCTACTGTTGTCTTTCATTTCTTAAGGAAACACTGTATATTTATAACTGATAATAACATAAACTGCTTTGTTGTTCAAGTTCTTTAAAAGCCTTTTAGCAACAGCAATATTTATGGCAGATTCATTTGGCCTTGCTCTACATTTCCTACTTGACAATTTCCTAGGGTAGCCTTTCAGCCAAGCATCTTCGATCCCATTTTAGTTCTTCCTCACATAAAAATAATGTCTACCTTGGTTTTTTTCTGAAACTCAGGCAGCAGGCCAGTCAGAAACCATATTGAATAATATAGTAGATCTGGAGGTTCAGAAGGAACATTAGATTTTAGACTGAAGCTACAGACTTCTCTAATACATATAAAGTTATATAGTTATGCATCAATCTATAAATGTGTCCTAATGTAAAATACATGCAAAGTTCATTTGAGTTTCCCATGGAAGGAAAAAAAGGACATTTTTTATACTGTACAACCAAAATGGAATGGCAGCTAAAAGCAATTAAGAGACACTAAATCATCAATTTTCCTGGCAAAATGAACTTATGACACCTTGCTAAATAACTATATGGTATTTATCTATTGTAATCTATACTATAGCCTTCCAGGCAGTAGATTGGAAGGAAAACAAAACAGCAGTGCATAGCTAAGCTACAATCTGGTTTTCATAATCAAAGATACTTAAGACTGGTCCAATATCTGAGTTTGGCAGAAGGCATTTTTTTAAATATATTATTTATAATTTATCAGAAAATAAACAGGGATCAATATACAGGTTCAAAAAAGTTGGGAATAGCCCATTACCCCTCAGTGCCCAAACCCAATCACCTTTCTACTATAACAACAGGTATAAAAGGCACAGTTGCATATTTTGCATTCGATCTAATTTTTTTTTTACTTCATTTTGTTTTGTGTGTTTATTTTTACAAAAGCACTCTCTATATGGAGTGGCACCAGATTAACCTATTTCAAATGAAGAAAACTACAAACACAAAATGTATTTCTGTGTCATGCCAGGTCATAATAGTAATTGACATGTTATGATGGGTAGTTCTACTAGAATTACTGTGAATATTTAAAGTACATTGATTTTTTTTTAATTATTCTTTCCACACCCATTTTAGTTCTAAGGAGTTGCTCACAAGTAAATGACAATGGCATGACTGCCTTATGTGGTGCAAAAACAGGTGAGTGACTGCTGATCCATTTAATCTGAAGGTCTTGTATGACCTGTATTATTAGCTTTTTAGAAAAAGGGTTTAAAGATATATGGAAACAAGTCATCTAGTGGTTTTCAACTGTAGTATTAAATAAAAAGTTCCTATTAAAGAAAAAAAAAATGTTGAACATCTGTTATGCAATTTTGTATTCTGTTGAAGCGTGCAATAAAACTGTGTATACATTATATAAGCATCTTTAGAATCTTTTTTTTTCCTTAACAGGGTACTTACAGATTATACAATGCAGTCACTGCTCTTTACAGTCTCATAATAAAGTACTAATTTGCAACTCTCCATAATTTAAATAATTAAATGTAAAAAAGTTCAATTATTAATCTTTGTTTTAATATGTTTTTCTTCATAACATGTGTCCATTCATCATAACTTCTACACACAAACTAGCCTCAAAATGACAACTAAACTTAAGAGGGGAATGCAATGGCCAAAAAGGGCACCCCTCTATATAGAGAAGAGAATTTGAAAAGTAAATGCTGTGATGACTTGTACTGATTTACTAACCTATATTTCAGGCTGTTTAATGTTATATTCTCTATTTAATTCTTCAAAAGGAAGAAACTACCCAAAGCTACATTGTGACTACAGTCTACTAGACAGCCATCTAACCATGCCTTAATGCCAGGTTAAACACCCAGGGATTTGAATGTTTGCACCCTTCTCAAACTGTCCCCACCGTGTTGACTGATTGTCATTTTCATCTGAATGTCTGAGTTCAGTATTCAATTATTACTACATCATCAGCTACGAAGCAACTAGCTCAAGTTCTGCACATTTTGTTGCTTTTATTGCACAAAAACCTGTTTTGTTTCCTATTCCCTTTAAGTAGTACACACTGTGAGAATTGTCACTGGCCATAGCTCTTTGCTATCATGATTAGTTTGGATTCCTTGTGACTTCTCTCAAGCTACCGTGTAAAGTATTGTATCAATGCTCAAGTCAATCCGACCGTTTGTCACCCTCCTTAAGTGTGTTGAGTCTTGACATTTTTTCATATTGCACAGGACTGTTTTAATGCACTTGTGTTTCACGAAAACCTGCATCATACCTTTGACAAACACAATTGGTAATCTGCAACATTGATGACAAAAGATTTAGCAAGCATACCTTGCACTGTGAAAAGAAAATTTTTTACTTGACTTGCAATATACTCTTGTCACTGCATCACACCACTTTCCCCCCCATCCACCCTCCCCGAAAAGTGTTCTGGGTGACATCAACACCTCTGATTTTTTTTTAAATGTAATCTTTTGGAAAATATTCCTGGAACTGGCAGTATCATATCATACAGCAGATGCTGTATGTTATAACATTATCAGCAAACATCTTAGCAGTTCTTTTGGGCATTCTACTAAAATCCATTGAAGTAGTAGTAGGTCATCTGGGCTTGTGGACTGTGCTGCTGTGCAAAATGTAATTGAATGTGTATTTATGTGTGCATGCATATGGTTTGTGGGTACACTGGATTTCTAAGCCAAGACCAAATACTTAGCAATTCCCCTGATCCATAGTGCGCGATCTTTGGCCTTTTTAGTTACTATGATCATCCCAACTAGATATATGTCTTGTCCAAAATAACATGAGTTTAACAGTTTATCATTAGAATGCTACGGTACATATGACATTAATTTTGTTACGCTGAAGTAAGCCGATAGAGAGTTCGTTCTATGGAGAAAACAGAACCCAGAGTTCATGATTCATAGGGAAATATGCCACCTTTTGGGACTGCAGTCTCAGGCTGAGTATAATTCTCTTGCTTCAAGCCTTAGGTGAGAATATTAAAGCTGTGATCTTCACAAAGTGCCTATTAATGGTTATCCCTTTATATTTACCTCTATATTTGTACGGTTTCTGAAGGAACATCCCTGTTGGGGATCAGCAATGTTCAGATGATATGCTTGGAGTATATTTTCCCTGACCTGTTATCCTTAACAAGCCAGATGACAATCAAACAAAATCAGAGTGGCTTAAATCGTGCTTCAGCAGAGGGGTAACAACAGTGTGTTGTGTTCTTTTAATCAGGCTTGTTACCATGAAAGCAATTTGCAACCATAAATTTAAGAAAATAAAAATCAGTGAGGGGGATTAGACATGCAAGGACAACAATGGTTTCTACATTGTACAGTATAGTCAGGCAGACTATATAATTAAACGCCTGATATGGAGGCAGAAGTGGCAGGCAAAGCTTTTGTCTCTTTGGTGGCCCCCTCTTTTTTTTTTCTTTTTTTCTTTTTTCCTTTTTTCGTGCTAAACTGTTTTGATTTTAAGATTTTTTGCCCCTTTTCCTTCTTATGCATGAATGAACCTTGTTGTGGCTTCTTTATAACCTACAGGTAAACTTCTCTTCTAGTTAGAGTATTGACAGGAGATGGCTTGTATTCCCCTGTCTGTGTAAGGGGGATATCCTCTGGATTGGCTTCCTCATTTTTGCTGAAGCTAGCTGCGTTGAAGGTCTCATAGGATGAGGTCAACTTTTTGTTCAGGAGGTTTCTGTTGCGATCACCCATGAGGGAGGCTTCTCCATTGGCCAGCTTTTCCTGACTGCCTCGTTCATCAACGGGCATGAAGGTGGAGAGTTTTGGCTGGCTCTTCTGCTTCCTTTCAGGCGAAGTGCGAACTGGCATCCAGCAGGAGTCCGAGTGGCCATATTCATCACACTCTCGAGTACACTTCCCCGTCAGGGCTACATCTGGTAGAGGCCTCGAGTCTGAAAACAGAGGAGAATTTCCTTTTTAAAAATGTACTGAAAATGTCTTCCCTTCCTCAATGTGATTAATGAACTTTTAAAACAAAATATTTTTTAAAGTTTTTGCATTAGCAAAATCTTTAAAGTTAAAAATCACTGAACCTCATCTTAACTTTAATAATACATATGCAACAACAAGGTATGCAATTCTACCAGACATTGGCAGCACAAATTACTGAGAAGTGTGGGCACAAAGGCACTTCTTGACATATGATATTATTTTAGGCATAAGTTTATCAACTTTTGGGACCAGTTAGCTTGTGAATCTTAACTCGACTGGATACTCACACGGTCATAATCAGCCAGATGCCTAATTTTGTGCTGCCCACTTTCTTTAACTGATTTAAACAAAAAACCTTTCTTTTGGATTCTTTGTAAAACACGTTTCAGTATCTTATTAACAGAATCTAAGGCCCTGATCCTCCGAACACTTATGCATATGCTGTGTGCAAGAAGTCCTGTTGTCATCACCAGGGTTCTGTGGATATAAAGTTAAGCATGTGCATAAATCTTCTCAGGACTGGGGTCTAGGGCCCAGATCCTCAAATACTTTTAGGTGCCTAAATACCTTTGAAGATCAGGGCCCAAGATGTAAATACATGGACATGAAAAAAGCAAATTAAAACCAGTAATGGATAAGTGCATGCAACCCCCCTTTTTCAGTCTAATATGTACAGTCAAAGGTGTTGTGCGTGTTCATGTAGGAACCTGACTGCTGAAGTGTTGGCTGAAGGAAAATGTTTTGTGACTACGATGTGCTGTGTGGAGTGCTGTAGTTTCTGACCTCTGAAGCAAAAATCTTTCAGCTATTATACACATAGGCCACTCACTGAAATCAACTGGGCTTTTGGTTCAGACAGGGCTCAGTACTGCAGCCTGTTAGAGGCAGGTGTTGTTAAATTATTTTGATATTTACATAATTGCAACTGAAATTAGGAAAAGTATGTTATTTTTTATATTATATATATATATATACACACACACACACACACACACACACACTTCCAAAAATTGGGCCAAATTCTGATACCCCGGTTTACACTGAGCAGTACTCTACTCTGTGAGCAATCTACTACTAGTCTAATTCAAGTAAGGTACTACTCAGCATGAGGAAGAGTGACAAAATCTGGCCTTATGTCAATAGGTAGGTTTTACACAGTTTTTATCTAAATATTATTATACAATTTAATAGAGTAAAATGCAAGTCATTTGAAACTATTTCACTTTCTTAACATTTTTTGCCCTATGATCTTTTTGATTGCTATCAAATCCCACTGGGAAATATTTATTACGTTGCAGTTTAATGACTCAGAAAGAACCCTACATAAATTAACTTTCAATTCTATCATAACTAACCATTTTTCCCTCCAGTTGTATGAAAAGATTCGCAGTGGGTAAGATTTTGGTATGGGATTTTCACAGATGCTTAGTGTTGTCTTAAATCTTCATTCATCAATCAATGGAAAAAATCCTACTCAGTCCACAATTTCAATGGAAGCAGAGTTACGCCAACACTCAGTGCTTTTGGAAATCCCACCCTTCATGGTTATCCCACCATGATGCTTACCTGAGGAAGATTTCTTGTGGAATTCCCTATGAGGAATAGTGAAAAGACTGTACCATCTTACAACTAATTATCATAGAGCACTAAGGACTAGATTTACAGAGAGATTTTGGTACCACATGTATTCACAAAACCTCCACTCAACTGCCCCTGGATCCTGTAAGTGCCTAAACTCACATGGTACCTATGTTTTTGCAGTAAAACTTCCTTAGGTGCCTATTTACCTGCCTATGAACATGCACATTGCTGCCTTATAGGCATCTGGATACCAATCTCCCATCTACACCCCTGTGTGATTCACAAACTGGGGAAAGAGAGGAGTTCCTCCTCTCCTAACTTGCCTGTGGGGCTTGATCTTGTAGGTGGGCTCAGAGGCCACCTAATTTCACCCAAAATAGCTCAGGAGGAGAAACCTCCCATATAACCTTTAGCCCAGTGGTTTGGATATTCACCTGGAATGTGGGAGATCCCTGGTTCACATCCCCCTTATACCTAATAAGAGAGTTGAACAGGAGTCTCCTAACTCAGGTGAGCGTCCTTACCACAGGGCTATACATTAGCTTGACAGAATTTGATTGTTATTTTTAGACAGATAATATTGGTATTTATTTTACAGCTTTTTTTTAGATTTTTATCAATTTAAATGTTCAGCTTCAGGAAATTATGTGGGAGTCAGTCAATAGGTGAGGGTCGGACTATTTAATGAGAGTAGATGTTGATTCAAAAAAATTGCAGTTTTATTATCACTAACACACAAATTGTCAAAGTAGGTCAAAATATACAAAGTAAATATCCTTAAATCAAACTCTAATAAATTCTCCAGCAGCATTTTTTTTAATTTTGCCCAGCTGCAAATTTCAATTATTGATAGAAATATTGTTGTTGGTTTGTACTTGTATGATGAAATGGATGTTTACCTGGATTTACTGATAAAAATCTAATTTTTCCAAACCTAGTTATAGGGTATTCTGATGTAGATCTCAGTCTCTCCTGCTGAAGCAGTTCCACATTGTATAAATAATTAGAGTCCTTGGAGCAGGGGGACTGGATCCTAGGTTGCCCACATCCTGGATGAGTGCTGTAATCACTACGTTAGAGTCACTCTCATGCATGTGCTCTCTCTTGTTCTCTCTGTCCCAGCGACTAAGTATTTACATAAAGCTACAACAGGCGAGATTGAGAGCTCCACATCAGAATATCCCATAACTCAGTAGTTAAGAGTACTTATCTGAGAGATGGGAAAACAGACCCCTGTTCAAATCCTCTCTCCCACTCAGGCAAAGGGGGAATTCGAACCTGTGGTCTCCCACATCCCAAGTGATTATCCTAACCACTAAGCTAAAGGTTATAAAGGGTGATGGTGGTTTTCCTCATTAAACCATCACTGAGAATCTGAAACATCAATAGGCACTTCCCTCCAGCCTGGATTTAGGCACTGAACTCCTGAGTGGGTTAGTGCTGAGAACACACCCTTCTCCTCGACATCTCCCAGTGACTAGCTGAGGTAGGGAGCTGCCTAGCATGCTGGCTTTTGTGAATCCCATTCTTAGGCACCTGTCTCCCTCCTCTCAGTGTATAGAAAGCCTGAACATTTAAGGTTTGTGATTCCCAGTTAGACATTGCAAACACTTAAGTCCCTTTGTGAATCTAGCCATAAGTGTCAAGATTTTCATGGGACACACTATATATTCAGTTCATGAATATTTTACACTGTAGAGGATTCTCTAATTAAACTAATGTTGTATACTGTTTAACGTTTCAATATCCCAGTGACTTCAATAAGAACAGGAATGGATCCTAGATTGGTCAATCCTGGTTACTCATGTGTACTTGACAATGAGTTAGGGTTATTTTTTTATTTTTGCTTTTCAAAGACTTTTCAATTTAGGCTCAGCTATGACTCTCACAGTTTTCTTCTTTGGTGATGGATAACAGAAATATTGTCATTTGTCAGCCTATCAATTCTTAAACTACTGTGGCCTGGGAGTTGTACACAGAATGCAGAGACTATAACAGGAAAACTGCACTGTTCATCATGGTTAGCGTAGAATTACTCTCACACTCCCTAAAGGTAAGAAGCAAGGATAATAATTTATTACTGAGGCCCATATGATACTGATTTTTAAGCAGGCAAATCATCTTTTTTTTTTATTTAGAACAAGGCAAAACTCATTCCTACCTATCTTTTCTCCTAATAAAGTCTCTGATTGTTTAAAAATGAATTATAAAATCAATGACCATTCAAAATAATCATATTATTTGAATTACTATTACAATAGTTTTAAATATCTACTGAATGGCAGTATTTGATCTGTTTACATTTAAGATGGCAGTATAAATAAGTAAAAGCATAGTTTCAAATACTTTGAATCAGCTACTTACTCTTGGGGAATTTTGAGCCAAAACATTGAAAATTCTTCCCCTGTCCCCATGTGTCTCTGTGCCCCAACTCAGCCAACTCCTCTCCCTATGTGGCCCTGCACCTCCCTCCCCCATGGCCCTGTGCCTCCACTCCCATTCAGCCCCTGCCCCAGTAGCCCTAACGAGTTCCTGTCTGACTCCCCAGCATCCCCACACTGTCTATCTCCCCATAGCCCATTTCCTGACCTGGCCCGATGGGCACTGGGAAAGAGGCAGGTGCTCTCTCTCTTCCCTAGCACCCTCTGGTCGGTAAAAGGTGGAACTGCAACAAACTTTCCAGCAGAAGCTTTTTTCTGTGCAAAAAAATTAAAATATGCATGGCTCATTCATTATGCACATGCACAATGGCGCAGCATTTACCCAGGAGTAAACTGCCATATTTTAGGTTATTGTTTTATCCTTAATATATCAGACAGAGCCTGATCCAATGCCCACTGAAGTCACAAAGAGTCTGCCAACATAAGTAGACATTGGATAAGGCACTTCAAGGATTTTCCATTTTGTTTGGCACTCCATTTGGCACTCCTTCCTCCCTTTCAGGCAAATGCAAAGTTTGTTTTCAGTTTCTTCATTCTGAAACCATGATATTTGCTACTAAATCCAGAAAGTTACAGTGAGATATAATAATACAGTAATTTGAAAGTCATCCTTTTGACTAGCTCTCCTTTCAAGTAGCATAAGGACACTGTGGTTGTCCTCCAATTGCCTCCTCACCAGCAATGCATTCAAACGTGTGCTTAAATTTTAAGTAGACAAGTACACCCATTGGCTGGAACAACACATGTTAAAAGTTAAGCATGTGCTTGAGTACCTTGGGGTGGAATTTTCAGAAGAACTGCAGGCTTCAATGGGAGTAGAGCTAGGACAGTGCTGAGTGCTTTTCAAAATCCCACCCTTGCTAAATAGGATTAGTTATGTGTTTAAAGTTGTTTAAGTGCTTTG
Source organism: Chelonia mydas (assembly GCF_015237465.2). Taxonomy (NCBI): domain Eukaryota; kingdom Metazoa; phylum Chordata; order Testudines; family Cheloniidae; genus Chelonia; species Chelonia mydas. The sequence goes on from NC_057852.1 coordinate 102,796,666, forward strand.
TTGAAATTGAGCCTTGTTTATTTAGCTGCTGTAATGTGACATATCAAAAGGTGTCCAACATTATGCTGCATTTCAGGAATATTTTTCTTCGTTATGAAGTTCATTAATCTTATATTCCATATAACCCACCACATAAAATTATTTCACCTACCAAGTAATTAATACTATTCCTACTGATTTCAGGTCCAGATTGAAATGCAGTGATCTTACATTTTTATCTCTTCATAATCAAGAGCTGCTAGCGCCCAGATGAGACTAATTTCTACTTTTTACATTTAAATAAAAGTTGCTTTTTGTCTGCAGCATAATCCACATCCAAACACATCTGCAGCCACGAGACATGTTTTAAATAAAGAATTCATTTTAAAATTAAACCCTTCAATGGAGACTACACACTGCTAACTGACAAGCCTAATCAGATAAGACATATTGCAGTATTTGTCATCATAGTTGGAAGATAAATATCAAGAAAGACTAAACCAGATTTCTATCATAGTCCCATATCTTAAAACTCCATAGGTATGTCTAACACTGAACCACCCCCCTTCCCAAAAAAACCCAAACCTGCAGCAGTGAATCTCAGAGCTGGTGTCAATTAACTCGGCCTTGTACTATGGAACAAAACTAGCTGTGTAGACGTTTGGGCTCAGGCTGGAGCCCAGGCTCAGACATCCTCTCCCCACAAAGTCTAGGCTCCAACCCAAACCTGAACATCTACTTAGTTATTTTTAGCCCCGTAGCATGAGCCTGAATCAGCTGAGCCAGGCCCCAAGACTTGCTGCTGCGGGTCCTTTTTTGCACTACAGAAATATCCTTTGACTCAAACAGATGTTTTAAAATGTCAATGATTAAAAAAAAAAAAAAAATCACTGTGCTAATGAGTAAGAGAATGATCCTTGTGGGACAGTATTCCTCCTTGTATAGATTTTCTTATTTGTTATTATTTTTATAGTTTTTATTTTGTGCATATACTACTCATTTTAATCTCAATTTTTTAAAAAATAAAAAAACAGTTTCTCTATCCTCCCATGCACTGCAGATAGTCTATCACCTTTACATATCACTTGTCTTCTCAGCATTGAATTTTTAAAGCCAGATGCTTAAAGTTAGGCTCCTGTGTCCAGGTTTAGGCATCTAAAAAAGCAGGCAAATTTCAAAAAATTCTTGAGCACTCAGCAGTTTCCATTAACTTCAGTGGAAGCTTCTGGAAATTTTGCAGTTTTAGACAGCCAGATCACTTACTTGAGTGCCTAAATTTAGTAGCCACATTTTAAAATCTTGGACTGAAACTAACTTCTTTAGGGCAATGTTTGCAAAGCACCTAGCACATGTTGTAACAATTACCAGGTTACAACTAAAATAATACTAGCACTTATGCTTTCTGCTTTAGGAAGACTGGAAATATAGGTGAGTGAGTACCTGGGCATGCAGGAGACCAGAAAATGTCAAATATTCCACTTCTAACAACATGAAGCCTTAGTGCCCAAGTCTAAACTGCAGCAAGTTGTTACTTATTATTTTCCAACCTAGCGACAACTGCACTGAAAAAAGGAGATTATCCAACTCATGCATCTGCTGATGCAGCTAATACATCCAAAAAAGTTAAAAGATTGAGGCATTGTGCAGGACATATATAACCCTGGGGCTCAGTTTCTAGCCCACTTGGCTGTTCTTTGTTTCTTATCTCCTTGCCTATGACACAAAATATAAAAATTCAGGTTCTCTTCTCCAGCCTCTTAGGATCACCCTGGTCCCCAGCACTATGGAGAGGAAACAGGAGTACGTATCTTTCCTATAGTTTGCATTTTCCCCACTGACTGTACCTTGTATTTTTAAAATATTACCTTTTTGTATGACCTGCTGTTGATACTTTTACAGGAGTGTTTTCCAAAATGTAAGGTGTGCCATTTAAGGGGTTGTGGGTGTGTAGGACTAGCCAGGCATGCACAAACAGGCCTCTCAATTGTTTTGCAGTCTCACTTTGGGGGGGAGGGGGGGGAGGTAGAGGGTGGTTGTGAGAGGGGAAGGTCTCTAGCTGTCATGATTGTAAAGAAAACGTTAGAAACAGGAAGCCAGTGTAGATGATGTACAATGTCATTTGCTTGAGTTTTCCAAGAGCCTAAAACAATAGCTTTGAGCTGTGAACGGTCCCCTTCATTTCAACAGGTGATAACTCAGTTGTTAATGATAATACATTAAATGCTAATAGAAACAATGGTGCAACTCAGCAAAGCATATGCAAAAAGATGAAATATCACATTGTGGAGAGCTACACCACGGTTTCTCTGTGTGTAGGTGGGGGAAGGGGTGCATAGGACCATTGGGGGAGGGAGATGCCACATATGATGCACATATAACAACATATTGAGGTGTTAAGGGGCGCAGAATTAGTGTTATTTTCATTAAAGGGAGGGTTTAAAAAGTATGGGGTACACTGATTTTGAGAGTCTAAATTAGGTAAGGGCTCTGATGTGCTCCCTAAAGCCACACGCATAATAATCATGTATGTAATTATTGATTACTTTTTAAAAATTTTGTTGAATTTATGAGTTTTTTTTTAAATATTTGTCCTGTGTTTTCCATGATTCCCTTGTATAGGAGTATGCAAATAAAGGGAACTTATTTATATGCATGTGTATGTTTATGAGATTGTGGACGGCTGTTGCTTTAGGGCTAGAAGGATTGCTTATTTATCAGGAAACCAAGGCACCTAACACTTCAGAGAGAAAGTGTGATTCACATTAAGATAAAAACAAATGATGCAGTACTTTTTGTTTTTTGTTTTGTTCTGTTTTTTTATAAGAGGTTAACATGAATGGAGCAGTAAACTCTGGCAAGCAACAACAAAAACATAAACCCTACACACTATAAATCAACTAGCTCACACTGTAATACCACCCTCCTTTTAAAGACACAGATATGCACACTGCAAAAGTACCATTAATCTGTGCACCTACTCAGATTGTGGACATTCCTATAGATATACCATTCCCACACAATTACTTCCTAGGTAGCTCTGTGTTCACAGACAGCACCAGATTAATAATCCTAGCTCTTGAAGCTCTTTTCATCAGTCGATCACAGAGCACATTACAAACGGAGTCAATTTCATTATCCCCATTTTCCAGATGGGTAAACAGAGGCATAAAGGCAGGCAAAATGATGTGTTCAAGGTCACCAAGTAGGCCAGCACAGAGGTAGGAATAGAACCCAGGTCTTCTGAGTCATAGTCCGGTTTTCTCACCAGATAAATCCAGATTATTCTTTGCTCACGCACATGTTTGGAGACCTCCCTTCTCTTACACACCACACAAAAAGGCTGGGACAGTCACAGTCCCTGTACATGAGGGTTCACATGCACTAGTTACACCTGCTCCTGGAGGTGTAAAATTACCCCACAATGGATGGAGTAATTGCCTTCTTACTCCCACATCTGCACAAAAGGTACGGTACAGCTTGCGCATACCCACTGTGCATTGGGATACTGGGGGGAAAGACTGCTTCTTGAGGCACAATTCTTGCCCCAGAGCTCTTCCAAGAGAATTTGGCTCTGCACTAGTTGCAACACAGGACTTGCCTAAATAACACCATTAAGTTCATAATATTTAAAGCAGGAATCATGTACATGTGGAGTTATGAGCAGTTGCCATTGCCATGTAAGGGCATATCAGAAGATGAGCAAGCAGATTATGCTGCCTCCCCTGCATGAGCACATCCTCTTACACCACTCTGTAGTTCCAGCTGCCAAGGTCCTATAAATTATGTCCTTGTAGTGTTTACAGAAAGCCATAAAAAGAACAGCCAATTTCTTCCTTGCTCTCTCATTGACAGCATGCCGAGTTTGAGCTTGGCTCAAAATATATATTTTTGTCCCTTTCCTGCAACATGTGTTCCTTGCCCTCCTTGCATAAATATATTGCAACCTGAGATGCATATTATAATCATAAATGAGAGAGTGCCAAGCTTGTGTAATTAAACAAGAGCCATGTACATAGTTTTCATATTAAAGTCTGGTGTATAAACTGTGAAATAAGAATCAACTACCGTATATTATTAGAGAAAAAACAATGCAGAATGTAACTGAGATGATGCACGCTATACTAATACATTTAAGAAAACTGATCAAACTACATATATGATAGCCACAGCACTACTGCCTTGGAAATCCCTACCTCCTAAATGCAGCAATTCAGTGAGCTGCACCCCAGTCAGTACTGTGGCATTTTCTGACATGCCAAGACACCATTAAAATACTTAAACACTTTTGAAAGCATCAGCGACTTCTTTCTCTGCACCTTAGGCTAAACACAGTTAAACAGCAATTGAACATATCTCAAGAAGCATTTACTGCCCCAAGGCTTGGACTGCTGTCATTCTGAATGTGGCATTATCGTGTTCTCTAGGGATAGCGCATGCCATCTCTAAAGCAGTCTTGCTGAATAAAGTCAAACACAAATCTTCTGTTTGAGACATGCAAACTGCTCCACAGTAATAATATGCATTAATTGCTTTTGGACTAAAATAATTTCATACATATTGTGCCAAATCCCAAGGTCCTTTTAAGTATTTAATAAATAAATTAATGAAATGATTCAGAGCATGGCATGGCTTATATGTGAAGAAAGATCGAAATGATTAAGACTGTGTAGTTTAGGAAGGAGGTATGAGAGAAGGATATAAAATATCAGATAGCAAATTATTTCCTTCTTGTAATACAAGATGAAAGGAACACATAATCAAAAGCAACCCGCTTAAAAGTGATGAAAAATATTTCTTACCCAATGCATAATTAACCTGGGAAACTCATTGCCACAAGGTATCACTGAGTTCCAGAGGTTAGCAGGATTCAAAAAAGGATTCAAAAATGGGATTTTCAAAATCCTCTGAGGGAATTAAGTACCCATCTTTCACTAAAAGTCAATGGCAATTATACACCCAGTTCTCTTATGTACTTTTGAAAAAAATCTCACTCTGTATGTTTATATGGATGAGAATATCACAGTTACATAAATGGTCATGCTTCTAAGCATAAACCAATCATTAACTACAAGGGGTTAGGAAGACACTTTCCCGTACTGACCAGTACAAGGATTCTTGCACTTTAGGGAAAAGTGTCTGGTACCAGTAACTAGATTGTGGGTCTGCTACAACACAGTAATGCCTATTGTGACACCCTGACACCCCAATATTCACCACTGTCATGTAATTAGGATATGTTTTGTACAAAGTATGTCTTGTGAGGTATCATTCTAAAAATCTTGATCTGCTAGACATCAATATCTCATTGGATTGTATGTGTTATTGTCGTATGTGAAGTTATGAGGTTTGGCTACGTATGTGTTACTGAAACATGTTGTTAGGTTGAAAGCATCCACAAGCAGCCTTTCAGGTACAACAATAAAAAGGCCAAACCATGTTAATAGCTTATTGAGGACATGCACGCAAGCACAAGGATTACCCTAGGAACTGTGGACAATAGAAACCTCTCAGGGCTAGCACTACACAGCGGGAACTGTTTGACCCAGTCTCAGCAAGAGAGCTTTGCAGCAAGTGGAAAGACGATATAAAAGGGGGACAATGACGTCATGGGGTGTCCTCACTCTCCCTGCCACAACACACCTGGAAACACCTAAGGGGCAAGGACTGAACTGTGGAAAGTGATGGTGCCAGGCTAAAACGATCTTTAGCCTGTGTCTGAAAACCTGGGAAAGCCAAGGCAACTTGTGCCTTAAGAGTCTGCCAGCCTGTTTATCACTCAGGGTGAGAATTTGCTAATTTATATCCTACCTATCTAGTGTGTTAAAATCAGTTTATGGTTTTTGTTTATTTACTAAGGTAATCTGCTTTGACCTGTTGGCTTAATCACTTAAGATGTGCCTCTTGTATTTAATAAACTTGTTTTTGTTTTAAACCCAGTTTGTGTAATTCATAACTGGGGTGGGGGTCGGGGGGGAGGGGCAAAAAACTGTGTCTCTCTCTCTCCATATTGAGGGAGGGGATGAATTTCAATTAGCGTATGCTGTACAGTTCTCTGTACAGTTCTCTTAGCAGAACAAGACAATACAATTTTGGGTTTACTCTCCAGAGGGCGAGTACTTTTGTGCTGGGCAATTCCTTAGGTGAAAGCCTTCCCATGCAGAACTGATTTCAGTGTCTGTGTCTTTCTGCAACTGTGTGTGTTCCTACCTGTGTGTGTGCTAGAGAAGGCCTGGCTTAGCTGGACAGGGTGAGGGATCTCAGGATGGCGGAACAGGCAGGCTCAGTGGTACCCCAGTACATCAGGTGGCACCCTGGATGGGGGGGAGGTGCGGGGGGCAACTGGTCATACCTATATTTTACTAAAATAATAAACATAGTGGACCTAGCCTTTGCGGTCATATCTGGGAAGGAAGCTGGAGATGAAGACTCTGGGAAGGAAATCTCCCCTTATTTATGGTTGCACCCAAGGCCTTTGGGGGATAGGTGCTCTCTCTGCAGAAAAGAATAAGATTACTATTTGTAATCTTTTCTGGGACATTTCCACCTTGCTCACTTATGACAATGTTTGTGCCCTCCCAGCCTTGCCTTCTTTTAGCCCAACCAGTCTCTACTTACTACCCCAGCACAGACCTTTCCCCATGATGCACCTTCCAAGGGTTTCTGCAAGGCTGATTCCCTCTCCCTTCTCATGTGGCAGGGGCGCATAAAAAAGTCCTTTTATGGGCAAATGATAATTTGGGCCTGCAATAAAACTACTTTCAGATAACAGCCAGTGAGAATTGATCTGATTTGGCTGACTGTGTACGCTTACTGCAAATTAGTAAAGCCTCCTTTTCAAGAAAATAGTGTTAGAAAGATTTAGCTACTTTACTGATTATTTTACTGATCACTTATTTAATAATTTTAAAAGAACATTTTAGAATAACATTTAGATTAAAATTCTGTCCTACCAAACATTGCACTAAAAAGAGTCCAGTACAAATGCAGCTTAAAAACCCCTTGTATCCAACGTTTAAGACATGAGTTAATCAAATAAATAAATAGAGAAACAACAGAAACAAAAGGCCAGTAATGTTAAGCAAAATGTCCTCAGGGCCCAGCATGGTAACTTAATAATTTATAGTACCCTCTAGCTGAGTTCCAACAACTCCACTCCACTTAACAGCCTTATCTATCAACTAAGACCTGATTTTGCTCTCACTTATTCCAAATCAGGAGTAATGCTACTGAAGTCCATAAAGTTACATGGGTGTACCGCTGGTGTTACAGAGTGGAGAATCCTTAATATATGTACTTTTTAATATACATTTGTTCTAGTTTTATTTATTTGGCATCTTAGCAAAGCTTTCTCTGTATTACAGGAAGTATCAGAGTCTTCATTCATCTAGATTTAGAGGTATTTCCTTCTTAGTTTAATTAATTAGCTAGACTAGACTAAGTAGCCATCTACCTGCCTTTGGGCAGGTAAACCAAAGAATCATTACCAAAGTAATAAAATCATGGCTTTAGCAATTTTTAAAAAAATTCAGATACAGTTGTCTCCTAGCAAGTTATGTATCATCTTGTGTTCATCTAATTAGGGAATGAATACAGAAAATGTGTGTTTTCTAAATTAGTGTTCTTACTAGCCCCTTACTATTGCATACATAGTTCCCCAGGGAGAATGACAAATATTATTTATATTAGCACAGTACATTTATTGTTTAAAAGGGTACAAAGGGCCCTTTCTGCACTATTGAGGCCAAACTAAACATCTGTGGTCAGCAGACAACCTAATACGACTTGTATACAGTATTCTGCATAGCTGAAACCTAATTCTACATAAACACCAATTTATAATGCTGATTAAGTAATATGAAAGAGCAATATCATGTATTTTAAAATGTTTTTTTCTTAAATATTTCCACTGTAGCTCTGACTTTGGTATTTCATTCCTTTTAACACAAATTTAAAATGAGTTTAAGACTAAAAAGTACTAACATCAGTGATAACAATGGACTAAATACACTCAGTTTAATACAGCATCTAGAATTTAAAGTAATTCCCTAGATTTTAATTTTCTAGAATTAAGTGTAATTGTTAAATCCATTTGCAATCCAGTTAAATCCTTTGATAGTCTAATTTATTTCTATCACTAAAGTGGCGACAGATCTTTCTGAAAAGTAGGACTTAACATGAGTTCCTGAAGTCATATAGACATTAAGATGTAGGACACGTTTTAGCTGTCTAATTGTTCTGCTGGTCTAATGCTTAAGTATTAATCTGTCACTGTGTCAAATTACATACATTTAGATTATTCAGTAAAATGTGTCTGTGCTTAAAGTCTGGGCTGAAACAATTCATTGGTGCAATTAGAATGTCATCCTTCCTGAAGCAAGCTTAAGAAAAGTCTCAATCAGGGCTCAAAAGTCAACATCATTTCATTGATCATCATATCAAAATGATGGGACTTCAGCAAATTGAAGGGAATAGAGATTGACCAGCAGATATTGTTACCTTGTCCCAACTACAGGACATGCTCCCTGTTCATTTAATATCTTCAGACTAATGCTTTAAAATTTTCTTTGCTAGTGCAGCACCTTGGGAGGGAAAACACATTCTTGGCATGGGCATGTGTGCACATGCACAAAAATCCCACACCCTGTTTGTTCTGCCAGCTATTCTGAAGCTCTTTGCATACGAAAGCAACTTTTCTCTTGGAATTTCTCTCAGTGATGCTCTATAGATAGAGCCAGTAGACATAGTGTATGATAACAAAGCCAGCATTTCCATTTAGAGATTAAAGGCCAAATCATGGAAGGTGCTGAGCATCCTCGATTCTTGCTTGGAGATGCTCAGCACTTCACAGAATTAGGCCTCCTGTGTATCTTGTTTGGTTTATGCAGCCTCTACCGGCAGGTAGATTAAAGGTGGAAATATAGATTTAAAAATATTTTAAAAGCATTTACTATGTGAGACACTTGTGTAGATAGGGAGATAGTTTGAGCAACAAAGTTGTATGCTAACTATGTTGTAAGTTTAACCTATGCTTAAATGCTATAACAAATACATTATGTAGACTTTAAATTCTAGTTTCAAGGAATGTAAAATTCAGTGTTTAGGTAGATTTTACAATGAAGAATAAAATAATGTGTGTGACCTTTCATAATAGACCTGATACTTGTATGATGATGGATAAGGATTAGAACAGTAAAACGACAGATCATGGTCAAATCATTTAAAAATATTACAGATTGGCTTTGAGGGAGAATACTGTATTCTTTCTTCTACATCTTTCAGCATGTTACATCTTCTGAAGATGGTTTCTACCCTTACTAGCTGACATTCATCGAACTGCTTATCTGTTCATGACCACTTCCTTGCTAAAAGTAAAACATTTGAAATAATTTTACATTGCACAGCAACTCATTTCCCTATTGCTGGACTATTTAGATCCTAGGCTATTCTTGTGTGAGAGAACTAAGAAATATTATACAACAGACATATTAAAAAATAGTAGCCATTATTTCCCAACAGAAGTATTTCTAACTCATCTCTTGGTTGGACTGTGTCTGTAGATTTCAAATTTTTATTTTATTTTTGTTGCAAGACATAGTTTAGTCCAAAACTTGCACAAAAAGTGTGCTGAATCCCTGTTAATGTGTATTAAAATTACCTTCAAATGGGGGTGGATTGGGGGTTAAGAAACCTCTCCATGCTCTGCAAACGAATGATCCTCTAAATAATGCAGGGCTCAGCATGAGAATTTGAAGGGGAAAACAAATATCTTGAGACTACTTGTCTTTGTAAGTAACTGTCAAGAAAAAGTTGCCTTGCAGAATGAAAACTAGCAATGACCTAAGGGATTCATTTAGCCTTTATGCCATATTAAGAAGCTTCATTTAATTGTGTGAAATCCTGTCCAGTAAGAGAGAGGTCTAATTATCTGCCCATGATATACCTGTGTGTCTCAAAAATGTACATAGGGATTTAGTATGATCAGACATATTCAAAATTATGGTCAGGTTTTAGGTAGAGCACTGGTATATGGTAAACTGAAAAAGAATACTAGCCATACATTATCCATGCAGTCAGTAAAAGAGAATGCCTCTTGTGTTATGCACATACTATCAAGATAAGTACTACAAAAAAGCAATTTCTCAAGCTTGACAGTGTTTTAATGTAATTATTTAACAAAAGCCTGTCCGAAAGGAATTTGATTACATTACATAAAAAAGACGTTACTGATCACTATTAAGCATAACAGACAAGATGAATAACAAACAAGTCATGAAACTGACACATAAATGGAAATATTCCCATTCTCAGTGCTACACCATACGGATATACAATTTATATATGCCATGTTGTAGCCTTCATGGCTACAAGGTGGGTGAAGTAATATCTCATTGGACCAACTTCTTTAGGTGAGAGACACAAGCTCTTGAGCTACACAGGGCTCTTCTTCCAGTCTGGGAAGGGTACCTGAAGAGCTCTGTGTAGCTTGAAAGCTTGTCTGTCTCTCTCTCTCTCTCCAACAGAAGTTGGTCCAAAAAAAATATATTACCTCATCCACCTTGCCTTTCTATACAACTTAGTCAGAAGCTGATAACTAATAAATAATAATTATAAGAATACCATCAAAGAATTTCAAAAGAAATGGAATGCAACACATACTTAGTAGTAGATAGCAACTTGTTTGGACAGAAAGAGAAGAATGCTATATATGCCATTTAAATTACAGAGGGCTTTTGGTAGGCAAAGTTTGGGCCAACAGTGATTAAGTTTTGTGTGGTGATAAAACTAAGGCTCCATATAGATTATTAAAGGTTGACCCTTCTGTGGGTGCACAAAGGGAAGGACACAAAGATGACCCTTTTCTCATTTGCCTTCATGAAGGGATAAACCACAATATGACTGTGGAGTGCAGGTCCTGCTCCCTGCTAGTGCCCTACGTGTAACTGCTTGAAATGGGAAAAGAAGTGATGAGGTGCAGGCAAGTTCATTATCTCCAAGTGTGGCAGAGCCTTTACTCTGGCATGCACCCCCTGGAGGCCCCAAAAGGAATTCTGCTGAATAGCCAGAATTCCTCCTGAGGATTTAAGCCGAAGCTCAGCACTACTGCATCTCCTCTATCATGCCTCTTTCTCCCAAAGGTGGAATCTAGCCCCAAATTTACTGTCCCAAAGTACAGAGATCCATGAAAGGTTTTTGAGCCTCTCAGTAGTTTTATTATTTAAGAATTTTCTTTTATTACTAAGGTGTCAGATTTTTTTTGTAGTAAAAATGTGAAAAAATCTTCACACCTCACAAAATGGGAAAGTCAAATAAAGAAAGATAATGAATCTCTTCCTTTGATTTATACTCCATTGAAAGGGTTTTTTGTCATTAGCTTTGTATTGATTTTCAGCTGTGTGTACAGATTACAGCATGTGGATTAATTACAAACATCAGCTCAGCATGGTTACAGACTCATGGCAGATTCATCTGGGTTATAGTCCATTAGTAATTAAGTATTAAGCACGACACTAATTCCCCTTACTCATGTTCAGTAGACAGGCTGTAGCATATCCATAAAAATGGCTCAAAGGGATACTGCCACCCGCTAAATATAAGAGGAAGAGTATCAAATTGTTACAGAACAGGAAAAAGGAAAAGATACAATGTCAGAGGAGTTGGGTTCAAAATATAGGGCAGATAGATTAATCTTTTGAGACAAAAACAGAAGGCAGGCAGAAAAAAAAAAACAAATACAAAAACAAAAAGCTGGCTGAGGCTTTTGGTGACTGTAAGGCCCACCCTAAGGGGCAGTGTGGGACTCTGATGGGGTCTAGCTGTGGTACTTACATGGTGCCAATTGCTACAGAATCTGAATGCCTCACAACCTTTCATGTATTTATCCTCCTAATACCCTGTGAAGTAGGGAAAGTGCTATTATCCTCATTGTAAAGATGGGGAACTTGCCAAAGGCATATTAGAAGTCTGTGGCAGAGATGGGAATAGAACCCAAGTCTCTGGCTAGCATCCTAAGCTTTGGGCTGTCCCCCATCTCTAAGTAGAGTGGACACCTATAAGGGTTTTGGAGGTTTCTTACCTTCTTTCAACAGAAAAAGGTTAATGTCATTCTCGGTATATTAACAGGAGTGTCACAGAGAAGACAATGGAAGGAGTTGTCCCACTCTATTTAGGACTGGTGAGGCCTCAGATGAAATATTGTGTCCAGTTTGGGGCACCACACTTTGGAAATATGTGGACAAATTAGAGAGGACAGCCACAAAAATGATAAAAGGTTTACAAAACCTGATTTATGAGGAAGGGTTAAAAAAACTGGGTAAGTTTAATCTTGAAAAAAGAAAACTGGGGCGGGGAGGGAAATCTGGTAACCTTTTCCAAATATGTTAAGGGCTATTATAAAACAGACAGTGATAAATTGTACCCCATGTCCACTGAAGATAGAACAAGAAGTAATCAGCTCAATCTGCAACAATGAAGGTTTAGGTTAGATTTTAGGGAAAACTTTCTAACTATAAGGCTAGCTAATCACTGAATAGCTTCCAGCAGAGGTTGTGGCGTCCCTGTCATGGTCCAACCTTTTCTTAAAAACCTCCGAACACCTATCAGGAATGATCTCGGTATACCTGGTCCTGCCTTAGTGCAGAATAAAACCTCTCAACGCCCCTTCCAGACCTACAGCTACCAGTGAGAAAGATATTCCCGCACAAAAAGGAAAAATAGAGTTGGGACTGATCAAAATCATCAAAATGAAAAACCCCCACACAAATGTTAGCACCTCCCCTCTGTCTTATATGTAGACTAATAAATATGTAAAAGTTAATAATTTATGTGTTTTATCTTGAACTTTGCAGAAGAGTGGTGGCATAAGCCCTCTACTTTATGGGTCACTGAAAAAAAAATCACACACACACATATATAGAGGAATCCATTCTGCTTCAATTGGTGACTTTCCCTGATTTCTCAAGAAGTGTAGCATGCACACATTGGACTGCTTTATAGTCTACTTTAGTGACCATTGCTCTCCATTCCCAAGAATAAGTTATTGGCTCATGTCTTGCATATTCCCTTTCATTTTAAGATCAAGTAATCTCTTGCCAGTACTAATTTATGTGTCAATCTGATTCCAGTGCAGTTCATGAAATATTTTAAAATGGATAAATTTTCAAAATGGCTCCCTTTGCACTGGAAGAACAAATACTTGACAGTAGGTGGAAGAGAAGTAACCATATCTACTAGGATAGCATAAAAGAATGAAGTATTGTACATTAACATGTTTAAGTTGTAGGTGTTAAGGGGAAATAAATATATTAGTGCCTTGTTTTAAGTATAACAGCAGAAATTAAATTCTCCTCTTGATTATGCCAAATCTGTAAACCCACAGGATCTCAACATGCTTGGTCTACCATAGCTCAGCTATCATGTTCAGCCATGCTAAAAGAAAGTCATCTGCTCCTCTAAGAGCCTATATTTGAACTAGGAGATCCAAAGAATTAAGGCTAAGAGGTCACATTTAAGTCATGAATAGGGACATAATGAAGCAAAAGAGGGGAAGAAAGAGATTGTGACTGGGACAGACAGAAGTGTGTTGGTATGACAGGCTTTGGTTGGCTTTGAACCTGACACCACTAATTATTGGAAAAATAAAACATTATTAATGTAGATTAAAACAGTTTTTTTTAAAAAAAGGGAAATAGAGAAAACATATTAAATATCCCCCCATTTATTGAAAGAAGAAAAAACCTAAAATACTTAGCATAAAGGGCATAGGGACTTTTTTTATTTTATTTTACATGAACTTGGTCCCAGTTGTGTATATTGGGGCATGATTTATGTACACAAATCTAATTACCATTCAGGATATAATTTTGGATTCTCAATGTCTCTAGCCATCTTTAATAATCTTTTATACAGGGGGCTTACAATCTGTCTCAACAGAAACATTTTTGGATCCTTTCTTTTCCTATTTTCATTTCACTCCCTCCTTGATTGTATGACAAATCTCATAACTTCAGTATCTTTAATGGAAGCAGATAAAATATACTGATTCATTGGTAGTACTGCCTCCAATTTGAGTCACACCCAGAGGTGAAAGTAAGCCGGTACGCCCCGGTACAGCGTATCGGCAAAAGCCGGTGCGCCGTACCAGGGTGGATCGGCTTCCCCAGGTGCAAGTTAAAGGGCCTGTGGCTCCCAGCAGCAGCTAGAGCCCCCGGCGCTTTAAACTGCTGCCAGAGCCCCGCTGCAGGAGCCCTGGGGTAGCGGCGGCGGGGCTGGGGCGGCGATTTAAAGGGCCTGGGGCGGTAGCTGCGGCCGAGCCCTGGGCCCTTTAAATCATCTCCGAGCCCTGCCGCCGCTTCCCCAGGGCTCCGGCAGGCTCCGGGGATGATTTCAAGGGCCTGGAGCGGTAGTGGCGGTGGAGCCCCATTCCCAGAGCCCTGCTGCCGGAGCCCTGGGGAAGCAGCTGTGGGGCTCCAGGGATGATTTAAAGGGCCCAGGGCTCCTTCTGTCGCTACCGCCCAGGGCCCTTTAAACCGCTGCCAGAGCCCCCGGCTGATGCTGTTACCCCGGGGAGGGGGAAGGAGGTACTTGCCGGTATAGGGTGGACTGGGGCTGGCTCTGACCTCCCCAGCCCCGCCCCTTCCGCCCAAGGCCCCGCCCCTTCCGGGGGCCAGAGCCAGCCCCAGCCCAGCCCCGTAACGGTAAGTCCCTAGACTTACTTTCACCCCTGGACACTCTGTGAAAATAATTAGATTTTAGCCCATATAATTAGGTTTATCGGTATTTTGCCCACAAGTGAGTCCAAGCTACCTTTAACTTGCTATCTAGTTCCCTGTTAATGAACGCTCTCAATTAGCATACCTTCAAATTGCATGATACACATTTTAAATTCCACTATATTGCACATAATTTCAAAGGGGACATAATCTTTAATTTAATCCAACAATTTAAAACCTCATCTGTTAGTCACTCATCTCTGTTCGTCCACTCATCACAAAACTCCCATCTCACAGCAAACACATTTTAAAACAGGAATCACTCTTCTGTCTGGCCAGCCTCACAGACCTCAAAATGAGCTCTTCTAAAAATGATCATATTGAGGAAGGAAAGGATAATTCAATTCCTGCAGTCATTGTTTCAGTCTCTGCTTCTCCTTCAAGAGAGAGTCTTTAAGGGTGTCAGTTGGGTAGTAATTCTCGTGACTATAGACAGTTGTATATTAAACATCGGACAGTGATCAATATATGTCCTATAAACCATTGAATAGTCTGTACCAACCTATTTCAGAGTTGAAGCAGTGACCTAGAGACAAAAGACTATGTCCAACTATCAACCGCTTCACCCATTTGATATTCCAGGAACGTGTTGTTTTGAAGTTCTTTTACAATTCTCTTAACTGCCTCTAACAAATAGGTCACAGTCCTCAGAGGTATCAGAACCAATGTACAGTAAGAAGTAGCGGTGAGAGTTGTCAAACATACTAAGTGCCCCCTTGTAAGCAAATCACCTCAGAGAACAATCTGCTAAATCAGACTGAGACAAACCATCTCATCACTCATCTGTTTAGTGTGAGGTTGAATCAAATCACAATCCATAGTAGTGGATGGCAGATGATTGGATTTGGGTTGGTGAAATTTGTAATTCTAGCTGCTTTCCCAGTCCAATTAAATCAAGTGACTCCCAATGAGATGCTTTAAAAATACTTTTGATCTTCAGTATGAATATTTAAAAAGCAAACCATTTGAAAAATTAAATGCATTTTTACAAAATTATTTGGTACTATAGTATAATGAATATAATTAGATACTTCATTTTCCTATCTTGAGATCACAGCTCACAATTAGCATCAGACCAATGCCACACAGGAGATGCAGACAAAAAGTATTTATGGATCATGTATACACTTTTGAAAGGCTGCTTAGTAATGCAAAATATCAGAAACCTAGAAAATATCTATGTATTTATGTGGGGGTAGGGGAAAGCTTCATATATCACCATCAAAACTTTTACAATTCGGAAACACTAAATTGATCATGTCACTATTGATGTAAAATTCATTTGGTTCTGCTCTTCAGAGTAATGTTTCATATGGTGTCTTGAGAATCTTTATTTTTCATTGGATTATTTCTGTTTACTCTTAAATCCCTTACTTACACTTGTGGTATGTGAAAACTCAGTGGCTGCATGGTAGTCTCATAAACAACAAAATGATCTCATGCAGTCCCCTACCAAATTTATACCATGCACCACAACTTTGTGTGCCTTGAGTATTATTAAACTTATTTTGTGCTGCTGCATAAGCATGTCATGATGATTCCTTTTTCTGTTTACCACTGTTTTTAGTCATTGAAAATGGGGGAGGGAGAGAAAGAGGTCAGAACTGACAGTAAAGCTGAATCAGCACATCTCATGCCAATGAAGTAATGAAAAACAGCACTGTTCTTACAGCAACAATAATGAATATAAATAGAAAAAAAGACTCTGAATAGCTACTGGGAGAAAGAGAATGAAGCATCCATTTCAAGGAAGAATCTTTTCCTGCCATCACAGATAGCTTTGTGAACCGGCTAAATTAGGATGCCCTTTAACAATTTTCATGCTTCAAGTAAAGTCTATGAAAGATAGATCTTCTTTATTTTCCTTTAAGGGATCAGACTTAATAGGGTGAATTTTACTCTGGTTTGCTACGCATTTCTTTCTGATGTCAATGATCCCCACATAAACTCTGCTATCACATCTTTGACATATTTCAGCACTTTTTAATATCATATAATACGTAATATGAATGTTTTAGCCCCTGGATTTGTTGTACTGAGTGCACATCCACGATCTACCTGCAGATAACATTAGCAGAGTGCAACTACCAGCCAAATAACTGTCAAATGATAATAAAAATTTGCTCAACTCTGATCTTTAAAATTATTTAAATCCATAAGTAAATTTATAACTCTACACTGAGATCATTTACTGGAATAGGTATGATTGCTTCTCTTATAAAACACTGGATACTGTGTCCAAAGACAGATTAATGAAACAAGACTTCTTCACTTTTATGACTGATGCCATGTCCTAAAAACACTTAAATATAAAAGTCATTGGAGACACACGCACCAATTAAGTTTCAACAGATTAAAAGGATTTTTGGTCTGTCACTGACAATGATTCCTTGGATTTAATGTATTTTACATTGCCATCTGTTCAAAACTCAATAGAAAAAATACCCTTTCTATATTTGAAACTCTTTTTAGGATAATGATTACATCTTCTGTTAGAACAACAAAATAGCTGTCTCAAACTACTTAGGAACCCTATGCTGTAGATAGAACTATTATAATCATTCTCCACTCACATTTTTAAATTATGTAAGGTTGATAAATTTGTATTAAGATGTATATAGAATTCAGGTTTTTGAAAAAAAACACATTGCTTGTTGACATTACAAAAATTAAGTATCATTTTTCTCCGTTGATAGATGTTCTAGATTAATTTCTCTCTTATTTTATAAGAATTTAACTGCAGGAACCTCTGCTTTGATTCTGTGGATAAAGCAGCTTTTTAAATGCATTCTGTAATTTTTAAGGCTTCAGCTCCATGGACCAACTATAATCAGAGAATTCAGCAATGAATCTATTTATAAAGGTCTGAGAGACTTTGTCACTGGTGCAGGGCTGACCTAATCTGTCTTTTCTGGGAGAGTAAATACATACCTAAGGCACAGCTTTGATAAGAATCACTAACTCATTAGTACTCAGGGTTTAGAAGTCTAGTCAGTTCAAACTTCATTTACATTATGAAAAAGCACAAACTTCATTTACATTACGAAAAAGCACACCAGGGTCTGATATTGCATTATTTACGCATTCACTGAGATCTGATTTGTATCTCACCAATGTAACGATGTAGAAATCAGAAGTAACATCAGTAAAGCCAATGGGGGGTATCACACACTAAAACTGGTGTATGTGAGATCAGAATTGGGCCCAATGTCTTCAACTGGGAACTTGGGGTATGTAAAGAATACAGGATTGAGTCTCTTGGATTTTTTTTTATTTAATTTATTTTAGTTTTAGTTTTACCATGGACAAGGGAGATGAAGCTTTATAAAACTCAAATTCTAAACTCCCTGGACAAAGTGATGGATCAACAACATTCACGTACATGGGGTCACAATTTTCAACACTATGACAGATATTCACCAGACAAAAATCTGTGTTAAAACTGGAGCTAAGTCTGTTACCATATTTGACTCACTCCCCAACATGTGCTTTACCAGGATACAGTCAAAAGACAAAAAAGCAAATATTAGAATGTCAGGGAATGCAGACTGAAAGTAGTGGTACTCACACCAGAGACAAGTGAAACTGGACAGAGCAAGAAGAGTGGTACTCCATGAGCTGAAGCTATCTGAGGAGTGGAGATAGGGAAAGTGCCACAGGGGAAGAACTATCTGGTGAACCTCCTCTGTGGTTCACCACCATTAACTCCCATTCTGATGAACCAAAGGAAGTTCATCAGACCTTGCCTACAAGCCTAACCTCTCAGTTTTGAAAGCTGATACAATGAAGCTTATAATCAGTTGCCACCTTAAACATGGAGCAATGTTACAGATATAAAATGCCTATCAACTTATGTGAAACTGGTGAAGTAAATATGCCAATAAATATGAAATCAATGCCAACTGGATCAGGCATTTGGGTTCCTTTCTCTTTCCCACAAATATCAGATTGCAAAACATACATCCTATTCAAAATGTAAGTTGCAAGTTATGTGCCTACCTGCATGTGGACAGGGATTAACTAAATACAGGAACATATATAAATCATATGTGGGCCCTCATAGAAAATAAAGGTGGAGTGGGAATTCACTATATATATAGTTTTACTTCAGTAACCACTATTGAGCTTCAATAGTTGCCTTCTCCAAAACAGTAAGAGTATATTAAAACAAAATAGTCACTTTCAGTCCTACACTACAGATCACAAGCTCTTCCTCTCTGAACATATTCCTTCTGTCCAACTTGGATATTATTAGTTAAACTTTTTACATCTTTTTTTAAAAGACAACAACAGAAGGTTAAAATAAACATAAATGAGGCATTCATGCTTATAAAATTATGCCTACTTATTAAAAAAACAACAGAAAGCATTAACACAAGTTTAAAAGGAAATTTGCTTTACCCTAAACAGGATCTAAGCAATTATAATGAAATATTCTCAATAGCTATCCGAGACAGTAAACCTGACTATTATCCCAAATAGTATAATAACCCCCTTCATACTAAATATTCTCTGTTTTCAAAAAAGGAATATGGATGAGCTAATTCTATGTAGTTATGCAAATCCTGGTTAGAAAGGAAAGTATTGGTAATAACTATAGGTCAGTTTATTTCAAAACAATCCACCAGGTATTCAGTTCATCAGAATACCTGCATTTCAATTCTATTCTAGTTGCTCTTTTAATTATGAGGATCGTCTCGACAGGAAGCAATTCTAGAGAGAATTGAACAATTTATTTTAAACCCTATAAACATCAAAGGGCTCTGCTTCATATGTTTTAGAAGACATCTTGGATTGAGACCCCACAGTGTGTAGCAGCCATGTATAAAGCATTGCTAAAGGTAAAAAATACCTATTTCAAAATGCAGCTCTTTATGAAAGTTATGAAAACTGCATTGCTCTCTATTAGCAATTACAGAGGACTGAGCTGTCGCAATCTTAAATTCGGTAGGAAAACATTAATCTTTTATTGGTAAAACAGAACTCATTTCTATTCATTTTTAAACTACAGTTTGAACTTTGAGGAAGATATGTCTGTTGGAATACAGGGCACATTTCTAATGCCTGACTCATAACCAAAATGTTCTTTGAGTTGTCAGTCTGCTGGCACAGGCAAAAATACATAGAGCCTGAAAAATACGGGGCAAGTGTGGGTGAAGCAGACTTCATACTGCACACCCAAAGTAGAGAGACACTTCTGTGCAAATATTTAGATACTGAGATAACAGATTCAGAGAATATCTGACATTTTCAGACCTGCTTATTTATGTATGAATAGTCATGGTGATTTAGTACCATAAATACTTAACTTCTCAAAATCAAAGTGTATTTTTCTTAAACTCTACTAGGCATAATAATGGCAGGCAGAACTTTTAATGTTCATACTCTTATACCTGTACAAGCTCATTTCAGGCAACAGAATATTTATGACAGTTCCCGTTATTAAGTCTCTATTATAATAAAAATCCTAACCCTAACCCTGACCTAGTTTATTTTTAAATCTGGGATTGTAACATCAAAGCAAGAGGTACAATTAAAATGTCCTAGCTTGTGCACAGTCAGCAAGAGGGTAAGGGTTATTTCCTTGTTGTGAGAGAAAGCAGTTGCATAGACACAGGATATGGTGTTTTAGGGTAATTTACTTACAACAGTTACACTCCTGAATACGGAGATTAGATGGCAAAATAACTCACATAAGATTAGGGCACACTAGGATTAGGGCACACTAGGATTAGGGCAAAGAGCTCTGTGTTCAAATCTGACTATTTCTCACACAAACACATCCTCAAATGCTGTGATGAGAGTTTTAATATCCAAATATTTTAGATCCCTTATTATCATGTGCCCAGGGCTCTCACTATTACTACCCACAGCCACTTATTTTGGTGTCAGTCAAAACCAAACCACTGCTCAGGCCAAAATCCCTGGTTTTACTTGGGGCATGGCAGGGTCTACAGCTGCTTTATGACACAAGTGGCAACCCCCCGGGGAAATGATCCTCCCTTTAAAACACAAGGTTTCATGCCTGTTTCGAGTGAATGAGGGGAGGGGCCAGGCCCAGACTGACCTTTTTAAACCCCTCATTCCTAGGTGGTGAGTCATCCACCATGCTGACTGCTTTTCCAACAGTTTTACATCTCCCCTCCTCCCTGCAAGCCAGAAAGCATTTCCCTCTTCTCCTGGCCAGCCAGACAAACCTCCCTCCCCCTGCTTAAAGTGAAGGGCAGTGATTTTCTGTTGATGACACATTAAATTCAAAAGCACTTACTAAATATTGAGCTGAAAATTTAAATAAATATCTGAGATGGGAACCTAAAGATATTGGTGTGACATCTTTGCCACACCATTTCAATAAAGAAAGATTTAAAAATATAGTTGAAAAAAATACAGTATTAATAAATATCCTTGCTCCTTAAATGATTAAAACTTCACTCATTATCACCTTGTTCTCACCAGATTAATAGTATGATGTCCAGAGCCTTCTAATTCTCTGTCAAAATATTCAGTACACTTTAATAAAGTCTTTGAAAGTAAATGTGAGATGATAATTGATTATAGATCTGTCAGCTTGAACAGCAAGGCTCTCCATTTTGTTTCTAACTGCATTTCAAGTCCACTAGTTTCCATAATTGCACAAATGAAACCCTTCCATAGGTTTCCAAGATGTGATAGCTATAAGCAAATAAGGGCTGTCAGTCACTTATAAATACAAGTAACACAAAATGCTAGCCATTTTATTGACCAACTCTTTTCTTTGATGTACCAATCCCGTGAATTTGTTGCTAGTCTCCAAAAGGTAATCTGAATGAGTCCCCAACATGATTGATACAAATGCAACATGCCTATTCTGCTATTCCTTTCACTATTGTGCCCCTCTTATTCTGCTCATCACTTGTCTCAACACTAATCAATGTCTCACTAACCAGCATGATTGAACATGAGTTACAAGACAATTAGAAACAGTCTGGATAGGTTGATCTTAGTTTTATATTTCAGATCAGTCTGCTCAGTCACGAGACAGAAATTACACTGAAAAGCATCATAACATGCTTTAACTCTTCAAATTTTTGAGGCAGTAGTTTAGTAATATCCTTCAGAATGCATATTTAAGCATCCAGAACTTTCACTAATTCATTTATTTGCTCTAATTCATTATAACGTCAGTATTTAATTAAATAAATGAAAAGCGGTTCAGCAGAAATACAACAAATATGTCATGCCATCTGGGGACAATATTAAGTGGTTTTGAAAATGGGTTCAATAACTAACTATTAACAGATCTTTTTCTTATTGTACCAGGGTTACGTAAAGTGAAGCACAATCATACTCCTGCAATCTCTCTAGGGAATGGACCCCATTTGAATTCTGAAATAGGACCAATTCCTTTTTGAATGGATTGATGCTACTTGCTCCAGACACTACCTCTACCTTTGTTCCACATTCCAGCTATGTATTGTGAAAAGAAATTCTGTCTCATTGCTTATATCCGTTAGTCCTCTACTTTAATCCACAGCTATTACTTGTTGAGTTAATTACTAACAGCTCACTGTTAATTTTGTCCTCTTATAGGGAATTGGGACAAGGCCAATTCAGTGAAACTAACGTACCCAGGGGCATTTAGAGACTTGTGAGTAAGGTCAAGTATTTTGCCTAGCCCATCTGTCTCAGAAATAGCAGCCACTAACTGTGCTGACTATCATAAATCCTGTGCTTAGTATCCCCAATAGCCAAAAACCCCAAAACATCAAAGCACTAGAAAACCCTGATCTGACAATTAACAAAATCTTGCTTTACAATAACAGCGTTAGAAGAGGACAGCTCCCCTGTATCCAATATAAATATGGAATTTGTCTAGGCTTCACATAAACTTTAACCTCTCCCTATTTGGTCTACCCTGCCTCTTACTTTGTTGTCCACACCTTCTCCTGTCCCCCAACAACGCCATTGTTTGTCTCTCACACACTCATCCCACTTTTAAATTTGATGACCCTAAACATCCAATGCCTTTCCTATTCCATTCTATCAAACCACTCACCCAACCCTATTTAAATCCCTCCTGAAAACTCACTTCTTCCATGAGCTTTGCAGTTAAATCAGCAAACATAAAATGTTTATTTCCTTTTATCCTTTATTTTTACACATTAAAAAGAACTTTACCACTAAGTGCACATGTAAGCCAAGTAACCTTTGTGTTGTGTGTCTCTATCCTGCTCTCTTACTATTTGATACCCTCATTCATATCACATTTAATCAGTAGACTGTATATTCTTCTAGAGACAGAATTGCATCTTTTTATGGTTTATATATAGTATAGCACACTTTCAAGTGCTGTAAAATAATTAATTGTGATAATAATTAACACTACGTGTGGCAAGTTAGGAGAGTAAGGTATTTCATGACAAATTTTACTTGCCTCTCAATATAGCATTTTAACGAGCTTTTCTTTTTAATATTATTGGGTAAAAATTTTTGAAAGCTTCTAAGTGACTTTAAGATCCCATTGGATCTTACACTTTAGGAAAAATCGAAGTCACTTAAGTGTTTTTGAAAGTGTTATCAATTTTGATTTAAAAGTTACATTTTGGGTAAAGGATCAAAGGGAAACCCAGATCAGACTTCTTTTTGACATCATAACATGTCACAACAGCAACATAAACCAGAGAATTTTTGTATGTTCTCTACTGCAGTTTGGGGCACACCTCTGCTATACTATGATACTACGGCCAACTGAAAACTTGTCTATGAGAAGTTACTAACACCTTTTATAGGCAAGCCCAATATATATTTTGTAAATGTCATCTACATTCCCTATATACAAGTAATACAATTTCTCTATTTTACCATTTCTGGAACATGTTTCTATCCTTCCAAAACAGTAACCATAGCTGAAACAGAACGGACTGCACTGCTCCTGTCACGGAGTCACAGAGTCTAGTCTATGCCCCAGCCTGTAACCAGTCTTCTGAGAGGGACCCCTTTAGTGTGCCAGGTCCCAAGGACCCACACAGTTCCATAGGGGCAGGCGTGTGACCTCCAAGACTCAAAGTAGGTCTTCAGCACTAGCGATCCCTGTTTCTTTCCATGGCTCCCTGCAGTGAATCCAGCCAAGCTAGATTACTGCCAGACAACTACAGTACAGACCCGTTTATGTGCGGACGTCGGGAGTCAAGCCGTCACGACTGCATGTTAACGGACTGCGGGTTAAGAGGGCCATGCTGAAAAAAGTATCTGATTCACGTAGAAAAAAAAGCCGTTATTTTCTGCTCTTTCTGGATCGCATTTTTTTCTCTCTTATGAAGTCTGTCATTCGCCGCAGATGAATGATTTCAATATTTTCTGCATTTTGCTCCTCCATAAATCTTACAACAGTTTCTACAGCACTAAGTGCTTCTGTGGGCAAAATTTTGACCTTTTCAACGACATCCTCATCATCACTTTTGCGGTCTGATGTAGCCTCGCAGCCCATTAATATTTCTTCCTCGGACAGAAATTCTGAAGTCGGGCAATCTTCATCCATCTCCCGCTACTCGGTAATGATTTCTGGCGACGTATCCAAACTAAAATCTTTTATCATTTGAAAGAGAAGTTTACCTTTATCCTCTTTTGCACGTTTGTAGGATGTCTTCTTCCACAAATCCTTCAAAGTCTGGCTCAGAATCAGTGCCACTGCTGGAGTTTTCCGAGTCTGAGCCGTCTTTGACAAAAAAGGCATCACCAAGAGCTTTCATCCAACAGTTTTCAATGGACTTTTGTTTTACTCCGTCCCAAGCTTTTTTAACTAGCATATAGCATATCATGGTTGGAAGGGACCTCAGGAGGTCATCTAGTCCAACCCCCTACTCAAAGCAGGACCAATCCCCAATTTTTGCCCCAGATCCCTAAATGCCCTCCTCAAGGATTGAACTCGCCGAAATCAGCTCCCATTGATAATTGTTTTTAAAATTCTGAATAATACCCTGGTCTAAAGGTTGAATTTTTGATGTTGGGTTGAATGGTAGGTATAGCATTCAAATTTCTCCATTGCTCAATACCAGTGATTCGGCTGGAGGATGGGCTGGACAATTGTCAAGTACCAAAAGTGCTTTGGCTTCGAGTTTCTTCGACTGCAGATGCTTACGAAGAGCTGGAACAAAGCTGTTGTGGAACCAGTCATCAAAAATGTGTCTCGTCATCCAAGCATTTTTGCTGTTAGCGTATATTACTGGCAGTTTGGCTCTATTGAGGTGATTAAAGCAGCGAGGGTTATGAAAGTGGCCAACGAGAAGAGGGGCAAGCTTATGGCTGCCCATCTTATTACTACAAAAAAAGAAGAGTCACAGGATCTTTTATCTTTTTAAATCCATCTGTTTTCTGCGTCTCGTAATTAAAGGCTAAAGTCTTATCAGGTAGCAGTTTTGCAAATAAAGCTGTTTCATCACAATTATAAAGTTGTTCTTTGTGGTAGTCTTCATTTTGTAAAATAGATTTTAACTTGGCGGGAAACGCGTTCACAGCCGATTCATTGACTGATCGGCTTTCTCCAGAAATCGATATCTGCACTATGCCATGACGCTTTTTAAAATGACTTATAAATACCTTGCTGGCTTGGAATGATTCGTCCCCCATTAAATTTCCAAATTTTGTCACTTGGGCTTGAAGAATTGGCCCACTTAGCGGCATTCCTTTCAGCCTTTCCTGAGCAAACCACGTGCGCATGGCTTTGTCTATTGTGGGTTTTGCTGACTAGCACACACGTTTTCGCTTAAGCCCTGCGGCAGAATCGATATTTTGTACAAAGCCATTCAGTTTAGATTCATTTTTTAGCCATCCTCAGAGAGTAGATTCGGCAATCCCAATATCTTTTGAAACTTTGGCCTGGGTTTCTCTGCTATTTACTCGATCTATTGCAGCTAGCTTTTCTTCTACAGTGTAGGAACACTGATGCTTGCCCTCTGCCATTATATTAGGCCTATCGTTAAAATTTTCTAATGTAGTATACATATTACTATATATTATATATCTCTCTAGCGTGACAATGACTAAGCGTGCGTGATATCTCTTTATCAATATCGGTAAAGACATACAATACGTTTCCGCTCCACACTTCCTGTCGATTTCTAGGTCAGTGAGTTAGTGAGCAAATCTGTAGCGCTACATAGCAAGTTCCTGTACTGTGTGTTAACGAGTCTCGTATGTTAAACAGGTAGCACTGGGAGGCACGGCGCTATCACGCATTAAGCGGTTTTGTGCGTAAACGGGTCTGTACTGTACTACTTGTCTCTTCCAGTCTGAGTCCCTCCAAAAAGCCCCTTTCTTCCAGTCACCTGACATCGTTCCCCATCTCAGTTCCCAAGATCTTCCTGATAGAGTTTCCTGCTGTTACATGTTGATTTTCAGTCATTGGGGCATCTTCTATCTTGCTGGACTCTGTTGATTTGAGCCAGTTCTTTAAATGACTTTATTCATTCCTCCCAGACAGCGAGGTCACACAAACACACACACACACACTTTATGCCTCTTGTGTGGCTCCAGGAGCAGTGTTAACACTTTGGCACCCCCTGGGTAGCAATGCAATGTATATAGGCATGCCTAGGATTCATATAAATATTACAGAAAATTCCAATTTTGCCACAGCACCATACTGTATTAACCAAGCAGAAGGGTTTACAAATTGGTCTGATACTGCTTAGGACATTCAAATACTTTCAAAGACTTGAAGAATGTAGGTGAAGTTAGGAAACAATCAGAATGGGGCAATTCAATAGCACTTGACCCTGCGGAATCATCTGTTGGCATCTCTTATCAATAGGACTGATATTCTCTCTGAGGCAGGAAATTAACATTTTCCCTCCACACCATCAAAGGCATTCAGGAGATTGCTTCTTACTGGTTGTTGGTTGTGTGTGTTTGTTTTTAAAAATTCTTCTAATTATAAAAACTAACTTTCCCATGTCATGATATGCCATTTCCCCCTTCTGATCTGAACAATGCTGCTATAACAGTTTGTATGCCAGCTAATGGACCTTTCATCATATATTTCTATAATACTTTTTTCCTGCTACTTTATGTGGAAAAAAAATACAAATATGAGATCTATTTCAATAACCACTTAGCCTACAAGCCACATTATACCATTTCTACATTCATGTCATTACTTGTTTACTGCCGATGTTTAGTTATGAAAGGCATGCTACTCAAGTAATGTTAGTAGACACTACGAACAGATTCAAGGATATTGCACCAAAAGATCCAAACTTTTTTTTTTTTGGCCAATTTCCTTGTTTAATTCTT
This sequence comes from Chelonia mydas, assembly GCF_015237465.2. Lineage (NCBI taxonomy): Eukaryota > Metazoa > Chordata > Testudines > Cheloniidae > Chelonia > Chelonia mydas. The sequence goes on from NC_057852.1 coordinate 102,823,683, forward strand.
TTTCCTGCTCTAAACAATACAACATTTTGCTTTCTCTACTTAATAATGCTTGATTAAATTCAAGTGCTCTGAGTAAAAAGTAACTGGTTGTTTTCCTTTAGAGGCAAAGAAAGAGAGAATGAAAAAAAAAAGAAAGAGACATGTAGTTTCCCAACACAACAATGCACTGTGGAGACAAACGCCATTAAAAGTTCTCCACAGTTGGAATCTAAACATTCTTCCTAATTAGAGTGATTTTCTCCGCATACATAAAGGATGTTGGAAGCTGTAGTCCACATTCAGTACAGCTACTGCTCTAACTCCACTTAAAGCAACAGAGTTTACAACAGGGATGAATTTGGCCTTATGCATTCACAATACATCATCACTATTTTTAGCTCTATGGGGGAAAAACATGCAAAAGAAACCTTCATATTTTAATCTTATCAACATTTTATAAACATGCCATGTTTTACGTATCCATGCATGAAAACAATTTATTTTACACAGCAACAACTTTGTATAAGATCCATAAAATAATGTAAAGCAGAGTACTATAATCTGACTGTCATACCCTGAAACTAACAACCTGCTACTGTCTTTGTGAACTAAATTCATCACAGCCAAACATTTATTTCATGACTGCATATTAAATGGCTTTGTCCTGCCCTTCCATCACCACAAATGCACACTTCTTACAGCCCATTTCTGCATTCATCCTTAACTCCCCTTCAGGTTGGCATAGTTCTTGTTTGAGCTGGCACTAATCGATCAATACGCTTCTACTTCAAGCTGTTCAAGCATCAGTTAACGGGGCAGCCACAACAAACACAATTCTGGCAGCTCCTAATGTGTGTCTCTGCCTGTTATTCAGATGCTATTTTCAAAGAGTTAACATGTAGACCACGTAGCTCTTAGAAAGCTCAGAGCTTGGATTTTAAACAGAAAGCTTATTAGGCACAGAAGTCCTGCAAATTAAATCATAATAAGTAGCTGTTTAAAATGCTTTGCAAAGACAGAATGCACAGTAATGTATTTTTATACATAGATAGTAATGTTTTCCTGTAAAGGAACATTGGGATGATAAATGAGATCAGCAACGAGAAGGACTGGGCACCATAACAGTTTAATGATACATCATTTGCCTTTAGTAGAAAAAGCAAGCCTGTCTTCTCTTAATTTAATCCTCAGAGAACACAGGGAAAAAAACCCAAATATACAACTGGACATAATTTTCTTAGCTTAATCCCCAGTGAACCCATACACAAAAAGTTATCATAATGGACAGCTAAGTTTACTTGAGTATTTCTACCCTACGAAATCCAGGCAAACAAAACAGCTTGTTCAGAAAGTGAGCTGTTTGGGTCTATCTGTTGTGGATGAGTTTGCATTGTACCTGGCTATGATTTGGGTGGCCCAAATCAACATTAATTTACTGTTTCACTGTCTGAACCTTAATCAACTAATCTCAAAATGTCTAAAGGACTGCTATCAACGTTGGGAGGCCTACAGTTAGTCTGTCAGTTTTACTTTGTGGCTGTCTCGCTACTCTGCTTTTCTGTTCCACTTCTCAGAGCAGGCAGAGTATTAATTTGAAACATACAGCGATGCCCAGTCTGCAAGGACATGATCTAGCTCCCCTTTCAACTGAATGGGAGTTTTGCCATGATGTCAATTGGAGGAGAACAGGACTCTACAGCAGAATCCACGTACACTGCAGTACCCTGCCTTCTTACAAGAATTCACATTACATAGAGCAGTGGGATAAGACCTGCACAAAGAGGGACATATCAGATACATGCACACAAAGGAATCTATCATGCTGCTGAGTTTCATTTATGTTGCAGATTATTTTTAGAGACCAGAAAGATTTCCTGGAACCTTGAAGGGAGTATGTATGCAAACGGAAGCAGCTGAAGACAAATGAAAAGTATATTTAAGAACAAATGTTATTCATTAGATTGACAGATAATACTTATGAAGCATTAATAAGACTCTCCTTGCTTCACACTAATTGTTGTTTAATATTCAGGTTATTAAAATCAGACCATATTTGTTTTTCCTTGCAAAAAGAGGGTTAAAAAACCGCATTTCTGATTTATCTAATTTTTAGAATCAAAATTATATTTTTCTGCATCTATTAAACACTTTTAAATATCAAACATTTTCTTAAATGACTGGCAACACACATCTAGCTGAACATTAACAGGGGAAAGTTTATCTTACTACATTATGCGTTGCCAGGAGAGGAATAAAAGTATATGGACAGTAGCGTTTTTTTGAGAGACCTTAACTTTAAAACAGAGTATTTTACATGTATAATTTACAGCAATGCCTATGAACAGTAGTTTAAGAAAACTCTTTTTTTACGCTGCTTTGGAGATGGTGGTTCAAAACTCAGTACATAATTAAATACATATGATGGATTTTACTGAGTGGTTAATGCATGTAAAATTTCCTTTGACAATTCAAATTTAAACTCGCTTTAGTTCTTATAAATCTTGCAGTAGTATAATTGACTTAACATTTTCTCCAATACAGCTAATACAGTACTTTCATTTCTTTCTGGATTTTCATACAAATGAGAATTACGCATGCAGAAAGGAATTAGTGCTACCTGATAGTGAACACTGAAACATCTGGGGAAGACCAGAACATGCATTTTTTCCCTTCTCTCATCTGTAGCCATTTGTATATGTACTTGTGACTTAAAACTATAATTCATTACTGCCAGCACAGGTATAGTGAGTAAAATTAATTTTACTGATGCAAATATTCCTGTAGGAAGCTGTGCCTATCAATCAGTGTTGAAACAAACGTTCCATCTGGAAGTTATATCCCCTTTTCTACCTGTCATGGAATTAAGGGGAAAAGTCTTACATTCAGTAGCTACATAGACAGAAAAGGAAAAGGACATTTATTTGACCAAAACTAATTTGTATTATCTTTCTTTACTGACTGAAGGCCATATTCGGACTTGGTGGAAGTAAGCACAGCTTCATTGCTTCAGTGGATGAGTGTTTGTTATCCTAGCTCTGAATTCAGATTTATATTTCTCATTTTTTCACCAAACATACCAAGTAGTTTGACTACTGATATTCAAATTACTACATGCATGTACATTGTAATGATTGATTTGTTCTTGTAAATATAGAGAACACAAAGGAAAAAACCAACACTTTTGTCTAGAAACTTCAAGAAAACAAAAATTACTTTTGATGGGACTTAGACTTCTGACTAACTTCGGTGTTTTTGAAAATTATACCCATAGTGCACATGCCCAAAGGGCAGATTTAAGATTGTGGTTGCAATCTTAGCATTTCTTTGGAGTAGACCTCTTAACTGTGTAACTGTAGCAATCCTCATTTGTATGAATACCTACATAGAAATGAAAGCAATGTATCAGTTGTATTGGAGAAAATGTTAACTCAGCATAAGAACAGAAAACAGATAAGGCACAAAAGGATCAGATTCTGTCATCTGCAGTTGGACTACTTGTGGAATAAGAGAAGTAAGGAAAGTGTGAGTAAAGGTGGCAGAATATGGCCACTGTATGATTTCAAAGGTCTGCTGGATTCCAAAAAGTTGGTAATATATCATATCTAAATTCCATAATCTGGAGATATACAGGAAAGATTCTCTCTCTCCTGTGACCCTTAGGAACTTCATAGCTCAATAAAAAGGCAACAGGCTGGGGTTCCCTTGTGCTCATTTTACAAAATAAGCACCCATCCTCTCTCAAATCTCAGTACCTTATGTAGAGTACAAAAGCACCTTTCCTCAGTCCTCTTGTATCTTTCAAGATCATCATGATTTATTTTCCTAGCTAGCACAGTTAAAAGTATTGGAAAGGACTCTATTCCAACTGAAGTCAATAGGAGTTTAACCACTGTCTTCAGCGGGAATAGAATTTGGCCCACTGTTGACATTTAGAATATTTTTGAAATTACCCAACCTGTATAAAAATCCAACCTCAGTAGCAGTTGAATTCCACAGTTAGACAAATATAGTTACAAGTAGTTACAAATATATCTTCTGTATAATACTTTTTTTTTTCAGGTGTCATCTTGGTTTTCATATATTGGGACAAAGTGAAAGGAGACAGATAATGTTTTGTTCTGCCTTCCATAATTCTAAGAACATCAATCAAATTAATTCTAACAGGTCTAGCTTCTGACAAAATATACTTAACATGAATAGAATAAGAGAGGGCAAAAGCTCATCATAGTAAAGTACTTCCCACTGTTCCTCTAGCCACCCATCCACAATGCAATTAAATTCATCTGGAGATTTTAATAATGGAAACAATTTAGGATCAGCAGCAAACTTCATCAGCATCACCCCCTCCCTCCCGCTTCAATTGTATAATGTTAAAGTCATAGTTTTTATGAATGAGTCACTCCCTTTTGAAAAACATTTCCCTATTTTTTCTTTCCCTTTATTTATTTATTTGTTTTTTCAAACACCATTTTACAAGATTTTAATCCACATTAGAAATTTTCCCATTACCCCAGGGTTATTATTTTCTGTAACTGTCCATTATGATGGCCCTAATTAAGAGCTTTCAATATTCAAGTTAAATTATGCCTGAGCCACTATTATCTACTACTTTATCCAGTGTATAATGAGTAATTTGCATGAGGGAAGAGAGATAAAGGGTCAGACCTTTGGACATGGCTGAGTAGCATATGCTATAAGCCCCAAGTGGGGCAAAGTTGGCATGAAACTCACCTTTGCACTCCCCCAGTCCTGGGGTTACTGAGTACAGAGCTGGTCCCCAGGCATAACTGCTGCCTAACTGTTTTTTAAAAAAATACACTGGCTGCTAACAGCCCCTAGATAATTCAACAGCAGTCAAGGGTGGACTTAGTTAGGCATGTCATAGCCATGCTCACACAGAAGCAGCTACTGGGGTGTGGTTTAAGAGCCCCTACAAATATCGGTATTACCACAGGATCTCCCTTACACTAGGGAAATCCTTCAACTCTACTCTATGACCAAAATGACATAGTGATGCAACGCAAAGCAGGTTCCCCATTTTTTTTTAAAAAAACTATCTGACATGACAGATACGTGGTAAGTTCTAAGATAAAAATAGTTCCTGGCAAAAGATGGTATAGCAGACAGCACCTAGAAAGGGGGATGAGAGTTATCAATACAGGCAAGCCCATTCCTTCCTTACTCTCTTCAGTGCAAGCAATGATTTTTATTACCCTAGCACCTCACAACACTGCAAAGACCTGAGGCCGCCTGGGAGGCACTGAGAACCCTCAATTCCCGCTGACATTACTCTCCAGTGGCTGGGGGAAGTGGACCAGTTGTCTCAAACTGACTCCCTCTGCCCTACCCCAGCTTACTTAGTGAAGTGTCCTTTGACATTTTTAAAGCACTGTCAACTTCATATTAGTTTGTGTGGACTGCTGTCCTTCAGTGGGACTCAAAGGGCCTCAAACTCTAGCGGGATCAGGCTTTATTTCTAAAGGACTTTTAAATCATTTTTATTTTTCTAATACTATATTTTAGTTCTTTGTTGATTACAAGACACAAAACATAGTACAAGAAAAGCTACTGAAATCTAATGAGATGACTGACAAATTTAGATACACTCCAGTGCACCCCGACTAAGGGAAGTGAAAATGTATAGCATGCTTAGGGAACTGTAGATTTCTGAGTAGATGAACAAACCCTCCTTTCCCACCCCCCTACATCCATAATACCTCAAAATAGTTTTTGTGTTGTGCAACTTGAATCCTGCACTGCATGGAGTGGGAAAAATTGAACTCCAATCATAAAAAAAAAAAGGGAAGAACAGTGAGGTTGCTTAACAGAGGGGCTTTATTGCAGTAGCTTTGGCTGAAATCTACATAACTTATTGTCTCTGCCAAAGCTTCAGTGTTCTTACACAGGCACTTTATTATTTTTATTTACCTTACCAGAGTTATTAGATCCTGGTTACATTGACTTATAAAGATTAGAATTAGTGTCTTTACTATACTGTCAAACTTAGTGTAATCACTATACAACCTTTCGAAGAAAACATGTTAATATTGCTGATCCAAATATATAATCCAGGAGAACACGCCATCCAACTGCCCTATGAATGTTGAATACTCTAGGTTGACAAGTCACTGCAATGTCCTAAAACAAAAAGTCTCAGAAAACAACACACACTTGTTCTTTTGTTATACATGCATCCCTCCAGCTGAAACTGGAAGTAATGGTGAAGTAATGGTGAAGTAATGCAGACTACGGGGGTGTGATCTGTAATGTGCACAAATGTGCTGTGCATTAATTGGTCCATGCAGATTGTGCTGGTGTTCACTACAGTGTCCTTACTGTTAGCACTATGCAAAAGCACACTAGGAAGCCTTTAGTGTGCATCAGCAGGGTCTATGTAGACAAATTAAGGTGCAGCACATTAGTGCATATTTGAAATCACACTACTCCTCAGTGATATGATTTACCCAACTATGCAGCTACTGTACAAACTTCCATCTTTGTCTTTTCAAAACAGCAACACAATTACAAGGCAAATTGACACTTGACTTTAATTCTGATCCCAACATGGCACTGCATTCTTCTGCTACTGGTGGTATTGATCTTACCCTCTCGACCTTATACTTAATGCATTTCAGCATTAAAGCCAGCATCTCTGACTGACCATTTATAGGCTATGTTTTGTAAGGGCAGAATCCAGTGGCCAAGCTCTGGAATGCATTGTTTTCCCAACTATGATATCGAGGTCCATGATAGGATTTTTATCTAGTTTACTGTTCAGCTCTACAGATGCCTTTAAAAGGAACTGAAGAGGATTTAATGCAGGATTTTGCTAGCTAGTGGACTGCAGTGTAGCCTTTAGTTCATCTTAAACTACATATCACAAAAAGAATACATTACTCCTAAAAACTTCATGTAGCAAAAGTAACTCATTCCCCAGTCATCAAATAGACATAGGTGCTTTTCAGTCCTGCAGGTGTTTTGTTTACCTTGTCTCCCAAATTATTTGGGGACTAATTCATCTTGTGGCTTCTCTTTGCTCCTTTGATAATTCATCCTTCAGTATTGAGCCACTACAACTATCTTCTTCAGGTTGAAACCTTTTTTTATTGTGAAACATTAAATTGAATATGTGAGGTTTGCAGGTTAGAAAATTTTGACCTTGATGATCAGGCTGACTTTGCCTGTGTGTCACCCTTTCTGACCATCTCTTTGCCTGCTGCTTAGCTGTGCAATTGCACATCCTAGAAATAAAGAACACCTATGATTCTCAGCTCTTCTCCACTAGCTGTAAGCTTTCAAAGCCTTTAATCATTTACCTGACCTGCTGTTCTTCCCTATTGGATAAAGCAGCTTCCTCTGGTATCTCTGTTTAAGGACTTTGTGGCAGCTATGTAACAATCTAGTGTCCTCAACCTCCACATTCTGAATAGCAGATGCCAAGCAAGCATATGTCAAAACACACACTGCTATTAGTCCCATACTCTACTTTTCCTATCCAGTCCCTTGACAACGGCCAGGAATGGAACAACGTAAAGGCTAGGGCAGCCTACAGTTGATATGTTTTTATTGATTTTTTAAGTCTGGCTGTATCTTTACCATAAGCATCACTGTCTCTACATCTCCTACTTCACTGAAAATCTCTGGAGAGATCTTGTCACTTTTCTCTCATTACAGCTAGAACCCAGGTTTAGTGAAGCACTCCACTTTCTCTAAGGACTTGCTCTTACAATTCCTCTCCCCACCTTTTTATGGATGATCAGATAGTGAAGGAAATGAAGTATGGCTGCAGATTCCCCTCTCCCACAAAACTTTCTGAACTGGAGAGGGAGACAAGAATAAAAATATCACTACTGTCTGTCTACTAATCAAGCGAGTAGTAGTGAAACCTACCTAACCCCTACCTGAAAAATAACCTTCCCCTTCTGCCATTTTTCATTTGGGACCCTTTCACTCACCTTTCCTTTCTTCCTCTAGCTTAAGGAGGTGCAAGTTTTAATGGTTACAAAAGCTTTTGCTTGAAACATTTAAATACCTTCATGGTTTAAAAAAAGGGAATAGCCTTTTTGATGGCTTAGTGATATGTTTGGGAATTAAGAATGCTGCACTGTGCATCTCAAAAAGGGAAGGCAAATTTTATTTATTTTATTTTTGCAGGCACATGTAGGTGCTCAGACAAAGCAGTCCAATTCAGCCAAGCAGATGCATTAGTAATTGAAGAAAAGGCACAGATTGCTCTATTTTTTAAGATTTTAGTAATAATAATTTCTATCCTTAACATCAAAATGTAGAAACGTTAGTATGCTGTGCTCCGCAGTTGTTGAATATAATGATAATTATAGGACTGTACATATGTCCCTATCACCATCTCAGAGAATAAGAACACAGAAAGCAAATGTACCCTGGGGAAACGAAGATATCTTGATTTTGTGGCTCAGCCCTCATACACATTCTTTACAACAATTGTGCTTTGTCTGAGCACCAGGATATACTGGAATAAAATTCATTCAGGTGCACAGGGCTCATATTTTGTGTTGATAAAGAGAATTTGTTCCTAAATTTGGCTTTTAAAACTTATTTGTTTATTGATTATAGATAGTAATGTCTTTGGGACTTGGAGCTTCTTTTACTTTGAGCGAAATCCTGGCTCCACGGATGCCGTGGTTCCCAGCCAATGGGAGCTGCGGAGCCAACGTTTGGAGCGGAGGCAGCACGAGGAACCCCCATGGCCGCCCCTGCGCCTAGGAGCCGGATGTGCCAGCTGCTTCCTGGGAGCCTCACAGAGCCAGGGCAGGCAGGGAGCCTGCCTTAGTCCTGCTGTGCTGACGACTGGACTTTGGTCGGCACCACTGACTGGGCTGGGTCCCTTTTTGACTGGGTGTTCCAGTCAAAAAACAGACACCTGGCAACCCTAATAGCAGTGTCAGGTGGGATATATGTGCAGCCCCAATAGTCACCTCATTCCCCCTACCTTCCTGGAGATACATAAGGGGACTCAGCTTTCCAGCTGCCACTGGGTTTCCTCTAGTAAACCAAGAGCATAAAATAGGATCTGAAATAGAGGGGAAGGAAGGTGAGTGTAGCTTCAGATCAGCAATCATCTTGAAGAATCACTGTTACTATGGCATGGACTGTTTTTCCCCTTCAAGGTGCCACTTTAGGTGACGAGTAAGCACATGTTATACACTGAGGATACAGACTTGAACAGTCTCACCTGACTAACAGTTACAGGAGTCCTGAATTGTGTTCCCCCACACTGAAAGTCGGAAGCACTGCTGTTTAAAAGTATGCCTAGGAATCAAATACTGTGGTAATAGGTGCAGTATAAGAAACTAGATAGACTACAATAGACAACACTGAAGCTTTGATACCATCATGCTAGGCACAGTCTTGGGTAGGATAGAATTTATGGCTCTACTTCTCTGTCCGCAGCTTTGATGAAGAATTGTGGTACCAGAGAGCAGAATTACTCAAAGGCACCTCAGTTCTGCCCTGAGACATCTGCTATGTGGATGATGAGCCATTTGATAGTGAAGCCTACTCCTTCTTATCTTCAGTGCCAGACTTCAGGGGGCAAGACTAAACAGTCAAACAACTTTAGGTCATTCTAAGCCACCCTTCAAGTTAAGAATCTGCCTTATGCTTTAACATTGTGGAGTCCCTAGGCATTGAGTCTAGGGAGGAGAAGCTTCAGAAACTATATGTTGAGCCTAGACTCAATGGACAGAGAGACCTCAAAATGAAATTCCCCAGATACTTGGAACAGGGGAGTGAAGCAGGCTTAGTTCAAAGATAAGAACATAAGAATGTCCATACTGGGTGAGACCAAAGGTCCATCTGGCCCAGTATCCTCTCTTCTGACAGTGGCCAATGCCAGGTGCTTCAGAGGGAATGTACAGAACAGATAATCATCAAGTGATCAACATGGTGATGATATGCTGGGGTCCATATGAGACGTAGACCGATGAACAATACACAGTGCTAGAGATGGCTCTCCCAACCTGGAGAAGATGCAGAACACAGACCTGCAGTTTGGGTTGCAGCCTGAATAGGCACAATTGTACTTGTCCATCACATGATGCCATCAGAGGAAGGACATAGCTAAAAGCTGGCCTTGACTTCTGCCTTCCTCAAGACAAAGGAGTGAAATCCACCTCGATGTGGGAAAAACTCCATGGAGACAACAACTTGTCAAATCTTGCCTAACAGTAATTTAAATAAAAAAAAAAGTTAAAAGAGATAAAAAAAAGTTTCCTGGAAAGGGTATCATGAGCATTGCAATGGACACCACTATCTGCCTGCTTGCTGCCTATAGAGCTCAGAAATAGCTTCTGGTGCAGGACACTGAGGGGATAGGAAAGATGCGTAGGCAGCCCCAAAGGATACTGCTATCAAGAATTTCAAGCGTGTGTGCAAACATTAGTAGAACATTTTACTTAAACTACCTGGAAAATCCCATAGTTTTCCCCCTCATTTCCTTCAATATATCAAAATATTATATCACTATTTTAACAGATTTATTGTGATTCTGTCTTAAGATGACAAATCTTGAGGCTGATGTACTAAACAATTAACTTTACCAAGAGCAATCTCCTTGTACTAGAAGAGTGATTTATTTGACAGAATGTTATGTACCATGGCTCCTATGGAACAAACTACTGAATATAGATATTCTCTGTTGTGAACTGGGTATTGTGTGTAGAAAACCTATACCTTGTTCTAATGTCTCTGTTTGTCTAGGGGAGGCCATGCAACTGAGATTTTTATTACTCCTCCTAGAGGGGCAGAGTGGAGAGACAAAAAACAAACCAAAACTAAATACATTTTATTTAAAAAAACAAACAAACAAACAAAAACACCCTGAACATCTCTTACAGGCACCAATAAACTTCGTAAAATACTTCTGGGAATGAATGAATGGGGCCCAGAATAATTAAAATAAAAAAATCTATTCCATATACAGAAAAGCTTAATATTGATTTCTGTTTTGCAGTTCTCATAAAATGGGGAAGACGATCAAAATTTAATAAGATTCTGAAAAATAATGTTTATACAGAGACCCAAACAGAATATCAGATTATTCTAAATGATAATTAACTTTTTCATGCTCATGGTTTAATTTTTTAAATCCTGTTTTAGTCTTGTATTCACATGACTTTTTAGTCCCTTCTCTCCAGTATGAGCTCGGGAGGCTGTAGTAACATCTGCTAGTTAAGCCAAGGGTAACAGCCAGCATTCAAACAGTGAATTAAGAATCACTTCTGCACACTCCTCCCAATATAGGCTACTTGGAATGCAGAATTAAAAGAAAAAAACATATTGAAAATAAGCTAAGCAGTGCATTATGCATTCTCAATTGATTTTTTTATGCATTTGTTTACTTGTAACTGTTTCTGAGGCTGGTACAGAATACTTCTGCTAGTGGGTCACAACCCATCTGCAGGCTTAAGATGAATGCCTGCAGGCCTCAGTGACATGATGTAATAAGGCCATGTCCAGACAGATTCTAGAGGAAACAGACACCCTAGAACAATGCACAAAAATGAAATAAATGATTAACATTGATCCAGATGAACTCCTTACCCAAGGGAGGGGATAACATACATAGGAAACTGCACGTTTAAATTAATAGTCAGATCTGAAGCTGGTGTAAATTGGTGTAGCTCCATGGACTGCAATAGATCTATGCTGTTTTACATAAAGGTCTGACCCATTAGAGCCCGACTCTCCTCTCACTTGTGTTGGTTCCTATGACGTTGCATTCCATATTCTTTATGGAAATATGCTTATGATATGGATATGACATAACTGAGATGTACTTTATGCAAGATGGGTCTTAAGATAGTTATAATTTACTGAATGTGATTATCCAATTTGTATACATGTATCATTTCTGTATCCGAAGTTAGGAATATGGACTATGTAACCATTACAACTGGGTGTGTATTGGGAAGACACCCGTCAGATGACAGGCCATCAAATTTGATTAGTCATCAGGAAGGAACAACAAAACCATGAAGATACTCATCTTTCTCCCTCCTGAGAGGCATCTGGGGATGTGACTGCGACACTACTAGGCCAGGTGGTCTTGTCTCCTGATACTAAACATTACCTGGGACTTCTTGTAACTTTCCATTGGAAGAGAAGCAGGGTCAAGTTTGGAAACAAAGTATTCCTGTCTTATGAAATCCTATTTAAGGGTTGGGAGGAAGGCAAATGGGATTCCTGCTCTCCATGGCCTGTCTGCCCAAGAAGAAAGACTGCTAAAGCCACCTGAAGGGAAGGCGGGGGTGGGGGGGCAGAGAGAGATCAGACTGAGACAGGGATCCAATCTGAAAACAAACATAACTGGAACTCTGAAACAGAGAAACTTTGCAACCTGCCTAAAACAACATTTAGGGTATGAAATTATATTGTGTAACCTGTTTCTTAAGTGTATTGAGATTAACTTGCATATTTTGCTTTATTTGCTCAGTAATCTGCTTTGTTCTGTCTGTTATCCCTTATATTCAGTTAAAATTCACCTTTTGTAGTTGTTAAATTTATTTCTTGTTTATAATATAACCCAGTGTATGTAATTTCTAACTGGAGGAGAGGGGAAGGAGTTGTGCATATTTCCCTCCACACTGAGGGAGGGGGCAAACTACATAAAACCTTTGGTTTTGTACCCCTTAAAGGGAGTGGGCACCAGAGTGTTGGGGCAAGCCCCTAAGGCTGAAACTTTCCAGAGTGGCTCTCTGTGCAGCTGGTGTGGCCCTGCCTGTGTGCTTGACTGGAAGAGGCTTGGGAGCTTAGCCCAGCTAAGAGAAGCTATAGTGCTATCAACAGAGTAGCACCATCGTAAACCAAGTAGAAGGAAAAAGTAAATTAAGTCCATTGTTTTCCTGAAATTTGTGTGGGGTGCAGGAAACATGGCCCTCCATATGTGCTGATGCCCCAGAAATCTTGGGGTCTCAGTACAGAAGGGTCGACTGTCTGCTACTGTCTCAGGTAATATGCTCCTTTGTTGTGTGTTGTACCCTTCTTTTGTCCACCCCTGTCCCCTGGTGCACAGCCAGAACATGTCAAAGAGTTGCGAGTGCAATCCTAATGCACAGATGCCCATCCTGTAGCAGTACCTCAACACCTGACACTCCATTTTTCCAGTCCTCTAGTGCCCTAATACAATGCAAATAAGGAGCTTCTAAAGCATGAGGAGGGGGTATGCAGTGTTCCTTAGGATCTTATGTTATGTTGGGCTCCCTTCTGCACTAAAAAGTGTGGATGGAATGATATGGCCCACTGACTCTTATTAGCCTCCTCCTGTTGAGCTATTCCCCATATTGTTATCATTTTCAAGTCATTCACAGAGTGAAAGTTTGATCCTTTTATATTGAGTTTATTTCAATTATTGATGCTCTGTCAGTAATTGAACAATGCATGCCAAAATGGAAGATGAGAACTAGAGATTGTTCTATAATTTTCTCAGTTCCAGGGTTATACAACTAATTAACAGACATACTACTACGGTACAATATGTTGTATCCTAAGCAGAGTTATTTTTTCCTCGTAGATTAAAATGTAGAAAGATTTCCTGGACCCTGTTTCCAGGTTGTTAAGGGCTGTGTACATTATAGAGACTGACCTGAGGGTTGGAGTTGAGTAATCATTCCTAAACCTAGGTCTTCTGCCAGACTGCACATTGCACTGACCTGGCCATATAAATACCTTAAAAGATTTTTTAGGAAGGGGGAAGAAGCAGTGCAGTTATGATGTTGTGAAATATACAAAACTTTGAGTCAGTTGTGTCATACTCAGATATTTGTGATATCAGAAGTAATTTGACCTACCAGTTAAGCATCACTCAAGGGAATGACGTCTTTTCTTCTTGCAAAACAGAATTTGCTCATTTTGCCCTAAATTGTGTTACAGAATAGAATGTATAATGAAATGCAATGATGAATCAAAATACATTATAATAGGTTTTAATATATATTTTTGAATAAAAAGACATCATTTAGGGCCAGATCTCAGTTACACAAGTATAAATTCCAGCCCCACTGAATTCACTAGAGTAACTGTAGCTTTCCGCTGTCATAAATAAGATCAGAAGAGTCTTTTACAGGAAAATTACACTTAAGTACAGTAGTGTCAAAGAAGTGATCGGGAACCCTTTTTGGCACAAGGAGCCCAATTCTCAGCTAGTATAAATTGACCTAGCTCCATTAAAGTTGACAAGAGTTTCATTAATTTATGCCAGTTGAGGATTTCTCCAAAGAAGCATAGGTTGTAAACTGACAGCCTGATTCTCATGCCCAGAGGATAATCCTGCAAATATGACCAGTGGTAGCGCTTAAGCTAAGTACTCATGGATTTCAGAGGCCCTAAATATCCCCTCCCCCCATCTAGCTTACTATACTTAAAACTATTGTTTAAAAATGAATCTTAGTACAATTTCTGCTCCAGCTGTAACTACTCTAGTGTCCTCGTATTCATGACAGTCAGCACTACGTTTAATCCTGGATTGGATTGTGTGTCTTAAAATATGAAAAAAGTCCCAGGTAAGGGAAATTATTCTAATTATATATGTGAGTCGTCCACTTCCTGGTTAATAAAGTAAAATGAATGCTATTGTAAAGTCAGCTTTTCAAACACAGAAGGGCGATGGATTATTGGAATTCATTAACAAATGTAAACAAGTAGCAGTCATGGATGTTTCTGACTAATTTTCCATGACAAAAGACCTGGAATAAACTGCAAACAAACTTCAGTTCACTTTACACTGTTCTTCTTTGTATCACTTAAGAGAGTATACATGTAAAAAAACCCCCAAACCCCAAACAAATAAAAACAAAAAAACCACTAACCTCAAAATACAAACACCATAATTTATGCCCCTTCAGGTCACATTATCCAGTATGTTTCAAAATTCTTAGTAAGTGGCTGATTCACTAAAAATATAGCAGATAAATGTTGCTTTTTGCAAGTCTTAAGAGAGTTGCACACTTCTCCACAAAGCACACTCCTAGATGGCCACTTGATGACCTATGTGAAATGAATTATTTTTCTTTGTCTTCAGAGGGAACAAAATTAAATATTTGCATCACAAACACCGCAACTACAATTGGCACTCAGGGAAGGTCTATGCTGCAGCTGGAAGTAAGTCTCCTAGCTCCCATAGCCAGACTTGCACTTGCTTGACAGCCTCAAAAACAGCCCAAGTTGCAATATCCAATATCCACATTGCTGTTTTTAGTTTGCTAGCTCCAGCCCCGCTGCTGAGAGTCTGTCTACCTGGGCTGGAAGGCTTGCTCACTCCTGCAGTGTAGGCAGAGCCCCACTGGCTTTCTTGTTTTGCCCCTAGAAATAGTCCCTGCAGAGAATGGTTAAACAATGCTGCTATTACAGAATTTGGAGAACTTTGCATTAATTGGCTATATTGGAAGGAGGACCGGAGACGCTGGATATGGTTTAAATAGGCCACAACTTTATTATTAGATTTCTGGGAGTACCTAGTAGGTTAAAAAAAGTGTACAGGTCAGGTAACTCATGATCATTTCAATACCTACCTCAGGGCTTCTGTCAGCCACTGCCCTGCCTTTGCCATCTTGGTCCCCAGCCAACCTGCAGGTGGGACCTTGTCATCCCACCTCCCCTCGAATGAGGGTTAGGGTGGGCTATAAAGCAAGTGGGTTGGCTCCCAGTCATAGACACCCCTCTCCCCCTTGTTCTGCTCCTTTAACAAATGCATTCTTTAAATCCTTTACCAAAGTCTTGGGGGGGGTGGAATCACCAGAAGATAAGATATGTAATTTATGGAGCACCCCAAATATAAAAACTGTTGCCTTTTGGCCTCCCCTGATCTTTACCTGTATCAAGCAGCACAACTGACTACAATGGAACATATTTCTTACAACAAACATCACCCACAAAGATATGGGGATAAATTATTCGTTCCCCAGATTTCTGTCTAATTTTCTAAAGTGCTATTGTTTAAAAATAGAATCTTTCTGCAGTTTCTGCTCCAGCAACTTCTACTACACTCATCTTCTATTCTCCAGAATTGGCAGCACTGCAAGCAGCATCTCCAGCTATCAATCACTTG
This sequence comes from Chelonia mydas, assembly GCF_015237465.2. Classification (NCBI taxonomy): domain Eukaryota; kingdom Metazoa; phylum Chordata; order Testudines; family Cheloniidae; genus Chelonia; species Chelonia mydas. The sequence continues at coordinate 102,839,743 of NC_057852.1, forward strand.
AAACAAAACAAAGAGGGTGATTCTACAGTACAGGTACTAGCAGACACCACAGAAAGAAGCTATTCAGTAGTGTGACAGGTCCGGCACTGCAGCACCCCTTTGTGGCAGGGGTGGATGGTGTGTCGGGGCCTCACCACTCTTACGTTCTCATACCCGTCCTGTAAGGGCATTCCGATGTGGCCCAATGGCCGGTTTCCCCGTGCTCGCCCGTTGGTCGGGTAGCAGGACCTAACTGTCTGAGTCCATGTGTTGCGCCCCCCCAAGTATCAGGGCGGCATGGCCCAATGGCCAGAGTCCATATAACTCGCCCCGAGTATCAGGGCAGTGTGGCCCAACGGCCAGAGTCCATATAACTAACCCAGAGAATCAGAACATTGTGGCCCAACGGCCAGAGTCCATATAACTCGCCCCGAGTACCAGGGCAGTGTGGTCCAATGGCCAGAGTCCATATAGCTCACCCCGCTTAGGCAGGGAAGTGTAGCCCAGTGGTCAGAAGGGTAGGGGGACCCAGGCCCACCCTTTCCACTGGGTCCCGACCCAGGGCTCTCCTATTAGTGGGGTTTCTCCTCGCGCTTGGTGTGTTGCCTCGGCGGGGATCTGCCAGCAACACACCAAGCGTCAGTGCAGCTTTAATGCTGCTTGTCTCTAAAGTTCCCCTGGGTCACTTCCTACCCTCAATGTCGTCTTCTCCACTCCAGGGGGGAGGGGTCCCTCCGGTCCATCCCCTCCTGCCGAGACTGCCATCTGGGACACTGGGTGCGTCCTGGCTTGGCTGGCCCCTGGATCCAGGAGCATTGGCTGACCCTCCTCAGGAGCTGGTGGTGTGCCTCCTTCTCCTCCAGTGGTCAGCCCAGACTGAGCACCTTTGCAGGCTTTTATACCTATTCTCCAGTTGCAGCATGCCCAGCTTCTGGGGCGGAGCTTCCTCTGCCAGGAAGGAAGGGATAACCCCTGTGGTACCAGTGCGGGGACACTCTGCCCCATCACACATCTCCCTCCTTAAAACCGTGGCTGGGGCCGGTGGTTCCTGGGACTTTTCTTCCCCCTCCCCTTCCCTGACGTGGGAAAAGAAGTCTGCATTCCCATGGGCCTTCCCCGGCCAGTGTGACACGTGGAAGGAATAGGGTTGGAGAGACGGATACCACCGCATGATCTGTATATTCATTTCCTTCATGCTGTTAATCCATCTAAGGAGTGCGTGATCTGCCATCAAGGAGAAGGTGTTCCCTAACAGGTAGTACCTCAGTGCCTCAACTGCCCATTTGACCACAAGGACCTCCCGCTCTATAGTGGAATACCAGGTTTCTCGGGAAAACAGCTTACGGCTTAGATACAAGATGGGGTGCTCCTCTCCCCCCTCCTTCTGGACAACACGGCTCCCAGCCCTACCTCGGAGGCATCGGTGTGAAGAACAAAGTTCTTTGAGATGTCTCAGTATAGGCTCCTGGGTCAACCGTTTGTGTAGGGTGTCGAAGGCCTCCTCACAGGCTTTCGACCACTGGACCTTCTTCAGCTGGGAGCTTCTCGTCAGGTCTGTGAGGGGGGCTGTGAGCGTGGCAAAATTAGGTACAAACCGTCGGTAGTATCTGACCAGCCCTAAGAACGGCCGAACTTGTCTTTTTGTCGTGGACGTGGGGTAGCTTTTCAAGGCCTCTACCTTATCTACCAAAGGGCAGAGTCTCCTCCGGCCCACTGTATAGCCTAGGTAGGTCACTTCTTGTTGGCCCAAGTGGCATTTGGCTGGGTTTGCGTTGAGACCCGCCATGCCCAGGGTGCGCAGCATGTCCGCGAGGTGTTGGAGATGTTCCTCCCAGCTGGAACTGTAAATCACGATGTCATTGATATATGCCGCGGTGTATGAACTGTGGGGGCTCAGCACTTGATTCATGAGCCGCTGGAAGGTGGCTGCGGCCCCGTGTAACCCAAAAGGCATCGTTGTGAATTGGAAGAGGCAGAATGGAGCAGGAAAAGCTGTCTTTTCTCTGGAGGTGGGTGTCAGAAGGATCTGCCAGTAACCCTTGGTCAGGTCTAGGGTGGAGATGAATTCTGCCTTACCCAATCGTTCCAGCAACTCATCCACCCGGGGCATAGGATAGGCATCAAAACGAGAGATTGTGTTTACCCTGCGAAAGTGAATGCAGAACGTGACTGCCCCATCCAGCTTGGGGACTAGTACTATTGGGCTCTGCCATTCGCTTCTCGACTCTACGACCACTCCTAGGGCCAACATCATCTCGAGCTCCTTTCGCACGGTCTCCCACATCTTCTTGAGGAGCGGGAGGTAGCTCTCCCTCACTTTGTGGCCGGAAATGGTGGCGATATAGTGGCTAGTCAACCTGGTCTTCCCTGGCTAGGTTGACAGGACTGTGGGGAAGTTGGATATCAACTGTTGTACATACTCCTGCTGTGGCGGGTCGAACTCTGGGCCTATGGCTGCCGCCCCTGGTTCCGTGGGTTACCCGGCCAATGGCCCCAACTCGAATTCTGGCAGGTACGGGGCAATTATCAGGCCTTTGCAGTCTTTCCAGGCCTTGAGGAGGTTCACATGGTAGACCTGAGTATCCCTCCTTCGTCCCGACAGCCGAATTTCATAGTTGACAGGCCCTCTTCGTCTGGTTACCTCGAAGGGGTCTTGCCACTTTGCCAACAGCTTGGATTCCGAGGAAGGTAGCAACAAGAGGATGTGGTCTCCTGGCTCAAGACTTCTCATCTTGGCTCCTTTGTAATAATGAGCCCCTTGGTTATGCTGGGCTTTCACCAGGTTCTCTCGTGCCCAGGCTCCCAACATGTGTAGCAGTTCCCGTAGTTGGAGAATATATTGAATGGATCCTCTGACCCACATCTCCTGCTCTTCCCATGTTTCTTTCAGGAGATCTAAAATTCCCTGGGGTCTCCTCCAGTAGAGGAGTTCGAAAGGGGAGAACCCTGTGGACACCTGTGGTACCTCTCTCATGGCAAAGAGGAGTGCTGGGAGTAGCTTATCCCAGTGCCAGGGATCGTCGTCCACAAACTTTCTCAGCATGGCTTTCAGAGTGCCATTAAATCTCTCTACCCACCCATCCGTCTATGGGTGGTATACGGAGGTCTTCAGCGCATGGATATTCAACAGACAGCATAATTCCGCCATCAATCTAGAGGTCACGTTAGTCCCTTGATCTGTCAGTATCTCCCGCGGCAGGCAGACCTGAGTTAAGATCTGTAGGAGCTTGCTGGCAATGATCGGGGCCATGGTGGACCATAATGGTACCACCTCTTGGTATCGGGTTGCATTGTCAACCACAACTCAGGATGTACTTGTGGCCTGAGCTGCTCTTTTCCAAGGGTCCCACCAAGTCCAGAAAAATCTGCTTGAAAGATGTTACTATCACCGGCATGGGCACAAGGGGGGCTTTCGGTACCCCCTTCGGGCTGGCCTTCTGGCACTTGGGACAAGAGGCGCAGTCCTCCCACACCTCTTGATGAATGCCCAGCCAGAAGAACTTCTGGGCCACACATTGTAGTGTTTTCTCACTCCCCAGACGCCCAGCCCAAGTTACGGAGTGAGCCAAGTGGAGCAAGTTCCACCAGAACTGCCTCAGGACCAACAATTGGCGCAGTTCTTCCTTTGTCTGGGGTTCCTGGACCACCCGATAGAGTAGGTAGTTATAGATCTCAAAGCAGGAGCCTTGCTGCTGGTGTCTGGGCGGGTCTTCCTCCCCCGGGGCACCCGTTGCTTGCTCCCAGGCCCGGCTGAAGGTGGTGTCCCCCCTTTGTGCTTCTCGGAAATCAGGATCGATATCCAGCCATCCCTGACTCTCCCTCACCCATTTCTCAGCCAGGGCTTGGCCTCCTTCGTCTAGCTTGGGCCACTCCAAGGGGGTGTCTGGTGTGGCTTGGCCTAGTAACCCCGGCCTTTTGGCCCGCCCCCCTCTTGGCTGCACCGGTTGGTTACCCCATTTTTTCAGGAGTTCAGCAAAGCCTGGCCAGTCGCGGCCCCGAATCACCGGGTAAGCTAGCTTTGGAGCCACTCCAACCAGGCACTGCCCTCCCTGTTGCGCCATCTCGATCTGCATCCAGTTGGTAGAATAGGGCTTCACATTCCCATGGATACACTACAGGCATATGGGGCCCCGGCGGGGCCAGTGGGTTCTACCAGCCCCGCCCGGATGACTGACTGGCTACATCCGGAGTCTACCAAGGCTATGGTCGGGGTCCCATCCACTTTCACTGGAACGAGGATCTTACCCAGTTACTACCTCTCGGCCCGTTGACCGGCGGCCCAAACCTGTCCATAATTACAATCCATGTACGGTCATTCCCTGTCCGCACTCATAACACTGCTCCCGTTTTCCTTCTCTGGGTGGGGTGTCCTGGGGGATACTGTCTTATCAATGAGTTGTCTTGGCTCCACATAGGGTTCTCCCCTGGGGGATCCCTTGCAGCACAGGTCAGTGGGGTCCCTGAGGGTTTGGGCCTATGACCGGGTGCTCACCCCCTCCGCCTTGCAGGCCCCCCTTCCTGGGGCTGGGTTCTGTTCACCTGGGATCCCCCTTTCGAGCCAGCCTTCTGCTCTCCCTCCGCGGCCAGGTAATCCTCCATTAGCGAGGTTGCCTCCGCGAGGGTCTTCGATCGGTGCCGCTGCACCCACTCCTTCCCCCCGGTAGGGAGGGTCTTCAGGAACTGCTCCACAGCCACCTTCTCGGCAACCTGAAGACTCGTCCGGCGTTCTGGCTAGAGCCACCCCCAGAAGAGGTTGTGGATTTGTTGGGCCACAACTCGTGTTCTAGCCCCTGGCGCGTATCGTTCTTGGTGGAGTCGCTGGCGGTAGGTCTCGGGGCTGATACCAGTCTGGTCTAAGATGGCCGCCTTGACCTTGGAATAGTCCAGCACCTCCTGCGGGTCAAGGTTACGATAAGTGGCCTGCACGGGGCCCATCAGATAGGGGGCTAGTATAGTGGCCCAATGTACGTGGGGCCACTGGACGGTGGTGGCAAACCTCTCAAACATCATGAGAAAGGCCTGGGGTCGTCTCCGGGCCCCATTTTGGTCAAGTGCACCGGTAGCCCTCCGAGGCCCTCCCCGGCCCCGCCCCCAGCAGCACCAGAGGAAGGCCTTGGTGCGTGTCCTAACAGCGTGGTCATCTCTTGGAATAATCGCTCCTGGCTGGCTTGTTGTTGGGAGGTCAGCTCCTAATCAGGTGCTGCTGTTGCTCCTGCTGCCATTCCGCCTGCAGTTGCTGTTGGGCTGCTAGTTGTTGAAGCAACTGTGTTTGTTGCTGCTGCTGCGGCGCAGCCTGTTGCTGCTGGTTGTCCAGCAGCCACTTCAGCAGTTTTTCTGGTTCCATCTTGAGCATCTGGGTCCTTATGTCAGGCCCTAATCACTACCCGCATTCTCCACCAGTTGTGACGGGTCCGGCACTGCAGCGCCCCTTTGTGGCAAGGGTGGATGCGGTGTTGGGACCCCGCCACTCTTACGTTCCCACGCCTGTCCTGTAAGGGCGTTGCAGTGTGGCCCAATGGCCGGTTTCCCTGTGCTCGCCCCTGGATCCGGGAGCGTTGGCTGTCCCTCCTCAGGAGCTGGCAGTGTGCCTCCTTCTCCTCCAGTGGTCAGCCCAGACTGAACACCTTTGCAGGCTTTTATACCTATTGTCCAGTTGCAGCATGCCCAGCTGGACTTCCGGGGCGGGGCTTCCTCTGCCAGGAAGGAAGGGTTAACCCCTGCAGTACCAGTGCGGGGCCACTCTGCCCCGTCACAAGTAGCAAATAAGAAAACTTTATAAAACTACAAAAATAGCAAAGAGTTAAGGGGGTGAAGACCAACAACAGAAGAGGAAACTTGCTAGGTAAGAGGAAGTGGGAAAACAGTCCTTGATTCCCTTCAGATGCAGCACTGCAATTAAACGAAGAATACTTCATAGGAATATCTGAAGTGCAGAACCTAAGTCATCCATTTCTGTTTTTTGTTTGTTTGGGTTTTTTTTAAACCCAGCTTTATCGTCAGGCATGGTAAGAACAAAAAGTATACATTGTAAACACACACATTTCTTTACCGATGTTATTAACACCTTAGCTTGGTAATATGTCTGGATCTGGCACTACTGATTTCTCTCATCTTGGAAAATGAAAATGACTGCAGTCAGTTTCACTTTTGTTTCTGAGCCATTTCATTTTCACAGTTTCAAAAATTTCAGGCAACATTTAGTTTTTAAAAACTAACTGCATTCACCAGAATATAAGAACATGGCGGGGGGGGGGGCACTTCTATTGGTTTTGCAGAAGCTTGTTTTTACAAAAAAATATATTTTGGACCAAATTTAATTGAGAGAGTGTCCCTTTAATTCACTATCAATTCCTAATCGAATAAGGAAAAATAGGTCCTGGTCAGAAAAAGCACATGCTGATCCTACTGATGTCAATGGGACTACTCATGCTTAAAAGTGAATAATAGATGCCAGCACCAAAAAGGACCATTTAGTCTGATTTTCTGTATAACACAGGCCATAAAACTTCCTCCAAAATAATTTCTAGAGCAGATCTTTCAGGAAAAAAAAAATCAAATCTTGATTTACAGGTTGCCAGTGATGGAGACTCCACTATGATCCTTGGTATATAGTTCAAATTGTTAATTAACCGCACTGTTAATTTACACATTATTTCCAGTTAGAATTTGTCTACCTTTAAATTTCAAATCATTGGATCACGTTATACCTTTCTGAAGGGCCCAGTATCAAATATGTATTCACCATGTAGGTACTTATAGATAGCAATCAAGTCGCCCCTTAACTTTCTCTTTGTGAAGCAAAATAGACTGGAAGAGCTCAATATATCACTATAAAGCAGGGTTTCCAGTCTTTAAATCATTCTTGTGGCTCTTCTCTGAACCCTTTCCAATTTATCAACATCTTTCTGGTGTCCACAATTCAAGAACTGGACACAGAATTCCAGCAGCAGTTACATCAGTGCCAAATACAAAGGTAAAATAACTAAATACTCCTGTTTATGTTTCCAGGAATCACACTAGGTCTTTTGACCACAAGTTGTACCAAGAGCTCATGCTCAGCTGATTATCCACCACTACCCCCAAATCTTCACAGGATAAACCCCCCATGCTTGAATAATAAGAATATTGCAGGGATATATTACAGACCACTTGACCAGGATGATGATAGTGACTGTGAAATGCTCAGGGAGATTAGAGAGGCTATTAAACTAAAAACTCAATAACAGAGGATTTAAATTATCCCCATATTAACTGGGTACATACCACCTCAGAAAGAGATGCAGAGATAAAGTTTATTGACACCTTAAATGACTGCTTCTGGAAGCAGCTAGTCCTGGAACCCACAAGAGGCGAGGCAATTCTTGATTTGGTCCTAAGTGGAGGACAGGATCAGGTCCAAGAGGTGAACATAGCTGGACCGCCTGGTAATAGTGACCATAATATAATTAAATTTAACATCCCTTTGGTGGGGAAAACACCACAGCAGCCCAACACTGCAGCATTTAATTTCAGAAAGGAGAAATACACAAAAATGAGGAAGTTAGTTAAACAGAAATGAAAAGATACAGCACCAAAAGTAAAATCCCTGCAAGCTGCATGGAAACTTTTTAAAGACACCACAATAGAGGCTCAACTTAAATGTATACCGAAAATTAAAAAAAGCATAGTAAGAGAACCAAAAAAGAGCCACCGTGGCTCAACAACAAAGTAAAAGAAGCAGTGAGAGGCAAAAAGGCATCATTTAAAAAGTGGAAGTTAAATCCTAATGAAGAAAATAGGAACATAAACTCTGGCAAATGAAGAGTAAAAACATAATTAGGAAGGCCAAAAAAGAATTTGAAGAACAGCTAGCCAAAGACTCAAAAAGTAATAGCAAAAATCTTTTTAAGTACATCAGAAGCAGGAAGACTGCTAAACAACCAGTGGGGCCACTGGGCAATGGAGATGCAAAAGGAGCATTCAATGATAAGGTCATTGCGGAGAAACCAAATGAATTCTTTGCGTTGGTCGTCATGGTTGAGGATGTGAGGGTGATTCCCAAACCTGAGCCATTCTTTTTAGGTGACAAATCTGAGGAACTGTCCCAGATTGAGGTGTCTTTAGAGGAGGTTTTGGAACAAACTGATAAACTAAACAGTAATAAGTCACCAGGACCAGATGGTATTCACCCAAGGGTTCTGAAGGAACTCAAATGTGAAATTGCAGAACTACTAACTGTCACCTGTAACCTATCATTTAAATCAGCTTCTGTACCAAATGACTTGAGGATAGCTAATGTGATGCCAATTTTTAAAAAGGGCTCCAGAGGTGACCCTGGCAATTACAGGTCAGTAAGCCTCACTTCAGTACCAGGCAAACAAGTTGAAACTATAGTAAAGAACAAAATTGTCAGACATAGATTAACATAATTTGTTGGGGAATAGTCAACATGGTTTTTGTAAAGGGAAATCATGCCTCACCGATCTACTAGAATTCTTTGAGGGCATCAACAAGCATGTGGACAGGAGGGATCCAGTGGATGTAGTGTATTTAGATTTTCAGAAGTCCTTTGACAAGGTCACTCAAATGCTCTTAAGCAAAGTAAGCAGTCATGGGATAAGAGGGAAGGTTCTCTCATAGACTGTTTCTTATCTTTTAACCAGTTACCGAAGGGTAGGAATAAATGATCAGTTTTCAGAATGGAGAGAGGTAAATACTGGTGTCCCCCAGGAGTCTGTACTGGGACCAGTACTATTCATCATATTCATAAATGATCTGGAAAAAGGGGTAAACAGTGAGGTGGCAAAATTTGCAGATGAAACAAAACTACTCAAGATACTTAAGTCCCAGGCAGACTGCAAAGAGCTACAAAAGGATGTCTCATAACTGGGTGATTGGCAACAAAATGGCAGATGAAATTCAATGTTGATAAATTCAAAGTAATGCACATTGGAAAACGTAATCCCAACTATACATATAAAATAATGGGGTCTAAATTAGCTTCTAACACTCAAGAAAGAGATCTTGGAGTCATTGTGGATAGTTTTCTGAAAACATGCACTCAATGTCCAGAGTGTGGTGTTTAGATGTTGCTTGTAATTTTTAGAATTAGGAGTACTGGCTGTTGGGAGCCTGAAAGGACAGGAAACAGGAAGGAGGGGGGAGGAGTTGAGAGGCTGAGAGAGAGCTACAGACGGTGCAGCAGCAGCTTGGTAAAGAGGTTTCCACTTTGAAAACAAAGTCCTGTTGAAGCTTGTTAGTATCTTTCCTGGTTGATGCAACATTTTGGTGACGAGGATGGATCTTCTGCCTCTGAACCCACCTGCACCCTTTCTGCAAAGCCTAGGTGAGCCTCCAATTGCTTTTACTACCTGGATCCATATGTTTGAGACTTATCTGCTTGCAATCAGTGCTACAGAGATTTCTGAAGTAAGAAAGTGTGCTCTGCTAATCCACTGCCTTGGAGCAGAAGGGAAGCGTATATTTTACACTTTTCCCCTTGCAGATGATAAATATGAGACTGCACTCACTGCATTAAAGAATGTTTTTGTGCCAAAAGTGAATGTAGTAGCTAATCGTTACAGATTTCACCAGCGTGAGCAGAAACCAGGGGAAACTATAATGCAGTATATTGCTTCCCTTAGGAGTCTGATTGTAATTTGTGACTTTGGGAATATGGCAGATGAGATTATTAGAGACCAGCTATTGAGAAAACAACCGTGCTTCATGTAAGAGAACACTTACTTCTAGAACCACAACTTACACTAGAAAAAGCAATAACCACTGCTTCTCAGATTGAGTCAGCTACAGCTAAAGCCAAAATAATGAGCATGGATACAGGAGGCACAGTCCAGGCTGTGACTCCTTTGCAGAAAAGTTCACTACCACTGCAGACACACAATTGCAAGAGGAAAACTGATGAAAAGCCACCAAATTAGCAAATTCAAAATACAGTAAAAGCATGCTTTTGCTGTGGATTCCCCACAACACCTTGCAAGCTACACAGGATGTCTGGTAAAAGTTCAATCAACAGGTGCACGCAGTTACAATACCAGATGTTACTGTGCTGAGCGTGGACAAAATCACTACTGTACATATTCCAGAACAGATAAAGTGCACTGTAAACATTTCTGCCACACCCTCAGGCAAACCACACTCTATTCAGCTAATGTTGGACACTGGCTCAGCAGTATCTATACTACCTGATTCTATCTGTCTGAATTACTTTAAAGATGTGCCTCTTACTGAACCCAAACTTCACTTGGTGTGCTATTTGAAAAACCATATTCCAGTACACAGCTGCCTGCCAGTAATAGTTACTTTTGGTGATTGCTGTGTAACTGCAAAGTTCTACATTGTCCACAAAGGCACTCCTATCCTCGGCAGAGATTTATTGGCTGCTTTAAATCTCAGGGTAGTTGATGGATGAATTGATCTTCCTCAGCAAAGCACTCTTGCGGTACACAAACCAGTTTCAGCTGGGACCCAACACCAGGTTGAGGAGAAACTCAGCTGTGCTTATGGGTTTCTGCACAAAATGAAAATGCGGAATAATGTGATGCCTGTACGACAGGAGTTACAGCGCTTATCATTTTCAGTCAGGGAAGCTGTTTCAGAGGAACTTAGAAAACTTGTTCAAAAGGACATTTGTCATAAATATAAAGGGAAGGGTAAACACCTTTAAATCCCTCCTGGCCAGAGGAAAAACCCTTTCACCTGTAAAGGGTTAAGAAGCTAAAACAACCTCGCTGGCACCTGACCAAAATGACCAATGAGGAGACAAGATACTTTAAAAGCTGGAGGGCGGGGGGAACAAAGTGTTCTCTCTGTCTGTGTGTTGCTTTTGCCAGGACCAGAGCACGAATGCAGGTCAGAACTCCTGTAAAAAGTCAGTAAGCAATCTAGTTAGATATGCGTTAGATTCTGTTATGTTTAAATGGCTGATAAAATAAGTTGTGCTGAATGGAATGTACATTCCTGGTTTTTTGTCTTTTTGTAACTTAAGGTTTTACCTAGAGGGATTCTCTATGTTTTGAATCTGATTACCCTGTAAGGTATTTACCATCCTGATTTTACAGAGATGATTCTTTTACTTTTTCTTCAATTAAAATTCTTCTTTTAAGAACCTGATTGCTTTTTCATTGTTCTTAAGATCCAAGGGTTTGGGTCTGTGATCACCTATGCAAATTGGTGAGGATTTTTATCAAGCCTTCCCCAGGAAAGTGGGTGTAGCGCTTGGGGGGATTTTGGGGGGAAAGACGTTTCCAAGTGGGCTCTTTCCCAGTTATATATTTGTTAGACGCTTGGTGGTGGCAGCAAAAATTCCAGGGACAAAAGGTAAAATAGTTTGTACCTTGGGGAAGTTTTAACCTAAGCTGGTAAAAATAAGCTTAGGGGATTTTTCATGCAGGTCCCCACATCTGTACACTAGAGTTCAGAGTGGGTAAGGAAACTTGACAACATTATTGAAGAGATCGACTCCTCGGAATGGGTTTCACCTATAGTAGTGACGCAGAAGAAGGGTGGAGGCATTCGTCTTTGTGTGGACTTAAGGGAGCCAAATAAAGCTATTGTGATTGACAGCCATCGTCTTCCTCACATAGAAGAAGCATTTGCAGAACTCTGTGGAGCAAAGATGTTTTCTACTCTTGACTTGCAGAGCGCATACCACCAGGTTATGTTGCATGAAGATAGCAGAGATCTCACAGTATTTATTACACAGGAGGGACTATTTCATTTTAAACATGTTTCATACGGTATCGCATCTGCCCCAAATGCGTTTCAAAAAATGATGTCATTGATTCTGAAGAATCAACATGGAGTTCAGTGCTATCTGGATGCTATTATCATGTTTGGAAATACTTCTGAGAAGCATGACAATAACCTGCAGTCTGTACTAAACTGCATCAGCAAAGCAGGCCTCAAGCTCAATAGGTCCAAATGCAAATTTAGACAAACTGAACTCTCCCTTCTGGGGCACACAATTTCACAGCCTGGACTTAAACGTGATCCAGATCATATCCTGGCAATTTCAAATGCTCCTTCTCCGACAGATTTGCAAACCTTACGTTCCTTCTTGGGTCTTACATCCTGGTATGCAAAATTCATTCCCAATTATGCTTTTGTCATTGAACCGTTATGGGAATTACTACGGAGAAGTTCAATCTTAGTGTGGACAGTGGATGCACAAGCTAGTTTTGAAATGGTGAAAGACTTGATTGTACATAGTCCAGTGTCTGCACTATTCAGTCCTGCATTGCCCACTATTGTAACTACTGATGTTTCTGATTATGGACTTGGGGCTGTCCTCACACAACTGCATGAGGACAACACAGAGAGGACTGTTGCATTTGCTTCAAGTACACTAAGTAATGCTGAGAAAAAATATTTTACAGTCGAAAAAGAAGCACTTGCTTGTGTCTGGGCTACTGAAAAATGGAGAACTTACCTGTGGGGCCGCACGTTCAAGTTGCGCACAGACCACAGCCCTTTGATGAGGTTGATCACCACGAAAGGACTGGGAAGAGCAGGATACCATATTGCTCGATGGTCTGCAAGACTACTCTCTTTCAATTATGAACTGGAATATAAGCCTAGAAACCAAAATGTGGTCGCTGATTGTTTTTCTTGCCTGCCTTTGCCTTCACCAGATGGTCCACCAGAGGATGAGGATGTAGTGGTTGCGCTTATTACAAGCGCTCTCATTGCAGTTTTTTTTTTTTTTCATAGATTCATAGATATTTAGGTCAGAAGGGACCATTATGATCATCTAGTCTGACCTCCTGCACAACGCAGGCCACAGAATTTCACCCACCACTCCCACAAAAAAACCTCACACCTATATCTGTGCTATTGAAGTCCTCAAATTGTAGTTTAAAGACCTCAAGGAGCAGAGAATCCTCCAGCAAGTGATCCGTGCCCCATGCTACAGAGGAAGGCGAAAAACCTCCAGGGCCTTCCAATCTGCCCAGGAGGAAAATTCCTTCCCGACCCCAAATATGGCGATCAGCTAAACCCTGAGCATATGGGCAAGATTCATCAGCCAGATACTACAGAAAATTCTTTCCCGGGTAACTTGGATCTTACCCCATCTAAAACCCATCACAGGCCATTGGGCCTATTTACCATGAATATTTAATTACCAAAGCCATGTTATCCCATCATACCATCTCCTCCATAAACTTATCGAGTTTAATCTTAAAGCAAGATAGATCTTTTGCCCCCACTACTTCCCTCGGAAGGCTATTCCAAAACTTCACTCCTCTGATGGTTAGAAACCTTCGTCTAATTTCTAATCTAAATTTCCTAGTGGCCAGTTTATATCCATTTGTTCTTGTGTCCACATTGGTACTGAGTTTAAATAATTCCTCTCCCTCTCTGGTATTTATCCCTCTGATATATTTATAGAGAGCAATCATATCTCCCCTCAACCTTCTTTTAGTTAGGCTAAACAAGCCAAGCTCCCTGAGTCTCCTTTCATAAGACAAGTTTTCCATTCCTCGGATCATCCTAGTAGCCCTTCTCTGTACCTGTTCCAGTTTGAATTCATCCTTCTTAAACATGGGAGACCAGAACTGCACACAGTACTCCAGGTGAGGTCTCACCAGTGCCTTATATAACGGTACTAAGACCTCCTTATCCCTACTGGAAATACCTCTCCTGATGCATCCCAAGACGACATTAGCTTTTTTCACAGCCATATCACATTGGCAGCTCATAGTCATCCTATGATCAACCAATACTCCAAGGTCCTTTTCCTCCTCCGTTACTTCTAGTTGATGCGTCCCTAGCTTATAACTAAAATTCTTGTTATTAATCCCTAAATGCATGACCTTACACTTCTCACTATTAAATTTCATCCTATTCCTATTACTCCAGTTTACAAGGTCATCCAGATCCTCCTGTATGGTATCCCTATCCTTCTCTAAATTAGCAATACCTCCCAGCTTTGTATCATCTGCAAACTTTATTAGCACACTCCCACTTTTTGTGCCCAGGTCAGTAATAAAAAGATTAAATAAGATTGGTCCCAAAACCGATCCCTGAGGAACTCCACTGGTAACCTCCCTCCAACTTGACAGTTCACCTTTCAGTAGGACCCGTTGTAGTCTCCCCTTTAACCAATTCCCTATCCACCTTTCAATTTTCCTATTGATGCCCATCTTATCCAATTTAACTAATAATTCCCCATGTGGCACCGTATCAAACGCCTTACTAAAATCTAAGTAAATTAGATCCACTGCGTTTCCTTTATCTAAAAAATCTGTTACTTTCTCAAAGAAGGAGATCAGGTTGGTTTGGCACGATCTACCTTTTGTAAAACCATGTTGTATTTTGTCCCATTTACCATTGACTTCAATGTCCTTAACTACCTTCTCCTTCAAAATTTTTTCCAAGACCTTGCATACTACAGATGTCAAACTAACAGGCCTATAATTACTTGGATCACTTTTTTTCCCTTTCTTAAAAATAGGAACTATGTTAGCAATTCTCCAATCATACGGTACAACCCCTGAGTTTACAGATTCATTAAAAATTCTTGCTAATGGGCTTGCAATTTCTTGTGCCAATTCCTTTAATATTCTTGGATGAAGATTATCTGGGCCCCCCGATTTAGTCCCATTAAGCTGTTTGAGTTTCGCTTCTACCTCAGATATGGTGATGTCTACCTCCATATCCTCATTCCCATTTATCATGCTACCATTATCCCTAAGATCCTCTTTAGTCTTATTAAAGACTGAGGCAAAGTATTTGTTTAGATATTGGGCCATGCCTAGATTATCCTTGACCTCCACTCCATCCTCAGTTTTTAGCGGTCCCACTTCCTCTTTCTTTGTTTTCTTCCTATTTATATGACTATAGAACCTTTTACTATTGGTTTTAATTCCCTTTGCAAGGTCCAACTCTACTTGACTTTTAGCCTGTCTCACTTTATCCCTACATATTCTGACCTCAATAAGGTAGCTTGCCTTACTGATCCCTCCCTTCTTCCACTCCCTATATGCTTTCTGCTTTTTCTTAATTACCTCTCTAAGATGCTTGCTCATCCAGCTTGGTCTACAACTCCTGCCTATGAATTTTTTCCCCTTTCTTGGGATGCAGGCTTCCGATAGCTTCTGCAGCTTTAATTTAAAATAATCCCAGGCCTGCTCTACCTTTAAACCCATAAATTCTTCAGTCCAATCCACTTCCCTAACTAATTTCCTTAATTTTTGAAAGTCAGCCCTTTTGAAATCAAAAACCCTAGTCGCAGATTTATTTTTGTTAATCCTTCCATTCAGTTTGAACTGAATTAGCTCATGATCACTTGAGCCAAGATTATCCCCTACAACCATTTCCTCTATGAGGTCCTCATTACTCACCAAGACCAAATCTAAAATGGCATCCCCTCTAGTCGGTTCAGCAACTACTTGCTGAAGGAATCCATCAGCTATCGCATCTAGGAAAATCTGAGCCCTATTATTATTACTAGCACTCGTCCTCCAGTCTATATCTGGGAAGTTAAAGTCTCCCATGATCACACAGTTTCCATTAGTATTTACTTTATTAAAAACATTAAAAAGGGCTCTATCCATATCCAAATTAGATCCCGGCGGTCTATAGCACACCCCAAGCACTATCCCAGGGGAGGCTCTAATAGTTTTCTTCCCCAATTTAATTTTTGCCCAGACAGACTCAGTCATACCCATTTCATCGCTTCTTATTTCTTTACATTCTATCTTATCATTGATATACAGTGCTACTCCACCACCTTTACCTTTATTTCGGTCTTTCCTAAACAGCACATACCCTTCAATACCTGTAGCCCAGTCATGACTACTATTCCACCAGGTCTCTGTTATACCTATGATATCTGGTTTCACTTCCTGCACCAGTAACTCTAGTTCCTCCATTTTGTTACCTAGGCTCCTTGCATTAGTGTACAAACATCTTAATTTTTGCTGTTTAGCCTCACTCACATTCTGTACCCTATTAGGCACGGTTATTTTACTACCAGTATAACCTATTAGACTTGTATCTACACTGCCCTTCCTCCTACCTACAGCTGTATCCACTCTTACTTCATTTTCTTTCCACTCTATGCTGAATTCTGGCGTGGAGATTACCTGGACATCTCCCAACCATCTCCCCCAAATTCCTAGTTTAAAGCTCTCTTAATCAGTTGTGCCAGCCTCCATCCTAGAAGTCTATTTCCTTCCCTACTCAGATGAAGTCCATCCCGAGAGAACTGTCCTCTATCCATGAATGCCTCCCAATGGCCATACATCCCAAAGCCCTCCTTATAGCACCACTGCCTAAGCCATCTATTGATAGTCATAATCTTGTCACACCTTTGTTGCCCTTCTCTAGGAACAGGCAGAATCCCACTAAAGATCACCTGAGCCTCAATTTCCTTAAGCATCCTCCCCAGCCTAGCATAGTCTCCCTTAATACTTTCCAGCGAGAATCTAGCCGTATCATTTGTTCCCACATGAAGGATAATTAGGGGATTCTTTCCCGCTCCCTTTAGAATCCTTTTCAACCTCAGGTCTACATCCCGTATCTTAGCACCCGGAAGACAGCACACCCTCCTATTTTCTGGATCAGCTCTGGTTACAGGCCTATCTATTCTTCTCAGTAAAGAGTCCCCAATCACATAGACCTGCCTTTTCCTAGTGACGGTGCTATTCTCCAGTCTATCCCCTGTTCCCTCTGGCTGCAAGTTCTTTCCATTCCCATTCTCCCTTGTAATCCTTTTTAACCCATCCTGTATCCTATTGGGGCTCATATTTGGTGTAATCTCCATTAACTCTTCCCCTTTTCCTATAGGACTAACCTCTCTTCTCTTCTTCCTTGCCCTGTCACCCTCAGTGACTACCTGCTGAGCCCCTTCTTCATTTTCCAACTCTGCAAACCTATTCTTAAGCTCTATTTCTCCTTCACTAGCCCGCCTTTTCCTCTGCCTAGTTCTTTTAGTCACATGCTTCCACTGACCACTTTCCTCACCCAGTCTCCCCTCAGAATTCCCTAGTCCTGCTTCCATCTGCAAGTCTGAGCTTTTCCCTTCAGATACCTCATGTCTTTGCTCCATAATCTGCTCAAACCCCTTCCTAAACTCTACCAGACTTTCCACCTGCATCTCCAAACCTCGGATCTTTTCCTCCATCAGCTCTATCAGACGGCACTTCATGCAGACAAAACTCTTACCAGGTGCCCCCTCCAGGATCATGTACATACCACAGCTTCCACATCCAGTCATCTTCATTGTGTCATCTGCTACATGGGTCACTCCCACTGCCACCTCTGTATCTGTCATATCCTTTCCACCTAAATCCTGTTAATCTGGGAAACACAAACCACACCAAAACACCACCACCCACAGCAAAACCAAACCCCACACGAGCACCACAAGACAAACTCCCCTTTCAAACTCCCACTCAAACTCCCCTGTTTACAGCTCTGTTTGCTAGCTCCTGTGCCGCTGCCTGACTGGCTGCTACCTTAACTAGGACCCCTAGTCAGTGAAGCCCCGCCCCCTAATCAGGGCTCAGCTTCTCTCCCAGCACAAAGCCCCTACAAGCCTCTACACATACAAATACTACCAATACAAAACCAAGCACACACAAATACCTTCTCCTCCAACAGAACTCCCACTCAAACTCCCCTGTTTACAGCTCTGTTTGCTAGCTCCTGTGCCGCTGCAGCTGTCTGTGCCGCTGCCTGACTGGCTGCTACCTTAACTAGGACCCCTAGTCAGTGAAGCCCCGCCCCCTAATCAGGGCTCAGCTTCTCTCCCAGCACAAAGCCCCTACAAGCCTCTACACATACAAATACTACCAATACAAAACCAAGCACACACAAATACCTTCTCCTCCAACAGAACTCCCACTCAAACTCCCCTGTTTACAGCTCTGTTTGCTAGCTCCTGTGCCGCTGCAGCTGTCTGTGTTACAAGAGAACAATTTCAAGCTGCTTGTTCAGAGTGTCCAATTCAGCAAAAACTATGGGAATTTCTGACAAAGAAATGGCCCAGTCACCCTAAAAACCTTGATCCAGTTTTGCTGCCTTATTTTAGAGTTCAGGATGAACTTTCTTTGTTTGATGGCTGTGTGCTACGGGGTGCCAGAAGAACTACAGTGAAAACTCATACACCTGGCGCACAATACTCATCAAGGAATTGTCTGAACCAAACAATGACTACGGGATCTGTATTGGTGGCCAGGGATGGACTCTCAAACTGAAGCACTCATAAAATCCTGTGTTACTTGCCAAATGCATGGTAAGACAGTAGTGACATGTACACCTCCATTACAGCCTGTTCCTCTTCCTAAATTTGCATGGGAAAAAGTGGAGACTGACATTGTAGGACCCTTTGATACTGCTCCAACTGACTGCCGTTATGCCGTCACTTTAATAGACTATTTCAATAAATGGCCTGAGGTAGCGTTTACATCGCAAATCTCTTCTGATACAACAATTAAGTTCCTCTCTTCAGTTTTTAGCAGGGAAGGTAACTCCAAAGAACTGGTTTCAGATAATGGTGGTCAATTTACTTCCCTGGAGTTTGAAACTTTTCTAACACAGAGGAACATTTGACACAGAAGGTCATCCCTATATTACTCTCAAGCCAATGGGGAAATCAAATGGTTTAACGAGGTTTGAAAGAGAGTTTGCAAACCGCTAAACTGGAAGGGCGATTGTGGATACCCTTCATTACTGATTTCTCACAAGCATACTGGGCTACACGACATGCCACAATGCAAAGCTCACCCGCAGAGTTACCGCATTGGAAACAGATGAATATTAAACTGAACATTGCTGGATCGTTAAAGACACGACCTGATGCGCCAAAGGAGGATGATGTGAGAAAAACAGTTGAACAGAACCAAGCAAAGTCTAAGGCTTTCACAGACAAGCAACAGGGTGCTAAGAAACCAAAGTTCAAGTGTGGTTCCTTCATTAGAATATGAAAACCTGGAATTTTACGCAAAGGGGACCATAAATTCACAGCTCCTCTTAAAATCATAGAGAAGAAGGGACCTTACACCTATCGACTTTTTGATGGGCGGGTATGGAATGCTTCTTATCTTGCACCTGCTTATGCACCAAGAGGAGATTATGCCAACACCCAGTCTGCATTGGATGACTTCACAGTAGTATCAACATGGCATTGCACTGGAACCGGGGCTTGAGAGACAGCCTGTCAGACCCAGATGACAACTTGTCTGGACTAGAGACTATGTTATGTAGTATCTACAGTGTTTTCAGTGTAATATTTCTTCCAACAGTATAGTGTTTTGTTTCTGTGGTTAGAACAATAATGTTTATTTTAATTGGGAGAGTTTCTTAAGAGAGGAGGGAATGTGGTATTTAGATGTTGCTTGTAATTGTTAGGATTGGGAGCACTGGCTGTTGGGAGTCTGAAAGGACAGGAAACAGGAAGGAATGGGGAGGAATTGAGAGGCTGGGAGAGAGCTACAGAGGGTGCAGCAGCAGCTTGGTAAAGAGGTTTCCATATTGAAAATAAAGTCCTGTTGAAGCTTGTTAGTACCTTCCCTGGTTGATACAACACAGAGGCAGTCAAAAAAGCTAACAATGTTGGGAATCATTAAGAAAGGGATAGATAAGACGACTGAAAGTATGTTGCCTCTATATAAATCGATGGTACACCCACATCTTGAATACTGCATGCAGATGTGGTCGCTCCATCTCAGAAAAAGATATATTGGAATTGGAATTGGAAAAGGTTCCGAAAAGGGCAGCAAAAATGATTAGGGGTATGGAACGGCTTCCATATAAGAAGAGATTAATAAGACTAGGACTTTCCAGTTTGGAAAAGAGACGACTAAAGGGGGATATGATAGAGGTCTATAAAATCATGACTGGTGTGGTGAAAGTAAATAAGGAAGTGTTATTTACTCCTTCTCCTAACACAAGAACTAGGGGTGACCCAATGAAATTAATAGGCTGCAGGTTTAAAACAAACAAAAGGAAGTATTTTTTCACACAACGCACAGTCAACCTGTGGAACTCCTTGCCAGAGGATGTTGTGAAGGCCAAGACTATAACAGGGTTCAAAATGAACTAGATAAGTTAATGGAGGATAGGTCCATCAATGGCTATTAGCCAGGATGGGCAGGGATGGTGTCCATAGCCTCTGTTTGCCAGAAGCTGAGAATAGGCGACAGGGGATGGATCACTTGATGATTACCTGTTCTGTTCACTGCCTCTGGGGCACCTGGCATTGGCCACTGTTGGAAGACAGGATACTGGGCTTGATGGACCTTTGGTCTGACCCAGTATGGCCGTTCTTATGTTCTTAACCTATAAGTGTGGCCTATATTCTTCATTCCAAGATTTATATATTTATACTTAGCTGTATTAAAATGCATATTGTTTGTGCTCAGCTTGCAAAGCAATCCAATACACTCTATTGGTGACCTGTCTTCTTCATTATTTACTACTCCCACAATTTTTGCAACATTTGTAAACTTTATCAATGGTGATTTTATGTCTTCTTCTAGGTAATTAAAAGTGTTAAACAGCATAGGGCCAAGAACAGATCCCTGCAGGACCCCACTAGAAACCCACCTGTTTGATGAGGATTCCCCATTTAAAATTACATTTGTAGTCCTATCAGTTTTTAGTCTAGCCAGCTTTTAATGTATGCCATGTTAACTTTATATCTTTCTAGTTCTTTAATCAAAATGTCATGCAGTACCAAGTCAAGTGCCTTATAGAAGTCTAACTACTTTACATCAACACTATTACCTTAATCAACCAAACTTTTAATCTCATAAGAAACAGATATCAAGTCAGTCTGAAAGAATCAATTTTCCATAACCCCATGTTGATTGGCACTAATTATATTATCCTCCCCTAACTCTTTATTAATTGAGTCCCATATCAGACACTCTATTATCTTGCCCGGAATGGGAGTCAGGCTGACAGGCCTATGATTATCTGGGTCATCCTGTTTACACTTTTTAAGTGTTGGCACAACATTAGTTTTCTCCACTTTTTTTTGCAATTTCCCCACTGTTCCTAGACTAATTGAAAAAACACCACCACCACCACCACAACACCTTACTGGTCCAGTGAGCCCCTCAGCCAGTTCTTTTATAGCTCTTGAATGCAACTTATTTGAACCTGCTTGGTTCAAAACATCTAACTTTAATAGCTCTATTTAACATCCTCCTGAGTTACGAAAGGAATTGAAAAAATGGCATCATATAATATGACTACAACATCTGTTTTTTCCTCAAATACAAAACAGAAATATTTATTGAACATTTCTGCCTTTTCTGCATTGTTATTGATAAGTGTTCCATTTCCAGCTAGTAATGGACCAATACCATAGAGTTAGGATACATTTGGTTCCTATTATACTTAAAAAAAAACCAACCAAACAAAAAACCAAAACAAACAAAACAAAAACCCTCATTTTTATTGTCCTTAACTCTATGGACTATAGATTTATTTGGTTCTCTATTTCCTGTATCAATTTTCTACAGTTCCTAGCTTCTGATTTATATTCCTTACTATTAATTTCCCCTTTCTTCCACTTTTTAAAAAATACCAGTCTTTACTTTCACTCTAAACTAAGCTGGTCTTTGAGGCAGACTTCGCTTCCTTAATTATGGCTTTTTTGGCATCTAGTAAAATTTTCTTAAACAAGTTCCCAATTACCATTCACATTTTTCTGATTAAGTTCTTCCTCCTTATCAAAGAATATCAGGGTTGGAAGGGACCTCAGGAGGTCATCTAGTCCAACCCCCTGCTTAAAGCAGGACCAATCCTGAATTCTTGCCCCAGATCCCTAAATGGCCCCCTTAAGGATTGAACTCACAACCCTGGGTTTAGCAGGCCAATGCTCAAACCACTGAGCTATCCCTCCCCCCTTAAGAACTTATGTGCTTAAGTTCTTTCCTAGATAGAGATGTAACAGTGTGGCTCACCCCTTAATGACTAGAAGGTTGGGACTACCCAACCCTGATTACAGAATGAGCTTTACCTGAGAGGAATCTGATGATCCAGGATGCTGCGGGAAAGGGAGAAGTCCGGGGAACAGTGGATATGCCTGGAAGACTAAAAAGGCTCCCGAGTCAGCAACAGAGAAAGCACCAGTGGTAAAGCCTGTATAGGAGGACAAACTTCAGGCGGGAGGTGTTTGGAGGCAGAAAGACATACACTCAGGGAGGAAGGGCTGTGCTCAGCTGAGGACTGTGTGAGCTTGTGTTCTGTTTTGAACAAAGGCTTTGTGAAATTCTGGATCATCAGGAGAAAGACATTGAACTGGGGTTGGGGGCTGGAAGGCCAGGGGACCTAAGAACTGAATAAACTGGACCCCAGGTGGGTAATATTTAAATTTTATTTTGACCGTGTGGAGTATAAGAAGCCCGAAGAAGGGAACAAAAAACAGTACCAGGACATGGCAGGTCCCCTCCCACAGTCATAAAGGGGAGCTTCTGAGGCAGTAAGTGGCAGTAGACCCTATTCCAAAGGGCCAAAGTGAGGGGCAGATCCTCAGCCGCTTCTGGCATTGCAAAGCAGTTGTACTGCTATCCCAACTGCTGATTCTTCCCATGTAGGTGGTAAAGGTCCTTGTATTAGCTCCCATACCACTTTATTTCCTGCTGTACAGCTTAGGGAGCTGCCTGAAGAAAGATAATGTGGCTGTGGTGTCTCTACACCAAACAAATATCCTCTAGTTTAAGAACAACGTGGAATCAAATAGAAATGAAACAATCTCTGAGGCTGGGGGCGTAAAGATGGTGAAAAGCCACATTTGCCTTTGCTCAAGCTATGTAGAGTCCAGCTCAGGATTGGGTCCTGAATAGGGAATGAAAAATCATTCAAGATGTTGAGGCTTATTTAGTTTTATAAAATCTAAGAGTAATTCACAGCCTGCTTACAAAGTCCTATTCAGGTCCTGCAGTGTATAAACAATATAGTCATAAAGGTCCAGAATACCGATAAACACACTTGTTCTCTACAATTCAATGAAAAAAGACTTTCACTTCTCTCTGCCTTAGTGCTTCTCTACTCTGTTGCCATTCTGTTTCCAGAAAGACTGTCCCTGCTGTTTGGGGAAGTGTATCTGTAATGTCTTGATCTAAGCATTTCATATTCAACAGATGGTAGTCTTGGCTGTACACTTACTTTGGTTTCTCGGAGCATATCTGAGCATTTAATCTTTCTCTCTGTCAGTCCCCTCCTAGCCAGCAAGTGAATGTTGATCAAATAGATATTCTTTCTTGTGTTCTCTCTCACCTCTTGCAAATGCTGAAGCTCAGAACAAGGTCTGAAGGCTATGCACAGTTGCTGGATCTTTCAGAGATGAAGGCATAAACCTATTAATTATTTAATAACCAATAACACTATGAAGCAGCGGTAAAATGGAGAACTTTTATAGAACTAACACATGTGGGCTCCTCATCAGAAAACACCCGAACACTTGCACTTCTGTATGTCACAGAATAGGCATTTGTACCAACAGAACTTTTAATCCTCCAAATCAGACAGACTGTGGAAGCTTTTTCTTCCCTTCTGCAGATCTGGACAGCAGTGATGAATAAGTTGATAGGCTTCAAGTAAAAGTGTATATTATACAATTAATTTTTCAGTCTCATTCAACAAGCCGTTACATAGCTTGAAGTAGCTCAGCAGGAGACAAACAAACTACCTTTGTACTACACTCATATCCTCCCACCATTCTCCTAGCACCAGCTGCAAGGAGAAGGGTAACGAAAGAGTTGCTATGACATCTCTGTTTTACCCAAGGATTTTCCAATATTCCTTTTAAGGCAGGTTTTATGCCACTGCCACTAATCCCCTTGCAGAAGAGGATCTGGCACTGTAAATCCTCGTGTTAGGGACTAGTTATTTATTTGGCACAATTCATTCATTCTAAAATGTAATATTTTACAGTAATATAGTAGTAATAAATCATGTCAGCAGCCTCTATGACTATATTAATATGGTAGAATATACTGCACCTTAACTATGTACTATACAACCATATGATCCTTCAAGGTGTTGCCCATAATCAGCTCCCACTAACACATTCATAGATTCCAAGGCAAGAAGGGACTGTTGTGATAATCTAGTCTGACCTCCTGTAAGACACAGGTGATAGAACTTCCTCAAAATAATTCCTAGAATTTATATTTTGGAACAGTGGTGGGCAACCTGTGGTCTGTCATGGTAATCTGCTGGCGGGCCACGAGACAGTTTATTTACATTGACCATCTGAAGGCACAGCTGCCCGCAGCTCCCAGTGGCCGCAGTTGACCGCTCCTGGCCAATGGAAGCTGCGGGAAGTGGTGGCCAGCACGTCCCTGGGGCCTGCACCGCTTCCTGCGGCTCCCATTGGCCGGGAATGGTGAATCACGGCCACTGGGAGCTGTGGGAAGCCATGCCTGAGGACTGTCAATGTAAACAAACTGTCTTGAGGCCTGCCACCAGATTACCCTGACGGGCCGCAGGTTGCCCACCACTGTTTTACAACAACATCCAATCTTGATTTAAAATTTGTCAGGGATGGAGAATCCAGCATGAACCTTTGTAAATTATTCCAAAGATCTCATGAGTTAAGGTACTCTTCAGGATCAGGCCCTTAAATGATACCATGTTGTAAAGTCACACATAATAGCATGCATTAGACCAGGGATGACCAACTTGAGCCTGAGAAGGAGCCAGAATTTACCAATGTACATTGCCAAAGAGCCACAGTAATAAGTCAGCAGCACCCCAGCAGCTCCCACCACCCACTCCCAGTGTCTCCCACCCACCAGCAGCCCCGCCAGTCAGCACTTCCCCCTCCTCCCTGCACCTCCCGAACAGCTGTTCCATGGTGTGCAGGAGGCTTGGGGTGGGGGAGGGAGGAGTGAGGGCACGGCAGGCTCAGGGAAGGGGTGGAGTTGGGGTAAGGCCTGTGGCAGAGCAGTGAGCACCCCCCCCGGCACATTGGAAAGTTGGTGCCTATAGCTCTAGTCCCGGAGTCGGTGCCTATACAAGGAGCTGCATATTAACTTCTGAAGAGCCACATGTGACTCTGGAGCCACAGGTTGGCCACCCCTGTATTAGACCATATTACACAGGGCAACATTTTAAAAAGTGGACAAGTTAAAGAACCCCTCTTTATATCTATACTTTTTCAGTAAATATAAGCAATAGATTTCAATGAAATTTATACTGTGTCAGGAATGTGTCAAACTAGAAAATTATGGTTGTGTAACCAATTTTGGAGACTGTCAAAGATATAGAAACTTCATATATAATCATGAGTTCATATTTTTACATTAACATTTCATGCCAGATTCCTAACACTTTCTTAGTCCGTGAAATTATGCTGTTGTACTATTTAAAATAATAAATGGTTTATATTTGCTAAAGGATTCCAGTACTTATTTTTTGGAAGAAACATATTGGCTTATTACAGTTAGCTATAGTTATGTCATGAATTTCTGTAGGTTTTAATCCACTGCACTGTGTAGTACTAATACAGTATTACTGATGGAATATTTTTCCTAAGATCTCCTAGACAGTGGAATAACCACCTAAAGGGGTGGGGTGGGGGGGGTTGATTGGAACATTTTCAGCAGAACTTGGAAGAATGCTAGTCATTACATCGTAGGGAACATTACTGCACAAGTTGAGGGAGGGACTAGACCTATCTACTTGTCTGAAACATTTATACTGTGATCATCACTGTAGTATGAAAGAGCTTTCTGTATGACCAGTTAGCTCTTATCCATCAATAGTTTTTATTTCACAGTTCTATTCAGTATAAAGTTTGCAAAGTCATTTTATGAGAAAATAATATGCTATGCCCCCACGCCATCCTCACTCTGCAGAAAGGCCCCCCAATGTCTGCTGTGTAGTGTGGGATTGGGGAAGTGGACATCATGTTGTAGGTCACAGGCAGTCTGTCTACTCACTTTAAAACACTGTGCACTAGGAGGGGCGGGGAAGGGAAGGAGTCATGGCTGGCTGCTTTAGAAATGCCAGTAAATCCCTATCATTCAAAATTCTCTGTTGGTTCTTAAGCTCATGATTACATTATTTCTGTTATTTCATAAACCTCTTCAGTTTTGGTAGCACGCTTTCATTTTCTGAAATATTTGTTGCCATATATTTCAAAATTTCATAGATTCATAGATATGAAGGTCTGTCTGTTTCCAGCCTGCCCTTTTCATGTATGTTTCGTGGCCATTTTGCCTGCACAGACAATATCATCATTCATGTACATTCATTATTAGGAGAGATTTGAACTTGTTCCAGGGTTATGGCTCTGTGGAGCCTGTTCCTATTTGTGTTAATGACACCCTAATCCCCTCCAACACTTCTTTACCCTTGTAAATTAGTTGTTTAGCATACAACTGCAGCTTTTAACACAATAAATGACAATCTCTCTAAAGTGGCTGAAGTTCACTAGGTTCACTGACACTTCCCCAAACTGATTCCAGTCTTACCTTCCTGGTGCAAGTTATTTCAACAACAAAAGAATGAAAGGGAGAGATGTATTTATTTTCTTAGTGACTTTGTTCATTATATCACATTTTGCATACCATAGATGACATTTGTCACCACCATATATAGATTTTATAGATATATCATGTCTGATTTTTAGGAGCAGCTGCAGCTTTTCCCAACTAAGTGTTAACAAAGTGGATAGATTAATTCTGCAGATAAAAGGTGGTTTCATTCAAGGCTGAGATTTTCAAAGCCACCTAGGGGATATGGATGCCGAATCCCTGTTAATTTTAATGGGAATTGGACATCCCAATCCCTTCGGTGGCTTTGAAAAACCTCATCCTAAATGGTTCATTGCACTAATTCCTCTCAGGATACTGTGATTTAGGGCAGGGAGAGTAATAGCTGAATATATAAGCCTAATTTCTCTCCATCATATTGAAAAGTACCCTGTATAATTCCTGTGTCGTATAGCAGTGAACGAAGAGTCAAAACACCCAGGCTCAATTGCTGACTGTCATTGACTTTCTGCATGAACTCCAGTTGGGCACATCATTACCTCAGTTTCCCCATCTGTAAAACTGACAATTATTTTACTCCAACTTCATTAGTCCTTTTCAGCTGAGGATTTAAAAGGTCTTTGAGAGTGCAAAATGTAGTCACTTAGTACTGAGCCACATTCTAAAGCCAGGTTTCAGAGTAGCAGCCGTGTTAGTCTGTATTCGCAAATAGAAAAGGAATACTAGTGGCACCTTAGTGACTAACCAATTTATTTTAAAGCCCTTCCTTGTTCCTTCCTCAGGTAAAATTGTTGACTCATTACTAACAATATCTGTATTTTAGAAATGCCAAATATGAACACAATGTAATTTACAACACAGATCCAACCTTTTATCAATCTGACACCAGGGAGAGCAGAGAGTTACTGTTACCTTTTTATTTTTTTTTCAAAAGGTATTTTCAGGGTTAATTTTTTCCCCTATTTTCAAAAGCATGATACACTCCCCATTCATCTGTTCCCCTTCCCTATACTGAGAAGCTACAAAGCCAATTAAACGAAGTATAAAAATAATCCCTTTTGGGGAACAATTTTCCCCACAAGAAGTTAAAATCTGATATCCTGGACACAAGGTTAATTACTGTAATTTAAACACATATCAAGGGAATCTACAACAGTGATGTTAACAACTGTACAACAAGGAGATCTCAAGCTATCAGAACATTGATATGCTTTATGCTTATTCCCCTTCTAGGTACTAATAACAGTACAAAAAGAAAAGGAGTACTTGTGGCACCCTAGAGACTAACAAATGTATTTGAGCATAAGCTTTCATGAGCTTTAGCTCACTTCACCAAATGCATTCAGTGGAAATTAGTCTCTAAGGTGCCACAAGTCCTCCTTTTCCTTTTGTGGATACAGAATAACACGGTTGCTACTCTGAAACCTGTCATTAATAACAGTACAGTAGACATTCTAATCCCTATGCAGACAAGGTCTTCAACATACTGGTCTAAACAACCAAAAAGCAGGCAAAATAGGCTCAGACAGGAACTCCATACTGAATATTTTTTATCCTTTGACACAGAGAATTTGTTTTTTCACCTTGTTTATTCCTTCAAATCTACTTTGGGGTTATTGCATAATTAACACACACATCTAGTAATTGCCTATATATTTGTTAGAACATTTTACAGTGCCTCTAATTTAAATCTCTGCATGAGTAAACTGTAAGTTATCGTGAGGGGACAGTGAATCACTTTTACAAACAGGATGCAAACACTAGACAGAAAATTGAAATGGTGAGAGTGAGATAGAGAGGTGAGAATATGCTGTGAGATACAGAGAGGAAACAGATAAACTGTATAGACCTATATATTTAAAGAGAAACCAAATGCATTCAGATACATAGTTCTTCTGTGCAAACATATTCACACTTAGATATATATATATTTAATGCATAAGGTCACTCTCTTATATTGGGATCGCAGGGAAACAGAGCTAGAGTAAAATAGTTTATAGAGAAGAGTTATGTCCATGTCATGTGCACTAATGGAAAAGCATGAATATAAGAAATAGTAGAAGGCTGACACAAATCTATAGATTATAAAGTGTGAATGAAAATGAGTAGTTAATTCAATAATTGGAAGAGAGTGCCATTTTAGACCAAATCTACTTTCCGGGCAACTGGAGATTAAGGCAAGCAATTCCCTTTTAGGGAAACATTCAGTGCAGTTTGGTAAACTGGCTTCAGTAGAAGTTTTGCCTGTGTCAGGATTGCAGGAGCAGGTTTTTTCAAGGGGGAGGAATGAGACGTCCCACATAAATCAAAGTCCATATGAATAATGCAATCATGCAGGTGCTTTCCAGTACTAATGGGTTTCGGTTGGAAAAGAAATACTCTAAGAACCATTTTTCTTATGTTAAAAGAAAAGGAGTACTTGTGGCACCTTAGAGACTAACCAATTTATTTGAGCATAAGCTCAACACGGCTGTTACTCTGAAACTTTTCTTATATTGTTTCTACTATTTTCATTTTTGGTTGCAAGGGAAGTCAGGAAGTTTGAGGGGTGTGGAAATAACAGAAAGAGAAAAAGAAAATGCACTTTTGGTAATTTTCAAGTTTGTGTTGAGTTTTAGAAAAATGTTTAATTCTGATTTGATACAAAGAAGTTTGCACTTCTCTAGCTGAAATAAATTGCAGATGTCTGGACAATACAAGACGTCTTCTAGAGCTCACTGTGGTTTCATAGGTTTCAGAGTAGCAGCCGAGTTAATCTGTATCCGCAAAAGGAACAGGAGTACTTGTGGCACCTTAGAGACTAACAAATGTATTAGACCATAAGCTTTCGTGGGCTACAGCCCACTTCATCGGATGCATAGAATGGAACATATAGTAAGATTTATATATTTTACACATATACACACACACACACAGAGAAGGTGGAAGTTGCCATACAAACTGTAAGAGACTAATTAATTAAGATGAGCTATTATCAGCAGGAGAAAAAAATCTTTTATAGTGATACTCAAGATGCCCCATTTAGCCAGTTGACAAGAAGGTGTGAGGATACTTAGATTGAATCCTCACACCTTCTTGTCAACTGTCTAAATGGGCCATCTTGATTATCACTATAAAAGTTTTTTTTTTCTCCTGCTGATAATAGCTCATCTTAATTAATTAGCCTCTTACAGTTTGTATGGCAACTTCTACCTTCTCTGTGTATGTGTATACATCTTCTTACTATATGTTCCATTCTGTGCATCTGTGCATCTGATGTCATCTGATGACGAAAGCTTATGCTCTAATAAATTTGTTAGTCTCTAAGGTGCCACAAGTACTCCTTTTTTTGTAGTTTCATACTGGCTGCATGTGGTAAAAATAAAGACTGATGCTAAAAGAGGGAATTCCATGCCTTATCAACAAGAGGTAATGAAAAGGTAATGAAAAAGGGAACGGTCACTAAGAAGAAAACTTTGCAAATGAGAAGAGTATGTTGAATTAATCTAGTCAGCCTATATCTATTTTTAACTGGAAAGAGAATGCACACACTCCCATTTACTGAATCATTAACAAATGGCTTTTTTGTAAATTTCAGAATGAGAGGCAGTGAAGTTTCCTTACTTATAATGTATTTTACACTGACTCTATGAAGAGAAAAAGGTTTCCTTAATAATGAAATAGTATTATGAGGGTAAAACAATGATAACTATGAATAAACAATGGTTCACAATCTTCAGAAAAAGGTTTCCTTAATAATGAAATAGTATTATGAGGGTAAAACAATGATAACTATGAATAAACAATGGTTCACAATCTTCAGAGATACATAGATCTTAAGGCTAAAAGATCATCTAGTCCGACTTCCTGCATAAAATAGATGAGGGAATTTCACCCACTGATTCTCAATAACTTATGGCTGAACTAGAGCATATCTGTTAGAAAAAAATATTGAATCTTGATTTAAAGGCTGAAGCCTTTAAGTGATAGTGATAGCCTTTAAGTACCATTGCCAAAAGGACGTATGTTGCTAATTATTTTCACTATTTAAAAGTGCATCTTATTTCCAGCTTGAACTTAACTGACTTCAGCTTCCAGCTGCTCTTATTATGCTTTATCACTGATGCTTTTCTAATTGAAAAAATAGCACATCCAATGCTATCAGAGCATGTAACAGACTACAATTACAAAAAACAGAGGTGTCCATGTACAAAAATAATAGTTTCGGGTAAATGTTTACATCTTAAAATATGGAAGTTTGGCGACATCTCAGGTTACAAGTTATTGCTAAGACAAAAGTTCCTGAGGTAAAAATACAAATGAATGCTATTTGTTTCCTTGTTACACTTAGTTTCTGCAAACGATGTGGTAAATTTATTTTGAAGTGCATGTGAAGTAGAGATAAATAAAAAATGAATAAAGGCTAGATAAAGTTGCCGTTGATAAAATTATGGAATAATTACTAATACAATAATTAGCTCCCCACACAAATGAAAGTAGGTGCTTATCAATCATTAGATGCTTACCATTAGCTCTAGAGTCTACCAGCTCCATTATGGTTGCTCTGTGCTGGTGCATTGAGGATGGGGGGAAAGGATGAAGTGACACCTGCACATGAGTCAACCATAATGCTGCTGCCTTCGCTCCAGGAATATAGATGGGGGCGGGGTGTGCAGCCAGCACTGCAACTGGCACTGTATTCAACAGAAGGGGGTCTCCTCTCCATACACCAACCAGTCACACAATACCTATAACACACATGTAGCAAGTGACACTGCCCAAGGCACTTCCTCTAGAACTTAGGCAGCATTATGATGTTTACAAAGGTACACAGCCTCTCCCCTCTCCACAGCACTCAGGCATGAAAGGCATTCTCCTCCTCTTGCAAGCTCTTGGCTCTCAAGGCGACCCTACATTTATTAACGGACATAGAATGTACTTTTTGTTGCTTCTACTGCTTTGTTTCCTAACCTCTTAATACTGCTAAGTTATGTATGGATATAGATTCTATGGGTATGGAAGACCACAGTCAATGAGTCCCTTCTTCAAAGGTTACACACGGTCAACTTTGTCTAGGAAAGCACAGAGTCACTAGTAAAGTACTAATTGTCATTAACAAAACAAAGTGATATTAAAGTCTGAATATCATAGACCCTACATCATAGCAAGATTCAAAAGCTAGTTACAATTCCATTATTACAAGGAAAAAACTCTGTTGTAATACTCTTGAAATCCCCACCAACTCCCACTTTCAACTGATGTTATGGCATATTGCACCACAGAAGAATCGAAAGGCTAATTCATTCCCTTCAAAAATGAAATATTTTATGGCAGTAAGGGCTTCTTTCTTAAACTTAGTATTGAAATAAAAATATTTAGCAGAATCAGAAAGACCAGGATTGACTTTACCATTCTTCTCAATAAAAGCACATCAAACTCTGAGGGAGAGAAGTAAATACTCCTAAGTGTGAAAAAGCATCTCTTGACAAGAACAAGATCAATAGCAAGTCCCTACACTTACATACAGATTGTTTACTTTCACAACTGAATCACAACAAAAACTGCTTGAAGAGGATGACTATTCATTTTGCATTTACCTTGCAGACTGTATATTTCTGGGAGACAATTGTTTATTCCTTGTCTTCCTTTGCAATAACCCCATAATTTTTATAGTTAATTTTTGATCATTCAGAAAATGAATCAACCATCCAATTACAGCCAACAAGTGTGTAGGATTTTACTTTTTTATATATATATAAAAATGGTGTGCAATGCATAAAAATGCACTAGAAGAAAAAATATATTTTCCTCTTTTTTTTCTAGTGCATTTTTATGCATTGTACAACAATGGAAATCCGATCAAATTCCAATGATATATGAAATGATTAAAAATTGAATCCTTGATACAAAATCTAAGTCTTGCTAGATGAATTAAGAATCCATATGTTACCATTTGTTTACTTATTTTAGGAAATTAAAAAAAAAGAGTCAATAAAGGAAATGATACTATGAATAATGTGGTTCACAAATTCTTTACCTGCTTACATAATTATTTCTTCTGAGACATCAGAAAATATAGATTGCTTTGGAAAGCAAGACTAACAGTAGTAAATTGAAATGAGTTTGATAAGAGATAAAATAAATTCTGAACAACAGTCTGCAAATTAACATCCTTTGCTCTGCAACTTTGAGTTGTGTGCCGTCATGTTCCAAAGAAATGGTTCTGCCACCCTTCACTATGTCTATTCAAAGATTCCACGGCCAGAAGGGACCATTGTGAACATCTAATCTGACCTCCTGTTTAACATAAGACATAGAAAGTACAAAAAAAAAATAATTCCTAGAACATATCTTTTAGAACAGAATCCAATCTTGATTTAAAAATAGTCAGTGATGGAGAATCCATCATGACGCTTGGTATATTGTTCTGATGGGTAATTACTTTCACCGTTAAAAATCTGTGCCTCGTTTCCAGTCTGAATTTGTCTAGTTTCCACTTCCACCATTGGATACTGTTATGGCTTTTTCTGCTAGACTGAAGAGACCATTATTAAATATCTGTTCCTTCATGTAGATACTCAGACTGTAATCAAGCCACCTTTTTACCCTCTCTTTTTTAAGCTACAAAAGATTGAGCTCTTTGACTCTATCCCTATAATGCACGCTTTGTAATCCTTTAACCATTCTTGTGGCTCTTATGTGAGCCCTTTCCAAGAAGGTTGTTGATAAATTGAACTGTGGGCACCAAAACTGGACACAGTGTTCCAAAAGTGGCCATATGGATACAGAATATAGAGGTAAAAATTCCTCTACTCTTACTTGAGATTCCCCTGTTTATGCATCCCAGGATTGCATTTGCTCTTTTGGCTGCAGTATCACAGTGGGAGCTCATGTTCAGCTGATAATCCACCATGACCTCCAAATTTTATTATATATATACGCCTTATGAAAAGTTAATGGAATATAAAATGTTTACAAGTCTTACCACGCTTCTAATCAACATGATAAATATTTTCCCTTTCCTAATATTTAAGACCAAGAACTCTCAAAAATCCAGACATAAGACACAGTCATCAATTAGTCAGAGACTAACCTATTGACTTCCAGGGGCAAAATCATAAAATAATATAGGGCATATTCCACAGACAGTGGTAGCTGTGATCAAGCTATGTGAAATGTTTGATACGGTATGTGTGTTCTTCCTTAGTTTCCTGACTTTTAGTCAGACAGAGAAGAATTTTAAAACCATGGTATTGTCTAAAGAAGATATGGGTGTCTACAATTCCTAACTCTATTCCCAGCTCTACTCCAAACATCTGCAATTAACAAAAATAAGGGTTATTTTCCAAGCCTCCCCAATAAAGAATATGGTGAGGAGGTTGAGGGTATACCCCATGCCTCGAACTGGATTCACTGGAGATCTTATATTGCAATTCTTGGGAGCCTGGAGGATTTGATGCTTCTCCCATATACGGCATCGGAATGGTGGCTGCCCTCCTCCTGCACACCACATCTGATCCCTCCCAGTAAGTACTCTTATATGCAGTGCAGCACCAGCAAAGACAATATGTATGGGGGAAGATGGAAGGGGGTGTGTGGAAATCAGACACATTGAGACATACAGTATAACTACCATTCCAGGAAAGGGAATAATGAAGAGTGGGATGTTAGAAGTTGGATGCTGGATGCTAGTGGACAAGAGAAAGTGGAAGGGAGTTTTAAAGTAAGCTTGACCATTCTTTTCCTGCAGAGCCAGGATCTCTGATTTTTCAAGTGCTTGCCTACCTCACAAAACTATGTAGCTATCTTTTTGCAGTTACCTCCAAATTCACAGATTTTAAGTCCATCAGGGACCATAATGATAATGTAATGTGACTTCCTGTGTAACACAAACCAAAGAACCTCAGTCACTAATCTCTGCATCAAGACCATAACTTCTGTTTGAGCTGTGGCATAGTATTGATTTAAAGACTTCAACTGATGGAGATTTCACCATGTTCCTAGGCACAGCAGAACCCCAGAGTTATGCGCTCCATGGGAATGGAGATTGTTCATAACTCTGAAATGTTTGCAACTCTGAACAAAATGTTATGACCTTTCAAAAGTTTACAACTGAAAATTGACTTAATGCAGCTTTGAAACTTTACTCTGCAGAAGAAAAATGCTGCTTTTAACCATCTTAATTTAAATGAAACAAGCAAGGAAAAAGTTTCCTTATTTAAAAAAAAAAACAACTTTCCCTTTATTTTTTTTGTAGTTTACGTTTAACACAGTAGTTTACTGTACAGTATTTGTGTGGGGGGAAGGGAGAGGGGTTGGATCTCTGCTACCTGATTGCATACTTCTGGTTCCAAATGAGGTGTGTGGTTGATTGTAACTCTGGTTTTTCGTAAGACTGAGGTTCTACTGTAGTTATTCTAATGATTTGTCCTGGGATTAATATCAGGACAACTGGGCTATATTTATGGTAAACACTTGCATCTACCTAATCTAATATAGTTTATCTATGCACTTATGCGGTCCTTTTCACCATAGTATCAGAGTTCTATATACAAGAAAGCTAACAAAATTTTTAATTGCATAGATTCATAAAAGCAAATCCAACTTCCTCCTCCTTAACATTTCTGATATGTATTATTTCTGTCAGACTATAAATCACTCATTGTCGGCATCAAATACCAGTGCTGTCAAAACAAATATTTAAGAGTTCAAAATCTATTCACAGCAAACATTTTAGGAATTGCAATCTTTAAATATATAAAATAGACTTTAGACATAACTCTCTCAGAATGAGAATGCAAAGAGGCTTATGTCCAAAGTCTAATTTCTATATTTATTTAATATATTTAATCCCGCTCCCATTTAAGTATACTTGAGTTTCGCCACTGACTTCAGTAAGTACAATTGGGCCCTAAACATAAAATTAAAAAAAACTTATTTTTTTAAGAATAAAACATCTATGTACAGAAAAGACTCCCAGTTAAATCAAACTGACTTTGCTGATTATGACAGGAAGAGTAAATTAGGCAATAAATACCAGAGAAGTTTAGAAAAAGTTGTTTTTTATTTCTATTGAGCTAACATAAAAGAAGTCATAATACTAAGCATACCTAACTCTGCATTGATGTTTTCAAAATTAACAGTTGTTGATTATTACCTCATTAATGTTGTTTGGTTTTGAACTGCAAAGACTGTCTGATAAGTGGGAATGTTCATAAGCATGAAATGCAATTTAAAAAAATTACCTGCTATTGGAAATGTAACTGACACAGAGTCTTAGAACTAGGAAGGGTAACAGGAAACGATGCACACATACAAATGGACTAGCTATGACCTCACGATGAACTAGTAAGTTTGACAATGACAATAAATTGAATTAACCCTGGAGGTCTATCATATTCTTTAATTCCTAATACACTGATTGTAGACTGTCAATTGCAGAGCATAAAGGAGCATGATTTACTCAGACTCTTGAAATCTCTGAGCTGTTTTCTCTGGCTCTATGCAGTTATGGAATCGTGTTGTCAAGGATGTGCACAGTGCGAGTCTTATAATTGATCAGTGCTTATTTACAAATACTGTATAGTACTTTGTGCTATAAAATTCATCTCATCATACTGAATAATTGATTTTCCTTCACACCTATGCAAATTTCATTTCAGATAATCAATATATCATCTTGTTAGTAACCAACAAAAACACTTAGACCTAGTTCATATCATTAAAATACAATTCCACAGAGAGCTGAGTGCGTCTCCAACGTTGGCTGAATAACTGACACAGACTGGATTAATGCTAAACATTTTCTGTATTTTTTCCAGCAGGAAATAGGGGGTGTGGAGGAAGAGGGTTCTGTGGGAATTTGTTTAAAACCATTCTACCTGGGAACGGGCTTTGAATTACCTTTGCTTCTGTCAAAGTCCATTTATCAACCTGACATAGCAAGTCTCTAAAATCAAATAAGGGCAAGAAAGGCTTCTGCTCTCTTGCTTCAATAAAAGTAGGGTTCTCTTTCAAAGAGGAAAGGCAGACTAGGAGACAGCTGTAGCATTTAACAGAGACTCAGATAAACGTTAGATAATTTCCTTTGTTTAGGTTTCTTTTAAGTCAAGTTTGCAATCATATGGAAGGAATACTGTTTGATGCCTCTTTCTTTGCTTATTGAGTAACACCTACAGGACCTTTGAATTCAGGACACAGATGAAAAACACATATTTGCATATTTTTCCCAAAGTTGTCATTCCCTGGTATCAACTAGCTTAAATATTGTGACATTTTAATTAATATACTGATACATTATTACAATATTTTCCAGCCAATAACAGAAATGCTTTAACATACCTTAGCTATTACTGACGGTTCTCTAGAATATATAAACAAAAATAACAAAAATGAAGAGCTAAACCACGAATCAGGAATGTATAACAACAAGCCAATACAATAAAATACCTTGCAAATTATACTGTGGCAAATGTGTGTACACGTGCTTTAACCACATCAAGGACAATGCCCTTGAAAACATCAGTGTGAAACTCAAACAATTCCTTTCTATTAATGGACCAGAACATTCTGCATTGACTCCTAATTTACACAGAAAGGCACCCTGGGTATTGGATCTTGCCAGATCAATGAACGCGATGAACATTCCACAACTTGTTTGAAAAGCATTAATTGCTAGGTGTCCATTTAAATACTTAAGGTCATTTCGCTTTAATGAAACAACTGAAATATTACATTGGTAACTGATTTGGTTAGTGTGACAGAACAATTACTCACCCAACCAGCTAAATTAATACTAAAGAATACCTAGAATCAGAGAGTCAGACTGGACCTTTGATGTAGTTGTAGCTCATTCAGTCAGTACATGCATAGGCTATGTTTTAACCAAATATATGTTTGTTTTAGAGGGTATAGTAAAAGACCCCCCTGCCCTATTTTTTTTTTTTTTTTTTTTTGCAAAAGGCATAGCAACCTTTCCTTTTTTTTAGTCTATTTTGTAACCATACTTCAAAGTAGTTTAATGTTTGTTTGGGTTCAGATTTTGCAGATTTTCTGTACAGTAAGTACTCACATGCTTTTTGATTCTAGCTTATAAGTACATAGCACTTTTCAGCCTGAAGGAACTTAGAGTGCTTTACAAATCATAAGATAACTCCCACCTTTGCACAGACATGTCAGACAGAAAAAAGAAGCAAATATTCTGAATGCAAGTGACATTGCGCATAGAGTAGGTGTGTAGCCAGCATCCTGACTTCAAGCACAAGGTGAGCTGGCAACTACGTCTGCCTCACAAAAGGTGGTTTGCGAAACTGCAAAGATATTCTTATTTGGATGAAAGGCATGGCTGACGTACAATCTGGTGAATTTAGAGACTGCCATCAACAACAAGCAACAGCAACAGTAGAAAGCATGATTCTTCTGCTGAAAAAACAGTGACCTGCAACACAATATGCCAACCCCATTTTCAACACCCTGGCCTGCAAAGATGGATTGTTGCCTTCACTGGACACGTGTACTCTTGTGCACAAATGCGGTTTCCCATTCTGCACTATAGACAGGATTTATATACAGATTTCCTCACCAGTGAAGCACAACCATCTACACAAGAGTGAAAAGTATTGTAGAATACACAATTAAATATGCCATTTACCTGAAATATCCAACAGAAATTGTACAGGGAAAGTAGAATTAGCCCAATTAGAATTAGACCAAGATGCTGAAACTAACACTCTTATTTTGCATAAAGTGTAACCAGGGGCCTGATTCACCACTGTAATACTTTATTTTTATGCTTGTGCCATTAACACCAATTTTCTACTTTGAAGTTAGTGGTAGAGTCAAACAACACAGTGGTGAACCAGGTATCAGGGTCCTTAATGACCCAAAGTCCTCAGGATTCTCATATGAAAGACTGCAACTCCAATGCCTGGTATTCTCTAAAATCACAGAGGGACGTCAGAGGGAAGAAAGCCACCAACTAAATAACCACACCACCACTCACGGACTGCTCTATTCATCCTCTTGCCGGAGGATGGATGCACTTGAGGTCTCCAGATGCTGCTGCCATAATAGTGGCTACATCATTTACCTGGCATCTAATTCATTATTTGTATTATCAGAAATCATACACCACATAAGCATCATATTCTTACATATTTTTGAACCCTGCTTTCCATATTATCTGATTTTTGTTGTTTGACAAAGAACCTGGAACCTTATGAGCTAAAGCTGAACATCAACCAATACAGATTGGATTTTGTCTATTAATCAGGTAGCAGAAATACAAATGCAAGCAAACAGTAAAAGGCAGGGGGTTGCCAAACCATTGCTTTAATAGAATGCATCATATGAAATTAGCAAAGGATACAGATTTATAAACTAATATAGCCATGAGCAACAGAAAGCAAATTTTAGAAGAGCTTGCCACATGAGGTATCCCTTATCACAACAGCTAGTTTCTGCTTTTCTTTTTTAATCTGTTTTCCAAACAAAACATTTTGCAGTGCATTTGTGTTTCTTTCAAAATTCTCCATCTTAAAACAGAAAGCTTTCTGGGTTTTGAAAATGATATTTTTAAACAAAAAATCATTTTTCAAAAATTTTCATGGAAAATACCATTTTCCAGCCAGCTCTAATCATAACTCTCCTCTCTGACCTTCCCACATGTAGAAGCTTTAAATACACACACAATTTACAAGCCTGTCATTCAAAGATGCAGATTACACCTATGGGGCCACTTCAGAAGTGCTCAGCACACTGCAGTTTCCATTGGGACACTTATGGACAGATTTTCTAAAGAGCTCAGTACCCAACATACATATTAGCTACTTATTTTGGTGTCTCTATTGAAGTTAAGCTCTTCTGAAAATCTAGCCCTGAGCATATATGCTAGGCCCTTCTGAAAATTCTGCCCTTAATATTTCGCTCTCCTCATACTTTATCTAGGAGACAAGCTGGATTTTGTTCAGTAAATTATTTATTTTCAATACATTATTTATGCTTAAGCACCATGTTTTTCATGTTGCATCAGAACTATGCACATATTAGTACCCTTATGTTTTAAAAATATTGTGTTAATTTCACAATTAAATATAGCAGGCAAACCATAAAAAAGTTTAAGAAACAATGAAGTCTATAAATACGGTAAGTGCTACGTGTAGCAACAAGGAACAAACAACTGCACAGCTGGAGGGAGTTCTGTGTAATAGACAGTTACAGCTTCTTGCAGTCCCTATCTTACACTGCCTTGCATTTTTGTGTAGTCATTTACACTCTGTTGGATAAAGTCAGTCAGATCTTGGCTCCTGCTCTGGCTGCTTTGCATTATTCTGCGATAAGCAGCAGATCCAGACCCCTGAGGATTGCTTGGGTGGAGTAAAAACAACAAAGATCTGTTTTCTCCCCCATGTTGTGCAATGACGAGAGGAGCAAATTCATAAAAACAAAACAAAAAAAAAACAAACTTAGGTGGGTCCCTGTGAACGGGAATATGGCTAAGCAGAATGCTGCCCTCACTTCCTTTGCAAAGCCTTCAGTCTTACTTTGTGCATGTATCTGC
Source organism: Chelonia mydas (assembly GCF_015237465.2). Classification (NCBI taxonomy): domain Eukaryota; kingdom Metazoa; phylum Chordata; order Testudines; family Cheloniidae; genus Chelonia; species Chelonia mydas. The sequence goes on from NC_057852.1 coordinate 102,879,715, forward strand.
ACATCTCAATGAGAGTGTAGGAAAAGTAACAGAATTAGGGGAAAAGGGAAGAGCAGGTTTAAGCATTTTGACCTCTCCCATCCGCTCAAATACATATGTAGGTAAAAGCAATAGGACAGACTTAGTGCTGCCTCAGTCTGTAACTCCCCAACAGCTACAGAGCACAGTTTCAGGCACTGAGAAAACAACAAAATTAGTAATCCTACTATGCTGTCATGGCTGAAATGTGGGAGGCAAGGAACAATGAGGAGGGATTCCTCTGTTGTGCAGCTGGGATCCCCTCAGATCATTGTTCTTTCATTTTCTTTTCTACTACCTCTTGCCTTCTGGAAGTTGGCCCTTTATCACTGCAGTAATAAATTCACAAGTGTGACCACGTGCATAGCAGATGGTATGGGTGCAGAATGTCATCAATCGCCTGTTTCTACTTGCTCCTGCACTAATAGACTATGGGGCAGAAGGTGACCCAAGTACATTACAATGTTTTGGTGCCATATTGCTGGGACATTGGGAATCTCCAGAGGGGGGAAATGGGGAGGTATTCTCTACCATTTGCTGCACAGCGGAAGCAAAGCAGTTCTATTGAAGTCACTTCAGCCCGACAACAGAAGTTGACTCTCCTGCTGAGCAGGCTCTTCCCCATATCAGGAGAAAAGAGAGGGAAAGAATGGGAGATTCACGTAGAGCAGGGGTCTCAAACATGCGGCCCATGGAGCTATTTCCTGCAGCCTGCCATAGGCACCGATTCCCCCCCCCCTTCCCACCCTCCCGCAGTGTGCCATGTCCCCACTCCTCCACCTACCTCCCAGTGCTTCCTGCTGCCAAACAGCTGTTTGGCTGCTCTTAGGACTTTCCAGGAGGGAGGGGGGAGGAGTGGCATGCTCATGGGAGGGGGAGGAGGTGTAGAAGAGGCGGGACTGGGGCAGGAATTTGGGGAAGGGGTTGGAATAGGGGCGGGAAAGCTGTGAGAGAGGCAGGGCAGGGAAGACGTTGTTAGCTGGATCAGCAAAACATAACACACCTCAGGCCCTGCTCCTGCCAGCTCCCACACACATGCTCTGGGGAGGGGGGCAGGCAGGCAGGTGGGCGGGCTCTCAGAGCTGCTGTTTAAGGCAGTGTTTACAGTCACTCTTGCTCTGGGGATGGGGATGTCTGCTGTGTACATTTCAATGGGCCCTTTCCACAGTTCTCTGAAATTTACCTGAGTCAAACTGCCCAAGCTTGACAAACAACCTTGCAGCTCCTCGTTACCGACTAAGCCATTGAGCCTGCTCTTCCTGCATCCCCAATCCTCCCCTCAAGCTATAACCCGACTTATACCAACCCTAAGCCAGCCCCTTTGCCACTCTTCAAATCTCCCCTCCCTCAAGAGAGGGCCAAACACACCCACCAGTGAAATCTGTCCCCATTGATCCCATGCACAGTGTGAAACGCTGGGGGAGAAGGGAGCTGGGAAAGCAGCAGCAGCCAGTCACTGGGAAAAACCCTTTTCCTTTAACACTAGGAGGGAGGGAAAGGGAAGGTGAATTAGAGAGAAATATCATGGGGTTGGGGGGACTTTTAACAGCATACTATATTGCTCTTCATTTTTTTCCATTTTTGACTATACTTTTGTATCATCATATGAAAAGTTTTCAGTGATGTGGCCCTTGGGCCAACGCACTAGTCCTCATGCGGCCCTCGTGGTGATTTGAGTTTGAGATCACTGACGTAGAGGCAGATTCCTCTGATCCTGCTCCCAGCACAACCCTGTTGGCCCACCCAGCCTGTCATGGGGCTCATTAACCCAACACTAACATGGAAGGGGTTAAGGAACTTCTTTGGATTGGAGATCCACCCCACTGCATCTGCAACTTATGCCAGGACTAGAGGAGTTAAAAGGAGGAACCCCACGCACATGAGGGAAATCCTGGGAAGGGAACAGACTGTTGAGCTTCTCCAGCCCTCAGGAGAAGACTGACAGCCTATAGAGCTCCTGCCCTCCCAGGTGGGTGCAGAACCCTGGAGCTGAAGGGGAAAAAGGGACTCAGACTGGCACTGGAATCCTGGGGAGGAGGGGCACTGAAGGGGACAGAGATACTCAAGATACTCAAGGCTCCTCTGACATAAGAGAGACGCATATCCTGGTGGGAGCTGCCTACAAGTTTTTCTTTACCTTTCTTTTGTTTAACCCCATTTGCTGATTGTGGGCTATTTTATGGTTGGATCTGGGACCCTGAGGGAGTCGAGACAGTTGAAAGGCCTTGGGCTGAGAGCTGAACGGTGGCCTGCTGAAAAGACACCCATGAAGAGCTGCTAGAATGATGGGGTAATTGGACTCATGTACTTACACTTCCCATATAGCCAAAAAGGGGCACTACCACAGGCAGATTCATGACAGCCCCATTCTCAAACCTCACTAAGGAACTACCCCTCCTCCATTCGTGTGGCTTTCCCAGATCTGGTTGAGAAATAAAAGAATCATCATGTATAATATGGCAGGAAAAGAAACATCCTGGAGCAGTTGTCGCCAGGAATATTAGTTTATGATAATCATGTAGCCCTCTTCCCTTCCACCTTGGAGCTATATTTCAGCATTCTTTTCTTATATCAAATAGCACTACCCTCAATAACAGCTTCATTTCTCCTCTTGTAGGCTTACGCTTCTATTATACATTTGATATAACTGTCAAGAAAAAGATGACTTTACTGTAAAGAATCCCCATAGAAATCTTGAAAATTTTCATAGCCTGTGTAATGTTTCCCACTAAGGTGTCAATGAAATCTGCTTGTGACTTACTGTTCTCACTGCACAGCACCAGACAGGGTGGATTTGATTCAAATCACTTGTCAGGAAGACTCTATTTACTCATGGTTTTCTACATAAAAGTGCATTCTTGTTGGTTGTCATAACCTTAATACATATTCTTCACAACTCAGATAGATGTAGGTTTCATTTTTAGAAGGTACACACTATATATTTTTAAACAGTGGTTTATTCTGAAAACTTTCAGATTAGTTTTACAGCTATATCAAAAAATGAATGATTGTTTGGTTATTTCATTTGCCAAAAGTAATTGAAGCAGATATTTCTGAAGTCACTGGGAGGTGAACTATCATTAACATTTGGAGGATTTTCTTGCCGTGCTGTTTTAGGAGGAGACCACCACCAGACAGACATTTTAATTGTTTTATTTAACTAAAACAACAACGTTATGAGTCTCGATATTTTTCTTCAAACAGCAAACATATAATATTTTAACAAAACAAGCACATGTCCCTCGCTTCTCACATTTATCGCCAGACTTCTTCTCCTTGTCCAGATCTATTCTGCCCCCAGCGATCTTCTATTCATTGAACTTTTTGAAACTTTGCACTTTTAGAGAGAGATAAGGGATTGACTCTGTGTACTCAAATTTGCGGAGGGACCATAGAGTTGAGGTCTGTTATTTCTCACCTCTATATATTAATTTATTTAAAAACATTTTTGCTGTTAACAAGCATGTTACCTCTGGAGACACAAATCCACAGTTTGAGAACTGCAAAACTAAGCATGTCTGATGGTGTCCTCTAGACTGAGCACTGAGTCCTATTCAGTAGATAGAAAGATTAACCTAAATAATCTATAAAGAAGCCTGTGGAACCCCATAAAATTGGGTCCCTAATCCATGAACTATTGGAACTCATTTACAAAACGTTTCTTAAACATTACATAAATATATTATCTCATACTATAGAATTAGAATTTATAATCCCTATTCTATGAGGAGATACCTTTGAGCTGTAATGTATCTAAAGATAGGGTTTTTTCCTCAAAACGCATTTTATCAAAAAAATCAGATTAAAAAAAAAGATTTTTTTTAAAAATAATTGATTTTTATCCACCCTGGCACCAGAGGATGGAATCTCTGTAAATTAGTACTTCTGCCAACACTAGAAAGTGTGACCCTTGTAATCTGCAGGAATTATTTTCACTTACCAGATACAATATAACTCATAGTTTATTCTTTTTAAAGATATGCTGAATTAAAACACTATGTGCATGTATGCACACACGGGCGCAGACACACACACACACACGTTTCAAAGAAAAAAAAATTAGCTGCAATCTTACATAAGGAGTATCTGGTGGCTGCTCCTTAATATTTACTTTTCACTTCTTTCCAACTATTCAAAAGAGAACTCGGCAAGTTAAAGTAAAGTTTTGAAACATTTGGTAATTAATATTGCAATATTTTCTTGGAAAAAAGAAGGGAAAAGAAGGCTGATTTGTATCTTTCTAAAAATTGAATGAATTAACAGGAAAATCATCCGTATTATATAGAATATTTTTTTAAAGTTATACCACTTTTCATAATATCCAGATATGGTATGAGCTTTAGGCAGTTATCTGAGTTTTATTATAAGACTAACTCCCAGATAACAAAGTTTCTATAACGACTTTAATAAGACCAAATGTTGCTATGTTTTAAATTTCCTGTTCTCTACAGGAAATATCACAAAATTTGGCCCAATACATTCTCTAAATCTCTTTATACAATGTCCGTTCTTTTGCTGTTCAATCTTCCTTATTGAGCAATCCTGCAAGTTAGAGCAAACACAGCTGCTCAGCAATAGGTGTTTCATGTGACTGAGTGAGCTCAATGAATGAATTCTTCTCCCAAGCTGACGGTACATTCCATCACATTCTCGTCAACATCTGTCTAGTTCTAACTCTTCCCTGACCCTCACCCCAAGTATATCACTAAGGTGCTGTATATACAAAGCCCTGGCTGGGATGATTTAACTGGGAATTGGTCCTGCTTCGAGCAGGGGGTTGGACTAGATGACCTTCTGGGGTCCCTTCCAACCCTGATATTCTATGATTCTATGATTCTATGATAAGACAGCTCTTCTGGATGGTATGATGACTAACCACAGAACACAGTAGCTTGAATCTGGTATGCAGAACTAACATTTATGACCAATATACAGCATGCTTACTGTACAAGCCTAAGATTACAGAAAGTGGCAAAAGTCAAATTTCTAGTTTCTCTGACATACTGACTGCTTTAAAAGAGAGACTCCAGTTGGTAGACTCAACATGTGAGCTATCATTTTATTTTATTGCAAAAAAAAAACAGTTAATTCCCTTTTCTGCTGCCCCCAAAGTATTCCACTGCTGACTTTTCTATTACATTCTTTGAATTCATTAAGTCTAGTACCTTGGTTGGGGAAGAACAGGGGGAAACCACCATGATAACTGAAGCGTGCACATGACGTGAGGCAAAAATCATCAGTAACAGATTTCAGCATCAGACTTCCAAAGATTTATAATGAATAATAATAAAGAAAATGAGTTTTACAATTATGGAAAACACCTTGATGGTGTTTTATGGGTTCACTTCCAATAAATGCTTTTCAATATGCTTTTCTGTTGTGCAGGCTAGCAAATGACTGCATCTAATACAGGCTGCCGCCTCTTTTTTCTCTCATAATGGTACATCTGTCTCCCTTCAGAAAGGCACACAAATGAACTCTAAAAGCCTAGGAAGCATGTGGGCCCTCATTTTTGGCTCCTCTGACCCAGAGCTCAATAGCCTTATATCTATGCTACAAAGATCAGCACCAGCTGTTGGTGTCCTGAAATCTTTAGCACAAAAGACTGAATACGAGTGTTTCCTATATAGTATGCACTCAAAGCCGGACATCAAAGACATTTAAAATGTAAAAGAAATTAGGTGTCATATATTTAGCCAGAGGGCAAATAAAATCCCATATTGCCTGGTCCTTTAGCATTTTCATAGAACAGCTCCAGAAAATAATGGGACACCAGTGTGAAGACAAAATCATGAATGTCGATGGAAATTGTTTTTATTGATTTTCATTGGCAGTGAAGCTCATAATAGGAGGACTACATTTATAAAAAGCAATTGTTGATTCAGCACTAAGGGACAGGCTTTCGAGAGCACCAGCAAAGTTCGGCTCTCATCTTTTAGTTATTAGTATTTTGCTAGTTTCTATATTTATGGCAAAAAGAAAACGGACAAGATGTATGAAAATATTTTGGACAATCCTTTTGCCACTGAAGTCAACAGCAACATTTATTTAGTTATTATTATCCGTGTTATGGGAACATCCATCTCCAATCTGGATAGTGTCCAACTGTTCTGGTGTTACACAAAACACAGAATAAGAGACAGTGAGCAGATGAGGCCCGAATAAAAAAAATTGTAGATTAATAATTGGATTTATTACAATCACTGTTAAAAGGATCTTCACAGAAAATGATAGTAGAATCTCTAAGGTTTATTTTATACAGTTATCTTTTCTAGTGAATGGGGGGAGAGACACCTTTCTAAAAGAACTGCTCGATTTGGGATCACACTTCTAAGAATGCAATAACCTCTGTGCCTTTGGCTTTATTAGATTGCAGCATGATGACTTTGTTTTAACTACTTCAATTTAAAACTGAGATATTACAAATTTATGTAGTCATAAATTTTTATTCCCTCTATGGTCTTGAGTTTACTCATAAACTTCACTTTAGAAAACCAAATTTGCAGACCCAAGGCCTGATTCCCATCTCACTTACAGTGGTGAACATTAAGAGTGACTATGAAAGTCAGTGGAGGCACATTGGTCTAAAACTGGGGTAAGTAAGTGGAGAACCAGGATCACAGTTTTAATATAATGAATGGTCTCAATCACAAGAGCTACATGAGGAATGTGAACAATTTATAACAATATGTATAATATATTTTGTAGTTAAATCGGTACTGTGTTTCAGTGCTACCTCCCCTCTGCTGTCTTCAAAGTTCAATTTTCATTTCCTTCCCTTCATTAAATGTTGACAAATTTTTCTTTTCTTCCTTTGTCTCAAAAGCAGGATATGAGGAAAGGAGAAGGTGGCAGTGGTGAAAGCCAAATAACTTTGGCCTTGTCTAGACTAGGATGGGTCCCAAGCCTGGAGCTGGGGTCTGATTCTCAACTCATGTAGAAATACTCATGCTAGCTCTCATCAAGCTATAGCACTAATAATAGTAGTGTAGCCATGGTAACAGCAAGTAGCAGCAGCACAGGCTAGATGCCCCAAGTACACACCCACCAAGACCTCGTGGGTTTGTACTTGGGGCATCTAGCTCATGCTGCTGCTCATGCTACCACAGCTACTGGACTATTCTTAGTGCACTAGCATATTTCTACTCAAGCTGATATTCACACTCCCACCTCCAAGTGTAGACGTGGCCCAGGTACAGATGTAGTCTATGTATTCCAGGGAAGCATTCTCTGTTGGGTATTAGAAACTACTCATTATATTGTAACCCTTAGCAGACAGGCAAACTGCAATGAATGTAGTGGGACGAAAAAATAGTGCATATTTGAGGAGTAAGATCTGGGATGACACCTTGAAAAGATCAGAACAAATTATTCTCAGCATTTGGCCTCTGCATCACCATACTGTCACTCAATCATGATGCATCTCACAAGTAAGAACTCAAATTTCCATTAGTCACTGATGAATCTTTTGCCTGCCCCATGTTATTGTAGACTAAAAACCTAGGATACTTAAGTGCCCCCTTTAGCAATGTTTGGAATGTTCTGCGGTCAAACAAATTGTAACTAACTAATTCATAGATCACATTCATAATGTTTACCTGCCACTGGTGGCAAAAAATATTAACTAAAATTTGATAAACCCAAATTTGCTACTTTAGAATTCTAAAGATGACTTTCATGCAAATTACACTGAAAGTTGCATAACATACATGCAAATACAACAAAACGGATAGTAATCAAAACAGATTGTTATGCCACCTGATAAGACATTTAAGTAGTATGAAGACGTGCTATTTTGCTGCCTACTGATGAGCAACAAGCTACTATATGAAGAGGTCTTAATTTAGAGCTTCGTTGAGTTTTGTTTTTTTTTTTTAATCTGGTTTGCATAGATTTGCACTGCCTGAATTCTGAGCACTGGCTTTGGTTTATAGGTTCATTTCCATCTGATGTTAGAAAAGTTAATTGATTTGTTAAGTTTTTTTTTAAAATCAAGTTGGTTGAGTATTATTGCTCTCCTCCACTCTCCCCTGCCCCCTCTCGAAAAAGTCATTTCCGTTGAGCACCTCCAGACAAAATGCTGATTAAATAGTTGATCAGTTTGTAACAAACTAGCTATTAATCTCTAAAGCCTCCAAGCATGAACATCTTTCAGAGGGCACAGTTCATAATAAAATTCTAGAGGGACAAATAATTGATAAGACAAGACCATGATTGTTACATGAGCACAATATAGCTCTCCTGTGCAGGGCAGCAGACACTGAAAAACAACCTTTGAAAACTCTGACTAGTAAATTATACAGCAAGCTCCACTGAAAAAGAGATCATAACCCAGAGCAGGTAAATAAAAACAAGTACTGAAACATTTCTGTCCGTAGTAGAATTGAATAAGCTCTAGTCAGAATCCAAAACTGAGCCAGGTAGTATGAGCTGCTAGAAAATGCTTCTAATTTCATGTAGGTGCAGTCCTGTGGTATTAAGAAGTCCAGCATGCATGCCATGGTACAGTATTTGAGAGATATTACTGATACACAATTAAAAAAGAAATATTTATTGTATTGCAATATGGTTTAGTCATGTAATTCCTGCCTTGTGAATCTAGATGCAATGATAAACATAGCAAAGCTGAAAGCAGACACAGAATGCAGGAAAGCTGACTAAAACATCTGTGGAAGACCGCTGTTTGGGACATATACAACTGGACTGGACAAAGGAGTAGAAAAAGTACTATAGGGAAAATACTGCAAAAGAAGAAGGAAAGACTTGACAGCTGATATTGTGAAGTTATGAGCAACTCATCTGAGTTCTGCTGGAGCTCTGTGCACTCAACACTCCACAGGAGATCTCTACACACGAGATCAAGTCCCTAATGTACTTAAGAACAGATCATTCCATCTCTGATTTCAAAGACTATATGAAAAATGTTATTTCAGAAGACTGTTTTAATTCATGACAGAAATGTCCACAGGCTTCCATGAGGGAAAAGTAATTTCTGCCTAAAGTGGACCTATAATATGAAAGGAAAACGTGTGTACCACAGACGCACAAAACAGTGTGAACTTTAGAAAGCATAAATGTACATTCAGAGCCAAGACCACAACTAAAAGACTGTAAATCTGGAACTAGGAGAACATGTAATGAACATTCATGAAAATCCCACAGACAACAAATGTTAAAAATGTATGAGGAAATACACATGCTAGTTAAAAATCTTCAAGGGAGGAATCACAAACTAGATGAGATTAAGCCAGAAACTGACAAAGAAATACCAGATGAACCATGTCAAATTCTGTGAACAGACTTGTTTACATGGAATAGAAATTGGAATATAGAAATAGCTTAAGACTTATTAATATCAAGAACAACAGTGTAATGTGTCACAACATAAAAATCCAGACCACCAAAGCAGGGCATATACCATATTTCAGGATGAGAGACCAGATCAGATAATACACCATACATTTTAAGATCAAGACTTTCCTGATCTGGGGCATCTAAAGACGAATCGCACAGCTGTCTGCAGCTCATTGTACATGAGCAGGGCAGCAGATTTCAGGCCTCCTTTGCCTTCTCTTCAGATTAAAGAGTGTGTCCTTAGCTACCCTCTACGTACATGGTTTGCAATTAACCTCTAACTAGTCCCACACCCGGAGCTCAATTTACACACATTCTTGGTTCTGAGGGTGCTTTACTCTGGCTTGTATACAAAGAAGTCTTCCTTTAGGAGCATATCTTCAGCTGGTGCAAAACTGTCATAGTTCCAATGGCTTCAACAGAGTCATGACAGTTTACATCAGCTGAGCATGTGCCCCTTAGTTGCCCTCTCACTCACAAACAAACTGACATCCTGAAGCTAATATTTTCTTAAGATTATTTATATTTGTCCTGGAGGATTAGGGTCACAGCTGTTAATTGAATTGAACAGATTGTTCCATGACAACTTAACCCCAAAATTATTTTCCAGATATGGTCTATATCATATGGCGATGCCAAACGTCGTGTGCCATAACTCCTCAGCTGAAGTCATGGTAGATGTTGCCAAGATGTTCAGTTTCAAAGCAAATTGTGTAAACATGCAGTTGCACTCTTGAAATACCAACCAGGCTATACCACGCGAGTACAAACCTAAGAACCCCTAAAATGTCTCAAGTGTGTTGTAGCATGAAAAGGTAATGGATAGGTTGCATGTGATATTAACATGCACATGAGTAAAGTGAAAGGATAATTACACACAGTTTATGGTAGTCCCATGTCACTGATAACTGTGATAAAGGTACAACCTGGTTAATGTAATGTATGCAAACATCACCATACCATTTATTACACTGATATGTAACATTTACCAGATATGTGGCGGAATTAACATTAAATGGTTATGTAATTTCAGTCATTTAAAATAAAGAGATACGCTACCCTAGGGTGCAAAAACTGGTAGTAACTTTATTTTAAGATGAGGTGTATTTTGGTTATTATTGTAAAATATTCTGGGGATATGTCTGGGGAGCTGAACATTAGTAGATTTATATGTATCTACATAGCTGCATCTGAAGAGACAGCTACTTATTGTTAGTTAACTTATCAACTGGGACAGAATTTCTGTCTTCATGTCAATAGATTTCAAGATAGTTTAATCCATTTTTTTTTGTGCTGAAGGAAACTACAATAAGCTCTTCTATTGGAGAGGCACCTTCCTGTAGTATACACAGATGATATGAGGACTGTAGAGTTCTTTATTTCTACTGTGGAAGCATCTTGAGAAGCTACATTTTCCTGCTGCAACGGAGATAAGTAGTCAATTCAACTTCTTATCTCTGATCCAAAACATGCATCAGATGGGAGGATTTCAACTTAAAAGAATCCCTAAGGTTTGCATGAGAGTGAGAATTGAAATATACTGTATCAACCTGCAAGCAAATGATTTAGTAAAACAAACCAGGAGTACAAACCGCTTAAAGGGGAAACAGAAGGAAGGAAATGGGAGAGATGTTCTGTATTTCAGAATCAAAAGAACACAGATATACTCCTACAGTAATAGAATGTAGCTCACCATTTTAAGTACTAATAAAACAAGCAACTGAAAACCAAGTCACTGTGGTCCAAAACAGCGGCTAATGCTACACAGGTAGCAGCCAGGGATCAAGTAAAAGCAGGCGGATAAAATCGAAAGCTACATTATGACAAATCAGCAAAAGTACTTTTGAAGTTAAAACTAGGTGACTGCACATAGCTGAGATGGCAAATGGAAACCAGCTACAGCAAAGCGCATAGCAAATGCAGCTTGTTCCTATATAATTGAAACATCTGAAGGTAAAAGACTGACACAATATAGATGACATCTAATAAACAGGAAAAAGGCAAAAACAATTTACAAGACGTTAGGGACTAGAACATAGAATATGAGATACAGAAGGAGAACCCAGAACAGATGTAATTGCATTCAAATCATAATCTCTAATCTGAAATTGAAGATAACAAAATAGACTAAATCAATAACACAATAGAAGTATTACCCAAATCTAATACATGTGTTTATTCTAGTAAATTATAGAGACTATAATAGACTATGACTCCTAAATCTAAGTGAACTAAATTCAAGTAAGTCCAAATGTCATGGGAATACTATCTGCTAAGGAAGACAGATCTTTTATATGAAGTCCTGAGACTAAAAACAAAATTGGGTTCTCTTTGTTCAGAGATGTTCTGGTTTAAATGCTAATATAAGGCAGCAATGAATAGACGATAATTTCCACTGAGATAAACATGAAGAGTCTCTGGAAACAAGATATGAACATTTTTTAATCAGGGACCTATAAAACACCCAAATCATACATCAAGAATGTACTGTTGTTGTTGTTGCTAAAGTAATTTACTCTCTGATAATCCAATCAGCAAGCAAAGATTTGCCTATACTATCTGATTGGCTCACAGATAGATGAATAACAGTATTCATGGAACATAGATGCAGCCAATGAGTATGCACTCAATTTCCTACGTAATCTGATCATTTATATCACAGTAGCTAAACAATAGAAATTAAACTGACTAGTCTTGTGTCTGTTAAACCAATTGTTATCGCAGGATATTTACCATAGAAATTTTAAAAAGTGTAGTATTACAGTGTTTGGTGCTCACTTGTATTTCTATTACAAGTGAAAGACACCCTGTAAAGGGGAAAAAATGTAAAAAAAAAAGTTATCTACATATTACAAAGCTGTTCTTTCTAATGTCAAGGTGATATACAAGTGCTAGGATTAAGTATACCTCACCATTCTGCTACCTAATGGTAAAAGCTAATTAACGTAATAGGCTATTGAGTAAAGATGACTGACTAACAAAAAAAAAAAGTGTTGTTAAAGCCAGTAAAGCAGTGGTGGGCAACCTGCAGCCCGCATGCAGTCTATCAGGGTAATCCTCTGGTGGGCTGCCAGACAGTTTGTTTACCTTTGCATGGCCACCCGCAGCTCCCAGTGGCCGCGGTTCTCTGTTCCTGGCCAATGGCAGCTGCAGCCAGTATGTCCCTGTGTCCCGCAACCCTTCCCGCAGCTCCAGTTGGCTGGGAACTGAGAGTTGCGGGCAGCTATGCAAAGGTAAACAAACTGTCTGGCAGCCCTTCAGCAGATTACCCTGATGGGCCGCATGTGATTGCCCAGTGCTGCAGTCAAAGGTTGTGAAGTGCAAGATTAACAGAAGACAGTTAACAAAAGGGAAAGAGTGGGGAAAAAAATCTTTTTGCATATATTTTGAAAGAAAATTGTCTACATTTAATTAAAACATCAATTTACGTAAGTGGCCACTACAAATCAAACAATCTATACAGTCATCGTCCTTGACACCATTACAGAGGAAATTATTCTGAACTGTGTGCAATATATTGGGAACAAACATGTTTCTTTCAATTTTAAGCACATCTTTGTGTTTTACCAGGTTGTGGGTGTTTTTTTGTTTTTAAATATTTTTAGATACTCAGTGCTACTAGTCTTCACTTGTTCAGAATTTCTTTATGCCATTCATGCAATATTATAGGGTATTGATTCAGTACAAGATCTTGTTATACAACATGGCTTTTTCACAATATCAAGAAATTCAAGCTATAAAGTAACTGACTGGGTTCATGGTCACATTTTTATACAAGTTTGTCAAGTTAACACTACAACATTTAGTCGGGGATCGGTCCTGCTTTGAGCAGGGCTGATATTCTATGATTCTAACATCCAGTGCTAGCCTCTTACCCATCATTCACTCACCTCTTCACAAATCCTTTCACTAGTTCATCTCTTTCCATCTAAAAAAATAAAATCACACTTTTCATTACCTTTAAAACCCTGTCCAACAATTCCCTTGGCTATGACTCATCTCACCACCTTTCACCCCTCAAACTTCCTGCACCCTTCCTCTTATCAGCTGCTGCTTTTGACTCCTCCTTCCTCTTTGCCCATGTACCTATTTTATGCTTCTCCCTGCATCCCTCTTCCTCTGTGCTAGGAATCTTCACTTTTCTCCTTCAAATACCTTTTAAAAAAACCCTCTTTTTTTGTCACTGTTTTCCATCATAGGAACTTTCACTCCTGTGCTGTTTACTCTCTTCTTCCTCCACCTCTGTCTCAGTAAGAAGTTATGTGATTCACTTGACTAAATTTTCTCCATCTTAATTTTATCCCATTTTTAGAAGATATACTCACATAGTACGTCTGTACTCTCCTATATACGCAATTCCTGTCCATCCTTAGTGTTTACACCCTTCAAATATTTGTAGCTCAACCCTACTGTTTTTAGTATGAGGTCTCATATTTCCCATGTTATATTGGCTGTCTACATGTGTATGGAGGGATTTAGGAAGAGGTAGTACCTCTGTTGGAGGAACACGTCATGCTCCTTAGGGAATAGTTCCCTTTGGTCCCCACCTACACCCAGCTCTCACCTGTAGCTCCAAGTAGCTGTTTGTATGTGACAGTGGCCACACCCCAGTAAAACACGTCAACAAGTGGGCTAAACCAGGTGGGGGTAGCTGATGAGTCTTTTACCCTCAGTGAGATAGGGAAATTGCCTTTCCCTAGCATGCAAAGACTATTCCGGCAGAGTGGGTGGAGGAAATCAATTTGTGATTCAAAAGCCATGAAGGCGGTTCAGCAGTGTGCTGCTGAGAGCATAACAAGGCACTGGAGATGTCTTGGTCACCCACTATAGCTAAGGAAGTCCCCAGATATAACGATCCTTCATGCCGCTGGAATCAGGCTTCTATTGCCAAGAGAGAGTGGGACTGCCCTTGTGCAATTTTCTCACTCAATAGTTTCCCATGCAAGTTTTTTCACAAATCTCATCCCATTAACATTTTATCAAATCTCATCATCCATAACATCATTAATCCAAGTCCTGCAGCGATGGGGGTGTGGTAAAGTGACAGGTGGAGATGACTACTGGCTGTCCTAGCCACAATCCTGCACACAGGTGGCCTTGAGATTAGTGGCTGTTCAGTTCCATCACTAGGCCAGTGGAGAAGTTTGGCAGCATATTAGGCAACTCAGCAGCCTTTTTCAGGATAGCACTGCTCACTCTTTTCTAAGAGACGGGGCTAGAAAAGGTGCCCTAAGCATTGCCTGCCCATAACATCTGGCCAGACTACCGTGGCTCCCAGATCATCATACAGCAGTTGAAAAAACAAAGAGACTCCTTCTAGGAGCATGGAATGTCCGCACCCTTATGTATGGAGGCGATCCACAAAGGCCTGAGAGAAGAACAACTCTTGTCTCCAGAGAACTCACCTGCTACAATATTATTAATATTGCAGCACTGAATAAGACTAGACTCACAGGAGAGGGTTCCATCAAGGAGGCAACTACACTTTATTTTGGAAAGGAAAAGTAGAGGATGAAGACAGTATCCATGGAGTTGGATTTGAAATTAGAACATCTTTCCTGAAAGAACTTTCTGACATCCCTGTTGGCCTGAATGAATGGCTTGTGAAATGCCAATTCACCTGAATCCTTTACAGCAAGTCACAGTCATCAGTGCTTATGTGCCTACACTGACCAGCACAGAAGAAAGCAAGGAGCAGTTCTACTCTGATCCAGACTTCATCCTCAGATCAATACCTGCATATGACAAGCTCACCCAGAAACCAGAGATCCTGCTTATATGTACATGATCTTCATTTTGCATTTCTGGACAGGAGAATGCAATATGCCAGAAGAATAAAAGTAAATTACTACATATTAAGATATGTGGTGGTATCGCAGGGGATGTTAAATTTCCTTATTTTTTTTTTAAAATCACATTAAAATATAAGTATAAACTTCAGAAATTCTGGTAAGGTTCCCTTCTTAGATTTGCTTGTTAAAACCCAGTGCCTACTTGATTAGTAAACTGCGGGTAAGAATTAATCTTAAAACATGGATCCCTATTTGTAAACTGTAGTCTGGTGTTAAATCTCCAGTGAACATAGAGGATATTGCTGTTTACTGAGCTTCTAGTAAACACTGGAATCTAACTTTAAAAAAGGTATGAATTTGAATTCTATTTGTCTCAAGTACTTGAAGAAAAAATTGTTACCATGGTGGAGTGCTAATTAAAGTTGAAGACCACAAAAATATTCTGCATCATATAAATAGTTGTGTTGATTTAATGTACATGGTTATAGAGGCTTCAGCAGGATATAATTGTAATTTGACTTTTCTACTTGGTTCAGAAGACTGCATGTTTTAAAAACAGGATGGTTTGAAAAAGATCGGGTATAGAATACAGGAAATTGAATAGTTAGATTATACTGGACATGGATGTTAGACAATCTCATTTAAAAAAGAAATGGGCTAGACAGATCAATATTTAAAATTCCAATATCACTTACCAATAACCCATCATTGCTTCAGCTGGAATTCATCTACTGACATCCAGAATTCTAAACTTAGCAGATATTTGAACTGTCCCCTTTTAATTTAGTCATGTTTTCTTTCTTCTATAAACCCATGGCTTTGTTCTGAATCTTACATCATGCATCCAGTTGTCTTTTCTCTGTACCAACGTCTTCAAAATTCTCAGGAAATACTCTGTCCTCTTGCATTGACGTACATAGAAGATACTTTGTTAAGACAACCTTCTGATTTAATGGTTTTGCTATGGCCTTTGGCTGAGGAGCTCAGCGTGCACTTGGTTACATGCATTTCCTTTGCCAAAGTGCAGTAATGCCTTTGCTTGATGTATTAAGCACTCTGACATTTTTTAAAGTGTAGATGTGGTGCTTTACCCTTCTGAGCATACAGTATGTACAACCAACATCAACTGTTACTATGAAAAGCTTGAGGCTTCTGACCACTTTTGTTGAATTCACCTTTCATTCCCCATAAAGTAAATGAGTTGGAATTAACAGGTCTGTCCTTGCATAAGCGAACATGAAGTCTGACAAAGTAATTCCCTGATAATCACAGCAAATTAGACTCTTAGTGTACTGGCATGGAAATATTCTTACTGGCATCAAGCCTGAGGACTAGTCATAAATCCTTTATTGTAAAATAGTGAGTGCTATTAGTTACATTCATTAGGAATTTTTTATCTTAACTAAGGTGAACTATAGTGTGGTAATCTTTCCTGATTTAGGGCCCCAGTTTCCTAGAAATTATGTGCATTTGTGGATGCTAAAAAAAGAGTAAATATATTTGTAGGAGGTATGTTTATGTTATCACAATTGGAACATAACACCTGTATCATTTTAAGAAATCTCAGGGAGCAGTGCATGGAGAGGAGCATGTGCGCACACCCGCACCCACACACTGAGCATACCTGAAGAAAACACATATGTTTTGCATTTTACTCTGAAGTATATAACAAAAAGCATATTTTCCTCACTATCTTATGTGAGTCAAAAGGAAACATCATCCAAAAAGTGACAAGTTACCCGTGCAACAGGCTGAACTTACACCAGCCCCAAAGATACGGAAAGCAATAGAATCTGAAAAAAAGGGCCCCCAAGAAACTAGACAGGAAAAAAGAGCTAAGCAACCCAATAGTGCTGCAAATAGAAGCTAACATTACAGTGTTTTGCACATGGGTCCTGAAGCTGTCAATCTCACACTAGGGTGTGATGACAATGAATTGACTCAACTGCCGGAGGAGCAAGGATTAGATAAAGAGACAGGCGTGCCAAGTGAATATTACTACTGTGTGCATGTTCCAGTGAGTTTTGGAATTGTGCAACTGTTCTTAGATGGAGTCACTCAGTGTATCTGTATGTACATGTAAGAGGATAGTCACTCTACTTGTGTAGATCTGTTAAGATTGTAGATATAAAGCAGCGATGAAAGCTGTTAACAGATCTGTGTAAAGGAATTTGTAACAAAAGGTCCAAATGAAGATTAATTCTTTTATGAACATCTCATCATTTCCAATGAATGCTAAATAACATTAAAGCTGTGTTGGCACCTCTCGACAGGAAGCACCAGAGATCAGAAAAAAGTTATGCTATATTATAGTAGCACCGAAATTCCCCTCCACTATATACAAATCCAGGATTTTTCAAATATTTGCAATTGTTTCTATTATCTATAGTGAAAAACTGAATTTTATTGAAATGTATTTTATTTACAACAAACAATGCTGGCGGGGATACTCTGTTTTACAGCGGGTATTAATAATCTTACTTTCAGGAGTTTATTTGAAAAGGGAAACTAATTTTGAATTCTTGCAGAAATATCTGTAACAAAATGCAGGGGGCGGGCATTAGGGTGTCTGTGTGTTTGCGTCAGGGAAGCCTGGCTGTTTAAAAATAGCCAGAGCCTCGCGAACCAGCTGAGCGGCAGCGAACCAGCTGAGCAGCGGGGACAGCAGAGCAGCTCACAGCAGGAGTTTGCCTGGGAGTTCGCCTGGAGTGAGCCCAGTGAAGCTTACATCTTGCCAACGTCTCTGAGGAAGCTCATAGTAGGTAGGTGATATGGAAGGGGGGGGTTCAGCTGTTGTGACCTGCACTGGATGTGCCATGTTTGTCTTTCTTCCACAGGACAGAAGCGACTTTGTCTGTACAAAGTGCAAGCTGGTCTCCATATTGGAAGAGAAGATTGAAGGTCTGGAGCAACAGGTAACGACCCTGCGTTGTATACGAGAGACTGAGGATTTTCTGGACAAAACTCAGGGTAGGCTTCTAGGGGCACAAAGCTCTAAAGATATAGAGCAGGTTGCACAGAGGAGCCAAGAGGCCAGTGAAGAAGCTTGGCAACATGTGACCTCCAGAAGAGGTAAGCGGAATGTCCGGGTTCCAGTAACACAAACACAGGTAACTAACCGCTTTCATGTTCTCTCCACAGGTACCATTGCGGAGAGTGGACCAGATGATATGTCTGGGGGGAGAAAGCAGAAGGAGACTCCGCTGGTTGGAAGGCATGAGATGCGATGTCCTGAGGTTGGGGGTTCCACGACCACCACTCCCAAGAGGAGAAGGCGGGTGGTGGTGGTCGGGGACTCTCTCCTCCGGGGGACTGAGTCATCTATCTGCCGCCCTGACCGGGAAAACCGAGAAGTCTGCTGCTTGCCGGGGGCTAAGATTCGCGATGTGACGGAGAGACTGCCGAGACTCATCAAGCCCTCGGATCGCTACCCCTTCCTGCTTCTCCACATGGGCACCAATGATACTGCCAAGAATGACCTTGAGCGGATCACTGCGGACTACGTGGCTCTGGGAAGAAGGATAAAGGAATTGGAGGCGCAAGTGGTGTTCTCGTCCATCCTCCCCGTGGAAGGAAAAGGCCTGGGTAGGGACCGTCGAATCGTGGAAGTCAACGAATGGCTACGCAGGTGGTGTCGGAGAGAAGGCTTTGGATTCTTTGACCATGGGATGGTGTTCCATGAAGGAGGAGTGCTGGGCAGAGACGGGCTCCATCTTACGAAGAGAGGGAAGAGCATCTTTGCCAGCAGGCTGGCTAACCTAGTGAGGAGGGCTTTAAACTAGGTTCACCGGGGGACGGAGACCAAAGCCCTGAGGTAAGTGGGAAAGCGGGATTCCGGGAGGAAGCACAGGCAGGAATGTCTGTGAGGGGAGGGCTCCTGCCTCATACTGGGAATGAGGGGCGATCAACAGGTTATCTCAAGTGCTTATATACAAATGCACAAAGCCTTGGAAACAAGCAGGGAGAACTGGAGGTCCTGGTGATGTCAAGGAACTATGACGTGATTGGAGTAACAGAGACTTGGTGGGATAACTCACATGACTGGAGTACAGTCATGGATGGTTATAAACTGTTTAGGAAGGACAGGCAGGGCAGAAAAGGTGGGGGAGTAGCACTGTATGTAAGGGAGCAGTATGACTGCTCAGAGCTCCGGTACGAAACTGTGGAAAAACCTGAGTGTCTCTGGATTAAGTTTAGAAGTGTGTGCAACAAGAGTGATGTAGTGGTGGGAGTCTGCTATAGACCACCGGACCAGGGGGATGAGGTGGATGAGGCTTTCTTCCGGCAACTCACGGAAGCTACTAGATCGCATGCCCTGATTCTCATGGGTGACTTTAATTTTCCTGATATCTGCTGGGAGAGCAATACAGCGGTGCATAGACAATCCAGGAAGTTTTTGGAAAGCGTAGGGGACAATTTCCTGGTGCAAGTGCTAGGGGAGCCAACTAGGGGGGGCGCTTTTCTTGACCTGCTGCTCACAAACCAGGTAGAATTAGTGGGGGAAGCAAAAGTGGATGGGAATCTGGGAGGCAGTGACCATGAGTTGGTTGAGTTCAGGATCCTGACGCAGGGAAGGAAGGTAAGCAGCAGGATACGGACCCTGGACTTCAGGAAAGCAGACTTCGACTCCCTCAGGGAACAGATGGCCAGGATCCCCTGGGGGACTAACATGAAGGGGAAGGGAGTCCAGGAGAGCTGGCTGTATTTCAAGGAATCCCTGTTGAGGTTACAGGGACAAACCATCCCGATGAGTCGAAAGAATAGTAAATATGGCAGGCGACCGGCTTGGCTTAATGGTGAAATCCTAGCGGATCTTAAACATAAAAAAGAAGCTTACAAGAAGTGGAAGGTTGGACGTATGACCAGGGAAGAGTATAAAAATATTGCTCGGGCATGTAGGAAAGATATCAGGAGGGCCAAATCGCACCTGGAGCTGCAGCTAGCAAGAGATGTCAAGAGTAACAAGAAGGGTTTCTTCAGGTATGTTGGCAACAAGAAGAAAGCCAAGGAAAGTGTGGGCCCCTTACTGAATGAGGGAGGCAACCTAGTGACAGAGGATGTGGAAAAAGCTAATGTACTCAATGCTTTTTTTGCCTCTGTTTTCACTAACAAGGTCAGCTCCCAGACTGCTGCGCTGGGCATCACAAAATGGGGAAGAGATGGCCAGCCCTCTGTAGAGATAGAGGTGGTTAGGGACTATTTAGAAAAGCTGGACGTGCACAAGTCCATGGGGCCGGACGAATTGCATCCGAGAGTGCTGAAGGAATTGGCGGCTGTGATTGCAGAGCCCTTGGCCATTATCTTTGAAAACTCGTGGCGAACGGGGGAAGTCCCGGATGACTGGAAAAAGGCTAATGTAGTGCCCATCTTTAAAAAAGGGAAGAAGGAGGATCCTGGGAACTACAGGCCAGTCAGCCTCACCTCAGTCCCTGGAAAAATCATGGAGCAGGTCCTCAAAGAATCAATCCTGAAGCACTTAGAGGAGAGGAAAGTGATCAGGAACAGTCAGCATGGATTCACCAAGGGAAGGTCATGCCTGACTAATCTAATCGCCTTTTATGATGAGATTACTGGTTCTGTGGATGAAGGGAAAGCAGTGGATGTTTTGTTTCTTGACTTTAGCAAAGCTTTTGACACGGTCTCCCACAGCATTCTTGTCAGCAAGTTAAGGAAGTATGGGCTGGATGAATGCACTATAAGGTGGGTAGAAAGCTGGCTAGATTGTCGGGCTCAACGGGTAGTGATCAATGGCTCCATGTCTAGTTGGCAGCCGGTGTCAAGTGGAGTGCCCCAGGGGTCGGTCCTGGGGCCGGTTTTGTTCAATATCTTCATAAATGATCTGGAGGATGGTGTGGATTGCACTCTCAGCAAATTTGCGGATGATACTAAACTGGGAGGAGTGGTAGATACGCTGGAGGGGAGGGATAGGATACAGAAGGACCTAGACAAATTGGAGGATTGGGCCAAAAGAAATCTGATGAGGTTCAATAAGGATAAGTGCAGGGTCCTGCACTTAGGACGGAAGAACCCAATGCACCGCTACAGACTAGGGACCGAATGGCTAGGCAGCAGTTCTGCGGAAAAGGACCTAGGGGTGACAGTGGACGAGAAGCTGGATATGAGTCAGCAGTGTGCCCTTGTTGCCAAGAAGGCCAATGGCATTTTGGGATGTATAAGTAGGGGCATAGCGAGCAGATCGAGGGACGTGATCGTTCCCCTCTATTCGACACTGGTGAGGCCTCATCTGGAGTACTGTGTCCAGTTTTGGGCCCCACACTACAAGAAGGATGTGGATAAATTGGAAAGAGTCCAGCGAAGGGCAACAAAAATGATTAGGGGTCTAGAGCACATGACTTATGAGGAGAGGCTGAGGGAGCTGGGATTGTTTAGTCTGCAGAAGAGAAGAATGAGGGGGGATTTGATAGCTGCTTTCAACTACCTGAAAGGGGGTTCCAAAGAGGATGGCTCTAGACTGTTCTCAATGGTAGCAGATGACAGAACGAGGAGTAATGGTCTCAAGTTGCAATGGGGGAGGTTTAGATTGGATATTAGGAAAAACTTTTTCACTAAGAGGGTGGTGAAACACTGGAATGCGTTACCTAGGGAGGTGGTAGAATCTCCTTCCTTAGAGGTTTTTAAGGTCAGGCTTGACAAAGCCCTGGCTGGGATGATTTAACTGGGACTTGGTCCTGCTTTGAGCAGGGGGTTGGACTAGATGACCTTCTGGGGTCCCTTCCAACCCTGATATTCTATGATTCTATGATTCTATGAAAATGAAGACAATTGTTTAGTATTTCAGAAGTTCACCGTTTTTCATGCCTTTTTTCCAATACAGCTCATGTTCTCAAGTGGCAAAATTAAGTATGGATTCAGTTTTCCAGGTATTAGAATATTTGCTACCTTTGTACTGCAACAGTCGGCAAACATTCAAAGAGATTTTAATCTCTCTCATAAAACACTGAAAGGCTTTCTCTGGTCTTTGTAATCAAAGTTATTTTATGAAGTAAGTGTTGAAAAGGTGGGTAGTGATGATTATGGAAACAATTTATAAAGGCTTGGGGGTAGGAAATATTTGAGTCAGTTGCACATTGACCTTGGCACATGGGCAAATAATTATATCCAAAGGCATAGAGAACTTAACATATATTTCTGATTACTGATTTATACTATGATAGCACCTACTCACCCTACACAAGACTGAGGTCAGATTGTACAATCCCTAGCACACACAATGAGAGCCAGTCAAAAGGAAATAGGAGAAACACAGGCATGAAAAGGTGAAGGGACTTACCTAAGATCACACAGCACAGCCAGGAAGAGAACTGAAGTCTCCTGACTCCGAGTCCACAGCCTGATCCCCAAGACCCCACTGCCTCCTATAGATTAGTACTATAATATGTTTGTCTTTTTTACACTGAGAATTAATTTTATTAGTGACCACAAACTGCAAAAATACACAAAATGACTTCATAATTCAAGGTTACCCATTTTATCATCTCCAGAAAAGGAGAAACCTGTCTAGAGAGGAAGCTCACTGCCTCATGGTATTTTATCGAATAAGAAGAGACCTAGCAGCCCAAGTACTTCATCAATGTGTATGCACTTTTCCTTCTTCAATTTAAGTTTCACACTGCACCATTACAAAAGGCTGGAAATCCAGAGATTTGATTATCTTCAAGTTAGAGTATTAACCCTGTGGACACTGGTAAGCAAATCCAAAGATTCTAAAAAGCTTTTACCTTCATCCTACCAACACAATGGTATAGACAGTGGGCCAGATTTCTAAAGGTATTGAAGTGCCTAAGGATGCAAATAGGCACCCAGTGAGATTTTCAGAGGTACTTAGATGCTTAACCACCATTGATTTGAATGGGAGTTTTAGGAATTTTTTCCTTCAAAATTGCCCAGTCACTGAACTCCCATTGATATCTATGAGAGATAAGCACCTAGTGAAGTTTCTGAAAGCACTTAAGTGCTTATCTGCATCCTTCAGTCCCTAATCACCTTTGAAAATCTGGCACAATATGCCAGTAGCCTAATCAAGAGAGCATCATTTGCAGTATGTCCTCAACACCATAATTAATATGCAAACTCTCTTGTGTTACACTTGGCCAAGACGACTAGCTGACTTACTTTGACCGAAAAGCAAAGAATAGCAGCTCAGTAATAGGTCATAAACCCCCTATACAATTGTACAATTACCATTTTCAGTGTAGTCACATACTAAGAGTACTACATAACCTGCAATTAACTAACAACAACAATGCCAGAAATATGCATCTAAGATAAAAGAGGATGAAGAGACAGAAGATAAAAGGCAACCACGTTATTAGGAACCCTGAGCAATCCTTGCCCGTATCAGTACAGTTTACCAAAAGGAGAAAGTCAGATTGGAACGGGAAACAAATTCTATTGTCAAGAGGGTAAAGGACAGATTGTGGTGGTGGCTGGCTAGTTTTGAAGGATGAGTGAAGGGCACACATACCAGAGTTTAACAGGTCATTGCTCTTTTCAATGCACTAATCTAAGTTCTATCCTAATGCATAAAAGTTTTTTCGGGAATTAGTGATGAAAACAGTTTCTATAAAATGTTCTGAGGAATGTCTTTAGTTGTCATTTCACATACAATACAGTAATAGTAACTGTCCAATTACAGCAGCAAATTTTCATATTTGAAAAAAGGTCTTTAATCTCAGTATGTCACTGAGAGTCCACTTCCCGGAATAGTTCATTAATTTGCAACTACTAAAGTGATCAAGATATAAAGTTCGGTTCTCAATTACACCATTGTAACTTCAGAGTCATGCCAGTAAAATCAATGGAGTTAGTCTCGAGTTACACTAGAGTAAATGAGACCAGAACCTGGATTTTAGTATGCACACGAATATCCAGGGATATTTTTCTCTCTCCCCCTATCATAGGCACAGCCATCATGCAAAGTGAGAAGTCTCCAACCCCCACTAAAAGGAATGAGGGCTGTCTCCCCCAGTCTCCCAAAACACAGACAAAGCGGCACTGGTTTTCCCTCCATTGAAATGTGGGTATATTGTCTGCTGTTGCTATTTATCAGGCATGCTTTAGGAGAGGGGGAATCTATTCACCCCCTGACATGTGCATAACTTCTGTTAACATTAATAGTAGCGTCCTCATGCCAAGAGAAGAATAGATCCTTTTATTTTAGTATGGGTGTAGTCAGCTTTGTAATGTCAAAAGTAGACAGCTGTTATTTTAATTAATCACCTTCTGATTAACAAGAACAGACATTACAAGCAGTCTCCATCTCCTGTCTCACATCATCATCTAGAGACAAGAGAGAGAAAAGAAAAGAAAAAAGGAAAATAACCTGCACTTCCTTTAAAAAGCAAAAGCTGCAAGACTCCTCAAGAATTCAGAATGCAGAGGCCTACACAGCTGATTGGATCATCAGTGCCCCATATGTATGTGTTGCTCTGTTGATCAGGAAAACTAGAGTCTGACTGCAGAGGGAACACAGCCTGGATGCACGATTACCTTTTTGATTAATTTTCCCATTCCCATTGTTTCTTTTTGTCCCCCTGTTGAGCCACAACTCTCTCTCTCTTTCACACACACATACACACACACACACACACAATCCCTATTCCATGAATGGAAGGGCAGTTGCTCTGCCTTTTGGGGGGGGGGAGGGGGGGTTACTAGATATTTGTTTATTCGTGTTCAAACATATTTTAGTTAAAAGTGACAAGTCATCTAAGGCTACATCATAACTTTTAAAATATCATAAAATTTAAGCTTGACGTGTCTGTTTCTTAAACATGACTGAGCATACTGATCACATAGAAAAGACACAAAAACACGAACAGATTATTTGGTCTTTTTTGGGGGTGGGGGCTACTTATAGTACACCAAGCGAATGTGAGCTAAAGTAGTGACATATTTTGGGGCTTTTATCCATGTTTAAAACTTACTTATTTCCAAGTTAATAGTTGCTTTAACTGACATAATATTCTCTCTCTGTGCGCCTTTGGATTCTCCACAATAAGGGCTTGTTGTACAGCCTACAGCACTCAAGAGACTGTGGTTTGATTTTCACTTGTCAGGTTGGAAATTGCAACCACAGTAATTAGTAGTGACTGGATTTCGACATGCTAAACAAGGAGCATGCTCCTTAAATTGCTCCAAGTCAGAGAAGTCTGAGTGAAGAAAAATAATACTGAAACACTAACTCCAATCCTTTTTTTAAATCCTGCTCATGAGGAAGGTATAAGCATCACTAATCTTACCACTGTAGAGGTTAGTATTATTTGTATTAAAGTAGCACCTAGAGGCCCAAGCCAAGAGTGGGGCTCCATTGTGCTAAATGCTGTACATACAAAACAAGAGACAGCTCTGTCTACAATCTCCAATATTACTACCAGCGGCAGAGCTCCACTGGTGGAGAATTTCAGGTCCACATTTTGCAAGCACAGGCTTTTGACAAAATGGATGTGCAAGGATTGTCCTGCAAATCAGTAAGGAGTTTTCCCCCTGGACACCAAGTAACTTGGAAGATCTATACTGCCTGCAAATCCCTATGGAGTCTCTGTTGCACAGCATGGGATCCAGGGCCCTGTGAACTTCCCAAGCTCCGTAACACAGGACTTTCTAATAGCCCTGAATTGACAGGACTCCCCTGCCCATGGTTGCCCCTGGGACCCCTCTCAAGAAGGTGCTGACCAGCACAGAGGGGACTCCTCACACCTGCTAATAATGCAGTCCTAGACTACACCTTTTGGAAATGGCCGGGGGCAGAGAGTCCCCAGCGCTATCATATCAAGGATTTGGGGGTGGGGATGGGGGAAGAGGGTGAATGGTCCTGCAGAGACCTATATTTTCAGAAGGCATCATTAAATTTTCATTTTTGGAAGTGCTCAAATTGAAATATCTTAAAAGCAGTCTGATTTTTAAAGGGCAGGTCCTCAGTGCTTCCTGAATGTTGGGTTCCTTTAGTTGGGCACCCAAAAGACATTAGTTACTTTTGAAAATTTAGGCTGTGTCCTTTTGAACAGATATTTAGCATTCTTATAACCAAGTCAGCCAAAAAAATTAATCTGGTTTCTACACTGAGAAAACCCTGAAAAACTGATTTCCCATGGCCTCATGCAATATTGAAGTCAGAAATTTTTTTGCTGAATAGGCCCCTGAGCCAGAGAAGCCTGTGTAAGAAGCTAGGGCTGGATTCTTGAATTAAGCTGCATATTTTAATTAAAATTTACTCTAAAGAAATGGAAAAAACAAACCACAAGAAAGTTCTCCATTGCAACATACAACCCCTCCTTCTACACACCTCAGGACTGCAAGGGGCACTCCCAAGTGAGTGGGTGGGAATTCCATGCACAAACTCCAAACTCTGCTCAGTACAAGAGAAAAATGGAAGCCCTATGGAGGCCCACTGAAGTCTGCCTGCATATTATAAATTGTAGGATTGGGTTCTACTAGTTTATATTGAACTACGGGGACAAGGATATGGTCCTATTGTATTTTGAACATCCACTGTTTTTAAGAAAAATGACAACCACTATAACAATCCCATGTATTCTCACATGCTGTGTCAGAAATGCAGCAAGTACCTTTTTGTTTGTTTTAAGAATTCCGAATGTCAAAAAAAAAGTAAGGATTTAGACTGAAATCATGTCTACACTGCTGGCACTAAAGAAGCATATCTACCACACCATTGTCAAGCTGTATAGTTGCAGACTACAGTGACTGAAGGGGTTTTCCTGTTGCCAGAGAAACTCCACCTCTAGGAGTGGAGAAACATTCTTCCATCAGCCTGGCTGTATCTACAATGCGGGTTAGATTTTCCTAACTACGATTCTCAGGAGTGTGGATTTTTCACCTCTAAGTGCCCTGGTTATGTTGACCTGAGTTCTAGTGTAGATCAGGCCTTAATATTTTTCAAAGTGACCAGTGATTCTGCCTCAGTTTTTGGATGTTCAACTTGACACAACTAAAGAAGGCCTCATTTTCAAAAAGTGCTGAGCATCCATACTCAAGACATCTTCAAAAGGGCTTGATTTTTAGAGTTGTGCACCCAAAAATTACTAATTACTTTTGAAAATTTGGCCATTGTTCCTGCCATGAAGAGTTTATAATATATATTCAGTAAGAGACAATAAGTGAAGTTCAGAAATAGACAAAAAAGACAGACGAGGGTGGCAATAACAAGGTGATACAAATACGCAGAAAAGTATGTACATGTCTTACTGATTCCATTAAGTTTTGATTTTACTGCTGCAGGTGTTGTGTTATCTATGAGAACTAAAGAGGAGAAAAGGTGGCAAAGCAGAAATTAATGTTTAGGGTAAATTTGAATATTGCAAAGGTAGGTGCTTGTCATACAGTTTATAGAAGAATGTTCCAAGCATAAAGGGCCACTTGAAAGAAGATATGAAGATACTTGTGAAAAGAAAAGAAAGTTATCATCAAGTGTGGCATCATTAGCAGAGGATTGGTGGCTTTATGGGGATGGTGCAAAAGAAGACCACATCAGAGAAGAGGACAGGAGTTACACAACAAAGACCTTTGAAAGGGACACAGTGGTCAGATCAGAGTTCTAATCCTTGTGGGGTTTTTTTGTCTTTAATGTTACTGGAGGATAATAGTTGTTTTCAAGAAGATGACAAACTGTTCCACATTCATTTTAATGTCACTGCAATTTTTCCTTCGCTTAAAAAAAAAAGCATTGTTATTGAGAAGAAGGAAAAGTTAAGGGCTGAATCTGAGCCACAGGAGTGGTGGCTGCAAGGAATACTTAGATAATTACAGGATTTACATTAAAGAGAAGGGTGTGTCATACTGTGTGACAACTCTGCTGTGATATAGTTAGTATTACAGTATTACTTGATATGTAGGGCTAGGTTCACAAAGGGGACTTAGGGCATTGCAATGGTCAGTGTTACTACACCTGACCTAACCACACAGTGGAATTCAGAAAGCCTGAGTCATAGAATCATAGAATAACCGGGTTGGAAGGAACCTCAGAAGTTCATCTAGTCCAACCCCCTGCTCAAAGCAGGACCAATCCCCAACTAAATCATCCCAGCCACGGCTTTATCAAGCCTGGCCTTAAAAACATCAAAGGAAGGAGATTCCACCACCTCCCTAGGTGACGCATTCCAGTGTTTCACCACCCTCCTAGTGAAAAAGTTTTTCCTAATATCCAACCTAAACATCCCCCACTGCAACTTGAGACCATTACTCCTTGTTCTGTCATCCGCTACCACTGAGAAGAGGCTAGATCCATCCTCTCTGGAACCTCCTTTCAGGTAGTTGAAAGCAGCTATCAAATCCCGCCTCATTCTTCTCTTCTGCAGACTAAACAATCCCAGTTCCCTCAGCCTCTCCTCATAAGTCATGTGTTCCAGTCCCCTAATCATTTTTGTTGCCCTCTGCTGGACGCTTTCCAATTTTTTCACCTCCTTCTTGTAGTGTGGGGCCCAAAACTGGACACAGTACTCCAGATGAGGCCTCACCAATGTCAAATAGAGGGGAACGATCACGTCCCTCGATCTGCTGGCAATGCCCCTACTTATACAGCCCAAAATGCCACTGGCCTTTTTGGCAACAAGGGCACACTGTTGACTCATATCCAGCTTCTCGTCCACTGTAACCCCTACGTCCTTTTCTGCAGAACTGCTGCTTAGCCATTCGGTCCTTAATCTGTAGCAGTTCATAGGATTCTTCCATCCTAAGTGCAGGACTCTGCACTTGTCCTTGTTGAACCTCATCAGATTTATTTTGGCCCAGTCCTCTAATTTGTCTAGGTCCCTCTGTATCCTATCTCTACCTTCCAGTGTATCTACCTCTCCTCCCAGTTCAGTGTCATCTGCAAACTTGCTGAGGGTGCAATCCATGCCATCCTCCAGATCATTAATGAAGATATTGAACAAAACCAGCCCCAGGACCGATCCTTGGGGCACTCCACTTGATACCGGCTGCCAACTAGACATGGAGCCATTGATCACTATCCATTGAGCCTGATGATCTAGCCAGTTTTCTATCCACCTTATAGTGCATTCATCCAGCCCATACTTCTTTAACTTGCTGGCAAGAATACTATGGAAGACCATGTCAAAAGCTTTGTCAGGTATGGAGGCTCCCTATACAATGCATGGAGAGAGTTAGGCACCTAAGACTGGGATTCACAAAACCCAGGAGGAGGAGAAACAGCTCCCTTATTACTACTGGACTGTAGAGTCAGTCTCTCTCACTCATCCACTATATATTTAATTATTTATACATAGTGGAACAGCTTCAACAAGAGAGATTGAGGAAAACCCACATCGGTCTCACCTCAGAGGGGAAAAATCCCTTCTCAGAAGGCAGCAGGTGAAATTGAACTGGGGTCTACCCATTCCAGGTGAGAGCTACTGGGCTAAAGGTTATAAGGGAGGTCCTCATTCTGCTCGACTCACACACATCAACTGTTTTGGACCCCTCAGGTGAGATAGGAGGTAGACCGCCTAGTTTTAGACTCCTGCTGGTTCTTAGGCAAGAGATAGACATCTGAGCACCTGCCTGAGGCAGCAGTGCACATGGCCACTGGAAGAAACTTAGGGGCCTTTTGGACCTTCACAGCAAAAATTTAGGCACTAGGAAATTTAAGCACCTCCAGAGTTGGGCAACCATTGAGTATGGGTTTTGTGAATGCCAGTGATGCTCAGTTGTGGGCCTTAAGTGCCTAACATGAAGTTAAGTGTGAATCTGACCCACACTTATAAACAATATTTTTAAACCCAATATTCCCAAACATTTAAAAATATGTATATATAGTATATACTAGTAAACTGTAGCTTGACCCTTAGTACCTGGAGCTAGGTACTCCTGTTAAATTGCATATACACAGCAGTGGTAGTTATTAAAAAGTACAGTAGCAAGGAAGTCATTAAAGTGTGAAATTACAGCAGCAGTAGCTAAAAATTTAATATACACTTAGTCACAAAGGTGAGATCAACACCAGCAGGAAACCTACTACAAGAAGCTTTAGTTTTCTGGGGGGAAATATCTGCATGTAATTCTACAACAAAGGGAATTCATACTTCATCTATTTAAATAATCTGTCAAATTTGCCATTAAGAAGTTGTGCAGTTCTAATCGTGTTCAGCCCTGTGTGCCACCAATTAGGTGCACAGAAAAAAAGGGGGTGTTTCCCATACCTCCTATTTGCATGCTACCCCAAACCCACCTACAACAGCAATTTCATTTAACATGCATACTATTTGCATCCTGACTACCCATTACACTTTATATGAAGAAAAGTTCAACACCCAAACACCTTTAACCTCTGTTAGTCCTTGCTGCATGGCACTGAATTTTAACCTATTAGATCTTGTGTTCCATCGCTCTAAGATCAATAGATATTTAATATTCATCATAATTATGATGAATAATGTCATCATAATGTCTAAATAATGTCAGAGATAAGCACTATTCAGCCCCTGCGTTTGAGGCACTGCAACTAGTAGTAGTATTATAATACTGTTTGTTGTCTCTTTTAGCAACAGATAAAGTTCATTACTAATCAAATTAGCTTCTAAATTACTGATGCTAAGCCGTAAGTAATTGGAATAAAGTGAAATGTTCACAGATATTTTTCAATTGTTCTCTTTAATGTGCTAGCCATGTCGAATGGAAGGAAGTTATATAACTCAAGAAACATTTTGGAGTTTTTTTCCCCTGTGGTTTCCTACTGGATGCCTGCAGTTACAGAACCTTGAGCTGTAATCCTGTCTGATCTTATACATTAAGAACCAAGTATGGCTTGGTTAGCCCCATAGTGGAAGACGTCCAAAGAAAGACTATGTGTTTCATGAAGTGGTGCTAGTGAGTCAGTAAGCGGCACTCTTCTCACTGAGTGATGACTGAGCAAGTGCCCCAACATGCTTCTAGCAGTCGTAGAATGCTGCTGTAGGCTTCATATTTCTCATGTGGTGTAAAACCATGATGCTGACCAGTTGTGGGCATGAAAAATGTAAGAACACTTTCCAGAAGACCAAGTTTGTTAAAACCTGGTGTTCTGAAAAACTTCCAGTGGGTAATTTACATTCCACTCATTTAAAACTCCCTCGGCAGTTTTGCTTATGCTATATTCTCCACTTCATATCCTGCTGATTGTGATACACCGGCTAGCTTGCTGTCTCCTGCCCCCATAGCACATGAATACATCAGAGGGCAGAATCTAATCCACAGCTGGAAGTGCGTTTGTGTAGTATGAGAAGTACTTTGGGATCCTTCTGGCTGAAAGGTCGTGCTATATAAAAACCACTTGTTATCCTTTATAGTACTTGTTTAAAAAACAAGGTGGTCTAATGTTGTTACATCAGATCTTAGTCACATGCAGTGATAAAAGAAAGGATGCATTCCATTAAACTACTTATGGAAAGCAGCAGCACCTGTGACAAAGAACCAAGCTTCTGTCATCCTCTCTAATTAGCTGTTCTGGGAAGAAGCAGCTTTCAAAGTAAATTAAATCTACAAGAGGCTGTTCAAGCTTCAGATCCAACCACAGGGACAGTAATGCAGGTGACATAGGAATTTGCTCAATTTTCTGTACATCTGTTCAGCTTCCCACTGTTTCATGCCATGCTAGAATAAACAGTATTCCATTTCTCTGCAGTAAAACTAGCATACAAAACTCAAATGATAAAATGCCTTTTACTGCAAAGTAGTACAGAGTAAATTACACAGTATTTTTTTCAGAATAACTAAATCTTGTTCGATACCTGATGGTGTTGATCCTACTTATGGAATATTTACCTTCTGCTTCTGGAATTCCATATTTTAATGAGCGCCTTGCTATTTTTCACTAACCCCCACTGCTTTGTACTGTACACGAGGTTTAAAAGAAATGGCAGGAATTAAGTGTTTCCCTTATCACATATCAAATACATTCGTACCTTATCAGTATGGATGTTTGGGTAGGTGAGTTAAATAATAGTACTTACGTATAATTATGTTTCAAGGTAGATGTTAAAAAATACAAAAATCAAAATGATAGAAAATCCAGTATCTTTCCAAACAACTCTGTTTAAAAGGTATTCTAGCATTATTGTTTTCAAATAGGATAGGTTTAAATCATCTTCTCTCTTGTATATTTCACTTACATTAGAGGGCTAGATTGTGACACCCACACCCTCTCCTGTGCCCCAACCTGCTGTCCTGAGCCCCCTCCCACACCCAAACTCCCTCCCAGAGCCCGCACTCCACATCCCCTTCCGGCCCCCATCCCCCTGCCGGCCCTGTGCCATCTGGACTATAAACCAACTTTCAATGAACATGAGAAATGCCAGTTTATAGGACTTTCCAGTTGGTGAACTGACGGATAAAACAGCTTTTACTGTATATAGGTTGAAGCACAGAAGGGAGTGCAGCCTCAACATCTCCCATGCAGATGGTTAGGAAAGGACAGGGAACAGATCTCTTCCAACACACCAGCCAGTGTAACTTCACTGGCACAGCAGGAATTTGTGAAGGCCAAGACTATAACACGGTTCAAACAAGAACTACATAAATTCATGCAGGATAGGATATTAGCCAAGATGGGCAGGGATGGTGCCCTTAGCTTCTATTTGCCAGAAGCTGGGAACGAGAGACAGGGGATGGATCACTTGATGATTGTCTGTTCTGTTCATTCCTTCTGGGGCACTTGGTATTGGCCACTGTCGGAAGACAGGATACTGGGCTAGATAGACCTCTGGTCTGACCCAGTCTGGCTGTTCTTATGTACACTGTCCTAGGCCTAGGGCTGGCCCAAGGTATGCTCCCAAAGAGCAGGGGGGATGTGGGAGGCAGGTCATGACTTTGAATCCTACTTCGTGGTCTGTTTCCAGAGCAGCACCACTACATGCTGCTGCATGCCTAAGATAGATTGTAAAAATAACGATCTTGCCCCTGACAGTTGGCTGCTCTTATTTTATATTCTCTTTTGTAAGTATTGATCTACTAATAGTCCCTTAACAGCATTGTTTGACGTAATTAAATTATGCAAGAGGTTTTCAACACATTTCAGGAAACAAAACTCAAAAATAACAGGAAAAGGATTGCAGAAGAAACTGGAATGGTTAAAAGGATGAATTTCCGAAGACATGAATTAGCCTGACCTGCCTATTGTCCTCCTATAGTTAAGTCCTGGAATTAACCTTATTTCACAAAATACATGAACACACATAACATTGCTACTTTTTATCCTCTAGACAATAGAACGAGTCTATTTACTAGAGCAGTGGTTCCCAAACTTGTTCCGCCGCTTGTGCGGGGAAAGCCCCTGGCGGGCTGGGCTGGTTTGTTTACCTGCTGCGTCTGCAGGTTCGGCCGATCACGGCTTCCAGTGGCAGCGGTTCGCTGCTCCAGGCCAATGGGAGCTTCGGGAAGGGCGGCCAGCACATCCCTCGTCCCGCGCCACTTCCAGCACTATGTTCTTCCTGCCTACGCTATACAAGGCTTTCACATATAACCTAAATTCCTTCATTGACAGGGTTGCTGGTGTAGTGGATGGGGAGAAACTGTAGATGTGACAGATCTGGATTTAAGTAAGGCTGTTGACAGTCTCACATACCATTCTCTTAATGAAGCTAAAGAAATGTGGTCTAGATTAAATTACTATCAGTGGGGTACACGACTGCTTGATAGACCGTACTCAAAAAGCAGTTATCAATGGTTTGCTGCCAAACTGGGTGTGTGTGTGTGTGTGCTGGGGGGGGGGGGGGGGGGAGAGCAGGAGGGAGATGTATTCAGTGGGGTACTGCAGGTGTCTGTCTTGTGTCCCATACTATTCAATATTTTCACTAATGTCTTGGATAATGAAGTGGAGAGTATGCTTATAAAATTTGCAGACAACACCGAGCTGGGAGGGGTTGCAAGCACCTTGGGAGATAGGATTAGCATTCAAAATGTCCTTGAGAAATTGGAGAATGGTCTGAAATCAGCAAAATGATATTCAGTAAAGACAGGTGCAAAGAATTACATATAGGCAGGAAAAATCAAATACACAACTATAAAATGGGAAATAAGTTTCTGGGCAGTAGTACTTCTGAAAAGAATCTGGGGGTTATAATTGCTCACAATTTGACTGAGAGTCACCATAATGCAGTTGCAAAAAACGCTGATATTCTGGGGTATGGTGTATGTAGACACAGGAGATAATTGTTTCATTTTACTCGGCTCTGGTGAGCTGCAGTAGTGTGTCAAATCTGGGGCAGCACACTTCAAAAAAACATATGGATAAATTGGAGAGAGTACAGAGCATAGATTTTAAAGATCTAGAAAACATTACCTATTAGGAAAGGTTAAAAAAAAACAAATAAAACGAAAAAACCTTATCCTTAGTTCTGAGAAAAGATGACTGAAGAGGGAACCAGTAACAGCCTTCAGACAAAGGACCTTATAAATTATTCTCTATTCCTACTGAAGGTAAATCAAGTAGTAATCAGCTTAATCTGCAGCAAGGAAGATTTAGGTTAGATATTAGGAAAAAAGATTTCAAACTACAAGTATAGTTAAGCACTGGAATAAGTTTTCACGGGAGATTGTGGAATCCCCATCATTGGAGGTTTGTAAGAACAGATTAGACAAACTGTCAGGGATGGTTTACATATACTTGGCCCTGCCTAAGTGCAGGGGACTGGACGAGATGACCTCTCAAGGTCCCCTCCAGCCCTAAATTTCTGCAATTTTATAAACATATTTAATACCCTCTCTTCAGAAAAAGCTTTCCTTTTTATAACAATATCGCATTGTGATGTCAAAGAATGAATTCCATCAAACTTTCCCTACCCAGATTAATTTGCAACACAAAAGTAGACTTCTAGTGGTTATGTTAGCGTCTGTTTCTTCTGTAAGTGTGAAACTGACACATCATACTTTTATATCGTCTTACTGAAAAAAATTCACTGTCAATTTGTTAGCACATTCACACATGATAAAAATTGAATAAGTGCACAATATATTTTAGCACTTAAATTGCTTTTAATTCAATACCTATTGTAGTTTTACAGAACAGATACCACAGGATCTCATTTGAAAATTCATGTTATCAAAAGCATAATTTGGTTATACACAGTAAATATAGTTGGAGAGTTATTTTCTTCATGCAACAAAGACAAAACTGAAAGATTTCAACCAATCCTGAAAGGACACATGAATAAAAAGCTGCTGCAAACAGAGAGTGTATCTAGGTGAAGTTGAATGGCTAATCAGTACTGGCTACAGCACACAGTTATGAATGCACCTTTGTTGTTCAAAGCAATAATGCTATCATGGAATATTCATGGATATTTACAATCACTACAATTATCAAATTTTGATGTAATCTGAATACTAACTTGCTCAACATCAGTATTTTTTTCATGTTTAAGTATCTTCAAAGTACTAGTCTAGGAAGAAATAACTAATGTTTTCTATCTAACTGCAAGGCACATATATAATGGTTCCAGAAGGATTAACATGTAAACACTTTTTCCTTCCTTTTTACTGTGCAAACAAAGCTACCCCCAAAATATATTTCATTAACAAACACCTTCAAGGCATAGGGCCGACTCTATTTCTGATTTAACTCCACTGACATCAAAAGACTTACACCAGAGATTAATTTGGCTCACAGTGTCTGCCACTGGCATTGTTTTCCAGTGGGAATTAAATTCCCTGAACTCTGGATAGAAATGTAACAGTAGTGCAACATATGTGAAATCAGGTCATTTGACATTTACCTGCATTTTGTATTACAGTTGTTTAGGAGATCATCTGAAAAACAGCAATTCTCAGAAACATTAATGAAGTAATGTTTGCTACATAATGTGAATATGTATGATGACTATCCTAAAATTTAACTTTTCTCCTCATGCATTTATATTAGCTATTTTTATCATTGCCAGTTTAAAGTTTCTGTTTTCCTGTTTATTGTTTTGTGAAGCATCTGGGTACATGCAAATGTGCAAAAAGGCAAAAACAATTTCAACACCACTATCTTTAGATCTAAATAAATTTGCACACACATGCACATTTTAGGAAAAATGTGTGTTTTAGGAATATTATTATTTCCAAACAGCAGTTTTTCATATTTTAGCATCACCAGAGTACTAGAGCTGGAGGGAGGGGAATATTCTGATTAAATTAGAAATGACAATTTTAAGTATAAATGAATATTCTGCGACAGCATTACTGCTTTGAACAACAAGGGCACGTTCAACATTTCATACGTCCATGAAAAGGAGAACCTGTCCATTGTTGTAGGTGCTCCTTAATACCTTTTAGAAATACCAAATAGACCATACCAGGAAACTCCCTTAACCCAACAATTAATATAACCTTATCCCCAGGGAAAAAACCATATAACTGATTTTTATGATCTTCCATCACAGTCCTCTCAGTCTATATCCTCCAATTCAGGACAGCCTAGGTTTCTTTTAGCATGTCCTGAAGGTTGCTAGAGCAGGACTATTTTGCACCAAGGTAGGGAATGAGTTTCAAAGCTCTGGGACTGTCATGGAGAACATCACACCAGCTACCTTTCTCTCTTATATGAATGTGGTTAAAGCTCAGCTGCCCTGCTGATCTCAGGTGTGACACTATGGCAGGACACAGACAGCCTAGCAGCTAAGTAGAAAGCATACTGCAATAGTCTAATCTGGAGGTGACAAAGGGTCAGATGACATTTGCAAGGTCTGCGCGCGTGTGCACACATACACAATGGCAGGACAGATCCATGCACATGAATGATGGTAAGACTGCCTCCTACCCCTATTATTCCACCATATTCTCTCTCTCTCTTTTTTTTTTTTTAAATTCCAGGATATTTTTTCTTAAATTTTAAGTCTTTGTTTCAAAAAGACAAAAGTTGTATTCTTATTTTCCACTCTGAAGCAAATGTCCATCACACCCTGGGTTTGAAAAACAGAGTCACACATATTAAAGGGTGTGACAAAGCTCTATCCCTGTCTCCGTGGGTCCCACGTCTCCAGGTGGATTTCGCTAGCCTCAGAGGCTCACTGTGACCCTCCACGTAACACTTCTCCCTCTAGAGACAAGGGTCACAGTCTACTGAGCCATTTTCATCATAAGCCAGTGAGGAGGCGAGGAGAAGCTAGCCTCCCTTGTACAGTCTCTGTTGTCTCCCAGTCTCAGTGATTAATCAGAGGGGGGCAAAGGGAGGAGCCCAAGCCCGCCCTCTACTCCGGGCTCCAGCCCAGGGACTCTAATGGTATCAGCTATGGTAGCTGACCTTTTAGAAACAGGATACGTACAATTCCCTGGGCTACTTCCCCACAGCAGCCCCCACCTCCTCAAGCTCCACTTCACCCTTACCTCAGGGCCTCCTTCCTTGTGCCTGATATGGTGTGTACTGCTCGGTCTCTCCAACCGCGCAACTTCCTCCCACAGCTCCTAACATCCGCCCCCACCTGACTAACTGGGAGGCTTTTAACTAGTTTCAGCCAGCCCCCGACTGGCTTCAAGTGTCCCAGTTCTCCCTGCCTTCTGGAAAGTTCTTAATTGGCCCCAGGTGTCTTAATTGACCTGGAGCAGCTGCCATTTAACTTATCCTGGTACCAAGGATATGTTTAGCCCGGAGCTAATATATCTATCTCCCACTACTTTTCTATAGCCATCTGGCCTTGCCCTTTCACATATCCCCCGCCTCTGCTCAACACCATAGAATTGGCCAACTTGGGACGCCAGGCAGTATGCTCGTGACAGACCATCAGCGTTGCTATGGTGGCATCCTGCCCTGTGCCGTATGCTGAACTGGAATGGTTGGAGGGATGAGAACCACCTGGTGACCCTTGCATTCTTTTCCTTATTCCGCTGCATCCACTGGAGCGGTGCATGGTCCGTCACAAGAGTAAATCGCCGGCCTAAGAGGTAATAACACAGTGTCTCCATAGCCCATTTCACAACAAGGCATTCTCTCTCTCTCGACTACTGCGTATTTCTGTTCTCTTGGGAGAAGCTTTCTGCTTAGGTAGAGGATTGGGTGTTCCTCTTCTCCCACCATGTGCGACAGAACCGCCCCCATCCCCACCTCAGAAGTGTCTATTTGTAAAATAAATTCCTTGTTAAAGTCCAGGGCTATAAGTACGGGGTCATTACAGAGGGCCGTCTGAAGGTCTGTGAATGCCCCCTCTGCTGCGTCGGTCCACTTTACCATGTCTGGCCCTCGGGCCTTCACCAGGTCTGTTAGGGGACTTGCCCTAGTGGCGAAGTGGGAATAAAAAGTCGGTAGTAGCCTACCACACCTAGGAACACGCGTACCTGCTCCTTTTGGGTCGGCCGGGGCCAGTTTTGAATTGCCTCTAGCTTATTCATTTGGGGTTTCACTGTGCCCCTTCCCACAATATATCCCAGGTACCTAGCCTCTGCTAGCCCTATGACGCATTTAGCAGGATTAGCAGTGAGGCCAGCCCGCCTTAAGGTGTGCAGTACTGCCACAACTTTCTCCAAGTGGGTTCCCCAGTCTGGCATATGGATGATGGCATCATCTAGGTATGCAGCTGCATAACTAGTATGGGGCGCAGCAGCTTATCCATGAGGCCCTGGAATGTGGCTGCAGCCCCATGTAGCCCAAAAGGGAGGACAGTGTACTGGAATAGCCCGTCCAGGGTGGAGAACGCCGTCTTTTCTTTAGCTTCTTTGGTCAGAGGAATCTGCCAGTACCCTTTTGTCAGATTCAGTGTAATCAAAAATCTCCTTGGGTAACCCAACCCAGGCAAAGATCTGTACTAGCTCCTTAACTATTGTCTTGGAAGCTGTGTTGCGTAGGGGAACAGCTTCCGGGTACTGGGTTGCATAGTCCAGTACAACAAGCACATGTTGGTGGCCCAGAGCTGCCTTCTCTAGGGGCCCTACCAGATCCATGGCTATCCGTTCGAAAGGAACCTCTATTATTGGAAGAGGTATCAAAGGATCCCGCAAATGTGGGCAAGGGCTATGTAACTGACACTCTGGACAAGAGGTGCAGTATTGTTGGACATCTTCATGTACTCCTGACCAGAAGAACCTCCGCAAGATCCGTGCCTGGGTTCTCTCTACCCCTATCTCTACCTCCTCCAAACAGGTGACTGTGGGCGAGACTCAATGTGGCTTTTTGATGTTTTTGTGTCACCAGAAGTTGTATCTCTTGCTCCTGCATTTGCACCACGCGGTACAGGAGATCTTTCTTCACTATAAAGTAAGGTCCGGGACACTGGACCTTCCCATCCACGAGTATCCCATCCATCTCGGCCACCTTTTTCCTGGCATTATCATATCTGGGGTCCTCCGCCTGGTCCCACCGAAAGTCTCTCTCCTGGGACTAACCTAACCAAGCTCCCAGGGGCTGGCTTCTGCTTCTTCCAATGGCTCGCCACCGTCATGGCTGGGAGCAGCCTCTGGCTCACCTTCTGTGGTGGAAGTTTCTCTGTTGGCTGCTCGCGTCCATCTGCCTACTAGGGAGGTCTTCTGGCCCGGGTCACGATCCGGGTTCCCAAGGCCTTCGCGGTTTTCCTCTTTTTTTGTCTTCAGGGTCTTTTGTGGGGCTGAGAACAGATCCTGAGAAATCTCAGTGAACATCGGGGGTTGACATTCCCACGGTGACGAGTTGCTGTCCTCAGGGTCCCCACCTCCCTCCAGCCTCTCCCGGGGGAGTAAATTATCAAACCCTGGATAGTCCCTCCCAATGATGACAGGATATGGGAGTTTAGGAACTACACCCACGGTCACCTCAATGGGGTTCCCCTGAACCTCTATTTCCACCGGGATGGTGGGGTAATGGCTCACGGCCCCATGCACGCGCGTCACTGCTAAGCGTTTGGCTTGTAGCAGCTGACTACTTTTTACCAGCTTACCCGGTATGAGGGTGATAGCACTCCCAGAGTCCACAAGCAATGTAGTCTCTTCTCCATTTATCCTCACTGGCCTGGTGTAATTATGCGGGACTAATGCAACCCCCGCGAGGTGGATAAGGGAGCATGGTACCTTCCAATCCCCCAAGTTACATTGCATAGGCTCCTTGGTGCTGGGACACTGTGCTGCTATGTGTCCCCACTCCCCACATGCATAACATCTATAATTGCTTTTAATCACTCCCCTATCCCAGGGGTTAGGGGGTTTAGTCCCAGGGTTCCCCCCACTCAGGCCAATCCCTTCCTTCTGGGGTCCCCACTGGTTTTTGCCCCCTCCCCCTTCTTCCACCTAGGACTCCCTGGGGGTTCTGCGGCTCAACCTTCCAGGGTTGGGGTTGGGTGCTTGCTTTGAAAGGGGCCTTCGTTGGGTAGTGGGGTCAGTTCCCTGGCTGTCATCCCTCTTTCTACCAGCGTGAACATCTCGTCATATGTGGACGGATCATTCTGGCCTACCCATTTGTGGAGATCTGGTGGCAGTCCCCGCATGTAATGGTCCATGACCAGGGTCTCCAAAATCTCCTCCAGGCTGCACACCTTGGGCTGTAACCACTTCCGCGCGAGGTGTATGAGGTCGAATAGCTGGGACCTCGGGGGTTTGTTCTCCTGGTATTTCCACTCATGGAACCTCTGGGCCCTTACCACTGTCGCTTCCCCTGATCGTGCTAGGATCTCTGCCTTCAGATGGGTATAGTCAGTGGCATTTGTGGCACACAAGTCAAAGGAGACCTTCTGGGCCTCTCCACACAAAAAAGGGGTGAGAATGCTGGCCCACTGCTCCTGGGCCCACGCCTCACGCTGAGCAGTCCTTCCGAATGAGAGGACATACGCCTCTATGTCATCTCCTGACGTCAGCTTTGGCAGACAACCAGTGGCCCTCAGGGTTCGCGTCCCATCAGATCCCCAGGCCTGGGTGGTGAGGATCTTCAGCTGGTCCACCACCTCTCTCAAGAGGGCACGGTCTTGGGTCACCTGGATCATCAATAATTGATTGGTTTCCTGCTGTAGTGGCATAGACTCCTGTTGCCTGAACCCGGGTGGCCTCCTGCTGGGCTGCCGTGGCTTGTACCAGAGCTCTTACCACCCCCTCCATTGTGGTACAAAGCAAAACAAACAAAACAAAACAAAAAAAATCCAAAACCCCAGTGCACTTTTTTTTTTAAACCTCTTTCTTCCGCCACACTGTGAACGAGACCCCACTTCTCAGACTAGTTGTGACAAAGCTCTGTCCTCGTCTCCGTGGGTCCTTCCTTTCCTGGTCGATTTTGCTGGCCTCAGAGGCTCACTGTGACCCTCTATGTAACACTTCCTCTCTAGAGACAAGGGTCACAGTCTACTGATCCATTTTTATCATAAGCCAGTGAGGAGAAGCTAGCCTCCCTTGTACAGTCTCTGTTGTCTCCCAGTCTCAGTGATTAATCGGGGGGGGGAAGCAAAAAGGGGGAGCCTGGGCCTGCCCTTTACTCCAGGCTCCAGCCCAGGGACCCTAATAGTATCAGCTATGGTAACTGACCTTTTAGAAACAGGACACATACAATTCCTTGGGCTACTTCCCCACTAGCAGCCCCCCACGTCCTCAAGCTCCACTTCACCCTTACCTCAGGGCCTCCTTCCTTGTGCCTGACATGGTGTGTACTACTCAGCCTCTCCAACAGGGAAACTTCCTTCCTCAGCTCCTGACATCCGCCCCCACCTGACTAACTGGGAGGCTTTTAACTAGTTTCAGCCAGCCCCCGATTGGCTTCAGGTGTCCCAATCAACCTAGCGTTCTCCCTGCCTTCTGGAAAGTTCTTAATTGGTCCCAGGTGTCTTAATTGACCTGGAGCAGCTTCCATTTAACTTATCCTGGTACCAGGGATTTGTTTAGCCTGGAGCTAATATATCTATCTCCCACTACTCTTCTATAGCCATCTGGCCTTGCCCCGTCACAAGGGGTAATGGAGCCTTTAATGTTTGGGCTTCAGGGACCTTATTATATATTCTCACCCATCTCCTGCATGAGTTCAGAAATGCTAATGGGATACCAAATTTATACTCAAGTTGAGAATTTTTGAATCTCAAGTGATGATTGGCCTGTGGAAATCAATCCTCATGTTTTCCTGGTTGTGACACAGATCATGCTGTGGGAAAAACATCCAGGCTTGTTCTGCTCAAAGACACTGTCAGTGTTTCCAACAATTAGATATATTGCCCAGTTAGGGTGACCAGACAGCAAGTGTGAAAAATTGGGACAGAGGGTGGGGGGTAATAGGAGTCTATATTAAAAAAAGCCCCAAATATCGGGCCTGTCCCTATAAAAACTCGACATCTGATCACCCTATGCCCAGTTAAAAGAGTAGCCAGAATTGTACTGCCCATTCCTAAAGCAAAGGCTGCTAACCTATGTACCACTACATTACAGTGCAACATTTCAGTCTGATTGTAAGCTGTGCTTCAACTTTGCTGCTTCAAGGAGCTTCCCTGTAACACTGCTCTTCAACTCTGCTCTGAGGAGCAAGGAGAATGACTGGGGGGGGGGGGGGGTGAATGCCTTAAGAACATCAGCAGCAATTCCAAAGTCACTGTGCTTTGTAATTATTGTGATAAGTACAAAATAAAAAGGGGTGTTGTGATGTTACTGATTAGATGCTGCTTGAAGGTCCTTTATACACAGTAAAATTGCACAAACAATTCAAAGCCGCATCAAAACAGCAAGAGAGCCTCACAGTTACATAGAAGCAATACTGAGGAATGACATTCTTCAACAGTAATTTTAGAATTATTATTTTAAAATGAGATCAAAACTGTTGTAGTCATTCTCAAGCCTTTATGATTCTCCTTAGTCAGCTATTGCAGTTACAGGTTAGTATTTGAGCAGTAACAGGAAATATGGAATGAAGACAATGATGTTTCCTTTTGGAAAGCAAGGACTGTATATGCTTAGGAGACCATATGTTTATCTGTGTACATACATCTGTGCAAGATACTGTATAAAAATGTAACAGATCTCTTTACAATAAATCACAAGGAGCCTGTGGCAGCTGGCATGAAACAGATTTACAATATATACATATTAAAGGTGCAGTGATACTAAGACTTCTCAATTGCCGGGATACCACTTGGCCAAAATATAGCTGCCAAACATGTTGAACATCAACTACAAAGACCCTGTGAAAAATCCTATTTTTCATACATATCTACAATTTATAGATATATTAAGACATGCTTAGTTCAGTAGTAACGAATATCTGAGCTATGGAAACAGCACCAAATATTTACACTGTATTAGACAACTTCCTTTGGATGACAATGTGTTCGCTGAACTACAACTACTAATTTGCTATGCAAAGTGTTTATGCCTCAGCAGATCACAAAGCTGGCTAAAGCTAGTCCTCTAGTACAATTCTGTAGAATCTGAGGCGTTGCTGCTATTGAGGTGATACAGCTAGATGTCATGGATGTGCAAACCCACTGTCAGCTTTTACAAAGAGTTTGTATAAGGTTTTAAATCAATCCTATATGCGACTGAATGTAACCTGAACAATATAAGTATATTTTTCTCTGGTGAAATTCTATCTGAGCTGGATTAGGTTTCAGATATCAGATGACACAGAGATGAAATCTAAGCAAACTAAAATAATCTTTGATAAGTTTCATGTTGTTATGGAATAAGTTTTTGTTTATTTTTTCTTTAAAATACCTGCCTCTGCATGATGAACATATTTTTGTGTTTAATGAACTACAATTTGCAGAATCAGCTGCAAAATGTTAGACGTCTAAATCTAAAAGCCAAGTTCTACTGTACTTATAGGAACAAAACTCTCATTGAAATCATTAGAAATTTTCTTCTAGTAAGGGCAGCAGCATATGGCCCTAAAATACAAAGGTGAATGCTTCGTACAACTGAGCCATCAGATCTGCAGTGGCAAATATTTTGTTCAGGGAAAATGGTTATTTTTGAAATAATTGTTGAACAGGCTCAGATCATAGATACTGCTTCAGATTTTTTGTAAAATTAGCTTTCTGATTCATAAGTTACATAAATCCAGGCTGAAATTTGTAATTTTTAAACTGTATTAGTGTTTTTTCCATCAGTCAGACACAAAACTTTGTTTCATGATATTAGTAAAACAAATAAAGTCACCCCCTTGTGGTGAAAAGCTATCAGTCAAATTCACTTGGCACTGCATGAATTATTGCTGCTCTGCACCATCTGAGACAGTCCAGCAGTTAAACAGGACTTTCTGTGGAGCTGGAGCACTGCTGAGTGAGCTTCATCTAGGACCCATTGCTGCTGTCCCTTTGATCACCACTCCCCATTCAGTTAGAAACACACGGGCAGGACCTAGAGCGGAGTACCATTCAGAGGGTCATTCTTCTGACTACTGCTCTGTCCCACAGGCTCTAGGAGCAAAGTTCAAGTCACAAAGGCAGATCAGCAGAACCGAGAGAACAGCACTCACGACAACAGAACACAACTGCTCCTCCTTAATTACTCATAATCAACAAATAAAGCAACATGCCCAAACAAGCAATCCTTAAGGAATGCATTTTTAAAAAAAATATAAGTAACAGAGTAAATAATATAAGTAACTGTAGCCCTAGTAAGGTGCTTATGAGTAGTATATAAGCCTACAAAAGACAATAGGAATATTCTTATATTTAAACTTACACATGTGCCCAAGTACCTTGTTGAATCAGGGCCCGTATGATTTATTTTATTCCTTGTCCTCCCAATATTTTCCTATTCACTTTGTCTGCATCATTGTGTCATACATAAACATACACTGCGAGCT
Source organism: Chelonia mydas (assembly GCF_015237465.2). Lineage (NCBI taxonomy): Eukaryota > Metazoa > Chordata > Testudines > Cheloniidae > Chelonia > Chelonia mydas. Next base: position 102,924,541 of record NC_057852.1, read on the forward strand.
CTCTGGGGCAGAAGCTTCCCCTTTATTTGTATGGTGTATAGCTTTATTTATATAACCCCCTAGGTATTATTACAGAATAATTAAATACAGTTATGAAGAGATTTGGAAAAAAGTTAGTGTGAAAAAAACTAGTCATATTGTTTTGAAATTGAGTATTTTGGCAACTTCTATCTATTCTATTGTATCTATCCCAGACTTCTATTGTATCTATCCCAGACTGTAAGGAAAGAAAAGCAAAGTACAATGATGCATTATATAATGGACTGTTTAAAAGAAAAAAATATCTGTACGCAAATAATTTTCTGGCTTATCCACCACCATTCATCACATAATTCAGAAGACTTTACAAAATTGCTATACATCTACTATGGTACATGTGGCTTACTCCCAGTGCCTAATGTGTAGGGTGACCAGATGTCACGATTTTACAGGGACAGTCCCAATTTTGGGGGCTTTTTCTTACATAGGCACCTATTATTCCCCACCCCTTGCCCTGATTTTTTACATTTGCTATCTGATCACCCTACTAATGTGGTCAGAAGTCTTAACAGCCAGGAACTAAGCCTAAACCTGTTTTCTTCTCTTTTAACCATCCCTCCTACTGACTAACAGAATTCTGCATCACCACACACTTCCTCTCTGAAAGAGATGGTGTCTTAACAAAAGGGCTTTGATTTATGTTAAAAAAAAAAAAATCTCAAAGCAACAAAAACAAGAGTTGTTTTTTGTCTAAAAATGGTCCTGGGCTGGATCTTTTGTGCTAAAAGTGAGAGTTTATATCCAGCAGATTAACCTGAAATATTATGGTTACTGTGCTGAAATATCTCCAGCTCACTTTGACTAAAGCAGCATAAATAATGTTCCCAATTTGTTTCCATTCATTTGAAGACAAAGAAATTATACTTTGCATTCTTTTTCAGTAAACGGTTAAATGTTAACAACATAATGATTTTACTAAAAGGCCCCCACAGTTTAACTGTAATCCTTATATTAGTGACACTTATACCAGTTTAACAACAGGGGGTGAGGGTGATAGTCTTTGCAAGTCATTACTTTTATTTGTGGTTTCTCATATCGGTATCAGCAATACTTCCTAGGAGTGATGGACCCAGAACAGACCTGCTGGGGAAATCACAGTGAGGTGCACAAGGACTGCAAGCCTGAACCCCTGGTGTAGAAGGAGAGAGATTTGGGTCTCTGCCGAAGAGAGGTGGACAGCTGTGAGCCTGAATCCCCAAATGGGTGCCCTGAAAGGATGCCAAAAAGGGGATGGAGGTGGGGTAAAAGTGCAGCTAACCCTGAAACCGAAATATCCAGCACCACAGATAACACAGGCCACTTACTTTAGGGAACCAAGTTTGAAAAGTATGGGCTCAGTTTTCCCTTCTTAAAATGAGGGTAATACTTCCCTACTTCAAAGAGAGCTGTGAGATTTAATTCCTTGTTTACGTGCTTGAGACCATTTGATGGAAAACGGTAAATGTTCTGATTGAAAGCTCACTGAAGCCAGTTGGAGTTGCTCCATGTAATTGAATTCAATAGGGTTTGGATCCTTCCTTAAGTATAATAAGAATGACGTAGCAGCCAGGATTCAGCAAGATCCTTACACATGCACCTAATTTTAAGCATGAGTAGTCCCCTTGATGAAGCCAGGCCGACACTCTTTCACACACTATTTTTGACAAAAAAAAATTATCAAGGCATTCTTTTATAAGAGCAACATTACACTTCTTACATATTCTGGCACATGCATCTTTTTACACTACAGTGTAATGGGTTCCAATTCACCTCTGCCACTGCATCACTGTGCAAACTTGAGCAAGTCACCTGTTTTACAGAATAAAGCACAGCCACGTTTGTAAAACTCTTTATAAGTGCTAAGTATTTAACAACATTAACAATACTTATTATTACTACGAATAATAATTTGTAAAGGGCTTTAAAGATGAAACACCCTCAATGTAATAGAGCTGGCTGGAGAAACTTTAATGAAACCATATTCCATCAGAATGTGGTTTCATTGAAATAGAAATGCTTTGGCAAACTGGAATGATTTCACTGGAATTTATTACAAACTCCTGTCCTGTTCAGACTTGTTGGAATGAAACATTTCAATATTTTTGTTTTGAAATGAGCAGTTTTTTGTTTTTGTAATTTTATGTTCTAATGTACAAAAAGTAAAAAATAAAAACTGAAGCACATTTTCTCTAAATCATGTATTTCAAACACCCTAAATAAATAAAAAAAACAATCAGAATTTTCCTTTGCAGTGACTTAAAAAAAAAATTGGTTTTCACTCTGATTTGAAATAAAGCCAAATATAGGAATCTAAAAATCCTTTGCACAATAGAATTTCCATCCTCCACACAACGTTACCACATAAGTAACGAGGATTATCGACTATCATTAATGCTTGAACAATGCTTTGAAGATGGAAAGTGTTCTATATTGGTTAAGGGTCAATTTTACTTTTTAATGACCATTTAACTTGCTTATGTCAGGATTGGATTTGATCCTATTCAGACACTACTAAACAAGGATGTTCCTTGCACTGAAAAAATACTCAGATGTTTATAATGGAAACAATAAATAGCACACATGATATTTTGTCTATTGCCTCATCAGAAGACTACGTTCCTACTATAATTCTGCATATATTTATAGCAGTTGAAACATATGAAGTAGGATAAGATTCTATGTTTACATGTTAATAGATCTACCTGACAAAAATATGTGACAATAAGACTTCTAAATCATAAGGGTTTTTTTTGTTTTTTGTTTTTGTTTTTGTTTTTTTTAAAAAAAAAAAAAACACCTGCACTTGTGTACTTGAAATAGACTTAAAGCAGCTAACATGATGACATCATTAGCTGCCCAATAGTTAAGGATCTGAGAGTAAAAATCTCAATATAATGATTAAAGGCTATGGAAAGACTCCATGGGAGTTGGATCAGGCCCTAAAATCCCCTTGTTTCACAATATAATGGTTGAATATAGTCTCCAAATTTCATACAGCAACTGAATTTTCTATACGATTTTTAAAACAAATATTTACTTTTTTTTTTTTTGCAGTGGAAATGCTGCTCCCTTTTGAAATTATGCTCAGTTGCTTTCATACCTCCTTTGCGAGTAGAGTGGCTGTTTTGTTAGGGAACCCAATCTCCAAACTTTACACCCATTCTGCTAACTCCTCAGATGTTAGCCACATTTGAAATTAAAAAACCAAACCAAACCAAACAAAAAAAACCCACAAGATTTGTTCCACTTATTCCTGATTCCATTTTAAAATGTGCCAATATTAGCTTTAAAAAAGTAGCACTGTTCAACAACTACTTCCATTTTCCAGCACTGCAGCCAGCTTCCGAGACTCAGCAGTTTTGATCTGAACATAAAACATGGGAGCCAATTATGCAGACAGGGCAACAGGGCAGTTGGAAGTATGCTGTGGGGAAGATATGTGGATCTGGGAGGCTTATCGGGCATGAGCAGATATTTATAGAATCACAGAATCATAGAATATCAGGGTTGGAAGGGACCTCAGAAGGTCATCTAGTCCAACCCCCTGCTCGAAGCAGGACCAAGTCCCAGTTAAATCATCCCAGCCAGGGCTTTGTCAAGCCTGACCTTAAAAACCTCTAAGGAAGGAGATTCTACCACCTCCCTAGGTAACGCATTCCAGTGTTTCACCACCCTCTTAGTGAAAAAGTTTTTCCTAATATCCAATCTAAACCTCCCCCACTGCAACTTGAGACCATTACTCCTTGTTCTGTCATCTGCTACCATTGAGAACAGTCTAGAGCCATCCTCTTTGGAACCCCCTTTCAGGTAGTTGAAAGCAGCTATCAAATCCCCCCTCATTCTTCTCTTCTGTAGACTAAACAATCCCAGCTCCCTCAGCCTCTCCTCATAAGTCATGTGTTCTAGACCCCTAATCATTTTTGTTGCCCTTCGCTGGACTCTCTCCAATTTATCCACATCCTTCTTGTAGTGTGGGGCCCAAAACTGGACACAGTACTCCAGATGAGGCCTCACCAATGTCGAATAGAGGGGAACGATCACGTCCCTCGATCTGCTCGCTATGCCCCTACTTACACATCCCAAAATGCCATTGGCCTTTTTGGCAACAAGGGCACACTGCTGACTCATATCCAGCTTGTCGTCCACTGTCACCCCTAGGTCCTTTTCTGCAGAACTGCTGCCTAGCCATTCGGTCCCTAGTCTGTAGCGGTGCATTGGATTCTTCCGTCCTAAGTGCAGGACCCTGCACTTATCCTTATTGAACCTCATCAGATTTCTTTTGGCCCAATCCTCCAATTTGTCTAGGACAAATTGAGGGACAGACCAAGTGAATGGGACTTGGAGAGCAAAGGGGTTGAGCAATGATGTGTATGTGGGAAAGGGCTGGAGAAAAGCAGAGACTTTTATACAGCGAGCTAGGTCAGAAGGGGTCGATGGATATGCAAAGTACCTGCAGCGCTCTAGCTTTGGCTCCCTGCAGTGTCAAGGAGCAGCACCAGGTGAACCAAGTGTCTCTCCACCAAGGGAGCAGCACATCAAGTTTTCTTGCAGAGCTGATGTGTCAGGGAACAGAGGCTCCAATACTGGGAGGGTCTCCCAAGCACTGATGTGTTGCAGAACCACTGGGCTCTCCCACCCATTCCAGACCAACACTACAACTCCAGGCTCTGTTAACCAGCACCCTCTTCCTGGTCATAACGCCTCACATCAGTGACCAGGAGTTCCCCGATTATGCCTCTTATACCCCTACACAATTTCCCAACTCCCCACAACAGTTCCTGCCCCCAAGACTTTCCACACTTCTCTTTCCACCAAACACTACCCCTTTTCTCCCTCTTGTTCCCCTCACAGTTCCTCTCCTCGTACTTCTTACAATCACATCCTCAGTCCCTACCAGGTCCCCCTACTTACAACATTCCAAATTTAAGCTATAATATACATCTGATTTCTAATATTACACATATCCATGTTTATGTTGATATATATATATATCACCTTATAGCTGAACGTGATGGTGGAGGGAGGAGACACATTATATCTTGTGCACATAGTGTGTGCCAGATAATGTGGAGAAGGGAAATAATTACTCCTAGGGTTGGGTGCAGACTTCAATGATTAGCTGACTTTTTTACGGTTGTGGTAAGTGCAACTGAGTTTTTAAACAAAGTTTTTTGTTGGGGGGATATTGCACAACAACTGTCCTGTGCACTGTCTGATCAGAATCCAGAACAGCTAAGCTTTACTCATTTGCGTGATAAAGCAAATGGTAGTTTTATAGAGTTTATGCATTCCAATTTGCTGATAACAAGAGACGGGGCATGAGGTTAGAGCTATTATTTATAAAAGATTGTGTTCAGTACAATTATAATTTACCAGTTGCACATCGGAGTAATCACATACGTATACAGAAACATATTAACACCCACATATAGAATGAATATAAAATTATTCATTATGCTAAGGGAGGCGCTTTCCCAAGAAAGAAAAAAGAAGTATGGCATTTTTTTTTCCTATTTGTGATCCTTCCAATGTGAATATAGCATCTACAGACATTTTATATATCGCTAAAAGAGTGTACATGTATGGAATAAATATATTTTTATACTCACACACACACACACACACACTTGGAATGTATAACATTCCATATATATTATACATTCCATATTTTACAGATTTCTACATGTAGTTAAGAAATTTCCAGATAAAGTTTAATTTTCTTTAGTTTCTTAGCCACAGGGGTTTTTGGGGACCAGATTTTGATCCTCTTACTCCCACTGAATGACACCTTACTACCATTAACATCATAGAGTAATGCAATACTCATTGTGAACAAGGATGACTTAGATTGAAATCTGTTTAATTCAGAGAATGTCTTTTACTGTATATTTTTCCAGTCCCTTGCACACTTGGGCCCTGAACTCCTGCAGCCTGTAAGTACAACTGTAATTCAAATAAGAAATACTACTGCATTTAATTAATATTGTTTTCCAGTTGTGCCCACTTTACAAACACCAAAGGTGGCAAGGTTTCTGCTCCAAAGAGCTTAGTAGCAGAAGAAATATTATTAAATAATGCTTCCAGAAACATTTTTAAGCAATGCTTCTTTTAGAGCTCCTCTTTTCTACTCAAAGCCTATTGGGTTAAAACAAATTATTCTGCTATATTCTAGCTTCAGAAACAACAACATACTTTAAAACATGAAGTAATTGATTTACTTACTTATAGAAAAATATACACGGGCTGCAGATATCTTTCAGGGGGAGGCGGGAAGGTATTTGCTAGGTTCCAATTTTTGTGCTTTAATACTTTGAGTTTTCTTTTCATCTGTGCACAGCTAGGCTAAATTCTGATCTCACTAATAATTCTGAAAACCCTATTGACTTCAACAGTTACTGAGACATGAAAGCAGTCCAACCATGTCTAGTCTCTTAAACTAGGGCCCAAAAGTGGCAAGGGAAAAGGCCTGAGACACTGACATTTTAAGGCTCAGAAGGAGATACGATTTAAAAATCCTATTTTTTATGATTCATACAATTTTATAAAACACAGAACTTGATGTTAATAGATAACCACTGATTTTCAACAGATGGGGATCTGAACCAAAACATTCTGCTTTATGCAGATGAGATTTAAGGACCTATTACAGTGAGATAAACATTCTATGCACCTTTCAGGAAATGAGTAATTCCCATTAAGATGAAACTAGAGATAAAAGTGTTGAATACTTCACAAAAGGTGCTCAATACCTTTGCTGAGTATCAATGTTTGCTGAGGAATTTTGTTTGATCTTTTAAGGACCATACAAGGTCTGAAATCCACTTGCGTGAAGTAATCTATGTTTCTACAGTATAACTGGGGAATATAAAGAACACATTCTTCATCACAAGTGCCATGCCCTACAACATAGTGGAACTTAGCAAAGTAGAAGGGATGGAAGATGAAGTTTCCCCATATACTCTTAACTTCAACCTTGGAAAGTCCTCTGGATGGCTTGCAGTCTAAAATTCCACTCTTAGCATTTCTAACGCACATGGTCAACATCTGCAATTTGTGCAAGGCGTTATTTAAGTCAGCATGTGTGTACATTTAATATTTTCTCCCAGAGCAGTAATAAAATGCCCAGAAAATGAAATCAATACACACACACCCTCAAAGCATGCCCTTCTAGTAACAATAATCATGCTTTAGTCTCATTGCTTTACTGTAATTGTCATTAGCTTGAAAGGAGGATAGTACAAAATGCATTGCAAGCAAACTGATAAATACTATATGGCAAGAGTCCTCTCTGCCGCCACACAACCCTATGGACACTTATGCTCCAATGTAAGAAGTGCAGGCAATCCTATCTGGAGAAACTCCACAGTGATAAAAAGGTGGTACTCTGGATATACAGCAATGCGAATGAGGGTATGGCCCTTTTTTCAGTTAAATGGATACCGGGGTTCAATTCTCTACTCATACAAGTCTCACACTGAGGAAAAACATCACTAATTTCACCAATGTAAGTGATAGGAGAACTGGCCTTTACCCCTGATCTCTTGCGTTCTTCAGCAGTCAGCAAAGCGGACCAAACTAAGAACTATATCCATTAGAGAACAGCATGTTAACCTTAGTTCCCATATTCTTGATCTAACTTTTATGACTAACTGTGATTCTTCTGGGATGTGGGTAGGTGAGGTAATATATTTTATTGGACCAACTTCTGTTGGTGAGGAAGACAAGCTTTTGAGCTGACACAGAGCTCTTTTTCAGGCCTGGGAAATGTACTCAGAGTTGGATACGCAGCGGTGAGATGTGGATAGTTACTGGGAAACAGATGAAAGAGAAAACAGTAAGTTACATGGCATTGTTTTCTGTGTGTTTCAGACACTTGCTGCCAAAAACCAGCACACCAATTCCCCACTCCCCAGGGGCTAAATTCTTTATTCAGGCCTTCCTATTTAAAACAAGCCACCTTTTACTACCTTTACACATGATGAGCGAGTAATATATTCTGCAAGGTGTCCCGTCAATTGAAACATTGTCCAGATGATTTTATTCTTACTCATTCAACACGTGGGTAGCTATGGAGATATCTAATTAATTTAGGGCCAGGTTCTCCCTAATTAAGTGGCACAGTGCATCATGGGATGGGAACAGCCATTAAGGAGCCTGCCTTAGAGATAATGTTCTGAACAAGATCTGTGCAGAACTTCAGTCAGAACTGCAGCTCCCTCATTTCTCTGCATCATCCCCCCCAATGCAGGTGGGTCCTAAATGTTATTACTGAGTTCTTAATGAGAAGGGGGAAAAGATAATCAGCTGCACTTAGCGGAAAGGTTATGTACCACACAGTTTCGTGCCAAAGTATTTTTCTTGTCATTTACAAGAATGCCAATGATCCTGTTATCAGAAGAATACAGTACCAGTGGTAAAATTAGCTACCAATGTTCTAAATAAAGTGCAAGTTTAAAAGGTTTGAATCAAAGAATGCCAGTTAAATATGGTACTGCCTTTCAGAAACATAGCACATTTCTCCTAATGCCTTCTTGATTAATTTCTTAGGTTGAATATTTTGTCTCGCTATGCATCTGTATACACACACAACTCTGCAGCTGAGCTTCGTAATGAAAAACTGTCATTTGAATTGACTCATTGTTCCATCATCATGACCTGTTTCATGGCTGAAAAGGTGACCTTAAATTGGGATATAATGCCTGAACTCTCAGAACATTTTTTTCAGGTGTGATTCTGCTTCCTTTCCCTCCCCAAAGGCTCCTTCCTCACTCCTGCAGTTTTTCTTATAGAGAGCCTTACAGAATTTAATGTGGTTGGAACTGATAGAGTGATATCGCAATTATTCAAAAATTTATAGAATTTAATGGAGTATATTTTTATAGAATGTTTAAACCACCCCTTATTCAGCATAGCACTTAAGCACATTTAACTTTAAACACATAAGTCCATGCCCACATAGCTTGAACAAGACAAAAAAAAATCTCTGTTCAATTCTACAAAGTGGTTCAAAAATTCTACAGAAATAAAGAACACTTGAGTTCAATAGGAGGCACTTTCGGAAATGTTCTCTACCTTCCCCCAAGATTTGTGACATTTCTCTTAATTTCTCCATTTCAAGTTTGGGAAGGCTGCATTATTCGCTAGTCATGAAGCCAGAAGTGAGTTATGCAGGTCAACCCAAATGAGTGTCAATGACACCTTTATATGTCATATATTCTATTTATGACACTACTTTTATAGAAAATCTATTTTGGAAATGCTTTAGATACTTTTAAAAGGATTTATTAGTAATATTTTTCATTTTGCTTGTAAAGCCAGGTTGTCTTACAACTAGTCTGAATAAGAGGAGAAAAAATATAAATACATTTAATGTTTTGTGATCTGCCATGACCACAAACAAGTTTTGTATCTCATTGCAAAGGGATGTTACCATCTCTTCATTGGAAGGGAAGGGGAGAAGGAACCGCCTGCCTAACTCTGATGGTACATTATATGGGACCTCAAATCTATCAATAGTACTGGGATGAATATTGCCAGGCCATTATGACTTTAGGGAGAAAAAGATTAATTCACTAGTGTTGTCTCAATAAGAAAAGGTTTCTGATCCAGTAACAGATTGAAGTCTAGCATAGTTGGAACTGTTAGTAATTGGAGCTCTGAGACCTTCTGTTTCCCTGATTTGGGAGGCTTTGAAGATCTCCTCTCCTTTCAGGAGACTGAGCCTGACTTGACAGTGGATCTGCAGTTGTGGTTCACAGGGACTACATGAGGAGGAAGGCCATACATACCTGTCCATTTGGGTTTGAAATGTAAAGTCTCGGAATATCTAACACTAATCCACCACTTGCTTTTCCTGAGACACATCAAACAGCAGTTGTGTGGATCTGATACCAGGAAGTGTAGAGATATGCCACACATCATTTATACCCAGGCTTTTTCTCTGGGGTTTAAGATCTGGATCAGCCATTGTAGACCTGAAATTCAAGCCAGTCCTGGAATTTATGTTCCATAAAATATGTCTGAAAATGACCTAGACTAAACCACAGCAAATGAAGAAATATGGGTTCCAAAATAAACAAACATGCAACCTGGGCCTGGAGAGAAGGTCCCAGTACTAACATCTATGAAAAGGGACAGCACTGTCCTTTTCTAATATTAGCAACAGATAATCATATCTATGAGGGAGCGCTCATGAGGCGTCCCAAGAAGCACTGCTTTTGTAAAGGTTCCTGAAGTTCATTTATCTGGCATGTGTGTCCCAGAGCCATGGGGAAATGATCACTTTCACCCCCTCATACTCATGTCTTTTCCTTGAGTTATTCAACTTCTCTCCTTATGTGCACCAGCCATTGTCCTTTGCAACACACATCACTGGGAGAGAAAACCTCTACCCATGCCCTTTTGTCTGAGGCTGTGTGTGTGTGTGTGTTGGCATGTGGTGGGAGTAGGCTCCAGAAACACTTTTTGCTCTCTATATCATTCCTTTTCACTGCAGGATTTTGGTTTTTTTAGAGGCAGTGTGTGTGAAACAGTCACGCAACAGTATTTACTAAAAAGTATAGAGGGAACCGTATCAAAATAAAATGAATGGCTCCCACACCATACCTAATCTAATACTTGGCAAAGTTTAGTTTTTGCTTTGCCTTAGCTTAGTAACAGAGAACAAAGGAAAATCTTATATTTCTAAAAAGCAAGTCTGGTCTCTGACCTACCTCGTCAGAGTGAAAGCCTCTCACCACTGCATCCAGATTGATCTCTAGCTTCTCTCCTAGACCTATTTATTATTTCCCATCAACCAAGCTCAGCACATCCCATTTTCCCAATATGGTTATTTTCTCTCACACACACAAAATAGGGGTCTGGGAGCAGGGACACCCTTTACGCATCAGGAAATTGTCCAATGAGGAAAAGATAGCCCATTAACAATTAGTAGTAGCTGCCTTTTGATGTCTAGTACCAGCCATCCACAGTTCCAGGTGTCTGGGTGGAACCAGTTTATCCAGGTCTTTGTTTAAAGTCTTTGGTTTCAATTCTCCCTTGCCATGAAATACACAGTAATATGCAGAGGCAATCCTCAGGATTTGCGTTTTGTTGGTTTTTTAAAATTTTTATTGGCAGCTATTAGGGGTTTGCAGTTTGGAGCATTAGTCGGTCCCAGTATAGATGAATTATTGATCAGAATGCAGGTGAAGCAGGTCAAGGAGTAGGATAAATGCATTTTTACCATGAATATTACCACCATATGTGTTACACACATATGCATTTACATCTAGTATATAGATATAAAATGTACTTTGAGAAAGATGACAGAGAAAAAAGACCTGTGCTATGAAATGGGAAACATTTTGTGAATTGCTCCAGGATTCTTCAGTATATGGCAACCGAACTAGATCAGGCAGGATTACATAACTTTTCCATTTATTAACACAATTTGGTTATTTTGGGTCTCATTTTCATAACATCAAGGCCCAACTCTGAATACATTTGCACAAATAATTACAACAATTGAACACACAAACATTTACGAGTACAAACAAATGGCCAGTTTGCATGCTTTTACTGCTCTGTCTATGCACACAAATTATGAATTGACCTTAAGCTGCAACTTTCTGAAAAATCAAACTTTTATACTCTATCTCTGGGAATCCCTTGAATAATCAAAGAAAGGTACACCAAATAGGATAGTGCTTTTCCTTCAATTTATAATTTTTGTAGTAACTACATAATTTGTTTTGTTCTAATATATGCTTAAAATAGACATGACTATGTAATTTATTTTTGTTGTTACTTTGTTTTATCATTTCTAGCAATCACTTGATTATTAATTGATTAATACAGTTAGTAGGCTTTCTGAATAAATGCAAGAGGGCTGCAGGGTGTGACACAAGCTAATGAGATGGCAATGTGTTCACCAGTACAGGATATTATCTGTATGACAGAAGCACATTGAAGCAATAAACTCAGTCAGAATCAAGACTGAGTAAAGTTAAGAACTCAGAGACAAGAGGGGAAAAAAAGTCAGGAGAAGAATTTGAAATTGTAAAAGACGAGACATCAACTAGGAGGAATTTAAAAAATAAAGCAATTTTTTTTTAGTGGCATTAGCTGCAGTGGACTGTGCAAAACTGAATTGATCAGGATGCAGCAGCTCTGCAGAGTGTGGAGGTAAGATTAGTAAACAAGTGCCAGTTTATTTACTGAGAATTATTGCAGAGAGTAACATGATCGGGAACAAGGTCAGACACAGTCTAACAGTGCCATAGAGTCAGAGCAAAAAGTGTGGAGTGACAGGGAAAGTAGGGAACAAGGAGAATACAACAATATTCTAACACAAATTTTTACTTGTTTTCTAGAAACATGTGCACTGCCCCGTCCCCCCAATATACTAAGAAGGGCTAAAATTGGTGTAAATGTTCAGCATTTTCTGGGCTCTCATCCACTGCTGGCCATTTGAAAAGCTCACCAGTTTGAAAAGTGCTTATAAAATACAGTGTGATTGTATCTGTGCTTCCCAAAGGAATCATGCTGCCAATGTGTTGTATAATAAATTCAGTCCATAACAAAAATGCTTTAAATACACAGCATGGAAGAGAGGGGAAAACAGCAAAAAGGAAAAACTCTAAAAAGCTACAAAAACAGAAATGAAACTTTAAACACAGGACTGTGTAAACATCTTAGGGTTTTATTTTGTTTTAAAGAATTCAGTCATCTAATGCACTTTTTTTTATCCTCACTCCTATGCAGAGTTTCTGTATTCTGCTTTAATAACTTCTCCTTCTGCTGCCTCCCACAATCTCTTTGCTGACTGTTTGTGTTTATGTCCAGCCCTTCCCTGCGCCACATAACATAGCTGGAAAACCCAAGAACCACCCACTGTAATACATAGTTGTATTGCTCCGACCATTAGAGTTTGCACAACTGCTAGAGTTTGCTGCCAATCCCCTGTCAGGAGTTATGAGATTAACTGATATTGTTCAGATCAGCCTAGGACACCAAGTGAATTTTGGAAGGATTGAGGAGTTAAACTAAAGTTACTGAACTGTACACAGCTTAGATACCAAGATGACTGGTGCTGTAGAAAGATGAGGGATAGCGGGAGATGGGTTGGAAATAAAAAGTTAAGTAATCACAACTGATGGCAGTTTCCCATGTTACAGCATAAGCTATATCAAATCTAAATATAGTGAATGCTCATTTATAGCATCATTTTATTATTTAATATAGACACAAAAGTATAAATGAATATAGTTAGTTATGCTCAAGTTTCATCCAATAATATGTGGGATAGAAAAGAGAGAGGCTGCTTATGAACCAATAGGTTTAATGATATCTTTGCAAACTAATATTGAGATAGCAAAAGGAATGTCTCTCCAAAACTACTCAGGGCTTCACCTTTCTACCAACCAGCTAGTCTGGTTTTAAGGATTTTTAGAAATACAGAGAGCCAGATTCTCAACTGGTATAAATCTGAATAGCATTACTGAAGTCAAATGATGAGACACCAAATTTCATCAGCTGACAATCTGGCACATTGTGTCGTATCGTTAAGCAGTTCATTGTGCCTTAAAATACTGATAGGGCCAGATTGTGTCTGGTGCTGTGGAGGACTGACAGTGAGAAAGGGCACAAGGAGCTGCAATTGTAACACTGACAGCTCGGCAGGATCAAACCTGGGACCTATGGAGCTAAATGCATGAGCCTCTACTATATGGGCTAAAAGCTTTATGGCTCTTAGCTAAGGCTGTAGCAGATTCATTAATCTCTAAGTGGTCTCAGTGCCACTAGAGGGGGAGAGAGCAGCACACCCATGAGGTGTGTGGGTTACACAATCGTGCAGGTTTCTGTAGGCATCGTCATACTTTCAGGGTAATTGCACCTGTACCTCCACCATGGTCCACTACAGGAGTTTGCTGTCAGACTTCAAGTCTCCTGCTATCACCTGTCTCTGGGCAAGGATCATTGTCCCACTCCCTTCTGACTGGAGGGTTTAAAGCTGCACAGTGCCCTGCTTTACACTGATATCCCCAGCAAGCTAATCTGCCTAAAGGCCAACACCTGTGCTTGGCTTTCTCTATGAGGGCTATGGATAGTGTATTGCCAGCAGTGAAGTTACCACACAGTTCCTGCTAAGCAAGCACACTTATTCTTAAAAAGTTAAAGCACTACAGAAAAAAATATAAAAACAAAAATATTATTCATATGCTAAAAAGCTTCCCAGAGGTAACCCATTAGCTGTGGTAACCCTTCCCCATGGAGTAGAACCCAATCATAAATAAACCATTCATAGATTTAATGCAACAGACCCCAAATTACATTACTACATGAAATTGCATATCTGAACACAATCATAGTTCTTCAGCTCCCTTAAGTGCAAGGACTGCCTGTGATTAATACCACTAGTCACGTCAAAGGGAGCAGGGAAGAAGTCGTGCCCTGGCTAAAAGGAAACACATTAAGTGCCCTCCCCTACTGCTTCAGGAGGCATCAGGTCTGTCTCAGTAACAGGCTACCTGCAGATTCCACTGGTGGAAGTAACACCACCAACCCAATGCAGGCTTTTGTCTTTAAGGCACAACTGAGCCCATAGCAAACAATATCTCTAATCTAAACTTTGTTTTATCTAGGGCTATATAGAAATACACAGTACCAGCAACATAATGCTCATGAATTGAAAGCTGCTTATATCTAAAGTTCAGGCACAAAAAAAACACCACATCTTCTTAGCATGGCCGTCTAAATTATTCCATTTAAGTTGGCTCAGCATACTTCAAATACACTGCTACAAGGTCCAGATAACAAGGTTTGGTATTGTAATTATATTATAATTTCCACCACAATAACTAAAATTTCTCTGGTTAGCTGAAATAGGTTAATGGTCCCTTTCTGGAAAGCTTGCCCCATAGGGAAAGGAAGTTACCTAAAGGGAAAACTCTAGTGCTTATGCTTTAGCGGAGCAGGTGTTCAGATCACTGTCACCACAAGCTAAATTCCATTGATGGAAGAGTCTGCCAGACAGTTAACTCCATAAATAACATATCAAAAGAAAAGCTTCAGATTGCTGGAAGAGCCAATACACTGAAGGAAATTAAAACTCAAGCTACTCAAAGCTAGTCATCATAAGAACAAGACTGCATTTGCCCCTGCATAATTTCATTACACACAAGAACAAATTTTCGTGCTCTTTTTCTGGTATGTCAGGAGACTATTGTCATCTCAACGAAATCAATGAAGTCAATAGCAGACTTGTGTTTGTGTATTCAAATGTTTATCCAAATCTAGTAAACAAAAGCAAAAACCTAGATGAGATTTTAAAATTGTTTCAGTATGAATAAGTCTACTGTGGATCAAAGAGAGACTAACTCAATAAGTACTATTTAGATTATAATAGACCTCAAGAAGAATGAAAAAAGTTGGAATTTAAAAAAATATATATATATAGGAAATGCAACGTTACAAACAGAAGACTGCTTCACTGATTGGAGGAATGCATACATCAAAATATTTTGAGATGACTTTCTAGACAAAATTGACATCCTAGACACAAATATACCTTTAGATCTCCACAGCAACTGGAGAATACGCCAGGAACAATTAGTTTATGTATCAATTCCTGCTAAGAGAAGCACTGATTGCTAAAGGGATCGTTTGACAGAAATGGAAATCCTTTGCGTCTTTGAATCCCGTTTATGGGCCTAATGGCCTGTGTAAGTGTTACTACTGTAGCACGCCTCCTTTCAAATAAAAGGCCAGATGGCTTATAAAATATTTGTAAAAAGAAAAGGAGTACTTGTGGCACCTTAGAGACTAACCAGTTTATTTGAGCATGAGCTTTCGTGAGCTACAGCTCACTTCATCGGATGCATAGCATATCGTGGAAACTGCAGAAGACATTATATACACACAGAGACCATGAAACAAAACTTCCTCCCACCTCACTCCCCCGCTGGCAACAGCTTATCTAAAGTGATCCTCAAGTAGAGCCATTTCCAGCACAAATCCAGGTTTTCTCACCCTTCCCCCCCCCCCCCCACACACATACAAATTCACTCTCCTGCTGGCAACAGCCCATCCCCCTTTGAAACCCCTCTTTATAATGCGCATGATAATCAAGGTGGGTCACCTCCAGCACTAATCCAGGTTTTCTCACCCCCCCCCACACCCCCCCCCTTTTCCAAAAACCACACACACAAACTCATTCTCCTGCTGGCAACAGCTCATCTTACAATGTGCACAGCAATAATCCAAGTTTAACCAGAGCGTCTTGGGGGGGGGTTATTGCTGTGCACATTGTAAGATGAGCTGTTGCCAGCAGGAGAATGAGTTTGTGTGTGTGGTTTTTGGAAAAGGGTGGGGTGTGTGGGGGGGTGAGAAAACCTGGATTAGTGCTGGAGGTGACCCACCTTGATTATCATGCGCATTATAAAGAGGGGTTTCAAAGGGGGATGGGCTGTTGCCAGCAGGAGAGTGAATTTGTATGTGTGTGTGTGTGGGGGGGGAAGGGTGAGAAAACCTGGATTTGTGCTGGAAATGGCTCTACTTGAGGATCACTTTAGATAAGCTGTTGCCAGCGGGGGAGTGAGGTGGGAGGAAGTTTTGTTTCATGGTCTCTGTGTGTATATAATGTCTTCTGCAGTTTCCACGATATGCTATGCATCCGATGAAGTGAGCTGTAGCTCACGAAAGCTCATGCTCAAATAAACTGGTTAGTCTCTAAGGTGCCACAAGTACTCCTTTTCTTTTTACGAATACAGACTAACACGGCTGTTACTCTGAAACCTATAAAATATTTGTTCAGCCTTTCTAGAGATGGAGGAGTAAAGTGAAGAGTATTAAATAGCACTCATGTCACGTGTACCTTTTCTTGTTTAAGAATAACCATGACTGCTGAATGGCCCAGCAACATCTCTGGAGGGGTGGAGATTATATATTTCGATATAAAAATATTAGCCTTTGTGTTGTATATCATGTCTAGATACTACCGTGATTGGCACATTATGGGCAGATGACATGTAGATTAATTCAGGGTTCAGATTCTAGCTGTGGTGGGCTCTGGGAGCACCTTACCACCAAACAGTTTCAAATGCTCACACTCCAGAAAATTCCATTGTGACCAGATATATCCCTTATTCATACCTTACACACTATTGTAATAATCTTTGTACAGAATATGCCTTGTGAGAGATCATCTGAAAACTAATAGCTTGCTGATCAATAATATCATTGTGAAATGTATGTAGCAACATTATATGTAAATGTATGAAATCCCCCGTATGATGTTCAAAACCATGTAGCTCTGCCCAAGCACAAGTATCCTGAATAAAGAAGTGTGTTTACCTCATTTTACATACAGGTAGTAAAGAGGGTCCTCAGGACAGCAGGGAAAGGAGATGGCAGGAGACAAAGCAAGTTTGCATTTCAGCAAACACAGGTGAGAAGATCATGGTGATTCCTTCGCCATAGACTCCATGTTGCTTCCTATACTGTTTGAAGAAAACTTTGCTTTGGGGTAACCCACAGAAGAATTCATTTCAAAAGTTAACTGGACTATTTAAAAAAAAGTAAAAATAAAAACAAAAAAACAACCAGGGAAGAAAATCCCAAGGTTGTGAGGTGTGTGTGTCTCTCTCTCTCTCTCGTCCTTTGATTTGGGGGAAGATCCTGACATGAGAATTTGGTCAGCCATGTTGCTGGAAACCTGTGGGAAGGATTTTATTTTGAATCAAGTCTAGCCTGTTAAGTTTTAGTTGCTAGAAAGCATTTCTCTTGTAACTATTTCTGACTTTAATACCTTATACTTGTACTTGCTTAAAACCTCTCTCCAGAGAGAAACTTGTTTTATTTTTAATCTAAACTAATCCAGTGTTGCATTTAAACCGAACTGTTTGGTAACTCCAGTTAAAGTAGCAAACTGTTGAATACGGACCCTTTACAGGGGCAACAGACCTAATATCTGAACTGGCCAGGACAGCGCTGGGCATGCAGAACACATGTTTTGGGAAAATTCAGGACTAGGAGCATGTCAGGGTCACCCTGTGAGCAGTCACCAAGGCTGGTGGAAGCCATATGGTGACTGGAGTGACTGACCAGTTGCTGAGGTCAGCGTTGCTGAGCCAGGGCTGTAGCCAGAGCACAGACACAATCTAGGTGAGCAGCCCTGGTTGGGAGCTACCACAGCAAAGCACTATAAGACGCTCAGGGTTGCCGGGCTGGTGGTGTCAACACCTCACTGGTATGGATTGCACTCCAGAATGAGACATCCAGATCCGTATCCTAGTCTGGCTCAATGTGGGATGTTGACTCTGTATGTCAGAGCATGCAACATTTTAGTTGGGTTCTCAGTAACTGATAGCTTTGTGAATAACAATATGACATCAGAAGTCAAGGTGAAGAGAAAGACATTAGATGCCAATTTCTATGATCTCCCTCTCAGTCTCATGTGTTCCCATAATATCAGCAACCACTTTTATAAAGATATTTCTGTCACCTGTTCTCTCACAGCCTGGGTTTCCTCCTTTTTAGTTAGGCTTTTCTGTGTTTCTGTCTGACTGCAGCAAGAATGATGACAGCACCTTGTTAGATAATCTTCTGGTCTGAGTGTGAGACTGAAAACCCAGGATGAAGTCCAAGAATTGTTTACATTTTCCCCAACATCTCATAGCTATTAAACTGCAATTATTTAATAATTCCAAATTATCTTAAATAAAAAGAAGTGTGTTCAAAAGAGAAATGAGATAGTCAGTAAAATGAATGTAAATCACAAAACTTTAGGCACAGTCTAAAGCTCGCACACATCTCAGCACACAGATTTGAAGTTCTCTACTGCTCCTGATAAAGTTTATATAGAAATAATAAATCATAAAGTGTTCAGTTCAACCAAGATTGTTCCACCCCCTCAGCTAACCTGTCTGGTCTTGCTCTACCTCCAGATAATGTGTCTGAGTTCCCTTATCTAGCAACCAGCCTGCAGCATAGAGACTGGCTCTGCTTTTAGGTGACTCATAGGCCAAGTTGCTTAAGTATTGAGGGGGAGATTTAGCATTCTTCCCACATTGCTCTAGGTGCCATAAGCGCTATTTCACCTTCTTGAAGCTGGCATCCTTAGCCATCAGTTTAATGACTTTACTATCAAGCTTTTAAGTTAGTCTGTTGTTCCCAGGGAGCAGTTTAGTACACATGGTGTTAAAGGGGTCCTTGTCCAGGCACGTTCCCAGTTCGTAGTTGTTTATTCCATTCCCCAGCTGTTTCACAGACAGCGTATACCGAATTTGGAAATATCACAGACATACAAAATGGCTTGCCATAGAAACACAACCCATCACATATACACAATTCTCTATGGGTTTACTTTGTTAAGCAAGTCAGCATGATGAAATGGTATTCCCAAATCAACACCAACTTCTCCCTCTCAGGCTTGCATGTGTAGCTGACTCCGTATTCTTAATGAAAGTATTTTTATGACATACAGTTTGACATCATCAAATCACATGTGTAGCTTTGTTAGAATTAAAGCTTCAAGAGTAACCAGAAAAATGACCTATTCCCTGATCTGATCCTTGAGCACATCACATTTACACTTTCATAACTGCCCCATAACATCAGTCACGTTAAAGGGTACAATGAAAATTGAACCCTCTCTGAGTGTAAGCAAACCACCGCTGTTCAATTTTAAGCAGCATGGGGAGGAATCTCTCACAGCTAAAGGAAATATTTATTACTGTAATAAGTTCTGTTCTTGAGAAGTAGTGTCTGATAGCAAGAAAAAGGAAGCACACTCATAACTCATTAATACTTTCTAACCTGTCTTTTTCTCTATCAATGGCATTTCTATTTCAACATCCAATTCCAATAGAAAGAAAACAAGATTCTAAAGCATCCAAGACAGTGTTAATGGTTCATATAGCACCCAAAGTACATATCCAGTACATAAAAAAGGCATGAT
This sequence comes from Chelonia mydas, assembly GCF_015237465.2. Classification (NCBI taxonomy): domain Eukaryota; kingdom Metazoa; phylum Chordata; order Testudines; family Cheloniidae; genus Chelonia; species Chelonia mydas. Next base: position 102,944,498 of record NC_057852.1, read on the forward strand.
CCCTTCCCTGAAGAGTTTACTATCTAAATTTGAACATAATACAATGAATGACAGCAAACAGTACATAGGGTTAAAGGCGGTGGAGGAGGGTTACAAAAAATATTTATAAGATTGCTTAGCATGCTATGTATGTTCCATCATCATCCCTTTCATATATACAATTAAAATTTTAAAGTACTGGTTGTTATTGAGGAGTTATTTAGTTTCATGTTAGCAGGAGAATCTAGGTGGCTTCCTTAATAACTCAAGAAATCTATAGTCACTTCTCAATTATCTAATCTAATCCAAATAGAATTATGAAAACACTGCTGCTAATTCTGATGTACTTAAGACATCATGCCAGATGCAGACACACAATGCAATATACAATTCAAATTTGTGAAATTTTCTCCTAATAAGATATATAAGGAAAACTAATTTCTCCTCTCTAATCCACACTTCTTATCTATAATCTGCAATGTGGGTCTCTATCACAAATATTGCACTTATTCATTGCACAGAATTGTATTGAGTCAATGGGAGTTCCATGCAGTAAACAAGTACAAAATACTACAAAAACCTACTCTGTGAATAGGATATCAAGAGTGTAGACCAAAGGGGAGAATTCTTGCCTGTGGTTTTGATCATTCCTTATCGAAGCCAATGGGAGTTTTGCTATTGACATCAATAGGAGCAGTATCAGACTCTGTAGTTGAAATTATATAGACAAATTATTTCAAAAGGAATTATAAAATGGCAACAATGTTTGTCTCTAGGGTTTTGTGCACTGTGTTAGTTCTTCAGGAGAGTCTTTTCCCAATAACAGTCAGTACTATCACAATTGTACTTGGAATTGCAATTTAAATTAGATGCTTTAAAATGCATCAATATCATTAATTTCTTACCTTACTATATTAGTTCTTCAAAAGAATCAATTCTCTCTAACAACGAGAAAACAAAGTCACTGCCTACATCTAGCTTTAATTAGTATTATCTGCATTAATTGTCACAGTTGATAAATAAGCAGCAAAATATTTATAATGATATTGTATTTTAAGATGTAATAACCATTTTAAGCTTCTATTTATATCACCTTAAACTCTGAGTCAAAGCAGGATTTTTTTTACAGAAATGAGCGAGTATTATTGTTTGAAAATCTATACTGTGCATAGTAATATCATACAAGTTTGTTTATGGACCAAATCCTTATTCTGTTTGGAGTTTATCCATAAAATGGCAAAAAAACCAATATGTTCTTTAATACAGAGTCAATTCTATTGGAATAGTAGAAGCTAAGCTTCGGTCATAAACTATTGCACCTTGTGGTTCCCTTCTAGGAGCCAGAATTGTTCATGTGTGCCTATTGTATAGTGGATCATACAAGGCATAACTGCAGCTTGCCCAATGAGGTAAGGTGTGCTGTGTGCTGATGTTGCCACATCATTTTCTGTGATAACAGCAGTTAGAAATGTAATAATGAAGGAACAATTCACTAAGGTATCAGGGGGGTAGCCGTGTTAGTCTGTATCAACAAAAACGACAATTTTATTTTATCTGGCAATAATCTCTAAAGCATTCCCATAAAATATTACAGAGAAGAAAAAATAAATCAAACACTTTAAAAATGAAGCTGATTATAATTGTATAAATGTGCATAAATCAGATAAATACTATGCCAGTATTTATGTCAGTGTATTTAGGGATCACAAATATGATTACTTTGGGCCTCTCCCAGCAATTAATAGCCCATATAGTTATGTCCACGAGTATACAATAATTGAACTGTTTTCCCAGCTCTGGTTAAGTCATTTTCATTGTAAAAATATAGGCAATCATGTAAACAATACGATATAGAACAAGTTCCATGTATAAACATAGTGTTTAAATATCTTCATCTTATTGACAAGTAATTTATATTTTTAAAACATCTTTCAATATTAAGATTATTCTACATCTAAATATACAGTTATAAAAAGTGAAAGCAAGTGAATTGCATTATTCAGCAGAGAGTTATATTTACAGACACAGTTTTCCAACTTTCTGGAAATAACCCATCTTAGTTGACAAAAAGTATCACGCTAAAGGTTGAAGAGAGTCAAAGAACCACTATCTCCAGCAAAAGCGTGTGCATACTTTCCCTGTTGACTGCCTACTTTCATGTGCAAAAACACACCTGGTAAGTACCAGAACAGGTGAAGAGATGCCACTGTAATAACCCCTGCAATCTGCCCATACAAAGAAGACGGTACAGTTCACATAAGAAATTAAACTTTCTTATTTCATTAAACACTGCCGCACTTGGACAGCATCTGTGTTTTGTCACAGCTTATTTTATTATATGCAGGGCTGGCTCTAGGTTTTTTGCCGCCCCAAGCAAAAAATTTGCCGCTCCAAGCTCAGGTGGGGTTGGGGCTCGCAGGCGGCGCTGGAAGTGGAGGGAGTGATGTCACCTTCTCCCGGCACCTGCAGGGGCTTTACCCCCTCCCAAGCCCCCGGCCACGCAGAGAAGCCCCTATATAAGGGGTGGCACAAGGCAGCGCAGCAGCCAGTGCACAGATGAGGTGGCGCAGCCCCGGAAGGACTAGCCCTCTCCTCCCCAGGTAGCGGCTGGGCCCTGGCAGCTCAGCATCCCGGGGCTGGGGCTTCCCCTTCCTGCTGCGGCAGGGGGCACGGCATCCTCACCCCATCTAAGTGGTGCAGCTCTGAGAACGCAACTGCCCCCCCCCCCCCCCAAAGGCTGGCCGGAATGCAGCCCCTGGAAATATGCCACCCCAAGCACGTGCTTGCTTTGCCGATGCCTAGAGCTGGTCCTGATGTGCACCCTATCTCTTCTTTCAGACGTACACTCTTGTCTTATGCAGTGATAGGAGAAACTGAAGTGTTTAAGGAGGTCTACTTTTTTTCCCTACTACTACAAAAAAGACCTTAATTTTTTATAATAGAAAGTGAAGATTACAAGAGGCTTCAGATCCATACACTACTGCTGAAAGGGCAGTTCTGAGCAATTCAGGGGACAGTTTAAAACTGCTTCTTTTTTCCCCTCATGGCCCTTTCACCAGATTTAGCCATACTCCTCCTTCAGCTGAGATTTTCTGTTGCTTTAATATATTTTAAAACTCAGCTCTACTCTGAAAAGCAATTAAATTAAAATGATGCCATTTTATTCAACAGATCTGCTACGTCTGTGTATCCAGGATCTGAGGGTATGTCTACACTGCGCTTAAAAAACATTGGCTGGCCCATGCCAGCTGACTAAGGCTCATGGAGCTTGGGCTAAGGGGCTGTTTAACTGTGGTGTAAACATTTGGGTTGGGGCTGTGGTCCAGGCTCTGGGACCCTGCCAGGTAGGAGTGTCCAGAGCTCAAGCTGCAGCCTGAGCCCAAAATGTCTACATGGGAATTAAACAGCCCCTTAGCCTGAATCAGCTGGCACAAGCCAGCCACAGGTTTTAAATACAGTGTACACATACCCATAGTGTCTAATTCACTTTAGGTATGTCTTCCTGCAGAGTTAACCTGGGTACTTGCCCAGGTTTTAGCTCTATTCCCACCCACCCCTCCAAAGAAAAACCCCTTGCCCAGGTTTGAAGATGCTTTAAATCCAGGCTGGTTTATTCATCTAGAGTTTGGGTGCTGCCCTCACTTGGGCTGGAACGTACCCACTTTGCAGACAGAATTCAAGGAAATACTGCTGGCAGTCCTCTAATGACCTTTTCACAATTCTCCCTGGAGGACAGACAACTTCCCATGCAATTGACAATTCACTGGGAAAGAATCCTCAGGTGTGTCAGCTCAAAGAACCATGGGATGTTCCCCGCCCCGCCCACACAGGCAAATGCAAAAAGAGTAAGGACGGGGTAACATGACTATGACTTTCCTGTGGAAATGCTCATACCTGGGCTAGGCTAACCCAGGTGCCAATCATCCAAGTTTAACTTTGCAATGAAGACATAACTTATTTTTGTCAGGTAGGGTTTCATTACTATTTACTCCTATTAGCCCTACAGGGCAAGCACAGGTAAGAGAATTAGCTGAATTATGTGCTTTATTTAAGCATTATCAACAGAACTATGTATTGCAATCAGTTACACCTGGGTAACCCCACTCACTGATGTTGAACATGTGTTAGCAAGGACATAGTTTCAAACCATTGGATGCATATAATTCATCCTGTAGAACCTTTATTACTGGTGATAATGCACAGGAACAAAAGAGTCCAGACTAAGTTTTTAGGGCAGGCCATTATTATAATAATAATAATAATAAAAAAAAAATCTAAGTATAAACTGAGGCTATTCAATATGGGAATCATTGACAGTAAATTTTCAAGCTCACAATGGAATTTTTTACTGTCATTTTCAGGGAACAGCTGTACATTCAATGTCAATGTAATTGTTTAGGCAAAAATAAAACTTAAAAGTAACCCAGGCACCTGTATATCTTGGTTGCCAGCCTGGCAGAGGATGATATAGGGTTATCATATTTGATTTTGGTTTCTAAAACTCTTCTAGTGATGAAATACCTAATAGAAGCTGTCTTACTCCTTCAGATCAGCCCTGGCACTCAACTGCTCTCCAGAAAAAGTTTGGGTAGCTTTGACATTTTATTTTATTTCAAAAGCTGAATTGGGAGACAGTTACCAATTCCTTTTCTTAAGCAACAAAGCTTTAATTCAGCCTTTTGTCTGCAAAGAATACAAGCACAGCAGATTGCTCTGAAGCTATGATGCTGAATGTTTAAAGTTTTTAGTTCCAAGCTGTTTTTAAATCACTTTAATTTCTTTTCCTTTCTTAATGCCAGCTGCAGATAGTGATGGCACTCATCTTTTTTGTGCCTTCTGGAGGGCCCCAAAAATGTACAAAAAAAGGGGCTGGCATGTACACTGGAAAGTTCATTTCTATCTAGGAAGGTTGTTACCCAGGGGAGGAGAGACGCTGAAAAAGAAGACTCAGCATCTTTCTCTTTCCTTTCATGCTTGGTTACTAGAGCTCGGGAAACAGTCTGCAGCAATGGATACTGGGGCCCTAGAGGAGAATTCCTTGGCTAGTACAGCTGTCTATCATATTTAAGAAGCTTCTGCTATAGATATATACTATCCATTCCCCCTCTCTGAACAGATATTTCCTTTTTTTTTTTTCCTGTTTTAACTGAAGACTTTATAGGAAAACAGATTTTTCCCATCACTGTTTTCTTTACTCTTTATTTGAATTACAGAACATCTGATATAATGATCAGAAACTTATTAATATAAGAGTCTGACCTGTTAACTCACATCCAAAGCCAAATTATAATTATTCTTTACTTACAGCACATCAGCTAATTTGGTACTCACAGTGCAGAATTCTTAAACAGCCAACTTCTTTCTAATTTCTAGGTTGTTTCCGTGCAGGTCTGGCTGAAATGTTACTAAAGTCTAGATAAATTAAAATCACTACATTGATTTTGTCCGCCAACCAGTCACTGGCGAAGAATGCACTTATACTTTTATGGCATAATACGTTTATGAAGCTGTGCTAACTATCACTGATCATGCTCCTTTTGGCTAAGGGTATGAGCCACAAAGAAAAACTCCAGACCCAGGTGCCTATGTCCCCATGCATAACATACTGTGATTCACGAAATTCCTGCCTGGCTACCACCAAATCCTGTAGGTGCCTAAACTCATTCAGTGGCTAACTTTCTACTGTAATAGTTCCGACATGCTTAATTTAAATCCCTGGGGCTTGCATACTGCTGCTTTTCTCTAGGTATTTGGATATATCCTGCTTAAGCCCCAGAGCAATTCATGAACTAGGGGAACTTAGGCATTTGGCCACCCACCTTGTGTACAGACCCTGACCCAGTAGGTGTGCTCAGAGGCCACTACCTGGATTGGGTCTCATTCAAAATTCAGATGGAGGAGGAGGAGATGGTGGTGCCCACCTTGTCACTTTTTTCTTGGGGGTTAGAGAGCATTCTCCTCAGATATAGGAGACCCAGGTTCAACTCCCTCCCTGTCCTCCAAAGGGGGAGAATGGAGACCCCTTACCCCCCTGCCCCCCATGGGTGCCCTAACCACTGGACTACAGAATCAGCCCAGCCCAGCCCAATGACAATCTACAGTGGCACCATCACTGGGTGTGAGAGAGAACTCATGACTCTGTATCCCAGTGGTTCGGGCACCCAACTGGCAGGTGGGAATCCAGGATGTGGTTCCCCCCTTGCTCCTATCTCACTTGCATTATTAATCCATAGTGAAACAGCTTCAATAGAAGATTGAGGGAGCCTCTCATCAGAATATCTCAGAGATTAACGCATGCTCTCCTGAGAGTTAGGATATGAACAGGGGAACTTCCTTCTCTCTCTCTAGTAGAGAGGGGGGAGTTGAACCTGGGTCTCCAACATCCCAGGTGAGTGCTATGACCGCTGGGCTAAACGTTATAAAATGGGCAACACCACCACCTCCTCCCCACTGTGGCCCTTTTGTGGAGAGCAAGGTAGGCACCTAACTCCAAGTAGTGGGTTTCCATTAATTGATCACACCACTCCACAGCCTGAGATAGGTTTGGGGCTTAGCACACACCCCTCTGGCTGGTGTCTCCCATTGGCTAGCATAGGCAGCTCCCCTGGCTTTTGTGGATCCCATTCTCAGGCAATATCTCCCCCCATTAATTGTATAAGGAGTTTAGGACCTTAATTCAGGCTTTGTGCATCATAGTGTTGTTCCTGTGATTTTCTAGACACTTAAAAGTTAGGTTTTGAGATCCGGGAGGGTTTAGCCCTTAGAGTGAAATGCCTGCCTCTACCTGTGTAAGGACACTTCAAATTTCAACCTTAAGTATGCATGTGAAGAATTTTGCCATACTATGCCAGGGGCCGAATAAGGCTTCCTTCATTGCTCCTACATTCCCTTGCGGGGGGGGAGGCGGGAGAGGATATTCCGCTGTGGGTCACTGTTGCCTCTTTACAGGCCTTATATGATGTAGAAGCAATGTCAGGGGGCCACAGAGGGCAGAATCTGGCCCCTCGTGTCTCTCTCTATACCCAATACAGTCTCCTGTCCCCAGCTCAACCCTTATGTTCACCTGATCCCACATTTTTCCAGCATTTCTCTCATAGTGTCCTCTATGCTATTGTCTTCTCCCACTCCCATCTCAGTCTTTTTTGGACCCCTTCAGTCTCTCTTGCATCCCACTTTTCCCAGAGCCTTCAATTTCTTCTGTATTCCACATTCTCTTCTCATCATCCATTCTTTCTCTGAACTCACCTTAGTTTAAATTCCACTTTCCCTAACCCTCTCAGGCTCCTCTCCCCATATACCCCTGTGTCCTCAGAGTTTCTTGTCCCACACTCTTATTTTACAGTAGAGCCATTTTCCTGAAGGCATCCTAGCTTCAGTCTCATTGGAAACAATGGGACATGGTGGGCATGATGACTCAGGGCAGCCTCACTTCCACATGTAAAGACTGTAGTGAAATGGACGCCACCTTGACAAAGGCAGCATGGCTTCTGCCCCTTTTAAAGTAACAGGAGATGGATTCCTTAGGAAAAATGTGCAGATTTAATGCCAACAATCTTGACAATGAACTGAAAAGCCAACTAAAAAGAAAAAAAAACACAAAAGGTGCACACACCAAATACTGTGAGACTCGTGATAAAATCAGGAGAGTTGGCAAGTCTGGTAGCAGCACCTGTAAAATTTAGTTAGCATTCACATTTACAGGCATATTACAAACATATAATATTTCTGTATAATTCAGACCAAGGACATGCACTGCTGAAGGTATACTATACTATAAGTCAGCGGTTCTCAACCAGGGGTACGGATACTCCTGGGGTTACACAGAGGTCATCCAGGGGGTACATCAACTCACCTAGATATTTGCCATGTTTTACAACAGGCTACATAAAAAGCACTAGCAAAGTCAGTAAAAACTAAAATTTCAGACAATGACTTGTTTATACTGCTTTATATTCTATAAACTGAAATATAAGTACTGTACAATATTTGTATTCCAATTGATTTGTTTTATAATTATATGGGAAAATGAGAAAGTAAGTAAATTTTCAGTAATAGTGTGCTGACACTTTATTTTTATATCTGATTTTGTAAGCAAGTAGTTTTTAAGGGAGGTGAAACTTGGGGTACATAAGACAAATCAGACTCCTGAAAGGGGTACAGTAGTCTGGAAAGGTTGAGAGCCACTGCTATAAGTGATAGATATTCCTTAGTCATAGCTGCAGTAATAATAAATTGACCTCTTCTGGACTACATGTTAATAAAGTGAAAATTCAACCATGATAAGAAAAAGTCTACAGGGATGAAGAAAAGGGAGTAAATATTTCATTAGTGACTATCAAACACTCAATTCGCTGGCAAATACTAGTATAACATTCTGATTTAGTGAGATGTCAAAAGTTTGTGATTCAGTACTTCAAACAAATTTACTGAAACAGCACCCATGTTCAAGTTTGTAATAGATGCATGCTTGATTTCCATAGGAGTCATTATGTCTCTAAGCATTTAATAAAAGGACTTCATAAAACAATATATATTGTTATTTGCAATAATCTTGTCTCCTATCTACTAGAAAATATATTTGCTAGTCATACAGTATGTTAGCAAATCTGAAGTATGAGAGGTTAAGTTTAAAAAAATAGGAAAAAATCTAAAACTGTCCAGTAAAATCATCATTAAAAAAACAAAAACACAAAAACACAACAACAGCAATTGTTTTTTCAAGAAAAGTATCAGTGTAACTTCCTGAAAAAAGTTTTCCCGTGAAAGGCTGTGAATTGACTGAATTAGTTCATGGGTATCACAGATATGCATGCATTAACACTACCTCTGCAGTAGATAGCCTTTGGATAAACTGAGTTCTTCCATTCCCAGTCTCATCTGTTATCTTAAACTCCTGGCAACAAGGGTAGGATTTCCCAACACTAAATTCTAGTAGTGTAATCATCAAAGCTGCACTAGTTGTTAGTGTTGCAAATTCCCAACTCCCCATGTCAGCAAGTAAGTAACCCTTCATGACAATTCTATATCAAATATTAAAACAAATCGTCAAGATTTTTGGTTTATTATCTGCCTCTTTGAATTTGCTTTTTTTTAAAAAAAAAAAACAAGATGGCCTAGCTCATAAAATATTAAATAGATAGCAAATATTGAAACAAATTAGAAATATTTTATTTTTGTTAATTTTTTTAAACTCAGGCCTAGGTTCATCCAATACTGAATGTTAATGAAACATGAATATTAGAAAAGGGATGGAATATGACAGTGCATATGGAAAATGTTAGGTTTCCCTTTCACTGGGAACACAGTTTCAATCTAGTTCAGACTTGAGTGTTGAATATTACCTGAAGCTGAAACATTATAGAAAGTAAATATATACTTTTATTATCTATGGTGTCATTGTAAGTGGTCTGAATGCTGTATGGTTCTGAACAATACACAGTGGTTGATATAATCTCACCTTTTTATATCCATATTTTGTTCACAAGTCTTATTACATGCTTCTATCTGACTTCCCATTTTCATCCACCAGAAAGGATTACTTTAAATGTTCTTTTCCCACATGGTATGGATTTAAAGTAAATTGGCAATGATTAAGAGTTTTAGAATGGTACCATCATAGCCCTACCCATTTAGAAATCAACATTTTGAGCCCTTTGATTTTTAGGGCCTAAATTTTTGGCCAGCTTGAGACAGCTTGGCCTGATTTTTTTTTTTAAATAAAAAAATAAAAAAATCTCTCAGTCACCATTGACTTCAGCTGGAAGTGGGAGTGTTTAGCACTTCTGAAAGTCACATCCAGGGAGCCTTAAACTGGCCAAAATTTGAGGCCTCCACTAATGGAGAACATCAAAATTAGAGGCTGCTTTGAAAATGTTGGGACATTTTGTATTGCATATGTCCCGAGAGGCAAATGATAAAACTGGATTCCCCCTTTACAATGCATAGTAATAGAGGGACAGATCCTAAAACCTTTTCTCATTTGAACAATATCTTGCAATACAAATAATTCCCCTGAAATCACTGAGTCTATTTGTGTAGTAAGGACCTATGCAGTGTAAGGGAGGCACAATCAGGCCTTAAGTGACTAAAAAGGGTCTATGATTTCAGGATGCAGCAATTAAAATATTGCAGCAAACATATAACTATGTGAAATTCTAAAATGTACTAGAGGTTCTTGGCCAAAGCATTCAGATCAGTGGAATTATCCCAGATTTAGGACCCGCCTAAAGAAGTCAATGGTAGCCTTTCCACTGACTTTGATGAGTGTTTAACTGGGCCCTTAAACTGCTATAAATGAGAGCAGAATTTGGCCCACTGTCTTTTTGTGCTTTCTAGTAACAAAAATAAAACACTACGAAAAGTCTACATCTTATATATTTTAGAACTTTAGCATCAATGCCTGACTTTACCCTCCATTTCAATGTTATGAAAGGTCAGTTTCAAGAAGAAAAAAAGATACACTAGGAATATCAGCTTTTAAGAGTACGTTTATTTTCTTTGGTAGACTATGTAAAGATAAGTATTTTGGGGGCTTTTGCAGCTTCCTGGCAGCTTCCAGAGCGTGGAAAATGGCTACATTTTTGTTGAATCAAGCCTAAAGAAGCATTTTTTGTACTTCAGGGCTATAATGTAACACTGCAGCATTTTGTATCTACAGACAAATGGAAATATATTGTTATGATGTTATTAGTAGTATTTATAACAGCTCTACCATGTTTGATAAATGAAACCACATTAATTGGTTTCAGGATTTTATTCAAGCTATGGCATATCCACTAGCACTTTTGAATACACAATTAAATATTTCAAAATGTCAGTTTTGTTATAGTTCCACATGGAATGCATACTGATTACAACTACTTGATTTTATTAGATCATTTATATTTATAAACAGAATCATCTACAGTTACTGGAGGTTATGAGCTGTCAAATATAACGTTCAACAAAATAATAAATAAAAGAGTGTAAGCATATAGTATACAAACTATTGACCTACTAATTGTGTATATAGACTGCAAAAATCCTCTCTAAATGTGTAAGTCTTCCATGCATTGTAGCATTAAGATATTTTAATCTTTTGTTCTTAAGAACTGGGAATAAAGCTAGAAATATTAGTAGCAATTAAATAAATGCAGCTTATGTCAAAATATAGGCATCTGAGGGTTCAGTCATGTCTTTCACTATATGCACTGCTACATATCTGGGGAGGGAGGAAGAACAACTACTGTATATTAACTGGTAATAGTATGACTTGGAAGTGGTTAGAAAATAAGTATTTCTATGAAAAGAAAGTTAAAAAGAAATGAAAAAGATAAAAACAAATCCAAAATTCTTTTAATAAAAACTGAAAAACAAAACAAACAAAAAAAGAATTTTCAAGAACCACCACCTTATTTATTTATTTTCAAAATCTGGAAATTTTCTAAAGAAATTAAAAATATTGTTTAAAGAATAGACTATTTTAAAATAAAAAAAGCATTTCAACCATCTCTAGTTTGAACACAATTTAGGCTGCATTAACTTTTGAACTAAAATTCACTGGTAATTTGCTCTAGAGGTAATATGAAGGGTTACTAGGAGTGTTTTCCAAAATATATTTTAGGCACTTCTTTTTACATATTTAGAGCTAATTTGGGGATTTTAAATATTCATGAAAATGAGACAACACTGGCTACATCAAGGGAAAGTACACTGTAAAATCCAATAGAATTCTGTTAATATTACTCTGTCCTGATCTACACAAAAGTCATGGTCTATACTGGTACCTCTCCTGAGCAAAGACTGCAAAATTATGTCAAACTGCATGGTTGTTAGCAGGAGTTGGTGTCAAATTGCATGGTGGGTAGAAGAGGGGATGTGTCCACCGAGAAATATTTATACCCAAACTCACTTCACGTGGGAAAACACGAACATTTATATAGCATTTTGAAAATGCAAATGCTGATATAAATGCTATATATTCAATTGTTTATCAACGTTAATCAGACATGTTTGAACTTCAGTCTTCAGAAACAAAAAGGCTACACCTGTTCTAGCTCTGAGTGTGTATATATACACACACACGTTAAATGTAACATTGACTCTTTTTCAGAAATTAAGTTCTTAAGAATATTAAATTAAATACTAGACATGGCCAAATCCAATTTGCATGATATAAGAAGATGTTATGGCAATACAGGTTCAGAACATTCAGAATGTTAAACAATTAAATATCATTGGCTGATCAAAGAAAATGAATATTTTCAGATGTGTTTCAATATTACCTTGCCATAACTCTCTTTCATATCAGTATTAAAAAAAATACACACACACACATTATTGTCTAGTGAAAACCAAACTTTTAACACGTAACATCATTAATCTTGCTCAGGGTTACCTGAATTCCTTACATGTGATGTTACTCCTAAATAGAAGAGACTTTTCTATTGGAATCCCTGCATCTGGGCACTTGCAGAAAGTGCGAACACACACATACACAAAGCTATTGGTATTCCACTGTAAAACTAAGAATCAAATACTAGTCTCTAGGGTGCATGAAACAGGTCTATTAATGACATAGTGTGGATTCAAGAAGGGTAGTTGCCTAACACAGCAACAGAGCACACTTTTATAGATACAATTGATTTCATTTCCCTAGAACATCACAAGCTGATATCAGTGTTGCATAGCCTCACCTGCACAACTAATTAGGAAATATGTGCGTGAGAGGGGGCGTTATTTATGACAAAATGGGTAGTTGGAAATGTGACTTATAAGGAGTCTGGGAAAGTTCTCCCTCTTGATGGGTTTAGGTCCAGATTTTTAAGGGTTTTTAGGCTCTTAAAGATAGAGATTGGCACCTAGGGGAATTTTCAAAACTTCCAAGGCATGCAGTAAGCTATGTGCTTAGGGCACTTTTCAAAAGCAGTTAGTAACCTATCCATATCTATAGGCATCTAAATACCTTTATAAATCTAGTCTTTAATATACATATGCAACAGACATTACATCCATGTGAATATGGAATCCTTTTCCTGGTTTCATTAGGACTGAGAAATATTGTGTGTGTTTAAGTATGAATAATAATTTTAAAAATACTGTAATAAATAATTTGAGGGAACTTTAGATCAAAACTTTATTCAGTCCCTATAAACTCTCACCTGCTATTTCCACATTGTTCTAAGTGCCACATATGCTTACTTGGCCCTAGTCATGTAAATCAATAATAGTCAAACACTGGCTAGTAACCCCCTAACCCACAGTCTACTACGCCACAGAAATGACTCTGGTAAGTGTCTCACTAATGCTTGTTCTGAATTACCCATGTCTTAAGACTCTTGACGGAGCCCTTAACAGCAGGAGACCAGAATGTGTTCCAGTCACTTTGCAGAATCCTGCTTCTTCCCTGCAGGAATGAAGCATTTTCAGTGGCTGGCAAAATACCAATCAGCTGTGTAGGCTTTGGGGAAAGGGAAATAATGTGGTGTTGCCAGTGCTGATTGTTATGCAATGTCCTTTACAGATCTGATAATGAAGGTAACATTGGTATTTTTCAAAGACTTACCTACATGAGCCAATTACCCTAAAAAAACCCTCCTCATGGACAAATCTCATGTTCTCTTTCCTATACAGGATCTTCAGTGTTATTTAAAAAAAAAAAGAGTGCTTGTGGCACCTTAGAGACTAACCAATTTATTTGAGCATGAGCTTTCGTGAGCTACAGCTCACTTCATCGGATGCATACTGTGGAAACTGCAGAAGTAAAACTGCTTTGATATTTACCTTTTGGAAAAGTTTGATGTCATTGTTATATGCTGATCCCTGTATTATATCAGGTAAAACCTTTAACATTCCATTCCATAGAAAATCTGCTTTTTAGAAATTGGAGTGTCAATTCTTTTGACTTTATCCTACTTCTGAAAGTAGGATTAACTGTTTTCTGCCAGTGCTATGTTTTGCAAACATAGCAAGTTTAATGTATACTCTGGAACGAAGTACTTCAGTAGAAAATGGATTATAATCTAAGGAATCCCACTTTTGTGGAATGATGTAGAGGAAACTCCTTTGCATAATTTTCAATAGATTAATGAAACTATATTCTTTGTTCTATGTTAGCTGTTTAACCTGCTATACTTATTGGGCTGGCATCACTTCCTCTAAGATGCTAATGTTACCCCATCTCTGAGCAAAAATGCACTGCTATAGGTTTGGTTGGCTAATGCTGAAGATGAAAACGAATCATTGTGATATAAAAGAGTTGTGCATTCCTATGTGATAGAAATAGCATACCCTAGCTTGCTACCATGTATTTTGTATAAAAAAGACTTTGTTGCAAAGATGTGTGGTGTGACCTCATCGATCAGCTGCTGAAATGCTATATCACATCTTTATTTATTGCCATTCATATGTAAATTGTATAAGGTTTCAAAGTCTGACAGAAGAATCATGGCATGATTTATGAATGTTTGGGTCTGCCACTATCAGATCTTCAGCTTGAATTCAGATCAACAAAACCCTGTGGTATGCAACCTCATTGCTACATTTTCCAGTATTGAAACTTGTAATACTGACGGACTTGATATAATCATTCTTGTATTTTCTTATTTGACAAAAGATTTAAAAATGGCCATTCAGCTACTTGGATTCCACATCTGGCCTTACTAGAATATTCATAGAATGATAATGTCCACAGCCTTCTGCTTAACAATGACTCACTATACTGTCTGCCATCCAGTTTTTACCTTCTTACTGAATTTTAGCAGATCACTATATATGGGGTCAGGAAGGAATTTCCCCCCAGGTAGGCTTGGCAGTGACCTTGTGGGATGATCACCTTCCTCTAGAGCATGTGAGTGCAGCTCACTTGCCATGATTATCTGGGTCTCTTTCACATTATAATTTCCCTTCCATTGTAGGGGCCTTGGGCATTTGGTGCACCTTGGTCCCTTCTAGTCTCTGCCTGTGGCACATAATAGCCTAATCTCCTGTGGGTTGTAACACTTGGGTCTCATTTCAGTTGTTGGGTTAGTATGTAAATTAGGAATAAGAGAAATAGAGTACCTGGCACAATGGTGTCCTGGCACAGGACCTGTTTGAATGAGTAAGAGTTTATAGGATTTGGCCATAATCCTGTACAAAGTGTTTACATGAATTATTCTATTTAATCAAGAGTCAGTTTAAGGCTAGATGGGATAATGAGATCATCTAGTCTGACCTCCATTATAGCACAGGCCACCAACACCACTCAGCATTAACCTAACAACTGACCATCACTAACCCAACAATTGAAAGAAGGCGTCATCTCAACATTCTCTGATTAATGTGGCTGTTTGAATTTGAACTGTACCCATGGTCACGTGTTAGACAGTGTTCAAAAAGAATAGAGTGAAATAGATTGGACAGTACTGCTCTTCACCACAAGTAATCAGTTACTGAGCGGTAGATGGTATGATGAGGTTAATTTGCTGATTTCTAAATATCTGGCATTGGCACAGTTGTATGGAATTATCCACTGACTTCCAGAAAAAGTACATAGAAAACTTATTTATAAACAAGGATTTTTAGCATGTATTATAACAAATCTCTGCTTGGATTTAGAATATTCTTCATCCCTGATTTAAAACAACTACAAGGTACAGTCTGGAATTTACGAAAAAATTATCAGCACAAATGACCTTTAATGATGTTTCCTGAGCTGACATTTGATCTAGGTTTAGTAGTTCCAATAATGAGTCTTTCTTTAATAAACCAGTAAGCGACCTTTTTTGAAAATTTCCAAAATGACAGGAACATGATACAGGCACCTCTCTATATCTCCTCCTTATCCAAATGTGGAGCCATTGTACAAAGAGGATATTGTTACCTGTCCAGTTTTGAGTTAAAGTGAAGTGTCTAGTGGAGTGCTGCAAGAACTAGTGTTAGGTCAGTTCTTAATATCTTTGTATAAGATCTGAACAAAGCAGAAGACTGCATATTAATAGCAATCACAAATTATATTAAATTGAGAGGTGCTGAGAGGGCCAATGAGGACAGGAGGGACTTAGGGCCTTAGAAAGATTAGACATATGGGCAGGAAATAGCAAAATAAGATTCAGCTTGAAAAAATGCACACTAATACATCCGAGGGGAAAAAAATCAAAGAAAGATATTCAATAGAAAGAAAATATCTGGAAAGAAATAATGCCATAAAACACCTGGGGTAACAATGGGGAGCAAATTAGGTATGAATTTGCAATGGTCAGTGTGATGTGGGGGTGGATACACAAAGGTAACATGTCACAGAGCAAGGTGAGACTAGTCCTTCTTTATCTGACTGATGAATTTGCAATCAGGAACAGTGCATTCACTTATGACTCTCACTAGCACAAAGACATAGACAAATGTCTGTAGAGGGAGTGCAGGCAAGAGCACCAAAAATTATTTCAGAAGGAATGATTTATAGCAAGGGTTGAAAAGAACTAAACATATATAACTAGGCTAGATGATGGCTAAAGGGACACAGTATAACCGTATACCAATATTTAAAGGATGTGAATACCAAGGAAGGACAAGAATTATTTAGCATGGAACAATGAAAATAAAAACACTGGGGTCAAAACTAAGACAATAAAATGGAGACTATAATATTTCCCAGCAAGGAGATGGACTAGATGACTTTAAAAGCTCCTTTCCTATCAATAAGAGCCTGATCCAAAGCCCACTGAAGATGTTGGGTGTCTTTCCATTGACTTCAGTAGGCTTTGGAAGAGGTCAAAGTTTCCGAGTTTCTATTCTGTCACTCTTGTTCGTGTTGAGTAACATACAACTAGTTCCACTGCTTTCAGTACTACAGAGTAAATAATTGCCAGGGCATGCAGAGCTCAACCAATCTATTGCTTACCCCCAAATAAATATGTACTCATGGATTAAAGATACTAATCACCATGAGCATGTGAAAAAAAATAATATGTATTCAATTTGGTCAGTCACATAATCATTCTCTGCCTCAGTTTGATCATACTGTGAAAGGGGAAAATGATACCTACCTCATACAGTGATGATGTGGGGCTCAACTCATTAAAATTTATAAAGTGCTATGTGATCTCCAAATAGAAGGAAAGGAATTACTTAAGTGCAAATTGTTTATAATTGTTACTGCTTGGGCTTTATAATAAGTTTAGTGGGAGGAGACCAGACAAATACAGTGAGCTGGATTCTCATCTCAGTTATGGACATTACTCCAAGTCATAACTGAAATCAGTCAAGTTACCTCAAGTGTTGTAACTAAAATCAGATGTAATGTGCCTCTCTGTATTTATATTAGTAATAAAATTAGAAGTCAGTTATGACGCACTAAAACAAAAAAAAACAAGCATTTCTCCACCTGAGTTTCCCATATTCAGTGTTGTTGCAAAGATACTATGAGATACTGAAGAATCCTGGCTAACACATCCACTGTTAAGAATGTACATTTTAAAAATAATTACTGTATAAAACATTCCTGATTTGTTTCTCAATCTCAGAGTTCAAAAGATGAGAGTGAACAGTTGTATTATAAAAAAAGGACTAGCATATTACTGGATTCTCTCAATCTGTGCAACCATTGTGGGTGGTCTGCCCCAAAGTCTATCTGCTGACTGTCCAGCTGGCAAATACAGACTAGTGTGTGTAAGAGAACTACAGTACAGCTGTATGCGTGCCACTGATGATTCATTTTTCAGCACATACCAAATCCCGGTTGCTTAATTTAGGGTGGGCTGGGAGTGAAAATCCATTAGACAGACAAAACACGTAGCACAATTAGATAACTTTTTTCTTCCCCTAATGTTTTGAATCTGATTACCCTGTAAGGTATTTACCATCCTGATTTTACAGAGGTGATTCTTTTACTTTTTCTTTAATTAAAATTCTTCTTTTAAGACCCTCATTGCTTTTTTCATTGTTCTTAAGATCAAAGGGTTTGGGTCTGTGTTCACCTATGCAAATTGGTGAGGATTTTTATCAATCCTTCCCCAAGAAAGGGGGTGTAGGGCTTGGGGGGAAGACATCTCCAAATGGGCTCTTTCCCTGTTCTTTGTTTAACACGCTTGGTGGTGGCAGGGTAGGGTTCAAGGACAAGGCAAAGTTTGTACCTTGAGGAAGTTTTTAACCTAAGCTGGTAAGACTAAGCTAAGGGGGTCTTACATGCAGGTCCCCACATCTGTACCCTAGAGTTCAGAGTGGGGAAGGAACCTTGACAGCAAGTTACCTCTAACCTCCACTTTCTTTGAGTTTGCAAACATCCAGGCAGACACAAAATAATTGATCCTTCCCAAGCACAATGGGGTACTGTCAAGTCACGTGGAGGGATATATTGACTGAACACTTTGTCGGGAAGTTGAACCAGCAGAAATATAGCCTATATGCACAGTTTTCACCCTTCTCTCCCAGTGGGCATGAATCAACCCCATTCTCTTTACTAAGTTTGGAAACACTAGTCAAAATTGAAGAAAAAATTAGGGTTCTCCCCCATGTCGCAAACACCCACCTGGCATGTTCTAGTCAAGCAAACCAGTAATCTCAGAATAACTGTTGGGTTATTAGGACTTATTTTCTTGCTTTTTTTGAGGATAAGGGGTGTGTGGAACATTTCAGCAAGTAAAATATAAAGTGCAAAATCTGTTAATAATGGCCACCAAAGGGACTGCTGCTTTTCTAGCAGTTATAACAGATGGCCAGATAATGCAGTGTGATTAATGGAAGGAATTCTCCCAGGGACTGAGCTTTTACTGGGTGTTAGAACAGGTGGCTGTGATTAGCAGATGAATGCTAGCTCAGGTTTTTTGACTTTGGCCTTTCCTTATTATCAGAATTGGTTTTTCAGGGCCAACATTTTAGAGGTTGTTTTTCTAAAGTTAAACATCTAAATCCATACTCAGTCACCTGGGAAAGCAGTCTGATCTTCAGAGGAACTGAACACCCATTTGAAGTCAATGAACAATATTAGAGGGAATCTGTATTAACATTTTTGAGCTTTTTTGCATATTACAGTAAATTTAAGATTAAGTTATACAGATATTTGAAACTAGTTGTATATTATGCTGATCACTTTTAGCTCTGTTTGTATTCCAGCTAAAGGTTAATGGGAAGGTCAGCTCAAATTCCATACTTGATTGTTTTTTTATATAGCAGAATATAGACATTTAATTTTCATATATGGCTTCTTTTCTTTAATGCAGAACTGTGTATATTAAGAATAAACCCATAAGAGTCTATGACTTATATTAGAAGTAATCAAATTACCAAAAATACAGCTAGTCAGCTGGCAGATCCATTAGCAACAAGGAGTTCTGTGATCAAGATTTAATGTCCCAAAAGTTCATGTAACTGAGGGAAGGATTGGTGCTCAGATTAAAGGAAAACTGAACATCTGCCATTTCCATAAAACAAGAAATCCAATGCTTAACTTGAAAATTATGCTTAATATGGTAATAATTAGAGTAAGAAGAAATTCTGATGTAATAAATACTTAAATAATCAGTGGAGCAGTGGGGAGGGGACCCTGGGTTTTCTGCCTCCCAGATGAGTGCCATGACACCATCCTATAGAATCATTCATTCTTTCTCTCTCTGGCTCAATAATTGTTTAAGTGGTTAGGATTTGAATATGCATGTCCCACCTCTCAGAAGATCCTTTCTCCCTATTAGACATATCAGGGGACTGAATCTGGATCTCACACATCTCATGTGAGTGCTTTGACCATAGGCTAAAAGTTATAAGGGAGTCACCACCACTATCTCCTCCTTTGGCCCGATTTCATATGGGCCCTTATCCAGCAGCCAAATCAGACCCCACATGTCAGATAGGCAAGAAAATACATATTTCTACCTGGTTTGAGGATCCTGCTGAGGCTTAGGTGTCTGGACACCTAGAGTGAGGCATAGTGTACATGCCCAGCAGGAGAAACCTAGGTGTCTAGGTGACAAACCTGCAGCTTTTACTTGTGTGTTCAGCACAAATATGATTTATTTTTTAAAGCTAGACCTTCAGATATGGGGGAAAAAACCCAAGATTCTTCCCTCAGATGTAGTGTTCTAGCAACATAAGCAACTGTAGCTAGAAACTTAAAAGTTGGCTTGCTTTGTAGGTTTTAAATATTCATATGAAGAATATTATCCTATAGTATTCAAAATATCATAACATAGCTGTGGTAAGGACCTATTACTAAAGTATAATAATCCATCTCCCTATCAGTAGAAAATTTGTGCCTTACTGTATACACACTCACTAGTGTTTTGTCAAGTCTAGACTGAAATATGACAAACTATGAAGCTTCCACCTCTTCTGTCAGAAAACTATTTCATGTATTTTCACTAATAAGAAAAATGTCCTGGTAGCAATAGGCCTTGCATAAAAGAAAACAGAAGTAGGGAAAAAGAGGTTAATAATGGACAACGCCTAAACTCACAAGTAAACTTGAAAATAACATAGTTAATAGATAAAGAAATAGAAGAGTAATGTATGATAAGCTTGCTTACTAGCATACTTTTGCAGTTTGTGGACATTTCATAATCTGAACTGGGATGGGTTACAGAAAATAGACCAACCATGATATATTAACCAATAATATTAAGTGTAAATGTGTATATAAGCTGATTCATGATTATGTACATTGGATGTCTGGTATACCCTGTATGCACACCCTACGCCTAAGTCTGATCAACTCAAGTATAGTTTAACATGGTTCAAAAAAGAACTAGATAAGATAATGGAGGAATGGTCCATCAGTGCCTATTAGCCAGTATGGGCAGGGATGGTGTCCCTAGCATCTGTTTGCCAGAAGCTGGGAATGAGCAACAGGGGATGGATCACTTGACAATTACCTCTTCTGTTCATTCCCTCTTGGGCACCTGGCATTGGCCACTGCCTGAAGACAGGATATTGGGCTAGATGGACCTTTGGTCTGACCCACTATGGCTGTTCTTATGTTCTAAAGAAACCTCAGTAATGAGTCCAGAGTTGAACTGGTTTCTTGGATTCCAGAGAACTGGATGAAGTGCTCTTCCAGAACTGGACGAGGTGCTCTGGATAGGTTGAGTGGCGAAGAAATCTCATCAGTAGTTATCCCAGGGCCAGCCTTATGGACAATGGCACCCTGGGCAACTTCCTTTAAGCCCTTTAAGTACTGCAGGTATCATGCTGCCGGGACTGCAGAGAGGGGATGTGTGTGAGCACCTGGTTCTCATCCTGCAGTTCCCTTTATCTCCACCTTATGGGTGGGCATGGCTCTTCTGCAGCATCTTGAGCATGGTGCCCCCTGCAACCACAGCACCGTAGGCTGTTGCCCACATCACCCACTCATAAGGCTGGCCCTGAGTTACCCTGAACTATCCTTTTCTAAATTTCCTCCCATTATTCCTGATTATTATCAGAATTCCTCAGATTTCCCAGTCATGTTTTCAGTCATCAAGACTGATAACTGGGTGAAGAGGTATTTTCAGAAACACTCATTCTTGGCTTAACACTTCTCCCCAGTGAAATTAATGGTAAGAACTCACACTGCCCTCAACAGGAGCAGACTAAGGTCCATGTTGAGTTCTCTTGAAAACATACCATACTATCCTACCAAAACTGTCAAGTGAGGCTCAAAATATGTTTGAAGAGACCATCATCTATTGAAAGGAAAGACTTCCTGATTCTGTTTGGATATCAGCCTAAGAACATATGGAATATGATGTTACAGGACTCTGTAGCCAAAACTTGTTTTTGAGAGACAAAAACAAAGCCAAGAATAGAAACTTGATCAAAGGATGTGTAGCAAGACTGGGCAGTAGGGAAAGCTGTTGGTCATGAGAAAGATCATGAAATGTTGAGTTTTCTACAGTAATTCAAAATGTACTACTTATGTGAAAATACAGTAAGAAAGTTAGAATGGCATGTTAAAAAATTGGAGGAAACTTTAATTTGGCTAAATCATTAATTACTCTACACAAAGTATGTGAACCTGCTTATGACAGTTCTCCACTCATGCCGATGTATCTTCTTCAAATGTGAAACCGGAGAGGCTGCCAGTAATCTGTTTTTCCTATTTTTAACCAATGGATGCTGAGATAATAAAGATAATTCAAATTAGGGCTATCAAGTGATTAAAAAAAAATAATCACGATTAATTGCATAGTTAAACAATAATGGAATACCACTTATTTAAATATTTTTGATGTTTTCTACATTTTCAAATATATTGATTTAAATTACAACACAGAATACAATGTGTATAGTGCTGACATTATATTTATTTTTATTACAAATATTTGCACTGTAAAAACCAAAAGAAATAGTATTTTTCAATTAACCTATACAAGCACTGTAGTGCAATCTCTTTATCATGAAAGTTGAACTTACAAATATAGAATTAGGTACAAAAAATAACTGAATTGAAAAATAAAACTATGTAAAACTTTAGAGCCTACAAGTCCACTCAGTCCTACTTCAGCCAATCGCGCAGACAAACAAACTTGACAAACAGACAAACAAACAAATGTGCAGGAGATAATGCTGCCTGTTTCTTATTTATTTATTCCTAAAAGTGAGAACAGGCATTTGTATGGCACTTTTGTAGCTGGCATTACAAGGTATTTATGTGCCAGATCTGCTACACATTCGTATGCCCCTTCATGCTTCGGCCACCATTCCAGAGGCCATGTTTCCATGCTGATGATGCTTGTTAAAAAATAATGTATTAATTAAATTTGTGACTGAAGTCCTTGGGGGGAGAACTGTATGTCTTCGGCTCTGTTTTACCCGCATTCTGCCATTTATTTCATGTTATAGCAGTCTTGGATGATGACTCAGCACATGTTTGTTTTAAGAACACTTTCATAGCAGATTTGACAAAACGCAAAGAAGATACCGATGTGAGATTTCTGAAACTAGCTACAGCACTCAACCCAAGGTTTAAGAAGCAGAAGTGCCTTTCAAAATCTGAGAGGGACAAGGTGCAGAGCATGCTTTCAGAAGTGCTAAAAGAGCAACATGCAGATATGGAAACTACAGAACCTGAACCACCAAAAAAGAAAATCAACCATCTGCTTGTGGCATCTGACTCAGATGATGAAAAGGAACATGCATCGGTCCACTCTGCTTTGGATCATTATTGAGCAGAACCCATCATCAGCACGGATGTATGTGGTTGAATGGAATCGGCATGGAATGGTGGTTGAAGATGAAGGAACATATGAATCTTTAGTGCATCTGGCACATAAATATCTTGCAACGCTGGCTACAACAGTGCTATGAAAATGCATGTTCTCACTTTCAGGTGGATGTATGTGGATGTATGTGGTTTCAGGTGGATGTATGTGGTTGAATGGAATCGGCATGGAATGGTGGTTGAAGATGAAGGAACATATGAATCTTTAGTGCATCTGGCACATAAATATCTTGCAACGCTGGCTACAACAGTGCTATGAAAATGCATGTTCTCACTTTCAGGTGACATTGTAAATAAGAAACAGGCAGCATTATCTCCTGCACATTGTAATCAAGTTTGTTTGTCTGCGCGATTGGCTGAAGTAGGACTGAGTGGACTTGTAGGCTCTAAAGTTTTACATAGTTTTATTTTTCAGTTCAGTTATTTTTTGTACCTAATTCTATATTTGTAAGTTCAACTTTCATGATAAAGAGATTGCACTACCGTGCTTGTATAGGTTAATTGAAAAATACTATTGTCATTTTTACAGTTCAAATATTTGTAATAAAAAAATACAAAGTGAGCACTGTACATTTTATTCTGTGTTGTAATAGAAATCAATATATTTGAAAATGTAGAAAAAACATCTGAAAATATTTAATAAATTTCATTTAGTATTCTATTGTTTAACAGTGCAATTAATCACAATTTTGTGTTTTAATTGCATGAGTTAACTGCAATTAATTGACAGCCCTACTTAAAATATTTCTTTCTCAAAGTCTGTTGACCTTACTGGTAGTCAATATGGACACTGTTAATAGAACAATTCTTCTGGTAAAACATAACCTGATTGATGCTGGACAGCATCAATGGACAGAAGCAAATTGCAATGTAGTAGAGGCCCTGACAATTGAAACGTGATTCATTAACTATGTGTGGGTTTTCAGTAAGCAATGCTGACATCTGTGAAAATTCCTTCTGATGATGAAGAATCTGCATTGCAGCAAACAGATGATTTTCTTCAGTGCAAAGCTGATGCACCACCTGCTGCTTAATATGCTGCAGCTGATGATGCTTTAACAGTTTGTGAGGAGCTAGGAGTAGACAGTGAAGAAGAGCCTCTCATCTGAGCTTCAATCCACATTACTGAAAAATCAGCAGGTGATGTGACTGAAGAAGATAAGGATGATAGAGTTACTAATGAAAGTCCTTCTTTTTCCTCTCCTGACTTTCACATTACAAACTAAACACGTAAACAGCAATCAGTGTGCCAGATGAGTAAAAGGGTTTCTGTACAGAACACAACTTGGGTCTGCTGGAAACAATAAACAATGGAATGGCAGTCACATCACTAACAAAGTGGAGATTATTGACTTTTTTTTTTTGTTAAAATGTCATTTGTGGATGTAATTTGACTTGTTTTTTAAAATGGAAATACCTGAGTGCACAATTTTGGTTGTTCAAAATTGTAGACATTATTGAAGCCTCTAGAATTTTGCAGAGGATTTAAAGTTTAAACTTAAGATTTTTAAGTGTCATGTTAAAGAAGAATTAAACAATGCTCCTGTTTCTTGCTTTATCTCTTTCTGACATTACAAAAATTGCTCCTGAGCTCGATGAGTAAGAGTAGGCATTGTAAAGGACAAGTGAACAGTTCTTGACATTGTTTAAACAGCTAATGAGGACACTTTACAATAAAAAGAAACAGGCTGGTGAGCTCTTATCATATGTTAAATATAGAGACAAAATTTCAAAGCACATTTATTTTTGTGGGGATTCAAAGAGTAGGGGGTCAGGGAACTTCCACAAAGTCTTATATGGTTAGGAATATACCAAAACACCATTTTGTAGTTTCCTGAATTTGATGGCCTTTCAGCCACTGCTGAAAGTATTTTAGGTGGATTATTTAATTGTTCTAAATATTTTTCAATTATTTTAAATTTCTGGTGGAAAGATATTAAATACATATTGTGGAATATTAATGAAACATTACTGTATTTAAGAAGAACCCTGTCAAATAAAAAATAATAATTTTAAAGGTTACGAAATAATTAGTGCTCCTTATAATCCTTTAGCGTGAGCTGGGTATCTTTATCTGTGTTTAATCATAGCCACTTATAGAGTAAGGCCTGGATCTGCAAAGATACTTAAGTAGTGCAATGCTGAGCATCACCATACCTAACTTTTATGTGCCAACAAAGTCACTGGATCAACAATGGGATGCACAAAGTCTGAGTTAGGTACCTATGCTCCCTATACGATGAATGGGGAGAGATAGGCAACCTGAGAATGGTGTCCACACAAGCCAGCATGGTAGGCAGTTTGCTGCCTAAACTAGCTTATAGGGCTACGATTGTGTCCTAAGCCTTGCCCCTCTGACAGAGTTCAGTGCCTAAGTCTGGGCTGTAGAAAGGTGCTTCTCTCTGCTTCGGGTCCACAGCTGGGAACCCTGCTGCTGGAGTCAGGCAGCTTAGGTACTAAACCATTTTTTGAAAGAACGTGTTAGGTAGCTACCTAAGACCATACAAGGTGTGGGGAGGCAGCCTCTCTAAGAACAGTTATCACAGTGATTAGACTACTCAGCTGAGATGCATAAGTCCCTGGTTAAATTCCCCCTCTCTAACTGATGAGGAGAAGGGATTTGAACTTTTGTTTCCTACTTCTTAGGTGCATGCCCTAACCACTGTACTATAAAGTGATTCTTAGTCTGTGTCTGGCCTAATTGAAGATGTAATTATTTAATTAAGTGGAAGGCATTCAACAAGAGCTCCCTATCAGACTAATCCATACTCTAGTGGTTAGGATCGTCAGTAGAAAGATGTGAAATCCATGTTCAAATCCCTTCTCCTCATCAGGAAGAGGGCTGAGCTAAACCAGGGTCTCCCTCATCTCAGGTACCCTAACCACTAGGCTGAAGGGAAGCCCCTTTTCCTTTCCCACAGGTCATTTTGTGCAGAGCTGGGCATAGTCAAAGCATGGCTAACAGATCTTCCCCTGGTTTGTAGGTTGCAGTGAGGCTCAGAGTATGAGATAGGCACCCAGTCACCTACCTAAGGGCAGCAGTGCTCCTTTTCAGAGGCAGGAAGTTAATCAACTAGGGGACTTTTATAACAGAAATGTAGGCATCAAGTGAGTTTAAGAGCTGACAGAGTTAGGCAGCAGCTGAGCAGGATTTTATGGATCACAGTGATGCCTAAAATTAGGCTTTAGGTGCCTAATCCCTTTGTGGATCTGGACCTTAACTGCTACTCAGTGAGAGGAAGGGTGTTGCAATATGGCACTTTGGAAGGAGATACTTAGGGCAAACAGGACCAGATTGCTAAAGGTATTAGGTGCCTAATTCCCACTGAAATAAATAGGAGTTAGGCGTCTAAGTACTTTAAAAATTTCAGTGAGAGATGGGTAAGTAATTCCTCTTTGTGACTTAGAAAAATCTCTCCCTAAATTACTTAAAAAAATAAAAAGCTGTGATTTCTGCAATGCTAAAATGTATGGGTTGCTGAAATGAAGAGGAAGAGCCAAACAAATTATTTTTTAACATCTTTCTTTTTACCCTACACCACCTAATTGATGTTTGTTTGTTTGTTTAACAGCTATTGGCTGCCACTGAAAATCTTTGCAGATTTTTTTTTAATTGCTTATACATTACATTTGCAAGTGACTATTCCACAAAATGAAGTAATCTCTCTTTAGGGAAAAAAAAGAATTGCTTAAAATGTTAGTTTGTCTTGTTCTGTGTTTGGAATGATTAATTTAATTGTTTAATAATATAGTACATATTGTACAGCTTCAAAACCAGAAGGGTTCTGAAAAATATTCTAAGTATTCCTTTGTGAAATCATATAATATTTCATCTTGCGTGCCTCTGATTTTTTTTTTGCAATGTGATTGTAAAATTAATTTCTTTGTTCTGAAGGATTAACCATTGCTCTAAAATGATTTGTCCCTACATCACCTGGATTACAAAATTCAGTGTTATGCTGTACCTATCAGTCTGAAGGATTTATACTGATCTTGTGCTATGTTTTACTTTTTTTTTTAAACAGCATTTCTTCAAGTTCAGTCCTATGATCTGATATTTCTATTTGTATAAAGTCTCCAGTTCTGGACAGGGAAATCTGACATCTTTAATATCAGATTGTAAGTTTCTAAGCAGTAGTTTCCAGAGTGCAGAGGTTTCAGAAAATCCACTTTTATAAATTTTGATTGCACGCAGATATGTTTTTTTTTTTTAAATATTAACCATTACAACTAACAGAGTAATGAAAAAAGAAATGATAGAATATTTTTCTCCCATTTTAGTGTCAGTAAATCTAAAAGCACATTCAAGATTTTTATTTGCTTTCTTTGTGCTCTGTAGATATTAGCATACTATTTGGGCTTTTTTAAAAGTTATCCAGGAATATCATGTTTTTCCTCCACACTCTCAGTGTATGAAGGACTTGAGTACTGGATAATCAATATGCACTGGCCTCTCATCTCCAACTCTATTAGAGCTTCTCTGTGAAATATGCACATTGCACACTATTCTAGAGTAAAAAACAAATAAACAAAATAATCCTTTTCAGATTGCACTGGCACTGCTTAGCTATAATAAAATTAATGATAAAGGCTGTGCTGAAGTCCTCTCAGATAGTGAGTTTCACCCAACCCACTGGAGATATTGATCCCAGAAGGGGGTATTTAGAGACAGGACTTCCGTAGGGAACTCCCCCACTGGCAGGAGGAAGATGATAACCCCAAACCAAAGGAATTACGGATCTCTGTGCTGCTTGGACTCTGGAGGCGAGGTGTATCTAGGCATAATGAAGACACCCCCAGCTGCTTAGCCTGGGTTAGCCTTAAAGAACAAATAGAGCTTGCTAATTATAGAAGCCTATATTACCTTTTGAAACCTAAGACTCTAATTCATTCATGTATCTATACTATTTAGTTTAAACTCTGCATTAGTAGAGATTGGTCATACAAGCCTCTTTAAAGTACAAAATCATGCTAAAACTGATTTGTAGAGTTGCAGGATGTCAGCGTGACCACTTCCAACATGCCCCTCGGGGCCTCAGGGGTGGCCCTGCAGTCATCTCCCTGCCTCAATTTCCCTCTTTCAGGCACTCAGACTTCCCCTCTCCTCAGAGGCCAATTACCCTCCCCTTTCTCCATCATATGTGATATGGTAGAACACTCCTGTGGCGGGACACAGCATGCCTGGTGTGTCTGCCTCGGTTTCCCTTTTCTTCCAGAGACCCTGGTAATTCCATGCAAGTTCTTCACATACAAGTAGTCCTGGAAGGGTTAATTTATTACAAAAATCCTATGCACTAAAGTCATAACAAAAATCCCATGACCATAATCCATTGTTCCCCAACACAGTCCAAAAAGTACATTCACTCTTTCAGTTCCCAAAATTCCTTCAACACCAGATACAGCTCCAGCGTTGTTCACCATGCACCAGCACTCCAGCACAGCTCTTGCAGATCTTGCTACACTCCAGCTCTTCAGTAAGGCTCTGGCATCTCTCATCACTCCTCACCCCCGCCTCTCTCACTGGGGTGCTTTTCCATCCTCTTTCCTCCTCAGGTCTGGTTCTAGCTCCTACCCAGAGACAACCGCAGATTCACCCTTCCATCATTCCCCAGCCCTCTCTGACCCTCCAGCTTTAGCTTTCTAGCACAGAGAACCAAACGGCATCTCCCTCTACTGTTTTCATTCTTTGGCCCTCTCTGGCCATGGATCTCTGGTCTGGGTAGGTTTGCAGGTGATCACCCAACTGCCTTCCACTTTCATTAGCCTGATTTGACTCCACTACTTACTAGGCAACTCTCACTGCTTCCTCCTTCAGGGTCTTTCCCTTCCCTGAAGCTCTCCACTCAGCTCTGCTCTGATGAGCAATCTCACTGGGTTCTTGGTTTTGAATTTTCTCTCTTAACTCTGAAATCACTCTTGCCTTGAGCGCTCTCATTTTATAAGCCCTAGGGCCAGCCCTGCCCTCCTCATTACATCAAATTAGGGTGCAACTGAAAGAGGAGGGCTAGGCCAATGCCATTAAAGGCCCACGCTGTTACATGGGGAAAAAACAGTCATTCAAGATAATGTTACGCATTGGAGCTGGATGTTCTGGAAAATAAATCTAGGTCCTCCAACTCTAGTGTGTTAGGTTCAAAGAAGGTGAAGAAGATAAATGAATTATTACTCTGCCTATTTCACAAGAAGAGCATTTAAATGCGACATCTGACACCTTGTTTCTAACCCACAGCAAGGCATCTGGAAACTACCAGTGCAAGAGGGATCAGAAAATAGACTGGTTTATTCATGCTTTCTGGGATTTTTTTGTTGGGTGGTGTTTTGTTTTGTTTGTTATTACCATCAGTATTTGTAAATGATAATTCTAGGGCTTGAAACAGATTTTTAAAACACACAAAAAAGTTTAGTTTTTTCAGGTCACCAAGTGTTAATGGTGTGGTTAGGGAAATAAGGCTAGGAGATAGACAGACAGTCAGACTTCTTAAGGAAGGATTTGCAAAATTTGGTAGTGGTTCAGCAATTTTTCTCTGCCAAATTTTTAACAACTTGGGAGGATAAACAATATGTTTTATTGGCTGCAACTCTGAACGTTTTGTGTTGTTTTAATCTTCAAAAGAGGTTTTATTGGCATATGTGGAACAAACTGATGGATTAGATGAAGAGTTAGAATTTACTAACTCCTTGCGTTCCAGTAAATAGGCTTCTGTATGGAATTTTACAAAGTCTATGAACTTTATGTACACTTGGAAAGTTGTTGCCAAGACTTAATATTGTCTATGTAATAAAGCACAATAACAGTGCTTTGTTTAGACAATGTTGATAGGATTTTCTCACTCTTTTTTTGATTTTTCTCTTTTAATGCACTGTAACTATAGTCTGGACTTCATATTGGAGAATCCACCCTGCATTTGGAGCAGAACAGAGTCACCTTGTCCCAGGAGGAGCACTGGTATGAATAAAGCATCTTGACCTAATGGGCGAAGTAGTGAGACCACTGTTACATCCCTTTATGAGGTGCAGCTTTGTACAAAAACAGAGATCTATGCAGACCAGTGAATGAGGATCCAGAGACATGGCCTGCCTGTCCTCCAATTCCCACCCCCTTTGGGGCACTAGGCATCCCCTGGGGAATTAGGATGGAGCAGTCCTTGCATTTTTGTCTGGCCCTCACACAGGCCATGTTTAGATGTGTGTGCACTGTATGAAAGCATGGCAAATTAGTCCTTTAATGTGGAACATATAAATTCTGTGATTATCAAAGATAGGGGAAAAATGATGGTAAGAATTCAATGTTGCCACTTTGGATGCCTAAAAGATGCTTTCCTTGAATTGTCCCTTCCAATTGTCATTAGGGAGAGAGACCAAGAGGAAACACTGTAGGGTTGAGGGGGGAGGATTGTTTGTTTTGTTTTTACTCAGAGTTGTGAATAATGAAATTCAATCCTTCAAAATCAACATGGTTACTGCAGGAGTAGAGTACACTACCAATAACCCTGTTAGACTAAAGTCTTGAATGAGATGGTTTAAAAAAACTACAACAATTAGAAAAGTTCAGAGCATGATCTTGTACTTCATCATTACCCTGAGATAATATACAGGCAATTCAAACATTAATGGAAAATTGGAAATTCATTGCAAAAGCCAAAATAAGTACATTTGCTGAAGAAGCAACTATACAGAAAGAAAAGACATGCATGTCTGATGTTGAAGAAAAGCATGTTGTGCCTAATACGCTGGAGAAATTGTTCAAAAACAGTTCATCCATGTAAAAATATGACGGCTGTAATGCTGCCAAGGTCAATGAGACCTCGGGTGACCTGCTGAGGAAGTGCAGGTCGTACAAGTTAAAGCTGCCTTAACTTTAATTGTGTGTCCAATTTTTCTAGGATTAAAAAATAATAATAGAAATAAGAATAAGTATAGATTCTTAATTTCTTAATTCTTAATAAGTATAGATTCTTAATTCTTCTTTTTCTATTTTCACCCCCTCATATCTGATACATTTTATAAATTTTAACATAAGAGTACACACTGATATAAACATATTTGCTTGATTTATGAGAGAAATGTCTAGCACTATTTATCAAACAAATTAAGCAAATTTATGTGATATGAGGGGTAAAAATAACAGTATGTACCTTATGAAGTCTATATATTGTTAATTAGAAAACGGTTAGAAACATACACCCCATCAACTGTAGGTACTAAAAGATTGTAGAAGAAAAAGAAAATAGAACTTGGCTAATTTAACTAGGGATATGAACTCTCTAATGACTTCTAGCCTTACAAGATAAGCTTAGTCAACATCTGGCATGATGTTCTATACTCAGATGTCTTAGTCTTGAGTGACTAGATTTAGGCATGAAGCCAGCGGAAATGGTGAGTCACTCTGAATAGCATCAATCTGATTTATTCTTACATCAGCAGAAGGGTTTTATTATTATTTATTTATTTATTTATTATTGTTACTTAAGAGCCACAGTATAATGCTGAACTCTGAGACTTCCACTAGATTAGTATCTTTAGTAAAATAACCAGCTTTTTCGTTATCTTTAGTTTTTCAGTAATAATTATATATACTAAATAGGAAAAAGAAGAAATTATACTTTTAAAGAAGAGGTCTCTCAGTAGGAATAATTACTGGCAACAGCAACCTAGGCATTGTCTTATTGTTTTTATCAGTGGAAACCCAACAAAACTGATACGATCTCCGTGGAAATTACTCAACTTCCAAACATTGGTGAATGCCTCCAACAATAAACTTCACTCAGAGGGAACTTGTATAACTAACTGGACAATCTTTTGACATAATCCATTAGGAATTGATTCACTAAAATCCTGATTCACTGCAGCCAACATTGCTTTGTGTTAAAAGACAGTGATATCATTGATTATTAAGAGCATAACCAGAATTTAAAAAAAGACATTTTGTATTTACTATGGGCCAAATTGTGCCTAGTCCTTGAATGGTTCATGCACAATATACCATACATCATTCCAACAAAACACAATAGTATAAATTAACCTAGCTACACAAGAAAATTTAGAAAACTCAGTTAACCATATGACTGTTAGAGACATGGTACCTGCAGACATTTTCTGTAGAGAGGTAGCACAACACCCAAGAGAACAAAATTATTAATTCATTGATGAGAAGGTTGTTTATGCCACTGAGGCCACCTCAGGATTTGCAGAGATTTGCTTCACAGGCTGTAGGAGAGGGCATATTAAATGAAACTGAAATACAAGCTCTACAGAGTTTATACCTACCAAGAAACAATGTAGAAGTATACAAGCCAACCCCAAAGGAGCAGCCATAATGGGCTTGTTACAGACACACTCTCCTCACAATAAGGAATGTTAAGGATAGGTGATAGGACAGTCAAGGTGTGGTGAAATGTGTATTTATATTATATCAGGGCATTCAAGAGGGAGGAAAAGGATGAACCAGAAGGGGATACATTTCCAAAAGTGGGCTATAACCTGGTTATTTCTTTTCTTTTCTTTTCCTTTTCTTTTCTTTTCTTTTCTTTCTTTTTTCTTTCTTTCTTTCTTTCTTTCTTTCCTTTTTTTTGGTGCTTATTTTTTGAAAGCTAGGGTCTGAATTTCAAAATTGATAATTTTCACAAACCCAAGTGAAAGGAATGGTGTGTGGATGTTCTGCACCTTTATAAATTATGCCCTAAGGATAGAAAGTTTATGCACCTACTGAAGAATCCCAAATCTCAGTCCACCTTTGA
This sequence comes from Chelonia mydas, assembly GCF_015237465.2. NCBI lineage: Eukaryota > Metazoa > Chordata > Testudines > Cheloniidae > Chelonia > Chelonia mydas. The sequence continues at coordinate 102,977,360 of NC_057852.1, forward strand.
AAATTTGAGCTTTAATGTAGTGGGACAGCATGGCCAAAATATAAAGCAACATACTAGAAAGCAGGAGATGTATCAAATATATCATTCCAATAATCAGAAAGAACCATAATCTATCCCAACCAGATTATTTAGCTACAAGACCCAAGAGAGTAGCTGCATTTTTTCTAAACTTTAGTATATATTCAGTCTACTCTTGGTAGACTTCTTTTCAAAGCATCTTGAATTTTTACATTTGCCAAACAAAACAGAAAATGCAGTGATTGACAAATTAAAATTGCATGTGTGTGATATGACTTTAAGTGATCGTGTTCCATTTGGAAGCAGAGAAATGGGTAACTTTGTAAAAATCTTTGGGAGTGGACCCATTGCAGTCCAGGATACTGTTGTAGCCTACAGAAATGATGTTTTTATGTTTACAAAGAAATGCTGAAATGTAAGTAGGCCCAAAAATCTATTTCTTAAAAATAGGTTTGATGATAGTCAAGCAGGGCCTGGTAAACATGAATAAAGTGAAATGAGATAATGCAGAGGCAAGTTTAAGATAAATTAGGACATAACCCCAGGTTGTGCTGTAAACATGTTTTTGTCCTAACAGGTTTTTACAAGTATTTTACATAAAACGTTAATGTTTTGGAAAATGCTACTTGTATTGATAGTTATTGGTATGGCATTTACACAGATATTAATTAAGATGATGCTTCACGTTAAATAGTCAATAAGAAAGTAGAAATGTTTAAATTATGGTAAAAAGGTGGATTTAATGTTAATTAATGAAGGAACATTATTGTAATTGATTATAAAAAGGTAGCATATTAATTTTAGATTAGGCGCGCCCATCCACCGCCAAGGTACTGTTACAGCAGTGGGTTTCAACCAGTGGTCTCTGGACGTCCGGGCGTCCACAGATTATGTCTAAGGGGTCCATGAAAGGTTGTCATTACCATAGAATAGTGGTTTTCAACCTGTGGTCCGTGGACCCATGGGGGGTCCACATACTATGTTTAAGATTTCCAAAGGAGTCCGCAACTCCATTCAAAAATTTTTAGGGGTCTGCAAATGAAAAAAGATTAAAACCACTGTGTTAGAGAAAGGATTATACCCATTCTCCTCATTTAGGGACTGATCATCCTTAAATGTATCATTTCATCTTTGAATGTGAGTATCAGTGTGGTGTAAGGTCATAGTGTAATGGCTGTTTGCTTAACTAACTATTTTATATTAACTGAAGTCTTTAATTTTTATTATTCATTATGTCATTCACAGTGCTCCGCTAAATTAAAATATCTGTATTTAATTGGGAACAGATAAATCAAAGGTTACGCTGGCAATCTGACAGAATATCAGAAAAGAGCCATTCAAACATTAAAGTTACTGTTCCACAAAACATTTCCTTCAAAGATCTAAAATATGTCTATCTTCTCTTGTGTTGAGAACCAGAAATGGAGTACTCTTCATTCCAATTAAAAGGATCAGGTGATGAGACCACCTCTTCCATCTTCACATGAGGTGATAAAGCCTCATATACTCAATTAAGTTAATGGCTAGAGGTGGTCAAAAAAAGGAGGGGGTGAACTGGATGAAGTATTCTAATATCAGGTTTCAGAGTAACAGCCGTGTTAGTCTGTATTCACAAAAAGAAAAGGAGTACTTGTGGCACCTTAGAGACTAACCAATTTATTTGAGCATAAGCTTTCATGAGCTACAGCTCACTTCATCCGATGAAGCGAGCTGTAGCTCACGAAAGCTTATGCTCAAATAAATTGGTTAGTCTCTAAGGTGCCACAAGTACTCCTTTTCTTTTTGTATTCTAATATCTATCAGTCCCACCAATGACATATACTGGGGTAAAATCACCTCCCTGTTCCTCCTCACTATTCCACAGTTTATACATCCAATGATCCCATTAGTCCTTTTTGTCACAGCAATGCACTGAGAACGCATGTTGAGTTGCTTGTCCAGTATGAGCCCTAAATCTTTTGCAGTCACTCTCTTCCAGGATACAGTCCCCTATTCTGTAGCTATGGCCTGTATTCCTTGTTGCTAAATGTATATCTTTTCATTTGACTCTCTTTCACATAAAAGTACTGAGACAGATTTGGCAATTTCCTGCAATATCCTTCAAAAACCTCATTGAATTAAGTCAAAATATCTTTGGGTGTCAATAGTATGAAATGCAAACGGTATGTATTACTGTGATCTGGGATTATATGTAACCTCTCTAAGGGAAGAAATGTGAGATAAGGCCTGGACGATCAATGGACTATATTGAACGTTATGCCATACAAAAATGGACTTTTGGGGCAATATATGTGAAGTGGATTTCTTGGGAAATACTTAGGGAGAAGTTAATGCAAATTCCTCACCTCTAGTAATGCAGAAACCCAGCCTTTTGAAGCTATGCCCTGAGGAGAGGTTCTTTATCTGCTGATTACCTTTCTTGGTCACTGGACATCAAAGGCCCAAGCTGTATAAAGGAAAGACTGAACAATTCATGGTTGTTCTGGTTGTGAATATGAGACAGTTATGAAATTGTAACCATGGGGAAAACCCAGTTATGGGTTTTGAAGGACTGACACTTACCAGAGCCTGAAGTTGCAGTTGGGGTGATCTCTGGGAAGCTGTTTAGTATGTGTGTAAGTTTTTATTGTTTTTAATATATTTTATCTGTTATGCTTTCATCTTAAGGATAAATGCACTTGCTAGAAAAAACTGTGTGATAACTTGTAATTGCTGGCAATTACAGCCATTCCCATCCTTCAGAGAGGAAGCAAAGCACAGGTGCTGGCCTGTTTAGGCAGCCTGGTTTGTTGGGAATATCTAAGTGTAGACAGGGCATGGTGCAGCCTGTAAAAACCCTGATCAGGAGGGAGAGAGACATGGGTCTCTGCCCAAGAGAGAAGATGGCTGAGTTGCCAGGAGCTTATTGCATGCCCTTGAGGTACCACATACAGGAAACCCAGGTGCAGTTGCCCTGGACTGTGATAACCGCTTTTATTAATACCACTATGAATGACAATAATAATAATAATTAATAATTAATTAATACAATGAGAAACTCTAAAAAGGGTAAGATATAAATATTCAGGTAATAGACCAAATATACAGGCTGCATTATCCATGTATGTTGAAAAGTCATGTGTATCTTTACAAGGCAATTTGCTAAATATTAATTTTCATTCTTTCTAGTGTGAAGCATCACCCTGCTTGTTGTCATTTTTGAATAAGGCCTTGGGTTGCGCTAACAGTACAATTTGTTTTTGTGCAGGAAGCCCTGGTTCAGGAGCAACAGTGTGAAACTTGCTTCTGGACTCGTCATGATTAAATGTGCTTGGGAGCTGGGTGGTGTGCTTGGTCTTAAGGAAGTAGAGGGAAAAGCTACCTAAGTTACTTTGAGAGACACTGCTTCTGCCCCTCCCCAGCACACACCTGTCCATGAAGGGAAAGGGATTTTTTCATCCATTATTCAGGACAAAAGCAAGGGATGAGGAGATATAAGATAGCAGCAGAATTCTCTCATTTTCTTTCCCTGTTAGTAGGTGCTGGAACCCTGCAGAGGGCTTCAGGTTAACTACTGATGACTCTTTGGGACAATTATGGATTATTAGACTCCCTATTGAACGTAAGAGAGGTGAGAGTAACTTTCTGATAGAGCCAAAGGTCTAGGATAGATTCTGAGGGCACGAGAACCAGCAGCAGCACCCACCATGCCCAGGCTTGGGCTGTGAGGGATCATATAGTGTTATTTTGGAACTACTTTATTAATAAACCAGACCCCAGGAATGGTGGCATCAAGTGTGTAGGTGGCAACTGCTGGAAATGAAGGAAAAAAATATGTAAAGGGAAAATCAGTAGACAACACTACCACCACCATACCTTCAAGAAAAAGCAGAACTAGATTCAATGAAAGACTATGCACTCTGACCCATTATTATGGCTATTAGGCCTACACTTTGTTTTGGATGTACAACCTCAAGGGTTATCCTGTCTATTCCTGTATTTGTCACTCTGCAGAGACTTTCAGTGTCAGCTAGTGATCATTGTAATGGTTGTTTTGTGATGACAACACTTGTTGCAGGAATGGCACTTAATTGTAACAAAATAAATACATAAAATATGATAAAACCTTAGAAATTAAACACCGATTAAAGACTCTTTTTCCTGTTCACTTTCTGTTTTTGTAATTACAAAGATTTACAGCTAGTGCTGCTTTACACAAACCACAGAAGAGTGTTGCTTGCTGATTCAGTTAGAAATCTCAATTCCAAAGGGTGGAAGTAATGTTCTTCTGACTTAAGTCATTATTAGTTATTTCTACATTGTTAACTCAAAAGATTGTTACTTCTAGATTTGGAAAACATATGTTCTATTTGGATTTTTTATCTTTCTACCTGTTCGATGTAAATTATTTACACTGTTCTATAAATGTACACACATAAATCATGTACATCCAATAGTTCAGGATAGATTTATGTATGCTATGGACAACTTCACTTTTAAAAAAGGTTGGTTTGTGATGGTGTGGCTTTCAGAGTTTTGAGAAGTCTTGATTTCAGACTACTTTGAAACAATGTTTTGGATCACACTGAGTTTGGGAAAGAGGAAGGACTGCACTGGCTTGACTATCTCAAACTCAGGTCATGTTTGGGTTAGTGTAACTCAGATTGGCGCTAAAATCTTTGTTTTGCAGCTCTGATTAAGATATTAAAAAAAAAAAAAAGCTAAGTTGAAGATAAGTTTACTAATTTTAAAGGTATGAATATTTAATGTTACCAAAACTTTTACTTCACTAGAGCTACACTGATTCTGAAAACCTGGCCTATGACTATTAACACAGAGATCAGCTCAGTCTACTAAATTTGGATCTAGATTTCATAGGGGGCTTGGATGCAGCTCATAATTAAAGTAGGGAGCAGTTGCAGGTCCAGTTTTGGGTTTAAAATACTTCAAAGATTTGGTAGTGTTTGAATCTCCTTCTGCCTTTTCTCAGTAAGGGCAAAATTCAGTCATAAAACATACATGTCTACAAAAAATAAGAATGGGAGTTTAAATAGCCCCTAGAAACTCCAAATAGAAATTTAATAGGCAAACCAAAAGCTAAAACATATGGGAAGAATTCTCACTTCTTTTGGGGGAGGATGGAGGGATGAGAGAAAAGATTTATACAGGCAATAATCTGTAAATCAATAGGATAAATAGCCCTATAATTTGCGAATATAAGCGGCCCTATAGTTTAACAACACAAACATGAGACTTGTAAAAGCAGAAAATGAACATGTGTTACTTAGTGGATAGTTATTATACAATTGGGAACCATCCCCCAATAGCACAGGAATGGACGAGATGACCTAATAGGTTCTTTCTGCTTCTAATGCAGTAGTTCTGATTTCTGTACTTAAGAGAATAATGAGCATAACCAACTAAAGCCACCACCATTCTCATTAGTTGCAGGTTTGAGGCTTTACTTTTTATATGTTCTATACAAAGTAGGACAATCTAGGATTTTTTTTACATATTTCATATAGTAAATATTTTATGTCGTATTATTACAACCCAGTTACCTCTGATATATAACTATTTATTGTACAGAGTGATGTTGCAGCTCTGTTTTTTGTATCCTTGCCAGGCTAATAAGCTGTACAATACATTATCATCATGAGATTATGGCAACATTCACAAGAGATTGAATACCTGAATATTTTGCCATTTATTACGCTTCAAGCCAAGTAATTTCCTTTAATGTCATGTGAGCAAATGTTGACTATAAAACCTTCTTTCATTGGGCTAAAAATCAAACAAACCCCAAATCCCAAGTGCAACAGGAAGGAATATTTTCTCTGCTCCATGTACAGAATGCACTGTTGGAGAGATTTCAGAGTAGCAACCGTGTTAGTCTGTATTCACAAAAAGAAAAGGAGTACTTGTGGCACCTTAGAGACTAACCAATTTATTTGAGCATAAGCTTTCGTGAGCTACAGCTCACTTCATCGGATGCATTCAGTGGAAAAACTGAATGCATCCGATGAAGTGAGCTGTAGCTCACGAAAGCTTATGCTCAAATAAATTGGTTAGTCTCTAAGGTGCCACAAGTACTCCTTTTCTTTTTGTTGGAGAGATGTATTTATTTATTTTATTTTATTTCTGCATGTCTTATTTTGCAGCTGGGGTTGTCAACTGTGACTGAAGCTATTCCGGGAGATTTTTTCCCCCCAACATGATGTAATGTCATTAATTGTACTGTACTCATTAAAACCTCCTGGATTGCTTTCAATGGTCACCAGGAGATCGATGCCAATTTTGGTAGACTCCCAGACAATCCTGGAGGGTTGGCAACCATATTTGCAGTGTTGAATTTGTCAAAAAATATTGCAAATTTTGCCTGAAGTTTTTCACAAGGAATTGTTGCTAGTTTATGATCAGCTTACATAGTAGCCAGACTTTTTCAAAAAATTCAATCTTGACAAAAAATGTTCTTCATTTTTTACCAGAAATAAAGAGTGAGGAGCTGGCCCATGCCAAAAGCAGAATATCAACTTGGATGATCTATATGGGGAAAGCAAAATCCCAAGAGCCAATATTTTCAGGTAAAAATATACATTTAAGACCAAATTTTGCTTTCAGTTACACATGTGCAACCCCACTTTCTTTATTAGGCCTCATACCTGCACTTACCCACATGCTTAATTATAGTACTGTGAACAGTTACACTGAAATCAATATAAAGTTAAGCATGTATTGCAAGTGTTTGTAAGTCCAGGGCCTAGAGTGTCCTCATGTAAAGGAGAACCGAATTTGGCCCATTTAATTCAATGTGACACAAAAGTCATCAGAGAGTGAAAACTATTTTTTGATATATTACCATGAAAATACTCACTTATTTAAAACTGCTGAAAGTCACTGTCTAAAAAAAAAAAGTTTGCATAATGAAGCAATTAATTAAACATGATTTTTTTCTGTTGTAAACTGATTACTTTTTGCTGGCTGAACTTAACCTTTAATTGGATGTAGCATGTAAATAATTTAAAATGCTAGATTTATGACACTTTAAAACATTATTGTAGGGAAAAAAATATTAGCTACAATCCCAGTATAAATATAAAATGTTCTTTTCTTCAGCTAAAGATTCTCATTTATTATAATTAATGCCATAAAGTTTCATTGTTTAAGTCATTTTCACATTGGTAATTATACTGTTGTCATATAATTATCTTTAGTAGTTTCTTTTATTTTATGAAACAATTAAAATAATAATTTAAAAAAACCCTGCAGCTGTGTTGGTTAATATACATTTCTGAAATGCCTGCAGCAGACCTGGGATTTTTAGACTTATTAAAACCCAAACTGAAATGGAAGGCTAGTTTTCAGGAGCACTTCAATGCATCTTAACTAATACATTATATGAGGTCCTTCTTCTTGATTTAAAATCACACCCAGTACTCTAACAGAACAGACTGCCATTTCTATCTGAAAGCTTGGGGCAGGGGGGGGAGTGAAAACACCTGCAAGGATGACTCACCATTGTCTTAATCACAGCCTTAGCTATTTCTTCTTGCATAACAAAAAGTACAATTACATCCCGTAAGCAATCAGACCATCCAGCAAAATGACCTGTATTTGAATGGGGTAATAGCATCATGACAGTTAAGGTTGAGACTAGCTTACTGTTTAACAGCAAGTTTTATTAAGTGCTCTGAAATCCATATGCTTATTCAGAGTATCTTGAAAATCACTGTGCCTCCTGGGGGTCCAGGGCAGGGTTAACTCAGCAGAGGGAAGGAGATTGTTTTATCAATTAGGCTGCTGATCTTAGGGAGTAGCCTGAAGCTTTTTGTAAATTTGTTACACAAGTGCTAACCTAAAACTTGTTAGAAGAAAAGGGATCTCCTGGCAAAATTGTGGCTTAGCAAGGACGCAACCCTGCTTGATCTAATGAATAAGTAGTCTCAATGAAGTTCTCAATAGAACTCTGCCGGTGGGGTTTGGTCCAATATACAGTAACTCCTCACTTAAAGTCGTCCCAGTTAACGTTGTTTCGTTGCTGATCAATTAGGGAACATGCTTGTTTAAAGTTGTGCAGTGCTCCCTTATAACGTTGTTTGGCAGCCGCCTGCTTTGTCCACTGCTTGCAGGAAGAGCAGCCCTTTAGAGCTACCTGGTGGGGGCTTGGAGCCAGGGTGGACCAGCAGCCCCCGTCAGCTCCCCGCTCCTCTAAATTCCCTGTGCAGCTAGGGTGACCAGACAGCAAGTGTGAAAAATCGGGACGGGATAGGGGGTTATAGGAGCCTATATAAGAAAAAGACCCAAAAATCGGGACTGTTCCTATAAAATCGGGACATCTGGTCACGCTATGTGCGACAGCCACCCAGCAGGCTATCAATTGCCCGCAGTTCAGCTGTCCCTTCCCCCACTGCCATGTGCTACTCCTGCCCTCTGCCTTGGAGCTGCTCCCCGAGCCACCTGTTTGCTGTGCAGGGTGGGGAGAAGAGGGGGGCTAATGTCAGGGTGTCCCCCTCCCCTCTGTTCCTGCCCCCCACTTATCCCTTCTCCATAGAGCAGGGGTGGGGACATAACAGGGCTCAGGCCGAGAAAGCTTGCTGGCAGCAGCTGCTATCTCAACTTGCTGAGCTACTTAAAAAGGCAATGTACATCGAGTGGGTCAGCATACTTAAAGGGGCAATGCACATCTCTCTCTCACACACAGGGTGTGTGTCTCTGTCTGCCATGCAGTCTCCCCTCCCTCCATTTGTGCTGCCTTGCAGAGTGTGAGGCTACATTAACAACAATGTGTTAATCCCTTGAGGGCTCAGCCCAGTGCTAGTTCATCATTTAGCAGTAAGGCAATATCCCACCCTGTGACTCCACCACCTCAACCAAGCTTCACAATCATCATTGCTGTGTACAGTATTAAATTGTTTGTTTAAAACTTATACTCTGTGTGTGTGTGTGTGTGTGTGTATATACAAGTCTTTTGTCTGGTGAAAAAAATATCCCTGGAACCTAACCCCCCCTATTTACATTAATTCTTGTGGGGAAATTGGATTCATTTAACATCATTTCACTTAAAGTCACACTTTTCAGGAACATAACTACGTTAAGCGAGAAGTTACTGTATGTACTTTCCTCTTTTCAAAAAACTGTCCTCAATCATTTCCCTCAGGACAATGCCAAGTAATCCACTTTGTAAAGAATTGTAGATCGAGATAATCTCTATTTGATTTCTAATGTTTTCTTAATCAAACTAAATATTGAAAAATGGACACATTTTAAAGTTACAGAAGCTGGACTTTAAGGTGGAAGTGACGTATTTTTAGCTGTGTCAACATGATGCCCCCCCCCCCCCCCCCCCCCGGGTCAGTGTTTCTTATAAAGATTCATATTTGGCAACCAAAGTTGATGATAAATCATTGATTAATTGTTTGCTGACCATTTTAAATTAAGACATGATTTTATTCTATTTCTGCAATTCTCCATCTTGTTCCTACTGAAGAGCTTCTTTTCATACAGAATCCTCATTTCTTTTTATTTTTTTTAACTTAAAATTAATATTTCCATTCTCATGCTCTTATTTCTGGGGAAGAAATGGTCTATACATGATAGAACACTTAGTCAAGGTAGGTGGAAATGCCCTGCACTATGTAACACTGAGTTGTCTGCATGATTAAACAGCAACTATGAAGCTATCAAAGGACATCTAACTTCAAATCAAGGATAGAAAAATAGTGACTATATTGCAGTACTAAGAGCTTATCTACGAGGAGAAAGAGGAAAAAAAATGTTTTCCTTTTCTTTCTTTTCTTCATTTGGTTCCATGCTGCAATGCTTCCTTGGTAGAGGACAATTTTATTCATTTTCAGGAGCAGCATGCAAACACCCCCAAGCTCAACTGCTATAAAATATCAATGTTTTCCATATGGCAACACTTTTCCCCAAAGGAAAAATGGAGCCAGCAAACAGGGCTGAACACAGGAGAGTTTGAGTAAAGGAAATTTGGGGGAGGGAGTGTGTGGTATTTTGTTTTTATTGTGTGTGTGTGTGTGTGTGTGTGTTTCCCCTTAACAGGAGCTTAGGAGGGCAGGCTATGAAATCTACACAGACAGCAGTAGTAGTGACCCAACAAATGCAAGAGACGGTGAAGATGACTGGATATGGAAGCTGCAGGATGTATATTATCCTTGAGTGAGTACCCAGAAAGAGCTCCATCTGTATGAAGTGCTGCCTGATAGAGCTGATGAAAGACAAGATCTAAGGTTTGTAGATGCAGGTAGAAATTATGGTTGAATTTCGAAGGTAATTCAAGCAGATGATGGAGGGAATGCAAGAGAATGCTGAAGGTAAAACTCAAGACTCATAGATGTAAGCTGGACTGGAGTACGGTAGACTGCTGGATGAGGAAAGTGCCCAGTGGAAGCATGTGATTATGAGAACCAGGCAGAGAAAAAGACCAGTTAGTGAAGGAGAAATACAGCTGAGTTGGAAAATGAAGAAGGGCTGCAGCAGGCAGTAACAGAAGGTGGGAGGGCAAGGAAAAGAAGAGTAGCTAGTCCTACAAGATGAGGGGAAGAGTCAATGGAAATAGCCAGACTTCAGACCACCAGGAGAATAGAGGAGGACTTCCATAAGTTTGCAAGGTAGAACAAAAGACAAAAGGACTTACAGCCAGAAAGAACAGAAGGAAGAAGGCTGCAAAATCAACACCAGGAAGAGGCAGGTCTACCTGCCCACAGAGGAGGAGAGTGAAGGCAAGACAAGATTATGATGATCAAGAGATGGCTCAGGCAGTTGTGCTACAAGGGGGCTTTTGGGGATGTTCGAGGACTAGGAGGCATTAACGGACAGAGGTCTGTTCTCATGAGAAGGACTCCACCTGAGTAGGGAGGGAAATAGACTTGATTAAATAGACACTGATTAAAAGAGCTTTAAGCTAGGAATTTGAGGGAGATGGTCGAGAAATGCTCATGTAATCTCCGCGCCTGATTCTAATATTCTGAGTTTAAGCAGGAGGAAAGTAAAACAGAAAGGAACAGAGAGTAGGAGAATGGATTGCAAGAGGAAAGTTAGTGACAAGTAGGCAATAGAAGATTGTACCCAATCGATCAAGGAATCTGGGTGAAGTCAAACAGAAACAGCTAAGATATCTGTACACCCATGCAGGGAGCGTGGGTAACAAAATGGAGTAACTGGAACTACCGGTGCAGGAGGTGAAACCAGATTTTATAAGGATAACAGAAACATGGTGGAATAATGGTCACGACTGGAGTGCAGGTATTGAAGGGTATGTGCTGTTCAGGAAAGACTGAAATAAAGGTGTAAAGGTGGTGGAATAGCATTGTTCATTAATGAGGAGGTAGCCTGTAAAGAAATTAGAAGTGATGGAATGGATAAAACAGAATCTGTTTGGGTCAAAATCACTTTGGTGAAGAAAGAAACAGAGGCTCCACTGGGGTAGTGGTTGGGATATGCTACAGAACTTGATTTACAGGATCCTTGATTTCAAAAGGGAAAACTTAAAAAAATAATTAAGGGGTTTCAGTTAGGGAAGTGGACTGGACTGAAAAATTCAAGGATCTGAACATACAGAAGGCTAGAAATTACTTGCAGAATCTACGTGAAGCCAGCATTCAAAGCAAGGGGGAAAAATTGCCGGCATTTTTTTCAAAGCAAGGGGGAAAAGTGAGAACTGCTAAAAGCCACGCAGAGCTGGACCAACAGTAAACCAACCATAAAAGGTTCTATAGTCATATGAATAGAAAGAAAGAAAGAGAAAGAAAGAAAGAAGTGGGACAGTTAAGCACTGAGGATGGGGTGGAGATTAAGGATAGTCTAGGCATGGCCCAACATCTAAACAAATATTTTCCCTCAGTTTTCACTAAATGTATCGAGGAGCTTAGTGGTAGTGGCAGATTGGCTAATGGAAATGAGGATATGGAAGTAGACACCTGAAGGGGAAGTCAAAAGCAAACAGTTTAATGGGACCAAATTAGGGGTCCTAGATAATCTCTATCCAAGAGTATTAAAGAACTGGCCCATAAAACTGCAAGCCCAATAACAAGGATTTTTAATGAATCCATAAACTCGAGGGTCATATCCTATGACTGGCAAATTGCTAATAAAGTACCTATTTTTAAGAAGGGGTGGGGGGAAGTGTTCTGAGAAACTACAGGACTGTTAGTTTGACCTCATTTGTATGCAAGGTCTTGGAATAAATTTTGAAAGAGAAAGTAGTTAAGGACATAAAGGTAAAGGTTAATTGGGATAATACAACATGGTTTTAAAAAAGGTAGATTGTGCCAGACTAAGTTGATCTGTTTCTTTGATAAAATAACTCCTTTTTTAGACAAAGGAAATATAGTAGATCTAATATATCTGGATTTCAACAACACAAGGTGGGTGAGGTAATAACTTCTATTGGACCAACTTATATTGGTGAGAGGGAAATGTTTTCGAGTCACACAGAGCTCTTCAGTACAGAACCACAGGTATTGTCTCTCTAATATTCTGGCACTGACACAGCTACAACAACACTGTATGAAACAATGGATTTCAGTAAGGCATTTGATACAGTTCCACATAGGACATTATTAGCTAACTAGGAAAAGGTGGGGATTAATATGAGAATTGAAAGGTGGATAAGGAAATGGTTAAAGGGGAGACCTCAGCAGATCACACTGAACAGTCAGGCTTAGTGGGAGGTTACTAATGGACTTCCTCAGGGATTGGACTTGGGACCAATCTTATTTAACATTTTTAATTAAGGACTTTGGAACAAGAAGTGGGAGTGTGCTAATAAATTTTGTGGATGACACAAAGCTGGGAGTTATTGCCAGGACGGTTGAGGACTGGAATATCTAACAAGAAGATCTAGATGACCTTGAAAATTGGAGTAATAAAAATGGGATGAAATTTAATAGTTTAAAGAGCAAGGTCATGCACTTAGGGACTAACAACAATAATTTTTTGCTATAAACTGGGGATTTATTAGTTGGAAGCGAGAGAGGCGGGGAAAGACCTGGTATTGGTCAATCACAGGGTGACTATAAGCTGCGAATGTGATGCTGCTGTGAAAAAGATTAATGCAATCCTAGGATACATTAGGTGAGGTATCTTCATTAGAGATACGGAAGGCACTGGTGAGACCTCATCTGGAATACCATGTGCAATTCTGTTCTTCCATGTTTAGGAAAGATTAATTCAAACTGGAACAGGTGCTGAGAAGGGCTACTAGGATAATAGAGGAATGGAAAACCTACCTTACAAGAGGAGGCTCAAGGAACTTGGCTTGTTTAGCCTAACTAAATGAGGGTTGAGGGGAGATATGCTTGCTCTCTAGAAATAAATCAGAGGGATAAATACCAGGGTGGGGTTATTTAAATTAAGTGCCAATGTTGACACAACAACAAATGGATATAAACTGTTCATCAGCAAGATTAGGCTTGAAATTATATTAAGGTTTTTAGTCATCAGAGGAGTGAAGTTCTAGAACAGCCTTCTAAGGGAAGCAGTGGAGGCCAAAATAACCTAACTGGGTTTGATAAGCTTATGGAGGGGATGATATGAGGAGACTGCCTACAATGGCAAGTGGACCATCTGTGACTGCTAGTACCAAATATCCCCAACAGCCAGAGATTGGACATTAGATGGGGAGGGCTCTGAGTTACTACAGAGAATTATTTCCCAGGTGTCTGGGTGGTCAGTCTTGCCCAAATGCTAAGGGTACAACCAATCACTATATTTGGGGTCGGGAAGGAATTTTTCACTAGGTCAGATTGGCAGAGACCAGGGAGATATTTACCTTCCTCTGCAGCATAGGGCATGGGTCACTTGCAGATTTAAATTAGAGTAAATGGTGGATTCTTTGTAGTTGAAGTCTTTAAATCATGATTGGAGGACTACAGTAACACAGGCAGAGATTATGGGTTTATTACAGGAGTGGGTAGTGAGGTTCTGCATCCTACAAGGTTCAAGAGGACAGACTAGATGATCATGATGGTTCCTTCTGGCCTTAAAGTCTATGAGTTTGAGTATGTCTACACTGCAATTAAAAGCCCATGGCTAGCCCATGCCAGCTGATTCAGGGGCATGGGGCTTTGGCTAAGGGACTGTTTAATTGTAGTGTAGATGTTCTGACTTGGGCTGGAACCTGGACTCTAAGACCCTGCAAGGTGGGAGGGTCCCACAGCTTGGGCTGCAGCCTGAGCTGGAACCTCTATACTGCATTAAACAGCCCCTTAGCCTTAGTGCAGCAAGCCTGGCATGGGACAGCCACAGATATCTAATTGCAGTGTAGACATACCCAATGACTCTGTGAGGAGATCTGAAGTAGTAGATCTTGAAATGCTTAAAACTACACTGGTGAAAACAGTAGAAAATATACTTATAGGCAACAATCTTTCTATGAAAAAAGCCAGAATATGATCTAATAGGTCTTTTCCACTTTTTATTACTGTGATTCTCTTAGTAAAGCTTGTTTCATTTGGTATTCATATTTAATGCAACATGAACATTCTAATGTTTTTAGCAAAGAATAGTGCCAGATTGAAGGAGATATAATTCCTCTATCCACAGATTAAACAGCATGGGTAGCAGAAATGCAAGTTTTTGCCCTGTTAAAGTGCCTTAAACCTCCCTGGAGTGACTCTCTCAGACAACATGCCCATTCAGGGCTTAATGGACTTTGAACCAGGTCCTCATTCCTTGGCCTCTTTGATAACACTTTCAACCAGGATGCTAGTTAGCACCATTGGTAATGTAAGCACCGGTACAGTAGATACTGCTCTCAGATCACTAACTTATTTTACACAGACTGCTCAGCAGCCAATGCAAAGTAATGACCTTCGATCAATTCAATTTTCTTAAAATGTATCTTCACTGTAATAAATAAATCTTGCCGGTACAGGTCACTTATATAGATCCTCTATAACAAAGCATATTCCAAAATCCCTGTTAGAAAATAGCAGGAAAAACAAAAACACTGGCTAGAGATAAACTGTCTATGCCAGGGTTAAAAAATAGTTTTAGCACATTTGTTGAGACAGTCCAATAACATAACATTTATCTAGAAACTTTCGGATTATATGCACCTATGAGGCAACATGAGTTTTATTGTATTCTCCCATTTATAACTGGGTGCTTAGAGCTGGCTCTATGAAAGGTTTCTATATCTCTGCTTCTGGCAAGTAAGCTCTGCCTTTAAGGAATAGCCCTCACTGTGGATGGCATGGCACACAGTTCCAGAATAGAATCTGGAGTCCTGTACATTGCCCTTTATAAAGATCTAGTATTTGCTCCCCTTTACTCCCAACCCACTTTGCTCCCCACTGAGCTTAGCCATGGCCCAGTCCCATTCCTGCTCCTTTATGCTGTCCTTTAGTTCTCTTAGTGCAAGGTCTGGAATTGTGAATAGGCAAAAGGGGGCGATGAAAACCCATTTTGCTTTCTCCCTTTACACACCTGATCCGGGGAAAGGCATAATGTGCCTTCACCCACTGCCTCCCAAAACACACACACAGGGTATCCTGGCACAAGAAAGAATCTGGACCTTTTCTTTTTTTTTTTTTTTTTTTGGTGATAGCTACATAAAGAACTGAGAACAGGCCATGTCCTAGCTGCGAGATAGACTGTATTTTTTCAGTCTGTCCTGCATAAGGGTTGGCATGTAATGTCAAAGTTGTAGAGTCCCAGTGCCCCTCCTAGTTTCCCTCTTGTTTCAGGATAAAAAATAATCTGGCCTATACCTAGCATCTTCTCCATGCCAGCTAAGCTGTACTGGCCAGTGCTTTGTGCTGCTGGAACCAAAGCTCAGCCCATCCTCCTCCTCTGCCTGCTCACTCCCCACCTCCCCACACACAGGACTGATGGGGAGAAATCAGGGCCCCACTGAGGCTCCTTTCCCACTCAACACTGTGACCCACAATGTGGATAGTTCATGAAGGTGAGTAAAAGGGCGGTCTAGCTGACTGCCAAATGGGTTGGTCACAATCCTGCCCTTGAGAGAGGCAATAGTTTCCTTCTTATACTTGCTTTACAGGTCCTTATGTTATTTCTGCAATCATGCTATTAAAAACTCTCAGTGACCATACTTTTAAAACTGCACCAAGTACAGCATCTTAAGCATGAATTTAGTCACCACCATAAAAAAGTAATACTTGGAGCCTTTTATTGCTCACCTTCTTACAACACTTATGCATAAAAAAAAAACTTCTGCGTGTCCATTTTCCATCCTGCCACCCCAAAATAAATCAGTTATATTATTAATCTCTTCCCCACTACCTCATGCTCCCGCATGGAAGATGCCTATCAGTTACACCAGGCAAAATAAATTTCCAGAGCTGTCACATGTACCAAGTATATCAGAACATGAGAACATAAAAGGAACCCCATCACAAATGATGGAATGCAGCAGATATGGTAGGGGTCCACCAGCAAGAAGATTTAAAAGCAACTATACAAATAAAATTAATATTTCGTATGATATACCAGAAATGTTATTTTTAAGTAGCTTAATAAAATAATCTGCATGATAAGGGAACAGAAGGATCAGGTGTGCTGTTAGCTAACAGCAGTGAGTCGGAAAATTACATCAGATCTCATTGCCATCCCATCTTAAAGCAAGCTTGTGCTGTTAAACTCCACATGCAAACATTACATTAACGTTGCAGGAGTATATAAATGTCATTTCACTCTGACAAAAAGGGAAATAGTCTCCCTTTCAAAGAAGCAATATGCACTCATGGAAGGGGAAAATACCCCTAATTGTGAAACCAATTAACCCTCTGTCATACAACAAACCACAGAGCAGCTGGAGCATTTTAAAGACATTCCTGAATAATACAGCACTATAAAAATACTGTGTACTTTTGCTTTCTGGAGACTCAATGTAAAAAAGTGGCTCTACCAGGTTTTCTCCATGGACACCATTCGTCTTTATAGCACTGTTACAAATCTAAAAAAAATGAAAGGAGAATCGTTTGATCAAGAAAACAAATCAGCCATTACCCCACAGGGAAAAAAAAAAAAGCTTCAATACAAGCTTGTCTTATGGCTTGTTTACATGAAAGTTGAGATATGATTCACTTTGATTTCACTTCCCTTGCTGATGAAATAGAACAGATTGCTCAGTAAAAGAACAAGTGCCCCTGCAGGGCTCTTTAGGGTTGATTTGTTCCTTAGATATAGCAAAAAAACAGGTTAAGACAAGCAAGTTGGGAAAACCAGTTTGGGTATGTTTGTTTAGTTTTGAGGGACCAGGCAACTATTAAAATAAGGTAACTCCTTAAGTATTGCTCCTCCTCCACTGGCTTCACATTTTTCTTCTTCGTGGTCTTCTACTTCTTCTTCTTCTGTTTCTTTGTTTGTTTTACCACATATTCAGCGATATGACCTAGTTTCAATTATTTTCCATGGGATAAAGGGCATAGACTTACATTATGTATCTAAGTGCCTAATTTCTGGTGTTCACTGAGAACTCTCAGTGGGTTTTTCATAACTCTAAGAATCCATTTAAGAATGACCAGCTCTTTTAGAAGATGAATTAATTCACTTATTGATACAAATTTAATTCTAATAACATGTTCTAAGTTGAATGAGCTATAACTGTTTATTTTGTAATAGAATTTGACTTCTGAAGGCATATTGTTGTACTATTGGAATATAAGAATAATATTTCACATAGTATTTTTGTCTTTCCAAGAACAGCCTTTAATTTTGCTGAGAACTGTACACAGAGAAGGACTAACGGGTTTGGCCTACAATCCATTTTAAAAAATTTATTTTCATTAAACTACGTTGACCTTTTTTGTGTATTTTCATTTAAACTTCACCTACTGGGGACTTGATCCTACTCTCAGATATTTAGTATAATTCCTAGCAAACTTATGGAATCTAGTACAGGTCTTGTGCAAGTCTTGTGCAGTGTATATAGGTGATTGTTGCATACCTACCACAGCCATAAAATGCCTAAAAAAATATAATTCTTCAAGGTTTTACATCCATAGGTGGTGAAGAAAGAGAGGGGAATTGTTTTTATTACTTCTTTTAATTGTAGACATGTATTCAGATAGGGTACACCTTCACTGCAAAAAAAAGAACCACAGCAGCAAGTCTCAGAGCCTGGGTTACTGACAGCTCACAGGACAGGGCTAAAAATAACAGTGTAAACATTCCTGCTTGGGCTGGAGCCTGAGCTCTGAAACCCAGTGACAGAGGTGGGTCTCAGAGCCTGGGCTCCATTCTGAGCAGGTATGTCTAGACTGCTGTTTGTAGTGTAAGCCCTGTGACTCTGAGTCAGTTGATCGGGGCTCTGAGACTCACTGCCCTGGTGTTTTTATGGCAGGGTAAATGTACTCTTAGAGTGAAGTGGTCCATATAAGCAGACAGATACATTAGACAGATACAAAATATTTCATCTTCGTTATTTCAAAATATAAACAGAGTTACAGAAGTCACAAGAGAAAGATGTGTTCATCACTGCACACTGATCAACCTCAATAACTCATTAATATGCAAATTTCTTTCTATAAACTCAGTCTTGCCTTTCCTCATGGAAAACTGGCCTTTAACACTATGGAGAATGATCCTGCCTGACTGTATGGAGTTAAATCAAGGAGGCTGTTGGGGGAAACAAACAGTAAATGAAACAATGACAGATATAAGGTACCTTCAGAGAGAACACCAAGGATACTTAAGGGAATAATGGGGGAGCTATTAATTGAAAAATACTTACCTCCTGATTTCCAGCCAGGCTAGCATGTTTATTTTTCCCAGTCCAAGCCCAGGATCAAAGGGACACCAAAACATTAAAGCACTAAAGACCCCTGCCTAGAGAGGAAAGAGGGCTGAGTGGGCAGCGGTGGCCGGAGATGAGTCCCTGTATGCTGTGGGGGATATTTGTATCTCCCAGGCCAGTTATAAGGATGTCTGAGCTGAGGGGAAAAGGGTGAAAGGAAAGAATAAAGTTTAAGTAAGACACAAGCATGTAGGCCTATTGCTGTTTAACTCACTTCTCTGAATGCTATGTGCCTTTGAGTGAATAAATAATACTTTATTTTGAATTCATTGTTTTTGAGCCACTTTATTCAGCCACTGGTCACAGGAAAAGGTAGGGTGACCAGATAGCAAGGGTGAAAAATCGGGACAGGAGATGGGGGGGTATTTGGCACTTATATACAACAAAGCCCCACATATCGGGACTGTCCCTATAAAATCGGGACATCTGGTCACCCTAGGAAAAAAGCATATAATTGCCAAACACAGCTGGAGCTGTTATGTTATCACAGTTGGTAAACAGGGGTGCTGTAGCCCAGAGACCCAATCTGAATGGTAGGGCCATCTGGTTCCACTCAGAGAGGAGTGAAGATAGCAAAACCAGTCACTTGAGGGCACTCGAGAAGGCCTAAAAAGGATCTAACGTGCAACCCACCTTGTAATCATGACATGCACCAAAAGTAAAATTAGAAGCAATAAAAAAACCCTATGTTTAATATTGATAGCAACATGTTAATTACCTGTAAAAAAAAAAAAAAAAAAAAAATTAGCAAGATATCTGTCCATAAAAGACAGCTCGTTATACATTAATTGTATCTTGTTTGTGAAACATCCCTCAGACTTGTTCCTCAGTAAGAGTAAAAAATTAAACCCATGTGGCTATGTATAACTCGTTAGCACAATAATAATGTCTTTTCTTTTCTCATTTCTTTCAGTATATATGATGAAAACATACAAGTTTGTTGGGATTTATGTGGGCATTTTTGGTAGTCTCTTCAAATTTTGTGGATTGTACACTATAATTTGAATCTGAGTACCTCTCTTTCTCAGAGAACAATGTGTTTGTACTGGAATAAGTATTTGTTAGTGAATCAAAAAAGGAAAGAAGTTGTTTATTATAATTATATTTTTTGGTAAGCCGGAGTTCCATTGTTCTGCAGTGGAACTTCTGCTTCTTTTTTTGCACATAATAAGTCTGATGCTGCCTTTGTTTCACGGTTACCATTCTCAATAACTGCAGCGGAAGTTTGGAATGAGAAAGAAGTGCAAGATTGGGCCTTGTTGTTTTCTTGTATGTTTTATGTATTTTGTCACAGCAGTTGTTTTTGGTGACTGTTTTGTAATTTTGTAAAACTTTAATACATAGTACTTCCTTTTAAAAAAACAGTAAATTTATTTGAAGGAAACTAAGAACAAACAGTTAAAAACAAAGCACTTTGCAAAAAAACAAAACAAACAAATACAACATCTAATTAAGGTGAACATGTATTTGCATGTAAATAATTCAGGTCAATAATTACATCTCCTTGTATATTTGTACACACCAACTAAACAGGAGCCTTAATCTTGATTAGAGATAATTGCAAATAGTAGTAATAATAATGATTATAAAAACAGATGGGCATATTTCCAGAACTGCCTACTTCTGTAATAATACTTAATAGTTTTGGGGTTCTAATTTATGTGTGTAATAGTTGTATGCACTTAAACACAATCTGTTGGAAATGTTAAAGTACATGCAGGTTCAATTACTTGACCAGTTAGGCATGCAATTGTCAATTTGGGGCTTTCAACAGGTACATCTTTTTGAAAATGTACTCTGATTTTTTTTTTCCCTGTGCAGTACAATGTATCGTACTTTATAATCACCAAATGAACGCACACAAACAAATTATGGTTTCTTCTATTACTTTTATCTACCTTTGTTCCATGAGGAAAAAGAAAAATCCTGCTGATAATTTACCCCAAAACAAAGCCATTGTACCTATATGCAAGAGATAAAACTAATTAAGTATTTCAGATGGCAGAGGGGGTGTACAGGCTGCAGTGGAAAAAGTAAAAATGGGAATTGGTAGCCAGCAGGGGAGAACAAAACTCATTTGTGACTGAAATGGAGAAGATTTGCCCAGTGCAAAGGATTTATTTTGGAACTTCGTTATATTTGTAGATTAGAAAGAGCTGAAAGACCTAATGTTGTCCAGGAAACTGCAAAAACAGTCATCAAATACAAATACTCAAACAACTGAGGAAGACTCAATAAAATAGACAATGCTGAATGGAGTGCAATGAATTGAGGGAAAATACATTTCTGTTTACTGTCTGCATTAGACTCTTCACTGGAGGAAACCTGGACTATATGCAAGGCTTGTTAATTATTCTTCAGACAAAAAAGTTCCTTCTCCCTTCAGTCTGGAAATTTAGGAGCATGTTCTGCCTTCAATCCATGTTCAGAGCTCAGAATAACATCAAAGGGAATTATGCAATCTGCATTAGTCAGAGGCACCATGGACTAGCTGTTGGTGCAGTGCACTGGGACTCAGGGGATATTTGGTGAAATCCTAGTCCTTGTGAAGTCAATGGCAAAACTCTCATTGACTTCAACAGGGCCAGGATTTCACTTTGGTGTCAATTTTTCACTCAACCACCAACTTGCTGTACGATGCTGGACAAGTCACTTAATCTTTTGGTGACTGAGTTTCCACATCTCTCAATTTGGACTATTAATAGTTACCTCTGTAAACTGATCTGCTAGTCATGGATAATGCAGATTATACAAATTATTGTCTCTTTTATGCAGGACAAAAGATTTTAAATTATTCTAAATAAGTGGTATTTTAGAAGCTCTCTCTAGATCTCATAGTTGATGATCACACACACACATGCTTCTTTCTAACACAGATTATGGGAATACACAAGGGATAGGTAGCTTTGTTCTGTCTTTTTCCTGCAATGGATGCAGTAATAATATGAAGCTCTGCTGCAAAAGGGCTGTCTTTTTTGTCTTCAAAAGATAAAAAGAAGGCTAAACAGTAGTGAACCAGGAGTTAAAAATTACTTGACATTAATAGTACTGACTTTTATGAGCGCAGTACAGTGATTGCTGTAAATATTTTTCTTTTTGAGAAAGTAGGGGGCTTACAGGGAAAGGAGAGAATTGTTTTTTTTTCATAATGTAAATTTAAAAGGAAAGGCCAAATGTTCTGCTCCTTTGTGAGGCACATAAGGGAGCTAATGTAAATAAAACGGAACAGAAATAGACAGAAAGTACCAAAAAGAGAGCAGTGTTATCTCCAATTAAAACAAAGCTATAGGTATGAATGTGGATTTCAAATTCAGTAAGACTGATCTGTTTTTTTTATAAGAGCAGACCCAATCATGCACTCTATGAGAACCCAAAACCATGACTGATCCGAAAGCACTTCACATGGTATTTTGCCACTCAGAAGTACATTCTACCAATGGTCAGTGCACAAGCGATATTTCTGTTTCTGGAGACTCAAAAAAGAATAACTAAAAAAATAACTATTCCACAGGTCAAAAGCCATGTACAGTCCACTCCTGGCACGTTCATAGGTGCTGGAACTAGGGGTCGTGGGGATACTGATGCACCCCCTGGCTTGAAGTGGTTTCCATCATATACAGTGTTTACCGTTTGGTTCAGTGGCTTTCAGCACCCACACTATATAAATTGTTCCAGCACCCCAGAGTGGGTTTAATGAGAGTGATCACCACACACTGCAAGGCTGCATTTGGTCCTATATCTTATTCTAGGTATATAAAGTACAATGAAAACACATAGCACTATTTATTTATAAAAATAAAACCATCTTATCTTGTTGACATGTTTCTCTACTAATACAATATTGTATATAGAATAAACTATTATCCTGTAATATCCCTGAACAAGAGCTATTAGCAGCAAGCAAGCAAGATACGCCTGCCTAATTTCTGGTGCAAAATACTAACAAAAACTATTTAACAGCAAACACTACATAGCTTTGAATGTAAAAAGTGCTACCGTGCATATATATGAAGTATTATCTGTTGGCTGGATAGAATGTGATATATCATTATCTGGTATACAGTGGAGAAACTCACAGAAGAATCAGGTGTATAGGGGAAAAATTCCATTGGAGTAGGATGTCATTAGTATAATGGAGAGACAAGGTGAGTGAGCTAATATATTGTAATGGTCCAGCTGCTGTTGGTGAAAGACACAAGCTTAGCTATGCAGGGCTCTTCTTCAGATCTGGGGAAGGTACTCGGAGCGTCACAGCTAATTACAAGGTGGAACAGATAGTTTGGCATAAGTAGTTAACACATATTCTAAGGTTTCAGAGTAGCAGCCGTGTTAGTCTGTATTCGCAAAAAGAAAAGGAGTACTTGTGGCACCTTAGAGACTAACCAATTTGAGCTGTAGCTCATGAAAGCTTATGCTCAAATAAATTGGTTAGTCGCTAAGGTGCCACAAGTACTCCTTTTCTTTTTGCACATATTCTAAGGGGGCATTCAAAGTGGCCCATTAACACCACTGCAGTCATAGGACAAAACAGTGGGGATTATAGTAGGTTATAATAAACTGTAAACCATGATTTTTTGTGTCTAGCAAAGTTATGAATTTAAGCTCCCAGCCTCATCTTTTGAAGGTGTTGTGCAGGTTTCCTTTGAGGATGAGGACTGAGGGGTTAGATATGGAGTGATCGTTTTGTGAAAAGTGTTCAGTGTTTTTGTCTTTTATTATTATTCTGTGTGAATTCATTCGAAATCATAGTGATTGTCTGGTTTCACTCACACAGTTGTTATCTGGGCATATAATGCACTGGATGAGGTACACCACATGTTGTGATAGGCATGTGCAGGGCGCATATATCTTGAAAGGTGGGTTGTGGGGGGTATTGATCGTTATAGAGGTAGAGATACATCTGCAGGTTTTGCATCTGTTATTCTGGCAGGGGCTGGTGCTGCTTTGAGACCTTTTCACCAAAGGCTTTTATGTATTCTATAATGTGAACTGAACTATCGTCTTCTCTTTCGCTCAGATAGTTGGCTGTCTTTTTACAAGTCTCAGAATAGCTCATTCTCAAAATTAACTGTCTCTAGGCTTATTCCATCATAGAAAGTGTAATTGCGATCCAAAATATCACTTGTGGCAGGATGCTAGGATCACCTGGGTCAGGAGTTCATCTGTGTGAATAACAGCATGCCGCATTTTTCAGAAGCAATTAAATGAAATGTCAACATGATCATTCATGCAGGGCTTTTGTTTGTTTTGTTAGTTGGCTGTTTTTTTTTAAATATGTTAGTAGTCTGGGAAGAAGAGTGCAAAAATGTACAGCAACTCTTAGGAACAACCCCATGAGTTTCTGCTTGGTAATGTTTGTATAAAAGATACTTAACTTTGGGCCTGCAATGGGTTAATGTTCCTAAAAAACAATTTTACACTAATATCCTCTGAATAATATAAAACGGTGTGTGGCTACATTCTCCTACCTTTACTCATATTTATTACCCTACTCCATGAAGCTGACTAATGCTTTACAAAAGAAAGTATGGCAGACTGAGCCCTAAATGAACAAAGCTGGATTTAGAGTAGCAGCCGCGTTAGTCTGTATTCGCAAAAAGGAGGACTAGTGGCACCTCAGAGACTAACCAATTTATTCATGAAAGCTTATGCTCAAATAAATTGGTTAGTCTCTAACGTGCCACTAGTCCTCCTTTTCTTTTTGCAAAGCTGAATTGCGCTTGGTATTTATTTTCTAATAACCTGAAATCTCCTAACACTTCATATGGGGAAAAAAAGGCTGCTCACCTTATACACAACTAACCTTTCTTGCTCTGTTAGCAGGGATCTCTAATTTTGCACAACCAGTTTGATACCTAAGAACTAAAGTTGAAACCACCATAGGTAAAATAATGCAGTAATCAAATCATATTGCTCGAACTGGACAATACCATTTTTCTTTCTTGTCCTTTAGCTATTCTTCTGTTGATTGGAGTATCATTTAACTACTGCTTTCTTTTAGGAGGGAGGAAATTGTCTAGTGACTATAAAAGAGCAATGAGGGACAGGAGTTCTGAGTTCTACTCCATGCTCTACCACTCACTTCTTGTGAACCCTAGGCTAGTCACTTAAACTCCCTTTGCTTTGGTTTCCCCCTTCTTTAAAATGATGGATATATATATAATTTATTTTATTTTCAACTATAGATATCCAAGCCCTTTATAAAGGCAGCTGATCTCTATTCTCCAACCTTTACAGATTTGGCAATGAGACACAAGGAGTTTGAGTGACTAGACTAAGTCAGTGGTAGAGACAGAAAGAGAACTTAAAAGTCTCTTAACTCCCAGTCCTATGTTCAACCTAGTGGGCCACAGCTATCCTCTGAAAAGCTCATTGTGAGACTTAAAGAATGGTTATACTTTGCTTCCTTGTCCTTGGATGAAAGGTGCTAATATATATATATATATATATATATATATATATATATATATATATATATATATATATATATATATATATATAAAAGCAAATTATAATTTTATATAAATATAAATTATTTTGTTTAATTGTGACTAGAGAGGACTGTGAGAAACTTCAGATGGGCCTACCAAAGCTATTTTACTAGACAACAAGATGAAAGATGAAATGTTTTGTTTACAAAAGCAGGGTTGTGCACATCAGAAGGATTTATTTGAACTAATCATACACACTGTCGGGTTCTAAATTAGCCCCATGGAAAAAGACATGGTCATCATTACAGACATGTCAATGAAAAGTATTGCCCTAATGACAGCATATGTAAAAAATGGGATAGAAAATAACACTGAAAATATTGTGATGCCCTCACCTGGAATACTGTGTTCAGTTCTGGTCACCCCATCTCAGAAAACATCAAGCAGATATTAAAGTTCAGAGACAGGCAACAAAAGTTATTAGATGCACAACAAGACTTTATCTATGAGGAAAGATTGGAAAGGCTGTGAATGTAGTTCAGAGAAGATATAAATATGAGGCCACATGATAAAGGTATAAAAATAAGGATAGAAAAGGTAAATTGAGCACCTTTATTTACTCTCTCTCATAATACAAGAACAATGGGATATTCAGTGTGGTTTAAAGAAAACAAACATAAAATTGATAAAAATGAATAGTTTTTTACACAACTGATAATTAACTTGTGGAACACACTGCCACAAGAGATCACTGAGGCCAATAATTTTGTAGAATTCATAAAATTGCATGTATGCACAGTGACAACAGTTGTAATGAAATGAGATAGGATGAATAATCTTTTAGAAAATATAAACCTTCATGATTCGGGGCATAAGCAGACAACTACCTAAGGGCTTGTCTTCACTTAAGTGTAGACACTACAGAAAACAATCTGGGGTGGAGGGGGTGTTTCTCCCATCAGCATAGGTAATACACCTCCCCGAGAAGTGGTGCCTAGGTTGACAGAAAAAATCTTCCATTTACCTAACACTTACCTAACACAGGGAGTTAAGTCATCTTAACTACACTGCTCAGGGGTGAGGATTTTATACACCCCTGACTGATATACTTAAACTAATCTTATTTTCTAATGTAGACCAGCCTAATAGAGGTCAGGAGAGAAAGTTATTCCACAATTTTCTATTATGTGCTTTCTTGCACATGCCTATGAAGTATCTGGTACCTACTGGTCACTGTCAGAACCAAAATACTGTGCTTGATAGACCAGGAGTCTGATCCAGTATGGCAATGCCTATAGTCACAATATAAAAATCATGTTGGAAAGAAAAATAATATGTCCTCTTGAGAAAAGCGGTGTGCAATTTCTGTTAAAAGAATGTCTTTTTAATGACCACATTAGAGAAACAATTGATGTTTGTTGGACAAGATTGCACAAATGAGTAGGGTTTCCTTGTAAAGAAAGCTGCAAGGGCAGGGGGAAAAGACTCAGAAGTTATTTCTGGTTCTCCAGATCTTACGAATTAGCAAATCTTTTCATACTGCATTTTCATAGCTAGACTGCTAACTTTTCTTCCACCCCACCCCAGTCAGCACAGCTGACACCACATCTAATAATGCAAACAAAACTCAATCTACATCTGACATTCATGTAGGCTGGTAATATACTGTGCAGTTGATTATAAAGAAAACCAACCCACTTGCGCTAGTGTTTCAATTCTCTGTTTTATGCTAACCCGAAAAAGTAGAAAGAGACATCTAACCCACAAATTTGGGAAGTTCCATTTCATTACCGATATTTACTCTGGCTGCAGTAGATTCAGCCTTCTTCCACTTGCTGAAACATGAAAGGTTCCTTATTTTCATTAGCGTTGCTATCTTGCACAGAGACTGTATCAAAGGTATCAGAAGGTTTTACATTACTGCACTGAAAATTATCTTCTCAAACTTTAAAATGAAAGTAAATCCAAAGTAATTAGTTATAACTGCATTGCTTCGCACCGGTTGAAATTAAATGGTAAATATTTGAAGTAATAACAATTAAAAACTAAGATAGCTTTCAAAGTGCTGTTTCCATGGAAAATCCAAATGAAAATCCAATACAAATCCTGATTAAAACCTAACCAACCAAAACACTGCAGGTTACCGAGATTCCAGTTAAATATGACACATGAATACCTGACAGGTTTCAATTCCAATTCTATTTATGTCAGAATGATCCATTAATATTAAAGATTAAATTACCAGAATTTGAGCAATACAATTGTTCTGTGTAGCTAGACAAGTCATCTTAAAATTTGGATGAGAGAAAGCACTCACTCAAATGTCAAATGCTACATTTATAGACGACCAAAAGTGCATTGCATCTTGTTCTGTCATCACCTATTGACTAATGCTAACAAAAATTACTGGAGGCAGATGACATGCCACTGTCTAAATCCTGTTTTTAAAAGTGGCAGCAGAATTCAAAAGTCAGTAGAGTATAATTTTCATTGCAATGTCACCCACTTTTCACGGGGTTCAGTTCAAGATTTTGTGAATATGACAAAAAAATCTCCCTTACTGTCTGTAATCCTTGCATTATACCATTTGAGACTTTATCATGCTACTCTTGTTTTGGAGGTGTTCATGACATAATAAATTTAGTAGTTTGATCTGGTTGTGCTTCTACTTATTCTGAAATCTGTCTAATTTCAAAGGGTAAGTATGTAATCCTAACAAAGAAAGTTACTTTCCACGTCCAAAAAATAGCCTAATTTCATTTTAAAGTTTAATAATTAATGCACTATAATGGCAGTTGCCCCACAATTTCCAAAATTTAAGCAAACTAGAGTCCACTGTATGTTGGAATTTCTGAGAATAAATTTGGATAAAATCACTTTCATTATCTACTGAAGAGTACATCAAAAGTTAGGATAAATCATAGTCCTACAGTTCATCCAAGATTCTGCGTTTATATATTGCTTTATACATATTGTGACTCAGACAGTTTCTGAAGAACTGTGAACTTATTCAATTAAATCTCAAAAATACTTGCCTTCACTGCACTGTATCTACCTGGATATAGCCAGTGCTTTAGCCTCATTTTCCTAAGCACTAAATTTCACCCTTAAATTAACAAAAATACAAATAAATAACAATTTAGGAAGCAGGCTCCCAAAAGCTTTCATTTTTTCTACCTTCTAAAAAGAAATTTTAATACACACACATCTATAAATGGGCAAATGATAACTGAACTTATGATTATTATTATTTCCACTGGGGGGGTCCATTAATCTGCATGACTTGAAATAGTCATGCATTGCTGAAATGCAGACCTTCAGCAAATGCAGACTGCTGCAGTCCTTCTTCCTCATATACATTAGACATGTCAATTTCCTGACCACAGAGAATGATCTATTTTTATTGGGTCAATATGTCTATTTTAGGAATAAAACAAGAACAATTTTTAATTGCTGATCTAAGCCTTTGAAAGAAGCTAAAGTCATGCACAAAGCCAAACCAAATCTATACTGGGTTTGAGGAGCTGATGACACTCACATACACTACTATACAAACTTGATTAGCAAACTCCTCATTTCACACGTCAGCACTATGTACTCTTTGACATGCGGTAGTCTTTGACATGAAGTAATCTACTATATAGTTTAAGGGTATCACTCAAAGCCCACCGAAGTCAATGTACATTGACTTCACAGAGCTTTAAATAAGGGTCAATAAGTGTGGAACAGTAACTTATTTAAGATCTATTATAAAAAGTATTTTAAAGTCCGCTATTTTCTAATTATAGACAAAAAAGAAAATTGCAAACTATTAAGTATTTAATTACCATAATTTTGTAATTGCTGAAGAATTACTCATACTGCAAATCAGGATGCATTCCCCACCCCATCCCCATATTTCTAAAAAATCCTTAATTTAAATGATATATTCTAAAAGTATTTTCCTCAATATACCGTGGAGCAAAAAATAAAACAGTGCTTTCCTTTTCTAAATAATTCAACATGGAGTAGAAACCTCAATATTGTTTTGAAAACATGTTACATAATATTGGGGGAAAGGGAAGACTCTAGAAGGAGATTTTTAATTCCTATTTTCTTTATGCTGATGCTGCACACATTCAATTTCAGGAAAATGTCATAAGCAATGATTGTATGACAAATAAAAAAAATGGAAGTAGAAAAGAGAACACAGGTCCCTTATCAGTTCCTTTTGTTAAAAAAAAATTGTGTATGCAATTTAATTTCCTTGAACCCAGCCCCTGCACTAATATTTTTTTAATTATTTAACTGTTTCAGCAATGTAATTTTAAAATAATGTAAAAAAATGCTGCTGGTTTTATTTGTATGGTTATGTTCCATTATTTTGTATAGCTGCATTTTAACAAATGTTACCATTTAAAATAAAATAGTTATAATTTAAGCTATTTTATTTTATTATTTTGGACTGACCTTTCCACATGTCTACTTATTATGGCTCACTAGTGTGATTATGTGTGTGAATGTCGTGTTTGCCCCTACCATTTTCCATATGCTCTGCCTCACCAACACTGCCATCCGGCGTAGTCCTTTCGTAGTTGTCCTCTGGGAGTGGAAGGGCACCCAGTCTTGGCCCTGATGAACTCTTACTGCTTGGTGTTTCTGACTCCTCCAGACCGCTGTCATAGCAACTCTGCAATGACCCTTGATGTGGGTCCTGAGGCTGACTCACAACAGAAAACGTCACTCTACGAAATGGCTGCAAGAGAAAAGATTCTGAATGTCACTGAAAAGTTAGGTCTTTGAACAAGTGATTCTCAAAACATGACTTAAAACATACTAATATCTTAATGTTGACTAACTGAACATAAAACTTTGAAGTTTTGCCTAATTTAAAATAAACAATTTGTAGCCTTTGACATTGCATGAGGAATGTCTTGGATTTTTCAGTTTGCAACACTATCAAGTACCTTCATGCAGTCTGGCAATAAATCTGTTTCAAAAAACCTATATCAGGTAAGAGAGAAACTATACAAGATTTACAAGATAAATGCTCAAATTTGAATTATGTTGTGGCAGCTGGTAACACTAACACACACATAGACCTTTTTAAAATCATTGTCTGTGGTTTTGGAAGCCCATCCACGTAAGAAAGATAACAGAAACAGAAATGTTCAATTTCTCTTAGCTCTTTTGCCATAAAATTTAATGCCTGGAGATTGGGTGTGCTGCCAGCTGACTTTATAAAGCCTTTAAAGTACCACTGGCACAGCTGAAACCAGATGCTTCCACTGGGACCATTCAAATGTTGACTATTATGGATTTGTGTTCATTCAAAATGTCAGATATTACAGAAGAAATAATTGTCACTGTAAAAGTTTACCTATTGAATTCTGACATTCAAGAGTATACCAAGAAGTGGGTGAGTTCTACTTTCAACATTTAGAAGACACTTAAATGTAGACTGGGGATTAAAAAATAAAAATAAAAAGCTAGGTGTCTACCTCCCATTGAAACATACTACACATTTCAGTTCATTTTAATTAAAGTTAATAGATATTAGGTTTTTGAAATATTGTATCAGTAATAACAAACAATAATAATACATTTAATTTACTATTAATAAACTGTATTTTTAGGCTGCAACAAAACCTATAACACTAGAAAACTAGATTATATTTTACTCTTTAATCTATTTGCACGACACTCTTGTTTATTAGTGTATATTAGTAATATAATTACTGTTACTAATATACACTAATAAACAAGAGTGCCCTGTGCAAATAGATTAGAGATTAAAATATAGTCTAGTTTTCTAGCGTTATAGGTTTTGCTGCAGCCCTAAAAATACAGTTTATTTATAGATATATAATTTCACCTTGCTGTCATCTTAACAATCATATTGACATTATCACTTTGGATTTTCAAAGCACAGTGCAAACATGAATACTAACAAAAGCTACAATCCTGCAAAGAGATGAATGAGACTCTATAGGTTTAAAGATGGGTCCCTTTGTTTGACTGAGGCATGCTTTGAAGGTATAATGCAATATTTAAGTGCTAATGTTCAATAGGTTGGTAACTAGGTAGCATTATGGATATAAACTAATAAACAACAACTCCTGGAACAAGTAAATCAGCACCAATTATAAACGTGATTGTTGCTGTTAATATAAGAAAAAATTGAAGTTAACAGACCTGTGGTATTGTCATGGTAAATCTTCAAACTTTTAAAGTTTGCTTATATTTGTTGCTATAGAATGCCGGTATGTCAGTTTTACTCATGGTTGTACAGTACGTCCACTATGCGAAGAGAGGAAAGTGTAAACAGTGCAAAATGGGGCAAATAAACTAAAAAAGACGTGGACAGCCAATGATACTAAAGTGGGAGAAGGGGACAGACAACAATAGAGAGGGTTAGAGCCTCTGTGCAGGGACCCGGGCCCTGTGTGATCTAAGCTTCTTTTCCCCTGAGGAACCTCAGCAAGGTGGATTTTGATGGTTATATCCCTTGCCACACCACAAGACCAGAAGCCCCTCCTCCTTAAATGGAGCATTCTGCAGAAAATCATCTCATTGAACCTCATAGGAATTTTAGAGCCCTTCCCAGGTGTTTTAAAACAGTAGGGTAGAATAAGGCCCTTAATATTCTGAATGGTGAGATGTTTGGATCATTTGTATTCCATGTCATATGTCAGATTACATATTATGTTATTTGCTATTAACAATTTACTCATGTAGGCATATGCTCACATATACCTTGTATTTAAGTAATGGTAAAGTCCTTTGTCCTTATAGTTTTAGAGCTGAGTAACTAGCTATCATGTTATCTTTAGTACTGAAGAGAGCCACTTCTACTCAGTGCATTTTCTCACTCCATTGGACTTTAAAGAATTTTAAATGGATGCCAAACACAGATATGTCTTCTTGATAATCTGCCATTTTTCTCTACCATGACTTTTTTCAGATAATTTAAGAATACTCTCAAACAAAAGTGTGAACTATATGGAAAGTTACGGATAAGTAAAGATCGCTATTCTCGTTGACAGAACTCACCGGCTATTTCCACTGTTCTGACATGGTTGCTATATTCATTTCTTCACTTTGTGACCATGTAAGGTGACTGGTTGCCTGATTTTATTACATTGGAGATGAGATATTTTTGTTTTGGAAAATAAGGGCATATTATTTCGTAAGGAATGTTAAAAGCTCCTAAAACATTCCAAACTGGTGATATACTACTGCCCAGAAAACAACTCAGTTGTATTAAAAGGGGGGTAGGAGGAAAAGGTTTGTGCCAGTTATAAAGGTTTTCAGAATAAGAAACACAAAATGCAGAATGTACTTAAAATCAGTCTATTTACCTATTTAAGTTTTATACACAACTGACCAACTTCCTATGGCTCTAAGGGGAAATGAAAAGCAAAAGAGAGTGTCAACAAAAAATGATGCTCCCAGCTAAACAATTAAAACATCAAGACCTTTTTTAAATAAGGTTAAACTATGATGTGTAAGTAAAAGCTGTCAGTGTATTCTGAGCTCTAATAATTTCAATATTCTTTCATTTTAATACACAGCATTATGCTTAAAGGGACAAATCCTGCCCCTCCCCTACTGCTACAGGGGGACCCCTGGCAGCCGGTTGCATTTGTTGCACACCCTCTTTGCAGCACAGAGTCCTGGGTGGACAACAAGAAGAGAGCCAGAGAAACTACAACTATTTGAACTGTCCCTATGTAAAGTAAGGGATGAGGCATGTAAAGCCCTGTGGAAGCCTTTATGGCATAGCCGCCACAGTTGCTCCAAGGCCTATAAGAAGGATTCCTTTCCTCCCACCCCCAATTTATCTACCCAGTGCCCAGCATCACTACTCGGGCTGGGTCCTGGGCTCAGGTTTGGGGTTCAATGAACTGGCCTCCTAATAGTACTTTGGAGCCTGCATACAGTGAAATTCCATTCATAATCACTTAAAATGAAAGGCTTGAGTTTTTCAATGCTTTGCAAGGCACAAATTGAAAATCCGGTAATAGTGAACCTGTGCTTATGCTGAGGTTGCTCTGTGGCAGGAAAAGTAACTTAGTTATAAGATGATTCCACTGCAGTTATTTTTAAATAACTCAACTCCTCTTATTTCTAGCTTTGGAGCAGGGCTGACACACTGAACTGAAAAGTAGGAAGTCACTCAGTGTTTACATATTCTGTAACCTGATACTTCTTAACTTTTCTCCTTCCCCCTTGAGCTGGTTTTATATTTTCATTTATAACAACAACACTACACTTACACAGGTGAGGTATTATGTTTAGAGAGGATGGCAGGAGCAACGGAGCAATGCAGTGGAGAGCACCTGAACCAGTGCTGCACAGCACATTTCTTTTGTACTGCGACTTTCCTTCTGCCTTAGCAGGAGTGCAGCAAAATAGCAGCTTTTTAGAGTAGAATATGTAGAACCTCCACAAGGTGAGTAAATGTAACCTGGGCTGAGTGCAACCCCCACAGAGAGACACTGAATGAGCTTCCGCCGGGTGGATGGGGAGAAGAGGCATTCCAAATTCCAATCCTGGTGAAGAGCGGTGGTATGTGACACACTGCACTACTAAAGGTACAGAATAGCTGTGAGCAATTTGGTGTGATCAATGACTCGAGAGCTCTACAGTCTGAGTCACAGATCACAGCATTAACCTCACATTGGCTAAATCCATCAGTTCATACAGAAAACTTACCAGAGGAAGATTGAAGAGAAATATATTTCCCCTACCTAACTCCCCAAATGAAGAAAAAGGTTGCAATCCTGTTCCTGCTGAAATAAGTGATAAAACTCTGCTCAGTGTAGCGTCCATAGTACATGAACATAGAAAAAGGAAGACATTCCGTTATCTTGCCGACAGCTGTGTTGCTGAGGTGCAGTGTGTCTGTCCTAGCCAACGCTCCCCTTAACCTCATGTTCATTTGGCAGAATATGCTATAAAAGTGAATGCCTGAAACTACAGTAAATAGTATTGTAAAAAATACCCCAACATTTAAGATAGGAAGGGAAGAAGCTTTGTTTTTCGTCAAAACAGCATGTGTACATAAAGCATCTGTTTTTCGGCAAGAGGAATGCATTCTGCTTCCTGGTTGAGATAATATATAAATATGCATGTCTTATGGTTACATCCTGCCTTGAAAAATGTGTATTGTAACATGCTGCAGTGAAAGCGTCCTATAATGTGAGATACCAGGCAAGCAGGGATAACTCATATTCACCCCCACAGTAAACAGTAAAACATATAAAAGACAATACACTAACAAGTACAAACAAGACAAATATATACAAGTACAGAAAACTGCAAAGGGTTGGGAGAACTCCAGATGATGTAAACTGGTGCAACTCTATTCATTTTAGTTGATTGACATGGAGCTTTGCTGATTTGCACCAGCTGATAAACTGGCCCTTTATTTTGTGCATGATGATTAGCCTACAGAGGTGTGAGGATAGGTCTTACTGTTCTGTTAAAGGCTTTGTCTAAAGTAGGGTTCAAGGAGTGATGGTAGCATGTATTAGCTAAATTCCCACCGACTGCACCACTGTTTTACGAATCCCCTTAGATGTCTTCTCAGCTCATTATTTAGACTAGAAGGTGTTTGGTGCAGGGATCATCTTTTTGTTTTGTGTTTGTACAGTGCCTATTACAATGGGGTCCTGGTCCAAGTCTGAAGCTCCTAGGTGCTACCACAATACAAATAATAATAAATTATGGCACTATGCAGAAAAATGTGCCTATATTTTGACCCAACTACATACCCCTCCCCACAAATATATATATATATATATATATATATCTGGATTCAGACTTAGATGCTGTTCTGCAAAATGGATATAATCTATCAAACCAGGAGTTATCTGCAAGAGAGACTGGGTGATCAGATCAGGGCCCATAACAAATTAGGGTACATCTGCACTGCAGGTGGGAGCATGCTTCCCAACATGTAGCTAGCATGCTAAAAATGGCAGTGGAGCCAGGGATAGCACAAGGCTGCAGCTCGGTCTAATGAATGAGTACAACCTTGCCCCAGATGCCCATGGTATGTACTCATGCAGTTAGCCTGAGCCACTGCCCATGCTACCCCCAGCTACACTGCTATATTTAGCACGCTAGCTAGAGTGCATCTGTCTACTCGTCTAGGAAGTATGCTCTCCTCTGCAGTGTAGAAATACCCTAAAGGTCTGATTCTTCCTACAAGGTGCTAAATACAATTACAAATTAGCTGAAGTTGGTGGTGTTCTGAACTCACAGAGATGCTCAGCACCTTGCAGGGTCTGGCCCTAAAACGCAAAGAGCGTGCCCCTCATCCCAGGTTCCACCATCCCAGGAACCGCTCACCCGCAGCTCTGACCATCAATAACTGGAGAGTATGAATAAGGTTATGGTAAATCAAGAAAGTGATGGAAGAGGTGTGCTTTGTGATTTTTGCCCCCCTCCCCCAAACTCCTTGCCACACACACTTTTTCTGTTTACCACTAGGCAGAAGAAGTCACTGAAATACCAGTTTGAGGCAACTTCTTTGCAATTCCCCCACTGGGTATTCAATCCCAAATGTTTGCATTGCCACCCAGTCCTAGAGGTTCTGCTTTAAAAAGGGGAGGCCTACTCAGAGGTGTGATGAATCAGCGCATCCTCCTTTTCCAGTTAGCACCACTTCTTTGGGGTCACCTTGTGCCAATGAAATCCTACCCATGCTGATTTTGCCCTATCACAAGATCCAGAATAATCCGATTGTTACTAAAAAAAACCCCCAAAAAACAAAAAAAGGGAAATCTCTTTTTTCATTTAAATTATTGCTTGTTGGTTTTAGGATCTTGTGGAGTGATGCCTTTAATGAGGTGTGAGGCATTCTCCACCTAGAAGATGTGAATAGATATCAGGGATTTGAGACCTCCCTGCCCTTCCCATATTGTTAAAGGAATAAAGTTCCCAGCTAGGTCACGACAGACAGAAAGGAAATCCTAAAGGAGATGAAAAAGAGGAATGTGGTATGGAAAAAGTTGAAAGCCCTGAGTATGGTTATTACTGTTTATTCTCTACATTTAAAAATATGATGGAACTTTTTTTGAATTATTAAAAATTAACATTTTAAAACACATTCAGGTTTTAATGTTGCCATTTCTCTCTAGTGCTAGTCTGAGTAGGAATTATCTGACACAAAATTAACACACATAATATTCAGTTCAGTACAGCCCATTTAGCCCATTCCAATGAATTTAAATGAGTGCGATATAATTCCAGCAAAATCCTTTCTCCAAGAACGATGTGCAAGTTAATTGGTATTTTGTAGCATTTATTACACATTTAGAGACAATGCAGACATTAGAATTCTGAACTCTATATTGCAGGACTTCTAAGAATCAGATCTTCACAGTCAAATGTATTAAAAATGTTCCATGTATCTTGCCTCATGGAGTAAGATCATGGCCTGTACTTCCCCGATAAAAAGAAACAGACATTGATGGCAATATGTTTGCTATCAGAACAATTAAGGAGCACTGATATTGATTAATTCAGTACACATTAAAAATAGAAAATTCTGGACATATATATGCTGTTCACCATGACCCTTACAATAATCCACAACAAGATGCCAAGCGCCATATAACTGGAATAGTATAGTCTATATACTACTGGATCAGGACACTACTAATCCTAAGAAAACCAAAGTATTACATCTTTACATACTTCGAACAAAACCTGACTTTCATTAACTGGGGGCACTTGGAATTAAGGCTGCAGATATAGTTCACCTTTATGCAAAACACAAAACTGTAGGGTGTCCATATTTTTTTTTAAAAGTACTGGAAATGACCAGGAATGTATGTTGACTTACATATATTATGACCCTTTCAGTAAACATATTTAATTAATGATATTACTGACATGAAAATTCACTTTACACATTCATAGAATCATAGAATGTAAAGGAGAGGGATCTGCAGGACTTTTGAAATGATGGTTCCAGTAGCCCCCACTATGGGCAGGGTGCCAGGATAGGCAGGTAATGACCAGGTTGCGACTGGTCAACCCAGTGCTATTCCTGCATCCTTTGTAGTGACACCATGCAAGAGGGATCTCTAGGATCACATTCAGATGGTAACAGTAAGGCATCTCTGTTTGACCCTGGGAAGGAGTAGTCCAGTGACAGTGGAGTAGGACAAGTGGTGAAGTGTAATATTCTCTAAATGGCACTGCCAAGGAAGGATGTCTTTATGTGATTCCAGCCTAATGTTCCATTGGTACAGATGATGTCCCCAAAGAGGATCTCAGTGGTTCTGTGAGAGCATACTTTGGTCTTGTAATCAGCACCATGGTCAGTTCAGGTGCCTTCATTGGTGTCAATGCTGGTTGTGTCTATTTACCTAGCACTACTCTCGTGGCAAAGGACTTAGACTCCTATCCCTGGAGAAGTGATATTTTTTTCTCTCTGTGGGGTGGGGCCTCTCTATGGTAGGAGCCATGTTTGACTTCCTCTCGGCCCTTCCTTTTAGCCTCAATCTTCTATTGGGGCACCAGTGCCAGCTCCAACTGTGGCATCCACACTGACGCATCCTTGAAGAACAGTATTTATGCATCAGCTGCAGTGGAGCAGATATGGATATTTATGACAAATAAAGCTCATAACTTCAATTCATATACATTAATTTAAGCATGAGTCCTTGCTTAGATCTAGATCTACCTAAACTTTGAAGTTTTAAAACACAGCCATTTGTAAATTAAAATGACTGGTGGTGGGGGGGAGGGATGGGTGGAAAGCAGACACTAGTTGAAATATCACAGAAAGGACAAAAACTAAAACTTTGTCCTAGATGTCAGCAGTGAAATTTCGATTACCAATTTTTATTACAAAGCCTACCTAGGGGATTTAAACCTGGAAAATAATAAATATATCCTTAACTATGGCATTGCTCCTGATACATTCATAATGAGATTACACAGGCAAATTGACACAAGAGTCTCCAAATGCTTGGCAAACATGGCAACATATCATTAAGGGCTTTTATATTTTAGCTGTACCATTTCCAATGCCCAGTGATTCTGCTAGCATTGTGAATCAACATTAAAAAAAAAGCTGCTCCAGACCCAACCAAACCAACTTGTTGCTGCTCAGCATTTCTTCCCTACCCAAAAAAATTCTTGCTAATACTGCAACTCAGTAAATGGAGTGCAGTTGTGTCTGCTAATGGTCCTCCTCATCCTCAGCTCACACATTGCTGCCCCCCCACATGCTCTGCTAACAGGGCATGGATATTGATAACTCTGCCACTGATTGTGTCTGCCCACAAGGGAAACCCCTGCAACTCTCCTTCAAATTTGCCCACAAGGTAAATAATGAATTCTTTCCTGTTACTCCTTAGTCTCATGAACCATGCTTCACCTCTCTCCCCCACTCCACCATGGTAAAATTAATCTCAAGACAGAAGTCCTGCATGACACCCTACTGCTTCCACAATTTAAGCCATTTTAAGCATTTTTGTGGTATACATCACCTTTCACCCTGCACTGACTGAGATAAATTATACCCTACATGACCAAGAAAATTAAATCATATTAATACTTTTACCTTCCGAGGGATGGCCAACCCTAATTTCAGTTACCAGTACCTTGGATGTATATACAGGCAGATTAGACAGAAAGATAAAGCAACAGTAGTAGCTGCATCATACTTAAGCTTGACACATACTTTCCATGACATAAGACAGAATTGTCCTCTAAAGTCCTCAGCATATTTTTTCTCCCCAGTTTTCCTTCTATTGCAAGACTTGCTTGCACAAGGAGGTCTGCCAACTAGTTTTTCAATCTGGATTGGAGACTGTTTTTGAAAACTCCCTTTTCAATTTTAATTCTGTTTGGTGAGTAAGATCAAGAATCTTTTATGTACTGAGGGTTCTTCACGAGTTAGGTCTCCAGAACACTCTTTGCACATATAGATGGATCTGAATCTGGAGTGCGCACAGTGCACTTTCTTTAAGTTTTAATGGAGTAAACCCAATATTCTCCTTTTTTAACACTATTGTACTTTTGGAAAGTATCGACTAATTGGTACCTTATTATTATTTGTAGCAGAGAAAAACATTGTGTCTCCTGGTATCTCTAAATTATTTATGGACTGTGCCCTTTCACCCATTTCCCTAGACTCTGCACAGCAATTATTACTAACTTTTTTTACTCCAATGTGATTCAAGTTCCTCTTCAGGTCTACCTGTACTGTAATGGAAGGGTGGATGAATGAGTCCTTTCTATATTTAATTGAGATCCAGGTAATTCAGAAATTAATTGCCAATCCTTTGCTGTTACAGAACCTATCTCTCAACTGCAACTGTACACCAGGATTTGGGGGAGGGGTGTGTATATATATATATATTGTGACGGGCAAGGCCATATGGCTATAGAAAAATAGTGGGAGATAGTTATATTAGCTCCAGGTGAAACAAATCCCTGCTACCAGGATAAGTTAAATGGCAGCTGCTCCAGGTCAATTAAGACACCTGGGGCCAATTAAGAACTTTCCAGAAGGCAGAGAGAATGATAGGTTGATTGGGACACCTGAAGCCAATCAGGGACTGGCTGAAACTAGTTAAAAGCCTCCCAGTTGGTCAGGCGGGTGTGCATGTCAGGAGCTGTGGGAGGAAGTTGCGCGGTTGGAGAGGCTGAGTAGTACACACCATATCAAGCACAAGGAAGGAGGCCCTGAGGTAAGGGTGAAGTGGAGCTTGAGGAAGTGAGGGCTGCTGTGGGGAAGTGGCCCAGGGAATTGTACATGTCTGTTTCTAAAAGGTCAGCTACCATAGCTGATACTATTAGGGTCTCTGGGCTGAAGCCCGGGCTCCCCCCACTTTGCCCTGTCCCTGATTAATCACTGAGACTGGGAGACAACAGAGACTGTGCAAGGGAGGATAGCTTCTCCTCACTTCCCTAGCTGGCTTATGATGAAAATGGTTCAGTAGTCTGTGACCCTTGTCTCTAGAGAGAGAAGTTTACGTGGAGGGTCACAGTGAGCCTCTGAAGCTAGTGAAATCCTCCAGGGACCCACGGAGACAAGGACAGAGCTTTGCCACTATATATATATATATAATCTTGGGACTGAATGTATTTGTGTAAATAAGGAGTAACTCTGGTGTAAAACTGGTGTAAGCCAGGGAACAATCTTCATATATATTTATGATAGACATAGATAATGTGGCTGGCAGGCTATTGGAAGCCTGACTATTGGAAGCCTGTCTGGTTTCTGGAGGAACTTCGTCAAATAAAATCACTTCTCAACTTTACCTTGTGGACCAATCTGGTGGCTGGACAAACCCAAGATTGGGAGGAGGGGCATTGAATAGGTTAAGGCACCTTTGCTCACACTCCTCAAGATTCCCCAAGCACAATTAGGATGCAACCCAGGATCTAGCCCATTTTGCCCAGGTGTATTAGATTACACAAGAGCTCTGATTATTCCCTAACTTACACTAGTTTTACACCTGCATTACTCCTCATTTACACAAATACATTTGGGCCCAAGGTATGTGGCAGTCAAGAATCAGGTCCATGAAGTCTGCAGCATCAGAACTACACTCATGCAGCAGCACTGGTTGACATCCCAGCAACTCTTACTCTCCCTGCTTTTCCATAAGACCTAACAAGGAAGGGTAGGAATTCAGACAACCACAGTGATACTGACACAGAAATTTAGTATCACTTAAATTCAGTGACAACAGCAGCCATTACCATCACTGTACTAAAATGATTATTGCTCACTTTTGTTGGTGTTTTACTTATCTTCATTACTTCCACTGCTGTTGGTGTTTATCCAGCCACAGATATTTGAAAATGATGCTCTAAAGCTAGATGAAGATATTAGGAGACAATCACCACTAGTCACAGAGAGTCAATAATGTCAAATGATAGTGAGATAAATATAATGGCATTGATATGTGTATGGGACAGATCTGCAGAGTGGAAAAACAGTAATATCAACTAATCACCCAAATTCAAGGTGTTTCTTTAAGCATTGGATTTTTGACAAAACATGCAATTATATTTTTCTTTGTATTCATTCTTAATTGCTAGCAGCTTGTTAAAAGACTAACAAACAAAATATTAATGCACAATTACTCTTCTCCGTGAATGCATTCAACCCACACAACTCTTTGTTTCCCCTTACAGTCACACATTTCTATCATTCTAAATTCCTATTGTGTTTAATGTACAACTGGAAAATTAAACAGACATTATTTTTTCAGTGAGAAGCCTGTAACACCTTAGAGAAGTACTACAACAGAAAAAGAGAGCAGAGAAATACTTTGACAAGAATAAAGTCCTTGATTATTAGCTACAATCATTAACAAATGAAGATTGCATATAATGGTTGAATAAAATGGTAATAAAGACCCTATAAAGACCCTATATCAGAAAGAAACTCAAGGCTTGTCTATATGGCCCTGCAGTTCAGACTCTGGTGGCTGGACTGCTCCTAAGTGAATAAGCACAATAAAAGAAAAGCTGGGACATTTGTTCGTTGATGTTGACAAGGGCGATTCCATTTTAATTATTTATGTTCATACTTCATAATGTACTAGTAAACATACTGTAGTATATTTTGTAAAAAAAAAAAAAAAGAAAAAGAAGTCTTAGTAATCCAGCAACTCACTACAGTCCCTGCTATTAAATCTGTGCTCATATGGTGTAGCCATGGCTGGTATTTTATGAGAATTACAAGGTTGAGGATTAGTGGAGAATAGGTTAGTGAGCTTTCACTTTGCTGAAATATCACCAGAAAGGAATCCAAACCATCCACTCTGCAGCCATCCTAGCCAGCAGGGTCCCCATCCATGTTGTCTAACCTCAAAGTCCTCCTTCTCTCCTGATTCCCCCTCGTTTTGCCCCACACACGTTCCTGAAAATCACCTTTCTCTTTCCCATTATCTGACATGTTTAGCCCTTTTCTCTCTCTCCCTCTCTCTTTTCTTAGGCCTTACAACTTTCTTTTCCCTCACTCCTGCAACCAATTACAGATGGAGTAGCGGGCTTATTGCTGCCATTTGGCATCACTATCACCTAACCACTAAATGTGCTCTCTGCTTATGGCACCCCCTCAATTTCCCCAGCTTTGTAGTGAGATGCAGAGATTGAGTTGGAGCCAGGAGTGGAACTGGGAAACAGAGCATGCTGAGTGAGCAAAGATAGGACTCTCAGCTGCCAGACATGCCTAGATTTAGCCAGGAGGGTAGTCTCCAGGAACAGATGAGAGACAAACACTTTTAAAAAGTCTGACAGCTGGCCAGAAAAGCAAGAGATGCATGAGGGAAGTTGGGGAGCAGAAAAAGAACCACAAGATGCATGTTAAGTAGATCTGCCTTCAGCTCAAGCATCTTCTTGTTTTGTGATAGTCCAATGATAGCAGCAGCAGAAAAGAGGCATACAAAGAAGCAGAGGGCATATGAGATATTCCATTACAGCAATTACAGCTATATGAGGAGCTATGGTGGAGGTGGTTGAAATGACTGTTCGTGTTCTTTTTGCCTGCTTCCAGAAATACATTTACTGTCAGATTGTTGTTTTAGTGTCTCACCATTTGGGCTGTTACAAGAACCAGGAACCTGGAGTGTCCTCTTATTCAAGTCTAATGGAAAGGGAACATGAGTAGTAATCCATTGGTCTTCCCAACTGTTTTTATATAATTTTTTAACAGTTTTATATCGTGCACCTTTATCATATTTCTCTTTTCCTTTCCAGATGATGCTAAGGTTTTTGTGTAGGGAAGTGCAATTTCACCGAATCTAGTATTTTCTTCAGATCCTTGTACAGAATCCACCCCCACTCCCCACACATCCTTCCAATAATTTTCATTGAATTCATCTGAACATTTTGTTTGTTTCTTTCCTGTCTTTCTTAAATGTAGCATCCCAGGTGATGAAGATGCATTAATTTATATAAGTGGTACTAAAATATTTTCCAGATTATTCACTTTTTTGTAGAGACGAAAACTTTACTTTTGAACTTTCCTCAGTTATGCCTACATCATTTTTCCTGAGCGGTTACAACTAGTTGAGAAACCATCAATGCATATGTGTAGTTCAAACTGTTCTTTTCAGTGTGAATTACCTTGCATTTGTATGC
The DNA here is from genome assembly GCF_015237465.2 of Chelonia mydas. Lineage (NCBI taxonomy): Eukaryota > Metazoa > Chordata > Testudines > Cheloniidae > Chelonia > Chelonia mydas. Next base: position 103,020,677 of record NC_057852.1, read on the forward strand.
AACCGTTGTCTTCTCTAAATGGCTATAAGTGTCTAGGTCTTCTGGAGTTCCTATCTCTAACAGTGTAGCCTACATTATGTGTTCTTGGGGGAAAAAAAATTCTACTTCACATCCATCCGTGATCAATTATATAATTTAATAACTATATTAAACACTGATCCTAGTACTAATCCATTTATTAGTCCTCACCTCTTTCCATGATGACCTTTGGCCATTTAGTCCTGCTTTAACTCCTTACCAGTTTTCAATCCATAATAGGACTTTCCCCCTCACTGTGTGTTAACCAATCCTTAGTAGCCTCTTCTGATTCTTCATAACAAAAATCCTTTCAAAGTCTTGGGCCTTGTGCTTTTCCACTCCATTGTGTGGCTGTGAATAAATCATGTGCACCAGTTCTGCCATAGCTACTATTTTAGCTCCTCCATGCAGACAAATTCTAGTTGCTTGTGCAAGAGTGTGGAAGCAGGTGGGAAACGGCTGAAAGAAAGAAATAGCTCTCACATCTCCTTTGTATACATGTAGCCCCCTGTCCCACAGAATTCTGTTTTCTGCATTCAGCAAATACAAGGTACAAGAAAGCACCAGTAAATGACAGCAATGCTAGAAACCTCAAAGGGGAGTGGTGGGAAGGGTGGCAGGAGGGACATGCCCCCTCCTGGTCCGCACCTGGTAGGAGCTGGAGAATGTCACATGGCAGTGTGGAGCAAGATACATCCTTTTAACCTCCATGTTGTCATAATGCAGCCCACTGCATCTGGCGGACAGACACAACTTGGCTAGTTGGTTTGTCCTAATCATATCATACTCAATAATTCTGCCCTTAATGATTTTGCATGACATTGGCATTTTCTATGGATATGTTCCCCTCTGCTAATTTATACTACTTCATCCAATTTTCCACTCTACATCCATATTTATTTTAATTGAACTCACTGTTGAGACAGGAAAACCTACTCTGCATACTCTGGATTAGTAACTTCCCACAGCATCACTTTAACAGCAACATAAATTAGTTCTTGCTAAAACAAAAAGAACACATGTGTTAAGGTTTATGCATGGCAGCTGGGAAAAAAAAACAACCCAAAATAAATTCTGATAAGACGTATGTAACAAAGTGGCAAAGCTCTTTTGTTAAGTTGACTCACCCTGTCACCCTGGAGTGAGATGCTGATTTATTGCTACTGATTCATTTTGGCAGAAGTGGCTTGTTAACTCCACCTTGGGAATAAAGCACGTGGGAGTGGATCTTTCGGCTGAAGGAACAAGGTGGGATTCTCAGCTGTGCCTCTAAAAGGAGCAGCCCGGATGGCCTGTTTAAGTTATGGAAGCCACTCCCCTGGCTGCCCTATGTGCTGTTATTCTGTACCGTGTAGTATCCTGCCCCTGACAAGCCATTCCCACCCCTTAGTCCTGTCCCCAGCATGCCCCCTACACCAGGGCTTGTGAAGAGACCTAAGAAGACGGTTTTATGACTGTTTTCCATAGTGCAACCCTCCCCTAGCCAGACATGGGGTTTTAGTGTCTCTTTATGCTCCTCTGGCTCTTTTAACAAGTGTAAAAGGGCTGGAGCAAGGGTGAAGCTCTCACCCCTCATGTCTACTACAGAAAGGATCTCTGAAGGGAAAGGTTAGGGAAAGACTTATCAGTAGATTGACATTTATGTTTTTATTGTTATTAATTACCAATAAAGCCAAATCCCAAGAAGGAGGTAAATCTGGACTAAATACACTAAGCTAGATTGTGACTTTTAAACCACAGCTGCAAGTATGTAGTCACTACACACATTTTGCCTCAGCTAAGCACAATATCTCCTAATGCTGTTCTTTGTGCAATCATTAAGATGCAGTAGCTTGCATATCCCAGTGTGCCAGTCTTACTCTACAGTGTGGAATTGGGGGCAAAACCATGTCCCTGTCCACTTCCCCCCACTTTTCGGAGTCCTGTTTTCCAAGATAGTTTGTAGGGGTGATCAATCTTTGTGTTCCCCAGACCACAGGAACAGTTTTGTTAGTGTTAGTGTGTCATCTGAGTGTAGCCTTCTTGGCTTGTGCAGAGGCTGTTCAGCCATTTAGAAGCTCAAAGTGTTGAGCAAAAAGTTTTTTTTGTTTTTATTTTTTGCATAGTAATGATGTTTGAGAAACTATATATATATAAATTATCTGCCTGTGAAAATGGTTTAATGCTTATATCGTGTGCTTAATTTTGTGCAGATTATATACTCTCAAAACACATATATACAAGTGTATAATATAAACCGTTTATATTATACACTTGTAAAAGCCTGGAAATGTGAATTTTGATAACACAAGAACAATTTTGTTCTCTTCCATTTGTCCATGAGAATATTTTTCCTGTGTTTTCAATTATTAAGTTTTATATAATGAAACAGCACTGGATGTCAGTTGAAATGAACTAAACAAGTGGCAGAGTTCCCTGACCCAAAGAATCTAACGCCTAAAAGCACAGTGGATTCAATACAGTTAGTACACTAACAAACAGGCAGTATGCTAAATAATCATTATAGCTGAAACTCACCTAGATCTATAAGGATTTTAAAGAGTTTTCTGAAAGACTGGGGGGAGCTGGCATACACTAATTGAGAGGTTGGTCTATAAAAACTGGTCAGAAGGAAACTAAAGTCACAAGGTATGTAGTGGACAAAAGACATGGTAAGCAGAAAATAGATTTGAAATTAAAATTCCTGACCATGGCTCAAGGTGAGTACTGGCAGAAGAATCGGGCCTCAGAGCAGTAACTCCAAATTAAGTCACATGTACTCCTGAATGCAGGGTTGTATCTCTTTTATCTTAAAAATATTGTAATGAAAAGCTGCATAAACAAATATTCTGAATTATAGTCCACCATTCTACAGAAAATATGAATTTATTAAAAATACTGCTGAAGCGTCATGCTAAGTCACTCATTCCTCATCATCACCATAACCATATGCTAGTAGTTAGCATTAAAAGCAGTCACAGACAGTTGTAGAAGAGTGTTTTATGGGATACAGGGTTTCAGGTCTCAGAGACAGAGAAGCCCTGATAAGTAAGACATGCGCCATCCTGGAGGTAAACAACAGAGTTAGGTCTGGCCTAAGTGCCTTGCTGGGGATTCCCTTTGTGAAGAGGAATCCCCAAGTGGATTGGATCTGGCACATCTGGCTCAATGCCATCACCATCAATCACAGCCAATTCATGGGGGGAAGGTGGTATGGATGGAGTGTTTTTGCTTTTTTGGTGATCCCTGGCTGACACAGTGGACCACAGGGATCTGGTGTACCTCTGAGGCTCTAAATAACATAAGGAGACACACACAGCTTCTCTTTAGAATAGGGTGTGGGAATATAGCAATTAGTTAAGTACAATGAACTCAGTGGAGCTACCTGACCATTATTCGGTCATTTTTCTATAGAAAATACGAGATTGCTCTGAGTAGTGTTATAGAACACCACCCAGCAGATAGAATTTGGCATACATTCAACAATATTTAAAACATACTTTTTATATTTTGTGTAGCATTAGTTCACAGGACACATTTAGGCTCTGATTCTGCAAAGTGATCCATCAATGCATACCCTTACATCTGTACAGAGTCCCACTGAAAGCAATAGGTCTCTGGAGAGTGTAAATTTTCATGAGCTCTTTACAGGATCGAACCTTAGCATTGCCAAAAGTGTACAGCTGAAGTATAAGCCAAATACTCATAGACACACATTTCTGCCAAAAAGTTACCCGAAATATAACTATTTTACTAGCTCTCAGTTATCACAGAAAAGGAAAGGAAAGGAAAGGAAAGAGAAAAACACCCCCCCACACACACAGTCCACCCCCCAAAAAATTCCCACAACAACAAAAACTTGCAATTAAATTATTAAACACGTTATCGAGGGCAAGAAATAATGACCTATGGGGCACCTCATCTTCTCAGTAATGAAAAACATTCTTGCTGCTGAGATTAGATGAGACATTTTGAATACTCTTGCCATTAGATCACAGTGTTCAATATAAGATACATTAGATGAACTGGGGAAAAAATAAAGCATCAATAAAGATTTGAATTATTGATATGTACATTGCAACAAAGCTGATCTTTTGATTCTTGAGTTTCACCTTATGCTTGATTCCACTTTCTACACTGACGTTTTTGTTTGTTTTGTTTTTAGTAATTATTCTCAATAAAAGACAGGTACAGTCAGGCCCAGATTTGTTAAGGTATTTAAGCACTGCTGTGTTCAGTGTTGCAATACGTAACTGATTTAGGAGCCTAAATCTCATTTTCAAAAGAGCTCTAGACACTAAGGAGTCTAAACTCCATCAACAGTCTATAGAACTTAGAGACCCAAGTGCCTAAATCCCATGTGAAAATTAGATTAGGCTCCTAATGCATTGTGCAATGCCTAAATACCTTCAAAAATCTGGGCCTCAGTGTTTACACAGTCTGTAGAGCAAGATCTGTTGAAGCAGGTATACAGATATCTAGTTAGATAGACAGATAAATAGATTCTACTCTCTTGTGGTCTAGCAATACCAAACAATTTCATGAACAATCCTCAAATAGGAGTGATTATTTTTTGCTATCAACCTAGGCTGGGGAACAAGAGGTGAAAGGCTCAGTATGCCATTACTAGTTTTCAGAATCATCTAGTCTTCCCTGTTTGTTTACTTTTAATTATAAAAATGTTTCTCGAATATGCAAATATTAAATATATCAAGTTAAACAGGTTTTTTTTTTAAAAGGAGACAGATCATTTTATGAGCATTGATAACATTTGTAGCTATCTGAGCTAAAATAGTAAAGGTAGTCATATCTCAGGCTTCAGAACATGTCAGGAACAAACAAAAATGTCTTCATGTACAGTCCTAAACATTAGCAAGTTATAGCTTGTTTTCATTTTCTTCTGAAACATAAGGTATTATGATAATAATCATGATCATATGGTCATGAAAAAGCATGAATGAACATAAAAGTATAGCTTATGTAATGTTCCATAATTTGATTTCTTAAAAATAGGGGTAGGGAACATTTCCCTGAGAACTAGGAAGTATAGCTTTATTGGAAGAAATGTGTTTTGAGGAGGCACTTAAAGGAGGACATGATTGAGGAGTAGTTGTAGAAAAAATCATGGATTCGGTTCCAAGTCTAGACACTGGCTTCTCAGGATCCCTATGTAGACAGAAATCCTTTGGAGAAAAAGACACCCCCCCAAAAAGTGTAATTTTTGTTTTCCTAACTTGATTTCTCACATTGCTTTACAATGATGAAAAGCCCTTAAAAGAAATTGTAAACTTATTATAAATTACAGTGTCTTTATGGGAAAATGTTCATGGTGAATGAGTGTACAAGGCAATATATATTTTTGATGGACAATTTTAAAATCTCAAAAGAGGCCAATTCCATATACTTTCCAAATCTATAAACAATTAAAACCATTTTTTTTCCAAATATGAGCACCTAAATTAGAGACCTAACTTCATATTTAGGCAAATGTGGCCTCATTTTCCAAGGCGCTGGTCACTCATAAGTCCTGGTGACTTCATGTTGTTTTTTCCCCTCTTCTCATGAAGATTTCAAAGTTCTGTTTTTCTTGCACTTTCCACTGATGTCACTTTGAGGGGAATCGCTTAGCTGAATAACTGTTTGAGGGCTGCTAAGAAAGCAAACCCTTATTTCAGAACTGGGTTAAAAGACGAATAATTGCTTAAGGAAGTAGCCTGTACAAAAAAGACAGAATATGACTGCCAGGAGACATACTGTGTCAATAATGATTTCAGGATTGTTGATCAAAATCTGTGTGAGTCTGACTGGGTGAAATCCTTAACTTGTAAATTTGTAACTGAGTTGGAGGATTTCACAAAGTAACAGAATAGCATCACATTTTCAGTTTACCAGAGGCTAATGATAATAGCGTATAAAGGTAAAGTTTCATTTGATTATATTTTATACTAAAAGCATTCCTGTATGTTTGCCCATTAATGTTTCAACCTTATCATGCTTCAACCTTGCCATAATATAAACTGGACTTCTTAGGCAGGCTGTTAACTAGATAAAAAAAATAAACAGAGTGGGCTTTGCAACCCTCTAATGTGTAAAGCCCTAAGGCCCAACTTGAGCTTCTATTTTTAGTAGGTGCAGCTTCACCTTCATTTTTACAGTTCAAATCAGAGAGCACTTGCATCTCTCACTTCATGTCATGTATCTGCAAAAGGGAGGCCACCTTTCTGAAAATCTGTCCCTAAAAATTTGGCATGAACGTTTAATTAATGAAGATATGTATCTAAAGGCAAATTATAAAGAAAAAAGAATGTCAGTGTGCATGTATTTTGGTGTTTAAACAGCCAGGAATGGTTTATGGGGAATAAGTAGGATGATCTAAAATTACTCTGGAAGACGAAAGTCTTCCAAATCAAAACCTGGTAGGATTTTTTCCACAAGTAGAAGGTTAATGCTGATGACCACACTAACGAGGATAATTTAAATACTCTAAAATTGATAAGAATGAAAAATTACCCTGGATCAAACAAGAAATATGACAGCACATGCAATATAAACATCATCATACAATGAATACGGTTTAAAAAGGAAAACTTTAATATTAAATACCCACCAATATATAGCAATGCTGCTGTTGACAATGTTGAACTATATGTAGGGGTTTGTTCTCCTATTGATGACTGAAAGATTTATGGATCACATCTCATTGATGTTAATTACAGTCTGATGCAAAAGTTCCTGCACAAGGATGGGAAAATAGACCCTTTACACACATAGATAAATGATGACCAGTATTTATGGTGACTTCTCAGGAACTGTCTTGTAAGAAAGGTAGCTGTAATTTGGTTGCCAGGAATAAGTGGCTATTCATTGGCCACAGCTCATGTTCCTTTAATCTCTTTGAAACATTCTGAAAATAAGGTAGTAGCAAAAAATATTCTAAGCTTAATATAGCTTGGTTTTGATTGCATGCCTCAAATGAATACCATAGATAGTGAATGATTTATGATTCAGTTGGCGTTATGTGTCTGTTGAAGGATGAATTCACATTATTGTTAATCAAAGACTATATTTTCATGATCATAAAGCATTCAGCAACCATCACTGTCAATTAAATGTTTGTAGACATTTGACCATAAACACATTATCAACTTTGCTCATGAACACATTTGAGAAACTTTTCAGACACGTCCATAAACTTTAATACACATTCCTCAGTTCTATAGCAACAGATCAGATGGGTAAATTTCAAGGTCACAGGGAAAAGAAAACCTGAAGCCTGATGAATTTCCTGGAAAAAAACACAGGTCTACAGAAGTATACAGTGATTGATATGTGATGCATAGTAGTCAGCACTGACAAGTGATTCCATCCTTTTAATGCACTATTTCAAATATTCATTTAAAATGTTTAGAGGATTAATGCTCTGAGTGTGATTCAGTGGACTCACTAATCACTCCTGGGGGAATTCTGCAACACTGCATGTACACAGAATTCATGTTCCCCTGCAGATTTCTTTACTTCCTCACAGAAAATGATGGGGAAGCAAAGGGAAGGGATGGGTCAGGGCAAGGCAGGGTGGGGGAGGAAAATGGGGGAAAAGGAGTAGGATAGGGCAGGGGAGGGGAATATAGGAGTGAGGGGAGAGGATAGGGGAAGTGAGATGGGGATAGGGAAGGAGATAGTGGGGAGAGGAAGTGGGAGGGAATGGGGAAGAAAAGAGCAAAGGGGAATTGGGAGCTAGTGGGATCCTGGCATGTGGGGTCCCCTCAGCAGCAGCAGGCCCATCAAACGCCCACTCCAACACCCCACCACCCTTCATCTGGACCATTCCAATGAGCCCCCTGCTCCCAAACCTCCACCCCCACTCCCTCAGCTCCTGGACTCTCCCCACTAAGCCCTCCACCCAGACCCCCCGCAAGCACCATTTCCCCCTATATAGACCCCTCTTGCTCAGCCTCAACCATCTTCATCTGGACCCCCCCTGCAGACTCCCATTGCCCCTGACCCTAGAGCCCCCCAGTGAGCTCCCTGTGCATCCAGATTCCCCACTGAGTTGCCCACACCCAGATTGCCCCACACAGAACCCTCTTATCCCACACCTGGATCCCCCACACTAAGTCCCTCTACACTTGGATCCTTCTGGGCTGAGTCTGCCTGCCCACACCTGGTGCACCTAGCACAGAGGGGCAGGGCCCCAGGGTGTTTCTGGGGAAGGCCCACCCCTTCCTCTATGTTAGAGTTGGGTGCAGCCTCACCGCTGAGTCCATACCCTGGGTGAGGGGGAGCTGCAGGGTGATCTCCAACCTCCATGCAGCCAGTGAGCTGTGCTCCACACTGCCATGATGGAGCCTCCTCGTTTATTTATTCACGAATAAAATTTCCATAATTTTGCAGAATTTTAAAATATTTTGAGCAGAAATTTTAATTTTTGGCACAGAATTTTTAACTTTCTGGCACAGAGTTCCCTCAAGAGTAACTACTCATGCTTATAATCAAGCACCAAAGAATTTTGATGTAGTAAGTTATTAGACTTTAAAACTATCCATGTGATAATAAATCTGCATCTGCACTACTGTTAAGAAATATAAGACCATGTAACATACTTTTGCCCCACTCACCAATGCTAATTAAAAGTTGAGAATCAAACAGATCTTTCCTTTATTATTTCTAATGGAAGAGCTTCTACTGGATTTACTTTAATTTTTGATGTACATAAAGTATCAAAAGACATACTGTAAACTCTTTGGGGCTTTTAGTTCTGTGTTCAGTGCAAAGCACAATCCTGGTCCATGCCTGGGGCTCCTAGGCATTACAGCAATACAAAAAAAAATAATATTTGAGTGGTGCTATTTACACAGATATATGATGTGTCATAATTTTCATCCTAAATCCTTGTTTTCATGGGGTTACAATTTAGGCTGTTGAAATCTGTTACAGGATGACTCAATCTTGAAAAAATAAAATAACAGCTACAGAACTATTAGAGAAGGATATTACTGCTCAGTGTGTCAGGGAGCTGGGATCTTCTGGTGATCTACCCTGCTAGCAGGTGTTGGAGTCCCACTGTGACATATTGATTCCTGCTGATTCACCATGACAGGTGTATCTCTTTCATCTTCGACGCAGATAGAAGGGAAATAAGAATGGTCCTATGGGCAGAGGAATCTTATGTCTGGGGCTGAGCACTTCTCACAGGGAAAGACCCTAGGAACAGTCAAAGCCTGGGGAGAAGACTTGGGCTGAAGCCTATGTTGCTGTTTTGTTAAAAAAAATGAACCCCAGGAAAGGGGGGGCTTTGATCCTACTCTAAGTATGTTAACTTTTGGGGAGAATATAAGGATGGGAATGGCACATGCTTACTCCTATAATATACCTGTCCTTTCCCTTCAGACAGATGGATGTCTGATGCCTCACTCTTATCACAATTGTAACTTTCACAGATATAGTGTTACTTTTTGAAAAAAATATTTTAAGTAAATAAGGTTACAGATTACGGGCCAAATTCTCAGCTGGTATCAATTAGTGTAGCCCTGCAGTCTGATTCTGAGCTTCTGTTCTTACCCTACTTAGACCAAGATGTTTTTTTCCCTCTCATACCAGACTACAATAATGGGGAACACCATTTTGATGGTCGCAGAGAATATTGGATATTGTTGGATAAGATAGTGTGTGTCTTAGCAGCCTTTCTGAGAGAAATTTCTGGTCAATGCCCTCTGAAAATAAAGAAGTATCAATATCACCATCAGCCACCCCATATTGCAAAGTCCAGAATTATATATAGGTTTCCCATTTCACTGCTTTCTTTGATGCCATTATGCCATCTGGCCAGAAAAATTATTTAGCACCGAATAAGTTTTGTGTCTGTTACTTTCACAGGATAAATATTTACATTTGAGCTGTGTCCAAATTCTTGAATATAAGCAAGAGAATTGGTGGGAAAAGATGTCTTTCTCTCTCTCTCTCTCTCTTTTCAGTTCAGGACAAATGAAGCAGAAAGTCTGTGCAGATGTGGGAAAAGAGGCTTCTGCAAACAGAATTTTCTTTGCAAAATATAAAAAATTCAAGGACTTTAAAGTAAACAAAAAGGGTTCAACAATTAGAGTTACTTTTAAATAGATATGGGTGAATTGTCCAACTAAAGTTCAATGACTTTATCCTGTTACCTTCATATTGGTTAAGTAATGCTGGTTTTATCCAATATTTGTTATATTTTATGTTAACATATTAACATATCATTACTCATAGCATGCTCCTTGGTTATTGATATGTAAAACTATGGTACATACTGTACATTATGAACTGCTATGTACTCTGCATATATCTCTCAGTCTTAATTCAACTGTGAGTGACTAGGTTTAGAGATACACAGACATTTTATTGAATTCTTTACTTCATCCATTCAAAGAAGCAGAATCTTTACTAAATTTTTAAATTATTCTGTAACATGTACTAGATGAAGAAGGTACATAACTCAGATTTGAGTTGACAAATAATTGAAAGTAGAGTATTGTAAAGTGCATGTAAAGTATTCTATCCCTTAGTATTGTATTGTCCTGATAGGAAGGTGGGAGGTTTAAAGAAAAAAACTGTGGTTTGAAAGATCTGGCTTGTATTTCTGGCTCAGCATAAATTTATTGTGTTGCCTTGGGCAAGTCTGAATTATCTGTGCCTCAATTTCTGCATATTCAAAATTGGGATAATACTTTTTTTTACCTTGCTACGGTATGGTACAGCTGAATTTATTACTGTTTGCAAACAACTTTGAGACGCTCAGGTGGAAGATGCTCCAGAAGGTCAATGTTCTAGTATTTTAGATAACTCAAGTAATTGGTGTAGCCTGCAATGAGCCTCAAAGCCCAAGACTAAAAGAATATTACTGATTTCCATGATTCTCATTTGCTATTTATCTTCTTGAAAGTTGGAGCAAGAACATATGTAAACATCTGGCCAGCAACAGTACAATAAATATGTAAAATCAACACTGACATAATCTCTGCAATATTGCATATCACCATTGAAATAATCTTTTCACTGTTTGCCATATGGAAGACTATGCCAACAACACATCACAAATAAGAACTGAAGGTGAGGGGCATATCACTGTGACATTACAAGTAGAGTTTGTCTAAACTTGCATAGTAAAGGCCAAATTCTGAGACTATGCTTGATTCAGATGAAATTTCTGGTGGATGTGTGTGCATCCCAAGGGTAATTATACCTTGACTGATCTCTAGGATTTTTGGACGAGTTTCTTATGAACCTGGTGTGACAAAGTTCCTCCTCTACCTTGGTGGGTCTTGTGCTTATTGGCGGATTTGCTCACCTTGGAGCTTCACGGCAGCCCTCAGCTTGGCCATTTTTCTGAACCCACAGGCCAGGTCAACTCCTCCTGTGTCTGACCAGGAGTTGAGAGGTTTGGGGGCACCCAGGCCTGCCCTCTACTCCAGGTTCCAGCCCAGGACCCTGTGGAATGCAGCTGTCTAGAGTGCCTCCTGGAACAGCTGTGCAACAGCTACAACTCCCTGGGCTACTTCCCCATGGCCTCCTCCCAACGCCTTCTTTATTCTCGCCATAGGACCTTCTTCCTCGTGTCTGATAATGCTTGTACTTCTCAGTCCTCTAACAGTCCGCATTCTCACTCTCAGCTCCTAGTGCCTCTGCTCCCAGCTCCTCACAGGAACACCACAAACTGAAGTGAGCTCCTTTTTAAACCCAGGTGCCCTCATTAGCCTGTCTTAATTGATTCTAACAGCTTCTTGATTGGCTGCAGGTGTTCTAATCAGCCTGTCTGTCTTAATTGTCTCCAGAAGGTTCCTGATTGTTCTGGAACCTTCCCTGTTACCCTACCCAGGGAAAAGGGACCTACTTAACCTGAGGCTAATATATCTGCCTTCTATTACTCTCCTGTAGCCATCTGGCCCGACCCTGTCACATGGGATATAAACATGGTTTCTATTTCTGCATATTATTCCATCCAGACCAAAGATCAACATTTTGACCTTACATGGCACAATGCCTCATTCTGGTTTTCAAAAGCATAATGGATTCATAGTCATTTCATTACCTGAAATAGCACTAAGCATGAACAGTGTTATGTAAAGTTGGCCCCAATGTATATCTAACAACATCAGAGCAGGTAGAGATGATGGGTGGGATTTTCAAAAAGCACCTGAGAGAGTTAGGAGGACAAGACACATGGAAAGTCAATGGGATTTAAGTTCTTTTGAAAATCCCACTCTATTTGTTTACATTTTTCAGAGTCCAGATAACTACTCCTGATAGACAATACACTTAATAAGATCCAGTTCAGCCCATATACAGTTAAGTTTCCATCCCCTGCTCTTTAACGCATGTAAGCAGTAATTAATTTAGTAAGAACACAAATTCTCCCTCATCCCTAACTATTGGCTTCCCTAGTTCTGAATGCTTTATATCTTTCCAGTCAATGAATTTATTTCCCTTATCTTCATTTTAGAGTGCATGTCTACATACAGATAGACCAGGGGTCGGCAATCTTTCAGAAGTGGTGTACCGAGTCTTCATTTATTCACTCTAATTTAAGGTTTTGCGTGCCAGTAATACATTTTAATGTTTTAGAAGGTCTTTCTCTGTAAGTCTATATTATGTAACTAAACTGTTGTATGTAAAGTAAACAAGATTTTTAGAATGTTTAAGAAGCTTCATTTACAATTAAATTAAAATGCAAATCTTATCAGTTTAGTGCAGTGGTTCTTAACCTGGGGCGCACGCACCCCCGGCTGGTGCGAAATGCTCTTTCTGGGGGTGTCAGACATGCGAGATTTTTTTAGGAGGTAAATCATCAAAAACACAAATTAAGCACAGGCACATAAGTACAACTATTTTGTTTCATCAAACCTATGTATTTATTAACATTATACGTTTTTAACCATTACTGTAATATACAAAGTTTTTAAGTTTTCAAGTTTTTAAGCTAATTGTAGTGTAATTTTTTATTAGGGGTGAGAGAACATATTTTAAGGACTCCAGACCATCAGCGGGCTGAGCGGGGACAGGAATAGTGTATTAAATTGCTCCCCATAGGAATGTGCTACTTACGGTGTACTACTTACAGCTGCCAGTCCTGATGCTCTGAGCAGCATGGGAAGGGGACGGGGAAGAGGGGTGGGAATCCCAGGGGGCCTGTCAGAAGTAGGAGGTGTGGATAGGTGTCGGGGCAGTCAGGGGACAGGGAGCAGGGGGGCTTGGATGGGGGGTGGGGTTCCGGGGCGGGGGGGGTGGATAGGGTTGGGGGGTCCCGGGAGGGGGCAGTCAGGAGACAAGGAGAAGGGGGGATTGGATGGGTCGGGGTTATGAGGGGGGCAGTCAGGGGGCGGGAAGTGGGCCGACTGTTTGGGGAGCCACAGCCTTCCCTATCCTGGTGTAGTGTATTAAATTTCTCCCTGTAGAAATCTGCTACTTACGGTGTACTACTTAGGGCTGCCAGTCCTGGTGCTCTGCAAGTAGCCCATTCTTACAGGGAGAAAGTTAATACACTACACTGCCGGACAGAACCCCAGACCCAGGCAGGGCCGGTCTGGGGTTCCGTCCACCGGCTCCTGCCAGCCGGAGTCCCGGCCGCCAGCCCCGCTCAGCCCGCTGACGGCCTGGGGTTCTGTTCACCCTGGCTGGCAGCAGCGTGCCAGTAAAAATCGGCTTGTGTGCTGCCTTTGGCATGTGTGCTGCAGGTTGCCGATCTCTGAGATAGACACATCTATATATTGTGGTAACATTATTATAATTTCTAAATATATTATTACACAGTATTTACATTTGTCTTAAATTTCACATTTTTATATATCATCCAGGCTCTAGGAGTTATACAAATATATCATTGAGAGACTAGGATTTTATTATTTGATTTTGACAGGAGTAGGTTGAAACATAGTGGGCCATATATACTGTCCATATATGAATTTGGATAGACCTGATGGAACTATTTTTTGTAGGTTTTCCTAAATTGTCATACACATAAAATTTCCTTTTCTCCTTTACTGTTGTTTCTGCTTTCCTTCTCCCTCTTTCTATAGCCCTTGTCCTATACATGAAGCCTTACCCTAGCATATAAGCATCTCTCTGTGTAGCTGACATACTAGCCTTTGGGTCAGCTGATAGGGGAGTGGCAGAATTTACAAAGCTGGTGTCCATCTCTCCATAAATAGACAGATTTGTCAGCTTGTTACATCAAGGACAAAACTAAGTGAGGTTTGGTGTTCTTCAGCTTTTGTATGCTCTTGCCCCATTACATCTGCGTAGTCAAGAATATGTTCTGCAAATGGTCAAATTTTTTATTTAAAAAAAGTCAAGAAACCCTTTTGCTAAAATTAGGATCTGTAACAATAACATTGGACTCAGTTTATTTTGTTGGGGGTTTTTTGGACTAAAGCAAATGACGTTTAGTGGGCTTTATCAGGAAATAGTCCATATTAGAAGCTTACACATATTGAAGGAAAGGCCAGTTAGCCAAAGCAAGGTCAATTATTTCCTAATAATAAGAGTTTGCTCTGATACATAGTTCTTGTATCAGAGGATCTCAAAATGCTTTACAAACACAAATGAACTAAGCCAAACCACAATCTCCTTAGATAAGATAGTATTTTTACATCCATTTTACAGAGGAATACAATAAGGTATGATGACTTGCTCAAGTTCAAAAAGGGTAAGGTGATCTGCTCAATATCAAACAGCAAGTCAATGATGCAGCTGGGAGTTCTAAAGACCCCAGGAGTTCTAAATCTCAGTCCCTTGCTCTGATTGCTATTATTACATCTACTTACAAAGGGCCTATCACCATAACATCTGGGTATCATTTACATAATGAAAATGATAACAGATTGTTTTTTCCTCTTACTTTAGGAAAATACTCTCTGCCGTTATCTACTTCATTGAATTCAATTAATTGAAAAAAACTGGACCTAGAGGGACAACCAAATAGGGCACCAGCTGCCAAGGGGATTACAAAACCATATTTGACTTCCATCACACTCTACAATTGGCACTATTCGGGCTCTGCTGGAATTCAAAGGCACATTCTAGAGCTAAGATTTTACTTCTGAAGATATCATATGCATGGCTCCCATGAGTTCAGCTCCAGGAAATAACAGCCAAAGTCTCTCCAAGGTTTCCAACTACGATTTTAGTAGCTGGAGCAAGTAGTCTCTAACATAACCCTTTAGAATGTTACAGATAATAATCAAGATCTTAAATTGTATCTGGAAGTGAACTGGCATCCAGTGCAAACTACAGAGCATGGGTATAATGTAAAAATATCCATCTTAAAAGAAGGAGGTAAATCACATTCTGTGATTTCCAACAGTAGCCCAGTACAGCCCACTACAATATTTTAGACTAGAAGTAACAAACAAATGTCTTCAGAATGTGGTGAGATCTGAGTTTGGGAATTAAGAATGCAAATTGTTGGCCTGATGAAAATAAAGGAAGGAAAGTCTAGCCCTGTGAATGAAGGGGCAGAGGTAAATCTGGTAAGGACCACAGACAGTGAACCAGGTGTCTAATCAACAGCTGGAACCACAGCACACTGAAATGCATCCTCCGACAACAAACACCTCCTCTATTTGATCAAAACTGAAACTTAACCTTACCAATTTGAATCTAGGTCATTCCATTATCTCCATCATCCACAGGGAGAGCTTTATCACCCAGATTTGATAAAAAGGAGACCTATAACTAGGTATCACCCTTTTATTGACTTTTGAAGTTTTATTCCTGACCATCTCACACAGAATAAGAGGGGCAACAAGACAGAATCTTGTGGAATTCCACAAATTAGCCTGCTGTGCAGATGAGAACCTGCCTCTCATTTTAGTAGAGAATATTCATAACCATGGTGAGATCAACTGTAATATAATAATTTTGGAGTTTTCATTTTCTTACTACTGTCAAAAAGTATTCCTGCCAGCTCTGAGGGGCAATGAAATTCTTAATTTGAAAGTCAGGTAGAACATTGTTTCTGAAGCCATGTAATGAGAGTTAATGGGGAAAGATTTTTAAAAGCACAAAGGGAAATTAGGCATCCAACTTCTATTGCAAGTCAGTGGGAGTTAGGCACCTTTACACTACCTCCCAAAACAACTACTAATATATAATTAATGCAAATTTAAATACAATTTTAAAGAAAATTATACCGAAAAATCTAGACCAATGGATGGACAAATGAGTGTCATGGGCTGAGGAAACCTGGGCTGGAAAGTAAAATAAGCACAGCTGGGATACAGAGGGTGGCTGCACTCTCTGTAAAGCAGATATTGCTCCCTTATCTCTCTGTAATTGATAGGGAGAGGAAACATGACTCATTGGGGACAGTAATAAGACCAGGTTAATGTGAAGCCAATATTCTTTCCCTGGGGAAGTTGTGGTAAGGGAGCATAGCAACTAAAAATCAGAGCTCAAGCCTGTAGCAAGCACTCATCTGTTTAGGGCTTTTGTTTATGTTTATTATATTGTTTGTCTTTCTAGAGGATGCTTAATAAATATGCCAAATCCAAGATATTTACAAAACATTGCCAGTGATGTGATAAACGAGGTTACTTTAGTAACCAAATAGTTGATTCTGCAGACAGCAGATACACAATGTATTTTAAAATATCCAAGAATGTCTTTGTATACATACATCTAAACATGCTCAAGAGAAAAGCGAAAACATGCAAAGCTCCATGCATTATATTCATTTTGAATCCTCTTAGTCAAAGAAAATGGTTGCTGTAGTTACTATCCCATAAGGGTATACTAATTTTTCACTTATGCAGATCTCTGTACTGCTGTTGGTTGAGGACATATACTTTGAATAATGACTGTACTCCTATTTCTCAAAAATCATACAGTGAGTATGATTATGCCTCTGCTCTGCTCTCAGAAAACCCCATCCATCTGTCCACATGGCCATCTCAATGTTTGGCCCAATCCTGGGCCTTTAACTTCCACCTAAGCACAGGTATTACATATCATTTTTTTAAATGAATTACATTTGATAGGGGAGGGAGAGATTACTTTTCCTCAAGAGGAAAGGAGAGGTATTGTGAGAAGAGAAAACTGGGGTTAGGTGGGCAGGTTGCTTGCAGTTCAGACATTGATTGTTGTCATCAGAATGATGGGGAGTTCTGAGGACAATAAGCAATCACAGAAGACAGATTCCCAGGAGCCAATCAGAGTGTAAGAATGAGAAGATACCCGTTATCATTTTGAAAATGTTAGCACGTTTCAATGAGCCTACCTGACTTGGGGGCCTATGTCCCATTTATAGTCATAGAATCATAGAATATCAGGGTTGGAAGGGACCTCAGAAGATCATCTAGTCCAACCCCTTGCTCAAAGCAGGACCAATCCCCAATTTTTGCCCCAGATCCCTAAATGGCCTCCTCAAGGATTGAACTCACAACCCTGGGTTTAGCAGGCCAATGCTCAAACCACTGAGCATTTGTATGGGACCTAGGCTGAAAAGTCACTGAATATTTTACCCAATACCTTGAGAGTGCTCCCTGATAACTCAGTGAAAACCAGATCCCATTTTGCTGGCATACAGTTATTACCTTGTAAACAGATAGTATTTTTTTGCTATCATTTAAATAGGCAGCATGGACACATCTTTCTTAAGGTCTTGGGGATTGGTCCTGCTTTGAGCAGGGCGTTGAACTAGATGACCTCCTGAGGTCCCTTCCAACCCTGATATTCTATGATTCTAAGGTTTATGCCCTGCAGCATGTTTACTGTTCAGTGTTTCAGGATGTAGCCATTTTTAAAGCCTAGCTGTGCTGCAGTAAATAAACCAGATATGTTCTTTGCATATTGACACACTGGGCAATACCTGATGTTTTTGAAGGGCACACTATAGTTTGGAATTTCCTTTGCCACAAAAGTATACTTTGCAGAATAAATGAATAAAGTACCATATATTACTGAGATTTGATCTTTGTAACTAACTTAAGAACTAGTTAACAGCAGCTTTAGGCATTATATGGATCTTTTATAACGACATGGGATGCTACAATTCAGTTTAATTCATGCACCATAAGAGGACATCATGTTGCACTGCCATCACTAGGTTAGCTTCACCGCTGATTGTGGGCTTCCTTAGAAAGCTAAAGAACGTTGCTTTTCCTGCTCTGTTGGAGGCACCATTAATTATAGTAAAAACAAACAAACAAAGTTATCCCTTTGTGGCTGCAGTTTCAGGATGCTGTCAGAAACAGAACATAGTACCAGAGTATACCTAGGGACTGATTCTGATCTCACACTGGTGTAAATCAGGAGTAACTTCATTGATTTCCCAGCTACAGCAGTGTGAAAATGGTGACAACGAGATCAAAATCCGGAGCTTAATCTAGAAAAGGTTCTTCATCTGCTGCATAAACATAGTCTCTCTTGGAAGGGATTAGAGGTTATCTTGTTAGACATGTTCTACGTGGTCCCAACACTAGACTGTTCTCAGTGGTAGCAGATGACAGAACAAGGAATAATGGTCTCAAGTTGTAGTGGGGGAGGTTTAGGTTGGATATTAGGAAAAACTTTTTCACTAGGAGGGTGGTGAAACACTGGAATGCGTTACCTAGGGAGGTGGTGGAATCTCCTCCCTTAGAGGTTTTTAAGGTCAGGCTTGACAAAGCCCTGGCTGGGATGATTTAATTGGGGATCGGTCCTGCTTTGAGCAGGGGGTTTGACTAGATGACCTCCTGAGGTCCCTTCCAACCCTGATAGTCTATGATTCTATGTGTATGCAGTGTAGGAGGGGCAGACAAAAGATGTCTCTCCACACCTCTTTGTGTGGCCCTTATAGGGACTAAAAGATGCTTAGGGACTGTTCCACTCCTACTTCCAAGGGTGTTATATGGTGCTCCAAAGGAGTGGGGAGCAGGCAAGGTTCTGGTTCCATCCACATCCTTAATTCACCGATCTTCTTCCACAGAGCCGGCCTCATAGGTAAATGGGACCACTTCTGACTCTGGGCTGTACCCAACAGGCACATTTTAGCCCAGAGAGTTAGATATGGCCCAGTCTTGCAAGATGAGGTGCTGCACGTGCTCAACTCCCACTGACGAAACGGAGATACTGTCAAAGTAAAGCTCTCTGTGGTTGTCAGTCTCTGTGTGTGCTTCTCTATCGCTTTTACAAGTTCTTAATCACTTTTGAAACTATCCCAAATTGGGCAGTGGCTGGGGGTTGATTCGTCCATAAGTATGCCTGTGCTTCAATCTGATTCTAAGCTCTGGATTTTAATAAAAAGCTGAGTTGGAAATTCCTACAATTCAGTTCAGTAGCAAGCTCGTAGCAGTACATGCTCTTTCCAATCAGAGCTGGCTGTCTCTTAAAGCCATTGTAAATTGGACGTAAACCTCTCATAGCTCTATGGCTTTAGTCTGCAGTGACACATTCTCCAGCATCTGAGAAAGAGAGAAATAGGAGCAGTGTACTTCACTGAGTGAAGTAGTGAGCACTGAGTAAGTAAGTACAGCAACTGGAGCTTCCAGGGGGCGAGGTGCCTCTGTTAAGTGAACAAGCGAGTGCCTCGTAGGGATTTAGGGGGCATGGTTAATTATTAACGTCAGCCAATGCAATTCCCTGCAATCTTGAATGTACATTTTAAAATTCACATACCAGAAAACATCTGTATATGTGTGAGAAAGCCTCTGTGTGGGGTCCCGGAGGGAGCTTGTGGGGAGGGACGGAGGGCACTGAAAAATTGGTGCATTTACTAATGTACTCTGTACAAGCACTGAATAAGAGGTACTTCACCATCAAAGTAAGTATAGCTGGAGAATATGGAGTAAGAAATAAAAACTCTAGTTAAACTGTTTTTATGCATATATTTGGAACTGTTTCCCCTAGCTGTATTTGTCGCTTGAGACTGGTAAATAAAACAGCACTGAATTTTCATTTCTTTATAGAGAAATTTATATATACTCAGTTTCACTGTTTAGTTGATAGTTGTATTTTCTACTTCATGTACTACAATGAGGACATCATTTTCTTGCATTACTCTGTGGGTGCTCTCTGGCATGCTTTTTCTCCGGCCTGCACCAGGATGTTTATCAGTGACAGCTGCAGCAATGCTGAAAGTGAACAGCAGCAGAAGGCTTTTACACAGAAAAGAAGAGGAGGGGTATGGGCTGATGAGAGGGCAGGAAAAGGAAGGGGGGACTGGACCTGGGGCCTGAGCGTGGGACCTCCCCAAAACATCTGTAATGTCTGTGTAAATAAAGTGAAATGGACGAGGGAGAGGTTCCAGAAAACATGATGTCCTGGGGCCCCAAATGTCTCTTGACAGCCTGAAGCCCCAGCATGTTTATTGATGTTACTCATGGACCAACCCATGATATCTGTCTTAACTTCTGCAGCGGAGCAGAAAAACACTTTATAAAACTGATGTTTTGAAATTAGTCAATTTATAATATTCAAAGTGACAGTATCTGTTTACAGGCTTAAGGAAAACACTGTTAAAAGGGCATGCCATTGAACTATTAAAATAAACAGTGACAGGAAAAGTTTATTTTGTCAATGAGAGAGAAGAGACTTTGCAGAAATATCACCTCCACTCCTGTTTTCTTATTTCAGCCTATAGTATTAACCTCATTCTTTCTATTCTGCAAGCTACATGTTGATTCAACAGTAGAGCTGGGCAAAACTCAAAATTTGATTTAATTCTGAATCAAAGGTAAAGAAAATATATTGAAATTTCCTCTGCATTTTTTGTTTTATTTTGTTTTGTTTTCATTTTGGGTCAATCAGAACATTCTATTTAAACAAAATCCAAATTTTCATTCCAATTTCAACTTTAAAAAGAATAAAAATCTATTAAAAAATGAAACGAAAAAGGTATTTCAAAATGAAAAATCCTTCCAATAATAATTAAAATGGTCCAGTTTGGTTTTTCAAAAGAAAGTTTAATCAACACTGACACATTTCCACAACACATTTTGATTCCAGAAAAATATTCTGTTGGAAAAATTTCAACCACTTTTAACTCAACACCACATCTGTTCTCCACTGATTGAGATGTGAAAAATTGAAATTGCTTAATTTTATTTTTTAAGAAGGATTTTATAATGGCTTTAATATAGGAATAAATCAAAACCACTTATTTTGACATGACATCTGCTCAGGTATTAGACTACAGTTTGGAATGTCACCTTGAGTCTAATAAAGTTTTAAAGATTAACAAACAGCAGAGTTTTTGTGGGGGTGTTTTAATTACTTATGTAATAATTTCAATAAGAGTCTCCTTGGTATCTTAGCACCTGTTTTATACACAACTGCATGATTAGCGTGTCTGAAAATATTTGGCTTCACCCTGTGACTCATCATGCACCTTAGGCGCATGATTATTAAGAAATAATCACACACCCTACTGAGCTTAATCAATTTAAAAAGAAGCTGCAACACTGCTAATGTTCAGTATTTCTTGTTTTGTATTGCACATCGGGGGCCGGATTAAAGAAGAATCCCAAGATTCAGTTAGACTAAGACCCAGCCAATTTTGTTCTTCAATAGAGTTGCATCTTTCCCATGCAACTCTGTGACCTGAGGGACAGTCAAGACTGAACTACTAGTATTCATTTAGTAATATTGCCTCTGGGCATTAACCACATCCTTAATGCTACATGCCAAACATTTTTCTTAAATTAAAGCAGGGACCAATAATGTTTCTCTTTGGTCACTAATGCAGGATTAGCACTTAGAAAAAATTTCTTCTCCCAAAAATATTTGTGCAAATTATCCATTTTTTTATGTTTCTAAGTTCTGGCAGGATATGAAATATAAAGGCTTAAAATGGGGGTGTTCATTAATGAACCATTTCCCCCCTCAGGTTTTTGCTGTGCCATTGAGTATTAGCAATGCAAAACTTCAGTCAGTTCACAAACATTTAAGAAGTGGGTATTTTTATCTTCACCAGGGTTCCCTCACTTAGGAAAGGTTGTTGAGTTCTCTACACCTGCTCAAATCATAAGCAGTTTCTCTTCTCATGTTCAGAAAAGGGCTGAAATGGCACAATTAAAATGCATAAAATACTAGACTCTTCACCCTCCCCCCATCCAAGTTCAAGTCCAATATTTTCTCTACTTTACCTAATGGAAACAAGAATGATTAAATCAGCAGCATGGGATACTTAACAGTTTGTCAACTGCAGGCACAAGTCACAGTGGTGGTACAAATAGTCACTTTTTTGTGTTTGCTGAAATGATTAACATGTGTTTCAAATACTCATTATCAAAAGATACTAAAAAAGTGATACACTTGGTGACACAGCTGTTCTGAAATCAAGTTATTCTGATTGTGGTCTTACTCATTTATTCCCACTCCATGTCAGCATTATTATAGGAATCCTCTCTTCTCATACCACTTGATCGCTCCAGTTCTAAGTTCTCAGGTGGTATACAATTATAGCAGCTCTCAAAATAGCCACTAAAATCCACTCAACATAGAAATGAAGGGAAAGGGTCTGAAGGTAATCAGAATAATGAGATGTAATGACATTTCATGAAACATCAGGATTCGAAATCAATTTTATACATAATGGTAATCTGCTTATATCCCTGATGGCTCTTAAGCTCTCAGACATTAAAACAGTTACCAATCCCTTGAACCAGCAAGTGTATTTTGGCACTGACCAAAGAATTAAAACTGCAAGTCTTGATCCTCAGACCAATATAATTTCTGGTACTTGAATTGGAATGTTGTCACAGTTGCTAAAATCAAAAATTGATCTATATATATTTTTTTCCACATACTTACTTGCAAAGTCTACTTAATTGATTGTCTGCACTGCTGTTGTTTCCTTCAGTGACTTTTTGTTTTTGTATTAAGAAGTAGTTGCTAGTCAAGCTAGTATGTTAACACTCATTAGCAACCAGCTAGCACAATGACAAAACCAGGCGACACACATTAGAGAAGAAACCCTATTTTAATAAGAAAACAAATATCAGTTTCAAAATTACAAAGGGCTATTGTAGATTGAAAAAAATTAAAACGATTTTAAAATAATGAAAATATCTATCTAGTGTTCCCATTACCATGATATAAGTGCCAGTATGACTGATAATAATAACAAAAATTTTAAAAAAATGTCAAATCTAGATGGGAACATTCATTAAATAATTATACTTATAATAATAATTTACAGTTTTGAAACATGGGAACTAAAGGAATAAATTCACACACACAAAACTATTTTAAAACTGTATACATTTTTTACTCCACATTTAAACAAAATTACTTGTCACTGTTTTCAAATGGTGATTATCCGGCCTCTGTCCCTAACACTAATAAATCTGACAGATCTGATATTCTGCTGGTGGCAGGGGCTGTCCAGATGATTACAGCTCAGGGTAGATTTAATCTCCTCACTGTCTTCATAGTCTCAAATGAAAGATTCTGAAGTTTCTTGCTTCTGACTTATTCAGGATGAATGGGTGAATAATAAATTACCCTTTCCCTAGTTTTTAACTAGAAAGGCAGCAGGATTAGCTCTAAAGATCTCCTATCACTGCAGCTCACTTTGATGCATACCCAAGTTTACCAACATAATCCAAATACTATGGAGCTAAAGCTCATCCTATTTAGAGGATTAAAAACAATTAAAAGTGTATTAATATATAGTCCCATTTGGTGCCTACACAGTGGTATGGTAGCTGTAGGTTACAAATGAATCAACATCCAGGAAGGGCTCATTCCACTGATGATTAAGGATACTGGAGCGTGAAAGTGCTCACTCTTCCGGGAGAAAGGTATTGTTGTTTAGAAATAGAAGCACTATGCACCGGCCAGAAAAAAATGTTAGTCACACTGCTCTCTGCACTTTGGGCTAGAGGAAATGGACAAAAGGCAACTGTAAAAATAATGAGAGTAAACAAAGGGATACATGAGGAAATGAACCAGGCTGGGGGTTTTGCTCTGACCATGACAAATCAAAAACCTTTAGAAAGCATTATCTGAACAATATACTTTGATTTATGTGGTAGTTATACTAAGACAAGTTGATTAAATTCGAGTTTCCATTACCCTGCAATACTGCTGCATATGCAGAGGCAGCTAAGCAAAATACTTCATCA
Organism: Chelonia mydas; assembly: GCF_015237465.2. Classification (NCBI taxonomy): domain Eukaryota; kingdom Metazoa; phylum Chordata; order Testudines; family Cheloniidae; genus Chelonia; species Chelonia mydas. Next base: position 103,044,748 of record NC_057852.1, read on the forward strand.
GCACATATGGAGAGGCCAAAGTGGCTGAGTGATTTGTGGACATTTACCATTATTAAATCCTTTATTATAAGTTGAAGGCAGGTGTAAATTTCAGTTCACTATATCAGGGTCTTTATTAATGTCGGCACATTTTAAATACAATCTACTACTTTGCACAATTCTGTAAGAATATAACATGAAAATAGACCCTGCAAAAATCTACATGGGATTGTTATTTACAATTATCACATTTCCCTTTACCTTGAAATGTCAATTAGAGCAAAGTTAAATGTTTGATTTAAATTTATAGTTGCTTTTAAATGTGATTAATCTAGTCTCTGAGGAATCTATTTCTTCAAAGATGCAAGGGGAAGAACAGGCTTTTCAGGAAACTGCATGTGTTTTGATTATTTTTATGAAAGATGGTTTGATTCTGGTGTTTTTCTCCATAGACCTGTCAGTAGGATCTCATGGGTGCTGAGACTGAATGCCTCCTTTAAGGTATTATATGTCCTCAAATTTTATTGAACAACAATTGGGAGGGAAATAGTTTTCTTGTCCCATGACAATTTTTGAGATATCAAAATACTTTCTTATCCTAAAACTTCTACAAACAATTAATCTGAAAAAAAAGAGAGATTGGGTCGATCAAGATGTTTTGTTTAATAATTTCAAAATACTTTGTTTTGAGTTTGAATTTTTAATTTAAAAAATAGAATAAATAAAAGGTTTCTAAACAAAAAGTTATTTAAAAAAGTGAAACTTCTTGATTCTAAAATGTCAAAACAGGACATTCTTACAACTTTGAATCTTTTGCTTTCACAAACTTTTTTAATTGAGACAGTCATTGAAATCGACCCATTTCCACAGTTTCATTTTTGACCAATCAGCATTTTATGACAAAACTAGTTTTGTCAAAAAATTCCCAACCAGATCTACATTGGACACAGAATGCCTGTATCAATCTCTCGAGCAATCCTGTGATCATATCATTGCTCTTACCCCCCACTTCCCTCTTCTGTTGTCTTCTCCTGTTATTCTTGTCTTAACTCTGACTCCGATCCTGCATTGTGATTTACACAGTGCACTGGTACACTCCCGCAGAGCTGGACTGAAGTCTACAGGGTTCCAGGAGGGCACAGCAGTCTGCCCACCTGCATGGATCTCAATGCATGATCGAGCCTTTGATTATAAGATCTCTGGCGCAGTAACTCTTGGTGAAATCCTGGAGCTGCTGAAGACAAAAGGAGACTTGCCATTGACTTCAACAGCGCCAGGATTTCGCCCTCTGTCTGTATTTGTTTAGTAAAATGCCATGCATATATATGGCTCCATGTAAGTTAAAATAAAAATAATCTCTGGGAGAAAAAGACATTTTGGACATCATAGGGGGTTCTCAGTGTATCCTTGAAGGATCGGCCCACAAAGAATATCAAAGAAAGAAGGACATTTTCCTCGATTGAAATAAAATAAAACTCAACATTATTGACTGTTAAAACCTACGCTTCTAAAAGCACTTTTATCCAATATCTATTAAAAAAAGTTAAGGACTGTAAATTTAGAAATATGACAATCTGATTTTATAGGTGTTTAAAACCCACAGGATTCAACATTAGAAAAATGTAGGTGTACTCTTGCAATCTGGCTGAATTACCAAAGATTTGTTAGTTCTTGTTGTTATTGTGGATTTGTGGTTGGTTGTTTTTTGTTTTTAATTGGGAGCAGGAAAAAATACCTGATACTAAGTCAAATATCTTGGCTACAAGCAGAGTCTTTGCCGTTCTGTGTTGTTCTCGCTCTCAGCAGTAACACTGATCAAACTGATCATCTCAGTTCTTCTCGCATGACACTGTTTCTATATACTCTGCATCTGCTGTACTCACAGTAAGTTTGGTACTTCAAATACTCTCAGAAATGTGTCAGAATTGGAGCTGATTAGATGAAACAGTGATGATGGAAGATATATGCCCCTCGCCATTTGGAGGCTGCTAATCCTTTGAAATTCCTCCCCACATCTGGAATGATTACTTTCTCACCCGTTTTATGCAAATGCTTCCTGTGTAAACATTTACCTTCATCTCTGATTTCTGAAGTACTGCTAAAAAAAACAACATGCAGCTTCATTGAAACTCCAAGGATTCTGATATGTATTAGCAGAAAACACTTGGTATATTATCAGTAGCATTTAAAAAAATATAAATGGCATGAAAGTCCAAATAAAAATGCAGACTACCACAGTCCTTTTTCAGACAGAAATACCATTTTTAGCATTTTTATTGCAATGAGCAAAGCAACATTAAATACCAAGAAGTGATCTATATAAAATACATATTTCACCTGCAAGTAATATTTTTTATTACCTCTTTAGTTAACAAGGTTACTGCTCCACATTCCAACTCAGGTTTATGGCAATTGTTATAATGTCAGCTGTTTATGAATAATGGGTACTTCAGTGTTACCTCCAAGGAAAACTAAGTTTGTGACTATCGGAAATAATAGACTTCTCAGTGGTAAACCAGTTATATGTGTTCAGTTTATTGCCATCTAATTTAAATTATCTATAATTTCTGCAAATCTGAATATTATCATAACCAGCTTCAAATACCTAGTGCAGTGATAACCCACATCAACAAGACTAAAGAAGATCAGTAAGTTTTCTAAACACCAAATTAGTATTGCCATTATTTTTCATGAAAGATACTAAAAGCAATCCAATCATATTGTAGACTATTAGCTTGCCAAATTCATATTTTAAAACTATGTCCTATTGATGATGTGGGGACATGATCTTGACCTAATTTACATTATTTTTACACCAGTGTAACTTCATCCACTTTAATAATTACTCCTGAATTACACCAGTGAAAGCAAGACCAGAATCCAGCTCAACAGGAATTGAGCATTTTCAACACCTCTCAATGTTGATCTCTATCAGAATAAATATTCATCTTTATGTCTTTTTCTTAATGTAATCATTTCTGCCCTCCCTTAAAACTTCATGGGCTCAATCCTGATCCTAGCTCCAGCCCTTTTGCACTGCAGAATCTCTACTGCCCTCCTCCCAGCCCATGGCATAGGGGCAGGCTGGAAATGTTTTCTAGAGCTAGGGCTGGTGGCCAAAGCTTCAATGCACATCAGGAAATCCTGGTTGGAAGATGGCTCAGTAAAGGCTATAAACAGCTCAGCACAGTTTATAACATCCCTGGGGCTGCTCTAAACTACACCAATCCTCAGACAGCTCATCCTCAGTTTCACCCAGGAGGATTGAACTCTCTATGGTTGAAAAAGAGGAAAACAAAGAAACCTCAAGGCATATATAACCATGTTATTAATGTTTTAACCCTGAATAAAGTTTTCCGTACAGTTGCCAAGCCTCTGGTGCTTTGTAAATGTAGAGCTGTTTAAGAAGACTCTTATTAAAACCTTATGAGTAAAGGTACTATTCTGTAAAGTTCAAAGGACTGTTCACTTATCACCTACCTAAATCACCTATTTAATTTTATTTTTATGTTCTGTGTAACCAGGGATATGCTGTTGCTGATAAAATATCCAAAAATCAACTAAAAAATGCTTTTAAAAGGGTGTGGAGGGACAGAGGTGGGTTATAAATGGAACTGCTGACAGACCTTGTCTCCACTGTCTTGAATGCTGCTGCTGGTTTATGCACTCAGCTTTTAGACATGTCTTAACATAGCTCTGAAAAGAAAGCATTTATTTCCAACTATACTGAAAGCTACTGCTTGTACTTTGACCAAGTTGTAATAGACTCTTTCCTTTTGTTTACTTTGATTTGTTTTCTGTACTCTTCTTGTGCCAGCTGAGGAGAAATTACAAGGCAAAAGAAGATAAGGTAGCACAATTCTTTAAATACTGGAGGAGTTTATGACTATGAACATGTAAAAATAAGGAGAAAATCAACATAACCATAAGAATGACAAGTATGAACAAATTTGTCAAATGTGTTAATAAAACCTTCTCCAAATAGAGCCAACTACTTTTCTCATTATTTTCCCCCTTTATATACCTCTTACTACCCTCATAGTAAAGCACTAAAAACTTCACAACCCCTAACTCACCACTGCCCCAGTCCCCACTTCTGTCACCTTGTTACTAGCACAACTCTACAAAAATAGAGGATTCTTGTGATTGTTTTCATGACAGTCTCCAAACTAAATCATCCATACCTGACTCACACTCAGCTGGTAAAAAAAATCAAATTTTGAAATTTCAGGAAAAATATATCTCATTTTTCACATTTCTCTTCCACAATCCATTTCACCTCTCTAATAAAAAGTTGAGCTATGTATGGTCTTTAGATTTCATTAAAAAATCCACTACTTCTTTGTTACGCAAAGCAGAGTATTTGTCTATAACATAGCACACAAGTTTTCAACTGAGTTTGTTGCAAGAAGGCAAATTTCCTGAGTCCTGGATATTAGCATACATTGTTCAGACCATGAAAAGAACCATGAAGATGGCCCCCCTCCTGGGAGTTCCTCAAAGGAGCAACATACGTAGCAGGAAACAGCGGGTGGAGTTCAAGGTTCACCAGAAGACCACACAGGATCCACCTGGGCATAACAGGTCCCAGCAGCCTACCTCTCCCCCAATCTTTTAGCCCATGTGGGGGACAGAACCACCATGAAATGCTCAGGAGATTTCAGCTATGTACGGCTCGTGGGGTGGGAAGCAGAAACATGAAAGTGGACCCCTCGCTTTGATAACTCTTGATACTGATTCATAGATTGGGCCAGACAATCTCATCAACCTAATAAGTTAAGAAACAGATGGTGCAGCTGCGGAGGATCATGCATCCATGAAACACAATCTCTTCCCAAATTCCTCCTGAAAGAATGAGGCTCCATGTCACTGTTAATGCAAGGCAGCACTTGAATGGCACAACTGAAACCTAAGAAGTCATGTGTCTATGAAGTTACTTGAAGACAGAATTCTGGTTCTCCTCAACCCTATCTCTAGAACGGATGTCAGAAAGCTCCCATGTGAGAGGCAACTGAGACATTATATGAACTTGATATGGTATTAAATACTAAAAGAATATGTTACATTACTGGAATTAAGGGTGAAAGTACTGTCAAATATTTAATTATATAGTCCCACTTTAAATTAAGAATCTATTTATAAATAGTTACTAGGGATAATAAATTATTAATAGCTGGTTTAATAAATGGTTAATTGATTGTTACAGAGTCCAACAGGTCAATAGGTAATAAGCATAAACCATTTATACACCTGAAGTGTCAATCATATGCCACATACTACTCATATGTGTAATATACTTATAACATCTATTACTCGTTTATTAATTAATATATGAATCTATAAACACTGAATATATTAATCTATAAACATCAATATCTGTTTATACCGTTCATTATGAACACAGGAAGTTTGGAATTTGAAAGGAATGTTGTGTGAGCATGAACATCTCTGTAATATTGATCACAGTAATAACTGCCTGGAAAGGTTACTTCTGATCAAATTAATATGTAAATGAGTAACTAAATTGCATTTGTTATTAATCTTAGCATTTGACTGAACACCTACACTAGCAATTAACAATAAGCAAACCTTTTTTATTTGCATTTTAAGACTTTATCATTTATAGCTCCTGATTAAGACTAGAATATTCTGTCTCAGAATAAGGCATATGTTTATTATTTCATATAATCGTCTTGCTTTTGTTTTCAATGGAGTTACACTGCACAAAGCTAGTGTAACAGAATAATCAGGCCCAGTATATGTTGCTGAAGATTTCTTTGGGTTGAGGCCTAGACAGAACATTAGCAAGGGAGATGGAAAATTTTCTTGGTTTCAAGAAATGCTAACTATGTTCCAACTCAGTGGGGAGATCCTACACTGTCTCTGGGGGATATGTAAGAAGAAAAAATATATTTTGGAAAGCTGGGTCTGTGTTTGGTCCAATTAGTGAATCAGAATCATACAGGAGCTAAGACAAGGAAGGTTATTTTATTACTCTACAAAAAGACAAGGAAAGGTCTGACAACTCCAACATTGCCATATATTATCCAACAAACAAAAAAAACTATTGTTAACAACTTTAAAAAGAGGACTGTAACACATAGAAAGAACTAGAAAATGGCAACCCTGTTCTCTGTATATATGAGTTGAATATGGAATAAGGTTTTCCCAAACAATCCTTCAAGCAGGTTAGTTGAATAAAGCCAGCTCCAACAATATGATGAGAGACTTTGTTTTGTGGGGGTTATTTTTAGCAAATTTTGAGTCTGGTGCTGTCATAAATACAAAGGGAAGGCTAACCACCTTTAAATCCGTCCTGGCCAGAGGAAAAACCCTTTCACCTGAAAAAGGTTAAGGAGCTAAAGATAACGTTGCTGGCACCTGACCAAAACGACCAATGAGGAGACAAGATACTTTAAAAGCTGGAGGGGGGCGGAGGAAACAAAGGGTTCTCTCTGTCTGTGTGGGTTTTTTGCCAGGACCAGAGCAGGAATGCAGGTCAGAACTCCTGTAAAGGGTTAATAAGCAATCTAGTTAGATATGTGTTAGATTCTGTTTTGTTTAAATGGCTGATAAAATAAGTTGTGCTGAATGGAATGTATATTCCTGTTTTTGTGCCTTTTTGTAACTTAAGGTTTTGCCTAGAGGGATTCTCTATGTTTTGAATCTGATTACCCTGTAAGGTATTTACCATCCTGATTTTACAGAGGTGATTCTTTTACTTTTTCTTCAATTAAAATTCTTCTTTTAAGAACCTGATTGCTTTTTCATTGTTCTTAAGATCCAAGGGTTTAGGTCTGTGTTCACCTATGCAAATTGGTGAGGATTTTTATCAAGCCTTCCCCAGGAAAGGGGGTGTAGGGTTTGGGGAGATTTTTGGGGGAAGGATGTTTCCAAGTGGGCTCTTTCCCGGTTATATATTTGTTAGATGCTTGGTGGTGGCAGCAATAAAGTCCAGGAACAAAAGGTAAAATAGTTTGTACCTTGGGAAAGTTTTAACCTAAGCTGGTAAAAATAAGCTTAGCGGATTTTTCATGCAGGTCCCCACATCTGTACCCTAGAGTTCAGAGTGGGGAAGGAACCTTGACAGATGTCCATGTCCAAAACCCGTGGTTTTCACGGTTTTCTCTTCGTATATGCTGTAATGAGTAATGTATATTATATACATTATTCAATACAGTAGTATATACTGTAATGAGTAATCTCTTCTTAATGTTCCTTAGTGCACTTTAATGTAACATTATATTAAATCACACTAGAGTCAACATGGGCCAATTAATACGAAACACATTAGCGTGCTCTAGAATCATACCCCTCCAGTCAGGGGTGAAAGTAAGTTAGAGGACTTACTGGTACGCCGGAGTCCTGAGCAGGGGGTGTAGCCTCAACCGGAAGAGGCAGGGTCTTAAATCCCCGGGCCCTTTAAATCAAGATAGTGGTGGCTGGGAGCCCGGGGCCCTTTAAATCACCCCCGAGCTACCAGCTGCAGAGGCGGCTGGGAGCCCTGGGGCTCGGGGGCGATTTAAAGGCCCAGGGCTCCAGCTGCCACAACCGCAATGGAGCCCCGGGCCCTTTAAATCACTGAGGAGCCTGGGGGCTCCCGGCAGCCACTGCTACCCCGGGGCTCTGGGCTCTGGCAGAGCTTTAAAGGGCCTGGGGCTCCTCTGTGGTAGCAGCCGCTGGAGCCCCGAGCCCTTTAAATCCCTGCCTGAGCCCTGCTCCCCGAGCCCTGGGGTAGCGGCGGTGGGGCTCCATCGGGGATTTAAAGGGCCAGGGCAGTAGTGGTAGCTGGAGCTCCGAGGCTCTTTAAATCCCTGCAAGAGCCCCCCCACCTCTACCCCAAGGCTCAGGCAGCAGGGCTCAAGCGGGGATTTAAAGGGCTTGGGGCTCCAGCAGCCGCTACCGCCTTGGCCCTTTAAATCCCCTCCGGAGCCCTGCTGCCGCTACCCCAGGGCTCGGGCAGCAGGGCTCAGGCGGGGATTTAAAGGGTCCCGTGGGAGTAGCAGTGGCTGGAGCTCCGGGGCCCTTTAAATCCCCGCCAGAGCCCCGCTGCCGCTATCCCAGGGCTCGGGCAGCAGGGCTCAGGCCGGGATTTAAAGGGCCCCAGGGGGGGTAGCAGCGGCTGGAGCTCCGAGGCCCTTTAAATCACTGCTGCAGCCCCCCCAGGGCTTTAAATTGCCCTCTCAGAAAGCCGGTCCTGGTACAGCGCACTGGCTGTTACCAGTACGCTGTACCGGGGCGTACTGGCTTACTTTCACCTCTGCTTCCAGACTGTATTACTACTCCACATAGAGAAGCCCTTAGTTACAGGTAACCATTTCTAGTGTTTATTGGATAAACGCTAATTTTATTTTATTTTATGATTTTTATTGGGATTGTTTTATCTGTGTTATCAATTCAAACTCAAAAGCAGAAGCCCTAAATATGATGTAGTAAGGGATATGGTAGACCTACCAAAACATGATGTATAGTGTGTTAGTTGCTTCTTCACTGGGGAAAGGAAGAAAGAGTGACTGGGTTATCCTTCTTCCTCCTCCCAGGAGAGATGGTGAGAACAGAGGTTTTTTCCTTTTGCCAGAACACATCTACATGAAAGATTTTTCTTAGATTTTTCTTAACAGAAACTTTTACCTGATCAGAGAGAGCCAAAGCATACATGACCAAATTGTGAATATCTTTCACATCATTGAAAAGATGCAGAGTGCATCATGTGCTTTATTGACTACTCAGAATGGTTTGATTATATCTGACACAACCATCTTTGGAGAACACTAGCTGATATAGGGATTCTGAAGCATCTCATTGACCTAATCACAGGTTTCTGCCACCACCAACAGACCATGGTGCAAACAGCAGTAGGTAACAGTGAGTGGTTTTCCACTGCACAGGATGAGAAAAGGGGTATTTTGTCCCCAAGCCTCTTTTAACATACATGCAGAATTTATTACAAGACAAGCCGCCAAATTGCCACCGCGGGACACGGACTGCCGCCCCACTCTGAATGCCACCCCAAGCACCTGCTTGGAAACCTGGTGCCTGAAGCCGGCCCTGCTTTCTTAATAGTTCCTAACAGTCACAGGAGGAGGGGGGGGGGGTTGGGGTTTTTTTTGACTGCCACTACACATTGGGTGGATGTTTTCAAAGAACTATCCACAATGACTCCAAGATCTCCTTCTGAGTGGTAACAGCTAATTTAGATCCCGTCACTTTATATGTATAGTTGGGATTATGTTTTCCAAAGTAATTACTTTGTATTTATCAACAGTGAATTTCATCTGCCATTTTGTTGCTCCATCACCCAGTTTTGTAAGATCCCTTTCTAACTCTTCGCAGTCTGCTTTAGATTGAACTATCTTGAGTAATTTTGTATCATCTGCAAATTTTGCCACCTAACGGTTTACCCCCTTTTGCAGGTTATTTATGAATATGTGGACCAGCACTAGTCCCAGTACAGATCCCTGGGAAAGACCACTGTTTACCTCTTATGAAAACTGACCATTCATTCCTACCCTTTGTTTCCTGTCTTTTATCCAGTTAGTGATCCATGAGAGGACCTTCCCCCTTATCTCATGACTGTTTACTTTGCTTAAGAGCCTTTGATGTGTGACCTTCTCAAAGGCTTTCTGAAAAAAAATACACTATATCCACTGGATCATCCTTGTCACCATGTTTGTAAAAACAATAAAAACAGTTAGTGAGGAATATGGATTATTCCTTAATGCAACTAAAGTTAAATGCATGTACATTGACATGACTAACAAAAACAGGATGAAAGTGGGCATCATGATTAATGCATAAGCTATAGAGGCAGTAGATTAATTTAATTATCTGGGATCATATAAATCCAACCAAGGAAGCTATTCCAAAGAAATCAGAAGAAGACTAGATATGGCTCGCTGAACTATGGCCAGCCTTAAGGAAATGTGGTAAATTGGGGCATCTCAAAAGGTGCAAAGCCTAATATTTTCTATAGTAATTTATAGATGTAAATTGTGGAAAGTTAATGCAGCTGACAAGAACAAAACTGAATCTTTGGAAATGTGGTGCTGGCCAAGACTCTTGTGTATCTCCTCAATGAAAAAAAAAGGATAAATGCCTACATTAGAAATATTATTGGAGCAAAGCAGACCATGAGGTTGGAAATCAACAGATGCAAACATATGTACTTTAGTCACATAGGCATAGGAAATAACCTTGAGAAAGTTATTATGGAAAGAATGGTAGAGGGTCATGACAGTAACAGACAACCAGCAAGAAGATGGATGGATGGTGTGTGGCCAATCACTGGAAGATCAGCTGCTAAATATTCAAAGTTAGCTATGAATCGTGAAGGCCTTTGAATATTCTGCTGTGATGTCACCAATATTCAAACACGAATAAATGGATTTACTTACTTAGGAAAAGGAGAAAAAAAGAAAAGATAACAAGTAGATGCAGAGATGAGACTAAATTAGTTGCTGAATGCAAGTAAAATTAGTATGTACAGTGTTTAGATTTTGGAGGAGGTCATTATTACAACCAACACTGACTTTATTTTCAACATCAAGAAGCATATCAGCTTGCTACACAGAGCCAGCTGAAACTGTGGCCTCTAAATCTCTGACACCATTGGTCCAAAACATATTTTTCAAGTAATTCAAGATATAGCTTGGGTTCAAACAGGAAGTCAGATCAGGTACCATCAGCACATCACTTTGCATACACTGATCCCAATGTATGGGTCAGGCAAAGGCCACACAGGGCCACATAGATATTGGTCCCCTGCTACTTACACCTGATCACATCTAGGGACTATCTGCAAACACACATCGTTCACCATACCCTGGAGTTGTGGTGGAGACATTGTCACAACCAGGCAAGAAGGAATTCTGGGTGCACAGAGGTGGGAGCAGGGAGTTCCCTCACATGTGTGGAAGAAGCTGGATGGGAGCCCTTAAAACCTTTATTTCTTAACCAAAAAAAAAAAAGGAACAGGAAGAAAAAATATTTTAAAAAATTGGGTCCTATACAAGGGTCACTTTTGTTTCTGTTTCCCTCTACAGAACTACCCAAAGAAAAGTTTTCCCTGAATGGAAAGGTAAATTGTTTTGGACATGATTTTTTCATTTCAGTTAATCTGCCTCAGATGCACATTAGAATCATGTGTGCTCATTTCTGATGTGTTTCAAATGAGCTGCTACATCCTAAGGAATTTCAAAGGAGAAGCTGTGGCAATCAGCATAATGGTTTATCATGCACTTCTTCTATTTGAGAAAAACTGGATGTGACCAGGCGAATCCACATTAGCAGAAGACTGAGAACAACAATGAGAGTAAACTTGCAACCACCGACCCTTTTGCCCAATAGGGAACCTTTTGGGGGTCACCACACAGACTGATAATTGCTAGCCTTGGATCTTGTTCATGGACTATAAGCATGCTGATATACTTTCTTTGGCTGCATGACTAAATGTTATGTTCTGTGCTGATGCTGATTGTATTAAAAATACATTCTTCCAGAATTCCCAGAGGACTGAGCAGACATAAATTATTCTTAAAGAAAAACAAGCTTGTCTATCTTCCAACCTCACATCCAGTTAAAAAAAATCATTCAGAGTAATCATTGTATACAGTGCGTTCTGCTTCAGCATTCTCACGATTGCAATGCAGTTCTGAGCTGCATCTTGTTTATCAGCATGATGACTTCTAGGACCTGGAAGTCAAATGGCTCTGCTTCCTTTCCAGATAACAAATGTCTCACACGCCCTTGTTTAAGAATCTGAATTCAAGGACAAATGGCTATATCATGCCATAGAGCCTTCTTGATATATATGTACAAGAGCTTAGACATTTTCGATCTTTTAAAGGAAGAGAATACAGAATGACTATTAGATCTACTGGATCTCTTTTTACAATTCTGCTCCTTTTTTGTAAACAGAAGAGCTCCTTTGTGACAGGGTTGGTTTCTTTTCCTTCTTTGCCACCTGTACAGATGTCCGCAAGTACATCCTGTTGTGTTGTGAAGGAAGCAGAAAGATTCTGCTATTCCAGAGATTTTTGTCAGGGATTGAAATGAAATTGTACCAGCATTTTTCTAGTACCTGCAGCAGTTTCTGCAGGATTTATTATTGATTTTTAATTATGTTTCAAGCATAGAGATGCTTCTTATTCTGCTTTTCTTATAACTGAGTAGGCACACAGACCGCAACAATTCTGTAAGAAAGGTGTGAACTATGCCTATTTTTAAAAGTGTGGTTAACTGTGAAGCTTAATGGATTCAATTTAATTTTCATACAGTGATACTTGAGTTCCATGAACATTTCTGCATACCCAATGGCACGCCTGCATTTGTAAAGTTGCCTGAACTAATGGATATACTATATTTATTCAATGCACAAATTACCAGCGGTGGTAATTGCCCACACAAAAGTTAGCTTACAAAATGCATATGGATCCCTGATTTCCTTTATGAAAATATGGCCATATATGTCAAAATTATTTAGCTGTGGATGGTTTTAGGACAAACATCTAGTTATGCTCATACAGTGGGTAGATTTTAGGCTAATAGGCATAACTTAAGAGCCACCACATTTTAATTCCCAATCTGATCCCCAGTCCAGGTCAATATGAGGTGTAGAGGAATCTTTGAGGAATCATAGAGGAATCATTGAAGTGTAGAGGAAACATTTTCTAGTGAAGTAGAAGCACTTTCTCTTAGAATTTTTGCTTGCAGTGTTTATGGACTCCATAACAGAAGTGTAAGAAAAGGGACGTGTGGAAGGAAAAAAAAAGATTCCTCAAATAAATTACATAAGAGAGAGAATATGATCAACCACACAAGTGGATCTGATATAAAAATAATAGCAGTAAACTACAAATTTACTGCCAAGATCAAACAGGGGGAAGGGAAAAAAAGAAGAGGATAAGATGAATACATTTCATTGTCTGACCCTGTGACACTGAGTCAATTTCTTTTCCACTGAAGCCAGTGGAATTTGAGCTGGGAATTTCAAAGAAGAAGAGAGTTGAATTTCAATGAGATCTGAGCATCTAATTCTCATATCCATCTTTGAAAATTCCAGACTTGTACAAGAGAGTGCACCAACAGGCTAATGGATATTGTATGAGAGAAATCCTGCCTTCTAATGTACTGAGGGTGAGTGGGAAGGTAGGGCCATAGGAAACCACTCCTCCCCAAACAAACAGCAGGACAGGATATCTCCACAGCACTTAGGATACTCTAGGAAAAAGGACAAGGTAACGTGCTGGCCCTAAAATCCTGTGTTAAGAAATACAGAGCTAGATTTTCAACTGGTGTTAATCAGGGCACTTTCATTGACTTTAACAGAACTATGCCAATTTACACCAGCTGAGAATCTCACCCATGATCTGCATTTCAGGAGGTATATGCAGCTGTCCAGATAGCTAGCGCACATACTGCAGTGAACAAGAAGCACTAACTGTGTGCATGTGAACTATGCTCCTGCTCAGAGGGAGAGTGAAGTGGACTGCACAGTGCAGCACTTAGGCATGCCATGAATAATCACTACCGGTTCTGCACGGCCCCTGTAACATAAGGCGTACCAGCCAGTGTTTCTCCAAACTTTCACTCCACCAGCCCTGGCATGATTTGTCCCGAGCTTGCTTCCTTTATTTCCACCTACTGTCAGGAGAATATCAGACAGTTCATTTCATTATCTGAACTCTAGTTCTACATTTAATAAAAATTCTCCCATTGGGTTCTGTTTTAAGTTTTGTACTGTGATAGTGTAACGCCGATAGACCGCAGTCTTCGTCAGCTGGGATCAAACCTAGAACCTCTCGAACTTAATGCATGAACTTCTACTGCATGAATTAAAATACACAGCTCTCTTAGCCAAGGCTGCAGCAGACTCATCAATCCCTATTGGTCTGGCTGCTACTAGAGGGGGACAAAGTGCCAAAACAACAGGCATGGATTACATACTTCCTCTAGCTGAGGAAGTGCATCTTAAGCTTCAGAAACTTCCCAGGTGATATGCCGGATGAGTCCCCACTCGTAGGCAGCAAGTATCAAACCTGGAATCTCTGGAGCTTAATGCATGAGCTTCTACTGCATGAGCTAAAAACACCTCTCTCTTAGCCAATGCAACAGCAGACTCATAAATCTCTAGCTCAGAGGTCCACAATCTGTGAGGTATGCCCCCTAGAGGGATACGGAGGACCATTCAGGGAGGACCAGCTGGGGCCCAAGTCAGGCCCTGTGGGGGGCAGAAAGGGAGCGGCACGCAGCTCTGCTCCTGTCCCAGCCCCAGCACCAGCCCCAGCTGCTGGACCAGGCTGCCAGCCCTGCGCCCGGGACTCCACCCCTGAACCCGCACATGAGATCCTGGCTGCCAGCCCTGCACCCGGGGCTCTGCTCCCGGCCCCAGCTGTTGGCTCTTCTCCTGACCCCACGCCCAGGGTCTCAGCTGCTGGTCCCATGCCTGGAGCTCTGTTCTTGACTGCTAGCCCCATGCCCAGGGCTCAGTGCCCATCCTCAGCTATGGCCCCAGCCTTGACCCCCTTATATGGATCCATGCAGGAGCCACAGCCCTGCTCCCATCCCCGGGTGGTGGGTGGTGTGGAAGGGGTAGAGGGAGGGAACTAGGTAAAAAGTTTGGGGACACTGCTTTAGCTGGTCTGGCTGACACTAGAGGGGGACAGAGTGCCATACTAAGCAGGCATAGGTTACAATACCATTGAGAATGATTGTTTCTCAACAATTTGCAGTACATTACCACTCCGTCAATGATTTTTTTTAAGCTAAGCACAAAGCACCATTTTCAACAATGTGAGCCTACGGCTTTAAAGCATGCAATAGCAAAATTATTGGCATTTTACTCCTTTGAACTCAAAATCTATTTTATAATTCTTAATTCAGTATGTGCAAGGCAGAAATACAATAACTATATCTTTAAAAAGAGCTAAAGAGTTTAAGCTTTCTAGTCAAACCTTTTGAAGGCATTACAAATAACAGTTGGTTGTGTGTGGACCAAGATATGGGATGGCTTTTAGTGTGATGGCACTTCCAGGCTTTCTAACTTTATTATTTTGGCAATCTGATGCTGCTGTTTTATGGTTTGTTTTGATGATTATGGGACTGCAGAGATACCCAAAAGTGTAATATGTGTGTGTGTGTGTCTGTGTATGTGTATCTAGATATCTATATCTATTGGACTCCACTAAGGTTTTACAATTACTTTCCCCAAATTACCAGTGTCAGACACATAAGCCTGTGCACACATCAGGTCAAAAGAAGATAGGTATAGATTTAGGCCTCAATCCTGCAAAGACTTACACACATGCTAAACTTTCTACACTGCAAGCAGCTGACTGAGTTCAGGATGGCTATGTACAAATGCACAGTATTAATTTCCTATGTAAGTCTGTGCAGGATCTGAGTCTCAATTTGTCAAACAATATTGGATTTAATTAGCAAACGTAGTAAATATTTGTCAGTTGCTGGGCCTGAATTAGGACAAATTTCCATTGAATATAGATTGCAGAATGGGTAGAAAAAACAATTGGAAAGCATGCAGCTAATCAACAGACTCAATGGTATTCTTGTGAATAATACAACTGTAAAACTGTTTATTGTTACAATCAATTAATCATTAACTTCTGCTCAACATTATAACACATGGAATTAATATGAAATAATACAGAGCCAAAAAAAAAAAGAACAATTCATTAATTTTCATCAAAAAGCAGCTGGTTGGGTCATTATCAAAGGATGAGCCCATTTTTCTAGGTACCTAACAAACCAATGTCTTGAGTCAGTGATACAGAAGACACCTTTTTGCAACATGCTGATGAGCTGTGGTCAGCATTTGTCTAGAAAATTCATATCGCCACAGTTGAGACCAGCAGACACCCTCAAATTTGATTACTCTATTTCGAAAGAGTGGGGGCTGCTGGCAAAGCATTTTCTGTGAGGGAGCTTTCCTCTGGAATGCGCTCCTCTGCCAAGTCTGAAATAGCCCTAATCTGCCCCAGAGCCCATCTGTTTGAGTCTGTACTAGTGGCAGGCTGAGCCAGTAAAGGGTAATCTTTCTGCCTCATGGGAAAATGTGCTGGAGGTTTTAAGATGCACAGGTCACACAACTAGGGTGTGGCAGGCTGGGAGGGAGGAGAACTGCTTTTTGCAGTTTTATGGCTTGTGACTCTGACACTGAGTTTTAAATGTATGTCTAGGTTACTCAGAACACGCCATGGGTGCCCTTTGGTATGTATCATATATATTGGAGATATGGGCAGATGAAAGTGAAATAATTTTACATTTCCTCTGTAATGCCTTACAGTCAACTCTGAATTGGACTAAGTTGCTGCCAATTCCAAGAGCCTATGGGCCAAGGAGGAGAATTTTGAGTGAATCAAGTCATAGGTAGAAGTCACGTACACTAAAAACTATTTAGAAAAAAAGGTCTGTGTTTCGGAAATACCTTACAATTTGTAGATTTTGCTTTTTAAAAGGAACTCATTAAGTATGTAATTAAGCAAAATAAAAGAGAAAACTTTCTAAATAATTATTTACAAAATCTAAACAAATGTTGTGAAAGAAGTCTTATGACACAGTCTTTACCAATTATTTTCTGCTTTATCCTCTTCTTTATTAGCCCATTCAACTATTCAAGTTTAAAAAACGTTAAATATATTTGTTTACAACACTCCCAAAGCTTTTAAAGAATGAAACACTTAAAGATCATATGGAATAGTTAAAGCATGTATTTTAAAAAGTTAACCAGCTACTCCTCCCTCCTGTTTAAATATACTCAATGTCAATCTTAAAAACCTTCCACTGATGATAAACTATCTTACATTAATTGCTTTCTCCAGCTCTGCATGCCTGTCTCTTCTTGATATAATCTGATGTCAAACCAGACAGGCCAGCAGCGCTTCCAATGACCTTGGTAGGAAGCCATAAGGGCATTACTTTACATTGCAGGTGGCCACCAGTAACAACAGCATTTCAATTATTTTTAAATCCACCTCATCAAGATGAATGTAAAGTTCCTGCTGGCATTTTTGTTTTCTTTTTATAGTCTTTGCTTTCTGCTCTTCTTTACATACCACACAACTGTCCATTCTCTTGTGAGAACACCGCAGATTCATTGTCAACATTTCCAATGCATTCGATCAGTCTGTCTCTCTGTGATACAGATTAAACTGAAAACTGGTTTTCTATTGTTTAAAGGTTTTATATGTATGTCAAGGAGCCAAGTATGTCCTAGTGTGCTTACGCAGATGAACTCAGTGTGCCTAGAGCATGTCAGGTACAATCAGCTCCAAGAAACACTAAGCTCA
The DNA here is from genome assembly GCF_015237465.2 of Chelonia mydas. NCBI lineage: Eukaryota > Metazoa > Chordata > Testudines > Cheloniidae > Chelonia > Chelonia mydas. The sequence goes on from NC_057852.1 coordinate 103,062,030, forward strand.
GCTACTGAAGTAAAACACAGCCCTTTTGATGGTTATTCAAAGACACAACAATAAAAAGGGGTCATATTAATCAGTTTGACTATAACACTGGTGGTTTAAGGAAGCAGATAATACAATCTTGAGATGATGTGAGCATGTTACAACAAAGTGATTTACTGCATCCTTGCAACCTGCAGAAAGAAGGTTCAAATCCCTTTGGACATTAATATTTGAAACTTTCCAGTCAGATCCTATCAAATTTCCATTCAAATTCCAACTTACATAGCAGAAAAAAAAATGAACATTTTCAGCGTCTATAAATTATGCAAGGTGTTACTGCAAAAAAGTCCACAGGTACATAGAGGTAAGTTCTCCTTTCAATATTCATAAGTTGTACTAACATACACCAATAGGAGCTATGCGCACAGAAGAGAATATAAACTGATATGTTTGCATACACTGAGGCAACAGGAAGCTAGCCAGCATCTGAATAGTCATCACATATGAAGTCACTCCATTTATAGTGCTAACTTTTGTAAATTGTTAGCGTAGGGCCAAATCCTTCTCTAGAATCAATAGAATGACATTGCATTTATACCAGTGTAATTAAGAGCAAAATTTGGCCCTTCAGGTAGTTCAACATATTAAGGTACAGAGCAGTTGAACAGTTGAAATAATAGTCAGTTGAAATAAGTCCTTTTATTTATGAATCAGCAGATTTACAAAGCAATATGGCTGCCTTCACAGTGAAAACAATATTCTAGCAAAAAATGAAATGTGGAGCTGCGAGCAGAAATGACAATTCAGAATTGCTGTGATAATTTATCCTTTGGTTTTAATCTTTGCCTTCTGCATCTTATTTATTATTATTTCCTTCTAGGCAAAATGAGACCTATTAAAATGATATTCTTTGCAGGTATACAACAACTTTAAAATCGAAGCTACAAGACTATATGAATAAATTATCTTTTCTTCTTTGCTTTCTCATGTATTATATGCTTGTTTGTACTAGTGTCAATACTGTCCCCCATAGACACAGTGTAGCCGTCAAGCTGTTACATTGCTACTGAACAAGCTGTATAATGGAAAAGACCTGATAATTATGTCCACTTATACACTGGTATTTCTTGTATTAATAGCTCAGCACTATTAGTGTTTCCTTCCCTCTGCATTTTCCTTCCTATAACATGATGCTGAAGAGTACTACAGGGTGTAGAATGTGCATTATATTCAGAAAATATTATAAGAATATGGATTTTTGAATACCACTGAACATTATTTGTTATTTGTGTCAATTACAAAGTGGATAGAAATATATGTTATTCTTAAAATTTAATATCAAGTAAGTGGCCAATTTATGACCCACACCTGAGTGTGTTAATGTATACAATTGTGCTGATTGTATACTGTATATATGTTATTGCATTTTTTTTATTGCGTGAATTTATCGTGTAGAGGGGGAAATCCCATCTTCTGTGATTAAGAACATGCATCATTGCAGAGTTTAGGTAACTACAAAATTCAATTAATAAAATGTCTTTTTGTTTATCATGTTTTGAGGTAGGAAAAGACATTATAAAATAATGGCACCAAAATGTTAACATTCCAAATAACATAAGTGAAATAACATCTTTTTCAAGATTCACAGTGAGGCACAACCACATATTTTAGTTCAGAATTAAATCTTTAGAGCTTGACTCTATTCTCACTTCAGTTTTACATTAGTGCAATTCAGCTGAGTTATTCCTTACTTAGGTCCCAGTGCTGCACACATGCTAGCCACATATAGGTGAATACTCCCATTGAGTTTAATGAATTCCCACCTGCACAAAATTAAGCACACACATAAGCATTTGCAGGATTGGGGCCTTTTATCAGAGTGAATGAAAGCAGAATCAGACTTCTACTCTATGGACTCTACAGGCTATATTTTTACCATCTGGCCTTCTCTTTCTGCACTCACAAATAACTGTGAACACCATGTACATCACTCAGAAGTATGAGTATCTGATTTGCAAAGATAATCACATACTTAATCCACATTTTTCCGCAATCAAAATGAAAGACTGAACTTTAGTTTCCCTAGCCACAATATATATATAAGTATCAGTTGAACACAATGTTGTACTGATATATTTACAATTTTTAAGCTGGCAGCCCAAGCAAAGCCACCCGGGGCTGACAGCAGGAGCCCCGCCTGTTCTCCTGATTATCCAAATTTTTGATTATCCAAACTGGCCCCAGTCCCAATTAGATTGGATAATTGGGGTTTTCCCATGTATGTTCTTATTTTTCACAAAATGTAAAAACTAAAGAGTCTCTGTAAAAATGTAAATTCAGTGTTTTTCCTCATTTTTCCAAGGCAAATGGCTTTCTAGGATCCCTGACTATTATTATTTAATATTACAGCAATGCTCAGAAGCCTATATCTTGATTGGTACCTCATTGTGCTAGGTACTCTACAAATATAAATGTAGTCACAGTTCCTGTCCCTCAAGCCTTCATTTGTTGGTTGACATGTCATAGTGAGTGCAGCAGATATAGGTCTTAGGAAAGGATTTGAAGGAGTTTATGTAGGACATTCCTTGCACTGGACAGTGCAGAAGAATCCATGGAGATGTTGCAAGAAAAGCTAACAAATAGGTGGATAAAACTGGTGTGGCAGAGGATGCCGGAAGCTATGTGGTAAAAGGCAAGAGCAGCCCAACAGGGAAAGGGAGAACTGTGAAGGACCTTGCATTCATTCATCATCCCGTGCACACTCAAGCACAAAATGGACCAAATCATGATGGTAATTGTACAGTGCAACCTCTTTGACTTTTACTGTATGTAACACCAGGATTTGGACCAAACTTTTTGTGTTTTCCCAGAGAAATAGAGAAACAGAACACTAATTTCTATCATTTTTATCCAAATGAAAAAATAATTTGCTTTTTCTTTTTGCAATCTACCCAATCCCATTCTGACATCCATAGAATTTTTTTAACATTTTACTTAAATAACAGACAACTTTTTAAAATATTTTTCTTAGTTTTAGGAGCTTATTCATCATGCCATTAAAGTCAATGCACCTAAATACATTATCTGATTTTCCAACTCCTTAACCCCCACAGCTCCTATTCAATTCAGTGGGAGATGTGGGTGATCAGCATCTCTGAAAATCAGACAATTTTATTTAGGTCTCTAAATATATTGTTAAGTGCCCTGCCCAGTCTTAGACACCAAAACTGAAGATATTCGTTCTAAATGCTAATATTTGCATGCACATTTTGTTGGGGATGAAAATCTTTATGGATGCAAATCTACGAGATTGGTATGTGGCTGCTGTTCAACAGAATACAGCAACACTAAAGAATCAAATAAATGAACAAGGATAAAGCTTCTCCAGGGCAGGAATAATTTAATATAATTCTTAGTATACTCAATCCCATGTAGCAGACATGTGAGATAAACTTCTTTAACAGCCAACAGACACAAAAGCTATTGGTGTATTATAAATCATTTGCAGTTTTGTTTTCATTTGTTTATTTTTTTAAATGACATTGAACACATTTTCCTCCAATTATTTTTTATGCATGAGGCACTCTGTACATAGGTTTTTGGGTTGTTGTTGGGTTTTATTAATAAAAAGGAGATCCTCACACCCATAGCCAGGATGAATTCTGATTGGGTGGATGTACTAAAATGATTTATTAACCTGTTTACTTTGCTATTCAATAAATAATGTAAAGTCAATGGAGCAACTGTCAGATCATAAAGCATGCAAGCTATAAAGAAGCACACACTCCAATACATCATATGCACTTTTTCATTTTTGGCTGTATTTTAAAGGAAAAACAGGAGGTATAATAAGCAGAGATGTAATTTTAAATGGCAACGTAAATGTTATTTAAAAATATTTTACTCTACATTAATGTCTATTTTCTTTTTTTTTTTTTTACTGCCAGTACAGGAGACAGCTAGAGAACTGCTGCAAAATGACTGAGTGAAAGTCCTGAATAGAAGAGCTCTCATAACCACCATTTTTTTTTTTTTTTTTTTTTTTGCATCTCCAAGAAAGCTTTGCTTTGGGAGTCTGAACAGACTTCAGGACTAGTGTTTCTTTGTTTCTTTGATTGGGGGTATAAACTAAGAAGTCAAACATTTCATCTCTAGTGAAGACCCTTTCTTACTGTGCCAACTGTGGTCAATCAAATGAGTGGGCTGACACCACCATTAACCAACTGGAGAGGCGACAGGTACTGTGTTCTGGCAGTCACACAGAGTGACAGGAAGAACTGGGGACAAGGAAAAACTAAGCAAAAATATGTAAATACATACAAACACACATATTATTTGTAATAATCTTCTAAATAAGTAATCTTCTAAATCCTGCCCACATGCCAGAGTATTCATGAATGAGTACTGTCTGCTTGGCATAAACAAGTCTAATGTTTTGGATTTTTATCTAGCTCTTACACTCATTTCACTGTACATGAAAAGTGGTTGTATACTTATGTAAGCAATCACCTAAACAAACAGCAAAAATCAGCAATTTAGACTTTAATGCAAGATTGAAAAAAACATATTGAAAAACTTGGAAATACTTAAAGTTGCCAGTTACTGCCTATTAAAATAGTCGTTAATGCAGACTTACAGTATTATACATTAATGAGGAGGAGGAAATGATTGTTCACCAATCCCTTGACTGGGTGACTCCTGGCCCCATTCTGAGGGTTTGGGGAGCTTATATGGACTTCTGAATGAAGGAGTTTATTTGGTAAAATGCAGTTCATAAAGATCCTCATGAATACTTGTGCTGCTCTGTTAGTTCAAAAACAATCACATCATACTAAAGGCTTGATGCAACATTCACTGAAATCAGCAAGAATCTTTCCACTGACTTCAATAAGCACTGGATCAGATACTAAAGCCTAAGGACCTGATCTTTCAACCCAGTTTCTCTTGTAGAGTGACAGCCCCATTGACTTCAACGTGATTTCAATAGCTAGCCAATATGCCTAAAGGACTCAGAATCTTGCCCTTAAAAAGCAGCATTTTATTGGGGCTTCTGCATCTATTATAGATAGGAGCATTTGGGAGAGAATGTGACCTTTATATTCCATTTTAAAAGGGATATAAAAGACTAAAGAGTTCTTCAGTTTCAACTGGAAGAACACAAGCCAACCTGCAAGAAAATTAAGGCAATCATAAGGCTTGCCAGCCAGCCCAAAACCAAAAGAAAAAAATATATAACGGTAAGTTGTGTGCTTCACATAAGTAAAATTGGCTACCCAATAGTCCTTTGAGGGATTGATAGAAACCACATCCCATTAATTCCCTATTATGATTCTATCAATGTTTGAACTAGTACTTCTTGCATTTTTAGGAAGAAATGGCTGAGAAAAAAGCTACATGAAGGTAAGAAAAACGTCTCAAGTATTCCAGAGATTTTCAGCATAACGACTTAAAATACTTTCAGCCTGTCTGTCAATAATTTATGGGAATTCATCCAACCTGACACACTTCTTTGTTTCATGCACCTTGCATATACTGCAGTGGGATAGAAGGATAGATGCCCCACAAAAGAGTTGGGTTCTTTGTTGGTTTTTTTTGTAACTGACAATTCCATGTAAATGAGGCATATATTTTTTATGAAGCAGGCAGGCAAATTTTAATGTGACAGTGATCTATCTTTTCTTGTGCGGCTGCATGCTGCATGCATGTGCAAATCATGAAAAAAATAACAGCCGAAAGCTAGAGGAAGGCATCCCCGGAGGCTTAGCAATGTAAAGGGTTCTACAAACTATAGATTAGCAATTGTGCTGATATGCTTATACAGTAAATTCTTCATGGGAGGGTATTTTTCTTCTTACATCTGTAAAGTGCCATTCAGTAGAAATAAGAGGCCCGAATCTGATCTCAGTTGCACTTATTTGACTTAAACAGGGTTAGTCCTGATTTACACTAACATGAGCTCTGGGTCGGGCACACTAACGTGTTCCATAAAGGAAAAACGTATCAGCTTTGTAAAACAGGCAGCAGGTTTTTGAAGTCTATACTGAGACAGAGGGCTTGACTATCATTCAGGTACAGCCTTCCACCCAGAAGCAAGATAATGCCTATATTCCTATCACCATTCAGATAGCCTAAGAGTACTAGCTGATATCCTGTTTCTGGGTGGTTTAATGTGTCCCAGGCACACAGAGGTTATGCATTTGCTGTTACAGTACACCCATTTGTGGTGTGCATCTTACTATTATTATTATTTGTATTGCATCATTGCCTAGAGGCTCCAATCCAGATCAGAGCCCCATTGTGCTGGCCTTACATAACAGATAGAGCCTCCTTCTCTGAAGAACTTATACTCTAAATAGACAAGGCAAAGTGTGGGAGGGGAAATGACTTGTCCAGGGTCACACAGGAGGTCAGTGGCAGAACCAGGAAGCGAAGTCATGAGAAACATATGCGAGTGCTCAGGGCATTGTACAGGGACGGATGATACCTGAAAATACAAAGTTTGCATATAAAGATGTGTTCAGAGTAAATTTGTAGCACTAGGAAAAGAAAGTTTTGTATGTGAGGGAAAACACAGTAGGTTAAGGCTGAAGAGTCTACACTACCCTGCTGAAAGCTACATCTGGCTCTTACTGGCAGGATGAAAGGTAATGTAGTGTGAAGCCTTTGAATATCCTCAAGTCACCAAGGATTCAATTCTGAAGCACTTGGAGGAAAGGAAAGTGATCAGGAACAGTCAGCATGGATTCACCAAGGGCAAGTCATGCCTGACTAACCTAATTGCCTTCTATGATGAGATAACTGGCTCTGTGGATGAGGGGAAAGCAGTGGATGTGTTATTCCTTGACCTTAGCAAAGCTTTTGATATGGTCTCCCACAGTATTCTTGCCAGCAATTTAAAGAAGTATGGGATGAATGAATGGACTATAAGATGGATAGAAAGCTGGCTAGATCATCAGGCTCAACGGGTAGTGATCAATGGCTCCATGGCTAGTTGGCAGCCGGTATCAAGTGGACTGCCCCAGTGGTCAGTCCTGGGGCCGGTTTTGTTCAATATCTTCATAAATGATCTGGAGGATGGCATGGATTGCACCCTTATCAAGTTTGCAGATGACACAAAACTGGGAGGAGTGGTAGAAACACTGGAAGGGAGGGATAGGATACAGAGGGACCTAGACAAATTAGAGGATTGGGCCAAAAGAAATCTGATGAGGTTCAACAAGGACAAGTGCAGAGTCCTGCACTTAGGACGCAAGAATCCCATGCATCGCTAAAGTTTAGGGACCAAATGGCTAGGCAGCAGTTCTGCAGAAAAGGACCTAGGGGTTACAGTGGACGAGAAGCTGGATATGAGTCAACAGTGTACCCTTGTTGCCAAAAAAGCCAATGGCATTTTGGGATGTATATGTAGGGGCATTGCCAGCAGATCGAGGGACGTGATCGTTCCCCTCTATTCGACATTGGTGAGGCCTCATCTGGAGTACTGTGTCCAGTTTTGGGCCCCACACTACAAGAAGGATGTGGAAAAATTGGAAAGAGTCCAGCGGAGGGCAACAAAAATGATTAGGGGGGATGGAGCACATGACATATGAGGAGGGGCTGAGGGAACTGGGATTGTTTAGTCTGCAGAAGAGAAGAATGAGGGGGGATTTGATAGCTGCTTTCAACTACCTCAAAGGGGGTTCCAAAGAGGACGGAGCTAGGCTGTTCTCAGTGGTACCAGATGACAGAAGCAGGAGTAATGGTCTGAAGTTGCAGCAGGGGAGGTTTAGGTTGGATATTAGGAAAAACTTTTTCACTAGGAGGGTGGTGAAGCACTGGAATAAGTTACCTAGGGAGGTGGTGGAATCTGCTTTCTTAGAGGTTTTTAAGGTCAGGTTTGACAAAGCCCTGGCTGGGATGATTTAGTTGGAGTTGGTCCTGCTTTGAGCAGGGGGTTGGACTAGATGACCTCCTGAGGTCCCTTCCAACCCTGATATTCTATGATTCTATGAATGTTGGACAGGATGGGACGTGGATGAGGGAAAGGGAAGTTACTCACAAAAAGAAAGAAAACATTTACTTTAGCCACATCATTATCACAATGAAAACCTACCATGGAGGTTCTGCTTTAAAAAGTGGGCACCTATTACCACATTTAGCATATTTGTTTTGCATCTGATAATATTTAAGGACAGAGAAGCCATTACATTAGGAAAAATTCAAGGACAATTAATTGAAATACAAAAAAATATTATATGTACAATTAAATATAAAGAATTTGAGATCATTTACTCCTCTTCTATTACATTATTTTTGTAATTTCTAAAGAACAATGATGCTGTATATGATATTAACAATGGTGCAATCAGGTACTTTAAATGCTTTATATTTACCACTATTATGGTTATTATGACCATTACAGCACAGTTGATATGATCAGTATAGTAAATACCCATAGCTTTTTTCAAGAGATCTTCATCAGTTTCTGAGTATTGAAAGATAGTTATTCCAACATCTTCTATTATCAAACACTCATTGCACCAAGCTAGTATCATATTTAGGCTGGGGGCAATTTTATTGCAATCTCAGTGGCATTTGGCTATCAGCAAGTGGGTGGCAAAACTGACTGTAATCGTTTTGCACAGAGTAAGGACAGGTCTAGCAGAAAATGTTTAATTCTAGGTGAAGGCTCCTGCAAAATCAGTAAAGGGCACATGCTAATTAGGAAACTTCAGAAAGGCACTAGTGACGACATCCTCACTGAAAACAGCAAACTCAGCAGCTACAGTGCAGCTAATAGAGCCATTATTGCTGCATGTCAAACTATGAAAGATACCGAAGGACAGAGTCTTCACAATGAAAGAAAAAACAGAGTACATGCATATTATAGCTGGAAAAGCTTTAGAGGCAGAACACAGCAAGGGTAACAGAGTTATCAAATGCATGAATAAAAATATGCCAAGAAGCTTGCTCAGTAGAAAGAACAATTTCCCCTTTTTAATTCTCTGTACATACCACATGCTGTAGCCCTACCAGACATTGTATTAATTTTCAGCTTGAAACCAATTTCCAGTGAGGCACTGCTTGTCTTATGCTGATGGCAGCAGGTTTGTGGGTTTTTTAACTTCAGTATATGATAGAGTCCACAAGTGAAATACAAAGCACTGCACATCAAGATGACTACAAGGCATGAAAAGCATCCAGATGCTTTTACTGAGAATTAATCTTCCACACTATGCTTAAAGGCTTCTGCTACCACTTGCAAAGTAAGGGTCAACTTGTCTCTTTCTAAAACTGGGAGTCTGTCCAGGAACACTGGGAATCCGAAATCTTCTTAGTATGCCTGTGCTATGCTAATAAGCAGTTCTATTCTATTCTATTCTATATAGGTTTTTATACCGTGCTCATCACAGTAGTATCTGAGTGCCCTTCAGCAGTGTGTTAAGGCACGTGACTACACACATCTATCGTGTGCTATTTGTTCTCTCATCCTCTCCCCAGGGGGGAAGCTTGTGCAGTGGAGTGTCTTATTTTGGTACTGTAACAGACACATACTCACACATACACACCTCTCTTGTTCTGTGATTATATTAGAAAATGCAGATCATAAATGTGCCTTACACTTGGAGTCCTTAGTTCCTGCGGGCGTTCATTCCACAGCCTTGGACAATCCCCAGAAAAAGTTCTGTCTCCTGCACAAACGATCTGTACTCTTAATATAGAGCATTCCATTGTGCCAGAGGAGTGTAGTTGTCAACTATGTTTCTGGGTCCAGGCCATGGAGCACTTTGAAGATAAGGAATGAAACCTTGAGCTTGATTCGATAGTCCATGGGAAGTCTGTGTAGAGAGCAGAGGACACACCCCTACAGCTGCAGCCTGCTGCTTCTCCTTCCCTGCTGCTGGAGTCCCAGTGCTGCTGCCTGCTTTGCAGATGTCCTCTGAGATGAGTCAGGGGCTGGAGGCAAAGGCAATACCTGGAACTCCAGCAGAAGGGAAGGAGAAGCAGCAAACTGCAGCTGTAGGGGTCGGGGCAGAGAAGCTCATCCGGGCAGCAAGCCATCCTGATGCTTCCTCCCTCCCGGGCATCAGGAACATATGGAGATTGGAGGGGGGGTGCCCCTGTTTGCCCCACCCACAGTGCACGCACCTGATATAGAGTGAAATTCATCCCCGTTAAAAAGTTAAAAACAAGTCCCTGAGGGCTTAAGTTTGATTTAAGTTGTGTATAGGTCTTGTGCAGACTCTCAGCACCAGTTTACAGTTCATCCAGAAAGAGAATGACATGAGAACTCCACACACGTTTGCACCCATCATTTTGTACTGTGCTGATTGTGCTAGTCCGAGGATCATTTGGGCCATAATCCTGAAAGTGCTGTGGGCTTCTTTTAGAAAGAAAAGGGGTTATATAAACACACAACTACACATCCCGTGATGCAGCTGACATGAACAGCTCACCCTGGAGACTCCGCTTTTCACTCATTCTTGTTATTTTTTTACCAAAATAAATGTTCGTGGCTTTTTACTTTTATGTTTTCAACACCCCCCCCACAAAAGAAATACAAATTGGCAGATTGTAATGAAGAGAACGGCTACCATGTTATTAACCCTTTAATGAAGTTAATGATGGTTGATAATGATTTTAAACCAGTCTCTGAGAAACTGGGTGTCATGGGTTCAATTGTAGCTCTTCAGCCACACACCTGACTTGGGAGTGGGGAAAAGGTCCACTGCTCCAATGAATGTTCGTGAGGGAATGAAGCTGCTAAACCAACTTCCTAGGGGTGCAGCATCCTCTCTAGCCCTTGCTCAGGGCTGCCTCGGCTGGCTGGAGTGGAGGAGAAGCAGGGTGCTACATAGATTAAGGTTTTCCTGTTCCTTGAGCATAAAGACTCTGGCCTTGTCTACACACAAAAGTTGTATCTCTTTCACTATGCCAGGATAGTGAAAGCAGTCTAACCCCATAGTGGTGGTCTAGTTATACTGGTATTCAAGTGCTATATCAGTATAGTGTATACGCACATGGGATGGGGAATAAATTATAGTGGTATAAGGCTCCTTACAGACTAGTATAACTGAAGCCACACTAGAGTTTGTATTACTATAACTATATCAGTAAAAAAAAAATAATAATAGTATCCCTAACCAAAATAGGTTCACTGGTACAAAGTCTGTGTATTAACCAGGCACCAATATCCAGCTTCCATGGAAAGATGCAATACGGGAAAAGCATCCTCACACCATTAGCCCCATTCCACTACTGCACAACCAGGCAGAGCAGGGCACAATGAAGACTTTTGTAAAGAATATATTGTCATACTGTATATTGTCAGTACAACTACATTAAATGCTTAGTACAATCAGAAGGATGAGAGAGAACTGGAAACAGTCCTTCAAGACAGCTAAAATGTAAAAACTTCACTTTTGATTTCACAGGAAGAGAATCTCTCCTGCATTCCTGTAAAATTACGTTTCACTCACAGTTGCTGAAGAGCTGCATACAAGAGCTGCTCACCTCAATATGTACATGAAAGAACAGAAATGCTTTTGACCAAGGGCTGTAAGACCAAACAAGGGATTATTTTTCAGAACAGCATATGACTAAATAATCACATAGGTCATAGTTAAGGGTTAGTTAAGAATAGTTGTGCATCTGCTTTTTCATGCCACATAATACATTTATTCAAGGTGGTTTAAAAACTACTTAATAGTACAGAATTTTTGGAACAATGTATTGTACAACTGACTTTTTCTAGTTACGTAACTAGTTAGAGGGAATTTTTGTGTGTTGAAAATTAAATGATCAATGTTAACAACAGCAAAAGATTTTGTAACTAACATTAACCTAATTATTCGTGGAACAATGACAACATAACACCCTCATTCACTTAATGGCAGGGACATACAATTTGAAGATGAATCATTTAACTAGTCCTTAGTTTAAAAAATGTCAAAGAATTCTATTTTTATTTTGCCTATTTCAATTTCCTCTAACATTCTGAAGCTATCATAAGCCACAAAGTCATCTACGCTTCATTAATCATATACTCCACCCCAACATCATCAGAGCCCCAAGAGAATCCAAAAATATACTGCTGAGTTACTACTTCAACTAATACATTTAATTTAACAGTCTTTATAAAAGCACTAATAACAAATGGCATTTGGCAACATTCGCCACTCAAATCTGTATTACATATCTTGACTGGCATGTTCTCCTCACACATGGAAACTTCTGCTCATATAAAAAGGGCAGAATTACAGAACCAAGTTTTGGTGCATGGACCTGAGTGGGAGAACTTTGCTACACATTATTTTACTAGCCGAGGTTGTTTTCTTTTCATCTAAAGACAATAAAGTTTAGAGATTATGTTATGAATCACTTTGTATTGTCTATCTTCCCAAATACTGTTACAAAACATTGGCATATAAAATAGTTTAATTATAAAATACAGCACAAAGCCCTGATCCCACATTTTGATTGGCTTTATATGTCACTTAGCATGCCACCCAACACAGCTCTAGAAAAGAATGTCAGTCTGGGAAAGTCATATATATGTCTTTTGATGGGTAAAAACATGCAAATATTAAATTAATCATTTTTATTTTCCCTGACCATTCAGCAAAACTGTGAAGATGCAACATTCAAATATGATGCAAAAATGATTATTAAAGACAAATTATTCAAATATAGCATATATTATTCAGGTTATTGCCATCCTAAAAGACTAGCAATGAGCCAAAGTCCAAGCAAGAATACATCAGTTCAGTCTTTGCCCCCGAACTGAATTACTTCTCTGCAAGAAGATGCCACCATCAAACCCCTAGTTTCAGTTGTTGCGATAAAGTGTTAACAAGAATTAGGGTTAGGGTTAGTTACTGTAACTTAAGGTTTATTAACAACTTCACTTGTTAAGCCCTGTATGGCTAGACAATCCGCTCCCAGAGAAGAAGTGTACAATGGCTAGGGTGAAAGACAGAGACTGTGGGATTTAGCATGAATTTAAATAGTCATTTTTATTAACCTGCCTGTCTCAAACCACTCTTTAAGGTAATGGGTTAAAAGATATGACAAAAATAAAGAATTTTCAACTGGCTTCTTTAAGTAATTGAATTACAGCTACTTCAAGTTATGGAATTTCACAATACTTGGAAAGATCATTTACTTTTGTTCATTCATATTTTGTTTTAGTTTCTATATGAAAACCAAATAGCAGCTACCTACCTTATACAAACTTGCCTTCACCATGATTAACTGTTAGAATTATCTAAACCAAATAGATAAGAGTCTCCTATTCATTTTGAGAATAATTAACCTTTATTTCAGTCCATCCAAAGAACAATGTCCACTACCAGAAATGGTCTCACATTTATAAAATCTCTTTTGGACATGCTTTACAAGAGAGGCACCACAGAAGAAACGAAACTAACAGCCTTTTCATTGTCTTTTGTTTTGTTTATTATTGTTTTGGTTACTTTACTTTACTAAGCCATGAAATCACCTATAACATGGTAAGAATCTTTATATTATATAATTCACCTGCCTGATCTTTGTTTTTCCAGATCAAATGTTGGGATACACATCCACAAGATGCTATTTTGCATAGTGCTTAGCATAATGGGGCACTGGTCTATAATTTGGTGTAATAATAATAATAATTTATTATTATTATTAATAATAATAATAATTAATAATTGGAGGTGAGTGAAACCTTATTATGGGTTGAGTTAAAACTGAGACTGATAGGTGTAAACTCACCTTTCATTAACACAGCTATAAGAAAAAGTCCCCACCTAAGACAAAAGAACTGCAAGAACCCACCCATGAGCTTTTGGCTAAGTATGGTTTTTGGGTAGGGGAGTGTGGAGGGGGAGGAAAAGAGAACACACAGCAACTGAGAACTTGCAAGACGAGCAAGAGAGAGAAGGGCTATGTCTACACCAAGCACATTTTAGTGACACAGTTATGCAGCTACAGCCATGCCACTAAAATGTGTGCAGTGTAGCCGCTTTTTGTTGGCAGGAGCGAGGCAGTAGCTTTGTTGGCAGGAGAGCTCTCCCACCGACAAAGCGCTGTCCACACTGGCAGTAAAACTTCTGTCGATAGGGGTGTGTGTTTTTTTCACATCCCTGAACGACAAAAGTTTTACTGACGAAAGTGCAGTGTAGACGAAGCCAAGGAGAGGCAAGACAGAGGAGCCTGTGAGCACGGTGTGACTGGAAAAAGCTATATAGAGAGAGAGCTTTTGGGTTTGGTGTTAAATGAAGGGCTTTGGGGCTGTACACTAAAAAACCGTTCCTTGTGATTTTTGGTTCAGAGACACAGGACTTTGTACATTCCTTGTCATTAAACTCAACTGCATCAAAAGAAAACAATAGATTCCATCAATTTCTACCTCTAGCTGGAACATCCCCCAAACTTTCACTAGCTTATTGGGTCAAAAAGGGGCAACATTGGTATCACAAGTGGGACCCAATTTCCAAGGAGAGAAACTGTCAGTTGGTATCCCTGTTGAACCATGATGGGACAAATAGGGAGATGCTTGCACAAGTTAAAATGGCCAGCGGAATTTAAAGAATGACCTAAACATGATCTAAAACAAGAACTGGAGGTTTCCCAGAAAGGACTCAGAGAGGCAGGCTGAGATGAAATCCCTGTAGGAGCAGCACCTACAAACTCTCCAGGCAGATTAGGAAAGCCAGCTCAAGTTGGAAATGGGTAACAACAAAAATTGAAGACATGTTTGGATGAGGTGACTGCACCACACTGGCTCATAAGGGGTTAAGAGGGCCCGAGGGAGACTGTGCAGGAGGCAGCCAATTAGAGAAGGGCTGCGAGGAGCAGCTCATCAGGGCAGGGCTGGCCCATATAAGAAGGGCTGCAGGGCAGAGCAGCTTCAGAAGCTGCCTGGAGCTCAAGGGAAGATCAGGCTCCTAGCAGAAGAAAGGAGCTCTAGCACCCTGGACAGACCAGCGACTGGGGGGTGGGGTGGGGAGGAGCTAAAGATGGCTCTGGGTTGGCTGCAAGGATTCACAGACTGAGGCCCTGAGGCAAGGGTGAAGAGGGTGCTGGGGGCCACGGGGAAGTGGCCGAGAGAAATGAACTGAAGTGTCAGAGGGGACGGAGCATGTGGTGGACATCTACAGGGTCCCTGGGCCACGACCCAGAATAGTGCACCTGGATTCCCTCCCTCCCCTCACCACTGAAGGAGTGACCAGACAGTTGGCTGCAGTTGCCACTGAGGGAAATGGCTGGACAGTGGACTGCAGTTCCCCCAGAAGGGGGAAGAACAGAGCGTGACATGGTTGGAGGGTTGTGTCATGAAGAGGACACCACGGTTCTGAGAGTGATGTGGGTCCTGGCACAGAAGTGATGGCAGCGAGACACCATCAGAAGAGGGCACACTGGTAGCAGAGCTAATCCCTGGTACAGCTAGCAGGAGGCACCACAGTGGTGAGTGAACCCTATCATACATGTAGAAAAGTTTGGTGAAGATCACAGAATCATAGAAGATTAGGGTTGGAAGAGACCTCAGGAGGTCATCTAGTCCAACACCCTGCTTAAAGCAGGACCAACCCCAGCTAAATCATCCCAGACAGGGCTTTGTCAAACTGGGCCTTAAAAACCTCTAAGAATGAAGATTCCACCACCTCTCTAGGTAACCCATTCTAGTTCTTCACCACCCTCCTAGTGAAATAGTTTTTCCTAATATACAACCTAGACCTCCCCCACTGCAACTTGAGACCATTGCTTCTTGTTCTGTCATCTGCTACCGCTGAGAAGAGCCTAGCTCTATCCTCTTTGGAACCCTGCCCTCAGATAGTTGAAGCCTACTATCAAATCCCCCCTCATTCTTCTCTTCTGCAGACTAAATATGCCCAGTTCCCTCAGTCTCTCCTCATAAGTCATGTGCCCCAGCCCCCTAATTATTTTTGTTGCCCTCTGCTGGACTCTCTCCAATTTGTCCACAACCTTTCTGTAGTGGGGGGCCCAAAACTGGATGCAAAACTCCAGATGTGGCCTCACCAGTGCTGAATAGAGGAGAATAATCACTTCCCTCGATCTGCTGGCAATGGTCCTGCTAATGCAGACCAATATGCCATTAGGCTTCTTGGCAAAAAGGACACACTGCTGACTCATATCCAGCTTCTCATCCACTGTATTCCCCAGGTCCTTTTCTGCAGACTGTCTCTTTGCCAGTCAGTCCCTAGCCTGTAGCAGTGCGTGGGATTCTTCCGTCTTAAGTGCAGGACTCTGCACTTGTCCTTGTTGAACTTCATCAAATTTCTTTTAGCGCAATCCTCTCATTTGTCTAGGTCACTCTGGACCCTATCCCTACCCTCCAGCATATCTACCCCAACCCCATCCCCCCACCCCCAGCTTAGTGTCATCTGCGTTAATGAAGATGTTGAACAAAACTGGCCCTGGGACAGACCCCTGGGGCACTCCGCTTGATACAGGCTGCCAACTAGACATCGAGCTGTTGATCACTACCCATTGACCCTTATGATCTAGCCAGCTTTCTATCCACCTTATAGTCCATTCATCCAATCCATACTTTTTTAACTTGCTGGCAAGAACACTGTGTGAGACCATATCAAAAGCTTTGCTAAAGATATAAAGCTATTGTTTGGCTTTGCTAAATATGCAAGCACCTCTGTAAAGGGGGCAAACTGGAAAACTCAGATGGCATACAAGTTAACATAGGTACTATCCAAAATACTCTCAGCAAAGCCCCTGAACTGTCAGAGTACAACCTAAGAAAGTTAAAGAAGTGAGGAAAGAATATGACAGAGGAAGAACTTCTCTAAAGACAAAACTCAACTCAGAGAATTTTATCCAAGCCATTAATATGTGGCCGATACCAGTAGAACAGTTCGCTGCTGGAGTGATCACGTAGAACCAAGAGGAGAAGGAAAAAATGATATCCAATAAGAAACTCCTGATGATGGATAAAGGAATGAATATCAACCAAGACATGGACAGGATGTACATCAAACAATGCGATGGAGGGAAAGGTTTGCTATCTGTGGAGGATGCAACTGACAGTGAAGAACATAACATCAAATATATGAGGAGTCAGCCAGAGTAAAAGTCCATCTGGCTACAATAACAAATGATGGCCAAGCAATGTATCCCAGCCCCAGAAAGAATAAAAGGAGAAAGTACAATACTAAAGATAGATGCTAAAGCTTTACACAGAAATCATTGCACTGACAGCGGTAGAGAGAGACCGAACCTATTCATAACCCATGGCTTGTAGAGGGATGCCTCCTCATTGTAAGTGCAAAAGAGCAGTCCTTAAATTTTAATTATGATTCAAAATTGACAGACAGATCTGCACCTCGAACTGCAGTTCTAAAAAGCAATGTGTTCCAAAAAGGGAGAGATGGTGGGGCATGAGTTGAGCACCTGCACGAGCCTGACTGGGGGAGAATATATGAACAGACACAATGAGGTCACCAAGCGTCTCCACTGGAGTCTCTGTGACAAGTACGGATTCAGACAATCCAGGCGGTATTACAATCACCTAACTGAAAGCACCCTAGAGAATGAAGAGGTCAAGATTATAAGGACTCTGGCAATTGTCACAGATCAGAGAGTGCAGGCCAACAGGCCTGACATAATCATTGCAGAAAAGAAGACAAGCAAGACCATATTGATTAATATTGCCAGCAGACAGAAACATAAAAAAGAAACAAGAAGAGAGAATGGCAAAGTATGAAGAACTCATGAAGTGGAACAATTATGAAAAACTAGAACAATGATGTTGCCTTTGTTCATTGGAGTAGTTGGAGCAATCCTTAAAGGTTTGAATGAGCATCTCAAAAGCATGTGAGGAGTAGAAGACATGACAATCAGTGTCTTCCAGAAGACAGCACTTTTAGGCATTCTGAGAATTTTAAGGAAAGTCAAAGGAGAACAAGTGCATTTGAGCACCTAAAATGAAGGATCTCTGCAGAGAGCTTAACAGAACTCCTGACTACTCAAACCAATTCATGGTCAGCATATATTAGTGACTAATGGGTTTAAATTTTAGACAGTTGCTTTCTCCTTTTTTATGCGTATGCTGTGAAGGCTATTTGTGTAAAAAAAATCCCCATGATGTAACACTGAAGGATAACAATAATAGTCAAGGTGTGAAGAACCAACACGCATAAGAAAGTAGCTGATATGTGAACAATTCTTTAGAATGTTTTATAAAGTTGGGAGTGTAAGCTCCTAAATCCCCTTCACTAACTTACTTAGTGTAACTTACATACTCCACATGTGTGGAACAGATAAATAAATGTCTCATTGACCATGGCAGCTTTTAGGAGTAGTATGACATCTCAGAATCGCCTTTTGCTTTTAAACAATTTCTCTGCTAGGCACAGATGTGCTTTCTTTCAGCAGCAAGCATACAGATATTTATTATTTCCTGTTTTAAATATTGTGGACAGTGCTAAGACAATACACTCATATTCATATGGGTTATATTAAGGTATGAAAAAAAATAAGGATTTGACCATTCCCTTTTATTTTCTGGACTTTGCTGATAGAGAAAATGTTGGTTTTCTGTTTTATCTGCAATAAATCCAAGGATCTCATCCTGATTGTTGAATAACATCTGTTTGCACAGTTAAGTAGAACATCACTGTTTCCTTCAGAAGAATCAGAAATCTAGAAAAATATGTCTTCAACACGGGATAGCTTACCCGATCACAATCTCATCTTTACATAATGAGTTGTCCAACAACTCTCTCAAGACAGATGTGCCACACTCATATTGTAATGGGTCCATATCCTATGCCCATTGAAGTCAATTGATAAAGTCTCATTGACTTTCCTGGTGTAAGGATAAGACATGAAAAGGAAATACAGCCATTGCTCCTTGTTCATGATCACGTCTTCCCTCATATGACAAAATCTGATTTTAATAAGTTCTTAACAGATGATTTTCAAAAGCATTCATGTAACTCATCCCTCAATGAAATCAACGGTAAAACCCCCACTGATGTCAACTGCAGTTCAGCTGGGGACTTTAGAAAATTCCACACTTAAGCTTCTGTGATAGGAAATATATCAGCACAACAAACTCCAGCTTCACTCATCTCCATTTATTCACTCAATTATTACTCACATTTAACATATTTCCCTGACTCTTTCTCTGCATCTTATTTAGAGGGCTGAGTGGGGAGCGTAGGCCAAGGACACTAAAATCATGGTGCTTTCAGTTTTATGCTGTCGAATTTTCAGGGTTTGGTCTACATATCCATCAAGTTGATTGTGTGCACATTCAGCATGAACTAACCATTTAGAGGAATAAACATGAGTATTAAACAAAAAAAGCCTTATTTAAAAAGTGACTTTCCCACAAAATACTATAGACTTCCTCTCCCCCCCCTTTCTGCCAGCTACAAATCATTGGTAGCTGTGGTCCTGTTTGTGGAGAAGGGAGGTAGGTGTGTGAACATCTTATTAAGTATGTAGAATTGCATCAAAAGCTGAGGATGAGTAGGAAGAATCTTAAGGGAGTTAGAGGTGGCAAAATCACAGCCTCAATATAAATGTAACATTCTATGATGTTCTCCTTTATATACGGCATAGAGTCAATTTATTACTGGTTCTTATACTCTAATAAAACAACTTTCTATGTTTCTGGATATCATAAAACACTTCATTATGGTGAAATTGACCTTAAATAACAAATACTTCATATTTTAAGGGCTTAAATGGAACTCAAACGGTGCATAGCCCTTTGGTGAGCCCTCTTCACAGGGGTGAATTTTGCTCTTAATGACGCACAAACACCTTATGAGCCAAAGAAGGATATATAATATGCTCCTATTCAAAATCTAAACTCTAAAATTAGCCAGACTTCACTAAGGGTCATGTATTTGAGGATTTCTTCTAGGTGAACATTTTGAGGAAAATAGAGCTTCCTATTTACATGCAAATCAAGTAAAAGTGTTTCCAAAAGTAAGCATTAAAAACAACACTTTCCTTAAAAAAAAAGAAAATCAAGTGAGTTCTATTAGCTTTTCATTCAAATTTCTGCTGAAAAAAACTAAAAATACCACATATTTTTTTCCCCCACTGTCACAAAACATAAAAACAGCTGAAGGAATTTTTTCTCCAACTTGAAAAAAAATCTTTGGACAGAAACCAAGAATGGAAAGTCATGAGAATGTGTCATCATTACTTAAAATGCTTAACAACTTTAACAATAACGTTACTAAAAGATGACCTCTAGATGTATACACATGCACAGACCCACACATACGTGCTCAGTCTTATGTATGAATGCAAATACAAATGCTCTATTGCTTATATATATATACTTAATTTAAAAAAAAAATCCCTCAAATATTGAAAATAGCCATGACTCATTTTCACAATGGTTTCTAAGCTCATAAAACTAAAAGAGAAGCCAGCTCTACTTGTGATGAACGTAAACAACTGCAAACTGTCTGATTTCAAATGAAAATCTAACGTAGAAAAGGAGAGTTTCTTGATCAGGCAGAGGATGGTAGGTGCGAAAAAGCAGAAGCACCATTATTTTCAGAGCAGAAGGGGCAGAGTAGATGAAGCTACCACTGTATTTCACACACACACAAATGCAATGAAGGGTAAAATGAACTAAAGGAGACTGATTAAATGAGGAGGTGGTAGGAATCAGTGTGGATGGAAGATCTTTTCTCAGGATATGTAGGAAAGCAAAGCTGCAGGAAAATTAATGTAGACCTGATGAAGCAAGGAGCTTTTCAGTACATGTTAAATTAAGTATTAATTCTTCTTGCTTAATCTTCTTGCAAATTTCAATGGCTCATGTTTTCCTTGGAACTGAGATCTGCGTCACTACCCCATTAACATTGTAGTTTATGTCTCTTTTGTAAAATCTGCATGTCTGTTATTACAATTCCAAATCCTCAAAATCATGTTCAAATGTATATCCTTACTTAAACAGGAAGCATTTTACACTCTTCCTTTTTGATTCTGGTCAAACTTTCATTCTGCAACTTACTGCAAAAAATCAGCTTCTTTTTATAGACTAAAGACTATTCTAAAGGAATTTACATTTTAATGTGTTAAACCCAGAGGATAAACAAAACTAATCATTCCACACCTATCCCAGTGTTTATGTACAGTGGAGAAAAGATTATTCAATATAAAACAGCATTTTATTTTCACAATATTACAATTAGTCTTCACCATTTGTGCTGTATTTATTAACTTTGCTGTTTCATTACATTTTTGTTTTCTAATTAAAATTTTGATTAAATTTATGACAATTAGAGAATTTAATATGTGCATGTTTACTCAGTTTAAGAAATAAAATAATTCATTTCCCTGTAATTCAGCAGTTTATAAAAATAAGTAAGGCACCAGTAGTTAAGAATGTGCTGAATTTAAGCAAGTGAACAGTTCCACTGAAGTCAACGGGATTACTCAAATGCTTAAAGTTAAATGCAGGATTAAGTGGTTTGCTGGATCAAAGCCAAAGAACCCATTCTTTAATGTTATTCCTGCACATTCAGGGTCTGATTCAGAGCCCATTGAAGGCAATGGGAGGCTACAAATCAGGCCTCAAGTTAAATGGGAAATATCGGCCCACTTGCGTGTAATATCTATTACTGTGAATAAAAGTAAGTTCAATTTCTTAATTGTTAAAATTTAATTATTCAGGCCTTTTTTCAGCAAACTTTTAGATCAACTCAGCCTCTAGCGAAGCCAAATAATTAGCCTTATTCTTGCCCCTAAATGGCTTAAAACTCTTTATTTTTTTACCATCGCTCACCAGCAAGGAGGGAGAGTACTGGTCCTTACATGGAGTTTGTATAGAGATAATTACAAAGCGCAAGAAACTTCCCCCTCTGCCCTCTCCACAATGAGTAAAAACAAGGGAGCGTAGGGACTACTCCCTCTGTGGGTCTCCTGGAGTACAAGTGCAGCATGGGCCTGCCTCCCCTTAGCAGTGGCTTGTGTATCTGGTCAAACTCAGGAAAGCAGGCAGCACTATCCACAGAGATGGTGCTGTGTGTGCACTCCCACTGTGTGCTAGGAACCTTGGAGAGGGATTGGCTTACTTTTTGATATCAGTGGAAATACTACCCATCTCTGAGGTGTGTAATTGGACCTTTAGTCCACCTTCTCTTGCCCCAATCCAAATAAGCTGGTAACAATTGAAAAATAGAATACAGTACAATACAAAATTGTTTTAAATAGCCTCTTAACATTCAAAATATCCTAAAGTACAGTGCAAAGCAATGAATTAGCTACTTATAACAGTGGATGGCAGAATTATATATGACACTCAATAAATGGGTGTTCAACATAGCTAGCCCTGGGCACAAGCATGTGTTTTAAGAGAGGGAATATTGTTAAGGTACCAGGATTAATCATAAATCTTCTTGAAAAGTGACATGGGACCCTTGGCTTCCACCTAAACGTGGATAAACTAGAAGGGTTCTCAGTGTAACAGGTCACCATGTAATGAACTGCTGCACTTCTCATGGGGCAACACACCTACAGTTCTGCACTACAGTGTCATCATTACGCAGCTTGGTATAAAAAAAAAAATCGACCTTCCAAACCACAGAGAGGAGTGCTACTAACTGAAACATACACAACAGTGCAGTCTCTGTAGGTCACAATATATTACAATTCAGATTGACTGCAAAATCTCAGATCTCTTGCTACAAGGCTTTTGCTTCTCTGCTTTCCAGTGTATGTAAGATGGGCCACATGGATGGTATGAGTTGGACTGAAATAAGCATGAGAAAAGAGAACAGAGATGTCAGATGTCAAGGAAAGTCTCTCTGATATTGAGTCATAAACACTGCTATAGTTTTACAGGAAAAGTGACAGGTTTGCTGTAAATGCCTGTCAAGAATCTGCCAAAAACACATTTCTGAATCTCTCATGATGGTCAAATATGCATTGTCAAACTTCTGTTAGTTCTTGGCTGCTGTGACTGTAATTGCAAACCGGTTTTCGTATGGGCTTTTTTTTTTTTTTTTGTCCTGTGCTCCACACAACCCTGCTATAGATAAAATAAGGGTATTATTCTAAATCTATATTTGCTATCCTATTTTTTCTTCCACACCCTGCAAAAAGTCTGCACCCAGTAAAAAACTCAGTCAAGATTACAACCAACCAGCCTATTTACTAACTCCTTTACTAACATATACGATTTGTATTTTGGCTCAGTCACCTTGACTCCATTTCGAGATATTGATTTTTTTTTGTTATTGGCTTGCCTTCCTAATAGTACGGTGGGCATACTACACAATAACCATATATTCCTGATAAATTGTACTAGTACCCTTTGCTACAGAAAATGGTCTTGAACTCTGTCCCTTTATCCCTTTCCCTGCTTCAGTTTTCTGCTCTGAAACATAGGTATGAACAGACATGAACAAATGTAAAAATACATGTAGCAGTGTTATCACAGCGGAGGGGCTTCCTTTCACATGATGATATTTATGGTATCACACAAATGTCCCATCTAAATCCGTTTTGGACTGAAAAGTAATATAGTACAGTGGTTCCCAAACTGGGGTCCACAGACCCTCTGGGGGTCCATGAGGGTACCACAGGGGGTCCACGAGTCATGTTGCAGATCAACTCCTCCCCCTCCCTCCCAGTGCCTCCTGCATGCCACTGAACAGCTGTTCAGCAGTGTGTAGGAGGCACTGAGAAGGAGAAGGGGCAGGACACACTAAGGCGAGGGGGTAGAAAGAGGCGGGGAAGAGGAGGGGCAGGGGTGGAGCAGGGATGGGAAGAGGTGGGGCAGGGGTGGAGCCTTGGGGGAAGGGGTGGAGTGATGGCTTGGCCTGGAGTTGAGCACCCTGGGAAATATCAGAAGTCAACCTGGGGGTCTGCTGCTATAGTAAAAATTTGTTACATACTTTTATGAATCCTACCACCATAGGAGACAGATAGAGATGGAGACAAAGCAATACCAATTTAATTTCAGTATACCTTTCATAAAACAGCACCTCCAACTGCATTAAAATAATTAATAATATAAAATTGCAGACTGCTCCTTCTCTTCCCAAACCTCTTCCAACCAGGAATAAGCAGCCCTATACACCCACAGTAGAGGGAGCACAAGGACTGTTATTTGAGGGGGCTTTTGTGCAGATGCACAAGACAGGAAGGAGTCATGTGTATCCCATCACCCCTGCACACCGATGCAAAGGTCCCTCAAAATGTGCTCCTTAGTGTTAGCTGGGGGTGCAATAAGGGTGGGGAGCCCTGCCCCCATTCCCCTTGGTCCCTGATCATAGCTAGAAGTTTGGTTTGGCTGCCCCTCTGTCATAACAGAGGGGAAGCGGGGTCAAACCTGAGATGCGCTGTGACCCAGTGCACAAGATCATGATGCCACTCACTCATTCTTGGTCTGGTTCTGTTCAATATCTTCATCTACGATTTAGATAATGGCATAGAGAGTATGCTTACAAAGTTTGTGGATTATACCAAGCTGGGAGGGGTTGCAAGTGCTTTGGAGGACAGGACTAAAATTCAAAATGATTGGGACAAACTGGAGAAATGGTCTGAAGTAAATAGGATGAAATTCAATAAGGACAAATGCAAAGTACTCTACTTAGGAAGGAATAATCAATTGCACACATACAAAATGGGAAATGACTGCCTAGGAATAAGTACTGCAGAAAGGGATCTAGGGGTCATAGTGGATCACAAGCTAAATATGAGTCAACAGTGTAATACTGTTCCAAAAAAAAAAAAAGCAAACATCATTCTGGGATGTATAAACAGGAATATTGTAAGCAAGGCATGAGAAGTGTAAGCAGAGTCAGGATGAGCTCCACCCTGACACCTGGTGGTGAGGTGTGACAAGTTGTGGAAAAGAACTTAAGGGGCCATCTCATTTGCATAGGCACACCCACCCTGCCTAGAATGAGGCCATAGCTGCCCAAATGTCACTTTGGATGCTGTGGGATCCCCAGTGTCTCTGTTATTGGGGCAGGAAGAATAAATTGTTATTACCCCGATTATGGGAACTGTGCTTGGAACTGTACTTGGCCTTTTGTTATGATGGAGGGACTCGCCATCAACTAAGTAGCACTCACTAGGCAAGGGTCATGGGTTCCAGAACTCTGTGAATTGAGAGAGGCTAGGAACAGGTATTAATACTTGGTGGCATGGGCCCCCTGGTGAGGGCCTTACATGCTAATTGCACTTCCTTCTCTCTCTCCACTGTGGAATATCAGAACTAATTTTGATTACGTTAGGAGTCTAGTTAAAGGCTGCCGAGCTCACTTTGGGCTAATGGTGCACCAGCACTGAGGCTCCCCTACTACAAGCTGAATTCACCAAAGAGCTGAACTGATTAAGAGCTGAAATCACTGAGCGCTGTGTTAAGTAGTGGGGGAGCCTGAAGATATATTGTGGAGCAGTTTGCGGGATGGCTGGTGTGCCTTGTGGACAGGCTGGTGGAGCAGTTCATAGGATGGCGGGAGCTGCTTGTGGGACACGGAGCAGTTTGTGGACCGGCTGGTGGAGCAGTTCGTGGGACGATGGGAGCTGCTTGTGGGACGCAGAGTGGAGCGGTTCATGGGACGGCGGGAGCTGCTTGTGGGCCGCGGAGTGGAGCTGAGCGAAGCAGTTCGTGGGGCGGCTGGTGGAGCGAAGCGGAGCGAAGCGGAGCGAAGCGAAGCGAAGGCCTATGGAGCTGCAGGGCTTCAGATCATGTAAGGTGCCCCCTACCTCTCCCCCCCCCCCCATCTCCACCCAGGTTGTTAGGTAAAGCTCTGCAGATAAACTTTTGAACTCTGGGGCTGCCCTGACCAGGGACAGAGACTTTTGGGTCATTGGACTTTTGGGACTTTGGGTGATTTGGAGTTGCTGGATTCAAGAACCAAAAGGAAAGGGATGCCCCAATTTGCTTGGGGTGGGTTTTTGCTCATGGGTTGTGTTATGAATCCTGTTGGTGGTGTTTTCCCAATATAATGCCACATTGTTTCTCTCTGTTACTAAAAGGCTTTTTGCTACACTGAGACTCTGTGCTTGCGAGAGGGGAAGTATTGCCTCTTGGAGGCGCCCAGTGGGGGTGGTATATATTTGTCCCAGGTCACTGGGTGGGGGCTCGAGCCAGTTTTGCATTGTGTTATTGGAATGGAACCCCTAGATACTGAACCTGGCCCTTGTTGCTGCCAACTCTGACGGGCAGAAGGGTTACAGAAGCAAGGCTCTACTCCATGCTGATTAGGCCTCAACTGGAGTATTGTGTCCAGTTCTGGTTGCCACATTTCAGGAAAGGTATGGACAAATTGGATAAAATCCAAAGAAGAGCAGCAAAAATGATTAAAGGTGTAGAAAACGTGACCTATGAGGGAAGACTGAAAAAAATGGGTTTGTTTAGTCTGGAGAAGGGAAGATGGAGGGGGTACATGACAACATTTTCCAAGTCCATAAAAGGTTGTTACACGGAGGAGGAAGAAAAATTGTTCTTCTTAACCTCTGAGGATTGGCCAAAAAGCAATGGGCATAAAACTTCAGCAAGGGCGTTTTAATTTGGATGTTAGGAAAAACTTCCTGTCAGGGTGGTTAAGCACTGGAATAAATTGCCAATGGAAGTTGTGAAATCTCCATCGTTGGAGATTTTTAAGAGCAGGTTAGACAAACACCTCTCAGGGATGGTCTAGACAATACTCAGACCTGTTCCGAGTGCAGCTGACTGGAGTAGATGACCTCTCAAGGTCCCTTCAAGTTCTATGATTCTATATTTGGTCTAATTGCCCCTCTCACAACCTGGTGCACCTGCTCCCCCCACCTTTGTAGTCCATTCAGCACCCCTTGGCACCAGGAACCCCCAACACCCAGGAGGGTAAGGGGATTAGATCCAGGCTTTTGATGCTTCCTGAGAAAGCAAAGACACAGAAGGAGGATGGGGTCTGGGGCTCTCAGAACTGCCTGGCCACTGGTGGAGATGGTGCTCTTCTGGGTAAGAGCTCAGACTAGGGGTGGGGCAAGGAGACTGCAGGGCTACGTCCAGGGGGGACAGCTCAAGGGTGGGTGCAGGGCAATATGGGGGAAAGAGCACAGGGCTGGGGCTGGAGAAGCGGGAAGGGAGTATACGTGGAGCTGAGTGCAGGGGGAAGAGCCCTGGCTGCAGGGGGGGAGTGCAGGGGAGAGAGCTTTTCAATGGGTAGGGGAGGGAGAACTCTGGGGTCCCAGTCACAGTTCAAGGAAATTGCACCCACCTGGCTCCTTAGTCATCATTGCTGTTGGGAGAGACCTACTGAGTGTCTCTCTTCCTCATGACCAGCGTTTTTCCAGGCTGCACTGTTCCCTGCCTACACTGTGATATTCCCAGCATACCAGACAGCCTAAACAGCCAGGGTTCTGCACTTTTCTTTCTCTCCAGAGGCTAAATAGTTATCCACAGTTATGAGTTAACATACAACCCTTACTAAGGAAGCACATTTATTCTTAAGGTGAAATCATGCCAGAGGAAACATACTGTAATCAATAAAAGAACCTACAAGCAAGCTGAAAAGCTTACCAGAGGTCATCTCAATTCCAACCTCAGGCTATGGAAGGTGTCAGTCCTTCCAATCCTTCCCTAAGTATTGGCCCCACCCAAACCCACCATGGACAGAAGGTCCAGTCCATTGGCTAAATCAGAAAGAAGAGCCTTAGTCAGTTTTAACTCAGGTTATTTAACAAAAATTCCTTTCTTTCTCTGTTGGTCTCTGAAGAATCCAGTAAGAAACAGTATTTCCACACCTTTCTCCAGGTAGCTCTCTAGAGGTGTTACAAGCTTTGTAAATTTGTCTAATCACTTCCCCACTGTTCTTAATTCCTCCCCGATGGAATTATATACAACACCTGGCCCCAACGATACATAAAATTAACACAGTAAGATCTCCCAAAGACATTGCAGGAAATTGCCATAACTGTTACACTCTTCCACTGGAAAATTCTGATTGCACCCCCAGTTTACCCCCCTCTTCAGCTGATGCTATCCCTTTTCACTGTTGAGTTTGCCTTTGCTATGTAGTAATAGATAATTGCTCAATATACAACGAAGAAAGAAGGAGGAAGGGTGTTGAACTGTAAACAAGCTTAATTTATGCAGAAACAGTTTAGAAAACTTAACAGAGGACAAGAGCCAAATGGAAAATAGCCAAATATTTTCCTTTAAGAATTAGCCCTTGGTAAAGCTAAGGAAAGAATTCAGAAGGGTTCTGATTGGGATCCATTGATAAAATTCTCAGGCTTTACATGCCAACAGAGGGAAAGATAACACCTTTCACTGAAAGAAAAGGAGTACTTGTGGCACCTTAGAGACTAACAAATTTATTTGAGCATAAGCTTTTGTGAGCTACAGCTCACTTCATCGGATTTATGAGATGCCCTCAACTTTTCTTCCCACCAAATCCATGTTAAATAGGTACAAAAGCCAGAATCTTAACTGAATGCAATTTTTCCCTTTTAAGGTATGTGAAGCTTATTCCTCTAAAAAATGGTTTAGTCAAGAATCTCATTTCATTGTTTTCTTTATTCTATTAATGTAATTGATGATTAATATCAGGAATTTGCAGATTTATTTTATCAGGATTGTGTACAAACACTGTATGTGCCATATACCAGCTGCCTTTTCTCCATTAATTAATAAAGTTATCACAGAGTGTTTTTTGACATAATGAAATAGTTCCGAGGCAACACATTATTTATTTCCAAGACATCTTTATCTTTGAGTCCTTCCTGAAAATGCCCTAATTAACTAGCAATTTACTACAAAGGGCCAAATTGTGATGTGCATGGAGCCATGCTACTCCCCTGGGGACCTCAGGCAGAAATTGTGCCATGAATACCTCCCGAAGTGGCTCAGTGTGCTGAAAGACTGCACAGGCTGTACCAATCCTCCTTTAGAATGGTGTAGCCTACCCCCTTCCTCCTTTCTCCCCTCCTACCATTTAGTGTAACAGGGCTATTGATGGACTAGGGCCATAGTTCTGCTCTTCATCACCCCTACTCATCCCCACTGGGATGCACTGAAGCAACAGAGCCTGCTCTCAGCAAGTGTGCCAGATCCTTGCACAGGCCACACCAGGATGGGCTCCTTGTACACTCTCCCCTGCACTCTGGCCCTGCATAACTGGGTAGCACAAGTGAAATCCTGACTGAGATTCGCAGATGCACAAGATAAGAAACACTAAACTTTTCGGGCCATGATGACCCATGTCTAAATATGCTTAAACATGGACATTTCAGGGGGAAGGGAGTAACATGGTAATTGGGAAAATTCATGAACAAAGGGCATATCCTGTGCACCTGTGAAAAAACATGTATTCAGAGCCTACATACCACTGACGTGAAAGATGACTGACAGGCCAAAGGCACAGTCAATTAATATAAACTTGTGGTACTGCTGTCACATTCTTCCCAAAGGCAGGGGGGTTTGAATCTATGTAGATGGAACAGGAGCGCAGCCTTGCAAACGTGTGGCATATAAGGAGATAGGTTAAAATCTGGTACTTTTCCTATGTATCTCACTCGGGCGCCATGCTGCATTAGCTGCCCCACAGTAGCTGCACACAATTCCCTCTTTAAAAAGAGTTAATGCTGCAAAGATCAGCATTGACTCCCACACAGACTTGTTCTGGAACTCTGTCAGGTTGCTAGGGTAGCATGCTGTGTAGAAAGGCTGCTCCCTGGCAGTGTACCTTTCCCTTGGGCACATGGAGCCTCAGTTATGAAGTGTTCACACAGAGGGGCTTCTGTAGACTTAGGGGGAGCATGCTGCAAAAGCTCCGCTTCCCCTGGCCCAGGAGTTACAGGCCCTTTGAACTAGTTTTCTGCTTCTTTGCCCCTCACCATGCCAATCAACAGTGGAAGGGAGACTAGCCCAAGCTTCTCTAAATGCCTGTTTAAATTCTACCCTTTCTTTTGAAGATGGATGGATTTTAAAATTCAAACAAGGCCTGAACAGCAAAGCAATAAACCAAAACCTGCAAGTGGACTAATCTGTGAAAAGACAGTGGGACCGTGCTCGCTCCATTTCACCATCACTTGAGCTGTTAATGAATTTGTTTTCCCTTTTACATAAGCACATAATGACTATCTAAGAAATCAGAAACCAATTCCTCATTTTCACAATAATATACTTCCATTACTAAACTTTTTTTTTCCTCAATGGGGCAGGAGGGTTCCCCCACCCCAAACTCTCAATTCCCTTTACTGTCCTCATAATTCTTTAAAAACAAAGACAAAAACAAAACAAATACCCTCCCCCCGATCTCCTTTTTCTTTAAAGCCTAACATCAGAACAATGAGGGGAGGGGCTAACTAGGGGTCTCTCCAGATCAATCGGAACCACTGTTTTCATGTGTCATTATAGGGGTCACTAAAGAACTACACAAAGCACTGTACACCCACATTTCTAGAAGCTTTATGTTATCTCCACAGCATTTCCTGCTGGTCCAGAAGAAAAAGAATGAGATTGATACTCCTCTGTATCACTAGATTCCTGCACTGGTCCAATTGCCAAACATTTTGTGCACCTATAGGTATCAACACAGCTAAACTTCTGTATTTCGTAACTATTCCAGAGTAGTGCTGTGTACATTTCTAGGATCTAAGAGCGCTGAAGCAAAGCTGAGCAATTCTGGCATCCTAAGGAAGTCAGAGGTGACTGTCTTGAACAGCAAACAGGTACAGAAAGGGTGCCCTTTGATATACTGTATAAATCCTTTCAAATCCATGTAGTTAAAAACTGGTACTTGTCATATTTGTTTTATTGCTTAGCATCGTTGTTTTCTATTATGCTTAAGATACCCTTAACAAATATCCTCACAAGTATAGCTAAATTGGGATGAGAAGGTTAGAAAGATTTATAACATTGCCAGAACTGTCATGTAGGTAGTGAACAAGGAATGTTTCATCATAAGAACTGTGAGGATGTTCTATTTACCATTTCTTTTAAAGTGTACATCAATTTTTTACACCAAACTACAAATGTAAATTCCTTTGAGTCTCAAAACACAAATGATTCATAATACTTAGGGCAGTTATTTTGTCATAGCAAATTTTGGGGGTGAAAAAAACATATCTGAATTATGGCCAGTATTGACAAAAGGAAGGTGATATCAACATTTGTGAGTCCTCCAATGTTTTTCCTACATTTCCCTTCCTAGACCTAACTTGCCTGGGGAACAAGTTCCTCTTCGTCTGTTACCACTGGCCTCCCACACCCCTGTGTATGGGACATGCTGAAGGGACACCATCTCCCCCGCTTACATTCACTATGGAATGAAGAGTTGTGACAGAATCTCTTCAGAACTGCTGCAGGAGTTGTGTGGATAGGGCTGGCCAGAAAACAAGAATTCTGTTTTGCAAAAAAAAAAATCAAAATTTGTTTTTGTTCTTCATTGGAACCAAACTGAGACCTTTCCAAATTCTTCATGGAGAACCATGAACAGCCAATAGCCTGGTGGTCCAGGCATTCACCTAAGAGGTAAATTCCTGGCCTTCTTGATTCAGACTTGACCCTGAGTTTCCTATATCCCCAGTAAGTGCCCATTGCGCAGAAGAGACATCCTCTTTTCCTGGCCCAATGAATATTTAATTATTTATACAAGGTGGAGCAGCTCTAACAGGAGAGACTGAGAGACAACATAATACTGGTTCTATAGTAGAGTGGTTAGGGCACTCACCTGGGATGGGGGAACCTGAGAGTCAAGTCCAGAGTAGGGGCTTGGACTCTATCTCCTACATCAAGTGATTGTAATAACCAAGAGATATTGGCACTTCTGGAAGAGAGTTTCTATTTCATTTGGACTGGAAATTTCATTCTGGTTTTGACAAACTGGCATTTTCCAATGAGAAAGTGTTTTGACAAAAAATTCCTGACCAGCTCTAGTATGGATCCCAAAAGAAATATAAAGCAAAAGAGGGTGGGTGTGTGTGTGCTGAAATTCCCTTCCCAGAAGTCCTGCGGCAGGACTGACCTTCCAGAAGGAGCTTAAATAAGGAGAGGGAGGTGGCTTGGCAAACATGCTTCAGGAGGACATTCCATGCTATTTCACAGGGCAAAAATCCACATTATTACTCAGAGAATGACCCATATTATATGTAAGATATAGAGGAAACACAATTCAAACTTCAGCAGGTTTTCAGAATTGTGAATTTTTGATTGGGGAGGGAGTGTTCTACTATATATATATATATAGTAGATTAACACATTGACACTGCTGGGGAAACAAAACAATAAACATTCTTAAAACTGATGACATTCCCTTGTAATATCTAAATAAATATGATACCTAAATGTCAGCACCTAGTAATTATTCCACTCAAGCATCATCAGCAGCTGTTAATGTTTTAAAACTACAATAGATGACTCCAGTGATTTCAGAAACACAACAGAGTGATACTCTTACAGCTTATATCAGCAGCAGAGTTCAAGTGAATTATAGACTTGTCTTCCTTCCAGGGCCTCTATTAGCCTCTATTTTTAATTTAACACATATTAGAGATGGTGTTACACAAAAGCGAAATAGTGACATGCTTCTTAGGTGAAGTGTAAAACACAAATTTCAAAAGATCGTTTGTGCTTTAGGAAGCTTAGCTTCTAAGCAGTTTGCATCTTGTAGTGATTGTTTTCGGCCAGAAAAAGACACTTTCCAAGTTCCTTTCAGGAACTTAAATGTAAGTAGAGTCTTGACTTTACAGGCTTCATTTTCAGTTTAATCTCAACCAATTCCTGTTAGTATCCGTGGTTTCACTGTCACAATTATTTTGGGCTCTTACTGATGTCATTTAGACTTCCAGCTACCTGACTCCATTTGTGTAATGCCTGAAATGCCCCTTCTCACAGAACTCTTAGCCTATTCTTTACTTCTACTTTTTTCTTCATACTTCCTTTTTCAATTTCAGAGTGAGCAGCCCTGTCTCAAGTTCTGTGGCATCTTTCCAATACCTCCACCTTTTCTTTCTCTTATGTTCCTGCCTCTGGATGCTGTCTACATGAGGGGAAAGCAAGAACTCAAAACGAGATAGCTGTCACACATTAATCGTCTATAATAGGAGAGGATACATTAATTAAGAAGCAAGAACAAGGTTTTCACTCTCAGTCTGGTAAAGGAGGAGCTGGAGAAAGACAGATTGCTGCTTTTACATTTGTATTTTACAGAAAGCCAAGCCAAAGCTATTTTGCTTTAAGTATTTATCTTGTGGGCACTGTATAGAGTCTATCTTCCTGTCCTATTTCTTATTTTTATTCATTTGGGGCCAAATCCTGAATCTGCTGCTTGCATGAGCACAGAATTAGAGGCCTAATATATAACTGTGCCACCAATGCTGTAGATGGCAGTGTGGTCATCATAGATGGACCAGCTTCTTCTGATGTTCTTGCCTGGGGATAGGATGGTGCATTTCTGGCTGAGTAACAGTAACAGAGTGTCAACCAGTTTCCCCCTAGCGACAGAGCCAGAGTGGACTAACAGCTGGGAAAGTGCAGGGGCCCATTAGGGGAAAATGCCTTTTTCCCAGCCACCTCTTGGTCTCATTTTGTAATCTCAATTTGTAATAAAAACCAAACAAATATGATGCATTGCTCCTTAAATCTAGAGGTAGGACTGTTGAACACCATCCTCCCATTTTTCACAAACAAGACAGTGTGACCCCCTGCACATCTAAACTATATGTTGTACATAGCTAAATTGCAATTATACCCAGTCTCCCTGTTACCAAAACTGGGGCAGAGCCCCCATAGCTATTCATTACACTGGAAATACCTTTGACTATGCAAAAGCTTGATCATCCACACTCATTCAATGTCCCCATGACATTTGGATAATCAAGACTGTTCTGTGGTTGGCAGTATATTAATACACATGGAGAATTTCTTCCAAGGAGTTCTCTTAATTGAATATATTACTGGTATAAAATTTTTCATAAATTGCCACCATGGAATGAATGATGATTTGTAAGCACAAAGGTAGCTTGACATATTTAGCCAATAATGAATTCATGTGAAGCTTGACTGATAGCATATGATGGTTTTTCTATTTTTAGAAGATTTGTAACGAGAGCTTGTATGGGATGTTTAATTGCACTCCCACCTTGTTATACATAGAAAGGCCACAATTTAATTTGGACAAGGGCATTTTCTTACTAGAAAATTAGGATTTTGTGGTTTCATATCCACTAATTAGGCTGACCAGATGTCCCAATTTTATAGGGACAGTCCCGATATTTGGGCCTTTTTCTTATATAGGCGCCTATTACCCCTCACCCCATCCTGATTTTTCACACTTGCTATCCAGTCATCCACTAATATGTATTTATGACTTACCTACCCCCTCAACCTCTCTGTCAGGCAAAATGTAGCCAATGGATCAGGACAATTTTTGTCAGTAATGACTTTAGTGATGCCAATTGTGCAGGTCATATAGGATCCTTTATACATGTATCTGAACTCACCAAACACACAATCCTCGAGCAATGATGTCACCAAAAATATCACTGACTGTACTACATAAGACAGATGGAAATGTAGCTGACATTGCTTACCTTGACAAGGACCCCTCCAAAACTTAAAATTCCTTTACAGTGTATCTTTGTTACATAAATGAAAAAAAAAAAAGGGAACAAGCAACCCAAAGCTCCTGTCACCCCAAAACAAATAAGAACAATCATGAGCTAAATCATGATCCCCTGCTCAACAGACCCCTGGAGGGAAATCTTTGTGAAGAAATATCCATGAAGATTACCATGAAGAGACTACCCTGCAGCATTCTATTGGGAGGGCAGGGTTTAAGTTCCTGTAGTAAAGGTTAGAAAGCCCGCCCCTATATCCTGCAGATCCCCTGGGATCCATGGCGAGCAAGGGCCATCCATGAAAAAGTGTTGTGCCCCATGCAGAATATGGCCCCTGGTGG
This sequence comes from Chelonia mydas, assembly GCF_015237465.2. Lineage (NCBI taxonomy): Eukaryota > Metazoa > Chordata > Testudines > Cheloniidae > Chelonia > Chelonia mydas. Next base: position 103,096,886 of record NC_057852.1, read on the forward strand.
CCCACCCACTTGCTCTTTGGTACTCTAGCTCCATTCTGATATACTGATCTGGCCCTGAGTACATGTTTGAGCACACACACAAATATGTGTGTGTGCATATACACACATATGTATCCTCATCAGGGATGACAAGTAAGCAAGACTTCACTGTAGTAAACCCCAGCATACCAGGGAGCACAGATGACCGAGTACAGAGGAGTAATTAATCTGTACCAAAGACCAGGAGCAAAGAGGGAATGAAAGACTGTGATTCCCTAAACTCACTATGCATTGTGACTCACTCAGCACTTGTGATTTTATATCTATATAAATGCACAGAACATCCTTAGAAAGAAGTCGCTATTCTGTGAGCAGAGGGAACCCTGCTCTGGCAGAGCTCTATGTGGCCTCAGAAGGGGTATCATTCACTAATGTTTGGGACCCTGCTGAAGCTCCATGAGTTTGGTGTTCTAGGAAATTTTGAGGAAAGGGGGGAGGAGTTGTCCACATTACTCTATCATTCCCAGCTGACCCTGCTGATTTCTGAGTAATCCAGAGTTTAATGTTGCTTGTCAGAAGTGGTAACTTCTTCTGGGTCCACACTACAGCTGCTTCTGTGCAACTGATGGGGAGCTGTCAATGAAAACACAGCTTTAGCTGGTGTTATGAGGAGTCCTGAGTGGCAGAAAAGCTCCTCCCTGGAACCAGAGGCTCCTTTTCCTGTGAACCCACCAGAACTGGAAGGCTGCGCACCTACCTATTCCATAGGCTGCTAACCCTCCCTCTTCTTCAATTTGATGGATATCTCAGTTTCCAGAAATGTGACAGAATTCACAGTAGTGTCAGTCTTTCCTAGGCTTTCTGTCACTCTCCCACAGGTATTTCATAGAAAGATTAAGATTCAATTGAAAGTGATTTGTACAGTTACTAAAACAACATATCAATTAACATAATGGCAATATGAATGTGATTAACTGAAAAACATATTTCTACAAACCTCCTGTGGAAAAAGTATTATGTTTAAAAGACTGTTATGGCCATCTTTTGTTCATGTTTGAACCAAATTAATTAAGGGGTATGAGACACTCCCCTGCATGGGCTACATCATCAAAGTTCTCAGCCTGGCATGGGACCACAGCCTCTATGGGACTCCAACTCACCCTCCATTGCAGGTCAGGAATGGTGAGTGGGCAGAGACTTCAATCCAGGAGCCCCCAAGACATAAGCCAGCACAGATGGGCAAATATATAGAGAGAATTAATCTGCACCACACAAAGGTCCGGTGCAAATTACTTCCCCTCCTGGAGCAAAAGGGGGACCAAAGACTAAACTGTGATTCACTGAACTCACTGTCCAGGGTCTGTTGCAAACCCAAAATCTCTAAGGTGTTGGACACTAAAGTTTATTATACACTTTTATTTTTAAAGTGAGTGTTAATATCCTTATTATTGTATAGTACTTGGTGCCATAATAACAAAGTAGTATAAAATAGCATATAAGAAAGTGGCAACAGATAAGAAAGTAATAAAAGTTAAATATTGGAATATGCATGATTCCAAAATTCAAAAGACAAAGCCAGAGTGGTGGTGAGGTGACAAGAAACATACTGGGTGAAGAATGAAATGGGGGAGGGGAGAGAAGAGACAGAAAGGCAAGAAAGCAAAGTATGAAGAGGGCAAGAGTTTTAATAATCTTGTGTTAATAACTTCAGTTTGTATCTATCTCTATATCTATATACATATATATGCAATTCCATCTCAGTGTTCTGGTGACATTAACACATCACTCTAGCTTGGCTCCTTATGATTCTCTCAGTGGAATTACAACATTACTAAGATCCCATATTTCTTAGATTAATAGAAAGTGATAAATCGATTTACAGCCTCAAACATTATTTTCCTCTTTCTTCCAGAATGGTGCTCCAGAACTGATCTGTTGCTGAAATTAATATGGGCAGATTCAGTAAACTGGATGCATAAAATTTCTCTCATCAGTCTTAAAACCAAAAATAGGACATATAAGGAACTCTCACTATAACTCAGTTAAGTTCTAATTCTTGGAGCTTGATTCTCCACTACCGTCATTTCAACCTGTGCAAAGTGGGAGTAAAAAAAAAAATACCATTTTGATCTGATGGTGTTATACACCCACTTCACACAGGGGCAAATTACTACACAAGGTGGAATTCAGTGGAAAGTCTGGCTCTTGGCGTTTTATCCTACAAAACTGTAATTTATAGCTATGAAACATAAATATAAAATTATCAAAATATTTATATTTATTTTCTTTCTACTCCATCTGTCAAACAGTGAAATAACCAGTAAAGTTTACCATATCCCACTGTTTGCAGCTTGAATTAACTGAATAAGAGTTTGACCAGGGTAAAAGACCAGCAAAAGACTTACACAGACTCTCCCTCATTAGCTTTTGCACAACAGTGAACAGAAAGCTATGAATGCACAGTACTATGAATAATAAAACATCTGTGAATTACATAATGACACTAAGTAAGTTCCAAATGGTATGCATACATTAACCCCCACATACAAGCTAGTACTTATTTAATACAAAATGAGCAAAAAATAATGGTGTTTCTGAAAGTCCTTTGGAAGTCCATTATGTTATCCAAATCAAATATATTGTCCTAAGAAAAGTAATGCAATTGTTATACAATAATAAAAATAGTCAAATCAACCATTTTAAGTGAGATATAGAGATATCTTTGGGAAATCTACTGACATTAACAAAATAGTTTAAAGCATTTCACTTTTTCATGTTGTTTTCAACTCCTAGCAGGTACAAAGAAGAAAGGTAATATGAGGAGGTTTTATGTCTTTTATAGCACAATATTTTCATGACTATTGTCATTACTTTTTAATACAGCTACAGAAAAGTACATTCAACATGCTGGCAGAAGCAGTTTCTGACAACCGATGTCATCCTCTCTTTGTAATAAAGAAGACTGCACACAGACTGATTGGAATTCTGTGTTACAGAGGACCCAACAGTTGGCCCTGGCAATAAGCTATTAGAAGATCTGCATTCCTGTCATTAGATCTACTGAGTAACTTGCTTTTTTTGTTGCAACAAAAAGTACATTCCCTTTTCAGGAGCTACAGTAGTCCCTTGACAGCATAATATAGTGACATATCAATAGCCACAAAGTGGATTCAAAATTATGAGTACTCTACGGCATATTACTCCTCATGGCTCATTCAGGAACAGTAGCAGGTTTGTTTGGTTTTTTTTTTATCACACTGATGGCTTCGGACATTGATTTGACCTCTCCAAAGATTTAAATGAATTTTCCTTTTAATATGATTACACTTTTCATTTTGGTCTCCTAGAAATTAGCTGCATTTTTAATTAGTGAAAACCTGAAATTCAATCAAAAATGCAGAATATACTGTTTGTCTCCTAATAGTTTCATGTCAATACATGAAAGAATGGGTCTATAGCATCGTTCCCAAAAAGAAGTAGAACAGTGGTTACCCTCTGTTTAAATATGCCCCTATCTAATATTTACATAGTGTCAGCTACATTACTAGTTAGTTTACCAGACTAAGACTTTACCAGACTGATCCAAAGCAACAGAAATTAATGGGGAGCCATTCTATTTACTTAATGAGCTTTGGATCAGGCCCTAATCCATAACACCTCCTATTCTGACTCATAATGCTCCAAACCATTGCCTCATGATTACAAGTTTCAAATGTTCTAAACTCCAGGTAGGTCAAGGTGTACAGGGATGAATGGGAGGTTGGTCCAGCTCAAGAACTGCGGTTTTGGATTTACGAAGTCAACAGATGGCCTCAGACAATGTGGATTTAAACAGATATTATCCTTATATTAAAACAATTCATGACTGAGGCTATAGGTAAACCTCAGCTATATAATTGATCTTGGCCTAGAAATAATTGAAGACTGCTCCTCCACGTTACCATATGGACAACATTTTTTCCTCCTATTAGATTATGGAAGGGCTATAGCTACTTATAATATTGCAGGTATCTGATATCGCCAGTACTAATCTGAGTAAGATCATAGATGAGGGAAAGCTGATTGGCAGCCTCCCAGTTTTACCAATTCCAAATTTTTTCAACAGAATTTATTGCATTTTAAAATTGAATATAAAAAGATTTCTTATGAAAGATGCAGTGATAAATGGATTTTTCTGTTGTTTTTCTTTTTAAAAAAAACAATCATTATTCAATACATTTTCTGATAGCCTAAAGTTTGGAATAAGTTTTAAGCCTAAAATAAAATGAAGTAATACGTACAGGTGCAATGAAATTTTGAAAGCATACATTGAGTTTTTAGGTGCATGCGCATTAAAAAGTCTGCTGATATACAGAAAAATAAAATACATGCAGTGAGTGGGGAATTCAGTATCAGGTGCCAGTCACTGATGTCTCTTCCTGGGACTAGAATTCCAACTGCAATTTCTTGCCTGGATATGGCAGACAGGGAAGCCACCATGGCAGCTGTACAGTCTCTGATGCACAGGCAAGAGAGATGATACAGATGTCCAGGACCTCCCCACCTGCTGCCTGAATTCACACTTGCACTAATTAGACAGTGGTTATCAGAGGACATAGATGGTCATCTGAATATCTGCTACATGGTACTTGTACTTAAGGGTGGTATTTTCAAAAGTGTCCAGCATTGGCCCAACTCAGAATTAGGCCAATGCTGAGCATTCTTTGAAAATCCCACACTAAACGTATATCCTATGTACACTGCAATTGCTATTTTAATCACTTTCTGGCATGGTCCAATACAGACTCTGTTGGAGATTCAATAGGATTGAACTCAGTACATGAATCAGCAACAAGGGGGTTTTACCATGTTTCTGACATGTAAGACAAAACTGAAGTTGTTACCATTTTTTCAGCCATGCTGTGCCATTTCCCTTCTTTCTAATAAATGACAAATCAGAACTTATTATTTAGAAAAAGACAGAGCTGAATTTATTGTGCTGTAGCTTTAGATCCAGATTATTGAACTCTGAAATGCAAAAGCACTCCATATTTTTAGAACAATAATGTATAAGAGCTTTGCATATATTAAGGGCCTAATCTTGAATGGAAAAACTTCAACTGACCTCGAAAGGAGCATGAATTGTTCCTATTTAATTAATCCTCACAATGACTTGTGAGGTAAGAAAATATTTTATATCAATTTTATAGCTGGATTAATTGAGGCACAAAAAGCTCAGGTGACTTGTCCCAGATCACACAGCAATTCAATGTCATCATTAGAAAGGTAACACAGGATTCCAGATTCCCATTCTCCTGCTCTATATACTAAACCACAATATTTTACATTACATAATTAAAGAAAGCATAGGTTAACTGAAGATGCCAAGAGTACAATTTATTTTACTGAGGTAAGTACTAACATTGAAATCTAACTATCGATACTTACATAGCAGAGATCAGAAATAACTAAAGGAGCTTTAGACAATTATTACACTCAATGCATTTCAAAAGTTTTCAGTCTTATTTTAAACCTTGCTAATTTATCACCTTCTTTGATAACTTAAGGTACAGAATTCCATAAAAGAGGGGCCTTGACATTAATGCCTGACTTCCTGCAGTTTTAAGCCATATGTATGGAAAGCAATCCTTCATCCTGATGTTATAATTATAGCCAAAAATTCAATCTCATGAGCACTCAGGAGCCATTTCACCTAAAACCTGCAATGTTGAGAAACAGTGCAAATTTGACAAAAATCATCATACTATGATCACACGTTTTCAATAGAGTCAAAATCTGTGCGGTTATCAGTGAGAATGATTCAAACAAAGCAAACAAAGGAAGACTGCATTGCAGTACTCCACACATGACATAAGACATCATGATGTTAAAAATTCAGTGTAGTTAAAATCTAATGCCATATTCTGAAACCATACTATGTTCCTTAAGTGAAAACCTGCTTCTTTAATAATGTAGCTGTTGTTGATATTGAACCTTGATTTTTTTTATTCTTTGTATATTATTCATTATTTAGTGACAGTTATCAACGTGCTTAACACCATAAAACTTGTTCCAACAAGTTTACAGTCTATGGCCTCAATCCTGCAAAGACAGATACACATGCTTAACTATGACTTCAATAGTATTATTCTAATGTGTACAGATAATCATAGGTACAAATCTTTGCAGGGTCAGGTCCTGAATCAGATGCATAGACAATATATTTCAGACAATGAATTGAATCCAACTCCTAAATTCCTTACCTTAGATCTTATCATGCAATCTCCATCCTCTAAGAAACCAACAACAGTAATTTTTGATTTGACGCACAGCAAGGCACGAGATACCATGGTGTTGAGTATCATGGGCACTCTTCACCACATTATTTGTGTCTTTTTCTCACTCCAATCTTGAGGCTTTCTATCTTTATTCCACCTGTACATGGAATGATCTCCCAACCCCAATGCACCAAACATCTCACTCTGCTTATTCTAATAGATACTAGATACCCATTTCTTCCACAATCCCTGCAAACGATAACACACATGAGCCAAATGTCTTCGCCAACCAACATTTCAGAAGAGAAGAAAGTAAGATAGAATTATGTTTTAATTCTAATTAAACACCCTCCTCTGGATCCCCTAGTGTGGCATGTCTGTCTTTTAGAATGTCACTTCTCAGGGCAGAGACTGTGTTTATCTGTGGCTCATACAGCACTGAGCGTATAATCAACACTTCAATAATAATAACAAATTAATTACTTCCCTGCTGAACTTTTTCTCCATTTGCAGGAAGACTTCAGCCTGTAGTGCTGTCAATTCCATCACCTTTCGCACGCTCTAAAAACTCAGATATAAATAAATAAACCTACCATCTTTGAGACGAGCCAAAAAGTTTAACTTTCAGATTCTTCACTAATAATAAATTGTTGGAAAAAAGTGGGCAATCTATAACTATTTGTCTTAAATATAGCATTTTAACAGTACAACAGCCTTGGATGAAAGTGCGCTGAAGGATATATACATCACTATACCATCTACATAACGACAAACTATTATTCCTTCAAATAATTAGGCCAGGAAGCAGTTTATAGATGTTAAGCAAACTAGGACCTGCTCTGAAAGCCAGTGAGACTTGACTCAATAATCTCCCTCAGTTTAAATGAAGCCATTGCAGTGGATATAAAAAAATCTATATTATTATTTTATTTATGTATAGACATTTTCATGGCCCTCGTTACCATCGCCCTCACAAAAAGTAATGGATTGACACTCACAATGGGGAAGTGTTGTTATTCTCCGTTTTACAGATGGGAAAACTGTAGCACAAAGAGAGGACTTGCACAAGATCACAGTGGGTATTGGTGGCAGAGCCAGGAATAGAATCCAGATCTCCTGATTCCCAACCCTGTGTCTGTAAACACAAGACTATACGTCTTCACATTTTGATGCTAGTAAAATGAGAACATGCTTTATCTCTTGATATTCATCAGTGGCTCCAAGTTAATTAAGTGAGATATTTCAAGTCAAACAACATAAACCATGTTAGATGATGTTAAACTTTCAACAGGAACTTTTCTTTTTAATTTTAGGTTCAATCACTAATAAAAGGAATGGTCAGACTGTGACTCAGATGACAGGACTGCACAATGGTATTACTCTTTATGTGGTCTACCCAGATCTTGAGTCCAAAGGCATATATGACTAGGTGCAGTTACTCGCCCATTTACTCATTCTCCAGAGCAGATGGCTGGGGAGTGGGCAGACAGGGTGGGGCCACACCCTATACTCTTTGGCCTGTACCACTCCCCACCACTCTTGGGCCTATGCAACAGTAAATTACTACCCCTTTAGGAGCCAGAAGAAAAAGCAGGGGGGAAATCATGATGCAGAGATGTATCTCTGACTCACAAAGCCTGCAGGGCTACTCCGAGGGTGGTGTAGCTTACATAACACCCCCTGCTCACAGCTGTGCCTAAAATAAAAATCTAGCCTTAATTTGTCCATTCAATATCCATGAAGTAAGATTATTTGCGTTAATTTTGGCTCTCATACAGTTTCAAATTAAATAAAGTATTTTTTGTTCCATAAGCCAATTTCACATCTTGCCACCTTCCTGAACATAAACACAGCACATTGGGAAACATGTAAATGAAGGATTAAACCAAATAAAATGGATTATATGACATAAGTTTTATTTCAATGAAATGAAATACAAAACATTTTCTCACATACACATTTCAAATGTTCGGTTTCTCTAAGAATGTTCCCACTAAAATGCTGGATTTCCTTGGTAAGCCTTTTTTGTAAATACATTTTTCTATGGCATTAAAGCACAAAAGATAGTGCCTCTCTTAGTTTTGCTATTGTTTTTGTTTGCTTTCATTTCCGCATGGTTTGAGAGTAATCCTTTGTGTAAAATAGTTCCTACAATGTTATTTGATATACAAATCATTTGAGGAAGTCAATTAATTTGTGTGTTGACCAAGTGATCCTTTAAGACCACTTTGGCCGGATGAAACATATATTCATAGATGAATTACATTATTTCAGCTGCATTTCTATAGTTCCTATTCACCTCTTGCTTCAAGTACATAGTTCATACAGTAAAATGAAAATCTCTCCTCCACAGCGAGTGATGTTGCTGTAACCAAAGGAAAGGTGCCAGGAAGTCTAAAAAGGTTGTTTGCACCTGGCCTCTCCTTCTTTCATTGCCTGCTTCTCCAATATCAACTTGAGTGGAAACTTGACCATGGTGACCAGATTGCCTTTCTATCTCCCCTGAATGGATTGCACCAACAGGATGGCGGCAACATCATGTACACTCATGTTACCTTCTAGTTAAAGTGCCGGCAGGACTTAAAAGAGGTTACCAATATCATCCATGGCTACTCCTGTTTCCTTGTTGAAACCCTGAGTTGTTCTAATGCACCCCCCAAAGATTGACTTGAAAATGGACTTCATTTCTATGTTAACATAAAATCATGGAATATTAGGGTTGAAAGACACCTCAGGAGGTCATCTAGTCCAACACCCTGCTCAAAGCAGGACCGACACCAACTAAATCATCCCAGCCAGGGCTTTGTCAAGCCCCCCTTAGAAACCTCTAAGGATGAAGATTGCACCACCTCCCTAGGTAACCCATTCCAGTGCTTCACCACCTTCCTAGTGAAATAGTGTTTCCTAATATCCAACCTAGACCTCCCACATTGCAACTTGAGATCATTACTCCTTGTTCTGTCATCTGCCACCACTGAGAACAGCCGAGCTCCATCTTCTTTGGAATCCCCCTTCAGGTAGTTGAAGGCTGCTATCAAATGCCCCCTCACTCTTCTCTTCTGCAGACTAAACAAGCCCAGTTCCCTCAGCCTCTCCTCGTAAGTCATGTGCCCCAGACCCCTAATCATTTTTGTTGCCCTCCGTTGGACTCTCTCCAATTTGTCCACATCCCTTCTCTAACGGGGGACTCTGCACTTGTCCTTGTTTAACCTCATCAGATTTCTTTTGGCCCAAGCCTCCAATATGTCTAGATCACTCTGGACCCTATCCTTATCATCCAGCAAATCTACCTCTCCCCCCATCTTAGTGTCATCTGTGAACTTGCTGAGGGTGCAGTCCATTCCATCATCAACATTAATAAAGATGTTGAACAAAACTGGCCCCAGGACTGACCCCTGGGGTACTCCACTTGATACCAGTTGCCAACTAGACATTGAGCCATTGATCACTACCCGCTGAGCCCGACAATCTAGCCAGCTTTCTATCCACCTTATAGTCTACTCATCCAATTCATACTTTTTCAACTTGCTGGCAAGAATACTGTGGGAGACCGTATCAAAAGCTTTGCTAAAGTCAAGATAAATCATGTCCACATGATTCATGATCTAGAGGTTTTTCTTACTGATCCTTGCTCATTTGTTCCAGGAGAATCTGAAGGGTGAATGACAGGGAGGGTTACCTTCTAGTTAACGTTTTTAAAGGGCTACTGCTCAATTCAGAATATGTTCCTTCTATGATGCACATGGACTATTAAGTCTGAGGTATTTGTTGTTCACATTGCAACTAGATGGAATATAGTTCCTTACAGTGAAACCTGATTGCCATGACCTCCTTCCCTCAAACATTTGCACGGGTTTGGGAACATATGTGATAAGAATGGTCCTGTTGGGATCCAGGAAGTGGGTGGGCAGAAGCCCGCCCACTGCTAAAGGACCTCCCCGCAGCCTAAGGGGAGGATCCACAGGTCCAGGATACTAAATAATTGCATGGGACAACTAAGGAGATAACAGGAACGGGAGTGAGGTCACAGGGCTAAATGAAGGGAACTGGACAGGGACACCAAGCAGAGAACCCCGGACAGCGCCCACTGCTCCTTGAAGGCATCAAGGGAGCCAGCGGATGCTGCCCACAGGAACTCGGCCCGGATGTGTGAACGGACTGAGGAGCAGAAATAGGCCCCACAGCTGCAGGAAACCCCGTCGGCCAACCTCCTCTCCCTGGTTTTGTAGATGGCCATTTTGGCCAGGGCTAGGAGGAGGCTGACAAGGAGGTCCCGCGACTTTGTGGGGCCATGGATAGGGAGTAAATAGAAAAGAAGGTGAGGGGAAAAGTGCAACCAAAACCATAATAATATATGTAGGAGGGGCCGCAATAGGGGCTGCAATCTGGCGCACTTTAGATAAACGTGCGCCAGCGTCTCCCTCATGCCGCACAAGGGGCACGTGTCTGGAAGTGGAGTGAACCACGCCAAGTACATGCCCATGCTCACGGTTCTGTGAAGGAGCCGCTAGCTTACGTCCCCTGCAGGCCTCAGGACCAGGTGGAATATAGGCTGGCCTACCAGGGCTCCTCACCCTCCAGAGGTGGCAAGAGGTCCTGCCACTTTGTGTCGGGGCAGGACACGAGGGTGAGGACGTGAAGAGTGTGGAGTACTTATCACTTATCTGATAAGAATGGTGGTGGGAAGAAATGATACGCAGGTGGAGCTTACTGCTGTGCACAGGAACCAAGCCTCTTTCAAGAAAACATGTTCCCCAATAAATATAGTTTCGGGGTTGGAGGTTGCAGTTTCAGGTTGCAACATATCTACATCCAGGGCACATGGTGGATGCCATCCAGCTTTATCATAAAACACAGTTTATACTGGTGCCTGGTAATTTTTTCAGTTTGAATTGCTATATTTCATTAACAGTTGTGTCCTTGTCCTTTAGTAACTACCAGTATGTTGTGCTTTATCAGCAAGAAAGAGACGTGGTCTGTGTACAAGAGTGGTGCCCAGGAACTACTAATTTCAGATCTGACATTGATTCCCTCTCTAACTTTAGAAAGATACTTAACACCTCTGTCTCATTTTCGCCATCTGAAATACTTGCCTGTATCAAATAGTTGTTGTGAGGATTAAACAGTGGATATTTTAAAGCACTTTGAAAAATGAAAAAGTGATATGGTAACTGGTTATTGTTAATATAGAATACAAAACAAACATGCAGGGTCTGTATTCCAACATCATATATTTTTATTTTTTGAGGTTAAAGGTAAAAAATTAATGGCATGAATTTCATAAAACTTTTTTTTCACCCTTTTTATTTCAATTTTAGCTGGCTAAAACTTGGCATTCATCATGGTGTTATTAGGTTAAATTGAGGGTGTTTTAAACATAGAAGAGTACTCAGATAGGGGAAGAAAATGCTTAAGGGAAAGGAATGTTGAGCCAAATCTGAAAACTTAACTATCTCCTTGTGTTTGGCAGCTCAAGACTGCAAAGGTCCAAAAAGCATGAGCTGAAATTGCTAGGAGGTAAACTGGTAGCCAAATGTCTTTCCTATGATTGATAGGTCTTGTTCTGACTCTGGGAGCTGCAGATCGAAGGAAAACCCAATGCTGGAATCATAAACCAATGTATGACGTAATTTGATTGTTATTTCAGATATTTTCTGACCTGTTCTAACTGAAATAAATGGCTTAATTTTAAACAATGAAATTGTGTAGGCATGTTGATAGTTTGGCATAGGGTAATTTGGGGCATCCATCACATACAGTACTATATTATTAATGTGGTAATTTTTAGGGACTTTTCATATTTGCAAGTTACCCTTTAACATTTAGAATTGTGTAGAAACTAGAAATAGTTATTCATGTAAAGAAAATGTTCCCTAAATGCAATGTCAAAAGTCAAATATAATGTCAGTGTCATGGTACAATAGGTTCAAGTTATTCTCCTCTAGAGAAGAGAGATAATGTTGAGCTCATAAGCAGGCATAACATGTATATCTTGCATAAATGTAGCTCCTGCATGAGAGATTGAAAAGCTATTCTTTACGAGCTCAGCAAAACATAGTGTACCATACAATTCCCAAAGTAAAATCAGTGCTGGGTTGAAGCATGGTAGGTGATGAGTGGCTGAACCAAGCCTCTATGCTTATGTGCCTTCCTTCTTCCTACAATGGAGCTTGCAATAGGGTTTGGTACAGAGGCTTTTTAATAAACCAGATACATCTCAATAGGAGCTTTTCAGATATTTAATTGACTTTCACAAAAATATTTTTTTTATTAAATTATGTTGTTCATTCCTAGGCTAGAATGCAGTCTAGCTGGTGGTATTCTGTCTCATTTTAGTCTTTAGTTTAGGTTTGATGAATGGCTTGGCAAAGTGACTATTACACTTAAGGCCATATTATTTTCTTGATTCACAGACAGAATTGCCATTGACATCAATGGGATTGTCTCTGTGGACTGAGGGCAGAATAAGGTCCATAGAATGATAGCTAGTAGGGACATGAAAGAAATCTTTTGCTACCCAACCTGACTTCCCCAACAAACACAACTTCCTACATCATTCCCACTAATGGCTTATCTAACCTACTTTCGAATGTCTGTAGCAATGATGTATCCCAACTTCTGTGGCAACCTGTTAGTGACACTTATTTTTCCTCAATGGTATGGTCTGAGGGGAAAATAAATATACAAATAAAATGGTATGTATAGCTACACCCTGTTCACTTTAATCATACAAGTAGTCCCACTGGCATTAACTGGATTACTCATGTGTACAAGGCAGGTTGGATTTGGCTTTGAAAGCCCTAACTGAAACCCTCAAAAGCTAGAAAATGAGATAGGTATGAACCAGGCTCTTTTTTCCTCTATCTGCAACAATACTAGGTAGAAAGTGGAATTTCGCTTGTCACAAATAAGCTCTTGCTTGCTCATTCTGACAGGAAAAAGACATTATCCAACAATGAAGCAGCAGTAGGAGGTAAGAAGGAAAGGAGCAGTTGTAAAAAAGCTATATCACTTGTAATTCTGAAATTCACAGTCTTGCAAGTTGATGTCTTACAGGGAAAAGATCTTCCTTCATTTGGCCTCCCACTGTTTTGCTGACCTTTCCCCATTGGAGCGGTAGCAGGAGGCAAAAATAAAAGTGGTTTTATTCCTTGTGAGGCACTTGGCTGCTAAACACTGTGAATCTGAAAATTACAGCAGTTGTGCAATATTTCTTCAGAACTCCTCTGCTGGTAATCATTCCTGAGCAAAAAATTAAGACTAGAAAAACAGAAGAACATTAAACACCAAAGACCAAATTTTGATCTCAGGTGTACTGGTGTAAATCCAGCATAATTCCAGTGGGATCATCAGAGTTATGCCAGACTTACAGTGTTGTATCAGAAATCAGAATCTGGTAACAGGTGTTCAGCATTTATCTTTCCTCTTCCCAGCTAAAAGAACTATGTATTTCCCTTTGTATTTCACTTATTTGCATCAGTATGTTTTATTCAGCATTACTTGAAGCTTTTGTTGTGTTTCCATATCAATGAGTTCACAAAAAACCCTTCAAGGTTAAATAAACAAAATAGGTATATAAAAATATGAAGCAAAACAAAAATGAAGAAATTGATTTTTTAATTTTAATTTTGCCTATTGATTTTGCTCACAGAAAATAATCAATACAGTAGAAGTGTACAGACTTTGAAGTTTGATGATATATTCTTAATACAATAAAGAGGCCAAAACCTCTCCCAAATCATTAATTCTAAGACTTGAAATTGACTACAAGTGGAGAAAGAGGCAGACCACAAGTTCCCAAAAGATAAACACGAAGGGTGATATAATTTGGAGCTAAATGCATAGCAATCAAAAGGGAAAATGTGATCTTTAGCTCTGTACTCCAATATCAGAAAAGGCATATTGTGAAAGCAAGAGATAGACTATATGTACCATTTATTATTGAATACAATATCGTTTCCGCATACAACTGCACCAGATTTAGACCAGAAATTCAAAAAAGTCCAAGTTACACCTTACAGCTAAGCAAACATTTTGAAACATTCATTAATACTTAAATATCCCTGTTTTCTGTTATTTATGATGAAGATGGGTTATATGAATGAAATATTATTTAGGGACAGAGTAGTCAGCCTCTTCACCCTGTAAAAGACATAAACCAATATGCTAACTTGGTGGTGTCCCAATATTTTTTTTAATCTCTTGGGTACCAAAAAATATAGCCTTTGTTTTTATTTGATATATTTATCGTAATAGGGACTAGAAATGCAAAGGGGATCTCCCTATCATGCAGTTTTTATTTAATCAAAATGAAAAGCCTTTCTTTGTACAGTTATTCAAATCAAGGAGATTTCATTTGATTTCATATCAAATACTTAAGAGTTTCTTATCCATTTGGATTAGTCTATGTTTATCAATTAAAGTACAAAATTTCAATATGCAGGTTGATGGTTGATGGCTGATTTCTGAGTTCTGTGATAGGACCATTTAACACATTTTGGTTTCTTCTGCATATCTACTTTAAATGCCTCATGAAGTCATTTTTCAGCAAAATCCAGGGAGTCTGAGTCTTCTCACCTCCTCAAGTAGCTCAAGGTTTCTAAATGATGAGATTGTGTCTGGTTTTCCAGGAATTCAATTCTGAGGTATTGTTTCCATGTTCTTTGTTCATCTAGCACATGCTCAAAGTTATTTTTTCTACATATAACTGATTGCTTATGTCAAGCATTGAAAATTCAACCCCATCCACACTCCTCTCCCAGTTATTAACTGAAGCAATAATCTGATCAAATTCAGTTTCAAAATTTCTGTCCTCTCAAACACAGATTGAAGGGGAAAAGGTTGTGTCCTCCATTTCATACTCCTAAGTAAGAAGGTATTTGATCCTGTTCCTCGATGGATGATGATTTCAGCTTACAAAACCTTTCTCACATCCCTTCTTTTTTTCTGTTTTGGAATCTTGAATCAGCTCAGTGCCTTCCCAAATACATCCAAGAGGTAATTTCAATCTCTTGTTTGCACAATGTTTGTTTATCTGTTTTGAATAATTCTAAAGTTCTTGGGTTTTTCATTCTTATTTTTAAAAAAGAACTTTGCTTTGCACATCTTCTTTATTCTGCAGTCACCCTGCCCCCTGGGAATCGATTTCTTAATATGACAGTAAGCAGGTTTTACATGTTTTATGATCCAACATACATTAAAGTTGGAGCTTTATTTATAAATGTTTCACTTACGAGCACATACATTCATTTTACACGATTCCTCAATGTGGCCAGGGGGCTGCGTAGTCTGCACTGTATCCACCTACAAAAAATACAAAAATATATGTCTGCTTACCGGGATGTGAGCAGGGCTTAGCTAACCTAACCCTACAGCATGGATTTTATACCTGAGCAGAGAGAATCCTCTTCTCTCCATTAGGTCCAAGCATATTTCATAAGATAACTATATCACAATGAAAACAGTTATAACAATTTGTATACTATTTACCAATACATTGGCAATTTAAATCAAGTGCAAAAAGTCCAGTATTAGGTTGGTTTTATGGTGTATGATAGGAGAAATATACTAAAATCTGTATTCCTTCATATCCTTAGTTGTTGTTGTCATTGAACATGCTTCATCATAGAACAAGAAACAATACGAATCTTCCAAGTATCAGTGACAAACACAGCTTTCTCTTCCCAAATGATGGACTTAATAATACCAGTTGTCTTAGATTAGCAAAATCTAGAAAGGGACTCTTACAGAAAAAAAAAAAGCAACTGTACAAGACAAAGTCTGAAAAACAGCAATATCCTGGAATTCTGCTTGTACAATGCTGTGAACATGTAAAGGACTGTGAAAGTGCTGGCTATTAAGTATCACTATTATACTACAGGATGGACATAAAGAAAATGAAGCATTAATGGTTTTTTTGAAGTGCTGTGATCAATATGTTGATGAGATAAATGATGCAGTAAAAATACATTCATGCCTAATGCTAAAAGAAAGCAGCTTTCCGATACATCGTTCAAGAACAGCTCTTAAAATATTATTCAAGAAAAATGCATGTTCATGAAAATACTAATCCTGCAATGCTGCCATGTACAAGATGGTTACACAAAAAAGGCAGTTAGGTTTTATAAGGTAATTTTATGAATGTTTGTTTACTTTATTAATTACCATTATTTGCTCATTTGCACCTATCACTGCTTGTTCCTTATTCTCCAGCAGGTTGATGGACTGTGGAACTCTTCCGGATCCATAACATAATGCAAGATTAGTCCTAATTTACACAAGTACAAGACAACAATATCAAGTATGTCTAAGAAGCAACATTTGCTTTATGACGATAATCCATAAAAAGCTGCCAAATGTCCTCAAATAAGTAACGTCTGTTCCCCAATCTAAATGTGATCTTCTCAAAGGAAGCCATCTGGGACAAGCATGCAAAACATTCTGCCTTGGTTTCAGCAGCAATATATTTACAATGTCTCAGTAAGACTCTTCACTGCCATTAGTCCAGTTATCAAGCATGTTTCTTTGTGCTGTTTCCCCCATGTCAGAGGTATCATCCATGGGCAAAAGTACAGGACTTTCCAAAACAGAGGAATTGAGATATATCAAAAGAGCATGGTTTTCCCCAGAAGTTGGAAGCTTCATCCTTACCCATCAGTTATGTACGTATTCATATGGAATAAATGTAGTTTATTTACTGAGCACAAGATATTTCTTGTATCTGCTGGAATGAGCAAAACATTTTAGTCTCCTCCAATGTGTCGTCAGCAAGGATCTCTCTGCCTACTTGTGATTTTAAGCACCTTTCAGTTAACTACAAGATGCAAACACAAAATTGAGTGTCATGTGCATTTGTAAGATTCTCTGGAGAACTGGAGATCCATAAAAATGAACTGATTCCAGTCTTGCATATGCAGAGTGTTTTTCATCTGTGACAGATGTGTTTTATGTTAATGATGTTCTTCAATTTTAAAAAAGTCATCAAACTATAATTCAGTTCAAGATAAAAATAAAAGCAGGGCTTATTTTTGTACCATAAATCCACTAGCCAAACCCATGAAATAAATAATGAGAGTAAATATGGGTCCTCAGGGGACCTTCAAAAGGTTCCAAGCACAAAGCATTAGTGGAGAGCTCAACCCCTCCCCTCCAATCCCTCTAATGACTGCTAGGAAAGGTTAGGAAACTCCATTCTCTCTCTCTCTCTCTCTCTTCTCCTCCTTCACGGAAGTGGGGAAAGCAGTGCACTTCCTCTCTCTCCTCTGCTCACAGTGGCATAGGGAGTCTCCCTCTCTTATGGTTTCTGAGAAGTGAACACTACTACCTTCCCATCTTCCACATTTCTCAGTGTGGGTGGGCACATATATCAAGAACAGCAAAGAGTGCCCAAGGTTCAATCAGCTCTGTCTACAACCAGACAGATGCATGCAAAGCAACCATTAGAGTGACTGCTCAGTGTGAGAACAAGACCCTTGCAGCTCTGTCTGTCAGGAATGTGGGTTGCCATTGGCATGTGAGCATTTCTACCACCTTGAATATGTTAGAAGTATAGGTCTATTTCATGTAATTGTTTCATAACAGAATATGTAACAGAACACAATTTAACAGAAATAGATTATAGATAGCTGGCAACCACACATGACTACTTTAAATCCATGGAACTATTAATTTATGCAAGCACACATCTCTTTACTGTTACCTTGTCCTCTCTGCCTACCTACCCTGCCTGTGTTACTTTATTCACCAGTTGTGTATTATCTAAATCATTCCTTGTGAGTAATTTGGGACAGTTTGTCTTTGTGTAATTTGCTTGCTCAGCACCTAGTACAATGTGGCTCTGACCCCTGATTGGGGAGCTCAAGCACTATCAAAAATGGTTATTAACATAATAAATATCATTTAAAATAGAAAAAAGAACTACAGAATTTTGTAGTATGCAGGGTGGGGGCGCTAAGTGAAGCTGAAGTCATGGCATGCTCATTGTTGATCACTAAAGCAAGAATCAGACAAAAATGTAGTTTGTGATGTATGTTCTGTCATATGCCACAAAATGCTGCAAGCTTGCTTATAAAATTCTGCAATGCATGCAACTACATATGGAGTTTACAACAGTAACAGCAAACAGGATATGAAAAATGGTGATATATACAGTTTATCCAAGCCTCTAGCTCTCCGGATTCACCAAACCACCGGCACACGCACAGGAATATGGGAAATTGATGTTTCAACCCCGTGTGGAGGGGCTCCGGCTGCTGGACTGCCACTGCCCAGTTTTATATAATAAAATATATTCATACTCTTACTGATGATGTCAAACAGATTTTAAAACCCTTAGATTTTTAATATTACTCTTTGATAGACATGCCTGATCAGCTAAATATGTGTCTATAGAGATTTCATTCAATTTAATAAAATCACTAGAAATGACTTATTATAGGTGTTGTAATGATGCTCACTTTGCTATACGGTAACACCCTGTTATACAGAAAGATCTGATGACTGCACTCCTGTATAATGTCTTTTTAAACAAAAACTAACTGTTGTAATGAATGTTTTGTTTCAGATATTTACATGTCAAAGATTTGTAAACTTGTTAAAACACCTTAAATAAATAAATAAACGTTGTTTTTTAAGAAAAATACAAAAGAGTGAGATACTGTAAGTATGGTATGGCGCTTCGACATTAGTTGGGTTTGAGTGATCTCTCATTTAAAATTGTTTAAATCCAATGGGCTGTACTCCCAGCTGGTTTAAATCAGCATTTTATACTTAATGCTGATTTACACGACAGAGTATCTGGTCAATTGATGTCATTATTCCTGATTTACACTGGTTAAGTGAAAGGTAATCAAGTTTATTATCTCTAAAGATTCCAACTTAAAATGAGAGCATAAAAATGGAAAGGTTAATATTCCTTGAAAGGGATATTTAAATATCATTCAGAGTGGTAGCTGTGTTAGTCTATATCAGCAAAAAAAAACCGAGGAGTACTTGTGGCACTTTAGAGACGAACAAATTTATTTGGGCATAAGCTTTCGTGGGCTAAACCGCACTTCATCGGATACATGCAGTGGAAAATAGAGTAGGAAGATATATGTACACAGAGAACATGAAAAAATGGCAACACCCATTTTTTCATGTTCTCTGTGTATATATATCTTCCTACTGTATTTTCCACTGCATGCATCCAATGAAGTGGGTTTTAGCCCACGAAAGCTTATGCCCAAATAAATTTGTTCGTCTCTAAGGTGCCACAAGTACTCCTCAGGTTTTTCTGTTAAATATCATTCACTCCCTGTTCATGCTCTCCTTTATTATTCACTTCCTGATCACACTAGGTCTAATTCCAAATGTCCAATGGAAGGTTCTAAGCACCTTCCACACTCTACGAACTCTACACAAGTTTCAAATGCTTAGCACCTCTGAGGAGGCACTCAGCATCTCACAGGATCGGGCGCACTGTCTGCTGTCATTCACCTTGAGTCACACTTTGCAATAGTGTGTAGTGAAACAGGATACATTCTTCATGCTGTGGATTTATCCTAAAGAGAGTGGCTCAAACCTGAGTGACACTGCTCAGAAGTGAACTTTGTCATCCTCATGGGCTAATGAAATAAGCCATTTAGGGTTGCCAATTTTGTACGTAAAACCTGGACACTCCAGGAAGAGTGCCGGAACCTCTCCGATCCCACCTCTTCCCCCTCTGAGACCCTGCCCCACTTCTTCCCAAAGGCCCCACCCCTACCTTGCCTCTTCCCTGAGGCGCTGCCCCTGCCCCGCCCCATCCTGGAAGCCCACCCCTTCCCCAAGGCCCCGTCCCCATTCGCTCCTATTCCCCTCTCCCCAAATCGTTCATTGCTTTTCCCTTTACCCCCTCCCCCCAGGTCAGGAGAGACTCGCCTGTGGAGCTGGGGCTATGAGCTGTAGCCACCTGACGCAGATAGGAGGCGGCCCTGGCTGAGAAGGAGCTGGTGCGGGTGATGACCTGGCACCTCCCCACCTCCCCCTCACCCAGTAACTTGACTTTGGATGTCCTGTCAGTAGATCTGACCAGGTTACTGGATTGTGAGATCCTCTTTTTGATCACACTTTCCAATGGAAAACCAGGCATCTGGCCCACTAACATTACAGGTCAAAATTTTGTAATAAAAAAATTAAGCATGCCTACAGAAACCAGTTTTTTATAATAATACTAGAGGAAGACATAAACAAAACAATCAAAAATACCCAACAAACAAACAAACAGAATCCCTAATTACTCTACATGAAAATCAGTAACCGATTATTTAGCCCGAGACATTCAAGCTGTTAGTTGATTAAGAGAACATTCCAGATTATAAGGTAAATACACTCATTAACCTTAGGTTGTAATTAACAACTTTAAAAAGTATTCTCACTTAGAAAGTTGCCTCCAGCATGGGTGTGGGGGGTGGAGGTGGAGATGGAATCTGTAATTTGAAAACATAGAAGGCAAACTGAAACATTTATAAAGTATGTAAACATCACAAACTTTAAAATGTAATAAGGATCAATTATAAAAGCTCTCTGAATGACAAGAGAGAATTATCATAGCATTGTTCTCTGTTTTCATTTTATATACATTGATTTATTGTAAACAATTTATCTTGTTATAATTTCTCAAAGGCAAGTCAGAGTAGAATAACACACTAACCAAACTAGACTCTATTGCAGGGGTTCCCAAACTTGGTTCGTGGCTTGTTCAGGGTGAGCCTCTGGCAGGCCGTGAGACATTTTATTTACCTGAGCATCCGCAGGTACGGCTGCTCGCAGCTCCCAGTGGCCGTGGTTCATTGTTCTTGGACAATGGGAGCTGCAGGAAGCAGGGCAGGCCAGGCCACCACTTCCCGCATCTGCCATTGGCCGGGAACGTGAACCGCGGCCACTGGGAGCTGAGCATGGCCGTACCTGTGGATGCTCAGGTAAACAAAGCGTCTAGCGGCCCACCAGGGGCTTACCCTGAACAAGCCACGAACCAAGTTTGGGAACCCCTGCTCTATTGGAAAGGTGAAAATAGAGTTCACTGCTATATTTATGCTTACATAATATGTACATCAATATTCTGTTACCTCTCCCTGGTGACAAAAACTGCAGTAGAAAATGGTACAAACATTAATCCTGTCTCAGAAAGAATATAATAAGAATGAAAAATGCTACAAAATTAACACATCTTCCTTACATTCTTCAGACTCCAATCCTATGGTCTTTGTTGGAAACTGTAACAATACTGGCCAGTATTCATATCCCAGAGACATAAAATGCCTGATAGGAACAAGAGGAAATGAACAACAAGCACCGAGGACTTATATGCCTCTGAAACTGTAATCATCCATACTGAGAGGTTTGTGCTTCTCTGTAAACAACATATAGAACTAAGATGCCTCTAGGTACAGCGAAAGCAACTAATTGTTTGAACTACCTGCAGGTGACAAAAGCCAATACCACAAGAAATAAGAGAGTGATCTAAGTAGGATAATCAGACCATATTTTTGGCTTCTCTTGTGTGGATGTACAAGGGAACGGTGAAAGAAGCCATTCCCCCTTGTCATACCTGCTGTAGCAGATTCCAAGGACTGCAAAATCCTACCTCTCATACTCCGGAAGTACAATGGGAGAATTACAGTTCCACCCAAGGGTATGAAATGTGACCACAGTCCCCCAACCTTTCCACACCAGCCCACCAGAGTCACTGCTGGGTGAATATTCACTATATGCTGTTAAAGGGAGTATGTTCCCCCATGTCCTGCCTGTCTGTATCCTCTGGAGGCAATGCCAATTGTTCTATGCCACTCCTAATATCCCACTAGCATAGCAGTGGTTTATCAAGCCATTGTTTATCCTAAGTAAGATTGAAACAAAAGAACCTGAAAAAAGACAAGATTTCCAAATCTAAAGCGTGCAAAAACTAAGATGGAACTGAAACATATATATTTGGGAATGCAACTGTATTTTTAAAAGGCATTGGAACTGCCAAAACATGTTTTCTGTCATTTTTCATGGAACTTATTACTAACTGGATAACTTAAAACTCCAAGGAATGTTGTCTGTCAATTAATTTTTTTGCTCACTACAATCTACATCGACATACTCAAGGTCACCAGAGATTGCCAGAGAAGTGATTTTGTGAGAAAGACATTATTCATGGAACTAAATGTTCTGTAAATTTATTTGCAAATAGGCTAGTGTGACGTGCCAGAACAAGGATGATACAGCTGTTGTTTTCCATATACTATAAAACAGTACCTCTCATTTCATGGGCATAGGAGACACAGCAATGCATTGAATGGATATCTGTCTCACAAATGGAAATGCCAATTTTTAAAGGATGTGCAAGAATTAACAGCTATATGTGTCCCCTGACATAAGCAGATTCTCACTGTGTGCATAGATCAAGAACAATATGGTCATAAGTAACTAAAGATTCAAGAAATGATGATTTCTTAAAGATCAGTGCAGTCTAGTGTATAGACCAAGGAACTGGATCTAGGCTTTTAAGTTCCTCCTAAATCTACCACTGATTTGCAGTCAAAGGAATTATTATAAGGAAGTCATAACTTCTCTGTGACTCAGTGTAATCATCTGAGTGAGTATCCTTAAATTTGCCTCTCACACATAGGTGTTGTGAGAATGAATTAATTAACTTTCCCAATGCATGTTTTGTTCCTTATATCCTTGCTATATATTTGTGAAGTAATATCCAGGAGGTTTAACAGAGAAATTATTGTATTAGCAATGCAAACCAGTTTGACCCTTACATTTTACACCTAATAATTTTCTTGAAAATTATGTTCAATACAAAAGGGATTTTGAATATATGTCTCATTGTTCAAAGAAACTTTAGATCTTGTGCTTTAAAATAAGTTGCAGGTTTTGAAGTTCTTAATCAATAAGTGATATGGTGTTTCTTAACAAATAAAAGGTTACTGGATACTGTTTGTCTTATAAGCACACTTAAATATTGGCTTTATTAAAGTCTGTCAAATTATCACACAGATTTTATGTGCTGCAAATAATTGGCATTTTGTTCTCTACTCACTTTTTTGTTAATGGAAACAGAGCAAATTTTATGATCCAGGATAAATAAAAAACAAGAAAGAAAGGAAAACAAGTATAGTTAATGAATTCATGTTTGGTTTCTTGGACATCCATTTAGATTAACCCTGATGTGATTAAATAATGATGTTTGCTAACAGTTATGGTACGTGTAAAATTATGACCAAACATCTAACACATTATATGATACATATTTTAGGCGCTTAGCGTCTCACCTAAGATACTCATCACCTTCATAAAAAGTTAAATTACGTACAGATTTGCTGCAGGGGAATGATGACTTAAGTTTACAATCTCAATTGACACATGAAAGAAAAGCATCTTTCTTTCTGACGGAATAGTATAATGTTTCTTTTGGAATCAGTAATCAATTTTAAATGTATAGGAGAGTTAAGTGCCTGGAGGTAACTCCTTATATGTATGGTTTCAGAGTAGCAGCCATGTTAGTCTGTATTCGCAAAAAGAAAAGGAGTACTTGTGGCACCTTAGAGACTAACAAATTTATTTGAGCATAAGCTTTCGTGAGCTACAGCTCACTTCATCGGATGCATTCAGTGGAAAATACAGTGGGGACATTTATATACATAGAGAACATGAAACAATGGGTGTTACCATACACACTGTAACCAGAGTGATCACTTAAGGTGAGCTATTACCAGCAGCAGAGCGGGGGGGGGGGGGGGACCTTTTGCAGTGATAATCAAGGTGGGCCATTTCCAGCAGTTGACAAGAAGTCTGAGGAACAGTGGGGGGTGGGGGGGGTGGGAGAATAAACATGGGGAAATAGTTTTACTTTGTGTAATGACACATCCACTCCCAGTCTTTATTCAAGCCTAAGTTAATTGTATCCAGTTTGCAAATTAATTCCAATTCAGCAGTCTCTCGTTGGAGTCTGTTTTTGAAGCTTTTTTGTTGAAGAATTGCAACTTTTAGGTCTGTAATCAAGTGACCAGAGAGATTGAAGTGTTCTCCGGATGGTTTTTGAATGTTATAATTCTTGACGTCTGATTTGTGTCCATTTATTCTCTTACGTAGATACTGTCCAGTTTGACCAATGTACATGGCAGAGGGGCATTGCTGGAACATGATGGCATATATCACATTGGTGGATGTGCAGGTGAACGAGCCTCTGATAGTGTGGCTGATGTGATTAGGCCCTATGATGGTGTCCCCTGAATAGATATGTGGACACAGTTGGCAATGGGCTTTGTTGCAAGGATAGGTTCCTGGGTTAGTGGTTCTGTTGTGTGGTGTGTGGTTGCTGGTGAGTATTTGCTTCAGGTTGAGGGGGCTGTCTGTAAGCAAGGACTGGCCTGTCTCCCAAGATCTGTGAGAGTGATGGATCGTCCTTCAGGATAGGTTGTAGATCCTTGATGATGCGTTGGAGAGGTTTTAGTTGGGGGCTGAAGGTGATGGCTAGTGGCATTCTGTTATTTTCTTTGTTGGGCCTGTCCTGTAGTAAGTGACCTCTGGGTACTCTTCTGGCTCTGTCAATCTGTTTCTTCACTTCAGCAGATGGGTATTGTAGTTGTAAGAATGCTTGATAGAGATCTTGTAGGTGTTTGTCTCTGTCTGCAACTTCCTGGCAGTCAGCAGCTGATCTCTATCAAGCATTCTTACAACTACAATACCCACCTCCAACGCATCATCAAGGATCTATTGATTTTTCCAGAGCCAATGCAGATCTTGTATTTATTCTGGAAACACCAACACGCCAGTTTTAGAGGTTTAACTTTGTGACCTAGTGCAACAACTGGCAAAAGGAATAAACAAATAAATAAATATCCCCTCCCCTCCAAATCCAATTAATCAGTTGGAGCAAACTTACTGAAAATCTGAACTAACAATTCCGAACTGAGTTTTCCGAGAGTGGGTCACTACAAATTGGAATACTGAAAAAAGAAATAACATGTAAGAATTTCCATTCCTGCACAAACAGCACATCATTTTCAATCTGAATGATAGCTAGATATTCCTCAATTAAATAAAAGGACTTGAGAACCTTCACCATAAAAGGAGGGCTCTGTTATACCACTGCTTCTGCTCTAAACAACCCATTATCTGCAGGTAGCACAAATTGACAAGGAAAAACACAAACTCTATGCTTGGCAAAGACATGTAACAAGACCATACACAGTTCTGCTAGTGTAGCTTTCACTCTTCCCATTTGGGAGGTGACCACTGGTTGTTTTTAGAATGGAGTTCCAAGTCCGTTTTTTGCAGAGTCAGACATAACAGAATCCTCTTTAGGGCAATTAAGCCATTTCTCAGAAAATTCCTTTAAAAGCTTGCATAGCTGCTGTGCAGTTACAGGAAGCCAGTTTGGCATCAGGCAAGGTACAGGCTGTTTCATTATTTTCAACAATGTGGGATGGACAGGATGGCTTCTGTCATTGGATTGGGTTGCTGGCCCATTTAAGGTGAGTCTGAGCTCAGGCTACCCATGGCCACCTAATTTAAGCAGCCCATCTAGGCAGTTAATTGGATAACAAGCACCTGGGCATGATAAAATACCATCAAGTGTCATTTGAGCGAGTGCTCACAGAAAGAAACTCTTCTAAGGGAGAGGAATTGAGAACCACAAGAATTGAGAACTAGAATTGAGAACCACAAGCCCTAAGGAGGAAGGCTGTATAACCCTAGAGTTAAGGGGAGATACTGCAGGCCTGGGAGGCCAGGACTGAGAACTGCAGGCCCAAAGGAGTTGAACTGTGTAACCCCTGAACCCAAGGAGAGAGACTTAAGTTACAGTTTATTTGTATTTAAAAAGTAGAAGCCAGCATGGGAATTTTGTCAACAGCTATACTGACCATGTAGAGTTCTTCAAGGGCCCTAAGAGAAGGGAAACTGAGGCAGGAGTGCCTGTAGTGCTCATCAGGGAGCACTACAGGACAGGCACACCTTACAACAGCATCTCTCTTAATTCCCAAATCCTAGGAACTGAGGAAGACCTTTGTATTCTCCCTTTTCCTAAGAGCCTGCAAGATACATAGCAGAAAAACATTTCTGAACAGATACACCCAGTTTTCCTGAGGGACACTCCTGGCTGGATCCAAGGGACAGATCTCAATCTCAGACTTTGAGGAAACCTCTTCTTCTGCCGAAGACAAATCTGAGAGTCTAGATGTATAGACAAAAATGAGAAGGACTTTAAAAAGTCAAGGCTCTGGAATTTTTACTCGGACTTACTGGGTTTAAGATGAGCAAACAAATCTCTGGAAACAGGAGGAAGGCAATGAGAGTATCCTTGACTATATTTTAGTGATCTGTTTAGGGTGGGGAGAATGAAGAACTCTTGGCTTTGACTCTGCTGCCAAGTAGGATTGATTTATTCAGGCAAGTACTGCAAGAAAGAGGGCAGAAAGATGGACACTTCCATTGGCCTCTCCCCTATCTGAATCCACATTTACTATGGCAATTACCCATTTTCCTTCTAACAGAAAAGGCTGGGGTCTGCAGCAGGCATGACCGACATTATTTCAAGAGCAGCTAAGGCCACTGCTGCCCCCTTTTGATGGTCAGAATGTCAAGAATTGCAGTGTGAGCAAAAACTGCCTGGAGTAAAAGAGGGAAGATAGATGTTGCAGGATGAATAATGTGTTATTTTTTTTTCTTTTTAAGGTTAGGCTTTTCTAAGGCTTTTGAGTCTGAATCCATGCTGCATGGTAAAATTCAAGATGATGGATACAAGTGGGCCTTACAGGTCACCTTCACACTTCTATACTACTGTGAGGCTGTGGAGCTGAGAAAGAGTGAAATAAGAAGAGCCACTGAGACATATGGATGTATTTCAATTTGGCTGGCTGCCTTCCCCCTGCCTACTGCTACCAGAGAGAGGAAAACTGCAGCCTGTGCAAAGCAGGCCAAGTCACAGAATAACAATTATCTAGATATGAACATGGCATACACAATATACTCTAGAAAAATATACTGATCTACTCAAGGGGATTTCAATCCCCTAGAGGGCCATGAACAGGTGTCATGGAGTCATAACTATCCTGATCTTCTCACATTGCTAAATGGAAGAAGGTCCTGGCTAAATCCTGGCATAGAAATCCCAGCATAAAAAATGAAGTACGTTCCTGTTTTTGTTCATTAATATCATGTAGTTATTTCTAGGTTATGGAAATTTAATTGAACATTTATTAGACAAAAAATCCTAATTTCTAAGCAGCTATATAGGTGTGTGCAAAATAATATAGTGAGCTGTAGTCTAATCTCTCCAGACTTTACTTAGGTCCTCAAGATATACCTATGTTCTATGAAATCTTGTTATGATCAGAAACTGTTTTGAACTAGTAATTAAACTGTGAGAATTATATTCTTCACACTCTGTTTTACATTTATTAAGTCAACTTTATCATTGATGTTCTCTGCAGAAAAGCATCTAAAAGGTGGTGCTTTCCTCAATGAATGCACACGCATTTTAAATAGATACACTTGATTTACTCCATTTGTTTTAAGCCAAAGAGTGGAAAGAAATCTTTGACAAAACTGTCATCTTTAAAATACAGTGATATTTCATTTTCCCCTTCTGCACTATTTAGATTGCCTAGAACTGAAATGCTTCCAGCAACCAGTGTGTCCAATTTTTCAGAGCTGTCACTTCCTAGCAAATCTGCTTAAGCAAAATACTTATGTTGTTATAAAACAGAGCAAACATATATTATAAAATGCTTTCTATACTCCTTTACAGGTCAGACTCTTATTCAAGCACACAAAATAGCAAGAACGTTCAAAAATAAATTAAAAGCTGACTATGATAGATTGGTTATAAGTCCACAAATCTAGTACCCCTATGATTAGTTTCCAAAGATACAGTTGGACTTAGCTCCTTGATTTTTTCTACATAACAATCATATAATGAAAATGTTATTTTCAATGCATCCACTATAAGGTCATTCAACTGAAAAATAACAGTTCAATGGAAAAAGAGTACAATGAAATATGACCAGTAGTTCTCTCTAGTCCACGTCTGTGGTTGTTATTATACTTTATTTGTCAACATATGATGGTTTGCAGGGTAACAAAAATTGCTACAGCATTACACTCGTAGACCTTTGGCCATGCTGTACTGCATGTATCATAACTCAAAAAACACAGTAAGAATGAAAAGGAGCAAAAACTAAGAAAAAAAATAAAGAAATCCCAGTATGTTAAAGTGAACTACGTTGTCCAAAAGTCAGGAGCTCTTACCACAACACTAGCTATATTTTTCAGATAAAATAAATGTATATTATCCTAGCTGTTAATGGATAATAGAAATGATGGATCATCTTTAAGAAGAAAATTAAAATATGTTGAGAGTGTGTACAAACAACAGTTTTAAAGCAATTTTTCAAATGTACTTGTTTCAGGTCAATATAAATTGTTTTCATAGATTTCCTAATACTTTTCTAACCATTCTACTTTTCTTTTTATTTTTGTGCCTGATTACACAGAAACTTGTTTAAATTAATCTTCCAAGTTTGCACACAAGGAATTACATAAGGCGACAATTACTTCCACTGCTTTTGAAAGGCTGTCATGTTACAGGAAACTCAGTTCAGCTTATGGGGTACAATTTGAATCCCAATTCTCTGATGGCCCGTTAACACCAAATCCGTCACCTTTTAACACTCCAAAATCAATACACTGGAATGTCATGGTACTCTGATGGCCCACAAAGCCTTTGTATATATTTATTAGACAAAGATTTTATATTACTTCAGAGAAGAAAAGTGTCAAGTTAAAATCAATTTCAAGTTTCTTACTAAGCAGGAAATAGCCTTAGACAAATAAAAGATTTCATTCAAGTTACATTCAATGCAGCACAGGAACCAAAATAAAGGTCAAAGTTGTTCAGACACTATTTCACATGAGGACAGCAAGAAGGACACCTCAGAAGTGTTCACACTGGTTCCCAACTCTATATATTTTAGGTATTTATAAAGCACCAATCATTAGAGTATCTAGATACTGACCACTAGGTCCACTGCCTACCACATGCAGCTACACACCCACGACCTCTAGGCTACCCCGGGCCAGGATTCTCTCAGTAACTTCCTTTGATAGCTCCTCCCCCGCAAGCCCATCCATCCATCCATCCATTCATGCATCACAAAAGCACCTCAAAAAAGCCAATTCTTCCTCCAAGAAGGAATCTATAAATACAAAAGTAAACTAAACAAACAAGCAAACAAATTACTCTAGCACAAAGAAACATATTGCCCCAAAACCTGAACACTGAACCTTCCAAAGGTAACCTCATCCAGGCAACTTGTGATATCATTTCGCTATTTAGGAATTCCAAGAAAAAACTCTGACGCATCCTCAGACCAGGGCAGAATTTATACCTTACGTGCCCCTAGGCACAGCATCTTCAGCCCCACCTCCCCGCATTCTCCTCCCACCCCCCGCATACAGCTGAAATTTGTGTTTCCATAAAAAATGAAACTTGTAACCCGCTTTTAAATTTAAGGCACCCCTAGAATGCCAGTGCCCCGAGGCACATGCCTACTGTGCCTATTTAGAAATCCAGCCCTGCCTCAGACCCCAATGAAACAATGCTGCAACATATTCTAAAGGATTTAGGAGGTAGCTATTCACTTTTCTGATACAACAGTAGTAATTTTCCCCAATGCTTGACAAAATCATCACTCTTTTGACCTATTTTAGTGTATGGGTGCTTTGAAATATTTCCCGAACACAAGACAGAAGAAACCTGGAACCTGAGAGGACAAATCTACCTTAGCATGGGTATTATCATGATTTAGTGAAGTTTCTCCTGAAATCAAGAAGAGTACTGATTACTTGTTCAAACAAAAGGTATTTGGAAAACTTGTTTTTCTTGGTGCTGTCACCAGACCATATCCTGTAATTCTTATTAGATGGTTTTCATTAAGGTTTAAATCTTAGTTTCCGGAAAGTTCAGCCCTCAACCCTCAGCTCTCAAAGGTGTAACATCTAAGGCTTCAAACACCAATCAATTTTTGCATCCATATATTTCGCAGTAACTTAAAGCAGTTGCCCAGGAAAGGCCTGCAGTCAGACGGACAGTGGAACAATTCCCCTTCAAGCCCATGTCTGAGGTGTCTCTCTTCATTATGTTCCCCAAGCTCACCTTTCCCTGAACTATTACCTCTGCAAGGAGTCAGCAAACCCAGAGTTCTTTCCAGCCATGAGCATTTGCACATTTTCCCAGACCAGACAGCTTTCAGGTCTCCCTGTGATTCTGTGTCCAAGAAAAATAGATGTTCATTTGAGTCAGCTAATTTTTCTCCTATTGTTTTGCCAAAAGCCCAAGCATCCTCTCACTGCACACAGTATTTGCATCCAAACAATTTACTTTAGCAGAACACCAGAAGCCAAGGCAAGAACAGAGAAACCTACTAGAGAAACAAAAATTTCAAGTAAGAAACTAATTTCCTCCCTTCCTTCTCCTCAGAATGTCTAGTGTATCTCACATTGTTCAGTTAATGGACCTTCACAGTATTTTGTGTTCTCTGTCGCAAAACCAACCAGCCACCAATGGCTGGATATTAATGAACCAACCTGATTCCTGAGATTGTCAATGATATTGAAACACAAATAGGGAAGTGCATCACTATTGGATTTAGCACTTCTTATATACCAGCATAGGGGCTCTGACTATCTCTTTTCTAAAGCGTAGCAAGTCCATAAGCCGAACACACTCCCTACCCTGACATTTCCAGGAAGCATAATGTGCCTTTCTCTCTCCACAGCCCAGTTTGGCTTTGTAAGAGACTTAATTCAGCCCTGATTGCTTAGCCCCATTTTCTGGTAATATCATGTATATTTAGATTCTTTCCCCCCCTTGTATCTTAATACTGATTTGTCAAAATGTTGTTCACCTTACTCACACAGTTAGTGACATTAAAGTCAGCGGAACTACTCATGTTAGTAAAGAGGCAGGATTAGGTACCTAGTATAACCCCTAAGGCTAAACAATGCTGTTCAGACACTTACTGCAGACTCTTACAAGCACATGGCTAGTACTTTGGGAATTACTAATAGCTAGATTACATGCAAGTTGGCACTCATTTGAAGACAGAATTTACTGAAACTGGGCAAGAAACTTGTAAACTAAAGATATCCCAAGTTGTTATCAAAATGTATCCAGCTAGCAAGTTAATAGCAGCTCTGGGACATAAAACCTAAAATGCCAAACCAAAGGAATCTATTATGTAAAAGATCACATTTAAAGGATATTATCCTAGATCAGTTTAATTTATTCTCAATTAATAATAAAAAATATACTTTTAGCAATATAGCAAAGCATAGCAAAGTATCTAGCTAACTGTGCTAGAAAAAAAATGGCATTTTATCATGTGACCTGGCAAGAGAAATCATAGAATCATAGAATATTAGGGTTGGAAGAGACCTCAGGAGGTCATCTAGTCCAATCCCCTGCTCAAAGCAGGACCAACACCAACTAAATCATCCCAGCCAAGGCTTTGTCAAGCCGGGCCTTAAAAAACTATAAGGATGGAGATTCCACCACCTCTTTAGGTAACCCATTCCAGTGCTTCACCACCCTCCTAGTGAAATAGTGTTTCCTAATATCCAACCTAGATTTCCCCCGCTGCAACTTGAGACCATTGCTTCTTGTTCTGTCATCTGCTACCACTGAGAAGAGCCTAGCTCCATCCTCTTTGGAACCCCCCTTCAGGTAGTTGAAGGCTGTTATTAAATACCCCCCTCACGCTTCTCTTCTGCAGACTAAATAACCCCAGTTCCCTCAGCCTCTCCTTGTAAGTCTTGTGCCCCAGCCCCCTAATCATTTTTGTTGCCCTCTGCTGGACTCTCTCCAATTTGTCTACATCCCTTCCGTAGTGGGGGGACCAAAACTGGACACAGAACTCCAAGTGTGGCCTCACCAGTGCTGAATAGAGGGGAATAATCACTTCCCTCAAACTGCTGGCAATGCTCCTACTAATACAGCCCAATATGTCGTTGGCCTTCTTGGCAACGTGGGCACCCTGCTGACTTATATCCAGCTTCTCGTTCACTGTAATCCCCAGGTCCTTTTCTGCAGAACTGCTGCTTAGCCAGTCGGTCCCCAGCCTGTAGCAGTGCATAAGTGTACAGAAGCCAAATCCTGGGAGGTGCTGAGCACCTGTAACAAATGTATATGAAAGTATATTGTATGTTATTTATTTCAATGGCAATTGAATGAAGTGGACTAACATTTATAAAGAAGTAATAACCAAACTGAATATCAAAACTGTATTAGTTTACTATGACATCTGCTAATAAATAGCAAAATTATATAGAAGAAAGGTGACTTTTCAGGATAATTTTAAGTATTTATAAAAGGGACTTCCTAAATGGGCACTTTAATATTTCAGTAAAGAAACAGGTTAATTTTGATATTTCATAATAAACACTGAAAGATTTTAAAAAAGCATGTGTAAAGTTAACATTATGTTCTTTTTTTTTCTACAACATTATGGGGACACATGTAGAATTTTGTAATTATTTTTCTTTCCTTTAGACTCCTACTATACTAAGTAATATGATAACTGGGTTTCACAGAAGTTCATCAAGATAACAGAATTTTCAATGCTAGCACATCTTGCAGCACAATATCATAATGAAACTTCAGCTTTACACTCATGTATCATTACCTAAATTGAGTGGATAATCAGCAGGCCTTCTATTAATACATTAAAGAAGTTGTCAATGAAGAAAACTGGTACAACAGATGTAATGTTGTCACTTTACTGTGTGAATCAGTGCATCGTATCTCAGAAGCTTTTTTCATAGTCCAGGTCTGTTTTTCTTTCAATCAATTTTTCGCCACAGCGAACAAGAAGGAAGGAAAAGAGGAGGAGAGATAGGTATTGTTTCCACATGCTGCAATGCAAACTGAAAATTTCAAGCATCACAGCCAGTTTCTTGCTGTTTGCGTCATAGTTTCCAAATATTGGACTTCAGTTGTAACTCTGATATCACTCTTGCTTTGTGTAAATAATGTCAGGGCTCTTGAGAATGTGGATATCCACGTCGTTTACTCTCTTTGCAACATTCAGTACACAAGATTTTCATTACTGCTATTTCCCCAGGACACTCTCATATTTTCTATGACGTCTCTTTCCAATCCACTGGTGTCTCTTAGCAGACGTCGCTCTGCTCTGTTGTAAGTATCAGGAGAGTTAGGATATTTTTTGCCAATTAGAAATATACAAGTTGTTTAATTAACATACCCTTTTCATTAATGGTTTAACCCTAAGATGACAGAGAGACTTTCTCACAAAACATGAACAAAGAGGTTCTAATTAAACAGACTGAAGACTATAAAAGGATAATTTCCTTAAACACCCATGGGATTCTTTGAACTCTTCAACAAGGCCTCTACTATAAAAGCATTTAGAATTTTTTATGGAACTCTCATTTACTTAAGGGAAAGAATCCTGGATTTTAAAGATTACAGACTTTGGAGAGCCCTGAATAATTTTAAGTTTGGATATAAGATAACCTTTTAAAAATTCCAAATTGAGACAACAGTTTCTGGCTTGTACAGCAATATGAATTTAAAACTACATCTGGCCAAACAGTTATAAGTAAAACTAGAACCCATCAGATTATTATTGTTTTTATATGATCTGAATGACACAGAAATATTAAAGGTTGAATTCAAGATGATGTATGTTACACATTCGTAACTGAGTGTTAATTCTTTTATGAGAATTTAACTGAGGGGTACTTACACACCAAGAAGCCAACAAGAGGTGTAAGTAAGTTTAATTAAGGGCTGGCCTATCTTCACTTACACCATCTTATACCTTACTGTTTTTCCTGATATGCTTCTTTCTTCCAGGTTATCAGTGTGTATTACACCAACTTCCACTCTCTTAGACTCAATCAGCCAAATTCAGAAGTGATCTTGATGTATAAAGAGATGTTAAGTGGGTGTGAGTCTGTATCTAAAAAAGGCAGAGTGAGTATACTGAGAGAGGAAGAAACTCTATGCTACGCCAGTTTATTCCCTTAGGTTTAGATTTCATAAGTCACTTTTGGATTTGGTTCTACAAGTTCAGAAAATCCAAGAAAATAACCGCCTGAAAAAAAATGCAATGTATGGACTGGATCTTGTACACCTTGTAAACCCTGGACTTAAAAATATGCTGACATCAAATCCCCTCACCCAAGGTACACTGATCCTCCCTCCATTTTCTTATTCCCAGGCCTCCACATTCACTCACATTTGCACTCTAGCCAGATGAATAACACTATTTTTCTCCTATATTTTATCAGATCTCAAAGATGTATTTGCTGATTCAGAGAGCGTTGAATTTCAGGTGTTGAAAACTAGAATTTTGGCAGAATCTTGAGTGGGAAGGGGTTGTGGAGCGGACGTTATGATTCAGTTGCACCCAAGCTTCCCCAAGTCCATCCATCAATGCATCAGACCTAGCACTGAGTCAAATCCTGTGGTCTAATTTCCCAGTTAAATCAGAAGGAACTAAGTACAGACCATAGGATTTGACTTATCATGTTTATTCAAACATGGACAAATGCAGTCTCCTCTATCTGCAGCTAGTGAGGGATCTGGATGTAGGGAGTCCATGCAAGGGATGTGTATCTCCCATAAGGCATGGAACTCAATTCTGTGGGAGTACCATGAGCAGCTGGTGGTGAGCAGAGAGGCATGACCAGAGAGGAGCAAAGGTAGGAGCAGAAGAGCTGGTTCTTTAAAGATCCTTCATCACCCCCATCATCAATGTGGGGAATGAGGCTGGCTAGAAGCCTATACAACAGGGTTGGCCAACCTGTGGCTCTGGAGCCGCATGCGGCTCTTTAGAGGTTAATATGTGGCTCCTTGCATAGACACTGACTCTGGGGCTGGAGCTGCAGTCGTTAACTTTCCAGTGTGCCAGGGAGTGCTCACTGCTCAACCCCCTGCTCTGCCTCCGGCTCTGCCCCCACTCCACTCCTTCCCCCAAGGCCCCTGCCCCTTCCCCGAAGCCTGCCATGCACTCACTTCCCTCCCCCACCCCTGCAGGACTCCTGCACACGCGAAACAGCTGATTGTGGCAGGCACTGACTGGCGGGGCTGCTGGAGGGCGGGAGGCACTGGGGGATGGAGCGGCGGGGAACTGATGGGGGGCTGCTGATGTATTACTGTGGCTCTTTGGCAATGTACATTGGTAAATTCTGGCTCCTTCTCAGGCTCAGGCTGGCCACCCCTGCTATAGAAGTTATTCTGCCTACTTGGTTACTTAGGCTAGGCACGATGTTCTGGATTTCAGCACAAAGTACGTCTTGTTTTCATTTCAAGCTTTTACTTTATAAATAAAATTTAACTACATAACAGGCATTTTGGAGCAGTTTTTCTGCTTTATATGGCGAATTCAAGTGTCTGGAGAAAAACAGCTTTTGCTGTGTACGTTTTTAAAAAAACCTTCAAGTGTGTCATTACAAATATTGAGTCAATCATCTCCAACTAGGGAATGCCAGCCAGGGATCCCCAAGTATATTTAAATCACCAGATCCCAAGATTTTACCATTGCTTGTTTTATGATTTTGGGGAAATGAACTCACAAGTGTGAAGAGAGCAAACAGCAGTGAAAAGGAACATGCTCTGGAACTTTGACAGACAGCTGGGCTGTGGCCAGGAATCTGCACTCACCTTCTTCTCCTCCCCAAGCAACAACACTGGCATATTAAGAAGCCGCTCCAGCACACTGAACTCCTTCTTCAACCAATAGAAAGGAAGGATTTTGGCATCACAGGATTAACATGAAATTGATCCCAAAATCCGATGACTGTGGAATAATTCTAGGATCTCATCCCTGCTTTTCATTAGATTGCTATAACAAATTATCCCTCGGGCACTTTGAAATACATTCCTCAGGCAATATTTCTGTCTGTGCAGATCCAGTGGCCAAACTCCCCTATATACAGGGGTTGCACAATAGCTGTGAGGGCTACGGCAGCCATGGAAGGAAGTATTTATTCTCTGAAGCCCACACAGCCCTTTCTCCACAATCCGCTTGCTCAGGCAGTGACTATGGACCAGGACTGACCCTTAGGGCCACATCTTCAGAGACATTGAACAGCCACTGTTTTCATTGATTTAAATGGGAGTTGTCAGTATGTGGCTCCCCTGAAAATCAAGCTCTTAATTATTAGGCAGAACAAAGCTTATTTTGTAGATATCATTCTTATTTATTATTATTTATTATTATTATTTATTGTTATTATTATTTTATTTTATTATTTCATTCTTTTGTGACTTCTAATTTCAGTTTGACTTATATTTCCAGAGCAAAGTGGCTTTTACTATGACCCTCGAACAGGTCATAGTACATGATATCAGTACTATGATAGCAATAAGCCAAAGACTAAGGTTTTTCCCCTGCAAAATTATATTTTCTTTGGACTTTGAATGTCCTCTGCGGGTAAGTCATTTTAATTTAACAGCCTCCATTGATTTACAAATATTCCATTATAATAAAAGCAGGGGGCTTTGTGCAATCAAGTGGAATAAAAATAAAAACAATCAATATAAGCAGTCATATCACGTAGCAAGGCGAAAAGAGTAAATAACTTTTATAAATGATCATTATTCAGAAAATTGTAAGCATTTCCCCTGAAGAAACAAAGCAGATATTTTCATGTTTTCTTGACCAAATCACAGCTATGTTATTTCAGCAGATAATGAACTAGAAAAAAGTAAAAGAGTTATAATATTACTGGCTGTATTTATCCTAAGGAAATAAC
The DNA here is from genome assembly GCF_015237465.2 of Chelonia mydas. Taxonomy (NCBI): domain Eukaryota; kingdom Metazoa; phylum Chordata; order Testudines; family Cheloniidae; genus Chelonia; species Chelonia mydas. Next base: position 103,133,920 of record NC_057852.1, read on the forward strand.
AAAGAAGGTACAGAAATGTAATATTTATATGTTTGGGTTTTATTTGTAAAAATAAAGCTGTTTTGTAAATCTTATACACAGGACTTGAAAAATCCACCCACCCACGCACCAACATTCAGTTGGATGCTTTTCGTGGTGAGTTTGGAAGACTAAGCCATCAATTTCTCCAGATGTTAAGTACTTACTTAAAAAGCAAAATGAAAACTTATATTTCTAGCCAATGAGGCTGTAAAGATTACTTTTCAAATGTAAATTTGAATTAAGGCCTCATTCCTGAAATATATATATATATATATATATATATATATATATATATATATATATATATATATGCTTCACTTCAAACATCTGCATAGCTCCACTGACGTTTTAGAGTCAATCACATGTGTAAGGGTTTGCTGGACTGGGGTCTGAATGTATAACGCAGTGTTGCAGACACCGATCCAGTGCCTCTGTTGCTACAAATAGCATTGCTGAAATCATATCAGAAGTTATACTCTGCTATGCTGCCATTCCCTGCTTGAACAGCAGCAAAGGCAGGCAGGCAGGCACTGGGGTTAACGGTAGGCTCCAATAAGGCCGGTGGAAAGACAGAGTAGTGAAACCTTTTTCCTTCTCCCTTCCTGACAGCAGCAGAAGTCTAGGGGAGTTGCAGATTAATGGGCATGCTTCATCTATAACAGACAGGAGGCTATAAAGGGGAGCTAGCTGTCCATGTACACACTCAAGACCCCAGACAGTATTTTAGGTGGGCAACTCACCAAAGTTGCCATCCACACAACCCAGTCTGCTCTCTTTTTTATTTAATTGCTTCACTAACCTAGTTTGCTTTGGTTAATAGCCATTATCTGTATGCAGATCAATTCAATTAAAGAGATTTTTTTAACAATAGTTGTATTACTGTCAGTTAGAGACTTAAATAAAGGTGAAAACACTCTGAATGGGAAACAATAATAGGGAAAGCTAAAGATACTGTTGTACCATATAACCAGAACATAAGTAATCAGTGTATGATGAAAAGGTTCACCACTCAGCTCTTAACAAAGATCAGTACCATTTGTATCCTTTTATTAATTATTATTAATATTATTATTAATAATATCATTATTAGTATTGTTATTTTGAAAGGGCCTTTGATATCCTAGTGTTGGTTTTTACCTTAAGTCATCAATTCTAACAAGCATGTCTGCCATGAGGTTACATATCTCTCCAAGGTAGTGATTATAACACAGAGAAAGCCAGACCAATTGGGCATCCTTTGGCTTTCACTATTCTTTCACCAGATATCTCCATTCCCCCCTGTCTATTCCATGAGCTACTGCCACCAATACAATCTACAGCCAACTGATTTGGCTCACAACCTTAACTACTGTCCATAATAAATCATGAAGGAGATGCAAAAGAGCATGGAACTCTACATCTATTATCCAAGAAGTATCATGAGATTATTAGCTTTATAATATTTCCAGCAACCCAAAAGGAGTTTGTGTTGACTCCCAACGGTGGGTATCACATAGGCAGTGCTAGCCACAAAGACATAGAACAAACTTCAATGCTTCAATGATCAGAACCACACAAAAAATGGCCCTTTGGTATGACACCAATGTTTAATGTTACAACATATTTTTCTAGAGAAGAGCATAATTCCTAAGATTAAAGACATCTAGAAATATCTACCATAAAACACAATATGGCATTAGTGCTGTGAACTAGAAGCTGCTGTTTAAAATGGCAAGTAATGATAGCCGCTTCAGGTTCCTCAAATTAGACCACTGCGTACACAAGGGCTAAAACAGTTCTCATTCTAGGATGACTGAATAGTCCATTCTCTGTAAGGTCAAATATTCACAAATGATCTAGCTGCCTGACTCTAGAGTAGACTCTTTCAAGGATGCAGAGAGCATGTTGACATTTTAAGGTATCATCATACTGGCTGTTCCAAATAAGGTACAAAATGTTTCTGTTTGTCTTCTAGCTACATTTTATATAATTGCTATATGTTTCTCTGACCAACCTCATCTCTTTCAGAATCTTCCAAGAATTCTATTACAAAAGAGTCACCCAAAAAGAGATTTCATATAATTTCAGAAACAACTATTTGCTTGTATATGATATTATCCGATGCTGTAGCAGCTATCAGCACTAGTTGAGCAAACTGAAAAGAGAAATGCACTGGAGGTTAATATAGTGATCATTACAAAAAGGAACCATCTGGTTCATCTTTTATGGTCCTGATTAGGTGGATGCTGCCATAGACAACTTTCTCCAAGCTCATGCTGAATTGTTAATTATGAGTTGATCCCACTGCCTATAAACTCAATGATAAAATGCCCAATGACTTCACTGAGGATAAGATTAGGCCCTCTATTCGTTTCTGAGGCAGACTCGCCGGTACACTGTGGATGCTTTGCGCTGCTCCTGTGATTCAAAGCAGCCATAACACTTAATTTGGTTCAATTTTTTTTACCCTGCTTTGAAGCTGCGAAGTCCTGTATAATTATTAAGTATTGCCATTAACATTAGTTTCCAAAAATATAAACTTAATAATTAGGGGAAAAAATGATAATCCACCTAGCAAACTAATCTAATTGGAAACAACCTTCCAAATAGATTAATGAAATAATCAGGTGGCAAAAATAAACTACTGTAATTAAAGACAAAATGGTTAAGACTAAAAACCTCAAAAACATTAGGATTCCTGAAGAGATATTTAGGAGCAGTACTCATTACAATCAATCTTTTTAAATGTCTTACACACTTCCCAGGACAGTATTATCGTGTGACCTTCATTTTTTACAGCCACAAGAGTACCTTGAGCTTGACAAGATTTATTGTTTCAGACTAATAGTTCCTAAACTGTATGAGAATTTCATTCATATTAAAAGCTTATATTTTATGGCCTTTAATTCATAACTTTTACAAGCACAAAACACCTCAGATCCCAAACACTTTGAAATTAATCAATACATCATATTTTCCACACAGAAAAAAGAATGAAGTGATGCATTTCTGCTCACATCTCTACTGCAGTTGCAATATGACAGCCATCTTCCAAGCCATTTGATAGATGACTTATCTGTTCAGCACCCTGTCTTGTAGGAAGCTAAACGCATTTCAGGACGTATTCAAATGAACCATGTTATAGGCTAATAGTAACTCAAACCTGATACATTTTTTCAAGCATTACCAGATGTTTTGATCAAACCTGACCATTTAAATTGATAATAAGGACTGATTGTTACCAGGAGAATTTGAATTTCAGTAACATAGGCCTGGGAATAACGTGCTACAGTAGTTTCACTGAGTCATATATATATATATATATATATATATATATATATATATATATATATATATATATATATATATATATATATATATATATATATATATATATGAGTTTAGTAAGTTATAGTTAAGGCTGAAATGGCGCTTCCTTTCTAAATATCTACTTCTTATTAAATTCTCAGATACTTTTGTTTTGGTGCTAAAATTTCTCATACTTGACCTTGTCCCACAAGATTTTTTTTTTTAGAAAATTGCAATAATATTCCTTCAACCATCTGGGAGTTATCCATGCATGTGAGAATGGTGTTTTAGATGCTTTTTTGCACTTAAAAAATGTGCAGTACTTTCCGCTCCATCATCATTTAAGAATGCACCAAACTGTAATGTTCACAGTTGTGGTATTTTATCCCTTGATACTTACCTCCAGAGCTTCCATATCTGCATTAGCACATTTTAATGAGGATCCCTAGCATCAAGAGGTTAACAAAAGCCTTTCCAGAGTTCTCACTGTTAGCCCTAATACATTTTTAGTAGCTTATAGCAATAGGAAATTGCAATCCTTGCCTCAAGGAGTGAACAACGGTCTTTCAGAATTGTACAATGCCAGAATTTTTTGAGGTTCACCCAACATACTCTGTGCCTGCTGATAGCTAGCTATCAATACTTTATTGAGTGGTGGCTTTAGGTAATTGTGGAACCCATGATCATTCTGAGCCAAGGTATTTCCAACAACTATTGTAAGGAGTTTAAGTTTCAGAGTTAAATCAAAATATATTTGAATTACCAGTCTGAAGCGATATATGGTGAAGACATAATGGTGCAACTACTGCTTCAGTTTATGTAGGCATACACCTAGGGTAACATGCTGAAATGAAGTTTACATATGTGTAACTGAGAGTAGAATTTGAGCCCATAATTCTATTCATACTATCCCCATAAAAGTGCTTTCAAATGTTTAGCAGAAATGCTCTGGGAATTATTCTTCCCATGAGATTTTGTTTAATATTTGTGTAGCAGTAATAGGGGAAAATCCTTGATGGCATATAGCACAGTGTCAAGGTTCCTTCCCCACTCTGAATTCTAGGGTACAGATGTTGGGACCTGCATGAAAGACCCCCTAAGCTTATTCTTACCAGCTTAGGTTAAAAACTTCCCCAAGGTACAAACTTTGCCTTGTCCTTGAACCCTATGCTGCCACCACCAAGTATTTTAAACAAAGAACAGGGAAAGAGCCTACTTGGAGACGTCTTCCCCCAAAATATTCCCCCAAGCCCTACACCCCCTTTCCTGGGGAAGGCTTGATAGGAATCCTCACCAAATTGTACAGGTGAACACAGATCGAAACCCTTGGATCTTAAGAACAATGAAAAATCAATTAGATTCTTAAAAGAAGAATTTTAATTTAAGAAAAGGTAAAAGAATCACCTCTGTAAAATCAGGATGGCAAATACCTTACAGGGTAATCAGATTCAAAACACAGAGAATCCCTCTAGGCAAAACCTTAAGTTACAAAAAGACACAAAACCAGGAATATACATTCCATCCAGCACATCTTATTTTATCAGCCATTAAACAAAAGGAGATCTAACGTATTTCTAGCTAGATTACTTACTAACTTTACAGGAGTTGTAAGGCTCCATTCCTGATCTGTTCCCGGCAAAAGCAACACACAGACAAACAGATCCTTTCTTCCCCCACCCCCTCCAGATTTGAAAGTATCTTGTCCTCTCATTGGTCATTTTGGGTCAGGTGCCAGCTAGGTTACCTTAGCTTCTTAACCCTTTACAGGTGAAAGGGTTTTGCCTCTGGCCAGGAGGGATTTTATAGTTCTGTATACAGAAAGGTGGTTACCCTTCCCTTTATATTTATGACACACGGTTATCAGAGAAGTATAGCAAAGAGCATGAAGAACTTGTATTCGAAAGATTTTAAATACAACCAGATTTTTTTAGTTCTTAAAGTGTCAGAAAGTCAACCTCACTTCAGATAAAAATAACAGTTCCTATAGTATACCAAGTTGGCATGGTGGTTTCCGTTTTATTTTAATATTTGAGGCCTGAAATTTAAATGAGCAGAAGCCTTGGGCCACATGCAACAGTATGCACACAACTGCATGCCTAATTTGCAAAAATGATTACCACAAATGTGTGCACAAATCAGATATTTGTGCATGAAAACAACCATCTGAACATGCAGATACCTAATGTGCATGTGCAGTTACATTAATTCTATATAGAAATAAGTTATGTGTGTACATGCACATTTTTGCATGCGGCCTTAAATCTTTCTCCTTTTTAAAATAAGTTCTTTAATACATTAACAACATTCAGAATGGACTCCAACAGACTTAAAACTATAGATAAGGACTTGTGGGGCTTATTTTTAGAAACTTTTTTTTTTACATATTGCAGTCACTATTTTCTGAATTACACACTACAAAATTTAGGCCTCAATTTAGTAAGATACTTAGCATATCCCTAATTTTAAGCATGTGATTAGTCCTGTAGTCAATGGGCTTCAGGTTAAGTGTATGTTTATGTATCCACCTGAATCAAGTCCTAAATGAGGAAGTAATCTCTAAAATAAACTCTTTTCACAGCTTACCAAGTTCGTGTATGTATATCCAAAGTTATTATGAAATTAATGGGCAGCACGTTTAAAGGAAACAAAAGGAAGTATTTCTTCACATGGTGCACAGTCAACTTATGTCCCCTTGCCATGGGAGGTTGTGAAGGCCAAATGTATAACTGGGTTCAGAAAAAAAAAACAGATACATTCATGGAGGACAGGTCCATCAATGTCTATTAGACAAGACGGTCAGGAGCACAACCACATGCTCTGGGTATCCCAATACTTCCATCTGCCAGAAGCTGGGAGTGGACAACAGGGGACTGATCACTCGCTAATTACCCTGTTCTGTTCATTTCCCCTGAAACATCTGGTACTGGTGACTATAGGAAGACAGGAAACTGAGCTAGACAGACCATTGGTCTGACTCAGTATGGGCCTTCTTATGTTAGGTGAATAAATTAATTTAAATATCTACCAAAATGTCTTTTTGCCTAAAAAAGCAGTATAAATCTCCATTTAAAAAAAGAACATTATAAGCAAACACAAAATGAAAAATAATTAATTTCCTTTCCTCCAATAAAAGAAATGGATGCCCAAACTTCGCAGCAATAAAGGTTGCATTTGCTACATACTTGCCAGTAGCCGAAGGACCACACCTAATTTGCATACAGTCTATACTCCTCATTTACATATACTTCACATACATTTACATATGTTTTTGTATCAAATATATGCATATTCTCTTATTTTTATTAAAACAAACATAATTTTTCATAATCCTATAAATAGGTAAAGGACATGGCTCTAATCTATAGGAACAGAAATTTCAGACAAAATGGAAACAGTTTCAGATCTCACTGATTTAGGATACTTGAAATAAACATTAAGAAAATGTATAGTTCTCTTCTACCTAGATAGTATCAGAATAAAATTCTAAATAGACACTGTATTATAGAACACCACACAGAATACATAAAGAATATTATCCTCGAGTAGGTCTCATCAGATGATAAATGCTGGAGATGCAACCAGTAATATACTAACTTGTCTCACATCCTCTGGGGATGAGATAACTTACAAGGAGACTCTGCTGACATTTGTAATGCCTTATCACAGATACTGTATTTGCTATTCTCTGCTACTGGGCTCTGTCTGCTGAGATTCCTGGAGAAGAATGGGATACTCCTGAGAATATCACATGAATACTGATCACTTGTGATAGCCAACAGAGTGATACCTAAATAAAGTAGGTAACGCTGTGAGATTCTTCCAATCTTTTCACAATAGGTGAATGAAATGGCTAATATAGTTACATAGCTTACATTGAAAACTCTCCTTATGTAGGTCAGCAAAGTTCTGCTCTCCAAAAATTTAAATCAAGGAAGCAACATCAAAGAATGTCATCTCTCAATAGCTGCTAGTAATGTAATGAATTATTTTAATGTATTGTATTGCGATTACGCTACCAGTAACCAATGGAAAAATCACTACACAGTTGTCACAATGAACATTATGCCCAGAATTACAGAATTTGTATTCCCCTGGCAGATTACACATCTGGAAAAATTTCCATTGACCACAAACACACCTTGGGTCAACCAAAATATATATGTGGGGAACATGAGTTTATGGGCCTCGAGTTTTAAAAAGCATGCCTATGTGCACATATGCGTGCACACACACCCATCCTTCCCAAATTTCTTTACAAAATTAAAAGGAAAAATCTGGATATCCTTTCTCTGGAATTATGAAACCAAGCAAGTTTTACTTTCACAGCTGTATTATTAAACAGTTTCTGAATATGCTAATGTAATATAATGCTAATGTAATGTAATATGATTGTACCAGTGATAGTGATACTAAGAGCTATAGTTGAGAAGGTACTTGCACCACTTTTCAGCTACACACTTTTCCCTCTAAAATACTTCTTGGGTTTAAATTTCTCATGCTTATTCTCAATTTACAAAGTTTTGGGTTTTGTTCTTATTTTGTTTTTGTTTGGGGTTTGGTTTTTTTAATTTAAAGGAAGCTTAAAGACTGTTTTCTTCAAAGCTTTCACATTTGACATGTCGTAGTCCTTCATGAAAAATATAAGCTTTGCAAAGTTTGAAAACACGTGAGTGAAAATAATGCACTGTTGCAATATATGCACAGGATACTATTGTGCAGAGATATCTACCCCACTTGCGGCCTAAGTAGAAAAAAAGGGCCAATTAACTGTGTGATAGGCTGCGCCTGAAGGAGAGTCAGGACTGATAAGGCCTAATGGCTGATGAAGCCCAGCTGAGGGAGGAGCTGAGATATGTATAGAGGGAATGTGAAAAGAGGCTGCAGGAAGGAGCTCTGCAGTCACTCCTTAGAAAGGAAGATGGAGGCAAACAAGGAGGAGGCCTAGGGGAGACTAAGCCCAAAGATCCTGCCTTGGAATACAGACTCTGGCAAGAATCCAAGACAGGGTAAAGTAGCCACAGGGAACAAAGGCGGTTCCACCCAGGATTGGACCAGAAGATAATGAAGAAACATAAGAAAAAGCCCAGATCGATAGCGACAGGCAAGCAGACCATGTTTGAAAGAAATAGGGTCTCCGGGATGGAACCTGGAATAGTGGGCAGGACTAGTTTTCCCTACCAGCTACTGGGGAAGAGGCACGGTCTGGGTGGTAGAGCAGAAGACTGACTTTGACAGTTTGTCCAGAAGGACTTTGTTACCCCAGGAAAGCTATAGTGATGTGGCCAGAGGACCAAGCCACAAAGAGGAAGCACCTGGAGTCACAAAGACAGAACAATCTAGTCCAGAGAGAGAGAGAGAGAGACCGGGGAGGGGAGAGGATGAAAAGGGGTGAGCAATCAAAGGAGAATGTGCCAGGCTGGTTGAGAGCTAATCTCCAGACATGGCCATAAGGAGGTACAACATCAGCCTTTTATTTGTAGTAGACTAAAGAATCTGTATAAACTAGTTTACAGATGAACTCAGTTCATTTGTTTTAAAGATTTTGCTAAATGGGAGATAAAAATATTTAGACCCAGATTTTCTACCTTGTCCAAAATGAGCACAGAACAGGACCAGGGGGAGGGGCAAAGTGGCTTTTAACCACCTTTAAATTCTTCTGATCTTGTGGCTGCATGTGTCCAGGCCCCAGTTTGTTACAGCAACAGCTATGCTTCAGTGACCCACAGCAACCAAAATGAACCTTGCGGTAACAGGCAGCCAGGTGTAGATTAGAGCAGTATGAGGCTACTCTAACTTTCTCTGGAAACTAGTCCAGTTGAACTGCTTTTTCCCGGGCCTCATCAGTTAAGCCAGCCCACAGGCTAAGAAGGTGTAGGGTTACTGACTGGCTCTATGCCATTCAGCCATTCCCCTTACAGATGCTTTGTGCCTCTGTGGAATGACTTTATCTGTAATGCAGATGTTTATGGTCATTTGGATCTACAGACTACCGGGGCCATTGTCTGCAGGTGGCGCATTACACTTTTCGGACATGTTGCAAGGATGCTACAAGACATTCCAGCGAATGCCATTTTCTGGGTGGCTTGTAACATCTGGGATAAAATACCACCAAACATGGGGTGGAGGTGGCCCAGAGGCAGACCCCCATTACATGGGTTCATCAAGTCTGTTCCAATGTTGGACTGTCAGGCTGTCAAGCCTTCGTGGTTGCACAGGAATGGACCAAATGGCTAACGATCGCTATGGCTGACTGGCTAAGTGTTGAAGAAGAAGATCTGTCTAGCACCCCTGCAAGGACTGTTGGAACTGCAGAAACTCCATATGCTACTAGTTGCCCTGTAGGGATCCTCCTGATATGGAATCTCATTTTTCATGCAGCTGTACTCTGCTCTCCCACACTGCCCTAACCTCCAATCAGCTCCCACACTTCCTTTATCGAAACCCATCAGCACTCACAATAGATCTAAAGGCTCCAATGAGGCTTTATTAAAAGGGTCCTGCACCCCTTCCGTGAAAACTTCTGACATGCTTCTTTGTCCCCATTGAGGCAGCCCCGCATATTCATTCACATTGCAAATATGCCCAATGTATTTCCACTCTCATGAAAAATCCACTTATGCGTGCTGCTCATTTCCTCTGGTTGGAACTCCTGATCCACCCCTTGATTTCTGCCATCCCAAAAGACTTGGTGGTTATTCACCAATCAAGAGACTGGACCTGATTCTGATTTTAACAGAAAGCTTTCCAAAAGAATAAAAATTTGATGTAAAAAACTATTATTTTATACGTTCCATTTCCCAAATGAAAGCTTTGAATATTGTGATTAACTAGATTTGTGGTTTCAGTTAACTTAATATTTTCTCAAACAAACTAATTTATTTTTAAAGGTGGTGAAACTTCAACACAGGAAGCAGTCCTTAAAAAGTCACAAAATATATAGAGATCTCCTGGAATCATAACAAAAGGTATATTGTGCTACCACACAACAGAGTCAGTTACACACAGACAACTTTTCACTTCATATTACTTCCCACAGAAATAGGGTAAAGACCATTTATAGGTTTCTTTTGACATCTGTATGGTATCTAAACAATTCCACTCACTGAATTTAGAAGCATGGATATTGCAGAGATATGTTTATGAAAGATTGTGATTTGGAGATGCTCCTTCGTAAGGGATAATGTTGTGAGAGTGGAAATTTGGAGATGTGCCCTGGAGGCCTGGGCTGGGAACACCACATAGATGTGTGCAACCGGTCACCGCAAAAGCTTTCCAATTTGTTTTATTAAAGTTTTATTCCTTTCTCATTCACTGGTATGTTATTTAATGGACCCCAAGATTATTACATCGAGTCAGAAGAGCTGAATGAGAAGGAAATTGCAGTGATTTTGAAGTTAACTCCTGTGTTTGCAACTGAAAGCAGAGACAAAGAGAGGCACCAGAGAAGCACCAGGCACAGAGGCTTTTGCATGTTTGGTGAGCACAATAGTAGCTTGAATAGCTTATGGGGGGAGAGGAGGGAGTGATGCCAAAAATGGATGTGTTGCAACCTCCTTCCAGCCTGCATTTGTCAGGCAATGTTGCAGAGAACTGGAAAATATTCAGACAGATATTTGAATTAAATTTAGCAGCTATAGGGGCAGAGAAGAAAAATGATAAAAGGAAATCATCAATCTTTTTTGCATATTGTTGGGGAGTAAGCATTGAATATTTATAACTACTTTAAGTTTGAAGAAGGTGAAAGCATAAAGTTAAATAAAATACTAACTACATTTGAGTAACACTGCATGCCAAAAATGAATGAGACCTTTGAGAGACATATTTTTTTTACATGCATGCAAAAAACTGATGAAACCATTGAACAATTTGTCACAGAATTAAGGAAACTCAGTAAAACCTGTGACTTCCGTGAGCTGGCAGAGAACCTTTTGAGGCATTAAAGATAATGTATTAAGTGAGAGAGTGCTTTGTGAAAGAGATTTAACTTTAGAAAAAGCTCTCCAAATATGCAGGGCAACAGAAACCGTGAAAACAGAAGCCAGCAAAGAGCTGAATTAACCAGAAGGGGTTATTCATGTACTAAGTACAGTTGTTGTTGTTGTTGTTTTGCCAGAACAGATCACATCAAAAAGTGGAACCACTCGCTACAAAAAACAATGCTGGGGGAAGACTGGGTACAGACAGTCACGTGGAAGGTGTGGATCACAGCATGGCCCCAAACAATGTGTTGCCTTTGGAAAACTCTATCATAAATATGGGCGAAAGAATCATTTTGCAAACTGCTGCAGATCCCAAATACAGAAAATGCAAGTGCATTCAGTTAAAGACAACATGGTTTAGGAGTTTGTCACAGACTTATTCGGATCTACCAAGCCTGATGAGAAGGACTGGATACTGTCTATGACAGCGAAAAGAACAATTATGCCACTGACACTGGACACAGGAGCTCAGGTTAATATTCTGCCTGAACAAGATTACGAGAGACCGAAAAGAAAATCAAAATTGGGACCAACAAAAATAAAGGTTACTAGTTATTCTGGAACAAATATACCAATGAAGGGGAGATACATTGCTAGCATCAATCATAAAAACACCATGTACAGGCTCCTGTCTATTTTAGAGCCAAAGGAGGTAATTCCAATTCTAGGCCTAGCTGCATGTGAGAGACTAAACCTGGTAAAACGGGTGCTCTCACTACAATATCATACTGAACCTCGCTTTAAGGCACTCTTTTTGGAATAACATGACCTTTTTCCAGGGTTAGGTTGCTTGCAGGGTAAACATACAATCTGTATATACAAGCAGGTCCCTCCAGTTATCCATCCATGTAGAAAGGTGTCATGACTTCCAGAGACCTCAGTGACATTTTCAACTTCAGCCCAGAGGCAGCAGGTCTGGAGCCATCACCAAGTGAGGCTCCAGAGCTCTCAGCTGCCACAGGTGGTGGGGCCCTAGCAGCTCCCAGACGCCAGCTCCAGAGCTTCCAGCCACTGCGGTTGGTGGGGGGACTGTGGAGCTCTCAGCAGCCGTGAGCTGTGCTGGCCCCCTTCAGCTCCCAGCCGCCAGCCCCGGCTGGGCCCCCCACAGCTCTGAGATGCCACAGGCAGCAGGGAGACCCTGCAGCTCCCAGATGCTGCAGGTGGTGGTGTGGACCCCAGTACTCTCAGACGCCATGGGTGGTGGGAGGACCCTGGATCTCTGAGCCACCACAGGTGCCTGGGCGACCTCAGAGCCGCAGCGGCAGTGGGTGCTGGATCTCCCCACATACCCCATTTTGTCACAGTTATTTTTAGTAAAAGTCAGGGACAGGTCATGGGCTTCCATGCATTTTTGTTTATTATCCATGACTTGTCTGTGACTTTTACTAAAAAATTACCATGACAAAAGCTTAGCATTAAGTAGTGTGGTGCAGAACAAGAAGAATAAGGGGAAGGTTTAAAACAACAATTGATACAAGAGCCAGTGTTGAAGTTTTATGCATCAGGAAGGCCTATTAAAATTTCAGCAAATGCTTCACAATCTGGGTTAGATGTAGTGATTTCACAGAAGCATGAGGATTGTTGGCAACCAGTGGCATATGCATCCAAATTACTGACTGAAGCAGAAACCAGATATGCACAGATCAAGAAGGAGCTTTTAGGAATGTTCTTTGCCTGTGAGAGATTCAATCAGTATATTTATGGAAAGACAATGGAAGCTGAAATGGACCACAAGCCCCAAATAACGTTATGTAGCAAACCGCTAAATGACTGCACCTTAAGGATTCTCAGAATGATGCTAAAGCTGTAAAAGTATGATTTGGTTGTGACGTACACACCCAGAAAATTCATGTTCACTGCAGATGAACTTTCCAGAGCAGTAGCTCCCATGGAACCAGAGAAGACTTTAAAGACAGAGATGCAAGTCTATGTACATCTGATTGTAAAGACAACTCCAATAACTAACAGGAAACTGGAACAAATAAGAGAGGAAATGGAGAAAGATGAATCATTGGGAATCCTTAAAGAATTGATAATTAAAAGGTGGCCTGAAGAAATAAGCAGGTGCTGTCCAAGTATAAGACAGTTGGAACTGGAGACATGAACTTACTGTGATCGATGGGGCAATTTTCAAGTGCAGTAAGGTTGCAATTCCAAGGAGCCGCCAAAAAAAAATGCTACAGAAGATCCATGAGGGTCATTTAGGAATTGAGAAGTGCAAACGATGAGCACGAGAGGTGCTGTATTTGCCACAGATCAATCAAGACATTGCTAATGTGGTAGGAAACAGCTTTTCATGCTTGAAATTCAAGCCATGCCAACAGGCAGAGCCACAAAGACCTAATCCAGTTCCACAAAGACCTTATGAGAAGGTAGGTACTGATTTATTTACCTGGCAATCAAAGGATTATTTAAGAGTCCCAGATTATTATATTCTGTATCCAGAAATTTGCATACTGCATAGTACTAACAGTAAGTCACTGATATCCGGCATGAAGGTAATCTCCAGACATGAAATTCCAGATTAAGTCTTTAGAGATAATGGGCTATGTTTTTCCAATGCAGATTTTAGGCAATTAGCCATAGATTGGGATTTTCATCACAAAACAAAGTCCAAATTACCCCCAATCAAATGGAAATGTGGAAAGATCTATATGGTCAGTAAAGAAACTTTATGAAAAAGACTTTTGATAGTGGGGGTGATTTGTATAAACCTTTCTTGGTTTACTGAAGTACACCCGTGGAGAATGGCTTTTCTCTAGCTCAACTGTTAATGGGAAGGAGGATCAGATCTAATTTACCAATTACTGATAACCTACTGAAATCTTTTCACAATGGAACCATATGGAAGATGAAAGAAAATCAGAAACAGAAATATTATTTTAACAAAAGGGCCTGTGATCTCCCATCTCTTAACCCACGTTATAGAGTGTGCCTGATGAATCAACCTCTAATAATTGGGACCAAAGGGGTACCATTAAAGAACAGCTGCATCCAAGGTCTTATGTAGTTCAGACAAACCAGGGGAACACATTTCAACATAATCGAAGGAATCTACAAGTAATCCCAGAAAGTTCCAAAACATTGACAACTGAGGTGGACTATGGCATTTCACATCTGACTGATTCTTTATCATCAATGCACAAAGGAGAAACTGTCAAGGAACAAGAGAACAGCTCAGACTCTAATGAAAGGCTGATACCGAGAAGATCAGAGTGGGAGATTAAATGTCCTAAAAGACTGATAGAGACTTGCTAAACTTCCTGGAGAAGGGATATTTGAGGAAAGTCAGTGGTAAAGGCTCAATTGAAAGTGATGTTCTGGTAACCTCTCCTCTCTAGGTAGTGACACACTGGGTTTAGGGAAATGTACTAGATGGGTTGCAAATTTAATGTATGTGTTACGAAACACTTGTTAACAGTTTATACATGTATTTAAGAGTAATTCATTTTTCTTTAAGAGGCAAGATGTTTATGAAAGATTGTGATTTGGAGACACTCCTTCATAAGGGACAGAAGGAGATTGGATCCTGCCCTTTGGGGTGGTGGGAAGTCTTATGGGGGCATGCCAGAGCCTCTCCTGCAATCACCCAGTAATGGCAGTTTCTGCAGTTCCAATCCCATGAGGTGACTGGGCTCAGCTCCCTGTTCTGGGAGTTGAGACACGGTGCACGGGCTTGCCACACCACTCAAGTTTGGCCCAGCCTCCATTTCATCACGATGACGGGGCTGGCCAGACCAAATTTGAGTGAGTGGTGCTGCAACCCCCCTGCACCAGGTCACACAACCACTCACATGAATTTGGCCTGCCCAGTCCCCCCATCAGAGGGCCAAGCCAAACTGGAGCAGCTCGGCAACCCCAGATATCCCAATGCCTGGAGCAAAGAGCTGAGCCCAGCTGGTCCCATGGGACAGAAGCGACAGAATTTTGTATAGACATTTTCCACACGTGTTAAAATGAAAATTCTAGTACAAACTTAACTATTGTTGCACTATCAACCCACGATAATAAACAGAAATACTATAAAGAAAACTCCTATTCTAACACTCATCAGTTAGTACCTACTTTAGTAGACAAGAAAATGAAAAAGAAGCTTTTGGTTATGAAACGTAGATTATGCTGCATATTAAAAATATAGATTTTTAAAGATATTTAGGTGCCTAAGGATGGAGATGGGCACCCAGTGGGATTTTTAGAAGCGCCTAGGTCAACTCCCATTCAAATCCCAGGCACTTCTCAAAATCCCTCACATGCCTATCTGAATCTTTAAGTGCCTAAATACCTTTTTAAATCTGTTTTATGTATCTCATTTTTACCATGATAACCAACCCAAAATTCATATATAGGATCTTTCAACAGTCCCATGGCTAAACAACATATTTTAAAGGAACCTTGTATGGAACCCTTGAAAACGAAACTTATGCTGCTGTAAATCTCAGTAACACTTCTGACTTCATTTACGCCAGTGTAAACATATTAAATGATATTTATTTATTTATATTAAATATAAATTGACTTCATCAAAGTCGCTAACATAAATCTGGAATAAAACAGAACTCATTATCTGGTTAAAGTCTCTCAAATCTCAGTGTGCTAAACTGTAATTTTACAACCTATCCTGAGTAGGGGGAAGTGCACAGCTACCCATCTTCCAAAAGCACTGAAGAGAATGAATAGAGAATCCCAATTGCTCTGCTGCTCCTCCCAGCTCTGGGGAGGGAGTAAATTACTTCATCCCCTTTCATGGAGCAGTTTACTCTTCCTGTACATCCACTCAGTTACCCTGGCTGGTAAAGAGATGGAATAAACTAGTGCTCCTCCCACAACCCACTCCCTTCTTCACTACTTGCTTTTAAGAGAGTATATTGGGCAAGCACATGGTCACCTTACTGCAGCCAGTGTCACAATCTGAGCAGTACTGAGCAGGGTAGTAAAGGTTTGTGGCAACCTAGCCCTATGTGGTTTAACGAGTGTGGTGCTGGCTTTCCCCTTCTTGTTCTTGGAAGCTGCTTTTTCTTCAGTTATAAGAGATAGGAAGACATTCTACCTAACAGCTACTGAAATCACAAACTCACATGTCATTTAGTCACTAGTACTTAAAAGTTTTTGGTTATTATTCATGTTGCAGACATGCCAATTAGTATTTTCAGGCTGCAAATAAATTCTGTAGGCTACAATGTTGGAAAATGTAGCCACTATGTCTATATCTTTTTGTCGTAAACCTTTTATTGACAGAAAATATATTTGTTTTGGACCACACAGAGATGCTTTTTGTTCTGGCTGGGTGATCTACCATATACAAGGCACCATTATGGAGCTGTAATATTTTAATATCACATTTCTCTTCAGTGTTCTTAGGAAACACTAAACTGGGAGGAGAGATAGATACGCTGGAGGGTAGGGATAGGATACAGAGGGCCCTAGACAAATTAGAGGATTGGGCCAAAAGAAATCTGATGAGGTTCAACTAAGACAAGTGCAGAGTCCTGCACTTAGGACTGAAGAATCCCATGCACCGCTACAGACTAGGGACCGAATGGCTAAGCAGCAGTTCTGCAGAAAAGGACCTAGGGGTTACAGTGGACAAGAAGTTGGATATGAGTCAACAGTGTGCCCTTGTTGCCAAGAAGGCCAATGGCATTTTGGGATGTATAAACAGGGGCATTGCCAGCAGATCGAGGGACATGATCGTTCCCCTCTATTTGACATTGGTGAGGCCTCATCTGGAGTACTGTGTCCAGTTTTGGGCCCCACACTACAAGAAGGATGTGGAAAAATTGGAAAACGTCCAGCGGAGGGCAACAAAAATGATTAGGGGACTGGAACACATGACTTATGAGGAGAGGCTGAAGGAACTGGGATTGTTTAGTCTGCAGAAGAGAAGAATGAGGGGGGGTTGAGAGCTGCTTTCAACTACCTCAAAGGGGGTTCCAAAGAGGATGGATCTAGACTGTTCTCAGTGGTAGCATATGACAGAACGAGGAGTAATGGTCTCAAGTTGCAGCGGGGGAGGTTTAGGTTGGATATTAGGAAAAACATTTTCACTAGGAGGGTGGTGAAACACTGGAATGCGTTACCTAGGGAGGTGGTGGAATCTCCTTCCTTAAAAGTTTTTAAGGTCAGGCTTGACAAAGCCCTGGCTGGGATGATTTAGTTGGGGATTGGTCCTGCTTTGAGCAGGGGGTTGGACTAGATGACCTCCTGAGGTCCCTTCCAACCCTAGTATTCTATGATTCTATAATTCTATGAAACAGACTAGGGCAACGCAGACTTCCATTAACTCCAATTTATTTTCAGTTTGCTTCCAAATGAGACTACTTTAAGCTATTTAACTTTCCTTGAAATATAATGAAGACAAAGGAATATTTGTCTGTCTTAGGTACTCAGAGAGTACTACATTACTGTAGTACTGGAGAACATCACAACACCCTCATGAGATATGGAAGTACCGTTATCCTTGTTTTACAGAGAGGCTAGGTAATTTTCCCAAGGTCAAACTGGGGATTGCTGGAGAAGGGACTTGAATGTAGATCTTCTAAACCCTAGGCTAGCACCCTAATCACTGGACCATGCTCCCTTTCCCATGTGGTTTGTCCATGCTCAACACAAATCAGAATATATTTTAACAGTTTAATGTGGTTTCAACAATAATGTTAACTAATTCCTTTCCAACACCATATTAGAGCAGCCATATTTTGGGAATTGGTTCAAATGATCTTGCAAAAGGTATGTAGAATGCAGGAACAGGCACAATAGTATTACATCACAGCAGCTTGAATTGAACTATGGGAAAGACACAGGCTCTCTCAGTTGTTTGACCAGCTGTGTTCAATATATTAGCTAATACTTCTTTTGTTTCTTGTTAAACTCTTAAGGCTGATGATCCTACTCTGCCTTCTTTCCTTCTTCCATATATTCCTTATCCTCAAAATCCTCCTTATACCTTCAACTTGGCATCAAGTAATTCTATACTAAAAAAAATAAAACTGTCACACAAGTCTTGTAATATGATGTGCATCTACAACTCTATTGAAGCCAATGAGATATGCCAGATATTTATACAGGACTTCCCAAGAAATTAACTTTCTAAATACTTCCTATTTGAGCTCCTACTATATCCTAAATATCTTCTACCTTCCCTTCCCCTCTTTAAAATTATGCCAGAAACCTGAGTCTAAATATAGCTGGGGGTCATTAATGCATAAAGAGATATTTTGCTTTCTTTAGAAAGAGCATGCAGAGGTCTTCTTTGCCTCATTTTTCCCCTTCACTGCCAATTATACAGAAACTCTCTCCCTAAGCCTCTCACAAAAAAGGATACCTTGCTCTTGCATTATGGCTAGATAGAGGAGAGGGGTACTATTTCATTTAGGTCTGAAATGCTTGAGCCTTTTTTGGAAGAAAAAGGTTCATGAAAACCAGAGGATTAGTCATAATACTGACATTTCTATTGTTTACTTTCAACAAGTTAGGTCAGACCCAGGTGCGTGCTAGATTGATTCTCATTTTAACTCCTGATGTGGATCCACAGTCACAGAATCAGCTTGAATTTGAGAATCTTTCTTCCATTATTATGACAAAGGATGGATTCCTCTATAGGAAATCAAGGTCCAAAAGGGAAGAAAGACAATAAGGACATTGCAGTGCTACATATTAGGGAAACTCTGCAGCTGAAGCATTTTTCTGCTCTCCCTGTCTTATCTTTTGCTCATGAAGCTTCAAATGCCTAGTGTTTCAAAGAAGCCTCAGGTTAAAAAAAAATGAGTCCAGTACTGCTGAGCTTCCAACATTTTCCATAATCCAGCAGAGAGAATGAAGCTTGAAAAACGTTCAGTGTTCAAAATTTTCTTATCGCTTGGTTGCTTGCTGCTCACTGACATCTGCCTCCCAGTGAGACAGTGTGAAAACTAAACCTGTTTGGTGGGAAGAATGAAGTCTGGAGTTAAAGTGTAAAAACCTTCAGGATGTCACTGGGGAAAGAAAGACCAAAAATTCAGGCCATGAAGACCTGGGACTGACATACATAGTTACTGAAGAATCCAAGGGTACATTGGAAATGCCACAAGAGGTCAAGATTCCCCTATATATGAGTACAATGCTTTTGATCTCTGTTCTACTGCATCACTAGAAAAATATCTCCCTCCAAACACAAACCTTATAGCAATGTTCAATTTATCTGGTTCTTGAAACAGCTTTCCATAAAAGTAACATACAATGATTATTTTAAGGCTCACCAGATGGATTTATTTCATCAGAATCTTTGTGTTTAAATAAAGAAACTGAGAATGAGAAAAATCTTTGGATAGAATTGTTTCCATCTTAGGTTTTCTTTATGTTATATTGTCTTCATTTCTTCATACTAGTTGCTAGCCTATGCCTTGTGTTAGAATTCTTTCAAAATCTTTCCATATATAAGCTTACAAAAATTCAGGCAATCATGAAAGCACAAAAAGATGCAAATTTCTTATCTATATCCCCCAGCATGTTTAGCATGTATTGCTTTTGAAGAAACGGAAGGTAAAGAAAAATCATTTTCTCCTAAGTCCCCCCACCTCCCAAAAATATTTTCCCCAAATGTTTAATAAAAGACCTGGACAAAAACTACAATGTTAGAATGATTTAAAAAAAAAAAAAAAAAAAAAAAGCAAACACACCTTTCCTTTGGAGTTTGTAGCAAAATTCGGGGGGGGGGGGGGGGGGGGGGGGGGGGGGGGGCGCTGAACTCTCTCTCTAACGACTCTCCTTTTTATCTCTAAGAAAATTCTTCCTAAAATGCTAGACTTTTCCTCTGGAAGAGAAAATAAATACCTGCAATTTTCTACCATAGAAAAAAACTATTAAGAACAAAAATGTGACTAATATAACTTGGACTTCTCTTTTTCTATGACATTGTTCCTTTTTAACCTCAAGATCAGACTATCGCAATATGTTCTACAGGCTACACCTTAAAACCATTCAGAAACTGAAACTGATGCAGAGCACAGCAGCTTACATGTCGAGCAGGATATCTCACTGGGAGTATGTGAAACCAGCACTCCAGGATCTGCACTGTGTTTCTACTGGCCTCTGGGTAGGGTTTAAGGTGTTGGCCATTTAAGGCCTTAAATGGCCTTAGGATGGCCTATTTGAGGGATTACCTCTCTCCAGGTACCATGCTGCCACAGGAGCATAGATACACAGATACATTGATATTAAGGTCAGAAGGGACCATTATGATCATCTAGAGCAGAGGAGCTCCAGGTGAATCGCCCTCATTATAAAAGACAGGGAACTGCTGGGAGAGTTTGTCTGTGAGGTCTCTAGGACTCTTGAATTTGATGACATTCTGGGCATGCTGAAAAAGACACCCCAGCTTGATAGGGGTTTTGGAGGAGGCAGAGTGTATCTTTACTCTGGATAATTTCTTACTGAAGTCACTGGCAGTTTTGTCTGTGTAAAGACTGTGCTATCACACCCTGTATGAAAATACCATATATGATCAGAATTCAGATTCCTGATGTTTCACAGTACAGGGAAAGCTTCAGGAATTACTCATATTTAAGGCTAAGATTTAGTCACGGGTGTTTTTGTAAAAGTCATGGACAGGTCACATGCAATAAATAAAAATTCATGGCCATGAATATTTTACCAAATATTTTACCAAAAATATCCCTGACTAAATCTCTACTTCTGGGCCCCCCACTGCTCCAGTACTCGTGGTTAAGTGCCCCCCGACCGCTGCTCCTGGGATCTCCCTCCAGACGGCCTCCAGGCACCCCGGGACTGCGGCTCCAGCCACCCTGGGACCGCTACTCCAGCTGCCCCGTGACTGCTGCTCTAGCTGCACTCGGCCGCTGCTGCTCCAGCGATCCCCAGGGTACCCCCAGGACCACTGCTTTGGCACTCCTTGGAGCCAACCACACCAGCCACTGTTCCGGTAGTCCCCAGAGCCAGCTACCTGGAGCCGCATGAACAGTGGCTGGTGCGGCTGGCCCCGGGGAGCCCCCGGGACCACTGCTCAGATGCTCCCTGGGGCCGCCCCCCAGGACTGCTGTTTGGGCAGTCCCCGGGACCAGCCACACTAGCCGCTCCTTGTGTGGTCCCTGGAGCCAGCTGCCCGTACAGCTGGCTCTGGGGCAGCCCCCAGAGATGCCCCCAGGTCCACTGCTTGGGGCCAGCTGATTGGGTGACCCTGAAGTCAACCACACAGCCGCTGTGGAAGTTACAGAGGTTACGGAATGTCACAGAATCTGTGATTTCCGTTTCCTCCATGAAATAATCACAGCCTTACCCATATTTAATAGCGTTGTCCACAATGGGTCCAAAAAATAAAAATTGGATTGCTAAATTCATGCTCTATATTGTGAAGTAAATACTGCATGTTACAGACTGGAAAATAAAATTAGCCACAACATTTTAAAAATACCTCTGTATTTGGAAATTACACTTTTTAGAGACTTCATGTATTGTACTGTTCAAAATTTTAAGGTGTCTTTTACTAAAGTTACAATGTAACACTTTTTTCAGCTTGAACACGTCCTTTTAGGTCCATTATTTTTTCTTCCCAAAAATGCATTATGAGGGATTTTAACCAGGAGACAGAGTCTATTCTGTGAATATGTGAATGAGAGAACAAGTTGTATAGCAGTAGTATACAATACACTTATACTTGGGGGCCCTCAATGTACACATACAGCTTCCATTAACACTGATGAGTTATACATGTTCATCATGTACAAAGTCCTATCCTATCCTATCCTAAGAATAAATTAGTACTTAATATTAGCCAGTGCTATTTTAACAACTATTAGTATTAAAAAGAGTTAAACATGAAATAAAGGTGAGAAACATTTTATGATTTTGGCTCTAGGGACACTGTCTTATCAGCTCAGACAGAATAGATCAGGTTCATAATGATAAATGTATGTTGTCATAATTTCTCACTGTCACGGTGTACTGCAGCCCTAACAGCATCTATTCTTGTAAAACAGACTTGCAATCAAAAAGTTCAAAATTAATAGCTGTGAAATCTCAAGCACGCATAAGCATGTGTTTTTATCACTTCCATGCTGTGCAGATTGGGTACTCTTGTTATTTATTGTTTGTGACAGTGAACAATTCCCACTTGCTTTAGTGCAAAAGCGAAGAGCTGTTCACATGTAACCAGTAAGGTGAAGAATAGATTTCAAACTGTTGGAATCATTGTGCTGGAACAAAATTACATGGATCATAACAAAGCCTTCTTTCAATGCCCAAAACAGTGGCTGCCCCACTATTCTTTTTAACCTTTATTCATTCCCTTCTTTAAAAGCTTCTCTCATATCTAACATTCATATCTAACATGTTCTGTGTTTGTACAGCACCTAGCATAATGGGGTCCTGGTCCATGACAAGGAATCCAAGGTAGTACGATAATACAAATGCACTAATATTTTTTAAAACATGAAAATTTTCCTCATTTTGCAGATTACTGTTATTATGACCTTTGTGCTAGGACTTACACAAACCCGCTTTCGTAAAGTGATTTGATATTCATGAGTAAAAATGTGATATATAGTCCCTGCCCTGTACAGTTTATAATAGAGCCTAAGACAAAACTCAACAAGTGACTGACAACTAGTAGGAGGGAAAAGGAAGGAAGAAATAGGGTAACAGTAACAAATATGTGCCACTATAGGCTAACAGCATGCAAAGCTTTATGGTTCAATTTGAGCTCATCTGTTGGCTACCCACTTCTGTTCCCAGAAATCTTGGCAGGGGACTCTGGGTACATGTCAGATTTTTCAACAATACCAGTTTTCTATAAAACTAACTCTATTTTAGTGTGAGTAGGATTCTTTTTTAAATTATTATTATTTTTCCTGAGATTATTCTTAAGGAAATTAAATGCATAGATCTCTCCAAATGGTGCACATTTCAAATGAGCAAAGAAGAAAGGTTAAGAGTAGTAACTGCACTATTATATGTCTCCATCTGATTTTAACATTAACTCACAGAAAAATCTACCATTTATCAAGACAGCAAAAAAGAACTGCCTGTGGGCAATACCATTATCAGTGCACAATTAGTTGGAGATTGAAGACACTAGCTTTAGATACATTCTCATGCTAGTAATCTGAATCCTAGTAGATTGGAAACCAGTGTCTCTTGATGAAATGCTACTTATTTAGCTATGGACAATTTGATTAGATGTAAGGGTAGTAATAACAAAACTAATAATTCCAAACTCTACATGAAGTGGTGTTAGGTCATATTTTAATTGAGATTTTTTTAGTAGCGCATACAAAATTATAAAATGAAACAGGATACGTTACAAGAGATGCTTTTATAGCAAAGTCATTTTCCCTTAGTTGAAAAAAAAATTATGAATGCTAAAAAGAAGTCTTTTCTTCTGTCAATTACTATAAACCCATCGCAAAGTATGAATTCCTAGTTCTTAATGCTAAGTCTTTCAAATCCTTGGACTTATTTCATTTATTTTTTTTCTTTGATAACAGATGGATTTTCTTTTATCCTTAGTAATTTGCATCAATAGTAGATCATGAAGTCTTATAAATACATAAAGCCTTTTAGAAACATTTGATAGAGGGAAGCTTTAACTAGCCCTTTTATATTTATGTAACATTAATTCTCCAGGGAGGTTACCATTTAACTTGAAGAGTTCAGTCACTTTCTATACTTAATGAAGAACAAGTAAAAACACACACTCTAAATTCAGCACACTAGATTTCTATGGAAGCACCCTGAATTTCAGTGTTAGAATGTTCAAGATGAATTACCAGTATATTCAGCTAAATCTGAACAGCCAACGGAATATAGCAAAACCCACTCCCTGTTGAATACCACACAAGTCAAAATCTATTTTGCAATACTCTGAATAAGCAGGCTAAGTAAATCTGTTCAATCTGTTTTACATGCAGGGAATTTCATATTGCTCTTTATCTTCTCCTCCACACAGAACACAAACTAGTGCTAAAAAAAAGCATACTTTTAAATCATATTTAATAAATATATATTTAGAATGATCCCAGTTTTGCAAAGACAGTTAATCTTTTTATTTGTTGTCCTCATTAGTAGACTACATATGAGTTCCTCCAAGACATCTTTTTCTAAATTCAATATAGTAAAGGACAAACATATATCATAAAGCCACTCAAATAATATACTCTTTTCTGTTTACAAAAATGCAAACAAATTACAAATTTGGGACCTGATATACCACTGTGTAACTACAGCTTTATATGCTAACAACTCCCCTGAAGTCAAGAGAGTAACAAGAGTATATTCTGGTGTTTCATAGCAGTGATCCTGCTCTCATCAGTCATTGAGTTTTGTTGTTAACTTAAATGTGAGTAGGATCCCTCATAGCTCTCATAAAAGGCCAATAAGCATAAAGAAGAATAACTAGGCATGGTTCTGATCTCAATTCTACTTGTTTTACATCTGTTCAAGTTAGTTATTGATGTATGTGAGATCAGAATCATCCCCTTTGTCTCTGTCGAAAGAATCCATACAGTAAATCAACACATATTCTGCTAAAATATGTTGTTATATGCCTAGCTATTTACCTTATTTTGCACTCTTATCTGTATATTTCTTTCGATATTCTAGATTAAAATTCCATTTTGTATATGTATATTAATTGTTAAGTTACAAGATGCACAGTATGTTTTATAATTTCTGGAAGAATTTACTGATGGTTCAAAGCCACAGGGAAAATGGATGTTGCTTAATTTAGGACCCAGTTTTGTCATCCTATTTATATACGCTAAGCATTACCTGCTCTATGAATAATCTAGTTTATTTTAGTAGAACTACTTGTGAAGTAAAATATTACTCAATGTGAGTAAAGGTGACAGATTCAGTCCCTTAGATGGCAGGCAGCAGAATGAAATTGCAAGTACATATTCAAATCAGTCTTATGAATGAGTTTTCTAAATCTGTAAAACAGTTATATCCCAAGATCAGAATGGAGGGTCACTGGCTGAGCATGTAGTGACCTGTAATTAAACAGAGGTCTTGCAATTTCCAGTACAATTATTCCCACTGAACAAGGATTCACAAAATTACTTGGAGAAAAAATAACTTTTCTTTCAAAGGACTCAATTACTGCTTTTTGGTAAACTCATAAGGCAACTGTAACATAATTATATATTCATAAAGTATCAGTGATTTTGTTTTCACATCAACTAAAATCTCCCTTTTTTATATAATGAAGTACACACACACACACAATGTCACTACAACCTATTTAGTGCACATGGAGGGAGATCAGGAGCTTTATTCACCACTGTATTATTCAAATTTTATGTCCATGTAATGCCACTGAAAGTAATGGAATTACACTAGCATAAAACTGGAGTAACACTCTAGAGAATCAAGCCAAATGCATGTTAAAAGCAGCAAAAAATAAAATTGGGGGAGGTAAAAATAATAAAATATTAACTTACACTATTGTAGTGAAAACACTGAAAAAAAACCAATTTAATTAAATGTCTATTATATTACCACCTGCTATTACTTCATTAGTCATTTTTCCATTTTTCTTTTTAATCTTCATTTTAGGAGACATAGATTCCAATGAGAACATTTGTTGTGGGTTAAACTTGGCATACAGAATTAGAGTTTTAAACTTAGTAAAGTACATAGATTTGCCTAGGCCAGATTTGCTCAATCAACGTGCATGACCCCAACTGGGTTGCAAAGTTTTAATTTCAAAAGTAGGCAAGCATTTTAGGTCAAATCTGTCTCATCTGTATGCACACTAGGGGATAGCACACCATTGCATGATCAAATATGCACAATGGACTGCCCAGTAGATTGAACAAAGATGTCTGAGCGTACATAGCCAAGTACTGTCAATTAGTATGATCAAGAACTTACTTTAGAATGGAGTTATACTCTCTTGAACCTTATATCCAAGAGACATAACTCTGGGAATATGGTTACAACAATGGTTCTGCATTTTGCATTTGTTATAGGGCCAAATCCTGCTCACTATACTCAGGCAAGTAATATTGAACAACACAGTCAAGGTTCTAAACCATTAATAATATAAAAGGTGAGGTTTTTGAGGTATTTCTTTTTGAGCTGTTGAATATGAGCCAATAAAATAAAATCTTGCTACATAATAGATTATGCTTGCCAATGTTAGGATAGACCAAGCTAAGATTTTTTTTTGGGGGGGGGGGGTATAAAATGCTTGTTTTGAGCTCCTAATTGTCATTTATAAGATAATAATTAGTGTACTATTTGTGATCCTTTGTGAGAATAATAAAAGTATGCACTGGAAGTTATGCTTTGTACAAGCTAATGTAGGGATGGCAGTAGAACAAGTTTCTGAGTGGGGAAATGACTGGTTTAAAGGATGAAAACAATGAAAAAGAAATCAGATCATTTTTTAAACCTCTCTGTTCTGAATCTGACTGAAAAGCACTGTTCTGTTCAAACAAGCTTGCATAGCCAATGTCATGAATCCATAAGATTTTACTGGTTCAAAGTGTTTTGTTTGTTTGATAGTTAGTTTGTTGGTTGGTTTTTCCCCCCTTACGGAAAAAATACTGCACTTTTTAAGCAACTCTGGTTATTCAAAAGGAGTACTTGTGGCACCTTAGAGACTAACCAATTTATTTGAGCATAAGCTTTCGTGAGCTACAGCATTCGATGAAGTGAGCTGCAGCTCACGAAAGCTTATGCTCAAATAAATTGGTTAGTCTCTAAGGTGCCACAAGTACTCCTTTTCTTTTTGCGAATACAGACTAACACGGCTGTTACTCTGAAATCTGGTTATTCAGTGTTCACATTTTATGTTAAATTATGTCTCCTATTTCCTGAAAAGTGTGGGACAAACTCTACTCTCAAATACGACTGTGGCAATCAGTCAGCTTCACTGAACTTTCACTGGTATAATACAAGAAAGAATTTGGTCCCTGATTCAGTAAAGTACTTGGGACTACTCACATACTTAAAGTTAGGGACATGTTTAAGTAGCCTGCTGAACTGGTGCTTTGGTACTGAATGTGGTTTTGGATTTTTGATACTTGTAAGTCGCCTACAAAAGTAAATTACAAAATTATGTTATCAGTATTTGCTGAATTTCCCCCAGGCTGAGAAAGGAACCAAGAACATAAAATACTTTAAAGCTTACTTTATTTTCTTTCATTCATGCAATTCTCATAATATCCATCCCCACCACTCTCAGTTGATTCCCCTCCAATCTGATGTGCTATCACACTGATACAATAGCGACCTCAGAAACACACTGGTTCCTGCAGCTGCCCCATCACAGTGCAGATGTGTAAATAAGTATTGTGGATTATTTTTTCATATGTAGAATGTTTTTTCCAAATTTCTTTTGTATTCAGATTTTTAAGGTCAGAGGGCCTATTATGATAATTTTATCTGACCTCTTGCATGACACAGACTGTTAATTTACATATGATGGTATTTGGTTTTAAATAATTTTGCAAATTTCAAAAATCATACAAAATAGTAACAAACCCCAAGACTGGTTCTGTGGCATATGTGACATACCAACATACTACATGTTAAGGCATCAGGTCAGAGTGGAAATTAACAAAGCAAGATAGGAATGGGCATTGTGGGATCAATCTGAAAGAGAAAATATAATGATATTTTTGCATAATAACACTCCGAATGCCCTTCTTATACTGGTTTTTGGGGGCATTCAGCACATATTGGTAAAGTTATATGGATTGGGTAATTTACTTTTGCAAGTCACCTTGCATGGCATGGTAAATAAATATTAAGCTGTCACTTACATTCTGTGCAAAAGTTGGAATTGTTCTCTTACTATCTTTTGGTTCAAAAGAGATTTATGCAATGTAAATCTTTGTTTCCTTTTAGATATTAATTCATTAATGCAGGTGATAGTTAAGATTGAGTTTAATAATGTCATTTCAAAATATTTGCAGAATATAACATTTAGAGTAACACTGGAAATGCCCAAAATGTGATAGAATTAGGGACAACAGAATCTCTCTCTTAGATAAAAGAAATCAAGCCAAATAAAAAGGATACTGAGCACATCTCCCAGACATATGACATACATATTCCTTTGTTAGAGTATGAAACAGTAAAAAGATATGGAGAAGCTTGTGTTGTAATTTATATGCAATATATTTTACCAATCCTATGAATGAATACAGGGAATTCATTTTATAGCTTTAACAGCTCCTTAACACTTACTATAAACAGAAATGCTGAAAACATGCTTTAGAAGCCTGGCTGTAAGATGCTGAACTGTATTTCTCAAACATGTGTAACAAAGATGTACTTTAAGTATTCCCAAAAGGAAAAGAAAATAACATAGCATGTTTAAACTAATTATAGTAAAGAATTTAGAGTGCTTCTAAAGGATTTAGGTAATTAGCTAACAAGAAAAATACCAACAAGATTTGAACTCTGAAGTCTGATGATTTATTATTATGTTTTACTGAAAAACCTAATCATGGCCAAGTTTTCTATTTAAGGGCAACACACTGAAAAGTTAACTGCATAAACATTCTAAAACTTCCACACATCAAATTTACAATTAAATCTGCCTGTCATTTCAGGGCAGAAGTTAGTCTGCAAAAATACTAGTCAGTCAAACCGCAATAAATATTGGGGCACAAGGTATCTAAGCAGGCAGAAATGAAGAAGCATATATATATATATTTATATACACATATATATATATACACATATGCTTCAGTATCACAGGTGTATAAGGACCAATATTCTCCACCCAATCATTCCACACTTAGTTTATATATATATATATATATATATATATATATATATATATATAATTAATTTAGATATTTAATTTTTCGGAGTATTTTAATGTGCTCAGGAAGAAAAAGGAAATAAAAGTTCTGAGAATATGTTTGTATCAGTGGGTCATGATACAAAGACTGATGCAGCAATAATCAAATTGCTGAACGTCTTACTGGTCTAGACAAATATCCATACAGACAGTCAGGGAGCTGTCAAAGTTAGTAAATCACACCCTATCCCTTTGAAGATGCCTGCTTTCCCGCCTGTCCTCAACAGTAGGCATTCTTTAGTCCTTCAAAGCATGACACTCCTCCTCTACTCAGATTCCATCCCTTTGGAATGAGGGGGATGATTGTAGTAGCAAGTTAGCTGTTTGCACATAGGACATGAGGGTTTCACTGAACAGGAAAATAAAGCCTTTACTTGTTAATTGAACACATTGTGTTAAGCAGAGCTAATAAAAACTTCAAAAAATGTATCACCATGTTTAATTAGTCCCTGTTTTCAAAATGATTTGTTACTAAGTGACAAATATGGAACATTTCTAAAACCAACTGTAGAATATTTACTGTTTTGCAAACTGAAGATAGAACATTTACTTATGCTTTTGGAAACTTCTCTCCAAACTTCATCCATGTTAAATGTTAAAATGTTACACCTCATCACAAAGCTCCACACTTCTTTGCTACAATGAGCTAGTGCTAAAGTAAGATTTTTTTAAAACATTGATTAGACTCAAGAAAATTAGTCAAGGCACAAGTCATGACCAACTTTACTCTCGGGGATTAGTCTGTAATTCTTATAAACTGCCTTACATACATTATCATGAAGAAAGCGGATGTTTGCTTGGCTGGTTAAATTTTACATTTAAGATTGACTGCTCCTTGATGCACCAGGCATAACCTCTCATTAACATCAACGGGAGTTACATGTGCATACTGATGGCAGAATGGATACTTTTAATTTATAGTTACAACTCACATATCTGATAAGCAGCCATATACAATGTTTCCACAATCCAAGAGACTGTTAATGTACAATACCTGGGTAAACCAATTAACTGAATAGCGTACTAAGAAGATTTTTTAAAAATTAATTTCTACAAATTGTATTGTTATCGAGATGTGACTGGGTAGGCCTGTCACCACACTTAGGTGTGATAACAGTTTTCTTCACTAAGCAGCACATTTTCCAGATAGCAAAAGCATGAGGATAATTCATAAAGGATTATAGAATTGGATAGGCAACAATGTATCTCAAGGAAAGAGATAATGACATTCACAGATTCTTACATAGCTCTTTCTAATCACACTGAAGGTGACACATATTTCTTTGAAAAAGGCATCCAGAATATTTTAAAGATTCCATTTTTCAAATATCATGTTTGTATAGCAAGCAAAAGAGAAACCAGTGGACATCAACAGACCACAAAAAAGAAAAGAAAAGAAAAGAAAAGAAAAGAAAAGAAAAGAAAAGAAAAGAAAAGAAAAGAAAACCCTCTAAGGAGCCTCTAGCAGACGTTAACATGAAAATCTCACATGCATGCCTAAAAGTTTCAGTGGATGAAATCTGCCCAAATGTCTTTTCATGTGTTTCTCTATTATTTTGCATTATAAAGCAAAGTGGAATATAACTTACAAAGATTAATTTACAAGAGATACTGCATATCAGACAATTATTACTTCTGGTTTACCATTATGATTAGGGAGCCAATCTCCTCCAAGCTGCTGATTGCTTCTGTGATGCGCTGAACTTCCTTAACTTCTGTTGCCTTTGCTGGAAGTTAAGGGTGTTCACCACCTCACAGGTAGTGGTTAGCACCTTGAAGATGAGGTCATCAAGCCCCGATTGAGCAAAGCACTTGCCTAAATCCATGCCTGTTCAGCAAAGCATTTATGCATATGCTTAATTTTAGACAAATGTTTAAATCCCACTGAAGATAATGGGACTTATGCATTTGCTTAAAGTTAAGCATGTGGATAAGTGCTTTGCTGAATAGGGATGGACTGCTAACTCAGGGTCTAAAATAATATACTATTTCTGACAGAATCTTCACATTAATAAGACAAGAACAACCTTGAAAGAGGCTCCTTCAAGGTAATTCGGGGGGGCGGGGGGGGATATAGAGATTTGTTGCAAAGTGAAGGTTAAATGTGATATGTGTCATAATGCTATAATATCTAAATAAACTTTATTAAAAGTAGTGTATCCAATACAAAATTTAGTTATAAAATCTATTATTTTTAATACTTATGCCAAGACGTGTTTTTGTTGTTGTTGTTTATTTTTTCTGTTTATAGTGTTTCATATGGTACTGCACCAAACAAAATGCCCTGAAGAACTAAATATGAGGTACTAAACTCTAAAACTAAATATATGTTGCCTTAAAGAAAAAAAAGTACAACACAAAATCAGAATGGAAAAGCATTACCTGTGTACTCACTTGAGCACACCATTTGGTCCTGTAAATGGAGACCTTTCCCCTGACAACAATATTGTGGGTATGAAGATGTATCAATTACCAAGTCTAATTACATTAATGGATAATGGATATCACCCTCATCTACTTCAGGACCGGTACTTGCTGGTTTGTCTATTTACTTGTCTTTAAAACTTTATGCACTTTCTAATCTCTCCATGGAATAAAGGCAACTGTCAATGAGTAAATGAGGAAAGACATGCAAGTTTCAGCTAAACTCTTGCTGTAATATGCATGCTAACGTTCCACTTGTTTTACCTTGTGTGTGCAATTAAACTATGATAAAATTAATACTATTTGATAGTAGTTTATTTCTAAATGTGTCACCTTGCCTTCTAAACAAGATACTGAGCATGAATACCACCTGGTTTAAGTGTTCAAGAATATGAATACCTACTCTGGTGAGTCAGTCAGTGCTCAAATGGTAACGTTTGAGATATGAAAAGTGCAGGTTATTTATATAAACTTCCACCTGATATGCTCACTATTATGTTAAAATAAAACTTTAAAAAAATAAAAGCACAAGAGCACATAAATGTCACTCAGCAGCAAGTTAGCAAGTGCCCAGAGGATGGCTGTAACAGAACAAGTCTGCCAAAAAAAATCTATCCTGTAAACTTTTATTTAACATTATTCTTACTGTCCTCTGAGTCAATACCCTGTGTCCTGTCTTTAATTTATATGCATGTTTTTGTGTGTGTGTATGCTGACCATTTCGATAAGCTATTTATTTTGTCCAAAGAAAACTTCAGTTACAATACTTATAAAGATATTAAACCAAAATGTTAAGTAATGTCAACTTTTTAGTATATTTTAAATTTCTATCTTTACACATTAAAATATCAGCCATACATTACTCAATTATATGGAGCTTTATAACCAAACTACTATCACAAAAAGCTGTCAGACATTAACCGAGAAACTGGGGGTGGGAGGAGGGGAGCTGTTTTAAAGTAGATAAATTAAGAGGCTTTCTTGATGTGTTCCTTCCACTTTTACATGGAACAATCAAAGTGTAGTAATCTATTTTCTTCTCCAAGGACATCTCGTAATGTATTGTACATCAAAAATATTTCCCGGGAAAACATTCTAAATAATTTAATAAACAAGATACAATCAATATATTTTTGCACAGTAACCTCAAAGAAAGCACTTATCAGCACAAGTAGTCATTTGTATAGTCTAATCTCTTACCAATTCCTGCATTTAACACACAAGCCATTTTTTCACCAAAAACAAATTATACTTTTCACAGTCTTTAAATCATATTTTGAGATGAATTCTGGCATCAAGAAAGATTTAGTATCTGATTAGCATGGATTATACCTCATGTGTTGGCACAATGATCACTAAAAAGGCATAATCTAATATGTTTTTAATAAACCTTAGTGGATGGAAGCTTGTGAACTTTTTTAGTATTGTACATTTTATATAGGCAATATTTTAAAAGGTAAATTTATAATAGTCTCCGTGGGAGAAAGTTAATGAAATGTTTTTCCAAGAAACGACTATGTCAAATGTTCTGTAAAACATTAGTATGACTAGTAAAACAACACACACACAAATATTAGCTAATACTACATCAATCACACAGTTTTGTAGCTCAGCTGAAAGAATGAATGGCTCATGAAATTCACTTCTACTTACAATATTTTATTCCACCATGCAGAATGCAAATACTGGTTGCATATTATAAAAGTCAATTTCAGTATACTAACAGACATCTCAAAGTATAAAAATGTAGTTGTGTACCATATCTGCATGTTAATATGTGGGAAAGAAAGCATTTTTGTCAAATTTGTCAGATTTTCCATGTTCCAGACTTGGCACCATATTTGCATAAATCTGCATTCATTTATCTACAGTATCTTGCATAATGTGCATAGTAGCTGAGAAAACTTTCATAATGTTCATCTTATGCAGATCTCCGCCATGACAGTACCAACTGCAAAACATTTTTGTCAGCATATAAGCTCCCAACAAAGTAAGTCAAGGAAAATGATCTCAGTTCAAAATTAAACATATGCTTTATAAAATAAAAATATAGGTTTGAATTGTAATAATGGCCTGATTCTCCACTATGTTACACCAATTTGGCGCTGTGACTTACCCTGGTATCTTTCTTTTATACTGGCAGAACTCCATTGACTTCAATGACTGATTCACATCAATGTAACTAAGATCAGAATCAGTCCCTTGTATCACCCTTAAGTTCAGAAATATTTTACTGAGTTGGGGATACCACAGAAATCAGTACCACCGCTACTGACATTCACATACCACTCAGTGTGAGGGTGGCACAACTGGGGCCTTATGAATTTAATATAATATCCTCCAAACCAGTTAAAATATTATAGAAGTAGGGGCTAATTCTTAGCTCACTTGCACTTATCAAGAGTCAGTCTTCTGAAATCAATGGTATTAGTGGTATAAAGAAAAATATATAAGCGCGATCACAATCAGGCACATATATTATAGAGAGATCTGAATCTTAATGAATGACCCGTAATTAGATCCCCCAACCTTTTAACATCGTGGCTGCAAATTCATATACATATACACACAAAGCCATAGAGAGTGTGAATGAAGTCAGAGGATAGCTCCCTCTCTCAGTAGGACCCTGCTGCCTGGGTGGCAGGAAAGAATTCTCTCTCTCTGAATGGAACCTTGTTGTCTAGTGGATGCACCTCCCTCTGAAAGAAAGACACTGATGGCTGCCTGTTTCAAAGGGACTCTGGTGGCTGGCTGAGTATGTGTGGAGTGTGGTGGTTGGTGGCAGTGGGTAATGGGGATGTCTCCGTTTCCCTTAACTGCTTGTTGTGCTTACTACTGGCTGGTTATCTGTGGCTTAAAAGCTGTGTGGTGACGGGGAGAATGTCTGCAGCTCCCACGTTGTGCTTGTTGCTGGCTGGATGTGTGCGCTGGGGGCTGATAAGGACGTCTCAAGTTCCCTTCTAGGGATTTACTCGATTGCTGGTTTGGAGGGAGGGGGCCCTCTGCCCTCACTCTCATAATCTGTATTTGCTACAGGCTGCCTCCTGTGTTTGTGAGGCATGGGAGGAGGAGGAGTAATGTTAGTGGCGAGTCCCCGACTCCTTTATCTGCTCATTACTTACTGCCAGTTAGCTGGCAGGCTGTATGGGGTGAGGGAGGGTATGGGGTGTCTTTGGTTTCCTTACTTACCAGCTGTACTTGCAGCTGGCTACGCTGGCTGCCTGCAGGGAGGAGTAGGGGAGAGTACCAAGAGGATCCCCTGACTCTCTCGCTAGCTTACAACACTTGGTGCTGGCTAGTGGGCTGCCTCTGTGTGTGTGTAACTGGGAGGGTCCCCAACTCCCTCACTTACTTGCTGGGGGTCGGGAGGGCTGGCTGTGTGGAAGCGCGGTTGGAAGTAGTTAGGGGGTGACCCCAGCACCCTTACCTGCTTGCTGTACTTGCTGCTGGCCTGACAGCTGTACTCGGAGCAGTGATCCGATCCAATGGAGATGTTGTCTCCTGCCCCTACAAAAGTATTGGCCGGGGGCAGTTCCTGCACGGCCTGGTGCTTTTTCCCAGCGGTGGGGGACTGCGGGTGAAGCTGGACAGTGGGGAGCGGCGAGCTGGATTTGTAATGCCTGGCCAGGTCCGGGCTGCCCGGGCCGCCGTTGACCGAGCGGTATCGGCCCATGCTGGGGCTGTCGGAGAGCTTCTCGTTGACGCTGTCGTAGCGCTGCCCGTTGGGCTTGGAGGCCTCCACGGTGACGATGCTGCTGTAGAGGGGCTGCTTGCCCTTCTTGCCTTTCTTGTCCTTCTTGGGCTTCTTGGCCTTGTCGTGCTGCTGCGGGGTGAAGAAGTCCTCGTGGTCTTTCTTGCCCGCCTCGTAGCCGTGCTTGCCCTTGGAACGGCAGTACCGGGCCATGACCACCACCAGGATGAGCAGGATCACCGTCATGATGCCGGCCACCACCCCGATGACGATGCTGAGCCGCTGCTTGCTCAGCTCGTAGCTGGGGTCGCCGGCGATGTCCTGGGCCAGGGGCGTGTGCAGGCTGCGGGCCACCTGGCTCTCCACCACGGTGGCGTTGGAGAGGCTCTCGTTGACGAAGACGTGGAGCAAGGCGGTGGTGGACTGGGGCGGCTGGCCGCTGTCGTTCACCTGCACCACCAGGCGGTGCAGGCCGTAGTGCTTGGGGGCCAGCTTGCCTACCAAGGACACCACGCCGCTGGCCGGGTCGATCTCGAAGAGCTTGAAGGGGTTGCCCCCGACGATGCTGAAGTTGAGGTCGGCGTTGAGGCCCGTGTCCGCGTCGGTGGCCAGCACGGTGGCCACCACGGTGCGCAGGTTGCTGGAGGGGGGCAGGACGGTGTAGGAGCTGTTGCTGGGGAAAGTGACGGCGGGCGGGTTGTCGTTCTCGTCCATCACGAAGAGATTGACTGTGGCGGTGGCCGAGCGGGGCGGCTCCCCTCCGTCCAGCGCCTTGACCTTGAAGGTGTAGCTGGTCTGCTGCTCCCGGTCGAAGGAGATGGTGGAGTAGATGGTGCCGGTGTCGTTCTCGATGGAGAAGATGCCGGCGGCCTGGTCCTGCTCCCCGGGCTGGATGGAGAGGCTGAGCTCGGCGTTGCGGCCCCGGTCGGAGTCCATCACGGTCACCATGCCCACGGGGCTGTTGGGCTGCAGGTTCTCCTTCACGTAGAAGGTGAACACGTCCTGCATGAAGCGCGGCTCGTTGTCGTTGCGGTCGGCCACCCGCACCACCACCGTGGTGGAGCCCTGCAGGGCCGGCGCCCCCTTGTCCCGGGCCGTCACCTGGAACTCGTAGGTGTCGCGCTGCTCGCGGTCCAGCACCGCCTGCACCAGCACGTCCCCGGAGTCCGGGTCGATGCTGAAGATGCCGCCGGGCGCCTCCGAGGAGAGGGGCGAGGGCTCCAGCGAGTAGAAGATCTCGGCGTTCTTGCCGCTGTCCGCGTCCGT
Organism: Chelonia mydas; assembly: GCF_015237465.2. Classification (NCBI taxonomy): domain Eukaryota; kingdom Metazoa; phylum Chordata; order Testudines; family Cheloniidae; genus Chelonia; species Chelonia mydas. The sequence goes on from NC_057852.1 coordinate 103,170,398, forward strand.
GGCCACCACCGTGGCCACCCTCTCCCCGGGCGAGTTGTTCTCCGGGAAGGAGACCTCCAGCACGGCCTGGCCGAACACCGGCGGGTTGTCGTTGGTGTCCGCCACCCGCACCAGCAGCGAGTTGTTGCTGGACAGGCTGGGGCTGCCCGAGTCCACGGCCACGATCACCACGTTGTATTCACGGACGGCCTCGTAGTCCAGCGGGGCCGAGGTGTGCAGGAAGTACTTGCGCTTGTTCTGGGGCTCCCCCTCGCCCTCGCTGGCCGGCTTGAGCTGGAAGGGCACGTCCCCTACCACCGTGCAGGTCACCACGCCGTTCTCGCCCTGGTCGCGGTCGGACACCTGCACCAGGGCGATGGGGGTGTCCACCAGCACGTCCTCGGCCACGCTGGCCACCCCGTCCCGCAGCGGGATGCGGCCGATCTTGCGGATGTCGATGGTGGGCACGTTGTCGTTCTCGTCGCGGATGTTCAGCACCACCGTGGCCTTGTCGGTCTTGGGCGGCTGGCCCCGGTCCCGGGCCATGACGGTGAAGCGGAGCTGGTTCACCTCCTCCCGGTCGATGCGGTGCAAGACGCTGAGCCAGCCCGAGGTCTCGTCCAGACGCAGCAGGCGCCGCACCGACTCGGTGGCCGCCCCGAAGACGTACTCGATCTGCCCGTTCACCCCCACGTCCAGGTCGGCGGCCCGCAGCTGCAGGATGGGGGTCCCGGGGCTGCTGTTCTCCGCCAGGTCCGCCTCGTAGACGCTCTTCTCAAAGCGGGGGCTGTTGTCGTTCACGTCGGTGATCAGCACCCTCAGGATGGCCTGGGAGGAGCGGGCCGGGTCGCCGCCGTCCCGCACCCTCAGGCTCAGTTCATAGGAGTCCCTCTGCTCTCGGTCCAGCGCCCCCTTGACAATCAGCTGCGGCTGCTTCTCCCCGTCAGGGGTGTCGGCCACCTGCAGCTCGAACACGCTGCTGCGGGCCGCCCCGTCCGGCTCCTGCCTCCTCTTACTGCCGCCGGGGTAGAGGGCGCTCTCAGCGGCAGAAGCCGACCCCCCTCCTCCGCGTCTGCCCCCGTCCCCGCCGGGCTCTTGCAGCAGCTCGTAGCGCTCGATGCCGTTGCGGCCGAAGTCTCTGTCGGTGGCGGTGGGGAGGAGATAGAGGGTCCCTACGGGCCGGTTCTCCTCCACGGTAAGGGTGAGGACGGGCGAGGGGAAGGTGGGGGTGTTGTCGTTGATGTCCAGGATGATGACCCGGCCCTCGAAGAGGTCCACCCAGCTCTGCGAAGGGCCGATCACCGAGACCTCGAAGTCCAGGAAGCACTCGTTCTCATCGAAGATCATCTGGCACTGCGGCAGCTTCTCGCGGTCTATGCGCCGCTCGGTGGTGCTCAGCTCCCCGGTCATGTTATCGATCTTCAGGTAGTCGGAGCCCGACTCCAGGCTGAATGTCACCTCTCCAGAGCCAGTCACGATGCCCAGGTCCGAAGCCACGTTGCCTATGCGGATGTCGGCAGGTCCTTCCTCGGCCAGCCGGTACCTCAGCAGCTGCTTGGCCGCGGCCAGGCTGACCCAGAGCGGCGGAGGCAGCAGGAGCAAGAAGCAACAGCAGCAGCAATGCACAAAGCCAAAGAGAGTCCGCATCTTCCTCATCTTCTTCTCACCAAAAACCCCCTCCTCTCTCCCACCAACTCCCCCGACAAGCCAACAGAAATGCTCAGCGTGCGGATGATCAATTATAAAATCCTTCTCTTCCGGGAAACTTATTGTCTCATAACTGGTGCAATCGGTGATCAAAACCCTAGTGTTGGCTCCTCTCCTCCCTTCCTTCCAGTTGCAATATGCTTACAGTTGATGGGACAGTGTATTTTGCGTTTTAAAGATTCATCTCAACAGATAGGACGGGATTTTCCTGCTCCTCCTCTCTGGTTTTGCTGTAATCACTTTGCAAGGTTTGTAATAAAAGCAGGAGCAGCACGGCGCTATTCGAAGCCCCCCCTCCCCAGGTCGCCTTCTTTGCTCCTAGAGTTAAGTACAATTCACACTCTTCTCCCTCTGTCTCTCTCAGCCGTTTACGACTAAGGCATTAGCTCTTTTCTTTCCCCACTCTGCACGCACACGGAAAAAAATGTGAATCGCCTCATTCAAAGGAGTTGTGTCCGGAAAACTCCCAATCCTCTTAGCAATGGGCAAAAAATACAATTAAATAACTGATCAAAATAAAAAAAAATCCCCAATAATATCGGTAGCTGTACAGTGGGAAGGCGAGAACCCCCTGTATCACAGAGCAGTCCACAGAAAATCCCCTTCGGTTAGCAGAAAAGCACCCAAATCCATCTTCACAGATCGCCTAAAATGTTCAGTTCTTTCTCCGTAGAGGATTTTTTTTAACAACTCTGCGCAAGGTCATTAGTCACAAAGCAACGCTACAAAAACTGCAGAAGCCGTTTGCCCAAAATTTCCAAAGCTGGAGCAATGCACATACACACACACACACAAGAGTCCCAAGTTTGTTTTTGCATCCGCAGTTTGTGTGTGTGCCTTACCTGCATTTGCACTGCATGTGTTATAGCAATCTGGATCTGCAGCACTGTGAGAGCGATTCACAAATGAGATTGCAGTCAGTCTCTCTCTCTCTCTCTCTCTCTCTCTCTTCCTTTCCGTCCCAATGCAGGTAACCAGAGCTGAACTTGATCCTTTCAGTTCAAAGGTTAGCAACAAGGCTATGTGTCCAAAGGCGATTATTGCTTTGCTCTCTCGTTAATATACCCGGAGCGGAACGAGATGTAACTGGATCCCCCACGTGAATTAACAGATTCTGAATTACATCCATATAAGCGGAATGGCAAAGGGGCGGGGAGGAGAGCCGCGGTGCGATTTATAAAAATGCAGTCCTCTTTGCAAAGAAAACGATACCAGTCAATTGTCTTCCCTGAACCCCACCGCCTCGGCGGGTGAAATCTTGTGCCTTTCAGAGAAGTGTGGTTCAGGCGCTTTCGCAGCAAAGCGGCTTCTGCTTTAAAATGTTGAACGGCGAGTGAGGCGCCGCTTCCCGCTCGGAAAAAAAGCAGTAAACCAGCAAGTTTGCCCAAAGTGGTGAGAGCTGCTGGAGCCTCTCTCGGCGGCTCTTCCCTGACGCTGCAGCAGCAGAGCCGCCTGCGCTACACACGCCGAGAGAGGGAGGGAGGGAGGACGAGCCAAGCGCTGCACTCCAGAAAGCCCAGCCTTACCCTCTGCAGCTGCAAGTGGGATAGCTGCTGATCGCAAAACACCAGTCCAGTCTTCAAGCCCATCCTTGGTACACACCACAGCGCTGCTGCTGTTGCTCTCTCTAACCCATGGTCTCCTGTGATTTCCTCCCCCCTCAAGCCACCACCACCTTCTGACTCTTCAGTGATCAATTATTGTTAAGCACATTGTTGTTCTTTCTTTTATTTTAGAGCCCCTGGGTGCGCTGGTGACGGCATTTTGTGGCATCATGTTGGTCAAACAACTCATTTTGCATAGATTCCCACCTTTTCTGTCCGCTGGTGCTTCTCTGAGACGGATGATGAGCTGCAGTGACGGTAACAGGATCAAACTCCAGGGAGGAAAGGGGAGTGCATTAGAGAGCTCAGGCTTTCGCTGGACTGTTCCCCAGTGTTGGGGGTTTTGTCTTTATTGTGCGTCTTTCAGTGATTTGAATGCCCATTTTCAACGGCATCTGTGTGTTTCTTGGGAAAATTGGACCCTCAGAGAAAGAGAGAATGTGTGTGGGAAGGGTGGGGGAGGGTTAGGCAAATAAACACATGTAAGAAGAAGTAATAGATGTATTTCCGAATAGGGACTTGCTGCTTCAGTGATTGCTAAAACGTAGTGTCACCTACCAGGGTAGGTAAGAAATAAACTTTAATGTGAAAGACCTCGACACAACTTTGCTTATTCTTGCGTCCCTAGTTCACTTTCTCCTTCTTTTGACTTTGTGCCACTTAATGGCCCATGGCATGTGCATGCCTCTGCTCTTTTGGTTGATGTCTGACTCTCAGACTTGTCCCTTCCATTCGCATGCAATCGAGCAGCGAGAGAGACTCAGGCTGGTGGGAGAGAACGGACCAGGGCACGAAGGCATGGGGCAGACAGTGGGGAATCCCGCTTTCCCAGTCACTCACCTGCACACACGTTCAGAACAAACCCCAGCGGTTTTTATTTTTAAAGAAAAACATGCAGACAAATATGTCCAAACGTCTTTCTTTATGCCGATGGCACATTTGAGCTAAAGCAGCCGGATGTGCTCAGATGATTCAGACCAATGATCACAGTGAATCTAGCTTGCTGTCTATTTCATGTGGGGAGGAGAAAGCGAGGTTTCCACCTCTTGCCTGTGCGAACTGTAGGCACACACAGGGACAGTATGTGTATCTGCGGAGTGTGAGCTGGGGAATGAGTGCCTGAGTGTTCCCCACTCCCTGCCGTGCCAGGGCTAGAGAGGAGTCGTTTTCCTGTGTAGGTGGACGCTACAGCTCCTGCGTCTCTCACTGGCTGGCCCAGCTCTGGGACTCCTCCTCCCGCTGTGCTGAAGCCGGGAGCCGCTCAGCTTGATATCTGCAGCATCAGCTAGAAAGCCCAGCTTGGCGCAGGCTCAGTGCTCACCGCCGCAGTCCGGGCTGCGGGAGGGGGCTCCAGGAGCTCGGCATCTTCGCGTAGGGTTAAGTGGGATTAATACGAAATCCCCATTATATTTGCCAAGCAACTTGACTGTCTCGAAATTCCCCCTCGCTGTCCGGGAGGAGGAATCGTGTCCACACTAATCCCGCCGTGCCAATCGGAATACCGGCGGCACGCTGCATTGCCCTGGTCCCGGCACATGCTACACATTTCCATCCGCCGCTGCCTCCCTCCCTGCTTTTAAACGCAGGCGGAAAACTTAATGCGTTCCCTTGTGGGAGGGGTGAGGCGAAAAAGCTTTTTAACCTCCCCGCCATAAACTTTACTCGGCTTCCTGTGTGTGGAAACATTTGCACAGCACAGCCCCCCCCCCCCCCCCGCATCGTGTCTTCAGAGCTCCCCTGTCTCACGGGCACACTGCTCCCGCGGTCTGGTTTGCGGGGAAGCCTGGGTTTCAAACGAATAAGCGGGTTCTTTCTCTTGCCCGGTGCAGCCTGCCCTATGCACACACAGAGACACACACACACAACGTGCCTTATTCCCCCATGCAGTGTCTCTCTCTCCTCCCCCTGCACGTGCAATGTCTCCGAGTGTGCAAAGCCTGCCTGCTCGGGAGCGCAACGTCCTTCACAGCGGACTGGTTCCTCTTTCGGAGCAGAGGTAACGGCCCCCCTCCCTTTCTCTCTCCTACGCGGGCGGCCGGCGTGGGAAATGGATCTGACGTGCTCTGCATGGTGGATGGGCAGCGCTGCCTTTGGGCCTCGTGCCCTGGCTACGGGGGGAGGGGAAGGAAGTCGGGTCCAGGTTGTGTGTACTGCCCGTTTGCCTGGGGGAAGAGGGAAATCGGAGCCCCTTGCTTCCGCTCCCTGCCTCGTACCCCAGCTCGTTCGGGCCCCACCGCTTCACTCTCAGCGGGACCCAGTCCGGCTAGGGCAGGCGGTGGAGATTTGCCCCTTTGGCCAAGACTGGTGAGCGAGGGAGTCCCCGCCGCGACACATTCGGAGGTTGGGTCTGGGGAAGTAGGATCGCACGTGTCATGGGCTGCAATTAATAAAATAGCCCAAGATGCTGGCGACCAACACTAAAAGAAGCACTAGATTCCCACTAAAGCACTAAAATGAGAGCTTGTGTCTTTAAAGGGAACATCGGATCATACTGGCGAGATGGCAGCTTGTGTGTGGGGACGTCCATCTGGCATTTCTAGCCTTTATTATGCACGGGAAATCCTTTTAAAGCCATCACCGGGCTTTTCTCTCCTCTCCCCTGCAGCTCTAGGGTTCCCTCTTCGGTAGTTTACAGATTTTGTAATTGTATCTGTTGATTAGAATAGTTAAAGTCCTTTGGTAAATATGCAAATATAATGAATCGTTAGCTTATTGCAATTTCTCGGCGGAGCCCGATTTCATCTTTCGTACCTACTAACTCTCCGCTGGAGTTGGCTATACTCCTCCTCCTCCTCCCCCCAGCACAATTTGTTGTTGTTTTTTTGCGGTTCGGGAATGTCGGTGTCTCACACTGGAAAATAGCATTTAGGATCCGCAATGGAGTCCAGTCTCGAAGAAAAGAGTGACCAAAAATTTTAAAAAGGGGAGGAGGGGGTCCAGTGCCCGGAAGACAAAGTAGATCCTGAAGGCAGAATCTTAGGTGGGTTTTCACTGAAAGGAGGTGGCATATTCACAATAATATAAGGGAAAGGTTAAATACAGTAAACATGATAGCCAATTCTAGGGAAAAAATATAAAGCAGGTAAAGCAGTTTGATGGGAAAGGAGAAACTGACTCAAGAACTCCACCAAGGGACAAAGAGATGAAATGACACCACAACAGCACCAAATCTGTGTTGACCTTTCATCTTTTAAAAGCGTCTCGCTGATTTTTTGCCTTTGTGTCCTGATCTCCCACCTCTCTTCCTGCAACACCCTCTCCCCCTTCCAAAGCTTCCTTAGTTTGTGAAAGTGAATATACTAGGACATAGTTGGGTTGGGTTGGAACAAGTGCTGACACTTGCCAGTGTCTTTCACAGCCTTGAAACCATGTTTGCAGTATAGTAACATATAATAGACCGAAGTGATTAAATTATTAATTGCAATAATAGCCTTTGTGATGGACAGTAAAACTTAAGAATTTAAATAAGGAAACCACAGATTTCCTTTTAAACAGCTCATAGTTGCTTGTTTTCCTGGTTATTTAATTGGGCACTAGCCAAACATAAAGCAGCTTGTTTAAATCAGACAATTCTCTATCATTGTTTTTTATATGCTGGAAAGACTAGAACTAAAAAAATATTACTAGATAGAACAATAATAGTTGGCTGTTTGCAGCAGGGAATTGATAGCTGTAGTTAAACTGTGTAAGTGTTTAATTAAAACTTTACATCCCGAGGACAAAATTTGAACTTGTCTCATTAAAAGGAATAAAAAATGGTTTTCATCCAGGGGTCATCCCATTGCCCTTTCTGAATTTCAGATTTATAGAGATTGCTTTGAGATTTAGAATAACATTTAGCAAAAAGTGGTTTCCCAGTCTATTTGTGTTTAGCAAGATTTTGACAGTTATTATTATTATTCTTTACAAATCACAATGATTTAGCCTGAAGATAATTTCCTAAATAAAAATCTTTCCATATAGTATTGGTTTTAAAATGTCATCCATAGAGAGGCAGTGAAATTTGCTTATTATTTGAAAAAAGAAGAAGTCTAATTTGTTTAGCTAAGCTGCAAGAGATATAGGTAGATTTTCTTTAAAAATTCAAGGCCATTACTAAAAGGTGGTGTTTTTTTTGTTTGGTTGTTTTTTTTAACTGTAAATGGGTTTACATAGTGGGCCAGATTTTGCCTTGGTTTACACTTCATATGCAACCTATTGACTTCACTGGAGTTGCAAAGGCTGAATTTGGCCCATTATTTTATATTCTTATTTTTAATTAAACTACATTTCCATTCCTGGAAATCCAAAATAAGTTATAGGAAAAGGGCATTGAAGAGGACAAATTAGACTGATACAAACCTATAAGTATCTCCATGTCAAAACTGGAAGAGATTTCAGAATTATTAGTACTCTACATATGAAATAAATCATAAGGACATATCAAAGAGATAAACAGGGTAGGATTTAAATAAAATACCGGAGACTAAAATATAATTTTGGAGAAACAGAATGAAAAAAAGGTAAATATTTCATAAAAATAATAAACGGGGACAGTTTGCATATATGCTAATACCATTACCATAGGAATACTTCATAGGGTTGCTGTCGTTTTGGGAAAGAACTTAGATAATATAGGTCCTTTGATGATATAATCTGTCAAATGTTGCTATGATGGTGATCTTATCAGTAAGAAATGAATATTAAAGTTTTAAAATTACTTGCTCATGTTATATTGATTTGCAAGGCATTTATAGCAGTCAAAGGAGTTTCCTTATTTGTAAGTAGATATATTATGCTTTACATTGTACATTGTTTTAGAATGTGGATTTTCACAAGAACTAGAAACCATTCAGTGTACTAGCACTATTTAACATTTGGAATTTTTTTTTAAGTAGGTGATAGAAATGTGCATCAGCATCCTAAAGAATATTTGAGTAAAACAACAGCTGAGCACTCAGTGAATCTTTTTAAAGTCAGATACACTCTGATGATTTTCCCCTGCTGTCTGAGAATCCAGGATTATCTAACAAAGCTTTTGTAAATGACAAAACAAATAGTTGTGTAAGATCACAAATTGTAACATACTATAGGTACAAACATATCAACTACAAATGTATTTTCAAATGTTTAAAAATCAATTCACTTATTTTACTTTCTCATTGAGTCTTGAGTTTAGGATTCCATGTTTCCCAAAACATGATGCCAAATACAAAAGGTATATTATGGGCAAAATATTGCTTGATTTACCCATATATGTAATCCCATTAATAGGGCCCTACCAAATTCATGCTCCATTTTGGTCAATTTCAAGGTCATAGGATTTTAAAATTAGTAAATTTCATTATTTCAGCTATTTAAATCTGAAATGTCATGGTGTTGTAATTGTAGGGGTCCTGACTCAAAAAGCAGTTGTGTGTGTAGGGGGGGAGGGTCACAAAATTATTGTGAGGGTGGGGGATTGCGGTACTGGTACCCTTACTTTTGTGCTGCTGCTTGCGGCAGCGCTGCCTTCAGAGCTGGGCAGCTAGAAAGCAGTGGCTGGTGGCCGGGAGTCTAGCTCTGAAGGCAGAGCCACCGCCACTGGCAGTGCAGGAGTAAGGATGTGATCCTTACTTCTGTGGTGCTGCTGGTGGGATGCTGCTTTCAGAGCTGGGCTCCCGGCCAACAGTCACCGGACTCCAGCTGCCGAGCTCTGAAGGCAGCGCAGAAGACAATACCATGACATCCCTAATATAATCTTGTGACCTCCCTGAAACTCCCTTTTGGGCAGGACCCCCAGTTTGAGAAACGCTGGTCTCCCCTGTGAAATCTGTATAGTATAGGGTAAAAGCACACTAAAGATCAGATTTCATGAGGAGAGACCAGATTTCATGGTCCATGACACATTTTTCATGGCCATGAATTTGGTAGGGCCCTACCCATTAACTTCATTGGGACTTCTTGGGGAGAGCAAGGCAAGGAGAGTTTGTTTGAAGGAAAGAGGAACTGTTTTTTGTTTGTTTGTTTGTTTTCCAGGCAATATTTTGAAGTTTTCTGCCTGTGACCATATCACTAATGTCTCAAAGTATTAAGATGATGGTCATACTGGGAGTTCAGATCCTAATTTTTGGCATGAATCTTCTTGTAAATTAGTAATTATAGTAATACCTAGAAATTAGACATCATTTTTCATCAGCAGATCTCAAAGCATTTTACAAAGGAGGTAAGTATCATTATCCCCTTGAGAAAGAGAGATGTGAAGTGACTTGCCCAAGGTCACCCAGAAAGCCAGAGGCAATGCAGGGAATAAAACCCAGATCTCCTGAGTGTCACTCCACTGTTCTGTCCATTAGCCCACACTGTCTTCCACTGGTATGCTTGCTTAATATAGAGTGGGTTCTCTTTAAGAGCTCTCTTTGGAGATCTTTATTCCATTAAAAAAAAGTTATATAATGGTCACCATTGAATTTTTTAATATATTTTTTAAGTTTTTACTGATTTGAGAAATATTCCCTATCCTTAAATGGAGAATTCCACTAGAACCATTAACATTTCTTAGCATGGAAGAAAAATTTAGAGCGCAGTTGTTCCTTGTGGTTCCCATTTGGAAGACTAGCAGTGCCAGTCTAGGGTGTAGAAGAGTGAATGGGGGCAGAACAAGCTGCCTCAGAAAGAAAAAAAATAGGGAGCAGGATGGAGAATTTAGTGAGGAAGCATCTAGGAGACTTTTCCTCTTTAATTGATGACCGGTTGGAAAGGCCAACAGTGCAAAGAGAGTCAGTCCAAGGAAGGTTCAAAGCAAATTGGGGTTCAGAAGAGCTCTGTACACAAAGGAAAGTCCTGAACCAGGAAACCTGAGGGGCAACAGCAGAAATTACTATGATTGTTCCAGTCTTATTGCAATAAAGTTATTCTCAAGTGACATTTCTACCAGCTATCTCTTACATCCAGAATCGAACACAAACACTGTAAGATCATTTGTCTCCACTCCCGCTGCAAGGTTTCTCAGCCTCATGTTTGTCCAAGGCCGTCGACTTTGTATTCCATAATTTTATTGTCTTTTTGAGAGGCTGAAAATAGTTTTGCTGTGAGTTAAAGTTTTTGTTTTGTTTGTTTCAAATTAGACTAGCATATCATAAAACTTCTTGTCTGATGTCCTGTTGCATCCCGTGCAGTGCTTAATTTATGATCAACATCATTCAGGATGGCAGCAAAAGATTTGGCATGTCTGCCTGAATCCACTGTGTCTGTTGCCTGTTGGATAGAAGGAAAGAATATATATAAAAAAAGATAGCATCTCTGCAGAGAGAGGGGGGAGGGGGGTTGATTTTAAAATTCTAATGCTGTTACAGCAACCAGTTTATAGACTATGTTTTCTGGAGCTCCAGTCTCCTGTGAATGGTCTCGTCAATATGTGTTATTGGCTGTGCTTTTAATATGCTATTTTTAGGCTTACACCTATTTTTCCTTACTTATTTGGGAACTTTAGGGGTCTCCCTTTGCTTTCTCTTTACAAAAATATTTGTAGTTCACCTGTCAAAAGTAATTATTGCTCTCCTGCTGAAATAAGGGAAATATAAACATACATTTCTTGTTGTAAATTAAGAAAGCAAATATGACAACAAGAGAAAAAAGTTAAAGTAAGGCCAAATTGTTAATTGCTTTTTAGACAGCCTGCTTGGCTGCGCTCTTCAGTGATCAAAACTATTTTATTATGTGTCTTATAACCCTATATTCTGCTTCACTGTTCATATGGAAACTCCAATATTAGAACCATTAAGGACTAGATTGTCACAACCCTTATTTAGCCATGCAGTGGAGTAAGGGAGAGAAAGGTCCTGACCTTACTCCTGTATTTGACCCAATCAGAATGTGACTGCATACAATAGGGCAAGCAAGGGCAACTCACCTGATGGCACTGGCTATTAACAGGTACGCAAGGATAGGTATGAGAGGCAGGGAATGGGAGGGACCTTGGTTCTGCTCCAATTCAAGGCCTGATTAAAGCATAAAGCACTATAGACCTCTGCCTGGGACCCAAAGTTTCTGGAGTCAAGTGATTTGATCAGAACCTCAGTTTTAATTTGAAATAAAGTAAATTTCTAGCCACTGTGGTTAAGAAGAAAAGTTTGAAAAAATGATCTCGGTGTAAATGATGCAGCAACATCTGCCCAAGTCTGCAGACAAAAGATACAATAGCTCTGAGGGGTGAACTTCCCCGTTTATCTCACTGGGATATAAACTACACCCAGAAGTAGTGAGGGGCCCTGCCAATAGGACCCTGAAATAGGATTCTGTGTATGTCAAGCAAAAAGTGCAGCAGACTCATAGACAAATAAATACACTCTGGTTACTGAAGTAAGTACTGGGGGCCCCTGACTGCCACTTTTGCCTGTCCATGAGGGTGACAGGGTCACCGCTACTTCTCTTGGAAAAGAAGGAGGCCCAAGGCTGCCCCCACCCTGCAGCTCTGGGAGGTGTTCCCCCTACTACCAAAACTCCAAGTGGGGGATCATTATGGGTCAGAACCAAAAGGGTGGGCCCATGCGGGAGTTATACATTGCCCCTTATGCTGGGTGGATTGTAAATGTACAAAAAAAAAATCCTTGAATGAGTCCCCTCTTTCCCCTGCACAGGTGCACACACTTTAAAATGTCCGGTTTAACTGTCTGTTAACTTATTTCCAAATTTTCTGGGAATCAGTTACATTTTTAGCGCACTTTAACAGTAATAAGTACGGTACATAGTGTTTATGACCTGCAATATATCCAGAGGAAGAGAGATACTTACTGATAAGTTTACACATTTTTCTTCTTCTGATATAAGGCTGACATCTGTTCCTGTATGTTCATTCTGTGAGCTGCTCGTCAACAAATTAAAAATTATCCAGGACTAGGCAGGACATAACTGCAATCTATGTGCATTCAAGAACACACAGAGCAACCAAAGGCATACACCTTTCTTTGCCTTGTAAGATCATGAAGAAAGGAGAAATGCAATGTAATAAAATAGGAAGATCGTAGCAGCTAGTTGATACATAAGGATTTGGGGTCTGATTCAAAGTCTATGCAAGTCAGTGGGAGTCTTTCCATTGACTTCAAAGGGCTTTGCATCAGGTCCACAGTGAGTGAACAATGGACAAAGCTTGCAGGACAATCACAATCACAAGCGTGAAAACAATGAATGAAGTTAATTTTAATAAAACTAAATAAAATTAAATCATTTGGAGTATAAACATTACTTTATGATTTTTCCATAGGGATGGCATTTATTTGCTTAAAGCATGCCTTTATAAAGCCAACCCATTGCCCTGGTAGCATCATTGTCCATTGACTAAGACCCAAGATGTATATTCGCTGAGAGTATCTACCTACCGTACGCAGTATCCATTACTTTCACAACTAAGTGCTTCACAAGCAGAGAAGGAGTGAGAGAGAGATGGTAGGTAGACAGAGGGCAACTTCAGGATCAAAAGAAGAGGGGTCTTGGTAAAAGGGAAGTGATACCTCTAAAGAATGTCAATAATTAGATAGGTTGAGATAGAACCTGTTTATGCGGGCGGGGTGGAGGGATTGCTCAGTGGTTTGAGCATTGGCCTGCTAAACCCAGGGTTGTGAGTTGAATCATTGAGGGGGCCATTTAGGGATCTGGGGCAAAAATTGGAGATTGGTCCTGCTTTGAGCAGGGGGTTAGACTAGATGACCTCCTGAGGTCCCCCTTCCAACCCTGATATTCTATGAGAAGGGAAGGGAGAAGAGAAAGATGCATAGCTGTGGCATTTCAGGAGGAAAGAATTATCCAGAATGTCAAAGATCAACTAAAACAAGGAGGGAGGAGTCACTAGCAGAAAGGATGAGGCTGGATGCACAGGTTTTCATGCTAAGGCAAGAGAAGAACCAAGACATGACTGAGTGAGAGAAGGAGGTTCCATTCTCAATTATTTAGCATAAAAGGGTGTGTCTTGAAAATTCATCCAAATGTGACCAATTTATAAGTCTTTGAAAAATCTCAGTTTACACATGCTCTGTAGAGAAGTCTCAGATTTTAGCAGCTATAGTCCCCAAAGATTCTATCCACAGTGGGTCAGCCCATTCTGGGGCTGATAAGGACTTTCTCTGCAAGTGTAGTTCTGATATGTTGCAGGTAGGGTTGGGTCCAGGGACTTAAACTGTGAGCAGAGAGCCTGTCTCTCCTATACACTCAGTGACACTCCCCTATTCCCTCCCTCAGCTGGGCCCAGGCAGAACAAAGGAGGAAGCTGCCTAATTTCCTGATTTGAATGAAGAGGGGACAAAAGACAGATCTGTGAGGAGGAGGAAATGGGAAGAGTAGGTTGGGACAAGGAGTCTGGGGGATGAGACTAGGACAGAGGCTGGATGTGGGGGATAGGGAAACTGGAACTGGGAATTGTGGGTTGGACAAGGAGACTGGAAACTGGGCACCAGAGGGGATTAAAAGTCACATGTGGCGGGAGACTGAGGTTGGATGAGGAGCCTGTGGGGAGATTGAAACTGCCTGGGCAAGGAGACTGACTGAGAACCAGCGGTCAGGGGGAAAGACTTGAGGAGCCAGTGTGCAGGGAAAGAACTGGGAGTGATTTGGATAAAGAGTGAAGTAGCTGGGGAAGGGGAAAACTGAGACTGGACAAGGAGCCCAGTGAGGGAGGTTGGAACTGAAAGCCAGTGGAGGGAGGGAAACAGGGGAGGGGAGGTGCCTGGAGGATATAGAGGGGGAAAGAGATATATTGAAGCCAGGAGGGGGGAAACTGGGGATGGCTGAGCATGGAAATAGGAAATGGGAATGTGGTGAGAGACTAGGACTTACTGGGCATGAGAAACTGGGATGAGAAACCTGTGAGGTGTTGACTGGGACCAGGTAGGGTTTAAGAATAGTTCTGGGACCAGAAGTCAGGGGAAGGGTGACTGGGACAAGGACAGTTTGGAAGGGAGGGGCAGAAGAGGTTATGGTGGGAGGAATGGACAGAAGACTCTGCCCACTAGAGCTCACTGACCTCCACAGTCTGGAATTAAACCAAAAATTCCTGAATTTCACCATTTCCCGTCCATCAGCAAACATCTGTGAAACCCACTGGAGAAGTGTTGCTCTTCATTTGGATGATGACCCACTATTGCTATCAGGTATGCCATTAGTTCAAGTAGCAGAGATCTGTGTGGTGGATCTAAAGTTTCCTGCACTGTTGATGACAAACATGGATATCGATATGATGACACATGATAGAATTACTGTTTTTTCAGTATGTTTAAAAAAAAACCCTAGGTACTTCCACATAAAACTATGTTAAAAGAACATTATTATTGAAAAGTCAATCACTCAAAAGAAATACCAGAATTAAGGATAACTGGGCATCTTTTAATGTATTTTTGTGTTTGTAATTATTTATGTAGCTTACAGTCCATAGTGCTTAACAGACAGATGAAAGACAGGATCCCTGCCCTAAAGGGTATACAATCTAAACTGAGATGCAATTGTGGATACAAGGGCTGGAGGAGGGCAAAATAGAGGATGAAGGTAAATCCAATAAGCTTTAGTAGGTGACATACAGGTGGTAGAAGTTCCCAAGGGTTTTGGTGTTTTATACACCTTTTACTAAATGTGCAATGCAACTTCTTAAAGGGTATGCCTAGGGTTTATAGGCTTCACAGAAGAAGTGTGATTTGGAGGAGGGAGTGGGAAGATGACAGGATGGTGGTGTGGCATGAAGTGAATTTCAAGCAAAGGGTACTGTATAGAGAAAGGCACAAAGACTAGAGTGGGAGAGGAACACTGAGAACACTGGAATGGAAGAGCTATTGCACTTTTCACTCCTGCCTAGGGATTTTCAATCTCCCAAAACGAACTATTGTTCTGGCCTTGACTCCACTCTCATTGTTCTTTTGGCTGCACCCAACAACTACAGTCTCTAAAAACACCCTGCTCTCACAGTTGGTTTACCAAGAATTGAGACGTTTGTACAATGAAAATGCATAGATGCCTAAAACAGGTCACATTTCCATTTTAAATGAGGATGTGGGAGATACCAACCTTTCAGATTTGCTGTACATTTACAATAAGGCAAGAAGCCGGCTGGATTATGATATCCTGCTCCCTCTTGAGAAGGCCTTGTTCCCTCTTTTCTGTCTCTAAGTAGACTCCTCCAGTCTTTAGAAAAAAACCTGAATACCTTTTAAAGGCATTCCAGAGCCAACTGGTTATAAATGTTAAAAATGTCTTATAAAATCATGAGACCTTCTTTCACTTTAATGTGGTTAATGAGTATGGTTGCAAGACTTTAAAACCCTCTGGTGTCTCACAGTAGACTTGAAGAATATTCTATTTAAAGATAGTGCAGTTTATAAAGGGGTTTAAATCTCCTATTTTCCTCATTACCTACCCTCACGTTGTCTTATTAATGCTTCTCTTGGAGAATTACACCTCAGCTCCTGCTCTTAGTGCTTAGCCAGCATCAGTAAGAGCAGAAAGCAACTGGTTGTTCAGCAATTTCACTCTGCTGCTGTTCCTGGGGAAATACACGGTACAATCCTCCACTGCTGATGGGAGAGTACTGTGGTGGTATTTAAATTCTCACCAGACACCGTCGCTGCCAAAGCAACACATATGTGTCTGGCCTATACCACCTAGCACTTTCCCAACAAGGGGTTATAATGAGATCGACAAGAATTGCATCCGTTTCAATCGGTAGCTGCTCCTCCTAGGATCTGGGAAGGGCTATGCTCAGAAATAGCAGCACAGATACAATCCTGGGGGAGTAGGAGGAAGCAAAAGAGCAGGAGGAAAAAGAAGAGTGACAAAAGGAGGTGAAACTGCACCACTTGGTTCAGTCACTCATTCCCTGAACAAGCAGGGGCTAGGAGCTCTGTGGGGTACGCTTACCCAGTGAGGGGACGCATTGCTCTCTAGACACTCCTTCTGGCCAACTGAACTACCAGTAATTGACAATCTATGAAAGGAGCCAGATCCAGCCATTCTCAATCAGTGGGAGGGTTACAGTGTTGTGGGATGTAGAAGTGGGAGGGGAACGAAATGAGGATCCTCAAAGACAGCCCCCACACACACAAAAAGAAGGGTGGGGGGCTCAAACAAAAAAATGGAAGAGACTGAAACAAAGGGGAGGAGGCAAAAGGTACAACACAGTGAAAGAGGCTGGTAGAGGGTGGGTATTGGAGTAGGAGAATAGGAATACGGCAGAGGGTGGATACTGGAGTAGAAGAGAAATACAGCAGTAGACTATTTACACTAGAAATAAAAGTCAGTGTAGGTTTCAATGCCTGCAGTGAATCTTTGAACCAGGTACTTGGCCCACCATTCCATCTGCTTTATGGTGCTTGGTAACACAAGAAACCTAGTAAACTAGTTGATCTAGATTCCCAAGAACTCCTCTGAGGAGCTGGGTGGCCCAGAACTGCCTTCAGAGCGCCCGGGGTAGGTGTATAGCTGAGAGAAAGGGGCTACAGCCAGAATACCACTCTGCTCCAGCTATCCCTGGCTGTTGGATATAATTTGCCGCATCCTTGAGGGTGTCCTAAATGATGATGGTGGTCAGGATGGTACCCTGCCAGCTCCAGGATGACTGATCTGCAAAGGTGACATGAATCCTCCTTTGAGCCTCTCCACCCAGTTAAGCTAAGTGTATTTTGACTGCAGCTGAGGACTGACACACATGTCCACACACAAAAATGTTGTTGACACTCCACAGGCATTGGCAGTATTATTGTGAGATCATCTTCCTGGAGCCTGCACTGTTTCACTGCACACTCATGCAATATAGGAGCAACAGGCATCACAGCTGCAGCATTGCACCTGGTCCTCCCAACTCCACTCCACAATGCTGCGTTCATCCCCTGCAGCACCTTTCATTTCCCTTCCCCAGAGAAAGTAGGTCTAACACCACCTAAACTACCTCTCAGTTCAGTTTCAACTATGCTCTTAAAACGGGCAGAGCACATTGAATATAATAATTTTAAAATATATTTTAACAGAAGAGAACTTTCAGATGGATCCTGTGAGAATGATGGTTCTGCCCATCTGGGAAATGCAAAACAACCCCCCAATTAGACTTCATTAAAAACCAAAAGGAGATGTATGGATTCACTGCACTACTCTAACAAATCCAAGCTTTTTAGTGTTGCCACCCTGAGCCAGTACAAGAATAAGTAGCTCTGATAACATTGAGCTTGATAGACCTGAAATGAAAAGGGCATGGGGAGAGAAAAAAAACATTGGAAAAAGAGCTGAAGGAAAGTGAATAGCTTAATTTTAATGAGGATTTTGTATGTGAGTTTATTTTGGGTACCAAGAGTTTGTATTTATAACCCTTCTGATAGGTGTTGGTAGTAGCAGCAAGGGCTGGGGTTCAAGTGTCTATGAGCTCCTCTTAAAACCAACAAACACCACCAGATTGAGCCCTGACCAAATAAAAAGTAAATATCTTCCCTGGGTGCCCTAAACAGACAATATTTACCCACTCATAAGCAATGAGTCTGTGTATAATATGGAGGGAAATCTTCATTGGGGCAAAGGAACACAGCATCAACTTGGGATAAACATCACCACAAGAAATCAGGAATATGCTTATACAAATAATAAGTAACTCCGCACCCTAAAGTGTTTTTGGCAAAAGTCCTTAAACTTAGCTCCCCACCAACTGCGTGACCATCTGACACGGAAATGTCCCTTTACGTTATTCCCCATCCCCTCCACTAACCCCACTCAGAGTGTGGTGTCAGTGGACAGCATAGTCCCAGAGTCTTGAAGTGTGCTCAAGCAGGCCTGCCTCCAGCCTGTAGGGAAAGGGCTGCTTGGCCTGGTCCTGAGGCTCCAACACCTAACAGAGCTGCTGCCCTCTCACCACAAAGCTGCCCTTGTGTCATCTCCTCTGCATAATCCCTTCATAAAGTTTTTAGTAAAGAAGGATCAGTAATATATAGAACTCTCAAGCAGAGTCTTTGGCACAGGGTAACAGTTCTTTTTCTCTCTCTTCTCTCTTAGTTCAGTTCCATTACCTCACCAATTTGGAGATCATGTACAGTTCTGTTGAGTCCCAAAAGTGTCACTTGGTGGCTTTCTGAGTGGAAAACTTATGCAAACGAAAACTCTCTGTAGTAATATTTCCCCCTGTTCTCCAGTAGGTGGTAGTTGAAAGTTCCATCCCTATAGAACTGTTTATCTGGCATTCTAGGTAATCAGCTAAGCAAAATTTTGGTCACTCTTACTCCTGTTCAACAGTAGTTAGTGGCAGAAAGATCCTTTCCCTCTGGAATTCTGATTCAGTCTTTCCCCTGTTCATCAGCAGATGGTGAGCTCCTTACCCTTTATAGCTTCAGGACACATGGTTTACATATCAATACAAATATCTCTGATAATGAAAAAGAAGGAAGAAAATATAAAATATGACACAGTCACTAAACTGCTTCTGTATCTAATGCTTTATAATGTTTTCTAGGTTGAGCCAAAATCTCTTGAAGATGAATAGCTTTGTGTGCTAAGTATGAATGATCAGAAGCAGCTGCTGCTTTGGCAAGAGTCTCCTCTGTCACTTTCTTTTTCTTTTTATTCCTGATGCACTAAAGTTGTAACAATTTTTGTTGGGAAAGATTGTATTGAATATAGAATATAGCAAACCTCATACACTTCCCACTGATAAATTGAGATTAAAAAAAAATCAGTTTTCTGATCACAAGAGAGCTTCTTTCAAATCTCATCATTAGAGTGTCAACACAAGTAATTCAGAAAGTACTTGTGCTAGTTTTTGAGACAGGTTGTCTCACTGGATTTCTTAGTTTCAGTAATTCCGCTCCCCCCTTCAAATCAACCAGATGGTACAGTAAACATAGTTAATTTTTTATATGGATCTAGACCGTAAGATGCATAAAATATAAATTAGTTTCTTATTTCTTCCATTTTTTTAAAAAAAAAGATGCTTCTATCTTGGCATTGCCAAACAAAGAAATAGTATTATCATAAATATTCCTGAAAGGAACCTTCTTGTGTAATTATTATAGTGGGTGCCTGGTAGAAGAAACCTTGTTTTCCATAATTCTTCCCTTAGCCTCAGGGAACCCGAAATAGGCTTGAAGTCTAGAGTCTTTAAATTTTATTCCCAATTCTTCCACTAACTGATCTTAATAATTATTTGCTCTTCACATTCTTATTTAACAGGGAAGAATATTCGGCTGCATATTTTCTATAGAGGGAGAAGCTGATTTCAAAGGAAATTGAAAGAGAAGGTACCCACAGCAGGAATGGAGCTTTCAGGCTCTCCTGGAGGGAATGGTTTACTAATCTAAACATAGTGGAAATGTTTACTTTCCCTGAGCCAGTGATTCAAATCAAGGCAGAGTTGGCTCATACCTTCATCAAGATGGAAACACTGATATCACTGTAGACACTGATATCACTGTGTGGATTTTTCAGATCAGACCTCAAAAACTGAAGCTGCATCGGCTGTGTGAAGATATCACAAATAGAGCTATGTGAATAACTGATTTTTTGGTTCAGTGGCTGAACCAAAATATTAACAAAAATAGTTTGGGGTTGACCTGGAATGGAAATGATTCAGTAAACTGAAAAAGTAAAATAAATGCATAAATTAATTAATTAATTTTTGGTCACAATAAATTTTAGTTCAACCTAGAACAAAATCATAGAATCATAGAAGATTAGGGCTGGAAGAGATCTCAGGAAGTCATCTAGTCCAACCCCCTGCTCAAAGCAGGACCAATCCCCAACTAAATCATCCCAGCCAGGGCTTTGTCAAGCCTGACCTTAAAAACCTCTAAGGAAGGAGATTCATAGAATATCAGGGTTGGATGGGACCTCAGGAGGTCATCTAGTCCAAACCCCTGCTCAAAGCAGGAGAGGAAAGTGATCAGGAACAGTCAGCATGGATTCACCAAGGGAAGGTCATGCCTGACTAATCTAATCGCCTTTTATGATGAGATTACTGGTTCTGTGGATGAAGGGAAAGCAGTGGATGTATTGTTTCTTGACTTTAGCAAAGCTTTTGACACGGTCTCCCACAGCATTCTTGTCAGCAAGTTAAGGAAGTATGGGCTGGATGAATGCACTATAAGGTGGGTAGAAAGCTGGCTAGATTGTCGGGCTCAACGGGTAGTGATCAATGGCTCCATGTCTAGTTGGCAGCCGGTGTCAAGTGGAGTGCCCCAGGGGTCGGTCCTGGGGCCGGTTTTGTTCAATATCTTCATAAATGATCTGGAGGATGGTGTGGATTGCACTCTCAGCAAATTTGCGGATGATACTAAACTGGGAGGAGTGGTAGATACGCTGGAGGGGAGGGATAGGATACAGAAGGACCTAGACAGATTGGAGGATTGGGCCAAAAGAAATCTGATGAGGTTCAATAAGGATAAGTGCAGGGTCCTGCACTTAGGATGGAAGAATCCAATGCACCGCTACAGACTAGGGACCGAATGGCTAGGCAGCAGTTCTGCGGAAAAGTACCTAGGGGTGACAGTGGACGACAAGCTGGATATGAGTCAGCAGTGTGCCCTTGTTGCCAAGAAGGCCAATGGCATTTTGGGATGTATAAGTAGGGGCATAGCGAGCAGATCGAGGGACGTGATCGTTCCCCTCTATTCGACACTGGTGAGGCCTCATCTGGAGTACTGTGTCCAGTTTTGGGCCCCACACTACAAGAAGGATGTGGATAAATTGGAAAGAGTCCAGCGAAGGGCAACAAAAATGATTAGGGGTCTAGAGCACATGACTTATGAGGAGAGGCTGAGGGAGCTGGGATTGTTTAGTCTGCAGAAGAGAAGAATGAGGGGGGATTTGATAGCTGCTTTCAACTACCTGAAAGGGGGTTCCAAAGAGGATGGCTCTAGACTGTTCTCAATGGTAGCAGATGACAGAACGAGGAGTAATGGTCTCAAGTTGCAATGGGGGAGGTTTAGATTGGATATTAGGAAAAACTTTTTCACTAAGAGGGTGGTGAAACACTGGAATGCGTTACCTAGGGAGGTGGTAGAATCTCCTTCCTTACAGGTTTTTAAGGTCAGGCTTGACAAAGCCCTGGCTGGGATGATTTAACTGGGACTTGGTCCTGCTTTGAGCAGGGGGTTGGACTAGATGACCTTCTGGGGTCCCTTCCAACCCTGATATTCTATGATTCTATGATTCAATCCCCAGTTTTTGCCCCAGATCCCTAAATGGCCCCCTCAAGGATTGAACTCACAACCCTGGATTTTGCAGGCCAATAGCTCAAACCACTGAGCTATCCCTCCCCCCGATTCCATCACCTCCCTAGGTAACCCATTCCAGTGCTTCACCACCCTCCTTGTGAAAAAGTTTTTCCTAATATCCAACCTAAACCTCCCCCACTGCAACTTGAGACTGACCATTACTCCTTGTTCTGTCATCTGCTATCATGGAGAACAGTCTAGCTCCATCCTCTTTGGAACCCCTGTCATAAATATAAAGGGAAGGGTAAACCCCTTTGAAATCCCTCCTGGCCAGGGGGAAAACTCCTCTCACCTGTAAAGAGTTAAGAAGCTAAAGGTAACCTCGCTGGCACCTGACCAAAATGACCAATGAGGAGACAAGATACTTTCAAAAGCTGGGAGGAGGGAGAGAAACAAAGGGTCTGTGTGTCTGTCTATATGCTGTTTCTGCTGGGGATAGACCAGGAATGGAGTCTTAGAACTTTTAGTAAGTAATCTAGCTAGGTATGTGTTAGATTATGATTCCTTTAAATGGCTGAGAAAAGAATTGTGCTGAATAGAATAACTATTTCTGTCTGTGTATCTTTTTTGTAACTTAAGGTTTTGCCTAGAGGGGTTCTCTATGTTTTGAATCTAATTACCCTGTAAGGTATCTACCATCCTGATTTTACATAGGTGATTTCTTTACTTCTGTTTACTTCTATTTCTATTAAAAGTCTTCCGGTAAGGAAACTGAATGCTTTTTCATTGTTCTCAGATCCAAGGGTTTGGGTCTGTAGTCACCTATGCAAATTGGTGAGGCTTTTTATCCAACATTTCCCAGGAAAGGGGGGGTGCAAGTGTTGGGAGGATTGTTCATTGTTCTTAAGATCCAAGGGTCTGGGTCTGTAGTCACCTAGGCAAATTGGTGAGGCTTTTTACCAAACCTTGTCCAGGAAGTGGGGTGCAAGGTTTTGGGAAGTATTTGGGGGGAAAGACGTTTCCAAACAGCTCTTCCCCAGTAACCAGTATTTGTTTGGTGGTGGTAGCGGCCAATCCAAGGACAAAGGGTGGAATATTTTGTACCTTGGGGAAGTTTTGACCTAAGCTGGTAAAGATAAGCTTAGGAGGTTTTTCATGCAGGTCCCCACATCTGTACCCTAGAGTTCAGAGTGGGGGAGGAACCTTGACAACCCCCTTTCAGGTAGTTGAAAGCAGCTCTCAGATCCCCTCTCATTCTTCTCTTCTGCAGACTAAATAATCCCAGTTCCCTCAGCTTCTCCTCATAAATCCTGTGCTCCACCCCCCCAATCATTTTTGTTGCCTTCCGCTGGACTCTTTCCAATTTTTCCACATTCTTTTTGTAGTGTGGGGCCCAAAACTGGACACAGTACTCCAGTTTTGTTTTGTTTGAATGTTTTTAATCTTTAAAAAAATATAAAATTGAAATGAAGTTCAAAGAGAAAAATCATTTCGAATAAAAAGTCAAAATATTTCATTTCAAAATTGTTCAAATGAAATGTTTTCATTTTTTTTCAGAATTTGTTGTTTTGGTTTGGTTTCAACCCAAATTTACAAAATATTTTGGTCAACCCAAATCTGCATTTTTGGCTGAAAAAAGTTTTGGCTAAAAAATTGTGCCCAGCCATAGTCACAAAGCTTTAAGGCACTTCTGAAGAGCAGAGACTTGTGCTGGTGTCATTGTACAAAAATTCCACTCCCCACACTGTTATGCAGCATCCTGGGTACAAACCAGAAATTCAAAACCATGAGGACTTCTTTGGAGGTTTATGTCCCTTCCCACTCTCATCCCTCTTTTTTCATTAAGAAAACTCTAGAATATTAAATGCAAAAGATCTACATTCATGCAATGTTAAAGCTGCAAGGCTAAATACTAAAATGCCACAAACACTAAAATTTATGCACAACCTTAACTCTGACACTCATGTGGATGCATTTGGACACCTTCTTTAATTACATAATCAATCACATACCATTTCTTAAATACCATATATCATACTTTTTTCTACCAACTTAGATACATATGTAGCATCCATTAATATTACTCCATGTATTTCAGACAAAGTCAAGAAAAGTCATTTATCTGAAAATACACACACCATACACAAACCATACTTGGAAATCATAATGACAATGAACAACACAGAATAACTGAAACAAGTGAAAATGTTTTGTCATAGAGGGTTACTACATTAACCCTTTCAAAACCTACTTCACTATTAACGGTGCTTCATGAGTACATCTTAATGCAAACACACCGTCACTATTTAATACACTTAAATACTTAGTACCTGGAAACAAACCATTTTTATGTCAAGGTTTGGAAATGTCCAGTTCTCAATTTACCTGCATTTGTGTTATTAGAAATTGATAGCTTTCCCCAGAGCTTTCACTTTTCTCTGAGATGTAATTCATTAGTACTGTAGGTTAGTATGTATTGGTAAACATAACTGAATCAGAAGGTCTAACCTGAATATAGTTAGCATTTTTTTATATGAAACATCCAATGACCCAAAACTAATTCTCCAGGTGGGGTAAATTAGTGGACAATGCTTTCTCCAAGAAAAGAAATTAACAAGCACAGATAAGTTTTCTCTTTCCAAAACATGTCTGCAAATCATCACAAAAGGGATAATACTAGCAGTGAGGATTACAGTAACTCCATGGAGAAAATAAAACTATTTATTTAAATACTATTAAAATAGATGGGGGAGGGGGGGAAGGAGCTAGCTTTCAGCCTTCTAAGAGAGTTCAGAGAACTTTTCTACCCAAAGAAGGCAATATGTCCAGCTTATAGTGGTTGTCAAACATGTTGACTGATATTTTTCTTTATCCAACTCACATGCCCTTCATGTCAAGCACAGCATAAAGATGCTGTTACCCTTGTAGAGCAGGTTTTATTCCCATGAGGTGGAGCAACTTCTCTTGATTTATATGTGTCTCCTGATCTGCTTTGCTCTCTAGATCATATAGGCTTTCCTTCCCTACAGCATGGATGAAGAGAGATAAATAATGGTGCTGATTTTTGGTTCCTTTGAGGTAAATTTTGGCAGATCTCTAGACATCTGACTAGTTTCAAGTTATTTCCTTTTTATGTGAGGGATTTTGGTAAAATGAAAGGAAACCTAATTCTTGGACCTTGGACATAAATTATGCTGTTTTCTGTAATGCCACCTTATCCTTATGAAATATACAATACTTGTTATAAAAATAAGAGTCTCCAGTTCAGATAGGTATCAGGATTTTCATTGCTATTGGCAGAAAGTCTGATGGTGTCCATTTAAAAAAAACCCCAAACAATTTAAAAATCCCACAACATTAAAATAACATTAAGGTTTCCAAGTGAACCACTCATAGGTCAAGAAATGCCCCCACAATTTTGATTCAGCCCCTTGTGTGTTTGCCTTTTGATACAGTATTTAATTAAATGATTACATACTATTTCTTCCACAGGATGCCTGCTAATTCAATGCACATTCTTAACTCCGAGAGACAGTGCTCAGTGAATGAGACAGCTGTTCAATATATTTATTCTTATTGCTAAGTTTGTGACCTTATGCTTTGTACACTGTGCAGTACATAAACCCTAGATTAAATGAGAAGGCTCCTGTGAACAAGTGCTTTGTTTATTACACACAGTTCAACTTCTGGAATGAATAAGGCAGGCGTGCTACAGCTTCATTCTCTCTACTACTTTGCCTCATTCCATAAGAACCTTTGTATATTATATGAAATGAAGCAAAGTTCCTTTGCAGCCCCTTCATTCCACACACATCAGATCATATTTCACAGGCACCTACAAATTAAAAATTAAATTCCATTCCACTTGCTTAGGCGTGCAGTGCAACTGCAATAGAATGGTGACAGCTTAAAAGGAAAGTTCTACTCCTCTTACATAGGTAGCATTTGCATTGCCAATAGAACACTGGCGAATCATTAGTGTGTTATGTGAAAAAAAGCCATGTATATGCGCAATTGACAGCTCACAACCTTTTATAACTTGTTCAGAGCCATTTTTCACAGATCCATCAAAAAAGACATCTATGAACAAGGAACTAGGTCCCTGCCAAACTTCAAATTTCTACCACTTCATGTGGATGCACAAAATCTCCACTGTCACCCCTGACCTCTCTCTCACACACAGCCTTTCCCCCCTAGTCCAACCCTGTCATATACCTTGTGTTTTACTGAAGACAATCTGAGTGGCAAAATCTATCACTTCTCAAATATTTGTTTAGCCCTTTAGGTTCAGTATAGTTTTGATTTTTCCATTTTGAAATGTTTCTCTGTTACTACAGAGAAAATCAAATATAACACCAGGAGACCCTCTTCTACTGAAGCTTGTTCTTCACAGAGGTGGGTATTGTTTTCAAAGCCTATTTGTGTGTCCTCTGATCAAGCAAGAACCTCAGTGTTGGCTTTGTGATTACACATCTGATAATTTGCAACATACCTTTTTGAGGTTGTCTTTTCCCATACTTTTGCCAAAACCTCTAGCTTGTTTCTTGTTTTGTCCAGTCACCACCACCTTTTCCAAAAGTCTCCTCAGAAAGTTTATCTCCATCAAAACTAACAGAAAATAGCAGCTGATTGGCATGGGTATTCATCTTCTGTGGTCTGAATCATAACTACCTTGTAAGAAACAGCATTTGATATATTAGCTTTATAGAAATTAACTAGTGCTACTGGGAAAAAAGCAAGGCTTGTAGTAGGAATTGGTAAACATGCCATTATGAATTCTGTCTCTCTTTTTCTTATACAGAAGAAAGCATTTTTGGAGTATAACAGAAGGAACATTGGCTCTTGTCTTTGAAGAACTTGATTTGAAATATTAAATATTCTAGAAGGGCTTCTCTGTTTATCTTTTTACACTATATTCTTCATAGTATTATTGGAGCAGCTTTGATAGTTAATATCATATGAACCTTCAGATTTCTTCAGTAAGGTACCAAGTTCCCATGTATTCTGTTTCGGCGCCTCTCCATCATGCAATAAAGAGTGAAATGAAGAATGGAATTCTGACACTCTCATGGGTACTTGACAAACATAGCCATCTGGCACGCACATATTTCACCACTTTGCCTATTTCTGTATCACAGACTACCATGTATTACTTGGGGATCTTCTTTTACTTTGGTACTTTTGTCATAGTGAAAAATAAATGCTGAGAACCATACATTCTGTATTAATGAGACACCTTTTTCATAGTCTATTCAGTTGCTAAAAGAACGATTTGGCAAGGATTTTAAGTTGCTTGCGCTGAAGGATTATGCTATAAATATGAAATTTTAAAGAATTACTAAATCCATCTTGTTGCTTGCAAGATTTGATCAGTGTCCAACTACATGTTTTCCAATGGATTATTACAATTTAAAAATGTCTTCACCATTACCTCTACTCTTAACTTGTTAATGGGATAGACATGCAACCGTATCTTTTAAAGATTCTCTACTGTTGGTTGCCATCAACCATTTACTTCTCCACTAGGAAGACAGGGAACGGCCAGTTTCTCTTTCTGCATTATCTTAAAAAAAATAAAAGGTTTATCTTTGCATGCAATAAGCATACAAGTGCTCAGACCTTCTGAAAATCAGGCCATTTTTTTTAGATGCCTACATATAAATGTAGGAGCCTAACTTTAGAGACCCAGATTTGAAAATTTGGACTATAAAATATACATACAAATTGTAGAAACAAAAAATCCTTAGAATTAAGATATATAAAATAAATTAAACCTTTCAACAGCTGTTTTATGTATTATTGCAAAGTGGAAACACATTAAGATGCAAATGAAAAGGGGCCCTAAAGATAAAAATCACATTTAGAGATAATCCTTACCTGTGTTACTAAGGATTCTTTAGATTAAGACCTATATATATACACACACTGTTTACTTTTTGCATCTTTTCATTCAGACAGTGAAACAAGTCTGGTAAATTACCCCTTTTGTTCATGTTCAATTTTGCTTGCATCTGGCAATTCAGCATTGCAGGGAAATGTTTTAATAATTAAAAAAAAACTTGTTATTGATTCAAAAAATACTCTGAAGCATTTCTATTCATTCTATATAAATTTTAGTATAGAGAAACAGTGTCATTTCAAAAACATAAATAACTGCTCATTTAGGTCTACAGTAGAACCGCAGAATTATGAACACCTTGAGAATGGAGTTTGTTCCTAACTGAAATGTTCGTAACTCTTAACAAAAAGTTATGGTAGTTCTTTCAAAAGTTTACAACTGAACGTTGACTTAATACAGCTTTGCAACTTTACTATGCAGAAGAAAAATGCTGCTCTTAACCATCTTAATTTAAATGAAACAGGCACAGAAACAATTTCCTTACTTTGTCAAATCTTTTTTTTAAAACTTTCCCTTCATTTGCTTCATAGTTTATGTTTAACAAAATACTGTACAGTATTAGTTCTTTTTTTTTTTTTTTTTTTGGTCTCTGCTGCCTGACTGCATACTTCTGGTTCCAAATGAGGTGTGTGGTTGACCGGTCAGTTCGTAACTCTGGTGTTCATAACTTTGAGATTCTACTGTACAGTGTCTCTCTCAGACACATCCCTAGTAAAGGAAGGTGAGAAGCTCCTGCGCACCAGCGGCATCCCGGGGAATGAATTGTGGCTCTAGGAAGCCTCAGTCAATACTCTGTTTATACTTTGCTTTAAAGGAGATAGAAATTTCTTACTGGCCTATGCCAGCAGCAGATTGCAACCCTCCATCCCACTCTTGCACTGGCTCAGCCATGCTGGACAGTGAACAGGGTTGTAACCAAGGCCCTATCCATTCTCCACTCCTCCACACCAATCTGCTCTGGGAAGAGAGTCAGAGGGTGTGTAGCATCTACTTACTCCTGCTCGCTGTTTTATCAATTTGTGGTGTTGGTAGTTTGGTTCTTACTCACCCTTTCTCCCCTGCACGGGTATGTCACCCAAGTCTCAATCTAACCTTTATAAAGTGCCTTTATTCCAAGGATCTCCAAGTTCTTTACCACGGTAGGAAAGTATGAATAAAGCCAAGGCAAGCAGATGTTGAAACAATGCTTCAAAACCCAAAAGCTGTGAGCTCAGAGGTTTGGGCTAACCCATCTCCTCTACATTGCACATTGCAGTGGCTGTTGGGGCTGCTAGCACAGTTTCATACTGAATTCTCATAGACAGACATGAGCTGTGTTTTGACTCATGGCATTTCATTACAGTGAAGATAGGTGGCACAAAGGCAGAGGCAAGAGATTTTTTAAATCTGCCAGACTGACGCAGGAAATAGGGATCAACTTCCCATTGAAGTCAAAAGCTTTGTCACCAGCCTATGCAATAAGAAAAGTCTTGAAAAATCAAAGTTTCAGATGAAAATGCTGAAAAACCCCTAATAACAGTGCCAGAAGAATCTCAGTATCAAAGAGAGTGTAGATGAAATCTGCACGCTCTGGCAATTTCTCTTCCTCTGTCCCTCTATGGTGTGAGGGGGTTAGATTGCTATTTTGCTACTTCTATCTCATTGACTATGCCCATAAATAGGGACTTAAACTAAAGGATTAGCCACAAAATAGATTACAGTTCAGAGTCTTTGTAAAAAATAGTAGTCAGATAAGTAGGAAATTAGTCTATTCTCCAGGCACTTTCTGTGACAGGATTGGAAAGGAACTGATAACACCCCATTGAACAAAGTCAGTGATTTCAAAACCATTCGAAAGAACTTCCTGACAAGGAAGGAAGTTTTAGAGATGTGAGCTGCAATAGCAGATAAGGAGTTTGTTGAAACACAGAACCTATTTCGCTTGTAGCTGAGAATTTACCAATGTTGCCTGTAGTGCTGAGTAACATTGATAATATAGCAGCATCCAACAGTCACACTATAGTTCAACTTTACAAGTCCGTACATATTGTCATTACAACCAACATTTATCAGACATTTGGAACTCAGCTGTTTCAATTTGAATGGGCAAAGCAATGTGGAAAAAATAAATCATCACACCAGTATTTATCTTCTCTAATATCCCACAAAATCCACCTGAAACCCTATCTTTGCTTGGAAATTGTCCTGTTACTGACAACAACTGTCAGCAACTGGTCCTCCTGAATCAGCATATAGCTGCTAGGGAAGACAGGAGAACATGTTTTTTGACACCATTATAGCAAGAGTGATTGGTTTTGTGGTAGAATTCACATTTTCAGTAAATTTGTTGAATTGTCCTGTGTACACTGGCAGCTAAACTGGTTCCAACACCAGTTTAGCAACAATTCACTGAGGTCAGTTCTTAGTGCAGATGGGGCAATTTAGCAGGTCTTGTAAACTTTAAATTTCATGCAATCAAAGGTTTTTCTAGAATCAGAAGAACACAGTGCCTTCTGGGATTTTTCTACGTGCTCCAGATTGCTCAAGATTTATTGACAGCAGACAAACTTGTTGAGACTATATGAGGGAATTTGCAGTAATGATGCAGTGCAAATATTTTAACAAGGAGTTCCCACACAAACTTCATACATGGATCTCCTGTCAGTGGCCAATAACAGAGTTGAAATCCAGAGAGCAGAAATTTGCCCTTAGTTCATAATGTGAAGTAACTTGTCTTGGCCATTTATAAAATAATAATAATAATGGAATGGCTCAACTGTCAATGTTTAAAATCAACTATACTTTTAAAAAGTGATATCAATATTGCTATCATATCAGATTCATACTACTGACTAACATAGAATTTCATGTCAAAGATAAGCATCTCCACACTGCATATGGACAAAGTATAATCATAACATCCTTAAGAAGACAGTGTGATGAATACACCATGTGACCCCATCAGCCCCTGATTGACCCTATGTGCTGGAGGTGCACAGAAAAGAAGGATGAGCATGAACTCCATGAGATTCTCCAACCTTATCAACTCTCCCATCCTCCCCTTATTTTGAGGGTAGAATTTTAACAACTGCTAAGAATCTGCTTCAGCTCGTTACATGCCTAATAACCCATTAAAAGGGGAACTACTATATCAAGATCCACCTCTCCTCCAGAGAACCACCATGACAACTACAATCACACAGTACATTGTCTCTAATACAACTCAGGTATCAATACTAAGAAGCCTGACGGAAGTTAGGCCTTTCAATAGTAATGCCAATGCACTGGAGTACACTCCATAAGATGAGGAAGAGACTTATCCTCATTATAGGATGAAATTAATTAAGGACAAATGCAAAGTATTCCACTTAGGAAGGAACAATCAGTTGCACACAAACAAAATGGGAAATGACTGCCTAGGAAGGAGTACTGTGGAAAGGGATCTGGGGTCATAGTGGATCACAAGCTAAATATGAGTGAACAGTGTAATACTGTTGCAAAAAAAGGCAAACATCGTTCTGGGATGTATTGGCAGGAGTGTTGTAAGCAAGACACAAGAAGTAATTCTTCCAATCTACTCCACGCTGAGTAGGCCTCAACTGGAGTATTGTGTCCATTTTTGGGTGCTACATTTCAGGAAAGATGTGGACAAATAGGAGAAAGTCCAGAGAAGAGCAACAAAAATAATTAAAGGTCTAGAAAACATGACTTTGAAAGAAGATTGAAAAAATTGGGTTTGTTTAGTCTGGAGAAGAGAAGACTGAGAGGTGACATGATAGCAGTTTTCAAGTACATAGAAGGTTGTTATGAGGAGGAGGGAGAAAAATTGTTCTTGTTAACCTCTGATGATTGGACAAGATGCAATGAGCTTAAACGGGCAGCAAGGGAGGTTTAGGTTGGACATTAGGAAAAACTTTCTGACTGCCAGGGTAGTTAAGTACTGGAATAAATTGCCTAAGGAGGTTGTGGAATCTCCATCACTGCAGATTTGTAAGAGTAGGTTAAACAAACACACCTGTCAAGGATGGTCTACTCTAGATAATACTTAGTTGTGTCATGGGTGCTGGGGACTGGACTGAACAACCTCTCCATAATAAATTCACTTCACCATGGACGACAAATGGTGACTCCAAACTTGATATGCTATCAAAGCAGATACTGGAGCCTTGTTTTAAGTGCAGAGGTTTACCCCTGAATTCCTGAGATCCATGCACATGCCTAACCTTAATCTTATTTTGGCAGCCTGGTATCATACCCTTATTTATTGTTTTTTTTTTTTAATTTGGACTTGCCACAACATATCTAAAATCAGATTGTAAATTCTTTGGGACAGGGGTTTAGCCTATTTATTCTGTAAAGTGCCTGGGGGCATTTTTGGGAGTTGTAAAGATAAAAATAAACTATAATAATAAAAATGATGACTAATAATCTGAATTCAGGTCCACTTCCTTTTGCGTTGGAAAGCAGCAAAACCCGTGTGAATAGGAGGTGTGGCTTTGGCACTCGGGTCTTACAGATATATAGTACAGGTCTTAATACACATGGTTGCTGGAGTTCTGAAAGTGGCATGCCTCATTTGTGGACTAGGGTAGGTGCCTTCTGTTCAAGATGATATCCCTGTTCAAGCCTCTACATATGTCTATAAATAAATTACATTATATTAGAATGTGTCACTTGATTAAGGGACAGATTGTGATCCTGCCTGTGCATCATGCCAGGAAGTCGGGGGTGATAGGTGCACCTTTACTTCCTGTACTTGCTGCCTGTATTGCAATTAGTAGAATGGAAAGAGAACAGCGTCTGTGGGACTGTCAGTCCTACTCCCGCACAGGCGGGTAGAGGGTACACAGACAGGAGCAGGGAATGGAGGGTGTTTTTGCTTTCTCTCCAGCTGAACAGGTGCAACAGGAGAAATAATCGGCTTTAGGTACAGAGCTGGCAGAGAATACTTCCTCACATGGAGCAAGGGACAATACTGGGGAGCAAAATGTGGCTTGAATCACAATCTGTTTTCTGGGGCTTGTCTATACACAGAGGAATTGAAATAACTAAACTGGTTGCAGTGCACATCTTTAGTTATTTTGGTGCAAGTCTGAGTATGGACACTCCTTACCTGGGAATCAGAGTGTTCTATTTCAATTTAAATACAATTGGTTTACATATGTGCGTCTTTCAGTTCCACTGTGTGTGTAGGCAAGCTGTTGGTGTATTCGAGAGCAGCTTAAGTATATGTCGTCCCTTGCTTAGGAATTGAGCAAGAACAATTTAGCTCTAACTTGTTTCTCTCCCAGCAAGGAAAAAATCCACTCTTGGGGCCTGAACTTCCTGCCTGCTCAGAAGCCATAACAATGTTGTCTCCATCCCTATCTGCCCACCCATCTCATGTAAGAAACTAGCATTTAATGCAACATTAAAGCGAAGAAATCAAGCTCCTGAAGGCAGGACCCCACATTGCAAATCATAATTTTAAAAAGGCAGCACTTACATCACTTTTTTGGATCTGTTTCACAGCCACTGTTTATCATTTTCTCCTTCAAGTGCACTAACAGGCAGGCAGCTGTGACAACTCCTAGTGCTATTGTGCAGGCAGGCCACTCTTCTGTAAGCTGAACACTCCACTCGTCTTCCTACTGATTACATCCTACATGCTGTCAATCTCTTAGGTTCAAAATCTATCAATCAGAACCATAGTGGGAGATATGTGTAACATAAAAATTGAAAAAGCCACACTGAGAAAGGTGGGCATTTCTTTGATTTTCTTTTGTTCTCTTGATTGCAAAGTACAGTATGCTACTTACATGCATACAAGCAAACATAAAAGTACATGAAAAACAGTATTTTGGAAAGTGAAAACAGAACTTTGATAGAGTAACTCTTACTAACCACTAATCAAAATCCTATTGTTAGTCAAATATCATCTTTGATTAGTAACTAGCACTGTGGCTAGAAAAAATGTAAAGATATGAGGCTATTGATTCAGTAAGCAAAAAGCTAAATATTAAAAAAAAAGAGAGAGAAAAATTAGAGGCAGTGAAAGAGTAAAATAATTTGATGGCACATTGTGGCACCTATAGTTAAGGAGTTAAGTTTGCATGGGTGTTTCTGTTCTAACAGAAAGAAAGAAAGAAAGAAAGTGTTGCTAACTCTGAAGCTTTCTTAATTTTTTACCTTTCAGGTTGAAACTGAGCATATTTGTTTTCAGTCCAGGAGATTTTTTTTAAATAAAAGTTTGAACAAAATTAGTTCAGCCATTTTAAAAACTGAAGAGAGAGAGAGAGAGAGAATGCATTTCCCCCAAATATACATATTTTGAACAAAATAGTGTCTGGGGTTTCGTAAGAACTAATTGTGATCTGTGAAAAAAAAAGGTTCCAAACACATATTTTATATATGCACATTGTCTTTTTAACTATGATCAAGTATCTGTCTGTCAATGTTCCACAGGCAATGCACATGCATGGACAAGTTAGGGAAGTTTATAGAGAGTGTTTATAAGTAGTGTTTCCAATTTCTATACAAAATGTGAAGATGTGTAGGGAAGGCTGTGTAGTTTATACCATAAGTAAATATGCATTGGGCGGGACACAGGACTTGAAGTCCTGTCTCTTTTTATTCAAAGAGCAAAAGTAAATAGGGGAAGAAACAGGATTTCTGGTCCATTGATTACCAACAGTTGTACCTGATGGAATTTGTGGTTTAATTTTCTTTAAAACAATAACAGAAAATTTCATACAAAATATAACATTAAAATAATGTTATGGTTGCAAAGTGAAGTATTCAACATTCAACATTCAGCATTCAATTAAGATTGCAACAATAATATTAACTCTTCCCTCCTTTGTGTATTTAGTATGATTTAGGGCTAAATTGTGGTTTTACCATAAGCCCTGGCTATGGGACATCATATTGTGTGCCACCTCACTTACCACAGAAGCATAATAATTTGCTTCTAGCCAACATTATCATCCCCACCCCTCTTACCCACTGTTTTGGGAAAGGGAGGACAGTAGAGGGCATGCACCACCAGCGTATCACTACAGACCCAGACCTAAGGTCTTGCGGGGACATTATCCCCCTGTACTGGTACACAGCCTCAGCCCCAGTCTGTCTGTTAGTGATCAATGACAGGTATTCTCAGGTAATCCAGTATAATATCAAACACCCTCCCCTCCAAAAAAAAAAAAGATACATATTTGTGTCATCTTGTAATAATGGATACTGTTGTGCATATGGAAGACAGGGTCACATACCCAAATGTCAAAATAACAAATTAGCTCCTGCTCAGTAGTGAGCCTGGCTTTGTGTCCATACAATGGGTAAGGGAATATAGGGATCCCCCTACTCCTCGGACCAGGCTGCCCACAACACCAGAGCCTTAAGGAGGAAGGGGGAAGGTGGGGGCCTTGGCTCTGCCTCCCACCAAACATGTTCACCAGAGCAGAGGGTAAAGTAAACTGAACTAGCAAAAGGGAGCAATAGGGAAGCAGGAAGCTGATTGTGATACTCAGGGTATGTCTATAGTTCAGTTAAACACCCGCTGACTCAGGCTTGGGGAGCCTGGGCTGTGGGGTGGTAACATTGCAGTGTAAACATTTGGGTTCAGGCTGGAGCCTGGGCTCTGGTACCCTCCCTTCTCGTGCGGTCCTAGAACCTGGGCTCAAGCCCAAACATCTACAGTCACTACAATCTTACAGCCTCCCAGCTCGAGCCTGAATCAGCTGATATGGGCCAGCCACAGGTGTTTAACTGAAGTGTTGACACACAGGCAAAGTCAGTCTGATTCCTGCCCTGCTCCTGGGGCAGCATTGTCCCTGCCTCAAGCTTGATTTTAAGGTTACAATCTAGCCCTGGGGGATGATAAAAAACCATTTTCCATTCTCAGGTTACATTTCAAGCCATCAATTTCCTCGTAAGTTGTTATTGTGACTTTTGTGTACCTTTTTACACATTTTAGGGGCATAAGTCAGGCATTCGATGGAAGGTGATGAAGGTTTATATGGCAGCAGGGAACTGGCTGTATCCTGTAGCTGTTCATTATCAGACATGCTAAAATTTGGCATTTTTTTAACAGGAGTAGAATTTTTTCAAAGAAAGTGTAATATCTATTGTCAGAGTTGGCTGTACTCCAGTGAAACACACTTTCAACCTCACATTTGTTGTTAACAACAACAGTAAAATATTAGGTGAGATTTTCAAAAGCATTTAGGTCACTTTGGAGCACTAATACATATATATAATATTTAATTTAAATTTATATATAACTCAAGTACACAAATTTTATTTATCTATTACGTTTGGAACTTACTGCATGATAAAGTAGAACTCTGCAGGTTTTGTTTTTATTAAAAAAGGTGCATATTTAAATTACTGTCAAGTAGAAATATTTAATAAAATATGGTTTACTGCTGACACTTTTGTCATTCATTCATTTTCTTTGCTGACTCAATGGTATAGGAATGACAGAGGAATATGCCTCCCTTTTTAATTGGATCTCTAATGTATTTCCTTATCAAACAGAGGACCAGATACTGGAACAAAGTGAAAGCATGGAAATATGTATGCACAGAGGGGAGTCATATGCAGGTGAGCAAGTAGATGGCCAGACGCTATTACAATATGCATTGAAATTCTCCCGTTTTTCCCCAGGTCTATTCTAGAATCTTTCATTCTGTCTTTCATCCTCACTCTCTCTTTCATCCCTATTCTCCTTCTTTCATGCTAATGGATTATTTGACTGTCCTTGTTTTATAGAAACAAACCCCTTTCCACCAATGAGCTAGTTTTTTGGTCCCAAATATCTTTACAACCAACTGTTAAACTTTATTTTTCTGTTTTCTTTCATTTTCTTCTGTTCTTTTATTTCCTTTTCAACATGATTTAGGGCTTGATCTCATTGACTTCAACAGACTTTGGATCAGGCCTTTAATGCTAATATCATGTTTCTTTTCTTAGTTTTCTTTAAAAAAAACTGAAATTATGCAAAATTCATCCCAGGGTTCCCCAGAGGGTTTTCTGATTTTGAAGAATAATATCTGTCGTTCTGTCCAGTTAGTTCAGCAATCTGTCTTCCATCCTGAAAGTCAAAATCAGTTCTTATCTGGGAGAGGAAAAAGTAGTTTTCTAAAAGGAATCTATGTCCATGTTCAAAACTTCTCTAAGGTCAAAAGAAAATTCTGAATGTGTATATGAAATATATTCTTCTTCTGTGAATTTCTGTGGACAAAAGAAATCTTTGACTAACTCTAATGTTGGAGCTCCATGAAAGTAAAAATGGGAAAATTTTGAATCTTTTCCCTTTAGCAGTGAATATTTCACACAGCACTAATATATAGCTTGCAAATAGAAAGTTGCTGCAACATTTCTGATGACCAGTTCTCTGAGAAGCAGAGGAAGGAAGGGATCACCTAAGCAATTCTTTTTCTTATGTGTAACGAAAAGTCAGGGTTTTGTTTGGAGGGAGGCAACATAATTTTCCTTCTGTATTCTATATCCTTCAGTAATTGTGCAAGTAACTGATATATATTATGATGTGTTTCTTCTAGACTGCACCTTTAAATGGAAAGAAACAGCCATTTTGTGTTCATATGCAGCCTTCAGAGGAGACACATACACGTTGTGAGTTTCTCATATGGACCTTATGTTAGTTCTTTATATTTTTGTTCCCTTCGTATAAAATAAAGTTGGCTCTATCTTAAAGTACAGTATGTAGTTGCTCTCCAAGTATGGAAAAATACTATAATAACAATTTAAACAGAATATTTCCCATTTTCCCCATTTCAGGATCAAAATGATCCCATGATCCTATGATGGATGGCTATTTCTTCAAAGTAGCCAGCTTAATTTCTTTTCCCAGTGAACAATTTCCATTTGATGAATCTCACATTTGTCCTATTTTTCGCTGCTTCAGAGTTGGTGACCCTAGGCAATTTCTTTCTTTCTTAATACTAAATGAACCCTGTATTTATGGCTTCAGATTTGGAAGTTGAATCATATGCTCACACTCTAATGGAGTCAGAAAGTAGTATTTTCCTTAGTATTTGACTTTGAAAAAGACAAAAGGGAATGTGTTGCATGCAGGAGGTTTGCAGCAGCCACAAAAGATAAACATCTTGTTTGTCTCATTATGTACCTGAGAACCTTTCCAAAAGAAGTAAATATCACTTAAACAGTATTCTTCATAATCTAAAATCAGGTAATAATGGCATATTTCATTACAACTGGCAAAGTAGGCAAACAAATGTCACTGATTTTACTGTGAGGTTATCTTTTGGGGGGTCATTATCTTGGGCAAGAGCCTTAGCTGTTTTGTCACTGCAGTTTAAAGTAAGAGTGCTAGTAACTCTGCTTACTCAGGTACTGAAGGGATAACATCAGGTTAAGTGAATTCTGGTACCAGCACTTGTTACTTGTTACTCAAGACCTCTCTCTTTTTAATGGCATGAAGCTCAAAACCAGGGCTAAAATGGCATTCACAATGGCCACTATTTTTTCTTTAAGATGAATATAACTCTAGGGCAAAAGTGTTGGCACTCAC
Organism: Chelonia mydas; assembly: GCF_015237465.2. NCBI lineage: Eukaryota > Metazoa > Chordata > Testudines > Cheloniidae > Chelonia > Chelonia mydas. Next base: position 103,208,219 of record NC_057852.1, read on the forward strand.
TGATGACAGAATTAGCAAATAGCAAAATTCTGCCCTGTCTGGAGAAGATGGTGCAGAGAACTTCTTCAATTCACCTCTGCGAGAACCGGACTAGGCATGATTTAGTGCTATCCCTTGAGTATGAGGCTGTATGCCTGACTAATGTACTTCGTAATTCTGAAGGGACATATACCTCTTGACAAGACCACTGACCCTCCTGCATACGTGCTGCCACCATTCAACAAATGTTGGGGCAGTGCACTATGTGTATTTTATCGAGCAGCAGTAGGGGACATTGTAGAGTGAGCTCCCCTAAACATCTGAGCCATGTTACCCTGCACAAGCAGCATGGCTCAGGATCCCATCACTTAACTTCTAATTCTCTGCTTCACCCCAATTCATGTCATGGGGGTACAAGAACAACTTTTGGCCTAAATGAATTAGTTATACAGTTTTCATTTAAACATGGAAGGTAAGATACCATCCGTAGTTATTCTCCAGAAAATATCATATCATATCAAATATCATATTGCCTCTATATGAATCCATGGTATGCCCACATCTTGAATACTGCATGCAGATGTGGTCACCCCATCTCAAAAAAGATATATTGGAATTTGAAAAGGTTCAGAAAAGGGCAACAAAAATTATTAGGGGTATGGAACAGCTTCCGTCTGAGGAGAGATTTATAAGACTGGGATTTTTCAGCTTGGAAAACAGATGACTAATGGAGGATATGATTGATGTCTATACAATCATGATGTGTATGGAGAAAGTAAATAAGGAAGTGTTATTTACTCCTTCTCATAAAACAAGAAGTAGAGGTCATCAAATGAAATTAATAGGCAGCAGGTTTAAAACAAACAAAAGGAAGTATTTCTTCACACAACACACAGTCAACCTGTGGAACTCTTTGCCAGAGGTTGTTGTGAAAGCCAAGACTATAACAGGGTTCAAAAAAGAACTAGATAAGTTCATGGAGGATAGGTTGATCAATGGCTGTTAGCCAGGATGGGCAGGGATGGTGTCCCTAACTCCTGTTTTCCAGAAGCTGGGAATGAGCAACCGGGGATGGGTCACTTGACGATTACCTGTTCTGTTCATTCCCTCTGGGGTACCTGGCATTGGTCACTGTTGGAAGACAGGATACTGGGCTAGATGAACCTTTGGTCTGACCCAGTATGGCCATTCTTATGTTCTTATGTCCTCTGAAACCCAGGGAGACACGTTGGAGATGAATTTGAGCCAACTAGTTTATGATGGTTTACATTGAATCTCTCATATGTCATAATTTATAACAAAGCTGCATGATTTCACTACAAAATTTGCTTTATAATAGAGCATGCCAAAAATGGAAAAAAATGCATTTTTTATTATTAACACTTGATCATACTGTATCTTAGTATGGCCTGTCTCCATATTTAAATTGCACACACACACAAAATGGTGTAAGAACATTAATAAGGTTGCAAAGTCAAGCACTCAATAATTAGTCAAGCACTCAATGCCAGAATTCAGATTTCCAATGAAACCATAATTAGACAACTTGTGTGTATGCATTATGATACAGTTCTTCATTGCATGATCACATACTATTTCTTCCACAGGACCCCTGCTTCTTTCAGTGCACAGGATGGATCTGCTCTGGAGATGAATTGGGGTTGCTTAAACAGGAGCCTATTATCTGTGGAATCCCTGCCTGACTTGGCACGTTTGGGCAGATTTTCACAGGGACAGTAAAAGGCACCTTCCTGACACAAAGGCCAGCCCCTGCCAAATTTTAGGTCCCTGTTCCATGGGAGAAGGACCAAAAGCATTTAAAAGAAAAGGTCTAAAGATTTTTTTTTTAACATGGGAAAAACATGTTTTTTTCCCTCACCTCATTCCTGGAAACAACTGAACCAATGTTTCTGAAATTTTCTGACAAAATTCAGCCTGAGACTGACACCCAGCATGGGAAATTTCAGCCCAAATGGTTAGAGTTTGGAAAAGTTATAAACAATTGAAAACAGAGTTGTAAAATGGAAAGTATTGAGCCCCATCTGTAATAATTTTCCATAGCTTGGGGGGCAAATACATTTTGGATTCTACTGAGCACTGAAAAAACCCCTCTAAAATGGGCAACTTCTTTTATGAAACATACTCAACTAATATTGAAATAATTGACACGTTAGAGGCCCTTCTCAAGGCACAGCTTCATTAAATCAAGGTTAATAGCAAAGCCTTATGCCTGACCATTTAAATTTTTTATATTTAATTTAAATTTTTCTGCACCATCTACCCTTTCTGGCTTATTTACCTGATTTTCTATTAAGTGAACAGGATGAACTTCTAATATTTAGTTCCAAAGATCAAGCATCATGTTCAACACAAATGTTGAGGTGTCAGCCTGATTATACCCTTTGTTGCACAAATAGGTAGCAAAACAGAGAGTGGATTTCAAAAATGCTCAGCATTGGTCTAATTCGGCTCCTATTGAAGTCCATGGTATTGACTTTAATGGTATTGATTCAGTGGGAGAAGAGTTAGGCCAACACTGAGTACTTTTGAAAATCCCACTTAGCTATCCTTATGACTTCAGTATACTCTGTTTGCATTGCTGTATCTCTGTAGAGGAAAAATCAGTTAACTAGTTTGGGCTTAAGGTTTATTTCCCCAGAATACATGTAATCCTAAAAGTGTGAGTAGAATTTTAAAGACATAGCATTTGTCTGACATAAAAGCACAGCTGGCTTTTATGAATAAATATTATGTATCATATAATTAGCAATTATTACATTTTTTCCATGTATATTTATTTACAGGGCATGTGACATCAATCAGGCATTGAGTGGTAAGTGCATTTCTAATCAAAATCTCAGGATAGATATTTTAGAAAAATTAGAACAATTATATTTATATTGGTGTGTGTGCATGTATGCGTGTGTGTTTGTGAATTATAGCTTGTGACAAATGAATATTATACCCTAGTAACTTAGTTCAAACGTATTGTCTCTGCATATTCGTACTTTTGGGGTATGCTTTAGAACCTTCTAGAAAGCAGTGCTGAAATAAGGAGCTCTAATTAATTAAACATTGCAGGAATGCCCTGGAAAATTGAGCATCAGATCTATATATCAAGTTGAAGGCATAATAAACAAATCTGTATAGCAATGAAGGTAGCATTCCTACAAAATAAAATAGAAACATTACAAAGTTATGCGAAATGACACTCCTTAACTCATGAGTCCTAAGGCCCTATGGTACTACCACAATGGTTTACTCATAGCCTAATCCCCTTAGACAGACATAGTGGGGAGAACACTTTTTTTTTCTTTCAGGGATCTCCGAAGGCTATAAACAAGGAGTAGGTGAATTCCTAAAAAATATTTTTCTATCCACATAAAAGAAAAGGTAAATGAGACAGTCTATTTTCAGGCCGCAATCATAGAATCATAGACTTTAAGGTCAGAAGGGACCATTATGATCGTCTAGTCTGACCTCCTGCACAACGCAGGCCACAGAATCTCACCCACCCACTCCTGTAACAAACCCCTAACCTATGTCTGAGCTACTGAAGCCCTCAAATCGTGGTTTAAAGACTTCAACGTGCAGAGAATCCTCCAGCAAATGACCCGTGCCCCATGCTGCAGAGGAAGGCAAAAAAACCCCAGGGCCTCTGCCAATCTGCCCTGGAGGAAAATTCCTTCCTGACCCCAAATATGATGATCAGCTAAACCCTGAGCATGACTATATGGCTATAGAACCTTTTACTATTGCTTTTAATTCCCTTTGCAAGGTCCAACTCTACATAGCTTTTGGCCTTTCTCACTTTATCCCTACATGTTCTCACCTCAATAAGGTAGCTTTCCTTGCTAATCCCTCCCATCTTCTACTCCTTGTAGGCTTTCTGCTTTTTCTTAATCACCTCTCTGAGATGCTTGCTCATCCAGCTTGGTCTACAACTCCTGCCTATGAATTTTTTCCCCTTTCTTGGGATGCAGGCTTCTGATAGTTTCTGCAATTTTGACTTGAAGTAATTCCAGGCCTCCTCCACCTTTAGATCCACAAGTTCTTCAGTCCAATCCACTTTCCGAACTAATTTCTTTAATTTTTTAAAATTAGCCCTTTTGAAATAAAAAACCCTAGTCACAGATCTATTTTTGTTTATCCTTCCATTTATTCTGAACTGAATTAGCTCATGATTGCTCGAACCAAGGTTGTCCTCTACAACCATTTCTTCTATGAGGTCCTCACTGCTCACCAAAACCAAATCTAAAATGACATCCCCTCTTGTCAGTTCAGCAACTACTTGGTGAAGGAATCCATCAGCTATCGCATCCAGGAAAATCTGAGCCCTATTATTATTACTAGCACTTGTCCTCCAGTCTATATCTGGGAAGTTAAAGTCTCCCATGATCACACAATTCCTATTAGTATTTACTTCATTAAAAACATTAAAGAGGTCTCTATCATATCTCATCATTGATATACAATGCTACTCCATCACCTTTTCTTTCTTTCTTTCTTTCTTTCTTTCTTTCTTTCTTTCTTTCTTTCTTAAATAGCACATACCTTTCAATACCTGTACTCCAGTCATTACTACTATTGCACCATGTTTCTGTTATCCCTATAATATCTGGTTTCGCTTCCTGCACCAGTAGCTCTAGTTCCTCCATTTTGTTACCTTGCGTTGGTGTCCAAACATCTTAATTTTTGCTGTTTTGCTTCGCTCACATTCTTTACCTGATTAGGCACAGACATTCTACCACAGGTATCACCTATTAGACTGGTATGTACACTACCCTTCCTCCTTATGTCCATTCTCCTACCCATGACTGTATTCTCTCTTACTTCGTTTTCTTCCCTCTCAATGTTAAAATCCGGCGTGGAGATTACCTGGACATCTCCCAACCATCTCCCCCAAATTCCTAGTTTAAAGCTCTCTTGATCAGTTGTGCCATCCTCCATCCTAGAAGTCTATTTCCCTCCTTATTCAGGTGAAGTCCACCCTGAGAGAACAGTCCTCTGTCCATGAATGTTTCCCAGTGGCCATACATCCCAAAGCCCTCCTTATAGCACCAGTGCCTAATCCATCTGTTGAGCATCATAATCTTGACACACCTTTGTTGCCCTTCTCTAGGAACAGACAGAATCTCACTGAAGATCACCTGAGCCTTGATTTCCTTAAGCGTCTTCCCCAGCCTGGCATAGTCTCCCTTGATATGTTCTAGCGAGAATCTAGCCGTATCATTTGTTCGCACATGAAGGACAATCAATGGATTCTTTCCCGCTCCCGTTAGGATCCTCTTCAGCCTCAGGTCCACATCCCGTATCTTAGCAGCCGGCAGACAGCACACCCTTCTGTTCTCTGGATCAGCTCTTGTTACAGGCCTGTCTATTCTACTCAGTAATGAGTCCCCAATCACATAGACCTGCCTTTTCCTGGTGATGGTGTGATTCTCCAGTCTATCCCCTGTTTCCTCTGGCTGGAAGTCCTCTCGATTCCTATTGTCCCTTGCAATCCTCTGTAACCCATCCCGTATCCTCCTGGGGCTCATATTTGGTGTTGTTATTTCCATTGACTCTTGCCCTCTTCCTATAGGACTAGCTGCTATTCTTTTCTTCTTTGCCGTCTCACCTTGAGTGACCACTTGCTGTGCCCCTTCTTCATTTCCCAATTCTGCAAACTTGTTCCTGAGCTCTATTTCTCCTTCACTAGCCCGTCTTTTCCTCTGCCTGGTTCTCTTAGTCACATGCTTCCACTATCCACTTTCTTCACCCAGCAGTCTCCCCTCAGAGTTCTTCGTTCCTGCTTCCATCTGCAAGTCTGAGCTTTTCCCTTCAGCCTCTTCATGTCTTTGCTTCATCATCCGCTCGAACTCCTTTCTAAGCTCGACCAGAGTTTCCACCTGCATCTCCAATCCTCTGATCTTTTCTCCCATCAGCTCTATCAGGTGGCACTTCATGCAGACAAAATTCTTTTCAGGTACCCGCTCCAGGATCATGTACATGCTGCAGCTTCTACATCCAGTCATCTTCATTGTGTCTTCCACTATTTGGGTCACTACCACTGCTGCCTCTGTATCTGTTATTGCCTTCTCACCTGAGTCCTGTTAGTCTGGGAAACACAAACCAAACCGAAACACCCACCCACAGCAAAACAAACCCCCAACGAGCACCAAAACACTGCCAGACCACCACACATTCCCTTCCTTAGCCTGTCTGTTCCTCTGCCTGGCTCTCTTAGTCTTCCCCCAAACTCCCCTTGCAAACTCCCACTCCAACTTCCCTGTTTACAGCTCTGTTTGCTGGCTCCTGTGCCGCTGCAGCTGTCTGTGAGGTTTCTCAAGCATGGACCTTTACTCCAAAGTGGAGTTCTCTTTTCAACCTCAATCTACTGGAAGCAGATTACATACGAAGAAAATCTTCATGCTGTATGCAAATACTAGACTAGCCATCAAGTAGCCAAAGCTCGCGCTCTCCCATTCTCTCTCTCTCTCTCTGTGGTGGTGGGGTAATATTTCACATATATCAAATAAACTTTGATAATAACGTCTGCCTATAAAAGGCAGTGTGGTCTAGGGCATAGGCTAGTGTGCCAAGAGACATAGGTTTGATTGTCTGCTTAGCCTGTTATGCAACCTCTGACAACTTACTTCACCACTGTGTTCCTGTTTTCACCTCCGACCCTTTGTCATGTCTATTTAGATTGTAAACTCTTAGAGGCAAGGACTGTCTCTCACTATGTTTTTTATAGAGTGTAGTAAAATGAGGCTTCAGTCTCAAAAAGTCTTTGCATTTTTCTAATATTACATGTTCATAAAGAAAATCTAATTAAGCTGTACACATATAAAACTATATTAGGCTCTGATCCTGCAAAGGGAGCCTCTAGTGTGGACTTTCGTTCCCACATAAAGTTCTGTCGACTCTGGAGGGCGATTACCTGTGTTCAGTTGTTATTGGATTTACTTTACTATTTGTACAGAGTATAAAGAGTCAGTTCTTATGGTATTTTTATAAGTAGGCATGGTTAAAAGCATATATATAAATACAAAAATATTTTGCTCTTCAGGATTACAATATACACTTTCAGTATGAAATAATGGGAATAAGTTCTAAAGCTAATGCTTAGACAAACAAGTATCTGTAATGCAATGCACGTAAAAAGTAATGGAGAAACTAAACTAAATGGTGTGAACTTCAATAGAAAACAGTTCTCCTGAGAAGCAATTTTTACAGAGCTCTTGAATTATTTATGCAACCAGTATTTCATTGGTGGCTGTTTTCCAAAGTGGGTCAAGAACACATATGTTTATAACACATACAGAAATTATGTTAAATTGTAAGGCTCTGATAAACTCAACAAAGCCAAAGACATTTAGGATTAAGACTTTAGTTCTGTCCACAGCACATTCCCCTGTGCCTCAGTAATTGCAGAGTTGCAAAGGCTAGAGATCAATGCTTTTATGTTATGAGTTAAAGATTAATTGAAAGCCTTATCACTGAATTTTCTTACTTTCTTGGGTTAAAGTCAAACCATTACAACAACATTAATGTATTTTTCTATACTAATTTCCTTTTATTAATCGTAGTTAAAAGGAAAAAAGAGCTCATAGGGAGAGCCTTTAAAAATCTATTCTGTAGGTCCTCACCAGGGATCTATATCAATCCCTAAATAGAAAATTCAGGGGAAATTGGGTGTGGAATCTGTACAGTGAAGTACTTGGGATGGGAAAAGGCATTCAGATATTAGGTAGTGAGCATGACATTGATAGATCGTTTCTGCCATTTTTACTCACATTGATTAGTACCTTTTTCCATGTGTAGTTTAGCTGAAGTCAATGGGCCTACTTGTGGAGTAAATCCTACTCAACATAAGCAAAGGTGGCAGAGTCTGGCCCAAAATGTATTGTGTCTAATCATGTCCAGTTTTAAAACTGCACATGACAATTGTTTTGCATATCTTTGAAAAACGAAAAACTAAACTAGGAAGTTTTCTATTGTCATCCCTTGCCTTGCTTTTATTTAACTGATACCAGTCATTACCAGGAAACAAAGATTCCTGAATTCAGAGCTTAGCAGAATAACATTATCTGTAATTGTTAGTATCATAATATTTACTTCTACCCTAGAAATATGCATGTATATTCTGTTGATGATTTAAATTTTTTAATAGTTTTTTTTAAAACATTACTAAAACTTCTAAAGATAGCCTACTTTTACGTAGCGTAGAATCCAGGTACAAAATACATATGTTATCCTATGAGTAAGCGCAATGTTTTATGCTTAGAGATATGCACAATTAAATATTTCCCTGCCATATAAGCTTAACTATATTTAATTGTGCTATATTAATCAAGATATGCAATTATCTTCCAGTTTTACTGGATCATCACTGTTTAATTAAAACTGAGACCTATTCATTGCACTAATAATTGTTTGTATGAGTCTTTTTTCTTGAGAAAATCTTTTTAATGAGATAGAATAAATTATGTATATTTTACTTTTGGAAGTTATTTGTTTTCAGTTAATTGTAATTACCATTGGCATAAAATAAAGAAGTTATTATTAACATTACTAAATGTTTTATTATACTGGCATCATTCATCCTAGAACATTTTCCCATTTCCAGGATGTGAAGAACTGGGAAATATCTGATTTATTTTTATGAATATTGTGTTTGCCTTTGTGTGTTTATGATGGGTTGCTTTTTAATGTAGTTAGATGAGGAGGATGTACAGTGTTTTTTTCCTGAAGGTGGAGTTAGTGTCTGGTTCTCTCACGTTCCTCCCTCAGCCTCTACTGTAACGCTACTTCTGCTGAACTTACTGAGAGAAATATTAGTCCAAGAAAATATAATAAAAAAAGAGTGAAATCCTGGCTGGTGATTTTACCAACCCTGTCTGGAGATCAAACACTAAGATGTGATTTTAAGGATTCTAATCTAATTTACAGATATGTAACTCTATTTATTTCAACAGGGGATAGTTGATGACAAAGATGGGTCCTGTAATTTTAATTTAAACCCAGTTTCTCTTTCTCCCTCTTAGCACACACCATGTGATCCATCCCCAGTATGAAGATCTTTGTCTTAGCCCTGATTATTTCTTCTCTCAACTACTACAACAGCCTCCTCTCTGGCTTCTCAGACATTTACACATCAGAAACAAAAAGAAAATGGTGTTTTGCTTCAAGGCTCAGAAAACCACTCAGGAAAGGCACATTCTATTCTGTATAAAGCAACAGTGCACTGTTTTTGTGTATTTGTGGTATCATTTATGCCACACCAAGGTTTACTATGTAATGCTTGATCTAGTTGTTAAAATAAAGGACTGAGAATCAGGAGTCTGGGTTCTATCCTACTGTACTACAAATTTGCTCTGTGACTTTGGGCAAGTCAGTTATTGCCTCTGCTTCAATGTTATCATCTGTGACATGGAGAAGGTACACGTTGTGACATCCACCAGGGTACTAGCTGGACTATGGAACAGTGGTGTCCCCTTAATTCTCCAGCCCAGTGTGTCTCTTACACTGCTCTGCTAGTGAAAAGCAGCCTTTCCAGGTTTTGCTCACACAACCATAAGCATGTATAGAAACACCCAGCAAAGTTACATGAATGCTCTCCCAGCTATTCAGGAACTGTCTGCAGGGTAACACCTGCAAATCCTTCAGCACAACCTTGCATCCCAGAAATGTGTGTTTTACATTACTCCAATCAAGGAGGTCTTGAGCAAACTGATCAATTAGTTCATCGTTTCATCAAAGGAAATGATCATGCTACAGCCTTTATTAGCCTGAATAGAGATTCTCCAAGAAACTTCAGTCAAAACACACTGGTTTAGGTAAAATATTAAACCACGTTTATTAACTAGAGAAAGATAGATTTTAAGTGATTATAAGTGATAAAAGCATAGAAATCAGAATTAGTTACAAAAGGAAGTAAAATGATAAAATCACAATCCAATTCCTAAACTTTACCATGGCTAATGCTTCTAAAAGAAAAATAGCTCATCTCACCATAAGCTGCAATACATTTCAAAGGCTGTCTCTTTTCAGCCTGGGACCACCCATCCCACTGTTCAATGATGGTTCCTTTTGTCTTCCAGATGCTCTTGCTGACGTGTAGAAATTGGGGAGAAGAGAGGTCATAAGCAAGCCATTGTATCTCATTTTATACCCTCCTCCTCTCCATGAGGAATACCCCCTTTCTCTCGCTGGTGTGCAGACAATCGATCTATGGTGTATGTGAGATTCGAAGCATCTTTCAGGTGAATTGTAAATTTCTTGCTCACACCTTCTGTGTATGTGATGTTTGAAGCGTCTTCGGGGATAAAATGCAAAGCCTTTGTTTTACAGTCATTTTGTTATTTCTAAGTACCTAGCCTGTGGGTGTTCCCCAGACTCACAACATGTTTCATTAATAAATATATAGCAAAATCTCATAACTCCATATACAATGATGATACACACATATTAACAGGACAACGATGTTCAGTAGATCACATGTTTTCAGTTGATACGCACAAGGCATGCTTTATACAAAATATATCATAACCATACAAAAGTGGTGAAGATGGGGTACAAATGGGTTACAGGATGTCACACACATACCTTCCTCCCAGGCATTACACAGGTTTAGCTCATTAAAGTTTCTCAAATGCTTTGAGATCCTAGGCACTAAAGAAGAGAAAATTATTATTATTGCAGGGAGTAGAAATGGAAGCAATGGAAGTAATCATAAGTAGGGACAAAAGCAACCCCTGTATGTCAAAAATTTGCAAATTTTGTGGAGTCTGGGTCTTTTTGCAGATTTTATTGGTCCCCCACCTCCCAGATGCAACGCCAAACATTTCAAACTTGGGTGTCTAAATAAACAGCCTGATTTTCAGCCGTGGAGAACAACCACAGCTTGAGGATAAGCTTGCAATTTAAAATTAAAAAATGAAGGATCTGATACTTGAACAGGGAGTTTGGCATTAGGAAAATCTGCCCTGTCTGGAGAATCTGTCTAGCCCTCCTGGCTGTGAAGATAATTTCTGAATGTAAACAGTGGTTGTACAGAATCCTTTTTCAGTTGCAGCCAGACCAGCTGAAACAACAGCAATGCTAATGCAATTTATATAAAGTAATCTGGGCTCCTTATGACAAAACAAATAAGAGAGAAAAGGGATGATTTGTGCAGGCCTCATTCAGGCAAAACTCCCAAAGACATTTGAGTAAAGACTACAGGGTTTGGTTCTTAATCACTATTAAATATGCACAAATGTTGTGATTAACATTTAACAAAACAGAAAAAATCATAAATGACATAAAATTCTAAGAGGAATATGAAGTTTTTACATTCCACATTAACCATTTCACAGCTGATCCTTGTATGAGACATATCAAGTTGAGGCATTTGTCCATTGGAGCAGGATGTACTTTTTGCATCCTGACATTCCATTCATTTGAAAGGATGTTGCACAAGAAAAAAAGCTACAAGTTTTGAAAATGTAAGTAACATATTTGATTCTCAGCTACTGTCCTGAATGCCAATAATGGAGACAACTACTTCTGCCTGCTATTGTGAATGCCAATAACTGAGATGCCTGCCTTTAAAAATGTGGGTAAAAGTGCTATGCTATAAGGATTGGACTCTTGCTGTGCACTTTGAAGTACCTGTATGTGTGTCTATGTATTTGTAAAACTTAATCCAGCAATGGATGCAGCTCTCTTTAATAATACTGAATCAGTTATCTTCACAACCAGGAGGGATTTACACAATTTACTCCTCTGTGCTTCAGTTGCCAACAATGCCATTGTCTGCCATAGGCTTGCCTTACAAGCAGACTGCATTCTAATGTTGCATTCATTTTGATTTCCAAGTGGAAGTGGTATTAATGGGTTTCCTAGGCACCTACTACAAAAACAATTTGTCTTCTTGGCAGTCTCAGATACTCAGGAACTCTTATGTACTTGTCTTCACTTTGCAGATCATCTTTTTTTGGCACTTAAATATCACAGGAGGGACATCCTGAAGTAGAGATAGCACTTACAGTATTATACAAGCTGTGCATCATTTCTTGGCTCTAATGCTGTGCAGGGCTACTGGCATTTGGCTACAGACAGCAAAAAAAAAAATCATTTACAAAAAACCCACTACCTCAGTACAATTTTGAACCACAAAAAATACTTAATCTCATGGTGCTCACAGCCTGATGATACCTAGAAATTGGATTATATTTCTTTGTTCTTGCCTGCAACCCAATCTAGACTGAAGAACAGAAACACAGGATTTGGTTGGGTTTATTTTGTAGTTTAATATCATGAATAAAGTTTTCAGCATTAGAAAATATTTATTTTCTATTTTATTTAATAATAAACACATGTTTACTGTAATGCAGACATTCTAGCTTCCTGTGCAATCTTTGGTGATTTCAAATATCATTCTTGTGTTAAAAGCCATGACGTTTAAAAATGAGCTCTTTTAGAAATCATATAACCATTGAATGCAAAACAAAAAGGAGGAAATACTGCTGCTTAACAATCAAAGCTATGTGCTTTCAGTGCAGGAAATTCTAATTTGGTAGTACATCTTTTGAAAGTATTTTTATAAAGGTCAATGTGAAAGACAGTGATTTATTATGGTCTTGGTTCAGCAAGGTAATTAAGCACATGTATAACTTTAAACACATGAGTGGCTGCATTCAGACTCATTGGTAACAGAGTGCCTTCCAGTAGTGCATTATGTTATGTGATTAGCATCTGCCATTTGTGGTTCCTTCTTTCTATCTTCCTATTCCCTGGGATGAGATTGCATATGGATTTCATTTGTTTGTGTTTATTTGAAGAAGTATGCCTTGTACTTGTAAGGGAAAGTGGTGAGGTTTGTGATGGTTCGTAGACTCTACGGGAGTTTGTTCCAGTCTTAGTCTGGTCCCATAGAAAGCTTTCCCACACAAACACACTTCCTTGTTGTAGAAAGTTTCATTGGACTAGAGAAGTGGAGTTGTCCACCATTATCCACATCACAGAACTTTGGGTGATCTTGTAGGTATCCTTTGACATTAAGTTCTAACATGTACAGTTAGAAAAAAAGGAGCTATGTGCCCATCCTCCATATTCTTGATCCTGAGAGAGACTGGGAATGCAAAAGAAAAAATCTGAGAGGTCAAGGGGGTAGAGAGACCTCTGATCTCCTTCGAGTGTGGCAGTGTGCTTGGGAAGTCTTCTTTGGAGAATACATTTACAAACAACTCATTTACTTAGAAAAGTGGGGAGAAGAAGTGTATAAAGACAACACCTGAGGGTGAGCTAGCTACTAGAATTACCCTTCTGTGTTGCTACCTGTAAAGGTAAGTTTCTTTAAAGCTGTAGCAGGAAATCAGGCAGGAGGAGCTGGGGAACATTGTGTGCAGAATCTCTGCATTGAAGGAGAGAGACAGAGTAGCATTAGAGACAGTATTTTTCTTCTTATTCTAATAAGGCTTTTTGTTCAGTATTGGAAGAATGTGACTTTCTGTGATTCTGTATCATTGTCACAAAGCATTAGCAGCTCCTATGACTTAATGCAGAGGAATGCAATGGGAGAGAGAAGGTTTCACTGCTGCACACGTTTGTGTGTGTGTGTGTGTGTGTGTTTCTGGTATGTGTCTGTATCTGTGACTTAAGCTGTGTCTACACTACAGAGTTAAGACTTGTGATGAAATAAATCAATAAAAAGGGAGTATTGCAGTCACTTGTGGATCACCAGGGTCGTTTCAAGAATATCAACTTGGGGTGGTCCGAGAAGGTGCATGACACATTCATCTTCAGGAACACTGGCCTGTACAGAAAGCTGCAAGCAGTGACTTTCTTTCCAGACCAGAAGATTCCAGTGTGGGATGTTGAAATGCCCATAGTGATCCTGGGAGTCCCAGCATACCATTACTCCCATGGCTAATGAAGCCTTAAACAGGAAACCTGGACAGCAGCAAGGAGCACTTCTACAATAGGCTGAGCAGGTGAAAAATGACCATTGTATGTGCATTTGGCAGACTAAAAGATCGCTGGTGCTGCCTTTATGATATGTTAGACCTAAATGAGGAAAATATTCCCATGGTCATAGCAGCCTGCTGTGCACTGCATAATATTTGTGAGTTAAAGGGTGAAAAGTTTCTCCAGGGGGTAGCGTGTGGAGGCGGATCAACCGGTGGTTGATTTCGAGCAGCCAGATATCATAGCAGCAGGACTATTAGAGGGGTGTGGGAGAAGTTTGAGGGGACATGGCAAGCAGTTCTGTATGGGCTGCAGAGGAGAGGGCGGGAGGTGAGCATGCATGTGTTATGCCTGCAGCATGATTAGGGACTTCAGCACATCTGGTTTCTCCTCCATCACTTTTATCATCTGCTCCTGGCCCACTAAAATTCGCTCTTGACCCTGTTTCCTCTCCTGCCTAGTTATTTTAAAATTTTAATTAACTGTCTCTCTCCATGCTCTGTGTTCTTGTTCTGCCACATCAGAGGATTGGAGCACCCCAGAAACATGTCCTCCTTGCTCCTCCTCGGTCACTTCCTTATCTGGTGGAGGTGCTCTGCTGGTGTGAAGGGGGTTCCCCTGAAGGCCACATCTGCAGAAGCACAAGACACAATAAACAGAAGCATGATTGTTAGTGCACTCCAGCATCAAATCATAATAGTAAAATGCACCTCTTTCTCACTGTCTCTTGTCAAGCACAAAGCTCGACAAATGCCCTAAACATGGTGAATTCAGCCGGGGATGGTGGTGGAGGAATGGGGTGGGACAGGGTCCCTATGCTGCTCACCTGTGTGTCGCTTTGGTCCCTGCACAAATGATTGCCAGCTGGCATGGGAAAGTTTCCTAGAGATCTCTCTGGAGGATTCCCGTGAAATCTCAGTATGCATTAACACTCGGTTCCACAGGGCCCCACTGCATAGCTGCACAGGGGAATATGAAGCAGATACAAGCACAGCTAGCATCTAACAAAGGAAAGGATAGCCCTGCCTCATGTAACCAAGCGGCACCAACTCAAAATGAGCACTTACCAGAGCTCTCCTGTCCTGCATTATGTGTGCCAGAGATGGAGTGCTGGCTTGAACCCTCCAGCGTTGACAAGAGGTCCTGGCTCACGGTACTGGATGACCTGGTAGCCTGTCCCATCTCATCCTCCAACTCCACTTCCTCATTCCTTCATCCTTGGGGTTGAATCCACTGACCGCTGTCTCCAGCCCCCCGAAGTATCCATGGGTTGTTTGTTGGTGGAGGGGGCGTCGCCGCAGAGGATGGCATCCAGCTCCTTATAGAAGTGGCAGGTCTTCGGCACAGTACCAGAGCGACGGTGTGACACCCTTACCTTCTGGTACACCTGTCTCAGCTCCTTTATCTTCTCAAAGTGCTGACACATGTCTTGTTCATAGCCCTTATCCAACATGCCATGAGAAATATGATTGTATGTACTGAAATTCCTACAGCTGGAGCAGAGCTGGGACTGCACAGCCTTCTCTCCCCACAGACCCAGCAGATCCAATAACTCTGGTGTGCTCAAAGTGGAAGAGTGTTTGCTGCATAGAGCCGCCATGGTCACTAGGAAGATGGGATGTGAGCGCTCCACAGTGAGCAAACAGGAAGTGAAATTTCAAAAATTCCTGGTCCTTTAAGGGGGGAGTGGCAGATATCTGTGTAGCGGTGTTCGAACTGTTGACCAGAGTTACAATGAGCATTGTGGGACACCTCTTGGAGGTTATATATGGTGACATAACCAAGCGCAGTGTCACATGGAATAAAATGAATATAAAATGTCAATAAAACAAACTGGAGAGTGTCTCTGGTGAATTGCTGCACACAGCCATGTGGTGTTCCCAATCCCCGCCTTCAGGGCACATCTCCAAATTCCTATGTTCATAATAATATCCCTTATGAGGGAGCATCTCTACAAATTCCCTCTTAAAAGAAAAACAAATTAACTCATATACACATACATAAAACAGCTAACACCTATCTAATAACACATGCATTAAATTCTCAACCCATTAATAGCTGAGCTGGAGAAAACCCATTCTCCAGAGGTGTACTTGGTAAACCAATAACATTTTATACAAATCACCCCCGCTGTAAAAAATCTTTCATGAGGTTCTTTACTGTCTGTATAGACCTTTCCACAAGTCCATTTGATTTGAGGGTAATTTGGACTTGATGTTTTGTGATGAAAATCCCAATCTATGACAAATTGCCTAAAATCTGCACTGGAAAATTGCAGCCCATTATCGCTAAAGAGTCCATCTGGAATTCCATTTGGAGAAGATTCCCTTCATGCCGGCTATCAGTGACTTGCTATTAGTACTGTGCAGTGTGCAAATTTTGGGATGCAGAACATAATAATTTGTGACTATTAACTAATCCTTTGATTGCCAGGTAAATAAGACAGTGCCTACTTTCTCATAAGGCTTTCGTGGAACTGGATGAGATCTCAGTGGCTCTGCCTGTTGACAAGACTTGTATTTCAAGCATGAAAAGCAGTTTCGTACCACATTAGTAATGTCGTGATAAATCTGCAGCCAATACACAAGCTCTTGTGCTCGTTGTTTGCACTACTCAATTCCTAAATGACCCTTGTAGATCTTCTGTAGCATTTCTTTTCGGAGGCTCATTGGAATTACAACCTTACTGTCCTTGAAAATCACCCCATCTATCACAGTAAGTTCTTATCTGCAGTTCCAATTGTCTCTTATACTTGGACATAAACTGCTTATTTCTTTAGGCCACCCTTTAATTATCAGTTCTTTAAGGATTCCCAGCGATTCATCATTGTCTGTTTCTTCACTTATTTGTTGCAGTTTCCTGTTGACTTCACAGTAAGATCTACATAGGCTTGCATCTCTGTTTCTAAAATCTTCTCTGGTCTCGTGGGAGCCACTGCTCTGGAAAGTGCATCTGCAGCGCACATGAGTTTACGGGCATGTAAGTCACAAACAAATCATACTTTTGCACCTTTAGCATCATTCTTTGAATCTTTAAGGTACAGTCATTTAACGGTTTGCTAAATAATGCTATCGGGGCTTGTGATCTGTTTTAACTTCCCCTGTCTGTCCATAAATATACTGATATTATATTCCTAAAAGCTTCTTTTCAATCTGTGCATATCTGGTTTCTGCCTCAGTCAGTGATTTGGATGTAAATGCCATTGGTTGCCAACAAGCTTCATGCTTATGTAAAAATCACTGCATCTAACCCAGACTGAAACATCTGCTGAGATTTTAATAAGTCTTCCTGGTGCATAGAACTTCAACACTGGTTCTTGTATCAGTTGTTTTAAACCTTACCACGATTTCTCCCGTTCTGCACCCCAATGCCATTCATTTTTATTCTCTAGGAATGTTCTCAAAGCTGCTGCTTTGGTAGATAGATTAGGTATGAATTTTCCAAGATAATTAACTATTCCCAGGAACCGTTGAACATCTTTCTTTGACTGCATCATTTCAGTGGCTGAAATCTTCCTCTTTCAGTTTTACATCTTTGTTGGAAATAATGTCCCCAACAAAAGTCAGTTCTGTAACCCCTAAAACACAGTTCTCCCTAGTTAGTTTGAGGTTTGCAGCTCTAGTTGCATCCAGGACTTGCATCTATGATCATGCTCCTCTTTCGTGGAGTCCCAGATGATGTCATCCACTGAGGTGTCAAAACCATTGATATATTTATAGATCATATGTATGGTTTTGTGGTACACTTCTGGGGCTGAAGCTATGATGAAGGGTAAGTGTAAGAACCTGTATCTTCGAAATGGGGTATTAAATGTACATAGCTTTGAGCTTTTGACAGTTCATTTTAGCTGCTAAAAATGGAGGATGTATCCAATTGAATGAAATATTGAGCATTTGCAAACTGAGTCATAATCTCTTTTCTGATTGGTAGTTTGAAATGTTCTCTTTTTATAGCCTTGTTGAAGTCTCTGGGATCTAAGCATATGCATAGCTGGCCACTACTTTTCTGATAACTAGAGAGCTCACCCATTCTATTGGCTCCTCAATTTTTTGTATTACTTGCATTGCTGCCATCCTTGCAAGCTCATCCTTGAGTTTACCATGGAGTGCAAATAGCACCTTCTTATATAGATGGATAACTGGAGGACCTACTTGTTATCTGGATTATATGTTCATCCTGCAAGAAACCCAACCCGTGTAACAGGTCATGATATTCCCAAAAGGATGCCTCATATCCAGGTTTAGTAGGATCTTGTCGTGAGAGCACCCATTTTACCAGACTGAATTTCTCATATTCAGCAAAGCCTAAAATTGGTGTCACCTCTTTTGGCACTACAAAGAACAGGAGCCTGTACATGGTGTTTTCATGGCTAATGCTAGCAATGCACCTCCCCTTCACTGCTATATTTGTTCCAGAATAACCAGTAACTTTTACTTTTGTTGGTCCCAGTTTTGGTCTTATTTTTAGTCTCTCATAATCTTATTCAGACAAAATATTAACCTGCACTCCTATGTCCAGTTTCAGTGGAATAAATGTTCCATTCACTGTCATAGGCAGTATTCAGTCCCTCTCATCGGGCTTGCTAGATCATTGTATGTCTACGTCTATGAAAAGCTCCTCAATCAGATTGTCTTTAACTGAATAAGAACATAAGAACAGCTATACTGGGTCAGAACAAAGGTCCATCAAGCCCAGTATCCTGTCTTCCGACGGTGGCCAATGCCAGGTGCCCCAGAGGGAATGAACAGAACAGGTAATCATCACGTAATCCATTTCCTGTCACTCATTCCCAGCTTCTGGAAAAGAGAGGCTAGGGACACCATCCCTGCCCATCCTGGCTAATAGCCATTGATGGACCTATCCTCCATGAACTTATCTAGTTCTTTTTTGAACCCTGTTATAGTCTTGGCCTTCACAACATCCTCTGGCAAAAAGAGTTCCACAGGTTGACTGTGCATATTGTGAAGAAATACTTCCTTTTGTTTGTTTTAAACCTGCTGACTATTAATTTCATTTGGTGACCCCTAGTTCTTGTTATGAGAAGGAGTAAATAGCATTTCCTTATTTACTTTCTCTACACCAGTCATGATATTATAGACCTCAATCACATCCCCCCTTAGTCATCTCTTTTCCAAACTGAAAAGTCTCAGTCTTATTAATCTCTCCTTATACAGATTGAGGATTTTCTGTCTTTTTATCTATCCCTTTCTTAATGATTTCCAACACTTGGATTTTCTGAATTTGAGATCTGAAGCATTTTGCAAAACAATTATTTTCCCCTCATTTATGACAGAGTTTCCCAAAGGCAACCCACTGTCTGTAGCCATGCTGTGATCCACACCTTCCACATGATTGTCTGTACCCAGTCTTCCCCCTAGCTGTGGTCTTCATCGCAAGTGATCCCACTCTTTGATTTGACCTATTCTGGCAATATTCTTTTGTACTTACTACATGGATAAACTCTTCTGGTGAATTCAGCTCTTTGGTTGCCTTGGACTTTCACAGTTTCTTCTGCCTTGCATCTTTGGAGAGGTTTTTTCTAAAGTTAAGTCTCCTTCACAGAGCAGTCTCTTTATTAACACTTTGTCTTTAATGCCACAAATGATTCTATCTATGACCAGAGACTCCATCAGCTCACCAATGTCACAGGCTTTATTGAGTTTCCTTAATTCTGTGACATATTGCTCTATGGTATCTCTCAAAGGTTTCATTCCTTTTTGGCATTCCTCAAATTTAGTCAATATTTTACTTAATGCTTTCACCTTCTTCAAACTTAAAGTTATTATAAATATCCAATGTTTCCTCCCCAACAACAAAGATTGAGGATTTCATTTTGTCATTTTTTTCCTCTGCCCCTGTGGCTGCTAAATACAATTCAAATCTCTGTCTGAATATTTTCCAGTTCTCTGTAATGTTGCCTGACAATTTCGGACTGGAAGGAGGTTGCAACACATCCACTTCTGGCTCCCCCTGCCCATTTTTATGCTAGTCAAGCTACTATTGTGCTCACCAAATACACTGAAAAGCCTTTGTGCCTGGTGTTCCATGTGCTTCTCTGGGGGGCCTCCCTTTGTCTCTGCTTTCAGTTGCAAACAGAGGAGTTAAATTCAAAATAACTGCACTTTCCTTCTCATTCAGCACTTCTGACACCATGTAATGATCTTGGGGTTCATGAAATAACTAACCAGTGAATGAGAAAGAAATAAAACTTCAATAAAACAAACTGGAGAGCATCTCTGGTGAACTGCTGCACAGAACAGTGCAGTGTTCCCAACCCCCACATTCAGTGCACATCTCCAAACTCCTATGTTCATAATATTGTCCCTTATGAGAGACAGTCTCTAAATTATAATCTACTACCAACATATCTCTACAGAAATAATCTACCATCTCATTCACTCAGGGCCAAGGGGGGCAAGCAGGGGCACGCCCTCCCCCCAATAATAGTCAGGGCCTTGGCAGGGGAGGAGCTCACTTTCTTCACCCCCACCCTCCCCACTATGGGCCCAGGAAGAATTTGCTCTACAAGCCCACTTGCTCCGACTTCTTGTTCAGCCAGTTGCTCAGACAAACAAGTTTCTTTACATTTCCAGGTGATAATGCTGCCCACTTCTTGTTTACAATGCCACCTGCAAGTGAGAACAGACATTTGCATGGCACTGTTGTAGCCAGTGTTTCAAGATATTTACATGCCAGATACACTAAATATTCATATGTCCCTTCACGCTTCAACCACCATTCCAGAGGACATGCATCCATGCTGATGACGGGTTCTGCTCAATAACGATCCAAAGAAGTGCAGAACAATACATTCATTTTCATAATCTGAGTCAGATGCCACCATAAGAAGGTTGATTTTCTTTTTTGGTGGTTTGGTTTCTATAGTTTCCACATCGAAGTGTTACTCTTTTAAGACTTCTGAACGCATGCTCCACACCTCATCCCACTCATATTTTGGAAGGCACTTCACATTCTTAAATCTTGGGTCCAGTACTATAGCTATCCTTAGAAATCTCACATTGATACCTTCTTTGCGTTTTGTCAAATCTGCAGTGAAAGTGTTTTTAAAATGAACAACATGTGCTGGGTCATCATCCGAGACTGCTATAATATGAAATATATGGCAGAATGCGAGAAAAAACAGAGCAGGAGACATACTAGTCTCCCCCCTAGGAGTTCAGTCAAAAATGTAATTAATGCATTTTTTTTAATGAGTGTCTTTAGCATGGAAGCATGATCTCTGGAATGGTGGCCGAAGCATGGAGGGATATAAGAATGTTTAGCATATCTGGCAGGTAAATACCTTGCAATGTTGGCTACAAAAGTAACATGCAAATGCCTGTTCTCACTTTCAGGTGACATTGTAAATGAGAAGCCAGCAACATTATCTCCCATAAATGTAAACAAACTTGTTTGTCTTAGCGACTAGCTGAACAAGAAGTAGGACTGAGTGGACTTGTAGGCTCTAAAGTTTTACATTGTTTTGTTTCTGAGTGCAGTTATGTAACAAAAATCTACATTTGTAAGTTGCACTTTCATAATAAAGAGATTGCATTAAGGTATTTGTATGAGGTAAATTAAAAAATACTATTTCTCTTGTTTATCATTTTTACAGTTCAAATATTTGTAATAAAAATAATATTAAGTGAACACTGTACACTTTGTATTCTGTGTTGTATTTGAAATCAATATATTTGAAAATGTAAAAAAAATCCAAAAATATTTAATAACTTTCAATTGGTATTCTATTGTTTAACAGTGCAATTAAAACTGCAATTAATCACAATTAATTTTTTTGAGTTAATAGTGTGAGTTAACTGTGATTAATTGACAGCCCTAGTTATTACTTATACAGCAATTATTTCAATTGTAACCTTATATACCTCCCACCCTGTGCAATGAATTTGCTCCTGATTAAACCACAATACAGTTGTTATTACCAGAGAAAGACCTCAGGGTGACAGCACGGGACACATATGAATGACTACTGATCACGCACGGTCATCACAGAAGATTACACAAACTTTATGCTAGCTTTGTGCCAAGCTGGCATATTAACTTTATCTAGCAACAGTGATGTTCATAATATTGGTCAAATGGTCACAAATTATAGTCACAGGGTTGCAGTGACCACCTAATTAATAGTCTGTATTGCAAAGTCTGCTAGTATGATATCATATAATATTTTTATTAAACCCTGTTGTGGGTTTAATACTGATGTGTGAATGGGACCTTCATTTAAGATAGTTGTAAGAGACAGTTAAGGGGCCACACCTAAGGCTTTGTCTACACTGGATGACAAAACTTTTGTCATTCAGGTGTGAAAAAAATATACCACAAATGATAAAAGTTTTGCTGATGAAAACTGCCGGTGTGAAGAGCGCTTTGTCAGCCGGAGAGCTCTCCTGCCGACAAAGTTACTGCTGCTCATTGGTGTTGGAAGTTTTTTGTCCGTCGGAGCTCTGTCCTGCTGACAAACAGCTGCTACACTGTGCACCTTTTTAGCGGCATGGCTGTAGTGGCACAGCTGTGTCGCTAAAACGTGTGTAGTGTAGACATAGCCTAAAACAAAGCCTATCAGATCCTATCCAGAAACTAGCACCATGAGGGCGGAAGGTTCCACTGGGTAGTGTGACAAACCGTGAGTGGCGTGTGTGGGAGAGCATGCAGAAACTGAGAACAGACAAGAACAGGGAGAGACTGAGAGGCAGAAAGCAAGAAAGTCAAGCAACAGTCTGTGAGTGCAGGGTGACCCTGGGAAAGGCAAGAGAGGAAGCTCTTTTAGCCAACCGGTGTTGGATAAAAAGGCCTGGGTCTGTAAGCTAAGAAATTGCTCCTTTTGTTCTTGGTTCTTCCTGCATTCAGAGAAGCAGGACTTTGTACATTTCTTGCAAATAAACAAAGAATATATCTGACTCCATCAACTTCTATTTCTAGCTGTAACATTCCCCAGAATACCAAAAGTTGACTAGCTGCTCAGGTAGAAATGGGGCAATTGTACATATCAGCTATTAAGCTAGTATACCAATATGAGGGATATACAATAGCGTTTTTTTTCCCCCAGACAACTCACGCTAAGCCTTAGGGAGCCTCCTATTTTCATTCTATTCTCAACTCCCACACTTAAGGACCTAATGTAGAGTTGACTATCCATGCAGGCAAGCAGAATGAAGTCAGGTCCCCATGAAATCTGTAAACACTATTCCTGAGCCAGGCTGGGAAGTCACTGTAAAGTGATGTGATGTTTGCCCATGGTATGTGCTGACCCAGCATGAAAAGGCTGAGTTTGAACTCTGAATTTGGTGTCGGTCCTGCTTTGAGCAGGGGGTTGGACTAGATGACCTCCTGAGGTCTCTTCCAACCCTAATCTTCTATGATTCTATGAATTTGAAAATTCTCCAATCTAGCCGTGCATCTTGCTACTGACAGATAACTGAGCTAGCCAAGTAGTGCTGAGTTAATGCTGAATTTCATTCTCCTTTCATTTGGTAATAAAGTTAGATGGTGTTTTGATGAACACAAGGCACTCAGACATGGCAGCTGTCCCCCCCCCCCCCTTTTGGTTTTCACACAAAATGTGCTAATTTGAAAACAAACAAACAAACAAACCAACAACAGCTGCAAACATGTCAATAATAAGGTCTTCAAAGGTAGGTCTTAATAGGGTTTTTTAAAATTAGTTGTGAACCAGGTGTGAATAAAAATAATTAACACTTGACAGTGGAGCATGTTAGAACCATTATAATTATGGCTGTGCTAGCCATTCCTTTAGAGACTCTTTAATGTCAGGAAACTATAAATTTCACTCCTCATTTAAACTTGGTAACATATTCCAAAGTATGAACTCAAAAAAATAGTAAAATAATTTAAAAAACAAATAAAAATCTGGCTATTTCAACAGTTGATTAGTTATATTAAATATTAACTGAAAGCCCAATTTTTTTACTTGTCCATCTGTTCAGGTTCTTTTTTAAATTATGCTGTTTTCCTTGAGTTTTGTAAAGGAATCCCTGGGTTTGCGCACCTTTCTTATCCAAAGAGCATGCTTTGCTTTTCCACAGCCTCCACTCTTTTCTGTGCACTGTCTGTGCTGGTACTGAACTTATCAGTTTTGTGATCCAACAGATTTATGGTCCAGTCCTGCAGTCTTCACTCAGTCCTTACTTAGAAAAAGTCCTGTTGCCTGCAGAATGAGACCCTTAATGTTGTCTATTCAATTTAACCTTGGGAACTTGAGTTATCCAATTAGCTTCCTGAATGAAGCAACCTATTTTGGCAATCCCAGGCTGTGAATAGAATTGAGTGTCTAAAATAAGAAAACTTTTGATGGTTTTGCTGTGCTCCTAAGTATTCCACTAAGAAATTCACTTCTTGGGATTGCAAAAAATATATCAATGAAGACATATCATTGCTAAACCTTAAAAAACAATCAGAACCCCAAAACCAAACAAAATAAAGATTCAGAGAATACAAACTATGTGTACTAGTGCTTCCTGAGGGCTACCCTTGCTTACCCCATAAATAGAAATAAATATTTCATACTATATTATAAACTAACATAATGAAATGGAATAAGGTGTTTCAAACTCAGCTCTGAATTTTCTTGTTTTTGTGGTTTAGGTCAACCTCAAGACAGAACTTAATTTATTCAATTTACTATTTTTCAAGGCAAACTGGTAAACTAAAAAAAAAAAAAAACCCACCCCACATTTATATATAAATAATCACTCTTAGTAATCAGTTAATTGCACTACTGAGGCCTGAAAAAAATTGCTTTTAATTTTCTTTTAAAATGTATCCAGGAATCTACAAAGTGATGTGCACTTTGTACAGGCTTAATATGTCTATAGATATATACATTTAAAGTCAAGAGTGATATATACCTTGTACTAAAATAATTAGATGCAATTTATATATTGTTTTATCCTTTATAAAATATTTTTCTGATACTGTACGACTAAAAGGCTTCTATAACATTCACATTACCAACTGTAAAATTAATTAGTTAATGATACATCTTCTTACAAATTGTTTTCCATGCTTGAAAAGTTAGGATTGTTATGACCATGTTGATGTATCTCATTATACACTTATGATAGCAAATTAATGTTATTAGGAAGCATATCTGCATGAAAGTTTGTTACTAATTTTAACATCTGAAACACATAAGAATAATTTGCTTATTTGAAAGCTTCATGGAAACCTATAGATGGATGGAAACATGCAGAGTTCTTACTCTGTGTAGAAAGGTGAATAAACTGAAAATGAAAACAGCATGAACATCCAGGAACCCTCTAGATGATCCTGATGTTATCTTCAAATGAACTAAACTTTATACAGACAGTGAGTAACCTAGGATTTCTCAAAGTGTCAAGTTCCTTTTAAATAGGAAGATATGGATCTTCCTAAACTCTATGCTTATACTACCTGTGTCAAACAATGATATGACAATTCATAAATGACTGAAGAAAAGCAGAATGATCACAAGCAGAAACAAGATGCATACCTCCTGAAGCCCAGAAAGCTGATTTCAACTTCACTAGGGTAAACAGAAAGGCCCCAATCCTGCATATCACACCACATATACTAACCTTTACTCACTTGAGTAGTTTCACTGAAGTCAATAGGACTATTCACATGCGTAAAGTTAAGAACATGTTTATCTGCAAGATAAGGGCCTGATAACATGTGAAGTTTGGCTACAAAAATATTCCAAACCCACCTTTCTTTGTTCTTTTGACCACTTTTGGATCTATGCAGGTTGTGGGCAGTAAAGGTTCTCTTCATATGGCACAACTGGTTGAGACTTAAGGGTACTGCATCCATGAGTCATGTTAGCAAATAGAGCAACACAAACTTTCCAAAAACTGCAATTAGAATATAGATTGCCACGGATTTGATAAATATTGACAAAGAAGGAGCTGTTTAGGGGAAATCAGGCAGAAATTAGACGAAGAAAGCACTGCAAAAAACCAACATACTTCATCTTAAATAAGTAAAAAGTCTCTAATACAGGTTTGAAAGTAGGATAGAAACATAACATAAAGGTAAAAATTCCATCTTAAGTCTGGGTTCTTCATGAAAATATTAAGACAATTTAATTGTGATTGCCAAATTGCCGGCTGATAGAGGTTAGGCAAGAGGCCAGTAGGGATTACTGAGGTCATGAATATTTCTGGTTTATTTATATTTGACAAAATATTATTTTGTCATAAAACCTGCTGTCACAAACTAATCAGTGTAGCCATGGGTTCCTATCTCTTGTCTCTTTGCTCTTCCCAGTGTGCATGCTCTCCAGTTAACTATTACAACTACTTGTTGCATCTTGTCTTGATGTAGAATCCAGTCTAAAGCTGCTCTGTACAGGTGGACTTCTATGTAATCTGTCACAGGGCTGAGTATAGGGGCAAGGGTTTATTCACTCTGAGAAGCTAACAGTATCTGGACCTTAGACTGCTTACATAAGTGGGTGGGTTTGTACAGTGCCAGTTCAAGGGGGAATAACCTTGACTGGGGTCTGTGGGTACTACCGTACTACAATAATAAACAACAATGACTATAATACTAAATAATAAGGCACCAGACACCTCCATACCTGAAGACATTAAATTGAATGTATGAAGACTACAGAAATACTGAATCTCTCATCTTTGGATGAATTTGGGAAAAGCACAAGAAAACTGCTTATGCCTTTACTATTGCAATGTCCTAAGGTATATCCTTTCTGGGCAGCACCTTGTAAAGTGAACGTTGCTCTATAGTATATACAAATAGATTGGGGTGTGCCATACTATATTACACCTCCCAAATGAAGGGCAACAACTACGAATGGCTTCTAAGAGCAATGTTAGCAGTTAAGAAAGTGATTTTGGCCCAGGTTCTGGATTCAGATGGGAACTTTCCTAAAGTCCTGAGACTTGGTTTTGGGCCATCTCAGATTTGTATTTATATTTATTTATTGGTCTTCCTATTATAATATCTGAGAGTCTCACCAACCTTACATTCATTTAGCCTCACATTCTGTAGAAGAGGAACTGATCCAGACCCATAAAAGGTTTTATGAAGTTCCCACGGTCACAAAGGAAGTCTGTGGCAGAGCCAGGAATAGATCCACAAATTCCTGATATAAAGTCCAGTGTCTTAACCACACAGATCTCCTGCACAGACATGAACTCTAATGAAATACAGTTCATATATTGTATGACTTCCATTACACACCCTACAGCCAAGAAAATTATTTATTTTCCCTTTTTTCTTCTGTTTTGGTTCCGTTTTCTGATATATGTTGTCGTAAAGCACCCGTCAACTCCAGTTCAGATTTAAATACTTTAAAGTTAAGAAGGTTATAATAAGCATATATTGATGTCTATTGAGTTGAATGACAAGATTTATTAACCTGAGGGGGTAAGTGTTGCTGAACTCATCTACAGTCAGCCAGGACACCCTCATTTTCATCTGCAGTCTAAATCAGATAAAAATGTTTAAGACCTTGGTACTGTTCACCTATGAGCAGGTAAATATTGGAAACACACTGACTCACCGCATCACTGTTTACCAGATCTGCTGACAGCAATTCCGGGACCCAGGGCAAAACAGTCAATGGGACCCCGCTGGTGCCCAGACAGCTGCTGGCTGTGCTGCTGGGCGCACTCCTCTGGCACAGCCAGGGCTTCCACATGCCCGCCTGGCTGCCTTCGCTGCCACTGGTACCATCTCGTGCCCACTTAGGAGCATAGGCGCTGACTTCCAGATTTCCTGGGGGGGTTTCAATCCCCTGCTCCCTCCTAGGCCCCTTCCCCAATGTCCCACCCCCACCCCACCTCTTCCCACCCCTGTTCCACCCCCTTCCCCGAGGGTGCCCCATATACAATTGGTGCCTCCCCATGGGGGCAGGGAACAATCTAAAAGGCAGATCAGGTGTCCCCCCACCCGTGCCCAGCCCAGGGCCACCATGCTCTCCTCACCCCATGTTACCTGCTGGGGGGTGGGGAGCTTTGTCCTCGCACTGCACCTGACCCCCTACCCGAGCACATTTTGCCGCTCTCCCTGGCAGGCAGGAACCCCGGCGGGGAGCAGGAGGGATCCTCTTTTAAGACTGGCCCCTCCCGGTTGCTGCTCTGCAGCCCTGCCTGGCAGCTGCCTGACAGAGACTGGATGGGGAGGAGGTGGCTTGTGCTCTTCACCAGCTCGGCTGCCAGGGACCCCGGCACCCAGGCTGGGGTAGGGAGCGGAAGTCACTTCCCCAGCCAGGCTCTCTCAGGCTGTTGGTTAGGACTGCAGAGCAGTGTCTCAGTGGCTGGAAGAGACTGGTCCCACCCCTTCCATTCCCGGCATCTGGGCCATGCATCGCCCAGGCCTGCCCCACCTCTTCGCACTCCCCACTCTCCCCAGCACCTCCGGCACACCACCAAATAGCTGACTGCGGCGGCCAGGGGACACAGGGGGGGACGGGAACTGGTGGAGCCCACCGCTGGCAGGAGGCACTGTGGGTGAGAAGGGGCCCGCCTGTGCCTATTCCTAGGAGCCCTATAGTGCGTGGGCGATTTAAAAGGGCCCAGGCTCCCGGCTGCCACTGCTGCTACTGCGGCAGCAGCAGTGGCTGGGGCCCCCAGGCCCTTTTAAATCGCCTGGCCCCCTGGGCAATTGCCCCTTTTGCCCCTCCCTGTCAGCAGGCCTGCTGTTTACAACTAACAATAAGCCAGTGTTTTCTTAATGCATGTAGAAATCTCTCTTTTGTTAATATTATTGAACACAAATAATTATCAGCAAAGATAAACATTCAATAATGGGTAACATTTCACATAAAGACTTAGGACCAGATTCAGTGATGAGCTGCCAAAATCTTAACAACCAGTTCCCTATAAAAAGTTCTGGTTTAAGAGATGTGCCCCAGTATGTATTTTTTATACCAACAGGGTTACCATATGCCCGTATTTTCCCGGCGATTTAAGACAGCGATTTAAGAACCAAAAAGCCTGACCTGTCCGGGAAAATATGGATGTATGTTAACCCTGCCTAAAGTTCTTTTTTAAAAAGATGGGCCTGAACTAGAAATGAGCTCCGTTTCACATGTGTAGGTCCCTGCCACTCCCTGGGGGTGTGCTAGGGTGACCAGATGTCCCGATTTTATAGGGACAGTCCCGATTTTGGGGTCTTTTTCGTATATAGGCTCCTATTACCCCCTACCCCCTGTCCTGATTTTTCACACTTGCTGTCTGGTCACCCTAGGGTGTGCACATGTGTGGGTCCCAGCTGTTCTTGCCCCCCTCATTGTGAGGTGTGCAGGTATGCGAGTTGTGCAGGGTTACTGCCCTGGGAACTGCAGGGCACCAGTGGACGTGGGGCCAGCTGCAGACAGGGGCGTGGGGCAGGGCTAGCTGGAGGCAGGGCAGGGGGTGCGGAGTTGGCTGGAGACAGGAGAGTGCGGGGCTGGCTGCGGGCAGGGCAGGGAGGTGCGGGGCTGGCTGGAGACAGGGGCTGGCTGCGGGCAGGGCAGGGGGTGTGGCAGGGGCTGGCTGCGGGCAGGGGGTGCGGGGGTGGCTGGAGATGGGAGCTGGCTGTGGGCAGGGGGTGAGGGGGTGGCTGGAGGCAGGGCAGGGGGTGGCTGGAGACAGGGGCTGGAGACAGGGGCTGGCTGCGGGCAGGGCAGGGGGTGCGGCAGGGGCTGGCTGCGGACAGCGGGTGTGGGGGTGGCTGGAGACAGGGGCTGGCTGCGGGCAGGGTGGTAGGTACTCACGGGGAGAGCAGCAGGACACAACCCAGGCCCAGCAGAGCAGCCGGGGACCCACCAGGCTGCAGGGCACCAGTGGACGTGGGGCCAGCTGCAGACAGGGGCGTGGGGCCAGCTGGAGGCAGGGGCGTGGGGCAGGGCTAGCTGGAGGCAGGGCAGGGGGTGCGGAGTTGGCTGGAGACAGGAGAGTGCGGGGCTGGCTGCGGGCAGGGCAGGGAGGTGCGGGGCTGGCTGGAGACAGGGCAGGGAGGTGTGGGGCTGGCTGGAGACAGGGGCTGGCTGCGGGCAGGGCAGGGGGTGCGGCAGGGGCTGGCTGCGGGTAGTGAGTGCGGGGGTGGCTGGAGACAGGGGCTGGCTGCGGGCAGGGTGGTGGGTATTCACAGGGAGAGCAGCAGGACACAGCCCAGGCCCAGCAGAGCAGCCGGGGACCCACCAGGCAGCAACGGGAGCCCCAGGGCCATGGGGGAGCAGCAGCAGCACCACGGCTCGAGCCCAGAGCC
Source organism: Chelonia mydas (assembly GCF_015237465.2). Taxonomy (NCBI): domain Eukaryota; kingdom Metazoa; phylum Chordata; order Testudines; family Cheloniidae; genus Chelonia; species Chelonia mydas. The sequence continues at coordinate 103,238,366 of NC_057852.1, forward strand.
AGGCGGCAGCCCACATGGCTCCTGCAGTGCAGCGCCCCCGGCAGTCAGAAGAGGAATTACATCACTTCCCGACTGGAGCCCATCAAAGCCTCAGCGCCCCCTGCAGGGAAGCGGGTTAACAACCAGTTCTAAAACTGTTTCAAAAGTTAACAACCAGTTCGCACGAACCGGCTCCAGCTCACCACTGACCAGATTCATTCCAGGCCTGTGCAGGGAGAGGGGCCCCTGGTAACAGCAGGTACAAGGTTACAACATAGAGTTTAAGGACAGAAGAGACCAGCAGATCATCTAATCTGACCTCCAAGCCACATGCCACCAAGCCCCGCTCAGCCACCCCTGAAAGGCCAGCAACTAGAATTAGACCAAAGTATTACAGCTCTTTGGAGGCTAAACTATTGGTGATACAGGCAGAGAACAGGAAGGTCTGAAGTGCACCTAGGCCGTTGCAGTGGGAAGGAACTGATTTGGTGAGATATATCCAGTGACCCATGACCCACGTAGCAGAGGAAGGAGAAAATGCCTCCAAAGACCTGTGATCTTCCCTCTACCAGGGTGAGTACAAGCTGGGGAAAAGGGCACGGCCAAGAAAGATGCTGAATGAGTGCATCACCATTGCAGCCTCAAGTCGGGCTGCTCCTGTAGAACTTCTGGTGAAGATTAATGCTGCGCTCCCCTAAATGAAATGCATCTTGCCTTGAAAGTGACTCCCCCCTGGTGCAACAGCCTGCACTAGTTCAGGGAGATGCAATTTTCACCTTCTTGCAGAGGGTGTGTGTGGGGTGTGTGGGTGGGGGGGAAGGAGGAATCTGTCCTTTAGTATATTGAGGCATAGATGTTGGCTGTGAATTTGACCCACACAGTGCCAGATTTTGCCTCTCTAGCTCTCTCACTCACCCTTCCCATTGACTACAAAAGAAGGGAGAGCATATATCTGCAAAGATGTTAGCATTTTTGTCTTGTAAATCAATCACGCCTAGTCCAAATTAAATGTGTCCATTGCTTCTTACACAATAGTATGTTGGTGCTTACCAGATTTTAACACATTATTGTGAGCTGCCTTGCCACAGTGTCTGAGAGCACTGTTAATAAATAACTCCGTACTATGCTCCAGAAACACTTGGGCAGAAGCAAGGGAAGGAACAAAAGTTGAGCAGAGCTAAAATGCAAGGGTTGTTGATAATATAATGTTTATCAGCTGGTGTGTGGAAATAAATCCAATATTATGACGGCGATAGCCCTTCTAAGTCAATAGGTTTTTAAACTGAGCACTTAGCCCGATCTTCTCTAGCCCCCAGGGTGAATAACTCCTTGCTTCTTCAGACCCCTCTATTTCACAACAAGCACTGAGGTCTTCAATTGCAGTGAATTTTGTTATCAAATTTAATTTAATTTTAATTAAGGAATTTAATTCAGATATACTAGAGCCCAAGTCCTCAAAAGGTACTTAGGTGTTGTTCTGCTCAGTGTTGCAATGTTTAACCCGGACATGGCCTGCCACCCAGTGGTGTCCTCAGCCCTGAACTAAGTACCCAGACTCCCCATCCAACACATAGAGAGAGTTAGGGAAAGAAACTCCCTAAGAAAGTGATCCTCAGAAACCAGCAAACCGAGAATGCCCACTTAAGCTAGCCAGGAGTGAAATGCTGAGGACAAGAGTAGAGAGAGGGGAGGAGAGGGCCCCAGGAACCTACCTGGCTGCCCATGTGCACCTGACTGATGGACCAAAGATAGGAACATCCCTCCACTCCGGATCGTTAGCCATGGACTCTCTCCTGAAATTAGACAGCTAAACCAGGTCAGTCAAACCCACCTCTCTTTCCTGCTCAATACCTCTCTCTTGCTCTACGTTTCCATGTGCTCCCAGCTGTCTTTTGTGTGGGTGCTGTGCTCATCCCCCACCTATCAGTGGCCTGCTATGGGGTGTGGTAGGCATCAGGTGTGGTCAGAGCATGCTGAGGGATCAGGCATTGCTAATGATATAGGCATTTCCCTGCTTAGCTTGAGAATCTCACTTCAGGGCCCCCAGGGCTTCCTCTTGCGTTAGGGCTCTGAGTGACTTGTTAGCTGTGGGGTGTACTAGGCAACTTTGTGAATGCTGACCAGTTCAAACGTGGGCATCTGGAGGACTTAGGATCTACAGTGTTAGGTGACAGCTGTGTGGAGGCTTTGAAAATGTCAGTGGCACCTAAATGGTGGGCTTAGGTGTCTAAAAAGGCAGATATGTGCCTAAATATTGTCAAGGATCTGGGTTTAATGCAGAAAGAACAATTCTAATAACCTTCTGGAAAGAAGAAAACTCCAAAGTGAAAAGAATTAAACCAGAGTGATGCTTCAGGAAAGTGACATTACGTAAGTAAGAATATGGCATTAGTTCTGACATTTGTAAACAACTTGAAAAAACCTTTAAGAGGTTAATGCTAATTATATTAATGGCTTTCATGCTAAAAGATGAACTTTCCCACTCAGGCAAACTTTGAAAAAGAGAATATTTAAATGTAAAGCAACTTTTTTTATATGCAGTTTTTTTTAGCTCTCTTTATTGCTACAGTATTTTTAAACACTGAAGGCACTTTATATCTGTATAGAAATTTTCTCCTTTACAACTAAGCTTCTTTTCCAGTTACACAAACAAAACAAACAAACAATGTTAAAAGAACATTACTAAGGTTGCAAAATCAAGCACTCAGAAGTTAAGAAATGCCAGTAAAGTTGCCTAAGCAACCTTAATTCCTCTCTCTTGTGTGTATGTATCATGAAATAATCATTACAAACTATTTTGCTTGGTCACATACTATTATGCTTGACTTTGCAACCTTGATAATGGTCTTTCAGTGTAGTTATGTGTCTGTAATTTCCTGATTTTTTAAAAAAAGCATATTGAAAAAATCCCAGGAATTCTATCATGTGTAATCATATTGACACTCACATGGGTCATCAGCACGGTTGGAACCTTTAGATCCACCACACAGACCTACGTCACTTGAGCTAATGGAGTAACTGATAGCAGGAGTAAGTTGTCATTCTCTTTGTGGGCCAGCACTAGAGGGGGATGGAGTACTTTGGCAGTCGGCTTCACAGACACTGCTGAAAGCAGAGGAATGGTGATGCTCGGAAATCTTGGGTTCCATTCCAGACTCTGAAGGCATGTGTGCTCTAGAAAGTACAGACTCTTCTTCCTTTTTTCCCCTCAAGCTTGACCTCTCTGCCCCAATCCTTCTAACCTGTCCCTGTCTCATTCCTGTCTCTTCCCCTCCCCTGGCTTCTCGGCTCTCTCCCATTCTTCTCCCTTGCCAGTCCAGTCTTGACTCCTCAAGCATCTCGTCCCAGTTTCAGTCTCCCTGGCTAATGCTAGTCTTACCTTCTGGATTCCCTGCCCTGCCCCAATCTCTCCCTTCCTTACGTTCCCTGTTTAATCTGTCCAGTCCTCTATTGGCTCCAGTCCCAGTCTCCCACTCCTTACCCCACTCTTCTTTCCCAATCTATTCCCCATCTCCCCTAGGTCCCAGCTCTTGTCCCCTCTGCAGTTGAATCAGGTAGTTTCCCCTTTCATGCTGCTTGGGCTTACTAAGGGAGCATTGAGAGCACAGGATAGACATGCTACCTGTCCTCAGTTACAGTGTGTGGCTCGAGCCCGGCCAACAGAAGCCACAGGTGCAATCAGAGGGAAAGTCCTGTTCAGTCTATGAAGTTTTTAGCAACTAATTTCTAGAAAATCTGTACTGAGCATGTGCAAACTATAATTTTTCAAAGGCTTATAACTTAGGTAAATATGGGCAGATTTTCACAGGAATAGAGGAAGGCCCATCTATGATAAAATGGCCATCCTCCTCCCAAATTTCAAGTCCATCTGCCAAAACCTGGGGATGCTACAGCTTCTAAAATAAAAGGTCAACAATTTTTTTTTCAGTATAGTCATACCAATGTATTTTTCACTAGCCTTCTTGAAAGGACTGATGCTTTTTGGCTGAAATAAAAAAAATTGCTGAGACAGATATCCATCATGGAAAACTTTAGCCCAATCAGTTAAAGTTTAGCAAAGTTATAAGCAACTGAAAATAAGGTCTTATAATGGGAAGTGTAGGACAATCTTAATAATAGGTGGCACCCACTTGTAATAATTCAGTGTTTATGACATCTTTGTTGCCCTGGAAGTGACTGTGCCTTCACATATTCATTATGATTTCATTGCTTGATACTGAAGATGATGGGCAGCAGCAGTTGAGGAAATCTTTGTTAAAATAAGGAGGGAGCTGAGTCTACAAGTGCTCTGATACAACAGTAATGAGCACTGTACAAAAAACTATTGAAACACAGCACTCCCCAGTGCATTGAGCAGGAAGCAGGGAGGAATCGCCAAGCTCTGATCACAGCTCTGTCAGCTATTCACCTGCTCTGTAGTCTTCCATTAAATCACTGTAGAATAGAATGAAGATAACACTATTTTAATCCTCACAACATCCTTGTGAGATATGTTGATTAAGTACAAATTGTCCTTGGCCTTTGTGGAGTGACTAAGGTTTGCTGCAAAGAGCTTTTCCCCTCCTTTGTGTGCTCTGAACAAGGGCTATTAGCTGCTCCAGTGCTTGGTGACAACTACTTTCCTATGCTCTTTGGCTCCTGCCCATCCAGGCCAGCCATCAGAGCAGGTCCTTGCACAGGGAGTAGGGAAAGAGGGAAGTGCTGCCTAAATAGTAAATAAATACTGTGGGAAAACAAAGAAAAGTTTAATGGATTTTTTAAACATGATCATTCTTAAAGGTTTTAATTGCATTTTAATCATTTTGACAGTTGCTCATTGGAATTGACAGACACTGACACATTTTGCCATTTTGAGTAAACATGTATATAACTTGTTACTGTGCAACCCCATGTAATCATTCATTAATTTGTTGTAAAAAGGTAACATAATTTAGCTTTCTATCCAGCTGTGATCTTTAGCATTCCCTACACCAACCTGCTTACTAGGGGACTTAACTAGCAGCAGAGAAATAAAATCAGTATGTCAAATTTCTTGGCTCTGAAGTCTCCATTCAGTTTCCAGCAGTAGTATAGAGCATTGGTTTTCACTTCGGGTAGTAATCTGCTTTGTTCTGTTTGCTATCTCTTATAGTCACTTAAAATTTACTTTTTGTAGTTAGTAAACTTGTTCTTTGTTTATTCCAAAATGCAGTTTGTGCAATTCATAAATGGGGGAGGGGAACAAAAAGCTGTGCATATTTTCGTCCACATTGAGAGACGGAGTGATTTTCATGAGCTTATGCTATATAAATCTCTACGTGGCCCGAGACAATATAATTTTGGGTTTACACTCTCTGAGTCCTCTCACACAGAGCTGATAGCAGACTCTGTGTGATTCTACAGGCGGGTGTGTCCCTACTTATGTGTGTGCTGGAAAGGGGCTTGAGAGCTTTTCACAGCAGCATGGAGTAGGGGGAGCCCAGGCTGGTTGGGCAGGTGGGCTCAGTGGGACCCCAGGATGTCTGGTGGCACCCCAAAAGGGGGGTCCAGCACATCACAGTATCTTCTTAATTCCTATTCATTAGAGACTGGTTTATGCCCTGAAGCATGAGGGTTCATTTCCCTTCCAACACTCTTGCTTATTGCCCTCTTGCTATTATAATTCTGGGTTTTCTTGTTATTCATATAAATGTCCAATTTTTAAAAATGCATTAAACCTTTGACCTCAACTATATCTTGTGGCAATGAGTTCCACAGGTTAATTATTAAATTTGCCACCTTTCCATTGTATTGAATGTCCTTTTAATATTGTATTATTAGAGATAGTGAACAGAAGTTCCTGACCAACCTTTTTTATGCCATAAATTATTTTGTATACTCTTATCATGTTCTCTATTATCTATTGCCTCTCTGGGGTACATAATCCCAGTTCTTTCAATATCTCTCCATTCTTATCACCCATTTATGAACCCCCTCTGTTTCTTCTATATCCTTCTTTTACACAGGATGACCAGAATGCCAGCAAGTATTCCAGGTAAAGGCATACCACTGGTTTATATATGTTCTGTTTATCTAGTGTTGCAGAGTAGAAGGAAAGGAAACAGAGATAGAAAAAAGATTTTTTTTACTCGGGGGGGGGGGGGGGGAGGAAAGAATAGTTTTGTCTATATTTGTTAAGCACCAGATACATTAATGAAAGAAATATGCCTCAGCTCTGCCTGGAAGCAACCACCCATAGAGATGAGGTCAATTCACTTTCCAAGCCTATTTTGTTATTGTCCTTTCTGTCTCTCCAACAAGAGACCATTATGGTCAAGTGTCAAAATCAATACTCTTGCCAACTATGGTTTTGTTTTGGTATTTGCCTTTGACTTCAGAGTCCAAAACTGTGTCAGATGCATCACCAAGCTGTTACCATCAACATATCCTGACACAAAGTAAATATTTCTCCTCATTTCCTTGTTGTAGTCACTATATACGCTGAACCTTGTTAGTCTTTTTACATCACTTTTGGTGTTTTCTATCTATGAGGCTGTTGTCTGATCATGTTAGGATTTTTAAGATACTTTTGGGAGGTGTCAATCTGAAACTGAAGGACAATGTCTACAAAGCAGTGCAATAGCATTATTCTTAGTATTTATTATGATTAGTTTGATGTAGAAATACCTATTAGTTAATATTTGTATAGGATTAGTGCCTGGAGGCCCCAGTCAGGACATTGGAGAAGGTCCCGGCTCTGAATAGCTTATCATTTCATTCAAGACAAGACAAAAAAGTGAGTATAATGAACAAGGAGGAGAGAGGATGAGAGTTATAGTAATAAGAACAGGGTAGGAATATGCATAGCTAGATGGTTCAGAATCATATAATATTTTTCTCAGTTTCTTAACTTTCCCCCCACTTATATGGTTTATCCCTAACTTGGAATGGTCAACCCTAGGAAATTCAGTCTCCAAGCTCGTTCAGGCCTTGGCTTCATTGATCAGCGTGCCAATAGTGTCTATTAGTGCCAACTGAGGTAATGGTTTTAGTAGCGTGGATACCTGCCCAGTAAGAAGAAGATTGAAACTGTTACCTCAGTTTCACTACAAACCAACCCAGGGTTACACTTATATTGGTTTTATTAAATGCTGCTATTGGACCAAACAGAAAAGGGATGGAGCTTATTCATGCACGCACACATTGAACGCATTCATACCCTCATGCACCCACACACTCATACAGACGCAGAGTTACTGGAGACAGCAGAGAAAGCCGAGAAGCCAAAGCATAGTAGATCTGGTGTGTCTGCCTGCAGTCATGCGTCCGGGCCGGCGAGCAGGTCAAAAAGAAGAAAGCTTGTGAGCGTGCTTTCTTCCTTTTATTGGAACGGGGCGGCTCCTGTCACGTACACTGAGTTTTTCTTCTGTGTCCATCACCAAGAAGCATTCCCAGACCTTGTTCTTTTCATGCATACCAGGTTCTTCTTTTCAGCACCCCAGGATTGCCTTCTCAGGGCAGATTACATCAGACACACCTGGCTCCTGGCTTTTTGCTCCTTGCAGTTCCTCTCTGCCCAGTCCCACATACACTCCTGTCCCTTGTTCACATTCCCTTATCTCCCACACACACTCCCTTGTTCACACTCTCCCTGACTGCGTGATGGAATGTTGCAAAGCTTGGAGGTTATGCAAGTGGTAACTGAAAAGGTTACAAAGCTTGCAAAAGTTACAAAATTTAAAAGGCTATGCTAACGATGACTAAAAGTTACAAAGTTTGCAAAAGTTTACAGAACTTAATGATCATACTAACAATGATTGAAAAGTTAGAAATCTTACAATTGCATTCTACTGGATTGAGCGTAGGCTTTACACAACAGAAACAGCCCACTCCTTTCATATAAACCATCAGATAATAATGAGTTTGATCACCAACCTGAGCTGGATTTGAACCACAGACCAAAAACCCTGTCTGGCCACGTACTAAGCGTCTCATCCACCCAAATCTTGCCATACCAATACATATTTCACAAGTGTACTTAGTGTTGCTCTGTGTCTGTTACTGGCTCTTAGTACTGACTTCTCTGACATATCTAAATTACTTTTCTGCCTATCCTTTAACTCTAACTCTGCCTATTTCCTTGAGCAGATCATTAAAACAAATGAAAAATACAAAACTAAACAAATGCAGTGTGACTAATAAAAAGCTTTCAGGGTAGCAACCGTGTTTAGTCTGTATCCGCAAAAAGAACAGGAGTACTTGTGGCACCTTAGAGACTAACCAATTTAATAAAAAGCTGTTAGTGTAACTAGATATCAAATATCATTCACTATAGCAACATAATTTCCAATTTTGCTTCTATGTTGCTCAAAACTTCTACTAGTCTCCACAGTACTGAAGGTGAAATATGAACTGATATTGCTGCAGCCTGCAGGTACAGAGACAGGTGCTTTTGCAGAGTCTGGCATTCTTGAAGTCTATCAAAAGTTCTCCTATGGATGGGAATAGGGTTTAGTACGTGTACAAGTTGAATTCTAGTTGCTGCCTATTATAAAAGAGGATTAAAAAAAGGTATCTTAAAAATTCATTGCCAACAGCAAAGTAAAAGTGAAACAAGAGCAAAGAAACTGCTGTACAAATTGAAAGATCTGTTAGATAATATCATTTTTTATAATAGTGCATAGGTATCATGCTCTGCAAATGGCTTAAACTTGCTTATTATCACTGACATCCTGCACCTTAACCTGAGAACTGTAACGGTAGAAATGATGTGCACAATCTCTGGCTACTTTAGTCACTCTAAGAAAGCTAAGAAAAGTCCTGTATAAGTGGCTGCAACAACAGGAGAACAATTTGCCACATCAGCTACAGAAAGAAGATTCAGCTTATTGGAACTGTACTTGTATGCTTGAGCAACTTTTGAACCAGAAGAATGTTATGCATGAATACAGAAACAAGTAAAAAATAGACAAGGTAGATGTTACACTAACCTGCATTCATCAGAATCTGATAGCTGGTTTGGTTTTCCCCTCTCTACACATCTAACATGGTATCTAAGGAAATCATTACCAGCACTGCATGATTAAGCCAGGTGCTGTCAGACAGTGGATGTCAATACCTTTAAAAAAAAAAAATGAATCCAGTATAAAGATAACATTAACACTGCCACTGATGTAAAGCAAGGGAAGGGCAGAGCTTTCTAATTGAATACATATTAGTAAATTAAATCTTTGAAAAAAAAGGAAATACATTGGTAAGACTGGCTTATTCACATTCACAAGAAATTGAAAAGAACCGACCCGGAAGGTGAGATGCAGTAGCATCATTCTAAAGCATAAGGACAGGGTTTTCTTTAACATGGAAAATATTTAACACTAAGGGTAATTAACCATTGGAACAATTTACTAGGAGTCATGGTGGATTCTCCATCACTGGCAATTTTTAAATCAAGATTGGATTTTTTTTTTAAATGTGTTCTAGGAATTATTTTGGGGAAGTTCTATGCCCATGTTGTACAGGATGTCAGATTAGATGATCACAATGATCTCTTCTGGCCTTGGAAACTATGAATTTATGAAAATAAGACTTAGGTATAGTCCAGTTACAGAAGGTGACCTGCTTTCCAGCCAAGTTGCCAGCTATTTATTGTTTGGAACAAATATTTCTTCTACAGGCATTACACTCACTGACAGGTTTCTGTCTACATCAGGTTCTTTACACATGCAGCAGGCCACAAAGGGAAACTGGCTAGCATTCTAGTGAATAATGCTCTATTCAGATTCTTATACCACACTCTTCACCATATGTGATGGGATGTACCACGCCCTTCGAGGCCCCCTGCGGGAGGCCTCGTGGTCCTATCACACCCTGCCCCAGAAAAGGAGCAGTGAGGGTAGGTTCTCCAGTCCTGCCTAGAAAGACTGGAGGGAAGCAACCAATCACTGCACAGTAGGCTCAGATAAAAGGAGCTCGAGGGGCTAAGGTGAGCAGTTTCTGGCTGGGACCAGAGGAGTAAGGATCAGTGCTTGTGGCTGTTCACAAGTGCTCAAGAAGAGAACCAGAAGGAAGATTCTGGAGGTACTTGCATGCAGTAAGGAAGGAGAGGATTTGAGAACTTCAGCTCTGAGGTCAAGGTAAAGGTGATAGGACTGAGTGTGAAGTGGCCCATGGAATAGCAGCAACAACCAAGAAGAGGAAGTAATATGTGTCCGCTCTCTACAGGGTCACTGGGTTGGGACCTGGAGTAGGGGGCAGGACAAGACCCCTCCACTGGCCACTGGAGAAGTGGCCTAAGCCCCAAAGAAGGGGATAAAACTCAGCACTAAAAGTCCAAGAAAGGGACTAGAATTTAAACCAGCCCACAGATGAGACAGAAGACCCTGGAAATGGCCAACCATTTTTTGGACTCTATTACCCCAGAAGAGGTTCATCCATTTTAGTTTTTGTTTGTCTTAACCGGAGAGCTAAGTCACTGAAGATTCACTGATGAGGGCAACAGCGAACAGGGGGCACTGTGAAGAGAGAAAGAGAATGCAGGTTCACACTTACCTGACAGGAGGCACTCACAAGAGGTCAGTGTGCACTGTCACACCATGTTATCTGAATTCTTTCAGGGATGCATAAAGCAGTGTGAGTAGCTTCTCTCATATGTGGTTTCTTCTCCATTCCTTTCCTCCATGGGAAAATGTAGAGGGAGTTTCAATGATGTTTTATGAGCTTTTTTTTTTTTTTGGTGAAGGATGAATTAAAGTTGTGAGCTTTGCACTAGGAAGAGAAAGTAATGAAATTTGAGGTAGTTCTTAGTTTCTGTGTATGTGAGTTCCACAATCTTGGACCAGCCTTTGAAAATATTCTCTCTTCTATGCAAATGCATTTCACACTAGCTAGAGACTATTCTATTTTGCCAGAGAAGTGAAAGGAGGTTATTAGAAACATTGAAAATAGACCATGGTCAATTAGACCATGATCTTGATCCTATATTCTATATTGGGGAGTCAATACAGTGAGCCAAGGACACAGATGACGAATACTGTGTGATCCATGATTGAGAAGTGATCTAGGAGATAGTGGCCCAAATGTGGAGTACTCTTCCAGAAACAGGGGATTTTGACAAATGATCAACAGGCTCACTGGTAATTAAAAATCTCAAAAAATATAATTTTGCAATTTACTCATGTTGAGATACACTTTTCCTCATGTAAACTTTTAGACTCTTGATCTGAGCAAAACATGTGCAATGTTCCTTTATATACTAATAAAAGAGACTTTTTTTAACCTGTCCTATTTGAAGTCTGTAGTGATTTTCTTTATCATCCATACATGCATTTTCATTAATGCAATTTTCCATAGTGTTGTTTAGGATAACCTAATAATGCACAATGCATATCTCCCATTGGATGAACTATAGTAATAGACTCTAGCAATGGCTAGCAATAGCAGAAGCTTTAAAACATGAAAGGGTATAGCTGACTGAAGTTTAATTGCTTCCACTTAAGAACAATAGCCAGATCAAAAAGCCAATGAGCAATCAATACGATTAATAATTCACTTCACTCACACTTATATAATGGCCAATTAATTGGAGCAGATAAACAGACACATGTAGGCTAATACCTTCACAGGATAAAGTGCAGGAGAATGTCATGCCACAAAACTCATAACTGAACACACACATATTATGTTATATGTATTTAAAAAGGGAACATCAGTAGCAACTACAGCAAAGTTAATGTGTGTTCAGCTTTTTACTTACAGCAAGATTAATATCCCCCTATTTCACACTATGCTGAATTTAGTCTCCAAATTTTACATATTCACTCTTCAATATTTTCTGACATTTATTTTTTAGGTTTTCATAGCTACTAATTTTTCCAGATAAAATAATTAAAAATCATGCACTTTTTGAACTTGACCCGGCAACTCTCATTTTTATTTCCCTGCCCTTAGTTAAACAACTACAGGCACCACAAATTCAAAACTAAACACATCATCATAGACTGGACACAGGCAACTTTGAAAGTCTTGTAGTTGAACAGAAAACGTACATGTACCCTTGTCTGTCATATACTATGAAAACTCAGTGGATTTGTCAATACCCATCATCAGCTTCCATTTCCTAACTCTGCCTAATCCAGCTTCCTGACTTCTAAACTCTGTTTCTCACAGAGACCCATCCAAATCTTAGTCAGTAAATTGAGCCTCTTCTTTTCTGTGATATCTTTTTTTGAGCTGGTGTAACCAGAAGTACTTCAGGTGAGGACATGCCATATATATGTGTGTATATATATACACATCCTACTATAATTTTGTTTGTTTAACCACCACTGCCCACTGAGCAGAAATTTTCATTGAACAATCCATAGTGATAGCTACCTCTTTTTTTCTTGATGAAATTAGAACCCAGCATTTGTCAATGCTGAATTTCATGTCATCATACTAGCCACCGACCTTTATTAGTTTTCTCCGAAGTTTCTCACAACTTTCTCTAGACTTGACTAACCTAAATAATTTGGTGTCATTGACAAATATTGCTACCTAGATCATCACCTTCTTTTCAAAATCATTAGTGCAATCCTAGTGCAGAACCTTGGGGCACCCTGTTAACTTTTTCTCATGCTGAAAATTGATCATTTATTCCTACTCTTGGTTTTCTATCTTAGCCAGTTTCTAATCCATTACAGTACTTTAGCTCTCATGTCATGACCACTTAAATACCTTAAAAGCCTATGGTGAATGACTTTACAGAGCCATGTGGGTTTGTCCCTCTCATATCAAGTTAATGTAGGTAGTTTATAATTTAATTTTTAACAATGGTTTCAACCCATTTTACCTAGGAATGAAATAAAGCTTTTATGCCCAGGTTCATCCCTGGTACCTTCTTAAAGGAGAGATACAATCTTCCATTATAGTAACAAATTTTAATGTTTATATCTATCTATCTATCAAATCAAGGGAACTCATTAAATATTCCAAATTTAGTATTTATAAAAGGAAACTGCCTGCTGGATCACAAGGGGAATCAGGCTGCTGCGATTTAGAGAAGCAATGGGATAGAGTCTGTATAGTAAATGAAATCTTAAAACAAGAGAAGAAGGGCTCAAAAAAAAAAAAAAAAGTAAGCAGAGAAATATATTCAAAACATAAGAGGAAAATTTTATAAATACCTATTCTCCGATATACTGTGTGTTTGTCCAGGCCCAGGCCTCATGTCTGGGGAGTCCTAGTCATATACCATCTCTTCTGGGCTAGTGTTTGGTTCTCCTCGCATATCAGTCAAGATCCTGACTCAGGGATTACTTTTCATAGCGGAAGGATATGTCATAGGCCCCACAAAACTGATCTCTAAAAAGAAATTTGTATTTTTTTGTAATTGAAATGAAAATTGTAATTTTTAAGGCATTATTATTCAATGACAATAAGCCATGAGAAGTGAATTGTCACCTGTTGGTGTTCTGCCTTGATGCTCCCAGTGCAGCAACGGAGTATGCCCATAACATCCTAATGCATACTCCATCATAGCTTATTGCTGTCACCTAAAATACAGTAGTTAGTCTGGGTGATTAGGCTAGGGATATTGTGCCACCTCCACTCAGCTGATATTTCTCTTGGCACCTCTCAAGTGATGGACAACACCCTCCACCCCCTCTGTTTGCTTTACCCTTCTGAAAGGCACCATATTGCTGGGATCCTCTCTACAGAGGAGGAGGGCTGGATTTGGTTTTGGATTTGGATAGCTTTCAGAACATTTCAATTTCTGTCCTTTCATCCATCAGAATGTTTTCTGGAGAGCAAGAATAGTCACTCTTCTCCACTAGGGTGTGACTTTATAGTTTTCCCAGTACCAGTTTGCCAACAAGAGAGAGCTTATACTCTGCTTCCAAATTTGATAGCAAACAAGATAGCAGCTTTCTTTCCTTCCAGTATATTATATTGCCTTTAGACTGCTGGGCCAGCCAGAAATTTGTCTTTGAAACACAAATATTTCTGAAAGAAGGCTCTCTTGGAAGTTAAACAGAGTGTTGGGTAATTCTTTGTTTAGCTGATAATCATCTCCAGTAAAGGAAAACTATCACAGATCCACTTTGCTTGACTTGAATATGCTATATGTATATCTTGGCAACTTAGTTCCTACTGGACTATTTCTATGTTTATGTGTTTACATGTCATTGTCATCACATGGGTAAAGTTTTATATGATTAGACGCATTGCATTTCATCACTGGTGTTGGTAGTAGTTTTCATCATTGTAGATATAAAGTGATGCACAGGATTCAGAGGAAGAACAATTATTGTAAAATAAGGGTTGTAAGTCATGCATAAAATAATCAGCATGCTTTATGAAAGCAGTTAAGACAGCCATATTTACATACCTAGGCAGATTTTTCCATAGCAAAGCTCACTGCTACATTATTAAATCTATTTGAAGAAAGTAATGTATAGCTGCTGGACCTCTTTCAATTTTTTTTGTCTTTGTTTTAATTTAACAGGACATTCACTTTTGGAAAATCACTTGAATAGCTCCCCCATTTTCCAGATGGAGGAACCAAGGCACACAAAGGTGAAGTGACTTGCCCATCCTCATCCAGTAAGCCAGTGATAAAGCCCCTGCCCTATCTATTGAACTATACTGCCTGCTGTAAAGAAGGATTAGTTTAGAAACATGTTTGCTACCATGTTAATCTAGATGTGGTGGCATATAAAATCTGTTTTTTGTTTGCAAAAATTATCAGCATTTAGGCTTAGAAAGAGTTCTTAGCCTAGCAAATAAAATCTTCTTTAAATTCAAAAATAAATTAATTAAAAATGATAATTTTCACTGTCTTTAGAAAATGTTAAGCATCAAACATTTGAAACCATTGCCCTCCCCACCCCATCCCTCCAGATAATACAAATGTGCTCATTACTCACACATGGAATTCATGAGATCAGAAAAAGCCAGGTTAAAATCTAAGTTGTTAACATCTCAACTGAAACTCTTCCTTCTGAATCTGGTTTCTCTAAATACCCCCTACCTCATCAAAAATCATTTTTACAAATCACTTTAGAAATCATAGCCCTGGATGACATTCAATTATTTGATCATTTTATCCAAAGTAGTTTGAGTACTGAAGTGGTTTGAACCTTCTGACATGCATTACAACCACAGCGTTGTTTACAAAGGTAAGAACTGAAAGCGTCAGTGGCTAAGACTTGCTTTCAGAAACAGCATAAATTGTGTAATGAATGAACAAAGTGCAATCAGGTGTGATTTCTTCAGGGAAGAAATGCATATCCTTTAAAGACCACAATAGAGCTAATACTATAAGCTTGGAGAAACCTTGGAAGGCAAGGTGTTTAGTGCAGAGAACTCGGAATCAGAATTGTTGAGTTTTATTCATGATTTCTTTTTTTGGTCTTGGACAAGTTATTTAGGCCCTGCTTTAGCAAAGCAGTAAAGTTTGACCACATACTTAAGTGCATTGCTGAATTATGGCCTTATTCTCTGTGCCTCCATTCCCCCATCTGTAAAATTAGGATAATAGTTATCTACATTTCCAAAACACTGAAATTTTTATATGAATTCCTGGGGTACCATCTCTCTTTTCTATCCAGACCTAGGCAAATTTTGTCTCTTCTTTCTGCTGGTATCAGCTTATCACTGGATGACTTTTATCCCCATCCAATGCATCCTCAGCTCAGATATTTAGGAGACAGCTAGCTAAGTGGGGAAGCTCCCTGCAAATCTGGGCCAACATTTAGCAGATAATTAATGCTGGGGTTTACAAAGGGACCTCATAGACTCATAGATATTAAGGTCAGAAGGGACCATTATGATCATCTAGTCTGACCTACTGCACAACGCAGGCCACAGAATCTCACCCACCCACTCCTGCAAGAAATCTCTCACCTATGTCTGGGCTATTGAAGTCCTCAAATCATGATTTAAAGACTTCAAGGTGCAGAGAATCCTCCAGCAAGTGACCCTTGCCCCATGCTACAGAGGAAGGCGAAAAACCCCCAGGGCCTCTTCCAATCTGCCCTGGAGGAAAACTCCTTCCCAACCCCAAATATGGTGATCAGCTGAACCCTGAGCATGTGCGCAAGCCAGATACCCAGCCAGATACAGCCAGATACCCAGGAAAGAATTCTCTGTAGTAACTCAGATCCCACCCCATCTGACATCCCATCACAGGCCATTGGGCCTATTTACCATGAATAGTTAAAGATCAATTAATTGCCAGAATCATGTTATCCCATCATACCATCTCCTCCATAAACTTATCCAGTTTAATCTTGAAGCCAGATAAGTCTTTTGCCCCCACTGCTACCCTTGGAAGGCTGCTCCAGAACTTCACTCCTCTGATGGTTAGAAACCTCCATCTAAACTTCCCGATGGCCAGTTTATATCCATTTGTTCTCGTGTCCACATTAATACTGAGCTTAAAAAATTCCTCTCCCTCTCTGGTATTTATCCCTCTGATATATTTATAGAGAGCAATCATATCTCCCCTCAACCTTCTTTTGGTTTGGCTAAACAAGCCAAGCTCCTTGAGTCTCCTTTCATAAGACAGGTTTTCCATTCCTCGGATCATCCTAGTAGCCCTTCTCTGTGCCTGTTCAAGTTTGAATTCATCCTTCTTAAACATGGGATACCAGAACTGCACACAGTATTCCAGGTAAGATCTCACCAGTGCCTTGTTTAACGGTACTAACACCTCCTTATCTTTACTGGAAATACCTCGCCTGGTGCATCCCAAGACCGCATTAGCTTTTTTCACGGCCATATCACATTGGCAGCTCATAGTCATCCTGTGGTCAACCTAATGGAGTTGTCAAGTTAACAAGAGTCTGTACAGTTTAATCACTGCTATTCAGTGGTGGGCAACAGTGAAACTGACAACAATCATGTCCCTTTATGTGTGCAGCCTCCAGGGTCACCAGCTCCATGGCGGCCAGCCTAATGGCTGACAGGGGCATAGGGAGGCTAGAAGCCTGGGAAGCATTGGGTCCCAGGCTGCCTGCCTGGTAGTCTCAAAGGGAGACAGGAACCTGGTAGGCATGGTTCTGTCAGAAGTTTTCAAAGTCAAACAATTTCTGACATACGTATAGATTTTGACAAATTGTCAGATTCTTATGAAAGAATTCAAATTCTCATCAGAATTTTCCCACCCAGCTCTATTTGTGATTCCCACAAGTCTACAGTAATTTCTTGATAATACTTTATATTAAGATACCATTTACAAATAACATATACAGAGTCCCTTATTACAAAGTCTCTAAGGTTGCTTATAACCCTGGCATATCAGCATCTATAACACCTTCTACTGATGTGTTTGTAGCCATAAATATTTCAGTATGATGTATATGTATTTAATTATATCATGTATATAATTTCATCATGTGATTTATCGTGTGTATATATTTCTCACTATGAATTATACTCCTAACAGGACCTCCCATACATCATGGTTTTTGAATGGAATGTTTAATAGGTTCTGTGGTGTTAGTGAAATCATTTTGTATTTAAAATTCAGATAAATGGTATTAGCTGCTACAAACATCCTCAGATTGGGGTTGAAGAGTCTGTCAACTTTTGTATATAAACCGACCATAAATTATAAGGGTTCTTTGCTCTTATGGGAGAGGGGGGAAGTTAATTTGCAAGACTAATTATTCTGTCTTTGGACTGTGAGAGTTAATCTCTTTACTGAACCTTCAAATGTCTTTACGCTGTTAAATAAAATAAAATTTAGCAATTAGTACAATGTGGTAGTGTCAAGGTTCCTTCCCCACTCTGAACTCTAGGGTACAGATGTGGGGACCTGCATGAAAACCTCCTAAGCTTACTTTTACCAGCTTAGGTTAAAACTTCCCCAAGGTACAAATTAATTTTACCCTTTGCCCTTGGAATTTCCATTGCCACCACCAGACTTTAACTGGGTTTACTGGGAAACGTGGTTTGGACACGTCTTTCTCCCCAAAATCCTCCCAACCCTTGCACCCCACTTCCTGGGGAAGGTTTGGTAAAAATCCTCACCAATTTGCATAGGTGACCACAGACCCAAACCCTTGGATCTTAGAACAATGAAAAGCATTCAGTTGTCTTATCAGAAGACTTTTAATAGAAGTAAAGGAATCACTCTGTAAAATCAGGATGGTAGATACCTTACAGGGTAATTAGATTCAAAACAGAGAATCCCTCTAGGCAAAACCTTAAGTTACAAAAAAGACACACAGACAAGAATAGTCATTCTATTCAGCACAACTCTTCTCAGCCATTTAAAGAAATCATAATCTAACACATACCTAGCTAGATTACTTACTAAAAGTTCTAAGACTCCATTCCTGTTCTATCCCCGGCAAAAGCAGCATACAGACAGACACAGACCCTTTGTTTCTCTCCCTCCTCCCAGCTTTTGAAAGTATCTTGTCTCCTCATTGGTCATTTTGGTCAGGTGCCAGCGAGGTTACCTTTAGCTTCTTAACCCTTTACAGGTAAGAGGATTTTTCCTCTGGCCAGGAGTGATTTTAGAGGGGTTTACTCTTCCCTTTATATTTATGACACGCCCCCCAAATCTCAGCTAGGGTGAAACGCTGGCTGCGATTTCTTCCTGGAGCTCTAGGAAAAAACAGAGTTAATAAGACACATGTACCTCTCAATATACTACCAAGTACATAAAGACTAACAATATTTTCCACATCTCAAGGACGATTTTAACCAGTTGATTCTGGGAAACTTTCACGGGAGAGTGCATCAGCCACTTTGTTAGAAGCTCCTGAGATGTGTTGGATGTCAAAATCAAAATCTTGGAGAGCTAAACTCCACCGAAGAAGTTTTTTGTTATTTCCCATAGCGGTATGAAGCCACTGTAGCGCAGCATGGTCGGTTTGCAGGTGGAAACGCCGTCCCCAAACATATGGGCGTAGCTTTTCCAGGGCATAGACAAGGGCGTAACATTCTTTTTCACTGACTGACCAGCTGCTTTCCCTCTCAGACAGTTTTTTGCTGAGAAACACTACAGGGTGGAATTCTTGATAAGGTCCTTTCTGCATTAAAACTGCTCCCATACCACGCTCGGATGCATCTATGGTTACTAGGAACGGTTTGTCAAAGTCTGGGGTCCTTAGTACAAGGTCAGACATGAGTGTCGCTTTAAGCTGGTTAAAGGCCTTCTGACACTTTTCGGTCCACTGAACGGCATTTGGCTGTTGTTTCTTTTTGGTTAGGTCTGTCAGTGGGGCGGCGATTTGGCTGTAGTGCGGTACAAATCGTCTGTAATAACCGGCCAAGCCTAAGAAGGATTGAACCTGTTTCTTTGACTTTGGGACAGGCCACTTTTGGATGGCATCCACTTTGGCCTGTAGGGGGCTGATAGTTCCTTGACCCACCTGGTATCCAAGGTAAGTCACTCTGTTTAGGCCTATTTGACACTTCTTAGCCTTAACAGTTAGTCCTGCCTCCCTTATGCGCTCAAAGACTTTTTGTAGATGTTCCAGGCGGTCTGCCCAGGAATCCGAAAATATGGCCACATCGTCAAGGTAGGCGACTGCATATTCTCCTAATCCCGCTAGGAGACCATCTACAAGTCTTTGGAAGGTGGCGGGTGCATTTCGCAGCCCGAAAGGGAGTACATTAAATTCATACAGCCCGAGATGTGTGGTGAAGGCTGACCTTTCCTTGGCGGATTCATGTAGCGGTACTTGCCAGTACCCCTTGGTTAAGTCCAAGGTAGAGATGAACTGGGCCCGTCCCAGTTTCTCTAATAGTTCATCTGTGCGTGGCATTGGATAGTTGTCTGGGCGAGTTACAGCATTTAGCTTACGGTAGTCCACGCAAAAACGTATCTCCCCATCTGTTTTGGGAATTAGAACCACTGAAGATGCCCATGCACTTCCAGAGGGGCGGATTACACCCATCTGTAACATATCCTGGATCTCCCGTTCTATAGCAGTTTTAGCTTGAGGAGACACCCAGTAAGGTTGGACTCTAATTGGGTAAGCATTACCTGTGTCAATGGAGTGGTATGCCCGTTCAGTCAGTCCTGGGGTGGCTGAGAATGTTGGCGCGTAGCTAGTGCACAGCTCCTTGATCTGCTGTTGCTGCATAGGCCCAAGGGTCATGGAGAGGTTCACCTCTTCCACACCACCAGCACTTTTCCCTTCGTAGTAGACACCTTCAGGCCACTCAGTGTCGTCTCCTCCCTGGGCTGTAAACTGACAAACCTTTAATTCTCTGCAATTAATTAGAGAATTAATATGGTACACCTTAGGCTTCCGGTTGGAGGTGGGGAATGCTATGAGATAATTAACAGCTCCCAGGCGCTCCTGGACCGTGAATAGCCCTTCCCACAATGCTTCCATTTTATGGGCCTGGAGTGCCTTTAAGACCATGACCTGGTCCCCTACTTTGAAGGAACGCTCTCTGGCATGTTTATCATACCAGGCTTTTTGCTCTTTTTGAGCATCCTGTAAGTTTTCTTTAGCAAGGGCTAAAGAGGTTCGGAGGGTGTTTTGTAGGTTGGTTACAAAGTCCAGCATGTTAGTTCCCAGAGAAGGTGTAAATCCCTCCCATTGCTGCTTCACCAACTGTAATGGCCCCTTAACCTCACGGCCATATACAAGTTCAAATGGGGAAAACCCTAAACTGGGATGTAATACAGCTCTGTAGGCAAAGAGCAACTGCTGCAACACTAGGTCCCAATCACTGGAGTGCTCATTTACGAATTTACGGATCATGGCCCCCAAAGTTCCATTAAACTTCTCCACCATGCCATTTGTTTGATGGTGGTAAGAAGTGGCAACCAAATGATTTACCCCATGAGCTTCCCAAAGGTTTTCCATAGTTCCTGCCAGGAAATTAGTCCCTGCATCTGTGAGGATGTCAGAGGGCCAACCTACCCTGGCAAAAATGTCTGCTAGTGCCTGGCACACACTTTTAGCCCTGGTGTTGCTTAGAGCTACTGCTTACGGCCATCGGGTGGCAAAATCCATGAAAGTCAGTATGTACTGCTTTCCTCTGGGTGTCTTTTTCGGAAAAGGACCCAGAATATCCACAGCTACTTGCTGAAATGGAACTTCAATGATGGGGAGTGGCTGGAGAGGGGCTTTGAACTGGTCTTGGGGTTTTCCCACTCTTTGGCATACTTCACAAGACTGGACATAGATAGAAACATCCTTGCCCATTCCCTCCCAGTGGAATGAGCCCCCCAAACGGTCTTTGGTCCTGTTCACCCCAGCATGGCCACTAGGGTGATCGTGGGCTAAGCTCAAGAGCTTGGCCCGGTATTTAGTTGGAACTACCAACTGTCTCTGGGATGCCAGTCTTCCTGGTGTCCACCAGAAAGAGTTTCCTTGTATAAAGTCCTCTTTCTACAACAAACCTGGATCGATTAGAAGAGCTGAGAGGTGGTGGGTTGCTCCGTGCCGCCGTCCAAGCTCTCTGGAGGCTTTCATCTGCTTCCTGTTCGGTCTGGAACTGTTCCCTTGATGCTGGAGACCTCAGTTCCTCATTGTATTGTGGACCTATGCTTGGTCCCTCTGGAAGCGATGTAGGGGATGGGGCTGTTTCCATTGACTGTGAACCGCTCTCCGCTGGGACACTCTGTTGGGGTTCAGGCTCTGGCTGAGCCTCTTGTGTAGGGTTATGGGCTGCTGCCAGTTCAGGTTCGGTGGGGCCCTCTGGTGTTGAGGTTGCAAGTACTGGATTCAGTGCTGGCAATGGGTCTGGTGCTGGTTGTTCCGCTGGTTCTGGTTCTGGGACTGGTTCCGTCTGGGTCTCTGGAACTGGATCCACTACTGCTGTTGCATACATTGGCCTGGTGTCCGGGTCCATCAGCTCTGACCGGGTCCTGATAGAAGTTTCCGGAACAGAGCTAGACCTCATGGCTTGTTTAGCCTGGCTGCGGGTGACCATTCCCACCCTCTTGGCCCGCTTCACATGATTGGCCAAGTCTTCCCCAACAGCATGGGGATGGGATAATCATCACAGACTGCAAAAGTCCACGTTCCTGACCAGCCCTGGTACTGGACAGGCAACTTGGCTGTAGGCAAATTGAAAGAGTTGGACTTGAAGGGTTGAATCGTCACTTGGATCTCTGGGTTGATTAAATTGGGGTCCACTAAGGAAGCATGGATAGCTGACACTTGTGCTCCAGTGTCCGTCCACGCGGTGACCTTCTTCCCGCCCACACTCACAGTTTCCCTCCACTCCAAGGGTATCTGGGAGGTATCTGGGCCTGTGGATCTTTGGTGTGATTCCGGTGCAATGAACTGTAATCTGTTGGGGTTCTTGGGGCAGTTGGCCTTTACATGCCCCGGCTCATTACATTTAAAACATCGTCCAGTGATGGGTCACTGGGGCGAGGCGGGTTGCTGGAGAACGGGGTGGTGGGACGATAAGGTGTCTGGAGGGTTCTTCAGGAGGTAGGTGGGGCCTTGGGCGGCCCCCGGTAATAGGGTGTGGTCTGGGGTTGTCCCTTCTGGTCTCCGCTCCAACTGTGACCAGTTTTCTTCTTCTCTGCCACCTCTACCCATCTGGCTCCAATCTCTCCTGCCTCGATTACAGTTTTGGGCTTCCCATCTAGGATGTATCTTTCTATTTCCTCAGGAACACCCTCTAAGAAATGTTCCATTTGCATTAGGAAGGGCAAATTTACTGGAGATTCAACACTTGCTCCTGATATCCAGGCATCCCAATGTTTCACAATGTGGTAGGCATGTTGAGTAAATGACACATCTGGTTTCCACCTTAGGGCTCTGAACCTCCGACAAGAATGCTCAGGTGTTATCCCCATTCTGACTCTCGCCTTGGATTTAAACAGTTCATACTTGTTCATGTGTTCTTTAGGCATTTCAGCCGCCACCACAGCTAAGGGTCCACTGCGCTGCGGCCTCAGCTCTACCATGTATTGGTCGGTAGAGATGCTGTACCCAAGGCAGGCCCTTTCGAAGTTTTCTAAGAAGGCCTCAGTATCATCACCTGCCTTGTAGGTGGGGAACTTTCTGGGATGGGAAGTGGTACCTGGAGAAGGATTGCTAGGGTTTGTTGGTATATTCTGCTGAGCCTTTATCTTTTCCATCTCCTCCACATGCTTCCTCTCTTTTTCCTTTTCCTCCAGTTCTTTGGCCCTTGCCTCCATTTCTTTGTCCCTTGCTTCCATAGCTCTCCTGTGAGCAGCCGCTTGGTGTTGTTCTGCCTCTTTCGCTGCCTCCATTTCTTTGTCCCTTGCCTCCATCTCTTTGTCCCTTGCCTCCATTGCTCTCCTGTGAGCAGCTTCTAGAGCTTTTTCGGTTTCTTTCATTGCCTCCAGGTTGGCTAACTCCAATTTGTGTAGTGCCTTGGTGTCTGTCATCTTTACCTCTCTGTTTTTAACTAACTTTACACCCGAGGGTTAAAAATAAAACAAACAAAACTTGGCTTGTAAAATTTTGCTGTGCTGGAATAGGATACCTATTCTCTGATAGTGATTGTCAGCCTACAGAAAAAGACAATTCCCTTTGTCTATGCTCTGGCTCCAAATCAAAGGAAAAAACCTCCAATTACTTGAAAACCTGCTTACTAGCAGCCCAAAGGAAAAAAAAATTCCTTTTCAAACCTGTGCTCCTTGTAAAAAAAAATCAAAATCCTAAAAAAAAACCCCTGCCACTTTTATCTCCAGGCAAATGGGTAGAACACCCCTCTATTTACTTTTAGGGGGAAAAAAAAACTTCTGGTTTGCGAAGACTGTGAATTTCCCTGCAGGAGGTTAAGTACCCTGCCTCCAGGCAAAGAAAACCTGCAATTCACAAAGATAATCCCCTTTTGTCTCTGCTCTGGCCCCAAAGCAGAGAAAAAACTAGCTGCTTTCAGTTGGACCTCCTTTCCAGCAGCCCCAAAGGAAAAAAAAAATCCTTTTTAAAATCTGTATTTCTGGTTCAAAAAATCTCAAATTGATCTCAAAATGATTTCAGGTTAATCCCACCACTCTGCCACCATGTCAAGTTTCCTTCCCCACTCTGAACTCTAGGGTACAGATGTGGGGACCTGCATGAAAACCTCCTAAGCTTACTTTTACCAGCTTAGGTTAAACTTCCCCAAGGTACAAATTAATTTTACCCTTTGCCCTTGGAATTTCCACTGCCACCACCAAACTTTAACTGGGTTTACTGGGAAAAATAGTTTGGACATGTCTTTCCCCCCAAAATCCTCCCAACCCTTGCACCCCACTTCCTGGGGAAGGTTTGGTAAAAATCCTCACCAATTTACATAGGTGACCACAGACCCAAACCCTTGGATCTTAGAACAATGAAAAGCATTCAGTTTTCTTACCAGAAGACTTTTAATAGAAGTAAAGGAATCACCCCTGTAAAATCAGGATGGTAGATACCTTACAGGGTAATTAGATTCAAAATATAGAGAATCCCTCTAGGCAAAACCTTAAGTTACAAAAAAGACACAGACAAAAATAGTCATTCTATTCAGCACAACTCTTTTCAGCCATTTAAAGAAATCATAATCTAACACATACCTAGCTAGATTACTTACTAAAAGTTCTAAGACTCCACTCCTGTTCTATCCCCGGCAAAAGCAGCATACAGACAGACACAGACCCTTTGTTTCTCTCCCTCCTCCCAGCTTTTGAAAGTATCTTGTCTCCTCATTGGTCATTTTGGTCAGGTGCCAGCAAGGTTACCTTTAGCTTCTTAACCCTTTACAGGTAAGAGGATTTTTCCTCTGGCCAGGAGGGATTTTAAAGGGGTTTACCCTTCCCTTTATATTTATGACAGGTAGGTAATAGAGGTCCATACCATTATATATTTAATACAAGGAGAAGCAGAAGCTCCTTCTGAATTAATCAAATTAACTAACAAATTATTATGGATAATTACAGTTATCTGGAGATATGAGCCTGCAAGCAATCAGATGCTTATAAGACCTAGAAAATAATTGCTTCTAGTGGTTTGCCTTGGCATGGATTTAAAAATACTTTTCAACCAAACTGTAGCAGTTTGTATTATTTTACCATTCGTTAATATTGGATGGAGGAAAATTGTTTCTGTTACTTATCTGACTACTGAAGAACTGGATATTATTTTTAATAAGTTAGCAATACTCAAGTAAAAGGAATTTAATGTTTAGAAGAAGTATATGGTGTCCACTTTCTGGCTGCAATGTACCACATAGATTGTGACTGGGTGCTTGGATGGGCCACACGGAAAATGCCACACTCAGGGCAGACTGTAAGAGGGCAGACAATCTCCAAAACTGGTGATTTATTCTATAATTAGATTCACCATGCTAATAACAAAAGAGATTCTGTAGTACCACACTGTTTAACCCAGAAGCCAAACACAGTCCCCTTTAGGCATTCCAGCCCTTTGATCCATCTAGCAAACAGGTCCAATTAAGACATGAAAAACATTTAGCATCTAAAAGCTAATTTGGTTACATTGATAAACTTCTAACAGGATATATGTAAACACAGACAAATATACTTACCATCAAGCCTTGATTTCTATCACTGCAAATGAATGGGTTAATGATTGCTGATCTAGTACATCTCTTTGAAATTCACATACAAGTGAGTTGTCTGGATACAATTGTAATGCCTCTTAAATGGTTATGCATTATATACAAGTTGGCTGGTCCGTCCATGTCACATAGATTATTAAACACAAATAAAATCTGATTCACAGATTCCAGATTATATGGAAATGGAAATGATAATAAGCATAATATAAGATCCCCCTAGTTGTGGAAAGAAATCTTGAGAGGACAAATTCTAGGTCTTCCCTTGTTTATTTTAGTCCACTGACATTGACAAAGGTTCTACAAATATTTGTGGGGGCTTTGTCCCACTACCTGTGGGAAATTTGGATCAATGTCATTCCTGGTTGACAAAGACAAATGGGGAAGTACTGGATCCATTTCTGTTGTGAGTAATGTAATTTTTGTTTTTGAAGTTATTGCCTGTGTGCCTAGAATTTTGGATAGTTTCTCCTTTTAATAAATAATGATAATGCACACATACTTGAATAGAATCCAGTAAATAAAAATGATTTCTATAATATACACTTTAATTCTGTAATTCCTTAACTTTGTACAAATTCCAAAGAAAGAGACCATTCTGATTTCAGTTACACTGGTGTAAATCTGTAATGACTCCATTACGGTCAATGCAGTAGTCCCAGGCCTTGTATGCATTTGAAGATTGCCCCAAATCAGCAGTTAGTGGCTGACAATCATTGTCATTGCTATAGTCCTGACTCCTAAATGTAGACAAGGACATGGAGGGAGCTAATTAGTGTGTTAAGATCACAGGTGAAGACCAACAAAGGGACTTAGACATTGCAATGGCTAACTTTTAGGCACCTAAAAAAATCACTGGAACAATAATGGGATCCATGGAGTATGAGTTAGACACTTAAGCTCCCTGTGCAATGAATGGGGAGATATAGGTGCCTGTGAATAAGATCCACATAAGTCAGCACTCTAGGAGTACATCTACGCTGGAATAAAAGACTTGCAGCATGGCCATGGCTGGCCCAATTCAGCTGATTCTGGCTCGCGTGGCTTGGGCTGCAGGGCTAAAAATTGCTATGCAGATGTTTGGGCCTCCCCATTCAGTGGGTCCCAGAGCTCAGGCTCAAGCCTGAGCCAGAATGTTTACTCAGGAATTTCACAGCCCTGCAGTCTGAGACCTGTGAGACTCAGTCAGCTGAGCTGGGCCAGCTGCGGGGGTTTAATTGCTGTGTAGACATATTTTAGGTGGGCAGTTGCCTAAGCTAGCCAATGGCGGATGTTGACAAACAGGCAGTGTCCTAAGCCTTGCTCCTGCAATGGAGTTTAGTGCTTAAGTCAGGCTGCAGGTGGGGCCTATTTCTGCTTGTGATACACAGCCGGGCACACCTCTGTTGGAGTGAGATGGCTTAGGTACCTAAGTTGTTTCTTGTGGGAAGGAGGGCAGCAGGCACCTAACTCCACACAAAACAGCAACAGGAGGCAGCTTCCCTTATAACACTTAGCCCACTGATAAGGTGTTCACCTAGGATGTGGGAGACGCTAGTTCAATTCTGCCCCTGCCTCATGAGGAAAAGGGATTTGAGCAGGGATTTCCCACCTCTCAGGAAAGTGCCCTAACCACTGGACTATAAAGTTATTCTCACTTTCTTTGGCTCAATTAATATGTAATTATTCAATTATGTAATTAAAATGGAATGGCTTCAACAAGAGAGAGTCCCATCGTCCAGTGATGGTTTATACAGTCACATATGTACATCAGCATTTGGCCCTACATATCATTACCACTTATCAGTATCCTCAGTGCTTTGCAGATCTGTGAGCAAAAAGAGAAACACTATACAAAGGAGACAAATTCTTGTTCAGTAGATTGATTGCATGGGTAAAGAAGAGCAGAATTGTATTTGGGATTTCTACTGTTTGCTTCCCTGGTAAAAATTCCAGCAAGAGTTACAAATATTTTTTGTGCACTTTCGTCTTTCACCGTTCTTATATAAAAACGAGCCCTGTCAAACTGTTTATATTAATATTAGGGACCTTTTGATATTCGAGCCTCCCTAGTCAAATTTCCTTAACCACATTGACAGATTCACTGAACATTCGCCCTCTGGTAAATCTCTGATGTCCGTGAAATGAGTTTTTTTCATATAAATATGTGGTAACTGGAGTTTGATCAGAGATTGAACTGAGACTCCCTTTCCTTTCCTGCTGCAACAAATAAAAGACTTCTGCTATGAGCCTAAGCCAAAAACCAGAAGGTATTTCACAAAAAGAACTGAATTTTGCTTTGTGTAGTTTAAATACATATTTGATCTCTTCCTCTTTCACCAGCGTATTCTAATCAAATTGGTGGAGAGCAAAAAAGGACCACTTGATAAAAACACCAAGCAGGAGAGCCATCACCAATTACACTGGACAATGACCTCAGTCCCCCGACAAGACCCCACTGCCATCAGCACTGATGAAGTAAAGGAGGATTTAGCCATAATGAAGAAAGGGAAGGTTGCTGGTAGAGATGGAATCCCCCCAGAATTTCTTCATCAGCTACTCCCTAAGGGACTCCAGTGGCTGGCGAAATTGTACACCAAAACCATGGAATCTGGATGCATTCGAAAAGCATGGCAGGAGGTGATTGTCATTGCCATACTCAAACTTGGCA
Source organism: Chelonia mydas (assembly GCF_015237465.2). Lineage (NCBI taxonomy): Eukaryota > Metazoa > Chordata > Testudines > Cheloniidae > Chelonia > Chelonia mydas. The sequence goes on from NC_057852.1 coordinate 103,266,438, forward strand.
AGCTGACTGACAACCTAGGAAGCTATAAGCCACTATCACTCCTGTGTACAACCTACAAACTCTTAAGTGTCATCCTCCGGCGAATCAGCTCTCTCGTTGGGTGCCGAAGAACTAGTGGGATTTCGGCCTAAACACAGTTGCTGTGACAACATTTTGGCCCTTGCAGTGCACTCTGAGGCTGGATTCAAGAGGAAATCCAAGACCAGCACAGCCTTTGTAGATTTGTCATTGGCCTATGACTAGGGTGACCAGGTGTCCTGATTTTATAGTGACAGCCCCGATATTTGGGGCTTTTTCTTATATAGTCACCTATTACCCCCCACTCCCTGTCCTGATTTTTCACACTTGCTGTCTGGTCACCCTACCTTTGACATAGTCTGGATTAAAGGCCTGAAGATGAAGCTTGAAAGAATCATCCTTTTCTTCAAAATGCTACGCCTGCTATGGATGATGCTAATCAATAGATGGCTACATGCCCATTTGGGTGACAAAGTCAGCTCGCCCTGGCTCCTCAACACTGGATTGCAACAAGGCTCAGTACTCGCACCAACACTTTTCAAAGTCTACACGAGCAACATGCCACCAATAAAGTTGTGCAAATTTGCATATGCAGATGACTTTTCCCTGGCAACACAAGCAGCCACCTTCAGCAACATCAAGTCCACCTTAAATGGGAACCTATCCCAATGAAGGAATATTTCTGGAAATGGAGGCTCAAGACAAACCCCCACAAAACAGTCACTACATTCCATCCTTATAACAGGAATGCTGACCCTGAAAGTGATCTTCTGCGGCAACACTGTGCGACATGACCTCACTCTGAGCTATCTTAGAGTGAAGCTGGACCACACGCTAACCTTCCACTTCCACCTGAAGAAGGTAGCTGCCAAGACAAACACAATGGCCAACTTAGTCTATATATTGGCAGGCACAAGCTGGGGAGCATCAGCATCAATGCTACAGACATCAGTGATAGCCCTTGTGGACTCAAAAGCCGAGTACTGTGCACTGGTATGGACCAGAAGTAGCCACGCTTGACTTGTTTGTGTTCAACTAAGCCCTCAGGTTGATCCCAACACCCTGGCTGCCCATGCTGTCTCACATCGTTCCCTCATCCGTTCACTGCGATGTTGCAACCCTCCAGGAAGTCCAGCAAATCAAGGAAAATGAATGCCTCCCCATCCACCAGGACCTCAGTGACAAAGCTCAGTATCACTTAAAGTCACGCAAGCCCTTTTGGACCCACATTCTTAACCTTCAAGAATGTGACTTCAACCCACGATGAAGCTTGAAAAGCCAAATTGTGCTCACAAGAAGTCACAAACACCTTGTAAAAGCCCCGATGAGGAAGATCCCTGGCTATGATCTTCTGCAAAGCTTATGGGCAACCCTAAATCACATCCACACAAACTATGGCAGATGTAGATACTTGATGCACAAATAGAAAATTAAAAACTCTCCAGCATGCAACTGTGGTCACCCAGAACAGACCATGGAACACATAATGACTCGATGCCCGATTCATAAATATGAAGGAGGTATCACAGTGATACGCTCTGCTACTCTTGACTCAATAATCTGGCTTAACCATCTAAATGTAAAATTTTGTAGTTCTTGTTGTACATCAGTAGTTTCCAATCTTTTTACACTCAAGATCACTTTTTGAATTTAAGGACAACCCAGGATCTACCCTGCCCCTTCCTCGAGGCCTTTCTCCTTCCCCAAAGCTCCACCCTGCTCACTCCTTCCCCCCCCCCCATCACTTGCTTTCTTCCACCCTCACTCACTTTTACCGGTCTGGGGTAGGGGGTTGGGGTTCGGGATAGGGTGCAGTCTCTGGGCTCGGGCAGAGGGGTTTGCAGTGTGGGAGAGGGCTTTGGGGCGAGCCTTGGGCAGGGGTTTGGGGTGCAGGAGGGGTGAGGGGTGCAACCTCTGTGAGGCAGTTTGGGTGCAGGAGGGGGCTCCAGGCTGGGGCAGAGTGTTGGGGTGGAGGAGAGAGTACTGGGTGCTGGCTTCCAGCGGGGGCTCAGGGCTCGGGCTTGGGGTGCAAGAGAGGATTCAGGGTGCAGGAGGGGGTATGGGCTGCTGGCTCCGGGAGGGGGCTCAGGGCTAGGGGCTGGGGTGTGGCCTCCTGCCAGGCAGCACTTACCTCCGGTGGTTCCTGGTTGGTGGAAGAGCATGGCTGCTGCTAATGCAGGCTCCCTGTCTACCCCGCCCCACGCTGCTCCCAGAAGGGGACAATGCACCCCTGTAGCTCCTGCGGGGGAGTGGTGGGCATGTGGCTCCACATGCTGCCCCTCTCCGCAAGCACCACCCTCACAGCTCCCATTGGCCACAACTCCCCATTCCTGGCCAATGGAAGCTGTGGGGGTGGTGCTTGCAGGGAAGAGCAGCACATGTAGGGAGATCCCCCCCCTCAGCCCCGGGGCTGCTGAGCCGCACTGGCCACTTCTGGGAGTGGTGTGTAGGGCTGAGGCAGGCAAGGAGCCTGCCTTAGCAGCAGCCACACTGCGCCACCGGAGATCGTCATCAACTAGTTGGTGACTACTGCTGTACATCTACATCAGCCATATTAAGAAGAAGAACTGGGAGAAGATAGGGTTTGCTAATCTAGTGGACAGAGGCACAACAAGAGCTAATAGCTGGAAGCTGAAGTTAGACAAATTCCAAATAGAAGTAAGGTGCAAATATTTTGCAGTGGCTGTAATTGACCATTGGAACAATTTACCAAGAGACATGGTGTTCTCCATCACTTGAAGTCTTTTCATAGATTCATAGATATTAAGGTCAGAAGGGACCATTATGATCATCTAGTCTGACCTCCTGGACAATGCAGGCCACAGAATCTCACCCACCCACTCCTGCGAAAAACCTCTCACTTATGTCTGAGCTATTGAAGTCCTCAAACCGTGGTTTAAAGACTTCAAGGAGCAGAGAATCCTCCTTTAATCAAGATGGCCGTGTTTCTAAAATATATGCTGTTGCCTCAAATACATAACTTCTGTTTGAACAGGAATTACTGACTGAAATCCAATGTCCTGTGTTATGCTGGAGGTCAGACTAGAAGGATTCTCTCAACTCTTGCAAAGCTCTCTGCATCATTAAGCTAATCATCAATTCTCCATGTAGGCAGCAGAATAACCAGAAGAGACCTGGAGAGAAGCCTCTGTACAACTTCCATACCAGAGAGGGGTCCTGTGAATTAGACCTAAAGAGGCTGGATCAAAGGAGGCCATTAGGGGAGGGACTACTGCATCATTTCTTGTGCAGACCCAATGGCCCTAAACTCCTGGTTAGGGTCACAGAGGGATTGTGGGTGCTATTCCAGCCTAGTATACAGCCCAGCTCCTTGACCACAGCTTGAAACCACATGTTGGTTCATGGTCTGATGAAAACCCAGAGTAGCCCCACAAAACCCAGGTTTCAGAGTAGCAGCCATGTTAGTCTGTATTCTCAAAAAGAAAAGGAGTTCTTGTGGCACCTTAGAGACTAACAAATTTATTTGAGCATAAGCTTTTGTGAGCTACAGCTCACTTCATTGGATTCATTCAGTGGAAAATACAGTGGGGAGTTTATATACATAGAGAACATGAAACAATGGGTGTTACCATACACACTGTGATGAGAGTGATCACTTAAGGTGAGCTATTACCAGCAAAGGGAGGGGGGGAACCTTTTGTAGTGATAATCAAGGTGGGCCATTTCCAGCAGTTGACAAGAACATCTGAGGAACAGTGGGGGGTGGGCGGGGGAATAAACAAGGGGAAATAGTTTTACTTTGTGTAATGACACATCCACTCCCAGTCTTTATTCAAGCCTAAGTTAATTGTATCCAGTTTGCAAATTAATTCCAATTCAGCAGTCTCTCATTGGAGTCTGTTTTTGAAGCTTTTTTGTTGAAGAATTGCACCTTTTAGGTCTGTAATCGAGTGACCAAAGAGATTGAAGTGTTCTCCGACTGGTTTTTGAATGTTATAATTCTTGACGTCTGATTTGTGTCCATTTATTCTTTTACATAGACACTGTCCAGTTTCACCAATGTACGTGACAGAGGGACATTGCTGGCACATGATGGCATATATCACATTGGTAGATGTGCAGGTGAACGAGCCTCTGATAGTGTGGCTGATGTGATTAGGCCCTATGATGGTGTCCCCTGAATAGATATGTGGACACAGTTGGCAACAGGCTTTGTTGCAAGGATAGATTCCTGGGTTAGTGGTTCTGTTGTGTGGTGTGTGGCTGCTGGTGAGTATTTGCTTCAGGTTGGGGGGCTGTATGTAAGCAAGGACTGGCCTGTCTCCCAAGATCTGTGAGAGTGATGGGTCGTCCTTCAGTATAGGTTGTAGATCCTTGATGATGTGTTGGAGAAGTTTTAGTTGGGGGCTAAAGGTGATGGCTAATGGTGTTCTGTTATTTTCTTTACTGGGCCTGTCCTGTAGTAGGTGACTTCTGGGTACTCTTCTGGCTCTGTCAGTCTGTTTCTTCACTTCAGCAGGTGGGTATTGTAGTTGTAAGAATGCTTGATAGAGATCTTGTAGATATTTGTCTCTGTCTGAGAGGTTGGAGCAAATGCGGTTGTACCGTAGACCTTGGCTGTAGACAATAAAACCCAGTCACTCAGGCTTTGCTCTGGGAGCAAATTTCACCATTAGGAAGAGATGGCTCTTTACTAAAGGCTCAGTTCTTCCACCCGTACTCATGCTAAGTAATCCCTCCCTTTGTGTAGTCTTATTGCATCAATGTTTTGAGTAAAAGGTTTGGAGTAAAAGGGAGGGTAGCAGAATCTTGTTCCTTGTGCTGATCAGCAGAAGACTGATAGCTTGCTGACTATCTGTTTCTCACTTTCCTGTACTGGGCAGAAGCCCTTTCAATACCCACAGTCAAAGATGAAGCTTTTCCCCACTTACATTCCTGAGAAATACCTGGTTATTTAAAAGAAAAAAGTTAGAACAAGAGAGAAGATTAGAAAATAAAAGAATTTGCCAGCAGGGATATTGTTTCATTTGTATAACAATGAACATGAAAAACACTGTTTGAAGAACTAGGGGATGAAAGGGAATTATTCAGCATAGATCACATATTTTTAATTGCAGACACTGATTTGCAGTCTAGTGAATGAAAAACCACTGTACTCAAGTTACTAGTGAATCACTTAGTGCGTGAACCACAATTTATTTTGCTTTTCAGAAAATCATTTAAAAATACCTGTGACTATTTTGTCTTCATTCTGTTCCTTCCCCCTTTACTTCTGGCACTGGATGTGTTATAACCATTTGGAAAAGCAACTGAACAACCTGCTGTAATTTAATATAATTTAACTCTTTTTGCTGAAATTACAAGATTGGTTGATAAAAGTAATGGTGTTTATTTAATATACTGAGACTTCTGTGAAGGGTTTGATTTGGAACCACACAACATTTTGATTAAAAAAGGCCTAGACCAATATAAAATTAACATGTCACATATCAAATGGACTAAAAGCTGGCTAACTGATGGGTCTCAAAATGTAATTGTAAATGGGAAATCATCACTGAGTGGGTGTGTTTCTAGTGGGATCCCACAGAATTCTGTTCTTAAACCTATGGTATTTAAGAATTTTCTCAATGACCTGGAAGAAAACACAAAAACATGACTGATGTTGTTTGCAGATGATCCTAAAACTGGGGTAATGATAAATGATGAAGAGGATAGGGTCACTAATACAGAGCAAGCTGGGTCACTTGGTAAGATGGGTGCAAGTAAACAATATGCGTAAATGAAAAAAAACTATATATCTAGGAACAAAGAATGCAGGCCATACTGACAGGGTGGGGGCTCTAAATCCTTTTAAGCAGTGACTCTGAAAAACATTTGGAGAATCAGCTGAAGATGAGCTCCTAATGTGATGCTCTGGCCAAAAGACCTAATGCAATACTGGGATGCATAAATAGGAGAATCTCAAGTAAGCGGAGGTTTCAGAGTAGCAGCCGTGGTAGTCTGTATCCGCAAAAAGAAAAGGAGTACTTGTGGAACCTTAGATGTCTTGACACGTGGGCACATATCTATTCAGGGGACACCATCACAGGGCCTAATCACATCAGCCACACTATCAGAGGCTCGTTCACCTGCACATCTATCAATATGATATATGCCATCATGTGCCAGCAGTGTCCCTCTGTCATGTACATTGGCCACACTGGACAGTCGCTACATAAAAGAATAAATGGACACAAATCAGACGTCAAGAATTATAACATTCAAAAACCAGTCGGAGAACACTTCAATCTCTCTGGTCACTCGATTACAGACCTAAAAGTGGCAATTCTTCAACAAAAAACTTCAAAAACAGACTCTAACGAGAGACTACTGAATTGGAATTAATTTGCAAACTGGACACCATTAAATTAGGCTTGAATAAAGACTGGGAGTGGATGTGTCATTACACAGAAGTAAAACTATTTCCCCATGTTTATTTACCCCCCCCCCACACACACACACTGTTCCTCGCACATTCTTGTTAGCTGCTGGAAATGGCCCACCTTGATTATCACTACAAAAGGTTTTTTTTCTCTCCTGCTGGTAATAGCTCACCTTACCTGATCTCTCTCGTTACAGCGTGTATGGTAACACCCATTGTTTCATGTTCTCTGTGTATATAAATTCTCCCCACTGTATTTTCCACTGCATGCATCCGATGAAGTGAGCTGAAGCTCACAAAAGCTTATGCTCAAATAAATTTGTTAGTCTCTAAGGTGCCACAAGTACTCCTTTTCTTTTTTCAAGGAAGCGCAGAGAGGTTATTTTCCCTCTGTATTTGGCACTAGTGTGACCCCTGCTGTACTGCTGGTGTCCACAATTCAAGAAGGATGTTGACAAATTGGAGAGGGTTCAGAGAAGATCATGAGAATGATTAAAAGATTAGAAAACCTGCCTTACAGTGATAGATTCAAGGAGTTTAATCTATTTATCTTAAAGTGCAGGTCAAGGGGTGACTTGATTTCAGTCTGTTAGTACCTGCAGAACAAATATTTAAGAATGGACTTTTCAATTTAGCAGAGAAAGTTTATACTATCCAATTTTTTGAAGTGTAAGCTAGACAAATTTAGAATGGTAATAAGATGAAATTTTTAAAAAGTGGAATAATTTACCAAAGATAAATTTACCAAGGGTCATGGTGAATGTGGCACCACTGACAATTTTTAAATCAAGGTTGGATGTTTTTCTAAAAAGATCTGCTCTGGGAATTATTGTGGGGAAGTTCTATAGCCTGTGTTATGAAGGAGGTCAGACTTGATCACAGATTTCTGGCTTTGAAATCTATGAATCTATAAGTATGACAGCAAAGAACACAGAGGCCTAATGCACTGAATACATATCTGCATAGACTGAATATACCTTCTTGCTGCTACTATTGTGGTCTGGCTTATATCTAATTCTTTGGACTGTACTCTAGGCCAGATCCTCAGATGGTATAAGCTGGATCCATTGATTTACACCAGATAAAGATATGGCCACCTAATCTCAGTCACACCGGAGTAACTCTATTAGGTGCTAGTGAGTTTAATTTGGATTTAAACCAGTGTAATGGAGTTCAGAATCTGGCCACTTGTTTCTACTGAGCATGTTAATAATCCACCTACCTCACACTGACTACAGTATGTCTACCAAGTAACAAAATCAAACTTTTGTTTAAAATCCTCCCACAACTCCAGTAGTCTGCCCATAAGGATACTTGGTGCCTAGTGATCAGCCAACCCGCTGATCAGCATGACTCTTTAATGTTTTGAAAGATCATATAAGATTATATACACCCTTTCAATAATATAGAGGATATTGACAGAGAGGAAGTGGTCCTGGGAATAAGTGGTGTTTGGGAGAAAAATCCAATCACTATAGCTCTAAGGCTCTGGAGCCAGGAGCCTGGCAGAAAGAGTAGGGGCAAGGATCTCCTCTCACCGGACCAATTGGGGATGAGCTGGGAGAGGGGAACCAGCATAAATATTGCCTCTTCCCTCATAGCAAGGCAGACATCAGCATTATAATGCTGGTCAGCTGAATGCGGTGATCAAGAGGATTCATTGGGAAGAGGGGCTAGCTGAGGGAGAATCTGGCTAAGGCCCTGCAGCTGGATAATTCACAATTCACATCTGAGGGAGGAGAGCTGGTTATTCCTGATAAAGGTGAGACCATTTGAAGTGCAAGCCTAGCTCCAGAAAGGGGGCTGGGCGGGTTGCCTGAACTAGGAACACAGGTGACCAAGCCCAAGAGGCTGGGAAACTCAAAACTGATGAGTTGCTTCTGTTCATGAGTTGGGGGTCACTCTGGGGTGGGACCCCATGACAGTTATGTATTGCAGTTGTTCTCAAATCTTTTGTTGTCTGTTTGTATGTAATTAGCTAATAGATAAGATGCCAGAAAATGTTGCCTAGGAATGTGTAGTTTAGTTCCTGTGTTCTGAAGGACTACTAACTTGTACCTCCAACTGGCTTTTTCTGCAGCTCTTTACATCAGTTCTTAACACTTTTTCCCCCTTGACCAACATTTAGTCACTTTTATTTCTACTTCTGACACGATGTCCCAAGACTTTCTGTGGTAGTTTCAATGACTTTAAAGGACTCCTGTTTGGAGTGGAGCTCTATTCACTCTCTCTCTCTCTCTCTCTCTCTCTCTCTCTCTGTCCTTCCTTGCTGCTAGGAGGGAGAGGTTTCTTCTGTCCTTCATCTTTCTTCATTCTGCCTAAATTGGAGGGGCTAGTTCCTCTTTCTAGCACTTCCTCGCTGCTATGATGGTGGTGGAATTCCATGTGTCTGTTTCCTCTGGGTAATGTGTTTCGGTTACAGTGTTAGGTTGGGAAAAGTTCTGCAGTGCCATGAAGGTGCTGGGCTAGCCTGTGGTAGTTTGTACTGTGATTACCTCCTGCAAGTGGCTTTCCACTTACAGTCTGATAGCATACAGAGATCTAAGAATGCAGTTTAGTAGTATCCCAAAAGGTGACAGTAAGCACTCTCACAAGCCCACAAAAATTTCAGGGTCATACCCATTAGCTGAGAACCTCTGCCATACTGTATTTATTCATACTGAATATCCTTTGAGAATAATGCTATCAGGAGGCTGAACTATAAACAAGCTTTAGTTGTTTGACTAAAGCTACAACAAACTTTTCAGAAAACAGTTCTTTGGGATTTTAGTTAGCTAGATTTTTTAAAAAAACCTATTAAGCATGATGGAATCTGAACCCTTAGGAACTAGCACAATTGCAATTTATTTTAAATGTGAAAGCTAGGATATTGCTGATCAGAAACTAGATGTGTTTTTTTTGTAGTAGACTATATAAAAAGGAAGAGGTTTGTATTGCAACAGATGAACTATTGTATAACCTTTCTTGCAATCAGATCAGCCACTTGAGACTACTTACATTATTATACAAATCATGCCCTTTTCAAATAGTCCTTTATTTAAGTGCTGCTGCTTTTTTCCCCCTCCTCCAAGAAAATAAAGAACCTTTGCATGAGCCTTAATCACTGATAGTCATGATGATGTTAGCATACCAGACACTACTCACTTATGGCAAACATACTATTTAATTCAAGTCTGAGGCTTGTGTGAGCAAAGAGGATACATGTTTGTGCATGAAAAATGGCAATGACACACTGGTAAAAGATATGCAGAAGAGAAAGAAGGTGGACCACATGAAGAAGCTGAAGGCAAAGAGCCCTGCACTGGGACCACATCCTGTAAATGGATGAAAGGATGACCGAGCTAGTTGTGGAACAATCTGCCTTAATATGCTGGGATGCTAGCTATGACTGAGAATGTATTAGCCTTAAAAGGATAAACAGAACAGAATAGGAAGGAATTGGTGGAGGGGTCACTACAATTGGTTGCACTTATCTAAATGATTGTCCTTCTCCAAAAGCCCATATTAGGGTTTCTCTCAAAAAACATGACACACACAAAATAATAGTCTTCTAAGCCAGCTTTCACTTATGACAAATGTCCTAGACTCTCTTTCCCAGCTGCCAAATAATCTCATCATGGACAAGAGCTATGATACTCCCAGCCCTCTATTTGCTAGTTTTCCCCACTGACAAGCTGCCCATCCTCACGAACCTTTCTGCTGTCCTTCACTGACAAGCGACCCACCCCATCCTGACCATCTCCCAACTACAAAAGTCTCTCAGTCATCAAGTGGTAAGTGACCCCCTCAATAAGGCAAGTAACATGCATTCAAAAGTATTCACTTTGATAAAACTGGTATGCTATCTCTTAAGTGCTGGCAGAAACAGAAGATTGTCCATGGGGGAAGTGGAAAGATAAGAGCCTTATGGAATCCCGTCCAAGTGCATAGTTACCTACCGTAGGCCAGTTCGTATCTATGTAGACAGTAGGGCTGTTGATTTAATCATAGTTAATTCACGCGATTAACTCAAATTGATTGAGAATAAAAAAATAATTGCAATTAATCGCAGTTTTAATCACACTGTTAATAAATTTCAATAATTGTTCTATTTAAATATTTTTGGCTATTTTCTACATTTTCAAGTATATTTATTTCAATTACAACACAGAATACAAAGTGTACAATGATCACTTTATATTTTATTACAAATATTTGCACTGTAAAAATGATAACCAAAAGAAATAGTATTTTTCAATTTACCTCATACAAGTACTGTAGTGCAATCTTTTTCGTGAAAGCGCAACTTATAAATGTAGATGTTGGTTGTTTTGTTACATAACTGCACTCAAACAAAACAATCTAAAACTTTAGAGGGACAAGTCCACTCAGTCCTACTTATTCAGCCAATCACTAAGAGAAACAAGTTTGTTTAAATTTATGGGAGATATGCTGCTCCCTCCTTATTTACAATGTGACCTGAAAGTGAGAACAAGCATTCTCATGGCACTTTTGTAGCTGGCATTGCAAAGTATTTACATGCCAGATATGCTAAACTTTCATATGCCCCTTCATGCTTCGGCCACCATTCCAGAGATCATGCTGATGACACTCGTTAAAAAATTAATGTGTTAAATAATTTGTGACTGAACTCCTTAGGGAAGAATTGTATGTCTCCTTCTCTGTTTTACCCACATTCTGCCATATATTTCATGTTACAGCAGTCTCGGATGATAACCCTGCACATATTGTTAGTTTTAAGACCACTTGCACTGCAGATTTGACAAAATGCAAAGAAGATACCAATGTGAGATTTCTAAACATAGCTACAGTACTCGACCCAAGGTTTAAGAATCTGAAGTGCCTTCCAAATCTGAGACGGACAAGATGTGGAGCATGCTTTCAAAAGTCTTAAAAAAGCAATACTCTGATACTAAAATTACAGAACCCGAACCCCCCAAAAAGAAAATCAACCTTCTGCTGGTGGGATCTGACTCAGATTATGAACATGAACATTCGTCAGGCTGCACTGCTTTGGAACATTATCAAGCAGAACTTGTGTCATAAATATAAAGGGAAGGGTAACCACCTTTCTGTATACAGTGCTATAAAATCCCTCCTGGCCAGAGACAAAACCCTTTCACCGTAAAGGGTTAAGAAGCTAAGGTAACCTAGCTGGCACCTGACCAAAATGATCAATGAGGAGACAAGATACTTTCAAATCTGGAGGGGGAGAAAACAAAGGGTTCGTCTGTCTGTGTGATGCTTTTGCCGGGAACAGATCAGGAATGCAGCCTCAGAACTTCTGTTAAATTAGTAAGTAATCTAGCTAGAAATGCATTGGATTTCCTTTTGTTTAATGGCTGGTAAAATAAGCTGTGCTGGATGGAATGTATATTCCTGTTTTTGTGTCTTTTTGTAACTTAAGGTTTTGCTAGAGGGATTCTCTGTGTTTTGAATCTGATTTCCCTGCAAGGTATTTACCATCCTGATTTTACAGAGGTGATTCTTTTATCTTTTCTTTAATTAAAATTCTTCCTTTAAGATCCTGATTGATTTTTCATTGTTCTTAAGATCCAAGGGTTTGGGTCTGTGTAAACGTGTACAAATTGGTGAGGATTCTTATCAAGCCTTCTCCAGGAAAGGGAGTGTAGGGCTTGGGGGGATATTTTGGGGGAAGACGTCTCCAAGTGGGCTCTTTCCCTGGTCTTTGTGTAAGATGCTTGGTGGTGGCAGCATATAGTTCAAGGACAAGGCAAAGTTTGTACCTTGGGGAAGTTTTTAACCTAAAATGGTAAGAATAAGATTAGGGGGTCTATCACCCAGGTCCCCACATCTGTACCCTAGAGTTCAGAGTGAGGAAGGAACCTTGACAACTTGTCATCAGCATGGACACTTGTCATCTGGAATGGTGGTTGAAGCATGAAGGGACATATGAATCTTTAGCACATCTGGCATATAAATATCTTGTAACGCTGGAAACAACAGTGCCATGTGAATGCTTGTTCTCACTTTCACAAAGAAACCCCACCACAACAACAAACCCATCATCTGTGAGCAGGAGATACTCATTTCATAGCACAAGACACCCCTGTAGCTCTATGTAATATATTTATATTGGAAGTACGTGACGGATGTTTCTGGGCAGTAGTGCTGAAGAATAGAAATAAGTTTGGTGGAGATATAAATCCTCTGTACAGTGATCTGTATGGAGGCTGGGATTTGCAAAGGAGCCACAGGGATATATTATTTATTTATATTACCATGGTGCTAAGAAGTCCCAGTCATGGACAAGGACCCCCTTGTGTTAATGCTGTACAAACACAGAATAAACAGACAACCCTTGTCCCAAATGACTTATCTTGTGTTTTATACATAGCCCTGGTCTACACTAGGACTTTAGGTCGAATTTAGCAGCGTTAAATCGATGTAAACCTGCACCCGTCCACACGATGAAACCCTTTATTTCGACTTAAAGGGCTCTTAAAATCGATATCCTTACTCCACCCCGACAAGTGGATTAGCGCTTAAATCGGCCTTGCCAGGTCGAATTTGGGGTACTGTGGACACAATTCGACGGTATTGGCCTCCGGGAGCTATCCCAGAGTGCTCCATTGTGACCGCTCTGGACAGCACTCTCAACTCAGATGCACTGGCCAGGTAGACAGGAAAAGAACCGCAAACTTTTGAATCTCATTTCCTGTTTGGCCAGCGTGGCAAGCTGCAGGTGACCATGCAGAGCTCATCAGCAGAGGTGACCATGATGGAGTCCCAGAATCGCAAAAGAGCTCCAGCATGGACCGAACGGGAGGTATGGGATCTGATCGCTGTGTGGGGAGAGGAATCCGTGCTATCAAAACTCCGTTCCAGTTTTTGAAATGCCAAAACGTTTGTCAAAATCTCCCAGGTCATGAAGGACAGAGGCCATAACAGGGACCCGAAGCAGTGCCGCGTGAAACTTAAGGAGCTGAGGCAAGCCTACCAGAAAACCAGAGAGGCGAACAGCCGCTCCGGGTCAGAGCCCCAAACATGCCGATTCTATGATGAGCTGCATGCCATTTTAGGGGGTTCAGCCACCACTACCCCAGCCGTGTTGTTTGACTCCTTCAATGGAGATGGAGGCAACATGGAAGCAGGTTTTGGGGACGAAGAAGATGATGATGATGAGGAGGAGGTTGTAGATAGCTCATAGCAAGCAAGCGGAGAAACCGGTTTTCCTGACAGCCAGGAACTGTTTCTCGCCCTGGACCTGGAGCCAGTACCCCCTGAACCCACCCAAGGCTGCCTCCTGGACCCGGCAGGCGGAGAAGGGACCTCTGGTGAGTGTACCTTTTAAAATACTATACATGGTTTAAAAGGAAGCATGTGAAAGGATTACTTTGCCCTGGCATTCACGGCTCTCCTGGATGTACTCCCAAAGCCTTTGCAAAAGGTTTCTGGGGACGGCAGCCTTATTGCGTCCTTCATGGTAGGACACTTTATCACTCCAGGCCAGTAACATGTACTCGGGAATCATTGTACAACAAAGCATTGCAGTGTATGTTTGCTGGCGTTCAAACAACAAACAGATCAGAGTTCCTGAAGATGCGAGAGTCATGTACCTTTCCCGGCCATCCCACGTTGATGTTGGTGAAATGTCCCTTGTGATCCACCAGAGCTTGCAGCACTATTGAAAAGTACCCCTTGCGGTTTATGTACTCGGCAGCTTGGTGCTCCGGTGCCAAGATAGGGATATGGGTTCCGTCTATGGCCCCACCACAGTTAGGGAATCCCATTGCAGCAAAGCCATCCACTATGACCTGCACATTTCCCAGGGTCACTACCCTTGATATCAGCAGATCTTTGATTGCGTGGGCTACTTGCATCACAGCAGCCCCAACAGTAGATTTGCCCACTCCAAATTGATTCCCAACTGACCGGTAGCTGTCTGGTGTTGCAAGCTTCCACAGGGCTATCGCCACTCACTTCTCAACTGTGAGGGCTGCTCTCATCTTGGTATTCATGTGCTTCAGGGCAGGGGAAAGCAAGTTACAAAGTTCCATGAAAGTGCCCTTACGCATGCAAAAGTTTCGCAGCCACTGGGAATCGTCCCAGACCTGCAACACTATGCGGTCCCACCAGTCTGTGCTTGTTTCTCGAGCCAAGAATCGGCATTCCACAGCATGAACCTGCCCCATTAGCACCATGATGCATGCATTGGCAGGGCCCATGCTTTCAGAGAAATCTGTGTCCATGTCCTGATCACTCACGTGACCGCACTGACGTCGCCTCCTCGCCCGATATCGCTCTGCCAGGTTCTGGTGCTGCATATACTGCTGGATAATGCGTGTGGTGTTTAATGTGCTCCTAATTGCCAAAGTGAGCTGAGCAGCCTCCATGCTTGCCTTGGTATGGCGTCCGCACAGAAAAAAGGTGCGGAACGATTGTCTGCCGTTGCTCTGATGGAGGGCTGACGCCCGACTGATGACACAGCTTACAGGGTTGGCTTCAGGGAGCTAAAATCAACAAGGGGGTGGCTTTACATCAAGGAGTATTTCAGGCAGGACTTCACGGAGGGTTCCAATAAGAAATGGTGCACCTAAGTTATTGTTCTTATTGGAACAAGGAGGTTAGCCTGGCCTCTGATTGATACATGGCTAGATTTACCTCCCTGCACCTTCTCTGTGAGTGACTACAGTGTGACCTAGAGGAATGAGTCCCCTAGACAGGGGAGGGGGGGAAGCAAATGAGTACAAAACAAATCTGGTCTATTTCTTGTTTTGATCCACTCCATCTATCTTTTACACCTTTGGGTGGCAGCAGATGTTGCAGAAGGACTGCATGCCATCCACATCTCATGGCTGCTTGGCAGAAGATGGTGCAATACGACTGCTAGCCATCCTCATCTCTTGCCTGCCCGGCAGAAGATGGTACAGTACGACTGCTAGCAATCCGTATCGCCTGCCTGCTCACCATAAGACGGTTCAATAGGACTGACTGCAGGACTGAAGAGAATGACCTGGTCAAGTCACTCCAAATTTAGTCCCTGCGCCCATGTCTGCCCAGGCGCTCCCAGCTGACGTAGCCAGGAGCACCTCGGACACGACGATGACGGCTACCAGTCATATTGCACCGTCTGCTGCCAGAAGGCAATGGGTTGCTGCTACTGTGTAGCAATGCCGTACCGCGTCTGCCAGCACCCAGGAGACATACGGTGACGGTTACCTGAGCGGGCTCCATGCTTGCCGTGGTATGGCGTCTGCACAGGTAACTCAGGAAAAAAGGCGTGAAACGATTGTCTGCCCTTGCTTTCAAGGAGGGAAGGGGGACCTGACGATATGTACCCAGAACCACCCGCGACAATGTTTTAGCCCCATCAGGCATTGGGATCTCAACCCAGAATTCCAATGGGCAGTGGAGACTGCGGGAACTGTGGGATAGCTACCCACAGTGCAATGCTCCGGAAGTCGACTCTAGCCTCGGTACTGTGGAAGCACTCCACCGAGTTAATGCACTTAATGCACTTAGAGCATTTTCTGTGGGGACACACACACTCGAATATATAAAACCAATTTCTAAAAAAACGACTTCTATAAATTCGACCTTATTCCGTAGTGTAGACATACACTTAGAATGTAACAGATGGATACAGACAGATGGGGGAGTACCAGGAAACAATGACAATATTGTCTATGTAGACATAACAGACACAGAGTTGGAGAAGGTGTCTAACACACAAGCAGAGTGAATCATGCGATGGTGGCAAACCACATGTTAGTTCAACAATCATTTGTTTGGGGAGGGATTATTGGGAGATCAACTAAATGGAAAGAAAAAGGACTGGGGGGAACAGGACAGGGCCAGGAGAGAAGAGGGTAAGATGTGGAATGAGGCTGAGGTGAAGAGAGAGGGTTGGAGCAAACAATTGGCACAGGGCAGAGAAAGTCAGAACTTTCTACAGTTTTGACTAGAATGTCTGGACAACTCTGCTTTGGATGCATTTACTCCTGCCTTCTGGAGTCTCTGGACTTTCTGGAGTCTCCTTTCTCATGGGAAGGAAACCCTGGAAGAATTCCACCACGATTTCAACAGCTTCCACCCCACCATCAACCTCAGCTTGGACCAATCTACACGGGAGGTCCACTTCCTAGACACCATGGTGCAAATAAGTGACGGTCATGTTAAGACCACCCTATACCGAAAACCCACCAACCGCTATGCCTATCTTCATGCCTCCAGCTTCCATCCCGGATGCACCACACGATCCATTGTCTACGGCCAAGTGTTGAGGTACAACCGCATTTGCTCCAACCCCTCAGACAGAGACCAACACTTACAAGATCTTCACCAAGCATTCTCAAAACTACGATACCCACACAAGGAAATAAGGAAACAGATCAACAGAGCCAGACGTGTACCCAAAAGCCTCCTGCTGCAAGACAAGCCCAAGAAAGAAACCAACAGAACTCCAATGGCCATCACATACAGTCCTCAGCTAAAACCTCTCCAATGCATCATCAGTGATCTACAACCCATCCTGGACAACAATCCCTCACTTTCACGGGCCTTGGAAGGCAAGCCAGTCCTTCCCCACAGACAGCCTGCCAACCTGAAGCATATTCTCACCAGCAACTACACACCGCACCATAGTAACTCTAGCTCAGGAACCAATCCGTGCAACAAACCTCGATGCCAACTCTGCCCACATATCTACACCAGCGACACCATCACAGGACCTAACCAGATCAGCCACACCATCACTGGCTCTTTCACCTGCACGTCCACCAATGTAATATACGCCATCATGTGCCAACAATGCCCCTCTGCTATGTACATCGGCCAAACTGGACAGTACCTACATAAAAGGATAAATGGACACAAATCAGATATTAGGAATGGCAATATACAAAAACCTGTAGGAGAACACTTCAACCTCGCTGGACACACAATAGCAGATTTAAATGTAGCCACCCTGCAGCAAAAAAAGTTCAGGACCAGACTTCAACGAGAAACTGCTGAGCTTCAGTTCATTTGCAAATTTGACACCATCCGCTCAGGATTAAACAAAGACTGTGAATAGCTAGCCAACTACAAAAGCAGTTTCTCCTCCCTTGGTGTTCACACCTCAACTGCTAGAAGAGGGCCTCATCCTCCCTGATTGAGCTAACCTTGTTATCCCTAGTCTGATTCTTGCTTGCATATTTATAGCTGCCTCTGGGAATTTCCACTACACGCATCTGACGAAGTGGGTATTCACCCACGAAAGCTTATGCTCCAATACCTCTGTTAGTCTATAAGGTGCCACAGGACTCTTTGCCACTTATACTGATTTAGTTTCCCCAAGTTAGCATTCTGAAGTATGGTAGGTTTTTGTCCCAAGATCAGGCCCAGTAGTATCGGAATTACTGTTCAGTTAGGAGCCCCTGTAAGCATGGTTGCAACACTCACACTTAGGAAATATATTTATAATTGTTTCATTAACACAGTTAGCAAATTCATAAACTCTCCAACTCAGCAAGGCAGGCAAAGATAACATAGAATGAACGGAACATCCATATACTTACCTCATCCCTTGCAAAACAATCTGAAGTTTTAGTTATCTTCCTCATCATTCCCACCACCATCATCAGTGATCATCATCCTGGCCTGTCCGAAGAGTTGTATCTCTTCCTCTCAAAGCACATAGGCTGGGTACAACTTTTATAATGTATTATGCTGATGCCACTATGCCTAATGCATATTCAGTAAAGGTTTCAGCCCCTCTTCCTTATTTGTAGTTCCTCACCCTTGGGTTGCCTTTCTCCCATAGGTTATTAATCATTTTACCTCAGTTTATTAGCATATATGCCAATTAGTTACCATGGCATCCTTGTAGTCAGACATCAGCTGATGTCTCTAACTGAGAATATACCAAGCTTCTCTAAACCAGCATCTCATTGTTACTTGTTCAGTTTCTTTATTACAGCATTCTATCTTGTGATAGCTTATGACTTGGTTAGCTACTTATGCTTAATGTAAGCGGGGCAATAGTCCCGCTCTTGTGGGGAACTTTCCTGGCTTCTGCACTACCCCGGTGAAGTGGGCTAGCGAAAGGATCTGAGTCCTCGCTCCCACTTCCTTTACCCAGTGGCCTCCCTGCCCTTGAGGACTCCCCTTCCACTCTCCTGTCTGGCAGAGTCCTCGTAACCCCAACAAGTCTGGGCCCAGGATTCTTGGGGGGGCTCGACCCCCAACCCTGCTGTGGTCACCTAGGACAGGGGCTAGGGTGTCCCCACTCCGGGGTACTCTCTTTGCACTGGGCACTTTTCTGACCCACTGACCATTACATACAAGTTAAAGTGAATGCAAGTTATTTAATCAACTATTAATTTTAAAAAGAATAAGGAAAAATGACAAAGGTTAAAGGAAACACATCAACCCGCTCTTGGCAGGGAACATCACAAACAGTGTCTCTGGAATGTCAGAGCAATTCACAGTCTGTTCCTTGTAAGTCCCAGTCCTTCTTCTCAGGCCCTGGCTGTGCTGCAGGGATGCTGTGGGTTGGACACTTGCTCTGGTGGTGGTCACATGCTCTTAGGCTCTAAGTGGTAGGAACCTTCTTCCCAGTGTCGCCCCCGCCCTGTCGGGATTATGATCCAAGCCTTTGCCTGCAGAGCCTCTTGGCTGAGGCGTCTTCCTGTGCTGGGCTCTGCCCAGGGTCCCCCTCTCCCCAGCTGCTCACTGCACCCAGCTCCAGACTGCTCCAGCCCCAGCTCCACCACTCTGTCTCAGCACTGCTGTTGCTGCTCTGCCTCCAGCTCCCTGGGCTGCTTCTTTGGCCCCTCTGCCTCTGGTTGCTACAGCTCTGCTCCCAGGACAGGTCTGCTCTGCAGGCTGCTTCTGTGACTCTGCTCCCAGCACTGACCTGCTTCCTGGGCTGCTTTTCTGGCCCCTCTGGCTCAGGTTGCTGCAGCTCTGCTCCCAGGGCAAGTCTGCTCTCTCTGGGCTGTGCCTCTAGCTTTGGGGCTGCAGCTCTGCTCCCAGGACAGGGTCTGATCTCTCTGGGCTGCTTTTCTGATCCCTCTGGATCTGGCCCAGCTCTGCTCCCCAGCTTAGCTTGGGCCCCTGCTTTCTTCTTAGCTCGGCCTCACTCTGTCTGACCCAGGCAATTCCAGCTCACACGGAGGACAGGACCTCCCTGGCCTCCTGACTCCCTGACTAGCCTGCTCGCCCTGTCATTCAGGCTGACCTGGAGCACTGGCCTCTCCCCATTGTTCCTGGGGGAGTCATTGTCAGTCTCAGGGTCCTGATTCCGCATCGACCCTTCCCCCTTTTTAGTACTGGGAGCTAGCCAACCAAAACACCCCCACTGAATATTAGTAAGGGGGCAACAGTCCCCTTACATTAAGGCTTTTTGGGCCTCAGTCCTTAATTAGTTTGGCCAATTTAATTAGCTGTTGTCTTACGGGCCACGAGGCTTGTAGAATCATTGCATTATTGACTTATTCCTATATTTCACCTAGCCAAATACAGGCTACACCCACCTCCTGCCTGACCCCATGCCGTCCAAATTTCAGAGAGTGGCATGGTTAACTGAATCCTGAATGGTGCTGCACCCCACGCATCTGGTTGCAATGTCACTCACTCAAATCTGTCGTAGCCACCCTTCCATCATGGCTGCAGGGCAGCTGGGCCAAACTTGGTGTGCAGGATCACAGCACCACTCAAGTTTGGCCTGGCCAAAATGTGGTTGGGCCATAACTCGGGTGATCCCATCCCCCACTGGCTATGCTTGGGTCTTTCCTATACCCAGGGCAGCTTTCCAGTTTTCAATGTGATTTGGTAGCAAAAAAAGCTACGCAAAGAGCATCACAGGACAAGTATATATAGATCTGCTGCAACTGCATTGGGAATACTGTTTCATTCTGGGCCCCTCTTTTCTATAAAGAGGACAACAATTTGAAAGGAATTCAGAGAAGAGCAGCAGAAATGGTTAGGTAGCTGGTACACTTGTGTGTAAAGATTAAATGAGTTACATATGCATAGCTTAGCTAAATAACAGCGAAGGGGATATATATGATAACATTCTACAAATATTTTAAGACAAACACCAAGGAGGGAGAGGAATTATTTAGCATAATAAAATGGGTTATAATGAGAATTAAGGAAATTAAAAAGGGGAAACTCCCAGGATGTTTGACTTACCATTCAGCCAATGAGGTCTAGTAGCCAATTCAATATATTTCCCAACTGGACTAGATAAAATGCTATCAATTGTACAACTGGGGACAATTCTGTTTTTTAGAAAATGTGCAGCTATTCTGCCTGAGACTGTTTTCAGTGAATGCTGCAAGACTTTTGCAAAAGACACTGGAATAGCTGATGAGAGGGAACTACAGCAGTAACATAGACACAGACATAGACAACATATAAATTTTGCAACCGTTACTCACATTGTGGGACTACTTACATACTTGGGTACTGCTCCTTGTGCCCAGGGGGTGGGGTGGCAGAATTAGGCCCACAGTAAGCAAAAACTAATTAACACTGGTGTCATAAAATCCACCTCAGATTCTACTACAGACACCTATGTAAACCTTAATTACTGCATATAACACTCCCATGCAATGGGGTTGGGCATCCTGGAAATATCTAGAATAGATGTAAAAAAACAGATGCACATGTGGGTCATATCCTCATCTGGTGCAATTTGGCATAGCTCTATTGTAAGAGTGGGATTTATGCCAGTTTACACCATCTGAGGAGTTGCCCATGAAGCCTATGATTCCATGAGTTGTTCACTCACCTATTTCAAAATACAAGACTTACTCAAGGTCTACTCAATACTCTTTCAGCCATATTTTCATACAAGTTTTCTTTAATGTGCAGGGTAAATAGTAGATCATGATGACTTGTCTTTTTAGAGTTTCATTACAACTTTGACTGCAGTGGCTGGTAAATCTATTTTCAGCCACATCGTTGGCTTTTCTGTTGGTGGAGCCATGCACTATGATAAGATGCCCACAGCCAGTACAGAATTGGACATTGATAAGTCATTAATTTATCACCAGCCAACTATACAATGCCCATTGGGCACTGGGTGAAAGTTCAATGGCCACTCATTGCTGGAGCAACTCTTTGGGGTGACCATAAGAATAAAGCTATATGATCGCCAACTTTTTCATCATTTCTTGGCTAGTTCACTTCAAATAAAGCACAGAAATCAATGTTCAGTCTTTTCAACTGCCTGATGAGGAGGATGGCTTTAGCTTTTGTGGACACTATTTAAATGTTCCAAAATAAATTTTACATTTGCCATCAGGACAGTGGAATGGCCTTGTTATAAGGTTTTATTGGTTGGTTTCACCTTAGTGGCTGAGAAACGCATGGCTGTTTCAGCTACAAGGACAATTGACTAAACTGTTGCAGGTGGGCAGCTTCAGTAAAATCACCATCACGGTGCAAACATACTGAACCTGGAGGTGAGTTTAATGTCCACTTAGAAAAAGATAATGACAACTGGGCACAAATGCTTGATGTTTAGTATTGGGCAGAAGAACAGGAACAGGCTGGAATGTGCAGCTGTCAATGACATCATTATAGCTGACTTGCTCTAAGGTAACCAATTGTGCATTCCCAGAATACAAGACATGCCTGTCCTGCTCCTCTCCACACACAAGCATCACCCCCACTTCCGCCTCCACTGGCTTCTCCTGCATACACAGTCTCCTCCTCTTATTTTCATCAGACAACTCATGTCCAGCCCTAAGTCCCTACTGGACAGGGACAGTGCTTTGCAAAACTAGGACTGTCTGGCTTTCAGCTGGACAAATATCCTCCCTATGCTATTCTGTCACCTGAAGATTCACCAACAGACCTGGTACAGCCCAAATGGTTTCACTAGAACAGTTATTAATTATGTCCTCATTAACAATCATTCATGGTCAACAGCCATAGAAGTTCAAGTTCATAGAGGTGGTGACCTTGACACTGATCATCAGCTTCTGCTGATTCAAGGACATCTCTAGCTTCAAACAGAGAGTTAATGGGCCAAAAATTAGACCAATGCAACCAAAAGCTCTTACTACAAGGAAGCTATCTGGCAGCTTTGTCTACTGAACTGCTTAAGCCTATTGACACATTATAAACTGATGTTTCATTTCCTCCCTCTTCTGATGAGGAATTGAATTGTTTTAAGTCATCAGTGTCGACTACTGCAAGTTCAGTGCTGCGGCCCCAGACCCTCAAATATCATCTGTGGATCAGTGAGAAGATGCCCATTGCAGTTGGAGCTAAGAGGAAAAAACAGGTGATGATCTGAATCTTCAAGGACACCTTTGTCAAGAGCAAAAGCAAAGACTGAAGGGGGTTGACTTTGGGACTGTCATCCAGTCATTGGGTAATATAGATAAGGAATCTTGGTGGTAGACTCAAGCAGCCAACTTAGAACAGGTTGCCACCTGGCACAAGCACTTCATCCTCTTTTTAGCTTTTGCAGTGTTTGTGGGGGAAGGAGGCACCAGATTTTCTAGTAAAGAATAGGAATGGCAGCATCAGTTACAATCTGCAAGATCAGTTGCATCAATAGGAAAACCATTTCAAGACATTTCTCACTTGTCTTCCATCCACATTCCCTCTACAAATGAGATGGGGAAGGAAGTTCCAATAGAGTCACCTTCCTTCAACCAGGAAGAGACATGGATCACAGTCCGTTACCTGAAGCCTGGGAAGGCACTAGAGGTTTGTAACATTACCAATGTTCCCTTTAATTTTTGACAGGCCGTGTGCACAAAAAATTTCTTCTGTGCAAATTTTTGAAGCAGAGTTCAAATTTGTGTGCCATGAGGCAAATGCACCCAAGCAAGTAAAATGCTTATACATTTTAAAAGTTTTAATTTTCAATTTGCGATAATAATAGTTTTACACCATGTTATTTTATAAATGTCATTTTTATATACTTAGAAAAAGGAAATTTAACCATTCTTCATGAAGCAGAAGTTAGTTTTAAGCATTACGCTTTATGATCTTTTTCATAGACAATCATGAGCATATATCAAGCATATTAATTATGATCATTATCAGTCCATAGGCTTCTGCCCATTGGTGTCCACTTTCACCTCTCATTCTATATGCATGTCTGAAAAGATTTTGATAAACACATAATAAAGACAATTTAATAAGTATGCCATTATGTCAATTTATATGGGTTTTCAGATAGAGACATCATAAGTTTAAAAAAAGAAAAACAAGAGTTTGTGTTTTAAATTTAAAATTTTCCTAAAAAATATCAATAAATGATCAGTCAAGAATAAGATATATAATTACAAATGCATTTTAATTTCCTTATTGGTCAAAATGTCAAAGACTGCTAAACTAACCTTACTGTTTTTCCCTGCAATCTTTTTCATTTGCCCGTTCAATATAAACTCTGTCAGATCTATCAGTCCTCCATCCAGCTGCTAACTCTTAATACACATCAGCATGTCCAAATGATCTACTTGTAAACGATTCCATAGTTTGCTTTTTAGAGTGTTCATTAAGCTAAAGCCACACTCACAGTCTGCACTTGATGCTAGGAATGCTCCTTCAATATCCATCAACTTTGCAAGATCCTGAAACTGTTCGTTCTGGTGAGCAAATGTCACCATATCCGGGAAACTTAAAACCAATTGGCTTTTGATTCTTTCAGCTACTGAAAACTTGAAGTCATTGTACTGACTGACTATAACAATCTCTTCAGCAAAAAAGTCTTTGTATTTTGAAAATAGGGATTTGACCTGATGAATTCCAAAATTGAAGTCACAATTAACTATTGCTGCACAATCAAAAGAGGACCACTCCTGGACTTCATCCTCTGGAAACCTGTCTGCCAAATGTGCACATAAGATGTTTATGAAAGTTATTATGGAACTGGTATCAATTTCATTATTTTCTTGACATGCATCTGACGAAGTGGGTATTCACCCATAAAAGCTTATGCTCCAATACGTCTGTTAGTCTATAAGGTGCCACAGGACTCTTTGCCGCTTTTACAGATCCAGACTAACACGGCTACCCCTCTGATTGATTATTTTCTTGAGAGCTCATATCTAAGAAAGCCTTAACTTTGTCACTCCATTAAACTGAATGTCCAAGGTACTGTCTTCTGAACTTGTTCAATTTACCTCATGCAAGGTTAAATGCTTCAAGAGGTGTAACGCTCCGTTTCTGGAGCAGGGTGGATAGTGAAGCCAGCTCCTACAAAACAGCATTCAAAACTTCTAATGTTGTTCGGTATTCCATGGTATTCAGCTTCTTGTGGCAGTATTTAGAAACTGGATCAGTATCTTTGTCTTGCTCAAACTATTCCAGAAGAGGATTATAGTTGCAAATAATTGCTCAAAATGCAAACTGCCTAGATAACCAGAGCACTTCATTGAGTGGCCTGAAAGCCACTGACTCACATTCAGAAACATCCACTATTTTCTGAAATTTGGGTTTTCTCCCAGATGACCGACAGCACCATGTAGACAGTTCTCATTAAGGTTTCGATGTCTCTTATCAGCTTGACCTCTTTCCATGCATCGGAAATCCCCAAGTCTTCCCGGTGTGCAACGCAATGTTGGTGGACTAAGTGTGGAATATCATGTTTCATCTGAGCCGCCATGTCACTGAGTTTGCCCAACATCACGGAGGCACCATCAGATGTGAACATCACCACTTTCATTAGATCAAGTTGGTGCTTTTTATAAAACTCTTTGATTGCAGACACCATTGAAACAGCATCACATTCTTGCAATCGTAATAGTCCACCAAACGAAGTTTTATATTCTGCAGAATTTATGGATCTATATTAGAGTATCAAGTATCTGTTAATAGATATATCAGTCCTTTCAGCAACAGCTAGAGTATGAAACATTGCTGATGCTATTTCATGCATGAGGTCCTTTTGGACAACGCAGTTGGTAATTTCAAGAAATTCAAAAGCATAATTTTTACTTCTCCAGCTTGCTGGTATCTGCACATACTTTTCCATACGGTCATTAATATCCTGAACAGAAAGCACTGAGCTGTTTATTTTAACAGCCAACAACACACTGCCCATAAGTACCTTGATTTCTTCTGGGGTTGAGCACTTGCATTCAAGATTAATTTGCCTCCTCTGCTTTTCAGCTGGACTTTCAAGAATCATGCTAAGCAATCCGCTCTGTAAGGAAGGGTTTTTGTTTCTAAGTCTTGTTACACCATCTATATGAGACTTACTTGACAGATGACGCTTTAAGAAATCCAACTTCCACATTCTTCCTGTTGAAAATTCTCCCTAAGCTCTGGCATCTCGACAATATACACAAAGCACTCCGTTGTGCTCATCATATGTGAATATTTCACAAAGTTTAACAAGCATTACACTATGTGACTTCGGTGTAACCATCTCTATAGTCTCATCCAGCCATCCAGATTTAAATGAAGTAGCTGTTCTTTTACACTTTAGACCTCTAGACAGTGACATTTTGGGATTGATTTTTTTACCAGATTGGTTTATTTAAAATTAATACTTTTATTATATGGCTACTATTTCAATGCACTTAACAGCATGACTCAACAAAAGGGAAAAGGGGAGATCATTCAGATCAGGATACCGGAAGTTTGTGCATAGCTCCGATCACGTCCATGCATCTGCTGCAAAAAAACCATGGGAAAATGGTAAAACATCATGAGTAAATGTATGAAGTCTAATGCCTTTGAAAGATTTCAGTCACGAAAACAACACTTACCTTTGTTCATTTCTGGGAAATCTTTGCCGTTCCTTAGCAACTATGGCCAGGCATTTTGACTTATTCGTACGTACTTGAGTTTGTACACAGCCAAATGAACAGACTACAAGGAGATGTGTGGATCCCAACCATCCCGATGTGATCAACGTTCCACGTTCGAAATGCTGGCAGGGAGGGGTATGATTCATTGCTCTCCTGTCCCTTTCCCACCCCTTGCCAGCTAGTAGAATCTGGCTGTGTTGATAAATGGAGGGCGAACAATGTCAAAAGTCGCCCGTAAATGATATTTCGGCCTGGCTCCTACGTATCATTTCAGTTTTTGTGAGCGCGATGTTTCGCCATGTGTGCGGGGTTTAGGGTCTGTGTGTGCATGCACACGCACACAGCTTAGAGGGAACAGTGAACATCACCCCTAAACTGCTGAAGACAGGTGAGATTATTGTTGTTCTCTCTGCACTGCAGTGATTCAGCCAAAAAACTGAACTCTTCCTGTAAATTATTGGGTACCTGCAAATTCAAAGGTATTTGTATGGGAATATCAGACCTTCTGATTGACTGCACAGGCTTTTCCAGACCATCTGGCACACTAATATTGTCTGTGATGACTGAAAGAAGGACCTCTGTCCAAAAAGAGTGATAAGGCTGAATGTTGCAACTACAGAGATGTTATGCTGTTGTCTTTGCTTCCATGTTAATATCTCAATTCAACAATGCACTTCATGGGAAAGGCCAGAATACTCAGTGCAGCTTTAGACCTGGACATCCCACTGTTGGCCAGATCTTTATCTTGAGACATCTTTTTGAGAAGATGTCTGAATGTAACTAGCTGTGTGCAGCCTTCTTATAAACTTCCATCATAATTTGATTCAGTCCATCACACATTTTTAGGATCTGATGAAATGATTCAGTGTCTCTGGGAAGATAATGTCATTGATAGAAGAGCCGTATACTGCAATAGAAAACCAAGTTTAAGTCAATGGCAGATGCAGAGCCTGGTTTCCTATCTCCATGGGAGTTTGGCACAGCTGTGTTCTGTCACATTGTTCAATATCAGCACTGATAGAGAAGTTTGTGGAGACAGTTGGTGGTATGTTGAATTGAATACCAATCTGCTTTGAGAGCTCTAATGTGTTGATGACATTATTTGTTGGCTAAGTTGTGAATTTCTGCAGCTAATGGCCAATCTGGTCTGGAAAGAATCTGCATGCCTTGGTCAGGTTATTAGGCCAGTGAAAACTAAATCCATCAAGCAGCCACCAGCTCCAGATTAGAAACAGTTTAGTGTTAATCTCTCCAGATGGGGCACTGAGCTTATGGTAACTCTCAAATACTTGGGCAGCATCATAGACAGTGCTGAAAGATGCTTAAAATATGTGGACACTTGTATAGCAGAAGTTGCTACCATGCTTCAGGCCTTTCAAAGGCTCTGCAGGGACATTGTGACATCAAGCTTGAAACAAAGCTGTGGATGTATAAAATATCTGTTGTACAGAAGTGAAATTTGCGTGCTGAGGAAGGCTGAAGAACACCAGATTGTAGCTTTCAGTTCTCATTTTTTGGGCATTTTTTGTCATTTTCCCCCCTCCATATTAAGTGGCAGGACATAATGAAAAAAAAGGATATTCAAAGGTGAACCGAGCAACCACCTCATTCAGCACTATTTCAGTTTTGTTAGCTTTTTTGGTAGGGAGGTATTAGTAAAATGGAAAACCAACCAATTACAAAGTGTGGTTACCAAGGAATGCTACTATATGGCCAGCAATCACGTGGACACCAAAAGCTTCAGTGGTGCAGTAAAATTGCCAGTGGCGGCACCTTGAGGACCTAGTCAGAGATCAATTTTGATGGTGGTCATTCTGAAAGTAGGCCACATCCCTTTGCGATTTGCCTGGATGATGATTTTGATAACACTTTTCCCTGATTGTGTCTATTTCATGAAGGTAATTGGTTTTGTAGATAATAAAAAAAATGTTTCTTTCAAAGATGAAGGGAGCAGAATGAAGTAGTGGAGTTGTAGGATGGTTACATATTGTTAGGGAAAAGGTACTAATGCAGTTTTGCTATAAATACTTGATATTAAAATTTCCTTAGAAAGGGTTAAGCATGGAAGGACAACAATCAGAACAATCCCATCCAAATAGTTACAACAACCACATCTGCAAACAGAGTTAAGTCCAAACCAGTAATAAATATACTTGGTGCTTTAGAAGGGCCAGTTTAACAAAGCTGAAAACATTTGAGCCAAATCAGTTGCAAAGAAGAATTTTATCAGAAAAATGTGAAATTGTTTAAAAACACTTTACAAGATGCCTCAATCCCACAACTGAGTAAGAAATCTGTACTGGCTTAAAAAAAATATCCAAACCCTGGGATAGAGGGACAATAAAGGCAGTTATAAAAACAGTATATAACAAATGGAAGAAAGGAGAAGTTGATAATGATGAAAATAAGTTGTAAAATAGGAACTGTAGAAATTAATAAGAGAAGCAAAGGAACACAGAAGGAGAAATCTATGGCCAGCAGAATTAAGGACAATAAGGAGTTTAAGTATATTATGAAGAAAAGGAATCCTAACAATGGTATTGGTCCATTACTAGATAGAAATGTTAGCATTATCAATTATAATGCTGAAAAGGCAGAAGTGTTCAATAAATATTTCAGTTCTGTATTTTTTGGGGGGGGAAATAGCATGACTACAACACACTTTCCATTCCACTCATATTTTGGGAGGATCTTTTATAGTAGCTACAAACGTTAGACATTTTAAATTTGTCAGGTCTTCATAACTCTCAACCAAGAGTTTTTAAAGACCTGGTTGAGGAGCTTGCTGCACCATTAATGCTGATTTTTCAAAAAAATCTCCAAACACTGGGGAAATTCCAGAAGACTGGAAGACTGCTAACATTGTGCCAATATTTAAAAAGGGGAAATGGGATGACACAAATAATTACAGGTCTATCAGTCTGACTTAGACCTGGGCAAGGTAATGGAGTGATTGATTAATAAAGAATTTAAAGGAAGGTATTATAATTAGTGCCAATCAACATGCTTTTCTAAATGAGATAAGTGTAATGGAAGCAGCACTTCCTCATGCTTCATCTGGGGAATTAGCTTGCCACTGTCTAGCAGTCACTCAGCCTTGCCACAGTCACTTGTTCTGCAGCCCCCATCTTGCTGGTCACGAGCTGTAGTACCTCTCCTTCATGGCTTAGCCCTCTAGCCAAGTGCTAATCATTCTCCCCTTCCCGGGTCTTACAAGAGTCTCTCTCCACACAGTTTCAGGCAGTCTCCATATTCACTGCACTGACCATGCTGCTACCACAGTGGCTTGTAGGGGAGCCCAGGTCTGCCCTCTCCGCTGGGTTCCAATTCAGGGGCCCTCGAACCAGCAGTTCAGATCTGTTCTCTTAGCCCTTTCTTCTCCTTCCCTGGACTGCTTCCTAGGGACTCCTTCCCTGGACTTCTATTACAGGCTTCTACTCCCTCCCCCCACCCCCGGGTGTATCAGGCAGCAAGACTGCAGCCTCCTCACTGCAGCTGTCTCTCTATTGCCAGCTCCCTGGCTTGATAGAAGCCCTGGTTGTTTCTGCCCAGGTGAGCTTTATCTTCAGTTAAAGCTCATTCATCCTACCTCCCCTCCAGGTACAGCTTAGGGCTAACTGGCCTCCCTTGCTTCTATTCACCCTTCCATGGTTAGCATGAGAGGAGTGCCTGTCATGGGGTAGATGCATCTCATCATGGGGTGTCATGTTATGTGTGACAAATAAGGGGTTACAGCTTAAGTAGCTAGAGAAGATGTGGCTATCCTAGTTTATAAATCAGGGTAGCCTGTCCTAGCAGCCAGAGTCCTTGGAACTGCCCTTGTTCTCAGGGCAATTTGGCTTAGCAGCCAGAGTCCCGGGGGTTGCCCAGGCTCTCAGGAAGCATGGCTTAATGGCCAGAGTCCTTGAGCAGCACCCACACCCTACAGTGGCTGTAGGGCAGGGTAGGGGGATCTAGGCCCACCCTTTTCTACTGGGTTCTGACTCAGGGCCTATGAAACTGATAGTCCGTGGTTTGGCTTGGTTTCCTATTTTAACAGTGATGTTCCCTGGGTCGCTTCCTACTCTTGGTTCCTGTTCTGTCAATTCTCCTGGGGTTTCAGCCTTCTGGCTCACTCTCATCTTCCAGGGTCAGTGTGGGTTCTGGTGCAGATCCCACTGGCTTGGCCTCTATGATCTGTGACACCAGCAACTCCCTGACAGGTGCCTGCAGTTTGCATCTGCTCTGCTTCTCCACCAGCCCAAACTGAGTTGGGCCACTCCCTTTTATATCCTGTCTCCAGGTTGTGCATGCCCAGTAGGACCGAGGGGTGTGTGGCCTCTTGCATAATGTACAGTTAACCTCAGCTGGGTCAGTGTGGGGTAGATACACCCAGTCACAGTGCTCCATTACAACAAGATTCATAAAGGTAATAATATTGATGAAAATATACTTAGACATCTGAAATGTATTTGACTTGGTATTGCCTGACATTTTGATTAAAAAAAATACTAGAACAGTAGAAAGGTAATATGGCACATTATTAAATGGATTAAAAACTATCTAACTGACAGGTCTCAAAACATAACTGTAAACGGGGAATCATCGAGCAGGTGTGTTTGGTTCTGCAGGGATTGGTTCAAGGCACTATGCTATAACTTTTTTTATCAGTGACTTGGAAGAAAACATAAAATTGTCACTGACAAAGTTTGCAGATGACACAAAAATTGGGCAGAGTAAATAATGAAAAGGACAGGTCACTGATTCAGAGCAATCTGAATCACTTGGCAAACTGGGCACAAACAAGCAATATGCATTTTAATACAGCTAAATGTAAATGTACACATCTGGGAACAAAGAATGTAAGCGTGACACGATGGGGACCTCTGTCTTGGGAAGCAGTGATGCTGAAAAAGATTTTGAGGGTGTCATAAATATAAAGGGAAGGGTAAACACCTTTAAAATCCCTCCTGGTCAGAGGAAAAATCCTTTCACCTGTAAAGAGTTAAGCTAAAGGTAACCTCGCTGGCACCTGACCAAAATGACCAATGAGGAGACAAGATACTTTCAAAAACTGGGAGGAGGGAGAAAAACAAAGGGTCTGTGTCTGTCTGTGTGATGCTTTTGCCGGGGACAGAACAGGAATGGAGTCTTAGAACTTAGTAAGTAATCTAGCTAGATATGCGTTAGATTATGATTTCTTTAAATGGCTGAGAAATTAAGTTGTGTGAATAGAATGAATATTCCTGTCTGTGTGTCTTTTTGTAACTTAAGGTTTTGCCTAGAGGGATTCTCTATGTTTTGAATCTAATTACCCTGTAAGGTATTTACCATCCTGATTTTACAGAGGTGATTCTTTTTACTGTTTCTTCTATTAAAATGTTTGTTTTCAAGAAGTGAATGCTTTTTTCATTGTTCTAAGATCCAAGGGTTTGGGTCTGTGCTCACCTATGCAAATTGGTGAGGATTTTTACCAAACTTTCCCCAGGAAGTGGGGTGCAAGGGTTGGGAGGATTTTGTGGGGAAACATGTTTCCAAACAACATTTTCTCAATAAACCCAGATAAATGTTTGGTGGTGGCAGTGGAAGTCCAAGGGCAAAGGATAAAATAGTTTGTACCTTGGAGAAGTTTTAACCTAAGCTGGTAAAAGTAAGCTTAGGAGGTTTTCATGCAGGTCCCCACATCTGTACCCTAGAGTTCAGAGTGGGGAAGGAACCTTGACATGGTGGCAGAGCGGTGGGATTAACTTGAAATCCTTTTGAGATCAATTTGAGATTTTTTGAACCAGAAACACAGATTTTAAAAGGAAATTTTTAAAATCCTTTGGGCTTCTAGAAAGCAGGTCTCCAACTGACAATAGTTGGAAGCTTTTAGTTTTTTTTTTGTTTTTTTTGTTTTTTGCTTTGCTTTGGGGCCAGAGCAGAGACAAAAGGGAATTGCAGTTTTCTCTACCTAAAGGCAAAGTAGTTAACCTCCTGTAGGGAAATTCACAAGTCTTCACAGACCTGAAGTTGTTTTTTTTTCCTAAGAGCAACTAGAGGGGTTTTCTACCTATTTGCCTGGAGACAAAGTTGTTAAGGTTTTGTTTGTTTGTTTGTTTGTTTTTTTGATTTTGCTGTAGGCTGACAATCACTATCAGAGAATATAGGTATCCTACTTCAGCACAGCAAAATTTTACAAGCCAAGTTTTGTTTGTTTTATTTCTAACCCTCGGGTGTAAAGTTAGTTAAAAACAGAGAGGTAAAGATGACAGACACCAAGGCACTACACAAATTGGAGTTAGCCAAACTGGAGGCAGTGAAAGAAGCCGAAAAAGCCCTAGAAGCTGCTCACAGGAGAGAAATGGAGGCAAAGAACAAAGAAAGGGAGGCAGCAAAAGAGGCAGAACACCACCAAGCGGCTGCTCACAGGAGAGCTATGGAAGCAAGGGACAAAGAACTGGAGAAGGAAAAAGAGAGGAAGCATGAACTGGAGATGGAGAAGGCAAGGGCTCAGCAGAATATACCAACAAACCCTAGCAATCCTTCTCCAGGTACCACTTCCCATCCCAGAAAGTTCCCCACCTACAAGGCAGGCCATGATACCGAGGCCTTCTTAGAAAACTTTGAAAGGGCCTGCCTTGGGTACAGCATCGCTACAGACCAATACATGGTAGAGCTGAGGCCGCAGCTCAGTGGACGCTTAGCTGAGGTGGCGGCTGAAATGCCTAAAGAACACATGAACCAGTATGAACTGTTTAAAACCAAGACAAGAGTCAGAATGGGGCTAACACCCAAGCATTCCCTTCGGTGATTCAGAGCCCTAAGGTGGAAACCAGACGTGTCATTTACTCAGCATGCCTACCACATTGTGAAACATTGGGATGCCTGGATATCAGGGGCAAGTGTTGAATCTCCAATAGATTTGCCCTTCCTAATGCAAATGGAACATTTCTTAGAGGGTGTTCCTGAGGAAATAGAAAGATACATCCTAGATGGGAAACCCAAAACTGTAATCGAGGCGGGGGAGATTGGAGCCAAATGGGTGGAGGTGGCAGAGAGGAAAAAATCTGGTCACAGTTGGAGCGGATATCAGAAGGGACAACCTCAGACCACACCCTATTACCGGGGGCCATCCAAGGCCCAACCTACCGCTCAAGGAACCTCCAGCCACCTTATCGTCTCGTCACACCGTTCTCCAGCAACCCACCTCGCCCCAGTGACCTGTCAGCTGGACGATGTTTTAAACGTAACGAGCCGGGGCATGTAAAGGCCAACTGCCCCAAGAACCCCAACAGATTACAGTTCATTGCACCGGAATCACACCAAAGATCCACAGGCCCAGATACCTCCCAGATACCCTTGGAGCGGAGGGAAACTGTGAGTGTGGGTGGGAAGAAGGTCACCGCGTGGAGGGACACCAGAGCACAAGTGTCAGCTATCCATGCTTCTTTAGTGGACCCCAATTTAATCAACCCAGAGATGCAAGTGACGATTCAACCTTTCAAGTCCAACTCTTTCAATTTGCCTACAGCCAAGTTGCCTGTCCAGTACCAGGGCTGGTCAGGAACGTGGACTTTTGCAGTCTATGATGATTATCCCATCCCCATGCTGTTGGGGGAAGACTTGGCCAATCATGTGAAGCGGGCCAAGAGGGTGGGAATGGTCACCCGCAGCCAGACTAAACCTGCCGTGACGCCTAGCTCTGTTCCGGAAACTTCTATCAGGACCCAGTCAGAGGTGATGGACCCGGACCCCAGGCCAATGTCTGCAACAGCAGTAGGTGTTTTTAAAGGTGTTTACCCTTCCCTTTATATTTATGACAGGGGGTGTTAGGATATAGATATTCAGGCCTGTCTGCAAAGGCCTGTACTTTAAGAATTTAGGTGTATTCTTATCACGTGGCTAGTTCTAGAGGTATAAAAGAGAGAATCAAAATCACTGTCTGCTGGTGTAAGGGCCTTCTCTTACTGTGACAGTCTGAGGCCCTGTGCTTAGGCTAAGGCCTTTGGCTAAGCAGCAGAGGCAGCCATAAGCCAGGAAGTGAACAGTCACATCCTCACATTCCAAACTAGTCACATTGAAAGAAGGTGCTATTGGGCTGTTAGGAATACAATCCTGTCCTGAATACAATCCTGTCCTGATAATGCCTATCACCTCCAGAGAAAGGGAATTGCCTAGAAAATGTAAAAGGAAACAGCATCCTGTCTGGCAAGAACTCACTTATCAATACTGGGATGTGAAATCCTCACTTCTGTATTGTTTTGTCATTATAGTTCCCACTTTGTTATTGTTTGTCTGTATAATCTCTGTCTGGTTCTGTGATTGTTCCTGTCTGCTGCATAATTAATTTTGCTGGGTGTAAACTAATTAAGGTGGAGGGATATAATTGGTTACATAATCATGTTACAGTATGTTAGGATTGGTTAGTTAAATTTCAGGAAAATGGTTGGTTAAGGTATAGCTAAGCAGAACTCAAGTTTTACTATATAATCTGTAGTCAATGAGGAAGTGAGTGGGCGTGGGTGGGAGGGGGTGAGTGGGTGTGGGGGAGATGGGAACAGGGAATGGGGGTAAGGAAATTGGAATCATGTTTTGCTAAATGGGGAGATGGGAACAGGGAATGGGAGTGGGGAAACTGGAATCCTGTTTGGCTAAAGGGAGAAATGGGAACAGGGACACAGGTGTAAGTCTCTGTGGTGTCAGAGCTGGGAAGGAGGATACTAAGGAAAAAGGAACTTGTATTTAAGCTTGCTGGAAGTTCACCCCAATAAACATCGAATTGTTTGCACCTTCGGACTTCGGGTATTGTTGCTCTCTGTTCATGCGAGAAGGACCAGGGAAGTGGGAGAGTGAAGGAATAAGCCCCCTAACAGGGGGGATGGTGGATATTAAGCTGCACATGAGCACACAGTATAATGCTGTAGCCAAAAGGGCTAATGAGATCCTTGGATGCATAAATAGGGGAATCTTGAGTAGGAGTAGAAAGATTATTTTACCTCTTTGGCACTGGCATGAGTGCTGCTGGAATGGTGTGTCCAGTTCTGGTGTCCACAATTCAAGAACAATGTTATTAAATTGGAGAGGATTTTGAGAAAAGCCACAAGAATGAGCAGATGATTAGTAAACCTGCCTTACAATGATTGTGATCCTTTAAGTTTATCTATTTAGTTTATCAAAGAGCAGGTTAAGGGGTACATGGGCAACAAATATTTAAGAATGGGTCTTCAATCTAGAAGAGAAATCTAGTGGCAGGAAGCTGAAACTACATAAATTTAGACTGCAAATAAGTTATAAATTTTTGACAGTGAGGGTAATTAACTACTTGGACATTTTAGCAGCGGTCATGGTGTATTCTCCATCACTGACAATTTTAAAAATCAAGATTGGATGTTTTTTCTAAAATATATGCTCTAGCAATTATTTTGGGAAAATTCTATAGCCAGCGCTTATCCAAGAGATCAGACTAGATTATTAAAATGGTCCTTTCTGACCTTGGAATCTGTGAATCCAGATAGTTATTAAGGAAATTCTGGGGAGGTGGGGTGTGTGTCTCATTTGTCTGGATGGGGATTTAAAGAAGGATCAGCTGTAGTAGATACTGAGTGCAGTCTAACCTGTCTAAGGGTCTTTTGCATTGCATAGTACTTGCACAAAAGGAGAGTTAATGCTCAGGCCTGCCTGAATTAGTTCATGCTTAATTTTTGGAACACATGCTCTGTGTGGCCAAAGTGACAAGCACCAGGCAAAAATAGGAAAAAAGAACAGGCAGTGTGCTAAAAGTAAAGAGATTAAAAACAAGGGAAATGGAGAGACATTTTTCTATATAATGGGGCTTGACCAAGTGGTGTTTTAAATGGTGTGTCTAGAAATGTAATTGTCTGTATGCACTTTTGCAGACTTATTGAAGATAAACAGTACTTCTGTACAACTTGTAAGTGAATAAATTACACTAGGAATAACCCTGAGCTTTGTCACCAATTCACCATTTCTCTTCCATCCAGAAATCAACCCACTTGCAAAGCCCACAAATCTGCTTCCACCTGGCACAGAGGCTACCATTTCATGAGATCTCAGTGATTTAATTCATTCTTTATATATCTGGGAGACAGCATTTGACTGCTGAACACATATTCAATCTAATTCTCCTTTGCTTTGCTTGCAATTTAATTGACAGAAGGCTGTGAGGAAGAAAAGTTTTGTATGAAGGCGGTTGTATCCTAATGAAGCTTGTGAGTTTGGTGCAATGAAGCTGAAAAAGAGTGCATTCAGATATGAAGAGATGAAAATAAAGTATTAAGATTTTAAGTTTTCAAGCTGCCTCAGAAAAAGATAATGTTCTGTCATCAAACACCACAGGCAAATGGCCATGGTTATTTCCAAGTCTCAGTGGAAAAACGATTGACTGCAGGAACTCTGCAGTCTTTTCACTATGTGGACTAGTTCACAAGAGAAATGTCTTCTTGTGATTCTCCTTCCCTTCTCAATACCCAGCCTTCATCATTGCATGGGTCTAAAAATATTTCATACTATGGACCACAGAGAAGGGTTCATACCCCAGCTTGAGAATCTCAGATCTAGTGAAATATAATGAAGTTGGCCTGTTCAATATCTGGTAGTTTATCATCCCCATTGTATAGATGGAAATGTTGAGGCACACAGTTAGTGATGGGCTGAAACTAATGACACAAAGGTTTGCATTTATTATCATTATGAGAGTGTCAATAGTTAAGGTTGCACTTAAAGTATGTTTGAATTTAGTCTCAAAATTATGCAAAACTCTTGAGAGGACAAATGAACTTTTATGGAAAAATACTAACATCTGCAGGGAAAATATATAATAAATCCCTTATTTAAATAAGACTTACATAGTTGGAGTGAAATCCTGATAATTACCATTGT
This sequence comes from Chelonia mydas, assembly GCF_015237465.2. Classification (NCBI taxonomy): domain Eukaryota; kingdom Metazoa; phylum Chordata; order Testudines; family Cheloniidae; genus Chelonia; species Chelonia mydas. The sequence goes on from NC_057852.1 coordinate 103,303,431, forward strand.
CCTAATAGTTGCCATTAACTTCAGTGGGGCCAGATTTCATTTTTATAGTTTGTGTAGGTGGGATATACAGTCTAGCAACCTTAACAAAGTCTTTTTGTGCGGGATTCGCATAGGATTCCTGAAAGTGTGATAGCTGCTTTACAGACAAAGGTCCTTGACCTGAAGACCTTACAATGCAATTAGACAATTTACATTAGGAAAGGGAGGGAAGGAGAAAAAGATGACATACCATTTTCTTTTCCCCTTTTCCAATTTTTGTAGCACTTTAACCTTTACCTGTTTGCTTCCATTTAAGCACCTTAAAGGTACCATTTAAGTACCTTAAAGTGAAACTACAGAAGCAGCTTTGTCTCCAAATGACTTTTTTTTAAGAGGCAATATATTTGAGCCCATCCCCTTGCTGCATAGTTGCAGGAGTCTTTATGCAGTGCTTTCCCTTTGAGCTACTTTATCTGCAGCTGATTATCATGCTCCCTGCACTATTATTTCAACAGCCTATGCGCCATACCCTAGCCTGCTTCAATTTAATGTTGCTTTTGTTATACCTATCAGTATGCCTTGGCAAGAGTTGTTCTTTTAGACCACCTGAGTAGGATTTCTCCAAAATTAGGACAAAAAGAAGTTCAATTTTTAACCTCTTTGATACGAGTATTGAGATTTTCTCGTGTATACGTGGAGGGAATGCAAGTGCAGTTATTAAGGAATCTAAATGCAGTGTAAAAAAGAGTGGGGAAACAGTGTGGAAAATTAGCATGTACTCCTCAGGTTCTCATAATATACACATTATCTGGGCATCTGAGTGCCATCGTTGTGCCATCACAAGAGTCTGGAACACCCAAGAAACTGCTTGTAGCACTTCCAAGTCCTTTTAGCATCAGCTGCATATGGTATATTTCAGGAAGAGAAAAGGCAAAGCCCATGGTTGATTTGTAGAGCTTTTTGCTGGTGTAGGCAAACCACCTTTGCTGAGGTTATCAATTTTATTTCCACATGATTAAGAGGGTGAAGAGGAGAAAGGTACTTGTAATGCCTCAGAAGTCTGAGATTTGGCAGAAAAGAAAAATCAGCTCTTTATTAGCTGCATGAGAACATTGCTCAGTCTAGGTCTGGTCAGTGTCTGAAAATATCTAGTTCACACTGAGTATGCTCAGAGACTTAACACAAGCATTGTCGTACTAATATGCTAGTTACTCCCTTAATAACATTATATAATCTAATTTGCATAGTCTCTTCCATTCAAGCAACCTGACTCAGACAAGTTAGCAAGGCCCTTCTCTATTACCACCTTCTCTATTATTACTGGAAATCATCTCCTATCTCTAGAGTCTCTCCTCTCCTCCTCCCTGTTAAACCTGTACACTTGTGCTACTGTGTTCTGTGAATCAATTTGTAGTCAGTAATTCCAAGATTCATGAATATTGTCAATGAGTTCTTCCTTAGATTAAGAATGGCTTCTATTCTGGCTTAAGAATCTTCTGTCTATATCATAAAGCAAAATGTTGACTTGCATGCAAATATTCTATTTTATTAGACTTGTCTGTAGTTGTTAACCAGTAATTATCTTCCAAATTAAAATCCCACATGGGTATATGGTTTGTAAAGCTGATCCAGGTATGTTTTCATTCTTGCTGTCTTGCAGCCCTATTGGTCTGTAGCTAATGTTCACTGCTATTTCTCTTTGTTTTTCATATTCCTTGCAATTGCAAACAGGTTTTTTTTTTTTTAGTACATTGGTGCTTCTGTTTTAGTACAAAAGGATACTGTGACAGATTCCTGCTATCCTAATATTGCAGTAGAACCTCAGAGTTATGGACACCAGAGTTACGAACTGACCGGTCAACCACACACCTCATTTGGAACAGGAAGTACATAATCAGGAGCAGCAGAGACAAAAAAAAAAATACCGTACACTACTGTGTTAAATGTAAACTACTTAAACATAAAGGGAAAGTTTTAAAAAAAGATTTGACAAGGTAAGGAAATTGTTTCTGTACTTGTTTCATTTAAATTAAGGTCATTAAAAGCAGCATTATTCTTCTGCATAGTAAAGTGTCAAAGCAGTTTCAGAGTAATAGCCGTGTTAGTCTGTATTCGCAAAAAGAAAAGGAGGACTTGTGGCACCTTAGAGACTAACCAATTTATTTGAGCATGAGCTTTCATGAGCCACAGCTCACTTCATCAGATGCATACTGTGGAAATTGCAGAAGACATTATATACACAGACACCATGAAACAATACCTCCTCCCACCCCACTATCCTGCTGGTAATAGCTTATCTAAAGTGATCATCAAGAAAGCAGTATTAAGTCAAAGTTCAGATGTAAACTTTTGAAAGAACAGCCATAACATTTTTTTCAGAGTTACGAACATTTCAGAGTAACGAACAACCTTAATTCCCAAGATGTTCATAACTCTGGGTTTCTACTGTACTTATAACATTTGTTTCCAACAAAACTTATCTGAGAGCAAGGACAAATTTAAATTCCTAGTCTTTCTTTAGCCCAACAAGAATACCTCTTTGTCATTGTGTTTGATGTATATGCACATACTGCAGCTGATTCCAGGTGGGAAATAAAGAAACACAGGGCTTTAGTAAAATAGTAGCAAAGAAGTAATACAAGCTAAGGGTAAGGCATTTCTGCTGAGTCCACAGAAAATTCTTTTCTGTCATACTATCATTAAACAGATACAAATCCAAATTGGAAGCAGACTCAGTACAGAGAGAGAAGGAAGTGGGTCTATTTTTAATGTTTTATTTTCCTCAACAGAATGTAATATGAAATAACATAGTAGTAGTGATATATATTTAAAGCATATTTCCCATTGTTCCAAAGCTTATCTGTCTTTGTAACATATTTCTAGTTGCAGGAGATACAACAGCAAAGTCAGCAACTATTAAAAAGCAACAACAATAAATGCAACAGTCATCTCTCTGAAATAGACACAGATGTAGTTCATCTCCAGACATCCATCTATGTTGAATCTCAATTATGAATTTACAGTAAACTCCACAGATCCCCATATCCAGACTAGGAATGGCAGATACATCTAACAGATAATTCAGAATATGGAGGTGTGACGGGTTTGGTCAGAGAGACCCCTTTGGCACTACCACCTGATGTGCTTAGACTACTTCTGACCACATTTTTCTCTGCCATTTTGGGCCTCCAGAACCCTGCCTTGTTGAGCCAGACACACCAGTCTGCTCCAGCACAGACCCACGGTCTGAGCCACCTGCCCCAAAGCTGCAGACTTAACTGAAAACAGCTTAAGAAGTGCTCCTTTCTGCAGCACCCAGCTACCCAGTTCCCAATGGGGTCCGAACCCCAAATAAATCTGTTTTACTCTGTATAAAGCTTATACAGAGTAAACTCATAAATTGTCTGCCGTCTATAACACTGATATAGAGATATGCACAGCTGTGTACTCCCCCAGGTATTAATTGCTTACTCTGGGTTAACTAATAAACAAAAGTGACTTTATTAAGTATAACAAGTAGGATTTAAGTGGTTCCAAGTAATAACCGACAGAACAAAGTAAGTTACCAAGCAAAATGAAACAAAACACTCAAGCCTAAGCCTAATACATTAAGAAACTGATTACAGATGAAATCTCACCCCCAGAGATGTTCCAATAAGCTTCTTTCACAGACTGGACTCCTTCCTAGTCTGGGTCCAGCAATCACTCACACCCCTGTAGTTACTGTCCTTTGTTCCAGTTTCTTTCAGGCATCTCTTTGGAGAGGCCATCTCTTGAGCCAGCTGAAGACAAAAGTGAGAGGCTTCCAGGGCCTTTTATATCCTCTCTCTTGTGGGTGGAAACCCCTTTGTTCTTCTGTGCAAAGTCACAGCAACAAGATGGAATTTGTGGCCACCAGGCAAGTCACATGTCCATGAATGATTCAGCTTTTTGCAGGCCAATGCCATTGTTTACATGTTAGTTTGAACGTTCCCAGGAAAGCTCAGATGTGGATTGGCGTCTCCCAAAGTCCATTGTCAGTTAAGTGTTTCTTGATTGGGCACTTACTGAGAATAGTCCTTTCTCAAGAAGCTGACCAAATGCTTCACTGAGGCTACTGAGAATCTAACACATTGAGATACAAGTACATAGCCAATATTCATAACGTCAAATACAAAAATGATGCATACATATAGACAGCATAATCATAACCAGCAAACTACAACCTTTCCATAGACACCCCACTTGACCTCCTCTGTACAAGACCTGGTGCAACCATGGGACCCTGATTGCAACAATGATCTATATGGTCACAGTTCATGTCAATAACGTCACATGGGGTGCTCTTTATCTTGACACACTGATGCAGAAATTTCAACCTCCTACCTCATGGGGTGGATCCAGACTGCACAGACATAGAAAAGGTCATAGAAATTTCTAGGAAGAAGCAGCAAGATTTGAACACAGTCTAGATATGTAAGACCAAGGAAAGAAAACAGTGAAAGGTAGTCATCAGGTAACAAAGAATATGGGGATGTGTTCAAAGGTGGCAGCATGAGAAATGTGGAGAAGGGATAGGAGGAAAAACTATGATTTTGATTTTTGTTCGTTTCAAATTTAAGCGGGAAACAAGGCATCCAGGAGGGGACATTAGAGAGACAGGCTGAGATGTGCTAGAGCTAGTCAAAAAATGTTCATGGAAAATTTTCAAACTTTTTCATGAAAATGTTTTGGGCACATTTTTAAATTTAAAAATATCTTAACCACTTTATCAGCTAGTAAAAATAACAACATTTTTTAATTAAACATTTTGCAAAAGAAAAAGTTAAAAAATTCTGACCAGGTGTATGTGGGACTTGATGGAGGATTCTCCTCTATTGGGGCTCCAATTGAGTTCCACAAACCCCTAATTTCCCTGACCTGTCCAGGTGTGTCTGGCATCTCTATGCACATGGATATTTGATAGAAAATTCAGAGAGGGAGATTTTTCTCTTTACATCAGTTCAGAGACGTAGAAATTCAGGCAGGGAATTGCTACCTCCATCACACTCCCTAGCCTGACTGGGGGCTGAGGCTGAGGCAGACATATAGGCAGAAAGCATGAGTCTGCGGAATATTCTAAGTCTGCTTAGCAGACAGATAAGAGTTCATTTCCTAGTGTCCTTGTGCAGCTCACGCAACAGAAGGAGCCTTTACCATGATTAATACTTTGTATTACTGCTAAAAGCGATAACATACGTTAACTTTTGAATTACCTTGTTAATACCACTGAATAAATCAGTGCTTCCCAGCACTTATTCAATTGCATCAAGGTTTTCTTTCTGTTTTACAACAGATGGTGAATTAGTGTCAGAAAATAAAAGCATGTTATTTATGTATTTATCGTAATTCAATTTTTATTGCATTTTTTTTTACATAATAAATCAGAGAGAGAGGTGCTTCAGAAGTCTACATGCAGGACCTGGAGCTAGGAACTCTGGAGTGTCAATCCAAACTCTTCTACTGACTCCCTTTGTGACTTTTGTCCTCTCTGCCTCAGTTTGTCTGTTACATGGAAATATTAGTATTTACCTATCTCACAGAAATGTTGTTAAGATAAATTAGTTAGTGTTTATAAAGTGCTTTGAAGAGAAAGAATTTGCAGTGTGAAAGAGCTGCAAAAAGTCCAGGGCATTTTGGGATGTATGTGCAAAGGCATCATGGTCCTGACTCATCCTTGCTCTGGAGCTGAACCTGGCAAAGGGACTGAGAGGGAAGACAATGAGCTATGGTGATGCTGCTGTCTGTTTCATTCTCTGATGCAGATGAAAGTAGTTCTGAGGTCTCCTCTAATGTGGACTCCATGTACAGGAACCTATATAGGCTCCTAGTAGGATGGGGATGGACTGTAGCCAGCTATACACTTGTCTGGAGAGCCCCTTCCTGGAGGGGCCTTCCAGCTTCCATATATATGACATAGCCTGTGCAAAGGGGCAGGAAGACACAAAATAATTTGTTAATAATCAGGGAGGTAACTGTCACTTTTTTGTTATGCCCTGGTATGACTGAAATGCAGTATTTCATATGCACGCATGACTGCACCTGAAATACTGCATTCAGTGTTGGACACCACACAACAAGAAATATATTAACAAACTGGAGGGAGTTCTAATGATCAAGGAGTTGGACGGACTGATTTATGAAGAAAGATTAATAGAGCTAAATATATATAGCTTGTCTCAGAATGATTCAGGACAGGATGAGGTAACGGGTTACAAATATTTGAAAGATGTAAATATCAAGGAAGAAAAGGAATAATTTGGTGTAATACAAGGTAGTATAAGAAAGAGTAATAGAAGGAAATTAAGAAAAAGAAAATATAGGCTTAATATCAGTAAATCCTTCTTGGCAGTGAAATATCTTGTGTTTAAGGCACTGGAGTAAGACTCAGGGTTTGTCTACACTGGAGCTGGACATTGTAATTACCAATTTGAGGAGACATACCTGTGCTAGCTCTGATCAAGCTAATGTTCTAAAAACTGAAGTGTAGCTGTGGCAGCACAAGCGGCAGGCAGGCTGGCTGACCCTGAGTATGATCCTGTGTGAGCTCCTAGCTTTGTACTCGAGGTGGCTAGCCCATCCCACCACTTGCACTGCTGCTCCACTGCTATTTTTAGTGCAGTGGCTTGATCAGAACAAGTGAGTATATCTGCTTGATCTGGACATTACATCATCCAGCCCTGGTATAGACATACCCAGAGATCTGGGTTTGGTTCCCTGCTCTGCTACACACTTCTTGTATGACCTTTCAGTGGGTGTTAGGTGCCTAAGTGCTTTTGAAAATCCCATTGTTAGGGACGAAGTCTACAACTGCCTCGTGGAGGGCAGCCCTTTGTGCCAACACGCTGTGTGACTTCAATGAATTGGAGTGTACCTGCAGGGATCCATTTGCACGATCAAGACTTTAATCTCTCCACGCCTCAATTTTCCATCTGTAAAACAGAGATAATAGCAGCTTTCTAACACAGAGGGGTGTTATGAGGATACATTCATTAATAAACGGTGAAGCTGTCAGATGCAGTGGTGATGAGAACGGTGTAAATACCTTGATGGAGAACACAATAGACAGGTCAGTCTAATTTGTCTATCTTTTCAGGGATTCCCCACCCTTTAAATACAGCTTAAGAATACAAGGAACAATTCTTCCTGGGCAGAGGGTTGGTTTGATGATCTAACTGATCCTTTCCACCTCTGACTTCTAAGATTGTATGAAAGTTACTATATATGAAACTGCTTAGTATTATAATAGCCTCATGACATGGGGGTTTGTGTGTGAATTATTTTATCATTATAGGAATGGCTAGTTCTCTGCAGTTGCAAAGACCCCAAATTTTCCAGCATTTTTAATTTAATGTCCACCCTATCATAGACTCAGAATAGGGAGACTTTTTCTGGGCCAGCAGGAGAAAGAAAATCCTCAGGTCCCTGTAAGGATTGCCTTCCCGTTTTCCCTCCTCTTCTTGTAGGCATGTGGAGGGGAGAAGGTGGGACTCCTTGGCTCAGTGGATTAATCTAAAAGATGCACATTATATCTGAATACACTCTACTGTTTTGTTACACTTTCTCCATGTGCATTTTCTATGCCATGAAGCTCTGAGTGGTAACACTATTTCCATCTAAATCCTTATGTCTGAGATTAGAATATACATGTATCCCTAAATACTGAATCACTCTTCCCCAGTTCTTTTCATCAGATGTTAATCTTTCATGCATTTTCATTTGAAAATAGAGAAAAAGGAAAGATTAGAAAGTATCTGCATATCCTTTTAATATTAACTACAGAAGGCTAAAATGCAAGAGCAAATAATCATGGATGATCTTGAACATCAGATCTATCCCTAAAGAAATCCTAACACATCAGTAAAAATAAACCAATATTAAGTGAAAACAGTTTGGGATAGCCACAGGTTAGAAACAATATAAATATTAGATATGGAATGGGCCAGGTCCCCAGCAGGCATAAATTAGAATAACTCCAATGAAATCTATTGTGCTACAAATATTTACACCAGATAAGGATCTTGCCGTCTGTATCTATGACAAACTGAGTGTTATTTATAACTCAGTTATATAGGTTTATATATTCACTATGCACTCAATAAAGTTAAACTCACTACAGGGTTTTGTGGACTCAAACATTTGTACATTTAGTAGATGTAGAAAAGAAAACAACCATTGTTTTATGTTTGTATCCACAAACATTGGCATGATCTCTTCCAGATATCTGCAATCAGTAATTGTTCGGGGATTTTACCAGGGGTTCTCAATATCAATTGTTGCTTTAATCTGGCTCAAGCTATGAATTATTTCCCAGGCTTGAGCAGCCTCTAAATTATTGTTCCATTAAGGTCGTAAAGTTAATCCCTTGAACATACTTTTACAACCAATAAATATGCTGTACTGTGAATCATTTAGAGTATTACCAGAAGGGCTTTCTATTGATACAGCACTAAAAGAGATATTCCACCAATATAAAGTAATATTCCTCTAACATGTTCTGCAACTGTTTAAAACAAACTCACTGTATATTACTGAAATGCATTGTATGTGATAGTTTTGATACAGCTGTTTATGAGTTACATTCCTCGCAAACAAACCCTATGTTACCACAGGATAGGAATGTATCTTAACTAAATTTGAATGAATATGGTGTCCTGAGACACACTTTACTCCAATTTTATTTTTTATATTGTGCTATTGAACTGATCTTATTGCTGGAAAGACATATTTTTTCTAGCAAATAAATCAAACTCTAGATAAAGCAAAAATTGTTTGTGTGACTATCTATAAAGTTATATCTCACAGGTATTGTGTCTGAAACATATGTTGTTTTATATATATATATATATATATTCACATTACTAAAACCAATCCCTTTGCCAGCCAGTGAAATAGTATAGTCACATTTTTCACACCTATGTTGTCGTTGAGGGACTTTAAAAGAATGTCAACTATTAGAGAAGTTATCCAATACAACAGTGGAATAACACTAATATAAAGTAAATAAAATGCTGTGATGGAGTTTAAATACCTGACACTGATGCTGGTAGGGCTAAAGTTAGCTGGAGAGCTCAATTACGACATGTGGTAGCAACTGTAGTATGTTTGAGTGTGTGTGTATAAGGCTAATCGATGAGACCCAGCCAGGGAGGAGCTGGGCTTCAGGACAGAAGGAGGGTTGGAAGCTTTGACAGTTGGGAGAGGAAGATTAGGTCTTGGGATCATCTCCCAAGAGAGGCACACTGGCAAAAGGCCAGGCAAGACCCTGAGAAGGCACATAGGTGGAGTGATATCCTATGATGAGTCTTGACTAAAGAGCAAGAACTGGACCTCCTTGGCAGGGCTGGATTAATGCAGGGGCTTTAGGGGTTGCAGCCCAGGGCCTCGGGCTAAGGGGGGCCTTGCAGAAATAAATCCATAATCATATACAATCAGTGGTCACCAACCTATCGATTGCAATTGACTGGTCAATCCTGGAGCCTCTGCCAATCGATCGCGATCTCTGGGCCACTAAAAGTCCAGCGGCGCAGCAGGACTCAGGCAGGCTGCCTGCATGCCGTGGCCCCATGCTGCTCCTGGCAGCATACAGAGACACGCTGTCTCCCTCCCTCCAGGGGCATGCGGAGATGTGCCAGCAGCCTGCCACTTCCGGGAGCAGCGTGGGGCTATGGCGCTGCTGGCACAGTCAGCCTGCCGAAGCCCTGCCGCGCCACTGGCTGGGAGCCACCTGTGGTAAGCGCCTCCCGGCCGGATCCTATACCTAGTACCCACTCCTGCACCCCAACCCCTGCCCCAGGTCAGAATCCCCTCCTGCACCAAAATCTCTCCCAAAGCCCGCACCCCGCACCCTCTCCTGCACCCCAACACTCTGTCCCAGCTTGGAGCCCCTTCCTGCACCCAAACCCCTTCACAGAAACAGCTGTTCTAAGGTAAGAAATAGGCTATTTTGAATTAACTTAACTATATTCTACATGTTTTAAGACTGAAATGTAACCACAGAATGGATTTATGTTAATTCAAAGGCAAGTTTAGTATAGTGTTAATTGTCTCGATGCCATCATTGTGATCATTTTGTTTTAATTAGGAAAAAGACTTGTATACAGGGCCCCCACAAAATCTAATAGCCCCGGGCCCACAGGATTGTTAATCCAGCCCTGTTCCTTGGAGACATTGCTTTCTGCCAGAGTTGGAAAGGCTTGGGAAGAAAGCCTAGAAACAGGCTAAGGTATGAAGTGTTATGAGGAGAAACAGCCAACAAGACTCTGAGGAAGCACACTGTAGTTGTTCTCTACAGGGTCTCTGGATTGGAATCCTGAGTAGAGGGAGGGCCTGGGTTCCCCTATTGGCCACCATGGAAGGTGACATGAAACTATCTGATTTCAGAGTAAGGACTATTGAAAGCTCAGAGACAAGGGGTGTAAGGACAGAGTGGGGTGTGTGTAACGGGTAGAGCATTTTCCCTGCTGGCATAATGGATGGTTAGATAGGCCAAATTTGTGTGAGTGGCATTGTGAGCTGATGCATGTGGTCACAACGCGACACAGATTTGATTGCTTGACACTCTCTACCCCTCACGTACACTTTTGTGTCCTTCCAATGCCAATGTTGTTTTGTAAAGTGGCTGCCATTAAAAATGTGAAGACTCAACCAATAGTTAATACAATTTTCCCTTTCCTTAGAAGAGGAGTTATCCATGGTGATCGGGTGTTAATAGTTAGCAAATGTCAACTTTTTGATGGCTTGTGTTTTCCTTGTGCATGTTTAGACTATAAGCTCCTTGGGGCAGTGACCTGTTATTTGTCTGGCACACTCCTCCTGTTACACAACACTGTGTACACCAAAAGTACCAGATCAATAAATCACATAAATACACCATATACTATAATAAAAAATAAATGGAAAGCATCTTTCATGTGCCTGTAGAATAGGGAAACTTTTTTTTTAAATTTAGATACAGTTTGATCATCTGATGCGTGCTCCAAAGCCCACTGAAATCAGTTAAAATCTTCCCATAGACTTCAGTAGGCTTTGGATTAGGTCCACATTGAACCAGATTTCCCACCACCCTCCAGATTTGTGAACGTTAATTGCCAGGTTCATCCATTTTATCTCACAAGATTCCCATTTTATGGTTTTCCAGCTTCTTATTTTATTTGTATGAGCGAGTTATAGAAGTACTGTAAGTGCCTGAGGTGTAAAAAGATTCATTATTTTTATGTAAGCAACAATGTTTCATTTGACACCAGAATTAGTTTATGAATGCACATTGAACTATTTATGTGATGGCTGTGCTGCCCAAAGAGTGTTGAACTGCTGGCCCGAAAGAGTGAGGACTTTTGTTTTCCCAACAAAACAGGTACAATATGCACTGAGGCAGTGCAAGATTCCTTAGCCTTCCTCTCAAGGTGACATCACTTCTGTTTCTGAGATTGAATGAGTTCAGTTTCAGTGCCCTAAAGTTCTTAGTCTCTCTGCTGACACTGCTACTAAATGCAGAATGTGGATTTGCAGTGTATTGAATGCAAAAACTCATGTTAGTTTAGCATTTCTTTTTTGTTTTTTTAAAAATTCACCACCTCTTGACATAAGTGCACAATTTCATTGAGGAATATACATAAATAGTTTACAAATGTCAAATATTAATGAACTCAGACCCAAATCTCCAGCTGTAGACATAAATATAGCACACCATCAATACTTCATACCGTGCAGCCTCAAGTCAACAGAGAGAGTGCACATCATGATCCAGTGATCAGTAAATTCAGGCACTGTTGGACCAAAAGGGGAAGTAAATTCCAGAGTTTAAGGCCATCCAATGAAACAGCCCTGTCCCTGGACATTCAAATCTAGGGACTGAAAGTGAGAGTTCACTAATAATTCCAATTGACCACAACCTGATAATTCCAGTTAACCACAGATAACCTTTATGTTGATCAGTTCCACAGGGAAAGCCTCAACAGTGGAGACAAAGAAGTCCCTTTTTCTCCTGCACAAAAACTGTACTACCCAAGTTCAAAATTTCTCTGTGCTGCAATCTGTTGGTCTTGGAATAGGATAACAGCAACTGACACTTTAACCGCTATCCCACATAAGAACATAGAAAATGTTGTATTGTATTAGCACAGTGGTTCATTTAGTGCAATGTTCACTCTCCATCAGTACCAGATGTCTCACAGGAAAATGCAAGACACACTTCAGTGAACAGTTATGGGATAACCTGTCTCAGAGAAAATTTCCTCCAAATCACTCAATTCTTAGAGGTGGGCTTAAGTGCTCAACATGAGAGCCCCTACAAAATTCTTGTTTATTCTTTTAACATTTACTATTGGCTGGGGATATTCTTGTTATCAATAACATATGTTTCATTTAAGTGATCAACAGAGGTGATGTCTATGGAAGGGACATTTAGGAGCTACTGGATCAATGGTAGAGGATATGATATGGTTAAATGTCACTTACATCCATTTATACAAACTGTAAGGAACTCTCCCTTAGCAATGTCTGCTACAGAATCTGGTCCATTATTCTCCATGAATGGACAAATAAAATGGGCAGGGAAAAAAGTATGTCCTCTCTTCAAACCAGAGGTTGTGATAGTTAGGCCATAAAAAAGGTGTAATCCCTCTGTGATATATAAATTTTATATATATATTAAAGTCCCCAAAAGGGTAATCTTACTGACAGTAACAATTGGAGATGAGTCACACAGCTCTGTGTTTTTGGGAAAGTCTGTAGTCAGTGTGACACACTTTACCTCAAAGTAGCCCCCAGTAGTCCCCATATTCATCATTGGTATGTGGTTGTTATATTTCATACAAGGCATGCCTTGAAAGGTATCAGATGAATCATTATGATCTGCTGAAACTCATTGTTCTGTCAAGATATGTGTATCATAATTGTATATGGAATTATGATATTCTGCTATATGGTTATCATTGAAATATGTTGTGTGTCTGGGAGATGCCCACAGCTAGCTCTTCAGTGGCAACAAAGGAGGTGATCGCACCCAAATGGGCCTTAAGTGACCATCATGAGCCATTGACCAGCAGAGAAATTGTAAGCAGGAGATTTACAATTCTGTAAGAGACAGTTGTTCAAGCTCCACACAATGAGGATTGCTCAAATCTATGGCTCAGCAAGGCCCACCAGGACACGTCTGGGATAGTAACTTTCCTGGCACATGAATTGAGAGTATAAAATAAGGCACAGTGGCATGATGAGGCCACCTATCTCCTCTCCCACCTACTCCAAAGGCAACAAGAACCCTGAGAAGACAAAGACTTTGCATTGAGGAGATTGGTTCCTGGTGAGAAGGAATTCAGCCTGTGTATTAAGAACTCTAAGCTACCTGCAACATCCAGTGGAGTGAGAAAAGCTGTTTGATTAAAATCTTACTGTGTCTGGTAAAATTTAGGATTTAGAATGTGTGCTTGTTTTTTATTTCTTAGGTAACTCTGTCTGACCTTTGTGCCTACCACTTATAATCACTTAAAATCTGTCTTTCTGTAGTTAATAAACTTATTTTAATGGTTTATCCTTACCAAGGAGTTTGTCTAAAGTGCTTGGGGAATCTGCTCAGATTACAAAGGCTGGTGCATTCCCACTATCCTTTGGCGAAGTGGCGAACTAATTAATGAGCTAGCAGTATCTTGAGCAGTTAGATGGTATATTTCTGGGGTGCAAGGCTGGGGGCTGGGAGGAATTTTCTTGCATCTCCCTCTGTATAGTTCATTAATGGCTTAGAGAGCATTTATGCAATTTAGCTGGGTGTGTCTCTGTATGCTGGTGGCTGAGTGATAACAGCATCTGGAGGGATTTGCTGCTTGGCACTAGCAAAGCATCATGAGAGACAGCCCAGGCTGGAGAGTTAAGGGGGCACAGTGGTATCCCAGTTCCAGGTTGTACCTTGGGGTCCTGTCACAGTGTGATACTGCAAGGGATTAAAGAGGCAGTAGATGCAAAGCCTAGGAAAGAACAGTCTGAATTCAAGGCCAAGAGATCCTATGTAGATCAAACATTCACACTAAGGGCCATCATAGAAGAATGTATAGGATGGCAGGCTCCCTTTATCAATTTTGTTGATTTTCCAAAATGCATTTGATAGACTGCATAGGCATACATTGTTAAACATTCTTGAGCATTATGGAATTACAACTAAAGTTATCAACATCATCAAGGTTGTGTATAGTGATGCAAAGTGCACTGTAAGAGTGAACAACCAGGTAACAGAGTGATTTAGTGTGGACACTAGTGTGAAATAGGGCTGAAATCTCTCTCTGCTGTTGTTTGGCATTGCAGTAGAATAGATAATGAAGAGGTGTATTAGCAATACAAACACTGGGATAGCATGGTTGGATGGCAAACGCCTAGAAGACCTACACTTTGCTGATGATATTGTGCAATTGAGTGATTTGCAAAACAAACAAACAAACAAACAAACAAAAAACAGCTGGCCAAACAGTGCTCAAAATCAATTACACCTAAAAAAATAATTAAACAAAAAAAATCATTGAAACCCAGGTGAGGAGGAGTGACATCGTATTAGAAGAAAAAAAACATCAATAAAATAGATCAGTTCATTTATCTGGGCATAAGAATGGCCATACTGGGTCAGACCAGTGGTCCATCTGGCCCAGTATACTGTCTTTCCAATACTGGCCAGTGCCAGATGCTTCAGAGGGAATGAACAGAACCGGGCAATTTTCTGTGATCCATCTCCTGTTGTCCAGAACCAGCTTCAGACAGTTGGAGTTTTAGGGACACGTGGAATATGGGATTGCATCACTGACCATCTTGGCTTATAGCCATTGATGGATGTATCTTCCATAAACCTACCTAATTCTTTTTTGAACCCAGTTATACTTTTGGCCTTCGCAACATCCCTTGGTGATCCTTTAGCACATCAGTTGTCCAGTGGCCCCACTAACGGGCATTTTTCCTGCTTCTGATGGATTTAATTTTTTTGCTGTTAGTTTCTGTGTCTTTATTTAGTTGCTCTTCAATTATTTCTTAGTCTTCCTTATTATACTTTTACACTAGACTTGCCAGGATTTATGCTCCTTCTATTTTCCTCACTGGGATTTGACTTTCAGATTTAAAGAATGCCTTTTTGCCTCTAACTGCCTCTTTTACTCTTTTGTTTAGCTATGGTGGCATTTTTATGGTTACTATTATTGTTATTCTTTCTGTTGTTTTTTTTTAATTTGGGGTAAATAGGGTTTGAGTCTCTAGTATGTTTTTTTTTAAATAGTCTCCATGCAGCTTAAAGGCATTTCACCCTTGTGACTGTTCCTTTTAATTTCCATTTTATTAGCTTCCTCATTTTGTGCAGTTGTGTGCAAGTTCTGCTATTTAGGAACAACTGCATTTAACGTATCTCTGGATGATAAGCTTAATTCTTGCACTGGAAAGGCAGCCACCACATTTGGCCAACTGACCAAGTGTGTGTGCGATAACAGGAAACTGACACTGAACACCAATATATAGGTCTATCAGACGTGTGTTTTGAACACACTGGTGTATTGTGGCAAGACCTGGAAGGCCTACAGGAGTCATGAGATAAAGCTAAACACCTTCCACATCTGCTGTCTTCACTGTAATCTAAAACCAAAGTGAGAAAACAAAGTCCTTGAGATCAAAGTACTTGAGAAAATGAAATTACCAAGTCTAATCATTCTTTCTCAAACACAAATGTCTCTGTTGGCTTGGTCACCTGCACCGGATGGACGATGGACACATTCCAAAATATCTCCTATATGGAGAACTTGTGGATGCTCTGAGGCTACTGGACCAACCTTCAACGATGTTTGGAAGAGGGACTTGAAAACTTGCAATATCAACACCACAAACTGGAGGGCTTCGCTGGACCAGGGATTCAAAGAGGCTGAAGAGAAGTAGTTGAGAGACAGGAAAGTGAAGAGAGCAAAGCAGGAAAGAGGAACAGGTCTCAAGTGCTAGTTGTATGCGGCTTCAACTTCTGTCCCTGTGCTTTTCACCTGCGTTAACCATGGCAAGGACTATTGTTTGAGAACTGGACTTTTAGCCACTTCTGATGCTGCAGCAGGACAAGGGGTAACTGAACTGTTCTGGCACTTAGACCATCATCTTTTGAGACAAAAGCTGCCATAATATAATGTATGCACACCACAGTGCAGAATTTAGGTTGAACTATTTTTTAACTATTGATTGCTTGACTTTGCAACTGTAACATTCTTTTAACATACAGGTTGAAAAATCAAAAGTTAGGAAATGCCAGCCTTAATGCCTGTGCAAGCTTAATTCAGCCTCCTTGTGCATATACACTTATCATAGTCTTTAATTACATGATCATATGGCTTGTAGTGTTTTTTCCGGCACAGGAACCATATCTCATTCAATGCACAGCAAACATTTTAAAAATCTTTATTACTTTAAAAATACTAAATCCATCTTTCCTTCCTATAACTATGCCTAGTTTGATGTTGATAACTGTGGCTTCTGCCATTTTTCAGTTATAAGAAGTTTAAACAAAAAGTAAGACTTTTTTTTTTAGATCACCCTCCTGTAACTCCAAAATAGCTACACAGATTTAGCTCACCCTCCTCCCTCCTTCCCCATTAACTCCCTCCCCAACCTTATGGTTAAAAACAAACATTGAAATATTTAAACAAAAAAAAATGATTTGAGTAAGGGGAATTAGTATGAAAAAGGGGAATTAGTATGAAACCCTCTTCTCAACTTTACAGTATTTGCTGTGTGAGAAAACTATAATTATATATATTTATATCTATAATAGATGTACTGTAGCAATATTATCAACTCCCTGAAAATATCGACTCAAAAAGTCTTCTGAAATGAATAAAATAGAGTCAATATTAAATGAATGTTTAGGTGTGAGGACATGCAGATTAATAAGCAAAGAGATTAAAGTAAATTAAATATATTGTTTTAATGGTTGAATAAATAGAAATGTGGAAAAAGATGATTATCAAAAGAGACTGCCTGAAAGAACCATCATTAATAATTTATTAAACTTTAACTGACTTGTTTTAAGTTAATCTGCCTATAATTAGTATAAAACTATGCAACATAGTGAAGATGAAAAGTACCCATACAGATCACCTCAATAAGCTCTATTGTTACAGAATCTATATTCTGACACTGACAGACATTTTCTCCCTTCTGCCTGATGATATGGGTGGGAGAATTATTTTGGTATTGGTTATTAGACATAATTTGTTGCTGATTTATAACATTGTTCTTTGATTTGTTCATCATTTTAGACTCTAACAGCTTCAGATGTGTTTTTTAAGGAAGCTGATATATACAATCATTATTCTTCGTAGCACATTCTGCCAGTAAAGCATTTCTGGCTCTGTTGGTTTTAGGAAAGAGTCCTTTCTTCTTTTATTTTATATTTAAGAATTATGAACACAGAGCCCATCAGAGAATTAACTCAGGAGTTTGATACATATTAAAGATTGCTTTTTTCTCATTCTATGCACAGGTGCAATGCCTGTCCCCATCTTTGGCAACCCCTAGGGTAATGCTGTGACACAAAACAGAAGGACTCCTCTTATTGTTGGCTTATGATCCTTCTACCTCACACTGCAGTACTCAGGACTAGAAGAGTTGTGCCAGTGGTGTCCTTTCTCACAGTTTGGTACAAAATAAATGCTTAGAAAGGCTGAGTAATTGGGTTACTCCTTGGAAATGTGACAGTCTTTTAACATCCTATTCACATGCATTTTCCCTCCTTCTCTCTTCCCCATACACTATCCATTCAATGGATCCATGCAGTATCCATACAGCAGGGAGAGAGAAATCCCATAATGTGAGAGGCATCTACCTGCACCTTGAAAGAGAATCACCAGATATCTGCAACCACTCCATAACAGCTTATTACTATTTGTATTCTGGTAGTATGATGACCATCATTTTGGTTAATATGCCAAGGATTGAACTGGGGACCTCCTGAGTTAAAAGCCATTCTGAATCCTGAGCTGAAGAGCCAGACTTTCAAGCCCGGCTCTTTAGCTGAAGCTCAGAGCTGTAAGATTCCCATCCTCTGTGGACAGAACAAGGAGTAAGGTCTCAAGTTGCAGTGTGGGAGGTTTAGGTTGGATATTAGGAAAAACTTTTTCACTGAGAGGGTGGTGAAGCACTGGAATAGGTTATCTAGGGAGGTGGTGGAATCTCCTTCCTTAGAGGTTTTTAAGGTCAGGCTTGACAAAGCCCTGGCTGGGATGATTTAGTTGGAGATTGGTCCTGCTTTGAGCAGGGCATTTGACTAGATGACCTCCTGAGGTTTCTTCCAACCCTAATCTTCTATGATTCTATGACACAGAGGGGCATGAGTAACATGCACTGACTAGTGGGCTTCAGTGATGCCCAGAGTCTCCAGTCAGGACCAGGGCACAGTCCCTGCTCCACAGAGATTAAAATCTAATATAAAACTAGATGAGCGCAAAAAACAGGAGGGAGAATGGGGGAGGGAGGACAAGGATAACAGTGATAAGGATAGGTGGTCACATAGACTAACAGTGTACATGTCCTGATGTTTCTAAGACATTGTTTCGTATTTATAAATGAATAAGTACGGGTATGTCTTTGCTGCAGGGTTAACATAGGTGACTGACAGCCAGGTTAGCTTAGCCCAGGTTTGTGAGCAGCCACACTGCATAGTTATACCCTGGGTACTGTGTGCTTACTGGTGCTGCACTCACGTGTGTGCATCATTAGGACTTCTGTGGGCAGATCCCTTGGTTCTTTGCGCTGCAGCAAGCTGAGCTGCTCTGTGATTCTTTCACAGTGAATTGTGGGAGAATCTGTCTGTCCTTCTGGGCACAAAGAGGAAAATTGTGGGAAGGCACTGGAGGCCTACCAGTACTTGGGTGGTTTAGCCTGCATTCTCACTGAAAAGTTGGCAGGTTACCAGCCAGAATGAAAGCAACACCCAAGCTTTATTCAACAGCCACAGATGAGAGAGCTATTCAGGGTCAGGATTTGCCAGGCATCCGGTTTTCGACCAGAATACCGTTAAAAGTCCGATCGGTGGTGCAGTGGGGCTAAGGCAGGCTCCCTGCTTGCCCTGGCTCTACAGAAGCTACAAAGTAGGAGACCCTCACACAAGAACAAGCAGGAAAAAAAACCTTTTTGGAAATAAAATTAAGATGTCATAATACATCACACAGAGGCAGGATTTGGGCACCTTTGGGCTGGCAGCTACAGGTATCTTAATTTGGGGAACCTGATCCTGCAACTATATCTAATCAGGTGGCCCTACTGTACCTGCCCCAGTCCAGTTGCAGGATCTGGCCCTGAATGTATATAAATTCTCAGCTTTTGATTTCTTTTTTTCCTTTCTGATATAAGTTTCTAGTTCCTTTTCCCTTGAGAAGATGTTAAGATAGAAAAGAGCAAATAGGTGTACTCCACTTTCTGCAATCAGTGGCTTGGGAACACTTAGGCACCAGGTTTGCAAGGTATTTTGCACAGGTGAATCCCTGCAGTCACATGAACCCCACATGATTTCTTGGGGATTCTGGCAGGTGCAAGATTTTGCCTATGTGCAATGCATTGCATGATCAAGGTCACAGAGAACCTACATGTACATATAAATAACAGTGTTAAGTTCAGAATATATCCTCCTCACAAATAATCTCTCTCTCTACATCGCCTTAGAAACCTTAGACCAGTGCATGGTAGACAGAAATCATTTATACTTGGGGGAGTGGGGGCTAATGCTGGCTCTGACGTAAAGAATCAGTGAAGGAAATAAGCACTAAAAAAAACAAAAAGGTTTTCTGGCCATACATATGATTCAGAATGGAATCATTATGAGAAGGAAAAGTAAAGGGGGAGGATATTAATTTTGAAGGTTTTGAGTCCTAAATCTAGTTGAATTGGTAATTTTCTTGAGTTTATTAGCTATTCAGAACTAGTCAGATAATTGTTTTATACTATAAATACCATCTACAAGCACTTTGTTGTAAGCATTCAATAATTTGCACTTCAGGTTTTGGTAGGTTAGCCCATCCATGAGTTCCTTACTCTTGGAGCATCCAGCTTCACAACCAGTCAGGACCAAGACTTCTGCCTCCACCAGCCAGTAGGAGGGAGGCGCTAAAAGGTTGCCTTCTACTGCTCCAGCCAGTCATATGTTCTGCTTATAGAGTGGGACAGTCCTGAATTGGAACCTATGAAAAGTCTTACCCTCAGAAGCTCTCTCTTGTGTCATGAATTCTACTCTAACGGCAATCAAGAACTGTGAGAATGCACAGAGAAGCCAGCCAACGTCAGTTCTCCTTTTAGTTTTAGAGTAAGATTTTGAAAAGTTGCTAAGTGACTTACAAGCGTAAGTCCCACTTATTTTCAACAGAACTTATTTTCAAAATTGCCCAAATTACATATGAACACCTCTTCCTTTTGTGTTTAAACACAGAACACTTTAAGCCAAATATTTGCCTTACTCCATGGACATGCAACCCAGTTAGAACTCTGTAGGCTGGCTGAGGTCTGTTAAGGACCATTGTTGAGGTCCAATGGTCCTAACTCAGGCAAGCAACATCAGATTTATATTTAAGTGTCTGGTGTGCTGTACCTGCAGATGTGGTAATGTTTTGCTGTGGTACTAGGGATGTGAGAAAATTGTGACTCACTTTGCAAGATTTTTGTAGAAAAATGGCAAGATTCTGCACTCACAACATCCTTGTGTTTGGCTATTGTGTAATTTTTCTGCCAAACATTGGAGTCCCTGGCTTGAAGAAATTGTCTAAAATACTTCCCTGGGGCCCGCATGCCCCTAGGATGCTGTTAAATTTGTCAGAAACAGGTACTGCTGTGCCCTTCTGGAGGCCCCTGTGTAGCAGGGCAGGCAGCCAGCTGGATAGATATTATGGGAAACACCCGGTGAGCAACTGCACTATCTTACAATATCCTTCCAGCTAGCAGCTTGCCCCGGACAGCCTTTTAGTGCACTTTTCAAAACACTTTAAAAAGTTTATTAAGGCTGCAGGCAGCAACCATGGCAACTGGTAGGAACTGTGATGTTGAAGTGCATTTTTTTAAAAAAAGATGCCTTGTGAAAGGTGCTGGTCAGACTGACAAAGAGAGGTGGGAGAGCAGAGAGAGTATCACATGAATGGTGAGTGACAAGAAAGGAAAGACACATATACAGAGGCACCGGGGAAAAGAAAAGAAGAATGTACGCAACCTGCAAAGGGTGTGGGAGAAGGCAGAAAAGGAGGGGGAAACATATGCACACGTGGCTGAAAAAAGAGAAATGATTGGGGAAAGAGGAGGAGAAAGACTGAGATTTTTGTAACTTAGAAACCATGTTGATAGGCATGTTTGAAATAACTAGACAGAAGAGGGTCAGAGGAAGAATAACATGGGGAAGCACAAAAATGAGAGAGAGAGAGAGAGAGAGGAAAATAAAAGTAAGAGATGGAAGGAGTGAAATAAAGGGAAAATACAACCTTAGCAGAGAATAAAATATATGAATAGAGAACTGGAAGAAGAAAAAGAATAAGAACTTGCACCTTTAAAGTAAATTTTTTATTTTCATATATTCTACTACAATCCTCTGAGGAGGAGAGGGAAACGGAGAAGCTGGAAGGCAGGATAGTCCAAATTAAGCTTGCAGAAAAGGGGGTAGAAGGATGTTCTGGGTTTGCAGAGTGGCTTCAGGAGCATTCTTCTCCACCTCTGTTTAAAAACTGGTCTCCTGCAGGTCTTATAGCATAAGTGGTCAGTGGTACCAAGTTTTTTTCATACAAAGCAGACAGAAAGAGAATAGGAGGATGAATGAGTTTGTTAGGGCTGGATCTTTGAATTCTGAGTCTTGTTCTTGAAGAAAATAATCATTTAAAAACCTTCTGCAACCTTTTGGGGTATCCTCTTTACTATCTACTTTTTAAAATTAATCTAGAATTCAGCTTCCTCTTCATCCTACATGGCAAAGCTACATCATTTGAGACTCTTGGCCTGAGTCACCACTGCCTTGCATCTGAGTTAGGCATTCACACCTGTCCCAAGTGGGCATCAAAGAATATCAAATCAGAATGGTAGCATTTTAATTCCCCTTGGCACAGTAGTAAATGACTAAGCCAGATGCAAGACAATGGAGAATTACATTATTAATCATGTTTCTTAATGGTGGTGCTTAAGGGCCAATCAAGAATGGACCCCCATTGTGCTAGGCACTGTGCAAACAACGTCCGTGCCCCAAAGAGCTATCTAAACAGACAAAACACTCACAGCAGGGGAGAAGGGGTAGAACATACAAGCAGAATGAAGAATGTGATGACTGCAAATGGTGAGATAGTTCCATGGTTTGTTTTGGGTTTTATTTGTATGTGGGTATGTTCTTTTCCCTTTAGCTGATCCCCTCCAAAGTAAGGGGAGGGGAGTGAGAGAGTCAGGGCAAGGGAGAACAGAATAAGGAGGGGCAAGTGTGGAGTGAAGCCAAGGTGAAGTAACTGACTGCTGCAACCTCTGCCTCACAATCAGCAAAGGGCAGAGAAAGTCAGATAACTTTTCGCAGTTTTGACTGGAAAATCCAAAGGTGAAAAGGTCCCTGATTTGGCTGCTCCTATTCCTACCAGCTGGAGTTTCTAGTTGGTTCCTCTCTACATTCTTGCCACGCCTCCCACCCCCAGGGACCCAGGAAAGAGTGAAGAGGAGGTGCTAATACTGTCCCCCCTCAGATGAGATATCAAGGATCTGATTCTCAATTACTCCATTCTGGTGTGTGGGGCATGGGTGCGGAGAAGAAAGCAAATGTGGCTTTAAATCACTTGTTTGCTCCCTATCTTCTAGGACTGTGGAACTTTTGGACTACCCAGAACTTCATGTAAGTAAGAGCAGCCTCAGTGTTCCCCTAACCTGTGCTCTATTTCATAGGGCCCATAGGGACATGGGAAACACAGAATATCTATAGTGTAGTGCATTCTGGCCGCATTCTTGAGCTATCTCTGGGGGCTAGGAGTAAGGCTGATGCAGGATATTTCACACCAGCTGGCAGGGATTATTCTTAGGAAGCCATTTCTTCCTATTTTAAAGCTCCCCCCATCCTTTTTATATTGTGTAGGCTGCCGGCACAGCATAGGGACCTTAGTGTAACTTAGGGTTGATCCACCCTGCACGTTTACATCAGAATAGCTATGTCTCTCAGGGTTGTGAAAAATCCACCCATCTGAGAGTCGTAGTTATACTGACCCAGCCTGGACAGCACGAGGTCAATGGAAGAATTTTTACGTTGACTAGTTACTACCTCTAGGGGAGGTGAATTAACTACAGCAATGAGAGAACCCGTCCATTCGCTGAAGTGAGTGTATACACTGCAGTGCTGTAGCTTTGCAGCTGTAGCATTTTAAGTGTAGACATAGCCTGAGAATCAGGCCCAAACAGTTTAATACTGAAACACCAAAAACTTTAGATCCATTTAAAAACCTTGCTGTCAAAAAAGAAAATGTTCAATTTTTGCTGTACAAGAACCAACTGTGCTTTTTATTTTTTCTTTAGTACTCTGGGGGCTTAAGAATTGACCTGTAGCACTCAGAAAATAAATGGCTACCCTGTGATTGCTCGGTAGGAACTGAAAGAGTGATGCTTTCAAGGAGAAGCTACAATTTCTGAGTTACCTCCTTCCTCCAAATAATTAAATAAAAGAAAAAAACAAACTATGGTTAGAAGCTGTGACACAAACTGACAAAAGCCTTAAAAGTGAAAATCCATTCTTAACCCTCACACTTCTGGAAAGGCAAAAAAGATGAAACTGTGCAGTGATCATCTTGAATTTCTTGCCTTTGGTAAATTTGTGTCACAAGAAACTGACAGAGGCTAGAAAACAATTCTTATATGGAAGGTAATACATGTACTTTTTTTTTAAACCTGAGGCAGAGTTGCAATCTATTGGGTAAAGTAACATATATACACACACGTCTATATCTTTTTGCTTTAAATATATATTTTGTAAATTTCCTAAAAGAATTCAGTGTTCTTTTCTGGTATTCTATTATGAGGTGGGGGTTGTTTCACACCACCAGAGTTGAATGCAATGGTAAATAAGCTCTGATTTGAAACAGACCGACAAAAAACAAGCATAAAATAGCTAAGACTATAGCAGGTTCATGGTAGCATTCTCAGTAGTTAAGTCTGCAGAATTATTTCAACTGGAACTCCAATTTTCATATGCTCATAGTGTTCTCAAACATTGATTTTGGAGTCTGAAATTTTTCCATACTTGTTATTTTTTGAAGATTTTTTTAAAAGAATGTTTTGGCAAAGTTCCTTAAACTGTTCTTGAGCTGGAGTTGGTGGGGAGGGAAATACTTATTTGAATTATTTTAAAATCCAACCAAAAAAATCATTGGTAAAATCTTGGTCCCTTAAAGTCAAGGGGATATTTGTCATTGATTTCCCTGGGTCCAGAAAATCACCCTTGTTTTTAAGACAGAGATACTGCAAAAATGGCTGGAGTGGCATACTATTAGTATTTCTGCAATCTGGCCCTTCATTATTTTAAACATCAATGAGGATGGTCCACTTTAGTTAAGAATCAGTAACAAGCAAATAATATAGGAGTACCAGCTTCTAACACTTTCCTTAGGATACGTCTACACTAGCGACTATAAATGTGTCTGTGGGCATTCTTGTGCCATAACCCTTCTATTTTTCACACTTAAACCCCAGAAGCAAGTGTCTGAAGACAAGTAGACAGCAAGTAAGCTAGCACACTTGAGGGATATGGATAAATACTCATCTTAGGTTATGGCATGGCCCCATTTTGCAGTGTGGACATACCTGATCTATAAATGTTCCTTTCCCCTCGTTTACATTGGTAATAGTGAGCTGTGTTGACCACATCAGAACAACTTTCTACTGCATTCTTTACACATCAATACAGGTGAACCTGAATCCTGCTCCAAAAGCAGCCACCTGGCCCAATGACCACACCAGGGTGCTGATCAAGGTATACTGTCCTCCAGAACTTCACCTGGAATAGCAGGAATTTTCATCTGTACCAGAAAATTTCCTGGATCCTGGAGCAGGCTAGGATTGGGTAGACATGGACCCAGTGCCAGGAACACACAAAGCACTTGAGGCTTCTATACAGGAAGGCAAAATGCTCCAATAGTTTCTCTGGGAGAGTTTTTTTGTAACTGTCCCTTCTACAAAGAGCTTGACCAGTTGCTGTCAAGGACTCCCAGCTCAGAGCCTTGAATTGGCTCAGAAGCCCGTCCTTAACTCTAGCAGCTTTGTTTTCCACTAGGATGCTGATAAGGTCCAGGGCAAGGAGGCAAAGCGATGGTACGGGATACCCCGAGGACAAAGAGCATGTGCTTCTGTATCTCGGCTTGGAGGAACAAGGTGAGAAAGCTCCACCAACAAACTCAAGGAGGAACCCACGCTGCGGCACAAACCAGAACTTGAGGCTAGTAAGTTACAGTGGACTCCCCACCAGTATCCCCTTTTGCTCTCATGCTAAATTCTCAATTTTAAGATCGATTGAAGTACTGTGCACTGACTTTTCCTCCCCGGATAACATTCCATGCATTGCTATGTCTCTGGGAGTTTGAACTGCATTGCTGAAGTCACAGCATTTTCATGCATCATCCCCTTACCAAACCCATCCAACTTTCCTACTTCCATCCAGCTCCGACTCCGCTTCACCCTGAAATGGTTCCTAAGCAAGACAATGTTATAAATCAACTATTTGATTTCTGATGAAACACTGTTCTGCATAAGGCTAAAGCTATGTCTTCGAAACAAAGTATTTATGAAAAAATCATTATGCCCCAGTGTCTGTGCATTTCTTGGCCAGCAGTCAGGCAGTGATGCTCCCAGCACCACATGGATTTAGGGATGGGGATGGGGTGGGTTAGAAAGGTCCCTGTTGGGTTGGGACGGTTGTAAAAAACTTATAGTTGGTTGTCTAATCTTAGTAACAGCTGGCTGTTGTCCCATGGAAGATTACACAGTTTCAGTGCTTCTCACGCCCCCTATTCCCAATCTTCCTGTACCCTTACAAACAAGAGTTGCAAGGAATGGGGGTGTATGTTCCAGGTGGAGGGGGGTGAGTAAGTGTGGAATGGGGAAGGGAACACAACAGAGTTGTACACCATTTTGGTTGTGTAAGAAAAAGTTAATCACATCAGTCCTTTCTCCCTTGGAAGATTACAAAATTATTTCTGACCCTGGTATCTGGCTGCTCCCTTTACTGAGGCATGCTACATATTCTGGGGGGAATTCATAGGGAAGATCCAGTCTGGTGGTTCAATAAACATGGTGCAGTGTCCCTTTGCAATGGACAGATGGGGGCTTGTGGTGCCGATCTGAATCTTCAGGGGGAAAAAAAAAAGCTGCAGCGTTTTTCTTTTTCTGTCCATTTCACTGGTGTTAAGCAGGCACAGGGGCAAGATTTTCTGGTACTACCAGGGGTCAGGTTGCGTGGACGGTGTTCATGATTCACATATCCATTTTTATAGAAACTCTGTGTACTAGATGACGGTGTAGTCAATTTCTAGTCAAAGTGCCTCCCAGTCCTTTAAACATATTTCAGCAAATTTCTAGTGTAGCAGAAACTCCCACTGGGACTTGAGGTTGCGTGGCAGTGCAAAACTATTTTGCCCACCTTCATAACTGATCAAACTCCTCCATTCAGCCATATGTAGAAGGGTGACCATCAGCAATCTATGCCAGAGAGAGGTTTCTGCTAGATCTCCTACACAGGACTGGAAAGCCACTTTTCTTTTCCCTTTTGGTACCGTGAAACCTGCATTTTGAATTTTTAAAAATATCAATTAATGTATCTTACTATTAGTCGCCTCTGCTCCTTCTTCATGGGCTGCAAAAGTTGTCTGAGAACCAAGGATAAACAGTCCCATTTCTAGAATGCTGACAAGTATCAAAATTGTGGCCATCTTCAGCAAAGTTATGTTTCTTCCACAGGAAAAAATATATAATGCTACTCTTGCCTTTGAACTGACAGGACCTTGAGCTCCCGAAAGGGAAAACGTGCTAGGAGGGGTCGAGCAACACATCAGAGACATCAGGGGCAGATGGAGAAGGACCCAGGAATAGCTGCTCACAAGGATGGACAGGAGAAACCCAACCCAGAGCAGTTTGAATTTCTCAGGTCACGGGGTCAGTGGTCTCTTCATCAGAAAGAGATATTGATCTGGTTCATGGAGCAGCAGGCACACCAAAGTGATTGGGCGCATTCCCTAATGGAGAAGCTTACTGAACCAGAATCATATTCAACCATAGTAGGGATGAGGGGTCTATAACAACTGTGAAGTGTCATTAGCATGGGTGACAATGAACAGTTTAACAAAACCCTCACAAAGCTATGTGGCATATATTTGTGGGGCTGATGTGTCTTCATGTGCATTTCCAGCAGCTGTACAGCACGTGAAGGTGTCCTTCAACACAGGCAGGCATCATCTGCTGCCTTGCTGCCATGCCAAGATGTATGCACATATGGCATCCCTTATTTCCCTTGTCTGCTGGGAACCAGGACCAGGTGCACATGGGTGGGATCTGACTGCCCGATCAAAGTTTGTAAACCAGACTTGTCCTGAGCCCATTTAGGATGGAAGCTCTTCCCATTACACTCAGAAATGCTATGAAGTGCACAGCAGGCGACAACTGTGCAAACAGTGTTTGGCACACTGATATCCAGATGAGTGTGTAGGTAGCAACAATAAGATTGCCAAATGCCCACTCCACGACCATTCTGCAGTTACAGAGCTTGTAATTTAATTCCCTTTTTTGAGGGTCAGTGTTGTCTGGGTACAGTTTCATGAGCCAAACTGGGAGTGGCTAGGTGGGGTCCCCCCAAATATCAGTTGGTAAAGACCACTATACAGAACAATATCATTTTCTGGGGAATAAAGTCCCTTCTGTTGCCTTCAAGTACAATCCTGATCTCCTCAGCACACTACCATCATGAACCTTTCCAATGTTTTCCACATTTGTGTTCATGAATCTACCTCTGTGGTCCACCAAGCCTTTCAGAACAAAGGATTAGTAACATTTTGGGTTCACATACTCACTTGCCCCTTTTGGTGGGCAAAATATTGGGATGTAGGAGCCAGTGATGGCCCACTCAGCTTGGCAACTGCATCCTCTCAAATTTAGCTATTATTTCTGGAACTTTTCCTATGGTAGCCACACATGGGTAGATCAGTGTTAAGTGCCTCACAAACCTGCACAACCATGATGCTGACAGTAGCCTTTCTAACCCCACAGTGGTGTGCAATGCCCAGACAACTGTCTGATGCAGCTAGCTTCCATAGAGCAATAGCCATCCACTTCTGAACTGATTGGGCTTCCCTGAATTGAATGTTCTGGCACTAGAGGTTTGGTACAAACTCCTCATGCAACTCCAAGAAGGTTGGTTGCCTCATTTGGAAGTTCTGAAGACATGAGTGGTCATTCCAGGTTTCCAAAATGTTGTGATCCCACCAAACCATGCTGGTTCTCCTGCACCAGAAGCAATGGTCCACCCAGGGACATATCTTGACAATACTGGCATTCACCATCTCTGTACCAGGTGAGCTGAATGAATTGCTATTGAATCTCAAGGTCAGCTATGATGTGTCAAAGTTCTGCCCAAGTTCTACCCAAAGTTATGCCCAGCATCTCACTGATCACCTACTCCACTGCACAAACATTTGTCCTGCAATAAAGAGCAGGAGCAGAACCAGTGCATCATCCCATCCACTTTTGCAGGTAATAACAGTGAGGGTCAACGTGATCAGGAACTGCCATCAGAAGATGTATGGGGGATAGTACCAACAACATGCAGCAAAGTCGTTCCTAGACTGTCTCCCTGTCCGTACAAAACCCCAGGATACCACCTGGAAGCACTAACATCTTATAACAACAGCAGTGATATGGGTGCACACCTGTACACAGCATTATACCTATGTCCAGCACAGCATAATGTGGATACTAGGGGCAGGAATGGGAAGCTGTGCATGTTCCAGTACTCAGGTATGTACACCTGCATAGATATAGCCGTATTTGGCTGTTAGCCTAAAACTCTGAGGTACATCTGTGTAATCCCATTGGCTCTCTGTCCTATAACTCCCATAGGAGTGTTTGATTTCCTATGCATTTCTTATAATGTTGTCATGATGACCACAGTCTTGCTCCCATTGAAATAAATAACTCCCATTCACTCTGGGCCTGATTTATCATTGTCTTGCACCTTGTATAGCCATTTCCAACAGTGCAAAGTGGGTTTCAAATACTACCATTCTGTTTTGCAGAGCAATGATGAATCAGACCACTTATTGCTAGAAGGATCAGGCCTTGGAGGGGTTGGTGAGAAAATGTGTGAGCCACAGTGTGTTTAAGCATTTCATTATATTTTTGCCCTTTGCATTTTTCAATAAACTCCAAACGTTACTCCATATGAGAAGGATCTCATACCTTCATGTATGTTGATGACCATTCATTAAGATTTGTCAGGAATTTTGTTAGCCTGTACATAATTACCCTGAAGTCTTGCATCTAGGTGATGGTTTCTCCATTACAGACCTTCCAAATTAAGGACAAACTATCCACAAAGGACAGCATAGGAGATTTTCACACATGCAGGGAGAGCAGAATATTGAAAGTCTTAAATAAGCATTTTGTCCATTGTCTGCATTTCCTTTGCTATGTGGAAAATGGAGGGGTGACCATTAATTAATTAATCGTCATTAACTTTTACTTTTGTTCTTTTAATAATAACATAGCATCTGAGATAGTAGTTTTGAAATAGTAAATTGCACTTCTATAATATTTCCCATCTGAATGTTTCAAAACGTTATACAAATAGTAATTAACTTAGCCTTGCAACACTCCTGAGATGTAGGCATGTATTATCACTGCTTTTATATATGGGGAAATTGAGGCACAGAATCCTTGAGTAACTCTATCAAGGTCACATAGGGAGTCTATGGCTGAGTGAGGAATAGAATTCAGTTTTCTTATGCTTTAGGCACAGAATATGCTTCCTCCCTTGCTGAAAATTAAGAAAGCTTCATCCAGGAATTAATTGCTTCTTTGGACTTTTCCTTTCCACTAGGTTCTCTTCCTTATCTGTTCTGGGCCTCAGTAAGGGCAGTTCCTCTGTGTAAGGAAGAAAATTACAGAAAGAATTATATGGAATATATTTTTCTTATCAGATTCTTACATTCGTACCTCAAGGGTTTATCCAGGCCAGCATCCTGTTCAGTGCTAGCAGGAGTTTGTTCTGCATATGCCAGGGCTGTTGAAGTGACTAAGATTTAATGCATTGGTGCACCTCTTAGAAACCCATGAGACTCAGTGACATCCCTAATCAAATACTCAGCCAGTATGTGATGTTAACTTCCAGCCTTCTGAATGTGTGTTGTGACTATAGCCATGCTGATATTCAATGCGGGGGTTCCCTTGTGCCAGCAGAGCACTGCTAATACTGTAGCTTTGATCAGCAATGTCATCCTGAGTAGGGTCTCTTATAACTGATAATAGCTATCTCCTGTGGTATTTATACATGGAGTTCTTATATGAAATAAATGATAACAATGCAAGATTATCTGCTTAGCAAACAAATTCTCTATGGATCATAAAGGGCATCATATAATTGCAAATATTTAGAAGAGAAACATTCTTTAAAAAAATCAGTATAATTAAAGCACCTTAAAAAGCATCATGTACTGAATATGTTCCTTCAATGAATAACGTAACAAGATTATGGGTCAGATCTTGCCAGTGCAGCAGAGATGAGCAAAGCCACTGCCAGCTGCATCCTCTGCCAAAGAAACCCTGGTGCACGGCAGGATTCTGTGCAGCAAGTCACTGCAAGAATGCAGAACAGGCCTCCCTTTGCAGCTCCTCTGATCATGCTGGCTTGCTGTCATCAGCACTTGCTGGTGATAGCTTCTTATGCAGGCTTTGGGGCTAGATTCAACTTTTTTTCAGTTTCCCCAAGCCCCTGGGTGTGAGCTATACATCCTAGCACATTAGTTTTGTGTACCACTGAGGATATTTTTGTTCACCAGGAAGATATGCTGCCTGGATGCTTACATGACAGGAAGACAACAAGGAGTCCGGTGGCACCTTAAAGACTAACAGATTTATTTGGGCATAAGCTTTCGTGGGTAAAAAAACACTTTTTCAGATGCAGTGTTTTTCTATGAAAATGTGCCCTAGGTCTAGAATATCCTGTATCAAAGACATCTTGTCTATACCTAAAATTATTATGATTTTAAGGTCAGTTATCTTGTGTCATCAGAGGGCTGGAAATGGAAAATTGCCAGCTTCTCAATAGGTCCCAGCACTCACTTCTGATCCAGAAAGGGTGTAAGATTTTGGACTTTAAAATCATGACGTTGTTTAGTATAGAAAAGCGATGTCAGCTACATTTAGACTCATGGTAACCAACGTGTCTGGATTTACAGGAGGAGGGATGCAAAACATAGTCCCTTTAAGAACTGTTACAATTCTTTATATTAAGCTTAAAATGGGTTTCTTGTTATCTATGAGGCATATGTAGAGTATATTATGATGCAGTAGAAGGCTTTTATCATCATGAGCTTGGTACAGTTGCATTACTTGCACATGGTAAAGTCATTAATGTATTATGCAGGTTGTCACAAATAAGTGGCACCATTTTCAGATGGATGCACATATGTATACGTGCACATATGTACATATATATTTTCTATCTAGATCACACATCCCGGGATCAAGCCCCATAACAATCAGATCATTTAAGTTCTAAACCTTGGCAATATAGAATCATAGGACTGGAAGGGACCTCAAGAGGTTATCTAGTCCAGTCCCCTGCACTCATGGCAGCACTAAGTATTATGTAGACCACCCCGACAGGTGTTTGTCTAACCTGCTTTTAAAAATCTCCAATGATGGAGTTTCCACAACTTCCCTAGGCTATTTATTCCAGTACTTAACCACCCTGAAGTTTTTCCTATTGTCCAACCTAAACCTCCCTTGCTACAATTTAAGCCCATTGCTTCTTGTCCTAATATGGGTGCAATAGAAACAAATTCAAATGATATATTTGTTTATTCTGATGAGCGCCATTGCATATTTTATTTGCTAGAAAAATATTCTTCATCACCAAAGAGCATGTCTACAGCTTATAAAGAATATGCTTCCTTCCCCAAACAAAATCTTTCTCTATAGTTTAAGTGTTAAATCTATAAACATTTCCCCTACTGTGATCTGAGAATGGAACTTGGACAAGTACATATAACAGAACTGCTGGAATCCTGCATAATGCAGTTTGTCCCAACTAAGTGCAGTCATAATTATGCATTTTATAAAGAAAAATGCCATTGCCATTTGGTTTTTGTCATGTTTATTTCAATTTTTCTTCTCACAAGGATTTATTAAATGTTTATTTTCTTCTTTTAACTATGAAAACAGTGGTCAGTCCATGGAAAGTTGTTGTGTTGACTTTTTAAGGCTATCAGAATTTTATTGAAATCTAAAACTCACTTTGATAGCTTGTCTACAACCATCCCCTACAGTGAATTCTTCCTGTCTGAATTTAATGGAAAGGTGTTTACATTTGGTGACTAACATTCATATGCATTTATTTTAGGGTCTTTTTATAACCTATTTATGTCTTTAAAAATAATAAAAAAAACATTAAAAGAAAAAATATGTTTGGTAAATCCAGTTCCTGGGAAATTTTAATGCCTACAGGTATCTGAAACCACAGGTTATTTTCGTAAGCATGTTTTTTTATTACCATTGCTGTACTTGTTTGTTCTGTACTTGAGGCAGAATTTTCCTCTCTAGTTCATATTATTGATCTCTTATCTGAAGTGCAGTGTCTCTTGCATATTGTGTTCTTGCTTCATATAGGAAATCCGCACACTTAAGAGATAAGTATTGTAGACTGGAAGATATTTTTTTTTAATTTTAATTAAGAATAAATTCTAAGGATAACTGGAAAAGCCCAAGAAAGGAAATTTATAAAGGGAATATATTGTTTTAAGCACTACATCAGATTTGGGGAAATCAAAGTTTTGGGGGGATTTAAGGAAGGACATGCAATTTAGCTGTAGTGAGAGTAAGGCCAGAAGGTACCATTCCAATGCAGGCTGCAAAATTCAACCAAAGATGGCATGACATGGGGTCTCAGATATGTTCTTGGGGGGATGAAAGACTATCAGGAAGGAGAGTTTAAATTCTCTCCTTTATACATTTACTGTGTGTAACTATATCTAATCTTGCAAATTAACGAAACTACGGAGATCCTAAGTACAAAGTCATTGAACAAACCTTTTATTTAACTGTTGTAAAGTTTGCTGGGAGCACCATATTTATTGAGTGGAGAAGTGACAAATCCAAGACTGAAATTTACTTTATGTTATACAAAGAGATTTCCAAATTATAGCTGGTCTATTCTTACAACAGTGGGAATTCAGAACTACCTGTATTAAGCAAACAGGAAACCTTAATCTTATTCAATTACCTGATCCTGTGATCTCAGGCAAAACTCCTATATGGCTGAACTCTAAAACACCTTAGATGGATATCATGTGTAAAGGTCACAGGTATTTTAAAAGCTTCACAGGAATTTTGATGAGTTGGTGGCTAAAGCAGTATTAATATCATGCAAGAGGACTCTACCATGTGCTCTGCAGAGCCTCTGTGACCAATCTCCACAGCTTCCATGGCAGGGTGCAGTGTGTAGATGAGAAAGGGGCAAGACAAGTGGGTCTCTATACATCAGGAATCCACATGGTGACAAACTCATATCCAAGAGAAATCAAGGAAGCAAAATCAGATGTTGCATAAAGGAAGGAACTATCCAAGCTATTGCACACAGAACAGTAATGAAAGAGCAAGGAAAGAGATGGGAAAATGTGGCAACTAGGAACAGTAAAAAGAGAAAACAGTAAATGTTTATGAAGACTTTCAAGTGAGTCTCCAACAATAAATGTACTGCCCTTGAGAAGGAGGGGAGGTGAAGCACACTGAGAACAGGCAAAAGACAGATAGAAACCTGACCTATGGTCAAGAAGAATGGCATGAAAATGAGCCACCTCAAAGAAAGAGGCAAATGATCCTGTGTGGTGATTCCTTAAGGAGGAAGCTACAGCCAAAACAAGTATGGCCTTGATCATGAATATGGGATGGAATGGTACTTCCTAGATACTAGAAGAAATAATATAAACTACAAGTGCAAAATGTAATACAGAATGCTGGATTTCACTGATTATATGTTACATGGGAACAAATAACACCAAAAAGTAAGATTGTATATGACTGTGAAAGACTTCCAGGAATCTGGAAGATAACTAAGAAGGGAAGAGCCAGTGATCTTTTCAAAGGTTCTTCTGATGCTAACCACAAGTGAAAAAGATTGACACTGAGGACCAAATGATAGAGTGACTGGTGGTGCAGGGAGAAAGACTTTGTATTCAGGGAGCATTGGAATACCTTCTATTATGAGACTGGTTTAGAAGATCACCATTTAAGTAAAAGGTGTATTGACCACCTGGGTTCAAAACTTATTAACTTTGTCAGTAGACCTCTAAAGTAGGTAGGAAAAGGGAGGGAAAGGAGCTGTCACTTAACTGACATGATTTGACATATAAAAGTTAAGCAGAAGCTAAGTTACAATTATAATGTTAAAAACATTTTTACTCCTATCCTTGATTTGACTGACTTATTCCACACAGAACATAGGACCTTCACCACTGCCTTGAGCTGAACAGCAGTGTCGGTTCCTGTAAAATCTTTGTTTTTTACAGGGGTGGGTCATTAGCCCACTCTCAACTTCCTATCAGGAGGACTGGTGGACTGCCTGTGGCCTGGCTCCTACCCTTCGACTTTTGTGTCATGACTGGCATTACTAGTTATACTCCTGCCCACACAGCTCTCAGGACTATGACAGCATGGAAGCCTTCCTACCACATCAAGTTGCAGTCCGTGGGGAAGGAGACCTATCCTTACTTCCTCTTAAATCATAAATAGATAATACACAGCATAGATATTATTCAGCAAAATGAAACACATGCACAACTTCTGCAAATGTACAGAAAATTTTAAACAGTAAGTGAAAACTTATGGAAGAATAATTTCAAGAAACAATCATTAGCACTTCAATGAATAAAAGCTCTTTCCTAACATTTTTCTTCATTTTGGTGAGGTAGTTGAGAAATGAAATGTACAGTGGAACTGTATCACTGTAAGCATGGAATACCACAATTCAGTAGCATCTTTACTGGTACATAAAATGTATTGATAGCTCTTTTCTTTGCCCATTAGACAAATCTTTAAAATCCATATAGCTTCCTTTAGCACTCATGCACTTTCATAAATGGAAACAAGCAAACAAAAAAGAAATATCTGTATGTAAATAATTAAAATCAGAGTTTTATAGTAGTGGCAGAATTTAGCAGCTAAAATGCCATGAGATTAGACCAATAAAAATAACTATATTTCACTGGAGATGAAATGCTGGATCCTTGTGGAATATCAGAATTTTGCATATTTATATATGCACAGTACTAAAACATCAATCAGGATTGATGCCATTGGGCTAGATGTTATACGAACAGTCCCTTTCTTATACAAAGAAAAAAACAGTCCCTGCCCTGAAGAATTTACAAGCTAAGAAGAGTTTAAAGTGTCTAATTTAGATTTAGCCTGGAAAGTGGAGATTTTCCCTTCAGACTCCAGAGCAGACTCTTTCATTGCAGAGCACTGAACAGAAGACACTCAAGATCTGGAGTTGGATTACCTCGGAGACTTCCATTGGCTAAAGAGTTCAAGCCAGATTCTGATCTCAGTTCCATAACTGTAAATTTGACACAATTCCATTTAGTTCACTGGAGTTACTCTTGTTTTAAAATGGCATAACAGCGATCAGAATTAGGCCCTGGAGGTTTATAGGCTCTTGGTTTAAACTAGCAGGTGCTAATGGCAGGATGTTCCCAGTGAGGGTCTCTTGCAATGAAACTTGCTTCCTGTCATTGTTCAGCAGAGTATTGATGACCTTCAGGGAATGCTGCAAGATTTGCTTATTTTCCCAGACTTTTGAGGGAACACAGGAGACTCAAATAAGGGTAGAATTTGGTTGGTGATGAAGGGAAGGATTATGGAGAGTGTCTTATTTTAGTAAGTTTAGAGGTCTTTTTTGCTCTCATGAGATTTTGTGTGTATGTATAATTAATTGTTTTGCATCTAGAGCTCTGGATCAGCACTTACAGGCATGAATACAACATAATATAAATAGAGAGCTTTAATTGGCCAGCAGATGGAGACTGGTTAGGCTGGATTGGCCCTCACATTATGGATGATTCAGATAAACGATATTCTACTCAATATCAGGCAACAGCAACAGCACATATTTTAGACACCATATACAGTATGTCTAAATATAAATTATTTTGATAACTAACCACTTTGGGGCACTTAATGGTATTAGTGCTTGATCAACTAATCCTTCAAGGACCTTAATCGGTCTGGAAAAAATCCCCTTTACTATCTGCAGTGCCATGATGACCTTTATTCTAACTAAAAATTATTTCCATCAGCTTCATTATGTGCAATTATACACTTTATAGTATCAGGTGATCCAAGATATTTGGCGCATTAGAACTTGAGGTCCTTCAGAATTACTTGAGGCTAATTCTTATGTGCCCTTTTTTACTTGCTTTATGATGAGAAAACTGCAGATCAAAAGTTGAAAAGAAAACATGCAGAAAACTTGTAGCATTAGACTTTATATAGGAAAACAACGCTTCTTTAATGTTTTAAAAGAAACATTTTTCTTAAATTTTGGGGTTTAGTTTTAGCCTTATATGCTTTTGCCAAATATATATATATATATATATACACACAGACTGTTTACAAATTTGGCATCCAAACCCCAAATAAATCTGTTTTACTCTGTATAAAGCTTATACAGGGTAAACTCATAAATTTTCAAGCCTCTATAATACTGATAGAGAGATATGCACAGCTGTTTGTCCCCCCAGGTATTAATTGCTTACTCTGGGTTAATTAATAAGCAAAAGTGATTTTATTAAGTGTAACAAGTAGGACTTAAGTGGTTCCAAGTAATAACAGACAGAACAAAGTGAGTTACCAAGCAAAATAAAACAAAACATGCAAGTCTAAGCCTAATACATTTAAGAAATTGAATACAGGAAAATCTCACCCTCAGAGGTGGTCCAGTAAGCTTCTTTCACAGACTAGACTCCTTTCTAGTCTGGGCCCAATCCTTTCTCTTGTTACAGTCCTTGTTCCAGCTCAGGTGGTAGCTAGGGGATTTCTCATGACTGCTTTGTTCTGTTCCACCCCCTTATACCAGGTTTAAGATGGACTCCAGTATCTGATGACATGGTCACATGTTCTGTGAGACCCCAAGCCTTCATTCTTCCTGGCCTGACTCACAGGAAGCCTTGCAAGTAAACAGAGCCATATACAACCAATTGTCCTAGTTGATGGGAGCCATCAAGATTCCAAACCACCATTAATGGCCCACACTTTGCATAATTACAATAGGACCCCAGAGTTATATTTCATATTCCTAGTTTCATATACAAGAATGATACATTTATATAAATAGGATGACCACACTCAGTAGATTATAAGCTTTGAAATGATACCTTACAAGAGACCTTTGGCATGAAGAATATTCCAGTTACATTATATTCACACTCATTAGCATATTTTCATAAAATTATATGGAGCACAACGTCACAACTGGGTTAGGTTGACTTAAGCTACATCGACTCCAGCTACGTTATTCATGTAGTGAAAACAAGCCCTTAGCCTCTAATGTATCCTTCCTACATATTATACCCAAGTAATACAATATCCCATTGGTTTATGTCACTCCACCATGTTTCAAAAATGCCTTTTATGTCAAGATCCTTTGAAAGACAGGATTTTTAGTTTCCCTACTTTTACTTTCAAACATCTCATGTTTGGGTACAGTCATTTTTAGTTTTTATTTTGAATTAATTAAATTATGTTTAGTAGTTCAGTCCTTTTGGGAGATCAAGGGCTACACATTCTTATTACAACATTAACATCAAGATCACCCTGAGGTGAAGCTGTAAATTGCTGCATATGAGATATAAACAATCTCAGTCAGGGTAATTAATATTCTTCATTTTATTTTTCTAAACTTGCTGGACTACTGGAGCAAAGCCTGGTGAATAAGAGTACAAAGTAAAAAAAGATAAAAGCTAAGAATTTAGTTCTTAGTTTTATTTATTTATTTATTTATAGTTGTACTTGTGTACATTCACTTTAAAGATGGATACTGTTTTAAAAATGAAAGTTCTGACTATATGTAACTGAATCAGTGATACAACATAGGTTTAAAAGCAGGATTAAACCATCTGTAGAAAATGGTTTGATTTTAGTTATATTATCAGTGTAACTTATTTTCTTGACTACAATAAAACCTAAAACCTCGTTCTGTTTTGAGCAGGGGGTTGGACTAGATGATCTTCTGAGGTCTCTTCCAATTCCAACCTTCTATGATTCTAAAGTCAATGCAAGCAAAATTCTCAGCTAGTGTAAACTGATCCAGTTCCTGAAGTCAATGGAAGTTTCTTAATTTACACCAACAGTGAATTTGGCTTTACAGCACTGTAGATGTATGCATTACAATAATAAACTTTATTTTTGTACTTTTTATATTTTAAGCCTCCCAACTTGAGATACCTTAAAGGAGCCTGATTTTTCACATTAACTTTAATGGAAGCAGAGTTAGGCAATTCTGAGGACTTTTCAAATGCTACCCCTAATATTAATTTATACTTTATTTTTCAAAACAACAAATATGTTTAGAACAGTATGAAAGCAATTTTGTAGTAGGATTTTACTTTGATGTTTTTATATGTTTGCTTTCATTTCGTTGTCTCTCAAGTATTCTATAGACAACTAACTGCAGTTAAATGTTTACCTTTCTTTCTAATTTATTGTGTTTTATGAATTCTTCCACAAGATGTGGAAGTGACATTTTTTCTTAAAAGGCAGGTGTTTCCATTAATCTATTATGCTAAGAGGTTTTTTCCTATTGAAAGCATATTTAAATCTTAATCTATTAGGTGTTTCTTTACTTAGAATTGCTTATGGAAAACAAAAAAAAATAATGACTAATCAAGCTGTCATGTTTATTAAATATTTGACAATGGTTGCTGGATTCCTAAATTTTAAGTAATTACAAATGTTTCAAAAGCTGGACCATATTTTATTCCTACTCAAGAGCTATCCTTTTGTGACAGAGTAAAAGTGTGTTTGTTATATCTAATTGAGAGATACAATATTCAAACTGTGTGGCAGTGATACATGAATTTTTCACCCTTGCTGACAAGTACATTGGCTTCTGTGTAATTCTTTAAACTGATTCAGTCAAACTCATGCTGTTTATGCTTTCAATTGATTGAATTAAAATATCAGTTTAAACATTTAATCATTCCATTAGGCGGTATTCTGTTTGCTCATTCTGCATCCCATCCAGCACAAAATAACCGCAGATTTCAGAGCTACACAGGCCCGAGAAGGTTGAAGATCTTGGTGTCTCAGCAAACTGACCTATGTAACAGACTGTGTCTTTATATGGATGCCAAGTCCCTCCTCACCTGCCTACTTCCTATCTCCTTCATTAAGTATTCCTGATTTTACATATTGTCCACAAGCATGTGCATGAAATAAGTAGAGGTAGAAGTTTTACAGTCAAGGACTGTGATATCTGTCTTTTTTGGGAAGGGGAAGAGATGCACACAAGGCTCACCCTATGGCCTTGGAATGATATGAAAACAAAATTATTTGAGACCCTGCTGGTTTACTCAACAGATAGATACCCAAAGGTCCCATGACTTCTGAGTTGTTCTGTGGCTGACATCCAGAATGGAGCTGTCAATGACGAAGGTGCAATATTTCCAGACTGTGTCATCTTTACATTATTTTCCCAGCTGCCTGATATTCCTTCACCTAGGGAATTTGTTACCTCAGATTAGAGACTCTCTGAGCATGTTCACTGTCATTTTCCACAGCATCACAGTCAGGGTTGAAGTTGTAGATTTTTCTTGAAAAGGTAGTGACGTGGAATGTCTTATCCATCATTCAGTAGCCACGGTGTGTGTGTAGGGAGGGAGTGGGTGATGGACACTCTCTGGTAGAACTGGGAATAACTTCTACAGTTCCAGATTTCAAGAGGCCAATAGAGCTTCTGTAGGCTGCCAGCCAGTTTCAGTTTTCTAGCCTGTCTGATATAAATGCATTCTTTAACAGTGGAGGAGAAAGCACAGCACTCATTTCCTCCAACTTCTTAAGCACTTCCTTTACAGATCAGTTCCTTCATTCCTTCACACTGCTAATCCAGTTCTCTCGTTGACTTTTTACAACATTAGACCTTAAAATAGATGCCTATATATAAATAAAAAAAAACAACCTGCCATAAAAATGTTTCCATCTTTGCTCCAAAGGTTTTCAGCCCTCAGAATTCTACTGTCATTGGCTCAGGTTGGGCAATATTCAGTTCTAATCTAGTGATGGATAAAGGATAAAGGAGTTGGAGGCGCAAGTGGTGTTCTCGTCCATCCTCCCCGTGGAAGGAAAAGGCCTGGGTAGGGACCGTCGAATCGTGGAAGTCAACGAATGGCTACGCAGGTGGTGTCGGAGAGAAGGCTTTGGATTCTTTGACCATGGGATGGTGTTCCATGAAGGAGGAGTGCTGGGCAGAGACGGGCTCCATCTTACGAAGAGAGGGAAGAGCATCTTTGCCAGCAGGCTGGCTAACCTAGTGAGGAGGGCTTTAAACTAGGTTCACCGGGGGACGGAGACCAAAGCCCTGAGGTAAGTGGGAAAGCGGGATTCCGGGAGGAAGCACAGGCAGGAATGTCTGTGAGGGGAGGGCTCCTGCCTCATACTGGGAATGAGGGGCGATCAACAGGTTATCTCAAGTGCTTATATACAAATGCACAAAGCCTTGGAAACAAGCAGGGAGAACTGGAGGTCCTGGTGATGTCAAGGAACTATGACGTGATTGGAGTAACAGAGACTTGGTGGGATAACTCACATGACTGGAGTACAGTCATGGATGGTTATAAACTGTTTAGGAAGGACAGGCAGGGCAGAAAAGGTGGGGGAGTAGCACTGTATGTAAAGGAGCAGTATGACTGCTCAGAGCTCCGGTACGAAACTGTGGAAAAACCTGAGTGTCTCTGGATTAAGTTTAGAAGTGTGTGCAACAAGAGTGATGTAGTGGTGGGAGTCTGCTATAGACCACCGGACCAGGGGGATGAGGTGGATGAGGCTTTCTTCCGGCAACTCACGGAAGCTACTAGATCGCATGCCCTGATTCTCATGGGTGACTTTAATTTTCCTGATATCTGCTGGGAGAGCAATACAGCGGTGCATAGACAATCCAGGAAGTTTTTGGAAAGCGTAGGGGACAATTTCCTGGTGCAAGTGCTAGGGGAGCCAACTAGGGGGGGCGCTTTTCTTGACCTGCTGCTCACAAACCAGGTAGAATTAGTGGGGGAAGCAAAAGTGGATGGGAATCTGGGAGGCAGTGACCATGAGTTGGTTGAGTTCAGGATCCTGACGCAGGGAAGGAAGGTAAGCAGCAGGATACGGACCCTGGACTTCAGGAAAGCAGACTTCGACTCCCTCAGGGAACAGATGGCCAGGATCCCCTGGGGGACTAACATGAAGGGGAAGGGAGTCCAGGAGAGCTGGCTGTATTTCAAGGAATCCCTGTTGAGGTTACAGGGACAAACCATCCCGATGAGTCGAAAGAATAGTAAATATGGCAGGCGACCAGCTTGGCTTAATGGTGAAATCCTAGCGGATCTTAAACATAAAAAAGAAGCTTACAAGAAGTGGAAGGTTGGACATATGACCAGGGAAGAGTATAAAAATATTGCTCGGGCATGTAGGAAAGATATCAGGAGGGCCAAATCGCACCTGGAGCTGCAGCTAGCAAGAGATGTCAAGAGTAACAAGAAGGGTTTCTTCAGGTATGTTGGCAACAAGAAGAAAGCCAAGGAAAGTGTGGGCCCCTTACTGAATGAGGGAGGCAACCTAGTGACAGAGGATGTGGAAAAAGCTAATGTACTCAATGCTTTTTTTGCCTCTGTTTTCACTAACAAGGTCAGCTCCCAGACTGCTGCGCTGGGCATCACAAAATGGGGAAGAGATGGCCAGCCCTCTGTAGAGATAGAGGTGGTTAGGGACTACTTAGAAAAGCTGGACGTGCACAAGTCCATGGGGCCGGACGAATTGCATCCGAGAGTGCTGAAGGAATTGGCGGCTGTGATTGCAGAGCCCTTGGCCATTATCTTTGAAAACTCGTGGCGAACGGGGGAAGTCCCGGATGACTGGAAAAAGGCTAATGTAGTGCCCATCTTTAAAAAAGGGAAGAAGGAGGATCCTGGGAACTACAGGCCAGTCAGCCTCACCTCAGTCCCGGGAAAAATCATG
The DNA here is from genome assembly GCF_015237465.2 of Chelonia mydas. Taxonomy (NCBI): domain Eukaryota; kingdom Metazoa; phylum Chordata; order Testudines; family Cheloniidae; genus Chelonia; species Chelonia mydas. The sequence goes on from NC_057852.1 coordinate 103,345,878, forward strand.
GAGCAGGTCCTCAAAGAATCAATCCTGAAGCACTTAGAGGAGAGGAAAGTGATCAGGAACAGTCAGCATGGATTCACCAAGGGAAGGTCATGCCTGACTAATCTAATCGCCTTTTATGATGAGATTACTGGTTCTGTGGATGAAGGGAAAGCAGTGGATGTATTGTTTCTTGACTTTAGCAAAGCTTTTGACACGGTCTCCCACAGCATTCTTGTCAGCAAGTTAAGGAAGTATGGGCTGGATGAATGCACTATAAGGTGGGTAGAAAGCTGGCTAGATTGTCGGGCTCAACGGGTAGTGATCAATGGCTCCATGTCTAGTTGGCAGCCGGTGTCAAGTGGAGTGCCCCAGGGGTCGGTCCTGGGGCCGGTTTTGTTCAATATCTTCATAAATGATCTGGAGGATGGTGTGGATTGCACTCTCAGCAAATTTGCGGATGATACTAAACTGGGAGGAGTGGTAGATACGCTGGAGGGGAGGGATAGGATACAGAAGGACCTAGACAAATTGGAGGATTGGGCCAAAAGAAATCTGATGAGGTTCAATAAGGATAAGTGCAGGGTCCTGCACTTAGGACGGAAGAACCCAATGCACCGCTACAGACTAGGGACCGAATGGCTAGGCAGCAGTTCTGCGGAAAAGGACCTAGGGGTGACAGTGGACGAGAAGCTGGATATGAGTCAGCAGTGTGCCCTTGTTGCCAAGAAGGCCAATGGCATTTTGGGATGTATAAGTAGGGGCATAGCGAGCAGATCGAGGGACGTGATCGTTCCCCTCTATTCGACACTGGTGAGGCCTCATCTGGAGTACTGTGTCCAGTTTTGGGCCCCACACTACAAGAAGGATGTGGATAAATTGGAGAGAGTCCAGCGAAGGGCAACAAAAATGATTAGGGGTCTAGAGCACATGACTTATGAGGAGAGGCTGAGGGAGCTGGGATTGTTTAGTCTGCAGAAGAGAAGAATGAGGGGGGATTTGATAGCTGCTTTCAACTACCTGAAAGGGGGTTCCAAAGAGGATGGCTCTAGACTGTTCTCAATGGTAGCAGATGACAGAACGAGGAGTAATGGTCTCAAGTTGCAATGGGGGAGGTTTAGATTGGATATTAGGAAAAACTTTTTCACTAAGAGGGTGGTGAAACACTGGAATGCGTTACCTAGGGAGGTGGTAGAATCTCCTTCCTTACAGGTTTTTAAGGTCAGGCTTGACAAAGCCCTGGCTGGGATGATTTAACTGGGACTTGGTCCTGCTTTGAGCAGGGGGTTGGACTAGATGACCTTCTGGGGTCCCTTCCAACCCTGATATTCTATGATTCTATGATTCTATGGATTTAGAATATGTCCCAATTTTAAACAGCTGCTATTAAAATGGCCTCGTGACGTTCATGTTTAATGTCCCTCAATACATTTCCATATTCAGTGTGCTATATTTACAACTGCCAGCCCCACAAGATGGGCTCAAGACCTTTGTATAGGTCTTCCCAAGTAATAAGTATTTTACAGTCCAAAATAGGCCCTTGATTATGTTGGTACAACACCATTACCTTCAGATCATGCCCTCATTGACATCTGCATAACCTCATGGCCTTCAGTGGGTTGATACACCTGTATCTGAATGGAACTTAAGGCCTGATCCAAAGTCTATTGAAGTGAATGTGGGTATGTCTACACTGCAATTAAATACAGGAAGCTGGCCCATGTCAACTGACTTAGGCTTTCAGAGCATGGGGGAGGGTGGAGGGTCCCAGAGCCTGGAATGCAGCCCGAGGCCAAATGTCTACACCACAATTAAACAGTCCCATAGCCCTAGCTCAACTCAGCTGACATAGGCCAACCATGGGTGTTGAATTGCAGTGTAGACATATCCAAAGTGTCTTTGCATCAGGCCATGAATTAACAATTATGTTAATAATGTACCAGAAGGAATAATATCCAGCTCATTCCCTCTTAGCTGTGTTGGCTCCTGCACTAATAACGGGAGTTAAAAGTATTAATGAATAAATTTTTTCATTAATGTGAACAGGTAACTTTCTAAATATGTGCAGGGAACAGATCTAGAGCCGGCTTTTCCACAATGTAATCACACTAACATAGAAGCAGTGTGTCAGAGTGGTGAATCAGGCTCCTATTTTGTAAGAAGGTCCTGTTTTTACAAAGTCACTGTTCACAGCACAACTGCATTTTAAGGTCCAGTAAGCCTCAACTCATTCAGGCTAGAAATAGATCCTTTTTAATACTGGAAAGGGAATGAAATTATGGTAGCTTTTGGTAAACAAAAATTGGGCTCTGAAGCAGATTGTAGCTATGCCACCTGATAAACACATAATGGATATGAATGTTTGAAAAATTGCCCTTTAAAATACATATGCATTGCTATATAATGCATTACAGTGAATCTTAAATTAATTGAAAGTGCTTTTCAGTGCCAGTATTTGTAACAGTCTTCAGTAGGAGTGTACACCTCTCTGATTCAGATGGAAGGAGTATAAACACTGAAATATTCTTAAATAGAGTTGTGCTAATAAGTGATAGTTAAAGTTTACTGGTGGTTCCAAAAAAAAGAAAAAGAAAAAAAATCATTTTGTTTCCGCCCAGAACAAAATTTTTTCAGAATTTTTAGTGAATCAAAAATTGGATTTTTTTGTTTTGGGTCAAATAAAATGTTTTATTTCATTTTTAGTCATCAATAACTGGTTGTTTTGGGGGAAGTTTGGTTGTTAAAAAGCAGAGGAAATGAAGTGCTAGATTCATAAGGGGACTCAGGCACTCTTCACAAAACTAAAGAGGCAGGACCTCCCCTTATACTGAATGGTAAAGCACTCACCTGGGGATATGGGGGATGTGAACCTAGGTCTCTAATATGAGCTTCTCTAATATGGGCTACTGGGTATAAGGGGCAGCTGATACCCTCTCCTCCTTAGTTTTGTGAATGGCACCTAAGTCACCTTGTGAATCTAGCTCCAAAAAATCAAAATGCTTCATTGTCAAAAAGAACTGTTGACATTTCTATTTTTTTTTCCTTCAATCAAAACAATTAACTGAAATTGACATGAATTAATGAAATATTTTGTTCAAAACCCAAATCGGTATTTTTAAATTGAAAAAAGTTTGGGCTGAAAAATTTCACCCAGCTCTACTCTTCAGCTGGTCACTAGGTAAAGTTTCTTTTCAGAAAACAATTTAGGATAGTTTTGCACATCCCTCATTTAGACTTTATCTGATCTTAAAGAAACAAATATACTTTGTATAAAAGTAGACAGTAAAATAATATTTTTGGAAAGCTTTAGGTCAGGAGGAAAAAGCTCTATTACCCATAGTTACTTTTTTTTAAAAAAAGAATCCAGTTGCTATGACTACTTGAAGCAGCTCTTAAAGTGATGTCCTTTTATTTAAATTATTTTTAGAACTTTTGTTACCCTAACAACAGGATATGCTTAGAAGTATAACACCAAGTCTTCTAATGTGTTTGTTTTTGTTTGCAAAGAAAATCTCTTGTTTTTTTTCTTTTTGCTGAAGAATCTTCCAGTCGTGATTGAAACAACAGGGGAAAAATGTAGATAAAATTGTGCTTCAAAAATATTTTTCTATACTTTTTTCCATCAGCAGTTTCAGTTCACACAGCAGCAGGTATTTTATGTTCGTTCATTTTGCTATAGCCTTTCATTGTAGGCAAAAGAGATGAGCCTTATGCAAAAGGGTGACAAATATTTTTGGATGCTGCACCACCATGTTATTTTACTATATTTAGAGACAAAAGAAAAGCTCTCTTAGCTGTGTTTTAATAGATTCTCTATGTCACTTGTGTCATTTTAATCAGACATGCCGTCACATTCCACATTGTGTTCCCTGGCATGCCATATTTAAGAAAACATGTTTACTCTTTGTTATATAATTTAATTTATTTCCTAATGTGTACATTATAAACCACCATAATCATATGAATGTGGGGGTTCCAGGGTGCCTCTTTGAGATACAGTGTCACAATCTCACATGATAATCCTGTTACTATACCCCAGAATGTTATTACCTTTTTCACAACTGCATCATTCCGTTGATTCATATGCAATTTGTGATCCACTATAACCTTAAAATCCTTTTCTTCACTACTGCCACCTAGTCATTTAGTCCCTATTTTGCAGTTGTTCATTTGATTTTTTTCTTCATAAGTGTAGTAATTTGCACTTGTCTTGATTGACTTTCATCTTGTAGATTTCGGATCAGTTCTCCAGTTAATCAAGTTGAATTCTAATTCTGTCTCCAATGTGCTTGAAACCCCTCCCAGCTTGGTATCATCTGCAAATTTTATACGTATATTATCCACTCCATTATCCAAATCATTAAAGAAAATATTAAATATTACCAGACCCAGGACAGACACCTGCAGGACCCCACTAGATACATCCTTCCAATTTGACAGAGAACCATTGATAACCACTCTTTTAGTATGATTTAATGCATCTTGGTACTCTCGCTGGGGTGGCGCTCCTATGTATCACCCCAGCTATAGGCATGCTATGAGTATCATCTAGCTTCACTTTAGTATCATATTAAAACAGTATATTGATAAAGATATACTGGACCATGAAGACAATGAGAGTCGCACAAGTCTAAAAGAATGAACAATATTACCAGCTTCTGCACATTCTATAGCTAAGATTGTGGAAAAATTATATAATATTATATTGTGAAATTAAATGATATTATTTGAGACCATATGTGATCATGTAATCAAAGACTATATTATAAAGCATAAAGGAACTGAGTTAAGGTTGCATGGGGAACATTAACTTTGGCATTTCCTGACTTTTCAGTTCTTGTGCATTAAACATGAATAATTTCTTAACATAATTTTTATGTAGATTAATCAGTGATGGAAGGTCAGTAAATAATGTTTAATATGGATCAATATCTTACTCTTCCAATACTACATCCTAAGCTCCAATAATACATTACAATGTTAAGAATGTTTTGAGGGTCATGTTTTTCACATATTCCAATAATGTCCAGGTTGTGACAGAACAGCTGAAATGCAATCAACTGATTTGCAAGTTTGACCGCCCCAATAGCTATGTCAGAGGAACTTCATAATAAATAGTCTTAAAATGAGGGAACACTAAATTGCAATACACCATAGCATGGCAACATTTTGATTTAATACAGTAATAAGGTTTAAAACTATCCTAGAAGCAAAACCTCTAACTTTTTAGATCATCTCAGCATATATTATATGTTTCAAACATACTATGTGCATTTGAATATGGGGTCATATTTACTAATTTCTCTATTGCAATGAACTGTAGTAGCATATGTCATTGAATAGGTATCTGAATACAGTAATATATGACTGGTCATTCACAGAACTATTAAGTAAGAAAAAGCTGATAGAGAACCTTGTAGTACTCTGAAAAGTAATCTTAAGAGACTGCAATAAGGTACCTTGAAGTTTTACCATCTGTTTACTGAAAAATAACTAGAAAACAAATTTGCCACTTGATCACAAACCCTAGATTCTTAGTTTCTCAAGCACTTAACCAAAGCAAAAGCTTTGACAGGTCAATGAATACAACACCAGTAGAATATCCCTGATCATAGAAACATAGCTAACCATGTAATGTTTGCTAGATTTAGTAATAAAGTAGTATAGGCTGAATAACAAGTCAGAAAACGGATTACTTATCAATCATTCTATTTGAACTAATGGACATGTGAAAAGGGTAGCCATATTTAAATAGACAGTCTATACAGAAGTCAGTTGAGGAAAAAAAGTTACCCATAGAAACGGATGAGTGGTGAAGAAATTAACATCAAGGCACAGAGAGAAACAAGAGGAAACACAGACACAGATGCAGTGATTTATAAAAAAAGATAATGGAGTAAAGACTGCAAATATATATGCACACACTAGATTTCAGCTTCATGGGATGTGGTAAAAAAATCATTGGATGGATAAATATTGCAAGCCTTAAAGGAAAATTTAGATTCAACAAAGTTAGGAGATCTTAAGACAAAACAAAAAACAAAAGAAAAACACAACTATTTGTGGAGTAGTTCTATTCTTAAAAACTAAAGGTGGTACGGAAAATAGTAGGGTATGAAAGGAGCAGTATTTATGTAATAAGATCCCAGTTATGTTACACACAGGTGGCACTCTGAATCCTAAAATGTCTGCTAAGTCAGTGTGAAGCGATGGAAGCAGCTACAAGCATGTTTGAGAGCTCTTTTTGTTCAGATTATCACCAGGTTGAATCATCACTGGATTTCATGATCTGTTATTGTCCAATTTTTAAGTTCTCAACCATTTTAACTTTCTAGATTATACTTGTGGAATGTACAGTTACTGTAATGCATGTATCTATACCACACCAAGAGTCCTAGATCATTGTGATATGACAAGTAACTCAACCAATCACCACTCTTACTATACAGCTAATTGGCCAGCAACAATTTCATTGAGCATATGAGGGAGACTACCCAGATGGTAGACTACTTGGACCAACTGCTACACAGATGCATCCAATTGCCACCCTCACAAATCAACACAAATGTTCCAGCACAGCTCCCTAAGACACAAAATCAACACAACCACCCTCACATAAACACAACCAACACAAACAATAACCCAAACACACACAGACCCTCACCACAGCACACACCCCTCATTCGCCACCCATACAACTCTACCAGAACAAGCACAACCCACACACAAATCAACACAATCACCCACACAACAAACCTAAACATCCCTCTGGAGCTGAGAATGTCTGTGGAGTTATCATGAAGCAATGGATACAGCTACAGGCATGGCTGAGAGTCCCTTTTGATGAGAATATCACCAGGTTCAATCAACACTAGGATTCATGGTTAGTTACCATCCAATTTTTAAGTTCTCAGCCATTTTCCTTCTTTTTACATGAGTGACTTCATGAATTACCCCTGTGTGACAGCCTTTCAGCCACGACTATGTCCATGAATACTAGTAAATGGAGTTTTCAGCTATTTTGTCCTAAACTGGAGCACCATTAAGTAGAAAAAAATGATGCATCAAGCATTTGCTGACAGCATATATAAGCAGCTCTTTTACACAATATAGAAAACAGAGCAGATAGTGGTATAAATGGTAAGGGTACAGTCTAAAAGAGATGTATAGGCTGTGGATGTGAAAGTGAGAACAGCCTCAATACTGTAGATGCCGGTTTATGTGTACCTAATCCATATGCTTCCTTGCTCTTACTGCCCATATTGCTTCCATTAAAGGAAGCAGCACTATCTCCATGTCAATAAAATAGTGGATAATAGAGAACTAGTTGACATTTGACATTTATTTGAGCATAAGCTTTCGTGAGCTACAGCATCCGATGAAGTGAGCTGTAGCTCACGGAAGCTTATGCTCAAATAAATTGGTTAGTCTCTAAGGTGCCACTAGCACTCCTTTTCATCTTGTAATAAGCAAAGTGGGGAGGAGTCAAATCATTGTGGCTGAATAAGATGCAAACATTAACCAGAGGAAAGAAACAGGGATATAGTGTGCAAACAAAGTATAATATATCAGATAATATTTAAAATATATTTTCTGACTTCTCTATGTCATAGGAGTGCAAGTGAATGATAAGAAAAGAAAAGTTATAGAGTAAGATGAAGACCACACAAACATTTTGATATATAATTGGACATTTTCCAAGTACATTTTGTTGGGAACATGAGGTTAGAGAAAGCCACAAGGACCCTTAAGCAATGACAAAGGTGATTTATCAAACACAAAATGTATAGATTGCAGAAATAAATTTCAATACATTCTTTGCCATACTTTTCATAAGGAGAATGAGGCACAGATACCAGAACAGGCATTCAGTTCTCAGGGAAGGATGAAAAACTAGTGAAATAAACCAGAGATTACATTAGATAGGACCTGTGATAACAAAACTGAAATATCTGAATGCAGACAAAAATCTGTGCCAGTATGGGAGCAGTTCCAGAATACTGAAGAAAGCAGAAACAGAGAGCAGGGTACCTTTGGCACATATTTAACATTTATTTTGGGAAAAAAAGTAATTCTTACCAATGGATTAGGAAGATGCTGATATAGCTTCTTTAAGTATGGATGCTATCTAGTGAAGATTCTGAAGATGTAGAAACTGGAAATACTATTAAACACTAACCAGAAAGGGGATAACTAGACAGCTAAGATATTATTAGGCATAAATTCACAAATGGATTAATTCACATCTGCTAATTTAATCATGCCACTGGTATGAAGTTATCAGCACTTGGCTAAGTGTGTGGGGAACCTTGTAGTGCTTTGTAATCTGCCAAATGAGTGCCTAGACCTTTAACCTAGCCCCAACCACTTGGAAAATGCTCAGCAAATTAAACACTTCTGAAAATTTGTTGCATTCCCAAAGCTGCAAGGAGCTTACTGCAATACACAACAGGCCACTTGCATCAGTGTAGACTTCTGAAAATTATGTTCTTAGTTGCTGCACAGTTAAAATGGCTTCATCTGCAGATCACTTTCTTTTCAGACTTCCCCTGCACCAACTCCAATAAAAGTTATTGACCAGCTTTATACTTTGAATGGCTGATCAGTACAAAGACATCAATGACTTTGAAGTCCTGCACGATGGTAATACATCTCTGTAGATAACACCTGCTTAATGAACCATAGGATGTCTGTAAATCATTTTACTGACACCTTTTGAGAAGGCCATCTTAGTGATAAGCAGCAATGAGGTTGGTCTCACAGAAATCAATCCCTTCATTTACCTGCCAGAGAACAAAATGTGGTGTATACAGGAGGCTTTTGAAGTAACTAACGATGTTTTCACAGTACCTTTGGTGAAATTAGATTAGCGACCATGGCATGTGTCTGTATGTTGTTCTCAGCTGGAAATAAAATATGAAGAACTCTTTTTCAATACAGAAGACTCCAGGTAATCCCTCTTCTCTTTGGATTATTTGCTAACAAACTTGATTGTAAATTGACTACATTTTTTGCTTTATATATAGACATCTGATCGTCCCATGAATTTAACTAGCTCTCTAATCTTCTACTACCAGTGGGTTCTAACAAACAAAACAAAAACAAGCAGTAGTTGTAAATTTAAATGGTCATATATTTGAATACTTGGGGGAGGGATGGATGGATGAAGGGACATTAGAAGCAGGTGCCATTCAATTTTAAAGTTGTGAACCCAAGGTGATTAGACAACTCTATGAATTAAGGGGTACCTAGAATGTTTGACAGGTACTATCTGTCCACATTTACAGAGAACAAATAAATACATACTCATGCATTGCTTCCAGTATTATCCAATTCCTTTATCATGAGGACATGTCCAGATAATCATAGACTCATACGACTGAACGGACCTCAAGAGGTCATCTAGTCCAGTCCCCTGCACTCATGCCAGGACTAAATATTATCTACACCATCCCTGAAAGGTGTTTGTCTAACCTGCTCTTAAAAATCTCCAATGATGGAGATTCCACAACCTTCCTGGGCAATTTATTTCACTGCTTAAGCACCCTGACAGTGAGGAAGTTTTTCCTAATGTGCAACCTAAACCACCCTTGCTGCAATTTAAACCTATTGGTTCTTGTTCTATCCTCAAAGGTTCAGGAGAACAATTTTTCTCCCTCCTCCTTGTAACAACTTTTTATGTACTTGAAAACTGCTATCATGTTCCCCCTCAGTCTTCTCATCTCCAGATTAAACAAACCAAAATTTTTCAATCATCCCTCGTGTTTTCTAGAACTTTAATAATTTTTGTTGCTCTTCTCAGGACTTTGTCCAATTTGACCACATCTTTCTTGAAATGTGATGCCCAGAACGGGACACAATACTCCAGGTGAGGCCTAATCAGCATGGAGTAGAGCAGAAGTATTACGTTTCATGTCTTGCTTATAACACTAATACACCTAGGAATGATGTTTTATTTTTTTGCAACAGTGTTACACTGTTAGTGATCTCTCTCCTGCCATCCAGCTCATATTTAGCTTGTGATCCACTATGACCCCCACATCCCTTTCCACAGTACTCCTTCTTAGGCAGTCATTTCTCATTTTGTATGTGTGCAACTGATTGTTCCTTCCTAAGTGGAGTACTTTGCATTTGTCCTTATTGAATTTCATCTTATTTACTTCAGACCATTTCTCCAGTTTGTCCAGATCATTTGGAATTTTAATCCTATTCTCCAAAGCACTTGCAATCCCTCCCAGCATGATATTGTCCACAAACTTTATTAGTGTACTTTTTATGCCATTATCTAAATCATTGATGAAAATATTGAACAGAACTGGACCCAAAACTGATCCTTGTGGGGCTCCACTCGATATGCCCTTCCAGCATGACTGTGAACCACTGATAACAACTCTCTGGGAATGGTTATTTCCCTTCTATGTTCTCTTTTGTCTCTCACTTATCCCTGCTATAATGGCCCATTCTCCCCCCACAATCCCCACCCCTAGATTTAAAGCATTCTCCCAAGTCTCCATGTCTTGGACTTACCTGTAGCCTTTTGTCACCTGCCCATGCTGAACCTAGTTTAAAGTCCTCTTCACTAGGTTAGGCAGTCTGTATCTGTCAGGGCTAATTCTCCACTCTGGCACTTTGAGTAGAGAAAGTGGGGGCCTACAAGGATTCTAAAAATTAATACGGGCCACTCCAGGCTTGTATTAAACTCCCAAGGTTACAGCTTTTCTCTGATCTTGGATTGGAAGATGCTGCCACCACCCAAGTACAGAACCCCTTTGAGAGCCCAGAAAGGTACACTTGGGAATTCTTTCCTGTGAGGTACCCTCAAGCCCTTTCACCCCCCTCCCCCACTCCACGAAGAGCTGAGAAAGAAAGAAATCAGGTGTTGCCACCAGCTAATTAAACACGTGCACAAACCTCTTATGACAAAAAAATCAATTTTGTCCTTAAAAAAGGTAAATTCTATTAATAAACAAAAAGAAAGAAAATACATCTGGGAACTCAGGCTATTGCTAGAGTTTAAAAGAGCAGCTACAAGGATTAAGCACCAAGAATACCTTTCCTGCAGTCCAGCTTAAAGGTTACAAGCAAAACAAAAGCACCTGGGGTTAGTACAGAGGAATCTACAAGCCATAACGAAATAAAAAGGATAAACCTAATTGCGTCTTCCTAGACATTTCCTGATCTATTTACATATCTGGGTATTAAATGAGTAGTTTCTTGGTATGATACTGATGATTTTTTCATACCTCGCCCAAAGCTTCTTACAGCATAGCTATTGCCCTGTCTGCCTTTCACTGGGAGAACAACAACAGACAGACAAAAGGGGAGTCTTTTTTCAATTTTAAAAAGTTCTAGCCTTCCCATTGGCTCTTTTGGCCAGGTGCCCACTCACTTCCTTTTACCTATGCATAGCAGTGAGACTTTTTAATGCTTTACAGGTAGAACAATTAGAGAACAGCTACTAAGAGGGATTTTATAGCTACTGGCTGGCTGGGTGTCCACAAAAGCGAGCTACTCCCCCTTCATTTATCACAGTATCCAAATATGCTCTTCCCCTTACTCGATCAGTGGACCCCATCTTTGCTTAGCAGTCCTCCTTCACAGAACAGTATCCCATGGTCAAGGAAGCTGAAGCTCTCCTGGCAACACCATGCATTCATCTCCAGGATGCATCTGTCCCTGTCTGGGCCCTTGACAGGAAGGATTGAAGAGAACATTACCTGTGCCCCCAACTCCTTCATCTTTACTCCCAGAGCCCTGTAGTCACTTCTTATCTGCTCAGGGTAATACCTCACAGTATCATTATTGCCCACATGAATAAGTAGCATGGGGTAGTAGTCAGAGGGCTGGATGTCCCTCAACAATTCCTCCATAAAGTCTCGTATTCAGGCCCCTGGTAGCCAGCATACCTCCCGGGATGCCATGTCAGGATGACAGATGGGTGCCTCCATTCCCCTCAGAAGAGTCACCAACCACCACCACCGTATGGTTCCTCCTGGGACTGTGGCTGAGATCCTCCCAGCCTTGGGAGTACATGGCTTATCCTCCTCTACCTTTGGGGGTGATTCCTCATTGCTTGTTGCCAGGACAGCATAATGGTTCTTCATCACTCTGGTGGATGTGTTGGGAGTAGGGATAGAGCACTGCCCACTGCCAGAAGTAATTAGCAACCAGTGTCCTCCCTGTGGCAGAGCCATATCATCCTCCCCCTGTGGCATGACAACAGTCCTCTCCAGCTAGATAGCTTCCTCAGCTTTGGAAGCTATATGAATGCTCCTTAGCCTAGCCACCTCCTCCTATAGCTCTCCCACCTGCTTCCCGAGAGATTCCACTAGCACACACCTTTCACACTGGACGGGCCCCCGATCCTGGCTTTCTAAGAATGGGAAATGCAGGCCACAGTCTCTGCAAATCCATACCAGGATCTGGGTAGAGGCATCCATGGTCAGGTTCTCTATCTGGATACAGGTGAAGAGGAGACAGGAGCAGCGTTGGCACTGGTGATGCAGCTTTTCCTAACCATATCAATTATATTAAGACTCCCTCTTACAAACTCCCTCTCAAATTCCCCTGTTCACTAGCTCGAATGTGGGAGGTGGATGATGTGCTCTAGATAATACTATTCCAAACTACCTCTGAATGAACTGTCACTTAAGTCCTCAAAATGACAAAAGAAACACCTTTTTAATAACCATGTACTAGTGTGCTTAGAAGAACTAGTAATGATATCTTAAAGATATAATCTAGAAAATCAAGGATCCAAATAATACATTTTCAATTTTTTTCTTTCTCCCTCCAAGAAACAATCTGACCACTTCCAAGATAACTTCACCAAGTTCCCATAATAAACTACGAACATAAATGAGATAAAACAGGAAATGTGAACAACATGACTCTCTTTCCCTTAGAACTATGGAATCATATTTTAGACCACGTAAATGATGGTAGACTTACGAGACAAGCTGGATGGTTTTGTGTCTAAAGCTGTGCTCTAGGGCTCAAGAAGTAGGAGTTCAATTCCCACATCTACTTCACTTTTTATATGATCTTGGGCAAGTCAGTCTAGCTGTTCCTTGTCTGTAAAATGGGGACATTAGTACTTCCTTTCTCCCATCTCTTGTCTGTTTAGATTGTAAGCTCTTCAGATCCTGGAATGTCTCTTTGTAAAGGGAAACATTCACCATCAGTGCTGCCTGGTTGCCAGGCAGGTTGTCTCCCTCCCTGTAGTCACTTTTTTTCAAATATAGTTCTGTCTTGTGGGGTCTTTCCCATCAGTCCCTTCCCCAGACAGGTCACAGTTCCCAGTCACACCTTGGGGTGCTAAGTAGTTGCTTCCCTGGATCATTTCCTATCTAAGTCCCCTTTCCCCTGACAGGGTAAATTAAAGAATGGAAAATCAAGTTTCTGACCTTTGCAATCAGTCACCAGGCTCTCCTTGGCAGTCTGTCAGAATTCTGTGTTTCTAGGTCTCAGGCAATGAGAGCTCCTAGCTCATACTTCCCCAAGCTCACAGCAGAGGTCTGCTCCCTTCCTGTCTGCATCCTTTGGACAGCTCTGTTTCCCTTTTAAAACTTGAACGGGCTTTACAGGTGCAGCAGGGTAAAACTGCCTGTGCCCAGAGCTGCTCCTTATTCCCTTGTTCTCAGGGGTTTGTATACCCCATCACACCCTTCCTATGTCTTTGTGCAGCACCCAGCATAATGGGGCCCAGAACTTAAGTGGAGACTGTAGGTGCTACTGTAACACACATTAATAATAATTTCTTAACACAAATAATTCTTTAATTTCATGTGGTTTCAGGGACATTGAATTGCAGTCCACTAAGAAGCAGGAAAATCAATAAGCCACATTAGGTCCTTTCTGACCTGGCTGCTTCAAATAGCCAATTTTTCATGTAATGCCCTAAAGGGGTTTAGAGAGCATGTCCCCTTTAAAACCTCATCCCGAGAGAGAGAGGAAATGCTGGTTGTTCCAGGTAAAGGGGAGGGAGAGAGCAAGAGTGGCATGTGTGTGTCTGTAGCTCCAGAGAAGACTGCCTACAGTGAGCAAAGCATTTGAGAACCAGCCCGAAGTCTGGGAGAGGCAGAGCAGATGCCTGGAGATGTCCAAGGTTGGAATCTAGGAGGAGCACTGTGCCAGGAAGGAATCATCTAAGAAGGCCAAACCAGAGCTGGACCCAGTGTCACCATCACCCAGAACGGTATGGGCCCATGAATACTAGAGCTTGTGTTTTTGCATTGGGAATAGGAGAGAAGGTATAGATAGTTAAGTGGGGAGGTGGTGGTTCTGAATGCGTTTGCAGAGAGTGACAGAAGAGGGCACTGGAAGGGCTTGTTGGGGAAAGTTTAGTGGTGCTGAAGATGACCAGCAGCACCTAAAACTCACTGCTGGATTGGATCTCTGCCCAGGATGAACTCTGAGTTCAGACATAGTGCTGGGCATCTATCCTTTTATACTATGGTGCCAATGGGCCCTCATATTGTATGTAACCCTGTTTTGCTGCTCTCACTATCTTCTACCCCTGTTGTTCTTCTCCATTCACTAATATGTAAATAAATATTTCCCTTTCCTATACTATTTTACTATTTTTACTATTCCTCTGTGTGTGTGTGTGTTACTTTGGGGGTTTACCACAGGTGCCCCTGGGATGGAAGAGAGTTTCCCTGCTGTGTTGCTGCATGTTCCTTTTCTTGGCTGGTGTCTCCCCCAAAGCAGACTCCATCTCTGGCCACCAGGGAACTATAGTTACATTAAAATTGTGCACGTAAGTTCTGGGGCACGTAACCTGGGATATGCAAGTTTCTACCCCAAAGCCTAGTTTTTGTTAGATATCCGTCTACTGATTAGTGTTTACCAGTTTTGAAACATGCAAAAATTTGTACCCAAAAACTTGTTTGAAATAGTTAAAAATATTCAAATGTACAAGCTGGGTTAAGACAATTTTCATGATTTGGCCTTTTGTGTTAAGTAGAGAGGGCCATGTTGAGCCCTGTCATAAGAATCAATGAAGTGCATCCTGTCTACATTTCTTTCCCCAATGCATTGTGCTATCTTTCATCTGTGGAAAAAAAGGCTAACTTTTTCTGAGAACAAAGAAAGCTGCCAATTGCATGTCAAAGATGGTTAGTGAGAAAGAAAGAAAGAACCTCTTTCATCAATAGTAATAGTCAAATAGAGGAGGGGGAAAAGAGACCAAAATAGCTAAAAATATGAACTATGACTTTTTTTTTTAAGTTTTAGAAAAAAGTATGACTCACTTGGTGCCATTTGGCGGAATCCCTCCTGGTTACTTTCACCCTCCTTTATCATGTTTTCTTTCTTTCTTCCTTCCTTCCTCTCCACCCTTGGGAAACTTCATTGATTAAAACCAGTCATTTTAACTCAGCTTTCATGCCACATTGTACTGTATTTACCATTAGGAACATGAAGCGGTTACCATTCGTGTGACAAAAAAAATATCCTTGGTATTATTACTGTTATAATTAAATTGATACAAGTAGCCTGTGATAGAAATGTTGATGAGCGATCTGGCCACGGGTTTCACAGAGAGGAATAAAAAAAACCCTATTCCTTAGGCGCCTTTAAAAATTCCACCTTAGAGTACAATCATAATATAGATGACTGGTTTTTTTTTTTAAACTGGGTTTCTCTGTACAGCCAGAAGAGAGACCAACTCAGCAACCATTTTTTTTTATTTTTTTATTTTTTTTTAGAATCTGGAAAAGTGATAAGTATTTTTTTAATTCTACAAATATTGATTAGACTAATATAGCTTATACAGAGCATGGTAGAAGTCCTTTCAGCAGTATGTTGGTTGAGGAATGTTTAATAGCAGTTTTCTCCTCAAAATAATGATTTTAATCATGAATTTCCTGGAAAAGCATTTTAAAAGATTTTGAGCAGAAGAGATGGAAGATGTGTTCTTCAGAACCAAATGACAAGAAGCAGGCTATCAGCTGAATCTCATGACAAGTGATTCTAGGCAGTGGCCCTTGAACAGGAAATGGCTGTTGAAGAGTTTGGTTTAAAAATAAGGCAGAGAAGGGCTCAAAACTAGGTTCTTAACTTGTGAGGGCAGGGAAATCATAATCAAGGGAAGAAGGGAACCACTTATTATACAGATGGAATAGCTGTAGTCTAGAACAACAGATATGTCCAATGAGATCAGTTGTCTTTGCAATAAAATAATTAACTCTGGCAATCTAGAAGCTTGTGTGGCACATCCATACTAAGTGCATGGTGAAAAACCCAGCATCAAAGGGTTACTTACCTTCTTACACTGAAAAAGCTGTGAGTTAAACAAGGGTTATTATACATTTAAAGAAGAATTAAGGGACCTGAAACAGATAAAACCAGTTTGTGAAATATGACTATGAAATAATTCCCAAGGGCACTGTTAGAAGCCACCCTTGCCACATTTAAAATCAAAATGGAAAAACCTCTAGTAAATGTGCAATAGGGAACAGTCCTGTATTGGTAAGGAGATGGATAAGAAGATTTACTAGGTCTTTTCTGTCTCTGTCTCTTCTGATCTGTGTTATACTCCTGAGAAGCAAGAAACCTTACTTGTTATTTCAAAAGACTTGTCCTGCTACATGTAGAACTAGAAACCAGATAGCATCTTTGCCAAATAATAGGGATAGCAGTATAGATGACCCATTTTATTCTGTAATAATCTGCTGGTTAATACATGTGAAAATGACTTAATTCTCTTTGAAATGGAACAGATGTCTGAGTATTCTTTTTTTGCAAGATGTGAATAATTAATACTAATTGGCTGATCATTAATGCATTCTTCTCTCCCAGATTGTCTAGTGCAATCTCTACTCCTGCTGGAAGCTGAAACTTTTAATGGGTGTCCAGGACCCTCCATAGAGATGTAGGTTCCCTGAGCTATCTTCCACTTAAATACGGGAGTCTCCATGTGCACACAGGTTGCAATCCAAAGTCGCTCTTCTTTTGTGTCTCAGCTGATGAGGAATAAACATCAACCATAAATGAATGGTATTCTATGGTAACATGAGAGACACAGATTGAACACTTGAGATATGATGTAGTCAAGGAGCAACATGATTACAGCAATTATACTATACTCTTCATAAGGCCAAACATATATAATGGGGAACTGTGAAAATAAAGGCAGGCTACTCAGAAAAAAATGCATTACTAAGAACTAGCTAAAGATGTTTGGTATTCACATCATATAATTAAGTTACAAAAGAAAAATGTAAAGATGTGTTTTATTAAAATTTTGTGTGCAATGTTATTCAATTTTCATGTGCTTTTGGGGTAACTGTGTACACACACCTAAGATGAACAACTATGCAAGCATTAAAAAACCTGAACCTTATTTTAAGCTAAACAAAAAATCCTGAAGAAATTTCACACTGGTTTACTTACAATAGATCCAACTTTGATATAAACTAAAGGCACTTTCCACAGTACACTTGAATTTAAGCGGCTCCCCTTGTAAAATTGCTTATGCATGTTCTTGAGCAATAACCTTTTATCTCCCAGTCTCAAATGAAATGTTCACTCCTATCACATATTTGACACAACACACCATTATGTTAAGTGCACTGTGGGCATCCACTTGTATCCATTCTATGTCACATTATCATTCACCAACCATTCATTACAGCTGTTAACCATGTGTATGTAGGTAATGTGTTTGTAAAGGATGAACTCATATGTCACTGTCCATTTCATTGTACTGAGCTCATCATTAATATCAGGGTTTTGTTTTTGGAATGAAGTCAGGCTAAGAAACCCATCCTATGCACCACCATATTTCACATATCTACCAAGTGTATTTCCTGAGTTTGCCATTAGTGCTGAATGATTATTAATGTGGTGTGGTTCCCCCCTTCCCCCCACCATTCTCCTATTCTTTTTCTGCCTCCTAATACTAGTATCAGCTTATTATGATCCCTGATGCCCATTTCTGTGGGTCACCTAGTTTGAGGGACATAGAAATGTAAAAGAGAATATTAGCTTTAATTTAAAAATAATTTCTAACCATTTTCTTTGGGAGGATAGCCTGGAAAGCATAAACTAATGTAAACCAATCACTAGGGATGAAAGGTTGTCAGTGATTTTTCCTGAAGATAAGAAAATAGTCATAGTCTCCTATAGCCCTCCCCCACCAAAAAAACAAACAAACAAAAAACCCAAAAACCCACAAAAACAAGAACAACAACAAACCCACCAAACAAAAACCAGCCAAGCAATCAACCAGATAGCTCTAAATAGCTTGATTTTTTGGAAGGTCACGGATCAAATCACAGATGTAGGGAGGAATGCCTTTCAGGCTCCTTTTGATGATACTAGTGTTAATGCAAACTCCCCACCCATGGTTGAGAGAGCCCCTCTGAACAGTTGCAGTGATCTCTGTACACAAGGAAGAACAGCTCAATAACTTGAGAAATAGTGGCCCAAGCAAAGGACTGGGAACAAGGGACATATCCTAGCTTTGACTCTGACCCCCTCAGTGGTATTTGGCAAGTCACATAAGCCAAAGTTTTCAAACACTAATATGTAAAGTTTGGTATCTAAATCCTGAGGTGTTGAGGAGCTCCTGTTAACTTCTAGAGGTAAATAGCACTATTTGGATGTCTATTTGAATTTCTTTCTTACAACATTTGTCAAAAAAACCAAAAACTTCTATAGTTTTGAAATTCATGGCCACAAAGAGATTGTGAGATGTTTCTGAGGAAAAAACAGTCAGAACATATCAATGCTAATATATTCAGTAAATATCGATGTTTACAACATTTCAAGGTAGCTATTGAGATAATCTCTCCTCAGGTAATTATTTACCTTTTGGGGCAAATAAATGGTGCTAAACACTTTAAAAGAAGTCAATGAGGGCCCAGTCTAACTCCCATTACAGTCAAGGGCAGATTCCCACTGACTTGAATGGAGTTGGCTCGGCCCCATATGCTTATTAATTTTTGTGGTTTTTGTTTTCTTGCTGGAAATATAAGCACATCAATATGAATTGCATGTATTATGCCAGATTATCTGTCATTGGAAAGAAATCAGGTTACTAGTATATTTTTCTCTGAAACTTGTTTACTTCAGTATGACATGCATGTGTTTAAACAAAGTTTATCAGATAAGCTAAAACACAAGGGATCTTTCATTACATAATGAGATTCATTTCATTTAAAAAAATCAACACTTTTCCCCCTGGAAATATTTGAAAATGGCTTTTCAGAAAACAAGTAGAGTAACAGCAAAAAGCAAGATTATCTGACTTCAGTTCATTCTTTTCTCTTTATGGCCTTGTTTCCCCATCTGTAGCATCTTACTGAAATGTATTTTTTTGACTGAGTTCTCTCTAAGCAAAGATTAATTCGTTGGTCCTTTGCTTCCCAATCATGCAGAGACAATTTCAGGCTACTAAGTATATTTCTTAACAATTTGCACATGGAAATTACAGAAAGTTGTTGAGCCCATAGAAGCTTGTCAGAACAACCAGCCGTTTGATCTAAGGAGAATACTGCCAGGCTAAAAGGATTTTACCACAGTTGGATTTTAGAATATAAATAAGAACATGCCTGTCCTACTATGGTAAGCCTATTTGATTTACATAGTGCCTACCGTCCAGGGATATCAAAGCACTTTACCAACATTAATTAAGAGCCCATTATTGCAAGCACTATGCAGGAGTAACTGTCATTGCAGTCAATAGGCGTGGGTGTTGGAACAATTTCGGGAGGGGGAGGAGGTGCTGAGAGTCACTGAATCAAACTGTAAACCCTGCACTTCAAGCCAGGAGGTGCAGCAGCACCCCCAGCACTCCTAGTTCCTGCACCTATGTCAATAAGTATGCCTCATTCAGAGGATTGCTCTCTGTACCCCCGTGTCATAGACATGGGCATCATCCTTATTTCACAGATAAGGGGAAAATGAAGTACCGAAGAGTTAAGTGACTAGCGTGGTGGTGATGGTGTGCAGAAGGGCATGTTGTCTGCTGGATTAGCAATAGTATAGGAATCAGAAGGTTGGGAGCCAGATTCAGTGATCTAGATCAGCTATGATTGGCACTGGAATGCATGTGGAAGGAGCAAGGGTGGCTTTAATCCTTGGATCCTATTCTGTTATGTATAGGTCTATACAGGTACTCAACACCGTAACATCTGAAATCCTTCCATTAGTGCTTTAAGCAGTGTGACTAACTATCTGTCATTTGTTGTTTGTTCTCTCATCCTCTCCCCAGAGCGAGACGTGTGCCGTGGAGTGTCTTGTTTTGTTTTGTTAGGATTTAAAGTTTGGTTTATTTTAAAATATATTCTTGTTGGAGAAGGCAAGACCAAGGAAATGTGCTGGGTAGTGAGTGTGAAGTGACACATGAATCATCCATCTGGTACTTCTTAACCATCAGCAGAAACTGCACACAAAGGGTCTTTCTACACAATGTGGTAATGCAGTCTACAGGAGTGTGATTTCTAAAGTGAACTAATGTGTTGCACATTCATTTGTTTGTGAAAACCCTGATGGTGCAAACTAAAGATCCCCTACTGCCCTTTAGAATGTACTGTTTCAAACAGCACCACATTAAAGCACACCTGCAGGGTCCACACAGACCAATTAATATGCAACACATTTGTGTGCTTAGAAATCACACACCCCATAGAGTGCAATACCCTACCGTGTGGACAAGCACTTAATTGAGTTTGCCCATGTACTGTGCACCAAACTTAGCTGGAAATGTATGCACTTTGTTAGTGCACAGCTTTAAATTTGAGGGAATTCACTGTGCCTGGGGAAAACCGCAGTACTTTACGAGACAAAACCACACTTGAGCACTCTTATGTATGCCACGGTTGTACATTTAAAGTTAATCCATTTTTCAGCATTTTGCATGAATAGAAAAACAAGCAGTTAGAAAGAAGGTGAAAAATGCAACTCAGAAGTGGTTGAAGATCACTTAAGCTTTCAAAACAAAAAAGGACTTCTAGGGTGAGACAAAGCATGGCAAGCTTCAGCCCCAGATGTTAAGGGAAAGGATCCCTCTGACACCACGTGGTTTAGAGAAGTGAGTGCAGGATGGGAGTCAGAGATTCCCAGGTTCTGTCAAGAGGTGATCTTAACAATATTTTTCAACTGAGCAGCACTTCACAAACGTTATTGGGTTAAATGATCACATCTCTTTGAAGCAGGTAAATATCATTCTCTTCATTGCGGCTCAGAAACTTGCCCAATGGTCACAGCAAACCGGTTTCAGAACTAGGTTTAAAAGCCAACTGTCCTATCCTAGGCCTAATCTACATACCTTTATTTCACACAGGTGTTGAGAGGCCCAACTAACATTTGCAAAATTATTTAAATGTAAAGTATGGAATTCATTCATTGACGGAGGAGGGATCAAAATTCAGAAGGGCTGGGCTGCCAAAACTATTGTTTATATATTATTGTTGTTGTCATCATCTCCGGCCTATGTGGCCTCTATAGATATGCCTAAACTGCAATCAGGAGGTGTGATTGCAGCACACGGAGGAATACCCAAGCTACCTGTGATCCAGCTAGGTTGCTAAAAATAGCAGTGAAGCTGCAGCATCATGGGCTAGTTGACTGAGTATAAGCTCACCCAGGACCATGGGTATGTACTCAGGCTGCTGACCCATGCACCACCCACGCTGCTACGACGTCTCTGCTATTTTTAGCAAGCTAGTTTAATCAAAGCTTGCTTGGGTATACCTGTTCATGCTGCAGTCACCCCTCCTTACTACAGTTTAGACGTACCCAAGATTGTGGTTGAATGTTTGCACTTCTCTAAAATACAGATGATTCCTTCTTGTTGAAATGTTTTACAGCTCTTTGCTCAAGGCAAATACAGCAAAGGATCCCCAGGGGATGGAACTATATGTGAATGAATGGCCATCACTCTGACAAAGGGGTATACAGAAAGGTTAAAAGGGCACCTTTGAAGTAATTTGAAAATAACTGCATATCTAAAGACTGTGGCTTTCATTAAGTATTGTAAATATTGGCTGTTAGGTCAAAAAGGAAGCATTGATAACCTCAATTACAAATGTTGAACTTGAATAACATTACTGTCCTATACTAATGCAACCAATGACTTGGTGACTAAGATGACAATACAAGCTGGTCCTCTCTCTTCAGCATATCAATCTTACTTAAGACTTATCACCCCCTGGAAGCTTAGGAAAGATTTTACTTCTTCAGGGCTCCAAGTAGGCATCTCTCTGCGTCAGTGTGTTCCTCAGCAGATTATCCTCCCAGATAATTGCTCCCCGCTTCCAAGTCACTTTTTAACTGGTTCAGTCTTTTAATCTGATTGTTTCCAGCCTTGTCAAGACAACTGTGTAACTTTGTCTGGAGCATGAAAGTAGCATGTTCACAACTAATAGCTCAGGTGTTACTTCTTAACTTTCTTACCTGTTTACTCGGAGGTGTTTTATATGGATTTGTTGTGTTGCCTTCCTGCTTGTTTCCTAACAGCTTGGCTATTAAACTAAACATCCAATGCATACAGTAAGCATTCCAGTATAGTATATAGTAAATATTTCCCAAGATGTAGTAATATATTAATATGCATTCATAAATTAATACAGAGCAGCCCCATGTCTTTCACATAGTCATCCTGATAGTAAACTTGTAAATCCTGGGAAGAAGGTTCTCCTATAATGAAATCTACATGTTGGGTCACTCTAATCAAGTAAATCATCACATGTTGCAACCTGTAGTTTCCATGGGAGGTATCAAGACAAAAAAACTTGCAGCCTGTATCTGGTTTGAAAACTGGCCTTGAGCCACTTTTAAAATAATAGAACTGATCATTAAAGCTAAGCAAAATTCAGAATTTCCTACCAGAGCATATGATGACATTTCAACATTAGTTTTCATCCCAAATTTGGCTGAAAAGATGAAATTTCATTTTTTGTATGTAATGGAAATTCTGAAAAATTTAAATTCAGAAATGTTTCAACAATTTGATAATTTTTTTTCCTATATTCCCTAAATCTAAATGTTTCATTTTAGTTTGCCCAGTTAGCCTCAAACTATTTATTTTAACAGATTCCGAGACCAAAAGGGACCGCTGTGACCATTTAGTCTGATGCCTTCCTGTGTAATACAGGCTATTGAACTTCCCCAAAATAATTCCTACCTCAATTTTTTTTTTAGAAAAACATCCAATATTCATTTTAAAATGGTCAGTGATGGAGAAACAACCATAACCCTTTTAAGTTTTTCCAATGGTTAATTACTCTCACTGTTAACAATTTACACCTGTTAAAAATTCATCCAGTTTGAATTTATCTAGCTTCAACTTCAAATCACTGGATCCTGTTATAGCTTGTTTGCTGGACTGAAGAGCCCATTATTAAATAGTTGGAGATACTCACAGACTGAAATCAAGTCACCCTTTAACCTGCTCTTCATTAAGCTAAATAGATTGAGCTGCTTGAGTCTGTCATTATAAGGAATGTTTTCTAATCTCTTACACATTCTTGTGGCTCCTCTTAGAACCCTCTCCAATTTATCAATATCCTTCTTGAACTGTGGGCACCAGAACTGAATACAGTATTCCAGCAGCAGTTGCACCAGTGCCAAAAGCAGAGGAAAAATAACCTCTCTATTCCTACTTGAGAGTCCTCTGTTTATGATCCCAGGATTACAGTAGCTCTTTTGGCTACAGCACTGCAATGGGAGCTGATGTTCACCTGATTATTCATCACAACCCTCCAACTTTTTCCCTAGTCACTGCTTACCAGGATAGAGTCCCCCATCATGTAAGTACTATCTACATTCTTTGTTTGTAGATGTATATGTATGCATTTAGCCATATTAAGATCAGATCAGCATTAAATTGTATTTTCCCATTGTGCTGCATTGCCTCCTTGGATTGTAGTTTAGGAGCATGATTCCCCAATGAGCCAGACTATATATCCCATGATGCACCACACAGCTTGGTCAGAGAGAAAGCCAAATGACATTATGGGAGATGTAGTTTTCCAGTGAGAGAGGCCCCTAGGAGATAACGAGAAGCTGAACTACAACTTCCATAAGACAATATTCTGATGAAGAAATTCAGTTTTCCTGTGGAAAATTTTAATTATGCAGCAAGTTTGTTTTCCTTCCGAAAATCATTTCAACAGAAAATATCCAACCAGCATTACTGATAATGAAGGGCAAAAAGTGATGTTAGTCCCTTCAGCTTAGCCCTTTTCGTAGAATTAGATATTCTTCTTTCTTTCCATTTCCTCTCTTTTCATAATTATCTGTGCAACAATTGTGACTAAACCTAAAACTGAGAAGGTGGAAACTGGGAAAAAGGACACATCTTTTTACCTCAATGTTGGTGGTTTGTAGGAGACCCTGCTCCTATAGCCAACAAGCACACAACAGCTTTGCAGTTTAAGGCAGGTTAGTAAGTAATTCATTAAAGAGAAAATCTACATCAAGTTCAGAAAAATGTTTTAACTTCTAATTGCTTTCCTTTTTCTCCTCTCCGAGTTATCAAGAAAATATTTAATAGATGCTAATAAATCTTCCAACACAAGCACATTGGGTGCTTTGAAAAGCCTTGTTTCTAGTTCAGAACTGTACAAAATGAGTTAGTTTTATTTTGCAGGTATTTTATAAAAAATCTGCTCAGTTTTGCAAATATGCCAAAATGAGAGGAAAGGGGTTTTTGTTTTGTTTTGTTTGAGCAATATCTATTTTCTAGCTGTTTCCTGGGAAAATATTAGTGGCCCAAGTCAAGTGAGTGTACTGAAATCATAGAATCATAGATTTTAAGGTCAGAAGGGACCATTATGATCATCTAGTCTGACCTCCTGCACAACGCAAGCCACAGAATCTCACCCACCAACTCCCGTAACAAACCCCTAACTTATGTCTGAGCTATTGAAGTCCTCAAATCGTGGTTTAAAGACTTCAAGGTGCAGAGAATTCTCCAGCAAGTGACCCGTGTCCCACGCTGCAGAGGAAGGTGAAAAAACCCCATGGCCTCTGCCAATCTGTCTTGGAGGAAAATTCCTTCCCGATCCCAAATATGGCAGTCAGCTAAACCCTGAGGATGTGGGCAAGACTCACCAGCCAGACAACCAGGAAAGAATTCTCTGTAGTAACTCAGATCCCACCCCATCTAACATCCCATCACAGGCCATTAGGCATATCTACCACTAATAGTTGAAGACCAATTAATTGCCAAAATTACGCTATCCCACCATATCATCTCCTCCATAAACTTATCAAGCTCAGTCTTGAAGCCAGATATGTCTTTTGCCCCCACTGCTTCCCTTGGAAGGCTGTTCCAAGGCTGTTCCTCTGATGGTTAGAAACCTTCGTCTAATCTCAAGTCCAAACTTCCTGATGGCCAGTTTATATCCATTTGTTCTTGTGTCCACATTGGTACTGAACTTAAATAATTCCTCTCCCTCTCCGGTATTTATCCTTCTGATATATTTATAGATAGCAATCATATCTCCTCTCAGCATTCTTTTGGTTAGGCTAAACAAGCCAAGCTCTTTGAGTTTCCTTTCATAAGACAAGTTTTCCATTCCTCGGATCATCCTAGTAGCCCTTCTCTGTACCAGTTCCAGTTTGAATTCATCCTTCTTAAACATGGGAGACCAGAACTGCACACAATATTCCAGATAAGGTCTCACCAGTGCAGTGTATAACGGTACTAACACCTCCTTATCTCTATTGGAAATACCTCGCCTGATGCATCCCAAGACCGCATTAGCTTTTTTCACAGCCACATCACATTGGCAGCTCATAGTCATCCTGTGATCAACAAATACTCTGTGGTCCTTCTCCTCCTCTGTTACTTCCAAGTGATGCGTCCCCAGTTTATAACAGAAATTTTTGTTATTAATCCCTAAATGCATGACCTTGCACTTCTCAAAATTAAATTTCATCCTATTACTCCAGTTGCCAAGATCATCCAGATCTTCCTGTATGATATCCCAGTCCTTCTCTCTATTGGCAATACCTCCCAGCTTGGTGTCATCTGCAAACTTTATTAACACATTCCCGCTTTTTGTGCCAAGGTCAGTAATAAAAAGATTAAATAAGATTGGTCCCCAAACCGATCCTTGAGGAACTCCACCAGTAACCTCCTTCCAGCCTGACAGTTCGCCTTTCACTGTGACCCACTGTAGTCTCCCCTTTAACCAATTCCTTATCCACCTTTCAATTTTCATATTGATCCCCATCTTTTCTAATTTAGCTAATAATTCTCCATGTGGAACTGTATCTAATGCCTTACTGAAATCGAGGTAAATTAGATCCACTGCATTTCCTTTGTCTAAAAAATCTGTTACTTTCTCAAAGAAGGAGATCAGGTTGGTTTGGCACAATCTACCTTTTGTAAAACTGTGTTGTATTTTGTCCCATTTTACCATTGACCTCAATGTCTTTAACTACTTTCTCCTTCAAAATTTTTTCCAAGACCTTGCATACTACAGATGTCAAACTAACAGGCCTGGAATTACCCGGATCACTTTTTTTCACTTTCTTAAAAAAAGGAACTATGTTAGCAATTCTCCAGTCATACGGCACAACCCCTGAGTTTACAGATTCATTAAAAATTCTTGCTAACGGGCTTGAAATTTCATGTGCCAGTTCCTTTAATATTCTTGGATGAAGATTATCCGGGCCCCCTAATTTAGTCCCATTATGCTGTTTGAGTTTGGCTTCTACCTCTGATGCAGTAATATCTACCTCCATATCCTCATTCCCATTTATCGTCCTACCATTATCCCTAAGCTCCTCATTAGCCTCATTAAAGACTGAGGCAAAGTATTTGTTTAGATATTGGGTCATGCTTAGATTATCCTTAACCTCCACTCCATTCTCAGTGTTTAGCGGTCCCACTTCTTCTTTCTTTGTTTTCTTCTTATTTATATGGCTATAGAACCTTTTACTATTGCTTTTAATTCCTTTTGCAAGGTCCAACTCTACATGGCTTTTGGCCTTTTTCACTTCATCCCTACATGTTCTCACCTCAGTAAGGTAGCTTTCCTTGCTCACCCCTTCCATCTTCCACTCCTTGTAGGCTTTCTGCTTTTTCTTAATCACCTCTATGAGATGCTTGCTCATCCAGCTTGGTCTACAACTCCTGCCTATGAATTTTTTCCCCTTTCTTGGGATGCAGGCTTCTGATAGTTTCTGCAACTTTGACTTGAAGTAATACCTGGCCTCCTTCACCTTTAGATCCACAAGTTTTTCAGTCCAATCCACTTCCCTAACTAATTTCCTTAATTTTTTTTAAAGTTTGCATTTTTGAAATAAAAAACCCTAGTCACAGATGTTTTATCCTTTCATTTAGTTTGAACTGAATTAGCTCATGATCACTCGAACTAAGGTTGTCCCCTACAACCATTTCTTCTATGAGGTCCTCACTGCTCACCAAAACCAAATCTAAAATGCCATCCCCTCTTGTCGGTTCAGCAACTACTTGGTGAAGGAATCCATCAGCTATCATATCCAGGAAAACCTGAGCCCTATTATTATTACTAGCACTTGTCCTCCAGTCTATATCTGGGAAGTTAAAGTCTCCCATGATCACACAATTCCCATGAGTATTTACTTCTTTAAAAACATTAAAGAGGTCTCTATCCATATCCAAATCAGATCCCAGCGGTCTATAGCACACCTGAAGCACTATCCCAGGGGAGGCTCGAGTAGCTTTCTTCCCCAATGTGATTTTTGCCCAGACAGACTCTGTCTTATCCATTCCATCACTTCTTATTTCTTTGCAGTCCACCTCATCACTGATATACAGTGCTACTCTACCACCTTTGCCTTTATTTCTGTCTTTCCTAAACAGCACATACCCTTCAATATCCGTACTCCAGTTATGACTACTATTGCACCATGTTTCTGTTATCCCTATAATATCTGGTTTCACTTCCTGCACCAGTAGCTCTAGTTCCTCCATTTTGTTACGTAGGCTCCTTGCATTGGTGTCCAAACATCTTAATTTTTGCTGTTTCGCTTCACTCACATTCTTTACCTGATTAGGCACAGACATTCTACCAGAGATATCACCTATTAGACTGGTATGTACACTACCCTTCCTCCTTATGTCCATTCTTCTACCCATGACTGTATTATCTCTTACTTCATTTTCTTCCCTCTCAATGTTAAAATCCGGCGTGGAGATTACCTGGACATCTCCCAGCCATCTCCCCCAAATTCCTAGTTTAAAGCTCTCTTGATCAGTTGTGCCATCCTCCCTCCTAGAAGTCTATTTCCCTCCTTACTCAGGTGAAGTCCATCCCAAGAGAACAGTCCTCTGTCCATGAATGCTTCCCAGTGGCCATACATCCCAAAGCCCTCCTTATAGCACCAGTGCCTGATCCATCTGTTGAGCATCATAATATTGTCACACCTTTGTTGCCCTTCTCTAGGAACAGGCAGAATCCCACTGAAGATCACCTGAGCCTTGATTTCGTTAAGCGTCTTCCCCAGCCTGGCATAGTCTCCCTTGATATATTCCAGTGAGAATCTAACCATATCATTTTTTCCCACATGAAGGATAATCAGTGGATTCTTTCCCATTCCCATTAGGATCCCCTTCAGCCTCAGGTCCACATCCCATATCTTAGCACCCGGCAGACAGCACACTCTTCTGTTCTCTGGATCAGCTCTTGCTACAGGTCTGTCTATTCTTCTCAGTAATGAGTCTCCAATCACGTAGACCTGCCTTTTCCTGGTGATGGTGCGATTCTGCAGTCTATCCCCTGTTCCATCTGGCTGCAAGTAACAGAAGCCATTCTGCGAGGGCCTTTGTCTAGAGAAGCAGTCACTCAACCTTCCATCATACATGATTTGGGTTCCAATCCTGCAAAGCACTTATGCACATGCTTAATTGTATGGACATAAGCAGTTCCATTGACTACAGTGGGACTATTCATATTTGTCAAGTTCAGTAGGAATGGGCCCTTGATCTAGCTTGACCATGGCATTATCCTATAGTGAATCGTGTAGGATTTTAGTTAAGCAACACTGACAAAATAGTCCCATCAAAGTTAGTAGGACTAAGTGTATGTTTAAAGATAAGTACATTTGTAAATGTTTGCAGGATCAAGGACTTCCTTAGCCTCATTCAAACCAGCTCATTGTTCATTTTCATATCCAAATCTGCAGTTAGCCTCTACTGCCAGTGTTATTGGGCTGTGGCCCATGTCCAGGCACAGTACAGTATCGTTACTTCAGGCTAGATTTCTCATTTGTCCAACATACCAGAGATTAATGTGAACAGCAGCACACATGAGATCAGCATCAAATGTGGTTGTACAGTTAAGAAGCTCATCAAGAGCATAATTTTATGTATTAGCCTCATAGAGATTTTCTTGAGACCATAAAGGTAAGATTTAGCCAGCAGTTGAGCCTACTGGAGGATTTTTTAATTTAATTTTGAGCGGTTGTCTTAAACTTAAACCATTAATAAGGGACAGAGTAGTGTAACCAAAGCAAATACATTTTTTGCGCAAAAACATTTTTCAGCTTAGAAAACATAACAAACATTTTCTTTTGAAAAGCCAGAAGTCCTCCCAAACTAGCCATAAATGCATTTTGACCATTTGATGGTGTGCCGGGGTGTACCTACTCTGCCCTCTCCCCACAGGGGTTAGCTGTGCATTGAATGCTGAGGAAGCCACACCCCTTTGCCTCTGCTGGGCATGCTCAGCCTGGAGGCAATATATAAAAGGAAGCAGCCAGCTCAGTCTGGGCAGGCTGCTGAAAGGAGAGGATGCAAACTACAGTCTCTCTTCAGAGAGCTGCTACAGGCCCAGAGCCAAAGCATGCAGCCCTAGATGGATTCCAGGCTGCCTGATGAACCCAGAGAGGAGGCCATGCTGTCAGGAGCTTCACCGCCAGAGGACCCCAGAGACCTGCAGGAACTGTGGACCATTGCTGGTGAAGACAGTGTAGGAACCAGCCATGGGACTTCCTTTGCTCTGGTGGGTGAACCAGGGAACTAGTCAGTGTGTTTCAGGAGGATCAACGTTGTCTTGGTGGTGACTAACCCTGCCACTGCCAAGGCCCTGGGCTGGGGCTCAGAGGAGCAGGGATGGTCTGAGTCTCCCCACAACCTGGGTTCCACACACCCACTTCCCCAAGGGGCCAATTGGTCACACAATCTGACAGAGTAGTGAGACTCTGGCTATTGGGCCATCCTGCCCTGAGCAGCAGGGCTGCGCTATTGACTCTGGCCACTAGGCCATAATACCATTTTATAGTATGGGCCATCAGCATGGGTCCTAACCTGCTGCGGTACTGCCTCTGCCCTTTCTTTTGACCACATATGACCCCAAACTCATGATGGGGTGTACCTACCCTGTGATTATCAGTCAATTGATTGTTATATGGGGCCTACAATTTGATCTCTATGACGTTTCCACTGTGGACCCCTTCCCCAGTGGGAAACCATAAATAATATCCTCATGTTTGTGGAATTTCTCTCAGTGCTATCAAGCAGCATATGACCTAACACAATCATGATCCATAATTAATTTTCTGCTGTCAGACTTGATAGGGCATAATTTGTTCAATCTCTTACCCCATGTTGCCTTATGATATTCATGATCATTGACAAATCCTTAAATTGACTGATCTCAGAGGCTCTGGTGGTTTCTTCTGGACACCTTTCCACTGACTGAATAATGTTGCTGCTAATTTGTTCTGCTCTAATTTTGTATTTCAGTCGTCAATATTTTAGACAATACATTCCAAATTGTTATATACAACACAAGACTTTTTGAGAGTTTGGGTATACATTGTTCCTCTGTCAGCTACAAGAATGCTGGACCATAGCCTTCATTACCTCTGAGATTCCTGTTTCAGACCTTTCCTGAGCTTTAATATGTCTGTGTATGTAACAGAAACAAAGATACACTAGGCCAAAAAACTCTAATCTATTTCATTTTTGCCCTAAGCCATATTTCTGATAGACTGATCAAGAAATAACTCCCAAACTACTAGCATACTCCTCCTTCCAAGGCACAAGCAAGTAGTGTCACTGAAGTCAGTAAGCAGGATTTTATCTTTACCCTATGAAATTCATACCTTCTATGTCTTAGGATGGTAGACACAGGGATAAATACCAGGAAGTTGTGTACATTTCCTTGTGGAGACCTTGTGAGTAGGGGAAATTCCTTTAAAGGAAGGGACCTGAGGGCATGACTGCAGTTAGTCAGAGGCCACTACAGAGGTGCAGAGTCTCTGAAAGAACAGAGATTCACTTAAACCTCTGTTTTTTCCTCTTGAGGGACGGAAGGAAGAGGAGAGCAAATTTCAGCTTGAAGGAATCTTTTGGAAAATTGTTCAATGAGACTATCATAGATATTTCTTCTCTATACTGCACCCTCCTTTGGGTCTTCATGTGGAGAGACCACTGAGCTTTGTAAATAATCTCCACAGGCCCAGCATTTCATTTGTACTGTCTGATTGGAAGGAGCTCCATAGGTGTCTGGAATGTGAAAACAGAAATAATCCATACATATACAAATATATGCTTCTGGCAGCTACCACCTAGGAAGGATAAAGGAAAACTTCTATAATAAACTGCAGTATAGTCAAATCAGTGATATTGTATCTGGTAGGGAAGCTGGAAATTAACCACATGAGGCTATGAGTTCATAATTAATTCATTATTCAACACACTTCTTAGCATATTCTTGCAGCACTATTCTTCACAAAATTTCTTTAAGTTATTCAAAGATTTATAATTATATTATTTGACCAGTAATATTCACTGAAAATAAAAATTCTAGCACATTTGCATTCTCTGCTCCCTTGTTTCATTTTTTTCTCTCCCTTCGAGTTGTTTCGCCTATGATGAAATTAGCCACCTGTATCTTGTCTTTACTATATTCTGTAACTGAAAAACCAAATATCAAGGACTTAAACTGTAAAAAATATTGATAGCAATAAAGGGATTTGTATTTTATGTGTGTGTGCACATGCACACGTGAATAAGTAAAAGGTGACAATCTTATATTACCAAAGTGGCATACTGTACTGTGCGCTACTCTGCCTCAGTATAACCTTTCATGCCATTAACCTCTGAATCAGTGTCTACAAATATACAAAGTGTGTAAGAACATAAGAATGGCCATACTGGGTCAGACCAATGGTCCATCTAGTTCAGTATCCTGTCTTCCGACAGTGGCCAATGCCAGACGCTTCAGAGGAAATGAACAGAACAGGTAATCCTCAAGTGATCCATTCCCAGCTTCTGGCAAACAGAGGCTAGGGACACTTCACAGCATGGTTTTGGATGGTCTTCTGGGAGGCAGGATGAGGTTCAGACAACCTGTATCTTATGGGGATAGCAAGTTCTACATGTCTGAAGTGGTCAGTACACTAGTGCAGTAGAAGGAAGGAAGGGTCTACCCTTGCTTTTATTCAGAACTAATACTGAGAGAAGGAGGCTGAAAAATACTTAAGCTTTAGAGTGCCATTCTTCATAATCCTTAGCCTCCTGAGAGCGGGGGACCACCACAATATCTCTGAAGACCAGAAAGGGCCTCTGCCACCAGGGCTGGCATGCAGGCATGTCAAACTGTGTCTCTTGATACAGCAGAGTTCCATATTAGGGACTTTTTTCTTATTCCCCACCATGCCTCCCCTTATCTCCCATCAACTCCTGCTGCCCTATCGGAAGATGTCCCAGCAGAGCCCATTTTGTGCTCTGTTTGCGTCACAACCACTGACCTCAAAGTGAAACTGACCAGCTTTAAATTTCACTGTTTCTATTCTGTTACACCTATGGAAAAGTGAAATGTATCTAAGCAGGTCAGTTTCATGGTAAAATTTACTCTTGTGCTTCTTAAGAACCATAAGGATTCCTCTGGATGAGAAAGAAACAGACTGGCAAGAGGGAGAAGAAAGATAAACCAGAAAGTTGGAAACAGGAGGGGTCAGATGGGATGGGAGAAAAAGAACAAGACCATGAAGTGGGAGGTTGTGCACAAAGTAAACATTGCTGTGACACATTTAAATAAAGAAAGCAAACAGGGTCATAGTATTCCATGTTTTATTTTAATCATACGATAAGGATTCAGTTGATTGGAGCATACTTTTTTAAAAGTAATTCCTCTACAAAGGAACAGTTCAGGTTGGTGGAGTAGTGTATTAAAAAATTAATGGGGTTCCACCAGAGGTGAATTTAAACCACTCACTACAAAGAATATTAAAGGGTAATATTATTTTTGTATTGCCTGTTTAATATTTCAGATATCCAGTCAGATTTTGAATGTTCATGTATGAGTCTTTAATATACCAACTAATTGGTTCAGTACCAATCTGAAGATTGGTTTCTGTACTACACTAGAAACTAATTCCTGCTGCAAGTAATCATGGAATAAAAATGGTACCTTTCTTAGAGTGTTAACAAAAGGGGGTGACTGTTCGCTTAAGAAGAAAAGAACATTTTCCTGGACATTGTCCAACTGCCTTGAAGATACTTCCATATTTTGTATGATTATCAGGTTGTCTAGTCTCACTTGTAGCTATAGATAGTAGCAGTTTGAGTTCAATATTTAAATGTTTCCCATAACTGAGTGCTCACAACATAAAATTCAAGCCTAATCATGCTTTCTATCTTTTTTGCAGTTTTCATGGACCTCATACTTTACACTGTTCACTATACACAGATATTTGTTAGAGTGGAATGGAATATGAGATTTGAATGTACATAATATTTTGTCTGATACAGTGCTTGCTTGAGCTCTTGTATCAAATTTAAATCTAACAATCTGAGTAT
Source organism: Chelonia mydas (assembly GCF_015237465.2). Lineage (NCBI taxonomy): Eukaryota > Metazoa > Chordata > Testudines > Cheloniidae > Chelonia > Chelonia mydas. Next base: position 103,379,608 of record NC_057852.1, read on the forward strand.
CTGTGACCCTAATAAGAAACTAGCAAATGTTTCACTTGTGTGCATGATCTACTTGGGGTTTTTGTTTTTTGAGCATCATTAGCATTGACCGTGTCAATAAAAAGCTCATTCTGATGAAAAACATTGTTTTGTCACCTGCTGATCAATAGTATTCATGGCTTTTGGGGTCAGATTTTCATCCCTTGAGAAAGCGATTACAGTTATTGTATAATGCAGAGCCATGACCTCTTGCTGGCCAAATGTGAGCACTAGTATATATTCCTCCAGAGTTTTTGAACAATTTCTACACTTTGGGTATGTAAAGTTGCTTTTCAATGTGGATTTTATCTATGTCTTTCTCTCTCTTCGTTTTGGTATGTGTGTTTGCCAAGATTAATGTAGCCTTTCACCACTAAATGCACTGGATTTTACATGAGTTTTTGTACACCTGCTCTATCTATTCATTTTTTCTAACCCAGGTAAACCTTGTATCAAAACTATACCACCTCTTAGCATTTAATCATGGTCCATATAACCACAATCTTTAAATGGCAGCTTTAAGTCTGGGATTTTCAAAACATCTTGTTCGTTTTTGTTTTGTTTTTTGTTTTATTGCTTTTTTGACAAACAGGTGAAACTCTCCAGTGAAAATGTTGACAAACATGATTTTTTTAATCAAAATTTTCTATGGGAAAACCATCTTTTCACCAGCTTCAGGCCAAGGAAATTGGGCATCTAGCTTCCTTGACCTATTTGAAATTGCAGTCTAAAACTGTTTAAAATCTCAGTGAATCCTGGTGATTTTTCTTATATTTTTGCATCTAGCAAAAACTTGACTTTCTATTTTGGAGTAACACATACTTCATATGTATCAGAATAAGTTCAGTACTTTAGCATCCAATGCAGTAATGTTCAAGGATGTTCAATATAGGAACATAAGAATTGCCATGCTTACTCAGACTCAAAGGTCAATCTGGTCTAGTATCCTGTCTCTGACAGTGGCCACTGATTTCTGCTTTAAAGGAATGTGTAACAATCCTACAGTAAGCAAATGTGGGATAATATGCCACCATATTAGGTCTCATTCTGATCTCCAGTGGTTAGACTGGCTTAAGTCCTTAATGAGGTTTAGTATCTGTTCCAAAAATTATAGCGTTAACGTGATACACTTTCGCCAATCCATGTAGCTGCACTTTTCATCTTCAGATTTTCCTCCCTATGATCTGGAAAACATCATTTCCACATGTTGTCAGAATTTCTTTTTCAGTGATCTGAGAGGCTGCCAGATTTCCACTCCATTCTGCATTCTTGCTCTTGTTTTCCTTACCCTGGAAAGACACATTTGTGATGTACATCCTTTTATTGCCATTTGTTCATTATGACATTGTGTGTACTAGGAAATTATTACTCCCTGTGTTCCAGCTAGTGCACCATGATAGCAACAGTATGAGAGCTAGTGTGGACAGAGGTCTGCAGATTTTCATGACACAACAGTAAAATTCCTGAGCCCTGTCTACTGTAGCAGCTGCACCAATGATGGCTCTGACAACATCCATCACAACTTTCTGAACTGCTTCCAATTTGTCACTATCTTTCTAGGATACCAGTGAATTTTATGTATAATACTTGTATTGCACCCATGACCACAGTATCTCAATACCTCACAATCTTTAATGTATTTATCTTCACAACATCCATGTGGTATAGGGTAGTGCTATTATACCTGTCAGGGTTCCCTCCCCACTCTGAACTCTAGGATACAGATGTGGGGACCCGCATGAGAGACCCCCTAAGCTTATTTCTACCAGCTTAGATTAAAAACTCCCCAAGGCACAAATTCTCCCTTTTACCTTGGATTAGGTAACGCTGCCACCACCAAGTGATTTAGACAAACTCAGGGAAAGGACCACTTGGAGTTCCTACTCCCCCTAATATCCCCCCGAGCCTCCATACCCGCTTTCCTGTGGAGGCTTGAGAATAAACAAGATGAGCACAGACCAACCTTGGGTTTTTTTAGGACACTAAAAAGAACCCCATTCAGATTCTAAAAGAAACAGAAATTTTTATAAAGAAAAAAGGTAAAAGAAGCACCTCTATAAAATTACAATGGAAGATAATCTTACAGGGCAATCAGATTCAAAAACACGGAGGATTTCCCTCTGGGCCAAACTTGAAAGTTACGAAAAGAAAACCAAGAATACACCTTTCTCTCAGCACAGAGAGAAAAACACAAGCCAAAACAAAAAGAAGCTAACACATTCCCTTGTAGTACTTACTAATTCTAATGGAGTTGGATTGCTTGCTTCCTTGACCTGTGTCCAGCAAGCACACAGAACAGACAGACCAAAACCTTCTGCCCCCCCGCACCCTAGATTTGAAAGTATCTTGTCCCCTTATTGGTCCTTTTGGTCAGGTGCCAGCCAGGTTACCTGAGCTTCTTAACCCTTTACAGGTAAAAGGATTTTGTGCCTCTGGCCAGGAGGGATTTTATAGTACTGTATACAGGAAGGTTGTTACCCTTCCCTTTATATTTATGACAATCCCATTATACATATGGGGAAATTGAGACACAGACTAAGGATGAGATTTTTGAAAAGTATTTAGGCACCTAAAGATGCAGATAGATGTCCAGGAAATTTTCAAAAGCATTGAGGCACCTAACTTCTGTTTCAATGGGAGTTAGGCATCCAGTGGCTTCTGAGAATCCCACTAGTTGCCTATCTACATCTTTAAAAATCTGGCCCTATATGATTTTCAAAGGTCACATGGGAAATCTATGGCAGAGCAGGGAACTGAAGCTTGGTCTCTTAGATCCCAGGCTAGTGCTCCTAAACACTGTTCTAACCTTCCTCCCTAATCAAGTAAGAAATCTGGCAATAACCAATGTATTTAAATACATATGCAGGCACTTTGTGAGATTTGGGTAAGTGGGGGAATTTTCTTTGAGACATATCCCAGTGGGAAGCCCAGTGGTCAGTTTGTTATGATTATCAATCACTTTATAGTTTATACTTGATTTTATCTACTGTAGCTTTTATTTGCATTTTTTTTGATTCCCTTAATTTTCTTTTGTATTTTCATCTGTAAATCAAACAAACAGCACCTGGAATTAAAAAAAAACAACAACAACAACCAACAACTGTCATTTAAAACATTTTTATACCCAGGTAAAAATGAAATTCTTTTTAGGACAGTACAAATGAAAAGTTCCAATCAAAGTAATTGTTTCCCTGTGAGGGAAATGATAGCACTATTTTCTGTGCAGATAATAATAATAATTATAATAATAATAGAAAGATTTTTCCTGTCAGGAAAATATTCCAGACATGTTCTTGATGGGATAAAATGGCTATGTTCATCCATGGGTTATTACTATTTCCTTGTCAAGAAAGAAAGAAAAACAAATAATAAAGGTATATTCCTGGGAGGATAATGCAATAATGATTTGCTTGTCAGAAAATGATTTGTTATATTGTAATTCTTACATTTCTAAAAGGTAGATTGGAGGAGAGACTATTGATCCATGTGTCCAAAAGTATAAGAACAACATGTACAGAATCTAATTTTTACACCAAGGTGTGCTCTTCCTTTTAGCTTGCAAATAGTTTTCTGAACTAAATAAAAACATGTTTTTTAAACAGTTCTAACAAATCTTCCTTTGGGTGGAATTATTTCACACTCAACAATATTTAATTTTATGTAAGGTGGTGTGTAAACATCGTTATGGAGACTGTTCAGGGTGCCTATAAATAAGTGTGATATTTATTATTAGCATTATCCAGTATAAAACTACAAAAAAGAGAGAATCAATCAAAACACTAGAGCATCCGATGAAGTGAGCTGTAGCTCACGAAAGCTTATGCGCAAATAAATTTGTTAGTCTCTAAGGTGCCGCAAGTACTCCCTTTTCTTTTTTAGAGCATTCTAAATTCATCTAAGTTGCAATATTTTGGCTACCCTCTGCAAGTGCGTACAAAAGTATTAAATTATTTAATAATTCTTACCTTTTCCCGCTTTTAAGCCACTCTCTTCTACAGTTGAACATTTAAAAATGAGAGAAAATCTAATTGGCTAGTAAAAGCACTTGTAACAATTCTTAACTATTAACCTGTTCAGAACCACATGCTTGAAAGACAATGGCCATTAAGAATAGGGTCTTGGTGATGTCTGATTCTTCCTATCTACTCAGAAAAAAGCTTTCATCAGACAATTCTATCATACTTTATTTCAACATCCTCTTACCTTGCTGGCTTCAATAAACAGCAATGACAGATTTCTTAAGAAACAAAGAGCATGGAAATGTTCTTAGGAATAATAAAAGTTTGGGAAAGAAATACATAACACATATGCATTTGGTTAACTTTAAGCATCTGAGTAATCCCTTTGAATACAAGTGTGCGACACAAGTATTCAAAATTAAGTGCTATGCTGAATTGGTGATAACATAAAGGGAAATATGTCTAAATATTTTTCATAGTAAGTCAGTGAGGTATTAGCACTCTATCAGTCTATCCAGTCGAGTTGGAAAGAGTCCAATACCATCTTGCCGCATAAGGAAGGCGATTGAGATAATCTAAAGAACTATCGCCTGATCTGCCTGCTTTCACATATCTGTAAGTTGTTCACTAGAATAATAACAAATTGACTGTCGCCAAATCTGGATGAACAGCAACCTAGAGAGCAGGCTGGCTTTTGAAGGAATTATAGTATGATAGGCCACATCTTCACTCTAACCAACTACTAGAGTGTTCAAGGGAATACAAGTTCTCTTTGTGCATTGTCTTCATGGACTACGAGAAGGTGTTCAACAGCGTAGAGACTAACACCATTCTTGAAGCTCTTTCAGAACAGGGCGTCAGCGCGAAATATATCATATTACTAAAGGAAGCGAACTCTGGCTGCAGCGTGGACATATCGCTGTTTGATACTCTCCTCCAAATCCCCATCGAAAATGGTGTGAAACAAGGAGATACAATTTCACCAAAACTATTCACAGCCTGTCTTGAATTGGTTTTTTGACGAGCAGCCTTGAAAGGCGGGATGAATATCAATGGCAAGCAGCTAAACCATCTCAGGTTCACAGATGATATTGTGCTGATAGTCAAAAATACAGCCCAGCTTGAGAGATCCTTAAAGAACTGAACGCGAAAAGTAGTCAAGTCGGATTAAAAATGAACCAATCGAAAACGAAATACATGAGATCAGATGTTCTGCCAAGAACCCAAATAACTCTTGGAGGAGAGCAGATTCAAGAGGTTGACAAATACGTTTATTTGGGCCAGGAAGTCAACATGTGCCACAATTAGAAAGGCGAACTGTTGCACAGGAAAAAAAGCTGGATGGTGCGCATTCAGTGACATCAAGGACATCCTCCAAGGAAAGATCAGCAAAACAACTAGTGCAAATCTTTTTTTAACTCGACTGTGCTTCCAGTGATGTTATATGGCAGTGAAACATGGTCGCTGACAAAGATTGAAGAACTTCAACTGTCTGTCACACAGAGGGTGATGGAACGAACATTTTTGGGCATTTCGCTCTGCGATCACATCCCCAATGAAATAATTAGGCAGCAGTCTGGAGTGCGAGACGTTGTTGTTGAAAGCAGGCTCAGCAAAATGTGGTGGGTGGGACATGTGGCCTGACTTAGTGACAACAGAGGGACCGCAGCTATATCCGAGTGGTATCCGTGAGAACAGAAATGGCCATGCAGTTGGCCTCCAAAGAGGTGGGATGATTTCCTAACAAGGAGATATGGACAAGCATGGCAAAGAATAGCCAGAGCGAGAGAAGATAGGAAGACGTGTTGTGATCGGCTCAGTCTCAGCTGATGAAGGACTGACAGTCTATGCAGTCTATCCAGCTTGCCTGAATGGCTTTCATTCCTAATACTACTTATGAATAGCTGAACATGGGATCCTTTTTGCTATTTCATAGGTAGCATATATCTAATTTAACTAGCACCATTTTACCTTTGCAGCATTACATCACTGATATCCACCCTGAAGCTTATTCTAGCTATTGAACACAATTTTGGCTTCTGGCTGCTAAGGTGATATAACAGGGGTGGGCAAACTTTTTGGCCCGAGGGCCACATTAGGGTTGCAAAATGGTATGGAGGGCCGGGTAAGGAAGGCTGTTCTTCCGCAAACAGCCTGGCCCCTGGCCCCTATCCACCCACTTCCCACCCCCTGACTGCGCCCCTCAGAACCCCTGACCAACCCCCCCTGCTCCTTGTCTCCTGACCACTTCCTCCCAGGACCCCCACTCCTAACTGCCCCCCCAGGACTCTACCCCCTATCCAACCCCCCTGCTCCCTGTCCCCTGACTGCCCCAACCCCTAGCCACACCCCTGTCCCCTGACAGGACCCCCCGGGACCCCTGACCCATCCAACCCCCCCCCCACTCCTTGTTCCCTGACCACCCCCTTCCGGGACCCCTGACCCATCCAACCCCCCCCCCCCCACTCCTTGTTCCCTGACCACCCCCTTCCGGGACCCTTGTCCCTAATTGTCCCACCAGGACCCCATCCCCATCCAACCTCCCCTGTTCACTGCCCCCTCCCCCCCACCCCCCTGCCAGGACTCCCCTACCGCCTACCCAACTCCCCCTGCTCCCTGTCTCCTGACCACCACCCCAAACCTCCACCCCATCCAACTGCCCCATATCCCCTGACTGCCCCCTGGGACCTCCTGCCCCTTATCCAACCCCCTCCCTGCCCTCTTACCATGCCGCTCAGAGCGGCAGGACAGGTTTATTGGAAAGCCTGGGAGGTGGGCAGGTGCAAGCCGTGCTGCCCGTGTGGCGGCATGGCTGCAGGGGAGGGTGGACAGCGGGGTAGGGCCCGGGGGCTAGCCTCCCCGGCCGGGAGCTCAAGAACTGGGCGGGACGGTCCTTTGGGCCACATGTGGCGCACGGGCCGTAGTTTGCCCACCTCTGTGATATAATAATAATAATAATAGCAGCTTATCATTGGCAAGTTATAAGGTTGTTAGATAATTTTTTAACTAAGGGCTGAGGGAAAGCTGACAGGCACAGAAGAACACACAGTTCAAAAGGAGACATCACTTAGGGGTGAATTTATTAAAGGGGGAACTATATCCTAGTAAAGAGGAAAGGTAAGAAGTTGGTTAAGTACAGATAGGAGCTAGTGAAGAACAGTCAAATGTAAAAGAATCCCATTTAAATATAACACATGAAGTCAAGCAACTGAACATTGACAAAATGTACAAGTGCTTATACTCAGATGGACAAACTAGAGTGCCTGGCATTAAATGAGAATATTAGGGCTGTCAATTAATCACAGTTAACTCACGTGATTAACTCAAAAAAAATTAATCACATTTTAAAAAATTAATCGCGATTAATCACACTGTTAAACAATAGAATACCAATGGAAATTTATTAAATATTTTGGATGTTTTTCTACATTTTCATGTATATTGTATTCTGTGTTCAAATCAAAGTGTATATTATTTTTGATTATAAATATTTGCACTATAAAAATGATAAACAAAAGAAATAGAATTTTTAAATTTACCTCATAAGTACTATAGTACAATCTTTATCATGAAAGTGCAACTTACAAATGTAGATTTTGTTTGTTTGTTACATAACTTCTCTCAAAAACATAACAATGTAAAACTTTAGCGCCTACAAGTCCACTGAGTCCTACTTCTTGTTCAGCCAAACACGAAGACAAACAAGTTTGTTTACATTTACAGGAGATAATGCTGTCTTCTTCTTATTTACAATGTCACCTGAAAGTGAGAACAGGCATTTGTATGGCACTTTTGTAGCTGGCATTACAAGGTATTTATGTGCCAGATACGCTAAACATTTATATGCCCCTTCATGCTTCAGCCACCATTCCAGAGGACATGTTTCCATGCTGATGATGCTTGTTAAAAAAATAATGTGTTAATTAAATTTGTTACTGAATTCCTTGGGGGAGAATTGTATGTTCTCTGCTCTGTTTTACCTGATTCTGCCATATATTTCATGCTATAGCAGTCTCAGATGATGATCCAGCACATGTTAATTTTAAGAACACTTTCACTGAAGGTTTGGCAAAATGCAAAGAAGGTACCAATGTGAGATTTCTAAAAATAGCTACAGCACTGGACCCAAGGTTTAAGAATCTGAAGTGCCTTCCAAAATCTGAGAGGGACAAGGTGTGGAGCATGCTTTCAGAAGTCTTAAAAGAGCAACATTCCAACGTGGAAAGGACAGAACCCAAACCACCAAGAAAGAAAATCAACCTTCTGCTGGTGGCATCTGACTCAGATAATGAAAATGCATCAGTCTGCACTGCTTTGGATTGTTATTGAATAGAACCCGTCACCAGCATCAGTGTTCTGTGTTGTAAATGAAATCAATATATTTGAAAATGTAGAAAACATCCAAAAATATTTAAATAAATAGTATTCTATTATTGTTTAGCAGTGCAATTTATCACGATTAATTTTTTAATCACTTGACAGCCCTAGACAATATTGATAGAATAGACATTATAGACATTTGGTGAAATGAGGATAATCAGTGGGACCTGGTAATAGGAGGGCACAAAATATATAGGAATGGCAGAGTAGGTCATACTGGTGGGAAAGGGACACTATATGTGAAATCATAGAGTCAAATAAAGTAAAAATCTTAAATGAATGAAACTGTACCATAGAATATCTATGGATAGAAACTCCATTCTTGATGATTAAGAGTATAGCAGTAGGAATATACTACTAACCACCCACCCAGGATAGTGACGGTGATTGTGAAGGAGATTAGATAGGCAACAAAGACAGAAAACACAATAATAATGGAAGATTTCAAGGATAATCATATTGACTGGGTATATATCAACTCAGAAAGGAATGCAGAGATGAAATTTCTAGACACCAAACATGATTGTTTCTTGGAGCATCTTGTCCTGGAACTCACAAGTGGAGAGGCAGTTCTTGATTTAGACCAAAGTGGAGCACAGAAGATGAATATAGATCCAAAAGATGAATATAGCTGAACTGCTCCGTAAGAGCAACCTTGAAAACTGGAGTAATAGAAAATGGGATGAAAAAGTACAAAGGGAAAGGTCATGCACTTAGGGACTAACTATAAATTTTGCTATAAGCTGAGTACTTATCAGTTGGAAGTGACAGAGGAGGATAAAGGTCTGGGTCTACTAGTTGATGACAGGATGACTATGAGCCACCAATGTGATGTGGCTGTAAAAAAGGTTAATACAATCCTAAAACACATCAGGCAAGGTATTTCCAGTAGTGATAGAGAAGTATTATTACCATTATACAAGGCACTGGTGAGACCTTATCTGGAATACTGTGTGCAGTTCTGGTCTCCCATGTTTAAGAATTCGAGCTGGAACTGGTGCAAAGAAAAGTTACTAGGATGATCAGAGGAATGGACACTCTACCTTACGAAAGGAGACTCAAGCAGCTTGGCTGGTTTAGTCTAACAAAACAAAGGATGAGGGAAATGTGATTGCTTTCTATAAATACATCAGAGAGATAAACACCAGGGAAGGAGAGGAATTATTTAAGTTAAGGACCAATTTTGGCACAAGAAGAAACGGAAATAAACTGGCCATGTCTAAGTTTAAGCTTGAAATTACACAAAGGTTTCTATCAGGAGTACAGTCCTGGAACAGCCTTCCAAAGGGAGTAGTGGGGGCAAAAGAACTTACTTATGGTAAGGCTGAGAATGATAAATTTAGGAGGGGATGGTATTATGACATTGCCTACAATGGCATATGACCCACCCGTGAGTGCTGTTACTAAATATATCCAACAACTGCAGATGGGACACTAGAGTGGGGAAGGTTCTGAGTTATTACAAAGAATTCTTTCCCTGGTGGATCTTGCCGACATGCTCAGGGTCGAACTGATTGACATATTTGGAGTTGGGAAGGAATTTTCCTCCCGGTCAGATTGGCAGAGACCCTGTTTTTTTTTCCCCTTCCTCTGTAGCATGTGGCATGGGTCACTTGTACACTTTAAGCTAGTGTAAATGGTGGATTCTCTGTAACTTGAAATCTTTAAATCAAGATTTGAGGACTTCAGTAACTCAGGTAGAAGTTAGAGTGTTGGGGGGAGGGATAGCTCAGTGTTCGAGCATTGGCCTGCTAAACCTAGGGTTATGAGTTCAATCCTTGAGGGGGCCATTTAGGGATCTGGGGCAAAAATTGGGGCTTGGTCCTGCTTTGAGCAGGGGGTTGGACTAGATGACCTCCTGAGGTCCCTTCCAACCCTTATATTCTATGATTACAGGAGTGGGTGGGTGATGTTCTGTGTCCTGCAATGTACAGGAGATCAGACTGCATGATCATGATGGTTCCTTAAGGCCTATGAGTCTATAATACAATTAAATTTAATATCTTGTAAGGGGTAAAATGCAAAGAAACCTCACCATAATAGCATTTCACTTCAAAAAGTTGAAGTACACAAAAGCGAGGAAGGTAGTTAAGTGGAAATTAAAAGGAGCAGTCACAGGGGTGAAATGCCTACAAAATACATGGAGACTATTTAAAAACACCATAACAGTGGCTCAAGCTAAATGTATACCCCAAATAAAAAGAAATAATAAGAGGACAAAAAATGCCACCATGGCTAAAAAGCAGAGCAAAGGAGACAGTTAGAGGCAAAAAAAGGCATCCTTTAAAAATTGGAATTCAAATCCCACTGAGAAAAATGGAAAGGTGCATAAATTCTAGCAAGTCACGTGTAAAAGTATAATAATGCAGGCCAAAAAACAATTTGAAGAGCAAACAGCTAAAGACACAAAAGTAAATAGCATTTTTTTAAGTAAGTCAGAAGCAGGAAGCCTGCCAAACAGACAGTGGGTCCACTGGATGATTAAGTTGCTAAAGGAGAATTCAAGGAAGACAAAGCTGTTGCAGAGAAGTTAAGTCAATTATTTGTATCAATCTGCACTGCAGAGGATGTGAATGTGATCCCTACCCACGAGCCATTCTTTTAGGTGACAAATTTTAGGAACTGCCTTAGATTGAGGTGTCAGAAGATAAGGTTTTGGAACAAATTGATAAATTATACAGCAATAAGTCACCAGGACCAGACAGTATTCACCAAGAGTCCTGAAGGAACTCAGGTAGGAAACTGCAGAACTACTAACTATGGTATGTAACAAATTGCTCAATTCAGCCTCTGTACCAGGTGAATGGAGGGTAGTTAATGTAAGCCAATTTTTTAAAAAGGCTCCAGAGGCCATCCTGGCAATTACAGGCCAGTATGCCTAATTTCAGTACCAGGCTCATTGGTTGAAACTATAGTAAAGAACAGATTTAGCAGATACATCAATAAGCAAATATAATACAAATAGGGAAGAGTCAACATGGCTTTTTTTGTAAGGAAATCATGCCTCAGCAATCTATTAGAATTCTTTGAGGGTGCCAACAAGCATATGAAGAAGGGTGATCCAGTCGATACAGTGTACTTGGACTTCGACAAGGTCCCACACCAAAGACTCTTAAGTGAACTAAGCAGTCATGGCACGAAAGGAAAGGTCCTCTCGTGGATCAGTAACTCTATAAAAGATAGGAAAGTGTACGAATAAATGGTCAGTTTTTACAATGGAGAGAGGCAAATATAGGGTGACCATACATCCCGTTTTGGCCGGGACAGTCCCTTTTTTAACCCCTGTCCCGGCTGTCCTGAATCTTTTGGAAAAGTTGGCATTTGTCCCATGTTTTTCTTGCCAACTTTATCAGTTGGCAAGAGCAAACAGAACAAATGCCCGCTTTTGTCAAAAAAGTGTGGTGTGGAGGAATGTGTAGGGGGGCGACCAGCAACACCAGCCCCAGCCTGGTGCAGAGCCAGCTCCACATGGGGATGGGGGCTTGGAACAGCTCCACCTGCTGGGGGGAGAGGCTAGGACAAGTGGCTGGGGGGGTGCTCAGGCTAGCCCCACATGAAGTCCCGTTTTCTCTTTGGCAAATAGAGGGGTCCCACAAGGATCTGTACTGAGACCAGTGCTGTTCAACATACTCACAAATGATCTGACTGCAAAGAGTTACCCAGTTTTATGAGATCCTTTGTAACTGGGCACATTGGAAAAAAATATTCCAATTTTACATACAAAATGATGGGGTATAAATTAACTGTTGCACTCAAGAAAAATATCTTGAAGTTACTGTGAATAGTTCTCTGGAAATACCTGCTCAATATGCAGCAGGAGTCAACAAGCTACCAGAGTATTAGGAACCATTAGGAAAGGGATAGATAATAAAACAGAAAATATCATAATGTCACTTTTTAAATCCATGATATGCCCACACTTTGAACACTGCATGCAATTCTGGTCACCCCATCTAAAAAGATCCATTAGAAGTGGAAAAGGCACAGAGAAATGCAACGAAAATGGTGAGGGGTATGGAACAATTTCAATATCAGGAGAGATTAAAAAGACTGGGACTGTTCAGCCTAGAAAAGAGATCACTCACAGGAGGAATATGATAGACGTCCATAAAATCATGAATGATATGTAGAAAGTGAATAAGTTAATGTTATTTGCCCCGTCACGTAATACAAAAACTAGGGGTCACATGATGAAATTAATAGGCAACAGATTTAAAACAAACAAAAGGAAGTACTTCTTCACACAACACACAGTCAGCCCTTGGAACTTGTTGCCCTGGGATGTTGTGAAGGCCTAAAGTATAAATGGGTTAAAAAAAGAATAAGAAGTTCATGGAGGATAGGTTCATCAATGGCTGTTAGCCAAGATGGTCAGGGATACAACGTCATGCTCCAGGTGTCCCTAAACTCCAACTGCCAATTCTGGGACTAGATGACAAGGGATGAATCACTCAGAATTGCTGTATTCTGTATATTCACTCTCTAGCATCAGGCATGGCCCCTGTCAGAAGACAGGATACTATGATAGATGGACCATTGGTCTGGCTCAGTATAGTCATTGTTATGTTATTCTCATGAACAATTCTTAAAAATACTCAGTGGAGCAATCGACTTGATATGTAGCTAAATATCTACAGAGTGCATGTAAAATGCTTTACAATCTTCTTAAATGTCAGAAATTGCAGACCCAGGTATTTCAAAATCTTCTGGGGAAGAGTTCCCTCAGCTCCCGCCCATTTAATATTTTAATTGCCTCTCCTTCCTATATATGTTTGTCTAGCTATTGTTTTACTCAAAGAAGAGACATCAGGTTTTAATGCTGGGCTGACACCAATGCTGGTAACACCAATGTTCTGCAATCATAGGCTAATTCTTTCATTGTGTTTCTGGTTCCACAGAACATCAGCCATGAATAAAAATGGTAATGTGTCAGGGCTGTAACCTGATGGAATCTCTGGGAGAGTAATTGAGTTTGACAGGATGGCATCTTGACTTGATAGGAAAAGATTGAACATCACATAATGAGAGCGTGACATACAATGCTATCTCATTGCTACACAATAGCAGCTCTTTGTCTCTTGAATAAACAAAAGCAAATCCATGTGAAAATTGTGTACACATTACGTAATAGAAGAGGTGTGTATTCTTTGCCTTCATTTATTGATCACAAGCATCTCTGCTATTCCCATGTTCTGGCTCCCTTCCCAGGGCTTTAGTTCTCTAATTACTTTAATTTAGAATGGGATACAGTAAGTGTCTCAGCCAAATGCAGGGCAGTACCTGAAGTAATAGGGAATAATAGTCTCATGAATCTGACTGTATTGTTATAGGCATTCTTGAACATATACTGGAAGCAAGGCAGACAGAAATACATGTACTATCAGTGACAATAGAAATGAGACGCAGGAGAGTGAGAACCATAGACATTAGATTCATAGATTCATAGATACTAAGGCCAGAAGGGACCATTATGATCATCTAGTCTGACCTCCTGCACAACGGAGGCCACAGAATTTCACCCACCCACTCCTGCGAAAAACCTCTCACCTGTGTCTGAGCTACTGAAGTCCTCAAATCATGGTTTAAAGACTTCAAGGAGCAGAGAATCTTCCAGCAAGTGACCTGTGCCCCATGCTACAGAGGAAGGCGAAAAACCTCCAGGGCCTCTTCCAATCTGCCCTGGAGGAAAATTCCTCCCCGACCCCAAATATGGCAATCAGCTAAACCCTAAGCATATGAGCAAGATTCACCAGCCAGATACTACAGAAAATATTAGAAATGGAAAGAGCCTATTGGGTGAAATCCTGACCCCACTGAAGTCAATAGGAAATTTCAACCATTATATCCAACTAGTCTTTAGCAAAATTGCACTCTAGAACATGGGGCCAAATTTTCTCCTGGAGTAACTCTATTGACTTCAGTGGAAATTGGTTCATATCTATGAATACTATTTCAACTGTACGGTCAGGGAATCAGAATATGACCTATAACGGTAATTCTGTGTTGCTCAAGTCAAGATTATGTCAGTATTTCTACTATAGCCCTGTATTTTCAGCAATGTATTACTCAGCCATAAAAATCCATGTCAGGCTAAAATTCAGCATACAAGGAACTGAGCAGCATGTTAACTATTTTTCATAAATAACTGAAGGAATACATTTAGTAAGTTCCCAAAATGTATATTTCCTGGCCACAGTTCACTCCTGCCAGTAACATACACAGGAGAGGGGTAGAGGAAACTCCATGCACGTCCCATTACGCAGCTTCCAACAAGAGGTCACTGTAAGGAGAATGTGGCAGAGGATGTAGCATACAAACCACACAGCGCTTGGTAATACTCAGGGAAAGGATTCAGCTTCTCTCCTGCTTGCTGATCCTCTCCACATGCTGTTTAAACTCCTTTTAATCTACTGGCTCCTCTGTCCTTGTTTGTGCACTATAGGCCCAAAAGAAGACTGTGCTGGAGACACCTGATAACAGTCTTCAAATGTATAAGGGCTGTTATAAAGAGGTCAGTGATCAGTTGTTTTGTATATCCATTGCAGGTAGGACAAGAAGTAATGGGCTTAATCTGCAGCAAGGGATATTTAGGTTAGATATTCAGAAAAGTTTTCTAAATATAAGGTAGTTAGGCTCTGGAATAGTCTTCCAAGGGAAGGTTTTTAAGAACAGGTTGGTCTAACACAGAGGTTATCAAACTGTGGGGCACGCACCCTAGGGGGGCGAGCAGGAACATTCGGGGGAGTGCGTCACGGCCCAGGCCACCCCTCACGGGGGGCAGGAAGGGAGCACCACTCAGTCTCTCCCCTCCTCCAGCTCTGCTCTGGTCCTGCCCCCAGCTACGTCCCCAGCTTCTGGCCCTGCACCTGGACCCGGCCTCAGCCTCAGTACAGCTCCACTTCTGGCCGCATGCCAGCCCCCAGCCTTAGCCATGGCTCTGTTCCCAGCCCGGGGACAAAGGTGGAGGCTAAGCCAAGAGCAGAGCCGCACCTGGCTTGGGCCCAGCTGCCAGCCCCCACTGCAGCCCGGCTGTGACTCCACTCCCACCCCCAGCCACGGCCCCTGGCTGCGGCACTGCTCCCTGCCACAGACCCACCCCAGCTGCGGCCCCAACTGTGACCCTCTTACCTCTGTCTGCATCCCCACCCCCACCCCACCCCGGATCCGCATCCCCACTCCTGGCCCCAGCTCCAGAGGGGAATTAGTGGGGGGTGCACACAGAGGTCCCTCAAAAGTTTGGGGACCATTGGTCTAATACCCGTTGTTGATAGTGTAGGTTTATTTGGTCCTACCTCAGTGCAGGGGGCTAGAGTTCATGACATCTTGAGTCCCTTCCAACCTTACATTTCTATGAGTTTATACTTCTAATCCAACTGCCACTGAAATCTTTGTTGATGTCTTTTGAGTTGAGTTAGGCCGTATATTCCTGTGAACAGCATTAATTTTCATGTAGATATACACTTAGGGCTGGTCTACACTACTGTGGTAAATAACTACCGTGGTAAATCGGTACATGAATAACATAACTGAAGTCAACGTTGTTAGATCCACTTACTGCGTTGGATACACTGCGCTGTGTTGACGGGAGAGTGTCTCCCGTCAACTTCCTTTACACTTCTCGGGAAGGTGGAGTACATAGATCGATGGGAGAGTGCTTTTCCATCGATTTTGTGTGTCTTCACAAGACCTGCTAAATCAACACTTGCTGCATCGATTGCAGCAGTGCCAATCTACCGGCAAGTGTAGACATACCCTCAGATATGTATCTAGTTAGGAACAGAGCATGCTATGAAGAGTGGCTGAATCTTAACCATTCCATACTGGGTATCGTGGTTTCTGCAAGACCCCGGGGATCATGTAGTAAAGGCTCTTCTCCCGTCTCTCTATTTTCCCCGTAGTCATTTCCAACTACTTTCCCCACCCTCCACTTATGTAGCTGGATGGAACTAGCTGGTTCTGACAGAAAGGAAGACTTTATTTAAAAAAAAGAAATAAAATAAAAAGATGTTGTTTCTGACGGTTGTATTTCTTCTAATTTATAGATACATTTTTATGTATGCTGTAAAATCCTACTTGCTCAGGAGATGAAAATGCCTCAGGAAGCAGCCATGCTGTCCTCTCAGCTTGAACAACATCAATTTTATAACCATTCTTGAAAGGTGTGTTTATTTTTAGATTAAATTTCTGTTGTTTTAAAAACAAAAACCCCTAATTTAATAATACGAAGGTTGTGACACAAGCTGAAAAAATCCAGATGCAAATAATATAGATCTTAGCTTTCCCCTGTTGCAATACGTTTTTTGCCTTTTTCCTCCCTGTGATGGGGCATCTGCCCCAGACTGGCCTGTAAGGAGTTAATGTAGCCCTAGGAAGGCTGCGCAGAAAACAGCCAATAAGAGAGGGGCTGCGAGAAGCACACTACTAGGTCTTTGGAGGTTTGAGGTTACCATACAGCCAGGTTTTCCCAGCATTGCCTCTTTTTTGATCTTCCTTTCTCTGTCCAGACGGATTTTTCAAATAACAGGAAATGTCTGGGATTTTTGCAGAGCAAACAAAGTGCAGCTCAGAAAGAGTCCCAATTTATCCACTTCCTGATTGGTCCCACATCAGCTGCACCCACAACTGATTTGTCCATTCTCCTGCAAGCCACAGCTGCCAGATCCTGCCCACCCAGGCCCTGGCTCCCAGCCCTGGGGTGGGGGTCCCACAAAGAAGTTCTGACAGCTGTCGCTGCATCTTGGGCTTGTGCCAGCCACCCTACCACCCTGACACCCTCCGACCACCACCTCCAGTGAGTACCTCCACCTTGGGTACCTCCTCCAGCACCCCAAACTATACCCTCCCTCTCCAGCTCTCCTTCTCCCCTGCCTCTCCCCCTCTGACAGTGCCTTCTTTTTTGGAACCTGAAACATAGTAACTCTAGGTTTGATGTTCTGCAGCACTGAGCGGCTATAATAATTGAAGGGTATTGTTACCATCATTGGTGAGATGCAGGAAAGAGGCAGTGCTTCCTACCCTACAATCACTAATCTTCATGTTACAGACATTGTTTGAACTGTTTGTGGTAATGTTACGTGGGTGATGTGAAGAGGTATTATATTGCTGTGTTTTGAGTAGGGTTAAGGTTGCATGTTTTCTGCCCTGTATCTAATAAAAGGCAGAGGATCCTGGAGACAGGGAGTCTCTGTGGGCAGCTGTGGCCTTTGCGCATATAGAAAAGCCCTAACGAATGTAATGAATATGAAATCAGCAGGATACTATAAAGGTTACTCTATAAATGTATAGATTCTAAGACAGTGTATATTCTTTCTGTAGGTTGTTTGATCCATCCAATAGAAATCAATATCAGGAATATCATTCTCTGTCATTTTCTATAGCATGGTTCCAAACATCTATAAAAAGTGTACCATTTTTGGTTGATTCGTATGGGACTTTCCCCTGAAATCTGTGGATTCACAGCCTATCCCCTGCCCATTCCAACAGAAGGGAGAGGTCGTGGTGGTGAGTAAACCTTGACCACTCTCTTAAAGGAAACTCTGCAGTGGGAACCTCACAGAGAAACTCAGGTGCCATGGTGAAAGGTACAATGTTAGAGACTGGGTAAATCATTTCAAGTCCTCTCTGTGAGTTTTCAAATGCAGGGGACAATCAAGGGCAGCAATTTCTTTCTGTCTCCAGCTAGCTTTATAGACAAACATGGTGATAATCCATAAAGATCATTATACCATCTGGCTGTAACAATTTTGAATATACCCCTTTGAAGAAGATGTAAGACAATTCTGAATAATATTTTAAAGGATATTACTCTAGACATTTTAAGTGGTTTGCTAAGTGTCATACAAAAGAAAATGGCTGAGACTTGAGTGACAACACTCACCTGAGAGATATTAATTATATATTCCTTGTCAGGCAGGATTAATGTATGTCTAAGTGTAACATAAAGAGGAAATCTGTATTAGAAAGACTCTCTGCCTGAGATTTAAGAAAGATGGAAAATATTGGGGCTTTCTGTGAGCAAGGAGCAGTGAAATGCACTACCCCAGGAGCAACCTCAACAGCAGATCCTCTCCGCTTCATGGTGGAAGTATCCTGTGTGAGGCCTCTATCTGGTACAGCATACCTGCCCCAGTGCATTGGCATAGGTATGATAGCTGGCTCATAGAAGAGAGTTGAGGCCTTGCCCACTTCCCATCTCATCACACCCACTTTCAGAATGCAGGGAGAAAGGTAGGAACACCTCAGAAGTTGCTCTCCTCCTTGCATTGATACCCACTATCCAGGTAATTGCTGCAAGGAAGGTAGGTGGTGCCTCACACCCCCTTGACCCATTGGTGAAGTACACAAGCCAGGCCACTGTCTGCCACATCATAAGCCTCATGACCTGACTGTACTTGCATTTTAAATACTATGTATCCATCTTAGAATGTTCACATTGTTTTTTCTTTAAAACCTGGTTTGGTAGATATGTTACTTCAGTGAAAAGAAATTAAATCATTTTCCTCTCTCGTTGGTGACATATCATTTTAAACTGACATAAACTAACAGATTTATTTCTGGTACAAATTACTCCTGACAATAAGTTATAATTTATGCCTGCAGGTCAGAAGGACCCTTTGTATCCCTTTAAGAAATGTACATGTAGCAAAATGGCAATTATCTCTATTGGGGTTTTCATTACAATTCTTTAATAACTTGGTTTCTAATGGAAAACAATAGATTATACACCCACAACCAAATTCAGAAATTACTGTAGGTCCCCAGAAAAGCTTTCTAAAAAGGGTGCTGCTCCAAATAAAATCACACAATTACACTACAGACACTGAAACTACCCACATTAAGTTTTTGTGCAATTAAATTAGAATAGATTAGATGTCACTCATGAATTATCTTCTGTTCTTCTACAGTAATTCATTTAATTGGCCTCAATGATCAAGTCTGAGGTTTCTCATCTCTAGTGAATTTGTTCTGCCCAGAAGCAGAGTTTGCAGGAGATATATCAATTCTGGGCATTTTCCCCCCCTCAGTTTACTCCCGGTTCTCAGGTGTATATATGACTAGACATGCATGAGGATTCAGCACCAGCTACTAGAAAACATCTTCTGGACAATGTTTTAAAATAGCTGTTTCTCACAGTTCCTGGCTCACTTCTATTCATGCCAGCACAACGCATCTTTAAATTTACTTCTCACCAGATTATATTTAATCAAGAGACAGCCAGTATTAAATGCAGTGTAGCCAGACATAGCACAGCACACATGGCATCTGAGATCTAAAGTTTAAAATTGGGGGGTATACAGAGTTAATGTCAATGGATTTTGGAGGCAAAGTACAGCAGCCTTATTGAAGAAATGGCTCAATAACTTCTAATCAGGAGGCAGTGCATCACAAGGAGTCCCATATTGATGGGTTTTTTTAACAATGTTTAGAGTAGGTCAGTATCAGGAAAAAGAAACTATTTGAAAGTGGGAGGCATACAGATTAGAACAGGGTGAGTGATACCAATTAAAAGAAGTAGAAACTTTTTTCCTTGAAACTACCAAGTTGTATAGTATATATGAGTGTGTAGGTATGTAGCTAGATAGACATAGATATGTAACATGTGTATGTAACTATAATGGATGTGTGTGCACACGTGTTTGTATGTGTGTGCAAATATAAAATTTTAATGTGTGTGCATTCATGTTTATTCAATGAATGCTACATGTAGATGTATTTGAGCCCATGGAATGCTCAAAACTTTGCTTTAAGGATTGTTGTGATTGTACAATAGTCTCAATTTTATATTAAATGGTTTATCCCCTATGTCACAGTATTTCTATTCACTGATTGATTATTAGTATTTACAAATAAGAGGAAAGCCTGAATAGGTCAGTGGGGCTTTGATTCTCTTAAGGGAGAACTAGTCAATAATAAGCAGGTCTAGGAGTCCTTCCTGAGGCAGTTGTTTAGTGGAGCAGGAGAGGCAGCAGGAAGCCACTCCGACCCATTTAGTTCTTCCCCTCCCCTTCTTCCCACCTGAAGAAGCAGCAGGAAGATTTGACAAGAGGGAGAAATGAGAAGAAAAACATTTATTTTAAAAAAAGAAAAAGAGTACTTGTGGCACCTTAGAGACTAACAAATTTAAAGTTATACCCAGAGAGTGAAGGCACAGATGGATTAAGACAACTTTCTGTTATACTCCCACGTGACCATTAAGGGGCCCATGAAATCAGAATGTTTACCTTGCTGAAGTTTACTTTTCATGCCCCGCTTAGAGAAGGATGTTTGAATTTGTATCTGTACAAAAATATGTAGAAGTCCAGCTGGTTTGGGAAGAAGGACAGGAAGTAGAAAGCTGTTCATGATGTGTTAAAGGAGGATTACAAAAAAAATCATGGAATCATAGAAATGTAGAATAAATTGATACTTTTTTTTTTTTTAAGATGACCAAAATGAATTTATTTTTTCCCCTCGCACAAAAGAATGGAAGCCAAAACTGATCCTATCAGAAAAAAAAATAGTTTTCAAAAACCAAATTTGTGGAAAATGAAATTTTTTTGGTTTCCACTTTCAATTTTTCATTTAAAAACCTGAAAAAGTGGGATTTTTTTATTTGTCTTATTTTTTTTACTAGATTAAAAAATAAAGAAATATAATAAAAACACCGAACTCTCATGTAGATGAAGCTTCAGAGACAGTATACTGAGGAGACATTTAGAAAGAGGATCTCAGTGTTAGATGCTTACAATCTCAACTTTCAGTTTTCCATGTAGTAGCTGGTCTCTGCCAAGTGACTGAGCAAGCAGTCTAACCTGGTGGCTGAACTTTGTGACTTTGTCCTTACCCATAACTATTTTACTTTTGGGGACAATGTATACCTTCAGATCAGCGGCACTGCTATGGGTACCCGCATGGCCCCACAGTATGCCAACATTTTTATGGCTGATTTAGAACAACGCTTCCTCAGCTCTCGTCCCCTAACTCCCATACTCTACTTGCGCTATATTGATGACATCTTCATCATCTGGACCCATGGAAAAGAAGCCCTTGAGGAATTCCACCATGATTTCAACAATTTCCATCCCACCATCAACCTCAGCCTGGTCCAGTCCACACAAGAGATCCCTTCCTGGACACTACAGTGCTAATAAACAATGGTCACATAAACGCCACCCTATACCGGAAACCTACTGACAGCTATTAGAATCATAGAATCATAGAATATCAGGGTTGGAAGGGACCCCAGAAGGTCATCTAGTCCAACCCCCTGCTCAAAGCAGGACCAAGTCCCAGTTAAATCATCCCAGCCAGGGCTTTGTCAAGCCTGACCTTAAAAACCTCTAAGGAAGGAGATTCTACCACCTCCCTAGGTAACGCATTCCAGTGTTTCACCACCCTCTTAGTGAAAAAGTTTTTCCTAATATCCAATCTAAACCTCCCCCATTGCAACTTGAGACCATTACTCCTCGTTCTGTCATCTGCTACCATTGAGAACAGTCTAGAGCCATCCTCTTTGGAACCCCCTTTCAGGTAGTTGAAAGCAGCTATCAAATCCCCCCTCATTCTTCTCTTCTGCAGACTAAACAATCCCAGCTCCCTCAGCCTCTCCTCATAAGTCATGTGCTCTAGACCCCTAATCATTTTTGTTGCCCTTCGCTGGACTCTTTCCAATTTATCCACATCCTTCTTGTAGTGTGGGGCCCAAAACTGGACACAGTACTCCAGATGAGGCCTCACCAGTGTCGAATAGAGGGGAACGATCACGTCCCTCGATCTGCTCGCTATGCCCCTACTTATACATCCCAAAATGCCATTGGCCTTCTTGGCAACAAGGGCACACTGCTGACTCATATCCAGCTTCTCGTCTACTGTCACCCCTAGGTCCTTTTCCGCAGAACTGCTGCCTAGCCATTCGGTCCCTAGTCTGTAGCGGTGCATTGGATTCTTCCATCCTAAGTGCAGGACCCTGCACTTATCCTTATTGAACCTCATCAGATTTCTTTTGGCCCAATCCTCCAATTTGTCTAGGTCCTTCTGTATCCTATCCCTCCCCTCCAGCGTATCTACCACTCCTCCCAGTTTAGTATCATCCGCAAATTTGCTGAGAGTGCAATCCACACCATCCTCCAGATCATTTATGAAGATATTGAACAAAACCGGCCCCAGGACCGACCCCTGGGGCACTCCACTTGACACCGGCTGCCAACTAGACATGGAGCCATTGATCACTACCCGTTGAGCCCGACAATCTAGCCAGCTTTCTACCCACCTTATAGTGCATTCATCCAGCCCATACTTCCTTAACTTGCTGACAAGAATGCTGTGGGAGACCGTGTCAAAAGCTTTGCTAAAGTCAAGAAACAATACATCCACTGCTTTCCCTTCATCCACAGAACCAGTAATCTCATCATAAAAGGCGATTAGATTAGTCAGGCATGACCTTCCCTTGGTGAATCCATGCTGACTGTTCCTGATCACTTTCCTCTCCTCTAAGTGCTTCAGGATTGATTCTTTGAGGACCTGTTCCATGATTTTTCCAGGGACTGAGGTGAGGCTGACTGGCCTGTAGTTCCCAGGATCCTCCTTCTTCCCTTTTTTAAAGATGGGCACTACATTAGCCTTTTTCCAGTCATCCGGGACTTCCCCCGTTCGCCACGAGTTTTCAAAGATAATGGCCAAGGGCTCTGCAATCACAGCCGCCAATTCCTTCAGCACTCTCGGATGCAATTCGTCCGGCCCCATGGACTTGTGCACGTCCAGCTTTTCTAAATAGTCCCTAACCACCTCTATCTCTACAGAGGGCTGGCCATCTCTTCCCCATTTTGTGATGCCCAGCACAGCAGTCTGGGAGCTGACCTTGTTAGTGAAAACAGAGGCAAAAAAAGCATTGAGTACATTAGCTTTTTCCACATCCTCTGTCACTAGGTTGCCTCCCTCATTCAGTAAGGGGCCCACACTTTCCTTGGCTTTCTTCTTGTTGCCAACATACCTGAAGAAACCCTTCTTGTTACTCTTGACATCTCTTGCTAGCTGCAGCTCCAGGTGCGATTTGGCCCTCCTGATATCTTTCCTACATGCCCGAGCAATATTTTTATACTCTTCCCTGGTCATATGTCCAAGCTTCCACTTCTTGTAAGCTTCTTTTTTATGTTTAAGATCCGCTAGGATTTCACCATTAAGCCAAGCTGGTCGCCTGCCATATTTACTATTCTTTCGACTCATCGGGATGGTTTGTCCCTGTAACCTCAACAGGGATTCCTTGAAATACAGCCAGCTCTCCTGGACTCCCTTCCCCTTCATGTTAGTCCCCCAGGGGATCCTGGCCATCTGTTCCCTGAGGGAGTCAAAGTCTGCTTTCCTGAAGTCCAGGGTCCGTATCCTGCTGCTTACCTTTCTTCCCTGCGTCAGGATCCTGAACTCAACCAACTCATGGTCACTGCCTCCCAGATTCCCATCCTATTCCTACCTACATGCCTCCAGCTTTCACCCTGACCACACCACACGATCCATTGTCTACAGCCAAGCTCTACGATACAACCGCATTTGCTCCAACCCCTCAGACAGAGACAAACACCTACAAGATCTCTATCAAGCATTCTTACAACTACAATACCCACCTGTGGAAGTGAAGAAACAGATTGATAGAGCCAGAAGAGTTCCCAGAAGTCACCTACTACAGGACAGACCTAACAAAGAAAATAACAGAACGCCACTAGCTGTCACCATCAGCCCCCAACTAAAACCCCTCCAACGCATTATTAAGGATCTACAACCTATCCTGAAGGATGACCCAACACTCTCACAAATCTTGGGAGACAGGCCAGTCCTTGCCTACAGACAGCCCCCCAACCTGAAGCAAATACTCACCAACAACCACATACCACACAACAGAACCACTAACCCAGGAACCTATTCTTGCAACAAAGCCTGTTGCCAACTGTGCCCACATATCTATTCCGGGGACACCATCACAGGGCCTAATAACATCAGCCACACTATCAGAGGCTCGTTCACCTGCACATCTACCAATGGGATATATGCCATCATGTGCCAGCAATGCCCCTCTGCCATGTACATTGGTCAAACTGGACAGTCTCTACGTAAAAAAATAAATGGACACAAATCAGATGTCAAGAATTATAACATGCATAAACCAGTCGGAGAACACTTCAGTCTCTCTGGTCACGCAATCACAGACATGAAGGTCGCTATCTTACAACAAAAAAACTTCAAATCCAGACTCCAGCGAGAAACTGCTGAACTGGAATTCATTTGCAAATTGGATACTATTAATTTAGGCTTAAATAGAGACTGGGAGTGGCAAAGTCATTATGCAAGGTAGCCTATTTCCCTTTGATTTTTCCTCTCCCCCGCCCCCCCCCCAAGACATTCTGGTTAAACTTGGATTTATGCTGGAAATGGCCCACCTTGATTATCATACACATTGTAAGGAGAGTGCTCAGTTTGGATGAGCTATTGCCAGCAGGAGAGTGAGTTTGTGTGTGTGTGGTGGGGGGGGGGGTGAGAAAACCTGGATTTGTGCTGGAAATGGCCCACCTTGATTATCATGCACATTGTAGGGAGAGTGGTCAGTTTGGATGAGCTATTGCCAGCAGGAGAGTGAGTTTGTGTGTGTGTGGGGGGGGGGGGGTGAGAAAACCTGGATTTGTGCTGGAAATGGCCCACCTTGATTATCATGCACATTGTAGGGAGAGTGGTCACTTTGGATGAGCTATTACCAGCAGGAGAGTGAGTTTGTGTGTGTATGGGAGTGGGGGGGGGGGGTGAGAAAACCTGGATTTGTGCTAGAAATGGCCCACCTTGATTATCATGCACATTGTAGGGAGAGTGGTCACTTTGGATAAGCTATTACGAGCAGGAGAGTGAGTTTGTGTGTGTGGTTTTTGGAGGGGGGTGAGGGGGTGAGAAAACCTGGATTTGTGCTGGAAATGGCCCACCTTGATTATCATACACATTGTAAAGAGAGTGGTCACTTTGGATGGGCTATTACCAGCAGGAGAGTGAGTTTGTGTGTGTGTGTGTGGGGGGGGGGGGGGCGGAGGGTGAGAAAACCTGGATTTGTGCTGGAAATGGCCCAACTTGATGATCACTTTAGATAAGCTATTACCAGCAGGAGAGTGGGGTGGGAGTAGGTATTGTTTCATGGTGTCTGTGTATATGATGTCTTCTGCAGTTTCCACAGTATGCATCCGATGAAGTGAGCTGTAGCTCACGAAAGCTCATGCTCAAATAAATTGGTTAGTCTCTAAGGTGCCACAAGTACTCCTTTTCTTTTTGCGAATACAGACTAACATGGCTGTTACTCTGAAACCTGAGCAAGCAGACTAGACCAAATTGTAAAGACATTAAACCTTCTTGGGTAGTATTTTGCTTTCTTTTTTCCAACCTGGAGCTGCCTCCCAAATAGCTGGGATTTAACTGGGATACCCTTCCCACGTAATAATATGGAAAGAGCATTTGGTGGCTGCGCACCACGAGGCCTGAGACTCATAACATCCAGGTTGATGTTTGAGGCCTCAAATAGTCAGCAGAGAGTGTGCAGAACAGGAGCATGACATGAAATATCATGACAATGAGTCTAGCTCAGTTAAATGGGGGGTCTCATCTTACTGAGCTTTTGGAAAATCAGCTCTACCCAACATTGGGAATGGCCAATAAAATAAATTAAAAATAAGAACCTATAAAGTCCGTATCCCAAACCCCTTCTAAGGGAGAGGCTCTTGGGCTTGGCATGATTTTAAAGTGGGCAAGGAAAGAAAGAAGGTCAGCTAATGCAATCAGACCATGACTGAGTTAGGGTGGGCTATATACACAGGATTCTAGGAAGGAACATTTGGATTTAATTAGTTTGTTCCAAATATATTGTTAAAGGAAGTGTCTGAGGTCTCCGAAATGAGGGAAAGACCATATTTCCCAATTCTTTAATGATCTATCTTCCTATTTTATCTGAGCGCATGATTTCCTATAATGCCTACCGACTCAAGGGGCCACTCCTTAATATGCACGCTACTGATCAAAACAAGACTATAAACTGGAGGGACTAAATGAGCCAGTCAATAAAGACCTGGAATTAGAGCACTATCTTCAGGAACCAAACAAGTATGAATGCTCATGCCAGCAAAGAGCCATATATTGTTTCTGTTTGCTACATTTTGTGCCTGATGATGCAAGATACTGAGCATCTTCTGATGTGGAGCATTCTCATCTCCCACTGACTCACTGGGAATGAGGGTGCTCAGCACTGCACAGGATTATCCAGCATTTCGAAGGATCAGACTCCTAAACTTTTGTTTCCTGAGCCAAGCTGTATGTTTCAGCTCTTAGGTTCAATCACATCAGCATCTCTGATTTACACTCAAGGAGTTTGAGCAGGTTGGAAAGTAAAGTAAAAATATTCAGATATATTTAAAAGGCTAGTGAGGATGGGAGGTAAACTCAAGAGCTCTTGAATAAGGAAGAGAAAAGCATACAGCACAAAAGATAGAACCTAACTCAAACATTGAATCCTTAAATTGTTTGGAGGACAATAAGGAGCAGGGTGATTCCATTTGAGTATCAACCTTTGTTGCACAAAACGGTGTGTGTGAATCTATGAATATCGTTATAACTACTGTTTGGTATCATGAATGTTAGCTAATGAGAAGAGAGCTGGAAGAGAGCTTTAGACTTAGAAATGCACCTGCAAACAGAATCTACAAAAGCAAACTGTGGAGAGTAACTTTTAGGAAAAATCAATTAGAGAGACATTTCTTTCACTGGTCTACAGAACACTGTTACTACAGC
Organism: Chelonia mydas; assembly: GCF_015237465.2. NCBI lineage: Eukaryota > Metazoa > Chordata > Testudines > Cheloniidae > Chelonia > Chelonia mydas. The sequence goes on from NC_057852.1 coordinate 103,406,748, forward strand.
AGGGAAAAGCAGGGAAATTATTAATTCAGAGGATCACAAAAGCAAAACCATAAAACTATGATTACAGCAATCAGGACTGAATGGAGAAGGAGGGCCAGAAAGCTTTGACTAATGAGCCAGAAGCAACTAGTAAAAATGTTAGGGGCATTTTAAAAAAGAATATCTAAGTTGTGCTGTAGCAGACACTGAATCTTCAGAATGGAAAATTAAATTAGGAGAGGAAATGAACTATCTGGACCAACCCACAGCTGAGGCAGAAGTGAATGCAGGTGCTATTTATTAGTGTTTACTGTTTGTTTTATGGTAGCACCTAATGGTCCCAACTGGGGATCAAAGCCCCAGTGTGCTAAGTTCCGTACATACATATAAAATGTAACCCAGCCCTGAGGCATGGCTGCAGCATTCTCCTGAAGGGTTCATTTATAAGGGTTCCTGGCGTCTGTACATTCCTGGCGTCTGTATTCCAGTGTCTTTGGAATACTTTCTCCTAATGCAGAGAAAACAGAGGGCCTGTCCCTTGGGAAAATATCCAACACCTACTTTCATACGCAGGATTGTTGGAGCACAATAAAATAAAGCAGCTATCACAATTCCCAGAGTAGTAAAACCATAACTGGAGCTTTATTAGGTGTGGGGACCTCAGGATAGGCGACAATTGGAAAAGGGATTTGGATAATAAAAGACAAAATTAACAATACATAAACGCTACCCCTCTGTGATGCTTAGGGTTTCAACCCAGACCAATAAGGAGCTGTGTCACCACAGCCGCAACTGCAACTCTGGGTGCCTTCGATGCTATTCTGTTGTCGCTTCGATGCTATTCTGCTCACAGCCCTGCCACCAACAGCCAGCCTACAAGTTTGCAGATCACACACTGGCTTCCACTACCCAGTTAGTTTTTGCAGAGTGACCCCAACAACCTCCCATCTGTATTTTCCCAAAATCATTGGACAATGTGACAATCTGCAGAGGTTCCTGGAATTGTGAGTCACTGCATTACCTGTCTCAGCCCCAGCAAGTGGGAGTTTTTCTACCGCTATGCTGTGTAACAACTTCCTGACACACCAGCTTGTTTGCCTTGCCAGCAAATTCTTCAGGCCTCTGCCAGTCCAAACCTTGCAGGTAACAATCAGTGAACCCCAACTCCTGAGTTCCCCAGAGATATCACTTGCAGTGTCCAACCATCTCCTGGTACACTCTCAGAAGTTATGCAGTTTATTTCTCCTTTAAAGAGATGATATACTGCAGATCATTTAAATGGAGTGTGACAAACTTATTTCAAATACAGCACTGAATTTCTTTATAGTGAAAGTAAAAGAAGTATAATAAAAAGCAAAAAGTCATAGCTTTAAGGGACACCAAGTAGAAGGAATAAAGGTGGAAAAGTTTACAAGCAAACAAAAGTAAAAATACATTTCTAAGACTAAAATTTAATTTCAGAACATCATAATCTGTGCCTAACCAGGTTTCTCATCTAAACTCAGTTCCCAGAGACTGTGAAGTTCTGTGATTTCAAGAGCTCCAACCCTTTCAATCCCACCAAGGGGCCACCTCTATTTTCTTTTTATAGTCCAGTAAACCTTTCAAATGTATTATTTGAAAATAAGCCCAGGCAAATCTCTCTCCTGAGAGTTTGAGAGATACCATGCTGTCTTTCCAAAGTTCACTGACCATGCTTCAAGAGGCAGGAAGGCTTCCTGGGGATGCAGTCTCCCTTCACCCTACTGATTTGTAGGTAAATGGGGCTTCCATTGTTTTGATCTCACACTGTTTAATTTACATTGGACACAGGTAGGTAAAACTTGTGTTTGGTCACAGACTTTAAATCATAATATCAGTGATTATCCATAATTCCTCATATAGTGTTAATGAAGACATTTCACAATGTGATATTAATCACCAGTGTGTCACAGACTTTCCTTAAAGACTTAATTTATACACTTTTATAATATTGTAATATTGTATACAAACAACTGATTCACTTGCTTATCATTTGAAGTTCAGACTCCCTGGTCCTTATAGTTAAGAGGCTATCTCCCTGATCCATTCGTTTGATGGTTTTGCTTATCTTTTATGTAAATGTACTTTCATTTTCCCCACCTGACAACCAGTCTGGTCAGACACGCAAATATATTTTCCTTTATTGAAAGCATACTATGCTTACGCATTGCATGCCAAACACATTTAAGAACATCATTCTAGCATATATTTATAACTCTTTGTACACAACTACCAAAATACATCACACAAGAACACTCATGATCAATGAGTTATTAATTTTCCAGTGATTTATTATATGCCACCTTTCGGTTATACATCATGACAACAATTTGTTAGGTGTAGTGAGATGTAAGGCCTAAAAAGACTTGCTGGCACTGAGAAGTGAACCAACCAATGAGCCTTGTTGTCACAGGTAGGGTTGGCAACCCTCCCGGTTTCATCAGGAGCCTCCCAGAATTGGGGTCTATCTCCTGGAGGCTACTGAAGCCAACCAGGGGGATTTTAGGCCGCTAAAAGTCCAGTGGCTCAGCAGGACTAAGGCAGGCTCCTTGCCTGTACCAGAATGTCCCTGCAGCCCCTAGTGGGGAGGCAAGGATCTCCGCACACTGCCCTGCCCTGAGAGCCAACTCTGCAGTTCCCATTGCCTAAAGCCCTAGAGAGAGAGCCACCCTATCCAAGGAGGCAGTAAAGGGGAAAAGAAGGAGGCCTCCAGATCCACTTGAAGACTGATATTAAGCTTATCATGGGGCCTTGAGTTAGGTTGTTGGAGAAAGGCATTAATGGGTTTTCCAGTTGTGATAATATCTTTCACCCAGGTTCAAAGAATCTACCAAACCTCCAGAGCAGGCTCAGGTTGAAGTCTGATATACACTTATACTTAGCACTGTTGCTAGTGAGGAAGAGAGCCCAGAAAATGGTGATTTTTAATTTTGGACACGAGAGTCTTTGATAGAAAACACATTGCTATATCAATGCAGTTTTCCTTTTAGGTATGGTATCCAGGACTATTGGATATCTGTCCCAGCTTCAAACAACACTGCACAGACACACAATTTTCCTGATTTGCCACCACTATTAGTTTGACTGTATTATATTATGGCTTTCCTTACAAATAGTGGGATTGACATCAGCTTTGTGATCATAATTACTTTGGGTTTTCACACAAATCAAAAATTAGTCTCTAGATTACTTTATTGAATTTCTTAGTCTAGAGCAGTGATATAAGGTCAATAGGAGAAAGTGAGAAAAGGATTATTATTTTTTCCATTAACTCAAATATCCAAAATGACATATTTCTCCTTTTTAAAATAATGCTTTCTAAATCAGAAATCTATTGCAGATTTTTAATTCTTTTGGCTTGGGTCAGTAAACACATCTGTAACCTGGAGAAGAATGAAATGGAGGCTCATTATCATGGAAGATTAGCTAGACTGCTGTTTTTAATTTCAGAATTTCTTCAATACTTTCTACACTCAGGAAGAAAAACCAAATGCACAAATTCATAATGGGAGAAAACTGGCCTGGCAGAAACACTGCTGAGAAGGATCTGGGAGTGGTGATAGGTTGCAACCTCAACATGAGTCAGCAATGTGATGCTGTTGCAAAACCAGCAAATTAAATATTAGGTTATATTAGCAGAGGCATAACATGCAAGTCACGGGAGGTGATAGTACCACTCTACTCAGCTCTGGTTAGGCCTCAGCGGGAGTACTGTGTCCAATTTTGATCAACAATGTATAAAAAGGATGTAGAGAAAGTGGGAAGGATCCAGAGACGGGTAACACAGATGATCAGAAGGATGAAATGCAAGCCATATGAGCAAATGCTGTAGGAATTGGGTCTATTTAGTTTGGAAAAGAGATTAAGTGGGGATATGATAGTGGTCTTCAGATACTTGAAACTTTGCCATAAAAAGATGGAGAAAAGTTGTTCTCTTTTGCCAAAGAAGGCAGGACAAGAGGTAATGGAATCAAACTACAGCATAGCAGATTTAGATTAAATCTCAGGAAAAAGCTTCCTAACTGTAAGAACAGTAGGACAAAGAAACAGATTGCCTTGAGAGATTGTAGAAGCTTCTTCGCTGGAGGTTTTCAAAAGGTGACTGGATCTGTCTTGGATGGTTTGTATACAACAAATCTTGCATCGTGGCAGAGAGTTAGACTAGATGACCCTTGTGGTCCCTTCTAACTTTTTGACTCTGTGATTCTACTTGATTGTACCCTCCATGTAAATTACACTTAGGAATATAACCGATATTTTTTGTTCACACAGTTGTTTTCACAGTAACAAAAATAGTGGTTCATTTAAGCTGTTGCTAGTAAGAATCCTGATAGAAATGTTTCATTTTTATTTATTTATTCAGAGTCTTTGGAATACTTTCTAGAAAAGAAAAGATTCCCCCCCCCCAATCATTATTATTCTCACACACACTGTTACTCTAACAAAATTATCCTAAATAGATATTTTTACAATAATTATCTTGCAAGGAACATTTTTGCTACAATACATATTATGAAATAATTTTCTAAAATTAAGATAAAAAACGAGTCTTAATGGTATAGTTCATAAATTGGTGCACTAAGAGTAACTATTTAAATAAATTGTCTAAGTGCATATAATGTTATAAGTAATTATCTTTTTTATAAGAATCGCTTTAGTTCCTAGCTTTATTAAAGTTCATCACACACTCCCACTTCCTGGCATGCTTTTTTCTACTCATTAATTTCATTCATAAGACCTCTGTTGGAGTGAGGGGATTCTGGATTATGTTATAAAGTATCAGGACGTCAATGCGAATTGAGGGAGATCAGGATTTTGCACCAGTGCATCTGTCGCGGGGCAACGACTCACCGCTGCAGTGCCTCCTGCTGGTTGTCTAGGGAATCAGCTCTTTTCATCCAGGAGCACCCTCTGCCCGTCGGTGTCTCACCTGCTGCTGGCCCTGTGCCCCTCCCGGACTCTGGTGCCCTTCTAGATTAGGGTTCTGCCCCCTGGCAGTACCCCCTCAGTCTGGGTCTCCCCTCTCATGGGAACCCGCAACTCCCCCTGTGTTAGATTATGATTTCTTTAAATGGCTGAGAAAATAGCTGTGCTGAATAGAATGAATATTCCTATCTGTGTCTCTTTTTTGTAACTTAAGGTTTTGCCTAGAGGGATTCTCTATGTTTTGAATCTAATTACCCTGGTAGGTATTTACCATCCTGATTTTACAGAGGTGATTCTTTTTTACTTCTATTAAAAGTCTTCTTGTAAGAAAACTGAATGCTTTTTCATTGTTCCAGGATCCAAGGGTTTGGGTCTGTGGTCACCTATGCAAATTGGTGAGGATTTTTACCAAACCTTCCCCAGGAAGTGGGGTGCAAGGTTTGGGAGGATTTTGGGGGGAAAGATGTTTCCAAACTACATTTTCTTGGGAACCCAGATAAAGTTTGGTGGTGGCAGTGGAAGTCCAAGGGCAAAGGGTAAAATAATTTGTACCTTGGGGAAGTTTTAACCTAAGCTGGTAAAAGTAAGTTTAGGAGGTTTTCATGCAGGTCCCCACATCTGTACCCTAGAGTTCAGAGTGGGGAAGGAACCTTGACACCCCCTATCCCTCCCTTGCCTCAGTGGCTACTGTCAGTCACTGTCTAGACCCTGCCCCCTGGGACAGACTGCAGTTTGTGCCACCCTCATCATTGGGAAGGGAGGGTTGGACCAGCTGCCTCTGTCTAGGTCTGGGCTGCTCCTCTGCAGCCTTAGTACTCTTTTGTGGTCCTTTACCTTGCCCTGCAGCCTGGGGTTCTGCTAGGCTGGAGCTCCCCAGCTCCCTCTGCCCTTCCCCAGCACTGCCCTAGGTACCCTCCTCAGCTTCCCAGGCAGCCAGGTCCTCCTCTCTCCATGTAGCTAGAGAGAGTGTCCCACCTTCTGGCCCACTGCCCTCTTATAAGGGTCAGCTGGGCCCTAATTACACAGGCTACAGCTGTGGCTGTTTTCCCAAACAGCCCAGATTTTTCCCTCTCAGCCCTCTCCCAGGGCTGTTTTAAGCCCTTCAAGGCATGGCGGGGGGACCACCCAGCCACAGCATCCTAAAGATTCAGCAATAGATTGGATGAACTGGTGTGGAAAACTTTAGGTACATACTGTGACTGCAATCCTGCAATCAGAGCCATTTGTCCACAATAAAAACTAGAACAATATAAAATTAACATGGCACACATTAAATGGATTAAAAACTGGCTCCCAAGAGAGTCTCAAAATGTAATTGTAAATGGGGACCCGTCAACGGGCAGGCAGAGATCGGTTCTTGGCCTTACACTATTAAACATTTTTCTCAATGACCTGGAAGAAAAGGTAAAATCAGCACTGATGAAATTTGCAGATGACACAAAAATTGGGGCAGTGGTAAATAATGAAGACGACAGGTCACTCATTCAGAGTGATCTGGATCTCTTTGTAAACTGGGCACAAGCAAATAATATGCATTTTAATATGATCTAAATGTAAATATATACACCTAGGAACAAAGAGGCCATAATTACAGGATGGAGAAATCTATCCTGGGGAGCAGTGACTCGGAAAAATGTGCGGGCCTCAGCTGAATATGAGCTCCCAATGTGATGCTGTGGCCAAAAGAACTAATGCAGTCCTGGGACGTATAAACAGGGGAATCTTGAGCAGGTGGTCAGAGATTATTTTTCCTCTACATTTGGCACTAGTGAACCCACTGGGGAATACTATCCCCAGCATTTGAGACGGAAGTTGATAAATTGGAGAGGGTTCAAAGAAGAGCCACAAGAATGAGTAAAGGATAAGAAAACATGCCTTATAGTGATAGACTCAAGGAGATCAATCTATTTAGGTTAACAAAGAGCAGGTTAAAGGGTGATTTCGTTACTCTTATAAGTATCTAAACAGAGAAGAAATATTTAATAATGGGCTTTTCAATCTCGCAGAGAGAGATATAACATGATCCAGTGGCTGTAAGTTGAAGCCAGACAAGTTCAGACTGGAAATAAGGTGTAAATTTTGACAGTGAGGATTATTAACCATTGGAAAAAATATCAAGTGTCAGTGAATTTTCTTCGTCACTGAAAATTTTTAAATAAAGTTTGATTTTTTTCTTAAAGATATGATCTAGGAATTATTTTGGAAGGAAGTTCTATGGCCCATGTTACACAGGAGGTCAGACTATATGATCACAATTGTCCCTTCTGGCTTTGGAAACTATGAATCTGTAAACAGATTGGGCACATGATTTCCATCCATTGTCATCTGATAGAAGGATGGGGGTTTAAATTGGTAAATTTCTTCTTTGTGTAAAGTGCCAACCCTAACAGCAGGAGCTGCTGAAATAATGGTGAAGCTAGTGCTGACATGTAGAATTAGCTGGAATTTTTTCAAGGATACCTTTTTTGCCTGAAGATGCTAGGGTGACCCAATGTCCCTATTTTATAGGGACAGTCCCAATTTTTGGGTCTTTTTCATATATAGGCTCCTATTACCCCCTACCCTCAGTCCCAATTTTTCACATTTGCTGTCTGGTCACCCCTAGAAAATGCTGATTTGTCAAAATCCAAACTTTTTGTGAGAACTAGGACTGTCAAATTATTAAAACAAATAATCACAAATAATCATGAGATTAAAAAAAATAATTGTTATTAATCGCAGTTTTAATTGCACGGTTAAACAATAATAGAATACCAATTAAAATTTATTATAAATATTTTGGATATTTTTTCTACATTTTCAGATATATTGATTTCAATTACAACAGAGAATACAAAGTGTACAGTACTCACATTGTATTATTATTATGATTACAAATATTTGCACTGTATACAAGGTAAACAAAAGAAACAGTATTTTTCAATACTTCTCATGCAAGTATTGTAGTGTAATCTCTTTATCACAAAAATGCAATTTACAAATGCAGAATTATTATTATTTTTGTACGTAACGGCACTCTAAACAAAACAATGTAAAACTTTAGAGCCTACAAGTTGAAGCATGAAGGGGCATACAAATGTTTAGCATATCTGGCATGTAAATACCTTGCAATGTTGCAACAGTGGCATGTGAATTCCTATTCTCACTTTCAGATGACATTGTAAATAAGAAGCGGGGAGCATTTTCTTCTGTAAATGTAAACAAAATTGTTTGTCTTAGCGATTGGCTGAACAAGAAGTAGGACTGAGTGGACTTGTATGAGGAGAATTGAAAAATAGTTTCTTTTGTTTATCTTGTTTAAATTGTTTAAGATAAATTTGCAAGTTCTCATGAACTCACTTGCTATGACAAACAAATCATCTGTAGTTTAACAAATTAGGTAATTTTTCCTCATCAAAATATAGAAAAGTGTTAATAATTAATCCCTGTTAAATTTTACAGAGAGGACTCTGACTTCTATGTGCCTGCATAGTGCCTAGCATAACAGAGCCCTGATTTTGGTGAAAACCTTTATGGTGCCTTCTTCTCCCGATGAGTTATTTTCCAGGGAAAAGCGATGGTGAAGGAATTGCTTTTGACACTACTTGGTGTATCATGCTCAGATAAAGTGCAAATTTGTCCCTCATTTATACAAGTCCAACGCATAACCTGGTCAAAATGGCAGGGGCTGAATCCTGTGGTCTGTTCCATTGGTCTACTATACCATTGCTTCTCACTGAATTCTGAGAGGAATTCTGTTCACACTTGTAGCTTTCTAGTTAAAGTAAACCTTGTCTAAATGTTTAGGTTTCCAAAGTAAGGTTTGTGAATATATTATCCATAACAGTTCATTGCCAATATATTACCCATAACCACACAACACTGTTGTTTATACTGGGTGTGCTCAGGTGCTCTGGAGAAGAAAATGAACAAAAGGAGAAGAAAAAATATCTGAAATATAGGCTGCCTTGCTTCCATTGAAGCTAGTGAGAGTTCTTCCACTGACTTCAATTGGAACAGGGTTTATGGATTTAATGTCATCATGTAAGCAGTTAGAAACAAAGGTTTTGATTCAGTTTTGATGTAAACTGGCTCTGGGACTTGAATGGATAAGATTAAAGACAGCGTTTCCAAGTGAACAAAATATTTAATGGCTTAAATTGTGTTGGGGAGAGTGATCTGGCTAGTTTCAAGGACAAAGGCTGTTTCTTACTATATGTCTGGACAGTGCCTGCTGCATTGTGGGGCTTCATAGTACAAATAAAGAATAGTCAATACTAAATAACACAGTGTATCTGTATTTTGATAAGATTTGTGAGAACATAATTGTCTGCTGCCCAGCCCCTCATTTCTAATTGGCTGATGAAATTTTCTGGTACAATTGCCACGTCTCAGAATAATTTAATTGTTAGGTTGAAGATTTCATATATATATATATATAATATATTTACTTTGCACGTGCAATTTTTATCACCAGTCATTTCAGATACATCTTGTACTTTATGTTATCAATAAACAGTTGAAGATGCTCTTGTTGTTAATCTTTTTTTTAAGGGAATGGCACAGTACTTGTTAGCGCTATCAAAATAACCTAGCACCATTACAATTTGTTCTTAGGAGTTTGCAAGCAGATTATCATTACTACTGCCGATGTAGATAAACAGTTGCTTGGTGTAGATGTAACTGTTGCATAAACCACAGTGATAACCTGTCTAGTCTTTAAAGGGATTATTTATTTATCTGTAAAAGAGTTGCAAAAGTAGTTTCCATCTCACTGTTATAAATGTAGGTTAATAACTGTCAGTAGTTAAATTTACAATAAAGAATAAATTGACAAGCTATACACAGCAATAATTATATCTTAACCATCAGCATATGCAATTGTCTTATGAGTACACACTTTTATTCATATTTTATTAATATTCTTGTCTACAGATTTGGTTTTAAATTGTCTAAACACATACAAATGGGGAAAATTCTCAAAGCAGTGTCTCTGCATCACAAAAATCATCATGTTATCTGAAATTTAGTTGCAAATTGCAGTACAATTTGTATTTACTAAATGCCCTTACAGGGCACCTATTGTGCTTGGGGCCTTTCTCTGTGGGTGGGATTCACAAGAGGGATTTAGGCACTACAATATTTAGGAGCTGGTCATGACAATGCTAGATGCCTTTTTGAAAAGCAGAATTCACAACCCTGAGCTACAATGCATGACGAGTGTTAGACCCCTAGAAGTAGGATTTTTAAAAAAGCCAGCAAGATGAGCAAAGAGGTGCCTAAGCTAGCCAGAAGATCAAAGAAATGTAGGGATGGAAGGAGCCTTGAGAAGTCAGCTAGTCCAGTGCCCTGCACTGAGAAATGACCAAGTAAATCTGAACTATTCCTGTTAGCATTTAACCAACCTGTTCTTAAAAACCTCCAAAGATGGGGATTCTACAACCTCTCTTGGAAGCCTATTCCAGATGTTTGCTACCCTTATATTTAGAAAGATTTTCACAATATCTAATCTAAATCTCCCATGCTGCAGATTAAGCACATTTCTTCATGCCCTACCTTCAATGGACATGGAGAACAACTGATTACAGTCCTCTTTATAACAGCCCTTAACCTATCTGAAGACTGTCCCTCAGTCTCCTTTTCTCAAGACTAAACATGACCAGCTTTGTTAACCTTTCCTCTAGGTCAGGTTTTGTACACATTTTATCATTTTTGTTCCTCTGGACTCTCCTATTTGTCCACATCTTTCCTAAAGTATGGCACACAGAATCAGAATCAGTACTCCAGCTGAGGCCTCTGCAGTGCCAAATAGTGAGCGACAATTATCTCCCATGTCTTACATTCAAAACTCTGTTAATACACTCCACAGTGATATTAGCCTTTTTTGCAACTGCATCACATTTTTGACTCATTCAATTTGTGATCCACTAGAACCCCCAGATCCTTTTCAGCAGTACTACTTAACCAGTTATTCCCCATTTTGTAGCTGTGCATTTGCTTTTTCCTCCCCAGCTGAAGTACTTTGCACTTATCTTTCATCTTGTTCAATTCATACCAATTCTCCAATTTATCAAGGTTGATTTGAATTCTAATCCTGTCCTCCAAAATACTTGCAACTCCTCCCAGCTTGGTGTCATCTGTAAACTTTATACTCCATTATCCAAGTCATTAATGAAAATATTGAATAGTACTGCACCCAGGACTGACCCCTGTGGGACCTCACTAGGTACACCCTCTCAATTTTTGACAACGAACTATTGATAACTAATCTTTGAGTATGGTCTTTCAACCAGTTGTGCACCCAACTTGTAGAACTTTCATCTAGATCACATTTCCTTAGAGGAATCCCCCACACATGACAGTTTTGAAGCAGCCAGGCAAACAATTGCCTCGGTCAAGATCAGCTCTAACGAGCTGCTAATGTTGAAAGCACAAGGACACATGCACTACATAGTGAAATACAGAAGAAGGATACAAGGCAAGACATCTACACATCTCCCCTCAAACTCTCGCAGAACTCTCCCCACAATGCCACTTTGAATTGGACACAGCCAGCACAGCATGCTCCAGATTCTTCACATCCAGGCAACAGCCACAACAGGTGATAAGTTGAAGAAACCACCAGAAGACAGTGGAGGGGACATGTGATCCCACATCGGGGGCAGGGGGGGAAAGAAGGGCTCCTGCAAAGGGAATGGGATGGGGGAGAAGAGCTGCAATTCTACACACACACACACACAGAGCAAACACACACAAATGCCTCATCCCTCTTCCACAGACTCAACACATTGACAGGCCTTAGGCATGGGGCACAGTCCCAGAAGTCATGTTCCAAACCGTATCAGGAACGGTTTGCATCTAATGGCAGACAGGGTCCCCTGGGTTTATGCTCTAGACTTATTCCAATGCCTAGTGTCCCCAGAGGTAATCCAGTTATGGAAAAGAGCAGTCTCATTCACAGGGGAAGAAACAGAGGAGCTCTGTTAATTGGGCTGATCATTACCATCCAGGACCTCGTGCTGGAGAAGTTTGCCAGGGTACCTGCAGCCCAGTAAGGAAGAAAAGTCAGCAATAAACAACTTTTGCTGACTTACTGACAGCTCTACCTAATATAGCAGCCCTGCTGAGGAAGATAAGAGAGCACATCCCAACCACCCTTCTGCCCTTGTACCCCTCCAGCACTAGACTCTCCTTCACTCCCTCTCCATGCTCCCACACCAACACATCTCCACTCACACAGCTCACCAGGAACAGGGCAAAGTACAGGCACCACCAGCCACACTCATTAGTTCTACAGATAGGACAACCAAAGAAGTTTTAGAGAGAGATGCTGTGGCAGCCCAACAAAGATCCTGTCTGTGCCAGAATGACAACAGTCCTTCACGGATCAGGCCACACAGCTCTAGATGGGCACACACAGACAGGGATAAGAAAATAGGTAGCCAATGATCAATTTCAGAGAGATCACTCCCAGAAATCCAGGAGCTAAGGAAGCAGCTCAGCTTTGTTTTGAAAGTTGCAAGCTGTCCCACACACCCCTCGGCCGGGCTCCGGCCCTTAGCATGAACTCAGGGAAAAGTGCCAACAGCGGGTTGCTGTGCAACACACTGATAATCACATGGCTGTGCTGGTGAGCAGCATGACATCAGAGTTAGATACCTAACTTGGCGTTCTGGGCAGACCCAAGCAGGTGCTTCCCTGAACTCGTGATTCACAACTAAATTGAATTTAATGGACTTAGGTGCCTATATGGAAGCACAGCCCCAGTGGGGATTGAATGCTGGCTGCTCCAAGACCCATTTCTCTTACGGTCACAAAGAAGCACCATTTTTGGAAATGTACATAATTATCACCAGGGCTGCCATTTGGTCTGTGCCCCAGCACCATGGCAGGTATGACATCTGAGAAGTGAGGGATCACTTGAGGGGTGCTCACAAGGGAGGCACAGCATACTCACTGAAGGGCAAAATTTCCAGATGTTGAAATTGAGACCATCTATTTGTACATGAGTGACAATGCCAGCTATTTAACAGGCATCTGGCTGTCAGAAATTACCCCCGCTGCAAGGAACAGGCAGTGGGGAGAGCTCAGGGAGCAGGTGAATGCTGTGGGGAAGCACAGATGGAGAGTGGAAGCTATAAAAAGGTGGTGGCTGCTGTGGACACAGGTGAAGGTGGGCTTGCAGATGATTGCCAGGAGGAAGGTGGGGCTGCACAGGGGGAAGGCATAGGTGGCCTAGTTCCCAAACATCTGAGAGTGGAAGGCAACACCTTCTCTGTCATCACTGTGATGGGCACCCGCTAACCAACTCACTGCTGCACTAACCCAATCCCTGACCAGCTACTCTACTAACTTTCTCTACTTCTACCAAGTCTTTCTGGTCTCCCCAAGAACATTTGTCTTTGACTCCTGCTCATACTCAATATTTCTCTGACACTCACCCTACTTTTTGGAGTGTCACCAAAGCGTTCTTTAGGCAAGTGTTGTCTTGCCACTCCACCTATCGGTGGCCTGCATCCAGTTCTCCTGCTGCAGGGGCTGGCAGGTATTAGGTGTCAGGCATGCTCTGAGCACACTTACTAGTGTACCAGTAAAAAGAAAAGAAGTACCTGTGGCACCTTAGAGACTAACAAATTTATTTGAGCATGAGTTTTCGTGAGCTACAGCTCACTTCACCTGATGCATGCTGTGGAGTATCCAGTTTTGAGAGCTCATTCTTAATCTTTCCCTGTTTGCTGTAGAGGATGTTGATCAGGTGGTTCCGCAGTTTCTTTGAGCGTGTGTGGCACAATCTGTCAGCATAATCTGTGTGGTATGTAGATTGTAATGGATTTCTTACCTTCAGTCCTTTTGTTATGATGTCCCTCTGTTTGCATTTAGAAAGGAAGATGATGTCTGTCTGTATCTGTACGAGTTTTTTCATGAAGTTGATAGATTTCCACTCCATACGGCTAAATTCAGTGCCTTGTATAATGACAGGTTTCAGAGTAGCAGCCGTGTTAGTCTGTATCTGCAGAAAGAAAAGGAGGACTTGTGGCACCTTAGGGACTAACAAGTTTATTTGAGCATAAGCTTTCGTGAGCCAAAGCTCACTTCATCGGATGCATCTTTTGGCATCTGTGCCAGAGCTAGTGAGCAGTGAGCACCCCCCAGCACATTGGAAAGTTGGCACCTGTAGCTTCAGCCCCAGAGTCAGTGCCTATACAAGGAGCCACATATTAACTTCTGAAGAGCCTCATGTGGCTCCGGAGCCACAGGTTGGCCACCCAGGCCTGATATAGAGGCAATATGATATTTTCTGTCTTCTTATCTATCCCTTTCTTAATGATTCCCAACATTCTGTTTGATTTTCTGCCACCACACATTGAGTGGATGTTTTCAGAGAACTATTCACAGTGACTCCAAGATCTCGCTCTCTTGAGTGGTAATAGCTTATTTAGACCCCATCATTTTATATGTATAATTGGGATTATGTTTTCCAATGTGCATTACTTTGCATTTATCAACATTGAATTTCATCTGCCATTTTGTTGCCCAGTCACCCATTTTTGTGAGATCGCTTTGTAACTCTTTGCGATCTGCTTTGGACTTAACTATGTTGAGTAGATTTGTATCATCTGCAAATTTTGTCACCTCACTGTTTACCCCTCGTCAGGGTTCCCTCCCCACTCTGAACTCTAGGGTACAGACGTGGGGTCCTGCATGAAAGACCCCCTAAGCTTATTTCTACCAGCTTAGGTTAAAAACTCCCCAAGGCACAAATTCTCCCTTGTCACTTGGATTAGGTAACGCTGCCACCACCAAGTGAGTTAGACAAACTCAGGGAAAGGACCACTTGGAGTTCCTATTCCTCACTAATATCCCCCAAGCCCCCACACCGCCTTTCCTGTGGAGGCTTGAGAATAAACAAGATGAGCACAGACCAACCTTGGGGTTTATTAGGGCACTAAAAGAAACCCTATCAGTTTCTAAAAGAAACAGAACTTTACTATAAAGAAAAAAGATAAAAGAAGCACCTCTGTAAAATTAGAATGGAGGATAATCTTACAGGGCAATCAGATTCAAAAACACAGAGGATTTCCCTCTGGGCCAAACTTTAAAGTTACAAAAAGAAAACCAGGAATACACCTTCCTCTCAGCACAGAGAAAATCACAAGCCAAAACAAAAATAAGCTAACACATTCCCTTGCTGGTACTTACTAATTCTAATGGAGTTGGATTGCTTGCTTCCTTGACCTGTGTCCGGCAAGCACACAGAACAGACAGACTAAAACCCTCCCTCCCTCACTCCCCCCCAGATTTGAAAGTATCTTGTGCCCTTATTGGTCCTTTTGGTCAGGTGCCAGCCAGGGTACCTGAGCTTCTTAACCCTTTACAGGTAAAAGGATTTTGTGCCTTTGGCCAGGAGGGATTTTATAGTACTGTATACAGGAAGGTTGTTACCCTTCCCTTTATATTTATGACACCCCTTTTTCCAGATCATTTATAAATATGTTGAATAGGATTGGTTCCAGTACAGACCCTGGGGGGACACCACTATTTACCTCTCTCCATTCTAAAAACTGATGATTTATTCCTACCCTTTGTTTCCTATCTTTTAGCCAGTTACCAATCCTTTCCTCTTATCCCATGACAGCTTACTTTGCTTAAGAGCCTCTGGTGAGGGACTTTGTGAAAGGCTTTCTGAAAGTTTAATTGTATGCTTATTTCTTTGAGCTCACTAGAACCATTTGAAAGGTTTGTATTAAGCGTGGCCACCTCAACAGCACAGTTAGACATTTTTCAAAACTGTTCATTCATCTATTTTTAATTGTGATGGCATTGGAAACCTGCTTGTTCACAGATTAATGCATGTTTTAATTTCTTACCTGCATTCCTTAAATTTTACAGATCAGTTGTACAATGAAAACATATTAATAGCTTAGGCAATTTATTACCAAGTCTACTGTGCAGGCGCAAATCAAAAGGAGCTCTACTGTTAGCATGGGTTTAAGGATGTTAATGTTGTGCAAAAAGTCTATGTTGCATATAATCTCAAACCACATTGAGCACATTATGAACACACTGCCAAGTTTAATGTCCTATGTCATACAGTGTGACATACAAACATTTATATGATATGGAACCTACATAACCCTGAAATGATGCATTCTAAGTAGATGTGTTGCAAGGTCATTTTTACATTAGAGAACCATCAAAAATACACAAATATTGCAACACAGTATAAGACTTCTCTCATTATCCTAATCCATTGCCAAATACCATTTAAAACAAAAAGGTAGAATATTCCAGTCTATTTGCAAATAATAATTTTATATATAAACGCATCACTGTAGAAAATGGTCTCTTACTATATGTATGTACAGCATCTGGCACCATGGGATCCTAATCAAAGTTGGGACCTCTAGCTAATACCGTATGGAATTGCATAAGAAAGATATGGATGTGACCCATTGTTTAAAATACAGCAAAGTGCGAGGACAATTTCAAGTAATTGTTATATAGCCTTTTTTTCTTTTAAAACGTTGTTGAAGTGTTTGGATGCTTATCTTAACTAGTATCAGTTAGGTGCTCTAATCTAACCCAAATATTTGGTATATATTTTTTTTTCATTTAGATACTGAAAATAGTGTAACAATAATACTATCTTGCAATATTTCAGCTAGTTATGAAAGCAGCTGGAATACCATGAAACCAGCCTAATGAGCTAGTGACAGCTCTGGCATTATTATTATTATTATTACATTTATGTATTATTTGCATAGTTTCTGCATGCTAAGATAGTTTGTCCTGGGCAATCATCCAGGATACCAAAGTAAACAGGCTACCAGTCTTGTGCTATGAGCATTTGGTGGTAGTATGATTTTGTTATCTGTGGTCAATAGTGTGCCTGTAAATCACTGTCTTAGATTAGCATTACTGCCTTTCCTGCGATCATTCAGTTAATCTGCTGGAACTCTGATAACTGAGCTAACAAACCGATGTAATGGAACATCAGTGGGGGTGCCAAACTCTGTCTTACAAAAAGCACTGTTTAACCAAAGGTTGCTCTGAGTGTTCATGGGATATGTATTAATATAACTTTTGTATTTGAGTTGGTCATTATCCAAGACATCCAAACAGATCTAATAGGTAAACATTTCCCCCACTAATTATAGCACTCAACATCCAAAACACAAGTACACTATTATATAGAATTAATTGTTATACCTTGGGTCTGTGTGGTTGATTGAAATGATAAATGATACCTACAATTTTATGTTAGAATGCATGAGGAGAATGGAGGAAGATTTTGACTGAGAAGCTGATGTCTGGAACTGAGACTGACAGAAATGTAAAAAACATCAAGATCCATATTCCTTTTTAAAATTCAGATCCCTGTTTGACTCAGATTCACTTTTCAGTTTAAGCAGTTTAAAAATGGATGCTATATGTAGCAAAAAAGTTAGAAGTGTTTTTAGAACTAAGACCTGGATTTTTAAGAGTATTAGTCATTGCTATGCTCAGCACTGCAACATTTAGGAGCCTAAATATAATTTTAAAAAGTGATTTAGGCACATAGGAGCCAAAATCCCATCAGGGTTTAGGCTCCCAAGTGCCTAAATCACTTTTGAAAATGTTATTTAGCCTCCTTCATCAGTTAGGCACTTAAATGCTGAACACACCTTTTAAAAGCTTGGCCTAAGGCTCGAAGGTTGCAAAGTTGCAAGTACTTAACTTGAAGCTCCTCAATAGTTCCATTGAAGTTATTGAAATAAGTCACATGCTTGAAGTTAAACACTTGCATAAGTTGTTGCAGGAGTGGGTCCTCATATAACTAACTGCACACAGGAAATTAGAATCAATTAAAAACCGAACTCCATAAAAGTTGTGAGCACTCATATGTAGTGAAAACCAGAACTGTAAGACTATTTTAAAGAATATGGTAATGGTCTTAAGCTGCTCACAGCCAGTTATCTATTGGACTTTGAGAAGCTTATACCATATCAAAGTTGACTTCTGGGACTTTTCTATGTACTATAGGGTATTTTAAATCTTCTTGCTTGTTTGGACTCAGGATACACATGAAAACATTTCAAATAGAAAATAGTATACCATTCAAGTACAACAGCTGGAAAATTGATATATTTGAAAAATTTCCTCTGGACTTGAACTACAAACTACAAACTACAAACAAATCTTTTTTTAATTTCCATTAACGGAGGCATATTTGAAGGCATTGTGGTGTTTGGAGATGGTGCTAGGGATGTATTGACACTCCTGTTTTCTAGATGATCCTTGAAGCCAAGAAGCATCTATACAGCTTTGACATGGTCTCAACACAAAACAGTGCCTTCAAATGCTTTCATCTTTACCTTTCACTGTATAGAAAATAAGCCCCAAAACTTGAGATGTCTGATTCCTTTGGAGTTTAGGATTCAAGGGAAATTCTTGAAATATTTGAGATTTACAAGCCATGCTTAAGATACTCTATTTTTCAATCTGATGCAAAGTTTTTCATCTATAATAAAACCAACTTAGAGAGGGAAAAAACAGTTCAGCCATATGCAGATGTGATAGCTATAAAAACAGACACATTGGATAATGATTAGCTAGTTAGCTCAAGTTAAACATGATTTATGGGATCAAATCTTCCCTGGATATTTGTGTCTCACTCTTATTAAGGTGAATTCTTCTTAGCAAGGAGAAAATAGTCCACTTAGATTTGAATGTTGACCTCAAAAATCCCATTGGGAGAATTCAGTGCTCTAAATGCCACTTGAGATGGGTATTACTTTCAGGTTTCCTAAGTCAATCTCATAGTCCAAGATAAGATAGTATCTCAAGTACAGTTGTCTGAAGCTTTTACTCGTAATAAGACACTATCTAAAAACAACTTCCCCAGTATTCTATATTCAATTATGTCATTGTGTCTCCAGGTTACAGTTAAGTTCCACAGGGCAAAATCATGTAAGGAGAGATTTTATGTATCCATTAGTCACTATGTATAATAACAACAACTTGAACCAAAGCATACAGTGCCCCAAACATGCGTGTCTTTGGCTCTGACAGACCGAAATCATATTTCTCAGCATTAATATTGAATACTAAATAAATACTGTTATACTGAAATGTTCAATATAGTTTAACTGAACTTTAAATCTTTGGTTTAGAAGTCAATGTAAAACTTTAGATGTTCTGCTGGCCAGTGGGTATTGAACACAAAATGAGAGAAGAGGTCATGTGTGCAGGTAAACTGAAATGAGATGAGGGGACCTCGTTTAATAATAGTGGAGTGGTGGAGGGAGCTCTTCCGGGCTTCCTGGAGACCATGCTAAAATTAGTGCACAAAACTGAAGAGTGGATGATTCCCTTGCCTTGGAAATTGACCAGATTGCAACAAGTATCAGGCATTTACAATAATCTCCTGGGGTTCCAGTTTGATGCTTCAGCCAAAAGAAACAGTATTGCATCAGTGATAAGGGCAAAAATAGTGACTAATAGCCTATGAGGTCAGATACACTAATACAGGCAGAAGTGATCTGTCTTCTGCACTTGATGCAGGAGTAGATGTCCTAGCACTAAAACAGGGCATTTAGGGACCATCTGTGTTATACCCTCCACTTTACTATCTAAAATGAGTATTTTATATCTCTGGGAAAGCTAAACGTCACAGGATATCAGAATCAGCATATTTAAATTCAAGCATCTGGTATCTTCCTGGAAAAGCCAACATCAGTGCTGGTTGTCTTTCATGAACAGCAGAGAATACTGAGGGATGGGTTTCACAAGAGCATTCCAGCCCTGTCACAGCTCTTGCATGCAAACCCAGGAAGGGTTGAAACTTTGCTTTCCCAGGTACCCAAAGAGTAATGGGAGAGGAAGTACAGGTAATATTTACAGCACAACCACCTCCTGTTAGATGAGAAGAATTTAAAGGAGCACAAACTGAGGAAGCTACTCTGAGCAGTATAACTGAGCTGAAGGCTGAAAAGTCAACTGCTCAGTATGACACAGGCAAGAAGATACCAGAAATGGGAATGGGACAGAATTAAGACGTGTAATATAGGACTGTTGTTTGGACAAATATAATCCCTAAAATAATTTGTGCTACTTGAATAGGAGATCATATTGATAATGGATTGACTGATAAAATAAAAATAAAGCAGATCATATTGACTGATAGGGAGTTTGACGAAGGCTTTAAAGACAAGACAATGTTTTAATCTGGAATTGCTGCTGTATGACTTTTGTGCATTTCATCATTTTGTGCATTACATGGGCAGAATGCACAATGAAGAAGAAAAGGCTGCATGCACATTTTAACATGTGAATCAAGTCAACCAAGTTGTGCACTACCGAAGCGCAGATGCTAGTGAAATGAAGCACACTAACATAATAACATGAAATCCCCACTAAAATGTAATGCAAATGACATTATCTTCCCATAAAGCAATCACAGTATGTAAAGAAAATTGCCAGGCTGTTACCTACAAAGTATCAAAAGGATATTTCCATTTCACTCAGTATCAAAGATGGGAATTTACAGTACTGTGTTATTCAAAGTCAGTGGCTTTTCAAATGTAGCTAATGCTGCCCCTGAATCATCATTTAATGACCTCTATAACAGTGGCGCCCACACTACTTGATTCTGGGGACCCCTTACTAAATTTTGGAAGATGCCTTTCTGCCCCTCCAGTCTTTGCTGGTGCTGGTGTGCAGATTCAAGTTCTGATAGGATTTCTGTGACAGCTGCACAATGACCCAGATGACATCTTTTGACCAACCTAAAATATAGTCTAAGGTGATGGTGAACTTAAGGTACTGTGTGGAAATGGCCACACAGAAAGGGAATAAATCTTTTGTAAAGGGGTTCAGAGGTATTCCCTGCATGTTTAGTTTTTAGTCTCTTTTGTGCAGTTTGGTCTGTTCCAAAGGCAAAATGAATAAATCAATCACTTTTTCTGAAGAATCTAAGATCTAGGGATAAACATCAGCTCTGGAAGGACTATTTAGCACGGCAGTATCTGGAAGCAGGGATGAATTATACCAGTGGCAGGAAAATCCCCCACAATCTGGACTCTGTATGTGTGTGTGTGTGGGCATTTACACTAACATTTACATTATTTCATTGCAATATTTTGACACTCAGCTCAGTGATATAGTTCTTAAAAGTTTCATTTGCTACATCTATTGGTACCTTCAGCCTACCCCTTTTTACTTTCCATTCTTCCACACCACTTTTTCTTTCCTTCTGTTGTGTTGTGTCTCTTTCTCTTTCCATATATCCCAGAATTCCTTTCCATCCCTCTACCTCCACTGTTCCCTTCCTTTCCTTTCCTTCTATTATGTTATCCCTCCTTCCCCATGTCTTAACTTGCTTCTGACCTCTGTCAGTGTCTGCTTCTGTATCCTGTTTTCTCATCTCCAAAAATCTCCTTCCCCATCCCACTTAATCTCTTGCTCTGCTCCTCATTCCCCCTTCCCAGTTCACTCCTCCTGCCCCAGATAAATCATCTCCTGCTTTCCCTACAGCTCCAAGTCTGCCCCCTTCTCATGAACCCAGCTTTATCATTCCTGTCCACTAGTCCTGGTTGTGTTCCCAGTTCTGCAGTCTCACCCATAGCATGGATAGGACCTCCTAGTTCAGTGCAGCTGAAGAGTCTGCAAACATGGCTGTCATTGGCTCTTTATGCTGAGGGGAGAAAGACTAGCTCTGCCTCCTTCTGTTCCTGTAAAGAGAAAGGAAGGTGAAACGTGGATCAGTTCTTCCTCTCGCATCACACCTCCTCTTCCCAGTCTACTGAAGGGTAGGAAGGGCAGTGCTGGAAGCAGCCTACTCCCCTCAGCACAGAAAGCTAGTGGCAGTGTTTATAGGTTGCTCAGTTGTACACTGAACCAGGGAACCTGATGATCACAGAGGGAATGCTCTGTCTTTGTGGGAAGTTAAATCCTTATTGTTTCCTGTTTGTGAAACCCTAATCTAGAAGTTGGCTTTCAAAAGAAGCACAAGTTAGGGTAATGCTTTATTTATTTTATTTTATTTTATTGTAAACACTAAGTGGGAAAAAATTGGGGCGGGGTGGAGGGAGAAGGGGTAGGGGCCTGTAATACTTTGGTCTATTTTTGGTTGTTGGGTTTAGTGTGCAGGTGCTGGATGGTGTTGCCTGTGACATACAGGTGGTCAAAGTAGATGATCTGGTGGTTCCTTATGGCCTTAAATGCTGAGACAT
Source organism: Chelonia mydas (assembly GCF_015237465.2). NCBI lineage: Eukaryota > Metazoa > Chordata > Testudines > Cheloniidae > Chelonia > Chelonia mydas. The sequence continues at coordinate 103,428,866 of NC_057852.1, forward strand.
TGTCCCTCATTTAAAGGTATTATTGAATTTTAAGAGGAATCACTACTGGGAGATACAGTCTGAAGGAGATTTGGCTGCATTTGAAGAAAACAAAAGCTTTAATGGGTATTGGGGAATTAACACAGTAGAGTTATTATTTGAAACACTTTGTAGTGTTGGGGCATCTGGTCACCTTAACCTGAAGATAGGATAACAGTCTTGCAATAAAAATCTTGTATGCAAAGTTTTATAGGTTAACTTATTTTCACATGTGATGGTATTGGGTTCTGGGCGTTTTATGTACTCATTTAAAGAACAAAACCCTTGACCTAGATACCCAAAATGATGGGCCTGTATTTACTATGTGTTGGGATCCCCTGAGACCCTCTTCTCCACTGCATAATTCATCACCACTTTATTTGGCATCTGTGATGTCCCAGGTCTTCAACCCAGGGCTGGGCCACCCCAGAAAGCTGCTGCATTCCAGCCTTCACCCAACGTCTGCTGAAATGGGGTGGGCTGAGAAGACAGTAGGACTGTAGCCTCAGCCAACACACCACCACAGGAGCCCTGATTGGAGGATTGCTCAGCTCCACCAGTTGGTCCAGCCCCACTATTTAAGCCAGAGAGAGGCACAGGAAGTTTGTCCAAGCAACAAGGTGATTTTGAGTGATGCCTGTGTTGGACTCTATGTGTGCCTGCCTCCTTCACCTAACCTTGTCAATGGCCCATGCCTTCACTCCTGTTTCCACCATGCTCCTGCTCCACGCTTGGTTTGTGTCTCTCCTCCAGTTTCTGCCCTTACACTTCACCTCCAATGATCAGTTACCAGTCCTGGCTCCAACCCTTGTCTCCTGACTCTGGCTTGACCCTTGGCTCTGGCATTTGGTGTCTGACCTTGGCTCTGACACAGCTTTGATTCCTGGTTCTGACTCTGGCATGACCCCTGACTGTGGCAATTGAAGATGACTCTGGTGCTGAACCTTGGCTTTGTTCCCAACCTGGATACCTGCTCCGCCCACTAGATCTGACTCCTGCTCTGACTACTAGACAAGACAGCCTTCATCCTGGTCCATAACAGCTATAACAACACTATGCCCAGGCTTAAACATGCGGAATGGATGCAGCATACATCACAAATCCCAGGCTATACAGGACAACTTTCTTTTATGTATACCTTTACTAACGCCCGCATGCCTTATTATACACGTCATCACACTGTTCGTGACTGGCTTAGTTACTTTTCAGGAACCAATGCCTGCACAGCACGCTCTGTCCATGTGCTGTTCATGTATAACCTGATCTACAGTCTAGATTTATCCTGTCCCTAGTACCAAGGTGTTCTTTCTTATTTTAGCTAGGCTGACTCCAGCCTAATTCATGCTATGCCCTTCTTTACAACTTAATCTTCCATTTACCTTCCCAATCTTGCCCACTGAGAAATGAGTTCTTACTTATGTCAAGTTACTCATATCAAGTTAGGCCTACACTATTTTTAGGATGATGTGCTTGTTAAAAAAAAATCTATTTATGTTCCCAAATGAGCAGACATTAATTCGGGTAATGCCTTCTGTGCCAATTTGCAGTCCAATCAGTGGACATTTCCACCCAACACCTTAGTTCTAATTAGAATGTTTATTTCCACCTAACTGTAAGCACAGATCTTATTTTCTCGCATATTTAGAGACTCTTAAGAGCCGGTCATAGTAATAAAAACTGTGGATGATAAAACACCAGCTTCAAAAGTGATTTGTGAATAATAAGAACATTTTAAAGGTGCTATATCATTTTAAAGGTGCTATACCCATAACATTTTAAAGGTGCTATACCCTTTTTCACAACATCTTCCAGTTGCTGACTCAGGTTAGCACATGCTCAAACTGCTCAACTGGCAACACTGGTGCATTCTGTAGACTGCCAGAAACAGGGAAGAGATCTCCCTTTCCTGCCTAGTGTCTCCTAGTTATGTCAATTGGCCAGTCATACCAGAAGAGGAGGCTCAGGCCTGGACTGACAGATGGTTTCCTTCTCAACTCTGGAAGAATTTAATCATCATCACCTTATTTGGCTCTTGTAACCTGAGTTAGAAAGAGGTGCAGCAGAGAGCCCAGACTGCATGAGACTGATCTGGATGTGTCAGTCACAGCACATACAGGGGCTGTTATCTGGGACCATTGCTCCATTTATTTATTTAGATTTATGCACATATGGAAAAGTACCTATCCATTAATCTAGGTGCTATCAAGTGTGTTGTGGTTGAGTGTTGCCTTTTGCCATCTAGTTCACAATATAGGGAGATTGCTGTACCTTTGGAAGTAGCTTCTTGGCTTCTTAGTTCAGGGGTATGAGTCTTGCTTTGGGTGTTAGGCATCCCAAGTTCTAATCCTAAGTAAGTCTCAAAAATATATCTTTCTTGAGTTAGTGGATGAAGTTCCACGTCCTGTGTTAGGCAGGGGTTCAGACTAAGGAATTGTCATGGTCCCCTTGCCTTTGAATCTGATCTAGTTGGATTTCCAGCTGTTACTAGATGATCAGGTAGCAGCAACCATCAAGAGCTTTCCTTTATTTATGTATGACCAGGGAGTTGTAACCAGTGGTGAGCTGGAGCTGGTTCGCGCGAACTGGTTGTTAAATTTTGAACCCGTTTTAGAACCGAATGGTAAAAATTGTTACGGTTCCCTGACCTCTTGGCCGGGGAGGCTCCTCCAGCACCTTCCCAGCCTTCCCCACTCTTGCAGAGCCTCAGCATGCCACACCGCCGGCACCAGGGCTCTGGCTCCTGCCGCTTTGGGCAGCATGGTAAGGGGGTGGGGCTGCGAGCTCCAACAGGCTGTGTGGCATCCATACACGCTGCCCTGAGCAGCATGGTAAGGGGGCCGGGCCGGGGCTGGGAGGAGGGGTTGGATAAGGGAGACGGGGTGGAGATTCTAGGGGGGCAGTCAGGGGACGGGGAATGGGGTGGGGGTTGGGTAGGCTTGGGAGTTCCGGGGGGTCTGTTGGGAAGGGCAAGTGTAACCACTAGGTGGAGTAAGCAGCCGCCTACGGCACCAAGTGGTTGGGGGAGCCAAAAAACGGTGCCCCCCAATTTTTTTTAAATAGCGGAGCACAAGGCTGCTGCTGCTCCCCACCTCCTGGCTCCAGAGGGGCCACCTGTGGTGCAGCCAGTCCCTCCCCCCAGAGGAGCAGCCGGCGGTGGAGTGGGGAAGGGGAGGGTCTAGCTCTATCAGCTGCGCCTTCTTCCCTGTGCCACGGGCCGAGCCAGGCTCCCCTCTGCCCCTGGGGCTCTCATGAGAGCCCTGGGAGGGGGGAGCCCGGCTCGGGTGCGGTGGGGGCTGGCTGCCTGCGCCGCCGCTGAGAGTCCCGGGGGCGGCGAGGAGCCCGGCTCGGCCCACGCCGCGGGGAAGAAGGAGCAGCTGCACTCTACTCTTTGGGCAGAGAAGCTGGGTGTCTACTCTGCCAGCAAGGTATCTAGCCGGGCCGTGGGGAACCGCACGGGTCCACGGAGTGCCGGTGGGTGGGCGGGTCCAGTCCCTGGCCTGGGGAATGGGGTATGTGGGAGCAACCCGGGCACCCCTCCCCCAGCCAGTGCCACCCCCTCCAACATCCACCGACCAGCTACCTTCTCCCCTGTGCACCCCCGCCCCAACAACCCACCCTGTCCTGCCACTTTTGCCTCTGGGCAACCTCCAACGGGCAACCCCCCCCCAGCCAGCCACGGTCACCTTCACCCCTGCATCAACCTCAGAACACACACACCCCCGCCTGCCATCTCCCTCCTGCCCATTCCTCCCTTGTGCAAACCCCTTACTGCCACCTTCACCCCCCTGCAACAACCCCAGGCACATACACACCCCTGCCTGCCAGCCCCTTGCAACAACCCCCTCCTGCCCACTTCTCCCTTGTGCCACTTCCCTTCCTGCCACTGCACCCCCTGCAATGATCCCCTTTTGCATCTGTGCAATCTATTCCCTGCCACTACATCCCCACCTCTTGGCACATCCCTTCAATAAGAACTTTTTATAGGGAATCAGTTGTTAAGATTTTGGCAGCTCATCACTTGTTGTAACCCTTTCTTTTGGATGCATACATTGCTTCATCACTTCTAAATTATATTACTGCAATGCACTTTACATCAGACTAAATCTTAAATCCATCCAGAAACTGAAGCTTTTAAATGGTGTTCTATGATCTGCCCTGTTGGTTTCAGGATAGATTTTAAGCTGTTGGTTTTGACCTATAAAACCCTAAGGTCTAGACTTGTTAAAGGTACATTAAGGGCAAGTCTGCACTGTTGCTTAAGTTGATGTACCTTACGTCACACAGGGGAGTAAAAAAGTCACCCTTCTGAGTTACGCAAGCTACATCGACTTAAAGTGATATCCACACTTCGCTAAGTTGATGTGAGATGCTCTCCTGCCAACATAGTCCTGCTTCCACCTCTGGTTGAGTAATTATGCTGACAGGAGAGTGCTCTCCCATTGGCATAGAGCATCTTCACCAGGCGCTACAGTGGCACAGCTGCATCAGTGCAGCTATGCTGATGTAGCATGGTAGTGTAGACTAGCCCTAAGTATTTGTCTGCTCAGCATTAAAACACCTGACTTAGGCTCCTAAGTTTCATTTTCAAATGGGTCTTATACACTTAGGAGGCTAAATCTCTTTGAAAGTCAATGAGACTTAGGAATGTCCGTGCTTAGGGCACTTTAAAATAAGACTTCCTAAGGTTCCTAAGTCACTTAAGTCTTGTAGCACTAAGTGGAACATTGCCTAAATGACTCTCTCTCTCTCTTCCTTTACTATACTACTGTGAAAAGAAAAGGAGTACTTGTGGCACCTTAGAGACTAACAAATTTATTTGAGCATAAGCTTTCGAGAGCTACAGCTCACTTCATCGGATGCATTCAGTGGAAAATACAGTGGGGAGATTTATATACATAGAGAACATGAAACAATGGGTGTTACCATACACACTGTAACAAGTGTGATCACTTAAGGTGAGCTATTAACAGCAGGAGAGCGGGGGGTGGGGGAAACCTTTTGTAGTGATAATCAAGGTGGGCCATTTCCAGCAGTTGACAAGAACGTCTGAGGAACAGAGGGGAGTGGGGGGACGGACTAAACATGGGAAAATAGTTTTACTTTGTGTAATGACCCATCCACTCCCAGTCTCTATTCAAGCCTAAGTTAATTGTATCCAGTTTGCAAATTAATTCCAATTCAGCAGTCTCTCCTTGGAGTCTGGTTTTGAAGTTTTTTTGTTGAAGAATTGCAACTTTTAGGTCTGTAATCGAGTGACCAAAGAGATTGAAGTGTTCTCCAACTGGTTTTTGAATGTTATAATTCTTGACGTCTGATTTGTGTCCATTTATTCTTTTACGTAGAGACAGTCCAGTTTGACCAATGTACATAGCAGAGGGGCATTGCTGGCACATGATGGCATATATCCCATTGGTAGATGTGCAGGTGAACGAGCCTCTGATAGTGTGGCTGATGTGATTAGGCCCTATGATGGTGTCCCCTGAATAGATATGTGGACACAGTTGGCAACAGGCTTTATTGCAAGGATAGGTTCCTGGGTTAGTGGTTCTGTTGTGTGGTGTGTGGTTGCTGGTGAGTATTTGCTTCAGGTTGGGGGGGCTGTCTGTAAGTAAGGACTGGCCTGTCTCCCAAGATCTGTGAGAGTGATGGGTCGTCCTTCAGGATAGGTTGTAGATCCTTGATGATGCATTGGAGAGGTTTTAGTTGGGGGCTGAAGGTGATGGCTAGTGGCGTTCTGTTATTTTCTTTGTTGGGCCTGTCCTGTAGTAGGTGACTTCTGGGTACTCTTCTGGCTCTGTCAAGCTGTTTCTTCACTTCAGCAGGTGGTTGTAAGAATGCTTGATAGAGATCTTGTAGGTGTTTGTCTCTGTCTGAGTAGTTGGAGCAAATGTGGTTGTATCGTAGAGCTTGTCTATAGACAATGGATCATATGGTGTGGTCTGGATGAAAGCTGGAGGCATGTAGGTAGGAAAAGCAGTCAGTAGGTTTCTGGTAGAGGGTGGTGTTTATGTGACCATCGCTTATTAGCACCATAGTGTACAGTTAGGAAAAATGCTTGAATTTGAGCTGACTCAGATAACACAGAACGGTTTGCTAGTAAAATGTTCTCCAAGAAGGTCCCTTGACACAGGAACTCACATAACACTTTTAATAAAGCCTCAATCAGCTGACCTTAGGGTGTGTCCATCATAGACCATCTGATTGGGGGCAGATTAAGAGGGTCATTTTCTTCAGGTAAATTTGTGGTTTTTAGAAGATGCCAAAGTTATCAGGAGTGTCGGTGGGGGAATTTTAGGCTAGATATTTTTATAATAATTGTTACAACACCCCTAACACAAAATGTTCCCTCCTACTACTATTTTCCATGGAAACTTTGGCTATACTGTCACTGACTGAGACTTGGGAATACTTTGAAAATAAATAATAAAAGATGAATACATAATAAATAAAATAATGAAATAAAAAAAACTGAGAGATGCCTTTCATATAAGGTGGTAAAGTGTGTTTGTATGTGTGTGTGTGTTTATAAACTACTCTAGAAAAAAAGGCATTTTAATATATATTAAAATATTGTATAGAATATTTATTTTACAATTACTATTTGGTATGTACTCAACTGGATTTCATATTTAAAAAATGGATGTGCCAGTCAAACAAGTCAGGTGGTGAACAATTAATCCTTGTGAATTTAAAAGCAGTACCTAAAAGTGAACACTTAGGGCCCTGATTCTGCATACTAACCATGCCCGCAGCTCCCACTGAAGTCAATGGAAATTCTCAGTGTGCAAAAAAAATGCAGGATCAGATCCTAAAAACAAGAAACAGCTACATGCACTAACTGCTAAATGTCACATGACAATATGTATAATAACAACATAATATAATTAAATTTTACATCCCTGTGGCAGGAAAAATACCACAGCAGCCCAACATGGTAGCATTTCATTTCAGAAAGGAGAACTACACAAAAATGAGGAAGTTAGTTAAACAGAAATTAAAAGGCACAATGCCCAAAGTGAAATCCCTGCAAGCTGCGTGGAAACTTTTTAAAGACACCATATTAGAGGCTCAACTTAAATGTATACCGAAAATTAAAAAAACATAGTAAGAGAACCAAAAAAGTGCAACCATAGTTAAGCAACAAAAGTAAAAGAAGCAGTGACAGGCAAAAAGGCACCATTTAAAAAGTGGAAGTTAAATCCTAGTGAGGAAAATAGAAAGGAGCATAAACTCTGGCAAGTGAAGTGTAAAAACATCATTAGGAAGGCCAACAAAGAATTTGAAGAACAGCCAGCCAAAGATTCAAAAAGTAATAGTTAAAAAAAAATAAATAAAAAAATAAGTACTGTAGAAGCAGGATGCCTGCTAAACAACCAGTGGGGCCACTGGATGATCAAGATGCTAAAGGAGCACTCAAGGACAATAAGGCCATAGTGAAGAAACTAAATGAATTCTTTGCATTGGTCTTCACAGCTGAGGATGTGATGAAGATTCCCAAACCTGAGCCATTCTTTTTAGGTGACAAATCTAAGGAACTGTATCAGATTGAGGTGTCATGAGAGGAAGTTTTGGAACAAATTGATAAATTAAACAGTAATAAGTCACCTGGACCAGATGGTATTCACCCAAGAGTTCTGAAGGAACTCAAATGTGAAATTGAAGAACTACTATCTGTAGTCTGTCATCTATCATTTAAATCAGCTTCTGTACCAAATGACTGGAGGATAGCTAATGTGACACCAATTTTTTAAAAGTGCTCCAGAGGTGATCCTGGCAATTACAGGCCAGTAAGCCTGATTTCAGTACTGGGCAAACTGGTTGAAACTGTAGTAAAGAACAAAATTGTCAGACACATGGATGAACATAATTAGTTGGACAAAAGTCAACATTTTTTTTTAAAGGGAAAACATGCTGCACCAATCTACTAGCATCTGGACAAGGGTGATCCAGTGGATATAGTGTACTTAATTTTTCAGAAAGCCTTTGACAAAGTCGCCCACCAAAGCCTCTTAAGAAAAGTAAGCTGTCATGGGATAAGAGGGAAGGTCCTCTCATGGATCTGTAACTGGTTAAAAGATCGGAAACAAAGGGTAAGAATAAATGGTCAGTTTTCAGAAGGCAGAGAGGTAAATAGTGGTGTATCCCAGGGGTCTGTACTGGTACCAGTGCTATTCAACATATTCATAAATGATCTGGAAAAAGGGGTAAACAGTGAGGTGGCAAAATTTGCAGATGATACAAAACTACTCAAGATAGTTAAGTCCAAAGCAGACTACAAAGTGCTACAAAGGGATCTCACAAAACTGGGTGACTGGGCAACAAAATGGCAGATGAAATTCAATGTTGATAAATGCAAAGTAATGCACATTGGAAAACATAATCACAACTGTACATATAAGATGATAGTGTCTAAATTGGTTGTTACCACTCAAGAAAGAGATCTTGGTGTCATGTATAGTTCTCTGAAAACATCCAATCAATGTGCAGCGGCAGTCAAAAAAACTAACAGAATGTTGGGAAACATTAAGAAAGGGATAGATAATAGGACAGAAAATATCATATTGCCTCTATATAAATCTATTGTATGCCCACATCTTGAATACTGTGTGCAGATCTGGTCACCCCATCTCAAAAAAGATAGATTGGAATTGGAAAAGGTTCAAGAAAGGGCAACAAAAATGATGAGGGGTATGGAACAGTTTCCATATGAGGAGAGATTACTAAGATTGGGACTTTTCATCTTGGAAAAGAGACAGCTAAGGGGGGAGACCATAGAAGTCTATAAAATCATGACTGGTGTGGAAAAAGTAAATAGGGAGAAAGTAAATATTTACTCCTTCTCTTTACGCAACTAGGGGTCACCAAGTGAAATTAATAGGCAACAGGTTTAAAACAAACAAAAGGAAGTATTTCTTCACACAACACAGTCAACCTGTGGAACTCTTTGCCAGAGGGTGTTGTGAAGGCCAGGGTTAAAAAAAAAACACTAGATAAATTCAAGGAGGATAGGTCCATCAATGGCTATTAGTCAGGATGGGCAGGGATGGTGTCCTTAGCCTCTGTTTGCCAGAACCTGGGAATGGGCAACAGGGGATGGATCATTTGATGATTACCTGTTTGTTTCATTCCCTCTGGGGCACCTGGCATTGGCCACTGTTAGAAGACAGGATACTGAGCTAGATGGACCTTTGGTGTGACCAGTTTGTCCATTCTTATATTCTTATGGTAAGGTACACAAGTAAAAAATGAAGATTTGTTTGAGTCTTTAAAATGTCATAACTGATAATGAAAAAGTCATGAAGTCATGTACAGCATAACCAGCAACTTTTCCACTCGCAGTTCTTAAGTTAGTTTACATAAAATCTTTTGTAAGTAATATCACTTTCTTCAATAGGTCACTTCTGATTTTGCAAAAATATAAAACTTTTGTCCCTTTGGAAATACACAGATTAAAGGGATGCTTTGGACTTTAGATTTTATAGATAAATTCAAAAACTACTTTTGTGAGGTCTTAATTTATTACAATCATGTCTATTTTAAAAATGAGAAAATATAATTTCAGAATACATAACTTTAAATTATAAAAACTATTTTAGAACCTTGATATTATAAAATGTTTTGGTTTATTATGAGATTTCAGACACTGGGATGGCTATGAAAGAAAGATGAACAGGAAAAGTATTCTGGGTATTTCTATACGCAGCACAGCTAGAATAAATATTTCCAAAAATTGAAGCAGAGTATGCAACCAAGACTGACAGCTACATAGAGCTGTTTTGTTGATTTAGATCTCATTATTGAATTACAACATCCTGGTCTGTAATAAAGCTGTATAGCTGTTCATTTCTCAGTTCCTTTCTTCCAAAACAGAGGTGTAGAGCCTAAAAGGGTGAAAATCATATCACCCACAATTTTACCTTTCTAGGTGCATTTTCAAAGATGCAATGTTACTACATCCATATAAGCTAAGATATTTGTAATAAAAAGACACAGGTATGGGTCTTTTACATAAGATGCTAAATTAGCACAACTCATAGTAAGGCATAATGCAATTTCTAGCTATTTAACCCATATATTGTTGTTGAATATTTCAGAAAACTCTGCTCCCCACAGCTTGCCTTTTGAGCTTTCAGGTCTGTAGTTTTGTAATGGTTTGTGGCACTGCCAATAACGAGTCTGCAGGGAGCTCTGTTATAAATGTTCCGATTCTTTCATTTGCTGTATTCCCATTGCATGCTGGGATACCCAACTGTGTGAAATCAAGCCATGGATTATCCATTTACTACCACTTTATCCCAGGGGAAATGAACTTGAAAACAAATAGGCTATGCATTTGTAATAAATTCAGAGCAAAATGTGTTTCTGTTCAAGTAGTAAATGACAATGAGCAAAATTTAAAATTTGAAAACTTCACATTTTACCAAAAATATAACTGTTTCCTGACCAGAAAAAAATTCCCTGGCAATAATCTATTGTGAATGTTTCTTTAGAAGCCAGGTTACACAAATATTACATGTTCAGGTATAGTTCAGGTATAGTATAGTTCAGGTATAGTAATTTAAATTAAATTAATTTAAATTAACCTAAATTACAGTGTTTAGGCAAAAATCCCCCATTCAACTCAAAGGGAGTTTTTGTCTGAGTAAAGTCTGTAGGATTTGACCTTAAAAGCTTGGACGCATAGTTTTTATTATGTTCACAATAACACAGTTTAGATGCAAGATGTGTGCATATCCCCAACTTCCACATGCTCACCAGGTTTTTTGTGTATACCCTTTTAAAACTGTGGGCCTTAGAAACAGATTTTTTTTAAAGGTATTTCAGTGCATAAAGAGGCATATATATATATATGCCGAGTGGAAATGGGAGTTAGGTACCTATATGCTTTTGAAAATCCCACTCAGTGGCTATATTCATCTTTAGGTGCCTAAGTATCTTGTAAAACTCTGGCCCTTAATGCTGATGGGCCTGATCCACAGTCCATTAAATTAGCAGAAAGAGTCTTATTGCCTTTCGTTGCATTGGGATCAGGCTGTATAGGAATATGCGTACTTGCTAAAAGCTGAACTATCAATGAAAAGCCATTTTACCACACATTAGCCTGATCTTTCCACATTTTTATCAATAAAGAATTGGAAAAGAACTGATCCTTATATCACCAATAACATAGATTCCTGCTAAATTTAGGTTTTTAATGAGGCCAGCCCACAGCTCTTGCATTAGTACAGGGCTAAAAACTCCAGATCTAACCAAAAATGTTCAGTGTTCTATGCTATTGCTGTGGTATGATACAAAGTAATAAGTTCATGTAGATTTATTCCATTGCATAATGAACAAACACTTTCAATATTTATAAAATATTTTTAATAAATACAATCAATTATTAAAAATCTAGGTGTATCCAGGAAGGCATTTTCTAATCACATGATGGTAATGGCTAAACATAACTCTTACCCTCCTGTATACAGGTCCTTTCTCTCTCCTCCCCACCCACCCCCCATTATTCTCATCAGTTCTTATTGAAGTTATATTGAATTTAGAGCCATTAGTAGTATCACTGAGAGGACTGGGCCTTTAGACTGTAAACTCCTCGGGACAGGTGCCATGTCTATTGACTTTTTTACTGTAAAGTGCTATGCCTACAGTAGGTAGGGATAATAATTATTTAGTAAAAAGTTTGAAAACATAGTCACCCAGAATGCAAATCCCAGTGAATTTAGATGCTGTGCATCATGTAATCCATGCTGTCATTCAGGATTATAGAGGCCAATAGACCAACTTTGTCCTGAGGGTGTAAACTGGGATAGATCAATCAGTTTACATCGCTTTGGCAAAGGGTGAATAGCTGTTGTAGAAATTACTCTTCTTTGCTGACGAAGTGACCAACCCACCAGAGATTATAGATTTAAGGCAAGATTGATGACTAAACCTTGCAAATAAAATCCTCTTTAAATGTGTTCCGACTGATTACAAAGCTAGTTTTAAGGCATCACTCCACAGCAATTTCTTAGAACAAAATTGTCATTAACTTTTGGCATTAAATGAACTCTCTCCAAGGTCTGCTGTTAATAGCAAATGCATTAGTGTTTTCATTTGTAGATTATTTTTAAAAAAATTTCTATTGACTAATTCTTTAAATTAAAACATTACTTTAAATTACATTACTTTGATCAAAAATAATTACATCCCCACATGTGGTCCACCAGAGGGTGAGATTCTTGAAGTATGGAACACAGAGCAAGAGCTTTCTAGTTCCTCAGGTATTTTTTGGGTGATAGTTGAGTTGGGTTTGAATGGGTGAGGGATTTTGGTTTATTTTTGCTGGGCTGGGGAATGATTAAATGAACTTACTGGCTCATCATAACTTGATTTGCAAGACAAAGTTTTAAGGGAGAGTAGCAGAGTCTGGAGCCTTGGTGTGGAGGGAGGAGAGCGTGAGGTGGCTTGAAGGGAATATAGGAGGGATTGGAGGATTTGGTGGGGGTAGAGAAAAGGGAATTATATAAATGTAGAAGAGATTAATGGAGGATGGTGAGTGAAAGAGTGTTTTGAGAGGATATAAAGAGTGAAGGAAACTTTGAAGAGGGTTTTGCAGGTAGAGGACAGATTAAGGGCAGAGAAAAAAGTAATTTCTGATGATGGAGAAGAGAGGTCCTTGGGACAGTCAGAAATGCCAGTCAGAGTTTGCTGCAATGGAAACATAGAGAAGCACAGGAGGCAACCTGGTGAAAGACAGCTGGGGAGTCTGAAGCAGGCCAAAGTTGGGTCAAAGTACCAATGTAAGTTCTGGAAGCCTCATAAGGTGGAAGGGGTGTCTGTGTGTGTGTGTGTGCATGTGCATTTGCGCACATGTAGGAGGGAACATCTGATCCTAGAAACCTGCTCGGGATGGGATCCTGAGGTACTGTCAAGGAGGGTTTATGTTCTCTCCTCCTCAACATAAGCAAAATTACCCCATTGCCTGGTAGATGAGTTATAGCCTCACACACCATGACACAGAGGCATAAATATAGTATTGCAGCCTTCCATTGCAGATGAATGGAAGACTGTAAATACCACCTTGTATGGTTTGTTTCTGTATTTTTCTTTCCTCTGCTTTTTTTGTCTTTATAGATGGATGATGCTGGTGGCCCATTGGTTCCTACTGGTCAGAGGAAGCTGATGGGTTAAATAGTAGTTTAAATGATTAAAACCCGACAATGCACATGCAAATCTACCTGCAAAGAAAGTGCACAAAAAGGTGCAGGAAACCAATAGGGTGAAGAAAAAGGAAGGTGCAGCCAGGTGCTAAGCCTGGTCTGTAGCAGAGTTATGTGAATAAAGGAATTTTTGAGTCACTAGCAATTCTGAAAAATAAAAAAATGGTTTCAGGTTAAACTGAAAATGAATAAAATTTTTAATGGTTGGTGAATTAAAAAAGTTAGATATGGTCAAATTAAACATTTCTTTTTATTAAATTTGAAATATTTCATTTATATTTTGATCACTTTTAAATATCATCATTGTTTTTTAAATGAAATGAAAGAACATGTTGAAACAATAGTTTTGCACTAAAAAAATGATTCAGAACTGTCAAAACAAAATATATTGATTTAGAAAAGTTTGCTTTTTTAACCAAAACGATTTGGCAAAATGGACATAAATTTGTAACATGGTTTCTGATTCACTAAATCTGCATTTTTTACCCCCAAAAAGTTTGTACTAAAAATTTCACCCAGCTCTAGTTTCTGTGTTCTCACCAAGGTTTAGGACAGGACCTTGTTCAGAGCAGACCTTTGTAAGGCCCAAAATAACTAAGCAAAGGAGTTGAGCTCTTGCTAAAGAATGTTGGACAAGGTCAGAGCAATGGGAAAGGAAGGAGGGATTAATGAGGCAGGAGATCCTTGGAGATTTGTTTATGATGATACAAATATTCCTTTGACTGGTGTTAGTCCTTCCTCCCAGCTTCCTACCTAATTTCCAGCTTTTGACCTGCAACTCTGGCTTTATTCTCTGGCCTATCTCCCAGCCTCACTAGATCTGTCTGATATTTGAACAGATCTTTTTGTTTTCTTTCCTGTCAGCTGTTGCTACATCTTTAGCTGTTGCATGTCACTGAACAGATAGATAGTTTACCCAGCTTAGTGATTTATTATAATCTGAGTTTTCTACTTCATAATAGTCAGTGGTAGTGTTGCTTTTGATTTAGCTGGGAGTAGGGTTAAGAAATCATGTTAAGATTATGTCCCATAGCTTGCAAACTATTCATCAGTGTAAAAATCACATCCCTATTGATTAATTCCTGTTACTAATTCTGGAAAACATCTTTCACCATAGGCCTTCTTGAAGTCTCCTCTTTTTCCAATTTGAATAAGCCCAATTCCCTTATCCTTCTCTCATAATTTATATTCCTCTCATCTGGTATAATATTTGTCACCCTAAACTGCAGCCTCTCCAAGATAATTATATCCAACATGTGGTAAAGTGACTAGGAGGAACACAATGCAGTACACACTTGTATAGTTCAAATATGGTTCTTTCAAACATAAAACAAAAAACAGCGCCCCTTATACTGAGGCATGTGTGCACCACTCCGGGTGGCACCAGAGCCGGTCCCCTATGGATACAACTAAGAGAAAAACTTCCGGCACTGGTGCATGTGGCGGGCACAGACACCTGATATGGAATGGACATGAGCAACACATCTCGAAGAACATCAGTTATGGAAAAGGTAACTATCTTTCATAATACCCAAAATGCTCGCACATATTGCTCAATTCAGCAACAAACTCCTTTTCACTTGCAACATACAGCAATCACCCAGGATGCACATATCCAATTTTTCAAAATCAGACTCACACACACAGTTTACTGCAATGGTATTAGGCAGTAATAGCACATGCCAATCTTTTGAAATAAAAATCTATTAGGAAGCTATACAAATGGTTCTCAGGTCAGAGTTAGAGTTCTGAATGAGATTTTTCTAGGGGTCCAAGGAAGTGTTGTAGGGTAGCATGGGGAAGAGTATTAGGTCATATTGGCAGCAAGTCTCTGTCAGGGGACACTGGGGGGAGCAAGACTGTAGCAGGTATGGAGGAATAGGGCATTGTGGGGGGAGGCACTGGGACATGAGTGGAGTGGGGTGTGGCTGGAGGTCATAGAAAGAAATAGGCTCTCCCAAGGGGCCATGCTGTCTAGCCCTCCTCAGCAGCACAGCCCTACAAAAAGCTCAGACTAAACAGAGACTCCTGTGAAATTTAGGGTACGTCTCCACAGCAGCTGGGAGCCTGCTTCTCAGCATGGGTAGACAGACATATGGTAGCTCTGCTCAAGCTATTGTGCTCAAAACAACAGTGGGATTGTTTAACACTGACAGACCCCAGTCAGTGGCAGGTGGGATTAAACCTGGGACCTCTGAGGCTTAGTGTACATCTCTGTAGAGCATGAACTAAAAGCCATACGTCTCTTAGCCCTGGTCTACACTACGAGTTTAGGTCGAATTTAGCAGCATTAGGTCGATTTAACCCTGCACCTGTCCACATGACTAAGCCTGTTTTGTCAACTTAAAGGGCTCTTAAAATCGATTTCTGTACTCCTCCCCGGTGACCTCGCTGGGTCGAATTTGGGGTAGTGTGGATGCAATTCGACAGTATTGGGCTCCGGGAGCTATCCCAGAGTGCTCCATTGTGACCGCTCTGGACAGCACTCTCAACTCAGATGCACTGGCCAGGTAGACAGGAAAAGCCCCAGGAACTTTTGAATTTCATTACCTGTTTGGCCAGCGTGGCGAGCTGATCAGCACAGGTGACCATGGAGTCCCAGAATCGCAAAAGAGCTCCAGCATGAACTGAATGGGAGGTACTGGATCTGATCGCTATATAGGGAGAAGAATCCATGCAGGCAGAACTCCTTTCCAAAAGATGAAATGCCAGTGTATTTGCCAAAATCTCCAAGGGCATGATGGGCAGAGGCTACAACAGGGACACACATCAGTGCCGTGTGAAAGTTAAGAAGCTGAGGCAAGCCTACTAAAAAACAAAGGATGCAAACTGTCGCTCCGGGTCAGAGCCCCATACATGCCACTTCTATGATGAGCTGCATGCAATTCTAGGGAGCACCCCTACCACTACCCCACCACGGTCCGTGGACACCTGCAAGGGGGGAGTCTCATGCAACAGGAATGAGGATTTTGTGGATAAGGAAGATGAGGAGGAGGAGGAGGAGGTTGAGGATAGTGCACAGCAGGCAAGCGGAGAATCCCTTCTCCCCGGCAGCCAGGAACCGTTCATCACCCTGGAGCCAATACTCTCCCAACCCTCCCAAGGCGGGCTCCCAGACCATGAAGCCGGAGAAGGCCCCTCTGGTGAGTGTACCTTTGTAAATATAATACAGGATTTAAAAGCAAGCATGTTTAATGATTAATTTGCCCTGAAGACTTGGGATGCATTCGTGGCCAGTATAGCTACTGGAAAAGTCTGTTAACGTGTCTGGGGATGGAGCAGAAATCCTCCAGGGACATCTCCATGAAGCTCTCCTGGAGGTACTCTAAAAGCCTTTGCAGAAGGTTTCTGGGGAGGGCTGCCTTATTCCATCCTCCATGGTAGGACACTTTTACCACACCAAGCCAGTAGCAAGTAGTCTGGAATCATTGCAGAACAAAGCATTGCAGTGAATGGGCCTGGGCTTTGGTGGCATTCAAGCAACATCAGTTCTTTATCTCTTTGTGTTAGCCTCAGCCTCTCCCTTTCACCAAATTCTACGAAAGCATATTCTTTTGTTCTCAGTGTAACAGACTTAGACTACTGCTGATTCCAGCCCTGATCAATCCTTTGGCTTGAAGGATGCAGAACCACTGTTTTGCATTTTTTTTTCTTCTTCATCTTATTTTTTCTAAAATAAATGTAATTTTTGTATATTTGCTCTTTATACAAAGACATTAAGAACATTAAGAATACAAGGGAACTGTGACTTACTCCCCATATTCATCATAAAATATGGTTATGATATGAATATGGCATATCTAAAATATAGTTTATGCAAAATAGCTCATGTAAGATATTATTGGAAAGCCTAGGATTTACTGAATGTGATTATCCAATTTGTATGCACGTATCATTTCTGTATCTAAAGTTAGGAATATTGGCTATGTAACAATTACAACTGTGTGCGTACTTGTGGGGAGTGCCCACCAGACAGTAGGCAATCCTCCTGAATGATCCATTTAAGAAGGACAATAGAACTCTGAAGATACTAATCTCTCTCCTTCCTGAGAGGTGTCCTGGAACATAGCTGTGACACTACAAGGTCAGGTGATAATGACACCTGATGCAAAATATCCCTTGGACACTGCTGGTGCTTTTCTACTGTAGGGGGATGGGGATCAAACAAAGGATTCCCACCTTAGGTAAATCATTTTAAGGCTGGGGAGGGGGTTGATCTGGACTCTCCTCTATTGCCTCCCAAGAAGGACTGCTGAAATAACTTGACGGGACAAAGGAACTAACTTGAAAGGAAAGGCAGGGCTGAGTCGAGACTGAGACAGGGGTCCAGTCTGTGAGAAGAAATAACTGGAACTCTGAGCTACAGAAACTCTGCATCCTGCCTAATTCAACATTTAGGGTGAGAAATTACATTTTGTAACCTGTTTCTTTAGTGAATCAAGCTTAGTATGCGTGTTTTGTTTTATTTGCTTAAAAATCTGCTTTGTTCTGTTTGCTATCCCTTATACTTAAAACCTGTCTTTTGTAGTTAATAAACGTATTTCAGAGTAACAGCCATGTTAGTCTGTATTCGCAAAAAGAAAAGGAGTACTTGTGGCACCTTAGAGACTAACCAAATTGGTTAGTCTCTAAGGTGCCACAAGTACTCCTTTTCTTTTTGCGAATAAACGTATTGCTTGTTTAAACATAACCCAGTTTGTGCAATTCATATCTGGGACGGAGTGTCGGGGGGAGTTGTGCATCTCTCTCTTCACATTGAGTGAGAGGGCAAATTTTTATGAGCTTGCACTATGCAGATCTTTCTATACAGCAGAAAACAATATACCTTTCGGTCCGCACTCCAAGGGAGGTGGGCATCTGAGTGCTGGGGCAAGTCCCTTAAGATGAGTCTTCCCAGAGCTGATCTCAGTGTCTGTGTCTTTCTGCAGCTGGGTGTGGCCCTGCCTGTGTGTGTGCTTGAGGAGGCTTAAAAGCCTGGCTCAGCAACACAGGATAAAGGTAGCCCAGACTGGTGGAACAGAGGGGCTCAGTGAAATCCCAGTACATTGGGTGGCATCCTAAAGGGCGGCAACCCTCACAGGAACCACAAAGAGTATGTGTGTTTTTGAGCTGGAAGGCATGATTCCCAGCTCTCAGACATACTCACACTAACTCTGCCCAGGCTACCACCTAAAAATAGAAGTATGTCCACAGTAGCACTGGTTGTGGCTCAGACCAGCTGAGTGAATATATACCCATGAGACTGGGCTGGATTGTACTCCAGATGGCTAGCCCAAGTGGCCACCCATACCATCACAGACACACTGCTATTTTTTTAGATGCTAACTTGAACAAAGCTAGCACAGGTCCCTATTGTTTTTATTTTGAGTGATGCCTTTATTCTTAGTGTACTGTGTGAACTATGCATTTCTCCCATTTCCTTGTATTTTGCCAAATACTCAGTTTGAACAATGAGCCAAAGTCTACATTAACTGACAAAATGGAACTATGCTGCTCAATATATTTCTGGTAAAATCTTTGTCAGCACAAAGAGTTTATTAGAGTGTGGAATGAACATCACATAATGCTGAGTGCAGTCTCTTCCAAAATTCATCACTGAGTGGTAAAAATTAATAAATGGAGCAGTGTCAATTAGAATTCATAAATTAGGATATGCTTTTGTAGAATTTGGTGAAAGGGAATTTTAAGACTGAACAACAGAATAGAGTAGCTGTTTGAGGTTCTCATTCTGTTCACTTAGCCCATTGCATCTTACTGGGAACAATGATAAAATATAGTGAATTCTTTTTGTGAACATGAACTGTGAATGAGATATAAAAATAACTCAGCATTTAATTAGACGATCAGTGAATCCAAGTACTAAGCTTCTTTGAAAGTGAGGGCATCAATTCTGTTATTTCTAATATAGATGTATTTGCATATTCCTCCTATGATTCAAAAAATATAACAATACAGATCTTTTCAGCCATATCTCTTCCTATTTTCACCATGTAAACAACAAAAAATGCAACCATCTGTCTGTTTTTAATAGCAATAAACAATGGCCACAACCTGTTCTGATAAATTTCTCTTTGTGAAAAACCATGTCACATTCTATTTTTCCTCCATGGATTCACTATTCCATTAGTTTGGTATTTCTGTAAATATATTCCCACTCAGTGCATTAAGTCTTTATGTACTGTAACCTCAATATCTCATTATCTCTGGCATTTCAGTAGTCAGCACCAGAGGTGACTGTGATATTCTAGGTAAACGTATTGTAAAGGTCATGCTTGATGGTGGAGAGGTTAAAAGGTATCTTAAAGAATCCCTTAAAAATCAATTATAAGAAACAATTCAACATTCACAAAAATTCCTGCATCTGTTATTTTAATTAAGGGAGTGGCAAAGTTAGAGTAGAGCTGGTTGTAGTGACATAATTAATGTTCAGATTGAATTTCCATTAAAAAAAACTGCATTCAGAGATTTATTTCTTGGCTGTTTTTTAAATTGCATCAGTCTGAAGTTTGGTTTTCAAGTTGTCAGCCATCCTATAAATCCGTTTTGCTAAAATGATAAATATATACATTACATTTTTTACGATATGTAGCAGAAGGGGTGAAGGAGGGGAATATACTTAACATGGTCTCAGACATTTATCAAGCTGTAGCTTTTTTTAAAAAAGGCTTGTTTTAAAGAGAAACATTTTCAGCCAGTTAACCTTTAATGACTATATAATATTCTGAAAAAAGAAATCAGCTGATATTTATTTGTGAAAAATAGCCACTCTGCTCTTTGTTTAGAACAGGTAGTTATAGTTTTTATTCCCATTCCCCCTCCCCAACAGTGCAACTGCTTAATTTGTGATGACGATATCTTCTGATTCCTTTGTTTTGCCTTTTTTGTGTGTGTCTTTTTGCTTTTCCATTTCTTAGGATGATATTCACCTGTTTAAATATCCCTAAATTAGCAGAGATAAATCAGGTGATTAAAACTAGGGATTAGCAAAGGGTGAAAATTATCCTACTGCAGAGGACTGCACAAGTCTCTATGCACATTTTACGCCCCTCTAAAATAAGACATTTATTATTCAGTTTGTTCAGGCCCATATTCCCACATATCGGCTACACTTACAGTACTACTAAGCAATAGTCTTAACTCACTCTGTCTGCAGGCAGACAAGCAAGTAATTTTCCTGCTCCAACCTGCACACTGAGTAGGGCTGGTTGGGAAATTTTTGACAAAGCATTCTTCTGCCAGAAAAGTTTCAGTTTTAATGCAGCATCCAACCTTTTTGCAGGAAAGGCTTTGTTTTGGCACTTTTTTTCCCACTAAAAGAAAAAAAAAGTTTTGAGACTGTCAAAATGTTTTGTTTTTACATTTTTGAAACAAAAATAATCATTTTTTCTGGTTTCAAATGACTTTTTGTTATGAAATATAAGTGAATTATAGTAGAAAAATAAATTTAAAATGGTCAAAAGAGAAATTAAACATTTTGAAATCAAAATGAAATGTTCATATTCACCCAAACTGATTTTTTCCCCCCAGATTTTGTGGTTCACAGCAATTTGAGATTTTGACTTTTTTCCCCTGAAATGAAATGGGAAAACTTTTAGATTTCTCAAAAATTTACATATGAAAGTAAAACAATTTCCTGGCCAGTTCTAAAGGTGAGTACCTGCAACACCTATTAACTTTACTAGGAGATGTGGATGCTCAGCACTTCTCGGGATCTGTCAGAGAGAGAGAGAGAGAGAGAATAAACACAAAGAAAGGAATACATCTTGATTTTAGTTGAAACTTAGTGATGTTTTGTAATATTTTAATGACAATAACTGTTTTGTCAGTTCATTTTGCATAATTTGACTTCAGTGAGAGATTTGCCTGAATAAAGAATGCAGGTTTTGGACTATAATGGAAAAGGGTGGGTGTCAGATAACTAATCCTTCACCCTGATTTGCCTGGAAGGGTGTTTCTGGCTCCACAGATTCAGCTACATCTCTGTTCAGGGTGGTCAAATGTTTCTATCAGGTTTGAAGACCAAGCTTTCAGCAACATCATTGAGCCTGATCCATAGCCTATTGATGTCAATGGAAACACACCCATTTATTGTAATGGGCTTTAGATCAGGCCTCATGTGGATCCATCTAGTTTCTGGCAATCTAGATAATTTTCTGTGGCCCAAAAATGCTATTTTTTGAATGGTTAACATGTGCACAGAGTTTTGAAGAAATACAATGCTATATAAGTAGTAATTATTATTATTATTACTAGTTTAAGCAATTGGGTGAAATTCACCCCATGCAGAGACTTAAGTGTGATCTAGTGTTGCACAGGCCTTGTGCTAGTCCACTGCCCAGGGATGAATCGCAATTGAGGTGCTGTATGAGTTCTTGTTGTTACACAGCCAGTCAATGGAAAAAGAGCCTTTTAGAAACCTACATTGAACTAATGTTGTATCGCTGTAAGCACAAAACAGATTTAAGAATAGCCTGGCAATAGAGAACATTTTAAATGTGTTTTATGATTATTTGATTTTTGGTTGTGTCATAAATTTAATGTTATATTAAGAGATTTTGGGGTTTAATTAAATTACATTCAGATTTAGATTTGCACATGTGAGCTGTCAGAAAACTGGCAAATGTGGCAAACATATGAAACAAATATTCTGAAATAAAGTTATATTATACCGTACTAGGAGGCAGCAGTAACAGAGTAAAATGCAACTTGGTTTTAATGAGCATTTGCTTCAGATCATAGTGTTCACTGAACATATCATTTTAAGATTTCCTTGAGCTGCAAAACATCACTATTATACCTCACACCCAATTATATTAGTCCAGTATATTATATGATGTTGATTGATGAACCAATAGAATTTAGGTGGACGGCCATTTATCAGTGTAACGAGGATCAGAGGATTCCAAAAATTTAAAACAATTCAAATTCAATTTTTTACTTTATTTACATTTGTTTTTAAAATATATCCTTGATAAAACCTTTACCGGATTCATTGTTAAATACTGTTGACAAAGAACAGTGAATGATAATCCAGTTTAGACACGAGTATATGAAGCAAAGTGAAGGGGGGTATGTGTGACAACTGCTCCTTGAATCTAAACAAAATATTTCTCAGACTGAGACTTTGAACAACATCCTCAGTATAACCGTGCAAAGTGCTCTCCAAAACATGGACATCCTTCTGTGGCCATATTTTTAACAAATGGACTTTAACATGGACCTTTAGAAAACATAGATCTTAATGAGAATAGATAGCCAGACACTGTGGTGAAATCTATGTTGTATATTTAATATAATTTTTAAAAAGCTTGATTTACAATGAGATATATGCAATATGTACAGAGGACAGTTCTTGGTTAAAGATTTCTGAAAAATGATATCTATTTCCCAGAAAATAATTCAAATGAAAAGGAAGTTTCAAATGAAAACTCTTGTTTCTTTCTTTTCCAGGCTAAATGAAAACTGAAACAATTTTTGGTTTAACCCCTCCCCCAAAAGTTCTAGATTTTAGCAATTTTGCTTTTTCTCCTTTTCACTTCTTTATCATAGTTTTTGCTACAGTCGAAAAGCCATTTTTCTAGAAAAAAAGTTGACAAAACATTTCAACAAATTCTGTTCTCAGTGCTCTGGCATAGATTGCAATCCACTGTTTATATTTTGTTGACCCAAGCTAACAGGGGCAGGAAGAGACTCAGCACCAAAGCATACAGCAAATAAGTTAATTTCTTTTTAAAAGGAAATATGAGGGAAAAAACCCTACAAGTGACAGGGAAACAGATTTAGTGTGTGCACTGAGATTGTGGCTTTTTTACCAAAACATCCCACTGTCCTGAGGTTTTTGTACTCCCATTACATAAATACTGTATATCACATGGGACATTACGTGCAAAAATATCAAGGCAGTCAAGCAAGAAAAAAAAAAGTAAATAGGGGGAAAAATCACTATATTTCCAGCATCTGTGATATTTTTTTCTATTTACATTTTTTGGTGGGTTTCTTTGGGGGAAGTGCTTTTTGACTGTAGCAAAAACTATGTCATGGAAAATATTTGTTTTAGTTAAAAATATTATTTTTTTGCTGAAAAACCAAAGAAAATCAATTCGGGGGCTTGATTTTTTCCTCCATCTTTTTTATGCTCCCCTTGGGGTGGGTCTGACCTGGCCCCGGATGCCATGCAGGGGAAGAGGAAGTCCCATCCTCCCCAACCCAGCCAGGACTAGCAGCTGAGCCTAGCACAGGGTAGGAGCCACCATCTGGGTCTTCCCCAGTCCCACCCCTTGCCCCATAGTGATTTACCTCTCTGCCCACTGCCCTGGGCACCCGAAACATACTGCTGGGGAGGATCACATGACTGCTCTTGTGGCTTCCCTTCGCTTCCCCTTCAGAAAATCATTTTTCTCTGGGGAAGCATAGAAATCTGTGGGGGGCATATATTCTGCTCATGGGCAGTGGCACAGAATTCCCCCAGGAATATTTAATATCTCCGCACAGCTCTTATGCATTTCTGAGCAACATAAAACAAAGACTAAATAAGCATAAGAGAAACCCTGAGACCTGTTTATTATGATCAGTTACTGATATGAGATTATTAAGCATGTGGGGCAGGGAGCGGGATTGGGGATGACCCAGATGGTGGCTCCTACCCTGTGCCAGACTCAGCTGCTTGTCCTGGCTGGGTTGTGGAGGATGGGACTTCCTCTTCCCCTGCATGGCATCCGGGGCCAGGTCAGACCCACCTCCAGATTTCTCCCCCAGCTGCAGGAAGCTCTGCAAACACCCACACCCCAGCTTCCTGCACTTGTCGCTCCTCAGCTGCAGGGAGAGGGATCCCTGCACTCAGAACCCCCCACAATGAGCCCCATTCCCCCTGTACCTGGAGCACCCTGACGAGCCACCCGCACCTGGATCCTCACCCCCCACTGAGCCCCAGTACCCCAGCATCTGGACACCTTGCCAAGCCCCCCAACTCCCCTACCAAGCTCTATCCCCACACACACCCAGACCCCTCCCCACCCGCTGAGCCCCAACTACCTTCACCTGGACCCCCCTGCAAAATCCCATTACTGTTGCATCCAGATCCCCATGCATCCAGATCCCCCACACCCAGATCCCCCACTGAGCCACTCTCACCCAGACTGGCCCACACAGAACCCTCTCAACCCACACCTGGATCCCCCCACACTAAGGCCCTCCACACTTGGATCCTGCCTTGCTGAGCCTGCCTGCCCACACCTGGTGCACCTGGCACGGAGGGGCAGGGCCCTGGGGTGTTTCTGGATCATTGTGCTGTGTAAAGGTTGGCTGCAACCTCACTACTGAGTCTGTGTCTTGCAGGGGAACTGCACAGTCAACTTCTACCTCTGTCTAACCAGTGGCCTGTGCTCCCCAATGCAATGCTGGAGCCTCCACATTTATTTGACAAATAAAATTTGCAGAATTTTAAAATATTGTGTGCAGAATTTTTAATTTTTTGGTGCAGAATGCCCTCAGGAGTAGTAAAAGATACAAACCCTGCTCTGAAGAGCTAATAAAACAAGTGCCAGAATCTATCATCCTTGTTCATGTTGTATATGCTCGTCACATAGTCCCACCAAAGCCAATGTAAGGTATTAATCAACATGAGTAAAGGTGGCAGACTCTAGCCCTCAGTACAAGCGTGGATACAAGCAAAGCAAAGGCAACTTGGAGAGTGAAAGGAGGAAAATGCTTAAAAGCTCGGTGGCTGGTTAAGCAATGATCCTGTACCAACGAGAGCTTTGTCATTGTCCTCAGTGAACGTAGGACAGAAAGTAACACATGCATTTTGAAAGATTTTTTGTTCCTTAGTCTCTCTGACCACAGTCAGTTTTATTACTGAATTACATTACATCATTCTTTAGACAAGAGTATAAGGCAAAAAGACCCTGGTTTCCATAGGGAAAAAATAAAGGTGTAAAAATGAGCAACACGTTTTTTTCTTCTTACAATTCAAAGAGGAAAAATTCATATTACATACTGGTGAACGTCTTTTTCCTATGAAATACTGTGTAGATCAGCAACAGCACATGTACCATGGATTGTTACAGCTTCCTTCTCTGTTTCCTTTTCATTTTTATTCAGAGTAAATAAGCTCTCAGAACTCCACAGAGTGCACCATTTGAAGCCCTTTTCACGTTAGAAGATCTTTTGGCTCCACAAATAGAAAAGTTGCCATTTGCAACTTGGATGAAATGTTTTTTTTTTAAATTGAAGATATTGAGAGCAGTGCTTCAACAATTTAAGTGTTTTAAAACATGGGAAGTATTTTTAACACAGAGACAAATTAGTATTTCTTATATTTGGCATTAAACACAACTATAGTGCCTGATTCTGCACCTTTTGAAATAAATGACCACACCACACCGAAAGCGGCGGGGTGGGGGGAATTGTCAGGGCTTGCCGGAGGAAGGCAGTAGTGCTTTATGGTGGGGGTGGGGCAAGAAGGAGTTTGGAAACTGCTGCAAAAAGATGGGTGGTGGTCAGCTTTGCGGCACTGACTCACCCCCTGGAATGTGAGGGCGGAAGGCTTTAAAAGGGCAACCCCGAGCATTGGAAGCCCTTCCTCCATGCAGTAGGCAAGGCAGCACCCACCCTCTCTCCCCTCAAAGTGCTAATATTCAGATAGGTTAGGACCTGCTGTGGGCATTGCGCTAGTCACTCCTTTATAGGGGGTGGGAAGGAATTTTTTCCCTCACCACCATATTGGGTTCAGTGGAGTGGGGGTTTTTCCAACTTCCCCACAGTGGGTGTCAGGGATGGCCTATTAATTTCATTTGGTGACCCCTAGTTCTTGTGTTATGAGAAGTAGTAAACAACAGTTCCTTATCTACTTTCTCTACACCAGTAATGATTCTATAGACCTCAATCATATCTCCCTTTTGCCATCTCTTTTCCAAGCTGAAAAGTCCCAGTCTTATTAATCTATCCTCATATGGAAGCCATTCCATACCCCTAATAATTTTTGTTGCCCTTTTCTGAACGTTTTCCAATATATCTTTTTTGAGATGGGGCGACCACATTTACACACAGTATTCAAGATGGGGGCCTACCTTGGATTTATATAGAGGCAACATGATATTTTCTGTCCTATTATCTATCCCTTTCTTAATTATTCCCAGCATTCTGTTTGCATTTTTGACTGCCGGTGCCCAATGATTGGATGTTGTCAGAGAACTAGTCACAATGACTTTGAGTGGTAACGGCTAATTTAGATCCCATCATTTTATATGTATAGTTGGGATTATGTTTCCAATGTGCATTACTTTGCATTTATCAACGTTGAATTGCATCTGCCATTTTGTTGCCCAGTTACCTAGTTTTGAGAGATCCTTTTGTAGCTCTTCGCAGTCTGCCTGGGACTTAACTATCTTGAGTAGTTTTCTATCATCTGCAATTTTTGCCACCTCACTGTTTACCTTTGTTTCTGATCATTTATGAATATGTTGAATAGGACTGCTCCCAGAACAGACCCTGGGGGACACCACTATTTACCTCTCTCCATTCTGAAAACTGACCATTTATACCTACTCTTTGTTTTCTATCTTTTAACCAGTTACCAATCCATGAGAGCACCTTCTCTCTTATCCCATGGTAGCTTACTTTGCATAAGGGCCTTTGGTGAGCGACTTTGTCAAAGGCTTTCTGAAAATCTAAGTACACTATATCCACTGGATCCCTTGGTCCACATGCTTCTTGACCCCTCAGAGAATTTTAGTAGATTGGTGAGGCATGATTTCCCTTCACTAAAACTATGTTGACTCTTCCTCAACAAATTATGTTCATCTATATGTCTGACAATATTATTCTTTATTATAGTTTCAACCAGTTTACCCGCTACTGAAGTCAGGCTTCTAGGATCACCTCTGAAGCACTTTTTAAAAATTGGTGTCACATTAGCTATTCTTCAGTCATCTGGTACAGAAGCTGATTTAAATGATAGGTCACAGACTACAGATAGTAGTTCTTCAATTTCACATTTGAGTTCCTTCAGAACTCTTGGGTGAATACCATCTGGTCCTGGTGACTTAGTGCTGTTTAATTTATCAATTTGTTCCAAAACCTCCTCTAATGATACCTCAATCTGGGACAGTTCCTCAGATATGTCACCTAAAAAGAATGGCTCAGGTTTGGGAATCTCCCACACATCCTAAGCTGTGAAGACCGATGCAAAGAATTAATTTAGTTTCTCCACAATATCCTTATCGTCCTTGAGTGCTCCTTTAGCACCTTGATCATCCAATTCAACTGATTTGCAATCAAATTTGCAACCAATTTGGGGTTTGCCCTGATTCCCAACAGTCTGACCTGAGGTTTGTACTCATGTGCTTGAATCACTCTAAGTAGCATTACAAAGACCTCTAAAAATTAGAGTAAAGATGTCTAAAAATTGTACACCCCAAGATCAATAAACCCAGTCAGAGGATACTTTTGAAAAATTAGACCTAAATAACCTCTTTACCCTAGTTTTCCTAAACAAATTAATTAAATAAAAATAAATGCTTACCTACCAGAAAGGTGTGTTGTGGGGTTAGTTAATCTTTACACATTGATACCTGAGTGCTATTATTATATGATTAATAATAAATGTAGTTGTCACAGTTACTCAGATTTCTTGGCCTTTTTGCGAAATATCCATTATTAATACATTGTGTTTGACCTCAGGACAGCATGTAAATGACCACTGCTAACTCAATTCAAGAGGATATCTGTTAGGCAGAATTTAAAATAATTGTTTCTTCATTTTTTCCAAATAGACTTAGAAGGATGACCCTAAAAAGCAGAACTGTGCTGCCAATAAGAGGAAAATTGACAAGTATGTCTCATAGTCATCACTCTGTGCTATCAAAAGCAATTTAAATTATTTAGCTTAAATGTTAGATTAACATACTAAAACTAAAATTCCACTTACTCTGAGGAGAGTCTTTGCAGTAATGACTAAAGTAAAAGAAGCACTTTTACATGTAAATCAGCAGAACAGAAATTTAAAGAAAAAAGAAAAAAAAAGCCAGGCCGCTCACAAATAATGTCAGTGTTTTTAAAGAAAGGGATCCCAAGCATGAGACAGTGGGAAGTGATACCAAGCATTTAAAAAGTAATATTATTTCATTATAACATTTCATAAAAGGAAAAGCGAGTAGTTTCAGGAGCTGCAGAATGAGCCATGTAACTGTACCCACAGTGTGCCTGACACCTGCCTCTCCTAAAGATCTCTAGCTTGAGAAGTTAGCAAAATGATGTTTTTTAGTTGACTCAAAGATTTTTTTTTCTTCTTTTTTTTAACCCTTAAGGTCAAAGTATTGATTCTGGCAAAATACTGTAAATATTAAAGTCTCAGGTCAATAAGCTTAATATTGACCTTAAAAAAAGCCAATATATGTTTACGAGCTGCAAAGTAAAGGCAGGATCCTGACATCAGATCTGCATATACACAGCTCCCTTAAACGTAGAATATGTGTGTGTTTTAAGGGACTAGCAGCATCCTTTGGTGGAAAAGTTAAGGCATAAAATCCTGGCCCCATTGCAATCAAAGTTTTGTCATTATCTTCAATGGGACCAAGATGTCACATAGAGCTGCAGGATAGTGAGCATATTTCCACTGAGGAATCCCAAGAAATATGAGGCAAACCAGAAAGGTAGTATTTCAAAATATTTCCTCTGGAAAAGTTACTAAAATATTTACAGAGAAATTGCAATTGTCCTATAAAAAGTTCCTGTGCCAGATTTGCAGGCTAAATATAACCACTGAAGTGTGAAACAGAGGAATTCTAATCCTAC